>NW_026988454.1:91072500-95872500 GCF_030222135.1 Aotus nancymaae
TGTGTGGTGTGGAGAAGTGGATTATTTCTGTCAGTTTTGCTCTTGTTTGAATCAGTTTATTTCATTTTTAGGCATGTTTTAATAAGCATGAAGCAGAGTGTGAATGCAAAATGCCAGGTGTATTTGTGAGATTAACCATGTTAAAGTGGGACTTGTGCTTCATAGCCCTACATAACCACAAATGAGTTCAAGGCTAGTAACCCACAGCTTAGCACACAGGATCTCATCTAGTCTGCACCTTTGATGACATCTTTTAGCCAACTGAGTGAACTTTACAAAAATACAATAGCAAAAAGTCATAGATTTTTATTTTTCCATTTTTGAATTGTGAGTGTTCCAAAATTATATGGATAGCACTTCTTCTTGATATTTGGGGAAAAGCATATATATATATATATTTTTAAAAAAGATGTATGATTAGATTTTAGCTTGTGATTCACATGTTTCATGATACCAAAGCTCTTCTCTGAGTTCCTTACCACACCAGATTTTCTATTGCTTGTAGAACTTGGGCTTGAATTGTATATAGTGGTGGTAGATGCAGATGCCTCATAGTATTCACATTCACTTTAGTCAGATCGCTGTTGCCTACTGCTCATCAGTTCTCACCATTGTATTGCAAAATGTTGAGTCGCCAGGTGCAGTGGCTCACACCTGTAATCCCAGCACTTTGGGAGGCTGAGGTGGGTTGGATCACTTGAGGCCAGGAGTTCAAGACCAACCTGGCCAACATGGTGAAACCCCATCTCTACTAAAAATACCAAAATTGGCCGAGTGTGGTGGCAGGTGCCTGTAATCTCAGCTACTCAGGAGGCTGAGGCAGAAGAATTGCTTGAACGCGGGAGGTGGAGGTTGCAGTGACCCAAGATCACACCACTGCACTCCAGCCTGGGCAATAGAGTAAGACTCTGTCTCAAAAAATGAAAAAGGAAAAAAAAAAAAAATTGAGGAGCCATGCTACAAACCTGCCATAGTAATGAGATTTCAAGGTCAAAGGAGAGAGAGAGACTGAGAAAAAGCACTTTAAGATTTTGGATACATTTGAAAAAGAGAGCTTGTCATTTGGAATACCAACTTGTATTTTTTTAAAAGGAGATTTTTCCTGTTTCCTAAACTGAACATTCAACCCTTTCAAAAAAGACATTCACTGTTTTTACTAATGTGTACCTGACATTTGTGAAGTATTTAGTGTTACTGTACCATAGCATATTGTATTTGAGCAAATGAGGGTGTCAGAAGAACAAAACACCACATTCCTTTTGACTCCACCTGCCATTCTTCAGCGACTTTTGCTATAATCTTATTGCCACTTGCTGCTGTTTTTGCTTTTACCTTCTCACATCTTGCTTATGGTGTTTCTTCCTGGAAACACCATCTACAGGAGAGTGCTCTGAAGGCTTAACGGTGCATGTACAGGATGTTTACACATCTAGATCTTGGAATAGAGCCACCCAGAAAGTACAACTGCTACAAAAACTTGGCAGAACAACACAGATTTGCTTTTCAGAGATGATAAAGGACAATTACCATGGCAGTTTTTCTTTGTAATTTTAAAGCCACTCTGTATTTATTGGATAGCTTTGCTTTAGCCACATATAAGAAATAAAATCCACTGGGGATAGGAGGTGGAGGACTAAATAGACCACAACTTCAACTTCCATTTGTGAAGACAGTACTTTTAAGATGCAATTTAATGTGCTTCTGTAGGGGGGAATGGGCCTAAAAGTTTGCAATATTTTCTCTGTCCTGAAACATACTGCATAGTAAAATAAAAGAGGTCTCACCTTGGCTGATGTGTGCAGCTGCTGCTCAGGCCCCACCTGAAATCTCGGGAAGGTGAGTGACTGGGGGTGGAAGGGTGTGCCATTTCCACAGATTTCAGTGTGATGGTGCCCTCTAGAGATGTACAGGACGTGATCTACAAAGCTACAGAGGAGACCCTGGTCTTGACTGTCTGAGAATAATTGTAATGTGGTGACTATTTCAGCACACTATGGTGGGTGACCACCTTACATGCATGATTCCAGAGATGTTTCAATATGGGACACAGCCCCAAGAGTGTTTATCATTTTTTTAACATATGAGCTATATATCTAGTCATCTGCTTAAAAGTTATTCAGTTTCTACTGTTGTTTTAATTGTATTTCCAGTGAGGACTGGTTGATGAGTGGCAATTGAACTCTCTCGAGAGATTTTAGGGCATTCATTAAGGGTGTACCCAGAGCTCTTACTTGAATGTCTTCAAGAAAGAAGTGAAAAATAGCTTTCATGTGTAGTATGGGAAGGGTATAATTTCAGAGACATGAAAACAAGTCTAGGAATATAAAATGTAAAATAGTTGAATTTCTCATTCCCCAGATTCAGAATACTGGTGAAAGAGTGAGATTTTTCTTCTTGGGAAAAACACAGGGTTATAGATATGAAGAGCACATTTATATTGGAGGCTGGAGGGCAGAGAGAGAGAACGAGTTACTCATTACTCAATGAGGAGATGGTCATAGACAGGATTTCCAGGAAATAGGAAGATATTATTCCAGAATTTCCCCAACCTAGATCATGGTTTTATTTTTTTTTTTTTCCCTGTCCCCTCCAGGGTCTCATCATTGGTTATTTCTTTTTTGTCTGGTCTTTCCACTTCTCTTCACTTGCTATTTCCGCAAAGGAGATAAATATACTCTGACCTCTCTCATTTTAGCAAAATTCCTTGTTCATCTGTGCAGTCCTCTATAGCTACTGCCTGGTCTCCTTCCATGCCCAGGTTTGCTACTGACAGAACACTCAACATTTCCTGCCTCCAGTCTCACACTTCCCATTTATCATTAGTCAGTTTTTATTTTTAATAAAGAAATTCATATACATAGTTCAAATATTAGCCAGAGCTAAAAGACAAAGAAAAGAGATGTTGCTTACCACTTCCCTGAGTCCTCAGTTTTTTTCCCCCTGGAGAAAATCACCTCCAACTCTTAGCAGTTTCTTCTGGCATTTATCTTCATGTTTCTAACTAAGGTGTTTATATTGTGACTTTTTATTTCTAGATTTTAGATCTCTTTTGTCTTCGCATTATTGTTTTGCTGGTTGAAGGTTTAGCTTTCTCACTTATCCCTTCTCTTTCCTTTTTCTCATTCTCCCAATATGATTACATCCTCAACTTTTTGATAAATCAGCAGCCAACATTTACATATTTATGTGTTTTACAGTGCAAATTTAAATATGGTTATCTGGCTGGGCATGGTAGCTCACACCCATAATCCCAGCACTTTGGGAGGGGGAGGCAGGTAGATGACTTGAGCTCAGGAGCTTGAGATCAGCTTGGACAACACGGCAAAACCTAGACTCCAGCCTCAAAAATACAAAAAATTAGCTGGCCATTGTGGTGCATGCCTGTTATCCCAGCTCCTCAGAGGCTGAGGTAGGAGGATCACTTGAGCCTGGGTGGCAGAGGTTGCAGTGAGAGATGGTACCTAAAATAAAAATAAATAAATAAATAAATAAGATTATCTGCTGAGCCAAGTAGTCTACTAGGATTATGCTCTCTTCCTCTTATCACATTTTTCCCTTCAGAAGAATAATTGTCTTAATTTTTCATCTGCTTAGTTTCCTGTGTATCTTTTTTTTTTTCCAAATGCTCCATTAGACTTGCCGAACACCTATCAGTAATTTTTCGAAACACTTAAATACACCAGTTTCATATTTTTCTCTGGAGGCCTTCCCAGTTCAGCCCTCTGCTTCCATATTCAGTCTGGACAGGTTGTTTCTTGGCCTGCTGCACAATTGTTGCCCCTTTGCCTATGCTGAGTTCTCTGATTTCCTGACTACTTATATTTGATTTCTTTTATCTATTGATCTATCTTTTGTTCCATCCTCTATCTGTGTATCCTATCTATCATCTATCTATCTTATCTATCTATCTATCTATTCTCTCTCTCCCTCAGTACATCTTCTAATAGTTTTTAAAGGGAAAACTCCTCCAGTAACCTTTCTGGGGCAGGCTATCTGAATTCCGGGAATAGGTCAGGGAGGTAAGATGAGAATCTTCAAGGTATAAACCTTTTACTCCCCTGCGTTCAGTCTATGCTGCCCATTCTTATGTCTGGGACCACGACTTCTTAGGTCAGTTTTTCCAGAAAACAAACCTCTGATCTCTAGTAAGGGAAAGGGCCGAGTTAGGCTGTGCTCTTTTTCCTCAATGACCAAGACATCTAATCTCCTTTGCTTCTCCTTTCACCTCTCTGCTCTGCCTCAGTTTCCCTTGTTGGCTTCTTATTTTATGCATGCATAATAAGGATGGATGTTTCCCACATCTCTATCAAAAGCTATGTTCCTGCTCTACAAGCTGGCTCTGGTTATTTTATCTATACCTAGATGCTGATGACTCCCAAACTTCTATCACCAACTGTATATCCAGCTTTATATTGTGTATTTCCAAATCAGCTTGTCTAAAAACCATTCTCAATACTGCCCCATCTTCTTCCAAATCTTCTTCTTCTTCTCCATCTAGGCAGGGATATCCTGACCCATTCAGTCTCCCAACCTAGAAACCTGGTAGCTATCTATGCTTCTCCTTCTCCTTCTGCCCTCATTCAGCAAGTCCTGCTTATTCTCTTATTCTAATCCACTAACATCTCTAGCAGCTGATTTCCCCTACTGTGGCCCAAATTGAGGGTTTTCAACTACTTTTCATCTGGGTTACTCTGTTACCATCCTAATTGGTCTTGTAATCTCCAGCCTCAAAACTCTAGGATTCATTTTTCATTCTTGAAGTTTTCCAAAGTGCAAGTTGATCATATCACTCTTGTATTTGAAAACCCTTCAAAAGGTCCTCATTACCGACAGAATACAATGCTACATGTATTTGAGGCACTCTGTGACTGGGCTCTGCTTCTCCATTCTTCTGAGCACCTTTCCCTTTCCCTTGGTGGGACCCCCACACTGCAGGCTGACATAATTGCTTGAATGTCAGGTCATGCCCACCCTTCCTTGACTTGTTCAATTTGTTCCTTCTCCCTGAATTGCCCTTTCTCTTATTTTTCTTTTGGCGGTGTGTTCTTCTCTGTTCAAAACCTATTTTACGAACATTGCTTTATCTAGGAAGATAAACTATTATTTCAGAATCTATCCTGGGGTTTAAAGGCCTGTCCACTCCTGTACAAAGCTTGGCACTCATTGTAGAAAAACAAAACTGGTAGCTGAAGAATGGCAGAAAGTTGGGCAAGAAAGAGCTGTTTCTGATTCCTCTCTTTGCAACACAAACCATGGAATGACATGAAAGGAACTAACAAGTCCTGTGTGAGAACACGAAGGTAATGAGACGGCAGAATTATAAGAAGTCCAGGTACTGTCGCTTTTGGGTGGTGAAAATTACTTCTATTTCCCTCTAAAGGTACAACAGCAGGTAATGGATGCAAAGTAGCTAGGAGTCCTGGACTGGGGAGTTCTCACCTCAGAAGCCACCATGCCTGTGAAGAAGGGGGCCTGAGAGCTTTCTGTGAAGTATAAACACACAGTGCACGCATGAGTTACAAATGGCCCTTTCCTCACCGTCTCAGATTCCCCCAGCGGAACACAAAGGCACTTCAAGAATGAGAAAGTTTCAGGGGTTTGTCTCATGCTCTTCAAGTTCATGAAGGACCCTTTTGAAATAGGACAGAGAGGCTCTCATTTTAAAGAACCAAACACCATCAAAAAGCGGGATTTAGGATAGAGTTCAGAGTGAATATCCAGAGAAGAAGAGTTGCTGAAAAATGGACTTGATAACTGAAAGGACAGAAAACCATGAGGCTGGAGCCATACTCTTTTCTACCACCAAAAGACTGTGTAACTTTTGACGTATCTTACGTTGGCTTATGATTTAACACTGAGCTATAATATTTTATGATTCTGGCATTCTCTCTTACGGTAATCATATGATATGCTTCACTATTGTTTAGCAAGCAGCTTACAAGATCCTGCTACAATGCTTTTCCTAAGATCGAATGATCAATTGCTTATCTGGTAAAAGTACTTTTGGCCTTTCTACTTATGCTAAGGCTACATGTATCCAAAATCACAGATCTGGTTAGAGCTGAAGTAGACCTTAGAGATCAAGAGGATAATTATCTCTATTACTAAAGAAGACAAACAGCAACAAATCCTTAAAAAAAATCGCACAGATGTCTAACCGTCTTGTTAGTGATAAAGCCAGGACCAAAAATCAGTTCTTGAGTTTCTCCCAGTACATTATTTATTATTTCATATGATGAAACTACTTCAAGTGAGTAAAGTGTACATTCATACATAGACTAAAACACTCATACTCATTGGGTCAAAATAATGCTGCCAAATGATACTGAGATGTCTATAAGACATCTATATAGAAACTATGTGAAAATGTTCTTATAAGAATATTTTGATAAATATTTTCCTCATTTAAAAAGTGAAGTGGGCCGGGCGCGGTGGCTCAAGCCTGTAATCCCAGCACTTTGGGAGGCCGAGGCGGGTGGATCACGAGGTCAAGAGATCGAGACCATCCTGGTCAACATGGTGAAACCCCGTCTCTACTAATACAAAAAATTAGCTGGGCACGGTGGCGCGTGCCTGTAATCCCAGCTACTCAGGAGGCTGAGGCAGGAGAATTGCCTGAACCCAGGAGGCGGAGATTGCGGTGAGCCGAGATCGCGCCATTGCGCTCCAGCCTGGGTATCAAGAGCGAAACTCCGTCTCAAAAAAAAAAAAAAAAAAAAAAAAAAAAGTGAAGTGACCTCAGTTTTCACACATAATGTTATTTTGCATGCTATTCTGTGACTAGCCAGAGACTCAGAACAACCTAGGCATTTAGCATCTGTGTTTAAGAGAGTAGAACCTCAGCATGCTTGGTTCAAATACTTACCTGTTTTTCCAATACTTAGTTTTTATTCATAGTTAATGTTATATATGGGAACTAATTCAAATTTGCTTGTATCTGTAAAACAGCAATCTGTGCTGGAGATAAGAATTAGTTTGCTAAAAAAGAATTTATCAGTTATAACTGTGATTATTGGTGACTTCTGCATCCTGGGGAGGCAAGGGGATAATTTGGGCTGATGGTAGAGTGGGAAATGTGCTGGAAGGAAGCAAATAAGTTATTAGGTGGTTGAGAACTCCCAAGAGAGTTTGTATCATCTGGTTCAAAAGTTTCCTAGAGCAAATGACAGAACCTATTAGCGGAAGTATTTTTAATTAGCTGAGCTGGAATCCAAAAGAGGAATACAAGTCCAAATCAAGAGAGGAAGTTTCTTGAACTTCCTATTTAAAACAGATGTTTTAACAGAACTCTGACTAATTTCTGAATGTGATACTAACAGGATTGAACCCTGAAGCAGTTTATGAAAATGAAAAACTTAAAAGTAAACCATATTTAAGTACTTCTAAAAGGCATATAGAATATAGGACACTTTTGCAGTGGACAAGTTGTTCTGAGGCCAGTAGATTCAAAGTTGATGTTTGGTACTTGGTGGAGGGAGGGGAAGAATAGCATAGCCCTAAGCTGGTACCTCTAGGAAGAGGCCCTGGTGGGTAGGGAGCCATAGAACATGGGATGCAGGATCTATATAGTAGGCAAATTAATGCAAAATCCATGAGGACATGTTTTTGTTCTGTAACTTGGTGTACAGCTTCCTGTGGATAAAGCATTCCTCCCTTTGCTGATGTAATGTCTTGTTATAAGTTGAACTTCTGGTATATTTTGTCATTAGTGTGTGAACTTAGAGGCTAGCTATTAAAGTGATGTGGCCTTATTTATTAGAGCAGAATTTTTTTTTTAATTTAGAGCTCAAGTGTTCCTTTGCAGTGTTTGGCAGAGTATAAACATGAATTACTTGGGAGGGAGGGATTGGCTTTTCAGGGAGTACATCTTTCCCACTCTACAGCCAAGGAGACCTCCTGGGAGGAAACAGAAATCTAATTTGTTGTGAAGTTGCCTCACTCTGCACTCAGGAGACATTCTCCCCCAAATTTCTCCCCAAATCCTATCTCATGCACACAGCTTTGCATCTCAAGTCATCTGACTGGCCAGTAGTTTTGAGATACCACCAAGGAGGATGAATATCTAGTAAGGTCGGAAATCAAGTGTAATTAGGAATTGATACTATGTTGAACTTCCTTTCCAAGAAGTTATCCAATAGCAAGTGTACTAAAAGAATTAATAAAAACTACATCATCTCACAATAATGTCATAATAACAAATAACTTATTTAATGTGTTACCTGAAGTTTTTTTAAGGAAAAAAAATCAAGGTAACACTGGAGAGAAACATATAGGGGAAAGTGCCTGTAAGTACACTTTGGTGAACCGCTAATGTAAAAATTATGTAAAAACTCAGTGTGTCTTATAGTATATGTTCATTGAAATTTAGGGTTTTTTAAACTTCCAATTAGAAAAAAAGGAAATTATGTTAATAAACATCTTCATATCTGACGACCCCAAATTTAAGTGCTTTGCTATTTTGAGTTTGCTGACAGAGGTGGTAATTACCTATGGTCTTTGGTTCCAATCTGCCTGTCAAGTGCTCTACAAATCACTAATGCCAGAAGAGTGATATCTGTAAGAAGAAAAATTATGATAGATGTGCAAAATTATGATGTTTAAGGAGAAAAATTGGCCGGGTGCAGTGGCTTACGCCTGTAATCCTAACATTTTGGGAGGCCGAGGTAGGTGGATCACCTGAGGTCAGGAGTTCAAGACCAGCCTGGCCATTATTGTGAAACCCCATCTTAAAAAAAAAATTAAAAAAAAAAGAAGAAAAATTATGAAAAATTATACCTGATTTTATTGAGAGAGTAGGAGACCTAATAAAATTTGCTCACCAACTCTGTAACTTCAATAAGATTTATAACATTATTTTACTATATATAAAAAGATGGGAAGAGACATGGAAATTCAAGTCTCTCTATTTTTACACAAATAATGGCATTAATCTCCAAAGCACTAATTTTTAAAAATTTATTTAAATTTTTTTTTTTTTTTTTTTTTTTTTTTTGCTGGCACCATGGACTCCACGTGCCTTAGACAGTTTTGCTATATAATGAGTTACTTCAAAATGTAATGGCTTAAAGCAATATATATATATATTTTTGAGACCGAGTCTTGCTCTTTCGCCTAGGCTGGAGTGCAGTGATGTGATCTCAGCTCACTGCAACCTCCACCTTCTGGGTTCAAGCTATTCTCCTGCCTCAGCCTCCAGAGCAACTGGGATTACGGGTGCATGCCACCGAGCCAGGCTAATTTTTGGTACTTTTAGTAGAGATGGGGACCATGTTGGCCAGGCTGGTCTTGAACTCCTGACCTCAAGTGATCACCTGCCTCATCATCCCAAAGTGCTGGGATTATAGGCGTGAGCCACCATGCCCGGCTTTAAAGCAACATTTAAAAAATTTCTCACAATTTTGCGTATTGGCTGGATGATTCTTATTTGAGTAAGTTCAGCTGAGACTTGGGGAAAACACAGCTAATAAGCAACTATAAATTTAGTAAATCTATTTAATAAGTTTCAATTAATTGAGCCACTATCATATAGATCTTATCTCACTATCTCTAGAAATAAAATGAAGTATGTCTCCATATGAAACAACATAATCTGGGTTTAATTGTATTATTTTAAATGAAGTTTATGTACATAAATATTAAATACCACCTTTTATTATTAAAGTACAATTTATATAAGATGAACTCTTATTTCGCATTATCAAGTATTTCTGAGACAGTTGATTTAATAACATAATCTGATTAATAGCATTAGCATATACAGCATGCATGGATTATGAGTTTGCTAATTTAAATACAATAATCAAATGTTACGGTCTGACCAAGACATTGTTTCTTCTGTGTATGGAAACTTATTACTATGATGGAGATTTCCAAATGCTAGAATTAAGACAAGGCAACTCTAAGTTGTGCAAAATGCTAGGATTAAGACAAGGCAACTCTAAATTGCCTTAATTCTAGCATTTTATAATTTCCACTGCTGCACACTGAAGGAGAAAGAAGGTATTGTAGTAATAAAAATGTTAACCCTGAAAGGGATATTTGAGATGCTCTCTATTATCCTTACTTTGTACTGTGGAAACAAAGGCAAAAGATTTCTGAATTACATCGACAATAAGAACAATTCTGATTTCACTCTTTACCTATGCTTTCTTAAGGGAAGGAAATTGGAGATACTTTAATTTTACCAGGGAGATTTGAGACCTGGTTCTTTTTACTATTTGAAACCTACTGCAGAATTAAAAAAAAAAAGTAGTGAGAAACATTATTTTAATTTTGGAAGCTAATTTTTAACTACATAATATTTAATTAGTATTTAAATTTTGCCTGAAGATTTTGATATATTTTTAGGCATTTAAAGAAGTTGAAGCTGGAACATTTTTTCAAAGAAAAAATAAGATGGTTTTTAAGGGCTTCTGGTATAGTGCAGTATCGTATGTACGTCTTAAGAGCTTCATAAAACCTTCATAGGCAAATATTCTTAGGTGTATAAGATATTTCTATATTTCATTTTACTTGGCTTTCTTAGCTACCTCAAATTCAAGCCAAGAGGCTGAGGGAAACAATGAAAATAGCTCCACCTATTGGTCATTATATGGTAAGGTTAATTACAACAAATTAAGAAAACATTTTCTTTTTGGCAGATAATCCTCCGCTGTGTGTAATTACTATGAACCTATAAATCTGTGGCATAATATGATTTAATTATTGTTTACTTATATACTAACTATATAAGTAAAAATAAAACTTAAATACTAAGTATTTCAGATTAATGTGAAAATAATAGGTAGAAATTTCCTCATGTTACTGATAAACCCTGACATGAGTTTCTGCATTCACAACATATGCCATATGTTGAAAAATCAGTATTAATAATAAATTTTTTGAGTGAAGAAACTATTTGAGGTTTGATTATTTTTTTCCTCAACTGTGTATAATCTCATTGATTTAGGACTCTGTCTTATTTTGATCATACATGTAGTTCCATGCCTACCTAGCACAGTATGCAGCCTCAATAAATAGTTCTTCAATGACTGAATGGGTGATTCACACTGATACATGTTCATGAAGGCATAAAGGTTAATATAAAAGAAAAACTAGTAAAACAAATATAAATATTAATTATTCATAATGTGTTGGACTGTTGTAATTACTATCTCCATCTAGTTTAAATTTATTTTTATAAGAATAAATTTATGTTTTAAAACATAGAGTTATGCAAAAATAAGCAGTCAGAGACAAAAGTGAGTCATCTGTATTTATTGACTTCTTGGAAATAGTATGTCCTTAATAAAACTCTAATCCACACACACGCAAAAAGAAATGGAAGGGGTGTAAATATTGTTCAGAACAGAAAGTTTGGCTGGGAGATTAGAGTTACTTCTAGGAAATAGTCTAGTTTCTCATTATGGGTTTTGTATATAGTTACTATTTTTGTTTTCTGTCCTTATCTTGGTTAAAACTGATCTACTACTGTCAGTACATTAGACGTAGTTTCTGAGGGCTTTAAGGAATTTCTAGGTAAAGTATGTATGCCAATATAAAGATGTTGCCCAAGAACAGTAATGCAGGAGAGTCTATTAGCCTCATGCACCTGTTTTTGTTTGTTTTGTTGCTTAACATCTATGATCTTTTAGAGAAATGATATAGCTTGATTCTCAGTTTCAGTTTAAATGAAAATGCCATGTCTTTTCTTCTCTTTATAGAAAGCATCATCATTCACCAGTTAAGAATGAACTCCAGATGAAATGGTAAACCAAGCACATACTGGGTGTGTGTACTTCCTCTGAATCCCTGTTGAATGGATAGCCCTCCATCATGACTAAGGTCCTCCATGCTACTGATCACTACTGAAAATATTTTACTACTTCCAGTGATTTTTTTTTAAAGGGTATAATGTAAAAGCTGAAAATGGCCTTGCTGATAATATGAAAATATGTAGCAAAAGCAATTCAATCTTTGTGCCAAAAGAAATTTCCTTTTGCAAAGCTTTCAGGTCCATGGGCACATGCTGTATAACTTATTTTTTATAATACATTTTGTAATGTGATTTTTTTCCCTAAAGTGTTTCCTTTTTCATAGTCTCTGGCACATATATCTGCAGAATGCACTGTCAGTTATTCAAAGCATTGGTATTGTTGCATTCAAAATGGTAACCAATAATTATTTTCTCTTTATCAACTTATTAATTCTGAAAAAAAGATAGTACAACTCTATTTTCTGAGGTAAATTCAAGCGTTAAAGCTTAGAAGCAGGAGATCCTGGAAGAGGTTTTACTATTCCTTGTAAAATGCTATGTTTCTGATCATGGTTCAATACTAACAAATAATGCTCTGACTAAAAAGCTTAATTTTAAGTACTCAAAATCAGTTTCTAAAGTTGTTCATTCTGGTGTTCTGGGCCAATAACCTTGGATGAATTGATTTTTATATAGAACAAATTCATAAAAGGAGATGCACCGGTTTAACCAGCAAGGGTAATAAGAACAGCTTTGATTGACAGTTCAATTACATTCTGATTCCATTATTTACTTATATGTATAAGACTTACAATAAGGACTGTGATATAAAGATAGTTCTCACAATCTAATACAATCAAAACTTGAAAATAAAATGTCAGCATCTTTTTAAAAAAAAGAAGACTGGGCATGGTGGATCATTCCAGTAATCCCAGCACTTTGGGAGGCCAAGGCAGGAGGATCGCTTAAGCCCAGTTGTTCAAGACCAGTTTGGGCAACACAGTGAGACTTAAAGAAAAAAAAAATAGCTGGGTTTGATTGTACATGCCTGTACTTCTAGCTAGGTGGGAGGATCACGTGAGCCCAAGAGATGCAGGCTGCAGTGAGCCATGATTGTGTGTTACTGCACTCCAGCCTGGGTGACAGAGTGAGTCCCTGTCTCAAAACAAAGACAAAACCATAAAAAAAAAAAACACCCCAAAAGCCTAGAAAGAGAAAGTAGTACAAGAAATCTCAGGATAGACAACTTTTTTCCCCTTGATCTTGACAGATTTTCATAACTACAGGTAGGTTAGAGAATATATTCTTTGAAGATAAAAAGCACAACATGCATGATTCAAATCTCAACATCAGAGCTACTGTTGAATTTAGATTTATGTGAAAATGTGCATCTAAATTCTAATTGAAACCCTGGCAATACACTTTTTTTTTTTAAAGACTTAATATGGACATGTTTTCAATAAGCTCTTTAAAGATAACTTTAAAGAAAAAGTAAGAGTCGACACATCAGTTTCTGAATGTGGAAATCATTTATCATGTAATGTTACTGAAATTAAAGAGAGAATGCTTCTGAATGTCACAGGGATAACTAAAAGCCACACAAGGGGGACTGCTGGCCATTTCTCTAGTCCACAGTTGTGCTCAAATTTAGAAGCCCACAGATGGGTGTCCAAAGACTCTGGAATAGAAAAATTAATGCTGGATTTCCTCCCCTATGTACCTCGGAAGGATTTTAAGGTACACCTTGGGGAATTGGCAAATCATTTCAACATGTATTATAAATTATATAACATGTTAAAATTATTTTTAATTTTTTAAAGTAAAAGAAATGTTACAGTAGGCTTGCCCTAGCTTGAATGATTGTGAAAACATCACATAGCCTTCCAGAATTTTGGTTACAAACAAAACTAGAGTGTGTACGTGTGAAAATTTTTAGAATTGTTACTGGGTTTCATTTTCTGAAAATGTTGACTTTAATGACATTTTCAATTAGAAACGTGTTTTAGTTAGTACTGTTATATTTTTTGACTCATAGTTAAGTTTCCTATTTGCCAATGTTTGTATCTCTGACGGCAAAATTATTCTGATATATTAGATTAGTATTTGAAGCAAATAACCTTCTCAACTTGTGGGAATTTTATTATACTAATAGTGAAAATGTTAGAGGATAAGATTTTAAATACTTCTTGATTTAAATTAAAATACTATAAGAAATATATGTATATTTGGATTTGAAGGGTTTTTCCCCTTGATTTATAAAGAATTTGGAACTTACAAGAACAATGAGGATGACAGTGCATGAGTCATTTAGATAGATGCTGAGCTTTGTCTATCCACGCTATGATTAGGTTCTCTGTTTAAACCCAAATGCAATCTTGAGTGACATATGAATAAAATGAATTTTGAAGAGAATATGTAAAATTAACAAAAAACCCCAGAAAACACTGATCATCTTCTTATCTAATGAATAAGGAAATAAGATCATTAATAGTCACATCTCAACATGTATAGACAAATGAAAAAACTGCCCTCACATGCGATCCTGGCACTATCCTAGGCTCCTATAATTTCTCTATCTTTTATTGTAAATAAGTCTCCAATCATCAATCTAAATGGGCATCATTTTAATGAAATAATTGTAACTACTTTCTGAAATATAATCATAATCAGTGTTTACAGTTCAAGGTACAATTGAACTAATCCATAATTTTATCTTTTTCTTTTTGATAAGAGAATGCTTCATGAGGGTATCTTTGGTAGAGATCTTTTTTCAAGTATTTTATAAAATATTCAAGTTTGATGAAGATATTAGATAAATACACAGCTGTCAGATGCCTGTAATTTTCACAAAATGTGAACAACTCATTGTATCTTAGGATGACCATAAAAAAATTCATGGTGTGGAATCTCCAGTTTAAGCATTAGTAGGGATACCAACACTACTGAAGTAATACACAGCTACTAAAAATCAGTGGCAGAACAAGAATAAGTGGTGCATCAAATAATGTAAAGTTTTGCCTTTTATCCTGTAATAATGAGAAACTGTATATTCTGTAGCTGTTGTATAACACACATTCTGCAAATATCTGCTAGGTCCATTTGGTCTATAGGGCAGATTAAGCTGATGTTTCCTGGAAATGAATTTTAAAAAATAACAAAAGTAGGGTGTGTTCATGAATTTTATGCACAACAAATCTAAAAATAGCAAACGTGCAAAATGGAAATTAAAAAAACACAACTGGCACCTGAGGCATATTTCCTTTTCTTTATCCCCAGTTGCTAAAAATATAAATTACAAAGCAAAGGAAAAAAAAGAAAAAATTGCTGTAATACAGTAAAAATCACTACAATAAAAATTTATAAAAATTGAGAGTTTTTTTTGGAATTGACTTCAGCCTAGTGATCATTAACATTTTTTTCTTAAATTTTCAGCATTTATTCCATAATAATGTGATAATAACTGTGTGTATTACCTAGAGAAAATGCTGTAGATCCATACATTTGAACAGAAATGTTTATAGATGCCATAACATGATACATTTATTTTCTGTTGTTTTTTGTTTATATTATTTAGGGAAATTTTACCTTATGATCACAGATTTTGTTATTTTAATAATGCAGAACTATATTTATTTAATCTACATTTTGTTTTAAAATTATCAAGTGTTATCTTCTACAAATAAGAGGCTTATAATGTGGCCAGATATTCTGAGAATTCTTTCAGGTCTAAGGATTTTCAAAAGCAAAAGTACACTGAAAACTTTTTGAAATACATTCTATTTTTGCATCATTTAAAATTTTGTGTCCTTTAAGTTTTATTAAGTACATGAGAAGTGTATTATTTTTCATTTAATCCAAGTGAATTTATGGATATGTACTTATCTTTTATATGAATGTAATATCTTGCTTTCAGTTACTCACAGGTCATTGAAATTATTTAATCAATGAAAACATTCTCTGTGTTACTTCCAAAGTCAACTATGTTTATCAAAATCTCACCAGTGTGAGAAAAGTAACGAGCATAATATTAAAGCATTGTGCAATATCTTCTGAGTTGGAACACAATATTCAGAAAATTAAAATCATTTAAAATGAGTATGCAACTTTCTTTTTATTTAAAATCATTTGCTTTAAAAGTTTTCATCTCTGTATTTTATATTTTCTTAAAAATATGGTGTGTTTCACTATGGATAAGCAGATGTGGTACAGCAGGGCTGCCAGGATGAGAAATGCTCTTCCTCTGGACTACACTACAGTTTGATTCTTTAGCAAGATGAAAACTTTAAGACACCAATAAGACAACAAGAAAAAGAAACTGGTTGAGGGTTTTCCCTTCCTGCTTTATTCTCTCAAATTGCTTCGTCAATCAACATTCAGACGTTACTCCACAGCTGCTGCTGTCAATCTAAAGGTAGATCACTCAGTAGAGCAAAGGCTCCTGAGGCTTTGCTAGCAGTCCACAGCCCAGTATCTACAGAGGTAGTTGGATCATGGTTTTTGCAGAGTGGAATGTGGGTGACGGTGGGGTTGTGTCTGACCTCCTTTATTTTTATCAGCCTGTGCCAGAAATAGGGATCTATAGCTATATCCAGTCCTAACTTATCATTGCCTTATTTGAAACAAAGGAATGCATTTCTCTTATTAAATAATAAAAAATGTACTAATTTATGCTAGGAAGCAGCCTTTTCCTACCCTTCCTTCAACTGCCCTGTCTCCTTTTCCCTGATATTCAAGGATCTTTTTCATGATCACAGCCACATTCTTTGTTTGGCTTTTCTGGTTTTCAGTGCACAGTTCTTCTCCTTGATAGCAAGGCATGTTTAGTCAAAATAGAAGGGTGTTTTGTAGGCACCTAATTATTAACTCCTAACCCCAAAGGATTGCTCCTTTAGGAGCAGTACCTATGTCAGGGTATTCTGTGCCAAATCTTCCTCACCAAATTATTTTGGTTGCTGATGCTTTCCTTGAAGAAATTTCTGTGCCCACAGAAGGTTTCAGAGGCAGATCATCTGGATTAAATAAGGAAAGACCTCGGTAATCACTGATTCTAAGGGAAGGTATGTCTTTCAAAAGACAAGAGTTTCACCAGGCCTCAAGATGGTTTATACCATTTTATTGAGAGAAATGTGCTCATTTTTGCTTCAAAAAGAGGCATGTATTGGTGCCCACATAGAGCACTGACACAAGCAGGCAGTGGGACAACAAACTGATTATCTCCCAGAAATGGAGGGCACCAGAGATGTCTGTTTCCGTGGTCACCACAATCTGCTGAAATCCTGCTTGAGAAAAAGAACATAATCACCCAGAGCACACAGTCCTGCTTGGCATTTATAGTACATATAATATTAGCATAAGACTCCCCTCTCTCTATTCTCCTATGTGGAGAAACACAATGTAATTCTGATCTTATTTCCAGTCTCCTCTCAGTTTAGTTTTTGACATCATAAGGGGATGAGATATGGTACGTCATCAGAGCTCCTATAACCCTTTAAACACATATCTTGTGTGGCACTGACTTCATTATATATTTCAGTTGTCAGCAAGGTGTCTCTCCCACTAAAATGTGAGTTCACTGAGAGTAGATCAGGTCAGTTCAACAAGATTTATTGAGTACCTTTTATGTCCAAGGCACTTTGCCAGGGTTTAGAAATTTAGAAATGAATAAAAACAGTCTCTGATCTTGAGGAACTCATTTATATCTAGTAACCAAGACATAAACAGATTATTTTTCAACACTACACAGTAAGTGCAAGGACAGACATTTATACATTACCTTGAGCTCTGAAAGCAGCTCTTAACTCCACCTAAGGGATCAAAGAAGTATTCCTCAAATTGGCTAATGACCTGAATCTTGAAGAATTGAGTGGGGATTAGCTGGCAAAGCAGTTTCAGTGGAGGTGGGGTGTGAAGTCAGGGAGCAGTGGGTTACTGAGTGACCGGGTTAAGGAAGCAAAGATAGCAAGTGCAGATGTCTCCTCCCAGAAGATTCAGTGACAATAAAAATGATGTTGTGAAACAGTTTTTGTTGAACTTATCTTGTGCCTCATGGAGTGCTGGTCAGAGGGAAGCCCTTGGTCTTTGCCTTTGGTGTCATAAATATTTAGTGCTATTGACTAAAAATGTGTTTGATTTCTGAGGCTCAACAAAAGCCGACTTTCACATTTAAGTCCATTTTGTGAAGATCCTTCATGAATATGTTGGAGTTATTTTAACGACTCAAGTGACTCGTGTTTAAAAAAAAAAAAATCATAATGAAATGACCTCCCTCACGCTCTGGCTTTCTAAAACTTGAAAAACAGAAAAGTATAAATTTAAAACAAGTCTAAAAATAGTCCAAACATATAATTTATAAAGAATTAACATTTTTAGGCCAGGTGTGGTGGCTCATGCCTGTAATCCCAGTACTTTGAGAGGCTGAGGGGGGCAGATCACCTGAGGTTAAGGATTCGAGACCAACCTAGCCAATATGGTGAAAAGCTGTCTCTACTAAAAATACAAAAATTAGCCAGGCATGGTGGTGGGCACTTGTAATCCCAGCTACTTGGGAGGCTGAGGCAGAATTGATTGAACCTGGGAGGTGGAGGTTACAGTGAATTGAGATTGTGCCACTGCACTCCAGCCTGGGCGACAGAGCAAGACTCCGTCTCAAAAATAAATAAATAAATAATGTTTTTAAAGTATCTACTTTACTGTATCTCTTGACAGTTCTCTTGGAGTAGGCTAAGCCTCATTCCTCCTCTGTTCCCCTTTTTAAACAAATTAACTGTTATACATGTAACAGATGTCAGCTGGCTGTTAACCTAGAGATGGCAACATCATATTTGAAGAAAAGACCTTATCTATAGTTGATGGCACCTAATGAAAAAAAGATGCCATGGAGATGTAATCAACTGAGAGATTCTATGCAGTGGTAGTCATGAAGTCTGAAGTCTTCTGAGAATTATACTCTTTAATTTAAAACATGGAATTGGCCAGGCATGCCTATAATCCCTGCACTTTGGGAAGCCAAGGCTGGTGGAGCGTCTGAACTCAGGAGTTCGAGACCAGCGTGGGCAACGCGGAAAACCCCTGTCTCTACCAAAAATACACAAAATTAGTTGGTTGTGGTGGCACGCACCTGTGGTCCCAGCTACTTGGTGGGAAAATTGCTTGAGCCTGGGAGGCGGAGGTTGCAGTGAGCCGCTGCACTCCCACCTGGGTGACAGAGTGAGACCCCTGTCTCAAAAAAACTAAAAACAAAAACCAAAAAGTATAGAATTACAAGAAATGAAGCCTTATTTCCATTCAAAACTAAGTTCTTAGGCTGTCTACTAAAGAATTTTGGTGTCACTGCTCTTGCCTCTAATGACACTAACCATTAAAATATCTTGTTTGACTGGTATTTCTGATTACTGACTGGCTATTCAAGAACTTGCAAAATTTTCCATCACAACACCAACAAGCTCAGGCTAATCAGTCACTCTCTCAGTGTGAGAACAAAGGGATTTTCTTAAATATCTAATTGAAAATGTTCAATAATTACACTACAAAATCAGGAAATGGTCAATTTTAAAAAGTAATTTTTAAAAGCTAGTTTGAGTCAATATCTGATGCAATAAATACAGGAAATGAAGTTTATTATATAATTTCGACATCACTCTTTCTCCTAAAAGTCCTCTGGGATAATTAAAAATGAGCGTTTTGTAGTTCCACCAAGGTGCCATAGGCAACTGAAAAGGAAAAGAGATTTTTTTTTGTTCCTGAAAAAATATTATCTAGCCACTGAAAATAATTCAAACTGTTTCCAGTCACTAAGAACTTTCTCTGAAACTCATGATGGCAAAAATTATGGCACATTTCTCAGCGCTCTTCAACTTTTTAAAAAATATCCTTGTTAAAGATGTGGATGAAATGGTTTGAATATGGTTAGAAGCTAGAGAGCTACAGCAGCCCCAAACATAAAAGGAACCCAACAAGCAAATTGGTGTGGCAAATCTACTTTGGTTAGGCAGTGAAAAGACCAGTTGCAGTTTCCTCTTCCTCCTTCCTGGAGATACCCAATAGTTATTCTTCTGTATTTTTTTCTTTGATGTTTCTGGTTACCGAGTTCAGTGGCACAACAGAGCAACTGAACTAAAAAATTAAAATGTATAAAACTTCCCATCCAAAGGCTAAATACATACACCTTTTCAGATTGTTGGGCTTGCATCTGTTCTTTTGTTTTCGATTCACTTTCATATTGAGGCTCGTGCACTGACTGCATACTTAGAATGTTAATCTGATAGTCAGCATTAATAAATGTCATTTATCACATAAATTCCACTTTACCAAGAATCAGCATGTGAACAATCATTTGAACAATACAAATGTTCTCTAAATGTATCAACATACATACACACAAACACACACCAGTCTCTCCAGCAATCACGGTTTGAAAATGCGAGATGGCAATCCATTGTGAGAACAACTATTCTCTTTTGATGCCCTAGAAATGCTGAACAAAGCTTTCTTTTGAAAATTCCTACTTCAGCAGATTAAATGAAAAACCACCTAGTAAGGACTATCATAAAACAATGTGACCAAGAAAATCACAAAATTGTGAGTCCCCTGAGATAATAATATGGAGGTGAAAAGTATGTTTCAGCTGGGTAAAGATGCATATTGTGGTGGCAGAAAACAGTAGTGGAAAATGAAATGGAGGGATATCAAGGGATCTGGAAAAGCAATTTCATCCATTTGGACCTCATCTGAAAATGTAAGTTTTAGAGAAGAATCCCAGGAGGTTTCAGTTCTGTAAATGTTTCAGTCAAAATGGAATTTCTAATAAAAAAGAGACAAGGGATTAACTCATTTTTCCTATGAACAAACAAAATGAAAGAAAAAGGAAGCAGATAGATACATCACAATCACTCAGATCACCAGAAAAAGAACAAAAAATGAAGGTAAAATAATTGACCATTTATACAGAATGCTGGAATAGCAAATCAGTTAAAGAATTATCAAATTTAGTGGGCATGATGATATAGGCAGAAATGGGGAGGAAAAACCTGCCTTGTATGTACTTTTGCAATATGCCCATATCGTGGCATACATTTTTACTAACAGAACTTAGAAAAATAAAAGGACTCCATGCCTTCTCCATTAACTGTGATAGATCGTTTTCCATTTGAGCCTGGGGTTGAAGGTAAACTTAACAGATAAAACAAAATATAGACCTAAGTATGTTAGTAGTGCTAAGAATCTGAGCATGAATGTCATGTAAGAGCAAACCCAAGCAAGTCAGTTATTAGAAGGCAGCAAGTATTATATCCCTCTAAACTCTGTCTAGTAAATACATGATTGGCTCACATTCTTGAGACTTGTGGTCATTTTGAAAAAAACATTTAACTGTAAATTTTTTTTCTTTTGAGATGGAGTTTCGCTCTTGTTGCTCAGGCTGGAGTACAGTGGTGGATGTCAGCTCACTGCAACCTCCACCTCCCGGTTCAAGCGATTCTCCTGCTTCAGACTCCTAAGTAACCGTGATTACAGGCGCGGCCACCATGCCAGGCTAATTTTGTATTTTTAGTAAAGACGGGGTTCCACCACGTTGGCCAGGCTGGTCTCGAACTCCTGACTTCTGGTGATCTACCTCGCTTCGGCCTCCCAAAGTGCTGGTATACAGGCATAAGCCACGGAGCCCGGCCTAAATGTAAATTATGAGGACCAAGAACTCTTTAGTTTCTCTTTCCTCAGTTTACCTTCTTTAAGACATTATTGCAGACTAAGCCTTAAAAAAAAAAACTTTAGTTATTTGTTTTCAAATGATGTGACTTATTCTCTGGTCTGGATTTCAAAGATGTGAGTATAATGCGGATTGTATACAGTTATTTAAATTTTACAAATAACATACGCCTATTATAGAAATTTTGGAAAATACAGAAAAGTGCAAAGAAGAGAAAAAAAAATCCTCCACCTGGTCAATTGAAGTCACCATTATTCACTTTTTAGTTGGGCCCTATATTATATTTCTATAGTCGCTATACTATTCTAGTATTCTGACTTAGTCACCTTTTATGTCATGAGTATTTCCTTGGGTCATTAAATACTTGGCACTTTTAAAGTGTTTACGGAGTATCTCATTTTGTAGTAATGCTATATGTTCGGGTTTTTATAACAGTAAAAGAAAAAGCTACAGCGTATTACCAAACACTTTACCAATGCGCAAAAGAGAAAGGTGGACACAGAAAAGAAAGGGAAAAGTAAGGTGAAAATCATCAATGGAGAAACATATGAGAATTGCTTAATTAGCGGCAAGATAATAGAGCTAAGGTCACATTATTGATTCTTGACTTTAAGACAAAAGGGGTACATGTCACTCACCTCTGTTACAAGTTTCTATTTGCACCTTGAATGGCGATTTATTTAATTAAAGTCGCGGTTTTACAACTTAAGCAAATACTGATAATCCTCCCCCGACTCAATCCCTCTTGAGGCGGCCTTGTAAATGTTCCGACTCCTTCAAAGAAAGCCTCGAGGTATAAAGAAAAAGCTGTCCAGCAATCCAGACCTGCGGTCGCCACGATACCCACAGTAATAGGCAGGTGTGTGCGAACAAAAGCCACGGCAAACAGAGCAAAGTTGCGCCTATAGCGCAGGCGCGAAGTCTCCGTAGCTCCAGGGCCGCGCATGCGCTAACGTAGCTTCACTCCCCAGTGGTTGAGCCCCTCCCTTTGGCGTCACAGGACAGATGAACAGGGTACGTCCGCCTTTTCCTTCCCCCATCTATCCTCCTCCCTTTTCCCCTCCCCTTGTCCCTCCATCTTCTCCCTCCTTCCTCTCTCCCCTACTGGCGTCGCCAGCCGACTTTCGCTTCCTGTCAGCGGCCTTCGGCGGAAGAGTGGCCCACCTCTTCCGCTCTACGGCGGCGGCGGCTGAGGTGGTGGCGCTGGTGGCGGCGACGGCCGCGGCGCTATAGCGGCTCCTGTCAGGGTCAGCGGGCGGACCCCTTGGGTGGTCCACCTGCGCGTCGCAGAGCGGCGCCCCGGGGATCGATGGCGATGAACTATAACGCGAAGGATGAAGTGGACGGTGGGCCCCCGTGTGCTCCAGGGGGCACCGCGAAGACCCGGAGACCGGATAACACGGCCTTCAAACAGCAACGGCTGCCTGCTTGGCAGCCCATCCTTACGGCTGGCACGGTGCTACCTATTTTCTTCATCATCGGTCTCATCTTCATCCCCATTGGCATTGGCATCTTCGTCACCTCCAACAACATCCGCGAGATCGAGGTGAGGGGAGGGAGCTGTGTTGGGAGTTGGCGTTGCTCGGAAGGAGGGTCCTACGCACCCGCCCCACTCTTCTCAGCTCTTGGAGGGTGACAGGAGGTCCCCGCGCGCCCCCCACCCCCCGCCCTTCCCTCTGTCCCTCTGGTTTCTTCCTCTTTCTGCGGGTTTCCTGAATTTGCAGGTTTGTCCTAGCTTTGTCTTGCCTGCGATTTACGCTGAGACGCAATGAATGTTTAATGCAGAAGATCGGTCAGGTGAAGAAATGCTTCTTCAGTGGGCGGTTTGTGTAGTTCCTTGGGGATTAGGGGGTTGTTCATGGAGGTAAAAAGAGAAGTGGGAGTGGGTGCAGTTGTAACTAGGTAGATGTAACTCTGAGGGAACTGACAGAGTCAAAGTGTCATTACCTTTGTGGGGATTATCCCAAGACACAGAGATTAACACCTTGGCCATTGCTGGGAAAAGAACCAGAGTCATAGAGGTATTGACGACTCCAGTGTAAAGAAGCTGTCACATGTTATTAGGTCACATATGAAGACATGACAAATGTGCATAGTACTTTTCGTTTTGAACTAATTCGATATTTTAGTTATAGGGCAAGATACACATAAAAGATAACCTGAAACTTCAATTTTGGTTTTGCTTTTAGGTTACATTTATTAATGTGCCCTACATGTGCTATAGTTGTTTTGTTTTGCTTTGGTAGATTTTAAGCTTTACAAAAAGAGCCAGTGACCACACTCAGGGAATACGTTGTGCACTGTCTACTAAACATTTTACTGATATTAACTTTGCTGAATATGTAAGACAGGACAGGACAACTTATATTGGGGAAACATTTCTCTGTCAGAGAAGCACAGTATCTTTATTCATCTGCAGGGGTGAAGACGGTTGATAGTACACTGTATTAATACATACTGTATAGGTGTCCAGTATTAAGCATCTCTCATCTTTTCTTGCATATCTGAGAATTGTTTTTTTTCTAAATCTATTTGAAAGGGCAGGAACTAGTACCAAGTTCTCTTGATTCCTTCTGTTCTATTTATATATATATACACACACATTTTAATAAATATTACTTATGTATGTGATTTAATGGGAGTTTGAGAGTAATTTTATTTTTAACTACTATAATAGAGATGAGGTTCCAGTTTAATTTGCGGTGTTATCTGTAAAAGCAAGATTGATGTATTTTTTAATTCTACAGTGCTTACTTGGGCGTTAATAAGTAATAATAACATTAGTAAGAATACTATCTATAGCATAACTAGTTTTAAAGTTTTTTTTTTTTACTAAAAATTCATTCTCAATTTAATAACTAAAGAAAGTGTTACGGTGTGTTTTTTTAGCGTGTTTAGTTTATCACTTTAATCTCCCTAATAATCCTGCAAATGTAGTACTTATTGTTCTAACCACACAAGGATCACACATTATATTAGGATATGAGCAAAGGGGTGTCATGTGAGGAACATGGGCATTGGCTGGGGTCAGGCAGAGCTGGTTTTAAATTCAAGCTCTGCTACTAACCAGCTCAGTTTCTTGGAAAATTTCCTTAAACTCTCTGGGCTTCAGTTTCCTGCATAATAGGTAGAATAATTCATGACTTCTAAAGTGTGAGAATTAGAAGCAATGTAAATAAGATGTCTGGCGCTAAGGATCTGTCTCCTGATCCTTAATCAGAAGATGAGAAATATAGAGAGGTTGAGATTTGACAGTAAACTAGTTAAGAGTAAGATGTCTTGATTCCCAGTTTTAAGCTTTCACCCTACACTAAGATCCTTACTGCGATGTTAGTAAAGTGGAAGAAAATAATTTAATGTCAGAAATTTGAATGATTTTATTTAAACTTCTTAACATATTAAGATAAAATAGCAATAATTTGGAATTGTATATAAATTAGTATTCTCAGAACTCAACTTCCATTAATATTTACTACAGTATAAATATTTAACTTTCCTTAAAATTTTACTCAGTTTTGGAATAAAATAAGGTTCTTCATATTAAGTAGATGAAATAGAAATTTTTTGAGTAGCTCACATGTGTTCTGATCTCAAGTTGCCTCAAGAGTCTGCTGTAGTTTAGTCTGGTTAAAAGGGCACCGAAGAGTCAAGGAATTCAGATTGAAATCCCAGCTCTGTCATTCTGTAGTTTGTGATCTTAAGTATAATTTTGAGCCCAATTTCTTTACTTGAAGAACCAAAAGATTCAGATTAGACTATCTCTAAGAGACTGTTCAACTCTAAAATTCTTTGACTTCCAATTCAAATGTGATTTAAAAAAAATGGCATGTTTAAATTTTATTGCCTTTGGAACAAGAGGAAATGAAAATGAAGAATAATTGGGAATTTTTTACTGACACTGACATATAGCTGTGCAGATAGAATCCACATAGGTATTTTTTAAATTTGGGTGCTAAATATATAGAGAAATGCCTCTGAATTGTGTGTGGAGTTATTAGAAAAACTTACGGAGATTCCCCAAGCACACATACTGGTTTTCTACTTGTTCTCTACCTTTTGTTAGCCACTAGTGGTAAATGGGTAATGAGAATTTCTTACCAACGTTCACTTTCATACTGTAAGTTATTCACACTGTATTTTTTATTAAAAAAAAAAAAACCCTCCATTGCTATATGAGTTAAAATTACTAGGGCAAAGGAGATTGTCAAATCCAAATGCTTTTGTAATATAGCTTAAGGTGCCAAGATCAGAAATCCATACTTTTTCAAGTGTAAAAGCACTGGATCTTTCTCGTTCCCATGGAAGTGTTAGACTAAAAATTATTTTGAAAAGTGTCTTGGACACCCCTGGAAAAGGTATAACAAAAGATATATTTACATTTGAATGCTTATATTTGGTAGCAGGTTTTGTCTACTTGTTAGGTTTATGTATCTTGTTTAATTGGTTTTTAGATTTTCAATAATTAAATAAAATGAGGCTATAATATCTTCATTTATTATTAGGAACAAGGAATGAGGATTTCCTTTAATTTGGCAATTGTGAGTCAGCCACATCTTTCAAAGGTACTGATTTTCTAGTCTAGGGCCCTTGTTGGTGAGGCTGAGATACATAGAGCTAACTTGAAAAATATAGTGAGGTTATTCTTAACTTTTGTAAAAGCATTTATCAGTGTGAAGTTACATAGTTTTAAATTAATGGTTAAAGTCAGATTAGGTTGTTATTCAGACCAAATTTAAAAACTAAACATTTACTTCAAGTTAGTGTTGCCAAAAGCATTCAAGGTATATTTTCATGAAATCTTAGTGAATTAGCTCCCTATTCTCCACATTTGATAAACTCTCAACTTTCTTCTTCACCTTATTTTATTTACTTCCCTTGATTATTTAATTCTGATTATTTTCTATTGTCTTAGTTTCTGATAAAAATTTTTATGTTTTTACTCTTAAATTGAGTTACTAGATTATAAGATTTTTAAGAAGATTAAATTTCTCATGTGTATTTAGTAATCTTTGTCATACTTAGCCGTTAGCTAAGAGTCAGGGAAGAATAAGTTGCTTTGTATAAATGATTGTTAAAGATTAGGCACTTTATGTTAAAAAGTTTGAAGTTTTAATATTCAAGTCGATTTTAGTTACTTAGAAACAGACTTTTGGAAATTAAGGTTTGTGGTGTTAGTGTTTTAACTGGTTTGTCAAGTAACGTTAGCACTTAGAGCAAGGAATGCCAAAGTGAATTTGGCCAGCCGGAATATTTTACATGGCCCAGGAACATTTTACAGATGAACACTTTCAATCGATTTGATGATAGGGAGCACTAACTTTGAATCCCAATTATGAGAAATGTTGTCTCCTCCAAAATTTCCATTCTTCTCATTAGTATTAGTAGACCTATGTTACCAAAAAATTGTACATATCATTGTTGCATTTTGAGTTTTATCAATAAAAATTGCTGCAAATTTGTTTTCTCTCTTGTTACATAAGACCCTACATACCTAATATCCTGGATCTTGCTTCTGGGTCTGCAAAGCGTGAAGTATTTACTTTTTAGCCTCTTACAGAAAAAAATTGCCTGCCCTTGACTTAGAGTTTTAATGAATAATACTAGCAAAGTTAGCATTTGCTGCACAAATAGCTATGTTTAATTTACATATTCTAATCCTCAATAATTGTTCAAGGTAGGTGTAATGATCCCTGGCAAGTTGCTTAGGTTCTGTCTTTGAACAGATTTAGTAGATATAAACTACTTATGCTAAATTTACCGTTAATCTTGGCTTAGGAACATCATTCTTCGTTTCTTTGTCACAGTCAGATAAAAATCAGGCAGCCTAAAGAAAGTTGCTTTTGAAAGTTTTATTTTAGTTACCTTTTGTCTTCATTAAGTCCTCTAGAAAAGATGCCAGATAAATTAATGCGGAATAATCTGTTCAAGGGGGAGTACTTAAAATACGATTTTATTACTCAGCATTTTGTTGAATGACCTGTTTAGGTCTTATATTGATTTTCTTTTAGACAAATTTACATTCAAAATGGAAGTTTTACAGTCCTTTTCCTACATAGTGTAAAAAATGCACATCCTTCAAATTCCTCCTTTTCCACTGCATTAAATTCTGAGTGTGTTTCTTAGAATTAGGATGTATTTTTAGAATTACCAAGAAGCAATGCCAGTTTGATTTAGGTGAACAGTTACAGTGGTAGCAAAACAAAACTGAGAAATGTGGTATCTCCTATCTGCTCATCTCCATCTGTTCTATTTTGCTTCTGGTTCTTTGTCTTGGATTTTAGCTAATGGGCAAGTCTCCAAACTATCATTGTATTCTGCACTATACCTTGTATGCTCTTAACATTAATAAGCATTAATTTTTCAAAATGAGGAAACTAGCTCCTTTTCCACTTGGTAGCCTCTTTTGTTCCTAGGATAGGAAATATGTGCTTTAGTTTGTATTTTTTTTCTTTGTTTTTTTTTTTTTTTTTAGCTTGTAATTTTTGAATAAAGTTGTTACAACCTATAGTAACAACTTTATTCAAAAAATAAAGGATTATTATGCCCCGGAGATTTTATTAAGGTCTTGTCTTGACATTAGGTCTGGCTACTCTTGAGTTTTAGCTGATAAAAGGTGTTGTGGTTATTTGATAGTGAAAACTCAGAAGCTGAGTTAAATTTACTAAGGATTTTGATCAACATTGAACATTTTCTTCATACGTTTTCTTCAAAGTACATCTCTGGAAATAGTGGGAGATAGGAAAAGTTTGGGAACAGGACTTCCCTCTTCCCCTTTTTTGGAGCATAGGGCCTTCTTAAGGAGCTTGGCATCTTTTGGGGAATACGAGACAAACACAATAACAAGAAAACTAAGCGTTGCTAGGTGAATGACACAGGCAGATTATCCTTTGTAGTTCAAAGGAGGATGCAATCACATCTGTTTCTAATGACGGTGGAAAGCTGTGTAGGAAGTGGGCTTTGAGCTGGTACTTGATAAATAGCACTTCTTCAGGGGAGGTTTGGATGCATTCCAAGAAAGGTGATTAATATGAACAACCATCTAGCGACAGGAAGTCAAAAAGTGTATAGATAAAATAGGAGTAAGGGCAAATTTGCTGGTGGTAGATTGTGGATGGTCCTGAGTATTTGATAATGAATATATTAAACAAGGAAAATGTCATGATTGCTACAGTGTATATCAGTTAGGATTGGGTAGATTTTCATTCTCATGTAAAAAGCCTTAGAAACATAGTATGAGGCTGCTGTGGAGGTTCTGTTTTACTGAGTCTTCACTTGATCTAATCATTTACTACCCAGCCATTCTTAGGAATTGGCTCTCATCCATGCTCACAGTTCGGCATGGAGGCTAGGGTTCTAATTGCCTTTTCCAGGTAGCAGTGTGGAAGAAGGGATGAACAAACGGATAAAGGCTTTTTAAAGAAGGTTCTTGAAAACTGCCATGTACCACCTTCCTTCGGTAACAAGGCCACTCGAGCTACAAGGGAGGTTGGAAAATGTTTTCATTCTGATAACAAGGTTCTCATCTCAGTAAGTGAGAGTTTTGTACTGTGGAAGAAAGGTAGCATAAAAATTAGTGTGAGGGGTTGCTGTTAGCAGTCTCTGCAACACAGGGTTACAGGAAGATTTATCTGGTGGTAAAATGGTATGTCATGAGAATGAGAGCTCGATCATATAGATGTGAGAGTAGTAGTTTAGACACTGGAATTAATGTTTGCATTTTTATATTGATTATAATAATATTGAATCAAACTTGATTTCATAGTAAAAGGCGTTATGTGTTTTTTATGTGAAAAGCAAGTTAGGTATGTGGCTTTGCTGATACTTAAAAAAAAAGTTATAGAAGGAGTATTGAATATCATCACCTTCCTCTTGTTTTCTTCAACCTCTTTTTTCTGTCTCTATTCAGCATACAAATGTGTTCTGGTTTCTCCTAAAAAATAAAAACATCTTATCCTAAATTGTTTTCTTTTTTCTTTTCTTTTGTTTTTTACAGACAAGGTCTTGCTCTGTTGCCCAGGCTTCATTGCAGTGGTATAATCATAACACACTATAACCTCAAACTCATAGACTCAAGCAGCGCTTCCGCCTTGTAACTAGGGCTATAGGCGCATGCCACCAGGACTGGCTAATTTTTAATTTTTTTGAAGAGATGGGGTCTCACTTGGCTGTCCAGGCTGATCTTGGCCTCCTGGCCTCAAGCAATCCTCTTACCATGTCCTCCCAGAGTGCTGGGATTACAGGCATTGTTAGCCACTGTGCCTGGCCTTTTTTTTAAAAAAAAAAGTATTTTTAGACGTGGGCCTTGCTGTTGCCCAGGCTGGAGTGCAGTGGCATGGTCATAGCTCAATGCGGCCTCAAACTCCTGGGCTCAAGCGATCTTGCCTCAGCCTCCCAAGTAGCTGGAATTACAGGTGCAAGCCACTGCGCCTGGCTTATCTTAATAGTATTTAATAATAAAACTATTAATAATGACTAACATTTTTTGAGAGTTAACTCTGCTAAGAGTTTTACATACATTATGTTGGTTGATACAGTGACACTTAACAAGGGTAACGTTATTATTATCTTCTTTTTTTTTTTTGGATGAGGACATTGAATCTGAGATTAAGTCTTCCGCTTAGTCACACAGGTGGAATTCATACTTTAGCCATCTGACCTCTTGTTTTGTTTCCTGTAGGTGCCGACTTGTATTCTCTTTCCATACAATCTGTTTAAAAAGAAGGATCCGTTCTTATTGATAATGTCCATTTCCATCTCCCGTGAACTCCTTAATTTGCTGCATTTGAAGTATGTTAAATGGTAAAAAGTGCTATGAAGGAAAAGGAAGAAAGGATTGATGGTTTATAATTTTGAATAGGATAGCCAGGGGAGGCCTCAGTAAAATGGCATTTGAATAAAGAACCAAAAGAGGGAAGGGAGTGAACCATATTGATAGGTGAGAGAAGAATGTTCCAGGCAGAAGAAATAGTAAGAGCATAGGTCCTAAGGAATGTGCTTAGTCAGGTGTTTGAGGAACAACAAAGAGGCCATCATGGCTAAAGTAGAGTGGGGAGAATAGAAGATTAGGGTATTGGGTAGTATTGGGGTGAATATCACATGGACCACTTTTGGCTTCTTCACTTAGTTTAATGGGAAGCCATTGAAAAGTTTTGCACAGATAGGTGATATTATTGCACTTACGGTTAAAAAGAGTCACTCTGGCCTTGACATGGAGAATATTGCCTAGTGAATAAGAGTAAAGCAGGGTATTTCTGATAGGACAAACCAAAGCATATTTCCTGCCCTCGCGCACTACTCAACACTTCTGGCGCCACATGTGTGGAGATTTTTCCCCACACACCATCCAGTTTTGACACCAGATTCTCCAGCACACACCAACTATAATTTCATTAAATTCTGGCACTATTTACCAGGAAATGGCATCAGATCCCACAGGAAAAGGGCTCAGTCCCACAAGACTGCCCCTCACTTCAGATGCCAATTGCAAGTCCCAGGCTGTGACCTGTATTTCTGGCCAGCCTGCTGCAAACTGGGTTTCCATGACTCCCTCCTGGAGTTTGCTTTCTTTGCTAGAGTGAGTCACAGAACTCAGGTAAACACTTTACTCATGTTTACCCATTTATTTTAAGGATATTACACAGGATACAGATGAAGAGCCAGATGGAAGAGATGCAGAGGAAGATGTTTGGGAGAAGGGGTTCCAAGCTTCCATTTGCTCACTGGGATGCCACACTTCAGGCACCGACACATATTCAGCTATCTGGAAGCTCTCTGAACCCTATGTTTTTGAGTTTTTTGAGTTTTCACGAAGGCTTCATTATTTATGCGTGTTTGATTCATTCATTAACCATTGGTGATTCACGTAATCTTCAGTCACTCTGCCCCTCTGGGACTCAACTTTCAGTTCTTCTCCCCTTCCCAGAGGTTCTGTTCATGCCTTGGTCTTTCTAGTGACCAGCCTCCATCCTGAAGCTATTTAGGGTTCCCCGGCCACCAATTGTCTCATTAGCATACACAAGACACTTATCACTTGGAGACTTCAAGAGTTTTAGAAGCTCTGTACCAGGAAACTGGGAGCAGAGATAAAATATGTATTTCTTATTGTAAGTCACAATATCACACAGGGAAACCAGTTAAGAGGCTATTGCAGTAATTCAAGCAGGACATGATGATGGTCACAATAGAACAGTTGCAGTGAAAAGCAGTTAGATTTAGGATATATTTGTGAAACTAGAACTAATATAATTTTCTCATGCAATTGATATATGGGGTGTAAGAGAAAGTGAAGAATCAAAGATGACTAAGATATTTTGGCTTGTAACTAGAAGGATGGAGTTGTCATTTTTCAGGATAGAGAAGATTGTAGGAAATTAAGATTTTAAATATGCTAGTAAGAGGATGTGGTGGAGAAAGCAGAATAAATTGTTCAGTATTTGACTTGTTAGGATGAGATGCCCTTAGACATCCAAGATGGGAATAATGAGTAGGCAAACAAGTATATGAGTTTAGAGTTCAAGGGGAAGGTTGAGACTAGAGTTACACATTTTGAGGGTTAATCAGCATGGACGATGTATAAAGGCCTAAGATTGAATGAAATCGTAAGAGTGATTTATAGGTCAAAGAAAAGTGAGAAGATCCCTGAGTCACTCTGGTGTTTAGAGTTTGAGGAGATAAGGAGGAACTAGCAAAGGAGACTAAAAAGGAGCAGCCAGTGAGGTAGGACAAAAACGTGGAAGCTGGTATCCTGAAACCAGTTTCAAAGGAAGAGCGTGTGAAAAACATGCCAAATGTTGTTGCTCATGGTTCACAGAAGAGCAGGACTAAAAACTGACCTTTGATATAGTGACATGAAAAGCAGTGGTGAACCTTACCAAGAGTGGCATCACCATCCACAGGGTTTTTCATGCCAGGAACACTGGAAATCAACCTAAATGTATTTGCCCTCATCCCATCTCTAGGCACTAATTTCTGTAGATTCTACCTTCTCTTTCTTTTGTGAATTTGTCTTCTCTTTTCTATTCTTGCTGCCACTTTATTAAAGTTCTCAACATTTCTCACCTGCATCAGTGCAGTGGCATTCTGTCTGGCATTCTCTTTAATCTCTCTGCATATTGCTGCCAGTGATTCTTTTTAAAAGGCTAGTCTTAATGTTTCCTTCTCTTATTTAAAATTTCTCCTATGGCTGGCTCCATCTGGCATTCAGTATACTGTTCAAACCCTTTTACATAAAGTGTAATTTTCTTTACAGTAGGCTGCTTTCTGCTTCTCTAGAGCCTCATATGACTCCTACCACTCCCCTACCTTATGATCTAGTCATGGCAAACTACTGTAGTTTCTGGACTGTGGCAGGCTAATAGTTTACCTGAAATGACCTTCTTTTTCTTATTCTATGATGCTTTCAAATGTTGTTTCTATTAACATGAAATGTCTTCCTTAATTCCTCTTTCCCCACTTAGTATATATGCTTCTCTCAGTTTCCAGAAGTATTGGCTTGCAGCTTGCCTTAACATTGTCATATTATCCTATAATTATTCATAAATGTGACTTTCCTGCTTGTTTGTAAATTCTTTTGTAGCACGAACAATGTATTTTTCCATTTTGTATTCTCATGCTGTAGACAGTGCCTAGCACCTAATAGGGACTCAGATTTGAATGAATAAATGAGTGAATGAAACTCAGTCAGTACAATCAGGACATCTTAACGCAGTTTGTTGAGAGTTTATTGGTCATCTGAATGGTATTATGGGCTTGAAGGAGTTCTTGAAATTACCCAAGGAAATTATATACTATAAAATCAAACTTGTGTAACTATGATATCCATCCATATCTAATGACAAGACAAATTTGCCTATTGAAGATATTATGCTGCAGCAAAGAGAAGTGCATGATTTAAAAAATGTCATAAAATACCCTTTTCTCACCCCCCACACACATTTTTGAGGCTTATTTTTGAAGAAAGTACTGTTGTACACTTACTAGTTGTGAAAAATTGGAAACCCTAGACCAACTACCAGTTAACCAACTTGTAGTTTAATTTCTGAAATTAATTAAAATGTAAGAATGTTTATGTGACATCATAGCATCTGATAACATTGTTTATCAGTATGCTGAATGAGTTGGCTTTTGTTCTAAGTGCTCAGACTCATACAATTATATTTAAATTTTAGACAAGTTTAGAAATTATTTTCTTGATTAAAAAAATAGTGTACTTTTTCTTTTCTCTTTAAAAAAACTGGCATGAGGTCTTAAAGTTTGAACTGTGGTAGAAGCAATGAGAGTGAAATTCAAGTATAGTAAGTAAGGAAGAATTTGCAGAACTTGGGGAATAATGTCAAAGATGATACTAAAATTTTTAGCTTGGCTGCTTGGGACAGGAGTGGTACCACTTATAGGTATCAAAGACCACAGTTGGGTATGAGGTTAAGGGATCCAGTGAACTCTCACTGGATTTTTTTTTAAGTGTTTAGTGATCCACAATCAAAAAAAGGTTAACAAATGATATACGTGTGGCTTGATTTTCCATAGATCACCATGGATTTGAAATAGAGATTGTAGGAGTTTTAAGTGGGAAGGAGGATGTATTCAACCAATTGAATACATTTAGGGACATAAAAATGTGACTGGAGATAGAGATAAGACCAGTGATGATTTAGAGGGGGTGTTATAATGGATGGCACCTGATATGAGGCAGCATGAGACTATTGTTGGGAAGTAATACTGGATACAAAGACAAAGGCCACTGCTCTATGAATGTCAGTTATATAACTATATAAACTAGTGTTTCATATGGAAAAGACCATGTATTTTCTCAAATACAAAGCCCTACTATATTCGTATCAGTTATCTATATCTTTGATTTACCCTGTCGTACAGCTGAGAGCATAATTAACAAAGCCCTTTTCATCAGTTGTGTCATAAGGAGTTTTTATAATTTGGTTACTTAGTAAGACTTGTTGAGGGGCAAACTAAAACTTCCTGGTGGGATGTACTTTTTATTTATTGTTTGTAGAAATGAGTTAAATGCCATCTATAAAAACTTTGTGTATATATAAATTTGTATTATACAATTTTATTTCAAACTGTAATAGTTACGATGGTTCTGGGATGATGGCTACCAATCATAACAAAGTTGTTTTTAATCTTTATTTTATTTTATTTGGAGTCTTGCTCTGTGGTCCAGGCTAAAGTGCAGTGGTGTGATCTCAGCTCACTGCAACCTCCACCTCCTGGGTTCAAGCAATTCTCCTGCCTCAGCATCTCCAGTAGCTGGGATTACTTTTTGTATTTTTAATAGAGATGGGGTTTCACCATGTTGGCCAGGCTGGTCTCGAACACCTGACCTCAAGTGATCTGCCTCCTCTGCCTCCCAAAGTGCTGGGATTACAGGTGTGAGCCACCATGCCTAATCTTTATTTTAGATAAAAAACATGAAGATTTGTCAGTACTGTTTAAACATTAGCATATTCATAATTGGCACCAATTTTATTTTGAAATATATTGTCTTTTAAATTGACATTTATGTTGCAATTACTGTAGGGTACATGTTATTTAAGATAATGAAATGCAGCAGTGTGGGTTAATGGAAAGAACAGCAACTTTGAGCTAGGCAAATCTGATTCTGTTACTGTTACGGGTTGTTTTGTGTTCCCCCACGAGATATGTTAAAATCCTAACTCCTGATATCTGTGAATGTGACCTTATTTGGAAATGGGGTCCCTATAGATGTAGTCAAGTTAAGATGAGGTCATTAGGATGGGCCTGTATCCAGTATGACTGGTGTGCTTATAAGAAGGAAACAGATACAGAAATAAGATGATATGAATAGGGAGACATAGACAGAATGCCATGTAACAGCGGAGGCAAAAATGGAATAATGAAACTTCAAGCCAAAGAACTGCAAGGATTGCTGGCCACTGCCAGAAGCTAGGAAGAGGCACGGATGTTTTCTACCCAGAGTCTCGGAGGGAGTCTGGCCCCTGCTGACAACCTTAAATTTAGACTTTTGGCTTCCAGAACTGTGAGAGAATAAACTTTTCTTGATCTAACACATCCAGTTTGTGGTAATTTGCTACAGCAGTGCTAGAAAGCTAATGTAGTCACATACGAGTTGTATGGTCTTGGATAGTCACTTAACCTCTGAATCTCACTTTCTTCATATATAAGAGATTAAGAAGAGTTCTGGCATGGAGTAAGTATTTGGGAAATAATTGCTGGCTTTGCTATTGCTCTTCTTTCTTCGAAGACAATTTACATTTATGTATTATCTCATTCATTTATCATTTCCAACTTTGAGATTGTGACTTACTGAGTGGATTAGAAGTAAAACTTTGCCTATGATTCCCATTAGAGTCTCTAATTTATAGAAACACAATAGATTTTATATGACTCACAATTTTTAGGATATAAATAGTTTTTTTGTAGCTATAAGTTTAGAACTAAGCTTCTGATTATTCTTTTTGAACTGATCTTTACAAAAAGAACTAGAGATGAGTTTTCTGAGGTTCGAAGTAATATAAATATGGTTGTTTATTTATTTGTTAACCACTTTTATCTGATGACGAAACCCCAGTCATCATTGCTTTTTAGAGAAATTAGGTTAATCTTGTGTTGTTTGCTCATCTGTATTTTGGGGGAGGGTGTTTTCCTACACTGATATATTATCTAGTTAATAAAAAGGAAGCATTTTAAGTACCTTTTTTTTTTCTTTTTGAGACAGAGTCTCTCTCTGTTGCCCAGGCTGCAGTGCAGTGGTGCAATCTTGGATCATTGTAACCTCTGCCACTGAGGTTCAAGCAGTTCTCCTGCCTCAGCCTCCAAGTAGATGGTATTACAGGCACCCACCACCATGCCCAACTAAGTTTTTTGTATTTTTGGTAGAGGTGGATTTTTGCCATGTTGGCCAGGCAGGTCTTGAACTCCTGACCTCAAATGATCTGCCTGCCTCAGCCTCCCAAAGAGTTAAGATTACAGGTGTGAGCCACTGCACATGGCCCATTTTAAGTACCTTAAAAAATATTGTTCAGTACTCCAGGATACTGTGCTGCTTTATTGTGTACCCTTCTCTCACTCTCAATATCCATATCCACTTTCTCTCTTATCAGAGTCTGGATTATACACATTACTTACTTTACAATAATAGTGACCTCTGTGGAAAACTTAAAATGATATCACTCATTTTTTAGTCTTAGGTAGGAAGCAATGTAGCTTACGTTACTTCCTCTTAGGCAAGAACATGGACAACTGTTCAACTCTTAACAGCCTTCTCTTTTAGCCTGAGATCTGTCAGTGACAGAGCAGAGAACTTTGCTGCTGGGCTATGACACCAGTGGCATTGATAGGACTCATAAAACTAAAGTTACCTGCTTTAGTCACCTAGAGTAGGGCTAATAATGTCGTGATCTTCCTAGCCCCTGGCTTATGTCTGCTATACCTATTGTCCCCGGAACAAGCTTCTTTGATGCTTCTGGTGTTTCTGTACCTCATGCAAGTACCAGTATCTTTGGGAAGGGTACGATCTGCTGAAGGTTTCAATGCTACTGTTTATTTAGAAATTCTACAGTAGTGCTGTAATGGTCCTCTCCATAGCTCTATCCACCTTCTGTTACCTGAGCTTTAAAGCCACACTGCTGTAGCTTATATTGGCTCAAGGTCGCAAAAGCTATTCCTTTAGCTTCTACTCTGCAATCTTATGCCACCCTTCTTTTTCTGAGACCTAAGTTTTTATTACTGGTTGCCAATTGTTTTGCAAGTTATTTTATACATTTGTATAAATAGTATGAGAAATGAGATAATTGGAGAACCTCTGATTTTCAGATTTTTATCTCTAATTTGGAACTTTTAAGTCTCAAATTTGTACTTTTCGGTCTGTTCTTGTGTGTATTAAGCTGTGCTTGCATTGTTAAAAATAAATAGCTGAGATTAGGTAATTTATAAAGAAAAGAGGTTTAATTGGCTCATAGTTCTGCAGACTTGCTGACATATACTTGACTTCCTTTTGACATCCTGGGGAGGCTTCAGGAAGCTTCCAATCATAGTGGAAAGCAAAGAAGGAGCAGTCATGTCACATGGTGAAAGCAGGAACAAGAAAGAGAGAGTGGGTGTGAGCGAGCAGGTGTTACACACTTTTAAACAACCAGATTTCATGAGAACTTACTATCACGAGGACAGCACAATGGGGATGGTGCTGAACCATTTATGAGAAAACCTCAGCCATAATCCCGTCACCTCCCAACAGGCCCCCCTTCCAATACTGAGGATTACAATTTCACCTGATACTTGTGTGGTGACAAATATCGAAAATATATCAATGTGCTAAGCCCTCAGTCAAGGATATAGTCTCTCTTTGTACTGTCTTCCTGTTTAGCCATCTACTCAGCAGCTCTGGTGAAGAAATTTGCTGACTACTAGACTAGGTTGTATTTCTATACCACCAGCACTTTGTTTTTTAAAATCAAAATATCCATTCTATTTTATTGTTGTTTTCAATGTTAGATACTGAACTCCAAGAGATCAGGCGCTAGGCTGAATCCTCATTGCCAGGACCATAGAGATACTCATAAATATTAGGTGCATGATTACATCATGATGGGCATTCATAAAGAAATGAAAGTCCCATTTCCTAAACTCTTTTAATCTGTTTATATGCAAATATTTCATTATGTTATTCTCCTCAGAACTCTCTTAAGTTCCTTATTTCCTGCAGGACATTTTAACACTCAGGGTTACTTAGCTTTCTGAGGCTTTATTGTCAGCAGCAGTAACCAGCTCTGGGTAGCTTAGACAGGAAAGAAAGTATTAAAGGAGGGTTGGGTAACTCCCACACAAAATGGATGGGAGTGTAGAGAATCAGGTTTGAAGGCAAGTGGGAAGTCAGGGAGTTTTGATAGTATAAACACAGTCTGATGCAGATGCCACAGCTGCTGTTGAATTTTTCTTGCAAGACTACTGCTGTGATTGCTCATTTAATCTCACCCACACTTTGCTTCCCAGGATTCACTGGTTTATGTGGGAGTGTCTGATTGCTGAGTCTAGCACTTGTACCTTTACACTGGCTACCCTGGGTTTATGGAGAGGAAGAACCCCTCTCTCCCTTTGGTCTGAAATGGGAGGTGGAACCTTGCATCCTTCCAAAACTCACAATGGACAGTTCCACAAAACTTGGAATTGTAAATGCAAGGCAGCTTAACAACAAAAGAAGTTACAATGATCCATCAGAGGTTTCTCTTCATTCTTATAATCTGAAGCTCCTGAGTTTGTAGGTCAGAAAGGACATGTCCATTTCATGAAAGGGAATAGATGTTGGCAACAGGCAGGGCTGGTTCAAACTTTTGCTAGAATTACTAGGCTGGATGATCTGGGAAGATTGCTTGATGACAGTTTCCTAGTTTAAGGAAAATAAAAACAAACTTTGCCAGGGTAATTTTATTTTTAAAATGAGATGATGTGTATTAAGTGCTTATAATGCCTGGCACTTAGTATACATTCAATAAACAGTAGTCAGTGAAATACAGTATATAATTTTGGCTCCAGTTTACCTTCTTAGCTGTCTCATTTCTCCTTCCAACATGAAAACTCTCCATAAATCCAAAATGTTTATGCTATTGTTCTTAAATATGCCTCGTGCTTTCCATCTCTTTCTTCATATGCCACCTCTTTTTCTTCCATCTTTCTTTTATGACTCTGTTCAAAACTTTGCTGCTTCTCAGTAAGAAATAAGTACTGGCCCATCTATTTATTATTGCGCTATGCCATCCAGTTTGGCACTTAGCATTTTATGGTAGTTTTCTTGGTATTTATATGTTATTTTTAATAAAGTAGTCTGCTAGAGGGCAAACGGGGCTATTTTTGGGGAAAAAACAGTTTAGTAGAAGGAACGTAAGGCCTGGAGTCAGAAGTCTTTGGTTCCAGCCTAGCACTAGCTAGGACTTTGGACAAGTTTCTGAATGTGTTCTTTTTATATAAAATGGAGATAACATTATATGATTTTGGTGAGGGTCAGATGAAATATGTGTGTGACGGAAAAGGCTGTGTAAACTGTATAACGTATAATTGCTTTTGTATGTATCTTGTATCTAATGTCATGCCTTACACATAGGCTTAATATATTAATGATAATGATTTTTTTAAACAGTCCTTTCAGATTTTCATGGGGTGACAAACATTCAGTTCATAACATTCAGGCGGCAAGTAAGCATATAAAAATGCTCAACATCATATATCAATAGAGAATTGCAAGTTGCAACAACAATGACATGTTACCACATACTAGTGGAATGGTGGAAATGCGAAACTGACACCACCAAACGCCGTGGAGCAACAGGAATTATGATGGAATGCAAAATGGTACAACTCGTTTGGAAGTCAATTCGGCAGTTTCTTACAAAAGTAAACATACTCTTACTATATGACCCAGCAATCGCACACCTTGTGTTTACCTAAGTGGGCTGAAAACTTATGTCCACACAAAACCTGCACATGGATGTATAAAAGCTTTAGTCATAATTTCAATAACTCGGAAGCAACCAAGATGTCCTTTAGTAGATGTACAAATCAATAAACTGTGGCACATCTAGACAGTGGGTATTATTTATTGCTAAAAATAAATGAACTATAAACCCATGAAAAGACATATAAAATCTTAAATGCATATTACTAAGTGAAAGAAACCAATCTGAAAAGGGCACATACAGTTTGATTTCATATATAACATTCTGGAAAAGACAAAACTATGGAGACAGTAAAAAGATCAGTCCGTTCCGGGGTTTAGCAGGGAGAGGGATAAATAGACAGAGTACAGGGTTTTTTTTTTTTAGGGCAGAGAGACTATTCTGTATGATAACATAATGGTGGATACTCATTATACATTGTCAAAATCCATAGCATATACACCAAGTGTGAACCATAATGTGAACTGTGGACTTTGGATGATGGTGGTGTGTCAGTGTAGATTCATCAGTTGTAGCAATGTACCACTGTGGTGTGAGATGTTGATAGTGGGGGAAGTTATATGTGTGTTAGAGGCCGAGGGTATATAGGAACTCTGTACTTGGTTCAATTTTGCTGTGAACCTTAAACTAGAAATGCCACATATAGGTGAAGGGGAGGAAGGCAGCAAATCACACTGCCACGTGTGCACCTATGCAACAGTCTTGCATGTTTTTCACATGTACTCCAAAACCTAAAATGCAATAATAATAAAAAAAAATAAATAAAATAAAATAAAAATGTTTATAGCGGTGGGGAAAAAAAGGTTTTCAGTTTAGCCATCAGGCCAGATTTTCTGACATCAACCAGTATACTGCAATTCACTTCTGGCACTAATCACCCTGAATTAGTGTCAGATTCCACAGTTTGAAGGGCATGGTCCTCAATAAGACCGTCCTCCACTTCAGACACCAGCTGCAAGTCAAGTTCCCAGGCCACCCCATACTACTTGGCAACTGGCTCCAAATCCAGGGGGTTCCCAGACTCTTCTCACTACCTCTCCATAAGATTTCCCTCACTTCAGATGCCATTTGCAAGTTCAGGGATCTCCAGGTCACCCATATTTCTGACCAACTGACTATATATTCAGAGGGGTTCCTAGAAGACACATATAGCAAGGTCTAGAGTGTCCTGAATGCAGAGCTTTTAGCCCTCTCCCTGTATACTTAGAGCACATAACCCTCCCAGCACATTAGTGGATTCACCAACCAGAAAGCTCTCCTTCACTTCAGTGTCTAGAGTTTCTTTTGGGACTTCATGATGTAGGCTTGATTGATTGAACATTGGCTAATTGATTGAACTAAATTTTTAGCCCCAGTTTCCTCCTAAGAGGTTGGGCTGGGCCAAAGGCCCCTAATCACACAATTAGTCTTTCTGGTGACTAGCTGCTATTTTGAGCGATCTTGTTAACAGAAACCTTGGTGTGAATCAAGAGGCTTATAAATAACAAACATACTTTTATCACCTGGGAAATTCCAAGCATGAAGCTGCTTGCCAGGAACCCAAGACAGACAAATTCAAGACCACGTGTTGGAAAAATATTAGCTCTTGATAACCTAATTTTTTTCAAAAGTGTATCATGGAAAGCTGAGGTGGCTGAGAAGTATTTAAGATTGAAAGATTTAAAAGGAAAAGCTGATTTATTTATCTCTGTTAATGTAGTATTTTAATAGTTTAGATGTTTTAGCTATTAATATTTATCATGCAGTTTTGAATTTTATATGTATAAATATATTTCTTTGATAAAAAGAAGAGAAGACTACTTGGAAAGATCAGCCAGTAGAACAACAGAGGACCCTTTCCAGTTTTTACTGACTCACACTGTTAAAACAGATGACCTTAAAAACAGTTTTTGTCTGGGCTCTAGGTTGCTTCATTGGACTTAATTTTTCTTTTAATAGCAAGTTATTTCAGAGTGTTTTAGGTATCCACTTTCTCTAAGGAAGTGCTTAGTTATATTTTTCTCTTGCAGATTGATTATACCGGAACAGAGCCTTCCAGTCCCTGCAATAAATGTTTATCTCCGGATGTGACACCTTGCATTTGTACCATCAACTTCACACTGGAAAAGTCATTTGAGGTCTGTGTTTCCAAGTAATGTGCTAGAAAAGCCATGCTTTAAAAAATACTGATATGGTACTAAATGTCTTTTACTCTAGGTAGTTTCTTTTTATAGAGAAGTCACTTTAATTTGCTGGAGTTCATAGGCTTTTGAGGGCGATTGTTTTATATGTTTGGCTGTTGGATTTTGCTGTCAATTAAATATGTTTATTTGAATGTTTTATTTTAGTTAGTACTTTGTAGACAAATTTAAGACCTTGTATTTTTTCCTTTTACTAGATAATTTTATGAATGTACAAATAAATTTTTTATCAAGTTATATATACTTGTATTTTTAAAATTATTGCTCAGTTTTGCATACCTAAAATACTAAAGCAAGCTTTACTTCAGATAAATACTAATTCTCCCATTACTTAATTGAATTATTTTTATGACACATGAAGCATTATAAAACATGCAAACACTTATTAAAACCTTATTGATCATTTATATTTTTATAAGTAGTTAGAAATACATCTGTTTGCATTTACACTGATCTGCCATTCTAAGCACATGCCAAAGGACATAAACATTCAAAAAATATGTGAAAAGACCTCTCTATGCTCTCCTGTGCCTGAAAATTGAGCTTAAAATAATTATTCTTTAGAGAGCAAAACTGCATTAATACATGCCAACTTTTTAGATTTTCTGCACATAAGATTTTCTAAAGTGATGACGTTAATAGTCCCTAGTAGTTGGTTGCCATCTAGTGGTTATAGATGGTCTTGCACTGAGATAAAGGACAGGATAATGCTGCCTTTGAATAAAACATGAAAACAAATTTGGTAGAAGACAAATATAATTATTTAACTTGGTTTCAGCAGAGATTAGACATTTAAAGCATCTTTACAAGTCCATGATTTCTCAATGTGATGGACATACATAAAGATGCAATAAGTTGGCGGGGCTTGGTGGTGGCTCATGCCAACACTTTCAGAGGCAGAGGTGGGCGGATCACCTGAAGTTAGGAGTTTGAGACCAGCCTGGCCAACATGGTGAAACTCTATCTCTACTAAAAATATAAAAATTAGCCAGATGTGGTGGCAGGCGCCTCTAATTCCAGCTACTTGGGAGGCTGAGGCAGGAGAATCACTTGAACCTGATTCAAGTGGAAAGATTGCACCATTGCACTCCAGCCTGGACAAGAGCGACATTTCATCTCAAAAACAGCAACAACAACAACAAAAAAGATGCAATAAGTTCTGCTTTTGTCAGAACAGTCAGAATTGAAGAAATGAGAGACTAGTAGTGTTAGAGAAGCTCCATTAGTTTTCTCTCCCATTCAAAAAACACTTCAGAACTTGTTTTTTGCAAAGGCAGTCAACCTCAAATTCATTCTCTTGTGAATTTTGTGTTTCTTCACAAGATCCCATGTTGAATTGGACTAAACTGTTTTCGGGGAACTTCAGTTAGGTTATTTTGTCTCAGTATTCATTCAAAGAATCTCTTTTTCAGTTTACAAATTGAATTTACTGTACTGAATCTTGAGGTAATACTTCCTTTTAAAAAAGAATATTCATTGTCTCCATTTCTGTGATATAACTGATATTCCCTCCTTTCCACAAAAAGGTTTCTATGTAAATATTTTCTTTATATAGAATGGGAAAATTTGCATGGTTTGACATTGAAAGTCAAGCATTAAATAAATGATAGTGTATATGAAAACAGCAAATCAAGTGAAGTATACTTATAATGTTACTGAATTACTTTTAATTAAGGATAAGAATACAGAAAATAGAGGTAGCAACCAGAAAGGAGAAAATAGCTTAATGTATGCTACTTCTAAAAATGTTAATCATTTAAGATGGCTTCTTAGCATCTTCTAAATAACTGTAATATATATAGGTTACACTTCTTTCCCAGGTTATTTCAATGTTGGCTCTGTTAAGTATATTAAAGTACTTTTCTTGATTACTATAAAGTGGCTCATTATCATAGAGACTCTACTAATTAGTAGTTTATTAACTCATAATATTACATAGTGTCCTATTGAGGAATTTATTATATCCCAATTCAAGTTCAGAATTCACTTGTCCAAAAAAATGAAAGTTTCAGCTGGATGTTGTACTACAAGCCTGTAATGCACACCTCCCAGCTTTTAGGGACAGAAGCGGGAGAATAGCTCCAGCTGGGGAATTCAGGGCCAGCCTGGGCAACATAGCAAGACTCCAGTCTCTGGGGGAAAAAAAACCAAGTTTGACCATTATCCCTGTGAAAAGTTGATACTAACTGGGTGAAGATCAGTTTGAATTAGAGAAAATTTTAAATTGAAGGTAGCTCAAAGTAGGCTAATAGATTCCTTGAAGATTCTTTCTAAATGTAAATAGTACTTCTTTGACATCTTTAAGGATAGTTTTAAAGTTCACTTGTGGATTTTTGTAACATACTTTCTTTGACCTTATTTGTTGTTTTGCCATTTTAGATTGCTAAGTACTGGTAGAATTTACCCCCGACTACCTATCACAAATTATAAACTAATAAAGTTCAAATTACATAGCTTTTATGTACACATGCAATATGTTTATACAAAAGTTTTTACATGAAATTTTTTTCCTGTTTCTCTAGGGCAATGTGTTTATGTATTATGGACTGTCTAATTTCTATCAAAACCATCGTCGTTATGTGAAATCACGAGATGATAGTCAACTGAATGGAGATTCTAGTGCTTTGCTTGTAAGTAAAATGATAAATATTAAAATATGGTATCTATAAAATAAGAATATGTAGTATCTGTTCAGTTAGAATTGTTAGGATGAAATTAAAGTGCTATAATTTATAGTTTGTATAGTGAGGATTTTTATTTAAAATATTTTTCCTGGAATTTGCACAGATGCACTGATCCCAGCCTGGTTTGGAAATCTGTGGACTAGGGGATCTTAGTTTCTTTACTGTTGTTTAGTTTTCCGTAGTAGTGGCTAGTGCCTAAGTTTTTTTGGTGGGGGGTGGGGGGGACGGAGGCTCACTTCGTCTCGAAGGCTGGAGCACAGTGGCACGATCTTGGCTCACTGCTACCTGTACCTCCCAGGTTCAAGTGATTCTCCTGCCTCAGCCTCCTGAGTAGCTGGGATACCAGTCATGCACCACCATGCCTGGCTAATTTTTGAATTTTCAGTAGAGACGGGGTTTTGCCCTGTTGGCCTGGTTGGTCTCAATCTCTGGACCTCAGGTGATCCACCGGCCTCGGCCACCCAAAGTGCTAGGATTACAGGTGTGAGCCACCGCACCCAGCCCTAAGTATTTTATGTTACTGTTGCCAATGTAGCAAACATTCAGAGGCCCAGAGCAATTTAGGATTTCTTAGAATTGGTGAATCTCTTAGAATGCGATTTAGGACTCTATCGTGAGCAGCATGGGTCTGGTAAATGTAAAATATAACTGTTCTAGGTTATCCTAATTGGTTTTATTGCTGATCATCAGTTCCTGATGTTGGAGATAAGATCTAGGAGTCACAAAGGAAATGAGCACTTAGGCAAAAAGTTTTGTCATCAAGGCAATTTACTTCTGCAGAAGGGTGTGCTGCCTGCATCAGTCACGATGGCAAGAGCACATTGAACAAAGGAGGAAAGGGGTTTTTATTCCTAACACAGTTGGTCCTTGATTCTGTGTCTTATCCCCGTTGGTTGAGGTCAGACTGCACAATCTAAACTAATCCCAACTGGCTATAATAAACAGAGGAGGAGTGTGGATTACAGTGGTGGGAAGGACCATTGTGGCGGGACGGGTAATTTACAGAGCAGGTAACTAGGAGCAGGAAAGTACAAGGAAGTTGATCTTAAGAACAAAGAACAAGCAAGTTAACAAGCCAAATATTTGAAGAGAAACTTACTGTATCTGACACTGATACATGGGATTTTAAGCAATACCAGTCTGCTTAAAGATTCCTTGGTATACACAGGGTTCTGGTTAGGCCTATGATATTTTGAATCTGTGTGGGGTTTATTCCATAGGATCCAGTTGTTAGCGCTCAAATCCAGAGAAGTTGATGTACTGTGAGATATACCAAGTTTCTAGACCTTACTGAATGTGTTTGTTGGGATTATAGATTTTGTGTATTCCAAAACCCCAGAAACCGTGGCTGATTTACAGTTATTTTATTTATATATGTGCTCTCTTCATTGAGGGTAAAGGAAACTGAAACTGATTGTTTTCTTCCAAACTGTAAGCCAAGATTTTAGGCCAGACCAGGAATTGATCAACTTTTTCTATAAAGGACCAGGCATTATGTGTAAGGCCCTTTACAATCTGGCATCAGCTTCATTATCTTATATACTATGTTTAATATATTAAACAAGGCCTGGCTACCTTGGGCCTTGTTTGCTGCTCCCTAACCATGCATTGTAACACAAGTAATCTGCTCATCTTGCCATTTAGCATTTCGTTTGCTTAGAATGTCATTTTTACTCTTTCCCTGGAGGTCTTGTCTTCCTTCTCAAGGCCTGCTGTTTTTCTGAATGCCCTTCTATGGAAAAATATGCTTCTTTACATATTTATTTTATTTGGTTTTTGTTCCAAGTCACTATCACTTTTTGCTTTGATAAACAAATTGTGTCTCACATCATCCAGTCCTGCCCCGTGTTTCCAGGCCATTCTTTTCATAGCAGCTGTAGTGATGTTTTTAAAAAGTATAAATATCATTTCCCTACCTAAAATCTTTCAGTGGTCATATTAGCACTTGGAGTAAAATCTCCGGATGATCTGAGCTATGTGTAATCCTGTAATCTCATCATGTATCATCCTCCCTCTTGGCATGCTCCAGCTACATTCACCATTACCTTCACAGAAATAAGTTCTTCTTGAGTGGCATGTGCTGTTTTCATTGCTTACAGCTCTCTTATGTCTTCTTTCATATGGCTGGCTCCTGCTCTTTTTGTATGTCTTAACTTAAATGATACCTACTCCATAATCAAGCATAGATTCTAAAGCAGCTCCTCCTATTCTCTTTCCATTAAATACTCACACAACTTCTTCATAACACTTATTGTAATTTGTAATTGCATGTTTGCTTATCTGTTGTCTTTCTTTTCAGCTATACTGTAAGCTCATGAGCGCTGGGAACATGACTTTTTAAAATCACTATTTACCAAGTGCCTGGCTAGTGCTTGCACATGGAAGGCATATAATAAATATTTGCTGAATGAATACAGACATCTTCATCATGGCTCTTATTTCGTATGATAGTTGGTTTCGTAAGGGTCTGCTGTCTCTATAATATTTGGAGTTGCTTAAAAGTAGGTAGGGATTATATTCTTTTCAATTTTCTGTTTTTAGCACCTAGTATGGTACATGCTACTCATCAGATAGCTTTTTTTTTTTGAGACAGGGTTGACTTTGTCACCCAGGCTGGGGTGCAATGGCATGATCTCCCCTCACTGCAACCCTTGCCTCTTGGACTCAAGCAAACCACCCACCTCAGCCTCCCAAGTAGTTGGGACTAAAGGCACATGCCACCATGCCCAGCTAATTTTTTGTATTTTTGTAGAGATGGGGTTTCACATGTTGCCCAGGCTGATCTTGAACACCTGGACTCAAGGGATCCTCCTGCCTTGTCCTCCCAAAGTGCTGGAATTACAGGCATGAGCCACTGGACCTGGCCCTCATCAAATGACTTTTGTAAGCCAGTTAATGCAAAGTACCTAGCATTATTTAGTTTAGTACCTGACACATAGGTGGCAAATAGTATTTTCCATTTTTTTAAAACTTCCTTAAGAATTTAGTGGCTGGTAGATCTATTTGCCATTCATAGCTTTATCAGTACAGATGGTGTAGGGAACAAAAAGCTGAGAAGTCAAATATTGAAGAGACTTCATGAGATACCTGCCCCAGGCTTCCTTAGCTTATCTTCCTTTCTTATATTTTCCATTGACATGAGTGCTTTTTTCCAGTTCAGACGTGGAGAATATAGATACAAGTCAAGGTTAGCTGGTAATGAAGTAGTTCTAAGAGGTCTAATTAGGGTCTCCTTAATTTCAAACTGAGATTATCTTGGTAAGTTTATGTGTTCTGAGACATGGCTTAATGTGGCAGGAAGGTCCCAGCTCAGACACTTAACCTCAGACTTGATACCATCTCTAGTTGAATCCCATAACTGCCACATCTCTTTGAGATCCTTAGTAGGTATTAAGTCAAAACCAAATCTGGAGCACAGGCAAATGTTCTGCCTTGTCAGCATTTTTGTTTTTCTTGTATAATTTAAAGATCAGTATTTTCTAGGAATCTGCACTAGACTCCTTCCTTCCTTTCTTATATGTAGGATTTAACCCCAAATCACAACATTTGAGTTTGTAAAGTTGGACATGTTTATTCTGGGAGTCCCAGTTAAATTAAAGGAATTGCCCAAGGAGCTAGAACCTCTAGTCTCTTTAGTTCCTGTTTAAGATTTTCTTTGTTATATCACACTGGATTGGCAATAGACCATTTCTTAATTTTTCTTGGGCGGAAAATCCTTTGTGGTAATGTTTCTATGATAAGAAAATCAAAAAGATGTTTATTTGATACATGTGTATATGACAAAACATATGCAAGTAAAGGTTATATTAAAAAGGTAAGACGGTAATGTTAAGAATACATTTCGAATATTTAAATGTGGTGTTATTTATAGCCTACTTACATTACAGACCTATGTATTGTAGTGAGAAAAATAAAGGTGTTGAATTCTTAGTCAGTAATTTAGAGATAGCTCATAGTTCTCCTAGAGGTCTGGATAATAATTTCTCTCCTCTTTTCCTTCTAAAAACCAGAATCCCAGTAAGGAATGTGAGCCTTATCGAAGAAATGAAGACAAACCAATTGCTCCTTGTGGAGCTATTGCCAACAGCATGTTTAATGGTATGATATAGATACAAATATAGACATATATAATTAGGACAGTTTACATAATTTCATTACAGATTTGATAGTTTAGTAAAAATAAAATTGAGAAACTGAAACATTTAAGACATAAGTTGAGTATTGAATGGGGTATTATAATGCTTTGTGATTTTGTTTTGAGCATACTTACATTTTAAGATGGATTTCTGTCTCTGAGAAGAAAGAAGCAGAAACATTCTCCTAACCTTCCTATTTCATACAACTTAAAATAAAAGTCAGGGTGACCTTCCCACTGACTTTATTTTTATCATTGAAAAGGAGCTATAGTTGATCATTTAGAGCAGCACTATCTGATAGAAATATAATGTGAGCTGTAAATAAAAGTCCTGTAGGTAATTTTAAATTTTCTAATAGTCATATTTAAAACTATGTAAAGAAACAAGTGAAATTAATTTTAGTAATACATTTTAACACAGTATATCCAAGGTATTACCATTTCAGTATATAATACTATATAAAAGTTGAGATGCTTCATATTCTAATTTTTTGTACTAAGTCTTTGATATCTGATGTGTATTGTACACTTGCAGAACATACTCATTTGGACCAACCATATTTCAAGGACTCCGTAGGCCCCGTGTGCCTACTGGCTGTTGTATTACACAATGTAGGCAGAGAAATAGATCAGCAAGAAGCTATTAGACACGCATTATTGAAAGGAAGGAAAGAAAGGCAGATTTACCTTGCAATTGTAGTTGGGTTAATATTAAAACATTTGATCTTAGTGTATGTCAGCTAGCCATATGGGTAAGTGAATTAGAACTCTGTTAAGGGGAGAGAAGTCCTTCTAGAATTATAAAGTTACCATAGTTAATCCACATAGGAATCAATAACAGATGTATATCATATGCCTACTCTGTCACAACCACTTTTGGAAGCAAATGTCAGATCTTTATTTCTCATAGAGTTAAACAGATGCCATGAGTTTTCAAGAGATGTTTAGTATGTCTTCCTTTTCTTGCGTTTAGATACATTAGAATTGTTTCTCATTGGCAATGATTCTTACCCTATGCCTATCGCTTTGAAAAAGAGAGGTATTGCTTGGTGGACAGATAAAAATGTGAAATTCAGAAATCCCCCTGGAGGAGACAACCTAGAAGAACGATTTAAAGGTAAAACATTCCTAATATCCCTTAAAAAAAAAAACTAGGAGTTTTTTGGTTTTTGTTTTTTTTTTTCTTTTTCAGATGGAGTCTCACTCTGCCAGACTGGAGTGCAGTGGCGCGATCTTGGCTCACTGCAACCTCTGCCTCTCAGGTTCAAGTGAACCTCCTGCCTCGGCATCCCAAGTAGCTGGGACTATAGGCACATGCCACCACGCCCAGCTAATTTTTTGTATTTTTAGTAGAGAACGAGGTTCTCTTGACGTTGTGATCTGCCCACCTCGGCCTCCCAAAGTGCTGGGATTACAGGCATGAGCCACTACGCCCAGCCGTAAATTATGAGTTTTAATGAAGTATTTTAAATTTTCTGTTTTTAGAATCTTAAAGTTTATGCTTTGAAAAACACAATTTTTCTTTTGTCAGCTTCACACCAAGTTAGTTAAATGTTGTAATGTACTAAAATTCTAAAGGAAATGTATACTTTTAATTATGAATTCAGTTTCTGTTGTGTCTTATAAGCATTTCAGTTTTAATATTTTAAAATTGCAGCAAAGATTCTTTTGAATAAACCTCTATTTATTATCCAAATTTATTTGTTTCCCTGCCACTTTAATTGCACAATGTAATATTTTATCTCCTCATTCCTTCCCCATTCCTTTTAAGGTACAACAAAGCCTGTGAACTGGCTTAAACCAGTTTACATGCTGGATTCGGACCCAGATAATAATGGATTCATAAATGAGGATTTTATTGTTTGGATGCGTACTGCAGCATTACCTACTTTTCGCAAGTTATATCGTCTTATAGAACGGAAAAGTGATTTACACCCAACATTACCAGCTGGCCGATACTATTTGAATATCACATACAGTATCCTTTTTTGGCTGCATATACAGATTCATAGAGCTTAAAAGGAGTCTAGTCCAACCTTGTATCTGTTGTGTTATATTACTTTGTGCTTTAGTTTTGGTCTCTGTGTTTTTACAAAAGTATGTGTGGTATACATGAGAATGTATTTTTAAATTTATATCTTCTAGAAATGTCTTCAATTTGCATATACTTGGTACTAGTGTTTGAAGCATATTGTTTGATAAAATTACTTAAAATGTAGGTGCTTGATTTATTAACAACCTAGATATTTTTACAAGGGAGATTGTAATTGGACTTAATGTAAAGGCCAGTAAGTATACCTAAAACTAAGTGTTGAGTGGTACTGGGCTGTTTTAATATATATTTTTAGATATTAAAAATCAATGGATGTGTTGATTTGTATCAATGTAATTGTTAATGATTTTGATCTATTGATAGTATCAAAACATGGTATTATTAGCTGTATTTTTCCACATTAATAAGTTCACATTCAGTGCTGATAAATACATTTATTCCACTCTATGTGTTAACACTGTGCTGAGTATTTTCCACTCATTATTTAATTCAGGCAGCAGCATATCTCCCTATTATAGACCAGAATATAGGAACATTGAGTACTTAGGTAACTTACCTGACATTACACAGGTAATAATAAGAGTTGGGGTTCATAACCAGGCTGTTGACTCCAAAGGCCTTAGTTTTACTCTCAGCTGCCAACATAGACAGCATCCCAGCTAGTTCACTCAGTTACACCAACTCATATCTGCATAGATGCAGTCTTTTTTAGGAGGAAAATAGTAATTTCTTTTATTCTAGACAGTCTTTGCATCTTTTAATCTAGAGCCTGTATTTTACATACACTGTGAGTGAAGAGATTTTCCAGTATTAGAATCTTAAATGTTTGCTGATCTTTGCATTTTTAATTTTCATAATCCAAATGGGTCATAATCCAAATGCATTTTGGTTTTTAAGTGGATTAGTAAATGGTTAAATTAATAGACCCAATTTCAAGATAAGGTTTTTTTGGATTCTAGTCTCTTGATGTTGCACCTGAATACACAAGTAAATATGGCCTGCTATGGCAGCTGAAAGTGACCCAAATTTTTGAAACTAAATCCACACTGGAGCAATTTTGGACAGACGGACCCAGTTCGAGTGCTGGTAGAAAGTACATTATGCTGAGGAGGCAGTCAAACTAGAGAGCAGCTCTGTTAAAATTAGCATTCAGAAGATCTCTAGAGAGTAAGGGCAAATTTAGCAACCTGTAGCCTAGAGCACAATGAAGGGAAGTCTGTGGAGCACTGAGGAATTCTTAGTTGACAGACGATTTCCATACAGGAAGTCTGCAGCAGGGTCCCAACTTTGAAAGAACTATTTAAAGGAATGCATGGTATATCGCAGATTGAGAGGACTTGGTAAGACAGGAATTTGGATCTGCAAAACCAAGGGTTAATTATCAAAATTAGGTATAAAGTGGTAATTAAATACTAGCATGAAGGCAGAAGCCTGTTTCTTTCAGGTTGGGATACTGAGAGAGAGCCTAGCATGGGTAATTTGATACTGTATCCCACGGAATGTTGAGTTAGCTAGAGCTCTTCAAATCATTCCTGCCTTAGTTTAGGGTTGATGTAAGAAGTTAGAACTGAACCTGCCATTTGGAGTTAGGGACCCATAGGGGGACCCATCTTTGAGGATGGGAAGTTCATTGAAGAAACTAAAGAAACAGATAGGGCCTAACCCTGGACTCAAAAGATGCTTTTGAAAAAGTTGTAAACTTTTTGCATGGAGACTTGCAAAAGTCTCCTTCTATCTTCTTCGCTACCTTATCTCTTGCAAAATCCTAGAACTGGTCCATGTAGGTAATTCATCTCGTACACAGGTGCCTTATTTCCTAAATCTCCTTAACAACCCACCCTTCACTTCCACTGTTTTAGCTGTCAGCTGTGTCACAGCGTGAGTTTTGCCATTGCTCCAAATCAGCAAGTTAAAACTTTGTTGTCATGCTTTTTGAACTTTTGGCCAGAGCCTTTTCACAGTCTCATAACTGCACTCTTGCTTCATGTGCTCTTTGAGCTCACAGAGACTTCTAGTCCTTGATTTTTCCATTTTCCCCTAGTCTGTCAGTCTCCTCTTCTTGTGTGGGCTTCATTGTTCATTGAACTATTTTTTTCACATTGCATTCCTTTGAGGTCTTTTGCACCTCCCATGTAATGAGAGCAAAAGCGCCTAGAAACTGCATGACCTTTAAATTTGTTTGGTTTGGTAAAATATTTTGGCTTTTACTACTAACATTTAATTTGCTAAATCAATCTTTCAAGATAATAATATAATTTTTATTTGTGATTTAGAACATAGGAGTAAGGTACCTGTATATCCTAGAATTACACAAATGAATTACTAACAATTAAATGGCAGCTTTTAAAATTGTATTTTAAACATCAAGTAACCAGAGATGGAAAAATCTTCCTATACCTTCTTCAGATTACCCTGTACATTATTTTGATGGACGAAAACGGATGATCTTGAGCACTATTTCGTGGATGGGAGGAAAAAATCCATTTTTGGGGATTGCTTACATCGCTGTTGGATCCATCTCCTTCCTTCTGGGAGTTGTACTGCTAGTAATTAATCATAAATATAGAAACAGTAGTAATACAGCTGATATTACCATTTAATTTTATATCATGAAAGCAAATTATCTGCATGTGCATCAAGGCCAATTCTATTCAACCTATCTTTTGAATGCTGATGTCTGGTTAGTATGTCATTTTGAAGTTGGCACATAACTTTAAAAAAAAAACAGTCTTTGTCCTTTGCTTCTTCCCTATGGATGACTTCTGAAAATATATGACGGGTATAAAAAAAATTAGCTATATTGATTCATATCAACACTGTTACTGCTGAAATGGCATTCTAATGTTTGCTTTTTATTGGGACAAGCCACATGATTGCATAGAGCCTCTTTCATGTGACTCGTGTCTACTGCTTAAATGTTTATGCTGTGTTGATGATATTATATTGACATATGGTGATGTATATGTGTACGTATTTTGTGAAGAAAGGGATTACATGAGTATAACGATTTGCTAATCTTTCAGGATTGAGAGAAAGATGAAGAAAGACTGTATCTAAATAAAACACTTCATCATTTTCATGTGTGTAAATGCTTAAAGTACCAACTTTGTTGAGATGGTTCATGTATCCAATTTATTCAGTACAGTTCTTTGTCAAGCTTAGCTTTGATTTCAAAGGACATGCTTACCTTGTCTAGCATAGGAATTAATGCTCATGTCTACAGTGATTGGGTAGGTCCTGCATAGGAGAATTTAAAAATTCCTCTTTTGTTTGGTTAAATGTTGCAGTTAGGAACCCCAACTGACTTGGAATGTTTTTACACGTAATTATTTCCCTTGAAGCTTATACTTTATAAGGGAAGAAAGAGTACAGGTGAGTTGGGAAAACTGCTTGGCAGACCTTCATCTTCGGCCTCAACTGTAAACCACATGTAAATGCTTAATGGAGACTGTTTGCATTCTTGTGGTATTTAACATTCAGAAAACTACTTCAGCTTTGGAAATACCTCAGGCTGTATTTTTATTTTGCAGGTAAGTGTTTTGACTTAAGTACTAATATTCCAGAAATTTTTGAAAACAGAAACCTTAATTTCCTATGTATTTCATTCCACTTTTGCATATAGGTCAAATAGCAATGTGTACGCACATTCTCTTTAGTTAAGGCACCAATTGTTTTGGTTGGTTTTCCTAAGATATACTTTAAAAAGATGTTCTATAAATTTCCTAATTAAATTATGGGGATTTTGGAGTATGTACATGATAAATTATAATATATATATATGGTTGAAGTTATTTTACTTTTTACTAACTGAAATTATTTTAATATTCCTTATTGAATAAATGCTGTAACTTTTTTGTTATGGAACTTAAAGTTCCAGTTAAAAACAATTTTTCCACATGCATGAAAATGTATGTATTAATCAGATGTGACTTAATTACATTGAAATTGCTTTTTTTTTTTTTTAACTGAAATAACTCATGTTTGTGTAGAAGAATGCCTGTTTATTCAGAGTTTATATTTTCCTTCAGTTATATTTTAAATCAAAAGGTCTGGATAATGTATACGTTAGATTAATATATACTTTTTAAAAAAACAAAAAATCATGTAATGGTTAATAGTGGAAATGTGCCACACTTGCAAGTTTTATATAACATATGAAATTCAGTTAAAAGAATGTGTATTTCATAATGACTTTTAACTGGTAAAAATATTACTTGCACAAAGTACTTGATGTATGGTTATCCTGAAATTTCGGAGTATATGTTGTGTTCTTTGTCTAAAAATAGTCTTTGTTTTGTCAGTCCTTTGGAATGTTATTTATTCTGAAAATTGTCCCTCTTGCACTTGGCAGTTTATTTTCTGGGATACATTGTTGGGGGAGATGAGTGTCTGCCAGTCTTTCGAGATTGAGTCTGTGCTGTTTAAGGAGGACTACCATCCTGCAACTATTTTCTAATTAAGGGACAGAGGATGTCACAAAAGAAAGATTGAAGAGCCCTTTCAACATTTTCTCATCTATGGAGAGGATGGAATCTTAAAATACATTTGGAGTTTTATCTGTTTTACAAGTACATTGATAGCCTAAGTTCCTCCTCTTTTCTGCTGTTTGATCTCTATGGAACTCCTGTTGCTAAATATCAAGAGTATGGAACAGTCATATGGTCTCTGTGAAACATGGGGGGTGGGATGACATTTCTTTTTCTTATAGGCTTTATGCTTAAATGTCATAGTCAGCTTTCAAAGAATCATGTTGTGTTTTAAATGCACCCTGCTTAAGTAGAAGACATTGAAGGATGCATTAATTTTCAGGAACTATTTTGAATTATGAAAAGATTCCCAATTGAAGAAATTATTCATTAAGTAAAAGTTAAGAAATTTCATTGAAATCATAAGGCATTTTAAGGATAAATTGCTAAAAATAGCTGTGTACTACTAATTAATAGAAAATTGAAACTCATTCAACCAAGAGAAGAGTCAGTGAATATCATTTGTTTATTGGCTAGTGAGTTTCTTTGTAACTTGGTTTTATTAAATGATAATATTCTGTTAGTGTGTCCTATGTTAATAAAAGTGAACAAAATTAATTTTGCTATGTTCAGGTGTCTTGATAAAGTAACAGTGCCCCAGTGTTGTTGCTTATGTTTAGCACTGAATTTTAACACAGGGTCGGTAAGTCCAGGTTTTAACTTCTTCATGCCTGGATGGGAGAAAATGTAATTCATTGCTAAATCAATTCATATTTGTATTAATTACTGTGATAACATTAACCATCTGTTCTTACCAGGAATTGGTCAGATTGTCATCTGAGCTATAGTTACACTGGCTAAGTTTGGTATTAGATCATGGGGAATGTCCAGTAAACAGAAAGAGAGGTAAGGATGATGAAAATAATGAAGTGGGGTACACAAGAAAAACCCAGCAAGTAAGGAGGAGCAGCTGAGAGATAGGGTCAGCAAATGTGGTTCAGCCTGCTACCTCTTGTCTTCATAGAAACATTGCCTTAGAATTATTGTATGACACTTTTTTTGTTGGTTAAGCTGTAAAGTTTTGTTCTTTGTGAACCTGGGTATTTTGAGGGGAGGGTGGAGGGAGTAAGGAAGTGATCCTTTTACAAGAATTTTGATGCGTGTCTGTTGTAGAGTTTGGATGATCTAGTAGTGTTTTAGAACCCCTTTTTATCCCATGCACCATTCAGTAAACATAAAAATCACAATTCTGCTAATGTCATTTGGAACTTCACAATAAATATCTTGTCTAAAAACAAATCATACCATGGTGGCCGTATTTCCTTTTATATATCTATAACATTTATCAAAGTAACGTGTACACAGTTTTAAAAAATAAAATAGTAAGTCCTAAAGGCTTTATAATGAAAAATAGTAGTCCCTGCCTGAACTTTCCTTACCTCTCAGGGGCAATCACTTTGACTCCAAAAGTTGTTTATTCTGTTATTTATCTTAGTGTAGCTAAAGAGTATGGCTATTCTGTTGTTTGATTTAACAATTTTAGACAATACTGTCTTCTCAGTAATGTTACATGATGATTTAGCTCTCTAACACATATTTTGCCTTCTATTACATAGTTACATCATAATTAATAAATGTATTAGCTATTATTTAATTATGACTGTGAATATTGTATACTCTAGGGCAACAGTAACATGATTTTCTTTTGCATAATTTTATTTTCCTGGAATTAATAATTGCCTCATTTTAAACATTTATGAAACTTTCTACAAATGTACCTTAAAAATTTTCCAACTTCTCTGTCAGGTCTGCCATGTTCCCATCACTAGTTCGAAGGGTTTTTGTACCCCAGTCAGATAGTGTCCCTGTTTTTACTAGAGATGTCTCTGCTGCAGTTGTCCTTCTATGCCCTGTATGGTTGCTCTCTTGGCCTATTATACAGTGATGATTCCATGACCTCCCTTTGTCATCCTCCTGTGTTGGACTTCCCATTTCCTAGTTTACTTGGTTTACTAGAGCACTTCCTAAAACACTTAGAGCTTCATAAAAAGTTAAATTTTCCGAGTTCTTAAATGTCTGAAACACCCTTTTCAAACCTCACATTTCATTGATAGTTTGACTACACATAAAATTTTAAGTTAAAAATAAGCTTCTCTCAGCATCTTGAAGGCATTGCTCCACTCTTGTCTAGCTTCCATTGTTAATTTTGAGAAATTTGAACTTAGTCAGATGTTGAACTTCTAGATTGGTGCTTAATTTTCTTCTCTTTTTCTCCAGTTGTTTTGATGGTGTTATCTCCTTTCTAGAAAAATTACTTAATTTGATCTTGCAACATTTATCTTCCTTATATTGAATTTGTAGCATATTTCTAAAAATATTTTAATATCCAGAACTTCTTTTATTTCTATTGTGTTTCCAAAATATCCTTAGTTCACAGATAACATACCATATTTTTCTGAGGACATATATATATATATGAATATGTATTATTACTTTTGTTTACTGCTCTATTAACACCATGGTTTTTTTGTTGCTATTTGTAATTTATTTTTTCTCTTGTTTATATAGGTGAATTTCCTCTTAATTCTGGCTAGTCTTGGCAACATATGAGTAGATCCCAAAGCACTATTCGAAAACTCCTTGTTTGTGGGCAATGCTTGACAAATGATGGGCTTCACTAGCAAAGTGCAATTCAGTGAATTATGTGTTACTCTATTCATGATTTTTTAAAAAATTAGAAAAATAAAGTTTTAGGTCAGCATCCATAAGTAGACCATTTTTTTTTTTTTGAGATGGGGTTTCGCTTTGTTGCTAGGCTGGAGTGCAGTGGTCTGATGCTCACTGCAACCTCCGCCTCCCAGGTTCAAGCAATTCACCTGCCTTGGCCTCCCAAGTAGCTGGGGCTACAGGTGTGCATCACCATGCCCAGCTAATTTTTGCACTTTTAATAGAGACAGCGTTTTGCCATATTGGCCAGGCTGGTCTCACTCTCTTAACCTCGTGATCCACCCTCCACGGCCTTCCAAAGTGCTGGGATTACAGGCGTGAGCCACCGCACCTGGCCAAGTAGACCATATTTTGAGAGGCAGTGTTACAGAGTCACTGGTAGGGAGCCAGTCTTTTCCTTTGGCTAGAGGTCTTTTCTCTGGATATAGTCATTCTCTCTAGGGAAGAATTTTTTAGTCTTCTGCAGAAGGAAGGGGACTTCCTTGTCCTCCATCTCATCTTCTGATTTCCACTTCACACATATTTTCTTTTATCTGTTCCTCCCTGTATTTCTTCCGTGTAATTCTCTCCCATTTATTCCTACAGATAAAAATTCTGTGGTCTTCTACTTGTGGGAGACAGTGATGGAAGTGAGAGATCATATTTTTGTGGCTAAGAGGTGTAAGGCAGAGGACTTTGGGGATCAGGCCATTCTATGGTATATGATTTCAACTAGTCATTTTTAGGCCTAGATTCTCTGCTGTAACTTTTACCTCCAAATCTGAGCTCAGGGGTTGTGGAATCAGTCCGAATGCTTCTCACTGGTATCCACCTTGTATTCCCTCTAAATTGCAGCTTTCTCTGTTCAGCTCAGTCATATTTCATCTGCCTTCAGTTTTCCAGAAATTTGTTGAAATCATTTGTCTGTTGCTGCCTCCTCTCTATTCAAATTTTGGGCTCATATCTTTTAAAATTGTTTTTCAGATTATCATATGGTAAATTTTACTTTTATTTTAGTAGCATAGAGTTGAGTTTTTACACCAGAGTTAAACAGAAGTACCATCACTCCCCAAAAAACTCCTTATACTACCCGTTTATAGTCATTCACCCTTTCCCCACTCATAACCCCCAATTTGTTTTCTATCCCTGTGATTTTATCTTCTAGAAAGTTGTAAATAGAATCATTACTTATGTAACCTTTGAAACAGGCTTCTTTTCTTCAGTGTAATGCCTCTGAGATTCATCCAGTATGATGTGTCTTATTGAGAATTTTTCTCATACCTTTTTAATTTCTTTAGTTTTACTGTAGTGGGAAGGAGGAGAGAGAAACTTGTGGGGCCAATCTACTATCTTAAATCAGAAACACCTTGAAGCAAATATACCCTTCATCTTTTGGTGGTTTTATAATGTTTTAAAAAGTCTTAAAAGATAAACTTGTTATGTACTTTAAATGGTATTAATAGGAACTTGTCTGTTTGTATATCACAGGCTTTTCTACCTAGGGCAGGGTAGAAAAAGATTGAACTCCCCTTATATGCTTTTCAAGCTTGTTATGTCACTTTATTTCAAGCTCAGAATTGCAGACGATAGTTTTACAAATATTTATCAAATTGCACTTAACTCCCCCTCCCCACACCCCAGTATCAGTGGTGTAAAATAACCCCAGGGTGTGTTGTCTTTCCTTTTCACAACAAAGCTTGTGAAACAGTATGTGGTTTTTATTTTCTTGTCATCTTCAACTTCAGTCAGGGTCAGACTTTCACCTCAAGATTACACTATTGTACTCTGTTGACTGTCACGTGTGTCTGAAAGATTCAGTAGAAAAAGTATGGGTTTCAGAAGTAGGCTGATACAGCTCCTCTACTTATACAATCTACCTTGCAATTGTTTAATCTTCTAAGCCATTTACTATTTCCTTGTCTGTAAAATAGAGACTTCAGTACCCATATGACAGATTTTGTTTTGAGCAGCAAAGAAAGTGACAGATAAAAAGCATTTAGCACAAAGCATAGAAAAATAGACATTTAGCGAATAGTTCTCATTCTTTTCTGTCACATCAAGTGAACTCTTAAATTGATCTTTTTGCTCCATTTGATAGATATTTTCCTTCCCTCTCTATCTTTAAGCATGCAGCTTCTGTGAATGACTCTCCTGATTTTTTCCCCCTTATCTGTTCCTTAGTCTCCTTTGTATGTTCCTTAATTATGCTAACCATATAAAATGTTGGGTGTCCTTTGAGATTGTGTTCTGTGCCTTTAAGTTACAGTTCTCCCCAAACAATCTTAAGTGCTTTATTGTTAGACATAGTTAACTTCAAGTTGCTTTTCAAAGAATTAGTATGTCAGTATGTTCAGCTCTCTTATTTTTTAATTCTTCATTTTAAAGTTTAACTTCCTGGTTCTCTGTGCCCCCTTGCCTCTAGTTTTGGTAAACAACATTCCCACCAGTTCTAATCAGTAGTTACATCTGTTTCCCCGGTGACCTGCTTTGACCTGTGTCACTCCTGGTCACCTGCTCTGACCGTCCTTGCCAAACTACCCACTCACCACTCAGGCTCGTACCCCTGCTCTCTTTAAAATAGGCAGTTGGAATTAGCTTAGACTCTGCAGTCTAACCCTAGTCAATAGGGGAACGACACAGCAGTAGGGGCTACCTGCATCAGGAATAAGAACCCCTTCCCCTCCCTTGTCCAGGTGTGCGCTCACCATTGCTCCATTTGTGAGATGTACCCTTCTATAGAAGTAAATTGCCTTGCTGAGGAAATTTATATTTGAGTGCTACTTCTTTTGGAGAGAGAAAGACTAACAGGGAACAGAGGAAGTTGGAAAGAGCGAGACAGAGTCAGAGAAAGAGAAAGGGAGAGATAAAAAGCTATAAAAATTCAAGATAGCAGTGGGGGCATGCCTCTTCACAAGAGAGAACCAGAGACCACCCCCGCAAGAGGAATGGGTCCCCATACAAGCCACCAATTGTTATATGTAAATTTTCAATGCCACAAAAGAAGTTGGCCATCCCTTTTACCCTAGCTTTCCATCAACACAATAAAAAAGAAAAAGAAAAATTGAAAAAAAAGAAGTGCCTCACATGGGTCCTTTAACCCCCATGTTTATATAAACACTATTGTAGTTACCAAATAAATTTAAAGCCTGAGATCAAATAGCTGCAGAATTTAAGTCAATATTTTCATAGGTGACAATTAATAAAAATGTAAATTAAATAAATTTCATCTATTATGATCAGCAGTGGTTTTTTAATTACACCAGGAATGTTGTCAGAGGGAGAGTAGAACAACTAAGTCAAGACATATTAAGGAAGTTTGAAGATAAAAAAAACTATAAAAATTAAAGATGGGGGATTGTTAGATATAGTGAACTCCAAGTTTCTCTTTAAAGAATCAGCATGTCAGTATGTTCAGCTCTCTTACTCTTTAATTCTCCATTTTAAAGTTTAACATCCTGGTACTCTGTGCCCCCTTGCTTCTAGTTTCGGTAAACAACTTTCTCACCAGTTCTAATCAGTAGTTCACATCTGTTTCCCTGGTCATCTGCCTTCACCTGAGTCACCCCTGGTCACCTGTTCTGACCTGTCTCGTAACTGTCCTTGCTGCCAAACTACCCACCCCACCACTCCAGCTCATCTTCTGCTCTCTTTAAAATAGTCAATCAGAATTAGCTTAGACTATGTGGTCTAACCCGAGCCAATAGGGGAACGACACAGCAGTAGGGGCTACCTGCATCAGGAATAAGAAACCCTTCCCCTCCCTTGTCCAGGTATGTGCTCACCATTGCTCCATCTGTGAGATGCACCCTTCTGTAGAAGTAAATTGCCTTGCTGGGGAAACTTATATTCAAATGCTACTTCTTTTGCTGCACCAAAAATTTACATATAGCCTTATTATTTCTATTGCCTTTACACTGACTTCTCTATCTTTTCTTGTGCCTTGACATCTCTCTTGAGCTCTAGATTTTTCATTATTAATCTCTTGAGAAATGGAGGTTAACAATGAATTAACCTAAGTTTACAAGGCCCAAACAGCAATCATTCCACACAAACCTGGGTTAAATAAGACCAAAACAAGAACAATCTCACGCCAACCTGAGATTTCCCTTACATTCCTTGTTATTGTAAATAGTATGGCCAACTACCTTGAGGTAAGCCAGAAGCCCTAGCTCTCTTCTCCAGCTGTCCAATTCAATAAATGACTGTATTCTGTTGATTTTTTGAATGTTCTTCCTTTTAGTTGGGTATCTCATCCCTCCCCTTATCTAAATCTCTCTTGATGATTTAGTTTAGGTTTTCCTTCCTCCTTTGATTACTGTGAGAGCTTTCTGACAGACTCTCTGACCTTAATAACTCATGTTCAGTACCACCTTTTCATTACTAGAATGATCTTGAAATAGAGCTCTAATTTTAACAGTTTGCTACTTGAAACTCTAAGTACCCCTTCAAGATATTTAAATTCATCACTGAAATCAGCCTTCCACTATTACCTCAATTCTTCGTTTGTTCTGCAAAACCAAACCATTTGCAATTCCCCAAGACATTTATGTTATAGCTTCTGTGCAGATTTTTCTTCTTACCCAAACTTTCCTCCCGTAATAGTAAACATTTATTGAGTTATTTCATTTTAACAGCCACCCGATGATGATGAATACTATTATCTCCGTTTTAAAGATAAGAGAAACTGAGGTATAAATAGATTATGTACCTTGCCTTCAGTCATGTCACTACCACTAAGTGGCAGATTCAGTATCTGTCTGACTTCCAAATTCTTAACAACAACAGTATTTTTTTCTCTTTTCACTCCATCTAGGCCTCTGTTTTTACAATTCCTGCAGCACATCAATGTTTGATTCCAAATTCTGATTGTTAATCATATTCTTGTCCTAAGTCTGGAATGACTTTTAATTTCTGCTTCATTTATTCTACCAGACTCTGCCAAAATTCTATCTTTTTACAAATTTGGCCCACTACTTTCTTTGAATTCCCCATACAACTTTTGTTGTACAGTTACCTGGAGAGTTATTTATGTCTGCATCAAGTTTACTGTTATGTATGTATCATATTCTTAATTAGATTATATTCTCCAGAAGATCACAGACTTTAAAACAATATTCCCGGCCGGGTGTGGTGGGTCACGCCTGTAATCCCAGCACTTTGGAAGGCTGAGGTGGGCGGATCATGAGGTCAGGACATTGAGACTATCCTGGCCAATATGGTGAACCTCGTTTCTACTAAAATACAAAAAATTAGCCGGGTGTGGAGGTGTGCACCTCTAGTCCCAGCTATACAGGAGGCTGAGGCAGGGGAATCACTTGAACCAGGGAGGTGGAGGTTGCACTGAGCTGAGATCACACCACTGCACTCCAGCCTGGGCTACAGAGTAAGACTCCATCTCAACAACAACAACAACAAAAAATTCCCCTAAGTATATTACAAAGTGTTAAATTTATTGTGGGTAGCGAGTAAATTACTGTTCAACAGAAAGTGACTCATGCTCATGTTGATGACAAGAATCAAACTCTGAAATATTTTAGGAGATTTATTCTGAGCCAAATATGAGTGACCATGGCCCGTGACACAGCCCTCAGGAGATCCTGAGAACATGTGCCCAAGGTGGTCAAGGTTCACCTTAGTTTTATATATTTTTGGGAGGCATGAGACATCAAATACATTGGTTTGGTTTAGAAAGGTGGGACAACTCAAAGCAGGGGCTTCTGGGCTACAGGTAAATTTAAACATTTTCTGATTGACAATTGGTTGAGTTTATCTGAAGATCTGGGATCAATAGAAAAGAAATGTTTAGGTTAAGATAAAGGATTGTGGAGAGTTAAGTTTTATTGTGCAGAGGAAGTTCAGCAGACTGCAGAGAGAGCAGGTTGTAAAATGTTTCTTACTGGAATTAAAAGGGTTCCTGGCTCTTAGTTGATTATCTCCTGGATCTGGAAAAGAAGGAAGGAAAACAAAGTGGGAAAAGGGATTCTCTGTAGAATGCAGACTTTTTCCCACAAGAGACTTTGCAGGGTAATTTCAAGATATGGCAGAGAAACATGTTTTGGGGTAAAACGTTTTGACTTTCTTCTTATGTCAGACTCAGATTTGAAAGTAAGTCCTGATATACAGGGTTAAATAAAACCCATCTGATGAGAATTTGTGGTTTGTAGGGCATGACTCCCAAGACGTCTCAGATAGGAATTTGGGCAAGATAAAAAGGAAATCAGAGCTTAGTCCTCATTCATATGAAATTGCTTATCATAAGGACTTTAGAGTCAGAGTTAAAGATCATTGGGAGTTAGTCCAACTCTTTAACTTTAATGATGAAAAGTCTGAGGCTTGCAATTAAAGTATTTAATAATAAACCAATACAACAACTAAGACAGGAACTGTTTCCTGATTATCAAAGATGACTCAGAATGTGATAAAATATGAAATTATATTGAAATGTTATATTTTACCTAACCAGTAGTTTGAAACATTAAAGTTCACATGAAATTGTTCTATATTTTTATAAAATTGAAAGTGGATCAAGCATGGTTCTAGAATTAACAGATGTGTGTGTGCACACACACACATCCAAATCTCACAAAACTATTCTGACTTCCCTCTGTTTTTGTTATTTATAGATTCTACAGGCAGGATAAAGTCAGGGTTATCTTGTTTGCTTTTTATTTATTTATTTTTTTTATTGCATTTTAGGTTTTGGGGTACAAGTGAAGAACATGCAAGATCGTTGCATAAGTACAGTCTTGTTTGCTTTTTAAAGGAGAAAAAGATTGGGTAACTGTGCTTTGTTAACTTTGCATCAGTAATTGTGAAATATTTTTACTTAGTGCTTTCACATCTGATGTCCATCTTACTGACAAGACTTAAATTAACCATGACCTACCTTAGGTTTCTCACATATTTCCCACATATTCCCCCTGCCAATTCTGTTATACTGTTACAAAACCCTCTGGAGTAAGTATTTTCCAAAAAACCATTTTCTAATTTTCTAACATTAGAAAAGGGCAAGGATAAGAGAACCCCAAATTGATGTTTTGGAAAGGAATCTATTTTGAAAGTAACTTCTGATTTAGAGGATGAATTTTAAAATATGGCATGTTTCTAGTGCGCCTAGGAAGATCCAATCAAGTTAAGTATGCAGGGAAACTTCAGTCATTTGTATGTAAGAATAATCACCAACTTACAGAAAAGGAGCAAGGAGATAATGAATGAGGAACCCTGGGATTGAAAACATTTGGAGGCAGTACAAATATTAAGACAGGTGTTTTGAATTTTTATACTCAATAATCCATTCTTTTGTGCAGTATACAGTTCATTTATTTAACTGATGTATATTGAGCATTTTCTATGTGCCAATTACTATTCTAGATGTCAGGGATACATGAGTAAACAACGGAGTTTAGAGAAGATTCATATGATCCAACCTAAGTTCTTAAAAGAATCATTGCTGCCGGTCACAGTGGCTCATGCCTGTAATCCCAGCACTTTGGGAGGCCGAGGTGGGTGGATCACCTGAGGTCAGAAGTTCGAGACCAGCCTGGCCAACATGGTGAAACCCTGTCTCTACTAAAAATACAAAAAATTAGCCTGGCGTGGTGGCAGGTGCCTGCAATCCCAGCTACTTGGGAGGCTGAGGCAGGGGAATCACTTGAACCTGGGAAGTGGAGGTTGCAGTGAGCTGAGATCTCACCATTGCACTCCAGCCTGGGCAACAAGAGGGAAACTCTCTCTCAGGGGAGAAAAAAAAAAAAAAAGGAATCATTGCTGTGTGGAAGATAGTGGAAGAGTGGAAACAGGGAAATCTGTTAAAAAGGCTTTTGACATAATCTGAGCAACAGATGATGATGGCTTGGCCCATCGTAATAGTAGTGTTGGAGATAATAAGAAGTGGTCCAATTCAGATTATACTGTGAAGGTGCCACTAATAGAAATTTTTAATAAATTGGTTATAGAGTATGATAGAAAATAGTCAAAGTTTAGTGCTTGAAATAAGGAAAATTGTAGAAGAGGAAGTTTGGGAATAGAAGTGGAAAGTAGAATTCAGTTTTGTGCGTAAGTTTGAGATGCTCATTACTTTTCAGTTTTGTGTGTAAGTTTGAGATGCTTGTCACATATTGTCAGCATGTGAATAGTATTTTTTTAAAAAATTCTTTTTCTTCATGCAATCTACAAAAGTGGGAGTAGTAATTCACTGCTAGATGAAATCACAAAAGGGATGAATGTATAAAAAGGGTGAGAAACTGAAATTTTAGAGGTTAAGACGATAAGGATCCAGTAAGGACTACAAGGGAGCAGTTGCTAAAATAGGAGAACCACTGAAAAAGTACTATGGAAGCCACTTCAAAGCCATGCTTCAAAGTACCATAGTCTTTCTTACATGTATGGGCTTACCTCCAAATTAAAAAGTTAAAGTATATGGTGAGGGACTGATCAACTATGTTAAATGCTGCTAATAAATAAATGGAGAAGGTGGAGATGGAGAAGGTGAAAATTGAGTTTGACAGTTTATTTAGCAACCTGGAAGTTACTGGTGATTCTAAACAAGAGCAGTAAAAGCCTGCTCAAAATGGGATCAAAAAAGATTCGGAGGAGAGGAAGGAGAGAGAAATATAAAGAAGTCTATAGGATGGTAACTGAAATCAAAGGAGGGTTTCTTTGTTTTTATTAAATTTGGGCATGTGTTAGTAGATGGAATGATCTAGTAAAGGGGGAAATTGTACTGAATAACATGCATATAAGAATCTATGTCTACATTAATTTTGATTTAATGTGAATCCATGGCTCTTTTTGAACAGGGTCGTAAGCTTCCTAGATCTGTCACCCAGTATACCTAATTCATGTATTGGTTAGTGAATACCCCCTTTAGCAATGCTAGGGCATTGGTAAGAAATTCACATAATCTCTGCGCTTGAGAAATTTACAATCTAGAGTAGGCTAAGTGGCGAAAACATAAGAGAGCACATTCAACTAACAAATTGAGATTATGGACACTCTACTTAAAAAAAAAAAACCCATGCCCTACCTATTGGCACGCGGTAATTTTGCCCAAAATTTTGGTTACGTGCATAATTTAGAGGGGGGTAGAAAACCAAGTCCTTTCGGTCCCAATACAGGGAAGACATGAACTGCGGTGTTTATAAACTTTGGTGAGGAAGAGAATTTTAACTAGGACTGGTAACTTTTGTGGGCCCATTGACATACAGTAGATTGTGAAGAAGAAAACTCCAGGGATTACAAGGAATAGTTTTAATATTACTTTTATCCTTTGCTGAACCTGGGTTTCTTATTTGGAATGGCAATCAAATAATTTGTAAGAGTTTGTAGAAAGATGGAAAGATGGTTGTAATACAGGGGAGATATTTGCATTTGTACACACTTGAGGGTACGCACAAGAAATAAAGACACTTGTAATGGGGATTACTTAAGCAAAATGGATGACAGCAACAGCCTTTCAGTACAATAAATAATTGCTGTTTTTCTCAACTCTAGTCATGGAGTGTAGTGCCCTGCTGGATTTGGGACAGCAAGACTTTTGAGTTCAGATTCGCCATCCCATTTCTTGTCTTCCAACTTTTCCTCAGCCTCAGAAGCGAGAGAGCCCCTTCCACAATTTGGGGACACTGTGAAAGAGCTTCTTGCGTGGGGAGTTCTGCAGCGGCCGAAGGTACAAGATAAAAATTGGTATCTCGACACAGCTCTTACAGCATATTCTCGACACAAAGAATACTAATGCGCCGCAGCAATTTCTTAGGTGGAAAAAACTGATTGTATCCGGAGTAATTCTTTTTGTTCTCTATGTTATGAGGCTTCACAGCTGCATTTCGGCCAACTCAGTCTTTGTTCAGTTTCTAGCGGCTTAAAGGTTGCCCAGTTTTACGCCTTCTCGCTCAAAACAGACAGTAATTTTCTCTGATAGCCTGGGTTTCACATTGACTTCATCTAAGCTTATTACATTCGCCTCACAAATCGTTTGCCTTTTCCCCAGCCTTAGCTCCGGGAGCATCCCACTAAATCTCAAAAAAGGTCTGGAAAGACACGGGACAGAGACGGCGAGTCGGCTAGAGCGTCTAGACCGTACTGTCACTCTAGTTTTTCTTTTGCTCTCGATGGTTAGAAGTGCAAGCCTCTCTTCCGCCCGGATTTAGGTTCCTGAATGCTTACGCAAGACTGGGAGGTAGTTCCGGTTCCGGCCGGGGCGATTTCGTTCCTGGTGTTCGGTTGTCGCGGTTGGTGGTCAGTAACTGAACCAAGATGCTGCGGAATTTGCTGGTGAGCAGCTTCTCGACTTGCATTCGTGATGGGGGCGAGGGAGTGGTGAGGAGGTTAAGGCACCACGGCAGAAAACGCTCACCTGGGAGGGATGCAAAAGGCGGCTAATGAAGTCACCTTGGATTCGTGTCCTTTTCCCCTGACCTTACTTTCCCTTCTGTCTATTCTTCTCGCCCCAGGCCGTTGATGGGTAGATGTAAACAGTGGAGAGACTGGGGAAGTGTCCAGAGACTCGTGGGTTAGATCCGTCTTGGGTTCTTAGTCACCTCCTCTGACGCTGTGGGCCATTGATGAGATTAGCTCTGATCTGAGTAAAACCTAGGACCAGGTGGGGAGTGTCTGATACCCGGAAGCATCAAGCAGAAAGGTGTTCTGGTACTGAAAGGTTTTAAGTTTCAATAGTTTTGAGTTTTGCGAACTTCAGAAGGCAGTTTAAAAACCAAGCCATTCAATTTTGGGTGGAACTTTAGGACTAGTCATGGCTGAAGTGCAGCGTTGCTTCCGTCAGGTGATTCTGCATTGCCCTTCACCCCTCCACGGACTTTGAGCATGTGAAATATTTCCCCAAATTTGGAAAAAGAAAAGGAAAATGCAACAATTATTATTTTATCTTTTAAATTGTTTAATGAAGTTTTGCTTCATTAAAATTCTCAATGTAATTTATTTTAGAAAATCGAGAGCACATTTGTTTCATTATTTAATTCAACTGATGTGTAATGCAAGTCTTTTTTTTTTTTTTGAGATGTAGTCTCGCTCTGTCTCCCAGGCTGGAGTGCAGTGGCACCATCTTGACTCACTGCAGCCTCTGCCTTTACCTCCCGGGTTCAAGCGATTCTCCTGCCTCAGCCTCTCAAGTAGCTGGGATTACAGGCGCCCGCCACCACACTCGGCTAATATTTGTATTTTCAGTAGAGATGGGTTTCGCCATGTTGGCCAGTCTGGTCTGGAACTCCTGACTTCAGGTGATCTGCCCGCCTCAGCGTCCCAAATTGCTGGGATTATAGGCGTGAGCCATGGCGCCCGGCCAAGTAGTAGATTTTTAATAATATGGATAATATTATGAAGATAATATGAAAATATTTGAGCTTAGTGTACTTTGGTTAGCCACTATTTTTGTAATATGTGTATGTCAATATGTTTTGATCAAGGATTACAAAATGCTACTGGTTCTGTTGAGGTAAATATCATAGTTTTATTTTTTAGTTAGAATCTGTATGAACTGCTTCTTGAATATGGTATTTGGAGACTACAAAATGTAATTGGAAGAGCAGAGGATGGATGACAAAATGAAAAACCTGGCTGCTCTTTGGTGACTTTGCTTCTGACAAATCAGATATGTTTAAAGTCTCAATTTACCTTTTCTATAATATGAAGGACTGAAGATAGTTAGATTTGAAGGTTTCTTTAGGTTCTAAATCTGTTGAATAATATTTTCATTTTAGGCTCTTCGTCAGATTGGGCAGAGGACCATAAGCACTACTTCCCGCACGCATTTTAAAAATAGAGTTGCAGAGAAACAAAAGCTGTTCCAGGTACTGGAGTATTTTATAGGAGATTGTTACTTGTAATAATTAGATTACCAAAAGGTAGAGTTAGGGTAAACAAGTATGTGTATAAATTAGATCATATGACAATATAAACATTAAAAAATCGTCAAGGACATGTACCATACTGTTAATAGTGGTTGACTCTTGGGGAAAGACTTGGTGGAGCAGAGAAATTTACCTTTATAAGTAGTTCGATTATGAGTGATTTTTTTTTTTATTACAGTTTCTAACTTTTCCCATATAAAGCTTCAAGTGATTAAAAAAAGTTGTATCATATATACATAAAAATAAAATACTTTATTGGACAGATAATACTAAATAGCTACTGTATGTGGACTAGATGCTAGGGATATAATTTAGGGTTATTAACCAGAATCCCTTCCCCACTTTTTTAAGGGAAAAAAAATTTCCTGTGATTAAATCTAGTGTGTGGCAATTATTGATTATTTCATATTTAAGTTATATTAAAGTTGTTGAGATAAATGTGTATATCTTGTAGCTTTAATGTTTATATATTCCTTGGAAAGATCATCAGTAATGGATTTCAAATTAACATTGAAAGAAGACTGCTGACTTTTAGGAATTCGTATTTTAAAAGTAGTAGGAGTAGAGAAAGAATCAAGAAAATTGCAGGTCTTTTAAATTTTTAAAATATTTTAATTCTAGGGTTTAAGGAGCTATATCATGTTATGTGACTGTTCTTCTGAAACTTAGTTGGAAATGAGTGAGACATCTATTGTCTTATTATTTTTATTTTTATTTTTTTTTATCTAGGAGGAAGATGGAATTCCAGTGTATCTAAAGGGTGGGATAGTTGATGTCATCCTGTATAGAGCCACTATGATTCTTACAGTTGGTGGTAAGGCGTTTGGAATGTTTGAAGGTTTATAGAAAAGTAATAGTAATGATAACTAATAACTGTATTGCTTTTGCTATGCCAGTATTTTAATGCAGGCAGTCTGTTTCCAGAATTTGATATCATTTAAGGATTCAAGAGGATGATTGATACATGCTGCATAAGAGCATTTTGATGTCTTCTTTTTTTGAGACGGAGTTTCGCTTTTGTTGCCCAGGCTGGAGTGCAATGATCTCAGCTCACCACAACCTCCACCTCCCAGGTTCAAGTGATTCTCCTGCCTCAGCCTCCTGAATAGCTGGGATTACAGGCATGCACCACCATGCCTGGCTGATTTTGTAGTTTTAGTAGAGACGGAGTTTCTCCATGTTGGTCAGGCTGGTCTCAAACTCCTGACCTCAGGTGATCTGCCCACCCCGGCCTCCCAAAGTGCTGGGATTATAGGCATGAGCCGCTGTGCCTGGCCTTGATGTCTTAGTAAAACAGTAACACTAATAAGATTTGATGATTATTTTGTGATAGAGGTGGCTTTCTGAGTACCATTGGTGGCCTTGAAGGCTATATTTCAGTCAAAAACATCCATTATATCCCACGTCTTCAATCAAGGGCTTTAAAACATTTTGACTGTGATGCAAAATAAAAGCACACTTTACATCTAAACTCTGTACAGACATATTTATAACCGAAACGAAATTTGTATGTAACAATGCTTTTACTGGAAGAGAAAGAGGAGGGAAGCTATATTTGAGTGACTATTTTGTGCCCATCATATTCAGAGGAATGCTACATACTTGGATTTCTGTAAATCTTGCATTGTCCTAATTTTAAAGATGAGGATATTTTTAATTATGTCCTAATTTTAAAGATGAGGATATTATGTTAATTACCTGTTAGGAAACACTCTGCTCTCACCACAGCAATCAACATGGGATACTTCTGTGGCCAAATGTGTTAGGGCTTTTCCCCACACACCAAGCAGTGGATACCAGCTTCCTCCAATTCAGTTTCCACACCATCTACTGGGAGATAGCATCAGATTCCACAGGTTGAGGGCAAGAAGATTGTCCCCTCCTTCCCACCAGTTGCGAGTTTGGATCTCTGGAACTTCTGACTGACTGGCTTTAAGTTCGGGGTCCCACAATCCCCTCATTGGGAAAACACATTTGCTTGCCAGTTAAGGTAGTATAGGCTGGGCGAGGTGGCTCACACCTGTGAGTAATCGCAGCACTTTGTGAGGCTGAGGCTGGCAGAACTCCTGAGGTCAGGAGTTCAAGACTAGCCTGGCCAACATGGTGAAACCCTGTCTCTACTAAAAACACAAAAAGGAGCTGGGCGTGGTGGCATACATTTGTAATCCCAGCTACTGCAGGTGAGGCAAGAAGATTGCTTGAACTGGTAGGCGGAGGTTACAGTGAGATGAGATCTGGCCACTACACCCCAGCATGGGTGACAGAGGGAAATTCTGTCTCAAAAAAAAAAAAAAAGATAAAGTTCTAAATAAGTTCTAAATTCCTTTTGATCAATGTGACCATTTCTTAGCCATTCTGGTAAATAGTTTTTAAAATGAAATTCCAGTTATCAGCTATTTTTTACATTAAATTTGATTAAAATTATCACTGTTCCTTTTTTCACATTCACTGTAGGGAAGGCTTACATATTTTGAATTCTTTTTTTCTTTGGCATTTGAATCATCCTTAGCATTTCTCAGGCAATCTTGGTTAATATGGAAATAACCTTTGTACATGTTCTTAATCTTATTTTTAAAACTTTTTGCATATTATGTTGACATATATTATTGTGCCACAGTATATTAAAAGTAGATTAAATATATTTTACATTTATTTAAAATTTAACCAGCACCTATCAAAATACTTTTTGGTGTTCCAATTAAGGTAGTCTTAATGCAAACTTACGACTTTTGAACTGGAATATTAAATTTATACACTTAGATCTCAGAATTTCTGGTTAAGTTCTTTTTTGTTTTTTATTTTTAGGAGCAGCATATGCCATATATCACCTGGCTGTGGCTTCATTTCCCAAGAAGCAGGATTGACTTCAGTCATCACAGCAATCATTTGGTTCAGTTTCATTCCGCTCTTTATGGACCAGTAATCTGATAAATAACTGAGCTGTTCTTTGGGGATCAATATTTATTGACTTGTACTAACTGCTGCCAATAAAGCAGTCTTTACCATGCTTTGTCTGATTTTATCACTTTTATGCCAATAATTTCAACTTTTGGTCAGCCCTGTAAATATTAGATAAGGATCAAAGAAATGATTCTTTTGCCACTAAACTTGTATCAAGCATCATTATTGTGATAATACTTCAGTTAAATTTTACTTTTACCAGCTCAGAATTATAGTCTCAACTTTAGTTGAACTTGACACTTGAATGCATATTGTTTTCTCCCCCTACCTATTCCAGTATATCTTGGAATATGCTAGAACCCGGGGTATATTGGAAGCAGGTCATCTTGGCTCCTGGGGTCTACGTTTCTTTTTTTTTTTCAGCTATGTGAGAGTATGCTTAAATACTGGATATATCTCACAGCTTAGAATTAGGCTTTAATTGACTTTGTAAATATATATTTTTTGAGACAGAGTCTCACTCTGTCACCAGGCTGGAGTGCAGTGGTGTGATCTTGGCTTACTGCAACCTCCACCTCCCGGGTTCAGGTGATTCTCCTACCTCAGCCTCCTCAGTAGCTGGGATTACAGGCACATACCACCACGCCCAGCTAATTTTTGTGTTTTTAGTATAGATGGGGTTTTACCATGTTGGCCAGGATGGCCTCTATCTCTTGACCTCGTGATCTACCTACCTTGGCCTTCCAAAGTGCTCAGATTATAGGCGTGAGCCACTGAGCCCGGCCTGTAAAATATTTCAGTATTTGTTTTTTCCACACTTACAGTGGGTTCGGGTAGGTTTCTCTTATCAGGAACTGACCAAGGCAGGATAGTTCTGGGTTACCCAGCTATCATACTATCTAATGGACTCACAACTCTCATCATTTACCCTAAACAGTAGTTAGGTGCTTAATAAATGGTAGCTATTACTGGCTTCTTATAAAGGAATGTTTCAAAAAGGTCTACTTAGGGAACACAAAATGCAGGTAGATGCAGAGAATATAAGAATCACAAAAACAGGAATTACGATGCTGATACAGGCAGTTTGCTTCAGGGTTCGCAGAACCCTTCCTGCTTTGAGAGAACTACGCATGAAGCTGGAAATTGCATAGGCTTCAAGTTTGGGATTCCCTTTTGCCGGGTCCTGGTGTGCATTCACATGGAGAGCTGATCTTGTGAACCACCTCAGGACTTTACTTCTATATATATTGAGAGTGATGAGTGCTACTGTGTACCATTTACAGTTTTAGGTGCCTGGGAATCATTGGTGAACAAAAGCAGATTCCTCCCCTTGTGGAGTTTATGTTGTAGAAAGGGGTGGTAGGAAAGATAGCATAAAAATAAGTTGTACAATAGGTTAAAAGAAGTTTTATGGAAAAAGACCGAAGGGGAGAGCTGGCATGGCTGTGGGTGGTTGGTTGCAGTATTAAAGTTGTCAGGGTAGGTTTCGACAGGGAGGTCAGATTATTTCGAGACATCTGAAAGTAAACTGGTCAGATACAGTCATCCCTCTGTGTTAGAAATTGGTTCTGGGACCTCCCACGGATACCAAAATCTGACTGCCCAAGCCTTTCATATAAAATGGTGTAGTATTTGCATATAACCTATGTATATCCTTCTGTATACTTTAAATCATCTCTAGGTTTGTTATAATACCTAATGTGAACACACTGTATTGTTTTGGGGATAAGGACCAATGAGAAAATCTGTACATGTTCAGAACAGATGCAGCCATTTATTTTTTCCCAACTATTTCCAAGCTGTTGGTTGAATCCACAGATTCCTTAGGAACCCACGGATATGGAGATCCAAGTGTATATGGGCAAAAGGCACTAGGTAAAGGAAACAGCCTAGAGCAAATGTCCTAAGGTACCTAGCATGTTCAAAGGACAGAAAGGCAAGAGGAGATACCGTTCAATGTGTGACAGAAAGGAAGTTAGTAGGGGGTAAGCCACATCAAGTAGGGCCTTGTGGGTTATTTTAAGGACTTGGGCTTTTGAGTGACATGGGGAGCCATCATAGGATTTATCAATGAAGAGTGACTTAAATGTTTTAGAGAGGATTAGCCTGGCTGTTGTGTTAAGATAGACCATAGCGGGACAATGGTAGAAACAGGTAGATCCCTTAAGATGCTTACTGTAGCAACCTAGATAAGAAGAGGTGATGAAGGCTAAGAGCAGCTGTTAGCCATAAAAGTGATGGAAAGTGTTCAGATTATGAACAGAGGAGGATCGTTATCATTCATTTAAACCTTACCCTTCCTCATCCATCCATCCCACAATTTCTTATTGAGTATGAGAGTCTACTTTGTATGAGGCACTGTTGTAGGCTCAGAGAATACAGCTGTGAAATAGATGAGCAAGCTCCTTCATGGGGCTTACATTCTAGTCTGTGGAGACAGACAACAAATAATTCATACGCCTGATACAGTCCTGTAGTGGGAACTGCAGATCAACAGGGTGATCTATTAGGAAGAATAGGGCATTGGAAGCTAGAAAAGGGCTGAGTAAAATGACATTTGAACTGAGACCAGAAAAAAAGAAGGAACCAGCTAAGACTGAGAAAACAAGCATTCCAAGGAATGGGAAAGGGAAATTGCTTTGCATGGATGAATTACAGAAAGGACAAGTGTTGTGGAACAGGGGGAGCTAGAGAAGGCAGCAATGGTTCTTTCTTCCACAGTGACTAACAAGACAAATAGTCATGCCACTACACACAGGGTCTAGATAGATTTTTGGTCTGGTTTCATAATATGCAACACAATCTGATAATCATATTGATTTAGCAAGAATCCCAAATACAAACTAATGTGGACAATCTATCTCAGGCAGTTATTGTTACTATTATTAGGAAGAACTAGAAGCTGAGAATGTACGGAGATCAAATATATAACAATCACATTTGAACTAGAACTCAGACCTAGATATGTCTTACTCTGAAGCCCGTTGTTTATGTTATGTACCATGTTAATTCCTAAATGCAGAAAACATAAAAGTACTCAGGAAAATTTTACTGATTGTTCTCCCTACAAACTTTATTCTTTTGAATATTGTTATATTCGTGGTTATGTTTGATGAATTAGCATCATAAGAATTGGCAATTTTTTATTTTGCTGTTCACCAAATGAAGGGTAACACTGTTGGCACAGTTTGTTTTAGGGCTCACTCCTTGCCAATCGATGGCTTCTATTTAAGGAATTAGTGCTCCCAAGATTTTCTTACCAATTAAACCTCCTTTTATTTTTTATTTATTTTTTATTTTCTTGAGACAGAGTCTTGCTCTGTTGTCCAGGCTGGAATGCAGTGGCACAATCTTGGCTTATAGCAACCTCGCCTTCCAAGTTCAAGTAATTCTCCTGCCTCAGCCTCCCAAGTAGCTGAGACTACAGGAACGTGCTGCCATACCCAGCTAATTTTTGTATTTTTAGTAGAGATGGCAGTTTCACCATTTTGGCCAGGCTGGACTCAAACTCCTGACCTCAAGCAATCCACCTCCCTCGGCCTCCCAAAGTGCCGAAATTACAGGCATGTGCCACTGTGCCTGGTCTATTTCTTGATTTTTTTTAATGGGGCACTATTGGGGGTAGGAGAAAATATGATTGTAGAAATTCAGAAAATTTAGGCAGTAATATGTAAGATGGACCAGAGTGGAGATAAAATGGCTAATGAGGAGGCTATTATAATAAACTAAGCAAGATTTCAGACTACTGAGCAAAGTGAGTTGTCAGCTCCGATGAAAGTAAGGGTGGCAGGAGATGCTAGTGTGTTAACAGTAACATAACGTCTTCTAAGTTATGTTTTATGTGAGAAGCAAATAACTGTCACAAAGAAAGCAAAATAAATAGAAAGTTAATAGGAAAATGGGTAAATTTGTAAAGAGGGAAAGTTACATTTTTCTTAGATTTCTACCTTCTATAATCAGAGGAAAACAGGAAAGATGGCAGTGGGGATGATCTAGGCACTGCAGTTATAATTTTACAGTTGCAGCATCTTCCTTACAAAGGAACACAACCTGCAAGACACTTGAATGTAAGAATATGAGAATGATAGCACTCAGCAAGCACTGCTCAGGAGACGTGCGGTGGTTAATGCTGTGTTATGCTGGAGCCACGCCAGCTTGGGAGTCAGTTGAGGTTACATCTACACTAGTTCCCAAATAGCAATTATTCTGAGCCCCCACCTGTCCATACAGGAACGTGGCTACCTTTCAAGTTAATTTTTGTGAGTCATTGACATATCACATGCCAGGAACATGATTTTCCATATCCCTGCCCACCCCTTCTTGTCAACTGCTTTACTAATGCCAGGAGAAGTCAACCCATCCAGGTGCTGCTCTGCCCAAAGCTCTGTCTTCACACATTCCCAAACCTACCCTTCCTTGTGTCCTGGGGCAGAACTGGTTTGTATGGAGAAATGTGCACTTTTCCTTCATGTATTCATTCAACAAATACTGAAAAGTCTACTCTGAACCTGGCAAGGTTCTAGGCCTGGAATGTACACCCATGAATAAGACAGAAAAAGTCCCTGCTCTTAGGGAGTTACATACTGAGCCATGCTTCTTCAGTGAGGCCCTGAAGCAGAAATTCTGCAGGCCAGAGTACAGCCAGTTCTCCATATCTGCAGGTTCAGCATCCAGGGATTCAAACAATCCCTGTTTAAAAATGCAGTATTTAAGGAATGAGGAACCCAAGGATATGAGGGCCTGCTTTTTGTAGCCATGTGTTCCACAGGGCCAACTGCGGGACTTGAGCATCTGCAGATTTTGGTATCCCTGAGGGTGCTGGAACCGATCCCCTGCAGATACAGAAAGAAAGACAACTGTATTGCAAAGTTTCCGGTAAAGATGACTGTTTCAGCTTTGGGCTTTTATCAGCACCTCTCTAATAAAACTCTCATGTGCCACAGAAAGAAGAAAGCATTTTTAGGCACACAGTGCCTCAACCCATACTTAGAGAACAATCCACATTTTTCTTTTGTTGATGGAACAAAAGTATTCAAAGATGTAATTGCCTGTTGCATTGACAACCTTTCACAGGATTCTAGAGGCTGAGCTTTTATCTGGGAACAGGGAAATTGGCTTTTTCATGAAAGTAATGGAAGATCTATTTTTTCTTTTGATATCTTGTTTTTCAGGGGTTACTGCTTTTTCCCAGTGCATCTTATGGTGAAAGCCTGGGCCATTGTAACACGATAATTTTATGGTAGAACACTTTTTCTGGCTGAGGACAACAGTTCTCTCTAAGAGGAACAAGGACTTCATTTGAAATAGCTCAACTCGAAACTACTGTTCAGAAATCAATTCAGATTTGTTAGTGATTTGTTGATTTAATGAAATTTCCCACCCCCTCCTTTCTGTTATCCGCTAGGGAGTGGGGCTGTGTTGTAAAGGAGCCATGGCGCCACTAGGGGGAAGTATTGGATAGGGAGGAAAAGAAAACTTCACGTTCCTTCTGTTACCGTGGAATTACATAATATTTCAGGAAATCTAAATTTAAAATATCAAGATCTTGCCAGTCAGAAGTCATTTGCTTCTCTGAACTCCGATAACACTGCTTATACATACCAGTAATAGTAGGCATGCTTTGCATTCATTATTTCGCCCATTCAATTTTAAGTTCCTTGAAGTGAAAAGGAATGTTAGAATTCCTTAGTCTACTACATAATAGCTGTTGAAGAACTGAATATTTTATGAGTATCCTCTGCAAACATGCTGATTCTTAATATTTGAAAATATTTTTATGAAAATGCAATTTTCAATATTTTAAAAAATTTTTAATTGACAAAACTATATATATGGTGTACATGTTTGATATACATATATGTGTGTGTATATATACATATATATACAATCTGCTCTCTTAGTATTTTTCAAGTATACAACATACTATTATTAACTATAATCACTATGATGTACAATAGATATCCTGAGTTATTTACTGTCTAACTGAAATTTTGTGCGTCCTTTGACCAACATCGACCTGCTCTCTCAAACCCCAGCTTTTGTTAATCACCATTTTACTCTCTGTTCCTATGAGTTTGACTTTTTAACACTCCACATAAAAGTGAGATTGTGTGGTATTTTTCTTTCTGTGCCTGTCTTATTTCACTTAATATAATATCCTCCAGTTTCACTCATGTTGTCGCAAATGACAGAATTTCCTTATTTTGAAAGGCTGACTAGTATTCCATTATGTGTACATACTTTATTTTCTTCGTTCATTCATCTGTTGATAGACACTTAGGCCGATTCCATATCTTGGCAATTGTGAATAATGCTGCAATGCACATGAAAGTGTAGATATCTCTTTGGCTGACTGACTTTATTTCCTCTGGATATATACCCACTAGTGGGATTGCTGGATCATATAGTAGTTCTATTTTTAGTTTTTTGAGGAACCTTCCTATTGTTTTCCATAAAATGGCTGTACTAATTTACATTCCCATTAACAATGTGTGGGAGTTTTCTTTTCCCCATATTCTCACCTACACTAGTTATTTTTCATCTTTTTGATAATAGTCATTCTAGCTGATAAGAGATGATATCTCATTGTGGTCTTAATTTGCATTTCCCTAAGGATTAGTGATTTGAACGTTTTTTTTGAGACAGGCTCTCACTCTGTTTCCCAGGCTGGAGTGCAATAGTGTGATCTTGGCGCACTGCAACCTTTGCCTCCTGGCTCAAGCCATCCTCCCATCTCAGCTTCTCGAGTAGCTGGGAATATAGGCACATGCCACCATGCCTGACTAATTTTGGTATATTTTGTAGAGATAGAGTTTCATCATGTTATCCAGGCTGGTCTTCAACTCCTGGGTTCAAGTGATCCACCTGCCTCGGCCTCCCCAGAATGCTGAGATTACAGGTGTGAGCTACTGCGCCTGGCCAAGTCTTCTTTTGAGAAATGTTTATTCAGGTCCTTTGCCCCCCTTTTTTTTTCAGTGTTACATAACTTTATTAGAAAGTTTGACAAGTTAATCAGATAAACAAACTGATAGCATTCATGGCACATAAACAGAGCATATACATTATTTTCAAATACCAGAGAAAAGTATTTAAAAGGACAAGTTTTAGGACAAAAAATTACATTAGCTTCATGAAAGCAGAAATCCAATATGTCACATTTTAAAAACACTGAAATATCAATGAAAGTGAAATCAACAAGTAATATTTAGCCACATACAAATTTTATTTAAGATCATTATAAATATTGGATCAATTAACAAGTTCAAACTAAGAATATTTTACAAAATCAAGGAAGTACTTAAGGGGAAGTCTTGTGACTGGAGTCAAAGGACTTGAATTCATCTAACTACTTCTATCAATACTAGTAAGTTTAAGATGTTACAGAAAAACATAAATTCTGGCCTTGTCTACTGCTATTCACCAAAGTAGAAGTTAGTATTTCAGAAATGTGTTCAAAACATAAAAATGCTTTCCGGTATTAATAGAATGATTATATTCTGAAAATAATTGTACCATATATTGTACTGGAGAAGGTGGTAGAGTCTGAAATTAAGAAAAAATTCCAGGATTTCTCATAGATGCTGTTGTATGATAGAAATTAAGTAAACTATTTCACTCATGTGTCCTTGGCCCATTTTTAAATTGAGTTATTTTTCTTCAATTGAGTTGTTTGAATTCTTTATTATATTTTGGATATTAACTTGTCAGAGGTATGGCTTCCAAATATATTCTCCCATTTCATGGGTTGTCTCTTCACTCTATCGATTGTTTGTTTCCATTGCTGGGCAGATGCTTCTTAGTTTGATGTAATCCCATTTGTCTGGTTTTGTTTTTGTTGCCTGTGCCTTTGGAGTCATATTAAAAAAATCTTTGCCCAGACCAATGTCATGGAAATTTCCGCTCTGTTTTCTTCTAGTAGTTTTATAGTTTCAGGTCTGAATATTTAAGTTTTTGATTCATTTCGAGTTGATTTTTTAATGTGGTATGAGATAAGGGTTTAATTTTATTCTCGTGCAGATGGATATCCAGTGTTCTCTTACCCATAGTGTGTGTTCATGGCATCTTTGTTGAAGATCAACTTATTGAAAATGTGTGGATTTACTTCTGGGCTCTCTATTCTGTTCTGTTGGTCTATGTGACTGTTTTTATGCTAGTACCATGCTATTTTGATTACATTAGCTTTGTAGGAGATTTAAAAATCAGGTAATGTTGATGCCTCCAGCTTTGTTCTTCTTGTTTAAGATTGTTTTGGCTATTCACGATCTTTTGTGGTTCCACATGAATTTTAGGATTATTTTTCTATCTCTGTGGAAAATGTCATTGGAATTCTGATAGGGATTACATTGAATCTATAGATTGCTTTGGGTAGTATAAACATGTTTACAATACTAATTCTTCTAACCCATGAAAATGAGCTATCTTTCCATTTCTTTGTGTCTTCCTCAACTTCTTTCATCAATGTTTTATAGTCTTCAGTGTACAGATTTTTCACCTGCTTGGTTTACTCTGAATTATTTTATTCCTATTATTTTTAGCTATTCTAATTGGGTTTGTTTGACTGATTTCTTTTTTGCATAGTTCATTGTGAGTGTATAGAAATGCGATTGAGTTTTGTATGTTGATTTAGTTTCCTGCAACTTCCCTGAATTAGTTTACTAGTTCCACTTGTCTTTTTTTGTGTGAAATCTTTAGGGTTTTCTAAGTATAAGATCATGTGTGGTCGGGCATGGTGGCTCACGCCTGTAATCCCAGCACTGTAGGAGGCTGAGGCAGGTGGATCACCTGAGGTCAGGAGTTCGAGACCAGCCTGGCTAACATGGCGAAACCCTAGTTCTACTAAAAATACAAAAGTTAGGCAGATGTAGTGGTGGGTGCTTATAATCCCAGCTACTTGGGCAGCTGAAGCATGAGAATTGCTTCAACCTAGCAGGCGGAGGTTGCAGTGAGTCAAGATCGTGCCACTTCACTCCAGCCTGGATGAAAGAGCAAAACTCTGTCTCAAAAAAAAAGAAAGAAACCAATTTTAACTTTTCACCATTGAGTATTTTAGCTATGAGGTTTCCAAAACAAATATTTATAATATCAAGATTAAAAATAGAAATCCTTAAAGCTAGTAAGACAGACTTCTGAAGTTTAGACGAAAACTCTAAACTTAGTCACAGAATTAGACAGAAACTCAATTTTGTGATGACAAAATGCAGAATAAGTATAGATTTCATTTATATTTTGTAGCTAGCATGTATAAATTCTCAGGTCTATTGTATTGAAACAAAGTAGCTGTAAATTTTCTGCTTTGCATTCTCAAAAGAACAACTTCCTGTTTCTCTCAACATTCCTGCTTAAAACAAAACAAACCAAATGAACAAACAAAGGAATGTTAACATAACTTAAGGCTGAATCAAAGATACTCAGGGTTCGAATGATTTGTTTACACATAGTGCATTATATGTCTTTGATTAAACTACGTTGAGGGCCTTTTCTTTCCTCCTCCTAATATGTGTACTTTTCATCTTTCTAAATGGTTAAGCCATCCCTAAGAATTTTTCTTTAATTTTTCTCTGTGAAATTGTCTTGAGGAATACTCGTATCTCCAGGCTCTCACTCCAATCTTTCATTCAAGAAAAGATCAGTCTGCTTGACTGATACTAAGCAGAAAAACATTGAGGAATAAATGAGATAAGATTGCAGATACTCACTGGGTTTTGTTTGTTTTATGTTTTGTTTTGTTTTGAGACAGGTTCTTGTTCTGTCACCCAGGCTGGAGTGTAGTGGCACAATCATGGCTCACTGTAGCCCCAACCTCCTAGGCTCAAGTGATCCTTCCACTTCAGCCTCCCAAGTAGCTGGAACTATTATTTATATTTAATTAGTATTTATATTTAAATAATTTTAAAATTTATTTTATGTAGAGATGGGGTCTTTCTATGTTGCCCAGGCTGGTCATTGTTTTTAATAGATAGACAAAGCAGCATAAAACCAATCCTTCACCTTCAGAGGGGCAGGAGCATAGGTGGGCTCAGAATGGCCTACCACAGAAAAATTTCTCCACATTGGCCTTCCTGCTTTTTGCTTTTCTGCTCATGTCCATTCAAGGGATGGACAAACCCGTAGCCAGGTAGTCTTGGGCCTTGTTGGTGTAGGACAACCTTCCACATTGCTATTTGGATATTTTTGGGCTTTACTTCTCCTTTGGAGACCAACAGGTATGAGAGAAAATAAGACCTATAACTTTACTAGTTGGAAACACTGATTTTGAAAGTCTTTGTCTTAGTAGGGTTGATTCTGGCTTTATTGAAATGACTAGGGATTAACTAGAAGTCCTGCTCTCTTTTCACAAAGACCATGATCTCTGCCTTCAAACAGTCCATCATTGTAGATCTGTGAACTGAATGTGAAGATTATCCACAGGGAGAACACTGAGAGATGAGGGACTAGAGGTCCAGGTGGCCATGGAAAGCAGGTTCAGTGGAGTCACAAGTGAATTAAGGGGTGGTCCAATGAAATAGTTGACAGTGGGGGCAATCTTTAAGGAGTATGTGGTGGTATTAAAATGTCCACTAATTCTTTGAAACTTCTCTTATCAAGAGGTGGAGTTGATGTTCCATTCTCTTGAACCTGAGTGGTCTTGTAGCTGTCTTGACACTTAAGTGTAGCAAAAGTGTAAGTGTAGCAAAAGTGATGCTGTGTGACTTCCAAGGCTAGGTTAGACAAGGGCAGGCAGCTTCTGACAGTTTTTCATGGGACACCTGCTAAGGCAGCCTCAGTCACCATGTGAAAAGTCCATCTACCCTGAAGTCAGCATGAGGAAAGTTCTCTTAGAAAGAAAATGTCCAAGGACCCCCAGCTGTTCTAGCCTGAAGCTATTGGACTCTTTCCAGCCTGGGTGAGGTGTCAGACATGTGAGGGAAGAAGCCTTCAAGATGACCCCAGCCCCAGCCACTGCCTGATTGCAACTGGGTAGAGACCCCACACGGGAACTGCCTAGCAGAGTCCATTCGGCCAAGATCAATGAGAAAAATAAATGATTAACTGCCTTAAGCTATGTTTGGGACCAACATTTTATGGAGCAACAGATCACTGGAACAAGGCGTGGAAACACTGCAGAATACACTGGAAAGACGATGCTGATAATCTCAGTTTCTCTCATGAAAATTCTGGTGAAATGTAAATTGAGTGCATTCCAGCTGAAGAGGATGGTGCCTTTGTGAGGAAGTTAGTTAAAAAGCACTTCTCTATAGCATGTGTCAAGCTTGTCTGTCTATGTGTGTGAAAAGCAATGAAATAAATTTCTCTTGACCAGAAATGGCCTAGGAGAGAACAGGGCTGTGAAGGGGTGGTCTTTGGGAAGTTTTCCTCCTTGATATTAAAAAAAAAAAAAGACTTGAGAGGACAGAGGCTTCCTTTCCAGCCCCTGGGGGCACTTGTGTGAGAGCAGAATACCTGATTTCCACCTTTTAACCATAAGGTGATAGAAACCAATGCCTGACATGACAGAAGGGAGAAATGGGAAATCACTAGATCCATTTCATCGTCCTTCAGCGTTAACCAACTTGCATCTGCCGCCACTGGGCTTCTTGTTATCTAATAAATGTCCTTATTGTTTAAATCCCTGTTAGTAAAATCTCCTATTATTTGTAGCCCAAAATACAATGGATACCCTTGATGCAATGTTGTTTCCAAGGAACGAGTGATTTTTTAAAAATTAATTTTCTCAATTTAAAATCATTCAGTGCATTTTCCATGAGTTTGTCTGGTTCACAAAAGAAAACTCAAGAGAGAACTAGCAATTAAAGGCAGGGACTAATTTGCTGGGTGTTTTGTTTGTTTTGGCCTCTTGGGCCACTGACTCTACCTTAGCAAGGAGATGTTAATTAGTAAATGAATTGGCTTTTGTTTCTTCTGTTGTTGCAAATTTTCTTGTGCAGAAAATGATTCAGAGTCCAAAAATGAAGTATGAAACGCCACGGTGGACAGTATGTCTGATAGCTTTTGTAATCAAAAGCTGTCAGAGGTTCAAACAAGGTCCTCCCTTGTCTAATTTTAATATTCTATGTGGCCAGCTGTTAGTGGGTGAATTGTGTCCCTCCAAAATTCCTATGTGGAAAATCCTAACCCCTAGTACCTCAGGATTTGACTATTTGGAGATAGGACCTAAAAGAAGCAATTATGTTAAAATGGAATTGTTAGGTCATTAGACCCTAATCCAGTATGACTGGTGTTTTATTAACAAGAGAAAATTAGGACACAGAGAAAGACACCAGACATGTGCACTCTCAGAGGGATGGCCACTGAGGGCGACTGAGAAAGAACCATCTACAAGCCAAGGAGAGAGGCCCCAGAAGAAACCAAACCTACTGACACTTCGCCCTTGGACTTCAAGTCTCCGGAATTATGAGAAAGTAAATTTTTGTTGTTTCTGGCAGTTTTGTTAGGCAGCGCTTGAAAACTAACACAGGAGGTATATGACATTTTAAGTTACATCCCACAACGGGATGAGCAAACTGTACTTGAGAGATGTCCAGATAAGTTAAAATGCTATGTTATATCCAGTGCCACTTTTTGTTTTTTGAAAGAGTATACCTTTTAAAACATTTATTCAGCATACGATGCTGGTGAATAATTAATTTCATTCCATCAGCATTATGTGCTGAACAAATGTTTGAAGATCATAGTGGCATTACATTATTGTCCTGCCAAACTTGCCCACAATTCTCAATGTAATCTTGGAAAGAATAAGGGTCTTGGAAAAGTAGAGATTGTGTTGAGAGAAGGTTATATCGTGGAAGGAGATCTTGGAGCCCTTCTTGTGTGATAATGGGATCTGTGTGAAGGAGAGGGAACACAATTTGAGAGTCATTGATTTTTGAATGTTCATAACTGTGAGACAAAGATGTTGGAAACATTGCTAACACTTGAACCTTCTTAGTGGGTAAGGTAACACTTGAAAGATTTCAGTTTTGCTCAGAGTCCCCTAAACAGTAAATGGTTTCCTAAACAATGTGATTCACAATCTGTTGGATTAACTATTTCTTTTTTTTTTGAGACGGAGTCTTGGTCTGTTGCCCAGGCTGGAGTGCAGTGGCTCACTCTTGGCTCACCACAACCTCTGCCTCCTGGGTTCAAGTGATTCTCCTACCTCAGCCTCTCAAGTAGCTGGGACTACAGGTGCGCACCACCGTGCCTGACTAATTTTTTTATTTTTAGTAGCGATGGGTTTCACTGTGTTGGCCAGGCTGGGCTCAAACTCCTGACTTCATGGATCAACTATTTTTAAGGTTGTTTGGAGGCAAATTTGTTCCCTTTGTGTAATAATTCATGACATGATTAGTCTTTTGGCCTAATTCTAAATTCATTTCTCAAAACAGTTTGTCCCTAAGTAAACTGTAATGCTGTTTTCTGTTTAGTTTCCTAAAACAAGAAAATCCACTGGGCTGTTTTCTATTTAATTTCCTAAAAGAAAACCCACTGGAAATGTCCCTGCTAGTGTTTATTTATTATTACATTTTAGTTAATGGAAATATGTAGTTATTCATCTTTTACCAGGGATCATTCTGATACTATGGAAATTACCCAGGATACTGTCTAATAAAATAAAAATAATAGATCAACAATTTTATCTAAGTTTTCTCAGGTCTGCCTTTCAATATTAGCCATCAGGAAATATCTACCAAAATAGAACACTAGTATCTACAACGAAATGGCATTTCTTAAACTGTAGTTCACACTAAAAGATATAGAGAAAGCAGACTGTTTTTAGTGTTTTCTTGCTCAGGTTTCAGTGACATTCTTGGAAATAAGATTGATGTTATAAAAGAAAGCCGATTGCCTTTGACATAATGATATGCGAACTTGAGAAAAGTAGTCAATGGCTGCTGTTGAAAACTGGAAAAGGCAAGTGTAGTTTTGTTTTGTTACCAAGAATACAGGCAATTTGTTAGAAAACTTGCCCGATTATAATGAATTGATTGAAGATTTGAAAAATCAGCATTTAAACATGGAAGTTCCTCTTTGGAAAGTTTGGGAACCATCATTTATATGAACACCAATTTTTATCTTGGCAAATGAGAAAAAATTTACATAAAATGTTGCGGTATTTAGAGACAGAACTAACTAAGCAAATTAAGAAGCTATTTGCCACAGAAACTTTAAGCCTAAAAAGATAGAATTTGGTGGAATAAAAAATATTTTTAAAAGAAAACAAAAACCCATGAAAATATTTTCTTATTTTTAATCATTTTATGAAATGCTATTTGCTTTCGTATGTCACTATTCTATAAAATTCACTTTTTTTTCCCACTAGGTTACCAGTACTGTAAATGAATGTGTGAGGGAGGTGGAAGATGGGGGAGAAGATTAGATTAAATTATATCCTTTGCAGATAAAAGATTCAATGGATTCATTTCAAATAGATCATAACCTTAACAGCTAATTTTTACCTAACATTTAGTATCAGGCACTGTCCTTAGTGCTTTGTAATCTGTGTGGCTCCAGAGTTGTACTGAATGATACAAGAGTTAGGGGCAGGGGCACAGACTTGTAATCCCAGCAATTTGGGAGGCCCAAGTGGGAGGATTGCTTGAGGCCAGGAGTTCAGGACCAGCCTTGGTAACATAGCGAGACCTTGTCTTTAAAAAACTTAAATAAATTAACTAGGTATGGTGGCTTATGCCTGTAGTTCCAGCTACTCTTCAGGCTGAGGTGGGAAGAACCTTTGAGCTGAGGAGCTGAAGGCTGCAGTTGGCTATGAGCCTGCCACTGCACTCTAGCCTGGGCAACAGAGTCAGAACCTGTCTCTAAAAAAACAAAAATAAATTAAAAAAAAAAAAAAAGAAAAAGCTTCAAATCAGGGGAAATTTTGACAATTAAATTCTCGGTTTACATTTTACTAGAAAATGCGTTATCTCTATGACCCCAGTATTCTGAGAAATAAGAGACATCTCATCTTTAACTCGGGGACTCTTGGTTATCCTACATACCCATTCTTTCCTTTTCTGACAGCTGGGCACAGGATGGCTTGGAATAAAGGCTACGTTTCCCATCCTCCCTTGCAGCTAGGTATAACCATGTAACTAAGTTCTGGTCAGTAGAATAGAAGCAGGAGTGTTGTGGGATAACTTAAAAGAATTTTCCCTCTCAGACTCTGTGTATGCTTCAGCTAGATAATCAGATTCTGCTGTTTTTGTTACCTCTTTGGGAATGGACTTTTGTACCAGGAAGTAACATATTCTGCTCAGTGATTCTGTATGTGCCGGGATGATACATACAACATGGCAGACAACCAAGTTTTTAGGTTTTTGTGTGCTGTTTTTTTTAAACATTGAAAACAATGGAAAGAAGACAGTTTGAATTAAGCCATGTAATCAACAACTTGAAGTAAACAGGACATGAAGTAGCAAAGTAGTAGATATTAGAAATGGAACAGATTAGTGAAGTCTGTGTTCATCCTTGAGTCATTGAAGAATAGGTCATCATGCTAAAGCAAGAAATGCTTACTCTTAATCTGTAATGGTCCTGTTCATTTATAAACTTGGTTTTCAGGATTCTCAAGCTCCTCAGCCACTTCTGTGGAAAGAGAAGCTCACATTTTAATATGCCTCACTGCCATAAAATGTAATTTCTGTCATGTTGTGTATATTTTCTCATTTAAATTCATTACATTATTCATTTTGGCAATTTTCAAAACTAGAGCTGATCCATGAATTCTATCTTTATCTCTGTTGTAATTTTTATTTCCTTAGCTAAGGATGTCTTTCTCTTATCTGGATGTGATTCCTACAGAACCATGGCTCAGCTGAAGCTCCTTCATTTCGGGAGTCTGTCAGTTTCAGAAATCTGACTTAGATACCCCACTGTGTGCCCACAGCCTGCTGTGTACAGCTCTACATGCACTTATTACTCAAGATTGTAGCTTTGGTGGCTCCTCTCTCTTCTCCCCTGGATTATAAACTCCTTAAAGCCATGAATTATGTCTCTCATTTCTGTATTCCTAGGTTCCAAAAAAGTGTCTGTTTTACAGCAAATATGCAATAAATTCTTTTTCTTTTTTAAACATATTTTTTCTCAGAACTGAGATTAAAAATTCCCAAACATTTTTTTCTTAATATACTTTTAAAGTTACAGTTTGAGGGACAATTCATATACAATAAAATCAGCCCTTTCAAATTGTACAACTCAAAGACTTGGCAAATGTATATAGTTCTGTAACTACACCACATTTATCATATGGAACATTTTCATCACTGCCAACAGTTGCATTTACTCCTTTGCAGTCAATCTCCTACCCCATCTCCAGCCCCTAAAACTCACTGCTCTGATTTCTGTCTCTATAGTTTTGCCAATACTATGCTGTCATAAATGAAATCATATGTAGCATGCATTCTTTCGTGTCTGACTTTTTCACATGGCATAATGTGTTTGAAATCTATCCATATTCCTTTTCATATTCTTGTTCATGTCTGGGTGGTATCCATCGTTTTCACTGTCTAAATGTATTCGTACATTGGTGGACATTATAGTTGCTTTTAGTTTGTGGCTATTATGGATAATGCTGCTATAAACATTCACATACAGGTCTTTATTATTTATTTAGAGACAGGATCTTGCTCTGTTCCCCAGGCTGGAGTGCAGTGGCATGACCATAGCTCACTGCAGCCTCTAACTCCTGGGCTCAAGAGAGCCTCCCACCTCAGCCTCCTGAATAGCTAGGATTACAGGCACATAATACCACTATGTCCATCTAATCATTTTTTTTTTTTGACAGGGTTTTGCTACATTGCCCAGGAGTTTCTAACTCCTGGCCTCAAGTGATTTTCCTGCCTTGGCTTCCCAAAGTGCTGGGATTATAGGCGTGGCCACCATACATGGCTCCACATATAGGTCTTTATATATGCATATATTTTCATTTCTCTTGGGTAAATATATAAGATTGGAATTTCTGAGTTATATAGTATGTGTTTAACTTTATAGTAAGATGCTAAACTTTTCCAAAGGGATCGTACTAATTTACAGATCTATACACAGTGTCTGTGGTTTCCAGTTCATAAGCATTTTAAAAATGAATATAAATATAATCATACTTGATTTTTGGTTTTATATTTGTCAGATATAATTGTTTTTTAAATATATAAAAATAAATGGATAGATATGCTGAGGCCTAGCTTTTTCTGGTTGTTGGAGTAGAAAGATGTTGAATAGGATTTATTCCTTTCCAAACAACTCCTCTGCTTTTTAGTTAGTGATACTTCAGATTCCTTCATGACAGTGTCTTTCTTTTTTCAGAAAATGTTTTCTTAAAATACTCGTTAGAATTCGAAGTCCCCACGAAGCTGCTCTGGTAGGAGTACTTCATCAGAGTTTATCGGGACCTTTTTCAAAGGCCTTGGTAAGAGTCATGTGAAAAGAGCCATTCAGAGTATGGGGAGTCTGAGTCCAGGCTGGAGGGGTCCCTGAGTGGGAGCCAAAGATGGGAAGAGCAGAGTGACACAGTGAGGGAGGAATATGGCAAAGGACCAACACCAGTCTAGGAAGACACCAGAACCAGAAGCATGCCTTGCTCTTCTGCCAGCTGTGGCAGTAGATTTGGGCTTGAGAGCTAGCTGTGCCACTTTCTAGTTATGTAGCTTTAAGCAAATCCTGTAACCTCCACTTGAAACATTAGATTTAAAAAATTCAGAATGCTTAGGAAAAAACATTAGTTCCATCTGCATTAAAGGACTATTGTGGGCATTGCCTTAAGAATTACTTAAGTGAAATATATATTATTTCATGAGTGTCTTCTTCTATTTGGTCAATGAAAAAAATGCTTTCCCTCCCTTGAATTCTCTTCTGTTTAACCCCCTTCTGACTGTATATATCTAACACATCAATGGCCTTCCTCTCTCAGATTCTAATCTCCTTTTCTGCCCTCTGAAAGCATCCTATACACTTTGGAGTAGGTAATCCGTGGCACCTTCATAAATTCCTTTCTATGGCCTTTCATCTCAGACCCAGAGAACAAAACTGTGAAGCTTTAAATGTGACTAGGATGTGTCCTTCAGTTTCAGATTCTGTGATATGTCAAAGAATACTGACATTTCAATGAACTTGAAGTGCTAGAAGGAGCCTTCTAAATTTTTGAGATGATATGGGAGTCCTTCTGTGATTTATTCATTGTCTACAAGATAAGCACAAGTATCTTTTCATGAGAGCAGTTTAATCATAGTCATTTATAAGATGGCTGCATTTTCCTGGAAGCCTATATTCCCTTTCTATTTATAGCTGTATTTGTTTTGCCTTCTTTGCCTTCCAGGATAATGCTTGTTTATAAAAAAGATACCGTGTAATCTATTCAACACCCTGTATGATAGGAAAGATGAAATGAAGTTTGTTATGAATTTTTTAATGGAGTAAATGACTCACTAGGGAAAACACACGTCTGTGCAGTGATGTCATCAAAGACGATTCCATCACCCCATTGTCCTCTGGGACCTGCTCTTTTCATAGGCCATCCAGGATGGTTTTTCTTTTAAATAAAGTTAATCTCCAAATTATGCTAAGTGCGAGGACCAGGAGTTAAAGAATTTCTGAAGATAATAGTGTAAAGGAGATTCCCCTGTGCTTGGCAGCGGGTTCTTCAGACTCAGTGGAACGAGTCTAAATTCCAATTAAAGTCTTATTAAATCTGATGTCAGTCAGCAGGAGTATTCAGTACCTTGAATAGGGCATGGGTTGGCTTGCTTTTTAGCCACCAGTTGCCCAGTACAGCAGTCCACAAAAGGTGACCAATCACTATTTGCTGAAGAAAGGGATCCGTGAAAAAAAAGTCCCAATCAATCAAACTGGTAGTATAAACACAACACATTTACTTTCTTAAAGGGAGCACGTTCCTGCTCTGTGTTGAATGTTTGTGTCCCCAACCTCCCAAATTCATATGTTGAATTCCCCAATGTGATATTTCGAGATGGGTCTTTGGGAGATAATTAGGTTATGAGAGTGGGGCCCTCATGAATGGGATTAGTGCATTTAAGAGATTGATGGCTGTTGTGCACTACGATCATGGCTCTGAACAGCCACCACACTTCAGCCTGGGCAACACAGCAAGATTCCATCTCTAGCAACTAAAAAGATGAAAAAAATAAAAGTAAAAAATATGACAGAACTTGCTTCCTTTCTCTCTCTCTGTCTCTGCCATGTGAGGATATAAGAAGACAACCATCTGCAAATAAGGAAGAATCCCCTCACCTAAACCTGCCAGCACCGTGACCTTGGATGCCACCAGTCTATGGTGTTTTTGTTACAGCAGTCTGAACTGACTAGACAGTTTCTAGGTGCTTTATAATGTATCAGTAATGTAAGCTGAGCTAGTATTCTCTATATGCATCGGGAGTAATTCTTTACGTCGGTGCCTCTACTACACAACGTTTGTTAGGATCATTTTGAATTCTGGTTTGCGTTTAAAATGAATAAAGTGGCACTCCTTTCATTATATTGCATAATTCACATTTAATCTGTCAGAATATCTTTTCGCCAATCACTCTGAATTAGTATCATTTTATCTGTCCCCTGCCCTGGCACTTTGAACATTTTGCTTTGTGCAGGACACTACAGTTGTTTGCCATTGGATTTCTATCTATTAGTAGTAGAGTCATTATTCTTTTCTCCTTCTTCCATAGTAACAGTACCTCAGAGTTTTAGATGGACACATGGGTGGCCAGAAATTTCCAAACCTCTCCCTAGCAGACTGTGAGAACCTTCCTCAAATGACAGCAAAGACCACCATTTGTAACTCTCCCCTTACCTTTTTTTGTCCTTTGCTTCTTCTGGCTGAAATTCACACATCACGTCTGAAGCAGGTGCAGCCATTTTGGACCACGTGGTACCTTGAAATAGAGGCCTCGTGTGGAATAATAGGATAGAAGGAACCTGGGTGTCTGAGGACTTCATAAACCTAGATCAGCTTTGAACTGCCTACCTGTTGATTCTCATGAGTATTTTAGTCCCTGTTATTTCTGTTTTGTGTTACTAGTAGCAGAAACCTCTGATGAAGGAGAGTGCCAACTGTGGGCAATCTTAGGAGAGGGGCAATTAAAAGTGAGTGAGGGACTCTGTTCTCTTATCTGCAAAGGTGGGCTTGGGAAGTGAGCAGATATTGCCTGTGACAGGACACCAGTCCACTGCGCTGGGTCTGCCCTTTCACCTGCACTCACTGCCCTGTGGACACAGGTCTGATGCTGCCAAGTAATAGGCACAGTTGCAGCCTCCCCCTCTTCCTCCCGCTGAAGCAGGAACTAATGATGTTGAGGCATCTGGTCTTCTTAGCAGCTCTGTCAGCTGTACTGGGAGTGCTGGGTGGGCCAGACACATGTAGTGGCATATGTCATCACATATTGTGGCAAGTTTTGTTTTGCTTTAACTTTGAAAGACTGCAGATGCAGATATGTTGTGATAGGTGGCAGACTTCCATGGCTCATTCTAAGCTCAGTCTTGAGACAGGGAGGTAATGAGTTCTAACATGTTTTACACAATTCATGACATGCCCAGGAACAGGGTGTCTGGAATAGTGGAAGGAAGAGCAGCCAGGCAGCTGGCATCTAGATTGTACTCCTGTCACTACTCAGGTTTTGCAAATGTGAAACGAGGGAGTGGGTTGCAGGATGTCTAAGATCCTTTTCAGTTCTGTCACTGTGGTTTCTATCATCATTAGATCAGGTGTATCACAGTTTCATTGCTTTCTTATAAGTATACAACTGATCTGTTGGGTATAAATACAGTAAGAAAAAATTACCTATATTTTCTGAGAAGAAATAAAGCAAAATGTTCTCATCTTTGGATATATATTTTAGCATCAATTTTGGTAAGAACAAGAAAGTAATAGCATCTTGAGTGTCCTTTGGCAAGTGAAACTGTACCATGTTTCTATCTGATTTAAACTTTAAAGTCAGGCCAGTTGTGGTGGCTCACAGCCTGTAATCCCAGCACTTTTGGAGGCCAAGGAGGGCGGCTCAGTTGAGGTTAGGAATTCAAGACCAGCCTGGTTAACATGGCAAAATCCCGTCTCTACTAAAAATACAAAAATTAGCTGGGCTTGGTGATGCACACCTGTAATCCAAGCTACTTGGGAAGCTGAGGCAAGAGAATCATTTAAACTGGGGAGGCGGAGGTTTCAGTGAGCTAAGATGGCGCTACTGCACTCCAGCCTGGGTGACAGAGCCAGAGTCCATCTCAAGTAAATAAATAAACTTTAAAGTCAATGACAACAATGACTAGATTCCTCCCAGGTGTGACATGGCAGTGTGGAGGGTGGAGGTTTGGGAGGGAGACGGGCCTTGGTTTCACACTGGCTCTATGACCCTGGCCTGTCAACTTTTTCTCTCAGTTTGCAGGTTTCCTTAGAATAATTTTCCTAACTACTGTTGGCTAGCCTAAACCCATAAACACTCACTTGAACCATTGATCTGGGGACCTGTATGTCCTACAAGTGACTGATTAGTCCTTCTTCTCTGCCAGTTCTGTTAATAGAGGAATCCTCTGGCTCTTCTGGGTGACAAGGCTTAGACTAATGTGTGTCCGAGCGCTGCCCTCACACGTTAGTTCAGATGTTCTGTCTCCTCTAGTGATTTTTGTTTGTGCAGTCTGGCTTGAGACCTGTCAGTGCCACCCCAAGCCACACAGTGGCCTCACAGTGGGTGCGGCAGAGGTGGAAGGAATATTACGGAGGCACTGCAGGGCCCACACAACAGCCATGTGGGGAAAACCCATTATTTGTCTGTCAAGACCCTCACTTTAGCTCCAGGGTGAAAATCAGAATGAGTATTAGCCACTGCTAGAAAGTACAAGATGAGTCATTTCAACTTCACTTTGATAAGTGGTAATAAAGGCAGCAGAGTTCATTTCAAAAAAGTGTTAATGAAAACAAACTCGATCCTCAATACTTGGTTTTCTCAATATATTTCTTTTTATTTATTTTTTTTAAGATGGGGTTTCACCATGATGGCCAGGCTGGTCTTGAACTCCTGACCTCATTTGATCCACCCACCTTGGCCTCCCAAAGTGCTAGGATTACAGGCGTGAGCCACCGCGCCCGGCTTTTTTTTTTTTTTTCAATATATTTCTTTTAATACTTGGTTTTCGAACTCAACTTCCCTGATGTGAACATGGCCTTTTATGTTCCTAAATCAGAGATCAGGAACTTGTATTTTGGGGGCAGTTAGTGGTTTTGTTTTAAAGCTCTTGCTATCAAGAAAAAAAACAAAAATAGAAGAAAAGAAGCTATTCAATAAGTAAAACTACCAACTACTTTTTTATTTAAAGTAGACCTTGTATAAGAGTTTGAAACAATTTTCTCAGTTTAAACAATGAGTGGCGACTTTATGCCTCATAGTCTTGATGAGTCTAACATTTGAGCAGCAGATAGAGGGAGGCTGGAGAAAATTGTTTAAGCATTTCCCAGATGCTTTTTATATCACATGCAGTGTTATGCATTCAGCCACCCATGACAAGCTTGCTGGAGAGCCAAGAAATAACATACCATGGTTTTCCCTTTGAATAACTCTGCCCGTTGCACAGAGTGCAAATATGTCTTTTTAGTAGTGTTTCACTGTTTGCAATTTCCTAAAAAAAGAGTATATCCCTCAAAAAAAATCTGTATTAGAAACAGAGGTACTATTCAAATTGTATTAATATAGCAGAGAGCCACCAATAAACTTTACTAGGAAAAAAATTCAAGGATTTTGATCATATATAAGGCACATCTAAAGCCATTTTGTCATGTCCCCCTACAACTGGCTCATCTGCCTCAGTTCTCTAATTTTCCCCACGGCACCATCATCATTCATTCAGTCACTTGGCTTTGCTCCATCATCTTAAAATATTGTCTCATCTTTACTTCCTAACGCCAGCCAGCTTTCTCTTTGCATGCTGCTGCTGTGAGCACATACAGAGACTCTCAGTGTCTCTTCCTTGGATTCTGGTACTCCCTGTCCCAGTCTCCTTGCTTGCCTGTTCTTCCCAGCAACTTACCCTGAGCCCTGTTGCCAGATTGGACTCACCTCATGAGATTCTTTATCTGTAGTACAGAGATAAAAATTAAATTTCATGGACTGACATATATAAAATGCTTTGTGTAGTATCTGAAATACAGTGGGTGGTCTGTAAATTATAGTTATTTCTATACTGAGAGGAATAAATTCCAGGTTCTCAGCCACTTTTAAGCCCCATTACTATTCTAGTTTTATTCAAAAACGTTCTGCTAAAACTTCTCTACTTTATTTATTGCCCAACACATTTCCTGCTCTTTGCTAATTTTTCAAGTTCTCATTTTGAACTTTGTGCTTAGAATGCTCACTCCTAGCCCCTGAAAGTCTTCCTTCTCCAGCAATTCTTCAGGGGTCACTTCAACATACAGTGCTTTCTCCCTCTCACGAACTTTTAACAATTCTTATTGTTGGGAGAGATTTCTCCACGAGTCTCTCATGTTATTGCATGTCTGCTGGGCAGAGGCGCCAGCTGCCAGTACTCTAGATGGTCTCTTCAAGGGTGTTTGTGTACTAAATGGCTTTGGAAGACAGTGATCATTTCGGTCTCCAGAGCAAAGGGCAAGTTTGTTTACCGTCCAGAGTAACAAAAATAATGCGTCCCTCTCGGGCAAAGGCCCCGCAGCCTTATTACCCTCATAAAAGATCCCAAGCTCAGATTCCATTCCTATAATGCAACCCACTGCATGTGCAAGGGTCGCCTGGCTCTTCTGTAGGAACTGGGGCTTGAGGAACTGCTGTGAATGATGACACTGGCTACCGGCTGTTATTATTGTGAGCAATACAGTCCTTCGTTTTTGACTCCTTGTGTGTTCTGTCAGCACCATGACACTACAACAGCTTAACTTATTAGCTTGCAATTTGGATAAAATCTCTGATCCTTCATACTTATTGACAACTATTATTATTATTACTTGGTTGTTTTAGCTCCTAATTGTTTTCATTACAATCTAATTTTTTCTCCTCATTTTTCTTGTCATTGATTTGTAGAGGAATTGGTTCAGGATAAATCTTGTAGATTATCACTCGGAATTTTGCACATTCTGCGTTGAACTGATTGCTTCCTGTGATGTCATTTATCTTGTTCCTCTGTCTATTTCTCCCAAAATCATTTTTCACACTAATCTTTCAGCTTTCAGTTACACACTGTCCCCAAACTTCTCTTGAGTCATATTTGGCTTTCACATATGTTTATTTCTGGTCTTCATTACTATATTTAAGTTTTGTATGGGCGGGACTTCCTTTGGTTTGCCTTTACAAAAAAAAAAAAAAAAAAAATGATTCAATGAGTCTGATCAGGTAACATTCATCCTTTTGCTCTTCTCCACCAGAGGGCGCATCCACACTAGCTTTACGAGCATTCCAAAATCTTGGTTCTTGTCTGCTTTAAAAATCTGGATGTCAGTAATCTATACATGTAGCTGAATGAATTACTAAATATATAAAAATGAGTTATCAGGCTGGGTGTGGCGGCTCATGCCTGTAATCCCAGCACTTTGAAAGGCCGAGGTGGACGGATCACTTGAGATTGGGAGTTCAACACCAGCCTGGCAAACATGGTGAAACCCCCTCTCTACTAAAAATACAAAAATTAGCCAGCCATGGTAGCGTGCACCTGTAATCCCAGATACTCAGGAGGCTGAGGCACAAGAATCTCTTGAACCCGGGAGGCAGAGGTTGCAGTGAGCCGAGATCAAGCCACTGCACTCCAGCCTGAGCAACAGAATAAGACTCCGTCTCACAAAACAAAACAAAACAAAGCAAAAGAAAAATGAGTTCTCAAATTGCGACCTGGTCAGGTTACACGTCACCCTACACAGGAGCTCCTACTGACAGCAATGAAACATCTTTTGACTATGATTTCATTATTATTGCATTTCAGTGTATTAGATACTTAGCTTGAAAACGAGACCAAATCTTGAAAAATGAATTCCTGTGATTCTTCACATTTTCCATCAACCTGAAAGTGTATTTAAGTATACACATACTGACTGCTGACACACAGAACAGTGGCCTGACTAGAAATTCTGCACCTTATGCTACTTTGATAGTTCCAAAGCAAATAGATTCCAAGATGCCTGTGGTGGTGTGATTTAAGCAGTATTGGATTTTACAGAAACAAAGGAAAAAGTGGTAGTGGTTTGTTTTCTTAGCTCTTAAGTGAATTTATTTCCTTTTATCTTCTACTTTTTGCTCAAGGAGGTCAGAACTAACTGAAAAATCAACTCCCAGTAGTACTTGACTCTTAGTAAATTTAAATGATTTATCCCGACAAGTTATTTTTTGTGGATATGGTGTTTTTTGAAATGTCATAGTTTCCTGTGCAACCACAACTTTTTTTTTTTTTTCAATTAGCTTTTTTTAGGTTGAAGCAATTATAATTTTTTGAGGTCATATGAGGTTTGAGCTACCAATTTGCATAGTAGGAGAAATTCGATGCAGTTTCTGCTTTCTGCTCCAAAGTTGCTTGTTCACTGGTAGGGGAGGTTATTTTGGTACAGGTGAGGTGGTGTGGGTGAATTAACGTGCAAAGTCCTTTGTAAAGAAGCCGAACCTGTCAAGGCAAGAATGCAGCATGTCCCCTTCCTTCCTTTCAGGTTGGTTTGGTCTCAGGATTCCTAAGCTTTGCTAGTGCAGAGAGGGTGGTTGTCTGTGGTTTTTCATTTTTAATGTTAAAACATTCTGAGGGCACAATCTTGGGAGATTTAAATAAGCCACACATGTGAAGTTGCTTCAGGTGTCCCAGGTGTTACTTGATAGAGTTTTGAGAGCAAGGCCTTGTCTTACTTATCTTTATATCAGCTACTCTGAGCTTGGCATTGTACATAGACGGTCCTCATTAAATGTATGTTGACTTGAATTGCAACAGGGATGGAAAGAAGAGGATTCAGACACACTATTTTTGACTCTTGCTGATCAGGCTGTCTCTCTATCTTTGAGAATCAGAGCAGCTGGTGCACTGTCTCCTCTCCTCACCCTTTTATCCCAAGCGGCTTGTGAGAGCTTTCTTCACCCAAGACCCTCACAGCTCACACTGGGGCCAGCCTTAAGAGACAGGGAAATAGTACACGTTCAGATGAAGTTTTCCCCTCCCTCTGCACAAATCAGCCAGAACCTACAATGGAAATGTTCTAGAAACTGTCTCACCTGTTGCCAGGAATGCCAGCTAAGTTGACCTCAAACAAATCAGTGAAGAGGTCCCTACTGCCTTTGAAGAAGTTAAGATTACAGATGTTAGGGGGGTTGTAATCTTCTTCCTGAAATCATATCTCTTCCCTTGTAAACTCACCCTTTCTTTGAAGAAACTTGAGCAGAACCTGGAAGCCTTGGGGCAAGAATTTCTGTAGGCAGCTAATTAAACGGCATGAAGAAAGTTGATGCCCCTCTCCCTACTCGTTCTCCCATCCTGCCGCCTCTCAGTTCTGAGAATCAAATACATGAATGAAACTTTTTTTTTAAAACTCACCCCAAGACTTGTAAACCTGTCAACAACTTCCCGGCTCTACGTTTTATGTTTGTAACTTTGACCTCCGACGCCAGGGTTAGCGCTGACCACTAGATCGCGCTGTCGGACAAGAAATCTGAAGGCTCGGAACCGCCGGGAGCCCAGGACTCAGAGGGTGAAGAGGTGGGAGCCCAACAGAGGAAGAGCGTAGGAAGCAGATCCCGTGATATCGCCCGAGGAATAAAAACCACAGGGAGCAACCAAACGGAATGAATCCAGCCGGCTCTTCCTCAGTCAATGAATATCACCAACTTATTGCAAATGTTAACGGATTCCAAAGGGTGTTAGGAACTGGATGCACCATTGAAAGGGGCAGGATGGAAGAGGGTTACGCGTTCGTTACCGTTTACCACACTAGGAGTCTAGAGTAAAGGCTCCAGGGGCAAAATGCCAACGTCATGCTAGGAGGCCTCCGGAGCGCCTCTCTGTACGCATTTGAATTGCACTCGCGTCCCCGGGGAGTAAGTGTACTTGAATTAGCTTCTGGAGGAATCTGCGTAGTCTCCAACCCGGGAGTCCTCTCTTTCCTCTTCCTCTCAGCCTACTCTGGAAGTTTTGCCTAAGGATCCTTTTTGTTGAGCTAGAGAGGACGTTTGCAGGTGGTGGTTTGTGTTAACTACATTCCTTTGCAGCAGCTGTTTTCAGATACATTAAATCTGTGAGCGAGAATGCCTCAAGCAAGAGAAGATGCCCAGGCGGGTCCCCAGCACGCTGCTCCTGGCTGGAGAGTGCTGTGTGCGTGCCCTCGGGGACAGATGCCTCTTCCACTCAGTCTGCGGCCTCCAGCAGCAGGAAAAGGAAGTCCGTGACTGTCATTGGATCCCCGGAGGGTATCTGCTTAATTCTGGGGTTGATAGATGTATTTGCAGCTGGGAGCCATATCAACAAGAGTTCTCTTTTTTAAACAAATAAACAAACAAAAATCAACATTCAGAGTTACATGCTCCTCAGTCAACAATACCGCCATCACACACACACACAAATTCAAGTACAGAAAGAAAAGTGCGCGCATATGCGTGTGTACGCGCGCGCACACACACACGCACACACACACACACGAGAGAGAGAGAGAGAGAGAGAGAGAGAGAGAACATCTGGGCCGAAATGCAAACACCAGCCAGCTTGGACTGGCGTGCAGAGTAGCAGTTTTTCTTTGCTTTTCCCTTTCTGGACGGGGTGTGGTTGTCCCGGGGGCTTCCCTGGCGTTTCAGGCCAAGGACGCAGCCCTACTGGGTACCTGCACTGCGGCCTGAGGTACTTCTCTGCTCTCAGGCTCTATCTTTGCGGCTGCCACCAGTCCACGCGCGGTCTGTAAGCCTGGTTGGACTGGGCTCCCTGCGCTTTGCGTGTTGGCGGGGTTGGGGGGTGCGGTGGTGGGGGGAAGGCGAGTGAAGGGTTGGCTTGGGTGCAGGCATCTGCTGTAGATAGCTTCGGGGCTCATTGGTATCAGGGCAATGTGGCTGCAAGCCTGATTGGGTGCAGCGTTGAGAAGGTCGGCTGTTCCATCCCCGGGACGCGCTCACGCACTAGGGGTTTGTCAGACACCCGGGTTGTGAGGATTTGGAGGGGGGAAAGCTTGTGCATTGTGTAGGCTCTTTGTGCGAGCTGCCCAGCTGGACTTCGAGTGGGCTGTGTGCTTAGGGAATGTGCAGAGGCGGTGATTCCCACTTGCCTTCATTCTCTCCCTCTTCTCTTCTCTCTGGCTTCCGCCGGCTCCTGCTGGAGACAGCGTGTCTGTGGGGAGAGGTGCAGAAAGGGAAGCGCCCCACAAGTTCTTGTCATTCTAAAGGCAAGTTTGGAGGCTATCACGCCTAGTGGAGAGGGAAGGCCAAATTCGCAGACGTCAGAGCCAATAGGGAAGAGAAGTTTACACTGGGGCCATGCCCTCCGATTCTACTGTGGCGGGCGTCAGATCCAGAGATCGTTGGCCCTGCGCCCCACCCCGATCCTTTGTTGTTCAACGCTCCTCCCCACTCCCCACAGGAGTAACCCCTGGGCTTCAAGAGGCCAAAACAGTGCAAGGCCTATACTGACTGAGGACAGACATTATAATCAGAACCTCTCCAGTAGCATTTTTCTGATTTCTTGGTGTGAGTGCTCGTAGCTTCCTCTCGTGCGCCTTGTACAATTAGGCAACCCTGAGTACCAGAGTCCCAGCCGAGGAACAAGGGGTAGGATGCCAGGATGGAGGGGACTGTCAGAAGAGGCGACAGTGCTGGCCGAATATCAGCCCCCAATTTGGCTTCTCCAGTAGTGTGTGTAGAGGGGTGCTTTGGGGTTTCAAACTTACTCCTCCTCGCCCCTTTGACCCGCAAGGTTTTAAGGGCAGAGCTTTCAGTCCGAAGCCTCCGCCCGGTGCCAGGTTTTGCTCCGATCCGGGTGAGAAGTTTCTACCGTGGATAGAACTTGTTCCTGAGCGACTGCCTATTCTGAGGACTTCTGAGTCTCATAGCTTTCCTCTCCCTCTCTCTTGGCTCAAATTAAGCTTCCCAGTTCCGTCCAGAAGCACCAGGGGAGCGAGAGAGGACTGGGAAAGCCATCCCATCACTGAGCCCCGCGCGGGCGGCTGTCCGGGTTTCCAATCGCTGCTCGGAGATTGAAAAAGACAGAAGGCGCGCCGCGTGCACAGACAGTTAGTTAATGGAAATCCTGTAAATCGGTTTTAAGTGCACCCAGGACAGAGGGGGAGGAAGGTGGAGGTGGTGATGATGAAGGCCGGAGAGTGGCAGGACTGGGGGTGAATGGGTTACGTATCCTTGTATTTCTGAAAGTGGGAATCGCTCCCCTCCCCATTGTTCTTAATTTAGAAAAATTCATTAAAGAAATCGTACGGATAGAGAAACCTGAGCTTCCCGGCCCGCCCCAAGTGGCGGAGTACGCGGCTTCCCTTGGCAGCGAACGCGGCTGCGGCGGTCCCCCTCTCCGCTCCCTCCCTCCTCCCCGCCCCCCGGCGGGGCGCTGCTACTACGGCGATCGCCACCTCACGCCGAAGGAATGCTCGAAGTATGCACACGTTCCCAAAAGTGGACCTCCTTCACCGCCGGAGGAGCATACATCACCCCGTGGCAGCCGTCCACCTTCTCAGGCGTTTCGTAACCGAGTAAACTGAGAGCTGGGAACAGCCCTCTATTAAGTAGCCCGCGGCGCGGAGTCTCTTCCCACTTGGCGAGGGCGAACCGCCCCAGACGCGTCCGCGCGCCGGCAGCTGCAGGCTCAGGCGGTCTCCACTCGTCCTGCCGCGCCCGCCGCTCTTCCCGCGATCCTCCGCCTCCGCCCGGACTTCCCCGCCGCTGCCCACGCCCCGGCGGCCGCCAGGTACTCCCGGAGCGCAGCGCCTATCGCCGGGGCGTGCGGGGGCCACGCGGAGCGCCAGCTGCTCCGAAGCCGGGAAGCCGCTGTCGCCGCCGCTACCTCTCCCTGTCGCCGCCGCCTCAGGTCAGTCTGGTTTCTGTCCCCTTTCCCCCAACCCATCCTTAAAACAGCATCATAAGGAAACGGAGTCCAGCTTGCACCTTGCTGGGAGCGGTGAAGAATCCTGGGCAAGGACGCTTTGGACTTGTAATAGTATAGATGGGCTTGAGCTTTGCCTTGTATGCTGGGATTTTGTGATTCTTTGGGTTTTCGAGAGAGAGGAGAATGCTGCTTTTCTTAAGAGGTGAGCAAGGTTGTGTGCGCGGAAAGCATCCTGTTCAGTATTTTCTTTCCTAGAGGAGTTTCATCCATAGATACCGTCGATTTCAATGGAGGGCGCGCCGGGTTCTGGGGCTGCGGGGTCCTGGTGATCTCGCGGCGGTGGATTTGTCAGGGAGGGCAGGCGTGCGGCGGGGGCGCTCGGAAGGTATTCTGGTGACGCACGGTGCGGAATTCTTTGGAGAGCCTGCTGAGTGCTCTGCAGCTCGTCGAGGCTGCGAGGGTGTGTGTGGCATCTCGAGGCAGATTCCTGGTCGAGTGTTCTGGCTCCTTCCTCCCCTGCCTTTCAGAGCATCCGAGATGGTGGGTTAGGCCAGCACTAGGGGACTCGTTCTTGGCGGACTTTCCCCAGCTTTTGGCGAAAGCCCCCTCTCCGACTCCCTCCCGGGTGCTTTGGTGGAGGCCCTATTCGGGGTCTGAGAGATCTCCGCGGAGGTTTTCCACTCAAGTCCTAGACTTGTGGGGATCAGAAAGCGTGAGGCGCCCGACTGTTCACTGAGCGGAGCAGGTACCCCCAAGCGGGCGTCCTCGGGAGCCCTCCAGTGATCAGTTCAGGGCTCTCCGGGACTCTGGGCCGGGGAGACTCTGGACCCGGACTCCGTAGGCTTCTAATGAATGCTGGGGAGGGATGGGGCAGGAAAGGAAATAAACGTTAAGCTCTCCTTCGGCTAATGCCAAGGTCGTGGTGGGTAGGAGAAGTAGGCGACGAGCACGCGGGGTGTATGTGTGTGATTTTCTTTTTAACTTGACGCGGGAGTTAAGGAATTGGCTTCTTCCAGCGGGGGATTGGGAGGGGGCGAGTTGGCAGAAGGGGACGAGTCCCCTTTTTATTCATGGAGGTGAAGTGAGGGAATCCTCGCTGCCACGTGGGGGCGGCCGCTTTCAGATATTTATGTCTGAGAATGCTCAATGAAGTGTTGCTAAGCATTCAAATGAATGTTCTGGCTAAAAAGAAGAGAAAGCGTTTTCTTTTTTTAAACATATGGGGACGGGATGCTTGGCTGGCTAGCTGAGCTAACTGCGTTCCGATATCCTGGTGCGAGATGATTCATTTTTTGCCGCTGAGCCGGGGAAACCGATAGGTGGCGATCGAGACCCAGCAAAAGTGTTTCCACTCAGGTTTTTGTTGAGTTCAGCTGTTAAAAGAAAAAAAAAATCTGCACACAGCTTTTCGGTGGGTCGATTGTCCGCCTTTAACTTTTTGCGAGCACGACTGCCAACTGAGTTGGAAATTATAGCAAAGTTAAGGCCAGATGACTGAAACAATGGGCCAGTGTCACCTCTTGCTTTTCACGGATGTAGAAGAGGCTTAGAAATATCAAACAATTGTTAATTAGGAAGAAAGAAATTGCTAGACCCCTTAGATACCCAGAGCAGTGCCAAAATTTTAATCTTGGCTTCATAAAAAGGAGCTCCAGGCAATTTGGCACGCCTGCTCATCAGACATTTAAAATGCAATTTACACTCAGGCTGAGGAAAGCTGCCCTCATGCTTTGTGCCAATAATTTGGAAAGTCATCGTTGGAGATTGTCCGTTTCTTTTCTCAAAGAGCCCTCAACCTTTGGCTCAGTTTTGTATTCCCAAGCAGGACAGTCTCCTACCCCCTCCATTTTTACTGAGGCCTAGGCTGTTGCCTTACAATAATTTATGTACCCCAGGGTCAACTCTTTTTATGTTTTGCCACTGGCAGCTTCCCAGTTCAGTTCCTTGCTAGTAGCTTTTGTCTTTGGGTTGAACCTTAGACTATTTTAGGAGATTCCATTCTGTAGACATGGCTTAAGCACCTACTGCGTGCTGGGAAACCAGAAAGATGAATAAGATTCTTTGTCTTTAAGGAATTTAATTACAGAATCAGGAAAAATCAGAACAGAACATATTCTCCTCTGGGGCATATATACTTAAAATCTCCCAGCTTAAATAGTTAAATATAAAGATTATTATTGATAACTTTTATTTTAAAACACCTGGGAAAAACAGACAAGGGTGCCTTGCTTCTTCCATTTTGCTTTTTTTTTGTTATTATGTATTTTGGAGATGCTTTCCCCTCATCTCAGGTAAAGGATTTATCAGATGTGAAAAGAACACAGCAGGAGGGTCAGGTTTCAGCTGGTCCTTACATATTTCTGTGTAATCCATTTCAGATCTTAAAGAGCTGCATATTTGAAAGCAGAACAAAATGAAGAAAAAAGAGAATTAAAAAGGTTTATTATACTTTTCCAAACTACCCTGAGACCACTGAAGTACAGTTACCTAAAGAGTTCAGCAGCTAGGAAAAAGCAGCCAAATAAAATCCCCAGCTGGAAGAGATATTTAGTTGAGTCAGGGATAAAGTGACCTCTGAATTAGCCATTACCCAGGCAGGATGAAGTCATGTGGGGGCTGGTAAGGCCTTCACCCGGGATGCTAAGCAGGACCAGTCTCTAGGAGAACAGGACCCTTTTTAAACGTGCACTTCCTCCTAGGGCTATGATGAAACTTCTGTAGACAACTTGACTTCCACTGCTCCACAATAGGCCCATTATGTACTGGGGTAGGCCCTGTGGTTATTAAGGCAGATCTGGTCGGGTTCTGGACTAGGTCCAGGCTCCAGTTCTAACCTGGTTCAAGGCCTGCCCAGACCCAGTTCTGATGCGATCACTGCTTCCTCCTGCAGATCTCTTCATGCCACTGTGAGCTCGGAGGCTGAGGATGCGGACCAGGCTTCCCCCAGTGCTTGCCGCTCTGGGCGCGGCCCTGCTCCTGTCTTGCATTGAGGCAGAAGGTAAAAGGCTCCCTTTCCCCTCACCGAGTGACAATGCAAAATTCGAGAAAGGAAAAAACACATCTTTCTTGCTTCTGTTGCTTGCACTGTTTTCCCTGCGCTTCGTGCGTTCTCTGGTGGTTTCTCTCCTCCAGAGAAACGCCCCTTTCTCCTGTGGTCTGTCCATTTCCCAGCTCTCAGGTCCAGCTCTTTCATATTCTGCTTAATGCATTCCGTGCAGTGCTGTGTGGTCTCCTTGAGCTTGTCTCTGCGGTGTGCTGTCCACACTGCCACCTTCACTGCCGCCTTCTGAGAAGACCAGCCGCTCAGGAGGGGGTGACGGCTCTACCCAGCTCTACCCACAGGACACCTCCGGGTGGCACCCAGGAGCCCCGGAGAAGCGGGCGCGCTCGCACGCTTGGCTGGTAACCAACCACCTGGCTCGGGGCTGCGACCTCGGTGACAGAACACAATAAAAGACTCCAACAGCGCTGGCTCTGCGCCTCTGTGTGCTTTGTTTGGGCGCTCAGTCGGCGGGGCGGACGGTGCGGGCAGATGAGCCAGCAGCCAAGCCGCTCGGGATGATGGCAGGCAAGCGGAGATCCGGTACCCCGGGTGTTCTCGTGACCTAGGGTCGAGGCTGTCCCTGTTTGATTCTCAGGGCTCCAAGGCGCGTGGCCTGGACTGGCCCAGCTCAGACGGATTGAGCCTGGGCCAAGGTTTCCAGCCCGGGAAGCGAGCGCGCCAGAGTTGCTGGGCACCATCTCCAGCATCCTGCCCAGGCTCCCCCTCCTGCCTCCCTCCGGGAGAGCCTGGTGCGTCTGACCTTCCCGTGGCAGCGGGTGGGGGCCTCTGAGATGGGTCTCCAAAACGGCGTCGTGTGGTCCCTCCTACATAAAATGGAGAGCTTTTGTTAGATGTCCCATCCAATTTTATTTGTTGTGTGCACTTGATGTTTTAATTTCTCAGTGTTCATTAAACAAGCCATTTCCGGATGTCAACCCCATGGCGGCTTCTGTGGTCCCTCAGTTGTCATTGGAGACCTGACAAATTAGTTTTCTGAGTCTGCAAGGTAAATGGGGTACTGTCATAAAAGATATCTTTTTTTTTTTTCAATAAAGAACCCCTGATGAAGTTAAGGGAGGGGAAAAGAACACTTCTGCGAGTGACAGCTATGGAAGTTCTAGGTTGAGTTGTGCTTTTTTAGGTGCTATGAGAAAGCATGGTTGTTTGCATGATGATACTGATGTTTTCAAGGTTTCCATAGTGTTTGATTTTCTGCTTCAATACTACAGGTTAAAAAAAAAAAAAAAAAAAAAAAAAATAGGGAAAGCAGAATGTTTCCAAAATGTATGGCATGTTTAGAAAAGTGACAGAAACTTGCTGACTCTTCTGAGATGATTAATATTTTATGAAGGTAGAGGCTTTTCAGAGTGGCCTCTGTGAAGTAATATTCAGATGAGTTTGCTTTTAATGTTCCTTTCTATGTCGTTGTTAGGAAGGAATTTTATTCGAGGAACTACTGGAGGGCCTACTACAGATATTTTTAGATAATTCACTGAAGTGGCCCATTTATTGCTCATTAAGAAATAGTTATTTGAAAATCAGAAAGAGTTGAGAATTCTTAGAGAAAGAATTAGGCTGGAAATGATGTAAGTGGAAAAAATTGATTCTGAATTAGATATTGGCTGGTTAGCAAAGTGCAGTTAAAAAGAACAGTTTACCGGCCAGGCAGGGTGGCTCATGCCTGTAATCCCAGCACTCTGGGAGTCCAAGGCATGTGGATCACCTGAGATCGGGAGTTCAAGACCGACCTGACCAACATAGCCCTGTCTCTACTAAAAATACAAAAAATTAGCTGGGTGTGGTGGCGCATGCCTGTGATCCCAGCTACTCAGGAGGCTGAGGCAGGAGAATTGCTTCAACTTGGGAGGCGGAGGTTGTGGTGCGATCTCCATTGCACTCCAGCCTGGGCAACAAGAGAGAAACTGTAAAAAAAAAAAAAAAAAAAAAAGAACAGTTTACTCTCTACATTTCTGATTATTTCCATGTTATATTTATCTTTTAAATTTGTATTTATTTCCATATGGTACAGCTCTTTCTTTTTTTTGCTTTCTTTTTTTTTTTCTTTTTTTTTTGAGACGGAGTTTCGCTCTTGTTACCCAGGCTGGAGTGCAATGGCGCGATCTCGGCTCACCGCAAGCTCCGCCTCCTGGGTTCAGGCAATTCTCCTGCCTCAGCCTCCTGAGTAGCTGGGATTACAGGCATGCGCCACCATGCCCAGCTAATTTTTTGTATTTTTAGGTAGAGACGGGGTTTCACCAGGTTGACCAGGATGGTCTCGATCTCTTGACCTCGTGATCCCCCCCTTTTTTTTGCTTTCTTAAACTGTGTCTTTTTTTGAACCCAATCTCCTTAAGTTAGTATTTAATAATTATATTTTAATAGGATGTTTTTTGGCCTTATTCTCTAGTTTGGCATTGTCAAATAGAAATAATGGTATGAGCCACAAATGTAAGCCACATATACAACCTAAATTTTTTTTTTTCTGGTAGCCACATTCAAAATGGAAAAAGAAGCAGGAGGAATTAACTTTTGTAATGTATTTTATTTAACCTAATATTATTTCATCATGGAGCCAATATAAAAATTATTAGTGAGCTATTTGGCATTTTTTTGTACTAAGTCTTTGACATTGGGTGTATATTTTGTACTTGCATCACAGTTCATTTTAAAAATTATTTTTATTTTTTCTGAGACAGAGTCTTGATCTGTTGCCCTGGCTGGAGTGTAGTGGCTCCTTCTTGGCTCACTGCAGCCTCTGCTTCCTGGATTCAAGTGATTCCCACGCCTTAGCCTCCTAAGTAGCTGGTACTACAGGGGTTTGCCTCCATACCCGGCTAATGTTTGTGTTTTTAGTAGAGATGGGGTTTCACCATGCTAATTAGCCAGGCTTGTCTCGAACCCCTGGTCTCAAGTGATCCACCTGCCTCGGCCTCCCAAAGTGCTGGGATTACAGGCAGCATAGTTTAGTTTAGACTGGCCACATTTCAAATGCTTGATAGCCACACATGTCTGGTTGCTCCTGTTTTGGACCGCTCAGCTCTGGTGTTGACTACTAAGTCGAGCCAGGAGCCTTCAAAGGGCTAACCAAATTTGTGACCAAAGCCTTTCTGGGGACAGTGGGTTGGAAACAGAATTTCTTTGAAATATTTCTGTTGGGGGGATTTCAAAATGTCAACTTGGGACTCTATTTGGTGCCATGCTATTTTAATCTCTGTCCTAAAGTAGCCACAGTTACATTTCTTTTCCTTTTGTGACTCATACTTGTACTCTTACATCTGTACTATTTTATCACTATTTTCTGTGAACTTAATGTTTTGTATATTAAAAACTCAATACCTTTTTGAAAATATTAATTGAAAGATTTTGGTATTCACTTTTTGCATTTCTTCTTTTTTATAGTGGTAATATTTTTGTCTTGATTTTCTTCTGCCTATTTGTATGAGGAGCTATATTTTTCATGCTATGTTATCTTATCCTATAGAAATGAGTGGAAATGATTGTTTTTTTCACTTTAGTATTTATAATTTTTAGCCACTGCATAGACTTTATCAACCATATCACTTGGCCAGTGCTCCGAGTGACCTAGAATGTATGAATTATTTTTGTTTCATGTATCATACAGTATATTAATTATTCTGTAGAAAATTTAACACTTTGCATTTGAAGGTTAATGGCCAGTATTCCATGAGAATTGGTCACTTTCCTAATAATCTAGAATTTGAGATGAACACAAGTTTTGTGAAAAACAGAGTTTTCATTTTGGTTAGTCTGATTTACAGTTTGTAATATATAATGAAAATTGAATATTATCAATTCCTCAGTGGGTTGAGGCCATAGCTTTTTCTTGTGTCTGGGTTAAGAGGCTAATTTATATATATATCTATAATCCTATGTCTAACTTGTGTTATAACAGAAATTTCAAACTAGAGGCTAACATAGAGATAATCTATTCTACTTCTCTCATTTTCCAAATGAGAAAATGAGGCCCAGAGAGGCTCAATCACTTGGTCAACTAATGTAGTTACTTAGATATAAAAAAAAGACAGGACCCCAGTCTTCTAGTCCTGGTTTAATGCTGGTTTGGTCACACTGTGCTTTCTTTGTGCTTGACCACTGGTTGAGCCAGGAAGTTTAATGAGAGGACACATTTTGTAATGTGTACAAAATGATCTGTAGCTTATTCTAAAATATTATCTTTTAAACTGGTTATTTATGATACCTTGAAAACACAAATGAAATGAATTTCTATGTCATGGCCTAGGTCATTAAATTTATGCTAATTTTGCATGGCAAACATAAATTAATGTCTATAGAATATAGTTAACTCATCATGTTGCATACTTGTAAAGTTTTCTATTATTAAGACAGTATCCTTTCCAGTGTTGTTATCACAGATATCAAACTCAAGATTTTACTAGTTCATCAAGATATTTTAGTTGTGTATTCTTAGCTTTGATTTATCTATAGTACATTATATATACTTATAAAAACTTATTGACTCCTTTGCTCCCTCTCATCCATTTTCCCACCTGTCTATCCATCCTTCCGTTCATTCATCTCTGCAGTGAGTGGCAATTTCTTGGACATAGCCCCTTTTTGGGTGCCCTATTAAAAAATGTTTTAAAAAGTTATATATCAAATCAGACACTTTAGTTTTAAATTGCTTGAACAAGTGTATAAAGTTAATATATGAAATTTCATCTATATCTGAATTGGAGATGCCGGAATATCACATATTTATGTATATATGTATAATAATATGTAATATGTAATAATAACATTACATATATATTACACATGTAATATGTATAATACACACATAATTATACATGTATACATATATACAAATAAACTATATATAAATGTTTATTTTTACAAACATATGGGTATATTAAAATATATATATATTATACCTATTTATGCCTAGTGTTCCATTATTGGAATGCTAAGCCTGTGGAAGTTCTTTATGTTTTAATGTTCAAGGTCATTGTCAAGGTCTGATTGCAAAAATTCAAAAAATTGCAGCCTCAGGCTTAAATGGTTTAAAAGCTACTACATATAAATATTGTTTTCTAAAGTTAATTTTTGATGGAAATATTTCTTCTACTTTGCATTTAATCTAGTACAGTAGAAAACTGTGTGTTTTATAGTCAGACCATGGAATCCAAGTGTTGTTGCCTATTGCCTGTGTTAATCTCTCTGAATTTCACTTGTTTATCCATAAAGCAGCGATCATACGGTCCATCATTGGGTTCTTATAAGGAAAAAAAGCGACAACACAGTGACCAGCTCTCTGCCTGTTATAGAGGACACTCAGCAAATGTCAGCTATTATTATCATTCCTAAAATATCCCAAATCCTGCCAGTTTATGTAACAAAAATCTCATCAGAATGAGCCTTTCATAGCATAGTGTTTTGATAACAAAAAACATTATTCATACATATGAACTTAAACTATGAGAGTAAAAATCCTTAAAATTTTAATCTCTTCGCTGTCAGCATTCAGGTTTTGTGAATATATGTAAGATTGCTATTAATTTATAATTTTCATTCTGTTTCTCTTGGTTCAGATTCTCATCCTATGCAACTATGGCTCTTTGCAATTATAATCAATATGCAGCTAGTGCATAACTGAAACTTTCTAGCATCTGCATTGTTTTAGGGAACACCTAGACTCCGTTTGTGATTATGTGATGGTGTTTATGAATTATTTTTATTTTTAAAGAAAATATTTTCAAAATTAATAAAGTATATTTTTTAGCATTGAGTTATGTTGACACGGGTCATACACTCACATCTGCTTTATTATTATTTTTTCATGAAACAAACGAACAAATGTATAAATAGAATGGCAAGCCTGAAAAGCTGTACATGTGATAAAATTGGCAGGAAGAAAAGTGAAGTGGGCTCTCTGGTGTACCCCGGCGGGTTGGCCACTCATTCCTACTTTGATTCCCACATACCACAGTTTCTATGAACACCTCAAGATCCTCTGAAATGTTAAAGACTTTTTCCCACAGTCAATTTTTCAGTTTATCTGGAATCCTGGTCATTTGGATATCAACAAGGGGGGCCGCTGCTGTCCTTCAGCAGTTTTAACCTAATGTCCGCTGCTTCAGGTCATTTTCCTTCTAAGGTTGGTGGTACTGTTTTTCCATGTACTGATTTTTTTTTTAAAGCATGCTCAGGCCGGTTGTGTCTGCCTTTGCATTAAATTTGTCCTGAGCCATTGCTATTGGAACAATATTTTATAATGATATTCTTAATACCCATTGTCCCATTAACATCTGTTGCATGCATGTTATACTAAGTGATGAGTACAGCTAAACCTCAAAATATGATTCCAGACAGAAGAATGTTGAGTAATTAAATTATGCATGTAGATTAATAGTCTAATCTCACTGCCTGTGTATGGATAGTAAGAATATAACATTTATTCCAATACTAGTGTATCCAATAAAAATAAAAAACCGTCTCCTATAGTTGGAGGCAGCGGTCCATTAAAGCAAATGTTTGCTTAATTATTTCCATTAAAATGTGTTATTAATATTATATAAATCTTTAACCCCAGTTAAATTCTGTGACTCATGTCTCAAAGCTACTGCTGTATTTTAATTGAGCTTCGTAAAAACCTAAAAGGAGATTATAATCTCTCAAAACAGATGCAAAAATTCTGACTCACAAGGAATACTTTTGGACTAAAACATTTTAAGAAGAATGTGGCTGAAAGTCATCTTAATTTGTTGACCTGTTTCAAGAGTAATAATTTTTAATTCATCGACCATGCACTGACAGTGAGTCAGTACAATGCTGCATGAGGAGGCATGAACATTGTAGAGAGAATATCATTATAAAATATTTAGGAAATGTCTTTGTGTAATGACTACTGTACATGGAGGCTTTTGTTCATTGTGGGAAACTAAAAACAAGTCAACATTTCATTGACACATGCATGATGCTGTACAGTTTTGTATGTAAACTCTTTCTGTACTTTTCAGTTATTCCTGTCATTGACTTTTCCAAATTTTTATGCGCAGTCATGTCTTCAGATCACTGATCCTTCTTCGCTGTTTTCTTTAAGTTCTGTAAATAAATGTCCATAAATATACATTGATGTTGTCTTTTCATAATTAACCATTGTTTTGTAAAGGACCATACTGGCATTTTAATCTAAAATGCCCTTTCTAGTATGGACTATACCTGCTGCAAAGGAAATAATACTGTTGGTTTACACCCTGGAACATTCAGCAAGTTGGTGTAAACAGGCAGAATATTAGTTTTATAAACTTCTGAATATCACTATTTATATACTTATAAATTATTAGCATCACTTATTATTTTTGAATACTTTCCTATGAATGTGAATATACATTTAAATGTATATTTCCTTGTCATATATAACTGTTTCCCATGATTCCTCAATTTCATTAAAACATATTTTTCATCTCTGCCACATATTTAGATTTATCAAATAACAATGAATAATTACAAGACAAAAAATGCAGAGAATGAACCAAAACCACTGCTGATTCTTGTCCATATTATGGGAAAAATGTATTATGTCAATGTTTTGAATTAACTTCTCTGGTTGTTAGCAGGTTGTGATTTGGCATGCTTGTTCAAAATGCACTCAGCATGTATTGAAATTCCTTTAATTGTTATGTGAATTGTTTGCATATGTGGTTATTATCTGTGATTTCATTGTACTTGTATGTACTTGTATCCAAATATGTTTCTATTATGCTTGATTTTGCTGGCCATTCTTGAATGACCTAGCAACTCAAGAATCAAAAGTGTTTTGTGCTGTCTTCTGTAATATGTATATTCTCTGATGTTTTGTCAGCTTTTAGTTTTATTCTTATCCAACAACATATCTTTTATATTTGTTGGAAACAAATTTATGCAAAGACAATTTTAGAAAGCTTTGCTCAACACAATTCTATATTAATTAAATTGACCATTTTGTGACATTGAAACTTTAGCTAATATAAACTCTCTCTTTTGCAGTTGACCCACCTTCAGACTTGAATTTTAAAATTATAGATGAAAATACTGTTCATATGTCATGGGCAAAACCAGTTGATCCAATTGTGGGTTACAGAATAACGGTGGACCCTACGACAGGTAAGTTTTGAGACTGTGGGGTTTTAAGACAGAAGCATCAAGATGCTATGATTCAATCTCCATCCCTTCTCCCATTTCATCATGAAGAAGCTGAGCTTTAGGAAGCCTGAGGGATTTGATCCATGTCACCAGACATTTGCTGAACTCAGGTTTCAGATTTCCAGCCTAGTATCCACAATTATATTTCAATGTTATTGAGTTTAACATGGTTTGCCTTGCTAAGCTGTTATAATTAAAAGTGTACTCTATCTTTACCTGATCAGAATATTGTTAGCAATCTTTGATCTTATAAAATCGAATTCTCATTCCTTGGCATTCTTCTTGAATCACTTAATCTTTTCAACATTTAAAGTGTCAGGTGATGAAGTAAGTTGTTACATCTTATCCAGTGTCCTACACATTTCAGTATCCAGAAAACATCATTCTGTGATAATGGTAAACAACCATGATGAAAGATAAGAATTTACTTTGGCTAGATGGATTCTATAGATAATAGGCTGGATCCTTGGAAAGCAAAACAAGACAAAACTCATTTGGGCTGTTCTCAAACATTGTCTTTAATGTTAATAATGTTGCCAAAATGTGGAGAACCAATCTCTGTTGATTAATTTTTAGTTCCAAAATAAAATGGGAAAATAACCATTTCCACGAACATTGGCTAAATGGTAAGAAGTCTTGACTGGCTGACAATAGAGATGGATGATGTCAACATAACTTAGCACTAGAATTGTGCTTATTTTTCTTTCCGCCTTTAAAAATACCAAGGATTTTACATATTGATTTACCAAGAAACGTAACTTTTTTTAAAAGATGATTTAAAAACTTAAAAGAGGGTGAAAAATTTACTTTTCCCTCTTTGAATCTTTTCTCCCCAAATATATTTGCAGTTAACTCATTCATTCCAAAGCAGAAAATCAGTTCAAACAGGGTCCATCTAGTTTCCAGATGTTGGGCATTACTGACTCCCAGCACTTCCAAAACTGGCACTGAGGCTACTCAACCTGGCAGAGTCCAAGTGTCTTGATGTCCTCTAGAGGTCCTGGTTGGTTTTGATGTTCCACCTGTAAACCAAGAGCATTTTTTCAGCAGTCTGTTGCACCTGTCTATCTTTCCTAATTATTTATATTTTGATGAAAACAATTTAATTAAAAATATCATCAGGCATGTTATTCCCAGGAATCACCATGTTTCCTGATTGAATAGAGAATTAACAGAATCTAGAAGGGAGTACATAATTGCCAAAATATGAGTAAACACCTACTATACTGGACCTTGAAATATTTGATACCTACTTAAGGCAATGCAGGGGTCAAAGTTACCCATTAAGGCATGTACCCATTTGAGTATGGAAGATGCACTGCTTCCACAAAGATTGTTTCCCGCTAGGGGCTGGTCTTAATCTACGGGGTTTGTTTTCCTTGAGTTTATTTTCATCTCTTATTTCTCTCTCTCTGTTCTCCTCCAATGCATAATTTAAAAGATTCTTTTTTTTCTGCTTTGTGTCTCATTTATAACACTGTTATCTACTATTAGTCTCCAAAAACAATGAAACATTTTTTGTTTGATATTCTGCTATACCTTTAATCTAGAAAAATCTTGAATTTTCAAACAAGTATTAAATATAATTGTAACAAGTAAAGGCAGTATCAGTCCATTTATTAAATATTTTGTTCCATTCATATTTTTCCTTTTTGTATTTCCAGATGGGCCTACTAAAGAATTTACCCTTGCAGCTAGTACCACTGAGACTTTATTGTCAGAGCTTGTACCTGAAACAGAGTATGTGGTGACAATAACTTCATATGATGAAGTAGAAGAAAGTGTGCCAGTTATAGGACAACTAACAAGTAAGCACACATATAAATTAAAATACTTGTATGCTTTTTATTTTACAGAAGCTTTTTCCAACTTCAAATTTAATCTCTTATGATACAGAGTTAATTTATATCAGTATTAACAGTTTTTTTTTCTGTTATCCTAGTTATTAGTGGATATGAATAATTCATTCCTGTTTATAACTCTGGTCTCTGGAAACAGCAGGAATGTTACGAATGAAGGCCATTGAAAACGTTAAACTTTGCTGGACAACAATGTGAATGTCTTTTTGAAATATCTCAAAAATCTTACTAAAATAACTTATCTGCAAGAGAGTGATTATTTGGCAGTATTCTCTGACCAGCTGGGCAGAGCCATACATTTAAGAGACAACAGCAGAAACTAATATGATATATTTATTCTGTTTTAAAGAGAATATTTGCTTGTGTTCGTTTCCTTTTATAATAATAAAATTTTAACTTAGTTCAAACAGGTAGTTCGACAAAGCCAGGGGAGAAGAAACCTGGAAAAACAGAGATACAAAGTGAGCATTTCTCTTACTATTTTTGCTTGGATTCATAGAAGTTGTAAATGTAGGATAGAGCAGATGTTACAATTATATACATAGATTGATCTTATTCCTGTACTAATTTCTATAAGCTTTATCTAGAGGGAGCACAGACAATCTAAGAAAAATGTATAACTAAGCCATTATAATACCTAAGTTCTGACATTCTAAGCCAGTTTTTTCTTCTATTTACTAGATATTCTTTTGAAATTGTGTATATCCAAACTTTCCTGCAGGATTTTGGCAATAGGTGAAAACAAAGCACATCTCAGGACTCAACTCATTTCTCAACAACAAACTGATAGCAGTAGGTGGTACTTAGGAACATATGAGAAATACAAGGCTGGAACATGAGAGAGATGCCCTCAGCTAGTGTTCCAAGCAATACAATTGCCATGAAAATACTTTTCTAAGTCTATGTGTACGTTATATTCCTCTCTAGGTTATTTACATGGCCTTAGTTGATGGCATGTGTAACCTTTTTCAGAGTCTATGTAACACACGTCTGATAAATTGGTGCATTTGTAATCAGATGAAAGCAATTTTATTTAGTATAGATCTTGCAGTTATTAGCCTCCTTTTGTCTTATATTTCTTTGTCTGACTTATGGAGATGGATGATTACAGGGTTTCTTGGACTTCTAATTTTGTCACCTTGTAAAAGTTGGATTTATGACCCAGAATGACAATAAAAATATTATAAACACAAAAGTCTCTTTATCTGGAAATATTCCCTCCAGATCACTGTTTATAATTATTTCCAATGTCTAATAATCTGAAATGATGTTTATAGTATGCATTTATAATGCTAATGTTTTCAATAATTAGTATTTATTTTAAATCGGACTATCATACCAAGTATTGATTTTTAATAGGCTTAAATTGACCTATCGAATAATGTGCAAAACTTATTTAAGCATACAACTTGTATTTGGCTTGCAAAATTTTCCAGGACCCTCTCCTTCTCTTCCTAGCCAAATACTTCTTTTATTACCTACCAGCTGACTGCAAGGACAAAATCATCTTCAGAAAATTCACTTGGAATTGCATTACAAATACAGATTTTCATAAACCAACTTGACCTCTACCATAGAGAGAAGGAAAGATAACATATTCAGTTATGAAAACTGATCACTGGATTCTGATAATTTCAGGATACCATATGGACTTTTAACTTTTGAATAAAAATAATTGTCTACCTTGTTAGTTCACTAGAAGTAGGTTTTAACTGTCAAGTTCAAATACATTGATAATTAGGACTATTTTAGCTATTTTGCATAATTTTATAGTTGTTTTTGCTTCTGTTAGGCTCCCTTAGTCCTCTAGACTAACCCTAATGCAAATTTTAGACAATTATATTGAAAAGTGCAAGAGAATATTAACAAATTAGGTCTTCAAATCAACTGCACTTCCTCGAATGGTACAGCAATTATTTTGTATTTATTTGTTGATAAATACCAAGGAATAAAAACCCTTTGCTTATATTTCTTTTACATGACTTCTAAATTTTTATGAAATTTGTACTTGTAAAGGAAAGTGAGGGTATACTTTATAAAAATAGATAGGTTGATAGCATGAGTACTTGGAGTCTATGCCCCTGGAGAGCAGGTTGTAAACCTATTTATCCCTTTTTGTATAATGTCTTATACAGCAGTTTAAAGAGATCTAGTTTCATGAATTCATCTTGATGAAGGCATTGAAAATGCTTCTATGTCTTATTAGTAAAATTGTACATTCGTTTGTGCATGTGGGTGAAGAATAATCAGTGAATATGTTCTAATTTTTGCAATGTTAGCTTGTATTGATGAACTGATTTAGTAAAGCATCATTTAAAAATATATCAAATGTATTTCAGAATGCTCTGTCAGTGCCTGGACTGATTTGGTTTTCCTTGTGGATGGCTCTTGGAGTGTGGGAAGAAATAATTTCAAGTACATTTTAGACTTTATTGCTGCTCTTGTGTCTGCTTTTGACATTGGGGAAGAGAAGACAAGAGTTGGAGTTGTTCAGTACAGCTCTGACACCAGGACTGAATTTAACTTAAATCAGTACTACCAAAGGGAGGAGCTTCTTGCTGCAATTAAAAAAATTCCATATAAAGGTGGCAACACAATGACAGGTATGTTCTACAGATTTTTTTTAAAGTTAAAAATGAATGAAATGTCTGTTTCAGAAAGAAATTACACATTGCCTATTACGTATGAAATATTTTTGACATTATTCATGTAGTTTTTGACTTTGGAAAAATTGTGTAGTACAGGGTAAATGAACACGTTTCTTTTCCCTTTAGGGGATGCCATTGATTATTTAGTTAAAAATACTTTCACGGAATCTGCTGGGGCAAGAGTTGGCTTTCCTAAAGTGGCAATTATTATTACGGATGGAAAATCCCAGGATGAAGTGGAAATTCCAGCAAGAGAGCTTCGTAATGTTGGAGTTGAAGTTTTCTCCTTGGGTAGGTTAAGTTCAGTTAATTATTTCCATTTTACAACTCCTTTCAGTATACTAAATGTTTAGGAAGATGAAAGATTGATTCCTCAAGGAAGGATGCTATTAGAAGTGTTGACTGCATTTTTGTAGTATAATAGTAAAGACTTAAATTGTCTTTAAGTAAGAATTCTACTTATCCGTTTCCCTCATATAACTCCCTTAGCATATGTATTTAGGAAGGTGGTGTTCACATTCTTTGCCAGCTCTCTACTTTTCAAAGAATTCTGGGCCAATGATTCTAATAAAGATCCTCCTTGTATTATCATTAAGTGTTTTTTATGTGTTTCCTATATTATGTAATACTTGAAGAATTCAGAGGGCTCCAGCTTATTCAGGACTCTGGAAGAAAAAAGTATTATCTTTACAGATGGCAAAGACATATGATGGTATGGTTGGGATGAAAGCCCACTCTGTTTAACTAACCATTTGCTTTCCTCTGTGGCTGGCCACTATATGTCAAATTATAAAATGTTTTTGGCATCTGTACAGTTGCACATTTGTTATGAAGCAAAGCAATTCTGGCTTAAGACTTAATAACGATTTGAAAATATCTTCAGTTGTGAAAGATGGAAAAAATGAAGAACTTTTCCAAGTCAATGGCACATTTCCCGTTTCAATATGTCCCTATCCTTTTGTTTTGAAGGCATTAAAGCTGCAGATGCAAAAGAACTCAAACAAATTGCCTCCACACCTTCCCTGAACCATGTTTTCAATGTGGCCAACTTTGATGCAATTGTGGATATTCAGAATGAGATCATCTCCCAGGTGTGCTCAGGTGTTGATGAACAACTTGGTGAATTGGTTAGTGGAGAAGAAGGTGAGTAGGCTGCATAGCATTCCCCATGTGTTAGTCCTTTCCATTGTTTGACTATTTATAGTTTTACAGTTATCTTAGAAGTAGACATATTTATTTAAATATTTCTTCTAGTGATTCTCTAATTGTATACTCCATTTGCAACTCATCTTGTTGATACCATTTGTATTGTTTTTCTTTCCAGTGGAACGTTCAGTAGAATATATTATTGCAAAGTTCTTAAAATTTTTGGGGGAGACAAATTGATTTACTCTTTAAGACTTTTCTATACATTGAACGTCTATCTAATTATGCTATTCTGGTACTTGCTTTAATTATCTTACACTCTGATTTAAACATTTAGGCTGGATAGATATTTGCAATGTAAAATAATAGCAATGTTTCTATTAACTGGCTAAGCACAAAGATTTTCCCTGATTATACTCTGCATAACGTTTTGAAAGCTTTTAAGAATATTTCAAAGATCAGTCAATGTAATCCTTCCATTAGAAAAATTTCCCATTTCTATTGGTTATTACTTCTAAATACATGGAAGAAAGAAAAGACACTTCAAAAGCATCCTTTCGAACATTAAAAGTGTTAATCCAAAGCCTTTATCTTTTTCCATGATCTCCTCTCAGCCTGAGAATAGATAAGTGATTAAACATAAATTCTAAATAGTGACATCTTCCATTATACAAACTCTTTAATCTTCAATCCCTGAGCATTTTGTCAATGTTCATTTGTCCTAATTATGTCTCAGAACTTCTCATTACTTCGTGGGCAGTAAATCTTTTCCGTTGTTTTACTGTCTAATGTCTAACCTTTTTGCTCTGTATTATTATAGAATCCATCTCATTTACCTCCACTTTTCCCTGATTAGTGATTAACAAGAATCTTTTAAACACTTTAATCTTTTAAAAAGTTTAGTTCTCCCTGGGGTGCAATGGCATATATGCAAGGGTAGGCCCAACTCTTTTTCTGCTGCTGTTGGAACTTTCCCTGTGTAGGAGGCTGGGGCTGCATCACAGGTGTTCACATTTCTCTGTACTGTCTTCTCTCTTCTGCTGGACTAGCCTGTACTACCTCTGTATCCCTCAGGTTTGGTCAGATTTCCATGTGGCATATCTGTGCTTTCCCTTCTACTACTTCCTACTTAAACAGCATTTTAAATATATATATTTTTTATACTTTTAAGTTCAGGGGTACATGTGCAGGTTTGTTACATAGATAAACTTGTTTCATGGGGGTTTGTTGTACAGATTATTTCATCACCCAGGTATTAAGCCTAGTGCCCATTAGTTATTTTTCCTGATCCTCTCCTTCCTCTTGCCTTCAACCCTCCAATAGGCCCCTTATATCCATGTGTTCTCATTGTTTAGCTCCCATTTATAAGCAAGAACATGTGGTATTTGGTTTTCTGTTCCTGTGTTAGTTTGCTAAGGATAATGGCCTCTAGCTCCATCCATGTCCCTGCAAACGACATGATCTTGTTCTTTTTCATGGCTGTATAGTATTCCATGGTGTATATGTACCATATTTTCCTTATCCAATCTATCATTGATGGGGTTTTAGGTTGATTCCAAGTCTTTGCTATTGTGAATAGTGCTGCAGTGAATATATGTGTGCATATATCTTTATAATAGGATGACTTACATTTCTTTGGGTGTATACCCAGTAATGGGATTGTTGGGTCAAATGGTATTTCTGTTTTGGGGTCTTTGAGGAATTGCTGCACTGTCTTCCACAATGACTGTACTGATTTCCACTCCCACCAACAGTGTATAAGCTTTCCTCTTTCTCTACTACCTCACCAGCTTTTGTTATTTTTGACTTTTTAATAATAGACATTCTGACTGGTGTGAGATAGAATCTCATTGTCATTTTCATTTGCAGTTTCCTAATGATCAGTGCTGTTTAGCTTTTTTCTTTTTTGTATAATTGTTGACCACTTGGATGTCTTTTTTTTGAAAAGTGTCTGTTTATGCTCATTGCCCACTTTTTAATGGGGTTGTTTGTTGTTTTCTTGTAAATTTGTTTACATTCCTTATAGATGCTGGATATTAGACCTTTGTTGGATGCATAGTTTGCAAAAATTTTCTCCCATTTTGTATGTTGTCTGTTTACTCTGTTAGTAATTTCTTTTGCTGTGCAGAAACTCTTTAGTTTAATTAGATCCCATTTGTCAAGTTTTGCTTTTGTTGCATTTGCTTTTGGCATCTTTGTCATGAAATCTTTGCCAGGGCTTGTGTCCTGAATGGTATTGCCTAGGTTGTCTTCCAGGATTTTTACAGTTTTGGGTCTTACATTTAATCCATCTTGAGTTAATTTTTGTATATGATCTAAGGAAGAGGTCCAGATTCAATCTTCTGCATATGGCTCGCCAGTTATCCGAGCACCATTTATTGAATAGGGAGTACTTTCCCCATTGCTTGTTCTTGTCAGGTTTGTTGAAGATCAGATGGTTGTAGGTGTTCAGTCCTATTTCTGGATTCTTTATTCTGTACCATTGGTCTATGTGTCTGTTTTTGTACCAGTACTATGCTGTTTGGGTTACTGCAGTCCTGGAGGATAGTTTGAAGTCAGATAGCGTGACGTCTCCAGCTTTGTTCCTTTTGCTTAGGAGTGCCTTGGATATTCAGACTTTTTTTTGTTCCATATGAAATTTAAAATAGTCATTTCTAGTTCTGTGAAAAATCTCAATGGTAGTTTAATAGGAATAGTGGTCAGTCTATAAATTGCTTTTGGCACTATGACCATTCTAATGATATTTATTCTTTCTATCCATGAGCATAGAATGTTTTTCAATTGTCATCTCTGATTTCTTTGAGCAGTGGTTTGTAGTTCTCTTTGTAGAGCTATTTCGCCTATCTATTTAGCTGTATTCCTAGGTATTTTATTCTTTCATTCACAACTCCCATTCTGAATGGGAATTCATTCCTGATTTGGCTCTCACCTTGACTGTTGTGTATAGGAATGCTAGCAATTTTTGCACATTGATTTTGTATCCTGAGACTTTGCTAAAGTTGTTTATTAACTTAAGAAACTTTGGGCTGAGACTATGCAGTTTTCTAGATATAGGATTATGTCATCTGCAAACAGGGATAGTTTGACTTTCTTTCTTCATATTTGGTGGCTTTTATTTCTTTTTCTTGCTTGATTGCTCTGGCCAGAACTTCCAATACTATGTTGAATAGGAGTGGTGAGAAAGGGCAACCTTGTCTTATGCTGGTTTTCAAGAGAAATGCTCCCAGCTTTTGCCCATTCAGTATAAACACCATTTTCATGTGCTACATCTGATTGCCTCTTTGAAGAGGTGATGTGTAAATTTGTGCCTGTTTTTACACACACTTCTTGAAGGTTGACTTGTAATTAGAAACGTATCTTCTAGGAAGTTGATTCCATTGACAAATCCAGAATTTTGATATTGTCTGAAATATCTTAAAATACTTTATGTTAACTGTCAAATGCATAACTATGTTCTACACTGAGTAAGGATCACAATTTTTTAGAGGATTGATATGTATGTGTCAATATACATGTTAGAAGCCATCGTTTCTCCTCTGGTGGCCCTGTGAACATAGTTGAACTTTTCTTCTTACCCTGAAACTTGTTTAAAATTATAAGAACCTGTCATTTGGCCAGGTGCAGTGGCTCACACCTGTAATCCCAGCACTTTGGGAAGCCAAGGCAGGTGGATCATGAGGTCGGGAGATTGAAACCATCCTGGCCAACATGGTGAAATCCCGTTTCTACTAAAAAAAAAAAAAAAAATACAAAAACTAGCTGGGCATGGTAGTGCACGCCTGTAGTCCCAGCTACTTGGGAGGCTGAGACAGGAGAATCGCTTGAACCCGGGTGGTGGAGGTTGCAGTGAGCTGAGATCGCGCCACTGTACTCCAGCCTGGTGACAGAGCGAGACTCCATCTCAAAAACAAAACAAAAACAAAAGAACCCTGTCATTTAAAAACTGCTAAATGCTTTCTCTTTCTTAGCATATTATAAAGTATTTTTAAAGATTACACTTTTACTCTTATGATGTTATTAAGAGAGAAAAACTTCCTAAAGAATTGAATGAAGCACTGATTTAACAAATATTAATCAAGTGCCTACTTTGGTACTTGAGAAAGAAGATAATGAGTGAATGCCAAAACCAGAATGGAAATCTTGGTTTCAGAGAAGAAGGCATGAGGTGTCCCAACATTAATTTCTTCCAAATACATTTTTATTCCATTAACCCATTAACTTGTCAGCAGTTTGACTAAAAGCCAAGTAAGTGTTGACTCTCTTTTGGTTTGATAGGGACACATAAAATTGGGGACTGAGGAGGGTATTGGGCAACTCTTCTCTGCATTCAGGATTAATTTGAATAAGGAGATTTGAAGGTCCAAACCTAAAGACCAAATTAATAAGGTTACATCTCACTGTTATTAATCACTATCTGTTGTAACTTTTTAGTTGTTGAGCCTCCTTCAAATTTGATTGCCATGGAAGTCTCTTCAAAATACGTTAAGCTAAGTTGGAATCCATCTCCTAGTCCAGTGACTGGCTACAAAGTCATCCTCACGCCAATGACTGCAGGAAGTCGACAGCATGCTCTGAGTGTGGGTCCTCAGACAACCACGCTCAGTGTTCGTGACCTCTCAGCAGACACAGAATACCAGATCAGCGTTTCCGCCATGAAGGGAATGACATCCAGTGAACCCATTTCAATAATGGAGAAGACTCAGCCTATGAAAGTTCAAGTGGGTAAGTTAATGTGTGCATCATTGTGTTTGGATTATGTGAAGATCTGTTTGACAGAATGCTTTACTTGTTTGGACTTCGTTTTGAATGAAATATTTGCAATAGTTTTTTTTTTTTTTTAAGAAGTATGTTTTCTACGAAAGCTAGATATGTATATTTTAATGGTTAACTAATATGTTTTGAAGTTTAACGTACTTTTTTTCTCTTTACAGAATGCTCACGTGGCGTGGATATAAAAGCCGATATTGTATTTTTGGTTGATGGTTCCTATAGCATTGGGATTGCAAACTTTGTTAAAGTTAGAGCCTTTTTGGAAGTTCTCGTAAAAAGTTTTGAAATTTCGCCCAATAGGGTCCAGATTAGTCTTGTTCAGTACAGCCGGGATCCTCACACTGAGTTCACTTTGAAAAAATTCACCAAAGTTGAAGATATAATTGATGCAATAAACAACTTCCCTTACAGAGGAGGATCTACAAATACTGGCAAAGCAATGACTTATGTCAGAGAGAAAATATTTGTGCCTAGTAAGGGATCAAGAAGCAATGTACCAAAGGTCATGATTCTTATCACAGATGGGAAATCATCAGATGCTTTCAGAGATCCTGCGATAAAACTAAGGAATTCAGATGTTGAAATCTTTGCTGTTGGTGTGAAGGATGCTGTTCGCTCAGAATTGGAAGCTATAGCCTCTCCTCCTGCAGAGACCCATGTGTTCACAGTGGAAGATTTTGATGCTTTTCAGAGGATATCTTTTGAACTCACACAGTCTATCTGCCTTAGAATTGAGCAAGAATTGGCAGCTATAAAGAAGAAAGGTTAGTAGACTTTGAGAGTAAAAGTTATTTCCTCATGAACAAAGCATTTTTTGTTCTAAAATTGCGGATAATATGCTTCTTCAATTCTTTTTATAGACAAAAAAAGTAACTTTCCTATGTTATTGAAAACTATTAAACTTAGTTTACTTAGCTCTGAGATATGACTTTCTCCTGGGGATGGATCATATTTTAGTTGGTGAAAAAGCTGTTTACTCTTAAGAGTCATGAGATATTTCTGTCCCTAGATCCTCAAGCAGGTTTAGGAACAAGTTTTATCATACGTATGTGTCGTTTACAATCCACATCTCATGTATGGGGTGTTCACTGTGTGCTGGATACTGAGCTGGGTCCTTTTACTCAAAGGTGACAAGAATGCAGTCCTGCACCTTTGGATTCTTTTTATGCATTTCCTTTCCTGGATCATTTTGGGCATCATTTCTCACATCTGGAATTCCCTATCTTCTTTTCTTTATTTGTCTGAAATCTACTCTTCGATGTTTAGTTAAAAGTCCCATCCTTTTCATTAAGGCTTCCTAAACTGTAACTATCCTGGTTACTAACACACTATCATTTTCACTCAGTAGGCTTTCCTCCTATGTACTCCTTTTTGTTTTTAATTTACTGTTGAGACAGAGTCTCAGTCTCTCACTTAGGCTGCAGTGCAGTGTGCAATCTCAGCTTGCTGCAACGTCTTGCCTCCCCAGTTCAAGCAATTCTCTCACCTCAGCCTCCCTGGTAACTGGAACTACAGGTGTGTGCCACCAGGCCCAGCTAATTTTTGTATTTTTAATTTTTTTTTTTTTTTTGGTTAAAGACGGGGTTTCACCATGTTGGCCAGTCTGGTCTCGAACTCCTGACCTCAGATGATCCACCCGCCTCAGTCTCCCAAAGTGCTGAGATTATAGGTGTGAGCCCCCATGTCCTTCCTTTTGTTGTTGTTGTTGTTGTTGTTAATAATGTTACATCCTCTTGTCTCTCCAGTTTGATGTGTGTCCCCTAAGGATATACTGTATGTGTTAAATGTTGCCTCTTTCTATGATTTAGTTTAATAACTGCATAGTTTAAGAAATATTTTGTTGTTGGGAAAAATTCCTTAATTTTTACTTTGAAGTATTTGTCTACAAACCACCAAAGGTTAATATCCAAGTACCAGGGATGAATGGAAAAATGTGGATGGTGCATTTGAGGTCTGCTATGGTTTAAATATTCCTGCTGTGAACTAGGCCATTCTATTACTACCGCTTTAAGAATCCTAAAATTCACATTCAAATTTAATCACCTCTTTAAATAACAGAAGTTAGTATTATGGATAGTCAAGGTGAATAATCAAGATCTCTTGTTGGGTTGTAACTTGGGGGGCTTTCTCTCAATGGTCAAGTATAGATGAGCTACTCAGTACAGTGGGCTCAATGAATACCATTCTCCCAAATGAATATAAGCCATTTTATAAACATTAATTATTGGGTACATTTTTGTTTTATAGATTCAAAAAATTTTAACTGTCCTTTTTTTTTTTTTTAAATAGCTTACATCCCTCCAAAGGATCTTAGTTTTTCAGAAGTGACTTCTTACAGTTTCAAAACCAACTGGTCTCCAGCTGGAGAAAATGTTTTTTCATATCACATCACCTACAAGGAAGCGACTGGGGATGAGGAGGTCACTGTGGTGGAGCCAGCATCGAGTACTAGTGTTGTTCTCAGCAACCTGAAGCCAGAGACCCTGTATTTGGTCAATGTGACTGCGGAGTATGAGGATGGCTTCAGCGTTCCCTTAGCTGGAGAGGAGACCACCGCAGAAGGTGTGAGGGGGTTTCTGTCATTGTTTTTCAAAAACAAATAATTTATTGCAGTACAGAGTTACGGTTTGTAATAATCATCTGCTTTACAGTTCAGAATTGCCAATGCCTTTGTAAGATTGGCATCTTTAAAAGACAGCTTTTCATAAATGCTTTTAAAAAAAGAAAAAACTTTTAAGTAAAAAACCTTAGACTTTGTTTTTGATGAGTTTGAAGTTAAGAAACCTAGAGAGCTAGGTTTATTATTATTAATCCATAATAATCATGGATTAACTTTTGAAATACTGCTTGTCCATTTTTTGTGGTCCCACTTTTCAGGAATGCCATGTCTTAAATCTTTCTGAAATTGCTTACTGTACTTACGGAGTTACAGCAAATATATATATAGAGAGATAATAAGTATATTATCAATTACTTATTTTCTTTTTAAAAAGTTGTGGTAAAATATACATATTTACCATTTTAACCATTTTTGAGTGCACATTTTAGTAGCATTAAATACATTCATCTTGTTGTGCTACCATCACCACCATCCATCTTGAGAACTTGCAAAACTGAAATTTTGTACCCATTAAGCATTAACTCCCCATTCCCTCCTTACCCCTACTCCTGGAAACCACCATTCTATTTTCTGTCTCTAGGAATTTGATCATTCTAACTACCTCACTTGAGAGGAATCTTTCAGTACTTGTATTCTTGTGCCTGGATTATTTCACTTAGTAAATGTCCTCAAGGTCGATCCATGTTGTAACGTGTGTCAGAATGCCCTCTCTACTTATGGTTGAATAATATTCCACTGTATGTATACACCACAATCTTTTAAGATGGGGTTCTTAGTATGTTAACCAGGTTGGCCTCAAAATCCTAGGCTCAAATGATCCTCTTGCCTCAGCCTCCTGAGTAGCTGGGACTACAGGCATGTGTCATGGCGCCCTGCTTCACGTTTTGTTTACCTCCGTTCATCAGTGGACATTTGGGCTGCATCCACCTTTTGCAAATATTACTGCTGTGAACATGGTGTGCAAAATTTTGCCAAATGTTTTAAGCAGTATTTGTTTACATATGTACTCCTTACTGGATAGAGTTAAATATATTTGAACATACTTCGTGACATTTGACATTTAAGGTCACCAATTTAAGTTGCTTAGCGAAAAACTAAGGCAAGGCAATTATTCTTGAACTTAAGCATAGCAAAGTATCGCAATAGATGTCAATTGTTATTTCTTCTTTTCACTGGGAATAGGAGGTAAAGACCCTAAAAGAATAGTATGAGGAATTTAAGATAATTACAAATAAGTATTTGCTGACCGGGATGGTGCACATTGGAGTACTATACTGATAATAGCTAGAGAATCTTTTTTCTCTGAAACATTTTTCAGATAAGATTGCTATTTTTTTGGTATGGTTTAGGTATATTTCTTCCTGAAGGTCATCACATAAACTAAATGACCTAATATATCCTTTTATCTTATGACTTTTGTGGTCATATAAAGGAGAAGGCCATACTCAGATATTTCTGATTTTCTGATGCTTTTTCTGTAATGCCCACACTTCTGCTTGATGACCCTGACCCTTTCTCTTCAGCATTTTGGGAGGGGGATGGGAAATCTGTTTCAAGAGAGGACTTGTCTCAGGGTTTTTGAGTAGAAGCCACTCCATTCATACACGCTCTAGTTTTTGGTCATTGGGCTACTACAATAGAGTTTGGTCATGGTTCAGTTATATTGTCTGTAATGGAATCTGGGATTTAAATTTTCTTCAGTTGATAAGAAAGTTTCCAATTTAATGCTTTCATTAAACTAACAATTATAGAGCTCCTGCTATGTGTCAGGTGCTCTGCTAAACATTTTCCATAGATTATCTCATTTAACTACTTAAATAATCCTACAAATAGTCATGTTTTGCTGCTGGGTAATCTATTAAGCTTCAGAGCTAGGATTCCAACCCATCAGTCTATCTGCTGATTTATTCTGACTTGTTTAATCTTTTCCTTCCAATACAAAATGAATCATGGGTGTAAGTGGGCCAACTACTATTTCTTTCTTTCCTGGAGAGATATACTTCCTTCCTTTCTCTTCTAGAGAGATATACTTCCATTCTTTCTCCCTGGAGTGATCTATTGATGTGTTGAATTTTTAGGTAAACTTCTAAATGTCTGTGAGATACATGCCAGGCATGTTGTACTAGGCTTTCACCCCAGTGGACCGAGAAGACAACCTGTAGTTCATCTTTCCTGAATATGTTGTCCATATAGACAGTTGGCCCCATTGAACAAGAAGGTCATTTAAACATGTTTACTAAACACAAAACCAAATGATGTTCTCATCTAGGCTTAATGAAAAATGCATTTAAAATTATGAGTCTGTGAGTGTTACCCATAGTGCACCTTAGCTTCAAGCATTCAATAAGTACCTATTCTCTGCTTGTTCCATCCCATGTGTGGTCCAGTTATTCTCCAAGTCAAGTGACTATATAGATAAAAAGCTAGTGTGGGACTGACTGGATAAGACAGTTTGGTTGGGTGGGTAGATATGGTAGAGCTGGGTGTTAGGTGTCATTTTCCTAGTTTTGTGAGATAATGTAGTAAAAGTGAAAGTCTCAGCTGCTTATGTTCAAAGAAATGAATTATTTTTATTCTTGAAGTTTATAGCAGTATAAATTTAGCATTTGATAGAATATTATTTTAAAAGTTTACTATTATATACATCTTTATTTAATTAAAAAATTAACAGTACATAGTTTCTGGATATTGTAGAATACATATTTACTGCTTCAGAATTTAATCTCTGGCTAAATGAATACAGAAACCAGGATGTTTGCAAATCAATTGCTCATGGATTTCTTTAGAGAAATGGGATAATCAATAATAAAAAACTAGTTTTTGTATTTTTCCTATAAAGTCAGTCAATTTATGTTTTAACATCTGTTTTTTTTTTTTTTATTTCAGTAAAAGGAGCACCTCGAAACCTAAAGGTGACAGATGAGACTACAGATAGTTTTAAAATTACTTGGACTCAAGCTCCAGGGAGAGTTTTAAGATATCGAATTCTATATAGACCAGTTGCTGGTGGAGAAAGCAGAGAAGTTACTACCCCACCCAATCAGAGGAGAAGAACGCTGGAGAACTTGATTCCAGACACAAAATATGAAGTATCTGTAATTCCTGAATATTTCTCAGGACCTGGTTCTCCATTAACTGGAAATGCAGCCACTGAAGAAGGTAGAGGAAATATGCTTGTCATATTGTGACAACCAAACTCTTAGATTAGAGGAGAAAATTGGGACAACTATCCAGATAAAAAACTCATGAGGCACTTTGTTTCAATTATTTGAGTATGTTAGACCATAGTCCTTTTAGACTTAATTTTTTTTTACTTAATCATGATATTATATACTTGTGTCAAAAAATTTAATTAATTAATTAATTAATTATTTTTGAGTTGGAGTCTCCCTCTGTCACCCAGGCTGGAGTGCAGTGGATTGATCTCGGCTCACTGCAACCTCCGCCTCCCGGGTTCAAGAGATTCTCCTGCCTCAGCCTCCAAAGTAGCTGAGACTACAGGCACACGAAACCACATCCAGCTAATTTTTGTATTTTTAGTAGAGACAGTGTTTTGCCATGTTGGCCAGGCTGGTCTCAAACTCCTGACTTCAGGTGATCAACCCACCTTGGCCTCCCAAAGTGCTGGGATTACAGGTGTGAGCTACTGCACCCAACTTTGTGTCATCAGAGTTTAAATGCTATGATATAGACTCAATATTCTTTTAAAAATAATATTAAATGTTTTAGTGTAAATTGAAGGATGACTAGGAATTAAAAATCAAATTGCTATGTACCATTGAAATAGAAGATTTACTTCTTTAGAAAAAATTTTAAACATTAACTTGTTTTCCTTTAAATACATTGATTAGGATCCCAGGATACATTCTGATATTTGTTGAAATTATTAATGTTTAATATGTGATTTCATTGGTGAAAAATAAGGCATTCATAATTTTCCATTTTATTTCCTAGCTGTAATGTTTTAAAAATAGCAGTAATGATGCTAAGAACACTTTAGCAATAATGAAAAGTTACTGAGTACCTGTCTGGTGTCAGGTTATGTATAAAGGACTTTTCATATATATTATTTAATCCCTGCATAGACTTTATGTTATTATTATTATCATCTCAGCTTTATAAGAGAATTGAGGCTAAGGAAATTAAATAGTAACTCAAGACCACATAGCTAATAAATGAGTTTTTGGATTTTACTGCCCTACTGCAGACATTTACAAGGAGTATCCATTATAGCTTGGTCTGCATCACCCTTCTCCGTCCCACCAACCTCCCTCCCTCTGCATCACTCTCCCCACTCCCACTGCCTTCCTCTCCCTCCTTCCACTACATCTCTCTCCCTCCTCCCACTGCATGACTGTCCCTCCTCCCACTGTATCACTGTCCCTCCTCCCACTGCATCACTCTCCCTCCCTCCCACTGCATCAATGTCCCTCCCTCACTGCATCACTCTTCCTGCTCCCACTGCTTCACTCTCCTCTCTTCCCCCTGCAACCTAGCTCGTTAGCCTCTTCTGCTATAGAGGCTTTCTCTTTTCACCTGCTTTCTTCCTCCTCTCTTCCATTGGTGACGTGTGATTACTTCGTTGTCTTTCTCTCTTGCTGAGAGGCGAGGGCTGTTTGTTCTGGGCACCATGATGTAATCCAATAACTCTTTATCTTTCTATTTTCTGGAGTAAAACTGGCTGGCTTTTATGTGCTCGGTGGAGAGTAACATAGGGCTGGGTTCCTTAGGACCCTTCAAAGAGGACATGACCAATCTACAAGGAAAGTCATGAAATGGCATCACAACTGCAAAAGGACGGGTGGTCCCTGGGGATTTGTACCAAGGGCTGGGTCTCACTTAGGCTGTTTTTTCTCTTACTTTTTTTTTTTTTACCCCAGCGATAGCATTATGTTTATAATTATCATTTTTATTATATCAGAACTAGTTCCTGGGTGTTATCTTTAGATGTTCATAGCATCGTACTGATTAACTATTTTACTGAAGGTTTCTTAGAGGAATGAAAATCTACATTGTAATACTAATCAATGTCTATACATTTTGCAGTGCTTTCTTCCACGATTAGGGAAATACAAGAAACTATTTTATAGGAAATATTCTAACATGAAAGATTTTACATGGAAGATTTTAATCTTTGTAAACACAGAAAAGGGATTGGATGTCCTTCCCCTTGTTTCTATTAACACATAGGGTCTGATTTAGAGATGTCTAAGCTTTGTTGGCTAGCCAACAGTTAAAATTTCATTGTCTCACCCAGAATATAAATTTGATGTCATACACATGCATATATAAGGTAACAAAGTGTTTTTCAAGTCATTTTTATTAAATAATGGATTTTGATGATGTTGTCATTTTTTAATGAAGTTAGAGGGAATCCAAGAGACTTAAGAGTTTCTGACCCAACGACGTCTACTATGAAATTATCCTGGAGTGGGGCACCCGGAAAAGTGAAACAGTATCTCGTCACATATACCCCGGTGGCAGGGGGTGAAACTCAAGAAGTCACTGTGAGGGGAGATAAAACCAGTATGGTGCTGCAGGGATTGAAGGAGGGGACACAGTATGCCTTATCTGTGACAGCCTTGTATGCGTCTGGGGCTGGAGATGCCCTCTTTGGTGAAGGAACAACACTTGAAGGTAATTACTATCATATTTTCTGAAAATCTGGGAACTTGTTTGTGGCTCTGCCTCTAAGAAGCTTAAAATGTTTTCAGAGAATGAATCTAGAAGTGTGCAATCCTTTCTCTTAAAAAGAATGTATATTGAAAAATAACCATAAAGCTGTCTGTTATTCAGAGACGTAGAATGTAAGCAACTGAAGAATTAAATTTGATTAGGAAGAAGTGCCTTGGGGAGCTGAATCCACAATAGGCCAAAGAAATGTGTTTACAGTTCCGTGAATTGGTTAAAAGGAGAATAGGTGTATGACATTCAGAGTGGGAAGAGACCTTGGGAAACATCTATGAAGGAAGAAGGTTTGGATTGGCCAAGTTTATGCAGCTAGTTCTATCTTTCAGGTCCAGATAAGAGCCATTTTCTGACTTCCATTCAAGTGCTCTTTTCATTTGCTATGTGTAAAAGCTCAAGAAATGTCAGAACCCAAGTTTCTATTTGTTTTATAAGAGGTTTCTGAAATTCAGTTCTGTATTAGATGCTCAAAGTGACTGCGATAAAGTACTTGGTAAGAAACATCAACAAGACTGGAGCAGTTTCGTTGGTTCTCTAGAGTTAATGGTCAGAGGACTTTATATTTTTTAGGATCTTTTGAGATGTAACTGCAGCTTAGGTTTAACTCACCACAGCTGGTAAGTAAATAATGTAAGGAAGAGAAAATACACATTTATTTGAACTGCAGTGAGAATGGATTGTAATGCTAAAAATCCTGTGATGTGACTCAGTCTTATAGTTAGGGGCCTACATGGACGATCAGCAATAGCTTCCCTTCTCTTTATCATCATATTTTATATGACTTATTTTAAATGATTATAGGAAGAAAATGAATCTGAAGTATCTTGTAATATGAAATCACAGTGACTAAGCAAAGTATCCATCAAAGTTGATGGATCCAGGAGCTTGGAAGGTTGTAGATATTGTAATTAGCAAGACAAGGCATACAATAGGTAGTTCTTAGAAACTTTAAGACTTAAGAATGAAAAACAAATAAATTAAAAACCTGTAATCAAAATAATAGTGATTGCTGGCACGGTAGCTCATGCCTGTAATCCCAACACTTTGGGAGACTGAGGCGGGTGGATCACCTGAAGTCAGGAGTTTGAGACCAGTCTGGCCAACATGGTGAAATCCCATCTCTACTAAATACAAAAAATTAGCTGAGTGCGGTGGTGCATGCCTGTAATCCTAGATACTTGGGAAACTGAGGCAGGAGAATCACTTGAACTTGGGAGGCAGAGGTTGCAGTTAGCCGAGATTGTGCCATTGCACTGCAGCCTTGGCATCAGGAGTGAAAGTCTGTCTCAAAAAAAAAAAAAAAGTGATCAAGAGTTAAATTCCCATAGTCCATGAAATCTGTTTCTAGAAAAAGATTTAAATAAAAGATTAAATACCCGTATATAAAGTACCTACAATCAGAAGAGTCCTGGTTGTACTACTTAGCTGTGTGACCTGGAGTAAACCTTTAACCCCTCTGAGCCTTAGTTTATTCATCTATAAAGAGGGGATGATTATCCTCCCTCTTTCCTCTCAGAGTTATTGTTGAGATCAAATGGGAGAATGTAAGTGAAACTCATTGGAAACTGTAAAATACTACTATATATATAAAATTCATCAAGAGGAAATAGCTTATTAACTTTAAATCTGGTATCTAAAAGCACAATTATCTCTTGATATACTCAGGGTTGTGGTGGGATTGGTTCCAAGACTCCTGCATATACCAAAATCTCCTGAATATACCAAAGTCCTCTCAAACTCAAGTCCCACAGTTGGCCAGAGGAAACCCATGTATGTGAAAAGCTGGCCCCACTATGTAGGTGGGTTTCACATCCTGGGAATACTATATTTTTCATCTGCATTTGGTTGAAATAAATCTGCATATAAGTGGACCCTCACAGTGCAAACCCGTGTTGTCAACTGTATAGCTTTAGTATTTCAAATATAATTGGTGACATAAAAGTTTTGAAAGAAATAAGTAGAAACAGAAATTGCCTTAAGTACACAGACATAATCCAAACAACAAAAACATGTGATCTTTACAATCTGGGGCAACATCCAGAATTTTGGAGATATTTGTCCTTTTCTTTGGACATTTTGAAGTTCTGTTTCTCATATGCTTTCCACAAATTTTTAGCATCAGTTGATCATTTGATTTTTTTAGAGGACAAACTTTCACTCTTTATTTTTTAGAGGATAGATATAGAATGTATTTGTGAAATTTTCTTCTCTTTTTTTTTTCTTTTTTTGAGACAGAGTCTTGCACTGTTGCCCATGCTGGAGTGCACTCGCGCAATCTCAGCTCACTGCAACCTCCGTCTCCCAGGTTCAAGCGATTCTCCTGTCTCAGCTTCTCGAGTAGCTGGGACCTCAGGCACCCACCACCATGCCCGGATAATTTTTTAGTAGAGACAGGTTTTCACTATGTTGGCCAGGCTGGTCTCAAATGCCTGACCTCGTGATCCACCAAAAATTTCTTCTTTATAAGGAGTATCTTGGAAATAATTTAATAGTTTTTCTTCTGGTTGTGTCTTTTAACCTTCTGGTATTCATTTGTGCTTTCTTGCTTTTAAAAATATATTTATGCTCCATAAAAATCTTCTCAATTCTAAAAATTAAGGCATTTTTGCCAAGAATAATATATTAAAAACTTTATTTAACAAAATGTACTTTTTAATTTTACAGGAAGCACATTCTACTAGGCTGTGATTTTTGTAAGCCAGATGTGTTGCTATATTGTTTATAATATTATAGATCGGCACAAGTGGTATCGAAAATCTACCAACTTGTGTGCATGTGTGAGTATACACACACGTACGTGTCTTTGATCAGAAACAATTTCTAAGGAAAATACATAGTAAAATAAATTTTAAAAACTATTGTTTCCTATTTCCTGAGAAGAAGGAAAGCTAGATAATTTACAAGGTTGCTTAAAAAATACAGCTAATTTCTAACTAAATTCTAATAATTTACAATGGACATTTTGTTCATTTACACTAAAATGCTTTACTGCAATGAAGGATTACCAGAAGAGCTGCCAGACTGATTAACATATTTATCCCATTACATTATGTGTGGTAAACTTGACAAATATGTGAAAGCATAGTTGTGACTAAATGAAAATAATACAAGATTTTGCTCCTGGTTATTCCATTTCATTTTATTGTATTAACTTAGCCAAATCCACATACCATATACAGGAATAGGATATGATGGTAAATGCAGGGAGTGGAAAGCCCAGAAACAGAGCCAGGCAACTGCTTTTGAGGGCTGCTGTTTTTCTAATCTGTTTTTCTCTTGGGAGAGGAGGTGGTAAGAGCAGAACTTGAAGGAATGTTTCTTTTGTCCAGAGGCATGGTGTCAGCCGGCAAGAGCATTCTGTAGGTTGGACATCTTATAGATTACCTCATGTTCATTATGGCTTTCAATTCAATAGGAAAGAAAGTTGTTGTTTTTTTGTATTTTTAAAAAATATGTAGTGTGATCTACAGTCATCCCTAACTTGAATCTGTTTCCTAGTACTTTTTTTGAAATGCAGCCAATGATCAGAAAATTCCCCTGTTGCTGGAAGAGAGATTTATTAGCATTGGCGTTGGGGAAGTTCATGGTTGGCTGTAGTACTGTATGCAATAGAGTCACAAAGGCAGTGCTTATTCCTATTTCAGATCCAAACTTCAGAGGAATGTGAGCACAAGTCATTAGGTTTGATTTACATTGTTTCTTCCCCCTGTTGTTGTTGTTAGAGTAGTTAGACAATGTAATTACGAAAACACTACTGTATATGTCATTGCACTTTAAGTTCTGAAAAAAACTTTTAATTGTCACTGTTAGTACTTGGAGGAAAATCTGTTTTTGTACACCTCTCAGTAAATAATACCCATTTTAATTCAGAGATTTATCACAAATGAATGAGAATTTCAGTTTGAGAATAATGTGTTTTTTGTTAAATTTTTGAATGTTGTTTTTTGGCTATGGAAAATATGACTTTTTAGAATTTCTTTGTTTCAGTTGCTGTAGCAACCTGCCAGTGTCCTAGATATCAATGGCTTCCTACAGATCAAACTAAGTGTATTCAGTTGACATTTTGTTACAATGAGGTTTTTAGCACATCTCAGGAATTCTGCATGATGTTGAGTAACATGGGCCCTTTAAAGATGGACTAAACAAGGCCTCTGTGTTTTCCCTTATTTACTGCTGTCTCATAATTTGAAAAATCATACATTCTGGGTATAACAACTCAGATGTTGCCAGGGAACTTTAGCACAGTCACCAAACAGTAATTTGTATTTCCTTTTTCTGTGAATTAATTGCTTGTCAGATAAAAATTGAAGGCAATGTGGAAAGGCAATAATTATGGAAGAAATAGTTTTTTGCTCAAGCAGGCTTTGAAGTTGAATGGTAATTTAATTATTAAGATGTTTTAAAAAACTGTGTATAGCTTAAGGTAGCTGAGTTAACTTATCAATAGTGAACTTTGTCCTTTGGAATAGTGGCTCTAGTTCATTGGTTGTAAATCAAATGTATTTCCACATGAGCATTATCCAGAAGCAGGTCTTCTGTATTGCTGTGGAAAGTTGGATGACTTTTGAGTTGAGCTCTAACGGAAAAGACAAATTGATTTAGAAGAGAGTTTACATTACATTCTCAATTTAACTTCTATTTTTGAAAGTGGTATATGAAAGTCAATGAAAGCTGGCTGGAACAATCTGTAAGATGACATACAGTTTTATTTAATGATGATTAATTTTTCGTTTATCATCATTGGCTAATTTGTGTTATAATTATGTTTGAATTGGATGATAATTTGCTTTTCGGAAAGCAAATGGAAAAGGGGTAAGGAAACAGGAAAGATACTTAAATGAGGCATTAGTTTTTTGGCGTGGTATGTGGAAAAAAGCAGTGTAGGAATCAACCCCTTCAAGATGTTCAGATCATGAGAAGGAGACCTGTTTGAATTACTTCCCACAAAAGCAGCACAGAAACATAGGTGAGCACACACCAGAAAAATGGCTTTTGTATAGATGTAAATATGTTTTATAATAAGGACAAAAATGCTGAGTAGCCAAATTTCAAAACCTGATAGAGTTTTATACCTTTAAACTTATGACATTTATACCTATACTGATACTATACTAGGAATAATAAGGTGTAAGGGAAAACTCGAGATAGAATCAAAGAAATAAAAATAAAGAAATATCATCATTATAGATGATGACTTGTTTGAAATGATTTCCAGAATTTCTATTACCAGAGATAAAATTAATAAAGAGAGCACAGGCATATATCCAGAACAGAAGAAAGCAAGTGCTAAGATTAAATATTATTCAAAATGATGCCACATAGGTAAAGAACCTGAACAGACCCCAGAACCATAAGATACATATTTGTAAATCTTGGGACACAGAAGGAAGAGGAGGACCTCAGAAGGGAGGGAGCTGCTGCTAGAGCAGAAGTGGATCCAGGTTCAGGGAAAGGTAGTGACTACATGGCAAAAAGTCTACTCGAGTTGCTTTCTGTTCACTGCCACTGTTTCTATGCCTTCCCCTTTCGAAGAGCAGTAATCTCTCCTGGAGATGGCCTCTAGACTGGTCTTCTGACATCTTTACTCCTTCTCCCTCTCTCTTTCCTATTACCTCTTAGGTACTCTAAAAAGGGACTCTTGCCTAAACCCAATATAACCAAACTAAACCAAAACAAGTCAGATAATTTCTTCCTGTAGTTACTGATGTCTGGAGCGCCTTAGAGTCAGGACAAAAACAACAATGTATTGAACCCAGCAAATGCCTTGCCAGGTAACACTTAGAACTTCATTCATGTGAAAATGCGCTCAGCTCTTCAATAAGAAGCATATGTATGTTCAGAGCCATTTCCTGTTGAGACAAGATGCGGGGGAGAAGAGACTAGTGACTATCCCACATGTGTCCATGGATAGAAGATGTGATGCAAAGCTTAAATCATCTTCTCTGTTCTCTGAGGGTCAGCCTTGAGTTTATTTTGCGACCTAAAGGAGTGATTTTCTGTACATGGCAATATAACCACACACAATACAAACCATCCAGCTGTCCTACAGAGCATCATGTGTGTAATGATTCTGACTAGTTTACTTTTACCACACCTGTCTTTATTTTGAAGGAACACCATTTCTTTGTGAAAGCAGATACGAGGTTCCCTCCCATACTCACCCAGCACACCTCCCAAATAAATGCTTCTGTAGACCTCAGAGAGGAGAAGTAGAAAGAAAAGCAAAAAGGGGGAAGGAATAAAGAATTGTAGAGGTTTTAGAATCACAGGGCAGATTTGTTTAGAAAGCACCAGTACTTAGGTGCATCCCTAAATATTCCAATTTAATTGATTTGGGTAGGGTCCAGTCCTTGGCTTTTCAGGTCATTCTGTGTATTGGTTCGGGTCCAGTCAAGTTATTTTGCTGCTGAGGGCCCCAGGGTCCCAGGAGGTGGCACAGCACATTGGTGACCTGCTCAGATGGTTGCACACCTGGCCCCAAGACCAGCTCGGCCACTTGCCAGTTTCCATCCTGCCAACTGTACCACGGGGTGCAATCCACTTGCTTCATTTTTTGATAATCTGATGTTTAGCCAAACCAAGATCTTATGTTTTAAAAATTCAAGGGCTTTTACTTGCCATGAGTACATCTTATTCTCAAAATTCCTGGCTGTAATGTAACCGATAGAATACTCAGTCCTCCTCCCTAAAAAAATAAAAAAATTATCAATGTGTTTGAGAACAGTATAGATTTAATACTTAGGAATAGTCTTATCAAACTGATTGATAAACATGTAAGAAACTCATTTGAAGCAGTTTATCTTCTCTACTGTGGCATCTGGATTGAACTAGCTTTCTTATTTCTTTGGAGCCTATATTGCTTTGTCACTAACACTGAATATTGTAATGACAGTGCCTGCAAATAGTGCCTTTAAATACCACAGGCAGAAACTATAGTTTTTACTGGAATTTTCTCTGAGATTGAGAAGATTGAGAACTTACTCACTGTTCACTCAAAATAGTGCTGTCATGCCATTAGTTAGAACTTAAAAATATTTTTTAGTTGATTTTTAATTTGCATCTTAAAAAGTGCTTTTGTAGATTATTTTCAGAATATTGATAAACCTTGGCAAAGGTCTTTATTGCATTTTACTAGTATTTTGTTTTAGCTTTACAGGTCTTGAGAGTGTTAAAATAGTTTATTAAAATCCATGGGGAGACATGTCTTGTGATCTTAGATCCTTTTGTTTTAAGCCCAGAAATATCTTTGTGAATGTATTTTTGCTTCAACCACAATTATCTTCCTATTATTTTTCTCACAGTGAAATAATTAGCTTGTGTTTATGAGATTGATGTCTGTTGTCATGGAAATAAACACTGTCACAAATTTAGTGCTGTAGAAAGAAAAAGAGGTTGAGAAGCAAAACCTTTGGGAAAAATAAAGCTGAAATTGTTTTAAAATTACCCCAGCGTTAATTTAGAAGAAAATTCCCACATTCTAGTTAACCTTGTTGGTCTTAATACGTTTTTGAAACGTCATTAATACAGCTCATTTAAATTCAAAATTGCTTTCAAGCGCAAGTTATTTCACAACAGCTGTTCCTGACTACAATTTAGAAAATTTAGAGGAAAAGGCATATATTGAAAATGGTGTTTATCAAGCAAAGGAAAAATGTGCTGTACATTTAAAACTTAGAGACTAGTTGTTGGGATATAGATTATCAAAACAAATAAAAAACAAAACAGAAACCCAGAACCAAACTGAATAAAACAAACAGTTTTAAATTGTACTTTTATATTCTATGTAGAGAAAATATAAATGTGTATGACCATTTACCTAGCAAAGACAGCTAAAGAAGACTTTTAGATGGGAATTAGCCTTAAGAGCTGAGGGAAAACATTCAATGTGCTCTTAAAAATAAGTATTCTTGGTTGCAGTGAAATATGTAACTAATTTCCTTCCAGAGATGAGATGTGCTGTCAGCAGTTAAAGTTATTTATAGAATTTTCCATTTGGTCTTGGGGTCTGGTAGGCTGCGGAGCTTCTGTTTCATTTATTTTTTTTCTCTAAATCCAATCATATATGATTAGGTTTTTGTCCACTTAGATTTCTTTTTCATTCATTGTTACCTTTACTTTTTGTGCTGAAATATAAGTGCTAAATTATGAGTAGTTTTAAGATACTCATTTTTACTCTTCGAGTTAAGTGAAATAATAGTTTTCGAAATTCTTGTAAGAGCATTGTATATCATTTGCATGAATATACAACAATTACTTGTAAAATGTATGCTGGGAAGCAGATAGTTTTGTATTTATGTCATACTGTGGCATAAACCCTAGTAAAGGTAGCCAATATTAAGTGACCTGTATTTTTACCTTACATGCAAAACATGGAAAGTGAGGATTTTATTGAAAGACATCTGTGCCTCCTATTAAGTTGAGGTTTCCATGTTTTTCCACTTGGGTTGTATTTTTTGTTGTTGTTGTTTGAATGAAAGAACCAAAATTTAGTAGCAGACGTTTTTGGTCAACTAGAACAAGTGGGATGTTTTATTTTGGTGACTAATCACTTTTAAGTTTTCCAAAGGAATTGGTGGTTTTTAGTTTTGTTAGGGTTAAGCTATATTGAAAGTTTGCACTGCTCCTTTTTTTTTTTTTTTTTTTGAGACCGAGTTTTGCTCTGTTGCTGAGGCTGGAGTGTAGAAGCCGGATCTCGGCTTATCACAGCCTCCGCCTACCGGGTTCAAGCGATTCTCTTGCCTCAGCCTCCCAAGTAGCTGAGATTACAGGTGTGCACCACCACGCCCAACTAATTTTTGTATTTTTAGTAGAGACAGCGTTTCACCATCTTGGTCAGGCTGGTCTCTAACTCCTGACCTCGTGATCTGCCCGCCTAGGCCTCCCAAAGTGCTAGGATTACAGGCATGAGCCACCATGCCCAGCTGCACTGCTACTGTTTAAACTGCATGAGCAAATAAAAGTTTCACCAGGAAACAGTTGTTGGAATTAAGTGTTGTAAGTAATATAAGATTGTTGCAGTTGTTGTAGATCATGCATTGAAACTGAGTTTATTTAAAGTAGATCAGAGAGGAAAAGATCATGGTAGGGACGATCTTTGAGAACAATGGGCCATGTCACAAGGCAGACTGAAATGTGATAAAATTTTTGGGCTTAGATACATTTTTCCTTTGAAAATTTTTTTAAAAGACAAGTACTCCTTCAAATTTGTATGCCATTCTTGTCCTGAAGGACCTTCTAATCTTACTAGGCATATGGGGGCAAGGCTAAGAGGTAGGAGTCAAATATAATTCTAAAATTGTATTGCATCAATCTTTTCCACTAGTAGAATGGGATGGACAACTCAGAAAGAAGAAATTGGCAATTTTAGACAAATCGTGTTTGAGTCCAGCAAGTAAGAATCTCTACCAGGATCAATGAATATTAATATTTAAATACCTACCAGACATTTTAAAAACATATTCTCTTTTAATTTCTATTCTAGAACGTGGTTCTCCTCAAGATTTAGTTACTAAAGACATCACTGACACATCAATTGGGGCTTATTGGACATCTGCTCCAGGAATGGTTCGTGGTTACAGGGTCTCATGGAAATCACTTTATGATGATGTTGACACTGGAGAGAAAAATCTGCCTGAAGATGCCATTCATACTATGATAGAAAATCTGCAGCCAGAGACCAAATACAGAATTTCGGTATTTGCCACTTACAGCAGTGGAGAAGGAGAACCTTTGACTGGAGATGCCACAACTGAATGTAGGTAACATCATGGGTGTGTTTGGGTGTGTGCTGGTGCTACCCAATAGTTATCAGCTCAAGTGACATGCAGTTCAATCACTTAAATTTTTTTCTTTACATGATGAATGAAGACTGAGGAATTAGGACTTGTAAAGAATTTGGTTTAAATTCAGAGTAGGTTAGTATCTAAAAATATATCAAATTTTGAAATATTGAGTCTCTTTCAATTACCTATATTTGTCTTTTATTCTTTTTCTGGTGCGATGATCGACTAGATAGGATACTCAACTAGTAACAAGACCAGAAGCTATGAAGCAAAGAGAATTCAGGCACATTTGTATAGCTACACGATCTTTGTCAAGTTACTTAACCTTCTTTGAATCTGTTTCCTAATCTGTAGAATGCAGATAATAAATCTTGTCTCTTAGAGTTGTAAGGATTGTATAAAATAACAATATACGAAGCGTCAAGCATAGTGCCTAGCCACTTAGAGATGATTAATAAATGATGGGTGGCTATTGATACTATGATTATCATACAACCAAGACTTAGTTTCTATTTTTGTTACTTTATTTCTATTATATTTGGTAAGGTCAAATCAAAAGCCCACTCAATTTTCTGGTCGCTCAGATTTACCTCAATCTCACTAATATTCTTTTTTTTTGTAAATTATGAATGACCTATCATAATCACCTGGCTAGTGAAGGATGTGTCAGGATATCTTAATTCACTTTCCTACAGGGTTATTTGTTTGAGTGATGATGTGTCAGTGTAGGTTCAGCAGTTGTAACAACTGTACCACTTTGGTGAAGGACATTGATAATGGGGGAGGCTGTGCATGTGTGGAGGTGGGAAAGGGTACATGATAAATCTCTGTACCTTCTGCTCAATCTCTGTGCCAAAACTGCTCTAAAATAATATAAAATCTGTTAAAAACAAACAATTGAAACCAAGCCAGACCAAAACGTCATTTGTTAAGCATGGGCATTTCTAAGTATTTGTAGGAGAAAACTTTAATCTTTTTGTTTTGGGAAGGTTTTAGGAAAAGGAGAAAGAATGGGCATTCATGAATTTCCTTCTATAAGAAAGAAGTAGAGGAATTTGGTGATTTTTCTGGCAAAGGAAGAGAGAGGGAGAAGTACCATGAGCAATTTCAGTTAAGTCCTATATCCTGATTTTAAGTTGTCCTTGAACTAAAATTTTTGTGTCTAAGTTCATTTTCTTTTTTTATTATTTGCAAGCTCAGTTATATGTTCAAGTTTAAATTTCTATCTTAATTTACCAGATTTTAAAAAATTAATTTCTTTATAGGAAACTTAAATACGTGAGAAGGCATATTTCTCAGATAGCCACATGATTGATTTCTATGGTATTAAATAAAATCTTGTGTCTGGTATATATTGGCTGATGTAGTTTAAGAACCTGGTAGAAATTCGTTCTCCTTTTTTAAGGAAATTCACTTGTTATAAAGAAAAGCTGTATTGTAAACTTAGGCCATACATGACACATAGAACTAAAGTTATTTGTAGGAGTAAAGATACAATTCATGTGGCTGAGAAATTATAAAAGTATATATATTTAGAGGGAATATTTTTCTCTAAAAATTATTCTCCATTTTGTATTTTTCCAAAAAGTTGGAGACTTCAGATAATTATTTGGAATTTAAAATGTCTACATGAGCTTTGTTGTCGCTGAAAGCAAATATGGTGGCAGAAATGAAATAGACTTGTGTATCTCAGAAGATGAGCACCTAAGAAATTTACACTGTATTTCTTGGCTAATTGATTGATTTAAAGGTTAATGAACAGAAAACCTCTTTCGAACAAAGAGCAGACTTGGCAGGAATAAAACGTTCATTTTTAGGCCACAGTTGGTCCTCCATATTCTCAGGTTCCACATGCACAAAAGTAACCAACTGCTGATAGACAATGTTTTTAAAAAAGCAATAACAAATAACAATACTACAATAAATAGTAATACCAGTAAAATACAATATAATAATAATTTATATGACATTTACATTGTATTATAAGTAAATTAGAGATGATTTAAAGTTCAACAAGTTCTTGAATAATATAACATTGATGAGAAAACAGAATTGATTCCTGGTGGAGGTCACCATCTGTGTGGAGTTTGCAAATTCTCTCCATCTCTGTGTGGATTTCCTCCAGGTACTCTAGTTACTGCCCACATCTCAAAGATGTGCACGTTAGGTGAATTGGCACGTCCACATGGTCCCAGCCTCAATGAGTGTGGGTGCCCAGGATAGGGTCCTCCCTTTCACCCTGAGCTACTTAGACAGGCTCTGGCCACTGTGACCCTGAACTGGAATAAATGGGTGAATGATTATGTTACTTGTTTTTATTAATCTTTCTTAAATGTATATATAGTTCACATATATATCAGTGTTTCATATGAGAAGCATTTTATTTATTGAGAAGTTTGGTGATGTTTTCATGATCAGAAATATGGCATAGGAACTTAACTCTTCTTTATATCAGTTAACCTCTGGAAAATTGGTTTCCTTATGTCGGTCATTTAAAGTTGCAGTTTCCAAGAAATTATTTAACAATGTTAGTTCAGGACTTACTGTATTAGGGAGGATATGCATAAGTTATATGCAAATACTATGCCATTTTACATCAGAAACTTGAACATGAGAGAATTTTGGTATCTATGGAAGATCCTGAAACCAACCTCCCACGGATAGCAAAGGACAACTGTATATGAAAACTGCTCAAGTGTCTAAGTAAATAAGAAAGAAGTCATGGATGTTTCTTTGTTCTATCATCATTTTGTTGTTGTATAGAAAGTATTTTCAGAAATCTGAGTGAGATCTGCTATTTAGGTGGTAGATGAATCCTAAGGTGTGGATAACTCAGCAGGATCCCTAGGCCATGCTCCTAAAGTTTCACAACTGCTTCCAAGAGGGCATTTTGGAAATGTCTTTAGGATTGCTTTCACCTGAAACTCAGAGACATGGTATGCAGACAGTTGAAACAATGAAAACCATGAATTGGGTTTAGAAAACCAGCAGGAGGGACATTTTCTATTGATCTTCCAATTTATGGCAACTGGCTTAGCAGTGGTACAGTGGATGTTTAAAAGTGTCTTGTGATAGTTACTAAAGCATGAAAATAACTCACAATGTGAGAGGGTGTAACAGCATTTAATGGCATGTGGTAGTCTATCGATGGTGTAAAAATTCTTGCTCTTTGGTTATGGGAAACCAACAAGGATTTTTTTTTCTCCCTAAAATCCAGTTTCCCATTAAAACTAGGATGAGATATGCTGTACTGTATTTAAATTCAGTTTCTTTATTTTAAAGAGTTAATTAAAAGGCAAGAATATAAGCGAGATCATTACAGCATATCAAGGTATGAGGTATTAATTTGGCTGTTATTAACATGTTTAAATTTTGAAACATTTTAAAGCTTGGTATCCCTTTTTTTGAAACTTGCATTTCTTTTTAGATTAACATTCGTAAGATTTAAGTTTTTATTTTTCTAAATTCTGAGTCGTGTGAAATTGGTTAAAAAATTTTGTAAGAGAGAGGATGTCTTGTTCCACTGAGTAAACCTTTGAGAGATGAAACAAAAGATGAGAAAAACACATTATAGCACAACCCCTTCTAGAAGACTGTTAGCCACCCATCAACTTACTTGATATTCGTGACAATTGGTAATGCTAATAATCCAAATAGATTATTTTTTATATATTATTATTTCTTTAGATTTTTTTGTTTGGAAGTACATATATGTGTGTTTATATAATATATATTTTTATGTAATAATATATGTTATATATAAAGTTTTTTTCCTTTTAATAGTTCACTTACCTGGAGAATAATAATAGAGAATTGATGATTAATCTAAATATACTTTAATATTCCCAGAAAGTGATGGACTTTTCTGAGAGTTCTCTTAGTTTCTTTAAACCCAAAAATAAAAATTGCAGCCAATATAATCTTGGTTGAAATTATATTTTTTAATCTCACAGAAGTGAAATTCATAACCATCATAACCATATATTGAATTTACCTACTTTATCATTTTTTTCTTTGTCCTCTATACATATTATGTCTTTTAAAAAATATATGACTGCTTTAAAGATTTTGTTTTTATTACTGATTTTAAGCAATTTAATTATGATGTGTCTTGGTATAGTTTTCTTCATGTTTCTTGGGTTTCGGGTTCACTGAATTTCTTGGATCTGTGAGTTTATAATTTTTATAAAATTTGAACAAATGCATCCCATCATTTTTTCAAATATTTTATTTATTGCACCCTCACTTTATTCAGGTACTCCAATTAATTACACATACATTAGTCTGCTTGAAGTTATCACACAGCTCACTGATACACCGTTCATTAAACATTTTTTTTCTTTCCTTGTGTTTCATGTCCTATTATGCCATCAAGTTCACTAATCTTTTTCTTTACATTTTCTAATCTACTGTAAATACTATCCTGTGTAATTTTCATTTTAGATATTATTTTTATCTCTAGAAGTTTGATTTGAGTATTTTTTATACATTCCATATCTTTACATAAAATGCTTAATCTTTCTTCTACCAGTGTTACATATAAAATATAGTGTAATAACTGTTTTAACATCTTTTTTGTCTAATTCTGTAATATATGTCATTACTAGTTCTGTTTCTATTGATTGATTTCTCTTCTTCTTATGTGTTGTCTTACTCTGGACTGTGATAACAAAAGGTAATACTATTGGCTGAGTGGCTTTAACAACAGAAAGTTATTTTCTCACAGTTTAGGAGGATAGAAAATTCAAGATTAAGGTCTGGTAGGGTTTGATTTCTGATGAGGGCTCTCTTCCTGGCGTGTGGTCACCTTTCTTTATGTCCTCATATGGCCTTTCTTCAGGCTATGAATGTGGAAAGAGAGAGAGAGCTCTTTGGTGTCTACTATTTTTCTTATAAAGACACCAATACAGTCAGGGTAAGACCTTACTCTTATGACCTTATTAAACCCAAATTGCCTCCGCAAAGGCCTCATGTTTAAATATCACCACATTGAAGGTTAAGACTTCAACATCTGAATTTAGTGGTGGGAGACCTTCAATCCATGATTCAAATTATGATTTTTTTCTTTTTGGCATGGCTTGTAACTTTTATTAGATGTCAGATTTTGTGAATTTTATTTGCTTGGGTGCTAGATATTTTTATGTTATAAATATTCTCAAGTTTTATTCTGGAATACAATTAAGTTACTTGGAAATAGTTTGATCTGACATTTGCTTTTAAACTGTTTCAGTTTAGGACTAATTTTGCCTCATTCTTGAGACCTTCACCTACTAAATGTCCTATATGATGTCCCTAGAGTTGTGAGGTTTTCTCTTCTGGGTAGCAGGAACATTTGTAAGCCTATGTGAGCTCAGGAAATTGTTCCCTGGGCTCCTTTGGGCTGGTTCTTTCTCTGGCTTTGGATGGTTTTCTCACACATATGCATTGATTATCCTAGGTTGAAGACTCAAGTATTTTCTCTGTGGCACTCTCTCCTTCACGGTACTCTGTTCTTCAAGTTCTGGTTGCTCTGAGCTCTCCAGACTTGGAACAGCATCTTGTCAATTAAGGGAGGCCACCAGGCTCCAGCTGGATTCCCCTTTCTTTCCTGGAAATTCCAAGCAATAGCTGGGCAATGACAGAACCTATTTCCCTTTGTTCCTCATCCTTCATAGGGATCAGTGTCCTGAGCCAACTGATACCCAGTGTCTGAAAATTATTGTGTTTTATTTTTCTTAGTATCTTTCTTTTCAGGTTTCTTAGTTGTTTCAAATGGTTCTTGATCACTTGAACATGAAAAATTCTCTTAAAATCAGGAAAGATTCTTGGCTGATTTTGAATTTCATTTAGCTTAATCTTTTTCTATAGAACATGTTTATGGCCTTTTGAACACTGATTATTGAACTAAACAAAATGATCCTACTTATGAACTCTAATTATGTATAAAAATAGGATATCGTAGGTTATTTGTGGATGTTGATTACTTATTTCATATAGTTATTAATAATTGTGAAATATTAGTAAAAGGCAATTTAATAATTACATATTATTTATTACATATTAAGCAAACACGGTTTACAGATAGTGCTTTCTGAAATATTCAGCGTATACCAGTTTATCTTGAGAGCCCCTGAGATATTTTGAAGTGTTAGACATTCCTATTCTTTTGTGCTCATCATCTGAGACGTGCATGACAATCATAAGCCAGTCACTCTGGCTAGTCATTTATAGATTGCAACTTTTTCTGAAAAAGTCCAAGTAGAATGTGCAGCCCTGCATTCATAATTTTTTGTATTCTCCACAGCTTTATTACTGGATAAATTCTTTACAGATGGAAATATAATAAAAATTCTAAAACCTTATCTCTGGAAACGGATGTTTTCTTTACTCAAGTCTCTAGAAGGCAAATAGGAAATCTCTGTAATATGAACTTCCATTTTTTAGTATTAGCTAGATAAAACAAAAACATCTTACTGAGATCTCGATGAGACTAGGCTCACACGCCATCATGAATTTATGAGAGATTACAATACTAGGAAATAGAACAGCGTACATATTTAAGAAGCCACAAGGAGTTTCTTTTCACATTAATGAGGGGGTGGACATATATTTTTTTCAACAGGGTATACAGTTTAATCTTCCCTTTATCTCACAGTATCTCAAGATTCCAAAACCCTGAAAGTGGATGAAGAAACAGAAAACACAATGAGAGTTACGTGGAAACCAGCACCAGGGAAAGTCGTCAACTACCGTGTTGTCTATCGCCCCCGTGGGGGAGGGAGGCAAATGGTTGCTAAGGTGCCCCCCACAGTCACTTCAACAGTGTTAAAGCGACTTCAGCCCCAGACCACATATGACATCACAGTTCTTCCGATTTATAAGACAGGAGAAGGAAAGCTTAGGCAAGGATCAGGAACAACAGGTACAAAATAATAATTATGTTTTGTGACACAGGAACAGAAAACCAGACACCTCATGTTCTCACTCATAAGTGGGTGTTGAACAATGAAAACACATGGACACAAGGAGGGGAACATCACATACCGGGGCCTGCTGCGGGGTTGGGGGCTAGGGGAGGGATAGCAGGGGGCAGGGGTTTGGGGAGGGCTAACATTAGGAGAAATACCTAAAGTAGATAACGGGATGATGGATGCAGCAAACCACCATGGCACGTGTATACCTATGTAACAAACCTGCATGTTTTGCACATGTAACCCAGAACTTAAAGTATAATAATAAAAAAAAAATTATGTTTTGAGGGGGAGAGTAGGTAATGTTTTAAAAGATGACTTCAGTATGTCTACTTCATTTGTAAATGTTTAAAACTGATTCTGTAGTAAGTTAAATTATAATTATTAGACAATGTCTAATTAACATGTTATTTTTACCAATCTAGTTTCTGGTAAAATGATTCTACATATTAATATTCTTAGGCAAATAGAATCTGAATTGTGGGAGTTATTTATATGTCTGTTTAGGTAACACTGGGTTATCAGGACTTCTGTGGAACATGATATCGTCTGCTACCAGACTTAAACCCTTTTTATGGATATGCATTTTTGTGGGGCTAATAAAAAAAACCTCAAAGCCTAGTCTTATAGATAATATTTTAAAAATCTTTTTGTCTTTACAGCTTCCCGATTTAAGTCTCCCAGAAACCTGAAAACATCTGACCCAACCATGTCAAGCTTCCGAGTGACTTGGGAGCCTGCCCCTGGGGAAGTGAAGGGTTATAAAGTCACATTCCACCCTACAGGAGATGACAGAAGACTGGGGGAGTTAGTGGTTGGACCCTATGACAACACAGTTGTTTTGGAGGAACTTAGGTAGGAATTAACTATGTTTATATCAAAAGATGGAATTAATTTGTTTAAAAGATGGAATAACTTATGTAAATTAGTAGGCTTTACACAAACGTCACTTATATGTCTGTTTGCCAGCAGAGTATTTAAAATCAGCTAAAGCTGCTTTCTTATGCTTGGTGCTGCTAGAGTTGAAGTTAGGATTCAGGGGTCAGCAAGAGAATTTAGGCCTGAGCAGGATTTTTTGTAATGTTTTAATAATTTTTGTTTGTTATTAAATAATCAGAATTGGTGTTTTCAATATCACCCTGCTTTTAAAAAATTAACATTATTATTACATGATTTCACCAAAAATGTAGCCATGTGGAAGTGTGGGGGTTCCTGTACCTTGTGGAAAGTTTGAGGGACTCATGCTGAGATACTGAGTGTGAATCCCCCTCCAGTGTGCCATACGGGAGAAAGAAGGCAGGACCTCGTGGGTGCCAGCTGGCAGGAGAGGGCAAGGCTGGGCTCGTGAAAGGTCCAGTTTCTGGCTATGCAGTGAAAAACAAGGAAGTTTCAGTTTGAACAGCACCCTACATTCATTACAGTGAAAAGAATGAACCTCTGTGTGTAGCCTTTTGGAAAGTCTGTTTTTTCAGTCATTCATTCAAGACTATTGAAATCTGTAGAAATACTTGTGATTTACTTTTACCAGAGTAGGGATGATAAAATTTGTTGAGCTTATTATGTGTCAGGCATTGTGTGAGGCATTGCCTCTGTTACCTTGCAAGGTACAGCACTTCAATTATTTCTTAAAGCCCATTGCTTGAAAACAGTAAGAATAAAGAGCCTGACCCTTCCCTGACGTGTAGAAAGGCAGGGTAGAGACTCTGCATCTGCTAGAAAATCAAGATAGAAACCAGTGCTGTGAATTCCTAGTGTTCTCTGGAATGCTTGCTGTCTAATGTCTCTTGACACCTCCCAGGGTAAGCATAACTGACAAAGTGATGGAAATTATTTTTCTTCTCTTATAATGTTGTACACTATAAACTCTTCATAGTGAAAGCTTGTAAATCAAGATGAATGTCTTTAGCAAAGCAAAACGAAAGTGCTACCACTTGAGCCTATGGTTCTCACAGGCTATAATACTTCAACATTTCAGGGCTGGTACCACCTATAAAGTAAATGTTTTTGGAATGTTTGATGGAGGAGAAAGCTCACCACTTGTTGGACAAGAAATGACAACCCTTTCCGACACAACTGTAATGCCAATTTTATCTTCTGGTAAGAAATTGAGTTACATTCCGTGAGGAAAACAACATTAGGAAACTTTCAAATGTGAACTGTTGGGGTAGCATACAATGAAAAATGATGAAACAAATTATACACTAAAATTTATTTCAATAATTTACATACTTAGCAAAAAAACTTCTTCAAACATCCAGTCAAGCATGCTTTTTGGCAGTATTTTTTTATACTTCTTTTATCAGCATTGCATTATTTTATACTTAAATTATTATATAATCTATTATTTAAAGAGTAATGTAATATGTAATTACTAATGTATTAATGATATTAGTAATGAAATTACTAATATAATAATTTTAAATTATGTAATAATGCATAATTTAAAATTATGCATTAAATTGATTCATGCATTTGAATATTAAATTTTTAATTATGCATTATTGCATAATTAAGCTCTATTATTTAAATATTAGTTTTTATTAAACGTAGATATTGTACCTTTTTCTATTTTTAGTGACTAAGATGCAGTTCTTCTTTGTTAAAGTCATTGCAGAAATGATTTATTTGGGCTGGGTAAGCAGAGTTAGGTTACATAAATAGGTGAGCAACTATGACTTGAGAAGCAAAATGGTAACATAAGCCCCTTATATTTTTCTGTCCCTGCCACAACTACAGCCTTTGTGAACATAAAGCTAGTTTTTAACATTCTTAGAGATGGAACTGGTTGACGGAGTTTACTTCTGATATTTTTCATTATTGCTAAAAAAAGAGTAGATCTGGGCAAAACAGGAGCAAGCTTGCAAGGGCTTACATGCTTGGGATAGTATTTGGGAATCCTTAGTCCTGATATAATATATAATATATGAGTGACACATTTGTATTTTGTAGTGTGATGAGCATTTTTTCTTCCAATGATTTTTTTGAAATATAAAGATCAAATGCTAACCTTGTAATAAATTGGAAAATTTATAGCCGGTAATAGAAGCTCTTGGAAAAGAGAACATTAAAAAAAATGAATCTGGACAAAATCAAGTGTCAAGTCTTGCTGTTTTGCATTAATGTTCTATTGTTTCTCTTATGATGATATTAACTGACTTATATTTTTATTTTGTAGCTTGTACACTGAGGATGTTGGGATTATTTTCTCTTTCCAAAGCTTTTTCTTTGTATCAATGTTTGTGCTTGTCTCTACAGCTCTCAATTTGTATATTTGTTTGCATACTTTTCTAAAATGTCTTCTTTCTTTCTTGATTCTTTAAATGTGCAAACTTAACCATCTATTTTTACCTGATTTTTATTCATAGTAGATCATAAAGTTAAAAGATTAATAACTAAATAATAATATGTCAGGGTTTAAAAGTGTATCTTTACTTCAAAAAGGCATAATTTTAAAAGTGATGTGTCTGATCCTTCATATATTGCAGTAGTTACCTAACAGCTTAGCTATTTGAGAAGATAACTTTTAGCTCACAGAAACCTTTCTTCAGATTACATGTTTTATCAGTCCATCTCATTCTTGTCTGCTATGACCATTAAATATTGCAGAAGAATGTAACACCCAATAGGTTGATCACATTAAAATTTTATTAAAGTTGTTAGTACTTTATAGTTAAACAGCTATACATTCTCATTTATTTGCTTATTTCAGCCTTTGAGTTTGTGAACCCATCAAATTTTCAACAATGGCTTAATTCAAGCCTCCAAGTTCTATGAAAGAGGGTAGGAAATAGGGTCAAAGATAAAGGAAAGATTGGCCACTGAAATAATCTTTGGAGGAATTGATGATTCTTATGACTGTTAATTGAGGTTAATAAATCAGATGGACATATTTTCAGAGTCTCATTTTCCACATCACTAGCTAGACTATAGTATTGAGACAGGCAACACTAAGCATCCAGGGAGTGGAAGAGGTATGACAAGGAAGTACCCCTGCCAACAATTTGCTTCTTACTGTCTTGTCTCATGATTGCCGTGTCAGGGATGGAGTGTCTCACCAGAGCTGAGGCAGACATTGTGTTGCTGGTGGATGGATCGTGGAGCATTGGCCGGGCAAATTTCAGAACTGTGAGGAGTTTCATTTCTCGTATTGTGGAAGTCTTTGACATTGGCCCTAAAAGAGTACAAATTGGTAGGTTCTGATGACATTGAAGCCATTTAGACATTTTCATTTTGCTCTTTCACATGCACTAATGCCAGTGGTGTCATTTTAGCCCTTGCTCAGTATAGTGGGGATCCCAGAACAGAGTGGCAGTTAAATACTCACAGAGACAAGAAGAGCTTGTTGCAAGCTGTGGCAAACTTGCCATACAAAGGAGGCAATACTCTCACAGGTGAGTAAGGACTGCCTGATACTCTTTCAGCTCTTGCTTCTGGTCAAGGTTTGTGGCTGAATGGTGATGTGACTGATTCTCTTTTAAAAATCCCACTAGGCATGGCTTTGAATTTCATTCGCCAACAGAGCTTCAGGACCCAAGCTGGCATGAGACCTCGAGCTCGAAAAATTGGTGTGCTCATTACTGATGGAAAATCACAAGATGATGTTGAGGCACCTTCAAAGAAACTTAAGGATGAGGGAGTGGAGCTGTTTGCTATTGGTATGCGCTGAAAAGGACAGTGACACCCCTGGGGTTACAAATGTGCTGAGGATATTTTTCATAGTTAGAAGTTTTATCTGAAGCATGAAAAAATCATTTCCCCGATTAAATAATTTATCAAAATGATGTTCCAAGAAGTTGATTCATTTTATCTTTTCCCTTATAATGGGACAAAACTACATGGTTTCTTAAAAGAAAATTAATGGATCCAGAAGAAAAATGTACTATTAATAGGATTCAGAAAAACTCCTACTTGGTTTTCCACAGAACCATGTTTATTTTTGATATCCATTATTTTACATTCCAGAAAAAACACTGAAGAGACACTTTTTGTGGGAAATTGATGCTAGATATATTTAGAAGAAGCTAATTTAAAAGAGCCTTCAGTTTTTATTATCCTTTATTTGTTTCTGTTGAGAAAAATAATATGTTTGCTTTAGTTAATAAATTATTAAACCTTCATAGTTGGCCAAAAGCAGCCATGAATTAAGACAGCCATAAATCATTTGCTTCGCTCCATTAGTTTTTTTCTGAGAAGTACTTTAAATTTGTATATATCCATTTCTGAAGGTATTAAAAATGCTGATGAAGTTGAGTTAAAGATGATTGCAACTGATCCTGATGATACCCACGCATACAATGTGGCAGATTTTGAGTCACTCTCCAGGATAGTGGATGATTTCACCATTAATTTGTGTAACAGTGTCAAAGGTCCAGGTAAGGTTAGCCCAGAGTTTCTCACCCTCAGCACTGTTGATATTTTGGGCCAAATAACTATTTTTTAGGTGAGGGGGGGAATTATTTTGTGCATTGTAAGATGTTTAGCAGTGTAAAGGGCCTCTGCTGGTTGCATGTCAGTAGCATCCCCTAAATTGTAGCAACTTTAAAGATCTTCAGTTGTTGACAAATGTCTGCTGTGGAAAAAATCTCTCCCCAGTTGAGAATCAACTTTAGTCCTTGATTTTTTTTCTGAGTTGTTTCTTGTGATGGCACCTCTCCAGAAAATGACTTCTAGCTTATTTGAGGATACATTTAGTTTATATCCTGCATTCCTCCGCCCTCTCTCACACAACATACATATAAATGGGAAGGGGGTAGGAAGAGAGGGAAAGAGAGATGCTTTCTTTTCTGGCATATACCTTTTCTCTTGTAAAGCATCTTCAATCTATTTAGTTACTACACTGCTATTAGATGGTTGTTCCCAGACTCTTGTTTTCCTCAGTTTTGGTAGCTTTTTTTTTTTTTTATTTCTTAATGTGAGCAGGAATAAAAGAGGGGTCTTTATATCTGATCTGCCTCAACTGTAGATGATCTGATTTGGTACTTTACACTTATAATCCGTAAATATAAAGAGAAGCTACAGTTTTACAGTTTAGACACTTAGAAATTATATAATCTCTGTTTACCAGTGAAGAACTGAGATCTAGAGAACAATGACTTAGTCTGGGTCAAATGCTAATTATGTTTTCAGGGATGTTTAGAAAAGGTAGATATAGCTAAGGAATGAGGATGCTGAAATAAAATTATAGAACTGGATTTATACTAACCAGGGGTGGTGCATAATGACTACTCTCTGTGTAAATCATGGGATGAAACATGGTAATCACCAAATTTGAAGGTTTTGGAAAATTAATGATAAAAATTATGGTTCTTATTATGTGAGTACATGTAGCTTATGGTAAAATTGTCCTTCATTAATTTAATTTGGTTTTGGAAAACCTGGAATAAGTTTAATAAAGAATGTGGTAGAAATGGTTCACTTGCTCAGAGTACTAGGGATATGTTTATTTGAATGTTCCTTCTTGGGTTTCTTTCTCCTAACTTTTGCAGATTTTCTTTTTTGAATTTTGAACAACAGATTGACCTTTTCCCTGGAGAAATAGACCAGCCTGGCAGCCAGAATTTGTAGGCTTCTGGCTCTTGATTAACTGAGAGAGTAGTAGTTTTATTCCATTGCAGAGAACTTTGGGTGGGGATGAAAACATCTTTTATCTGTTTTGCTTTTTTTTCTTTTTAAATGGACTATGTAATAGTTGCATTCATTCTAGTTTCCAGACAGTAAAATTGCTTGATAATTTTGTAGGTTTGACTCTTACCCAAGTACAATAAAAGTTAAGATACTAAAAATGGAAAGGCTTTCCCCAGTTTTTGCTTGCACAAAAAGTAGAGTTTATATGAGAATGATTTGCCATGCTCATAGAGTTATTGGATTAATACCTTTCTCTTTAAATTATGATTTGGGCCATTTTCCCCTTAGGTATATTGAGCTTAATATTTCATTTTCATCAGCATTTATTCCAGATACTGTTATGTGTTAGTCATTTCACCTGCGTTCACCCACAGGGAGCAGTCACAGGCAGTGGGATGTTCCCAGATTGAAAACACTTGTTTGTTTGCACTCTCTCCAGTGATACAGTTGTCAGCTTTGTTTATTATACACCGATCCTGTTAGAAAATAGAATGAATGAAAAATCAATTCTATCCTCAGGAGCATAACCTTTAGTTAAGGAGATAAGACATGAGTATATAGAAACAAAATGATAATGAGGGTAGGGAGGTTGTGTGGTGCCAATAGTGATAGGGACAATGGAGAAGCTGAATTGTCAGTACATAAATTCTTATTTATTGATTATATGTACAAGGATAGAGAGAGGAGAAAGTATCAAAAGATGATTCAGAGGTCTTGTATTAATCTGTTCTCATGCTGCTAATAAAGACATACCCAAGACCGGGTAATTTATAAAGGAAAGAGGTTTAATTGACTCGCCGTTCCAAATGGCTGGGGAGGCCTCACAATCATGGCAGAAGAGCAAGGGAGGTCTTACATGGTGGCAGGCAAGAGAGAGAATGAGAGTCGAGTGAAAGAGGTAACCCCGTATAAAAGCATTAGATGTACCGTAGAACAGTATGGGGGAAACCACGCCCATGATTCCATTATCTCCCATGGGTTCCTTCCACAATAGTTGGGACTTGACAATTCAAGATGATATTCAGGTGGGGACACAGCCAAACCATATGGGATCTTGAGTCTCATGACTTGTAAATTGGTAAAGTTTTTAAGGAAGAGGAGGATCAGGTTTTAAGGAAAGATGAGCTGAAGTTTGAAACTTCTGAGGCTAAAAACCCTTTTGGTTACCTATTCATAGACATCTTAGGTGAGTCGCTAATACAAATTTATTGTAGCTACTTAGTATGTGAAAAGAAGTGCATAAAAGATTAGAATATGAAGCATGATATTGTTTCAATCTAATTTCAAATATTGTCACCTTTATACAATAATGAGAAAAGTGTATACACTTTATTTCCATGTGTAGGTGATTTGGAAGCACCTTCTAATTTAGTTATTTCTGAGCGAACTCATCGTTCTTTTAGAGTGAGCTGGACACCACCTTCTGACAGTGTGGATCGATATAAGGTGGAATACTATCCAGTTTCTGGAGGGAAACGTCAAGAAGTGAGTAGTAACAGCTACAACTTAACTTCTTCCTGATGTTGAGATTAGGTCCTCCTCATTAGTGCTTTGAGAGTAATGGTAGGTGAGGGGCAAGAGGAATGAAGAGGGGACAGAAGTGAGTCAAGAATAGTGCTTTCTATTCTTGACTTTCCTAGGGAGGCACTTCCATCTGGCTTTAAAGAAAGGGAAAGAGCTTTGCTTAAATTCTTGTTTTCTAAGAATTGCAGAATATCCCCAGAACCTAAAGTACAATTAAAAAATAATAATAATTAAAAAAAAGAATTGCAGAGTATCACTATGATTTTTTTCTTTAAAATTTAATTAGAAGATGCTTGATTTATTTGTGAATTTACAGTAGAATCAGAGAGTTGGCAAGGACCATTAAAGATGATCTATTTTTTACCCACTCGTTTTACAAACAAAGAACAGCTGGGAGAATAAATGACATGGATTATCCAAGATCTCATTGTATTCTGATAGTTTCCAAATACAAAAGACAATGGCCTAATTGAAATATAGTTTCTAAGCTCATTGCAGTTAACTACTTTGTAAGTACAGTAGGAAAAAGGGAACTGATTGTTCATATGTTGTTGTTATGTTTAATTTTTCTCCCTAGTTTTATGTGAGTCGAATGGAAACTAGCACAGTGCTGAAAGATCTGAAGCCTGAAACTGAGTATGTTGTCAACGTGTACTCTGTGGTCGAAGATGAATATAGTGAGCCTCTGAAGGGCACAGAAAAAACCTGTAAGTCAGAGTAAAAAATTTTTATCATTGCTTTCTTTTCCAAGATAAAGGGTGATGACCCATTTTTGCCTACCTTCCAAATAATTTCTTTATTCAACATTCATTCTATAAATATTTACTGAGTGCCTTCTTTCTGCAGGTGCCTAGAAAAAACTCAGTGATTTTCTACTCCTATGGGCTGCTCCTATCATGGAGCCCCACTGTGGAATAGGGGGTCACTGCCATAATAATCTAGAGGGAAAACAACGTTTAATGGAGTTATTCACTTCTTAGGGTCTTCAAACTTTCGCTTTTAAGAAAGTCTCTTAAAATGCAATATACCTTTCAGGGGGATAATTTTACATTTTACTCAGTTGTTAAATGATGACATTTTATTGAGAAATAAAGCACATCAGGAGTAAGATATGAGGAAGGGAACCATGTGGGGAGTGGGGCTAAGATCAGGAAGAAGAGTTGTACAGAGATACTGATTTCACTTTTGCTAATGGCCAGAACTCCCTGCTGCCAAGGAGATCTTCTCTTTTCTTTTTTCTTTTTTTTTTTTTTTTTCTTTTTTTTTTTTTTTTATTGCATTTTAGGTTTTGGGGTACATGTGAAAAACATGCAAGGTTGTTGCTTAGGTGCATACGTGGCAGTGTGATTTGCTGCCTTCCTCCCCTTCACCCATATCTGGCATTTCTCCCCATGCTATCCCTCCCCAATTCCCCACCCCCCCGCTGTCCCCCCCACTCCCCCACAACAGACCCCCATGTATAGTGCTCCCCTCCCTGTGTCCATGTGTTCTCCTTGTTCAACACCCGCCTATGAGTGAGAACATGTGGTGTTTGATTTTGTGTTCTTGTGTCAGTTTGCTGAGAATGATGGTTTCCAGGTTCATCCATGTCCCTACAAAGGACGCGAACTCCTCGTTTTTAATGGCTGCATAATATTCCATGGTGTATATGTGCCACATTTTTCCTGTCCAGTCTATCATCGATGGGCATTTGGGTTGGATCTTCTCTTTTCTTTCTGGCATCTGGTCTTTGCTAGAGAAGCTCTAAGGGCTTTGGTTTTAAGTAGCACTTTTTTAGGGGAGATGTTCCTTGTTCCTGTTCTGGTAATGTTTCCAGGGTCATATGAAAATTCTCTTTTCTTCTTCTTGCTTGTTGGTTGGGCTCCAGGGGGAAGAAGGAAAGCCACTTGTAAGAAGAAGGAGTGAGTATCATTCTCTAGAGCAAGAACCGACTTCATGTACTGCTCATGTTTTAGGTCTTTATCTCTTCTCTAATATCCCCTTTAGACTATAGGAGGTGGGAAATAATGTATTTTATAATTGGCAGGATTCATATGATAATTTCTTAAAACTTTGAACTCAGTCTTTGAATAAAAAATAATTGGAAGCAATATGAATGTTATAGGGAGATTGTAAACTTTTTCCTCCGCTGCATGGGCCTGTCTTCAAGAAGCCCCTAAATCTCCTGTGTTCCTGTTATTAATATAGAGTGTTCTTATTTTAAATTGATTTTTTGAAGAAAATATAAAATATAATGTCGATTACATATATATGAAGTTCTATGATTGAAGAATAGAAATAGTCAACTTAGTGATGTTCCAGAAAAAGAGAGTAACATCTCAGGAAGTTGGTATCTGTTGTAGACTCACTGGAATGTCATTTGAAACCTGAATTTTAACATTTTTACTTCTATAAAATAGTGGTAACATGCAGTGTTGAATATGAAGTGCAATGAGTAATGAAAATTGGATTTTTTTGGGTTATGGGAAGGATTATATTAACTCTTACTGATTTCTTACAGTAACTCACTATTTAGTATATACAAATATCAATAATTGAATAGGAAACAATGGTGACAAAATGAGTGGAATGAAAGGAATGAGACTGATGGTCTGCTTTTCTGTTTTGGAAGTGCCAGTCCCTGTAGTCAGCCTGAATATTTATGACGTTGGCCCTACCACCATGCATGTGCAGTGGCAGCCTGTGGGAGGAGCTACTGGCTACATCTTGTCATATGAACCTGTTAAGGACACAGAGACAACAAGACCCAAAGAGGTGAAAGATGTTTGTTTCTTTATTATTGGGTCTTCCCAAGACTTTGTAGCTTTACAGTGACTATTATACTGTAGTTACTTATAAGGTCATTTATAACTTTACATATGAAATGGAAAAATAGAAAAGTAGGTTTGTGGTCTGCAACACATTTTAGAAAACATTGGCATGGACTGACCACGGTGGCTCACACCTTTAATTTTCAGCACTTTGGGAGGCTGAGGTGAGTGGAACACCTGAAGTCTGGAGTTCGAGACCAGCCTGTCCAATATGAGGAAACCCCGTCTCTACTAAAAATACAAAAATTAGTTAGATGTGGTGGCATGCATGTGTAGTCCCAGCTACTCAGGAGGCTGAGACAGGAGAATTGCTTGAACTCGGAAGGTAGAAGTTGCAGTGAGCGGAGATCATGTCACTGAACTCCAGCCTGGGCAACAGAGTGAAACTCCATCTAAAAAAAAAAAAAAAAGGGAAAAGAAAAAAACATTGACATGGAAAAGGAAATGTAATCTTATAAATGAAAAATACAAGCTGTATTATAATCTAGTGCAAATAGATTTCAATTGACTATACCAAAGGTAAGTGGAGATGTTTGATTTGAGCATCTTATTTCTGCTTTGCATATCCATGTGTAGATGCGTTTGGGGCCAACAGTGAATGATGTGGAGCTGACTGACCTCGTTCCCAACACGGAGTATGCAGTCACAGTTCAGGCCGTCCTGCATGACCTCACTAGTGAACCTGTCACTGTTCGGGAAGTCACTTGTAAGCCACTGCTAGTTTTATTTCCCTTCTTATTGTTGTGAACATAATTAGAATTATTGCTGTGAACATAATTAGAATTCGTTAGAATTTCTTTCATGTGATGCCAAAAATAATCTGATAATTTATAAAGTTCCAAAGTTATTACTTTTGACAATCAAATTTGGAATAAGTATCTCAATTCTAGATTTTTGGAAGCATCTCAAATTGACTCTAGGATGGTCATTCATTTTTTCACATTTAACATGCCTGAAATTGAGGTGTCTTACAATCGATGGTGTCTTACTATTATTACTCTTGGCTAGGTGCCAATCAGGATGTATACCATCAGACAATGCTGCATCTTATGACTGATGTTGTCCTAGATCCATGAAATATGACATATAGCATTGATGAGAATGGGAATGTGGACTGAGTGTAATTTTGGAGGAAAACATTGGGTTTAAGATGAAGATGTTCCAAGTTCTTGTTGATGTAGAAACTCTATGGCACATATGAATAGGTCTGTTTCAGTTAAGTGAATTGATCAATTTACCCAATGCAAAAACATATTGATCCCCCATTATATGCCAGTCACTGGGCTGGATATTGGGAATACACTACGAAATAATACAAAGCAGTGTAGGCTATGTGGACTCTGTCATGGTTTGCTTTTCTCTTGTTTGTGTTGGTCAGCTTTTTGTGTACTTCTGACTTGTTTCACTAAACATTTAAGTGCTTTTTCTTGAAGAGTGACAATAATTGCACTTGGGCCTCTTGCCTTACCCAGCTGGTATTTTATTACATGCTTGGGGAGATTGACATGCTGGGATAGATGAGTTGGCTAAAATCTAATGAGTCTTGGCCCACACTTCTGAGAAAATGAAGAATTTTGAAGCAACTTCAAGGAGGAAAAGGGGACTAAGGAAACAGAGCATGATGGGGCAGAGAAGAGAAATATCCCCTATAGGATGGGTCAGTGTAAGTTAATTGACCACAAATAAATATTTATTAATCCTCTTTTGAATGTTAGACCCTGTCTTGGGCTGGTGGTTTTGTGAAAATGGGATAGTGGTAGATGAAAGGAGTGGGAAGTCAGCCAGGGATAGAGACTCATGTTCTGAGAGTGCTGAGAGAGGAGACCCAAAGTCACAGTGAGATAAGAAACAAATATGGCCAAAAACTTGGGTATGGTGCTGGACTGGAACAGTAGAGGAAGGGAGGGCAGAGAGAGATTCACAGAGACAGAAATGTTGAAGAGATGGAGGTGCAGAAATGTGGAAGTGGAGCTAGAGAGTCAGCAAGAGAAACGAACAGAGTCAGAATGAGAGACAAAGGAAAATAGTCAAACGGGTAGCTGGAAAGTGTGACACACATCTCATGTTATGTAGAGAGCCAGAGTAGCCCACCCGCTCTGGGGAAATCAGCAACAGGGCTACTGTGAACTTTAGGTAAACTTCAAAAAAGCAAAACCATAATAAGAAAATTATGTCTCAAAAAAAGAGCAAAGATGCCTAAAGAAAGATAACCAGTTCTCACTGACCTTGCTGCATGATAGTTGTTAATTGAAGCATGTTAACTAAAGTGTAAAAATTATAACCACAGACTGTTCTAAGTAACTACACACTCCCTCTCCTATGTACTTTGTAAACATATAAAATAAAGTACTTTAAAACAGGTTGGGGCCAAAGAGACTGACACCATCAGCTTTTCAGACCTCCTGGCCCAGCTTTATATACGTCTGTCTGTATGTCTGTCTTTATCCCCCGCTGTTCCCTCTTAGGTCTTTAAACCCTTGTACAGCGCGGGACGCAGCACACGCCAGAATATTACAGGAGAAAATCTCTTCATTTGTTGTCCTCCTTCCCCCCTTTTTAATGGAAAGTTATGTTAGACCTCATAAACATTTATCATTTGGATTTTCTTCTAATGATTTAGGTATCTGGGTTTTCTTATAAGCTTATTGGATTCTTAATGTGAGCTCATCTTCATTCTTCACTTTCATAACTTTTTGTTCTGTCACGTTCTTAAGGGCCATAATTCTATTGATTTTGTTTCCTGTTTTAATTGATTTAAATATCTGATAAAGACACATGAGCTGTACATTTATGATGAATTATGATTTATTATGGGGTTGAGCAGCAAGAGATTATTTAAATAGAGTGGAGTAATATATAAATGAGAAGTTAGCCTTGTGATAAAAAATTAAATATATTTTTGAAAAACATTCTTAAGAAAAATTCAGTTCTATCTGGTAGAATCATGGTACTTTTACCATCATAACCATTTTTTTCAGTTATTTTGTCATACATCTTTAAATTTCCTCCCAACAACTTCTTGAAAGCTTCTGTGGATGCTTTAGAGATTTGTGGTTGAGAAGCACATCTGGATCTAATATCTCATGCTTCTCCAGTGCCTCTACCCAGACCTCAAGATCTGAAACTCAGAGATGTGACTCACAGCACTATGAATGTCTTTTGGGAACCCGTGCCTGGAAAAGTGCGTAAATATATTGTTCGATACAAAACACCAGAAGAGGATGTCAAAGAGGTAAGTTAAAGATGATAGTAGATAGGAAAATACTTGTTTTCCTAGTAGGTTTAAAAAAAGAACCTTATCAAGTATGGATGATACCATGTTTGGAATACTTGTCACTTTGTTAACACAGTGTTGAAAACTTGTGATATTAATAAAGCAGTTTTTGAAAATCAATAATATATTGGACTATCTCATCAAAACAGAAATGTTTTGCTGTATGATATTAATCTCAAAAACATCATTCCTTGGTAGATAAAAAGTTATCAAATCTAAATGGTATTTCCTTCTCACCCAGTTGCCTTATATGGCTTTCCATTCTATGAGTTACTAGAAAATGTCATAATGTTTCTAAAAATAAAAGGTAGCAAGAGGATGTAGAAATGAAGAGGGGGCGTTTGTCAAATAACAGGAAGATAGGACACTAGAGAAGGACAGACACAGAGAAAGGAGGAGTATGTTGTTAGAGTGATGTCCTTTTGGGAGTGTTCTTTTGGGAGTTCCATGATGACCTGATTTAAAGTTAGAGCAAATTAGAAGGGCTTCACCAGCAAAACTTGTGTGTATTTGAGGGAGAATTAATGTCAAAATCTCAGAGGCATTTTTAGAACATCAGAGTCATTTCTCTAAGCACTCAGTTACTGATTCTGCTGGTTATTGGTGGATTATACAAAAGCTACTTTATACATGTACACACATTCATTTCATTCTGCATTTCCATTTAAAAGGGGTACAATGGCCAGTGGATCTCACAAGGTTCATCTCACACCAGTTAGAATGGCGATCGTTAAAAAATCTGGAGACAGATGCTGGAGAGGATGTGGAGAAATAGGAACACTTTTACACTGTTGGTGGTAGTGTAAATTAGTTCAACCACTGTGAAAGACAGTGTGGTGATTCCGCAAGGATCTAGAAATAGAACTACCATTTGACTCAGCAATCCCATTACTAGATATATTCCCAAAGGATTATAAATTGATCTGTTATAAAGACACATGCACACATATGTTCGTTGCAGCACTGTTTACAATAGCAAAGACATGGAACCAACCCAAATGCCCATCAATGATGGACTGGTTAAAGAAAATGTGGCACATATATACCATGGAATACTATGCATCCATAAAAAAGGATGAGTTCATGTCCTTTGCAGGGACGTGGATGAATCTGGAAACCACCATTCTCAGCAAACTGACACAAGAACAGAAAACCAAATACCGCATGTTCTCACTCATAAGTGAGTGTTGAACAATGAGAATACATGGACATAAGAAGGGGAACATCACACACTGGGGTCTGTTGGGGGGTGGGGGTCTAGGGGAGGGATAGCAGGGGGTGGGGAGATTGGGGAGGGATAACATCAGGAAAAATACCTAGTGTAGGTGACAGGGGAATGGAGGCAGCAAACCACCATGGCATGTGTATACCTATGTAACAATCCTGCAAGATCTGCACATGTACCCCAGAACTTATAGTAAAACAAAAAAAAAAAAAAAAAAAAAAGAGAGAGACCATTTCTGAAAGAAATACTGTGATAATATAAAGGGAAACAGCTGGAAAAATGGTTAGGTTGTTTAAATACATAGATAGTCATTATTTTCTAGACAATCATGGGTGAAGTGGTCTAGCATATACATTTTTTTTCCACTTTGGAAATATTTAAACTGTATCCAGTTTCTGGATTCTCATGTAAAATTGGAAAACACTCATCTTTTCTGATCATAGATTTTATATTCTTACTCTGAGAGGTACGGTAAACAACAGAGAGATGTCAAAAGTAAACCCTTTGTAAAAGTATTTCCACTGCTCTGTTACTGTTATAGGTAGAGGTGGACAGATCAGAGACCAGCACTTCCCTCAAAGACCTCTTCTCACAGACCCTATACACAGTCAGCGTTTCTGCAGTGCATGATGAGGGAGAGTCTCCTCCAGTGACTGCTCAAGAAACTACCCGTGAGTTGTGCTCCTGCTCCATTGATAATGGGAAACAACACTTTATATGCATATGTAACTCAGCTTACTGGATCGTTCATTTTCTTTTCTTTCTTTCTTCTTTTTTTTTTTTTTTTTTGAGACAGAATCTCTCTCTATTGCCAGGCTGAGTGCAGTGGTCTGATCTCAGCTCACTGCAACCTCCGCCTCCCGGGTTAAAGCAATTCCCCTGCCTCAGCCTCCTGAGTAGCTGGGACTACAAGTGCTCACCACCATGCCCAGCTAATTTTTTGTATTTTAGTAGAGACTAGGTTTCACCACATCGCCCAGGACGGTCTCCATCTCCTGAACTTGTGATCTGCCTGCCTCAGCCTCCCAAAGTGCTGGGATTACAGGAGTGAGACACCATGCTGGCTGCCATTTCATTTCTTAACACTATCTTTGCCAGTATTTAATAATGCTTGGATTCATAGATTGTTTTTCACTTATTTTCTTTGTAACAAGGTGTTCCATCTTCTATCTTCACATCCATTCCTTTTATGATACTTTCTATCAGCCACTGTTATTAATTTACATTCCAATTACAACTACTTGGTGTGCACCTGTGTGTGTGTGCCTGTATATGTAGTGGGGTAGGGAAGTTTTCTTGATGTATGTTGGACATTTGCTTTGGAAAAGATGCATTATGTATCAAATTTTGGGGGGCACTTTGCTATATGTGAAATGATGTCAAGGGTAACAAAATATAAGCACTTTACCCTCACCATTTCATGATTTAGTTGTGGAGTTAAGAAAAAATTAATTGAGAATACATAGGATCATATAAGGAAGGCATGTGGCACTGAGATTGTGTGCTGTCAGATTTCAGAGGAAGGGGAGAGCGCACTGTGAGTGGAGTGCTGGGGAAGACAGGGTCGCCTGTCTGGACCCTGCTTCCTGCTCCATCTGTTGCAGCTTCTGGAGATGTCAGTTCCTCTTTCTCTCATAGTGCTTCCATAGTATTTAACCCAATTATGATTGCTTGTTGGTCTTTTGGCATCTATGATACTTTTTCCTTGCTCCCTCCTGATGAAGGCAGAGACATTTTGCTCAACTTTGTATCTCCAGTGCCTGGCACATAATAATTTAATCCAGTGCTCAGCCCATTACATAATGCAAATAGTAGTAAAAATCCATTGAGGCCGAGAGCCAGCAGTGTTCCAGACAAAAATAATGGGAGTTACATTGTAGTTTAAAATTTTCTGGTGTCCACCTTAAGAAAAGCAAAAATGAACAGATAAAATTAATTTTGATAATGTTTTATTTAACCCAGTATCAAATATATCCATTATAATTCCAACAGCTATCAGTACAATAATTATTAACAAGATATTTTACCTTTCTTCTGTAACAATTCTTTAAAATCCAGTGTGTATTTCACACTTAGAGCACATCTCAATTTAGACTAGCCACACTTGAAGTGCTCAATAGGCAACCACATGTGGCTAGTGGTTCCCATAGTGGACAGTACAGGTCTAGAGAATTTAAGCAACTTGCCCAGCCACATCCAGTAATCTACTGCTGGGACTGATACTATAGTCTGGAACCTTTTCCTCCTTTCCAGAAAATTCCTCACTGAAGGCTCAATAGCATCTTCTTTAGTGCCCAGCTGCCCATACCTAACTAGGTACAGGCATCTTGTTAAATATTATAACCTACTTCTTAACTTCAGACATATCTACTCTCCCTTTTTGACTCTGCTATTTTCTTACCATATGAGATCTCTTAGCAATTTCATTTGTCTTCTTGGCATCAGTTCTTACCTGGTAAGGGTCATGGCTGGAGCTGAGAATTGATGCATATGCATCACTAGACTGACAGCTTTGCATAAAAATAACATAACAGATGTAGTGAACAGAAAAGGAAGGAAAGAAAAAAAGCTAATGAGACAGGTAATTTAGTATAGTAGATTAACATTTTTAATATATATTTTTATGTATTTTTCATACCTTAAGATTTCCAAATAATTTTCAGATACATTTAAAGTATTCTTAGTGGCTGATTTGTTTTGTAGTTGTGCTGATGGAAATAGTACCACTCCTCTTTATCACAATGGCCTTTTCATTATAATTATTAGAACAAATTTTTTATGGTTCTGGGTTTTGTGTAATTAGCTTTGGTAACCAGAAAATAGAGAAATAAGTGACAATGAAAGCTCAGGAATGGTGGCAGACATTAAAAAAATGCTTCTGCTGCAAAACAGCCAGAGGACATGGTCAATGGAGGGGCTGTGAAAGGGGATTTTTCAGCAGTTATCTGGGTCTCCAGGTGTTCAGTTCTCTGAACAGGGTCAGCGTGTTCTGCTTCATATCATGCTTAAGATTAGTGATCTGTAGGAAGAAGCTTATGTATTGGTTACCTGGATCATAACATGCTCGGAGTTCCTTTCCTGTGGTAATACGCCTAGGTTGGAATTCAGTGTATGTGTAGCAGTATGTATGTATGTTCTAATCAATTGTCAAAGTGCAATAGAGTTGTTTATGGCTAGGCAGACACTCTCATTTTTAAGCTGCAGTAGTATGTGTGTTTTTAAAAAAATAAAAATGAAACTATTTCCTTTGGGTATCAGAACAACAAATTATGAACAATAAATGAATAACTATTTCCTTGAGCATCATCTTTAATGCATAATATATTAGCATACTTGGTTTATGACTTTCTTGGTTAGGAAGGACTTCTTATTCTTAACCCGGAGTCTATGTATGTCTCTGGGGTTATTGATAGACTGGAGAAGGTCCATTAACTCTCTGATATGTGGCTGAGTTTGTGCTTTGTGTATTTCGTGTTGCTGTGTGAAAGAGTCCATGGTGTTCATTTGATTCTTAAAAAGTTGGAGAAAGGTACTAAATAGTGTCTTTAAAAAATCATCATTTAAATAGAATATCCATAAAAACCTATTATATCCACAGAATGCTTGCAGTTTCCAGAGCTCTTGAATTGGTGAAATATTTGGTTCGAAGCAATGTATTCAACCAGTTTTCAGATGTCCATTAACATGAAGCAAGGCAGTTTAAATATACTAAATTACATTTGTAGCTCACATTCAAAAACTTAGTCTGCTTGCCTTTTCTCATGATAGGACCTGTGCCAGCTCCAACAAACCTAAGAATTACTGAAGTAACACAAGAAAGTTTCAGAGGGACTTGGGATCATGGAGCTTCAGATGTGTCTCTCTATAGAATAACTTGGGCACCTCCTGGAAGCTCAGATAAGATGGAGGTAGTTAACTCTCTTTATCTTTCTGTCTGTCTTTCATGTCCCATTTAATTTGTAGAGAAACTTACTTTAAAGAAGTATTACTGTTGTCAATAAACATTCTTTCCTACTAATGACATTTGAGCTCATGACATGCATCAGAGCAAGAGGAACATCTGGCTAAATAATGTGAACAAACTGCCATTGAGTTGATATAAGTGGAGACTTACTTTTGTATGGGTATGTTTTTGTCCTCTTTCTCCAAGACCATCTTAAATGGAGATGAAAATACTTTGGTGTTTGAAAACCTGAACCCCAACACCGTCTATGAAGTTTCCATTACTGCCATCTATCCTGATGAGTCGGAAAGTGATGACCTGATTGGCAGTGAGCGCACATGTAGGTGTTTAGCTTTCATATAGGACATTGATATTTTAAGGTTAATTTTTTAAAAATAGGGCTACAGCCATATTAGTAACGTGTCCCCAAATTCTGTTTTCTTTTAGTGCGTATCTCAACAACACAAGGTAAGAATTTAATTTGCTGAATTGTTTGAATGAACAAATAATGAAGGTGTGAATGAAAAGTACCATAAGATATATTATAAATGTGTCATCTGCTTTTAAATCATATTTGTTGAGAACGCTTTTAAATAGACTTTTTTGGAAAAACTTTGCTTTGCTACTACTTGTTGAGGAGTGTATTGATCAGCTTGGGCTGCCATAACAAAAGATTAGACTGGTTGGCTTAAATAACAGAAATTTATATTCTCACAATTCTGGAGGCTGGGAAGTCCAAGACCAAAGTGTTATTCAGTTCATTTCCGGGTGAGGGCTTTCCTCCTGGCTTGTAGACAGCCAGCTCCTTTCTCAGTCTCTCTCACTTTCTCAGTCTCTCACATGGTAGAGAGAAAGAGAATAAGCTCTCTCATGTCTCCTCTTACAAAGGCTAATCCCATTATGGCAGCTCCACCCTCATGACCTTATCTAACCCTAACTACCATCCAAAGGCCCAATTTCTAAATACCATCATATTGGAAGTTGGGACTTCAGTACACCACTTTTGCGAGGACAAAACAAAATGAAAATCCATACTAAGAAGTCATTTAAGAATCAAAAACCATTTTTATTAAGGGGTCAAATTTAATTATAAACCCAGAGGCATAGAATTCTCTGATTGCCCTGGGAACTGTGTATATTTTAGGGGGAGACATTGTTCTGTCTGCTTACTCTGTTTTTCAACAATCTTTCAGCTCCCAAAAGTGGCCCACGAAACCTTCAAGTGTACAATGCAACATCTAACAGCTTGACTGTTAAGTGGGATCCTGCTACTGGTCGTGTGCAGAAATACAGGATCACTTATCAGCCTTCCACAGGGGAAGGCAATGAGCAAACGGTAATTTTTTAAAATAAAAATTATAACTTGGATGCATTCTATCCATTTCTCTTCAAACTCTTTTCCCCCTCAGCGTTTAGTTAGTCACACTTAATTTTTAAGGGATGCTAAGATTTACTGCATTGGATGGAATGATCTGACACTTTAGCTGGCACTTCACATGGAGTTCCATCATGGAGGCTCAATGGATGTTCTCATGAGAGATGATAGTTACTCTTCATCATAGCCCCAAAGCATGAGGCTTGTGCCTCAGTGCCTCCATAGTTCCTTTAAGAACTATTAGTGCTGGATTATCCATGAAGATGTCCAGATAGTTTTTGAGCTATATAGATCTTCCATTCCTCTCTCTAACTTAATAAAGTGCTGAAAGTTTGCTAACTTTACCTATAATGTTTATTTTCTATTTATTTCATTTTTTGCCTGTTTTATGCATGTCATAGGGTGCCTTCTAGATCTGGTGTTTCTAGATGTGGGAGCCTGTTATCCTAATTACACTGTTTTTTATTTTTCTATTATCCAAATGAGGTCCCCAAGAAAGATGGTAGGAGTGTAAACTCTGTCTTCATCCTCTTTCTTTTCCTAGATTTTTTTCCCTTATTTAATAGAGCCTTTGTTCATTTACCTCCCTTGTTTTAGTTGTGGGCTTTCTACAAGTTTGCCTTTTGTGAACTATGTAATTAGAACTGCATGTATTATCCTAGGTCAGGAAGCCCCATGACTTTTATATAGGTATGATTATGTTTTCTGATTCATTTCAAAATAAGTCCCCAATTTTGGTGAGGTACAGAATTTTATTGGCTTTTTTGACTACACTATTTTTTTTGTATAGCCTTAGAGACACATGTGTTATTAACCTTTAATCATCTGACTTGCCAAGCTTAAGCAAATGGGTCATATCTCTTATCAGTTTAGGGGTATTAGCCAGCGTAGAGGGTGGCATTAATCAAAGATGTGTGGTTAAAGATCTCTGATACTATCCAGTATGTAAGCTTGGTTGAAAAAGAAACTTTCCCATCTCTAATGTGACTTTGAGTTGGTCTTTTGAGGCTTTTATAGCCCTAGTCTTAGGTAGGATGATGCATTTGGACTGATAATTTGTCTGTTTTAGGTAAATAGATTATCATTAATAAACTTAATATCAACTGTAATCAACAGACTTTTATATGAAAATAAGATAAGACAAATTAGATAGACCGATATATGAATCTCAGAAATGGTCCTTTTTTTCTGCAGCAGGCCAGATTTTGGTAAAACTACAAATCAGGAGAAGCTTGTCCTTAGCATTTCCCGTCTTAAGGACATTGGTGTTCCAGCTGCTTCTCTTGAGTCTCTTTTACTGTCTTTCAGCTGTTTGTTATCATAAAGAGTCTCATAAACTCATCCTCAGGAAAGTATGAAATCCTTAAGCTTTGTTAGTCTTTGGGGTACTTGCATTTTAAGGCTAGTCTGTGAAATCATGAAAGTGATCAATCATTGATGCTAGAATTATTTTGGGGAACTAGATGAAAGAAGTAGGTAGATGCCCTTCTGCTTACTCACAAGGGCAATTGTCCTAAGTAGGCTTTCAGATTTGTTATGCATCAGGTTTTTATAAAAATGGCTTATACTGTTATTGAAACTTTTCTCTCATAACCTCAAATATGAAATTTATGAAAATTGGCCGTGTTAGTTCAATTTGCCCATGTTGAGGATGATGACAGTGATTCACTGGGTTTTTCTCTGGAATTCAGACTACTTGAGTGGATGGGTGCTAAGTTGGAAACATCTGTTTTTTTCTAGCACATTCAACCATCTACATGTGCACTCATTTTGGGCAGTGTGCCATTTTCATGCGATTTTAATTAGTATGACATAAACATCTGAATTCAGTAGACTGTTAACAAATTGTACAAATTTTCTTTCAACGAGATAGCTAGATGGCCTTAAGTAATGGATAAAAACTTTAAGCTCCATAATTGAAAAGCTGCATGCCACAGGGCTGGTATCGTGGAGACAACTGGAAACCCTTGCTTGAGTGTGGCCTGGCAAAAGCTCTGGTCATGTCGTTAACACAGCTAAGGCTGTTAGAGTGACAGTGTTCTTGGGGAAAATACCAAGAGCTTTATATCGTATGCTGAATCATTTTAATGTGCTTCTAAAGCAAATAAAAAACATCTGTTAAAAAGATAAGAGTAATGTTAAGTGGTGTGGAGCTGCTAAAATTATATACTTCTTTGGTATCTTTGTAGTCCCTTTGTAGCTCATTTATGATTAATGCCTTTATTTTTTTGAAGAGTTCTGTGAGATGTGTTTTGGATGAAATTTTGCGGTGCTGGTGGCTAGCAAGTTGAAATATCTTTTTGGGGTCACCAGTTTAAAGCTTGGAATCCTTTTTATGATTCGAGATGCATATTTTACATTTAAAGTTATTCCATAAGACGTATTTTAAACCTTTACTGTGGTACATAATTCCAGAACTTGACAAGGGTCTCAAACAGCTTCCCTGTAGAAAGAGCTTTTTCTAACAGATTAGTGAGATGGAGAGAGCAAGGCTAACACTTACCAAGACCCGTTTTACTCAAGACCACAATAGGAGGACGGCAGAACAGTGTGGTCCTGCAGAAACTGAAGCCAGACACTCCTTACACGATCACTGTATCCTCTCTGTATCCTGATGGCGAAGGAGGTCGGATGACAGGAAGAGGCAAGACCAGTAAGTGAAACCAGAGTTCCTATAGCTTCTTTAATACTATTAGAATGGAATCACCTCTTTATCTGGAAACACTGGGGTGACACAAAGGTTTACTAATATTTAAAAATTCATTTAAAAATAATATTAATAGTTTTTTTTTTTGAGTTGGAGTCTTGCTCTGTTGTCCAGGCTACAGCTTGTGATCTTGACACTGCAAGCTCTGCCTCCTGGGTTCAAGTGATTCTCCTGCCTCAGGCTCCCGAGTAGCTGGGATTACAGGTGCTCACCACCACACTCAGCTAATTTTTTATATTTTTGGTAGAGACTGGGTTTCACCATGTTGGCCAAACTGGTCTCGAACTCCTCACCTCAAGTGATCTGTCCACCTCAGCCTCCCAAAGTGCTGGGGTTACAGGCGTGAGCCACCACGCCTAACCATTTAAATAGTTTTTAACATCCTTGCTTAGAATTACTTGTCTCTATTTGTGGAGAAAGATATTACTTTCTAGGATAGAAAGGTACTTTCAGACCAAAATGTCTTGTGGATAGATGAGACATATGTATCAGACTGATGCAGACACAGTGTGTGTCGTTTATTCCCTACTTCAACAAATGTTTGCGTGGTGCCTGCTATGTTCCAGAGTGCCTGGGAGATATTAGTGAATCTGTGTTTCATGTGTGCTTGATTGTTAGTACTATACTGTGATGGGATTTCTGTGCATTTCAGAACCTCTAAACACTGTGAGGAACCTAAGAGTGTATGACCCTTCTACCAGCACCTTGAATGTCCGCTGGGACCATGCAGAGGGAAATCCTCGTCAGTACAAGCTCTTCTATGCGCCAGCAGCAGGTGGTCCAGAGGAACTGGTAATTATATCTTGTAGTAAAAAATGTTAGTTTGTTTAAACGGTAGCTGAGTGATTTAAAAGTGGAACTGAAGGAGTTAACCAGTTTGCTTTAAAGCTGAAGAATTCCATATTCATTTGATAAGACTTGATAGAGGGTAAATAGTTGATGCCTCAGAGCCTGGGTAACAGAGGGATTGTAGCCAGGATTCTTCCCCCTTGCCTGGGGAAGAAGCAGCCATTCCAGGAAGTTCTAAAGGGGGAGTATTGGGTGGGTGGAGGGGTATAGGGAAATATGTAACCTGTTGTAACGGGTTACATGGGGCATATTATTGCATCCTAATGTTACGGAACTTACTTCTTGACTTGGTCTTGAGTTGGTATTGTGTTATTTGAATTATTATTTTTTTTTACAAATTTTTCAAGTCAATGATTTACGTTTTATTAATATCTTTAGGTACCAATCCCTGGGAATACCAATTATGCCATTCTAAGGAATCTGCAGCCAGACACCCCGTACACTGTGACAGTAGTTCCTGTTTATACTGAAGGTGATGGGGGACGCACATCAGATACTGGAAGGACATGTAAGTAATAAAGCCAAAAAATTAATTTTTCATCATAAATGTTGCTTTTCATTCTAAAGGCCATAAAGGCCCATTTAAAGAGAATTAGGAAAGTTTGGTATGACAGAATTAAAAACATAAAAATTAGCCATAGTTTACCTTCCTAACACCAAATTTAACATTTTGTGAAATAACAAATTTATAATGGCATATTCTTTTGAAATGGTAATTTCAGTGTTTGTAAAGGTACATATATAATCATCAATATACTACTTTGGTTAATCTTTCTCACTGACAAAAGTTCACTGAGCTTTGCTTTGTGCTTTATAAATTGTTGTGACACACTGTTTATAATTGGCTTTCATAGTGTGAATTGTTGAAATCTGTTCAGCACATTACTTAATTGCACATGTCTTTGGTTTGTTGAAGTGCTTTTTTGATCCTAAAATCTGTATGCTTTTATTTAGAAAGCAGTTTGTAGTGGTCTTTTTTTTTTGTAGTATTGCTTAAAGGCTTTTGTGCAGATTTAGAAATATTTCTTTGGCTTTAAAAATATACTTGCTGATGGTTAAAAGGAATCGAGACTGGATGTCTTCTTTTGGCAAAAGATTAGTGGTCTAGGAAGATGATGTTATTGACTAAATTAGAGTTTGGGATTAGCACACGAATTTAATTGGTAGATTTTTCTAAGTTTCTACTGGGGCATTTAATTGAGAACTGGGTATATCTTATTCTTCTCTCCTTTTGCCTTTTCTATTAATCACAAACATATTAGTAGCAATTTGTTAAATGAAGAAGTAATGAATTGTTGAAACTGGCTGACTGAATTAGATGGGCACAATAGCTGTTGTCAGATTTTACTTAAGGATTATAAATTGTTCTGTTATAAAGACACATGCACACATATGTTCATTGCAGCACTGTTTACAATATCAAAGACCTGGAATCAACCCAAATGCCCATCGATGATAGACTGGACAAGGAAAATGTGGCACATATACACCATAGAATACTATGCAGCCATAAAAATGATGACTTCATGTCCTTTGTAGGGACATGGATGAATCTGGAAACCATCATTCTCAGCAAACTGAAACAAGAACAGAAAATCAAACACCGCATGTTCTCACTCATACATGGGTGCTGAACAGTGAGAACACATGGACACAGGGAGGGGAGCATCACACACTGGGGTTCTGTTGGGGGACTAGGGGAGGGACAATGGGGGGTGGGCAGACTGGGGAGGGATAACATGGGGAGAAATGCCAGATATAGGTGATGGGGTGATGGAGGCAGCAAACCACATTGTCATGTATGTACCTATGCAACAATCCTGCATGATCTGCACATGTATCCCAGAACCTGTAAGTACAATTAAAAAAATAATAATAATAAAAAAGAAGGCAGACTCTTAGAAATATCTCTTCTTCCTCTCTCCATTACCTATGTTAGAAAACTGAAACTAGTTTTTCTATTTCTTTTCCCTGTCCCATGACCCTTTATAGACAATACAGTTCCACCACTTTTACTAGCTTGTTTTTAATTGAATACAATGTTGCTTCCATATAGACAAAGGACATACTTGCTAACTTTAACTAAATTTGGATTTGGAGAGTTTTAATCTGCCTTTGTATGTGGGTAATTAGAAGCATAAAGAAGATAGTATTTTATCCTATTATAGAATGTAGGTTCTGGAAAAGTGATATATATAAACAGACTTAATAAATAGATGTTGGCCTTCATTTCCTTAGTGATGAGAGGAGTGGCAAGAAACGTCCAAGTATACAATCCTACACCCAACAGCCTCGATGTTCGCTGGGACCCTGCACCAGGACCTGTGCTGCAGTATCGCGTTGTGTATTCCCCTGCAGATGGCACAAGACCCTCAGAATCTGTGAGTAATTTTGTCATGGAAACTGCATTTCTTGATGAATGTAGTCCATGTTTGTGTCATGTTTGATAGCCTGGGAGACCAGAAACCACAAACATGCCAACGTATAGTACTTAAATTATTGTTTTTGATGACTTGAGGCAGGTTTATTAATTATAGGGCTAGTAAGAATAAAAGGAATTTTAGGGGAAATGTAAATTAGCTAGATGAGTTAAAACCCCTAGTAATAAATGTGAATTATTGCTAGAACTTGTTAATATGTCTTTGTTATGAAAATATTTTAAAGCTTGGCTTTACTGGTTTTTACAAATTGCTCAATCTATCTTTAATTCATAACATTATTCAGTTTTGTAAGTAGACTAACAATTTAGAAATCAAAAATTGCTAATTTGAATAAGCATAGTATCAGAATACCTAAGGGAAAGTAAATTTATAAACTAATTTAGTTTATAAATCTTTGCAAAACTAAACAATGTTAACAAAGATAAACAAATGATAAACAATACGTGCATTTACTAAGAATATTGATTTTCATGTCCTTGTGTGGTAGGACATATTAAGACGACTTTACCTGTATGCTTTGCATGGAGTCTCTATTTCAATAGAAAATTTTCCCCATCACAAATGAGAGTCTCTTTTCTTGTATGTATTTAACATGCAGGATGTTTCTTTGGTAAATATCATGAGCCTTGCATGTTATATTTGAGAATCTTTATAACAAACATAAATGGAAATAACTGAAGCTACTAAGGGTCAAGGATGAGATCACCTCTTTGGAAAGGGAATTTCTGAGGACAAATTTCGTCTAATGATATGGACTGGGTAGATCTCATGGAGAAGCACAGTTGACTTCTGATGTGTCTGGACCCAACGTTTTATTATAAACACGATTGTGATGACTAACTGAAGACTTGGTAAGCATTTAAGTTGTTGTAAGGCAGAATTTGGCATTTCCTTCCCTGCAGATAGTGGTGCCAGGAAACACACGCACTGTGCATCTGGAGCGGCTGATTCCGGACACACTCTATTCCGTGAACCTTGTGGCTCTCTACTCAGATGGAGAGGGAAATCCCAGCCCTGCCCAGGGCCGAACGCGTGAGGCAGAAATCCTTTCTCCATTCCATTCCCTTGTAGCTACCTTGGCAGGGCTTCTCTGATTGAGTGAGTGGGGGGATGGGCGTGGTGCGAGATGAGTGCTTTCTGCCTGGGATCCCCTGCATTCACATTCCGGGCGAAAACATCGGTCCGTGACTGTTGTTTGTGTGAAGTGAACTTCATCTGTTCATTTTCTCATTTGGGACATTAATTAAGGAGGGGTTCCTCCCCTTTTTCCCTTCTTCTGCCATATGTCTTTTTTCCCTCTTTCTATCCTGCAGTGAGTCTTCTTACCAAATGGGGACTTTGGAAATGTGAGGGTTTAGTCGCTATGTTTTACTGAATAGGCATAGTGGTTAAAATAATTTCCTTTTGTCCTAGTCTACCTTTCAAACCTAGCTCTAGGTTGCTGAAAGTTCAGCATGTAGCCATAGCTCTGGAATATACTGTTTACCATTTCACATTAAAACCATAAATGTGTATTTTATTATAAGGGAGTAAATATCTTAGCCAATGGTGAATGAAACACCTGCAAGCAACCCCCTTAATCTGACCTAGGTAATGCTCACAGGCAGGCAACAAACTCTATTGTATTTTATTTATTTAGTGCCACGGAGTGGACCAAGGAATCTGAGAGTTTTTGGTGAAACAACCAATAGCCTCTCGGTAGCCTGGGATCATGCTGATGGGCCAGTTCAGCAGTACAGAATCATCTATTCTCCCACTGTTGGTGATCCAATTGATGAATATGTAAGTCTGATACTGATTTATTGGCACATTTTATCATCTTAGCTGAATGGAGAGTGAAGTTAAACGTCTTTAGAAGTATGCTGTGATTATAGTTGAGTCCTTGATAGTCACACTTTATGATTTTCTCTGACATGACTTTGGGACCACCCAAATGTGCTTAGTATTTCTGACCTCCCACACCACAGAAAAGAAATGTCTTTGGGCTCATTTTTATTCAAAAGATAGATAGAAAAACGATCTTATCGCATGATTAACTGAACATTTTTAACCACCCGATTATACCACAGGAACCAAGTCTAGTGAAATATGATACCTATCATTCTGGAATGTCTAAGTTAATATTCAAATTATGTATTTATCCAGCTCTTAGCCTTTCCTCAAATCTAATTCCTCTGCAATGTCTTCCTTAAATATTCCAGTGTTAATAGATCTCTCTTTTCTTTAAACTTAACATTTTGCCGTACACTTTAGTTTTGGAATATACATACTCTCCTATTAGCTTCAAATTTTGTGAGTGTCACAGTTTGTCTTTCCAGAACCAGATTCAAGTTTCTGGCAGCTTCCTCATAGCCCTCACTATGCCCATCCATTTGTTATGAGTGAAAAAATGGAAAAACTAACTACTTTGTTTGACATTTAGTGATGAATTGCTGTGATATGCTTGGAGAATATTGCACAAGATGTTGATTGTAAATTAGGTCTGTGTTTTGCCATCTTTTTACCACATAGATCATCTTAGATAATCTTCCCTCCATGAGCCCATGTGTTGAAATACTTCATCTACTTGAACTTGATATAGTAACCTTTAATTCAAGTCCCTATTTTTATTAATAAGAAACACATGTAACTACTATTTATAGTTTCTGATCAAAATGAGATAAACGGTACTACTACAGTTAGTTTGCCAAAGCAGAGAAACTCACAGTTAGTGTTTGTTCAGCCTTGCCATGGACAAATATGCAATTTACCTTTACTTTCTGAAAACATTAAAAATGTAATCTATCATTTGTAGTTATAGGACTCCAGGCCAGGATTCACTGGGGTACCTTATCCGTGTTGTTTGTAGAAGCAAAGCATAGGTTTAGAAGAGAGATTGAGATGTCTGGTTTATTTCCTCTTCAAAGAGGTAGTTGAATATATTCCCATCCTTTTCAGCTAACTAGTATCAGTCAAACTGATATTTTTGAGGGCAGAAACTGAGTCAATTTTTGCTTACCAGTGGATTCCCAGTAGCTAATACCTGTCCCACTGTGCCTGGTCCACAGTGGGTACTGGGTACATATTGGTTCATGAAAATGGAACATGTAATGATGAGATCTGAAGAAGCAAACTTACTACCGAGGGCTGCAGTACTCAATAAGGTGTTCTAAAGTGTTGTACATGGCAATGTTTTAAATACAGTTTTCTTAAGAGATGTTAAGTCACATGACTGTTAAGTGGCAGATCTGGGATTTGAACCCAGATCTGTCTGACTCTAAAACCACTCTCCTGTGCTGGAGAGAAGCAGTGAAGATAGTTTGTTTTGTCATGAGCATTGTGCAACAAAAATAAAATATGAAAAAAACTATTACTGTTTATGGGAGTACGTAATACAATATTGTCTTTTGATCTGGAAGTCTTCCAGATGGTAATACATTTATAATTTAACTTCCATGTAGACTACAGTCCCAGGCAGAAGAAATAATGTAATGCTACAGCCCCTGCAATCTGATATGCCATATAAAATTACTGTTATTGCTGTTTATGAAGATGGAGATGGTGGCCATCTAACAGGAAATGGAAGAACTGGTAAGTGTTTTATGCCCCTCCCTGCTTTTTTTTGCTTTGAAATTGTTAAGATCTTAATGTTACTTTTATACCTTTTAAAACCTTACAATTTTATCTTCACCAATACATCTTAAATGCCACACTATTAAATTTTGTCAAAATGATGATATGTGAAAAGAATTTGTTTTTAACTTTTTAAAGGTTCACTAAGAGAAAAAAAAGAAAACAATCTACATAGTTTTATTTGCTTGAGATAGTTTTATTTCTTCTTTGGAAAACCATTGCATATTCTTTGAATAATATTTCAATTTTTTTGGTGTCAGTTAAGGCTATAACTGTTAAGTCAATGTAGTATCAGTAAGAAATATTCCATTGTGATTGAATCTTAAGTCATAAATAAAGAAGTGAGATGATCAGCAATCATTTTCTGTCTACAAATTTAGCTTTTTCTAAAAAAGAAAAATATATGTTTTTATTGTACTAAGCAATTTACAAAGAATTATCAATGTTCAGACCCCTTTTTATGCTATATTGGTGGTAATTTTTTAGGGTTTAAAAATTCTCTAATGTGGTTGCTTGCTACAGTCACCTGAGGAGCTTTAAAAATACTTATTCCTGGGTTCCACTCCCAGAGATACTGATGTAGCTGTGTGAGGCGTGGGCTGGACCTGCTGATGTCCTAATTAATGTGCAGCCATGGCTGAGAGCCATTAGTTTAGCATAAAGGTAGGATGAACTCTAGATCTGAGTTTTGTTACTGGTAAATATTGACATTGCTCTTTTATAGTTCATTCACCACAAGTCTACTTAAGTAACATGACTTCAAGGATTCTTCCTGCAGTTACTTGCCAAAAATCTCTTGGTGCTTAAATGATCTCGACACCATTACAAAATTCGAAGAGGTGACATTTGAAAGCTCCTAAGGGAAATGTATGACTAGAGTTGACTCAGCTCAGTCTCTCAAGGTCAAGAATCTGTGTTTATTGATATTGTTGTCTACAGGACTGAGTCAATGGAGACTCACGTGACTTAAGATGATTTAACAATCTTGCTTTTTGAATTTTCTCAGGTTTTAGACTGTATTTTGGGACTTTCCTGGGGAAAATGGCGTATTTCAGAATCTCATGGTTATCAAAATGGGCTTTTTTTTTTCTTTTTTACTAGATCTTGAATTTCCCAGGACGGGCCAAAGTCATATTTTGTTTCTCTTATGAAAAAGAAGTTTTTCAAGTTGGATTCGTTATTTCTGTAATGCTATGATTAGTAAACTCAGCAACTACTTAACATGCTACCTGAATGGCATTGATTTTACAAGTTATGGGCTTGGGGACAGTATCTCTGGAGGCTTAAGGATTTACTTTAGGTAGTACTGGTGGAGGATAGAGAGGTACAGGGAAAAAACATTATTTTAGTTAGTAGGTAGCTGTGTGGTTTTGGGCAAATCATATCTTAAGTATTTGATGAAGTGATTGGACTAGATTGTCTCTAAATTACTTTCTGGTTCTAACAACCTGTAATCTATGGCATTCTAAAAAGGATTTGAGATCTCTTTTGTTTTCTATAATTCTGAGTGATAGAACGTTCCGGCTCTGAATACTGCTTCCTGCTGAGAAGGCTCTTCTGAAAATCACTAGTTCTTGAGTCCATTTGAGTTGCTGTTTAAATTTGGAAAACTATTAAGCATTTTTTGAATATTTCAATGTCTTTTAATTGTTTTCTGGATAAAGATATTATGGAATATTATGAAATTGCTTCCACCGGGCTTTCCTGTCAATATTTTTAAAGTACTGTGTTCTCCCTGTGTGCCAATAAAAGGTCAGTAATGTGTGTCAATGTTTGCTTGCAGTTGGACTCCTTCCTCCTCAGAACATACACATCTCTGACGAATGGTATACAAGATTCAGGGTGTCCTGGGATCCTTCACCCTCTCCAGTTCTTGGATATAAAATTGTATATAAGCCAGAGGGTAAGGAAGTGCCTTTGTCATCATTGAAATGCTTTGTAAGGTTATTTGCATATGAGGATATTTTCTCTTTCATCCCCCACTATTGGATTTTCCTGAGAGTTCAGATGTCACATTAAGTTTCCTGTCACCAAAGGCAGTGTTTCCGGAAATAACATTTTAAGCCAATCTTCGAAAGTACCATTGTTATTATAGGTGTAGATGAGATTCTTATTAAATTTCATGATTAAAAATTTGACCTATTTTATAAAATTGCACAAATCAAAGATGCCTGTCTTCAGACATGCTATATGATCATGAAAGAATGCATGTTTCATCAATATTCCTCTGTATTGTTCCCAGTATGCCCAGGTATTATTTCATGTTGGGCATAGATTCCATGCAGTTTATTCATGTAACCTTGCTTTCAAATCCCCACTGAAAATTTACCTAAATTAATATCACCTTGATTAAATTATTTGTTATTTTTTTGTTTTGATATTTTATCTGTATGCGTAGTACAACTGGAAGAAAAATGCTCTTTGTACCAAATTTGTTAGGGTATCTCCCATATATCTAGGAAGAGTATGAACTAGAAAAAAAATGAAAGAGAGAAGGCAAGAGAAAGGAAATAAAATGTGAGTCTACATAAGAAATAGAAAGAGAACTTGAAAAAGAAAGTGGGCCTGGTAACTAAGGACTTTTAGCAGTCAAAATATGTGGAATGAGGTCCAAGATAGAAATTCTTAGATCGTCTCTACAATATAAATAAAAAAGTGTCAGTTGAACACCTACTGTATGCAAAACACTATGCTGGCAAAGTAGGGCTTGAGAAAGAAGTTTGAGAATTCATTCTCTAAAGAAACATTGGCTATATACCTACTATATTCCAGGTACTGTGCTATGCTTTGAGAATAGGAGGGTGAAGAATTCAGTCTCTGCTTACAGTTTTATATTTACTATATGATGTAGCATGTGCTTCAGTGAGTAAATGCATGAGGACTATGGAATTAATGGTGTTCATACTACCCTTTGACTATAAGATCTTTAATTTTAAGCAAAATTTCATGCTAGTGATGGCATATTTCCGTGTATTTTTGTGGTTGTTAATAAAGGTTCCAATGAGCCCATGGAAGCCTTTGTTGGAGAAGTAACATCATACACCTTACACAACCTCAATCCCAGCACCACCTACGATGTGAATGTTTATGCTCAATATGATTCTGGACTCAGTGTTCCCTTGACAGATCAAGGCACCACATGTGAGTCATGGATATTTTCATGGTTGTAAGAAAAAGTGTAGTAGGAATTATCAAGTCAGCCTGTTTTAATTTTACTGTTTCTGAACATATATGTGTTTCCTCAGCATTATATAGGCAGGCTATTTTGTGTCTGGTTAGACAAGATACTGATCCAAATACATAAATATTATAATTGAGTATATAAAAATGTATATGATGAGAAATTTATGTGTATTTCACATAAAATATTGTATTTTGAATTTTAAAAGATAAAAATTATAGAAATTGTCATTTAGTCCATGAATGACCTACAAAATGAGATCTGTGGTGCTACTTAGTTTTTCTGACATTTGATATTAAGACATATATTAACCTAAATCCATTGATTTAATTTGACTTAATTATTGAATCATTATTAATGATTCAGTCCACATATTTTAATGTCACCATTACCTTATAATTATTTAACGACTTAGCAGATAGCCTTTTAGAATTTTTTTTAAATTATTTTCCATAAGATGTTTTTGAAATTCTTAGTTTTGAGGGAGACTATATGGAATTTCCTGACTTTGAAAATCAGTGATGGAAAGGGGGTCTGTTCTGGCAGTACAACAGTTTTCAGATATGGTTCATGTATGTTTCTCATAAGGAAACATATTCAGATTCTGAACTTTTTTTCAGCCACAGTGAAAGTTTGAAAATTGTATTATGATTAAAAGTATACCTTTTTTTGCTCTAATTTACAAAATAAATCTCTTTCTTTCTTTATTTTGTAGTATATTTAAATGTAACAGATCTGAAAACTTACCAGATTGGGTGGGATACATTCTGTGTCAAATGGTCACCTCACCGGGCAGCCACATCCTACAGACTAAAACTAAGCCCTGCAGATGGTATGTGTGTACAAAAGAAAAAAATGAACTGGAGCATGTAGTGGAAACCTTTTAAATTTTAGTGAAGAAGATGCCATTTTGTTTATAACAGTGATATATAAAATTGCCTTTAAATACAATTGATGATGACACTGGCATTTTCCTTTGTTGTCATAATCAGGAACCAGAGGACAAGAAATTACAGTGCGTGGATCAGAAACCAGTCACTGCTTCACTGGCCTTTCACCAGACACTGATTATGGTGTCACTGTTTTTGTGCAGACACCAAATCTCGAGGGACCAGGAGTCTCTGTTAAAGAACATACCAGTAAGTTTTTGAGGAACCTGGAAAGTCTTCATAAGGCTTTAGAATAGAATGCTCTAGGTAAGGAAGACTTAAGTGAATTCTGTGCCGGTACCTCTCCCAGGGGTAGCAATAATGATGGGATGATGGTGGAGTCTAAAGCTGGCTCAGGACCTTTTTCTGTAGCAATTGTAAGTTGTCCCTGTTATAGAGTTGGGGCTACTTTGAGGAAGGGCTAAATAGGAGCAAGAGATGGCTCTTGCTGACAATGAGAAGGTGAATTCTTATTAGTGAACCTTACTCATTTGACCCTATCTGAAGGCCTTACATTTTCCTTTTTGATCTTTATTTTCTGTAGCTGTAGTGGATGTCAAATGACTACCAATGACATCAAATTTGGATGGAATAGAATTCCCAGTATGTCAGTACTGACGACAATGGTACCTTATTTTGTAAGACTTGATTTGGCATCCAGGATTTAAATTGCTCTTAAAATTTACTTTCTGGGATATCAAATGTGTACATGCCGTGTTTTTCTAATTATTATTTTTAAATTCTAGCTGTAAAACCAACAGAAGCCCCTACAGAGCCACCTACACCTCCTCCCCCTCCCACCATTCCACCAGCCCGGGATGGTAAGTACAACTAAGTAGGCAATACATTCAGCTGATAGGGAGTTATAGACTTCTTATTTATGCTGCATGTGCATCATTTACAATCAATGTGGAACATTTCTGATTTATTATTGCTGCCAAAGAGTTTTTAGAATCAAAGAAAAGATTACCACTAATTTGTTTCTTTTCATCTCTGGGCACATTTCGGTGTGAATAAAATCGGTCATAAATTATTCCAGCTCTTCAGTTGGAAGTCTCTTTCCTCAGTTTTACAGATTAAGGTCTTCCATGATCCATAGTTATATGGTGGACATTTCTTTCTGCTAGCTGCTGGCATTAGTAAGCACATTGAACCCTTTTGGCTACATTTGCAACCTAAGCCCTGAGGCTGTTGGCTTTAAAATTCCTGGCGTCCAACCTGAGAAGTTCCCTGGACTACACAAAACTAAAAAAATTTCCATTCACCACAGTTTGAAAGACAATTGTAACTTGCAGTGAACTGGTAAAATGACATACTGATCTATTAAGGTCGGTCTCTCAGCACTTGAGGGCAATTCTTTAGCACTTTATCAAATTAAATTTAAGTTAAATAACTACTGAATTATTCTTTTCTCATATGCTGTTTCCAGCATTTAACAGAAAGCATTTCAGATTTTAAATATATTTTTCTTTTATCTTAGAAGGATGTAGAATGTTACAACTTTATTAAACCTATTATGTAAGTAAAATGAAAAATTAAAAATGTATTATTGTAGGGTAAAATAATATGTTCCTTTAAATTAGATATCAAAAGAAATTCAGTAAATAATCCTGGTTTAAAAACAAGTTTGTTTTCTTTTTAAATAGGCTTTATTTTTTAGAGTAGTTTTCGTTTCACAGCAACATTGCAGGGATGATGCGGAGATTTTTCATCTCCCAGACGGACTGCCCTTCCCCACACATGCCCAGGCTCCTCCACTATTAACATCCCATATCCGGGTGGTACATTTGTTACAACTGATGAACCTACATCGACACATCATTCCCACCCAAAGTCCATAGTTTACATTATGGTTCACTCTTGGTGTTACACTTTTATTTGTTAAGTTTTTATAAACTACAATTTTGTTAATTTTTTTGGATTTTTTTTCTTAGCCTCCAAGTCTAGATATTGAAATAAAACTATTTCTTTATTGTCTCCTCTTTTTCCCTACATATGATTCTAGTGGCTTAATTTAAAATTTAAAAATGACTTATTTGCATAAAATCAATCTTTAATAATTATATTCCAAATCTCCAAACCCACTGATAGCTTTCTTTTAATTGTGGACATTGTATTTGATTTCTTCTCTCATTTATTGTTCAAAACTACTTGAAGAGTTCCATTGGGTAAGATCGTATCTTTGCATAATGGATCTAAACAAATGGCGTAATTCCAGAGCAGGTATTGAGGGTCAGTTAGACCAATGCTTCTCAAATTAATTGTGCATCTGAGTCATCTGGGCATCTCATTACTGTTGGTATTGATTCGGGAAGTCTGTGGTAGGACCCAAGATTCTGTAGCAAGATGTTATACTACAGTTAAAATTAAGTGATATCATTTAAATGAAAGAATTCATGAGATTTGGTGCTTCCTCTGTTTTCTTCTTTTTTTTTTTTGCAGTATGCAAAGGGGCCAAGGCAGATATTGTGTTCTTGACTGATGCCTCTTGGAGCATCGGGGATGATAATTTTAACAAAGTTGTAAAATTCATCTTCAATACTGTGGGAGGCTTTGATGAAATCAGTCCTGCTGGGATTCAGGTGAGTGTCATTCCACCAGTGGCTACTCATTTGTGATGTCTTGCCTTTCCTTTGAACTTTTTAAGTAAAAAGTCTTTTCAATATAAACTCGTTTTGACCTACTCTTATTTGCTGTCTCCTTTACTTATATATTTTTGGGAGGGAATTGGGTTTAACTGATAAATAAATAGAAAAATAAATGTTCCTTTAGTTTTTATCTTTGGCTAGATGAGATTCCTATTGGAGAACTTAGGGGATTCTGACTCTAACTTCCTGCTTGAAACTTCCAACCATGACATATTTCTATAGAAGTTCATCCAAAGTTCTGGATATTAAATTCATTGTGATTGTCATTCCCTGTGAAGTTAGAAGAATCAGTGACAAACAGTGACTGGAGTGGGTGTGTGGAACTTGCTGCCTCTGTCATTACTTTGCAGATAATTACCATGACCAGAAGAATGTCCATTGTTGAGCTAAAGGATATTTCATTTGTTTTTTTAAAATGATAACTACCAATTATCTTGCTCTGAAATCACTCCAAATATATTTGCTGTACGGAAGTACTTAGAGAAGTTTATATTTCCATGAGAGGCCTCAAAGGATAAATCATTGTGTAACCGTAACCTGCCTGTACAAAGCTGAGAATCTCCACACTGCACCCCCACCCTGCCCTCGCGCCTTCCCATGGACTTAGGAACACTCATGTCCAGTAGCTCTAAACTATTTTAGGTGGTGTTCACAGACCTTTCTGATAATTGGATTCAAGCTATTATTAACTATTTCTTGGATTCTGTAATTTTGAAGACCCAATTAAAATTCCGCCCCCTCTGGTGAGGCCTCATGTTGGCTTTACACATTCCATGCTTTTGAAGTACTTTGTCTATCTTGCTGCATTACAACAAATATCACTTCGTATTGTCACTATTCGTGTGACTCTCTTCTATTTAAATTATTGACTCTTTAAAGTAAGAGACTTTTTTTTTTTTTGATAGAGTCTCTGTCGCCAGGCTGGAGTGCAGTGGCATGATTTTGGCTCACTGCAACGTCTGCTTCCCGGGTTCAAGCGATTCTCCTGCCTCAGCCTCCCTAGTAGCTGTGAATACAGGCACGTGCCACTATGCCTGGCTAATTTTTTTGTATTTTAGTAGAGGTGGGGTTTCACCATGTTGGCCAGGATGGTCTTGATCTCCTGACCTTGTGATTCACCTGCCTTGGCCTCCCGAGACTATGTTCTTTTAAAAAACAATTCTCTTCTCCTTTTCTTTCCTATTTCTTTGGCGAATTTTTTTTCTTTATTTTGGCAGTTTGATCATCATTGTGGCATCATGAAAATAAGATATTTTGAAATAAGCCACAAACAATTTCGTCAACAAAACATGTCCTCTTTTATAGTACTATACTAAATTTCAAATCCTCAATCCTCTGGACATTGATCCAACCCAAGAAGTGTAAAAATTCACCCTAGTTATATTCTTTTTTTTTTTTTTTGAGACGGAGTTTTGCTCGTTACCCAGGCTGGAGTGCAATGGCGCGATCTCGGCTCACCGCAACCTCTGCCTCCTGGGTTCAGGCAATTCTCCTGCCTCAGCCTCCTGCGTAGCTGGGATTACAGGCACACGCCACCATGCCCAGCTAATTTTTTGTATTTTCAGTAGAGACGGGGTTTCGCCACGTTGACCAGGACGGTCTCAATCTATTGACCTCGTGATCCACCCGCCTCGGCCTCCCAAAGCACCCTAGTTATATTCTTAATTTAATGTGGTTGTATTCTTAATGTGTCAACAAGCAAGCTATTTCTTCATCCTGTTAGGAATTTGTATTTCTAACAAAAAAATAGCTACCATATTTTATTAGCTTCTATGCACTACTTTGTAGACAGGATTATTAGTCTTTAAAACAACCCTAGAAGGTAACTATAGTTATCCTCCTTTTACTGATAAAAAATCCATTGTCACACAGCTATTAATTGCCAGAGCTGGGATTTGAGCCCAGGGAATCCTGAGTCCGAAGCCTGTACTTTTTCCACTAAATCCCATTTTCAGTGAGTTTGTGATGAGGGATGATTATAATCACATGTGACATTTTTATATTGCTGTAAAGAACAGATATAGTCGGTGAGAAGTGGTAGTTGGCTGAGTCAACTGTTTAACCAACATTTGGATTTGAGATGGCGTGTTCTCATGTCTAATCCTGGGATCTCACTGCTCTCCAGCCTTATCCATCCCTTTCTATGTCCTAGAAAAAGACACAATATGAATATGGTGTATTTTCATTATTAATGTCAGGTATGACAATTTCATTGAAGATTTATAATTAGAGAATTTAATGAGACAATAGCAGTCAGTGTTGTAATATTAGCTATAAAGAGCTTACCATATTCTCTCAGGTCTGAGATACTTTTTACCCCCGCCTTATTCTGCAGCTAGAGAATCATTCGAAGATTGAAATATAAGATGAGATGACTTAGGCTCACTGCCAAACCCCATTTCTTTTCAGGTTTCATTTGTGCAATACAGTGATGAGGTCAAGTCTGAGTTCAAGCTGAACACGTACAATGACAAGGCCCTAGCCCTTGGGGCCCTCCAGAACATTAGGTACAGAGGAGGAAACACAAGAACAGGTACGTGTAAATGTAGGCCTTTACTCTCCAAGCGGTTGTAGTGGCAGAACTGAGTGTATTATCTCACGCTAATGTCCAGATTCTTATCAGTTGTGTGTGACTAATGGAATTTGGGTAGTTTTCGCTGAGGTGACACTAAAATGTTCCATGCCACATTCTGTAGGCAAGGCCCTCACGTTTATCAAGGAGAAAGTCTTGACTTGGGAGAGCGGCATGAGGAAGAATGTCCCTAAGGTGTTGGTTGTGGTCACGGACGGTCGGTCACAGGATGAGGTCAAGAAGGCGGCTTTGGTCATCCAGCAGTCAGGCAAGCACATACATGAATTTGATTGCACTTGCAAGTGTTAAAATTTTTAAATGTTCACGAATGATTGCAAAAAACTAAATTTGTTGATTTTACATTATTGTTCCTGTTTCACTCTGCACTGTATACCTTTGTAATGCATAATGCTAGTTTATATTTAATTATGGAATGGTTTGCAACTGCTCAAAAATGACGTGGTATATTCTTTGTGTAAGATGTGGTTCAGGATTGACAAGGGGCAAACCACATTTTCCTGTAGTGGCTGGAAGGCTACAGAAAGCAACAAGAATGGGATGATGCTAGAGCAGGCTTCCTGCCATAGCAGAAACGAATCTTGATACTGCTTCCTGTGCAAGGAGAGAAAAAGGGAAGCCTTTAACTTTAGCACATCTTTGTAGATGCGACTTAATGATTGCTAAAAGACATTGCAAAGAAGGAGTATTGAGGTCTCAGGGAGCCATCTCTGGGATAGATCTTGCCAATCAAATATACTGACAGCCTCCTGGACACACTGTCCTTTGAATTAGTTATTTATGATCATTAGAGATGAAAGTAGATCTTTTCAGTACTTGAATTAACAATCCCCTACCCCCTGCTGTCCCAAGCAGGGTCTAAAGTTTAGAGAGAATTTTATGCATAATTTATTGTAGTAAGTTATAAATTACTTAATTACGCGGAACTTGTCATCTCTACATGCATGATTCTTTGGCCAAAGTTGAGTTATGAATAGTGCTAAGTCATACTGTCTTTTTTCAGTAGAGGTTGTTCTTGCTGATCTTTTATAAAATGTATTGCCATTATGTTATACACCTTACACAGATTTCTGCATGTTTGTGACTCCTGGTAGATTTAAGTTTGGGCTTGTGAATATTTGCTTCTCACGTTACCTTATTTATATCTAAATATATTTCTAATTCCTTATATAGCTTTTTTCCCCCCTAATGTCGAGTTTAGCTTTTGGAGTGAAAAATGTGCTTACTTGTCATAGCCTAAATTTGCTTATTCGTCATAGCCTGTCTGTTGCCAGTGGGAGTTGTAGATTCCATTTTCAAGATGTCCAAAGTTCTGCCTTTGAGCCTGAGTTTCCAGAGATAATCAGTTTCAAAAGTCCAAATTTTAAAGTGAGCCCATTCTTGATGTCTGAGTCACATAAGCTTAAAATATTAATGGATGCAGAACTCATGTGTCTATCAGAACTGTGGATCTGTGGAAGGCAGTGTGCACCACGTGAAGTCTTTTTGCTATTAAAATCTTCATATTTGAATTGTTAGGATTTTATCTTAGGAAATCAAATTAAATGAGTTTTGTAAACTAGAAAATAGAAAGACCTGGAAAAAGTGTGTATTTATTAAAGAGAGTTTATGTCAAATAAAAGGACTTGCTGCATACATTAAGAAAATACAGCATCATTTCTGATAAGAATTTTTTTTTGCATTGTTGTAACAACAAGGACAGAAAAAGAGATGTGATTCATTCTATAAATGTGACTTTGCAGGGTTCAGTGTCTTTGTAGTTGGTGTGGCTGACGTTGAATACAATGAACTTGCCAACATTGCCAGCAAACCAAGTGAACGGCATGTGTTCATTGTGGACGACTTTGAATCTTTTGAGAAGATCGAGGACAATCTTATTACATTTGTTTGTGAAACTGCCACTTCAAGTAAGTCACAGTCAACACGGATCTATAACCTCACTTATTCTGAAAAATAATTATTTAGTAGATAATTCTGTATCCTTTGTGAGATCAAGTCTGTGCATAAATAGATCCTGGGAAATCACTTGAGAACCTACTGAATCATTGTTCCTATTGAGATCATGCTAAATGTATGCTGGTCAGAGTCCATTTTTAGCCTTGAATATGTAATTTCCTTATATGGAAAGTGTTTTAGTATGTCCTTTTCCCACCACCCCAATGTCTGTGACATTTGGTTAAATTAATCTCAGCTTAAAATTGCCTTCTGTGAGATGAAGGTTTTCCCCATTAGTAATCAATTGGTAGTCGTCTGTCAACATCTGTGCTTCAAAGAGCAATGAAAAAAATGGTTCCTCAGAAATTTAGTTGGCTCCAATTTGTTTGAGTTTAGATTTTCAAGTTCAGCTTTTTAACTACAGTGTAGAACCAGAGATTGATTATTTAAGTCAATTTATTCTTATCACCATCCATTAACACCATTTCCTGGGGTATAGATTATGGAGGCAATTAATCCTACAGATTAGGGGTCTGTGACTAGTCCAGATCCCTGATCCTAGACAGGGCTATGCTTTATAAATATAATATTCCCCCCATTAAACATTCGATTAAAAACAGAACTCTAGTTAGAGTAAGCAAACTTTCTTGGTTTACTATGAAAACTTATGCTGAAGTTCTGGAGTGGAGCTGCACTCGTGAAAGTGAGTAGTGGACTGGAATGGTTTTTCCTCTGCTCCAGGTAGTCCTGGATGTGGCGATGCAGCCATATGGTACCCTCAACACTGAGGGGTCCAGAGCAAAAACTACTGCACACTTGTTAGTGTTACATGGTGTTTGGTAGCCAGTGCGAGGTTTTGAGACTTGGCAGAGAAGAGGGTCGGGGATGGACAAGCTCCTCCTACCTTTGCAGAAATCTAAAATTCCCTGGGAGGGAAGTTCTTTAAATCTATTGAAAAACATGAAAAATTCCTCCTTTAATTCTATTTTATTATTTTTAAGGGTACTGTAAAATTCCATTTGGGCTGGGCATGGTGGCTCACGCCTGTAATCCCAGCACTTTGGGAGGCCGAGGCGGGCAGATCACAAGGTCAAGAGATCGAGACCATCTCGGCCAACATGGTGAAACCCCGTCTCTACTAAAAATACAAAAATTGGCTGGGCACGGTGGTGCACGCCTGTAATCCCAGCTACTCAGGAGGCTGAGACAGGAGAATTGCTTGAACCCAGAAGGCGGAGGTTGCAGTAAGCTGAGATTGCACCACTGCACTCCAGCCTGGGGGACAGAGTGAGACTTTGTCTCAAAAAAAAAAAAATCCAATTGGATTAGAGGATGTTAGGGAAATATTTGTTACGCTGGTTAATAGTATAATTTCTCCTACACATAGGAAGTGTACAAGAAATAATTCATAAAAGATTAAATTGAGAAATTATTTTAATAAATGAATGAGCAATGTCATTACTTTAAATATGTTCATTGCTACTTTCTGTGTGTATATAATTTGTACATCGTGTTGGTGAATCATACTTAAAGAACACTGTACATTGCAGGTTGTCCTCTCATTTATTTGGATGGCTACACCTCACCAGGTAAGCATTTATACTTTTGGGCTAATTAATTTCCAGATTTAAGCAATAAAATAATTAAAATATACTCCTTTTAATATTTTCGTTTCTGATGTAAAGGTTTTAAGATGCTTGAAGCATACAATCTGACAGAAAAGAATTTTGCTTCTGTACAAGGAGTATCTTTGGAGTCAGGGTCTTTCCCCAGCTACTCAGCTTACAGGATTCAGAAGAATGCGTTTGTGAATCAGCCTACAGCGTAAGTGTGACAACAGGAGATTCTCTTTTCCTTAAGACCTGCAAAAGGTTCTTGGAATCTTTGCTGACTTCCCAGAATCCTGGAACTTTAGAATTGTTGAAAGACTGCTTATGGATGACCCTGATTGGTTTTCTTAAATACAGTTGAGTTTTTCAGGTTACATAGTTGTTTGCACACAGGAGACTAAGGCTCAGGCCTCATTATTCCCAGATCCAAGAAACTCATGCTGGTAACAGATTACTGACCCTTTTGAATTTAAGGCTAGGAAAGCTGTTAAAACAGGAAGGCAACTTATTATTTTGAACATTTCTCCCTGTGGTGCAGAAGACGGGATGGAATAAGTGCAGAATGAGAGCAAACATTCTTTTTCATGTTTCAGACATCTAGAAAATGAAAGTCTTGTCCGTGATCAGTTGGCAGTTTTTACTGGCTGATGCTCTAGCAATCTGTTGTGTAGCTGTTGATATTATTTTACTTCATGAACGTTTGCACCTGGGTATGATAACTGAAATCTGTATTTCCGATTCATTAAAATGAAAACTTTTTATGTTGAAAAACATGTTTGCCAATTTATGGAGAGAAAAGAATAATGAGAAATAAAGCTATTGGAAGCTCAGGACAGGGTCAGAAATGATGTGTGAAATATGACATACTCTGAGAAAGCTGATGGAAAATTCAGACTAAAACCAAAGCTAATTTATTTTAAGAGGCACAGATCGTATTGTTGTAGTTTGACCGCATTGTAAGTCTCTAACTCTTATAATGGTTAACCATGTTGGCTTAGAGTTCTAGGTTTTTCAATGAACCTTAAAACCCAGTATTTAACTCCTCTAGTCAGCTCAACATATGATTTCTACATTTTAACTTAAGACACCCTATTGTTTTCTCAAGAGTCAGAACTTTTGACTGAAAGGAAAGAATCATAAATAGAATTACATAATTTTTCAAAAGCATTAATTAAGGAGGGAGAAAAATGGATTAGGTGAGAGATGAGAGTTGATGTGGAGAAAATATTATTTTTAATATAGAATATTATAAAGATGGTTCTTGAACATGTAAAAGATACCATGTTAACTTACCCAGAGCATATGTTTTAAAAGCAAGATGGCATTAGTGGTGTGGTATTAGAACATGGAAGCTCTGTGTCCTTTATCAAAATTCATGAAGGAATAGCTTCTTTTCTATGAGTTTATTATCTGGTTCTTTTTCTTACCTTCAGGAAGAGAGCGTTATTAAATGGCCTTAGATAGAAAACCATCAATTCCACTTCAAAGATTCCCCCAGAACAATGATGTACTAAATTCTGGAGGGACACATGGGACCAATTTTTTTTTTTTTGACTTACAGCTTAGAGCCAAGAAACATTTCCTTTTAATTGATTCACAACCTTTTATCATCACTAAATGTTTGCACATGTATATGGCCTTCACATTTAAAATGGATTTTGTTTTTGGGAACATATGAACTCTGGGGGTGATTTATTTGATTTCGGGGGGGAATTTGGAAGTGTAAAAACTATCACTGATAGGGAGGGAGAGAGAAATTAAAACCTTAAGCCATTTTATGATCTCATACACCTGACATTGGAAATTAAATATATTTATTTGGATTCATTCTCCTTAAATGATATCCATAGTCATAATGTTTATTATTCTAAAATTATCATATAATTTTATAATCCTCTGTGTGTCTAGAAAAAGTAGGTATTAATAGTAGGATAAACAACTATTTTGTAATTTCCCAGACTTTTTGACTTTATCAAATTAGAAATAATTGATTACAATTTACATAATGGATCTTTTGTGTTTGTCCTTTTGATGCATTTCCTATATTATTCTCTTTCTAAAGAGAAGTCAGAAGGAGCCAGATTGTTACAAATAGCCTCTAATACCACCCATATGAGATTCTGGTGCAAAGATCTAAAATAGTCTGTTCTTGATGTTAAAGCAATCAATCTTTCTTCTTTTCTTTCCTCTTTTTTTCTTTCTTTTGTTTTATCCAACAGAGACCTACACCCAAATGGACTTCCTCCTTCATACACCATTATATTATTATTCAGACTTCTCCCAGAAACTCCCAGTGACCCTTTTGCAATTTGGCAAATTACAGACAGAGACTACAAACCACAAGTTGGAGTGATTGCAGATCGTAAGAATTTTTATCTTAAGGCACATGCATACATAGTTTTGATTATGTTTTTCTTTTCTCTTTTTAAAAAATTTCTGAATATACATTATATATATATATATTTATTTGATACATACTTTTATGTTTGAACTTTTCCAAGTATAACACATCAGTAAATATTCTAATTGCATTTTATCACAACTCAAATTATTGTATTTTAAAATATATCTCCCTAAAAAGAATTATTTGGTAATACTTTAAATAAAAAGTATACAATTCAGGCCGGCACTCTGGCTCACGCCTGTAATCCCAACACTTTGGGAGGCTGTGGTGGGTGGATCAGGAGGTCAGGACTTCAAGACCAGCCTGGCCACTGTGGTGAAACCCCATCACTACTAAAAAAAATACAAAAATTAGCTGGGCGCAGTGGCAGGTGCCTGTAATCCCAGCTCCTTGGGAAGCTGAGGCAGATGAATTGCTTGAACCTGGGCAGCAGAGGTTGCAGTGAGCTGAGATCACGCCACTGCATTCCAGCATGGATGACAGAGTGAGACTCTGTCTAAAAAAAAAAGTATACAATGCTTATGATTTAATGACACTTTTATGTTGATTGCAGCTTCTAGCAAGACGTTATCATTCTTTAACAAGGATACAAGAGGCGAGGTGCAAACTGTTACATTTGACACAGATGAAGTAAAAGCATTATTTTATGGAAGTTTTCATAAGGTAAAAACATAAGATTATTTGAGTCTGCTATCTAGAAAAAGTATAAAGCAAATTTATTATTTATTAAAATTTCATGTTAAAATGACAGAATTATAACTATGTCTCTTAAAAATAAAATCTTATTTTAGAGAATTTGGTTAATTCAAAGAATATTTAAAATTAAACATATACTAATCAAGAGCTAACTAGTAACATTTTGATATATTTTTAATGCTTTTTTTTAACATTTGAATCATATAGTGTATATGATATTATTCACCTACTTTTCTGCTTACCATTTTGTTATCAATCTTTATGTCCTTTAGTTTGAAAAGCTTAATTTTAGTGGATTCTATTTTAATTGATAATATTTCTTCTGCTTGCTTTTTATTGAAAAGTACAAACCAGTGAAATGCAGAATAATCATTTTTATCAATCCAAAAGTGATCAATATATGCCAAAATAATTAAGATAAATGTTTATGAGATTAATTTTTATGTGAGCACACTTGCTCTTTAAAAACACGATTCTCTAGAAAATCTTATTAAAAGTTTTAAGTTGCGTTCTAGGGGATCCTGACATCCAGAGGATAGTAGAAACTTTTTTTTTCAGGTTTCTAAAGGACAGTTAGTTGAAAAATAAGAAGCACGTCTTACTTAGAAAATACTGAAGTTGGAAGCATTAGAAATAAAAAGAACGATCTAGGTTAGGTATGGAGGCTAGCAATGGACTTTTTAAAAAAACTTTTATTTTAAGTTCAGGGGTACGTGTGCAAGATGTGCACGTTTGTTACATCTTGTAACAAATACAAAAGTTTGTCACGGGGGTTTGTCGTATAGATTATTTCATCACCCAGGTATTAAACCTAGTATCCATTAGTTATTTTTTCTGATCCTCTCCCTCCTGCCACCTGCTACCCTCTGATAGGCCTCAGTGTGGGTTGTCCCCTCTATGTGTGGGAATGGACATTTTAATGGTATTTCTTCATCCATTGGATTATGTTAACAGGAATACCAGTTGTTGCACAAATGCTTAAAATTTCTCCAGTGTAGCATGCAGAAAGAATAGCCCTTATACATAAAAGACAGATGTTTCCAGTTCAAGCTGATTCTCAAGTGAAAATTGAAGAAATTTCTTCTACTTGAGTAGATTTAGCAGTATTTCTTACTGTTTCTACTCTGAGGAATCTTTTTTTCTTTCCAGAATATTGTTCTTATTCATTAATCAGATTTTTGATAAGGATGGTGAAGGACTTTCCTAATCAAACTCAAGGAGGCTTTCATGTACACATTAGTGATAACCAAAAGAAAAAAAAATAGAGAAAAAACAAAAATCTCTGAGTACAATGGTATATCTACTTAAAGGTTTACAGACCTCCATAGTGCAGTGCAGTAAAATAAATTCCTCATTGGCAAAGCAAATTCTAGTTTGGCAAGTGTTACTGGCTTCAACTGATCCTTATCTGATATTAGATGTTGAATCTGGCAAAGTTCTTGTGAACTTTTTTGGCTCAGTGAAACTTACATTTGAGTAACTTGCTAAAAAGGACTATTTTTATTTTTATAACCAGTGAAGATATTGAGAATCTGCTCATCTATTAAACCACTGATAATCATTTGGTAACTGTTATTTTAAAATTTCCAACTGTCATGGAATGTTTCATTTTATCTGAATTTTTAAAAGGCATATTTTTTAGAGGTCTGTAGTTATAGTCATTAATTATTGCAAATCAAGATACTTTTTTTTTGCATTCTCTTCTTTATACCATTTATCTCCCCAGAAAGATATTTGCATTGTTGGGTTTTATATAATGCCTATTTTTTTCTCCTTACAAGCTCTGTCTTTTCTTTCCAAATCTCTACCTTCTTTTTTTTTTTTTTTAAAATCTGTCCTTCTTTTAGTTTCTCCTTTTTTTCCCCACTGTGCTCTTATTTCTCCTCTTTTTCTTAACCCCATTCTTTCTTTTTGAACAGCGTTATTGAGATGCCATATAGAAAAATTGTACATACTTAAGGCATATAATGAGGTGTTCTGATATACATATACATTGTGAAATGATCTCCACGATCGAGCTAATTAACCTATTACCGCTAGTTACCATTGTATGTGTGTGTGTGTGTGTGTGTGTGTGTATGTGTTGAACCAGTTTAATCTAAGCTAGCATCTTGTAAATTGCAAGTATAAAGTAATACCCCACCCCTTTCCTTCAGCCCACTCTCATTTATCCCATCCATTTACCACCTTCGCTATCAGCTGTTCACATTTTTTACTGAGCTAGGGATTCAAGCAATCTTCTTTCACTTGCCATCTACTTCCTGAATTGAAGTTTTTCAAACTTGGGATGAGAATGAGCAATATTTCAAGAGCAGGAAATTAGTGACAGTGACAGGGAGAGGGATCTTTGGGGAGAGGGGATTAACTAAAATAGTTTAAGGAATGATAGACAGTATTGCTTCTTGGAGTTTCTCTTGAAAAGCTTTTTTTGCATCTTCCTTCTGTTGTTAAAAGATGACATGGATTCATGTGAGACATTTATAATAAGAAAGAGAACTAGAATGGCAGAGTCTGGGAAGGCAAGTGGCAAGAGGGTCCCTATTGTTTTCTCCTGGTCTGGGACCAACAACACATCATTTAGGAAATAGATTGGTTACCCTACATACTTGGCACAGTGATCTACAGATGAAGAGCCCAATCTAAAATGTAATTATGCATGTGTTTAAAATGCAGTAAAACACACTGAATAAATTATAGCAAAATGTATTTATAGACGGTGCTTCTCTATGGTTAGCATTCAATGACAAGTGTTCGTGGAATAATTTTGTCATGAGTTAAAACAGTTTTGAAATAATTTTTCTGGATATTATGGTTTTTCACAGCTTTGTCAATGTTTGCTTCTATGGTTGTCCATATATGAACCAAAAAGTTTTAGTTCTTATTAGATAATAAGTATCCTAGTATGGTATTCTTCTGGAACTCAGTATTAGTTGATTGTCCTAAGGGCATTTAAACTTTATTTTTAGTGAGCTATGTATTATTTTTATAAAAAAGCAATATGTAATTTATATTCATCACAGATGCAGTAAACTTATGTTTTGGTGGTGATTCCATGTGGGAAAAATACTTAGTTTAAAAAATACTTTAGAAATTATTCTTACACTTATTGACTGTGAGCATTTAAGGGAATTTCTGTTCCTTTTAATTTGCTGTGAAACTTTTCAAAGTCATCATCAAGGGCCTACTTGAGTATTTGTGTGTATGATAAGTAGAAACCCTGAACATAGCTATAAAGTCAAGGATTACCTAGGACCATTCTTTTCGTTGTTGAAATACAAACATTTTATTAATTATCTATACTAATAGAGTTGTGAACATTCTGTGTGTCTTTAGTAGCTAACAAAAAATAAATCAATATGAACTTCTTTCCTTAAAAGGAATTTGAATCCTGAATTCTATTTATTTCCAGAGTTGAATGTGCTAGTTCTTCACTGTATGAGATATATATATGTATATATATCTCCATATATATATACATATATATGGTGTGCAGATTATTTCTGCCTGAGACTGGGGAACGACAAACTGAAAGTTGAATTTAGCAAAATTAGTGGAAGACATCTGAAGTTTCTTTTAGTGATTATAATAATATATACATGATTTATTAACCTCTATTTGGATAGCTTTTTATAGTTTACAAAGTCATTTTACCTGCTACATCCTCTCTGGTCATCTCAGTAAGAGTAGACAGTAGGAAAATAAGAAATTACGCATGTGTATGTGTATGTAGGTTAAATGGCTTGTCTAATTTCATATTATTAGCAAATGATATCATTGACGTTGCCAACTGTTCTTGTATTTTCAGTACAAGACTCTTGATTTAGGATGAGAATAGTTTGAAAAACTTAAAAGCGATGTGCTAAACAAACCTTTGGAGGTTAATTAGCAGTATGACTAATTTAGTCATTGCTGCCAGTCACCTTCAAACAAACAGAGAAAGAAAAAAAAATATTGAAATTAAAAAAACTTAAAAAAATCTGAATTGAACTATGCAGAGTCAGCTAATTTTTTAGTGTAGAAATTTTATAATGGAAATTTATCTTTTTAGGTTCATATTGTAGTGACTTCAAAAAGTGTTAAGATTTACATTGACTGCTATGAAATCATAGAAAAAGACATCCAGGAAGCTGGAAATATAACAACTGATGGTTATGAAATTCTTGGAAAACTCCTTAAAGGGGAAAGAAAATCAGCTGCAGTGAGTAACGCATTTTTATTTTTTCTTGGTACCTTGTGTTAAGATTGCAATGGCATTTTCTAAACAACTCAGTGAGTTTTATTTTATTCTATTTTTTCTCAGTGAGTTTTAAATTGTCAAATTTCTTGGTCAAATCAAAACATTGAAAGAAGTACATTGAGAAAATATATTATCTACTGAGCATAATAACGTAGTTTACCTACTAGAAACAAAATAAGCTATCAAGGCACCAGGGAACACCATGTAGTCATCTTGAAATAGGATCAGATTGGAGAACACCACACAAATAGTTGCCAGCACACCCAGTGAAAGAGAAGATAGTTCCTATTTTGTTCTTCAGTGATAATTGTTAATACAGATTTGTGCAATCAGAATATTAAGCATTTGGGGACACTAATTGTGACCCTCACCAGAGCCCGCCCTTGTTCACAGAGGAGCTATTCGGCTGCCTGTCTCAGAAGGATTAGTGGAGTAGGGCAGCCAGCTGACCCTATTACTCACAACTTTCACCATCTCAGGTTTGAGGCAGGAATGTGCCAACCCCATTTACAATGCTATCTAGTAGGGAAAATTTAAATCTAAAGTTGTCATTATACCAAGGTAATTAAGTTCACATTAAATGCCAATCAAAGCCAGGCACCGTTGCTCATGCCTATAATTCCAGCATTTTCAGAGCTCAAGGCAGGAGGATCACTTAAGGCCATGAGTTCAAGATTAGCCTAGGCAACGTACTGAGACTCTGTCTCTATAAAAAAGAAAGAAGAAAAAATCAGCTGGGTGTGGTGGCATGTGCCTATATTCCTAGCTACTTGAGAGGCTGAGGTGGGAAGATTCATAGATCCCAGGTATTTGCAGCTGCAGAGAGCTATGATGGCATCACTGCACTCTAGCCTGGGTGACCAACCGAGACCCTGTCTCAATAAATAAATGTATGTATGTATGTATGTATGTCAATCAATAGACCTATTGCCCTAAAAGCAAAGCTAGCCTGTTCGGCTTCTATTATTATTATTTTAAAAATGACTTTATTTACTTAATTTAGCTTTTATCCATGGACAGGATTTTCTTCTAAATTCAAAAGGAAAATTTTTATTCTACACCATAGAACCAATTAATTCAAATGTTATATAATTTTGGTTGAAATTCAAACCTTCTGTTGAATATTGAATCTGATATTTAAGTATAAAAATTACATCAGGGCTTGGTGTGGTGGCTCACATCTGTAATCCTAGCACTTTGGAAGGCTGAGGCAGGCAGATCACGAGGTCAGGAGTTCAAGACCAGACTGGCCAACATGGTGAAACCCTGTCTCTAGTAAAAAATACAAAAATTAGCTGGGCATGGTGGCTCGTGCCTGTAATACCAGCTACTTGGGAGGCTGAGGTAGGAGAATTGCTTAAACTGTGACCTGGGAGGTGGAGGTTGCAGTGAGCCAAGATCGCGCCTCTGCACTCCAGCCTGGGCTACAGAGGGAGACTCCATCTCAAAAAAAAAAAAAAAAAAAAAAAAAAAAAAAAATTACATCAGGTTTTTAAAAGAATAACATTTTCTAAACAACTTTTTACTTTTTATCAAAAGAGGTTTTTTTTTAAACTGTAGAAAGATATAAGGTATATGCTATCTTGAAATAGTTGATATCAGAAAAGTTATTGGTCAACTCCTTGGTAATAATTTCTAAAAAGAAGAGTATCAGTTGTAGAATAAGTGAAGAATTGTTTCTTTAATTTGCTTTAATGTTACCTTTCTATAAGGATGGGCTCTTAAAACTTGATTTAGGCTGGGTACGGTGGTTCATGCTTGTAATCCCAGCACTTTGGGAGTCCGAGGCAGGTGAGTCATTTGAGGTCAGGAGTTTGAGACCAGCTTGGCCAACATGGAGAGAACCCGTCTCTACTAAAAATACAAAAATTAGCTGGGTGTGGTGGTGGGTGCCTGTAATCCCAGCTAATTGAGGCATGAGAATCTCTTGAACCCAGAAGGCAGAGGTTGCAGTGAGCCAAGATGTGCCACTGCACTCTAGCCTGGGCAACAGTGAGACTCCATCTCAAAACAAAATAAAACCAAAACCAAACTTGATTTAAATGTGTGTAGGCTTCAAATTTATTTAATTATAGAGATTAGTATTCTCTTAAAAAATAAAACAAGGCTGGGCACCGTGGCTCATGCCTGGCCAACACAGTGAAACCCCATCTCTATTAAAAAATACATAAAAAATTAGCTGGGCATGGTGGCACTCGCCTGTACTCCTGGCTACTCAGGAGGTTGAGGCACGAAAAGCATTTGAACCTGGGAGGCAGATGTTGCAGTAAGCCGAGATCCCATCACTGTACTCCGGTCTGGACAACAGAACAGGACTCTGTCTCAAAAAAAAAAAAAGCACACAACAAACAAACGAAATAAAACTCACTCACGCATTGCATTTCAACCAAAGAAGTGAATCAGGAGTGGGAATCTCACATCCACATTTCACTTTTCTATCTCTTTCTCATAGGTATGTTTTTATGTTCTTTCCTGATGGAGTAAAGATCATGTTGCTTTCAGTGGCTTGTACCCTTGGGAGAGTCTGTGTGAGAAGCTGGCAGTGGTTAAAGTGTGGAAATGTCAGTATAAAATGTTTTTTCATGCATCTTTAGCTGATGTTGCTTGTTGGTTATTTGCAGTTCCAAATCCAGAGTTTTGACATTGTCTGCAGCCCAGTGTGGACCAGTAGAGACAGATGCTGCGATATTCCCTCTAGGGTAAGGAAAACAAAATTGAATCCTGTCATGGCTTTAACAGTCCCCCAGGAATAAACCCTTGTGCCTGGGAGAGGAGGAAGCACTCCACAGTTGCATTTCCAGGATGAAGCTAAAAGACACGCAACGTGTGGGTGCTCACCAGCTGCTACAGAGAAGGCCAGTGCCTGTGTGATCCCTCCCTCACAAGCTAGGAATGCACAGACTGTATCTGGAAATTCTCCCTAACAGAAGAGTCCTGCTAAGTTAATGTGTTTGATAAGCCCACTTACTATAAAGCCCTCTTATTGCTTGTAAAATATCAGTATTTTACAGAACAAACCGGCACCATTCTGGATAACTAAGGTTTCTAAAATGGTAGGAATAACCATAGTATTTCTATGTGAGATGATGGCTTTTCTTTAATAGTGTCTGTGTAGGTGGGTAATGGTTACAAAGTTGAATGTTGGTGATAGATTTGAAGCTTTTGGCCAGCAAAGACTCACATGCATACACAGGAAGAGTGTGCATTATTTATTCAGCAAAAATTTATTGAGCACCTATTATAAGCTAAGCAGCAATCGGTGTGCTTGTGGTAAGCCAGTAAAAAGTGAGTAATCCAGAGAAAGGCAGTGGAAGAGAAAGAATTAACAATGAAATATACACTATGTTATTGAGTGAAAGTCCTAGGATGCAAAACAAATCAGGGCAAAGGGATAGACAGTGATGGTAGGAAGAAGCAGCCCTCAGTGATAAGGGGAGATTTAAGCAGAGACCTGAATGATAATGGATATGAATAATGAATATGGATAATGGAGGAAGAGGAAAGAATTTTGGATCTTTTTCTGAATGGGAATTGATATTTGAGAGATACACAACGAGTCTCTAAGACCAGATTAGAGGAAATTGGATTAAATTACCAGTGGTCTCAGTGGTCTTGTAAACATTTGTAAGTGAGGTTTTCTAACATAATGCATAAAATAAAGACATAAAAGAGCACAGCAAGTTTCAACTTAAGACTATTCATAATGATAATTAAAATTATTTCTTTAAGTTGGGAAACAGACTTCCTTATACATGTAAGTGGGGGTGGGGATGGGAAGTCTTTTTTTTCCTCTAAATTTAAAGGTAAATATTCTTTGCAACATTTCAGAGGGATGAGGCAAAATGCCCTGCTTTTCCAAATTCTTGCACCTGTACACTGGACAGCGTTGGACCTCCAGGACCTCCAGGCCCTGCGGTAAGGAAACTGAAATAGTTACTCTGGTTTTTCTTTTGAAATCTTTAGAGTGATCATCCATTTGCCGGTATGGAGTCAATAATGCTTCAATTCATCCAGGTTTTCTAGGATAGAGTAAGCTAAATTGCAGACCATCTTTTTATTATGTTTAGACATCTGAAATGGAGTAAATTGGGAAGAATGTTTGATTCTGGCATTTAACATATTTCTTCAGCTATGCAAGAATGATAATATTGGCTAGGCTTCAGAAGCTTTTCTCTTAAATATATGAACCTGGGTTTCCCTCTGTAACTACATGACTGAAAATTCCTTACATCTCCTGAAAGCTTCTTATGTGTTTGGTATAAAGCCATAGTTGAGAGGCTGACCCAAGAACAACTTGTTGAGAACCTAAAACGCGTGCACCTTATGTAGCAGACATATTGTGAGAATAACATATAGAGAGGATAATTTACATATGTGATGATATTATAAACTCTGGGTTTGGAATAACTTGAGTGAGAAGACATGACCAGATTTATTCATTGGTTGGGAGGGGAGACCAAGAAAGCGACTGGGAAAACATGAAGATTGCAGTGATAGAGTTCATTGGTCAATGCGAAACCCCTTGACTTAGTCAATCCAGTATCTGATCTGGGCCAGTTTTGAGGATAGCTCTAATCTCTGTTGGCTTCTTTTAAGAAAATATGTAATTAACGTAGGAAGAGTTCAGTGATTCACAGAACACCAAAATTTACTATTCTTGGGTCATAGCAAATAATGTAGACTGATTTTAGGTTAATTACAAACCCGCTCCTCATATAAAGAATCAAAATGTCACTGGAATTACCATTCTTTATTTTTCTAGTAATAGTGATTTATATTTATAATCATGAAATTATATCCTGGATGTGACTTAGATGTTTTTGAGATGTTGAGATTTCTTTCCCCTGTAGTTGTGAGGTGACATTCTTGGATGCCACTGTCATATTTATTTCCTCTTTGTTCAGTTGTTTCTGAATTCCTGTTAAGTATATATTCTAACATTCTGAGAGATTTAAGATATTCTTCTTTTTGCCCATCATTTTCCCTGAGAAATGTAATTCACATAAATGCAAAGCTAATTTTTCTCTTTATTGTATACAAGTAGTATAATGTTTACTTTTCCCTGTAAACCTCTGATTTTCAAGTTAAAATTTGAAATTTGAAATATAATTTAAAAAAATAAGACACTCAGAATATACAAAGTTTTGAAATTCTCTTTCCTCACATATTTGTATGACATGAAATATTTGCTTCAATATTTTGCAAGCAGCTGTATTGATTGTCTGGAGAGTGCACTTTTTCCCAAAGCACTTTTTATATATCAACTTCTTCCTACTTTCCTATGTTCACACTAACATGTGCTCTATGTATTTTAGGGAGGGCCTGGTGCTAAAGGTCCCAGAGGTGAAAGAGGTATCAGTGGAGCAATTGTAAGTATATTTTAGAGTGCATTTAAATTTTCATCTATATGTTGAAGTCTGGTTGTTCAGATTTCCACAGAGGGGTTATGTGACCTTGAGCGAGTCAGCTCAGGTTTAGTGTGCCTCAGGTAACTCTGATGTCATAATGATGGATTAGACTACCCAGAGGAAGAAATGCATAGGATGCTTGTTATAGCTGTAACAATTACACATGGGGAAGGTGGAGAAGATCTTTAAGGGCTTGGCCAGAACATGGGGAAGCAGACGGGGTACCCCCATCCCACATGGAGCAGAGACCTGCTAGAGAGCTGGAGCCTGTTGGGAGCACTTCTGCTGCTCCTTTTGTCACCAGTCTCAGAAAAAAACACTGAGTGACTGCATATGTGCTCACAAGGGGTCATCTGCCCCTTCTGCCAGCTCCACACTGGTTTTCTGTAAGACAACTCAAGCTTCTCAGGGGACTATTTTATGAAGATAATGTGTAGTTTTTGGTCAGAATGTAATTAATGATAAAATAACCCCATCAGGAAAGGGCGAGATTGGGATGCTAACCCGGGCCTGTCTGATGCCAAGGCTGTGCCTTTTCCATCTAGACAGATTGCAGAAGAGCTCCAGCATAGGGCACCTCATCCATGGATGTCTGTTCTTGCCCTGCTTAATTTATATATACTTTAGTCCCAGAAATAAGCCCAAATCTAGGAGAAATGAGGACTTAAAATAGCTTAAAATAAATAAAATCTAGTGAATCTTGAGCTTTTAATCTCATATAAATCTATGAAAATAAATATATGTGTATTATATGCAATGTATTTTATTTTAAAAAATCTATTTCTTATAGGACTTTTATGGAAATTTAAGTGCTCTTGTGAATTTGTTGCACTTTTTAATAGTAAAGGGAAGAAACAAAATATATTAATAAATATATTCATAGATGTAGATTTCTAAAATATTTGCAAATATTATACGATTGATGTCTTAGGGTTATGATGACAAATGTCTGACTAAATGTCAGCACTGAAAAGATATTACATTACTTTGTGGTTGTCTCTCTCTTGTGTATTTTAGGGGCCCCCTGGTCCTCGTGGAGACATAGGTCCTCCAGGCCCCCAGGGTCCTCCAGGCCCTCAAGGACCCAATGGACTCTCTATTCCGGGAGAGCAAGTAAGCACAAAGGCTTTCTGTATTAAATGAGAATGGTGGATAAACATTGAGTTTAAAGAACCTTTTCTACATTTTGCCAAATTAAATGTTTTCTCAGATAATTCAGTGAGGTTAGTCATTGAGATAGCATTCCATGATGACTGTTATTTCAGATATGTAAATAGAATATGTAATAATATAAAACTGTGTAGAAAAAAATTACTGCTACTTATTTGACTTTATTAAAAATTTTCTTATAAGTAATATAGATACCACTTATGTTAAACTATATTCTTTTAAGGTAGGTATAATGTTCCATAATTATATAAAATTATCCCACAGCATCGTAAGTGGAAACTATAACACAGCATTTGTAGTTTAAAAAGTGAGGATTAATCCAAAAAAGGTTTATTCATCTCCTTTCAAAAAATACCCTTCTGTGCTCATTCTGAACCCTTACACTGGATTTATGAAGTGATGAAGATTTCATAAGTGACTCATGTCTTCCTTTTTCACTTAATCTCTGTGAAACGCCTGAGAACTGTTTTCCCATTGCTCACTCTAGGGTCGCCAAGGGATGAAAGGTGATGCTGGAGAGCCAGGACTTCCAGGCCGAACAGTGAGTTGGTCTCGAAGTTGCCTTTTCTCCCCCTGCCATGTGTTATTTGAAAATTTCCCTTTGTAGTGCCTCAAAAGGTGAGCCCAGGTTAAGTAGCAAAGCAGAAGCCTGGATATGTGTTTTACCTTGTTTCTGTTCATATCCTGGTCTTATCCTTCAAGTTGGTGCTGTTCAATTCAGGTATTGACTGAGCATCTACTGTATGCTTGGCAATGTGCTTGGCTCTGTTCTCCTGTGTCTTTCAGAGTCTCTGGAATTAAAAAAAAACATTTTGGAAAATAACAAGGATTCCCTTCCACACAGGAAGTATGTTGTAGTGTTTCACTGGTTTGTTTCCTTCTATGCAGGGAACCCCAGGGTTACCTGGCCCACCAGGACCAATGGGACCTCCAGGAGATAGAGTAAGTTTTCTTCGGCAGGCTATAATGATGTAGGAAATGATGTCACATGGTTGCCTATTAATTAAGAACCCTTCAAAATCCAGTTTTCAAGGCTGGTAATGAAGAGTTCGGGTATCTTGTGGAATGCTGCAAAGCTAATGTCAGTGGGCCATCCAACATCAGATCAATCTCAAGGTCTTTGAAACAGAACGGTGGGACTCTAGGGGAGTCTTTGAAATTTTAACTTTCAGAAAATTTCTTACTGTATCATATTCATAAAAAGAAGTCTAGAAAAGGAGTTCTAGCTGATTAAAAAGATTCAATAATCCCAGCAAATTGTTTTAAATCTTAAAATGAAAATCTTAGTTATGAGGCAGCTTTTCTGTAACCATGAGGATAGCCTTGACTCCCATGGCACTTTCTACAAACTCAAGGCATCCTGTCTACACTTTTAGAATTCAAATACCACTTCTAGGCATGGTGAACATGACCTCTAGGCTCTGTTCATCAACGATATGAAACATTTGGTTCCACAGGAAACCACGGATGCTTTAATAAAAAGAACCCAGAAATTTTTAAGAGTTTCTCAAAGCAAAGGAACTAAGGACTTTTCAGCGTCTTATGGTTCCAATAATAGTCTGAGAGTAGTCTGTGTTTTGATTAATCAATCAAGTTAAAATATACGACTAGCATCAGGATCTGAGGAAGCCAGTGCTATATAACAGCTGTCACTAAACATAGGTCTATAACCTTAATACCTCCAAGATACCATGGGCACAGAGGCAGGCCATTTAGAGGGAGCAAAGATTTGCCCTAAGATAATACAAAATGGTAGGTGATATGCCAGTGAACTTTATTTCCTCCCATGCCTTCTTTTGAATTTAGGGGAGAGATAAGAGAGAGGTCAAAGAGAAAAATGTATTTTCTGGGATATGGGATGCGGAGGTGGTTCTGACATATCCATTCTTCTGATTCCTGAGATTGGCACTTTAGGTTTTTTTTTTTTTGAATTTTTATTTTACAATAAAGGACAACAGTGACAGTACAAGGGTGACAAGTCAGTCTTCTTTATTAGAAAACAAACTCCAGAATATTGCAGTTGAGAAGTGGCCATGGACTGACTTGCTTGCTGCTGCTATGACTGAAGCCTTGTGCCCATCACATCCACACCAATGTGGGCTCCATGCAGACACATGGCGGGTCCCTAGCACACTTCCCAGCAGCACTCTATTTCTGGACTGGCGCTCAGGCAACCATCACCATCAGGCAGTGCCAATGCATACTTGAAAAGTAAGGGACTGGGAGGGACTGTGCTCTTCCATTCTCAAACTCTATTTGGTATACAGCTTTGTGGTGAGGCTACCCTGGGATGAGGGCAAGGGAACTTTTCAGGAAAGTGTTCTCCTTTTTCCTTCACAGCCTGTGTACCTACCTACTGCTTAGTAAACTACCACTAATGCAAACAGGAGGGTGCATAGCTGGTGGGTCATCAACAATTTTAGAGAGACTTTGAGTATGGGGATCTCAGCTGAAACAAAACAAAATTGAACTCATTACTGGAAGTGAAGAGAAGGAAGCACAAGATCAAGGCTAAGAGTTGTGGTGAGGAATGAAGACTTGTTAGCAGGATCAAGTGGGGAGAAACAAGATACAGAGATCGTCTTCAGCACAGATGATTTTCAAAATGAGACAAAGTGCTGGGGGCTATTAGAAAGTAGAAAAAGAACTACGTATATAGGTATCTGTACATGTGTATCTATGAAAATGGTCAGTGGTCTTCTCAGCCACCCTCACATGGGTAGCAGTGGAAATTACTGCTATAGCTTTGCAGCAGAAAGCGAGGAATAAAATAAAACTGTGGCACGAAGTTCTGTAGATGGCATAGTGAGTAGCCTTTTTGAGTACTTCACAGTAAATCTTCTTTATCTCAACTTAGGAATATGTTTCCTCTAAAAGGAAATGGTTGATCAGAAAGTTCTTAGGCTGACTAAAGGAGGATTAATTACTTAGAAATATGATACTTACCTTTAGAAAATGAGAAAGAGCATCCTATATAGTAGTTGGAGAAACTTGGGTGGAAGAAATTTTATTCAAATGGTCCAAGCAATATTTTAGGGAATTTTTTTCTTAAGTGGCCCTCAGAAGTGATGCTGATGTTACATCGGGTAGGCTTAGGATCTGTTTTTTGTTAACCAGGCTTAGATCTTCCAGAAAGCAGTCTGAACACTTATTCCTAAAACTTTCTGAAAAAAGTTTTTTTTTTTTTTTTTTTTTTTGTGGGGGAGAGTGGAATATTTCCAACAAATTTTAAATAAATAATTTAAACTTTTTCTATTGTAAAGTCAATGTACTAATAAAAAGTGTGGATACTTAATTCAGGAAGAGATCCAAATGGTCAACTTTTGTGAGAATCCAAGAATATGGATGAAATAACTTTTATTCTCTGCAGAAAATGAGACAAAAATCTCTGACAGAGGAATGCAACAACTTTAAAAAATGACCTGACTCAGAAATCCTCGGCTGGATTTCAGAGATCTGCTGTTGAGAATGAATACTAACTGGGTAGCAGGATGACTCATTCCAGGCAGAGGTCATTTGGCACTGTACAGAGAGAGAAAAAATAAAATAAAACATAAACGTGGGTGCACGAGCCAGAGATCAAGCCTGTGGGGAGATGTGCTCTGTTCCTGCCTAGGGAACTGATGCTGAGGCAGCTTTGGCCTTTGTGTGTGATGAAGAGAGACAGACCACTACAAAAATTAACTGTTTATTATCAGGATTGAGGATTTCCTCTCTTTTGAGTGGAGGGCAGTTAAGACAGCTTTGCCTCTGGTTTTTTTTTTGAAACAGGGTCCCATTCTGTCACCCAGGCTGGAGTGCAGTGGTGCGATCACGGCTCACTGCAGCTCCGACCTCTCGGGCTCAAGTGATCCTTCCACCTCAGCCTCCCAAGTAGCTGGGACCACAGGTGTGTGCGACCATGCTTGGCTATTTTTTCTTTCTTTTTTTTTTTTTTTTTTTTTTTTTTTTTTTTTTTTTTTTTTTTAGTGACAGGGTCTCCTTACATTGCCCAGGCTGGTCTCGAGCTCCTGGGCTTAAGCAATCCTCCTGCTTTGGCCTCTCAAAGTGCTGGGGTTGCAGACATGAGCCATTGCACCCAGCCAAGCTTTGCCTCTTTTGGGAGAGGAAGAGAGAAATTCACTAGGAGTGGAGACATAAATAGTCCTGCTCTAGCTGTCTGACAGTTTCTCAGGAAATGAGGAAGAGAGTTTTCTAATTAGGTGGTCAGCTTTCTCCATACAGACTTCTCCATGTCTGTATGGCAGGGTATTAAGACTTGAGAGCATATGTTAAAATAATTTTATTATTTATGTTTAATATATATTGTTACATAAGGGGGAGTTTAAATGTGTAATAAACTTTCATATTAAGTATTTACTACAGAGCTTAACATTTGCATATTTGATAAAGGAATGTTTTATAAAACTTGATAATTCCATCTTAAGGAAAGTTTAGGCTTTAGAACAGGATGTATTGACTAGTACGTATTATAAATATTCTACTAAATATATGGCTAAAATATCTGGAATCTGTGATAAAAGCAACAAGGAGAAATTCTTACAGTTTTGTTGGGGTTAAGGGTGCTGATATGATGGATGTGGAGAATGCCCCAAAGGGAAAAATGAATTTCTAAGCTGAGAATACAGTTCTCAGCAGACAAAGGAAGACTCTGCCACCATAGTATCTTCTTTTATGATATCACTTGCTTTTCTCAGCAACATTCCTTTCCTCTCACTTCCATCCTTCCTGGGCCAGCCTGTGGATATGGACTTTTCCATAGAAAGGGTCAATCTTCCTTTAGACTTCTTTATGCTATTACTAAAGCAAAAACTAATATCTTCATGAAGGGACTCTGCCTTCCTGGGAGAAGATTAGTTTGGCTCTTAAAATTGTTTTATTGATAGCTATACAATGAATGAGCATAGAAATTAATTATTCAGTGAAAGATGTAAGTTAAATTTTTTTTTTTTTTTTTTTGCTATGTTTGTCTTCATATTGAAAGCTTACCTGCCAAACAGCATGTTGGGCTAAATCTTTCTCTTCGCCCTTCAGCTTTAGCAACCTGTTTAGTATCTTTTCTTTTCACTTGCTCATGATCTCCCTAATCTGTAATTACTTTCATTTTTACAATAGGGCTTCACTGGAAAAGATGGTGCAATGGGACCCAGGGGCCCACCTGGGCCGCCGGTAAGAACTAAATGGGTTACATTTTTGTGCCCTCCACCTCCACCCTCTCACCCCATTTTGCTAGAGAAGAGCCAGGTAACCTGCCTTTGAAGCACATTCCATGTGTGCTGTGGAGTATATCATTGATGAATCTGTATTTTTATTTACCTACATCAAAATGTGCTAGAGAAAACAGATGTGTTAAAATATGGCATCTTTCTGTTTAATCAAGTTACACTTGAGAAAAAGAAAAAAAAATCCCTAACTAGCTGGCCACTAGTTGGTTGGTGCCTCAGTTTCTTTATCCCTACATTCCCTACATTGAATGGTTAGGTTTTATAAGCTCAGTGGTTGCATTATTTCCTGTTATAGAATTTTAATAATCTGTGGCTATAGCGTTTAAATTTCAAGAACATTTACTACTGAACAACCATCAGTTGTTCTGAGGAAGTTTTAGTTTGTTTGTTTTTTGAGACGGAGTCTTACTCTGTCACCAAGCTGTAGTGCAGTGGCATGATCTCGGCTCATTGCAACCTCCGCCTCCCAGGTTCAAGCAATTCTCCTGCCTCAGGCTGCTGAGTAGCTGGGACTACAGGTGCATGCCACCACACCCAGCTAATTTTTCGGTTTCACCATGTTGGCCAGGATGGTCTCGATCTCTTGACCTCGTGATCCACCCGCCTTGGCCTCCCAAAGTGCTGGGATTACAGGCGTGAGCCACTACACCCAGCTGGAAGTCAATTTTATCTACAACTAAAACAAAAGGTCTTCAACTTAAGATTTTTGGGAAAAATACTGAAACTAATGATTTTGAAACTAGCATCTGTAGACTTGCAGCCAGGTGAGATCCCAGTAAAATTGTTGGAGGTGATAGATAATATCTCCATGTCTGTGTGACAGGATATGAAGACTAAAGAGCATATGTTAAAATAGTTTTATTATTTATGGTTAAAATGTAGATCTTTGGGTAATGGGGGGTTTTAAATGCACAGCAAACTTTCATGTTAAGTATTTACTGTAGAGATTAACATTTGCATAATCGATGGAGTAAAGGATTGACAAAATCTGATCATTCAATTTTAGGAAAGTTTTAGGCTTTAGAACATGATGTATTGGCCAGTACATATTATAAATTAAATATAGGGCTAAAATGTCTGGAAGCTGTGGTAAAAGCAACAGGGAGAATTCTTATGATTTTGGTGGGGTTAAGGATGCTGACATGATGGAAGGGAATGAAAGTGTGGAGAATGCTCCAAAAGGAAAAATGAATTTCTAAGCTGAGAGTACAGTTCCCAGCAGACAAGGGGAAACTCTGCCACCATTGTGCCCAACTTAGCACAAAACTGGCCACCCTCTTAATTCTTCTCCAGCCCAAATTTTCAACATCTGTCTTTTGAAGGGTTGTCTGGCCTTCAATAGGACACTAAAAAAAAAAAGAGGGGAATTGCTTTTTGCAAATCCACTTTGTAACCAATGTACTAGGATCATAGTCTTAAATTGTGAAACTGATTGTAAACATAGGCATGTACTTTTCAAGTGGTCTCAAAATATATTTTAAAATTATGTAGTTTATAAGGATTGCACTGTAATTGTCAAGAGTTTTTTTATTTCATGTTATCTTAAAATTTGGTTTTATTCTTCCTGAATGTGTAATTATGAGCTGTTTCATGAAAAAGCTTTTAAAACAGGCTGTATTCATTTAGTTTAGATGGGATTTTCCCTTTGTCATAACAGTCCCCTTCTCTCTCCATTTGTTGTAGGGAAGCCCAGGCTCCCCGGGAGTCACAGGACCAAGTGGGAAGCCAGGAAAACCTGGAGATCATGGCAGACCAGTAAGCAGACAGCTTGCATGTCTACTGACAGTCATTTCACTGTGGAAATAAATAATGAGAACTGCAAGGCTTTGTCATATTTAGGTTATCTCTGCTTTAATGTGTTCGAAGCATTTGTTGAAACCATGCTAAACTCATGGATTTGACTTGGTACCAGTTCTAAATATTTCTCTCTGGGTTGTTATAATATTCTGGGATGAAAATTTTGGTTACTGGGTTTCTTTAAAAGGAGAATGGGATTATGAGCCAAGACACATATTTCTGCACTGTATAAACACTCAGAGCTGGGTCAGCAAAATGATTCTTTTTACTTAGAAGTGGTATGCTGCTTAAGATGGAAAAATACATGATGATGGTGCACAGTGCCTCCATCCCTAGCCTGCTAATGTTAACCCTTTTGTGGCATTTTCCAGTTTTCCATTTGTTCTTTTTATTTAGTTGAGGATGCTAGAACATCAGAACCAGAAATAAAAGTATTTATGGACTTTAATGGGTCATTTTACTTTTTAAAATACTGTCCTGCCCTGATTTACACATCATTTAACTTTCTCTTATGCAGATATTTTGGTTGAAATAATAGTTGAGATAGTAGTACACATATTTGGTATTTCCAAATTGGTATCTCCGAAACTGAATTTGAAGTTTCTAAAATATCCACAAGTATTTGTAATGACTATTGGGCTTCATTTTTTTTTTTTTTTTACAAGCTTTATGTTGTTTGTATTTATGAAGTGTGAATTTATTTAAGGAGTTTTTTTTTGTATGAATAGCATCCTGAAATATAAAAATATATCTTAAAAACAATTAAGTCTAACTATTAGCAGTGACAAAAATTTATCAGAGCTCTTCTCTGGACAGAATGTTTCCTTTTTAAAGTATTGTTCAAATTACACAAACCCAACCTTTAAAAAAAGTAATGTCAGACAGACTTAGGATTGGACATTTATGTGATATGGCTTGCCTTGTGTGGTTCATAAAATTAAGCAAGCAGCATAAAGATAGAAGGACTCCTGATATATTAGGTTAAAAGTAATGACAAAAACCACAATTATGTTTCCAACAACCTAAATACTTTAAAATCTGTGTGTACCCTAGCATGTGACTTTTTTATATTATTATTTTTATTTTTTTAATTATACTTTAAGTCTGCGATACATGTACAGAACGTACAGTTACACACGTATACATGTGCCATGGTGGTTTACTGCACCCATCAACCTGTCATGTACATTAGGTATTTCTCCTAATGCTATCCCTCCCCTAGTCCCACCCCACAACAGGCGCCAGTGTGTAATGTTCCCCTCCCTGCATTCACATGTTTTTATTGTTCAACTCCCACTTATGAGTGAGAACATAGCATGTGACTTTACTACTCTCTTTTCCTCAAAGGATCATGGTACGAACTTTGCAAGAGCAATTATAAGTATATGAAACCTTTTTTTTTTTTTTTTGAGATGGAGTCTCACTCTGTTGCCCAGGCTGGAGTGCAGTGGCATGATCTCAGCTCACTGCAACTTCCGCCTCCAGGTTCAAGCAATTCTCCTGACCCAGCCTCCCAAGTAGTTGGGATTACAGGCGTGCACCACCACATCCAGATAATTTTTGTATTTTTAGTAAAGATGGGGTTTCACTATGTCTTCCAGGCTGGTCTCGAACTCCTGACCTCAGGTGATCCACCCACCTCAGCCTCCCAAAGTGCTGGGATTACAGGCATGAGCCACCGTGCCCAGCCAAGTATATGAAACTTTTCTACCCATTCAGCATTCCATTTTGTTTTACTATGACCTCAGTTGTGTCTTATATAAGAATATTAGTCATATAATTGATGGCTGTAGCTAGAAGCCTGAAAGAAATGTCTACTGCTATTACTTGAAATATGATCTCCAAATATCAGCAATAAAGATGATTTCCACAAATCATGCACAATAGGACAATCTCAGAGTGCCAGTAAATTAAAAAAACACATAGCAGAAATGTGAAAAATAGCAGTAAATGTAAAAAATCCTGCATTTGCAAAATGCTCCAAATACAATATTAGTGTTTCCACAAAAATCTAATAATTTTGGCAAAGAAATAGACAACTCCAGCTTTTCTTATGATAATTATAATTTTGTATACATTTATTTAGACCCCAACACTTCCCCTTTTCTCCTTCATTTTCCTTGTCCTTCGAAATTTCACAAGTTTCATAGCAAATTTCCTCTCCTTTTTTTCTCTATTTTATCTTATCTTCCTCTAATTTATGAAACCAAACATAACAGATGGGTATATATAGGTCTTAGCAGAGAGCTTGGCTTAGTCATTGTTAGCTTATGTCATTAGCTATTATAATCAGTTGGTATCTTCTTGCTTCCATAGGGGATGTTTCCATGAGATGTTCATAGAATACATCATTAAGTATTTAGTGCCTAAACTATGCTAGTCAGTGTTCTACAGTCAGGTGATATAACAGCAAACAAGACAGAGTTCTTGCCTTTATAAACATTCTCTCAGGGGATACAGACAAAACCATGTAAATATAGTTTCCTGTGATAATGAGTGATATGAAGAAGCGAAAAACAGAGTAAGGGGATTAGAGAAAGATTGTGCTGGTGGGAAGGCAGCTATTTTGGATACAGTCATCCAAAAACCTCTCTGAGGAGGTGATATTGGGATGAAATGAGGGAGCAAGCTGTGTGATCTATGGAAAGCGGGTTCCAAGCAGGGGAAACAGCATGAATGAAAGTCCTGGCTGAGGACTGAGTCTGACATGTGAAAGGAATATCAAACAGGTCTGGGTACCAAAGTGAAGAGAGTTAAACAGAAAGGGATAAAATATGAGGTCAGAGAGCTAGGCATATATAATCATGTGGACCATGTAGCCCATGGTAAGGAATTATTATTTTCCTCTAAGTGTGATGGGAAGCTCTTGGAGTCAAAGGAATGACATGATAATTTTTCTTTAAAAAATATCATTCTGGTTTTTATGTGGAGAATAGACTAAAAAGGAGCAAAATGGGGAGCAGGGAGAGCAGTTAAGAGGGTATTGGAGTAGTTCAGGCAAGAGTGTTGGTTTGGACTGCAGTGGTTTCCATGGAGATGGTAAGAAGTGGTTTGGTATGGGATGTTACGTGATTTGTCAATGATTTAGATGTTCCATCAGTGATAGCAGTTGGCATCCTGGAAATATATTACTGAAAGACAAAAACTTGCCGCACTCTAGGGAAACCTTTCCCAACATCTCTTATGGTCAGTGAGAGGCTTATGACAGTGTAGGGACAAATATTCTATGCCTGTGTTTTGATGTAGGATCATTCAGATTGAGTTATTTAATAAGAGAGAAACCCAGTTTCTTTTATCTCAGATGCACAAAGAATCACTGGAAGAAGTTAAGGGATATATACTGAACTAAGGAGCTGACAAAAGCCTGCTGGTTCTTAGTGAGACTGAATGGAGATTAACCTCATGGATGTTCCACAATAACCAGCTGAGCTAACCAACCGTGATGACATAAAGCAAAGTATGGCAGCACAAGGGCACTCTTCATATATATATTAGTTCCATATGTATCATGAATTGCATTGTAAAAAGTGTGTATGGTCCATAACTTTTACAATTGTGACCACAAAATTCACATCTGTATACTGTTTTGGAGGACATGTGCTTCAGAGAGATGGAGGGGGAGGAGGGAGGAGAGAGAGAGAGAGAGAGAGAGAGAGAGAGAGAGAGAGAGAGAGAAAATTAGATTAGATTCCTTTTTATAGAAAAGCCAAATGTAAGTAAATGGATATAAATGTGATGTATCATTTTGCTAATGCTTTAGAAAACAGACCTTGTTCTCTTTCATCATGATGTCCATTCATGCATCATTTTAGAATATGTTTGTCAGTTTCTAATGTATACAATTCATATTTTTCAGGGTCCATCTGGGTTGAAAGGAGAAAAAGGTGATAGGGTATGTATTTTTAAAAAGTCTGACATTTATTTTGTTTGTTAAACATTGAAGTCTAAAACTATAGAACTAATATGCTAATCATTTTCATTAATTCAACAAGGGAGACATCGCTTCCCAGAACATGATGCGAGCAGTTGCAAGACAAGTCTGTGAACAATTGATAAGTGGTAAAATTTCTTTTCTTTTTATTGTATGAATGGTTTTAAAATTAATTGCAGGAAAAGGCAGAGTTTGAGTCATTAAGTTTCTAAGAGAGAGATTTCTCTTTCATTTCAAGAAGCTCTTGTTTTTATACATTGTCAGTTTTGCCTCTGATTAGATAATGATATTTTAAAGATTGTCAGTAAGATAAAATAATAACCCAAGGCAAAACAATAGCAGCAACGTTAAATACTAAGACATTGGATATTTTAAGTTATGACCTTTAAGTCATTTTGTGACCTTAAGGAAGGGGGCCCACCAAGATGAATTTGATCAGTGAAAGTTGATTTTGGTAGGAAATTTTCTTTTGCCTTTCTGTTTTTCGCAGGCTCTTCTTATTCCTTAAGGCCTGTTAAGTAAGAAAGCTCAGTACCTGAAGACTGATGTGGGCCTTAAACCCGGAGCTCGTTCTTGAGAAGTCTTAATCAATGTTTTCCAAAGTGTGATACTTAGGAACACCTGCTTAGAATCCCCTATGTTGCTTGTTAGAAGTGAGAGTTCCTGCTTCATGCCCTAAGATTAGTGAATCATTGTCTTTGGAGATGAGGCCCAGAAATCTGAATTTTTCAAGGTGTCCCACAGGCAATTCCAGTTTGCACTGACACCTGATTATCATTGCTTTAGGTACATGAAATATTGTAGAATTACCTAATTATAAGAACGGCTTTCTTTCGAATGATGTCATCTGGCAAACCTCAAGACTTTATTTCAGAGCCACATTAAACTTTAACAACTCTTTTATATTTGTAGTAATGTTTGTGGCTTATAGGTCAGGATTTTATGGAAACAATTATTTATCAGGGCCCATTTCGTCCTGGATGACTTAGACGGTCTTAATTTTATTTTTAGGATTCTAATTAGATTGTTTCCTGGAGGGGGTGCAGAATGGAGACGGGTTTCACTAGACACTAAGAGAAAACAGTTTCACTCTCTCATCGCTCCTTTACTGCATTTCTTACCAACAAGCCTTATTTCTACTTGTAGGTCAGATGAACAGATTCAATCAGATGCTGAATCAGATTCCAAATGATTACCACTCCAGTCGCAACCAACCAGGTCCGCCAGGTCCACCGGGACCTCCTGGCAGTGCAGGAGCCAGAGGAGAACCTGGACCCGGGGGGCGGCCAGGCTTCCCGGGCACACCAGGGATGCAGGGACCTGCTGGAGAACGAGGTGGGCATTTCTGGCTGCTATATTGGAATAAAGGAAGGAATCTGCAAATGTAGGAGTTGGGATAGGTTGAAAGCATCTGGAAGGTGACCCAGGCAAACTGCTTTCCCTGGTCTTGTTTGGACAGCCTCAGAAGAGCTGTTAGGCAACTCACAGGCCATAGAGATCCATGACTTAGAAAAATGGCGTGTTTTTATCAGATCTTAGTAAAGATAATGCTATTCTTTTCACTTTTGTTGTTGTTAATGGGAAAAATTGTATCTTGGCAAATTAAATCAGCTACTAAAATCTTACTACTCTCTGTGACTGCGGCAAGAGTTGAGCAGCAGCTGAATGTTCTTAGGCAGCCCTCGAGTTTTAGATCCAACTTAATTTGGTTCCTTTATTCAGGGCCTGGCACTGGTCTTATATATTTGTTTGACTCTAATTTCATGGTATTGATAAGTGCAGTTGAAGGAAAAGGAGAAAAATAGGACTATTTGATTTCAGGTATTTCAGGACTCTGAGTACCCACTTTTGTCAAAGGAGTACTTAATATTCTAGAGAAAACCTAGATATTTCTATAATTCTGCTAGTTTGGCTGCTGTACTAATAGGGCTACTAAAGATAAAATGCCTTTAATATGTTTTTCAATGTGATATTATAACTGTTTCTTCAGGATTACTGTTCCTAATTGCTATTTAAAAAATATATTAGACATGTTTGTTTGCTTCAAATAATTTTTCCCCTGCCTCGTAGCCAATTTTTTTTCTTGGCCATGAGTCTAGAATTACACAAATGTCTAGAAAGAACTTGGCCTAAAGAGTGAACTTCTGTGAAAAATTAGGTTCTGCTTTCACTAAGGAAATGAATTACTTGAATGAAATATTATCAGCTAAGACAAAAATTACATGTTTCCAGGTAATTTTACCCCTTTGCTTTCTTTTTTTCTCCTTCCTTAGGTTTGCCAGGAGAGAAAGGTGAAAGGGGTACTGGATCTCCAGGGCCTCGGGGGCTGCCTGGGCCCCCAGGTAGGTTTGCTAGTAAATTAAACAGGCAAATAGTATAAATACTGAGAGAGCACACCGTCCTGAAGAGATTCACGCTTCATCCTGTTATAGCTTCAAGCACACTTATTACCATGGCATATGTTTCAGCAAGAAGTTCAACCTCCATACTTCATTTTTATGTTCCCTTTGTTCAAAAAATGAATAGGTTCTATTACGTCTTAACTATAACATTAATATATGACGGAATGAGTTTTAGTGACACAAGGTTTGCTATTTCCCTCCCTTTCTTCCTTTTTTCCTTCCTTCCTTCCTTCCTTCCTCCCTCCCTTCCTTCCTTTTCTTTCTCTCTATTTCTCTCTCTCTCTCTTTGTTGAATTCTTGAATTCTTACTCATTTTGTTTGGTCTCATAGTCTTTAAAGATGGTTACATTTCTTGTTTTTTTCCAGTAGTCTTCACTATGGGGCTATTAGACTGAGAAAACAGCCTCATTGAAAGGTCTGACATGTTGCTAAATTTCATTCACTGTTCTCCCAAACCATTTTGATATTTTGGAAAGGACTACTACTTATCTGATGCATTTTGTTTACTAGGTTGTAAAATGATTTTTTTTCATTATAAGGCACATGATACCCTTGCAGACAAGGACAGCCCTATGGTTAAATCTTTCCATTTATGTTAACCATAACTATGATTTGATCCAGAAATAACATTGCTTTGCTAAGTCTGGAGTTGTGGAGCAGACACTGCCCTGTTTTGATGGCAGCTCAATGTGGCTGCCTAACAGAGCTGTTTCCTTCAGGTCCTCTTTTCCCTGTGGAGTGGGAGCAAACCAAACGACTCACTGCTATCTCTGGTTTGGCTGAATTCGCTAAATCAGGTTTTCTGGAACAAAATAGTTAAAGCAGTAGATTTATGGCATTAACTCTGATGAGTCACTGGTAAGAAAGTTCCATCACACCTTAGTTCATATTGGGTATTTCTTAAGGTAACATTTCCTTACCATACAATAGTAAATTGTCTAATCTTGAGATAGTGGAGGTGGCACTTAAAGTACTGTGGCTACCTCAGGAGTTGTATTTGACAAGAGGGGAAATATATTTGTTTTAATTCCACACTAGGTCCACAAGGAGAATCCAGAACAGGTCCACCAGGGTCCACAGGTTCAAGAGGTCCTCCTGGTCCCCCTGGCCGTCCTGGAAACTCAGGTATCCGAGGACCCCCAGGTCCTCCTGGATACTGTGATTCGTCTCAGTGTGCCAGCATCCCATACAATGGGCAAGGCTATCCAGGTATGTTGTTGCCATTGTAGGAACCCCAATTCACCTGAAGTAAAGAACTTTATGGAAATGAAGTTCCTTAGGATTGAAGGAAGGTTGATTTGAGATGTCTTGAAGATATCAACTCTTTCAATTCTGTTTTGATTATATAATAGTAGTGTTCACTACCATAGCATAAAACATTATTTCACTGTTAGGATTGAATTAATTATTTTGTTTTTTTTCTCCATATTTCTGCATTTACCACATCACATCAGAAAACTTTCCTTATTTCTCTTGGGACTTCAAAGAATGCTAGCAATTGACTTTTTTTTCCCCCCCAAAGATTGGGAACAGGGATTTGTTAAATACAACTGTAGAATGCCAAGAGTATGTATTTAAAAATTGTTTTGGGAATCTAATTTGTAGGTAAACTGTGATAATCTGGTGCAGATGACTGAACATAATTAACTGTCCCATGCTAGCCGTGGAATTAATATTTATAAAATCTGGGGCTTAATAATTGTTTTTAGAGAATTGTTAATGAACTTCTAGTGTTTGACAATTATAGAGGGCAGAAGTCTCCTATACCTGATTTTGTGAGACGTGAGGACTGGAGAGATATGCCAATCTGGAAATAAGATAGTCATGCTGTGATCAACGGTGACCATTTCTTTAGTGCACCCTCAAGCATCTTGCAAATTTAAAAAATGATACTGCTGTTTGATATGATTTGCTACTTGCAAATAGTGCATGAGTAGTTGAATATCTGAATATCTATATATCTATATATTTATATGCATAATTACATATGACCAAAAGTAATAAATCTTAATGTATGTTCTCATGCAACCCATTCACAAAATTGCAATTTGATTCTTTATAAAATAAATATAAATTACCACCTCCTTATGGCATGTGTGGATAACTAAAAATATATGGATATATATATATGTATACTTTAACCATTACATACATAGATGGATGTGTATTTATATTTTTTACTTAGTCATTCAACTTTTAAAAACTATCATCTTTGACCTGTTTCAGGTTCCGGCTAACACATTTTCTAAGTCGCCAGTGCTGCTTACAGTTTGAATACATGAAAATCCTGTTTCTGAGATGTTTGCGCACGTGCTTATTAGGAAATGATTCTGTACGGAAATCTCACCACAGATATGGTTAATGAACCGGGTTGACATCACAAAGGAGGGTGGAGACTCTTTTTACTAACTTGAATGAGACAAAAGCAGTGGTGTCAGTTTATAAGCCTGAAGCATTTCAGTAATAATGTAGAAAAAACATTATTTTAAAAAAGTTCCAACACACAGCCATGAGGAGCCTCAGTCGTGAAAGAGGTGCATAATAAAACTACTAACCAGCGGAGACTATGCCATTTTAAGAAAAACAATTAACCTGTTTAAAGAGAAATGTCTTATGTAAATAATAAACTAATTGTGGCTTGTAAATGATTTGTATGTGATCCTGTCGACTAAAATCACTTAACAATTCTACAGTAAGCTTCTGCATCAAAGCCTGCCGCTTGCTCTATGCCGGAATAACACCAAATGGAATCTCTTCATCTCTTGCTTGTTAGCGATGTGTCTGATTCAGGGCATTTGTCTTTTTGTTACTTTTTTGTCCGTGTCCTCTCATTTGGGTTTTGTAACTGCAATTTTCGAACCAAAGTTTAAAATCACCTTTTCTTCCTGTTGTGCTGTAGTCACTGGTGTTCCTCACCTACCAGCTGTAACTCAGTCTGTGTGAGGTACAGCCACAGAAGATGTCATGTACTGTATATTACCTGGTGATAGTTGCTTTTCACCCCCTGAGTTCAGTTTCTAGGAGCCAATAAAACTTTCCCTCACCTCCTCATCTTTCCAAGTTGTTCTTTGAATTGAGGAGTTTGAAGGCATGAACAGTTACTTGGGGATTTGCGAAAAATCCTACTTAGGTACTGCGTTTACAGTTCTTTGGCCCAGTTTCTGACCCTTCCCAGGTATTTGTGCAATGATTGTATTTACTGCTGGATCTTTGAAGGTTTTTTTTTTTTTTAAGAAAGTGCCATTTCATTATTTGATTATCACCAAATTCTCTGGAAGTAATCGGGACATTGTAATTTATCTATTTATAATTGTGAGATTAAGACTGGAGTGCCATCACCGCGGGTGATGATTTAGTTTTTGTTGTGTATGTGTGTGCCTTCCATATCATGCCATAACTGTAATGTTGAATCGGACAGAGCCTTATGTGCCCGAGGGCGGGGCCTACCTGCCTGAGCGCGAGCCCTTCATCGTGCCGGTGGAGCCCGAGCGGACGGCGGAATACGAGGACTACGGCGGCGACGAGCCTGCAGAGGAGCCTCCTCCCCACGGGCGCTGGCGGCGCCCCCTGCCCCACGGACCCGGGCAGTGAACCAGAGACCAGGCGCAGCGCCGCGAGGCTGGGGAAGTTGTTGAAATTCTCATTTACAGGTCAAATAGAGCAGTGTACGTCTTTTCTGCGGTGTTTCTTCCAGCGTTGCTTCATCCAGGAGTAGCCTTTCTGATTGTAGAGAAACTTGTTTCTACGGGAAGCCTAGCTCCCAGCACGCAGTCTGTAGACATTTTTGCCTTTGCCCTTGAAATGCTTGCAAAATACTTTGTTCACAAAATCTGCGAGGAGAGAACATGCCGAGTGCCTTTAGTTAGCACAGCGGGCAGCCTCAGTGAAACTCTTAGGTTAAGCAGTAAGTCCTGGAACCCAGAGCTACTGTGTGTTTCGAAAGGGCAGTTTATCTTTTGCTATACTTATTTGCAATTCAATTACACCACGATTCAAATAATTCCCCTCCTAAAACCAAAAAGGAGGGAAACGTCAACTCCGTTGCAATTATTTATCTTCATCTTCTATCTGTTATACACCGGGGCATAGAATGCTCGTAATACATCTCTTTTAACGACCACAAACCTTAAGCCATGTAGGTGAAGTTAGTGCATCAACGGGAAACAGTTCCATATTGCCTTAAACCTCCTTGTTTTAGACACACTAACATTTATGCCAAATTGCAGATTATTCTGCAGAGATGGAATTGCATGTTTGTGTTGTATATTTAGTATGAACATTTTTCAAAATATAATATTTCTTAGTTATCAAAAGCAGTCGGAAAACATTTGCAAGACTATGAACATAGAATTGCTGCTTTTATATTTTAACAGCAAATTGTGAATTTCACTGCCTTATATTATTTATTTCTGAAACAAAAGAGGCATTTTTCAATAAAACTACTGAAAATTTGACATGGCACGTTTCTTTCTTTGAAGGGCCCTTTGGACTGCCTCAAGTGGTTGTTACAACAAACAAGTTCATATCCTTGGATACGGTTACAAATCTTGCTAATACTATTAAATTATGCTAAATAACTTTAGATTTTTAATGATATGGTGAAGTCACAGAAAGAAAGTGGTGAGAGCTTTAAAAAGCCCAGCAGATTCCAAAGGCTTTATTAGGAATATAGGGGATGTGTGGGTTGGTGGAAAAACAACTACGTATCCTAGGAGACCCCAAACAACCAAATAATCTCTAACAACCCCACATGATTTCATATGCATTTAATCACTTTTCTATACCATACTTAACCCAAAAGCATGTTTAATTGCTAGAAGGAAAATTCCTTAATGGAAATTTTTAGATTTAGCTATGACTTCTTTTCTAAACCATTCTAAATAGCAACGAAAACAATGTAAATATTGGTTTGAAAGAACCAATATCAGTTGAAGAGAGAAGGGTAGTGATAGGAAGTTTTCCACAGAGCAAAACATCTGAGTTAAATACCTCCTGGAGAGTAGGATCAAAAGGAACAGATGATACAGGAATGCATTACATTTAGGAGGCATCAAGCATAGCATTCACCTGTAAACCCCAACCCGTGCACTTTTAAAGCTAGAAGATCCGCTGAGATTATCCCAGTCCAACTCAATTCTTTTGCTTTATGGAGAAGAAACAGACTGCTAATTAATATCAGAACATGACTGAGACTCTGGGTCTTGTGATTCTTAACCTAGTTTATCACTAGATTGCTCCCCTGACTCCCATCTTCTTACTCTCTGGGCAGGAGCTTTCAAACCTCAAAGTTCTATCAATTTATTTTGATTAGTTTCTGATTCATTTGGGTTTCTGATGCTCCCTGATGAATAACATGTGTATCAAGAGTCTGAAGATGGATGGGTCCTCATGCTACTAACCCAGTGGAGTCCCAGAGCCACGTGGATAGAGGCATAAAGAAATTGTACTTTCTGTCACTGGCTAGATGTGAGTTTGACTCTTGATATTGGCAATGCACTGATTAACCAGTTTCTATTCTGTTCTGGGAACTTGGGGCCAAGGCAATCCAAACCAGGGGCTAAGCACAAAATTAATACTAGCTGAGATTCTTGTTGTGATTTTTGTTTTCATAGTATTTACTTTTTAATTGTGTTGGCTGGACTTTGTGTTAAAATCATTTTTATAATCCTTGATTGAGCACATATGGGCTAAACAATGGGGCGAAGAGAACAGATAGACTGGCTTTAAAAACTCATGATAAAAGTACAAAAAATCAAACATGTAGGTGCTGGTTTACTTATCCAAACTTTTTTTGAGGAGAATGCAAAACAACTTGAAACACTTTTTCTAACCGTTTCCATTTGGAAGTATTATAAGAAATTCCTTATGTGTAATTTATATTTGGAGCTAGGGCTCTCATTTTTAAGAAAATAGCCTGAAATAAATATGGGCAGAGGCTTTAGCTTCTAATGAAGTCTACAGTGGGAAAGCTTTCAAAATTTACAAATAGCGGGCCGGGCGCGGTGGCTCAAGCCTGTAATCCCAGCACTTTGGGAGGCCGAGGCGGGTGGATCACGAGGTCAAGAGATCGAGACCATCCTGGTCAACATGGTGAAACCCCGTCTCTACTAATACAAAAAATTAGCTGGGCACGGTGGTGCGTGCCTGTAATCCCAGCTACTCAGGAGGCTGAGACAGGAGAATTGCCTGAACCCAGGAGGCGGAGGTTGCGGTGAGCCGAGATCGCGCCATTGCACTCCAGCCTGGGTAACAAGAGCGAAACTCCGTCTCAAAAAAAAAAAAAAAAAAAAAATTTACAAATAGCTTTTCTAAGGATCCTAATTTCTGAGTATTTGTATAGACTATTTGTACAATGACAAGTATATTTTCTTAAATATATGAGCATTCATTTTTGAGTCTATACGGAATTCAGCTACCTGGGCAGTTGCTCAAATGTAGATTTTATTTTTTTTGTGCAAATAAGGTCAATATAATTGTTCCTAAATATTTGTTATTCATTGTATCTATTGCACAGCATTTGGCACGTACAATTCTTCCTCATTTGGTTTTAATCATAATTTCTCCATAATAAAAAAGGGTTTGTGATTATACTGTCCTCATGTGGTCTGCCTCATAAACACTAGCCAGTTATATAAAAAATTGCTGTAGTGACTCTTTATTTTCAAAGGCAATCTTTTAAATACAAAGTAGTATTGATCCTTAAGTTCTTTTACACCTGTGGTCAGAAAATGGATTTAGATCTGAATATCTATTTAAGTAAACGTTTATTAGCTTTTTCACTGTTAGATCAGGCTGCTGCAGGCAATTGGAAAAAAAGCCCACATGTACTAGCTTTTAGAGAATGACCCTATGTTTCCTGTCTCTAACCCTGATCTCTTGTCTAGTTCTATATCGGTATGTTGAGCTGTACTGCATACCCCTCCATGAGTTCCACAGACACCTCAAACAACACATCTGGTATTTATTAGGATTAAGTTCAGCTGTGAGTAACAGACAGCTACAAAATTACAGTGGCTTAAAGAAGTAGAAATTTCTTTATTTCTCATGTTTGAGAAGTTAAGGAACCAGGCTCCTTCTATCTCGCTGCTCTGCGTTTTGTAATTTCTATGGCCAAGTTAGGCTTATGGTCTAAGGTGGTTAATAGAACTGTAGCTATTATGCCCATATTCCCCAGCAGGAAAGAGAAGGAGGTGAAGAAAACACCTCGTCTTTTAAAGGCACCTCCTGGAAGTTGCAAACACAATTTATATTACATACCATTCGCCATAACTTAATCATTTGGCTACGTTTAGCTATAAGGGAAACGGGAAATGTTATCTTTATTCTAGATGGCCATGTGCTCCATGAAAATCGGCTACTTTGTTACTATGTAAGAAAAATGACAGGTGGAGGTAAACTCAAGGTTTTTGTCTTTCATGCAATGTCCAGATCTGAACAAATATATATACTATATATATAAATATATAGTATATATATTTATAACATTATAAATTATAAATATATAATTTATAACAAATTATATATTTAAATATAATTTTACTTCATTGTCCCCACCAACCACCAAGTTACTCAGGCTAGAAGTTTGAGAGTCCTTGGAAACTTCCTTCTGTCACTTCTCACATCCAATCAAGTCTAGCAGATTCAGCTCCTACATATATCTTAATCATCGGGTTACTACTCAATTTCAGACCCTTGGGATTTCTTGTCATGACTGTAATTCATAGTTTCTTGAACGGTTCCCTTCCCATAGCTTTGAATCCCCTTAAATGTCTTCTACACAGTTGTCAGAGTGACTTATCTAAAATGCAAGCCTGACCATGTCATGTCTCCTAGTCAACATTCTTCAGGTGGCATATAGATTTCTCTGCAAATCTTGACTCTGCCAGTTTCCTATTCCTCCTCTCTCACCAACTTTTCCACTGGACTACCTAGAGTTCCTATTCTATTATTAACAAACATCTCCGAATCCTCAGCCTCTATAGTGAACAATCCCAGCACCTCCTGGATTTACTCTGAAACTACTGCAGCGACTTTTTATGCCTCCCAGAGTGGGTAGGTGGGGACATGTCCTCCTCATTTCTCAGTGCTGTTCCGAATAGAAACCAGTAAGTCTTCCTTCTGCTACAAAAAGCATTTATCATTGGAAGCTCACAGCTAACTTCACATCATTATAACCTGTTTACTTTGTAACATAGTAGCTGATTTTCATGGGTCAGATGGCCATCCAGAATAAAGCCTCCAGTAGCAGCTATAGTATGTGGCTCTCAGTGCTTTTCTCCCTCCTCATATCTGCCATCTTCTGGGGACACTTCGGCATCCACCAACGTCCTCAATTATTTGAACTTCTTATTTTCAAGCAATTATTATTATTTTTAACTCAGACTCAGCTACTCATATCTCCAAGATCTTAACTTGGATTTGAATTCATTACAAACTGCCACAACTTTGAAATCACTAAGTTAGACGCTGAGCTCTCCTGGGGCTTCTAGCTCATCTGCTCAAGTATTCCCACTGTAGCTGTTCCTCAGCTCCACCATGACACCCAGTGCAGTGAATCTTCTACATTCTTCCATGCATTAGTCCCTCCTTGTCTTCACTTCCTTTCTTATCCAGCTTGGATTCCATGTCCTCGTAAAACTGTTTATCGAACAGGCTTAACTCTAAGGGGGTATAAAACCAGCTCTGTGGCTGGGCGAGGTTGCTCATCCCTGTTTCAGCACTTTGGGAGGCCGAGGCAGGTAGATCACCTGAGTTTGCAAGTTCGAGACCAGCCTGATCAACATGGAGAAACCTCGTCTCTACTAAAAATACAAAAAATTAGCAAAACGCGATGTTTCAAAAAACAAAACAAGAACAACTCAGCTTTTTTGTTTGTTTGTTTGTTTTTATTTAGTCACTGCCTTCAGTGAGGTTCTATGAATATTATTTTTCTATCCTTTATCATATCTCAGACAGATCCATTTTTTTTGGATAATTTTAAGCATGAAAACTTCAATCTAGTCCAACTTACTCCAGTTGAAACCTTTTATCTAAAACCTGGCTTAGTATTTATTTTTCTTTCTACCTTAAAGCCAGATCTTAGACGTAGGACTTGGGCTGCAGAGATGGGCATGTCAGCTCTTTCACTTGAGCTTCTCCAGGGTCCACATAGGAGAAGCATACTGAATGAAGAGGAGTTGAGGTTTCTTCCATGTAACCTGTGCCATGAGAACCCTCTTTTGGAGGTGGCAGGTGCCCAAATGCTGCTGCTCTCACGGGGTTTCTCAGGGGGCTTGTAGGACCCATTTATTTTCAAAGTGACCCTCTTAGTGTACACTCAGCTTTTGCTTCCGTGAAACACCTAACAGCTACTTACTGCTAAGGTCCAGTCCCCTGCCTAAAGTTCTCTCTGGAAGTATTCCAGCAGGATGGCTCATATCTGGCTACTTTCCAAGTGTCCATTTGACCACAGAAGACTAAAACATCCTTGTTAAGCACCACAACGCTGCTTCTCTTTGCATGCCATGTACCATTCATGTTTTCCCCTTCAAGCACATAAGCCTGTAGGCTAGGTCTTCAAGTCTGCTGTGTAATAGATATCCACTTACAGAATAACATGCTCTAATAGGCACTCCTCAATCTCTACGAGTGATTCCCTTAGAACCTCCTTCACACAGGTCACTTGGGTGAGAGTTTGAAGCACTCTTTCTACAATGGAGGGTAAAAGCCACAACTTGGTCATATAACAATGATTACCTGCTTCAGTGGAATCATCTTGATTCTCAATCTTTTGCAAATATAGATTGCTTGGGTGTGATGGAGTGATAGTTTAGATGGCAGAGCCAGTTCTGCTAATTCTTAGAAATCCTGTGGGAATATGCTTTATGTCCTTCTTTAGAATGTGAGTGGTACATAACAGTTGTTTTCATCTTTATAGCTATTTGCCCAGTTCTGAGTCAAAAGGAAGAATACTGTTTAGCATCTTGGTACCCCAATAAGCCAAATTCCCTTGCTCTGTTATCCTGTCACAGGTGTGTATTAAAATCCTAACTCTAGATTATCCCAGCTGCTTGTAATCTCCATGACTGTACCCTGATACTGAGCACAGTTGAAGAAAATCACTGCTGGGACAGATTGTTATGTCTAGAAAAAAAAAAATCCATGTGACCAACCTCAAGTTGCCTGTCAACACTGCTTAATAATTTGACATGCCTTGTTCTCAACTATTGCGAAAAAAATTTAAACTTGAACTCTATATCCCGTTCTGATCAGGAGAGTTCAAGTTACTTCTCATAGAAGTGATTATTTCATATAGGGATACAAAGCTAAATTGGAACATTACCTTTCTACAACAGGCTACAAAACCACCTTCATCTGCACATATCCTTTCCTTCTGCTTCATCAAAACAGCATCCCTATTCTTTGAATTCTGGATCCCTTTTTATTCCTTCCTTCCACAAATACTGAATTAAGTATTTCTTAAGTGAGAGGTGCATTTCAGATGGTGCTAGGGTTCTATAGAAAAACCAAGACAAAGTCTCTTTTCTTATGGGGATCTCATTTTTATAGTAGGAAAAAGACAATAAATACATAGGCCAAGCATATAGTCAGAAAGTAATAAGTGCTATGAAGGAAATTAAAAGAGGCAGGAGGATGGAGAATGTTGGGTGTCCATGGCGTGTGTGCTACTTCAGGTAGGCTGATCAGGAAATGCTTATTTGAGTAGAGACCTGAGGAGTGGCTGAAAGCATGAGGCTCAGTTCTGTGTGATCATTTTTAAACTGGATGCTTTCACAGTTATATGGATAGATTACCAACCATATCCTTAAAGTGATAGTTCTCAACCTTACCTCCAGCCAGGACGGGAAACTTTTTCCACTTCTCCCTGTAGCTTCGGGTATCATCTTTAAGCTGACTACTATATTTCTAGCTCAGTCTTCTCTTTGAGGCATGTATATCCAACTGCCTTGGGACATCTCCGGTTGGGTGTCTTACAGGTATTTCAGATTTGATGTGAACAAGGTAAAATCCTGCAATCTCCCCACACTAGTCTTTCTGCAAGGTTTTTTTTTTTTTGTCTTTGTGAGTGGTATAACTATCCTTTCAATTGTTTAACCCAGAGACCTAAGAATTAATATGACTTCTCTTTATCCCTCACCTCCCCCATCCTCCAGTCATGAGCTCCTTTTAATCCTATCTCCTATCTAGACAGTTTACCCCCCCCCCGTATCCTCCCTGCCGCCATTCTCTCCCTCTAGGCTCCATTGTTTTGTCTGGATTATGGAGGAGTCTGTATTTGATCCCTTCCATCCACTTTTACCTCGAGCCAATCCATTTTTCTCACAGCATAGCAGTCAAAATGATTATTAAGAATGCAGTTCTGGTCACATCGTCGCATTCCTTAAACTCTTTAAGTGGTGTCTAGACCAGAAACTTTACTGAGACTCAAATACCAGTGGGGATTTGGGCTCTTCCTATTTTTTAACATCATCATGCCTCACTTATCTCTTCAGTTGGCTTTCTTCAACCATATTGAACTTCCTGCCTGATCCTTTCTTAATCCCGAGCCTTCACTGTTTCCTTTACCTGGAACATTCTATATCTTCATTTGGTCAAGCCCTACTGTTACATTCTTTAAATTGCTCCTGTAATACTACTTTCTTTGGGACACCTTTTCTGTTGCTTCCAAAGTTCAAGATTCCTGCAATGTTTATTAATACCATGTACTTTCCCTTTGATACCTTTCATCATATTAGTATTTCTTTATTCAATGTTTGCCTCTCATGCTGGATGGCAAGTTTCAGTGAGGGCAGGCTTTGTGTGTGCAGCAGCCCCCACAACGCTGTTACGTAGGTAGTGTGCAATAAATATCTGTAGAATGATTTCAGGTGAAACAAACTCTTTTTTCCTGATATACAAGGGTCTATTTAAAACTCATCAGAATGCTGTATAAAAGTTGGGTAATTCAAGTGTCACTGGACTTAATGTCCGCTTTGTTGCAGTGCAGGGGAGGATGCCTCTGGGAGTGTTTTACCCTGTATGGGAGCCATTAATGGCAGATGACTTAATTATCCCTCACTTTGGGCTGTTATATAATTGGGCTTATTTTAATGATATTCTTCTATACTTGTAAATCCAAGGTAACCTGAGTGGGGGTAATTGGATAGACTATAGGAAAAATTTTACCTGCTGTTCTTCCAGGTACATAACTGGAAATAAAGTATAAAGGTTGCTCCAAAGCCTCATCGAACTGTTAATTAAAAGCCTCAGGTGTTCAGGAAATGCCACAAAGAAGAAAGGATGTTTCATCTTGTTTCATCAAAAATAGGTTTTTGTTTTTGTTTTTATTTTTTCTCCAAGCCACTTCTTGAAGAGTGAACAGCTGGCAGGATGGTTAGACAATACAATAGTTATAAAACTGGTGTTTTGTTGAGAGAGGCACTGTTGCAGACTATTGTCATTCATTGAAGCTTTTGATTATAACTAGAGTTACTCCAAATATCATAAAACAACATGTCAGACGGATAGTACCTTTAATCACAACATTTTCTAGGGTTGTCAGTTTAAATTTCTGTTGCTTAGATTAGTCAAAGCAAATGCCACTGGAGCGTGTTAATTAAGGTCAATTTATTAAATGGAGTCCAACTAACAAAGATAATTTACACATGTTTTTCTTCTACATATACTTTCTAGATTTAGATCTTTTAATAAAATAAAATGTACTTTGTTTATTTTCAACCTCATTTCTTAGTTTCTTGATTATTATATTTAGAACAAGGCAAAATGTAATTGTTGCAAGAACATATAAATATTAAGAGAACTTCAAATGGAGTTATAAACTATTTTCCATTTATACTTTCAAGGCAGGAAATAAAATAGATTTCTAACCTATTTTGTGCCTGGGATGGTCCTAAGTGCCTTTATGACCACCAGGTGGGAAGGGGTTCGCAGAGAAGCTCCAGCTGGCCTGTGTACTGGGAGGAGTGGGCACTGGGGTGGAGCCACAGAAGTTCGTGCCTTTTGCAGTGGGGAGGAGCCTGGCCCCTCCTCTTCCTGCGTGGCACCTGGAATTCAATCTGCGAGGTGGGAAGCGTGTACCAGCAGGACTCTCTTGCTTTGCCGAGAGTCCCTGTTTCCCCTTCTTTCCCTTTTTGCCCAATAAATCCCATTTTTCTCCCTAATTTTTCATGGTTGTGTGACAAGGACTCCGTCGTTAGCTGAACTATGGAGCGAGGCTTGCAACACCGTCACACAGATATTCTTGTAAGTATTATTGTCCTCATTATACAGATGAGATTAAATTACATATAAAGAAAATTAAACTGTTACCAAGGTCATGCAGTTAGAAAAGAGGAGGATTCCAACTTGTACTTTCTTACTATACTGCACTATCTTCCCTGTTTATCTGTGGTGATGTAGGCATAATCCTGTTACTAATACAAATAATAATGTAGTCAAGAGTGCACACTTGGCTCTCACACCTGAGTTGGAACCTTGGTGCGATGCTTTCTGACTGTGATCTTCAAAAGTTTCTTAACATGTCAATTCTCAAGTCCTAAAAACTTGGGCCTCATGCTTACTTCTAGAGTTATGGGGAGATTAATGCCAATTACTATTTTTTTACCATGTTAAAAATTAATTTAGATACAAATCTTGTGAAAAGGTATTAGAGACTCTCTGGTAGTGGTTATTCTAGTTCATAAGGGTTGTAGTTTACTCATTGATAGGGAGTTTTCTTTTCAGTTTTTACTCCATTATAAATTTTAGCACCTGTTTCTCCTTTAATACTTAGTAGCTTATAGTCTTTTTCACTCTTATCAACAGAGTTAGAGGAGTTAATTATTTGAACATGTCTAGTGTACTGGTCACTAAATAAATGCTGTCTTCTCTCCCCGTCTGTCGCTATCCAATAGTTCCTTAAATTGGTCTCAATATAGCAATTGGGTTTCTCAATGCTTCTTGGGGATCATGGTGAAGGCTTTTGTGTAGAATCTGACACCAGAGGCATCTAATGCTGTTTTTCTTGATTTAACCGGTTGGAAGAACGTGGAGGAAGAAAATGCAAGGGATATAGAAACAGGAAAACTCTGGGGATAGTTTTATTTTCTTGACCTCTGTCAGAAGTTGTTAATGAGGATAGTTCCACAGTTTTAAAATCCATTGAAATTATGTATTTCTTAAATAACATTGTGTACTTAGGTTGCAAAGTCAAGGGTTATAAGAATAAAATGCTAAGAGAGCAGTCCACCTGAGGATTGGCAGTGCAGTAACAAGGCTCTGGAGCCAGGAAGACCTGGCTATGAGTCCAGACTCTGCCGCGTTTTAGCTGCTTTGGGAGAATAACTCAACTTCTCTTTACTTTCCTAATTCGTAAAATGGGTAAAATACCCATTTATTATACCTGCTCACACAAAATGAAGTTGTGTTGGTGTGAGAAATCACTCCCTTGCCCTATTGTATTTGAGATAATACATTTATAAACATGTATACATGTGTAGTCATATACAGTAATTGATGTCATTTTTAATTTAATAGAAATTCCTAAATAGAATTTTTTTTTTCTGTATTTGACATAGGGACGATTTCCATGCAGATTTTTTTTTTATTGATTATAATGAGTAGGATATTGGCAAACTGTTATGCAAGAGAGAATGTACCAGAAACAAACGTACATCTCAAATTTCTCTGAGAAATGTTTCTTTTCTCAGAAACATTCTATATACTATGTCTAAATTATGGCTCATTAGAAATTCCTCCTCAGTCCTCAAGTTATTCAGCTGTTTAGCAGAATTATTTTTGTCATGGCATATTTCTTAGTAGAGATATATCTCAAGTCTAGAGGACGTCTAATGAAGCTGATCTGTAGGTAAGAATTAGGTGCCATCATGTTAGTAAAGGCATATGTTCAAGAAATGGTTAGTATTGTTACTAGAGGAAATGCCTTATAAGACTATTGATTCAGATAATGGCATCAAGGTATTGATTATATTTACTATCCAAACTGGATGCAATTCAGTTGTTTACTGTAGCTTTATCTTGGGTATTTAGAATGCTGTCTCAAATTGGGCTGGCTATTAAATGGTTATTGACTGTATCATTCCTTAGATTTCCATGTGCAAATATTTTGTTTTACAGATAAATAAAATATGTATCTAGAAAGTCACTTCAACAAATTTAGAGCTTAATAACCTACTTATGAACAAAGTGAATGCATCTTGGCTAAGTCTCTAGTCACTGAAAACACTCTCCTTAGCTGTCCTGGGACACATGAACTTAAAATGGACTTTGTTTGCAGTTTTAATTCTTGTGGGCAGGCAGCCCACTGAGTACTTTCCATGTGAAATCCAAAGTCTCTTTCTAGAACTTGTGGGCAGGGAGGAACTTCCTTAAAAATATGGTCCAACTTCTCATTACATTTTTGGTCACCAGTGCACTGAAAATGGCCATTCATATATGAATTCTGCCGTGAAATCTTATTAAAGAGATTATCAAAATTGAGTGCAACAATATGAAAAGAACCATTATAGATGATATCAGAGTAACTGAACCAAGTTGGCAGGGTGAGTGAAGGACAGTGAAAGATTGGGTAGAGAGAATCTTCTTGGAGAAGATTATATCTAAGCTAAGACAAAAAGAAGAAAAAGATTTCCATTTTATCAGTGTTAAAGATGGTACTAATTTGAATCTGTTTTGTAAAATATGGTCTCATTATTCTTGCAACAAACTGAAAACAAATATGTAGGAAGATTATATCCTATAAAGATCAAGCTAGTCTTTCTTGTGATAGAAAGTGATGATACTTATTTCTGATTGTTAATGGGTGGCTACATTTAATTTAATTCACAATAACAAACATTTATTAAATGCTGTATTATGTGTCATGGTGCAAAACACAAAATGTGCATTAAATGACAATATATGGAAAACACTTATTACTTACTGTCACATAATAGATGGTCAAAAACATTTTTAGCAATTATTACAAATCTACTGTCTTATACAATCTATCATATAATGGATGAAGGGACAGACGTTTATAGATATTTATTTGCTTAAGGTCACAGAGCTAATAAATCACAAATTTGGGATTAGAATTCAAATATTTCTAACACAGACTTCAAACTTTGAAACATTATGATGTACTCCCCAGTTTATTAAAATTATTCTCAAGAACATGGAAGCTAAATTCAGATTAATAGTGAGAAAAACATGAACTTAGGCACATTACTTCAATCTAGACTATTGTTAAGCAGTTTGAGTTTTGATAATGTAGATGTTGTAAAGAACAAAAATTTATTCGTCAGTGAAATTTAAAACCTCAAGATGAAGCAGACTGGCATATACAGGGACTGAAGATGTACCAGGAGCCTGATGCTACTTGTTAAAAAAAAAAGTCTTACTGGACATGATAAATGAAATTGTGTTGGTGTAAGAAATCACAGAGTGGGGAGCAGACAGGCCAACGTAGGCGTCAGTAACAGCAGGTGCAGTCCCTAAGAGAGCCAAGAAGCAAACCTGTTGCTCCCTAGATTATACGGTTTTTGACTTCTACCATAGAGCTGCAAAACCTTGAAGCAATTCCCCAATCAGCCACATTTATCAAACTCGAGCGAAGCAGGTGTCCTGGGTTTTGTTTGCTTATTATTTAGTCTCCCTACTTTCTTTCAATTGCTTTTCCCCCGCTTTATTTCTTTCCCTTTGATGCGTTAATGAAATCTTAGAAAAGCGACTCCATTCGAAAGTAAAAAAAAAAAAAAAAAAAAAAAACATATAATCTTTTCTTGAAAACCTCAGCCTTCACTTTCCTGGCAACTGAAGGTGCTCTGAGCTGGAACCATGGGCCAGATCTATATTTTGAAAAGGTGGAATATGTCTCTTCAGACATTCTTCTAGGCTGAGGTTGGCTTATTTCTGGGGCTCTAAGAAAGTACTTCTGAGATCTACCACCAAATCTGCTCCCATCAGACTGAAATTCCAGCGTTAGCATTCTGCTTCTCTCATAGCTTCTGTAGCATAGAGGGAGAGGGTTTCCAGCAAAGGTAAAAATGAAGCAGAGTAAAAAAAAAAAATCCACTTCTTTAGTAGTTGTATGAGGAATTCCTTGGATATTCTCCCCAGTAAAATAACCATAAGCAGTGATTTGGAAGTCTTTAAAAATTGTCCTAAGGGCATACAGCAAATGAAGCAACACTTATTCAAGAAAATTTACTGTATTGTAAGAATAGTAAGAGTCTGTTGTTGAGCCATGAGTTGCTCCTTCACTTCCTCTCCTCCCTGCTACCTGAGTTCAGCTCAATCTGATGGCATTTCAGGTGGGTGTGACCAACTGGGTGCTTTCCTCCCCCGCCACTCAGACAAGGACTAAGGTATTTCCCTAAGAGGATTAGGCAGCCAAAATTTCTTATCTTCTCCAGCCTCGAATTGCAGAGGCTAAATTCTAGGCAAATAAAGCTAAGAGATAAGAGAATCTCTTTCTCTGTCAAGGACACACTCACCAGATGGAAACCATAATCCTGACATAGCAAGCTATCAAGACCAGGGGCCCTGAATACTCTCACCTGAGCTTTCCTGCAAGGTTGAGGTTTGCGTTCTAGGAGAGGAAAGCTGCGAAGACCAGAGCCTATCACCTCAACCAGGCCCTAAAGCAGAGGTTTTGCCTGGGATGTAGGTAGGAGGGTAGAGATGATCCACTGGAAGATAGAGCTCCCAAGTTATCCCTAAAGTAATTGACTTTATTTAGAACAAAGTGTAGGGATGTTCAAGCCTAACGATGTTCTTGGAAACAGTGGAAATTTTAGTGATATGCAATTTATGAGAGACAACTAGCTCTATTAGAACAAGATAAGCCCTAGGTCAGATAGATTACCAGAGAGAACAGCTGAAAAAAGCCTGCCTAGAGTCAGAATAAACCTCAAAGACTTGGCTCAAAAAATACCTCTGCAATGGGGCCAGACATGAATTAGACTGTGGAGCAAATTATGCCCCAAGACATTGTGGAATACAAAAGAATAATCATCTGGCAATTACTGGAGCTTAATGGCTGGGTGTAATACCAACAGAAGAAGACTGGTTAATTGAGGAAAGAAAGTCAAAAAGATCTCTGTTAAAAAACTTATTTTAGGTTGACTATGTACACCCCTTGAGGAGAAACATCAGAGGCTTCACCCTGCAAGATAAATAGATTTCACTAGAATATTCTAGCTAAGTCATTAAACCAATAACAAGAAGTTTTGGGGAGAAGAGGAAATCAGTATTCAGAGTTACCACAATATATTACTTAAAATATACTTTTCAACAAAATATTATAAGACATGCAAAGAACTAGGAAAGTTTGACCCATATGTAAGAAAATGCAGGCAAGAGAAACTGTGAGAGGTCCCAGATACCTATGAGGGTCAGACATAACAAAAATTTTAAAACAGCTATTATAAATATATTTAAAAAACTAAGTGGAACCATGAATGAAGAAATAAAGGGAGATGGCTGGGTGTGGTGGCTCACATCTGTAATCCCAGCACTTTGGGAGTCCGAGGCGGGCATATCATGAGATCAGTAGATTGAGACCATCCTGACCAACATGGTGAAACCCTGTTTCTGTTAAAAACACAAAAATTAGCTGGGCATGGTGGTTCATGCCTGCAGTCCCAGCTATTCAGGAGGCTGAGGCAGGAGAATTGCTTGAACCCAGAGGCAGAGGTTGTAGTAAGCCAAGATTGTGGCACTGCACTCTAGCCTGGCAACAGAGCAAGACTCTGTCTCAAAAAAAAAAAAAAAAAGGGGTGGGAGATGTGATGACAATTCCCCTTTAAATGGAGAATATCAATAAGAAAATAAAAATTATGAAAAAGAATCCACTGGAAATCCTGGAGTTAAAAAGCACAATAGCTAAAGGTAAACATCTACTAGAGGGACTCAACAGTAGACTTGAACTAGGAGAAGAAAGAGTTAATGAATTTGAAAAAAGATTGATGGAGGTTATACCCACTACATGACCACAAATTACATGATTTAAACAAAATAAATAATTTCTAGAAGGACACAAACTATCAAAACTGACTCAAGAAGGAACAGGCAATCTGAATAGACCTATAGCAAGTGAAGATATTGAATGAATAATCAAAAACTATCTAAAAAGAAAGTCCCAGGCACAAATGGTTTCACTGATGATGTCTACCAAACATTTAAAGAAGCATTATTATTTAGAAATTATTCAAAAAACAGGAAATAACATTCTCAATTTTTATGAGTCTAGTATACTCCAATACCAAACCAGACAAAGATATCATAAGAAAAAAATCAAATGAACTGTCTTCGTTCATTTGATCTGCTTTAAGAAAATATCTGCCACTGAGTAATCTATTAACAGAAACTTCTCACAGTTCTGGAGGTGGGAATTCCAACATCAAGGAACTGGCAGATATCATGACTAGTGAGGGCCCTGTTCTCTGCTTCCAAGATGATGCCTTGTTGCTGCACCTTTTAGAAGGAACAGATGCTGTGTCCTCACATGGTAGAAGATGGAAGCACAAAAGGGGCCTAACCTAGTTCCCTCTAGTCCTTTTATAAGGCACTTAGCAATTTATAAGAGTGAAGCCCTCATGACTTAATTACTTCCCCAAAGACCTTGCCTCTTAATACCATTACAATGGGAACTGGATTTCAATGTGAATTTTGGAGGAGATACATTTAAATCATAGCACAAACAAAACCACAGATCAGTATCTTTTATGAACATAGATGTGAATATCCTCACAAAATACTAGCAAACAAAATTAAGTAGCATATAAAAGAATTTATATACTGTGACTACGTGAGATTTATCCCAGAAATTCAAGGAATGTCTAACATGAAAACTAATGAAATACACTATATCAATAGAATAAAGAACAAAAAATACAATCATCTTCATATACTCAGAAAAAGCATTTAACAAAATGTTACCTCACTTCAGGATAAAAACACACAACAACCCTGGAATAGAAAGAAACTTCCTCAACTTTATCAAAGGAATCTATAAAATTCCCATAGTTAAAATCAAACTTAATGGTGAAAGAGCAGATGCTTTCTTTGTAAGATCAGGTATAAAGATGTTTGCTCTTGCCACTTTTATTTAACATTATACTGGAGGTTGTAGGCAGGGCAATTAGGTAAGATAAAACGTAGAGGTCTTCCAGATTGAGAAAAAAGAAACAAAACTATATCTATCCTATAGAATCCACTAAAAATACCGTGAGAATAAATGGCTTGAACAAAATTGCAGGATTTGGGGTTAATATACAAAAATCAGTAGAGTTTCTATACACTAGCAATGAGCAATCAAAGTTAAATTGAGAAAGCAATTTCATTTGTAACAGCATCAAAAAGAACTCAACAGTTATAAATAAATTTAACAAAATAAGTACAAAACTTACATTCTGAAAGTTAAAAAAAAGTTGACAATTTAAAGACACTCTAGAGATCCCATATTCATGGATCTGAAGACTTAACATTGTTAAGGTAGCAGTACTCTTCAGAGTGATTTACAAATTAAACATAAGATTTATTAAAATCCCAAATGGTTTCTTTACAAATATTGAGAGGTTTCTCCTGAAATTTATATGGAAGTTCAAGGAACCTAGAATAGCCAAAATAACCCTGAAAAATTACAAAACTGAAGGACCCATATATTCCAACTTCAAAACTTACTACAGAGCGTCAGTAATCAAAAAAGTGTGGTGTTGGCAAAGGGTAGCCATATAGAACAATGAAATAGAGTTGAGAGTCCACAGGTAAACCTGTATGTTTATGTTGAATTAATTTGGAAAAAGAGTGTGCAGACAATTCATTGGAGAAAGAAATAGGCTTCCATGAATGGTGCTGGGATTCCTGGACATCTACATGCAAAAGAATGAAATTGGATTCCTTCCTTATACTATACACATAAAGTAACTCAAATTAATCCTATAGCTAAATGTAACATAAGTTTATAACCCTCTTATAAGTAAATATAGGTATAGATCTCTGTGACTTTGCTTTAGATTAAGTCTTCTTAGATTTGAGTACAAGCAACAAAATAAAAACTAGACAACTTGAAATTTTATCAAAATTAAAAATTGTTGTGCTTCAAAGGATACTATCAAGGTGAAGAGATAACCTACAATATTAGAGAAAATATTTGCAAATCATATATCTAAGAGACTAATATCTAAAATATGTAAAGATGTACAGTTCAATAATAAAAAGACATGACCCATTTAAAATGAGCATCACATCTTAATAAACATTTTTCCAAAAATATAAAAATGACCAACAACCACATGTAATGACGCTCAACATCATTACCCATCGGGGATATGCAAGTCAAAACCACAGTGGAATACCATTTCACACCCAGTAGATGGCTATAATCAAAGAGAGAATAAGTTGTTGGCAGGAATCTGGAGAAATTAGAGTCATCATACAATGATGATGAGAATGTAAAATGGTGCAATTGCTTTGGAAATATACTGAGTAATTGTGTTAGTCTGTTCTCGTGCTGCTAATAAAAATATACCTGAGACTGGGTAATTAATAAAGAGAGGAGGTTTAATGGACTCAGAGTACCATATGGCTGGGGATGCCCCACAATCATGGTGGAATGTGAAGGAGGAGCAAAGCCACATCTTACATGGTAAGAGAGTGTGTGTAGTGGAACTCCAATTTAAAAAAACAGCAGATCTAGTGAGACTTATTCACTACCACCCCCATAACCTTATTAATGCTTACATTCGAATCCTATTGTAGGTGGGGTGGGTTGTATTACACGTTAAATTGTTATTACTGATCTATACTCCAGGGCAAATGAATTTTGAAAAACAGTTTAATTAAAAAAATGGGGAAGAATCTATAAGGCATCAGATATTGTATAAAGGAGAAGGTGAATGAGATTGCAAAGGGTCAAGAAAAGGAGTTAGAGGAAGCAGGAGCCTTCCCAGCTAAGATCATGACTCGGCCTAGTGCTGTCCATGAGTTGCCATATTTTTATAGACGTGAATTCTGTAGATAAAGGTTTCACATCATATGGGCAGGCTGGCCAAGAAAGTCTGGGTTCTACTTTTAATGGGGACTCTTGGGGCCAACAGCTGTATCAATTTTACATGTGTGACAGGTCCAGTCTAGACCAAATCATGAAAAGCCAGGGCAAAGTCCTTTGTTTGGGTTGCTGGCAATGCTTGCTGGAGAATATGGGGCTATCAAATATAGTCTAGATATTTTCAGTCTGAATGGTTTCCACTTATGTGGTTCAAAGACTCTAGGTTAGTGATTCTCAATTATTGGAAAGAGCAATTTTTCCTGGAAAGGGATGAAGATCATATTAGAATTTGAGGGATGGCAGTGAATGGATATTTGATGATGCAAGTTCAATATACTTATTCCATTAGTAACACAAATTACAAACAATAAGTGGTTGGTGGAAATATGCAGGAGATAGAATGAGAAAGCACTGTTAGAAACAGGACAGAAAGTGTCGATAAATAGTGCTATAGACCAATAGGATATACAAGGAGATCTGGGAACAAAGGATATTCCTCTTTGGTGAGTCACAAGGGTCCTTTGAGTGTGTGGAGTAGAGAAGCTGAGACACCATAGGACTCAGTGACTATGACCACTGAGGAAAAGTGTGAGTTTGCAATTGAAATAGCTGTGTTGATTTCATGTTTGGGCCTCTTTCCAGCTTTTCCCTTTTCAAGAGAAGGACCATTGAAAATTCTCACTTGGTCTATGTGGATTCTCTTTGGGCAACTCATACTACACGTCATAAAGTACCTGGCTTAGTAACATGCATTTCTTGATACTAGATGATTGGTTGGCCAGATAAAAATGTCATATAGTTTTAGGAATATTGGAGGTCATGTGCTCTTTTTATGAGTAAGATTACACAAGGATAAAATTTCAAGTAAAGTATTAAGCTGACTCTTTTAAATTGGAATGATTCAGACTTTTATTCTCATGAAATATACCTTCAAAAATACAACCATTAATTCACAAATATGCCTAAATAAAGCATGTTGGTTATTCTCTTTTTCCCCACCTTTCAGCCCTACTCCCTTTAGATCTGTTCTCCATTCTTGGACTCTGGAAGCTGACTTCCTAGGAATAAATCACTTGGGATCTTTCACTGACTGGCTTTGGGTTGGGTTCAGGCAGAGAGAAGCACCAGCAGGAGATCAGAGGGAGGAGGAGACAGCCATTCTTTGATGTCCAGTCTCTGGCTAGCTGTGTCCTACTGCACTGTACCTCCTGCTGGGCATCTTCCTCTCCTCAGCTCCAGCTCTCACTGAGCTCCCACAAAGATATCTTCTCATTGCGTTTCTTCAGCACTGGGGGTGGTAATGCCTTCCCACTAGCAAGTTCCTGTTTCTAGTTTCTGGATGCTTCACTATTCCTTGATATCTTATCTTACTCACACTGCTGTAAATCATCTATTAAAGTGTTAACATGTATGCTCTCTGGAAGAAATTTCTTCTGGGACTCTGAATAATACACAAAGAGTCATGATTTAAGAAAATTACACAGGATTAGAATTAGAAGTGGATTGCCCACTAACTAGTTCAGTGATCTTTGTGAAAATGCTTTATCTTTTCTGTGTCTTTATTTCACCTCATGTAAAAAGGGCAGGAAATTATCTTCTGACTTGAAGTCAACTATGGCACAAATGGCTGAAAGAGAAAGTGGCAGTTTGGGCTGGATGACAAGCCTTTCCATTTTTAGATAGTGGAGACAGATACAAGCAGGGAAATTTGGAAATTATCTCAAGTGTTTGAGGGTAATTTTATCTAACTTTCTTTCAAGCGGATATAACCTAAGGCTGGATTTCCTCTTGATAAGGAAAACTGATGCAATGGCCCAGGGAAGTTGGGGAGAACTGGAATTGTAAGGAGTTTATGTGGGAGAAGGCAGTCTTCTCCTTGATTCTCAAATGCTGTAATCAAAGAGAAGTAAGTCACTGACTAGACAGTGGGTTGCCATCATTGCTAAACTGCATGTGCTGAGACTTGTAGCTTTGAAGATCTAGAGTCCACTCCAAGCCCCAGTGCCTTGGTTCATGTAGTCCTGAGGCTCTGATAGTTTCCACTCCTAATGAACTGTTTTTTTTTATGTTACATTTTTGACCTCAGTTTTCAGAAAGCACAAAAATGGATTGTTTAAAAACTACCATTACTCTGTGTTTTATTTTAAAAACCAGATAAATTTTCAATTAAACCAGATTTATTCATTATAGAGGGCTCTAATTTGCTATTAAAAGTTTCTGAAAAGGCTAGCTACTAAAATGTCAAGTGTGGGGATGAATGAGAGAGTGTGGATGGAAAGTAAGCAGAGATAAACAATGCTGAAATTGGTGGAGAGAAGAAATGTATTTGGAAAGACAGACAGAGAGAGAGAGATTGATTGATTGATTGATTCTGCTTAGCAATGGGAAAAGTAATCATGGCCGCAATATGTTAGTTTGTTGAGTAAATCTGGAAGAAAGAAAAACTATCTCAGTGATATTTTGAGAACTTTTCATTGAGCATTGAATTTGGAAGTAAAACCTCCTAAAGAAATGCTGATGTTTTTGATTCACCAAAATATGATAATTTAATAAATATTGGATGAAAACACAAGAAGACTCATGGGTAGTTATCTAATACAATTTAATAGTTTTTGAACAGTGGATTAATACCTACCATTTGACTTTCTTCATTATTTCTCATTCATCATAAGAAAGGAAAGAGGGTTAACTGAGATCAGCATAGGCATTCTCGATAAAAATGAGAACAATCATTTAATTGACATCTGTTCTTGGAATAGCTTCTCCAGGTGTAAGAATCCTTCAGCTGCCAAAGCCAAGGAATGCTCTATAGCACCAATGTTATTCAGTTTGCATTTTGAAGCTCTTCCAGCTTTTATCAATTATGTTTGGTTTCTTCCAGGGTACTTTTTTTTTCCAACTAACATCATCTGGACGTTAAGGTTCCAAGAGAGTCTCATTTCAAGAGCAGCTTGAGTCAATTTAGCTGTGAATCAATTCAATTCTGATAAGCTTTGGCATATCAGAACAAGACCCAAATGTCTCATCCTATTAGTATGCTATTTTTTGGTATGCATGATGTCGTTATTCACAGCACTTTGTTCTGTTGTCGTATTCATTTTCCTTGTTGCCTTATCCATAGCTCATGTTTTCCCTCTGCAAAAGTACCAAAAAATTATCTTAGGAAAATCGATAGAAGGCTTGATTTTTAGTATAGAAGCTATCAAAACCTGGAGATGAAGGGAAGAAAATTATGTAAGAGAAACACAAAACAGGGATTGGTGGACCAATTCTCTAACTTCTGATGAGTATAATTAAGATACTATTTTCTGATAGTTATCACAGATGATAAGGAACTTCTATTTCTTTAAAACCAGAATAATTAGCTCTATGGAATTGTAGAATATAAACATCATCTGATTATTATGGTGCTTTGTCTTTACAGAAATAATATGTGAAAGACATGAGAGTTGACCTGAAATGAATTTCTTGAGTCCCCAAGTGCCTCAGAAGCTTTAGTTATAGTTTCTAAGGACCTTTTGAATGATGAGCTTAAATTACAATTTTTGAGTGGCTTTTTACTTAAAAAGTATAATAATACCCATAGATACTGATAAACCCTTCAATATTTCGGCTGTAAGTACGCAAAGTAAGTTAGCAATAGTAGCTTCAAAATAATACATAATATAACCCAACATATAGTTAAACTGAAAGTCAAATTGTGCCCATCATATATATAATGTTGGGTATTTCTCCTGATGTTTCATTGGTGGTGGTGTTTCCATTAGGATTCTAAGAATTTATCAGGTTCCACCAAAGATGATAGAGATTAGGTAGATTATCAAAGATTAGGTTTCTCTAAAAAATAGATCAAAAGTGAAACTTTAAACTGAAAGAAACTTAGGCTCATTTTGCAATTTGCAAAACATACCGATGAGGCAATATTTCCTCTGGGATTTTACTATATTTTCAGATAAACACATTGCATCAGAACTAGGAGATTTTAGTTTCCTACAGGAAAGGTATGGCTGGCAGAAGGAACTATTTGTAAAGGTTTGAAGAAGCACAGAGTGGGGGAAGGGGAGACTAGACAGGCACAGGGCGAGTTGGGAGAGGGAAACAGGAACCAGATGGCAGAAAAAGGGTCTTGAGTGGAGGTGATGGGGACAAGGTGGGAGTTACATTTGCCCCAAGTGTGATCAGGTCAGAGGTGTCCGTTTATTTAATTTAGGCTTTCCCCTGGCACACCTGGGTCTCATTGCTGCCCTGGAATTTTCCCCTCCAGCCACAGGCTAGGTAACAGAGAAGGAACAATGAATCAGGGGAGAGAATGAGAGTGGGGGTACCAGGTTAGAATGTCTTTCCCGAGTTCAAAGGGAAAGCTAAATTTGTATATAAAATGTCTGTTAGATGCCCTGTGAACATCTTTGTTCGTATGGAATCCTAGACCAGAAAAGCAGCAGCTCTTTCTCATTATGCATCTGTTTTTGTGCCCTTTGCAGCATTTGAGACATATTTACATTTTCTAGCCAATACTGACTAAACGAAAACTCAAACCCCACACATTTTGGTGGAGGTGTTATATTCTTACTAAGGAAATTTTCTTCACTTGTTTCTCACTTTTATTTTTCATTAGAATTTTGTAGATGGAGATTTTGAAGGGCTCGCTTGAGATGCAGCTATGCTCACTGTTCGAATGGGCAATCCTTCTTCTAAACCAGTCTTACCCTCAAGGTAATGACAGCAGAAAAAGCAGGCAGTTCCTGTTCCATGCACAGTGTGTTCTCATTTAAAACTGTATCAAGATTCCAACTGAGACTGTTGTCCTGGTGATTAATTTTTTTGATATTACTGAAAAAACTATCAAAAAATCTCCTAAATCTACACTAAAGGGAACCTACATTATAGACGTGTTATTAAAACATATAGTGGGCACTAGGATATTTAATAAATAAATGAATGAGAAAATACCCTCCTGGGAATTGAATGACTTACCTTGTACATAGGATGTTTCAGTACAAAGACAAAATTGCTTGGACATGTCTCTGTGGGATTCTCACAGCTTTGGTTAGATTGCTTTTGTTTTTGTTTTTGTCAGCTCCTCTTTGTCTGATAGTGAAGATTTGAAATCTAAGGCTTTTCAAGTGCAATTTGTCGATTTGAGCCCTCTGTTTCAACAGAGCATACCTATTTTTTTTATTGCTAATTTATTTAGAGGCATTGGGTCAGCCTCTTTTGGTAAACTGATGAGTAAGACACTCCCTCCAAGCTCTCAGCTTACAGTATAGGGTAATTACTTAGGAAATGCAAAATAACATCATTTGGAACACAGCTCAGATAGTAGTCTATTAGCTATCTAATCCCTTTATCTGAATAAATTTTCAGAGAGTTCTTAAAATGCGGCACAATTTATTAGTTTTTTTCTGGTCTGCCTGTAGACATATCACATTTCCTCTTTTAAAAAAATCATGCCTTTTTCACATGTTGTCTCACTCCTTCCTGTCGATGCCACACTTCGTGGAAAATGAAAAGTCTTTGCCTGTTGCTTCCATCTCCTCTCTGTCAACTCAAGTCCATGACTCCATGGATTATGACCTGCATCCTCATGACTCTGCTCTAGGGGCCCTGCAAGGTCACTAGGGATTGCAATATACAAAGGTCTTTCTTTCTGTATATTCTCTTGATGTTTGTTTCATAAAACACGATTAACCTCCTCCTCTTGAAACTCTCTTCCTGATTTCTCATGACATTAGCATGTGGCCGTTCTGCTACCTGAATGGCTGTTGTTGCTTGTCTCTTTTGATGGATCCTCACTATGTAGATCTAGCTGCAGGGTTGTCTTGCTTGCTTTGTTTACATTCTTCTTTGTTCTGGTTCTAGCATCTCAGTGATTTTCCTTTGGAGAAGCAACTTCCATCTCATCCTCAGCCATTAACATAGCTCCCAGATTCTGGGGCTCAGCACCTGGCCCTGGCCTGTGTAATCAGCATATTACATCCAATCCTTCCCGCCCCAAATCCCACACAGTGATTCGTTGGGACATTGTTGTATGACCTGAATTGAGCCAATCAGTGTCAGCCCTGGAACGTTTGCTGGAACTATTGGGAAAGAAAGCTTTTTGTTTCTGGCAATGTTGACTTTTTAAAATATAAGTCTAAAGCTGCACATGACAGTTTTACCTCTGCAGAGGAAATGAGATAGGCGTCTACCTAGGGGGAAGAAAGGAAAGAGGTGGTACAGGGTAAAGAGGGCATCTGTGAAGAGTGACAGGGCCACAGCAAAAAGTGAATGTCTTCTCAGGGGTGTAGTAGCCTGAAGTAGAGGGTTTGAGCCCAAATGATGAGCTTTGAGTACTTGTTACCTCAGTTTCAAATAGAATTTATTTAATTGCACATTCATATCATTTAAATGTTAATAATTTTAACAATTGCTTCACAAAATTCCTAAAGATTTAGCAGTGGACTCCAGCCCACTCATGCCTCTAGTTCAAATATCTGTTGCTGTTTCTTGGCTGAATGAAATATTACTAGCATGTGCACTGATATTGCTTGGCTCCGTGTCCCCTCCCAAATCTCCTCTCAAACGTAATCCCCACGTGTTGAGGGAGGGACCTAGTGGGAGGTAATTGGATCATGGGGGATGGTTCCCCCCATGCTGTTCTTGTGGTAGTGAGTGAGTTCTCATTATAACTGATGGTTTTAAAGTGTGGTACTTCATCTCTCTCTCTCTCTTTCCTGCTGCCATGTTAAGATGTGCCTTGCTTCCCTGTGCCTTCTGCCATAATTGTAATTTTCTTGAGGCCTCCTCAGCATGTAGAAATGTGAGTCAATTAAACCTTTACAGTGCTCTGTTTCTCAGGCTGGAGTGCAGTGGTGTGATCTTGGCTCACTGCAACCTCCTCCTTCCAGGTTCATATGATTCACCCTGCCTCAGTCTCCCAAGTAGCTGGGATTACGAGTGTGCACCACCATTACTAGCTAATTTTTTTTTGTATTTTTAGTAGAGAAGGGGTTTCATCATGTTGACCAGACTGGCCTGGAACTCCTGACCTCGTGCTCCACGCACCTCAGCCCCCTAAAGTGCTGGGATTACAGGTATGAACCACCTTTCCAGGCCACCTTTTTTTTTTTTAAATAAATTATGCAGTCTCAGGTAGTATCTTCATAGCAGTGTGATAACAGAGTAATACAGGAAATTGGCACCAGCAGAGTGGGATACTGCCTTAAAGATAAGCTGAAAATGTGAAAATGACTTTGGAACTGGGTAACAGGCAGAGGTTGAAACAGTTTAGAAGGCTCAGAAGAAGACAGGAAGATATAGGAGAGTTTGGAACTTCTTAGAGACTTGTTGAATGGTTTTGACCAAAATGCTGATGGTAATATGGACAATAAAGTCCAGACTGAGGTAGTCTCAGATGGAGATGAAGAACTTCTTTGGGAAGTGAAGCAAAGTTCACTCTTGCTCTGCTTTTGCAAGGAGACTGGTGGCATTTTGCTTCTGCCCTAGAGATCTGTAGAACTTTGAACTTGACAGAGATAATTTAGGATATCTTGCAGGAGAAATTCTAAGCAGCAAAGTGTTCATGATGTGACCTGGCTTTTTCTTAAAGTGTTCAGTCATATGTGTTCACAAATGGATGGTTTGAAATTAGAACTTATTTTTAAAAAGGAAAGCAGAACATAAAGATTTGGAAAATTTTCAACCCATTTTCTGGGGAGACATTCAAGCTGGCTGCAGAAATTTGCATATGTAATGAGGAGTTGAATGTTAATAGCCAAGATAGTGGAGAAAATGTCTTCAGGGCATGTCAGAAATCTTGACAGCAGCCCCTCACATCACAGACTTGGAGACCTAGGAGGGAAAAATGGTTTTGTGGCTTGGGCCCAGGACCCTGTTGCTCTGTGCAGTCTTCGGACTTGGTGCCCTGCATTCCACCTACTCCAGCTCTAGCTGTGGCTAAAAGGGGCCAAGGTACAGCTCCAGCCATTGCTTCAGCATGTGCAAGCCCCAAGCCTTGGTGACTTCCACATGGTATTGGGCCTGCAGCTGCACAGAAGACAAGAGTTGAGGTTTGGAAACCTCAGGGTAGATTTCTGAGGATGTATGGAAATGCCTGGATGTCCAGAGAAGTCTGCTGCTGGGGTGGATCCCTCATGGAGAATCTCTGCTAGGGCAGTGCAGAAAGAAAATGGGTTGGTGCCCCACACAGAGTTCTCACTGGGCACTGCCTAGTGGATATGTGAGAAGAGGGCCACTGTCCTCCACACTCCAGAAAGGTAAATCCATCAAGAGCTTGCACTGTGCACCTGGAAAAGCCCTAGACACTTAATGCCAGCCCATGAAAGCAGCCATGGGGACTGTACCCTGCAGAGCCACAGAGGCAGAGCTGACCAAGGGAGCCCACCTCTTCCATCAGCATGACCTGGATGTGAGACATGGATCAAAGGAGATTTTGGAGCTTTAACATTTAATGACTGCCTGGCCAGGTTTTGAGCTTGCATGGGGCCTGTGACCCCTTTGTTTTGGCCAATTTCTCCCATTTGGAATGGAAACATTTACTCAATCCTTGTACCCCCATTGCATCTTGGAAGTAACTAACTCATTTTTGATTGTACAGGCTCATAGGTGGAAGAGACTTGCCTTGTCTCAGATGAAACTCTGGACTTGGACTTTTGAGTGAATGCAGGAATGAGTTAAGACTGGAATGAGTTAAGACTGGGTACTGTTGGAAAGGCATGATTGATTTTGAAAGGTGAAAAGGACATGAGATTTGGGAGGGACCAGGTGAAGAATGACATGGTTTGGCTCTGTGTCTCCACCCAAATCTCATCCCAAATTGTAATCCCCATATGTTGAGGGAGGGACCTGGTGGGAGGTGACTGGATCATGGGGCAGTTTCCCCATGCTATTATTATGATAGTGAGTTCTTACTAGAGCTGATGATTTTAAAATATGGCACTTCCTCACTCTCTCTCATGCTGCCATGTAGGATGTGCCTTGCTTCCTCTTTACCTTCCACCATGATTGTAAGTTTCTTGAAGTCTCTCCAGCCATATGAAATGGTAGTCAATGGAACTTCTTTTGTTTATAAATTACCCAGTCTCAGGTAGTATTTTTATAGCAGTGTGAAAACAAACTAATATAGCTACCAAATGATAATTTTTATAATTCAATGTTACTTCTCACTTGTTAGTATCTGACTCTAAATGCCAGCTTTCTTTTTTTCTTATTTATATATGTGTTTATTTATATTAGTCTGGTCTCATCAAGACTTATAGGTTATACTTCATTAATATCATTTATTTTGATGCTCAAGTTGTTCACAGTTTGGTAAGTGGTAGGCCTGTCAAGGTGGTGCCTGTTACGTTTTGACCTATCCTAATAATTCCTTTAGGAATTTTTTTCAAGATTTTACGATTTTTAAAAATGACTTTTTGTTACTTTCTGGTCCAAGAAGACTTTTCTCTGTATATTTACCTATTGTCTCAGTCCCCCATGTATGTAACCATTATCTCATTGCCATTGCCTCCTGGAACATGAGTACCCTCCTTGTTTTATATGGATCACTGCAGCCCACTCCAGGCCTCCCTGGAGGCCACTGCAGCCCTGCACAGACATTCTGTTTATCTGTTTGGGCCCTGAACACTGCATGGTGGTGTTGCTGATCTTGTCCTCATGCATAGATGCCCTCCTTGCCTTGTTTGGGCTCTGACACCCACCCCTTCCTCACTTTCCCAATGTGTGGAGTTGGTCAGTTTGTATTTTATGCTTTCATATGTTTTAGACTCAACTTGTTACTACTTGACGAATTTTGCACTGATGGTCTAGAGTTGGCAAACTCCTTAAAGGATCATATAGTAAATATTGCGGACTTTTAGAACACATGTTTTCTATCTCATCTGTAACTGCTTGACTCTACCAAGCAAGCAAAGGAATATGGCTGTGTTCCAATAAAACTTTATTTATAGATGGCCAGCCCCCAGACTATAGTTTGCTGACACTTGGTTTATGTTTAGGAGGTCTGCAGTTTTGGTCTGTAGTTTTACTTTTCTTAAATGTCTTTGTCTATTTTGGTATCAGGGCATTACTGGCTTGATAAAGTGAGTTGGGAAGTGTTTCCTCTTATTTCCTGGAAGAGATTGTGCAGAATTAGTATTATTTCTTCCCTGTATGTTTGTTAGAATTTGCCAGTGAAACAACCTGGGCCTAAAGCTCTCCATTACCTTTGACATCTTTTTTCAAATCTGGGTTCTTGAGACCAGGAGCTAATCTTATAGCAATCAGGAGGGGAGCTTGGTAAGACTATAATAGTGAAGCTTTCTCATTTTCTCTGACCAACCTTTTTTTTTTTTTTTTCTGTAAAATCAAGCAACTGATTCTTGAAAGAAGAGTTTTTTTTTTTTTTAATTTGTTTGTTTTTTTCTTTTGGTACAGTGTGACCTTTTCTCTGAAATTCCTAGATGGAAATTTAATTACTTTACTATAAAAAAAAGCCAAATTGTATTTTTTTAAATTTAAAAAAGCGTGAGAAAGGAGTTAAGATTATGTGTGTGTGTGTGTGTGTGTGTGTGTGTGTGTATATGTCTATTTTTTCTCTATATAAAATCTTTCATATATATGAGAGAAAAATAGATCAATATGATATATATATAATACTAATATAGCATTACTTATAATATATATAGATAGTTATAAATCTATCTGTATATAGATATCTAGATCTTGTTACTTTCTGGTCCAAGAGATATATCTAAATATGTATCTCTCATATATACATGAGAGAAAGAGAGAGAGACGGAGGGAGAAGAGAGAGCGAGTGAGGGGGAGACAGAGCTGAAGAAAGAGATGTTGCAAACCCTAGCAAGCAGGTAATATAAAAGATATTCTGACATACATTTTATTAATATATAATGTACTCCTGGTCTTAGGTTAATATTCTGGACTTGCCTTATGTTAAAAAATCTTATAGTGACATATCATTTCACAGTCACAAATCCTGGATTTCAGATGAGATTACTCAAGATATTCTAATGAGAGGAAAGGAATTCCAGGCCCTTCATACAAGGCTGATAGTTTATCAGGAATGGGATACACATGAGAAATGATCCTTCCTGGATGTATAAAATGATTATTGGCCCAACTAAAGAATATCAAAATACTGTCACTTACATGTAATTAGCAATACCCTTGAGCTGCTGGAAATGAGTAATGTTTAAAATATATGCGTGTGACCTGTAATAATCTTAAGGGCATTCATCTTCCTTGCTTTCTGTCACTTCCCAGTTAAACTTCTCTGTCAGGTGCTGTAATGAAAATGGCTGAGAAAATGAGGTTACAGGTTTATGTTCGCCCTGCAGATGTGTCTGATTGAAGTGCATTTTGTTAATACAAACAGATAAGGAGAAACAAAGTCCAAAATTAATGATCTTTTTGTTCTTGGGAATAATACATTCCCTAGCAGTGTAGGAATCCATGCCCTTTGACTTTACTGTCAAGGATATGTTTGTGCAGCCCAGTTTGTGATCTGAATTATATATTTCTGTTCGAAAGACTATGCCACAAGACACTGCATACTTTCTTAGTTTTAAGCCATCCTCAGCCCAGCCTGCTCCAGGTGTGCCTTGTAACACAAATGCTGTACTGGGTTTCTTATATTTGTTTCTTCAAAGTCACTTTCTCTCACTCTCAGCCCTACTCTATACCAAGCAGCGTGACCTTTTGGGATTACATCAATAGCCTCCTTTGCTTTCTGGTTATGAGTTGGGTTTGGCCAATAGGGAGGCCTTAATAAATAATCACAGTTGGGAAAGATCCCTCAGTCTTCTCCTTCTGGGTTCTTAACTGACTGATTATGTCCCTCAACTGAGGGTCACAGTTTCTTTAAGATGGCTTTCTCCACACAGCTCTCTCAGTAACCACTGCCTCCCTTTTCTTCTTTCAGCTTACGAGTGGTAACTAGAAATCCTATCCTGGGGACTCTTGTAGTTTCCCTATACCCTGCCCTCACTTCTGTAAACTCATTTTATTACATGCTCCGCATATTTTCTTTATTTGGCTGTGCCATTTGTTTCCTGCCAGGACTAGACTGATACAAAGGATCATTACAGTGAATCTCTTTACAATCTCTTTTATCTCTCTGATGCCATGCCATAACTCGTCTTAGCTTAGTTTCCCTGGATTGAAATCAGTTTATCAGAAAATCCCTGAGGACAACAAAAAAGCTGAAAGGTCAGACTTGTATTTCCATTAGGTACTTAGTTTTGTGTATCTGCAAAGTTGATTGAGTATAAGCTAGTTAAAGCATTTCCCCCAAGATTCTGCTCTGTAAGTTTTTGGTGTTCACTTTATTTGTGGCTACGTATTAATCTAAAGCACCTTAGTGCCATGTTTGACCCTCACATTCTAAATAGAACAAACTTTTCTCCTTAAAGACCTCCCTGAAGAAGAATTAAGAGGTGAGAAAAGGTCCTCCGGAGTCCTTTGTGTGGGAAAATCTGGGTGAGATCTAGGGAAACTTCAGAAAGGGCAATGCTTATTTTAAAAACAGACATTTAAAAACAAAGTTGTGTTTATTGCAGCACTATTAATAATAATCAAGATAAATAATTAACCTAAATGTGTCTTCATGGATGAATTGATCAAGAAAATGTGCTACATTATAGATAATGCAGTACTATTTGGCCATGAAAATGAATGAAATCCTGTCATTTGTGATAGCATAGGTAAAACCGGAGGGCATGTGTTAAGTGACATAAGCCAGGCTCAGAAAGACATACTAGATGATCTTACTAGATGATTTCTCTTCTATTTTGTTAACTACTCACAGGGAAAAATAAAATGACATTGTCACTTTAATAATATAAAATTTCCCATTTGGAGATATAGGATGTCTTTCTCTGTTAATCATTCAGATCTTGTTTCGAAACCTTCAGATAATCCCTATGCAGTTATTGCTGATTATTGTTATGACCTGGAAATATACATAAATTTTTTTTGTTAATTAAAAAATGTTAGAAGTGCTGATACCATTTTTCCAGGATGTTGTGGCTTGTACATTGTCAGATAATGTTGTACCTGCAGTGCCATATATTAACTAAGTTGTGACCCTTTTCAAAATAATAGACCAGAAATAGAACTTATTTATCTGGAAAAATACTTGTCTCTCTGATTCTTCATGAAATGATAGCTTTTCTGAAGGCTTGTATAGTGTTAACTTTTGATGTGTGTTTGTTGGAAGAAGGCTGAATTTATTTCACATTAATTCCCCTTCAGTAAGATTTTTTCTGTCCAGTTGAAATAATTTTTTGGATACATTGATTAAAAAACAGCATATTCCATTTATTTATTAGTTAATATTAAGTATAAAGAATTTGCCCTGCAACTATTTATAGTATTTTTTTTGACGTTTGGATTTAAAAATCAAAAGTGATATAAATTACTTCATGTAACTCTTATCCTTAGGATCACATTTATTTCTTCATCAGATTCATAACAGGCAACAGTGGTTGCGATGTATAAAGGTGACAGGAGTTCTTATAACCAGGAAAGGAAATTCTCCTGAGAGAGGCATCACTGTGCTTAGATTAGTTCTTTCTTTTCCTTCCTTTTATCTTTTCTTTTCAAAAAATGTAAGATGGGGAGAGATTTTTGAGCACTTAGGTTTGTAAAGAGGCATACATGACATTTCCTTTTATCTCAAATTATGAATCTTGAACTGTGCATTTCCCAGCTATTGCAAAAGATTCTGGAGAGAGCTCTCTTTACTATTAGAGACATATGGACTTACATTGCCTTCGCAGTCACATTTTTTCAGGGTGTGTGGGGAACAAACTGCACATGTAGAGTTTTATGGATTAATTTAAACATCATAAGGAAAATGCCCAGGCCTTTCTAATTATAGGACCTCATTTATTATAATAGCAACAGTAACCATCACTTTCATTGAAAACTCATTTTCTGCTATCCATGGTCATGAGTTTCTCAGCGTCTTTATTAATGCCATTTTAATGACTTTTCTTAAAGTCTTAAATAATTGAGGGCTGAAGTTGGTGGAGATTCTCTGTATTTAATTAAAATAGTTGTTTTATGAGACTGAGAACTTAAAGTTAGGCTGTTTTCTGGAGTTCTTAAGGAATTCTTTTTAGATTTGTGCAAGGCAAAGACACAGCTTTTTATTTGGGGCAGTGGGCATGCATGGGGAGGGAAGGGGGTTCTTCCCAGCCTCAGGTCCCAGCTGTCTCATGTTGTTTATTCCACGTCCCCTTCTCCAATAAAACAAGACAGTTGGGTGTGGTTAAAAAAAAAGGCATTTGTTTTTTCTTGGGAAGAATATTCACTTTGTCTTCTTAAAATTAATGACATCCTTGAATTGATACTCCAAGCCTCTTTTTTATAGAAAAGATCCTTTATGAAAAGTGTTTTTAAAATATTTGTATTATTTATCAAATAATATTTAAGAAAGTATTATGGTCTGATTATAGCCAGGACATGCACAGATTTCACAGGCTCAAGTCATCAACAATCTGAACAAAAACCAGATTAAAAACCACTAAAATAAGTTAAAAACCTGGTACCAGTGAATTCAGGTTTCCATTGTGACATAAAATTGATGAAATACTGGTGGTCTTAATCCAGCAAATAGAGATGGTGCTGTGATTTAAGCGCTTTTCACCAATGCCTATCCATCTCTGTTAGGAATTTATGTAAGTTTCATGGGATAATTCCAAGCCACTTCACCAAGAGACAAGATAATTTCTCCCTTTTTGAAGCTGTCAGGCTTAGTCAGTGGCTACTCTGAAACCAAATAATATATGACATAAGATTATTTCCCAAGATGATTGGCTTGTTTTATTGTCTGAAGTTAAACTCTTTCATATGCCCCCTGAGATGCAGACTGGCTCAGAAGCAAATGAAATAAATACATACAACAAATCCCTTATTTTGAACATGGGGAGAGAACATACCATTTTTATTAGTAGAAAACTATGATTCTCTTTGACCAAACGAAGGTTCAAAAGAGTTTTACTTATTTGTGGCTTGATGAGGTACTCAGTGTTTAATCTTCTCTGGGCAGCCTCAGGTCTCTGGATGGTCCTGAAGATCAGACTATCCACCAGTTTCCAGTTTTTGACCCAGGCTGGTCTTACAAGGCTGTGGTGAATCAGCCCTACTCAGTCTTTCAGCATTCAAATGCTGGGTTTCATACCTGGGTTCAAGGTCTGGTACTCTTGCTAACAGAGTGGCCTCCTGAGTAACTTTAAACCTCTGGGTCACAATTTGTTTATCTTCAAAATGAGATGAGACTGTGGGAAGAAAATTGATTTGCATTGTCTGGGAATTCCCCTGAGTTTTAACATTCTTAAAATTTACTAATTTTGTTAAATTTCAACTGTTTATTTTGGTAAGACATGATTATTTTATTTTTGGTCAAATATGAAAATAATCTTTAAAGAAGACTTGGTCTCCATATCTGAAAGAGAAAAATGAGTTAAGTAAAAATTATCCCAGGCATAAAAGTCAATATCCATCAAATATCCACATTATATTCATCCCAGTCATGTAAGTTATATCCATCTTTCCCCCATACCTCAACCCATCACCCACCAAGCAGGGGAAGATTTTATTTGGATATAGCCACTGATAGAACCAAAACTGAACATCTGACTAATTTGTGTTCCTAGAGCAAAGAGCTGTGTCCCCATATAGCTTATTGTCTGTTCAGATTTCATTTCACCAAAATTTTTAATTTGAGAAGCAGCTGGTTGGAGTTGAGGAAATCATAATGGCGTGTTGGAGCTGGTGACCCTATTGTACTGTATGCTCGACTAGAGGATGACTAATTTAAGAAAGCAGATGTGGGGACAGTTTAGAGGGAATCAGAGGTGAGGGACCACTAGCCCTGTGAGGGACAGGAGGGCTTTCAGGTCTACACCTCCAGGTTTCCATGATGTCCTGCAGTGCCTGCTGTTTCTTGGATCCATGAGACCCCCTTATCTTTTCCACTTGACTATGGGCAATTTCTGTTTCTTGTAGCCAAAAGAACTGTGAATGAAAGATAAAGACATTATTATATAATCCAAATGAATTGGAATGAAGTGTGAATAAAAGCATCATGCTTTCTGAAGAACCCTGGTCCCATACCTGGGATTCAAGGTATGTACTCTCACTAACAGAGTGGCTTCCTGAGAGAAATTTAGACTTCTTGGTCACAATTTGTTTATCTGCAAAATGGGATGAGGCTGTGGGAAGAGGTTTGACTTGCATCGTCTGTGAATCCCCTGAATTTTGACATTCTGGAAATTTATCAATTTTGTTAAATTTCAACTGTTTGTTTTGGCAGGATTTAATTATTTGATTTTGGGGAGTTTTAGAGAGTAGAAAGAGGAAGGCAAAGATGAGAGCGTGATGGAAACTCAGGAGTACTGCTTTCTGGATTGAAGATCTAAGGACCTCAGTCAACATGGAGTATGGCATCTGAAAGACATGGTTATCTGATAGAGCTTAAGAGTGTCCCTTTCCACTGACAGGTCAAAAAAAAGAAAGGTTGAATAGGAAATGAAAATTCCTATATGCTTTAATTACCCACAGTAGGAACCTGTTCTCTGGGATTTCAAAATTTCCATTCTGACTTTAATGGCTAATAGACAGTAAATTGTTTTCCTGCTTGTCAAGAAGCAGGAAGCAAATGTAGACCTTCTTTGATCATCTCTGGCTAAATGGCCTTACGGAGCTAGAGTGGGATGTAAGAATACTTAGAGGGAAGTTTTAGGGTTCTCGTGTGCCTCCTCCCCCCCATCCACTCAAACCATCCCCAGGTTTTTTAAAAAAAATCATTAAAAAATCGACAAAAGTCATACATATTTATGGCATAAAACATGTTTTGAAATATGTATACATGAAGAAAATATAATACATATACACTGGAGAATAGGATGTTCAATCTTAAAATAGAAAGAAAGGCCAGCTTTTATACCAAAAATTTCATCAGTGATAGTAAACACTGGCCTCTAGATGCTGGAGTCTCAAGATTTCAATTTAAAGTTAAAATTGTTTCTTTTTTGGAGTATTAGCAAATTTGTCCATTTTCCCTCCCTCCCGTTCTTCTTCTTCTCTTTTCGTTTTTCCTTCCTTCCAAATAATTGTAGCAAGATAATTACCCGGATTCCAGAGGTTAGGGGCTGGGGAAACAGTGAGAAATAGGCATGGGGATGGGTGAAGGAAAGAAAGTAAGGAAGACTGAAAAAAAATGCTTCTGTCTGCATTATTGTACCAAGGGCCTGCGTGGTAGGCAGAGCAGTGGTTCCCAAAGATGTTTGTGCCCAGAATGTTATCTTACATTGCAAAAGAGATCTTGAAGATGTGATTAAGGGCGTGGACCTTAAGATGGAAAAGATTATTTTAAGTTAACCATATGGGTTTAATCTAATCACAGGAATCCTTAAAAGCAGAGAACTATTCTATGATGTAGTCAAAATAAGAGCGAGATATTACTGTGGACAAAGAATTGTTAGAGAGATGTACAGTTGATGTTGTGGGCACTTAAAATAGAGGAAGGGGACCATCAGCCAAGGAATGCAGGTAGTAACTAGGAGCGGGAAAAGACAAGGAAACAGACATCCCCCTATAGACTCCAGAAAGTAACGGAAGCCCTCCAACACCTTGGTTTTTAGCCAATGAGACCTGTGCTGGGCTTCTAACATGCAGGAGTAAAAGATAACACATTTGTGGTTTTTTAAGCTCCTGAGCTTGTGGTAATGTCTTACGGCAGCAATAGAAAACTAACATAGCATGTATGGTTATGAGTACTGCTATGTCTGCCTTCTCTCTAGAATCATGATCTTCATTCCTGATGATCAATACAAGGCTGGCAACCATTCATGATTTGTAGCCTGGAACCCTTTTCACTGAACAGGAACTCAGAAAGTCATAGTGGAAAGAAGATCAGAAGTTAAGATACGTGGGTTTAAGTTCAGGCTCTAGGCTCTGCCACTTGGTAATTGTGTAACATGACACACAAACTCACTGGCTCCAGTTTTTCTCAACTCAACAATAGGAAGTTTAGATTAAGGTAACCTCTAATTCCTTTTAGTGTGGGCCCTTGATGATTTTTCTGGGTGCCTGCCTCACTTAGGCACTCAGAGTCAATGTCAATAGCAGACTGTCTAACGTAGCACCATCTACCAAGAAGTGGCATTTTAAAGAAGGTTCCATGAGTAAAAGTTTTATGCATGATACTTAATTTTTTGAACATAGCTTTGCTTATTTGGTGAATGATTGGTGTTTAAATGTATTTGTCAAAAGGAAATGTGTTACCTTAATTTTTTTTTTCTCAACAAGGAATGAGATTTGAGGACTACTTAGGATGTGAGAGGATTTAGATTAAATCTGGGACCAGAAACTACCAGTTTAATTTTCAGCGGAATATTAATTACCTATTTTACATGATTGGAGGATAGAATTTATTGTTCCACAATTCTTTTTTCAATATGAAATACAGATTCCTTGATATTATTTATTTTCTTCTTATTTTTACCCCAGTTGGAGGTTTTGCCTTTCTTGTTTGTGTAGTATTAGGTTGTCTTTTCCCTTAGAATATTCTCATATATATATGTGTGTATATATATATATTTTTTATATTTGAGACAGAGTCTCGCCCAGGCTGGAGTACAATTGTACGGCCTCTACTCACTGCAACCCCCACCTCCTGGGTTCAAGCAATTCTCAGCTTCCAGAGTAGTTGGGATTATACCATGCCCAGCTAATTTTTGTGTTTTTAGTAGAGATGAGGTTTCACCATGTTGGCCAGGCTCATCTCGAACTCCTGACCTCAGTTGATCTGCCCCCCTCGTCCTTCCAAAGTGCTGGGATTACAGGTGAGCCACCATGCCTGGCCTCATTTACTATATTTTTGACATAATATTTATTCTGCCTCAGTGTATTTATTTACATTTTTTACTCAATTAATTTCAATAACTTTTTTTAATCCATGGATTTTTAAAAACCTATTAACAAAACCTAAACTTTCATTAAGTTCTTTTTAGTTATTTTGCCAAAATATTGGCAAAATATTTTGTTAAATGGTTTATTTGTTTTATGCTGGATAGCTTTGGCTGCTGAGATGGAGAAAATTATCTGTTTTAGTTTTGGAGTAATTTTGCATGTCAATTATAAAACCTTTACTTTGGAAATTTTTATTCTTTATTGTCAGACAACTGAACATCAAGAGACTGGACACATTAGCGAAGAACCTCCCTTTTTAATTTTTTCTCTCTGAAAATTAGGTATTTGTATGAAATACACAAAACATACCTTAGAGTCACAGTGCGATTCATGTAAACTGATATTTAACATTAAGGAACATAAAATTACGGACTGTCAGAGTTGAAGGAACCCTAAATTGTTATTATCATTATTACTTTTCCAATATTCTTTTACTGTGGTAAGAACAATTAACATGAGACCCTCTTAACAGATTTTTAAGTATTGTTAATTGTAGGGACAATGTTGTACAGCAGACCATTAAAACATATTTATCTTGCATAATTGATACTTTATGTTCTTTTGTTAGCAGTTCCACATTTCCTCCTCCTTGTACCCTTGAAAACCCATTTTGCCCTCTGATGATGAGTTTGAGTATTTTAGATACCTTATATAAGTGAAATTATACAGTATTTGGCTTTCTGTAATTGGCTTATTTCACTTAGCCTTGTAATGTCCTAAAGGCTTCACATATTGCATTATTTCCTTCCTTTTTTTTAAGACTGAGTAATATTCCAGTATATGTTTATACCACATTTTCTTTCTTCATTCATCTGTCAATGGACATTTAGGTTATTTCCATATCTTGACAATTGTATTGAATAGTAATGCACATTGCAGTACTAATATATGTATTTGAGATCCTAATTTCATTTTTTTTTGATAAATACCCAGAAGTGGGATTACTGAATCATATGGTAGTTTTATTTTTAATTTTTTGAGAAATATTAATACTTTTTTCATAGTGGCCGTACTAGTACGCATTCTCAGCAATAGGGTATTAGGGTTCCAATTTCTTCACATTCTTACCAGCACTTGTCTTAAATAATAGCCATTCTTTCTTACCAGATGTGGGGTGATATCTTATTGTGGTTGTGCTTTGTATTTTTCTGGTTAGTGATGCTGAGCATGTTTTTATGTAATTGTTGGCCATATCTTATTTGGATAAATGTCTATTCAGGACTTTAGCTCATTTTAAAATCAGATTATTCATTTTTTTGCTATTGAATTCTATATATATTTTAGAAATTAACTCATTCGATATAGGGTTTGCAAATTTTTTTTCATTCCTAAGGCTATCTTGTCATTCTGTTGACTGTTCCCTTTGCTGTGCAGAAGTTTTTGATGTAGTCCCTCTTATCTATTTTTGCTTTTGTTGTCTGTACTTTTGTTGTTACTTTTATAAAGTCGTTGCTAAGACCAATATTTGTCTGATATTCATTAGGAATATTTAGTTTTCTTGTCTTATGATATCTTGTCTGGTATCAGGGTAATGCTGATCCCTAAAATGAGTTTGAAAGTGTTTCCTCTTCTTCAAGTTTTTGAAGAGTTTGAGAAGGACTTCAGATGAATTTTCATAGAATTCATCCATGAAGTCACCTGGTCCCGGGCTTTTCTTCCTTGGGAGGTTCTGATTACTAATTCAATCTCCTTACTAATTTTAGGTCTATTCAGACTTTCTATTTCTTCATGATTGAATCTTAGTAGGTTGTATATTTCTAAAAACTTATCTATTTCTTCTAGGTTACTCATTTTGTTGGTGTAAAATTATTTAGTCTCTTATAATCTTTTTAAAAAATCTCTGTTGCATCAGTTGTAATATATTTTCTTTAATTTGTGATTTTTAAAAATTTGAGTCTTCTCTCTTTTTTTCTTAGTCTAGTGAAAGACTTGTTGATTTTTTTTTGGTCTCTTAAACCCAACTTTCAGTTGCATTAATATTTTTTGCTATTAGTTTTCTATTTTATCTATTTCTGCTCTAATCTTTAGTATGTCCTTACTTCTGGCAACTTTGGACTTCCTTGAGGTATAAAAAGTTAGGTTTATTTGAGATATTTCTTTGCTTTTAGCATAGGCATTTATACTATAATTTTCCCTTTTGGTATTACTTTTGCTGAATTCCATAAATTTTGATATGTTGTTTTCATTTTTATTTGTCTCAAAATATTTTCTAGTTTCTCTTTTGATTTTTTATTTGACACAATGGTTAAGAATATGTTGTTTAATTTCCACAGATTTGTGAATTTTCCAGTTTTCCTTCTGTTATGGATTTCTGGTTTTATTCCATTGTGGTTGGAAAAGATGCTTGGTATGATTACAATCTTAAATTTTTAAAGACTTGTTTTGGGGCCTAGCATGTGATCTATCCTCAGGATTCATTGCGTGCTTGAGAAGAACGTGTACTCTACTGCCATTGGGTAGAATGCTCTTTATATATGTCTTCAGGTCAGTTTGGTCCATGATATTGTTATGTTTACTATTTCCTAGTGAATTTTCTGCCTGGATGTTCTGTCTTTTATTGAAAGTTGGAGTTTTAAAGTCTCCTATTATTATTTTATTCCTATTTCTCCCTTCAGATCTGTAAATGTTTGCTTTACATTTTTAAGTGTTCTTGTGTTGGGTGCATATATATTTATAATTGTTATATCTTCCTGGTGAATTGACCTTTTTAATCATTATATAGTGTCTTTTTGTGGTGTCTCATGACTTTTTTTTTTTTTTAACTACAGAGTCTATTTTCCCCAAGTATGGCCACCTCTGCTTTCTCTTTTTGCTGTTAGCATGGAATACTTTTTCTGAACTTTCACTTTCAGCCTATGTTTGCTCTTAAATCTAAAGTGATTTTCTTATAAAGGACATGCAATTATAATAGATCTTTTTTTAAAAAATCCATTCAACTGGTTTATGTTTTTTGATTGGACATTTCAGTCTATTTACATTTAAGGTAATTATTGATAGAGAAGCATTTACAGTTGCCATTTTGTTAACTATTTTCCTTTAAATATCTTGTTTTTTGTATAGATGTGCTTTGATTCCTTTTTCTTTCTTGTCAATGTAACTTTTATAGGTATTTTTTTTTTATGGTACCATGGGACTTGCAAGAAATATTTTATAGTTATAATAGTCTACTTTAAGTTGATAATAATTTCAAACACATACAAAAACTCTATACTTTTAATACTCCTCTCCCACTTTATGTTTTTGATGTCATAATTTATATCCAGTTGTATCTTGGCATATATTTTTAGTTGTAGTTGCTTTTGATAATTTTAATTGTCATTGCTTTTGACTTTTAAACTGGAATTTAAAGTGATTTTGCCCCACTACTACAATAACATAGTGTGCTATATTTGTCTCTGCCAATGAGTTCTTATACTTTTTAAATACGATTGTGTTGCTTTTCAGCATTCTTTCGTTTTAACTTGAATAACTTCTTATAGCATTACTTGTAAGGTAGATCTAGTGGTGATGAACTCCTTCAGCTTTTGTGTGGAATAACTGTCTCTCTCTTTTGTTTTTGAAAGATAGTTTTGCTGCATTTAGTATTCTTATTTATTCGTTGTTTTGTTTGTAAGACTTTCAATATATTTTTCCACTCCCTTCTGAAATGCAATGTTTCTTCTGAAAAAATCAGCTCATAGTCTTAGGAGGCTCCCTTATATGTGACAGGTGGCTTTTCTCTTGCTGCTTTCAAAATTCTCTCTTTTTTTTTTTTGAAATGGAGTTTCCCTCTCTCCCAGGCTGGAGTGCAGTGGTGCGATCTCGGCTCACTGCGACCCCTACCTCCTGTGTTTAAGTGATTCTTCTGCCTCAGCCTCCAGAGCAGCTGGGATTGCAGGCACACACCACCACACCTGGCTAATTTTGTAATTTTAGTAGAGACGAGGTTTCACCATGTTTGTCTCGAACTCCTGACTTCAGGTGATCTGCCCGTCTTGCCTCTCAAAGTGCTGGGATTATAAGCATGAGCCTCTGGGCCCAGCCCTCAAAATTCTCTCATTGTATTTGACTTTTGACAATTGAACAATAATGTATCTTATTGTAGATTTCTTTGAGTTTATATTATTGGGGCTCCTTAAGCTTACTGGATCTCGTGTGCTTTTCCTTCCTCAGATTTGGAAAGGTTTGGACCATTAGTTCTTTGGTTATGCTTTCTGGTCTTTTCTTTTCTCATCCTTGAACTCCCTAATGCATATGTTAGCCTTTTGTATGGTGTCCCATACATTCCTTAAGCTTTCTTCACCATTTTTATTCGGTTTCAGCCTGAATAATTTCCAATAACCTTTATTTGAGTTTGCTAATCATTTCTTCTGCTTGATGTAGTCTGACATTGAATCCCTGTAGCACATTTTTTAGTTCAGTTATTATATTCTTCATCTCCTTGATTTGTATTTGGTACTTTAAAGTATTTCCAATCTCTTTGTTGAAGTTCTCACTTTGTTCTTCTGATCTCAGTGAGTATAGCAAATGGTGGCTATTTTGAATTCTCTATCAGGTAAATAAAATAACTTGTTTCATTAGAGTTGGTTTCTGGAGATTTATCTTGTTCTTTTGTTAGAATGTATTTCCCTGTTTTTCTTTTTCATTTTCCTTGACTCTCAGTATTGTTGTCTGTTCATTAGGCCAAACAGTCATCTCTTCCAGTCTTCACAGACTGGCCTCATACAGGGGAAGATCAGCCCAGTCAGAGATTCTGGAGAACTCTCCAACCTTTGTGCTGGTTCAGCTTGCTTTCTTTGTTCTTAGAGACCCCCTAGGCAGTTATGATACACTGTATCCTGTCAGTGCTCCAAGACAAGCAAGACTGAAACCCATTCCTTAGGAAGCTTCCCCAAAAGTTGGCTCATGGATGCTCTGTCATGCAACACCTCCCTTACAAAAGGAGAAGCTGAAGCTGAGACCTGGCACAGTGTGGATCTGTTTGTGGGGCAGGTGGAAGGCTGGGACAGAGGGTGGATGAAGGTGGTGATTAGTTGTGTGATAAATGAAACCTCTGTTTCTGCTCTTACTGGCCCCAAGGTGGCTAGATTATGCTGGGTTTTATGAATGCTCTAAGTTATACAGAAGCCAGTCCTCTGAATAATGCCAAAAAGTTGGGGCATTTGATGCATAATCCTTTTTTCTTCCCCAGGGAGAGACTGAGAGATGGGGCTTTTTGTCCATTCCCTCTGTGCTGAGCCAGGCTGAAGGGCTATAGGGCTTTGGTGACATGTCAGCCCTCACTGCCATCTCTGTTTTCACTGACTCCAGGTGGAGTCAGTGATTTTTCTGGGTCTTGTCAGTATTCTAAGACAGGCTAGACAGATACCTGTCCTCTGGGTAATCCTCAGAAAAGTTGTGGCATTGGACATGTAATCTACTTCTTTCTCCTCCCAAAGGTGAAGTTGAGAGCTGAGGTTTTTCATCCGCTCATGGTGTTCAAACAGAGGAAAAGCTATGGGTCTATGGCAGTGCTAGCCCACACTGTTGTCTTTTTTCTCACTGCCTATACATGGCCAGATTAGGTCAGATCTCACATTCATGACAGGCTAGACAGAAGGCAGTCCTTTGGGTAGTTCCCAGGGAGGAACTGGGATCTGAAAACTTTTGTCATCTCACTCTGCTTATCCAGTGGAAGGGGCTATGGACGATGGCAGTTGCTAGCCCAAATCAGTATTTCAGTTTTCACTGGCCCCAGGTGGTATAATAAGACAGCTACTGTCAGCATTCCAAGACATGCTAGACAGAAACTGCTCCTTAGGGTAACCTCTAGAAAAGTTGGGGCATTGGACATGTTGTTCACCTCTTTCCTTCCCTGGGAAGAAGTGGGGAGCTGAGCTTTCTCCAATCGTACGGCACCCTCCTGGAGGTCTCAAATTTTTTGACAGTTTTGATGTGAGTAGTTTCATCCACACCTGGGGTGCAGAAAACTCTCAAACTGGTTTCTAGGTTTTGGAATTTGTCCATCAACTGTTGTTAAATTGTTGTGTTTGTGGGGGAAGAAGGGTCTAGGGCTTCCTATTTTGCTATCTTGCTGGTGTCACTCTATCATTACTATTATAGAAATGTTTGCTAAACCTACTAAAATTATTAAAAAGTTAAATCTCAAGTATAAAATAAACTTAGAATGGATAATCCAGTTTGTATAAGTAATAAAAGCAACTATAAGGAAGTTTGTATATATTTTATAGTTCTTTTGGAACTTATATTTTGGATTGCTAGTACTTCATGGTGATATCAAGTCTAAAACCAGCCATTGGTTACTTAGGGACTGACATATAGCAATGGCAACGCTGGCATTAGCCTCAAAGGTTGGGATATGTGCCCCAGTGCTGGCTCTTCCTAGCTGTGCAATCTTGTGTAAGTTCTTTTATTTCTCTGATCTTTAGTTTTCTTGTACACCAAATAAGGCTATTGATAAGAATCTTAATGGATTGTTAGTAATAAATGATTTTGATACAAAGGGCCTGGAATATAGCCGGCATTCAATAAATTCTTATGTTTTTGTGTGTAAATCCATTTAGTTCTTAAAGCATGATGTTTCTATGACACTTTCCAAGAAAAGTCTGAAGTTTGTTTATGGCAAACATTATAGTCTGTGAGGCTTAATGCTTTATATCCCAAGATGACCTGTAAGTTAGAATATATATATTTGAGTAGTAGATTATCTCACTCAGGTTGCAGGCAGTACAATAGGGACATAATCTACATGAAAGTACTACAGATATGAGGCCACACTGCATTGTTTTCTAGAAATATTAGACCTACATTTGTCGTCCACTGGTACCAAGTGCATTGGAATTTGTGACACCAATTTTTATATTTGCTTCATTTCTATTTTTTCTTTTTTCTTTCTCATTTATTTTCAATTTATGCTATCTTGCTGTATTTTATATAACTTTGTTTAATGCCATCTGTCCATTCCAGAACAAAGTAGGATACTAACAAATGTGTATGTACATTTGTGTGCAGTTATGTACACACATTAGATATTACTATTTAAAAAAATTATATACCACTCAGGAAGAAGTAGGTAAGCTTTTGAATCCCATCTTATTTCTACATGGTATACCTCAGATTGTCCTGACCAGTTGGATATAAGTTTCAAGATGCGGAAGAATTAAATTTGGGCATCATACTGAAAAATTTTCTCCTTATAAATATCACCTGAGTAATTTGTGAAAGAGTGAACCAATATTACCTAATTTGTTTATGGCCATTTATGACAAAATGTGTGATACATGCTGCTCTTTAGATTAAACAAATTAGCATTTAATTATCTCTATGATGATTCTCAATTTTCTGAATTACAAAACTGGGGGAACTTGACCCAACAGTCCTACTGGCGATCTTTCCAGCTTTCCCAGCAAAGCATACTTCTCGAGTTTGTTGCTCATTTGCATCTGGAATACATTGCTACAGAAGAACAGAGGAGTCTTTCTGTGTCCTGGGTTTCTTCAGGGCAACTGTTTGAGGAATAAGATGCTTGGGCAAATAATATTTCAGTTTCAGTTTTATATGGACTTGTTTATGGATTTGGTCTCAGTGATACTGTTTATATGTCTGTTAGACCCAAGGTCTTATTCTGAGTGGCTTTTCTTTTTCTGATAATCTTTCCTGTATGTACTCAGTTTGTGATAGCATGATGCTTGCAGAGATTGTTTACCTAAATCAGAGCTATTATTTAAGAGCTTTCATGCTCATACTATACTACAGTCTCAGTTCTTAGAAATGGAAGGATCACTGAATAAACACAGAAAAGACCCTGGGGTGTAAGGACAGAGACGGGTCCTTGCATATCTGGTATCATCATATGCCAGGCGTAGGGATTCTAACTGTCATTAGTTTGTAAAAAATCAATTTAATTATTGACTTTTCCATATGTGGAATACTGAATACTTTGGGTTCTAATCACTGAAGAATGTAAACCAAATTAAGCAATATCCAGTAGATAAAATACAGAAAAAATGTCTGTTTAAATATTTGCCTGTTTTCCTATATATCCCTAACATGCTAAAAAACTCTGTGATCAGCAAAATATTAATATAGGAAGAGAAAAATAAATAGAAGGAATAAAATACATAGAGCAAAAATATTTTCCATTGTGTATAAAAAGTTAATGTATCATAAAATTGATATTTCAGTTCAGTAGGAAATAAGTATTTAGCTATTAAATGATGTCATTTCATAATTGGCTAGCCATGTGGAAAAATAAAATTAAATCTTCATTTTATGGCATACACAGATATAAACTCTAAATAGATTAGCAAGTAAAAAATGGAAAAAAAATTTTGGAGGAAAATCTTTGAGAGTTTATGTATTATCTAGAGATGGGGAAATCTTCTCTACCAAAACTAGAACAAAGAAAATATACAATATAGAGATATGTGACTATATAGAAATTAACAGCTGCTGTAGAATTATGTGCTGTTCTTAATTTCTACTCTTGAATTTCATCCACAGTCATTTGTTTGGGATCCTTGGAAAACACACTACATTTGAAATTTAGTCCCCAACAGAGCAAAATTGGTGGCTAGATGTCCAAGAAAAATGTTCCAAAATAATGACACTCAGTAAGGGACATACTTTAATCACTTTAACTAGGTTGAAAGAACAAGTCATTTCTTAATGATGGTCATACTCCAAGATCCTCTCTATGAAAGAAAGCATCAAATGTTCAAGAAGTAACAGAAACGGGGAGTCTGAAGGGCTGCAAATCTCAGAAATTGTCCCAAAACAAAGCCAGGTAAAGGATGGAAAGTGAATTTTAATCCTTTATAATCGGAGGTGGTACAACTTTTCCAGCCAGGTCAGACTTGCCAAATCTTCAGGGAACAGACAATGAGGACAGAAGCATTGGTGATTTAATGCTTTTTCTACTGATAGAGCTTTACATTAGATTTTCTTGAATTTCAGTAAAGGAGGCCTCAAAAATGAGTAATTTATTTTAAGCAATATTATTTTCAAAATGAGTCCATTTACTTATAAATATTTAAACACTACAAAAAATGTATTAGATATAAAGTAAGATTTATGTTTCATTTTCCTGCCCTTCCCAATGGTGAACACTCCTACGAGTTTTCCTTGTGATACCTGCACACTTGCATGCATATGAGTGCATATATTTGTATTTAAAAGTATACATACATTATATGCACTTAAGATCCAAATGAGAACATGTTAGAATCTATTGTTATGTAACTTGAGTTTTTACTTAGCAATATGTCTTTTGTGGAATGTCTGTTGTAAATACATGTAAATGGATATATCTGATTCCTTTCAATAGCTGTCTAGTATTTCTTGGAATGGGTATGGTGAGGAAAAGCAGAATCAATGCTCAGGGATTCTTGAGCAACACCTCTGCCTCCAAAGTCCAGTTACCCACAATACAGATTTTTTTTTTTTTTGTAGACTCTCTATTATGTTGCATTAATTTATGTTTTCCTTTTAAAAATTCTGGCAGAGATCATATATTTTAAAACATAACTCGATAGTGTATTTTTATATATAGTTGTATAATTTGAGAGTTGACATTTTATAAAATTAATTATTTCTGTCAAAAAACATACTGTCTTTGAATTTATACATGTATTTTTTAAAGTGCTGTTTAGTCAGATTTTATACTTTGTTCCACATATTTTTTGCAATTACTGGCTAAATGCACTTTATTTCTTTATTAAATTTTCTGGTAAGTTATTGTCCAAGTTTAAGAAAATGTTGAAGTGTTGTGCTCTGCCTCTAGCCATTATACAAGTTTTCATTTGTTGGATTTTCCAAATAGGTAATGAAATTACTTGAAAATAAGGACATCTTGTCTTTTCCCTTCCAATAATATATTTGTTATAAGGGCTAGGACCTTCTTTACATTCTTGAATAAAAGAGGTGAGTGTGAACAGTCTGCATTTTCCCAGGCTTTATGGAATTGTTCTTTATGTTTCATCATAGAGGATAGTATTTGCTATGAGTTTCTTGTAGCTAATTTTTGAAGTTAAAAATATTTATTTTAGTATTGACCTCAGTTTGTTAAAATTTTGAAATCAGGATTGCTTAATAATGCTCATCAGTTCATTTTAAAATTTGTTAAAATGATCAGGTATTTAGATTTTTTCTCCTTCATTTCCATTTATTGGCATACTCTATATAATTGTATATATACAATTGCTGGATTTAATCTTCAAGTATTCTACATAGTAATTTTTGTAGTATGTTCACAGCAAGCAAGGACGATAGTTGTCTTTTTCAGTGGGATATTTGTTTTCATCTAATTTTGGTGTAATAGTTATGCTACATTTTATAATTATTTGGGCTACTTTACCTTTTGTTAACATGATAAATGGTTTTAAGTACATGCCAATAACTGATTTTATAAAGATCTATCAAAAATTTCCTATAAGACTACCTAGGACTATTGTGTTTTTTAAAAAGGAAAGATCCTTGACTATTTCTTTATTTCTTATATGATAGATTTTCTACCTAATTGAGCCAGCTTTGCGAATTTTTACTTTCAGAATGAATCAGCCATTTCATTAACATGTTCAATACATTGATATAAATAGATTGGTACATTTGCATTTTCTTACAAATTAAAAGATCTGTTTCTGTAACTATATTGAATGTACTGTTTTTTCCCTCTGTCTCTCTCTTCCTCTCTCTCTGTCTCGTGGCCCTGCAGATTTTTATCTACTCATTTTCTAAAAGCATTTGATTTTAAGGGAAGCATCCTTTCTCTTTTTCTTTTAATTTAATTTCTTAAATTCTTTATTGCTTCCTTTTCCTTTTTTATTTTTAGACTTTATAATAAAGGACACAGGTCTACAAAATTTTTTCTGAGTGTTGCTTTAGTCTTGATAGTTTTGGAGAGCAATGTATTTAATTGTGGGTAGTCTGCCTTTTTTTCTGGGTAGTTTTCAGTATTTTCTTTTTGTGTTTAATGTTCTCTACATTATGCCTGACTGTGTATCTTTTATTCTCGTTTAGCTCCTTCATTCTAAGGAGTCATGTCTTTTTTAATTGTGGAAAATTCTCAACCAGCATTCTGCTGCTTTTCCAGTCTAGTTGGCAGAAATTTTCTAGTCCTCATTTTATGGACAGATGAATACTTCCTGGATTCCAAGTTTAACTCCAGCTCCTGTGTTGGCATGTGCTTGTGGTGTCATCGCCTCTCTCAGGCTTGTATACTTCTGAGACTTCCAGGAATTTCTATAGGTGGCTCCAGTTTTGAGTTTTCTTTTCATTTCTGACATCTGTAGTTTTTTTTTCCTTTGGTTTTGAACATCTTTTTTTCCCAGTAATTTATACATGTTTCCAGTGGAGGGATGGATTTTTTGGCATCTTCCTACTCTACTATAGTGGCCAAAAGTTCTTGACTTTATTAGTCTTTGTTTCAAGCCACTTCAAATTTTTTCCTGTATATAGAGCAAACCAGCTAAATAAAAATAAATCCTTAACATATATTCTCGATTAATCTGCCTCTGAAACAAGTACATCTCTCTTTAGAGGTTTCTAAAAGCATTAATCACAATCATGCATGATGGAAAATCCATGGATTTTGGTCTCAGAAACCCATGAAGTTGCTTATTGGATTTTCATTGGTTTTGTTTCTTTTGAGCATAATTGCTTTACTTTCTAAGAGGAATAAAACTACTTCCCTGCCAAATAGTTGTGAGGATTGATAGTAATATAAATGAAATACAGAGACTAATAAATAATGTGTACTAAATAACTGATAGCTACTATTTTCCTTTCTGCCAGCGACTATCAGGAAATAGGTATTACAACTTCCTTGTGTCCTCAGATCTTGTGTTGGTACAAAGGGGGTGCACATAAGGATAATGGTATATCTTTGGGCCCAAAAGTGTTTAGCAAGATTCACTTATGCTGTATTTAAAGAAACACCAAGATTCATTGTGTCACACAGAATCTTGGGCAGTTTCCATGAGCTGCATTGGCTATCGGGGAATAACATTTGTGGGAGTAGCATCGTGGGAATTGTAGAAGCATTTGTGGGAATAATAGAAAATGAGATTCAAAGATCAGCTCAGAGAATTTCCCATTGTTCATCCTTTACTCTTTTTCACTGTTGTGTGAAATTCTTCACTTTCCTTAACCACTCCTTTCACTGCAACAACTCCTTCCCTGAGCTCACCTTCATCTCCATCCAGCTGGGGCATCAGTTTCTGGACACACACACACACAGACACACACACACACAGACACACACACACAGAGTATTTAAGTAAGGATACATACAGTGTAAATTATTTTAATCTTTTAAACTCCTAAAAATATTTTATTAAAAAAAAGACAAGATTTTGTTTTGTTTCCCCTGAACTAAGCCACTTAAAAAACAGAACATACCTAATATTATGTCTTGTAAGAGTACATATTATTTATTTTATTTTATAAGAAAAATATGTGTAATTGTAAGCACATTTCTGTTGACAATCTTTTAAAGTCTACCCCTTTTGTTTTTTTCTTTCGCTTTTCCTAGTTTTCATGCCACCCATTACATTGTCAGAAGGGGGAAGAATTCATAAAATTTATTTTCTTTAAAGTCTCTGATAGACTGATTCTTTGATTTGCTATGGCAAGTTTTAAGTATAAATTTATCAAATTACCCCCTTCCAAAGCAATGAGCTGCCCATCACTATAATTATTCAAGCAGGGAACAGATAGTGATACCAGAAATACACTGTTATATGTGTGTGAAAGTATTTTGAATTTGTCAGACATTAAGTGAAAAAGTTTTTAAGGATAGGAACATAATCTCACTGTACTAGTTCATCTACCATGGTCCTTCCCAAGTCTCAGATTCAATTACGACATTAGTCATTTTTTTTGCCCTTCATACGGGTAGCCAAAAGTGCTTTCTATCTATAACATCAGCCAACCTATTTCCAAATGAGCCTGCAGGCCTCACATATTAAAATATCAAAATATGTGTACCAAGACCCAATAAAAATACATGAAATTTTAGAAAAGAGATGGTGGAAGTCTTTTAGTATATATGAATTAACAATATGACTAAGTTCGTTTTGTAACTTCCAATTTGGTTAATGTCTGAACAAATTTAACTCCAAGTATGTAGAAAATGATAGTTTGGGAGACCATTGTCCTCTTACAGTTGCAATTATTTACAAAATTTCCAAATTTTTTTGAATATTGGGAAAACTAAGACATATTTTCATAAAAGTAGAGCTAATGAATAATAAAAGTTAATATGTAGTAAGGGTTTCTATTTGCAAAGCATTGCAAAGCATGCTTAAAGACTTTTCAGGTCTTCATTTAATTTCTGCACTGCCCCTGTGAGATTATTAATTTGATTGTTTCCATTTTATTGATTAGAAAACTAAAGCAGAGAAGCAAAACAACTTACCTAAGACCATTTATAAAGGATGCAATCAAGATTCAAACACAGGTAATCTTGATTTAGAATCTATGCTTTGTTATCACTATGCTATGCTAACTCTCACATAATTCAAACAAAAAATGACTTGGGTTCAAATACTATGTTCTATATTCACCAAGCAACCCTGGAAACTGGGTCTCAGTTTTGTCACCTGTGAAACGGGGACAATAATACCTATTTTACTGGATTGCTGTGAAGGCTGAGTAAGATAGTTTGTATAAAGGGACATATCAAAGTTCTGGTACAAAGTGGATAGTAAACAAATTCCAGATCCTCCTTCTTCTGTTACATTAGTGTTAAAAAATTCTATGGAAAAAAAACCTATTTTCCTCAAATGTGGCCTTTATAAAACCTACTTAAAATGTTTGGTAGAGGATGTCTTACTCATTCTTTGCGTCTTTTAAGATTATTGTAAAGAAAAATGAAATTAGTTATCTGTGAGCATAGAAAATTAATCATTCTGTCCTTTCCTTCACTTGCACTTTGCTTGCCACTGCTCAATGGTGAATTTTTAAAATAATAGGACAGTAGAGCAGACAATGAAACAGATGTATTTGTGGCTCTTTTTGGAATTTTAAGTCCAAGCATGTTCCTTTGATTATATATTGTTCTAAATTTTCTTGAAAAGATCTTTGTTTGCTGACTCTTGAATGAAGAATTACACAACACAGATCCCACATCTTGTAATAAGCTAAACCTTCGGTGAGAATTACTTTAACAAGATAACCATATATCAAGAATTTTGTGGTGAAACGCATATAAAGGAGGGATCCACTTCTCAGACATCACTTAGATATGCTCCTCCAGCAATAACGGCGTTGTTTATTTAGATTGAGGGTTCAGGCATCTCTGATGTCTAAATCTGAGGGCTGTGAGTAGAGGAAAGTACAATTAACTCAGTGAACTTAAAACCACATTCCTCCATCTGTTGGGTCCCTCAGCGTCAGGCTGTGAGGAACCAGTGCTGTGGGAAGGCGGCAGTAACAGATGGTTGAGAAATGTGCCCTTCTCCTTCCACCACTGTCCTTTAGAACAGCTTAGCTTGAAAATCTTTAGCATATCATACATTTATCTGGTATTGGATACATGGAAAAAAGTCAGCATTGTGCTCTGTGGGTCACAGGCTGTGGGTTTGGCAGGACATGTGCATGTGTTCCCAGGCCACGTAAACCTACGTGAGGAAGGGTAACCGAACCCCTTTTCCATTTCCAACCCGTACACATGTCTGCAGAAGAAAAAGACTAAACAAAATGTTCTTTTTTTATCCAAAATGAAAACAAATAAAAGGATGAGTGGGAGGAAGATCTGGTCAAATTTACTTTAAATGCCTCCAGAAAAAGGCCCTAGCACAGTAAGTGAGAAATTCTTTGTTCCAGTTTTTGAAGTGTCAGTACACTCTCAGCGAATGTTTAACTCATAAAGTCTTCTCAGTACAAATAAAGTTCTTACTTAGTAACTCTTATCTGCCCCTTGTTGCAATAGGTGCTATAGGTCAACTGGGTGTAAAGTCTGTCCTTAAAGAGCTTGCAGTTTTCTTTTTTGTTATTTTATATTTGTCTTCTGGATAAACATAGCAGAGGTAATACAAGTGTTTATATCTGCTTCCTTTCAAAACTCTACTAAAATAATGATAAGGGAACAAAACAAGTATAAATTTGAAAGGATAAAGAGACAGAATGAAGAGATAACCACAGGCAAGGGATGGCAATGAGTTTGTGGAAGCTAGAAATTAAATAGAGAAGTAGAAACTGATTTAAAAGAAAGGTACAGCTGAAAGGTACCCCAGGAGGGATATCACAGGAAAGCAAGCTGAGTTTTCTCTTCAAAACAGAGCAAAGGCTCCAAAGATGGGGTGACAAGTGCAGCAAAGATCATGGTTAAAAACGAGAGGGGTTAACTGACAGTTTATATAGGAAGCAAACTCTCAGGTGTTTACTTTCTCCTGGAGCATTGTGAGTACTCCTCTAGGAGTGCAGAAACCTGCACTATTTCTTTACAGACATTAAAACCAGATTGGCTCTTCATTTAGGGAGGGAGGGGGGAGGAGAGGAGTTAACTGCTTCACTGAAAAAGGGAATCAAGTGGTCTCTATGCTTAATGGTAAGCAACACTGCTCCCAACTCTCTGCTGCCTACCAGAATGCTGGTTCTCAGGCATGCATTTCTCAGGCAGGAGATTGGAGAATCCTTCTCTGGAGAAACTGAAAGGATGAAGATAATCTGATATAGAAGGAGCCTCAGTAGGAAATCTATCTTGTTATCAACTAATCTGGTGAATCCTACCAATTGACAATTCCCTGTCCCCCTCCACTCCTCAGCTTCCCTCCTCATCACCTCTTCCTGCACAGAGTGTTCCAATTATCCTTTTGAGCCTTATTCTTAAACATGAGCTGATACCCAAGGATGACCAAAAATTAGTAAAAGCCTCCTTCACTGAATAGAAACTATAACAAGTAAACAGAAAAAAGGAAATAAATATAATGAAGGGATAGAAGAAACCTTTAAAAAAACCTTGAGTTAATATCCTAAGAGAGATGAGAAAACACTGCATCCATAGCATTAGAATAGGATGCTATAATGAATCATACTGAGCAGCAGAAAAGACTCATAGGTATTAAATATACCATAACTCAAATTAAAATTAAAGTACTGAATAGCGATATTGAAGAAATGTCTAAGAAACAGAATGGGGTACAAAAATGTAAGAGAAGATCAAACAGAAAATTGAGGCTCAATCTAGGTTCCAAGAGGCTTGTGGAGGCAACATTCACTTAAAAGAAATTATAGAAGACCAAAAAATTAAAAGAAATTTCAAATAATCAATATAAGAACATACATTTCTATATTAAAGGGCCTGTCAAATGTCCAGTATAAAAAAGACTCACATCAAGATTTTTTAGAAGATAGAGAGAAAATCCTGAAAGCATCCAGATTGATTAATACATCATAGTTTCAATTTAGAGCGAAGAATGGCATAGATTGATCCAAGAAGCTTTGTGAGCTAGAAAACAATGGAGAAGTACTTTCAAAATTAGGATGAAAAATTATTTCCTCCCTAAAAACTATAGTTCTCAAAAAATTATCTGCCCTGTATTTTTTTCTTAACCACAGGAGAATGTAAGAAATAGAAATACAGAAACTAGGAAACATAAAAGGTAAAAGGATTCTCAGCATTTTGGCCAAGAAAAGTTCAAGGGTGATAAATGATTAATTAAATACTCATAATTATGTAATATTAGTTGATTATTTTAACTAAAAATTTGATATATTAGAAGGATGGGGGAAGTAAAGTCAGGTTATTGTTGGCAATGTTGGGAATGGTGATTTTGCTATTAAAGAGTAAAATCTTGAGATACCATAATAGGAAGTGGTGTTTAAACTTGGTAAATTAAGAAATAGCAGTATAAGCACATCTTTTGGTGTCATAGAGTTGAGTGCCATAAAATTTGCTAAAAGCATGAAATTAGTTACTTCTAAGGAATATAACTCTTTTTAGTAACAGTGAGGCGGTATTGATTTTTTATAGTTTTTCAGTGCTATTAAATTTTTAATCTTGTGCCTGGATAAAATAAAAAATTCATGTAAAACTATTTTATGCTATCTGTATTATATCTGTTACAGTAGATTGGTTATGCCATAGTAACAAACAACTCCAGGCTTTCAGTAGCACAATGCAAGAAAAGTTTATTTCCTGCCCATGTCTTAAGGTGAGTCAGCAGAGGTCTCTGATTTCTGTCCTGTAGTCTCTCAGGAACCCAGGGATGAAAGCTTTGTGGGCACATCACTTCCACAGTCATTGCAGCAGTGGGAAAGAAACTCTGGAAGTTTCTATCTGGCAATTAAGTGCTCTGGCCATACTTCACTTCTGCTCACAACTCATTGGTCAGAATTAGTCACAAGGTATCATCCCACCACGAGAATGCCAGAAAAGTTCACGGTTCCATCTACACAGAAGGTGAGGAGAATCAAAAACATTAGGAAGCAGTATGACTGTCACATGTGTTTTTCCATTTTGCTTCAGTTTTTTTTCCACATCACTCCTCTTTCAGTTTTCTTTTTTTAAAAAATTTATTTATTTTCCTTGAGGTGTATACTATATCTGGCATTTCTCCCCATGGTATCCCTTCCCACCCTTCCCTCCCTCCCCACCCCCCATTATCTCTCCCCTACCCCCGCCAACTGTCCCCTGTGTGTGATGCTCCTCTCCGTGAGTCCACGTGTTCTCGTTATTCAACACCCACCTATGAGTGAGAACATACGGTGCTTGGCTTTCTGTTCTTGGGTCAGTTTGCTGAGAATGATGGTTTCCAGATTCATCCAAGTCCCTACAAAGGACATGAACTCATCGTTTTTTATGGCTGCATAGTATTCCATGGTGTATTATGTACCACATTTTCTTTGTCCAGTCTATCATTGATGGGCGTTTGGGTTGGTTCCAGGTCTTTGCTATTATATACAGGGCTGCAATGAACATACGTGTGCATGTCTTTGTAGTAGAACGATTTATAGTTCTTTGGGTACATATCCAGTAATGGGATTTCTGGGTCAAATGGAATTTCTATTTCTAGATCCTTGAGAAATCGCCACACTGTCTTCCACAATGGTTGAACTAATTTACACTCCCACCAACTGTGTAAGAGTGTTCCTATTTCTCCACATCCTCTCTAGCATCTGTTGTCTACCGATTTTTTAATGATCGCCATTCTAACTGGCGTGAGATGATATCTCATGTGGTTTTGATTTGCATTTCTCTAATGACCAGTGATGATGAACATTTTTTCATATGTTTGCTGGCCTCATATATGTCCTCTTTTGAAAAGTGTCTGTTCATATCCTTCACCCACTTTTGAATGGGGTTGTTTTTTTCTTGTATATCTGTTTTAGTTCTTTGTAGATTCTGGATATTAGCCCTTTGTCAGATGGGTAGATTGCAAAAAATTTTTCCCATTCTGTTGGTTGCCAATTCACTGTAATGATGGTTTCTTTTGCTGTGCAGAAGCTCTGGAGTTTAATTAGATCCCATTTGTCTATCCTGGCTTTTATTGCCATTGCTTTTGGTGTTTTAGTCATGAAGTCCTTGCCTATGCCTATGTTCTGGATGGTTTTGCCTACATTTTCTTCTAGTGTATTTATGGTGTTAGGTTTTATGTTTAAATCTTTGATCTATCTGGAGTTAATTTTAGTGTAAGGTGACAGGTAGGGGTCCAGTTTCTGCTTTCTGCACATTGCTAGCCAGTTTTCCTAACACCATTTATTAAACATGGAGTCCTTTCCCCATTGCTTGTTTTTGCTGGGTTTGTCAAAGATCAGATGGTTGTAGATGTGTGGTGTTTCTTCTGGGGTCTCTGTTCTGTTCCATTGGTCTATGTCTCTGTTTTGGTACCAGTACCATGCTGTTTTGATTACTGTGCCTTGTAGTATAGTTTGAAGTCTGGCAGTGTGATGCCTCCAGCTTTGTTCTTTTTGCTTAGGATTGTGTTGGCTGTTCGGGGTCTCTTGTGACTTCATATGAAGTTTAAAGTGGTTTCTCCGTAACTCATTTTATGAGACCAACATCATCCTGATACCAAAACCAGGCAGAGACTCAACTAAAAAAGAAAACTTCAGGCCAATATCCATGATGAACATCAAAGCAAAAATCTTCAATAAAATACTGGCAAACAGATTGCAACAGTACATCAAGAAGCTTATCCATCACGACCAAGTAGGCTTCAGCCTGGGGATGCAAGGCTGGTTCAACATACGCAAATCCATAAATGTAATCCATCACATAAATGGAACCGAAGACAAAAACCACATGATTATCTCAATAGATGCAGAGAAGGCCTTTGATAAAATTCAACAGCCCTTCATACTAAAAACTCTTAATAAACTAGGTATTGATGGATGTATCATAAAATGATAAAAGCTATATATGACAAACCTACAGCCAATATTGTACTGAACGGGCAAAAGCTGGAAGAATTCCCTTTGAAATCAGGCACTAGACAAGGATGCCCTCTCTCACCACTCCTATTCAACATAGTATTGGAAATTCTAGCCAGAGCAATCAGGCAAGAAAAAGAAATAAAGCATATTCGATTAGGAAAAGAGGAAGTCCTTTTTCCATTTTCTACTCCCAATCCTAGTAGTTGGCGTTAATTCAGTGACTGTCTTTCTATTCTTTGCGTTTTTATAAAAATGCAGCCATTGTATATACATGTTGCTCTGCACCTTGCTATCCCTACTTAGCAATATGGCATGAGTATTCTCTAAGGTCAAAATATTTTGATCTAACGAATTGCTGTATAATATGGCACAAATGTGCTGCAATTTAATCAATCTATGGATGGACATTTAGAATATTTCTGGACTTTTGTCACAGCAGATAGAATGACAATAAACAGTCTTATACTTACATCTTTCCATAATAGAACTTTATTCTGTAATGATGATTCATAGACTTTGGGAATCTGTGTAATCTTTTATGTTCCTTTTGGTAAATCGATGGGTTATCAATTTAATTAAGGAGATATGGCAAATGTCCTTGAAAAGACTGGTAATTAAGAGCATATGTAAGCAAGAGAAAAATTAAATGCTATGGCAATAAGAGAAAATTTCAAGGGGAAGGCAGCTCTTGAATTATAAGTAAGTCAAAGAACATTCCAGAGGTGGAGACAGCACAAACAGTCTCCCAGAGGCAGGGATGCTGCTGCCAAGTTTGTTGAACAGCAAGATATGCTTACTTAAAGTGGAAAACACATGCAGGACCATGGGGAAAAAATAGTTTTGGACTGATGGGGTGGGAGAGAATTGTACTGAGTATTATGATAGAGGAGACAAATTTAGACCTGGAATAGGAGGCAATTGTCAGCTAGTATAGATTTCCTCACAGAAAAGAGACTTAATAGGAAGAAGTTCTTAAAAGGAGAGCATTTTGACAGAAGTTTACAGTAACATTGAGTGGAGAAGAGCTAAAATGTTGTTGTATTATAATGATACAGGCATGATGGGGTTTTATATGTCCAATTAACATTTCCTTGTATTTAACAAATATTGTTTTGCTAAAAGAAAGGATACAGTAACATAGGGTTAAACTGTATTTTTATTTGTTTAAAAATCCTTGAACACTTATCAGAATGGTAGAAAATGAAAGAACATAATTTAGGAAAAGAAAGGCTGTAAGTAGAAGCAAAGAAATGAATAACATTAAATTAAAACATGGGATTCTGAATTAAGAAGAAAGCAACTTTAGGCAGCAAAAGGCAACAAATAATTTGGCAAGGTCATTCTCTGTATAAACACAGCTGTGAGCATGTAGGGGAACTCAAAGTAAAGCTACTTCCTAAAATGAGTAATATAATGCACAGCTACGAAATGAAGGAAAACTTAATGTAGGTTAAACTTTTGGTATATTTTTGACCTATGAATTCAGTGCTACACAATTTCTTCATAATTTGGGTTATTTCCATTTCAAACATTTTATATCTTTGAGGCCTTTGTTTTAGACAGTGAGGAAAACAGAAGTACTAATTTTAGAATGTAAAGTCAAGAAAAAATAGTAAATAATCATTATATAGGCTAATGGGAAACAATAGAAAAGCAGATGATACACAGAATTTTTAGAGATGTGTATTACATGTGAATAGATGCAAACCCTTTATATGGCAATAAAATAGCCAAATCACTCACAGGACAATAAAAATTGAGCAAATTTTAAAACCAACCCCCAAAATAGTATTATTTTTTAAATAAAAAAATTAAATTTATCTTTTTCAGGTTTTATTTTTTTGATGCTAAAATGTACCTAATGACTCTCTGGAATTTCTTACCAGTTTTCTGCACCTTTCTGTGACAGTATGGAAGGAACCATTTTGGCCCTCAATTTTTTCATTCTTAAGTGGCACTGAATTCTCAATAAAAAATTTCTCAGAATGCACAGCAGTTTTAATGGGTAATTCTGAAGGGATTTCTTTGAATATTTTATTGCTTTTTTTTTTTCTGGGAAAGGGTAATGTAATGTTTGTGACAACTACTTCTGGTTTTCCTTTCTCGAGACTAGTTTTGACTACCTGCACTGACTTACGGTTTTTTTTTTTACACAGGCTGTTGGATATTAGGTATGTGTATGTTATGTCATGATTTATCATTTTTTTCCCTCTGACCCCCTCAACATGTAGCATAGCCCCTCTCAACATGTAGCATTCACACTCGTGCCCTAGTCATTCATTCTGCATGTAAGCTATGAAAAACTTAGACGTCATACCAGTGAATTCTGTCATCCAATCGACTTAAAAGCCTATTTCTGACAGCAGCATCAAAGGGAATTCTGTGGAAAGTCATGGTTTCCTCCATGGCACCATCATCAAAATATTAGATATTTAACCTTCAGAGCATTTTTTCCCAAATATCTTAGTTTTAAACATTAGTCCCTATAAATATTCATTGCTTTATATAAATTATATCGGTAAACTCCTGAAACTACAAAGAGAAAAAGGACAAGTTAGAGAGGAATTTAATTTCCTTTCACATCCCGTTTTCTGTTCAGCGTTCCAGAGTTAAAGTACATACATTTTTTGTATAGTTAATTTCAGATAGGAACTTAGGCATTTTAAGATAATATTATACTGTAGTGAGATGACTGGGATGGGCAAAAATTTCTTTTCTAAAGTAACTTCCTGCCTCCTAGATTGGTGCTTCTTTTTTTTTTTTTTTTTTTTGAAAGAAAGAAAGAAAGAAAGAAAAATGAAGAAGAGGAAGAAAAAGGAAGAGAAAGAGAGAGAGAATGGGAGTATTGCTTTTTTGCCCAGGCTAGAATGCAGTTTAGTAATGGGTATTGAAAACCTCTTTTATACCATTAATTATACTTGATGTAGACAGGAAGGAATAAGGGAAGAAAATAACAAACAAGCAGCCAACCAGTATATTTCATTTAAACCTATGAAATGCTATGCGATTACTGAGGAGTGATTTACTTCCAATTATGTAGTCACTTATGGAATAGGTGTGAGGTGGTAATGTATGTTTTGTGTATTTGAAGTGGAGAGTTCTATAAATGTTTATTAAGTTTACTTGTTCCGGGTCTGAGTTCAAGTCCTGAATGTCCTTGTTAATTTTCTGTCTCGTTGATCTATAAAATCGTTAGCTCTTCTTGTTACATTGATCCTTTTGCCATTATATAATGTCCTTCTTTGCCTCTTTTCCTCTTTGTTGCTTTAAAGTCTACTTTATCAGAGGCGAGAATTGCATCTCCTGCTTTTTATTTGTTTATTTTTACTCTCTGATTGGTTGATAAATCTTCCTCCTTCTCTTTGTTTTGAGTCTTTATGTATTGTTGCATGTGAGATGGGTCTGGATACAGCATACCGATGGGTTTTGGCTTTTTATCCAATTAGAATATATATATAGGTTTAATACTGGCATTTGATGCTAGCTGGCTGTTTTGCCCATTAGTTAGTGTAAATTTTTCATTGTGTTAATGCTCTTTGCTTTTTGATATATTTTTGGAAAGGCTGATATTGGTTGTTCCTTTATATGTATAGTGCTTCTTTCAGAAGCTCTTGTAAAGCAGGCCTGGTGGTGGTGAAGTCTCTAAGTACTTGTTTGTTCGCAAAAGATTTAATTTTTCCTTCACTTATAAAACTTAGTTTGGCTGGATAGGAAATTCTGGGTTGAAAATTCTTTTCTTTAAGGATGTTAAATATTGGTCCCCACTCTTTTCTGGCTTGTAGGGTTTCTGCTGAGAGATCTGCTGTAAGTCTGATAGGTTTCCCTTTATGGGTAACCTGACCTTTCTCTCTGGCTGCCCTTAGTATTTTCTCCTTTATTTCAACCCTAATAAATCTGGCAATTATGTGCCTTGGGGTTGGTCTTCTTGAAGAATATCTTTGTGGTGTTCTCTGTATTACCTGGAGTTGAATATTACCCTGCCTTGCCAGGCTGGGAAAGTTTTCCTGAATGATATCCTGAAGAATATTTTCCAACTTGGATTCATTCTCTTCATCACATTCAGGTACACCTATCAAACGTAAATTAGGTCTTTTCACATAGTCCCATATTTCCTGGAGACTTTGCTCATTCCTTTTCATCCTTTTTGCTCCATTCTTGTCTTCTCGTTTCATTTCACTGAGCTGGTCCTCGACTTCTGATGTCCTTTCTTCTGCTTGATCAATTCGACTGTTTAAACTTGTGCATGCTTCATGAAGTTCTCGTGTTGTGTTTTTCAGCTCCATCAATTCACTTATATTCTTCTCAATTGTCCATTCTCGTTAACATTTCGTCAAACATTTTTTCAAGGTTCTTAGTTTCTTTGCATTGGGTTAGAACAAGTTCTTTTAATTCACAGAAATTTCTTATCACCCACGTTTTGAAACCTGCTTCTGTTATTGGAACACACTCATAATCTATTAAGCCTTGTTCCGTTACTGATGAGGAATTGCGATCCCCTGTAGAGGGAGAGGCATTCTGATTTTGAGTATTCGCTGCCTTTTTACGCTGGTTTCTTCCCTTCATTATATATTTATCCGTCTGTCGTCTTTGTAATTACCGACTTTCTAACTAGGTCTCTGAGCTGACGTCCAACTTGTTGATTCCCAGCGCTGAAATCTGAGCAATCCACTGCGCCAGCCAAAATAGCGGTGTTAAGATTGATGGTGCTTTTCTGCCCGGGAATCTCTGGACTCTGCACCAAGAACTGGCACGCTAAGGCACCAGCAAAACCGCCACGCTGGCCACAAGAGTCACCCTGGTGACCCGTGGGGCTCCTCTGCTGGGAATCTCCTAGTCCGTGAGCAACAAATATTCGTCTGAAAGTGTGGCGTCCTCTCATTCTCTGCACTTTCAATGGGAGCCACGGGCCTGAGCTGCTAGTGATCAGCCATCTTGGATCTCTCTAGATTGGTGCTTCTTAAACTTTTCCACCTTGTGTCTGCAGACATATCTTTGTAAAGTATAATGAAAAGTAATGACAAAAATGAAAACAAAAACATGCAAATTACAACACCCCCAATTTAATGATAGATTTAATAAATATAAAATTACTTTAAGTTGCTATAAACTTTTAAAATGTTCATATCAAATTCTGTACTTAATCTTAGATAGAAGCAAAGAACTCAGGAACTAGCACCAGACAGTGATGGGCCACACTTTGAGGAAAACTGACATTGACCTTATTGCCAGTCAGTACTTTTAGTTTCCCAGGATAGAGATCTTCCATGTTGTGGAGCAGAACGTGATCAAAGAAAATTAACAAAAAATAAAAGAAAGAAACAATGTCTTAGTCTGTTTTCTGTTGCTTATAATAGAATACCTGAACCTGGGTAATTTGTAAAGAAAATAAACTTATTTTTTTATAACTCTTGAGGCTGGGAAATCCCAGGGCATGGCTCAGCATCTGGTGAAGGCCTTCTTTCTAGTGGAAACTCTGCAGGCTGGAAGTGGCACAGAGCCTCACGTGGTGAGAGAGCCAAGTGTGCTAACATGTTTGCTTAGTTTTTCTTCTCTTATAAAAGCCACCAGTTCCATTCCCATGATAACTCATGATAGCCCTCATGGTCCAGTGACCTCTGAAAGGCCCCAACTTTCAATATTGCCACATTGGGGAGTAAGTTTCCAGAACATAAAATTTGGAGGCCACATCAAGCCAGAGTAAATGGCATATATTAGGCTCTGAAATGTACGAATAACCTCTCAAAGCACCAAGATTGCCCTAGTAACTGAGCCCTGTGATAGCTAACATGACTCATGTGATGTGTGAAGGCTGAGCAAAAGCCCCCTGCAAACTCAGCAAAACTACAATATGTGGTTTGGAATGTGATTTCAAAAGTGCTTTATTTCTGTAAAAAGCTGAATAAAATTATAGCCCCCACAAAATACTTTCTGTATTTTTCAGAAGAAAGTTTCTGATAAGCCAATTTGGGGTAGAAAGTAAGGCAATAAGACACCAAACCAGGACAGACTATTCTGTGTAGTATCATGTAATCATCAGTTAAGTCTATAAACTTTGAGTATGAATCCAAGCTCTGCCACTTACTTTATATGATCCTTCAAATATAACTTCTCTAAGAACTGCTTTCTGTATATAGAAAAAAGGGAGATAATATTAGTGTCTACCTTATAGGGTTGCTGCTAGGAGGACTAAAATATGATACTATTAGTTATTATTGATAATAATAAATTATTTCATATGTCAACAGTATCACTACAAACTCTAGGTTGTGTAACAGATGTACTTTTAAACATACTTGCCTTGTATTACATATAACAGCATTTCTTAAAATCTTACACAGAAAATGTACTGTGTTCAAACAAAACAGCTGGTTATATTTGGGATACTCGGAATGTTTTGAGATTTATAAGACACGTTATTATATCAAGGTTTCTGAGAAATCATGTGCCAATAATCCTGTGCAATTTTACGTTATACATTTCTTCCTAAAACTATTTAATCACACATTTTTTAAAAAAGAAAAACATAATAGCTAAAAAGAATTAACATAGAATACATGCTTATTGTGTATCAGGTCCTAATAGAATAGTTAGCTTATTTAATATTCACTCTGAAATAGGTATTCGCATTTTACAAGGGAGATTAAGTAACTTGTTCAAGTCCACACAATTCAGAGGTGGAAAGTTAGGATTCAGAACCAAACATTTAATCTCTGGTGACCTCATGCTTAACCATTTAACTTGGGGTTGCAGGTCATGCATTTATTCTCTTCCTGGGATCTAGCATTGTACAGAAGATACTTTAGGAAATGCTGATTTTGACTAATCTTTTGTTCAGGATGGTGTACTCAGGTGATTTGTACACACCACATTGTTCACACACCTGTTTTTTTTTCCCTTATGCTATGCCATTCCTTTTTTTTCCCCCTCTCAAAATTCTATACTTTATTGACAACCCTGGTTACATCTTTTCCATATATTGTAGTCTTTCTTGTAGTTCTAGCCCTGGTGATCTCACTATCTCTGAATTCCTAGACACTTAGCATCTGTTTCACCAAATTCATGCTTCCTTATTGGACAGATGTTCTGTTGAACTCCGGATATGCCATTAATGTGAATCTTATCTTCTTAACTACCATGTAGATCTTTGAAAATGGGAACCATTTTATGCTGAAAATTCTAAGAATATAATAAATGCATGTTTATTTGAATGTTTTTTACTTAATATCTAAAGCTGTTTCAAGTTTTCTTGGATGTGTCCCAAGTTGCTAGCAGGAAGAAAAAACAATTCTATCTGTGGTCCTAACAATGACCATGCAAAACAGAAAGGATCACCTTAGTTCTTTCATGTAAGTGAATGATTCATAAGTTCAATTAAAAATCACATTTTCTGTATTTGTAAATTACAGCAAATGACTAAGCATATGGTCTTGAAATTGACAATAAATATTATAAATATATTCATAGGGAATAGAACTTACCTGTTAAAGTTGTATTTCATTTACTTTCTAATTTGGTTACTAGAGTGACCTATTTCCCAGATGGAGTGGGAAAGATCTGGTGACAAAACTATTTCAAAACAGAATTATTGGAAAATCGTTAAAAGGTCATTTTATTTTCTTCTCCTTCCACTGAGATGTATGCCACTTATAAACTGCAGAGCAATTAGATTTTATGCTGGTGTAGGATTGAACATGGCCCAAAGACATGTAACTTTTTAAAAATAGAAAACATTCATAACATCCAGGAGGAGGGAATTCTTCCAAACTCATTCTATGAGGCCAGTATTACCCTGATACCAAAACCAAAGACACATCGAAAAAAGGAAACTGTATGTAAATATCTCTGATAAATACTGATGCAAAAATTCTCAACAAATATTAGCAAATCAAATTCAACAGTACATTAAAAAGATCATTTATCATGACTAAGTGGGGTTTATCCCTGGGATGCAAAGACAGTTCAATATATGCAAATCAATTAATGTGATACATCATATCAACAGAATGAAGGATAAAAACCATATGACCACTTCAATTAATGCTGAAAAAGCATTTGATAAAGTTCAATATCCCTACTAAACCCTAAAAAATGACATGTAAGTAACATACGTCAACATAATAAATGCCATACATGACAGACCCACAGCTAATATCATTTTAAATGGGGAGAAACTGAAAGCCTTTCCTGTAAGAACTGGAACACAATAAGGATACCTACTTTCACTGCTGTTATTCAGCATAGTACCGAAAGTCCTAGCTGGAGCAACTAGAAAAGAGAACTAAGGAGCATTCAAATTGGAAAGGAAGAAGTCAAATTATCCTTGTTTGCAGATTATATGATCTTATGTTTGGATTTTATCAACATACAAAAAATCAGTAACATTTCTATGTGTCAACAGTGAACAATCTGAAAAAGACATAAAGTAATCCCATCTACAATAGCCACAAATAAAATTAAGTACCTAAGAATTAACCAAATAAGTGAAAGATCTCTGTAATGAAAACTATTAAACATTGATAAAAGAAATGGAAAAGGTTACTAACAAATGGAAAGATTTTCCAGGTTTATGGATTGGAAGAATCCATATTGTCAAAATGTTTATACTACCCCAAACAATCTAAAGATTCAATGTAATTCTTATCAATACCAATGACATTCTTCACAGATATAGAAAAAAACAATGCTAAAATGTATATGGAACTATGAAAGGCCTAGAATAGCCAAAGCTATTCTAAGCAAAAGAACAAAACTGGAGGAATCACAATACTTGGGGTCAAACTATACTACAGAGATAGAGTAATCAAAACAGCAAGGTACTGGCATAAAAACAGACACATAGACCAATGAGACAAAATAGAGAACCCAGAAACAAATTCATACACCTACTGTGAACTCATTTTTGACAAAAGCACCAAGAACATACACTGGGGAGAAGATAGTCTCTTTAATAAATGGCGTTGGGAAAACTGGATAACCATGTGCAGAAGAATGAAACTGGATCCCTGTCTTTCACCATATAAAAAAATCAAATCAAAATGAATTAAAGACTTAAATCTAAGTACTCTCATGATTATTGTAGCACTATTCCCGATAGCCAAAATTGGAAAGCAACCTAAGTGTTCATCAACAGATGAATGGATAAAGAATGTATGGTACAGGTACACAGTGGAGTACTGTTCAGCCATAAAAAAGAGTGAGATCCTGTCACTGGCAACAACATGGATAGAACTGGAGATCATTACGTTAAGTGAAATAAGGCAGGCATAGTTAGACAAACTCTGATGTTCTCACCTAGTTATGGGATCTAAATATTTAAATAGTTGAACTCAAGGACATAGAATGTAGAAAGACGGTTACCAGAGGCTGGGAAGTGTGGTGTGGGAGTGAGGGGCAGGGATGGTTAATGGGTCCAAAAAAAGAATAAAGAAGATCTAGTATTTGATAGCACAAAAGGGTGACTATAGTCAATAATAATTTAATTTTACATTTTAAAGTAACTGAAAAAGTATAATTGGATAGTCTGTAGCACTAGAATAAATGCTTGAGGGGATTGATGCCCCATTCTCCAAAATGTGATTATTATGCAGTGCATTCTGGTATTAAAACACCTCATGTAACTCATGCTTGTCCACACCTACTATATACCTATAAAAATTAAAAAGTAAAAAATTAAAAAAATTAAAAAACTACTCATGCCTTTCTGTATGTCTTAATTTGATCTCAAAATATTTGTTTACTGTTGTTTAGACATTTTCTGGAAGTGTTAGTATATGCCAGTGGAATTTTTAAAAAACAATCTAAAGCATGCTATGAAATAAAAATGACTACAAAATCAAAATTTTAAAGCAATGAAAACTATTCTAAAATACAGAATATAGAAGTGTTTAGTAAAAGTTATTCTATAAATAAGTGGAACTAGGACAAGCTGGGAAATCCAACTAGTGAATTGTTCTGTTCTTGAAAATGGGATTTACCATATACTATAAAATGAGTGTTTGTGTTCCCTCAGATTGATATATTGAAATCCTAACCCTCGAAGTGATGATATTAGGATATGAGGGCTTGCGGGTGGATAGATCATGAGAGTAGGGTCCTGATGAATGAAATTTGCAGCTTGTTCTCTACTATGTGAGAATACTGCAAGAAAGTGCCATCTGCAAATCAGGAAGGTGCCCTTACCAGACATCAGATTTGCTAGCATCTTGATCTTGGACTTCCCAACCTTCAAAACTATAAGAAATAAATGTTTGTTGTTTAAGCTGTCCAGTTTGTGGTGATTTGTTATAGCAGACTGAACTGAAACATAAAAATTCACTGTGGAGTCAATTTGCCATGATCTGATGCATGCTTCCAAGGCAAAACCCCTCACTGGTTTTGAGAAGCATGTGCTTATGCATGGAGCAGAAGGCCATGCATGCCTTTTGTCTCATAGTCCAGCAAAGTGTTCTCTGTACTTCCCAGTCATTGTATGACCTGCTCAGCTTCAACTTCCATTTGGTAGAGCTGGCTGAAATATTTAACTTAGTTGCAGTCTGAACAAACTGTTTCCCATTGCTCTAAGTTTGACTGTGATGCTTGCAGGGTTTGTATGTATACCTCCAGGGCCAGACGCTATCAAGGTAGAGATAGACTGAGGCTAGTGCCTCATGAACCACATAGTCAGTCAGCAAAGAGTTGTAAAATACATAAAGGTAGCAATACGGTAGGGGAAAGGTCAGAAAATACTGCAAAAAGAGTCAGCATTAGAAGAGTAGGTAGAGATGGGCAGGACAATCTGGGGAGTGGAAACAGGCACTAGAACATGAAGTGTGAGCTTGAGGGAAGAGCAAAGTAAAAACGAGAGAGTAGATGGCTGGTGGTGCTAATCAGAATATAAAGTTGTAAATGTAGGTCAGATCCTAGTTTGTTTTACCCTTTGTCTTCCTTTGTGTTTTCATTGGTATTTGCTGTGTGTCTGCCATCAATTAATGCAGTGCCTAGTAGAGACAGAGATTTCTATTTCCTTTATTTTTTCCTGTCAGTCAGACAAATATTTGTTGGATCCTGATGAGGTGCACAGAATCATGTTAAACTGAAATGATTTGATAAGAAGTTCCACACATTGTGTAAGCAAACGTCTATGTAACTCTTTGATCCCAACAATAAATTTTAAAATATGAAGATCCCATTACTATTTAAATAATTTATGCATTAAAAAAATGTTGTTGTGTATGTTTAAACTATACAACATGATGTTCTGGGGTACACATAAATAGTAATAAGACTACTGAAGTGAAGCAAATTCACGTATATCCATGGCCTCACATAGTTTCCCATTTTGTGTGTGTGTTACAAGAGCCACAAAATCTACTGGTTTAGTATGAATCCCAAATATGGTACAATTTAATGATAGTTTTCATATTGTCCATTGTTTTGATAGACTTGTTCATCCTGTGTCATCTACTTTGTATCTTCTGACTTGCATCTCCATACTTCCTTCCCCAACCCTGTTTGTTTCATTCTCTATATCTGTATATATTTTTAAATAAAAGCAGTTACAAATATTTTGCTGATAGCATAATAGCATGTAAATATTTTTGTAATTCTAAATTTTGAAGCCTCTTGATTTTTCAGGGCAGAGAATATTTATAATTTTTTTAGAGTATCTTTTGTTACCCAACTCCATCATCACAGAACCTGTTATAAAATTTATCACAGTTTAGACTCAATAAATAAATGCTTTTCTTTGGCAAGTTAATTATGATGGCATAAAAAGACACAGCATAATATATATATTCATATATATATATTTTTCAGGAAAAGGTAGTAGGTAAATCACATTTCAATAAATGGCATAATGGGAACAAAATATTTAACGTGTCCCTAGTTTGACTGCTTTTGTAATGTACCTCTCTTTACTTGGCTTTTTTTTTTTTTTTTTGGTAAATTTAGATTCTTTATGTATCAATTACAATTGATGGATGGTGTGTCTCCTCTTTAAAAATAGTCCAAAAGATTGCTTATGACCAAATGTGTATTATTCTATAACTTTTGAAAAATAATCAAAGTATTTTTAAACTAAGATTGTCAATGAAATGTAAATTAATTTCACGTTATTTAAAATGAATGCAGTGGAAATTATTGCTCAGATGCAGTTTTATTGATTTTCTATAAAAGAATTACAATTCACAAAAGACCTAAGTATGCCAACTCTAATGGAAGGATTTAAGTAAGTGAATTTATAGAAGTGTAGTGAATAGTATTTTAGCTGAAGGATTGGAAATATTAAAAATTTTAAGAATTAAAGGACAAGAGAATCTGATTTATCCAGATACAAATTCTCAGCATGTCAGAGTTAGTGGTTCTTATTTAATTCAGAGTTACTGTTTTTAATATAAATGAGGTTTCCAGCAGTTCTAGTGGGGAGTGTGTAATAGCCAATGTAAACTCATGCCCACTGTTGAGGCCAGGAGCCAGGCAGGATGAAAGAATTGCGAAGAAGTGTGAACTCCTGCAACTCAGACTAATGGCCAGCTAAATCTGAGGCTTAATTAACCCATGTATTTATACTATATTATTACAAAATGGTAGTTGGAAATCTGAGGGTAAAAGTGGAACTACTTTTTGCAAATCCATCTGGAGATTGTTAAATATAACTTACTGATTTTTTAACATGAACATTTTTTCTTGTTCTCCTGCCTCCTTGGAAATATAAACTTTTATGCATGATTGCTGGTACTCTTGTTGACATCAACTTCTATCCTTCTGCAACTGGTGTCCTATTATAGTGTTTTTTAAAAAATCTCACAAAATATAAAAAAAAAATCAGCTAACACAATATATTTGCTAGCAAAGGAAAAAAATGTTATGCGCTAGATGGGTAGTAGAAAAGATTTTATTATTATTATTATTATTATTATTATTTAGAGACAGAACCTTGCTCTGTCATGCAGGCTGAAGTACAATTACATTATCATAGCTCAATGCAGCCTTGAGCTTCTGGGCTCAAGCAATCCTCCCATCTCAGCCTCCTAAGTAGCGAGGACTACAGTTGTGTATCATCACACTTGGCTAATATTTAAATTTTTGTAGAGAGTATGTTTCCCAGGCTGTCCTTGAATGCCTCACCTCAAGCAATTCTCCTGTCTTGGCCTCTGAAAGTACGAGGGGATTTTAAGCTTTTTTTTTTCCCTTTCTGTACTGAGTCTAAAGGAAAAATGTTTCATGAATATATTGATAATCATATTCAAAATGCAATTTTATTTTTGTCTGTTTCCTTTTTCTTTTAATGTACATATTATTATCAAACTTAATTCCTGAGTCCTTCTGGCAATGTTGGAGAATATTTGCTTAAGAGATCTAATTGGTTCCTGACTGTCACTGAGTGTTTTGGGAGAGCTGGAGTCTTTCTTGTGGAAAAGTTTTTAATTATGAATTTAATTTCTGTGATACATACATGATTATTCAGATTTTCTACTTCTTGTATAAATTTTAGTAGCTACTTTCCTATTTCTCTATTTCATCTAAGTGGTCAAATTTATTGGCATGAAGTCGTTCATAGTATTACTTATTATCTTCTTAATGTTTGTAAGATATGTAGTGATGGTTCTTCTTTTTATTAATGATATTGACAATTGTATCTTCTCTTCTTTTTTTTCTGAGCAGACTGGTTAGTGGCTTATCGATTTTAGGAGTCTGTAGAAAAACCAGTATTTGTTTTTGTTGATTTTTTCTTTGTTGTATTGTGTTTGCTGTTTTATTAATTTCTGCTCTTATTTTCTTCCTTTTACTTTCTTTGGGTTTTTTTTTTTCTTATAACTTCTTGAGATGAGTAGTAGGTAAGTTTGTTTTTTGCCTTTTCTCCTTTTCAAATATATTAATTTTCTTTTAAGCAAGGCTTTAGGTACAGACCACAAGTTTTGTTATGATGTATTTCCAGTATCATTTAGTTCTAAGTGTTTTGTAATTTACTGTGATTTCTTCATTGACCCATGTTTTATTTAGTGCTTATTGAATCAAAATTTATTTGAAATTTCGTGTCTCTCCTTTTTAGTTATGTGTATTTAGTAATATATTCTTTTCATATTTAACCCTAATTTAAAACATGTTTTCAATTAATTTCTAGACATTATTATTGCTTTCTACTGACATACTGACTTATTTCTTCCTTAATAACCATACTTGTGGTGCAAATTATTTTCCTTTTGCCTGAGGAGCTCTTTTTTGCTTTTTTTTGTTTTGTTTTGTCATAATATTTGAAGGGCATATTTTCAAATGTTTAGAATTTAAAATTGATAACAATTTTCTTTCAGCCCTTGTAAGTTATGATTACCTTATTTTCTGGCTTCCATCCTTTTGTTTAGGAGTTAATTTTAAATCTTGTTGTTTTTTGGAGGCAATCCTTTTTATTTGTTTTGCAAAAAATATATGGCTACTTTTAAGATTTCCTTTTTGGCAGTTTTGCTCTGAGGCGCCTGAATATTGTTTCCTTTGTGTTCTGTTTTGAGTTTGTGGAGCATTTCATGTGTGCTGTTACTTGGTGACTGTCATCAGGTTTCGGAAAATTAGCTATTGTTTCTTTAAATATTACTTCTGCCCTATTTATTTTGTCCTCTCCTTCTAAAATTCCATTTACACATATGTTAGGTCTTTTCACCATGTACAAAATATATCTGTATTTTCTACCCTCTTTTCCTCTCCATATGCCAATTCACATGGTTTCTATGGAATTTTTCTCTCTCCTGTTTCTTCACAGCTTAATCCAGTCTGTGTTTAAACCCATCAGTTAATTTTGTTATTAATTTGTCATTGAATTGAAGAATTTCCATTAGATTTTTTTAATAGTTCCTATTTTATGGCAAAATTCTCTGCCTTGTTATTTATTTTCCAATGAATTAATGTGAGTTATTTTCAAATATCTCTGATAATCTAATATACAATTCGTTTTTGGTCCTATTTCTATTGCACATTTTCTTACTTGGCCTCTTGGCCACAATTTTAGGTATTTCTGGTAATTTTTTATTGAACACCTAATTGTGTGTGTGTGTGTGTGTTTGTGTATGAAAAAATTAAGAAGTTTTGGAGACCATTACCTCATTCCTGAGACGATTAATTTCAGCTCTGCCAGATAGAATAATGAAAGGTCATCCTTGCACAAAGATAGAGCTAATTCAAGTCTGGGTTTAAGCTTTTGTATAGCCTCATGCATTTACAGTTAGGATGTAGTCTTAAAATGTAGCCCTTAACAAATTTTAACAAAAATCGTGGAGATCACAGAGGAATTGACAAGATCTTGCCCATCACTTAGGAATTGACAAATGCTGCAGAAGAGGCACAAAATATCAGGGACTGTTATTCCCGTCTTGCTGAAACCTTATATTTCAAATTCTCCTGCATTGGCAGCTTCGAGCTCCAATTTTTGTGTCCTCAGCATTATATACTGTGGGAAGCTCTATTTCCCATTTCAGTTTTTTGGTCATTTTACTTAGCAGAAAATATGGGAAAAACAGTTTAGAATTTTAGTCACTTCAGTGTGTTGCCCATTTCTGTAGGATCTTGGCCCCTCATGTCCTGGTGGCCTTGGTATCTCCGTGATGCCTCCAAACATGTATATTTTATACTTTGGCATCTTCTCAGTTGTTTTCATGTGAGTTGCTTAGTCTGCCACAAGCTATCGTATCATAGACAGGTCTTCTCTGAAATGGATTTTAAGTTAAATCTTCTCTTGACAGTCCCTCTTGCATCCCACAGGCTGTGGAAGTGCTTCACGGGGCTTCTACCCTTGCTTCTCCTTTCCTAGTTTGTTAACGACCATCAAAAGGATGGGGGGAGGGAGAGAGAGGACATATGTTAGTCCCTACTTGACTGTCAATGTAATGAGATGATTTTATTCTGAGTCTAGCAGGAGTTTAAAATGGACTCTTTCTCTTGGGAGAACTTAGGCAAGTTCTTCTGAGGGCCCACTGAAAACATTTACCTGCTCTTCTTGGGTCTTAGCTAGTACATTTGCTTCAGTGGGTCACTCTATTCTCATCCTTTGTCTTTCTGGTGATCTCTTGGATGGTCCCTTTCATTTGGATTCCTTTGCCTTTCCAGGTATTCATCTTTGGCAGAACTCAAAATGGCTCCATATTGGTTCTTTCTCTTTCATATCCCACATTTTGTTCATAAGATACTCAGTATCCTTGCCTCTGCTGTAATTGAAAATTTAACTGGTTTTAAATATATTCCACTCTTTTTGACTTACTTCCTTGGCTGTTAGTAGTCATCTGCTTTCAAATTCTGTGTTTTTATGTACCATACAGCAATCCATTGCAACTCCCCCAGATGCCAGGAAATGCATACCAAGCCCTCTGATTGGTCTCTATGAAGTCTCTCCACCTGTGGGGAAAAGCACATCCCACATCTCTCATTGACTTATGGTACACTGTCAGTGCTTTTAAAAGATATCTCTATCTCAAAAGTTAAAAATAATAAAAAAAAAAACTCTCCTAGACTCTCTTTACCTTTTTACCCTTACATTCCTTTTCTAGAGCTGCCGTAACAAAGTACCACAAAGTGGTTGACTTAAAACGATGGACATTTATTATCTTATAGTTATGGTGGCTAAAAGCCCAAAATCAAGATGTTGGCAAGGCCCTGCTCTCTCAGAAACCTGTAGAGGAGTTGCTGTTTCCCAGATCCTGGTTGTTTGCTGGCAATCATTTGTCATTTCTTGGCCTGTAGAGGCATCCCTCCAGTCCTCTCTCTTCACATGGCATTCTCCCTGTATGCCTTTGTCTTCACATGAGCATCATATAAAAACACCAACCAGATTGAATTAGTGTCTCATCCTGCTCCTGTATAACCTCACTTTAACTATATTTGCAATGGCCCTATGCTCAAACAAGGTCATATTCTCAGGTACTGGGGGTTAGAACTTTTCCATGAATATATGTACGTTTGGCAGGGGAGACACAGTTCACCTACTTTTAATTTCTCCAAATTAGTTTACTTCATAACTCATTTTGGTATCTATTATTTATTGACCATGCCTCAGTTGAAACTTCCAATTGAGCACTTTGTTAGAGCTGAATATAAATTGTGTTATGTCTTTCATTGTAAAAATATTACTATTAAATAGTATTGGTTAGTATGTGTTTAGGCAAGGTGTGAACAATCAAAGGATTATAAAAAATTCAAGTGGTACCTAGATGAGTTTTAAAAATAACTTTATACTTAAAAATTTTTAGAAGCAGATAATTTCAGTTATGTTGTGTGAATTAGTAATTGTAAGGATAAGATGGCCTCAAGCTGAGACAACTGTGGAAATTTTGGCTAGTTAGAACTAGAAAACCAAACAAAAGCAAAACAAAACCCCAGCTCCCTAAATGTAGAATTTTCATAGTTAATGAAGGTTGACTACACCTCAAATAATCTTGCTCTTGATGCATTAGTGCTCAATATAATTATACAACTTCTTCAATGGAGCATTCCTTGTAACTTCAAATATGGTAATTGTCACACAGTGAAAGTTTAAACATAATTTTTATAATCTTTATTATTTCAAGATAAATTGATAAAAGACCAGAAAACATATTGGGCAAAAACTCTGAAAAGCACTTAGGAAAAGTTCTGAATTTGCAAACTGCACTTTTGTGGCCAGTGAGAAAGGCTGGACCCTTCAGTGTTCATTTGGTAAAAGTTGGAAAGAAAATTAAGACATTATTAACGAATATGGTTTCTACTGTTTGAAGGGAGAATAACTTGCCATACTGCCATTTGCAGAACAGTTCAAAAACAAGACATAAAATAAAGATAATTTAAATATTTAAATCATGCTAGAAAACTTATAATAAAAAGTATATTCCTAAATTATTTTTTCATTCTATTCCATTTTCAAGAAACAGCTATTCTTTCAGCTGCTGCTTCAAGAAATTACCTCCATAATTATAAATAAAATGACATATAGTCATGCATTGCTTAACAATGGGGATATATTCTGAGAAATGCGTTGTTAGGTGATTTCTTCTTTGTGGGAACACTATAGAGTGTACTTACACAAACCTAGATGGTATAGCCTACTATAGACCTAGGCTATATGATATAAGGCTATTGCTCCAAGGCTACAAAGAAGCATTTACTGTACTGAATACTGTAGGGAGCTGTAACACAATGGTAAGTGTTTGTGTGTTTAAACATATCTAAACATAAAAAAGGTAGAGTAAAAATACAGTATTATTATCTTATGGGGCTAGCGTTATATATGTGGTCCATTGTTGACTGAGACATTGTTTTGCAGTGTGTGACTGTATATATATAGTGTTTTTTACTGATTGAGCATTTTTAGATGTTGTCTATTTACTTCCTACGTGGTATATAAGGATTTTTACTCTGTTGCACCTCACTTTATTTTCATTATTATTATAATGGTAAATATTGTTCACTAATCAGCCAAGTAATATACATGATAGTGTTCTCTTTCACTGTTGTTTATGTTTCCTAGAGTTAATAATTATCTCAGTTCTTTCATGTGCTTAATTTTCCTGAGTCTAAGACTAAGTCTCATCACATCGTTCAATTGTTTTGCAGATTACTTATGTTAAAAATTTCCTGTATTTTAAAATAAACTGTTCAAGTAATCTTTAATTTCTGTGTTTCTTTTTTTTTTTTTTCTTCACCCTGAAGACATTCCTTCTGCTGCCCTTTAATTCCTTGTCCCATGTAGGCTTGCTATGCAGGGTATAGCTCTCATTCTGGGGCTCTCCTCTGTAGAAGTTTCAAGAAGTCTCTATGCCTTACTCCTGTGTTAGGTTCTCATTTCCCATTCCATGTCTCTTCTTTTTTTCTTCCCCACTCATTGTGGTGAAGCACATTCTCCAATAAATTCCTGAAAAATAGTGCAAAGAGTATATGGGAAATAAATAATTAGAAACCATGAATGTCTAAAATTGTTTCCATTCTATCCACATGCTATATTGATAACTTGATGAGATATAAACTTCTAAGTCAAAAGTATTTTTCCTAAGATTTTTGAAGCTGTCACTCTATTTTTTCTAATTAGCATTGCTGTTAAGAAGTCCAGTTATATTCTTATTCTCAATTCTTTGCATGTGACCTTTTGTTTTCTGACAACTTTTAAAATTGTATCTTCTCCTCTAAATATTTATGGTGAGAGATATTTGAATGGATATTTAACAATCTTCATTGTCCTGAATGTTTTCAGTTGGGAACCTTATGCTTTACAATTTTGCAAAATTCTCTTTTATTATTTTTTCCATCAGTTCTGACATTCTAATAGGTCCTCACATCCTAGATTCTTCAATATTATTTCTTTTTGCTCTTTGTCTATCCTTTTGTTTTATTTTTAGAAATATATTTATCTTTCATTTTATGTTTAAATTTTTATTTTTGCTATTATATTTGTAATTTCTAAAAGCACTAATTTCCTAATATCTCTTAAATATAACATCCTGTTCTTTATTTCGTAAATAGTATACACTTTCTTATCCCTGAGGGTGAATGATACAGTTTTATTTTTTTAAATTCATTTTACCATGACATATGTTGAATTTGGATATGATTTCTTCTGGCAGGATATGAAATCTCTCTACTTGAAAAGTACTCCAGTCTTTTTAATCTCCCATTGAAGCTATAAACTTTTCAATAGACACTTCATGCATAGTTGGCAGCTCTGATTTTAAAAAGTGGAATGGATAGCAAAAATAGGAATTTGGAGTAATGGGGGTTCTGGGTAATCCTAAAATAACACACATAGAGAAAATATTTAAGACAATGGGGGTAAATCATATTTCTAAGAAGTGGGAAACATGCCTTTCTTTCACAGATCTACCGGTGGATTCTCATCTAAGCTATCTTAATATAAACCATAATCATGTAAATCCAAATCACTACTAAATATATGAAGTGTTTCTGTGAAGTCAAACCGATTAATCCTGCTGTTTCCAAATCAACTTCTTCTGAGCCTTTCTGTTTAACGCACCTCCATTTTGACCATGCGGGTTCAAAACCTGCCTTCTTTCTCACCTCTTCCACTTCTGCAACGGTACCATCCTCTCTCTGCAAATCTTACAAGCAGGACTTTGGTTCAACTTTTATTTAATTAATTAGCCTCTGAAATAATCTTTACACTTTTAGTATTCTTAAACACATCCTGAAACCCTTTTGCCAAATTTACCAAATTTAGCTTCATCAAGTGTAATTCTGACCATACACTCTTTTGCAAAGAAAAAAAGTTCCTTTGTAGGCTACTCATTGTCTACACAATTAAGTGCAAATTCTTAAACTGGCCATTGAAGGATATCTACATATCCTTTCTATTTGTTCTCTGCTATTTTCCTCATATATTCTGTAATCTATTAGATAGAATAATAGCACTCTTCTCTTGCAAATTCATATGATTACAGGACTTGGCAGAGAGGGTTTTTAATGAAGTAGGTCTACACCTTTTGTTTAAACAACTTTATTGAGGTATAATTGACATATAGTAAACTGTACATATTCAAAGTGTACAATTTGGAAAGTTTTGACATATATGCAAACTTGTGAAAGCATCACTACAATCAAGATAATGAATATATCTATCACTCCCAAAAGTTTTCTTGTACACAGAAAGACGGGCCTGGGATTGGCCCAGAGAAGCAGAAGATATTCGGGGCGTGAATCCCCCAACTGTGTGGCAGGTTTATCGGCCTCTGATTCTGCCTATACAGTTTAGGCCATAAGATGGAGCCCTAGCCAGAAAATTTCAAATAGTTGCAGGCAAGTGTCTGGCTCTCCTCTGAAACTGGAAAAAGGAAGACTGTTTTTTTCTTTCACTTACTTACTTTCCTGCAAGAGTGTGAACTTGTTTTCTGCAGCCAAAACAAATAAGCTTGAAGATGATGATATGTATCTTACCCAACCACGAAAGCAAGGGGATTATCTGAGGCATAGCAAATGGCTTTGACAGCTTTCCTGGTTTCTGCCTGTGCAACACACCTGATTAAAAAAATAGTCCTATAAGCCATAGAATTCTCTTTCTCCTCCTTTCCTCCCTGCTTTTCTTCCCTCCAGTATGAATTTGGGTGTGGACAAAGTAATTCCAAATGGAAGATCCAGTAATGGGTCTCTATGATGGAAGATTATAGGGGCCTGCACTTACATGCAAAACCCTGGGTGTGAGGAACCACTTTGTCTATAACACAAATCCTGAAGACAATGAGTAATAACTTATTTTGGCATGAATATTAGCCACATCCATGTGCAGTCGATGTTAGTCATTCTCAGTGACACCCAACTTCCTTCTAAAGACAATATACATAAACATATAGCCACATTTCACTTTTCTTTTTGTTTTGAGAGAGTTTCTGCTCTTTTGTCCAAGATGAAGTGCAGTAGTGTGAACATAGTTCATTACAGCCTCAAACTCCTGGGCTCAAGCAATCCTCCCATCTCAGCCTCCTGAGTAGCTAAGACTACAGGTGCACACAATCACATCCAACTAATTTTTTTTTTTTTGTAGAGGCATGCTCTTGCTGTGTTATCCAGGCTGGTCTCAAACTTCTGGTCTCAGGTAATTCCCCCTCCTTGACCTCCCAGAGTGCTGGAATTATAGGCATAAGCCACTGGGCCTGGCCCCTATTTCACAATTTTAATAGGAAAGATCATTATTTCTTGTTCCTGACGATACAGTGCAATGAAGATTTTTACATTAGATATTTGAGAAAAATTATCTTTTAGATATTTTTGAAATGTGAATACCTTGAGCAGGGCTGAATGCTATTCCTGAAGACATTACTGGGCCTTGAATCTCAAATAAGCATTTGAAGTAGGGATCAAGATTTAATAGTCTCAGACCGTTTAAGGGTCACTTGCAAGGGGATCTACCAAGGGGATAACATAAAGCCATCACTTAAGGGCTTGCAAGAACCATTGGAAACCTTCTATTTGTAAAATCATGAAGTGAATAATATATAATCGCAAATAACCACTATGCAGTACTTTTACAGTAAACTTTTTGTTGAAGATAACAAAGTGCACAGTTGAAAAATGTATGGCAGGATGAGTTTTCACAAAGTGCATATACCTATATAATCACTCCTTGAACCAAGAAGCTGATCGTTGCAATTCTTTCTTGCCCTCTTTCTATAAGGTAACCACTATTCTGGTATGTAACACCATTGATTAGTTTCACTTGTTTTGGAGTATGTAATTTATATATATATATATATATATATTTTTTTTTTTTTTTTAAATTGCATTTTAGGTTTTGGTGTACATGTGAAAAACATGCAAGGTTGTTGCATAGGTGAATACGTGGCAGTATGATTTGCTGCCTCCCTCCCCTTCACCTATATCTGGCATTTCTCCCCATGCTATCCCTTCCCAACTCCCCACCCTCCCGCTGTCCCCCCTCCCCCCCAACAGACCCCGTGTATAGTGCTCCCCTCCCTGTGTCCATGTGTTCTCCTTGTTCAACACCCACCTATGAGTGAGAACATGTGGTGTTTGATTTTGTGTTCTTGTGTCAGTTTGCTGAGAATGATGGTTTCCAGGTTCATCCATGTCTCTACGAAGGATGTGAACTCCTCATTTTTAATGGCTGCATAATATTCCATGGTGTACATGTGCCACATTTTTCCTGTCCAGTCTATCATCGATGGGCATTTGGGCTGGTTCCAGGTCTTTGCTTTTGTAAACTGTGCTGCAATGAACATTCGTGTGCATGTGTCCTTATAGTAGAACGATTTATAATCCTTTGGATATATGCCCAGTAATGGGATAGCTGGGTCAAATGGAATTTCTATTTCTAGGTCCTTGAGGAATCGCCACACTGTTTTCCACAGTGGTTGAACTAATTTACACTCCCACCAACAGTGAAAAAGTGTTCCTATTTCTCCACATCCTCTCCAGCATCTGTTTTCTCCAGATTTTTTAATGATCGCCATTCTAACTGGCGTGAGATGGTATCTCAATGTAGTTTTGATTTGCATTTCTCTAATGACCAGTGATGATGAGCATTTTTTCATATGTTTGTTGGCCTCATGTACATCTTCTTTTGTAAAGTATCTGTTCATATCCTTCGCCCATTTTTGAATGGGCTTGTTTGTTTTTTTCTTGTAAATCTTTTTTAGCTCGTTGTAAATTCTGGATATCAGCCCTTTGTCAGACGGGTAGGCTGCAAAAATTTTTTCCCATTCTGTTGGTTGCCGATTCACTCTATTGACTGTTTCTTTTGCCGTGCAGAAGCTGTGGAGTTTGATTAGGTCCCATTTGTCTATTTTGGCTTTTGTTGCCAATGCTTTTGGTGTTTTGGTCATAAAGTCCTTGCCTACGCCTATGTCCTGAATGGTTTTGCCTAGGTTTCCTTCTAGTGTTTTTATGGTGTTACGTCTTATGTTTAAGTCTTTAATCCATCTGGAGTCAATTTTAGTGGTGATATCCCCTTTATCATTTTTTATTGCATCTATTTGGTTATTCTCTCTTTTCTTTTTTATTAGTCTGCCTAGTGGTCTATTTTGTTGATCTTTTCAAAAAACCAGCTCCTGGATTTATTGATTTTTGGTAGGGTTTTTCGTGTCTCTATCTCCTTCAATTCTGCTTTGATCTTAGTTATTTCTTGTCTTCTGCTAGGTTTTGAGTTTTTTTGATCTTGCTCCTCTAGCTCTTTCAATTTTGATGATAGGGTGTCAATTTTAGTTCTCTCCTTTCTTCTCATGTGGGCACTTATTGCTATATATTTTCCTCTAGAGACTGCTTTAAATGTGTCCCAGAGATTCTGGTATGTGGTGTCTTCGTTCTCGTTGGTTTCGAAGAACATCTTTATTTCTGCCTTCATTTCAGTGTTTATCCAGTCAACATTCAGGAGAAAGTTGTTCAATTTCCATGAGGCTGTGCGGTTCTGGGTTGGCTTCTGAATTCTGAGTTCTAACTTGATTGCATTGTGGTCTGAGAGACTGTTTGTTATGGTTTCCGTTCTTTTGCATTTGCTGAGGAGTGATTTACTTCCAATTATGTGGTCAATTTTAGAGTAGGTGTGATGTGGTGCTGAGAAGAATGTATATTCTGTGGATTTGGGCTGGAGAGTTCTGTAAATGTCTATTAGGTTTGCTTGTTCCAGGTCTGAGTTCAAGTCCTGGATATCCTTATTAATTTTCTGTCTCGTTGATCTGTCTAATATTGACAATGGTGTGTTGAAGTCTCCCACTATTAATGTGTGGGAGTCTAAGTCTCTTTGTAAGTCATTAAGAACTTGCCTTATGTATCTGGGTGCTCCTGTATTAGGTGCATATATATTTAGGATCGTTAGCTCTTCTTGTTGCATTGATCCTTTTACCATTATGTAATGTCCTTCTTTGTCTCTTTTGAACTTTGTTGGTTTAAAGTCTATTTTATCAGAGATGAGAATTGCAACTCCTGCTTTTTTTTGCTCTCCATTTGCTTGGTAAATCTTCCTCCATCCCTTTATTTTGAGCCTTTGTGTATCCTTGCATGTGAGGTGGGTTTCCTGGATACAGCACACTGATGGGTTTTGGCTTTTTATCCAATTTGCCAGTCTGTGTCTTTTGATTGGAGCATTTAGTCTATTTACATTTAGGGTTAATATTGTTATGTGTGAGTTTGATCCTGTCATTTTGATGCTAGCTGGTTGTTTTGCCCATTGGTTGATGCAGATTCTTCATTGTGTTGATGCTCTTTACCATTTCGTGCGTTTTTGGAGTGGCTGGTGCTGGTTGTTTTTTTCTATGTGTAGTGTCTCCTTCAGGAGCTCTTGTAAAGCTGGTCTGGTGGTGATGAAATCTGTGAGTACTTGGTTGTTCACAAAGGATTTTATTTTTCCTTCACTTATGAAGCTTAGTTTGGCTGGATATGAAATTCTGGGTTGAAAGTTCTTTTCTTTAAGGATGTTGAATATCGGCCCCCACTCTCTTCTGGCTTGTAGGGTTTCTGCTGAGAGATCTGCTGTGAGTCTGATGGGTTTCCCTTTGTGGGTAACCCGACCTTTCTCTCTGGCTGCCCTTAGTATTTTCTCCTTCATTTCAACCATGGTGAATCTGATGATTATGTGCCTTGGGGTTGGTCTTCTTGAGGAATATCTTTGTGGTGTTCTCTGTATTTCCTGGACTTGAACATTGGCCTGCCTTGCTAGGTTGGGGAAGTTTTCCTGGATAATATCCTGAAGAGTATTTTCCAGCTTGGATGCATTCTCTTCGTCACATTCAGGTACACCTATCAAATGTAGATTAGGTCTTTTCACATAGTCCCATATTTCTTGTTGACTCTGTTCATTCCTTTTTACCTTGTTTTCTCTAATCTTCCCTTCTCGTTTTATTTCATTGAGTTGATCTTCGACTTCTGATATCCTTTCTTCTGCTTGGTCAATTCTGCTGTTGAAACTTGTGCATGCTTCACGAAGTTCTCATGTTGTGTTTTTCAGCTCCATCAATTCGCTCATATTCCTCTCTAAGTTGTCCATTCTCGTTAGCATTTCATCAAGTCTTTTTTCAAGGTTCTTAGTTTCTTTGCATTGGGTTAGAACATGTTCTTTTAGCTCACAGAAGTTTCTTATTATCCATTTTCTGAAAGCTGATTCTGTCATTTCATCACACTCATTCTCCGTCCAGTCTTGTTCCTGTGCTGGTTAGGAGTTATGCTGCCTTGTAGGAGGAGAGGTGTTCTGGTTTTGGGTGTTTTCATCCTTTTTGCGCTGGTTTCTTCCCATCTTTGTGGATTTATCCACCTATTGACTTTGTAGTTGCTGTCTTTCTGATTTTGGTAATTTTAAGTCTACAGCAGCTAAACTCATAAACCCCCTTTTCTTCCCCCCAGGTGTTCTGGCCCAGGGGATTAGGGTTTTATGCTTTTCAGCTGTGTTGCTACCGTTTTCCCTGCCCACAAGGTGGCAGTCTAGTCACACTCAGCCTGCAGAGGCTTTGCTGAGCTGCTGTGGCCTCCGCCCGGCTTCCGTGTGAGCTTCCCTGCAGTCCTGTTTATATGGGTGTAGTTAGAACTGCTTCTGCTATGCTGGCTTCCCCTGTAGTGACGGAGTCTCTGTAGTGGCGGGTTGTCTTGGTTACAGCAAATTGCCCCGGGAACTGCAGGGTGTTTCCCGATGGAGGACGCCCCTCCCCCACAGAGCTGGACCGTCCCGAGTTCAGCCGTGTTTCCAGTGGGGCCCTCTTTGCCTGGGAATCTCTTGGCTTGCCTCCTTGCCTCAGCTCCCCTTGCTGGCCCAGAGGGGACACAGTCTCATTCACTTTGCTCAAGGAGCCGCTGCTCCCTGCCCCCGGTGCAGGCCGAGCGGCTGCTCTGGTCCAACCAGCGGCGCTGGGAACCCGTGGAGCTTCTCCGTCTGTGAATCTCCTGGTCTGTGGGCAGTTAAAATCCGCTGCCCTGTGTTCCGCTGTGTCAGCCGAAGCAGCGGCTCTGAGATTCATGGCGCGTCCTAGCCCGGGGGTCTCCTGGCTTGACTCCCTGCTTCAGCTCCCCTTGCTGGCTCAGAGGGAACTCTGTCTCTCTCGCTCTGCATAAGAAGCCACTGCCCCCCACCCCAGGGTGTAGGCTGAGCGGCCATGCCGCTCAAACCAGCGGCGCTGGCGACCCATGGGGCTTCTCCTCCTGTGAATCTCCTGGTCTGTGGGCAGTAAAAATCCATCTGGAAATGAGGTGTCCACTCACCCTCTGTGCCTTCTCTCAGAGCTGCAATCCCGACTTCCTCCTAAGCGGCCATCCGTAATTTTTATATTTTAAGAATTTATCCATATTACTGTGTGTAGGAATTGCTTATTTTTCTCATTGCTGTATAGTATTCCGTTGTATAAATATTTGCAATGTATTTATTCTTCTGTTGATAGACATTTGATTTTTTCAGTATTTGCCTGTTTTTGATCATGTTACTCTTTATTTTTTATATGTGAATTTTGGTGCATATTAGAATGCATTTTGAGGGTCATTTTATTTAAGAGTGGAATTACTGGTTCATAGAATTACCTTTTTGGTAAGTACATATTCACACTTTCCATTATTTTTCATTCCATACTGAATTTACATGTTCCATATAATATCATTTTCCTTTTGCTTGAGAATTTCATTTATGATTTTTTTCTTTAGACCTTCTAGTAAATAGTTCCTTCAGTTTTTGTTTGTCTGGAAACACCTTTATTTCACATTCATTTAAAAAGCTATCTTTGCAGGGTATAGAGTTCTAGACAGTTTTTTTCTTTCACATTTTAAGTCTATGATTGCATTTTATTATAGGTTTCATCCTTTCTACTCAGAAGTGGAATGTCAGTCTTAATGCTGCTCCTTCAAATATAAAGTGTCTTTTTTATATAGTTTATTAAGTATATTTTTCTGTCTTTGGTTTTTAGCTGTTTCATACTGAAAAAACATTGCCTAGCTATAGTTTATGTTATATTTATCTTGCTTTGGGTTTCTTTCACTTCTTCAATCTATTGCTTATATCTGTCATTAGCTTTGGAAAATTCTCAATTTTCATCACTTAATGAATTAGTTGGGATTTTATTTATATAGCTTCATCCTCTGTGATTAAAAATAGTTCTATTCCAGTTTGGAAATCTGGAAATAAATTTTACCTTTTATTTTTCTGTCTGGCTAAATTATCCTGATTATAATGGCTATGATAATGTTGAACAGGAGTGGTGAGAACAAATATCCCTGTTTTATTCTTTATCCTAGAGGGAAAGCACTCAGTCTTTTACCGTTAAGTATGATGTTAGCTGTAGTTTTTTGCAGATGCCCTTTATCAGATTGAGGAAGTTGCCTTTTGTTCTTAGTTTGTTGATTTTTTTTTTTTTTAATCAGGAAAGTGTGTTGGATTTTGCTGAATGCTTTTTCTGTGCCTGATCACATAGTTTTTGTATCTTATTCTAACATGGTGAATTATATTAATTTTGAGTATTAAATCGACTTTGCACTCATGGAATAAATTTCACTTGAAATGGTATATAAATCATTTTATTGTTAGCTAAATTCAGTTTGCCAGAAGTTTTCCATACATATTCATAAGGGTGAATGGTCTGCAGTTTTTTTTTCCTGTTATATTTTTGTCTGCTTTTGGCAACAGGGTGATATACTGGTCTTCTACAAGGGGTTTGGAATTGTTCCCTCCCCTTCTATTTTATGGAAGTATTTATAAAAAATTGTTATTCATTCTTTGTAAAATGTTTGATAGGATTTACCAAGGAAGCTATTAGGGTCTGAGATTTTCTTCCTGAGAAGTTTTAAAATTAATAATTAAATTTTTCTACTTGTTATGGATCTATTCAGATTTTCTACTTCTTCAGTTAGTTTTGGAAATTTATGTGTTTCTAAGAATTCATCCATTTCATCTATCTAATTTGTCAGCATACAATTCTTTGTAATATTCCCATGTAATCCTTTTTTTCCCCTGAAGGTCTATAGTAATATCCTTCTTTCATTCCTGATTTTCGTAATTTGATTCTTCTCTCTTTTTGTCTTGGTCAGTCTAGATAAGGATAATTGCTCTTTGCTTGATTTTAGCCAAAAGGCCCAGAAGTATTGATAGATACTTACTCTTTAAATATTATTTCTGGTCAATTTTATCTCTTGTTTCCCTCAAGGACTAAATTATACATATGTAGACATATTCTCTCTAACCTATGCATTTCATATTCTATTTTCCTTGTTCTTTTTTTTTTTTAATGTTTAAGTTTGGAAATTTTTTACTGATAATGTCTTCCAGCTCACTAATTCTTGCTTCAGTGACAGCCATTCTATAAGTTAAACTTATTTACTGTATTACTAGTTATTTTTATGTTTGAGAATTTCTATTTTATTTTTTCTTATAGCTCAATTTTCTGATTAAAGTTCCAATTTGTCATCCATTTTCTTAACAATATTAATCACTTATTTTAAAGTCTACATATGAGAACTCTAAAATTTGGATCACCTTTTTAGTCTATTTATTTCTGGATCTTATTTCTTCGGAGACTTGGCGTATTAATTCATTCTCACACTGCTGTAAAGAAATACTGAAGACTGGGTAATTTATAAAGGAAAGAGGTTTAATTGGCTCAGAATTCTGCAGATGTTAGCATCTGCTTGGCTTCTAGAGAGGCCTCAGGAGCCTTACAAACATGGTAAAAGGCAAAGGGGGAGTGAGCATTTCACATCACTGGAGCAGGAAAAAGAGAGAGGAAAGGTTCTACACATTTTCAAACAACTAGTTCATTAGAACTCACTCACTGTTGTGACACAGTAGCAAGGGGAAAATCTGCCCCCAAGATCCAGTCACCTTCCACCAGGCCCCATCTCCAACATTGAGGATTACAGTTTGACATGAGCTTTGGATGGGGGCACAGATCCAAAACATATCATTCTGCCCCTGGCCTTTCCCAAATATCATGTCCTTCTCATATTTCAGAACACAATCTGCTTTCTTAATATTCCCCAAAGTCTTAACTCATTCCACCATTAACTCACAGTTCAAAGTCTCATATTAGACAAGGCAAGTCCCTTCTGCCTATGAGCCTGTAAAATAAAAAACAAGTTAATTCCTTCCAAGATACAATGAGGATATAGACATTGGGTATTTATTTCCATTTCAAAAATTAGAAATAGGTCAAGAAAAAGGGGCTACAGGTCCCATTCAGGTCTGAAACTCAGCAGGACAGTCATTAAATCTTAAAGCTCCAAAATAATCTTCTTTGACTTCATGTCTCACATCCAGGGTACACTGGAGCAGGGGGTGGGCTCCCAATGCCTTGAGCGGCTTCATCTCTGATGGTTCACAAGGGACTGAACTCAATGGCTGCTTTCACAGGCTGGCCCTGAATGCATATTGAAGATGGGGCCCAGTGGAAGGTTACTGGATTATGGGGTTGGATTTTCCCCTGCTATTGTTTTATGACAGTGAGTTCTCATGAACTTGTTGTTTAAAAGTGTGTAGAATCTTTCCTTTTTTTCTCTCTTTTTCCATGCTTTTCCAGATGCATGGTACAAGCTGTCAAATCTACCATTCTAGGGTGTGGAGGACTGTGGCCCTCTTTTCACAGTTCCACCAGGCAGTACCCCAGTGGGGACTCTATGTGGGGTCTCCAACCCCCTATATCCCCCCTGCACTGCCCTAGTGAAGGTTGTCCATGAGGGCCCTGCCCCTGTAGCAGACTTCTACCTGGACATCCAGGCTTTTCTATACATCTTCTGAGATCTAGGCAGAGGCTCCCAATTCTCAGATCTTATACTCTGCACACCCACTGGCTTAATACTATGTGAAAACTGCCAAGGCTTATGGCTTGTACCCTCTGATGCAGTGTCCTGAGCGATATCTGGGGCCCCTTTAGCAACTGCAGGAGCTGGAGCAACTGGGATGCAGAGAGTAGTGTCCCAAGGCTGCATAGGGCGGCAGGGCCCTGGACCTACGTCTCCCCAAAGCCATTCTTCCCTCCTAGGCCTCTGGGCCTGTGATTGGAGACCTACTGTGAACGTCTCTGAAATGCTTTTGAGGTCCCTTCCCTATTGTCTTTGCTATTAGCATTTGTGTTCCTTTTAGTTGTTCAAATTTCTGCCATCTGCTTGAATTATTCCCCTGCAAATTAGCTTTTCTTTTTTACCACATGGCCAGGCTGCAAATTTTTTAAACTTTTATGCTTTACTTCCCCTTTAAATAGAAGTTCCAGTTTTAGGTCATTTCTTTGCTTACACATATGAGCATAGGACGTTAGAAGCAGCCAGGCCATATCTTGAATGCTTTGCTGCTTAGAAATTTCTTTTGCTAGATACCCTAAATCATCGCTCTCAAGTTCAAAGTCCCACAGATTACTAGAGCAGGGGCACAGTGCAGCCAACCTCTTTACTAGGGCATAACAGAAATGACCTTTGCTTTAGTTGCCAAAAAGTTTCTCATTTCCATCTGAGATCTCCTCAACCTGTACTTTATTGTCCATATTACTATCAACAGTTCAGGCACAACCATTTGACCAATATCTAGGGAGTTCCAATTTTTTTTCCTTATCTTCCTCTCTTCTTCCAGGTCCTCCAACTCTTCCAACCTCTGCCTGTTACCCAGTTCCAAAGCTGCTTCCACATTTTCAGGTATCTTTATTTCAATACCCCATTCCTGGTACCAATTTTATATTAGTGTTATTACATTGTAACAAAGAAATACTGGAAACTGGGTACTTTATAAAGATAAGAGGTTTAATTGGCTCGTGGTCCCACAGACTATACAGGAAGCATGATACTGACATCTGCATTGCTTCTGGAGAGGCCTCAGGAAACTTACAAACATAGCAGACGGCAAAGGGAGAGTGAGCACTTCACATGCCCACAGCAGGATGAAGAGAGAGGGGAGAGTAAGTGACACACACTTGTAAACAACCAGATCTTATTAGAAATCACTCACTATTATAACACAATGCCAAGGGGAAAATCTGCCTCCATGATTCGGTCACCTTCCAGCAGGCCCCATCTCCAACACTGGAGATTACAATTTGACAACAGATTTGGGCAGAACCACAGATCCAAACCATATCATTTGGAAATTTCTGACTGCATACCAGCCAGTGTAAATATCATAGAAGTTGTGGGAGATACTGTCTTACACCTCATGAGAAGACTTATTCTATCCTTTGATGGGAATTCAGAGTAAGGACAGACCACCTCAATCCATGAGTGTTCTTTCTTGATTTTGGGTCATTAAGTGTAACGTAAGACATTTTAGAAACACAACAACTTTATTTTAAAGACAGTAGTTTTTTTTTATTTTAAGATAAAATCTAGGAAATTAATCTTTGAAGGTTTTACTTCAACATTGGTGGCTCTAGAAAAGTCAACACAATGTTTGCTTAGAAAGCGTTGATGTAAAAGATTACTGTGCTCATTTTCAGCCATGAGGTGCTTAATACTGGAATACTGCAGAGTGTTTTGCTCACTGTCCTTCAGAGAGGTGGTAATTGGCAGGAAGCTTCTCATAGGTATTAAATAATGCTTGATCATTAAATTGAACACCAGGGCTGATTACTTTGAGGACAATAGTGTCTAGGATTGTTTTAAGGACTAACTGTGGGACCAAAAAAGCAGTGAATACCCTACAAAATATACATTTAATATGTATTTATGAGTATCTGTCAATCATTGATAAAAATGATTTGTTAACATACTCTTCCCTCCTTGCTCTTGTCTCCCCAGTACTATACACATCTGCTGTTGCCTGTTCACATGTTACCCTGGGCATCAGATCTCCCTTTAGCTAGTGTCTTTATGCTACTCTTTCTAATAACTGGTTATTCAACATTTTAGCTGGCCTATCCTCTGTAATACTTACATTTTTTAGGTTACCATACCTTATAGATGCTTATGTCAACCTCTTGCCTCAATGTCACTTGAGAAGAAACTAAAGTTTAAGTAAAGTCAAAGTCAATTCAAATTCCAAATCACTCTTGACTTCCCAGAAGATTTGGATCAGTGACATAAGCTTTAAAATTGTGAACTGATTATCCTAAGGCATTAAACATGGAGACAAAAAAATGTTGAATATGGCTTCAAGGTCTCTCATGTTACAAATGTAAGAATTGAAAATTTGAAGATAGAGGGAACTTAAGTTTCTATAGCATATTATTTTAGGATAAAGTAAACCAATTTTCCTCTAATTCTTTTGCAAACAAAATAGAGAACCTCCTTCAGTTCAATTAAGCGCTATGATGTTTTTATTTTATAATTTATAGGATTCAAGATTGTTTATTGGAGTGACTTCAAATAAAAAGGCCCCAAACCTCTCAAATAAGCCAAAATTTTGGTATTCCCCTATCTAACAGAGTTATTTTCAGGCTTAAGTGGTGTTAATGTTTTTAGATGGAAACAACCTCAATGGAATATGGAATCCTAAGTTTTCCTTATAAGAAAGCACTTTTTACTGAGTTGGTGAGAATGCTGACATTTGAAAGGCATAGGCATGGTTAGCTGATGATATGTTTAGACTGGATTAATTTAAGGGGAGAGAAATTTTAAAGGTTGTACATGAGCCAATGAAGTTGAGGAAGTGACTTGGCAAGGTTTAAGTATGGAGCTTTCTGATATCCAGAAGAGCATTTGTTAGTGCTGAGTCATAATGAAAGAATATATCTTCAACAAATTGGCTATAAATATTGTTGCTCTCCTCCCTTTAAGAAGCCGATGAAGCCTGTCCTTTGGATCATCACAAAACTAAGAGAGCTATGCATTTTTAGTAAATAACCATTGTGTTCCTACTTCTTTCCAGGAAGAAGCATCTTCTAACTACAATTCTCCCTGCCAAAGAAAGATTTCATTTGTGAGAATGCCAAAGAAAGATTTTATTTGTGAGAATCAATTTGAAAATTGAGTAGGCATTGGTATTTTGTACTCTTTATACTACAGAAGGAAACTTAGTAAATCAAGTTAAAAAATAATAGTGTAGTGTGATGCCTCCAGCTTTGTTCTTTCTGCTTAGGATTGTTTTGGCTATTTTTGGCTCTTTTTTAGTTTCATATCAATTTTAGAATAGTTTCTTCTAGTTCTGTGAAAAATGTCATTGGTAATTTCATAGGAATAGCAAGAATCTGTAAATTGCTTTGGATGGTATGGTTGTTTTAACAATATTGATACTTTGTATCCATGAGTATGGAATATTTTTCCATTCATTTGTGACATCTCTGATTCCTTTCACCAGTTTTGTAGTTTTCATTCTAGAGATCTTTCACCTCCCTGGTTAGCTGTATTCTTAGGTATTGTTTTCTCTTTGTGGCCATTGTGAATTAGATTGTGTTCTTGCTTTGGATCTCAGTTTGGATGTTGTTGGTATAGAGAAATACTACTAATTTTTGTGCATTAACTTTGTATCCTGAAACTTTGCTGAAGTGGTTTACCAGAACTGGGAGTCTCTCTTGACAGAGACTGTTGGTTTTCTAGATATATAATCATATCATCTGTAAAGAGAGATAGTTTGACTTCATCTCTTCTCATTTGGATGACTTTTATTTCTTCCTCTTGCCTTATTGCTCTGCAAGGACTTCTAGCATAGGACAACAAACAGACATTTCTCAGAAGAACAATACACATAGCCAACAAACATATGATCAAAGGCATAAAATCACTAATCATTAGAGAAACGGAATCAAAACCACAATGAGATACCATCTCATACCAATCAGAATGGCTATTAATAAAAAGTCAAAAAATAACAGATTCTGGCAAAGTTGTGGAAAAAAGGGAATACTTATACATTGCTGGTGGGATTGTAAATTAGTTCAGTCCCTGTGGAAAGCAGTTTTGAGATTTCTCTAATAACTTAAAACTGGACTACCATTTGACCCAGCAATCCCATTACTGGGTATATACACAAAGGAATTTAAATAATTCTGTGAAAAAGACAAACACACACATTTGTTGATTGCAGCACTATCACAATAGCAGAGACATGGAATCAACCCAGGTGCCTATCAATGGTGGGTTGGATAAGGAAAAGTCAGTACATATACATCATGGAATACTATGCAGCCATAAAGAAGAATGAAATCATGTCCTTTTGCAGCAACATGGATGTTGTTGGAGACCATTATCCTGAGCAAGTTAACACAAGAACTGAAAACCAAATAATATTTGTTCTCACTTTATAAGTGGGAGCTAAACGTTTAGTACATATGCTGATTACCTGGATAATTAAATAATCTATATACCAAACCTCCATGATACACAATTTACCCATGTAACAAACCTGCACATATACCACCTGAACCTAAAATAAAATTTGGAAAGAAAAAGTAATAATAGTGCAAACACAGTTAACTTATTTTATATGCCCAATTAGCAAACTGAATATATTTTGTTAGACACTTTGATGAAGAAAAATAAATAGTTTTCTTATTCAATTAAGTTTTATAATTGAAGAGCTGAAAACCTAAGAAGAAACTCCTTTGGTTTACTTTACTGAAGACCCTGCTTTTGAAAATTAGTCATTCTCATCTTTCCAATACGTAGCTTGGGAATCAATGTGCTCAGCAGGATATGTGGCTACTTCAGGGAGATATGTTCTTCAGTTACCTCTACAAGGAAAATATTTGGGCTCATCACCAGAGAAAGAATGTTTTCCAGGAGTCCAGGGGTAACTTGGAAAAGTTGAATGGGACCATTCGAGATAAAAAAAAATTAGTTATTTCCTACATATGTCTTGGGAATTCAATGTGGAAACAAATTATTTCTCTGGGGAAGTAAAAGCACAGGAAGCCAGACATAATATAATAAAATGCTATTAGTACCCTACTAGGTGCCAAAACATACTCTAAAGTTAGTCATTGAATGTTACGTTATTAGTATCCAAATCAATGCAACTGAATAGAAAATACAGAAGTAGACCTTAGTATACAGAAGAATTAGTATATTATCCATAAAGGTTGCCCTACAAATTAGTAGTAGAGGGGATAATTGGGTCATAATTTAACAAAATTATGCTGTAATGATTGGATGATATTTGGAACATATAAAGTTAATATGTTACCTCATTTTATATGCCAAAGTAAACTCCAGATGGGTTAAAGAGTTACATAAAAAATCATCATTTGAAAGAAAAATATGGATAAAATTCATCTAATTTAGACTAAAAATCCTTCTAAGAATAAAAGCCGTGAGGAAATGCCAAGTATTTAAACTTCATTAACATTCTAATGTACAAAGTTTAACAATATCACATTTTAGCTATGGGAGAAAGCAAAAAAGCATCACAATGAAAAGATAAATGTGGCAGAGGGTTAATATTTTTCTCAAAACAATATCTGTAAAAATCATTAAGTAAAACAAAGTAGTGCTCAGACAGAATAAAAAGAAGAAATACAAATGGACTATAATGGATACTAAAAAATTCAAATTCATCAGTAAGTGAAAATGCAAATAAAAATGGGTTTCATATTTCAGATCATATGGAAAATGATACTAGAAATGCAGGCAAGGATGAGTGCAGGGAGCTTAGTACCATCCCATATTGGTGGTAGGAGTGTCAATTGTTATTAATGTCTGGAAAATAATACAGTTATGTGTGCTTTCTAATAAGAAGTACTTTATTATTGTCATTATATAAATCAATTCTTTTGTAAAAATTTTTTGAAAAATTTTTACTTTAGATTCAGGGGGTACATGTGCAGGCTTGTTACAAGGATACATTGTGTGATATTGTAGTTTGGGATTTAATGATCCTGTCACCCAAGAAACAAACATAATACCTGACAGGTAGTTTTTCAGCCCTTCCCCTCCTACCTGTCTCCCCTACTGGAACCCTCAGTGTCTACTGTTCCCATCTTCATGCTCATGTGTACCCATTGTTTAGCTCTTACTTATAAGTGAGAACACATGGTATTTGGTTTTCTGTTCCTGTGTTAACTTGCTTAGGATAATGGCCTCCGGCTGCATCCATGTTGCTGAAAAGCACATGATTTCATTCTTTTTGTATAATTTCATTGTATTCCATGATGTATATATAAAACATTTTCTTTATCCAGTCCACCATTGATGGGCTCCTGGGTTGATTCCATATCTCTGCTGTTGTGAATAGTGATGCAATCAACATATGCATGTGTGTGTCTTTTTGGTAGAATGATTGATTTAAATTTCTTCAGATATATACCCAGTAATGGGATTGTTGGGTGAAATGGTAGTCCAGTTTTATTAGAGGAATCTCCAAGCTGCTTTCCACAAGAGCTGAACTAATTTGCATTCCCACCAACAGTGTATAAATGATCCCTTTTCTCTGCAATCTCACCAATGTCTGTTATTTTTTGACTTTTTATTGTTAGTCATTGGTGTAAGATTGGTGTAAGATGGTATCTTATTGTGGTTTTGATTTACATCTCTTTGATGATTTGTGATGTTGGACATTTTTTCATGTTTGTTGGCCACCTCTACATCTCTTTTGAGAAGTGTCTGTTCATGTTCTTTGCCCACTTTTTAGTGGGGTTGTTTTTTCTTGTTTATTTGTTTGTGTGTCTTATAGATTTGGGGGCCTCTCTATGTTTCCCAAGCTGGAGTGCAGTGGCTGTTTACAGGTGCAATTATAACGTACTGCAGCCTTGAACTCCTGGCCTCAAGCGATCTTCCTGCCTCAGCCTTCTGAGTAGCTGGGACTAAAGGCATGTACCACCATGCCTGGCTAGGAATGATTTTTAAGAAATTATCAGACTTAGAGTCAAATGCTACTGGACAAGTTTTTTATTTTTTTTTCCACATTATTTATAGTGAAAAATAAGATGAAAATGGAAAAGGAAAACCTTGCTGTGTGTTCAATAAAAATAAAAGTATCAAATAAAATAAATGAAACATTATATAACTATTGTAAGTTTTGTTTTCAATAAATGCTTAAGAACATGGAAAAGTACCTATGGTTTGATATGAAGTGATACAAGGCAGAGTAGAAAGTTTATAAGTATTCTGTTAATTTTGTAAAACTTTGTGCATGTATGTCCATATGTAAATGTATAGAAAAAACTGGTTGAAAATACATTAAACTGTTAGCAGTACTTTCTTGTGGGTGACAGGATTGCATATTTTAATTTTTGTTGTTTATAATTTATGATTTTTACTATTTGTACATGAAGTTTAATTTGTTTTTAATAACAAAAAATGGTACAATTTTAAATTTAACATTCAGTAGTTACCTTAGTAAAGAAATCAGTTTACCTGAAATTTTTAAACTTACAGTGTATCATAATGAGCTATGTAAAAGTGACTAATGTCTTGATGGGTATCTGTGACTCAAACATTTAATACATTCCTTACATGTTTTAGCAAGTGAGGGACATTCTTGTTCTTCTCCCTCCATGTCTGTCTCTTCACCTTAAAATGTGGCAAGAATAGTGAAACAATGAATTTCTTCAAGTAAATGGTGTAATGAAAAATAAAATTCTGACATTCCCCATAGATGTTATCATGCATTTTACTCTTGGCAAGACACTGATGGTTAACAAATAGAGAAGTTGTCCCCAAGATGACAGGCATTTATTTCCTCTGGTAAAGGCAACATTTATTCCCTCAAAAGGGAAAACTGGCAAAGCAGTGCGATTAGGAAATGAAACCCATGAGCATTCTATTTCTCCCCTTCACCTCTGCTGTGCTTTAACTCTCCTCTTAGCTGTCAAGTCTCTTGAAGAGCTGGTCTGCATCCATGTCCTGGTTTCCTCAGCACTTCTTCCACCTTTTCACTTCCAGCAGTGCGACTCCTGTCCTTTCCATCCCTCTAGAAGTGCACTCTTCTTTGAAGACTGTCCGGTACCCAGATCCAAATGACCTTGCCTTAATTTTCTATCCTCTCGACCTCTCTAAAACATGTAAAACTAATCACCAGTTCTTTTTATTTTGAAATAGTCTGTTCCCTCGCCCTTGGACACTGTATCACCCTTGTTAATGGAGGGTACTCATCAAAAGTTCATTGGCTCTATGTATTTCTGTCTTTGTAGTCTTGGGGAAGGGGAAGGGAAAACTTATATTCTCTTATATTAGTTACTACTGTCTTGAGATTGCTATTAGTAGTTTATTCATTTCTTCTATTATGATCATGATGATATTGATGAAGAAGAATACCAATCTTCAGAGTATCTTAGATGAATTACTAATTTCAATTTTCCAATAATGTGATGAGATAGATACTATTATTTTCCATATTTTGCTAATGAGGAAACTGACACACAGAGTTTAAAAACTTGCCCAGATTATGGAGATAGTAAAAGGCAAAGCCAAGATTCAAACCTTGGAAACTGTACTCTTAATATTCTGTTATAATACTGTTTATGCCCTTGTATAAATTCACACTTCAGTATGGGGAGGCACACAACTAAGCAAAATCACAACACATGGTGATTGTCATTATAAGGAATACTATTAGAAGGAAAACTATTAGAAGCATAAAGTAAAGGCCTCTAAGACATTCAGAGAGTCAAATGAGGCCTCCTGGAGTTTAATTTGCAACATGAAGATGAATAAAAGGCAAAGATGAATACACCAAGCAGAAAGAACTGCATGTGCACAGATAAGAACACAATGTGAGAAGCAAGCATTTGATTTTTGAGGAATTACACTTCATCTGGTTTTCTTTATGAGGTAGATTCTCCAGAGTGGCAGAATATAAGATGAAAGAGATAGGCAGTGGCCATATCACACAAAACATAGAAATCATGTTTAAAATGCTGTTTTTCTAAAAGTGATTGGGTACCCCTGATGGATTTTAAACTGGGTAGATACATGATGAGACTTTCATTTTATGAACATTCATTTTATGAAAATAACCCTGGAGGCAATACAGAGGATGAAGAAAACAAACTGCAGGCAGGAAAGAAATGAGAAGTCCACAACTGAGGCACGCGCATTTGGAAAGGAAGTAAGGGTCAGACAGAATCTTTAGAAGGTGGAATCTGCAGAAGTAGTATTTGATTATATGTGGGGAAAGATTAAAGGGAGGAGTAAGAGTTAAGGATGACTTTTATGTGGCAGACTGGGGTGGAAAATGATCTCAATTCCTAAAATAAGGAATCAAGTAAGGAAAGCAGGTTTATGGATGAAGATGAGGAATTCAGTTCTTAAAATGGTGAATTACAGTAGGTGACTGAGTAGAAGATTAAAAAGGAAGCTGCAAATGTCTTGGAATAAGATGAGTAGTCAGAAAATAAAGATTTGGGAGTCTTGGATATGCGAAGAATGGTAAATAAGACTATTTGGGGGAAATAAGAGGAGGAGTCAGGCAATAGTTTCCCCAGAAAATATGGATATTTAAGGGACAAAGGTAAGCAGAGAAAACAGCAAGAAAGTCAGAAGTTCCAGAGAAGTTTCTGTGCAGTTTTAAAAAATTCTTTTCAAATTCATAAAGGGCTGGCCAGTGTCCTGCTGATTTAGAATATAAGTCTAAATTCCATGAAGCCCTCCCTGGTGGGAAAGTGGGTCAGGAAAAGAAGAGGTAGAGATGAGGAGTCTGGCCTTCTTGCTTTCTTTTGTTTTCTAAGTGTCAAAGAATAGGCTGTCCTCAAAGGATAAACAGAAGGATCTACAATGAGGTGTGCAGTAGTTCTGCTGGGCTGACCATCTGTGCGAGAAGAACTGAAAACATAAATAATGGTCTTTCCTGAAATGATATGACAGTTTAGGACAGGAATTTGGCTACTTTTTATTTTTTGATTTAATATTTCCAAAATAGCTTTTCTTTGATCACTTTTCAATTTAGATTTTGCTTTTAGAATCACAGAATCATATGACACAGCAATTCCACCAAATTCTACCCAAGAGAAATGAAAATAAATATACGTCTATACAAGGGCTCAGAAAATGAATGTTCACAGCGATGTTATTCCCAATAGCCAAAACTGGAAACAATCTAACTGTCCATCAACTAGTGAATGGATAAACAAAATGTGATATAGCCATACAAGGGAATACTTTTCAGCAATAAATAAGAACAAACTGTTTGATATATGCTGTACCTGAATGGATCTCAAAAACTTATGTTCAGAGAAAGACTAAAATCAAACCTCTTTCTTATTACTTACTTCTTGAGTTTTCCTAGGGAGGGCCTGGTAGTCTCTTATGTGGACTTCACTAGGGTTTTCTGTAGGCTTCCCATATGGGACTATCCCTTTGTGAAAAGCACAGCGGGTGGAAGTGCGAGCTGTTGTTGGTAGCTGATGCTGCAGAATTTGCGGTAGTCAGCCTTCCCAACTAGGTCATACAAATAGAAAACGTGCTCTCATGCTCTTAAAGATAGAGAATGACTTCAGGCTCCAGAATTTAATGAGACAATTTAGGTGCCAGGCTAGTCACAGCTTTTGGAAGGAGAGTATACATGGACTAGATCTTCCACGCCACAGATTACTTGATAATTACAATGTGTAACTGGTTGTATTCTACACTACAGAGCAAGGAGATCTCCTTTTGCCAAATGTCCAGAAGGTTCACCCAAAGTCATGACAGGTGTTTTTATTTCACTTGCAGACTTCTTTGAAAAGCTCTTGGCATGAATAAGTAGTTGGCATGGAAGTTCAACCTGAAGGGAGTTCCAAGTTGCAGAAAGCCTTTTTTTTGACTAATAAAATTCCTCCACCTCTTTCATGACCAATCTCTGCCTTCTGCTTCCAGGAATTTCTTTTTTTGAGAGGTCTCAAACTGGCTTACACCAACATCTGCATACCGAAAGCTTGATTCTGTACTTTTGAAGATTTTTAGGGGTAGATAACATATATCCTCTCTTGCTACTTCCATGTTAAGTATGTGCCTTATCTTAGATTCTGGGGCCTCATTACCCTTGGTTGGCCCACAGCCACATTTCTGTAGAATAGACACACTGATAAAATTTGCTTATCACATGAGCTTTTGTGGGTTAATGTTTTTGGTGGGTTAACGTTTTTGGTGGGTTAATTTTTAACTGTTTTGTACAAATCTCTTCCTTAGCCATTCGGTCACTGTTCCTTTCCTGACCAATTACTTCCTTTGTTTTTAGCTTTTTTTCCATTTTTTCCCTTCTGCATCATTGCCATTCTTCAGGGTAGTGGGAAGGAAATGGATTCATGTTGTCCTCTGTTTTGATTATGATTTTAGCAGTTCTATTAAATACAAGCACAAATACAAGATCCTTCATAGAAGTGTTCATGGCCATGGGTAGCACAATTCATTCATGTCTACTTGCATCCGATGAGAGTTCACTATTTGGTCATGAAGTTTCTCAGGGTGGAGAGGACTTTTTGAGGGGCATTCCCTGCCTCAAGGCAGACTTTAACCTACTTCATTCCACAAAGATTCTTTGCCAATGGGAATTTTACAACCTCCTCTAGTGTCTGATGATGTCTCATGAATTTCTGCCTTCTGTTCAGACATGTATATAGATGATATACGCTGAAAAGGTGTCAACTCCTGTTGTCTTTTCATTTCAAAGGATAGTTTGATGCTGAGATAGACTGGGAATTTCAGATTTAGCTCCAGGTCAGACTGCAGAAATTGGGTTGTTAAGAAATCCTCAGGCTTACTTTCAGCAAATTGTTCTGAACCTTAATATTGTCAAGATGGCTTAGAACTGGCCAGCTTACAGAGGCTTTTTATGCTGGCTGTACAAAGACCAGAATTTTACTTGTGGAACTTGGCCTCAGTGAATATCCTGAAGGCCAGGATAGAATTTGCATAATTTCTGGGGGTAGAAACAATACCTTCCTTTCCTCAAAATCACTTTGGTATTAGATTTTCATGAACATACATTTTCCCCCTATAGTCAGGGAAAGGAGAGCAACTAACTAAATTAAATGGAGTGCTATTCTCCATTTAATAGCTATTGATGAGCGTAGTTAATGGAATCAAACTGTGAATATAACTGACTTGTAACTCTTACTGGGCATGAGCTGAAAAGCCATTTCATGTAGGGCCAAATCCAGGCAAATTCTGAGATAACAAAATATGAATTTTTATTTTTTAATCTCTTTATCTGGGACCTCTCCTATCTTCATTAATATTCTCTAATACTAATTCACATACCCTACATGCACCCAGCACTCATATGTGTCCTTCCTACTCTTCCTTTTAAAGACTTTCACTCAAGGAACGATACAAATGCATTCACACTATTCAGCACTACCAGCAATAATCACACCAAGCATAGCTGAATACAATCAATTATAAAACTTTCTGTGGAATTTTAATGAATTTATAGTATGAGAGATGTAGTTCTGTATGGTGAATTTTACTTCATGGAAACTATACCACGGAGAAAACTGGACCATAATTTTTGACCTGAAGTTAACCTAAGTATTTTGAATAGTTCTTATGGAATGACAAGACAAAACATTTGGTGTAAAGGTTGTCCTGGAAAAATTAAGACACAAGGTCTTTGCACACTGGTGAGATCCCATCATATCTTCATAAATTCTGTTTTACTGTAGTAATTTTAGGTCTCAATCAGGCCTAACATGACCTTTTCATTTTTTTTATTAGCTATTAGTTAATAGTATACCTAGACTGTTAATATAAACTCTGGAAACTGGTCAACCATAAGTTATGTTGATGGGAAAATAACACACATTAAGAATTCTTAGAAGTCACTTTCACTTGAGTAATATACATAATATAGACCTTGTGTAGCTGGATTTCAGGATATGATTATTGAATTTATTTGAAAATAATTTCCAACAAATATAAAAACCTCCATTTCACTATAATTGTTTAATGAGGCTGCCTTCCACCACAGAGGAGTCAGGTTAGTATTCACTTCTAGCCTGGAGCAAATTTCAAGTTTTCTCAAGTATTTATAGGAAATGACTGTTTACCACACTATTCAAGAAAAACATAATGAAATAAGCCTTTTCATTATGTTTGAAATGCAGCCTTTTCAAAATTCTAAATTTGAGGCAAGAACTCTTGATCCTGGTATAAATAATTTGTATATAATTTACATACCCTTTGTTCCTCACTAACATTTAATCCCACTTTAAATTTGGAATACTTTTTTTCTTCTTCTCAGGGAGAAAAATCTACGTTCATGTAAGGAATAGATATATAAAAGTTATCACTGAATAGACTAGCATATTATCCCTGAAGGTAAAGAATAAAAATCTTCCATGCCTCTCACAATTGTTGGCCCAGGGTAGATAGACAGTAAATATCGGTTTAATAAACAGAAGGGGAAAAAAAATGAATGACCAATTTGAATGGTAGTCGTAAATACTTTGCTTTGAAAAGGGTCACACATTTTTGGTTTAAAATGACATCTGCCTAGAAGTCCTTCGTGGATTATCTTCTAACATCTTCTAAAATAGCTAAACTGAAACTGTTGTGACAATGAAAACAGTCTAAATGTAATTCTTGTAGACAACCTACTGTAGAGTCCTGGAGAAACTCCAAAGACCAAGATTACCAATATCTGGATTGATAACAATACAACTATTATCCTAACCTAGCTGTGTTTTGTCATATCACACCTCATCTATATGAAGTAATGGAAGGCATCTACCTCAATTACTAATTTCTGATTTGGACCTCGGGGCAAATTGCTAGAGAACTAGACAAGTGAGTCTTCTACTCATGCTCATGGAGGAGGTCTATATACTGTTATTCTTCTCCAACTCTTTCTCTATATTAAAATCAAGTGAGCTCATTAAGATGGTATATATGCCTAGGAGATGTCGTCAACTCTTCAGAAGACTATCAGAAAACCTGTTGACCAATCAGAACTAAATTTATTAAACCTAATGCAATAAATCAGAATGATACCTTGATCATCTTAGAAGTGTCATAGAAGAGAGAGGTCACAGGATTTTTATAAAGGTTATCATCCAGACTTAAGTGGCGTAAGGCTGGTATTTCAAGGTGGAAACATGCTAGGATAGAGTAAAGTTCATAACATAATAGTTTAGGATTGACAGTTACAATGGTCTTAAGATCTTATCTAATTTCTAATAAGTAAAATATTTCCTGGGCAAGCTGCTTAGATTTTTTTTTTGATAAACTTGTTTGTAGGAATTTACTGAAGGAATCAATAAAATTAGGTATTTATTGAAATCCTTGTCTTCCTTTAATAACGTCCTAGTATTAATAGTTAAGTCACATTGACATAGGTGGCCTGACTTCTCCATTCAGATAGTGAAGCTTTGTGGATGCAAGTATTCTCAACTCTCATCAGTTAAGAAGTAGGGAGATAGCCCAGGCGTGGTGGCTCACGCCTGTAATCCAAGCACTTTGGAGGCCAAGGCAGGCGGATCACCTGAGATTGGGAGTTCAAGACCAGCCTGACCAACATGGTGAAACCCCATCTTAAAAAAAAAAAAAAAGAAAGAAAGAAAAAAAAGAAGTAGGGAGAGACTGGAGGTGATCATTGCATCCTGGAACGTTTAAAGCAGAGGTAAGTAGCTGGAAATAGGAAGAGTTCTGGTTTCAGGGAATGCTGTGGATTTTAATTGTGCACAGTCTCTTAGGATTATCAGCCATCTAGGAGGTGGAATTTGAAGCTCATCTCACCTAAATTTAGCTGAACCACATGAAGACCTGGAAGACACTGGGAATTAAATTAGAAACTGCACATGTTAACCTGCAATAAGCCTGAAATGGAATTTTGACTGGCATCCAACCGAAGAACGAACAGGGCCAATGATCAGCTATTTCCCTAGGTTTTTGGAAATGCCACATCTTTATAGGGATCTTCTTATTTGAAGATAAGTACGCAAAACTTATCTTCAAATAAGATAGAAATACAATTGAAGAGTGGAAAAAACCCATCATTTATATGCTCATGGAAGGGCATACTGCTCAAAATGATTTACCTTTGAAGTCACAGAAAAGTTTATATTGTATTTGGCATTCTTGGTAGAGTGCAAAATGACCTGACCACCATGAAAAAGGAGCAGAAAATTATAGGTATTAAAGAACTCAGATAAAAGGAAAAGGGCGTAAAGAGATGAGGAGGTAAGATACAGGGGAGCAAGGAGAAAATAATTAAGATTAACAGTCCAATAGCACGTTCTTTCTACAGGTTCCTTGTTAAAGGATAAACAGTTTTGAATTGTGTTGCAGGATTTTTGACTTTAGAAGCAATTTTTCTTTTAAACATGTCACAGCAGAGACAAAGAGCTGCTGTTCAAACACGAACTAACGCTTTTTTGAAAACAATTTTTTGGTACTGTTGGAAATGAGAATACAGCTTTGCGGAGGAAAATTAAAAAGTCAAAAATTACATTTGGTTTATGAATTACCACAATAACATTAAAAATATACTTCATAATTCTTGACTTTTGTAAAAGCATTTAGAAGTCTACAGTGCAGATGGCTAAAAACAGGCATTTATATTAAATGAATTTAATAGTAGTATAGTCTTTATTTCTTTATATTGAATAGTGGAAAAACAAAAATAATTTCATTATATCAGAAAATAGTTATAAAATAGACCTTAGTTTAGCTCATCAGGTCACAAGTACTCTGTATCCTCTAACCTCTCTTACCATCAAAGAGAAGATATATAGAACACAGTACTGGAATTAAAAGTTTCCTTATAAATAGGCGAGTGGGTTTGTGATTTTCTTTTAGTCAAAGCTGACTTTCTTTTGAAAGGAGAATCACACTTGAGGTTACAGATTTTTTTTTCTTAAAATGAGAATGCTGTAGCCTTCAATTTAGATACATGTAAGAGATTCTACAACTAGATTTCAGCAGAGTAACTGAATTGGAAAGAACTAGTTAACATAAAGTTAGATATGAATAACTTCATAAAGCTGGTTACAAAATTTAATAGAAATTTCCTGGATAAAAGTGAAATGAAGCTGCTCTATAGAATATCCCTACGCCAATTCATAATGAACTGAAAGACAATACGAAAGTACAAATCAGCACCCCTACGTCTTTCCCTCCAACAAATAAAAAAAAATCCACAGCAGCAATTCAAACCAGAAAGGGACAAAACCCAGTGCTTCAAAGAATTATAGCCAAGGAAAGAAACATGACTGTGAAATGGTGAGCCTCTTAAACCCAACTCACTCCCCAGGAGCCCTACTGACAAGTATGAAAAATCCTGGGGATTTTGTCTTATACTCTCCAATCTGGAGAGAAGCAATCTGAGTCAGTGACTTTATATTTGCCCTGACTGGAGTTAGGGGAAGTCACCATTTATGAAATTTATGATTCAGGTACAATGAACAAGGGCAGGCCGTCCCTGAGAGAAGTAAAAATTTCAGAACTAACAATGAATTTGGGGCCTGATCCAAAATCTGAAAGCATGTCTCAGAGAATGACACTTCACCATATGAAGTGAAACTTGATGTAAGAACTGCAAAGCCCAGGTCTTTTTAGCAAAGATTACTCACCGTTGTAACTGAAGTCTCTTCCCCCTTCTACTGTCCTGCTCTCAAGTTACTGGGGAAGAGAATGAAATATCCTGTGTGAAGCCAGAAGAAAAATCCTCAACTGATACATGCCACATTTGCGGACATTGGAAAAAAAAAATCAGTGCTTTTATTGTGTTCAAGGTTTAAACACAAGCTAATAAAAGATCATCTTCTAGGAACTTAGAGTTGTAAGAGAATAGAGCACATTAAACAATTTTTGTTATTGCTTAAAAAGCATCGCAGACTCTATATATTTCTGAAAATACAAAAAAGAATCTTAATAATGCCATTCTCCATTTAAATGATTTTGTGACAGCATGTACTTTCCCAATGAATAAGGCTTAAAAATTTAAGTGTTAACAAGGCCCAGAGTAGTGTTTTGTAAACCAAGGGTCGTATACAATTAAATAATTACTTGATCCTAGTGGATCAACAGTATTTTTAAAAATTATAAAATGAAACAGAACAGAATAAAAATATAGTTTACCCTTAAACAACTTGCCAGTAAGGGATGCTGACCTCCCTGAGAAGCTGAAAATCCCTGTGTAATTTCTGACTCACCAAAGGCTTAACTACAAATAGCCTACTGTTGACCAGAAGCCTTACTGGTAACGTAGAAAGGTGATTAATGTATGTTTTGTATGTTATATATATTATATACTGTATTGATACAATAAGCTAGAGAAAAAATATTATTTAGAAAATCATAAGGAAGAGAACAACTCATGTTTAAGGCTCAACTTTATATCAGTGCATTTTGTAAAGTAAGACTGTTATTTAATTTGTGTATGTGTATGTGTTCACAGAGTTGTGATGTAAAATGCATTTCTTTCTGGGGATTATGCAAAAGAATTTTTAAGGTCACCAGCCTACAAGTTAAAAATTACATTTCAGATGCATAAAGGCCATCTTATATTTTACATTAGAGGAAGTAAAACACAGTAGAGAAAATATTTTACATTTAATAGCAGAGCATACCAAAATCTAATCTTCACTAGTCAGTGAATTAAGTCTGTTTAGGTAGTTAGAATATAAAAATTCAGTTTTTAAAAAATCTTAACGTAAGTCTCCCTTCAACCTTTCTTTTAATTAAAAAAAAGTATCATTAAAACCTAGAGACCACTTATGTTCTTGTCCTAATTCCCACTGTTCCAAAATATTACTTTTTTTTAAAACTCAAAATTTATGAATTTTACTCTATAATTTTCTTACTAAAGACTTGCAATTTCTAATTCTAAAATGATTATATAGACAATATTAAATGTGAAAAGGCTATTCATTAAAATTTCACAGATACAGCCATCTCTGTACACAAAAGCAAATTCATAGTTTTAAATCATATACTGAATATAGGATAGGAGAAACAAAAGGCAGATAGGAGATAGGACTAACATGCAGCTCTCACTTAGATAAAAAGAACAGCATCTGAAGACTCACATTGTGATTATTTACTTCAAGAACCACTGCAAGAACATACCAGGAAAATAGAAAGAAGTCACAGACCCTTCAAAAGAAGCAGCTTGGTGCTGCAAATGCAGTGATACCACCAAAAATCTGTGAGTTTCCAAAGTGTGAGAGGGGAAATAGCCTCCAAACACACATTCCCACTGGAGAACCTGAAAATCCAGGTCACCAGAGAAGGATTTAACCTTACCTAGAGCTGAAATGGATTTAGGGAGCTTTAGGGTTGTTACCTATATAAGTAGAGGAAGCAATGGGAAGAGCCCTGTAGACACTCCAGTCCTTCAGCTCAAGTCCAGGGAAGCCATTATTGGCCTTATCTCACAGAAGTCACTGGGGAAGGGAAGGCAGCCAGAGGAATTTGGGAGGGTCCACAGGGTGAAGGAAGCTCCTAGATGAACTTTGTAACAATTTCAACTGAGCATGAACTTTCCTGAGAAGAATCCAGTGTTGGGGGTGGGATGAATGGGAAATACAGATATGAGTGCAGAAGCCACAGCCGAATATGTGGGCATGTGGGGAGGAGCAAGGTCTGAAAGCACTGCTTGCTTTCTCAGCCGGGAAGCTTGTAGTCTGGGGCAAGATCTCAACCTTGCTTGAAGGCTACCTGGATATAAACTCAGCATGATTAGGGAGGCAAGGCGGGAGTGAGATTGGTCTTGCTGGTTGTGTGTGAGCTGGGTGAGCCTGTCACTGCTTGCTTTCCATCACTTCCCTATGACACAGCAGAGGCATCCATAACCTCCCTGGGAACATAATTCCATTGGCCTGAGAATCACCCCCAGGCTCCTATAGTGGTTATAGTAAGTCCTGCCCAAGGATAGTGTGAGCTCAGGCCCACCTACTCCTGCCTCTACCTGATGGATTTTCTCTACCCACCCTTCTTAGTTGAAGACAAAAGGCATAATGCCTGGGGAGCTCTGGCCCTACCCATCACCTGAGAAACTGGAGTACTCATCCTGGCCAATGTAGGACTAGGTTATATCCCCCTTCTACTACTACAGCTGGAACTCTTTTGAAAATGCCGCCTCCTGGCTGGAGGCCAACCAATTCAAGCCATTACAGCAACTTAGAATAGAACAACACTGCTCCAATGAAGGAGAAAACAATAGTTAATTCCACTGCCTGCAAAACCCTGGCTAACCAGAGGTGTTCGTCTACATGACAACTTAACTGTGAGCATAACCAGCATTTGAGAAAACCAGTGTACTAAACAAAAGTACAACCAAAGACTCCCACAGAATCCACTTCACTCCCTTGCCACCTCCCATGAAGCAGGTGCTGATATCCATGACTGGGAGACCTGAAGATGGATCACATCACAGGACTCTTTGCAAATGTTCCCCAGCACCAACCTGGAGCTCAGTAGCCCCATTGGGTAGCTAGACCCAGAAGGACAATAGCAGCCACTGCAGTCTGGCTCTCAGGAGGCCCTATCCCTAGAAAAAGAGAGAGAACACCACATCAAGGGATCACTCTGTGGGACAAAAAAATCTGAACAGCAGCCCTTGAGTTTCAGATCTTTCCAGTGAAGCAGGCTACTCAAATGAGAAGGAAACAGAAAAGTAATTCTGGTAATATGACAAAACAAGGTTCTATAACACCCCTAAAAAATCACGCTAGCTCTCCAGCAATGAATCCAAACCAAAAAGAAATATCTGAATTCCCAGAAAATGAATTCAGAAGGTTATTAAACTACGTAAGTCACTAGAGAAAGATGAAAACCAACTTAAATAATTTAAAAAACAGTAACAGAATATGGATGAAAAAGTCTTCAGATTAGTAGATATCATAAATAAAACCACAAGTTTTGTAAATGAGAGACACACTTAGAGAAACGCAAAATACAATGGAAAGTTTCAGTAGAATTGAACAAGTAGAAGAAAGAAAGTCAGAGCTTGAGGATAAGTCTTTTGACTTAACCCAATCTGACAAAGACAAAGAAAAAACATTTTAAGAATGAACAAAGGCTCCAAGAAATTTGGGATCATGTTAAATGACCAAACATAAGAATGGTTGGTGTTTCTGAGGAAAATGAGAAATCTAAAAGTTTGGAAAACTTACTTGAGAGAATAATCAAGGAAAACTTCCTTGGTCTTGCTAGAGATCTAGACATTCAAATACAAGAAACTCAAAGAACACCTGGAAATTCATTGCATAAATATCATACCCTAGGCACATAGTCATCAGGTTATCTAAAGTCAAGATGAAGGAAAGAATCTTAAGAGCTGTGAGACAAAAGCATCAGGTAACCTATAAAGAAAAACTTATTAGATGAACAGCGGATTTCTCAGCAGAAACCCTGCAAGCCAGAAGGGACTGGGGCCCTATCTTGGCCTCCTTAAACAAAATAATTATTAGACCAAAATTTTGTATGTAGCAAAACTAAGTTTCACAATGAAGGAGAGATAAAGTCTTTTTCAGACAAGCATATGCTGAGAAAATTTGCCACTACGAAGCCAGCACAACAAGAAATGCTAAAAGGAGTCCCGAGTCTTGAAATAAAACCTCAAAATACACTGAAATAGAAGCTCCTTAAAGCATAAATCTCACAGGACTTATAAAACAGTAACACAATGAAAAATACCCAAGGTATTCAGGCAACAACTAGCATGATGAATAGAATAGTACCTCACATCTCAATATTAATGTTGAATATAAATGGCCTGAATGTTCACTTAAAAGATATAGAATGATAGAATGGATAAAAATCCATCAACCAAGTATCTACTGTCTTCAAGAGACTCACCTAACATACAAGGACTTACATAAACTTATGGTAAAGGAGTGGAAAAGATATTTCTTGCAAATCAAAACTAAAAGTGAGCCAGAGTAGTTATTTTGTCAGACAAAACAGACTTTAAAGGAACAGTTGAAAAAGATAAAGAGGGGCATTGTATAACAATCAAAGGATTAGTTCAACAGGAAAATACCACAATCCTAAATATATATGTGCCTAACACTGGAGCTCCCAAATTTATAAAACCGTTACTGTTAGATATCAGAAATGGGATAGATGGCAACACAATAGTAGTGGGGGATTCAATACTCCACTGACAGCACTAGACAAGTCATCAAGAAAGAAAGTCAACAAACAATTGACTTAAACTATATTCTAGAACAAATGGACTTAACAGATGTTTATAGAACTTTCTACCCAACAAATGCAGAAGTTATGTTCTTTTCATCAGCACGTGGAACATTCTTCAAGATAGACCATGTGATAGGCCACAAAACAAATCTAAATAAATTTTTAAAAATCAAAATTATATCAAGTACTCTCTCAGACCACAGTGGAATAAAATTAGAAATCAACTCCAAAAGGAACGTAAAAATTACACAAATACATGGAAATTAACCTGCTACTGAAAGATCTCTAGGTTAACAATGAAATCAAGATGAAAAATAATTAGTTGAAATGAAAGATGATAGTGACACAACCTATGAAAACCTTTGGGATACAGCAAAAATGGTGCTAAAAGGAAAGTTTATAGCATTAAATGCCTGCATTGAAAATCTGAAAGAGTACAAATAGACATCTAAGGTCATACCTCAAGGAACTAGAGAAACAACAACAAACACAAACCCAGCAGAGGAAAAGAAATAACAAAGATCAGAGCAGAACTAAGTGAAATTGAAACAAGAAAAACAATATAGAAGATAAACAAAAAGCTGATTCTTAGAAAAGATAAACAATATTGACAGATTATTAGTGAGATTAACAAAGAAGAGAGAAGACCCAAATAAACTTAACTAGAAATGAAATGGGAGGTATAACAACTGCTATCACAGAAATACAAAAGATTATTCAAGACTGCTATGAACAGCTTTACACACACAAACTAGAAAACCTAGAAGAGATGGATTAAATTCCTGGAAATATACAACCCTCCTATATTAAACCAGAAGGACAAGTAGATAATCCACCATGATCTAGTGGGTTTCATGTCAGGGATGCAGGGTTGGTTTGACATATGCAAATTAGTATCACAACTCAATAAATTTGATACACCACATAAAGAGACGTAAAAACAAAAATAATATGATTATCTCAATAGACACAGAAAAGGCATTTAACAAAATCCAGCATCCCTTTATGATTAAAACTTTCAGCAAAATCAGCATAGAAGGGACATACCTTAAAATAATAAAAGCCACCTATGATAAAACCACGGCCAACTTTATACTGAATGAGGAAAAGTTGAAAACATTTCCCTCGAGAACCGGAACAAGACAAGGATGCCCACTTTTGCCACTTCTATTCAAAATAGTACCGGAAGTCCTCTCCAGAGCAGTCAGACAGGAGAAAGAAATAAAAGGCATCTAAAGTGGTAAAGAAGTCAAACTGTCCCTCTTTGCTGATGATATGATCATATACCTAGAAAACCCTAAAGACTCGTCCAAAATGCTCCTAGAACTGATAAATGAATTCAGCAAAGTTTCAGGATACATGATTATTATACACAAATCAGTAGTTCTACTATATACCAACAACTACCAAGCTGAGAAGTAAATCAAGAACTTAGCCCCTTTTACAATAGCTGTAAAAAAATAAAATACTTAGGAATATACCTAACCAAGGATATAAAAGGCCTCTGCAAGGACAGCTACAAAACACTGCTGAAAGAATCCATAAACAACACAAACAAATGGAAACACATCCCATGCTCATGGATGGGTAGTATCAGTATTATGAAAATGACCATACTGACAAAAGCAGTCTATAAATTCAGTGCATTTCCACCAAAATACCACCATCATTCTTCACAGAACCAGAAAAGACAATCCTGAAATCCATATGGAATCAAAAAAGAGCCCACAGAGCCAAAGCAAGACTAAGCAAAAAGAATAAATCTGGAGGCATCACATTACCCAACTTCAAACTATACTATAAGGCCATAGTCACCAAAACAGCATGGCCCTGCTGGTATAAAAATAGGCATACAGATCAATATAACAGAAGAAAAACCAGAAATAAAGGCAAATACTTAGCAGCCAACTGATCTTTGACAAAACAAACAAAAATGTAAAGTGAGGAAAGGACACCCTATTCAACAAATGGTTCTGCAGATGATTGGTTAGCCAGATGTAGAAGAATGAAACTGGATCTCCATCTTTCACCCTATATAAAAATCACCTCAAGATAGATCAAAGACTTAAATCTATGACCTGAAACCATAAAGATTCTCAATAACATTGGAAAAACCTTTCTAGACATTGGCTTTGGCAAAGACTTCATGACCAGGAACCCAAAAGCAGACACAAAAGACAGAGATTATATAGATGGGATTCCATTAAACTAAAGAGCTTTCTCACAGCAACAGAGTAATCAGCAAAATAAACAGACAACCTGCAGATTGGGAGAAAAATATTCACAAACTATGTATCGACAAAGGACTAATATCCAGAGTTTACAAGGAACTCAAATCGGCAAGAAAAAAATCAATCTCATCAAAAAGTGGGCTAAGGACATGAATAAACAATTCTCAAAAGAAGATATACAAATGTCCAACAGGCATATGAAAAAATGCTCAACATCAGTAATTATCAGGGAAATGCAATCAGAACCATAATGAAATACCACATTATTAGAAAGAGGGTGATATAAAATAATACATATTTCAAATTTATATACATATAAAACAAATGTAGCTAATTCAATTATTATCTTTGGATATGGGATTAAAAGCCTTTTAAAAATATTTCCCATATCTAGAAATGTTATGTTTAATACAGGCATATATAACTTTAAAAAATGACACTTAATTACTCTGAAAAGTACACCAAGGCAGATAAGAAAACAAACAAAAATTTTAAAATATAGTGTAGTCTATAATAATTATTACAAGCAGACTGCATCTGACAGCAATTATATAAAACACATATAAAATCTATTTCACCATTTATATTTATATACATTATATTTATATATAGACATAAATATATATAACAAAGATGAAATATTATTCATGAAATCATCGATTTTAATGAAATTTAGGTAGCAGTAATTTCACAGTCCTGACATATGAATCACAAAACTGAATGGGATTTTAAAGTATAATTTTTAAATGATCATCTTTTAAGTGAACAATAGCAACCCAATTTTACTATATATTTTACTGCAGATTTCTTTCCTTTGTGACTATATATTACCTAGAAAAAAGCATTTTGGTATATTTTCCAATATAAGACACTGTAATATACAGATTATTATGTAGATCTTTCAATCTATAAGGTCAAGGATTTATGTTTTGAATAATAAAGAGCAAAGTAGCTAATATTTCTTTTTCTTTTTTTCCCAAATGCTCTCTCAGTAGAATAAAAAAATTCACCTTTTTTAGCCCCTTAGCCAGTTCAGGTCTTAAGATTTTGTTTTTGTTTTTTTTTCAGACAAGTTCTTGCTCTGTCACTCAGGCTGGAATGCAGTGGAATGATTATGGCTCACCTCCAGAGTAGCTGGGACCACAGTGTGCGCTATCACGCCTTGCTAGTTTTTAAATTTTTTGTAGAGACAGGGTTTCTCTGTGTTGCCCAGGCTGGTGGTCTTCAACTCCTGGGCTCAAGTGGTTCTCCTGCCTGGGTTTCTGAAAGTGCTGGGATTATAGGTGCAAGCTACTGAGCCCAGCTCTTACATATCAGTTGAAGAAGATTGGTTTACTCTGGGTTCTACAGGACTCTTGTCTTTCTCTAGCTGTTAATTTCCAACTAGGAGTATATCACTTCTTGATTTTTAAAAAAGTACAATATCCTTTACTTCCTCCTTCTACCCTATACCAAACTGGGGTTGGGAGCCACATATATATACATATGTATACATACACATGTATATTTTAATTACACAAATGATTCTTTTTTTATTTTATTTAATTAAATTAATTAATTAATTATTTTTTTTTATTGCATTTTAGGTTTTGGGGTACATGTGAAAAACATGCAAAGTTGTTGCATAGGTGCATTCATGGCAGTGTGATTTGCTGCCTCCCTCCCCCTTACCCATATCTGGCATTTCTCCCCATGCTATCCCTCCCCAACTCCCCCCCCCCCAACTGTCCCCCCCACTCCCCCGCAACAGACCCCCGTGTATAGTGCTCCCCTCCCTGTGTCCATGTGTTCTCCTTGTTCAACACCCTCCTATGAGTGAGAACATGTGGTGTTTGGTTTTGTGTTCTTGTGTCAGTTTGCTGAGAATGATGGTTTCCAGGTTCATCCATGTCCCTACAATGTGGCACATATACACCATGGAATATTATACACAAATGATTCTAATATTTGTAACCTGTTAAACACATTTTAAAATTTTTAAATATTTTAAATAATATTTGTTTTATGAAAAAGTATATTAAAAAGTAAAATAATTGTTCTGTGGCTAAATAAATTTGGATTAAACAAGGTGAAGCCAGGATTTTCCCACAAGTATAAACAGATTTGAATATACTAATGTACTAGGGTTCTCTAGAGGGACAGAACTAATAGGATAGATATCTATATAAAGGGGAGTTTAGTAAGTATTAACTCACACAATCACAAGGTCCCATAATAGTCTGTCTGTAAGCTGAGGAGCAAGGAAAGCTAGTCCAAGTCCCAAAACTGAAGAACTTGGAGTCCAATGTTGGAAGGCAGGAAGGGTGCAGCACCAGAGAAACATGCAGGCTGGGAGCCTAAGCCAGTCTAGTCTTTTCACATTTTTCTGCCTGCTTTATATTCTAGCTGTGCTGGCAGCTAGTTAGATGGTGCCCACCTAGGTTAAGAGTGGGTCTGCCTTTACAGCCCACTGACTCCAATGTTAATCTCCTTTGTCAATACCCTCACGGACACACCCAGGATCAATACTTTGCATCTTTCAATCCAATCAAGTTGATACTCAGAATTAGCCATCACAACAAATGTGGTTGTGAAATTTTAAACAGTGCTATTTTATAAGTAAAGACTAGAAACAATAGACAAAACGCCATGCTGGATTCTTCATAATGCCTATTTTAATGCAGTCCAAACATTTTATCCTCAGGTTCAGCAGGAAGATTTTAATCTATTAAGTCTGGTTGCAATATGCCAAATCACATTACATCAGAAATAGCAAGTGGTTAGTCACTTTGTGACTGTGTTAAAGAAAAGCCGAGAGGATATATACATTGCTATTTTTAGTGGACATTTGTTCTTTGGTTCCCCAATATTCTTCTCTTATTGCATGAGAACTCACATTTCCTTACTATGGTATGCAGTCTTGATGTGAAGTGGTTTCCAGTTTTTCCCTGTAACTACAATAGTTAAGGGGTGCCAGATTCTCTTACTTTCCCTGGATACATTCAGTGTACAGGTGTGTGACCTACACTGTGCCAATCAGACACAGAGCCCCAGGACTTTAGAATATGTCATAAGAGGTAGGGGATGACTAGAGTTCAGATGATCTCTGGGATATCATTTTACTCTTCAAAGTTTCTAGAGAACTTGTTGATTAACAATTACTTTGTGAGAAATTTGGACAAAAGTATTATTAGTATTATTCACGGCAGTATTTTTTGAGATGAAGGGCGCTTACTGATTGGGAAAGTTGAGTGGTTGGGAAAGCTGAGTGGTTGCTGTCAGCACTTTGTATCCTTTCTGGTGTGCAGAGAGATGCCCTAGCTGGAAAACCGAGCCAACATAACTAATGTTTGAAAGACAGCAAATTCAGTTATGTGTAACAAAGAATATTAAATACCGAATGTCTTGCTAAAAGTATATTTTGTGCAACAAACATTTGTCCAGCAACTATATTCTGGCTTAGGCACTCTGTCATACACATTTTTTAAAACTGAAGAGAGTTTTTCATTTTATCAAAGCAATCTATGTGATCCATTTATTTTCCAGGTAAGAAATTAGACCACAGGAGATGAAATCTTTCTGCTAAATTCACAAAGCTTGTTGGTGGAGAGCCAGGACTGAAGCTAGACACACTGATGCCTCAGTCAGGTGCTGTTCACTGCTCCCATGAGGCTCTCTGGGAAGGGCGGCTCTGAAGAGGGCAGCTGTCACCATGTGCAGTGAAGACAAATGGAGGAGTAGTGACCAGGTGAGTTGAAAACAAAGACTTGCCAGTGAGGGCTGTCATATATGCCTGTGAATTATTAAATCTTCTTCTTTGGGAGGCAGGTAAGTAAATATCATGATCCCTGTCTTGGAATTTGCAGGTAGTTAGTTGGGCTCTACACAAATTTAGAAAACAGGAGGCTTGACCTTTGGCTTAGGAGTATAGCCCCTCCTTTCTGGCTTTAGGGAGTCAGAAACTTGTCTGAATCTTTTGGAAAATCAACAGTCTGGCCAAGATAGAGAAAGATGCCCTGAGGGTACAGGCATGGTACCAACCCAAGTTCAAATCCTGGGTCTGTCACTACGTGGTTATGTAACTGTGTATAAACACGTTACTCAGCTCTTTGTGCTTTGGTTTTTTTGTTTCTCGATAGTACTACTAATAATACTTGTCTGTATAATTTTTGGGACGATTACATGAGTAATAACTACAAAGCCATGAGTAAAATGTGCCAGTTCGCTTTCATTGTTATTTGATGCTTACTAAAGTTTCTTCAAGTTAGCAATGTGTATCTGTAATTCATTACTATACAAAGCTATTAGAATTATTGGCTCTAATTTAAGAAAAAGAACAAATATACCTACAAGTAAGAGTCAATTTAGTTGTGTTTAAGGCCTCTTTCCTGAGTATCCATTATGTGCCTAGGATGACTCTGAATATGTTGAGTGACTTTTTGCCTAGCGTTGGGTAGAACAACTTAAGTAACATAATATTTTGGTTTATACCACTCATTGTTTCCTTTTTTCCACCATAAAAAACTGTACAGAAATAGATATAAAAATTAGATCCGTGCTCTCAAATCCAAACAGAAATACAAAGCAAGTGTCAGGGTCAGAGGAGGAATAGATAATCCCTAGGGTTTATCATGGGAAGTTGGAAATGTCTTTATCTGAATTACCTTCTCATGCCCATGGAAAAAAGTCAGATACACATATGTGGCTTTAAGACATGTAAGTTGTAAGTATTGTCAAGTGAATGTAAATTCTGCCTAAATTCCAGCTCCTTATCTAGGTTGGAAACCAGCAAATATTGAATAATAAGGCTTTCTCAGGTCCATGCTGACCTCTGTTACTGAGCTGGCACACTTAGCCATTTTGATGAAAATCTGTTATTGTACCCACTGAGAACTTTCTTCATTGTGCCAGAGATGTGGAGTGGTTTACCGTGATTATTGCTGACAGTTTTGTTTTTGAGTGACGAGCTCCTGATTTATTGGATTTGCTTAAGTGGAAGCTTACTTTTGTCTTCATTTTTAGCTCCAATATTTTCTTTCTCCAGGACCAGTTGTTCCTTCCTGAGATGTTTAGATACTTTAACCTTGAAAGACTCCCACATAACACCTTGACTAAGCTTGAGTCACGAGATTGTGGTGCCACCTTGCTGTGCTTTTCATGCTCCTGAGGCCTTTGGCAGCATTCTCTATGATACGAATACCATTTGTAGTTTGCCTACACTTTAAGTAAAACCTTTTTGCTGGAATAAGGATTGTTCCTTCCAAGTTGTTGCTTGCCCAAGAAGGTAATGCCCATAAGTGCCACCATATGAGCAAATCTCTTGCAAAACTTGTGTCTTTGGTTTTGTGCACAGTTGCTGATGAAGAGATGTTCTTCCTAAGGAATCAGGTTATTCAGGCTTAGCAGCATATTTTTCCTAGTTGAAGCTTGTTTTAGAAATTGTTTTAAAGTTTCTTTTAGCATATATAGAGAAATAAGTAAATCAAATAGTGAGATACATTCAAAAAAGTCAAAGAGTATCTTACTTGAATATTTTTTTTACTTTCCTCTTGTCTTGAAACAATGCCACTAGTATGGAAAGGTTACACAAACAGTCTTTAAGGAAACTGACACATGCTGAACATCAACTGCGGGGGTGGGGATGAGGGATGTGGAGCTTAAGCTGGTCTATTTTCTATTACAATTCCAACTTGCCCAGTTGTCTGTCAATCTATTCTCTCCTCATCTCCTTATCTCCTTTCTCCCCTTGCTTAATGGAGCAGCTTCTCGTTGCTGGAGATCTGGCTGAGTGTATCAGTACAAAAATGTATACTCTCCAGTGTCTGAGAAGGACAGAATCAGCCCAATTCCACCCATGTGACTGAATAAACAATTCCAGATGATGTTGATAACACGTTTGTTTATAAAACAAATGTTACTAATGTTCTCATGACAAATGCGTTAAACTGTTTAAAATCCCTACATTTGGTTTGCGTAGTAAATTTTCCTATTTTCAAAATGAAAATTATTATATTATTTATTGTAATTGCAAAATAATAATGTTTTTGTAAAATGTTCAGATATAAAGGAAAAATATTAAACATTATCTACATTTCAGTATCTAGAGATAACCACTCCTATCATTCTGATGAATGTCTTTCCAGATGGTTTTCCATGCAAGCTTTCTCAAAATGTTCTCTGTAGAATGCTGTTTCAGATTATTTGTTATTATTTTTTAAAGTAGAAGACTTTAATGAAAAGTTTGAGAAATGGTGGGTTAAACAATGTTAAGCAAGCTTATTGCAGGCCACAGAATTTTTAATCCTGATTGTGCTATGAGAACCTAAAAAAGACTTAATTTGCAGTACTTCCCAAAAGTATGAGACTAGAATACTCTTTTTGGAGAACAAAACAAAATAAAAAAATCTGGAAAATGCTGTCCTTTGAGCATTTACTCATAATTAATACATATCATACAAATGAGATAAAAAACTCAACCTAGTTATTATCCTGTTTCCATATAAACCCAACAATGTGTAAACATTTGCACATATTCATAAATATTTACATCATTCTTAATGGCTGTGTAATATTCCATTGTATAAATGTATTATCTTCTAAATAACCAAATTCTGTTAGTGGACATTGGACACAAAGAAACAATGGGCAAAAAGGCAAAAAAAAAAGAAACATGCACTGAATTCACAAAAATATTTGCAAAAACTAAAATGAAATCATTAAACAAACAGGTGAGTATATCTTTAAGAATACGTAGAAAGAACACAGAGAATTCACAGAAAACAATAGATCATTATAAACATAAAATCATGTTCAGCATTACATCTATGCCATGCAAATAAGAATATCCAGTTATAATGTTTAACTAATTAAAATAGCAAAAAACAAAGACTAACAAAATGCAGCATTGTTGAGGATTTGGGAAAGGGCACACTTTTACCCTGTTAGTGAAAAATTGGTAAATTGGTACCACCTTTTTGAGGGTAGGCTATCTATACCCATCAAAATTTTCAATAGGCATATCCTTGGAAACAGCAAGTCCAGTTCAGATTACTTTTTTGGCTGTAAGACTAGATCTCTTTTTTATAAACAATTCCTTATTGAGATCTTGCCCTGGGCTGCACACTGTGCTAGATTTGTGGACAAGACAATTTTCTCAAGGAGCCTATCATATGTACAATTTGAGCAAATCAGGCTCACACAGAAACCACTAGACTTTCTCCAAAAACTTTGGAATCTCCAGCAGTAATAATTGATTTGAATAAAATGATTAGAACACTGAAATTAATCAAACTTTCCCTAAACATAATGTTTCTAGTTTCAATAGTGATTAGAAGAAAGTTTATATTCCTTTAATTTCCTGGCAGAGCTAGCATTTGTTACAACTGGAAATCCTGCTAGTGAGTATAAGCTAATAAACAGGAGGTTTCAAAAACCAGGATTTTATATTCTGAGACTGCTTTTCTGTCTTTTCCTTCTTGCACGTAATTACACTTCTATTTCCATCATGTTTTCCTAGCTCAGTCACTGAGTGGTAGCTTTCTTCATCAGAAATATAAATTATGATATAAAGGAAGAAGTCAGCTGGATGCATATAATAAATCCATTCAGCTGGAAGCTCCATGAGGGAATGTATTGTTTTACCCTCCACAGTATCCCCAGTACCCAGTGCCTATTGCCAAGCCCACTGGGTAGACTCAATATTTGTTGACTATAGTTTCAGTGAACCTCTCATAAGGTGATGTTAATGAACTTAGAGATTTGAAGGTGAGTTGTAGATGGAAAGCTTAGCCATAATATCTGCTCCACATCCAAGTACTTTTTAAACGTAATTGCCTAGATAGAGACATAAAATCATTGGATAGAAAGAGTAGAAAATTCCTGGCCAAATGCAAATTTAGCTTAATGAAAGTTATAAGAAGTAAGTATTTGGAAATTCTGCTTTGTCTAAATAAGACTGGATCATTAAGACAGAGTATAAAGAAATAAGTGATTTGAGATATATGAAAATAAAATGGAAGGAAGAGGAAAGGAGATCAGAAAAAGTGTGTATTAAGGACAAAGTACAGCTTATACCTTTACGTATATACTACCTTTAATCCTTCCTATCCCCACAATGCTGCAAGATTATTGTTACTGTGCTTATTTTACAAATGAGGACAGAGTGGGTCTAACAGTTAAATAATTTACTGAAGACCACCCACCCTGCTAGTACCTGGAATACATTGGAAATTAGCTCTGCCATTTACAGGGAAAGATTGCCAAACACAGTGAAGATAGCAAATCAAAGGAACAGCAAAAGAATTCTCCATTTGATAAATTATGGAGGTAGTTCTCACACTTTAGTGTATCAGAATCACCAAAGAGCTTGTCAAAACTGGGTTTCTGGGCCCCACCTCTAGAGTTCCTGAATCAGTCCGTCTGGCATGGGGTCAGAGAACCTGCATTTCCAACCAGTTCCCCAGTGCTGTTGTTGCTGCTGCCAGTCCAGGAAACACACCTTGAGAATCACTGGAATAGAAGAATTTCATTATTATCATCTGTCTTGATTTTAGAAGGAGATTTGCAAAGTCTTTTTATAATATCCATTTGGTTGAGATTTTTTTAGTATTAATCCATAATTAACTAATTCAACAAATCAGTCATTCAGCAAATAGAACAGTGATGGAGGCAAAGCATAGAATTATAGTCAAAACCTGTTCCTAATATATAAGAAGTGACTTAATAGATATTTAAAAAGTTTAGATCAAAAAAATCAATATATGGTAAAAAGAAAAAAGGCTTTAAAATTACTAAGGCTTCTTCTGATTATATGGATATGGGCAGTCTATCTATTTTATTATTTTTTTGAGAAACCATCTCCTGGATTCATTGATCCTTTTATTTTTTCACTGATCCTTTGAATGATTTTTGTGGCTCAGTTTCCTTCAGTTTAGTTCTGATTTTGGTTATTTCTTGTTTTCTTTTAGCTTTGGGATTTGTTTGCTTTTGGTTCTCTAGTTCTTTTAATTGAGATTTTAGATTGTTAACTTGAGCTCTTTCTAGCTTTTTGATGTGGGCATTTAGTGCCATAAATTTCCCTCTTAGCACTGTCTTAGCTTGTGTCCCAGATATTCTGGTACATTGTATCTTTGTTCTCATTGGTTTTAAAGATCTTGATTTCCACCTTAATTTCATTATTTACTCAAAAGTCATTCAGGAGCAGGTTATTCAATCTCCTTGTAATTATATGGTTTTCAGTGAATTTCTTAGTTTTGAGTTCTAATACGATTGCACTGTAGTCCAAGAGACTGTTATGATTTCAGTTATTTTGCATTTGCTGAGGAGTGTTTTACTTGATTATGTGATTGATTTTAGAGTAAATGCCATGTGGTGATGAGAAGAATGTGTGTTCTGTGTGTGTGTGTGTGTGTGTGTGTGTGTTTCTTTTTCTTTTGTGGAGAGTTCTGTAGGTATCTTAGCAGATCTAAGTGATCCAGTGCTGAGTTCAGGTCCTAAATATCTTTGTTAATTTTCTGTCTCAGTGATCTGTCTAATATTGTCAGGGGGGTGTTTAAGTCTCCCACTTTTACTGTGTGTGGGTTTAAGCCACTTTGAAGGTGTCTAAGAACTTGCTTTATAAATCTGGGTGCTCTTGTGTTGGGCACATATATGTTTAGGATAGTTAGCTCTTCTTGTTGAATTGAACCCTTTATCATTATGTAATACCCTTCTTTGCCTTTTTAAATCTTTGTTGTTTTAAAGACCGTTTTGTCTGAAACTAGAATTGTAACATCTGCTTTTTTCTGTTTTCCATTTGCTTGGTAAATTTTCCTTCATCCCTTTATTTTGAGTGTCTTTGCACGTGAGATGCATCTCTTGAAGACAGTGTACCAGTGGGTCTTGGCTTTTTACCCAGCTTACTCTGTGTCTTATAATTAAGGCATTTAGCCTGTTTACATTCTAGTATTAGAATAGCAATCATTAAAAAATCAGGAGATAACAGATGCTGGAGAGGATGTGGAGAAAAAGGAACGCTTTTACACTGTTGGTGAGAGTGTAAATTAATTCAACCATTGTGGAAGACATTGTGGTGATTCCTCAAGGATCTAGAAATAGAAATATCATTGACCCAGCAATCCCATTACTGGGTATATACCCAAAGGATTATAAATCATTCTGTTATAAAGACGAGATGCACACGTATGTTTATGGCAGCACTGTTCACAGCAGCAAAGACTTGGAATCAACCCAAATGCCCATCAGTGATAGACTAGATAAAGAAAATGTGGCATACATACACCATGGAATACCATGTAGCCATAAAAAAATGAGTTCATATCCTTTGCAGGGACATGGACGAAACTGGAAAACATCATTCTCAGCAAACTGATACAAGAACAAAAAACCAAACACCACATTCTCACTCATAAGTGGGTGTTGAACAATGAGAACACACGAACGCAGGGAGGGGAACATCACACACTGGGGCCTGGGGGGTTGGGGGCTAGAGGAGGAATAGCGGGGGGTTGGGGGCTAGAGGAGGAATAGCAGGGGGTGGGGGGATTGGGGAGGGATAACATTAGAAAAAATACCTAATGTAGATGACGGGGCAATGGATGCAGCAAACCACTACCATGGCACGTGTATACCTATGTAACAGACCTGCACGATCTGCTTATGTACCCTAGAACTTAAAATATAATAAATAAAAAAAAATAAAGTTAGTATTGTTATACATGGATTTCATCCTGTCGTCATGATGCTAGCTGGTTATTTTGCCAACGTGTTTATGTGGTTGCTTTATAGTGTTACTGGTCTGTGTACTTGACTGTGTATTTTTAGTGGCTGGTAGTGGTTTTTCCTTTCCATATTTTGTGCTTCCTTCAGGAGCTCTTGTAAGGCAGGTCTGGTGGTAGGCATAATATGACAATTATGGGAAGGAATTCTGTGCCCTGGGTGAAAGAGAATACGTAGATTAATAAACTTAATTCCAGGTGCCTCTTTAAAAAAGTAGAAGAGATTCCAGAGTAGCGAAAGGACTAGAACTGGTACACGACATGCGAGGGAAGATTAAATGGCTCAACTTATTTGGGTTGTGGAGTAGCAGCTCCTACACTGGTGAGGAATTGTACGAAATAAACTCTATCTACCTCTGACCTAAGATTTAGTTCAAATTGTAGGGGAAAGACACATAAACAACTATTATACTGCAACAAAGAGGGAACCAATTGCCACAGTAGGGCTTAAGAAAAATGTGCCAGGAGAGAATAGGAAAGAGGGATAGATAGGGCCATCGTGATCCAGCAGGGTTCACAGGAATGCTGCATCCAAGGTGAGTCCTGAGAAACTAGTAGAATTTCAAAATGTGGAATTTAAATTTATTCAATTCAGCCAACACTTGTGGGACATTTATTGCATGTGGGGCTAGGCATTGGATACAAAGATAAATAAAATGTGGTCTCTGCCCTCCAGAGTGCTGACCAAGGCAGATGTTGTGCTAGCTGCTGTGTATAGAGTGGTGGGAAGAAAACAGAAGTGAGTTCTAAGTCTCATGAAGTATATATGATGGACATTTGTGTAATGGAATAGAAATTTTGAAAGAGAGTGGAAAGGAACTCGATGGAAAGAGTATAAAAAGAAGCATAAATATGGCTGTCAATTGCAAGAGGTCTTCTCCTTGACTGAGCAGTTCACTTGGGGAGTGAAGATGTGAATAAATACAGTGAGAGATAGTTTGGGTGACTAATAGTGTAGATGAATGAAAGGGACATGACTGGTGAAGTTTAGACTTAATTAATTGGGTAACAGTATTTGTGTAAAAGATGTTGGAAAATGGGGTTGATATCATCCAGGCTGTTCAGGAGGTTAACTGGTGATCACATAAAAGACAGATTTGAGAAGAAAGAGGTTAGATGTGGGGAAATTAGGTGAGAGGTGACTGCTCAGGACCATGTGAAAAAGGAAAGCTTTCGTTGATTATGTTAGAAAGTTCAAAGATGAACTCAGGTTAAATAATATTTAAAGAAAACATGTACATGGTATATGCTTAAAAATATTCAAAACAGTCATTTCCCTTCTTCTTTGTTTCCTCGCTACCTTCCCTGTTTGCCTCTCCTCTTCTCTTACCTTTTCTTACTGTTTGAAAAGATGTTTATAGGTCCAATAAAATTTTTTTTGTGTTAAAATTAGTAGAGGGATTTTTCCTGTGTTTGAGAGATTCCAAGGGGCATATTGCTGAATTATATCACTTATTTATCAGTTGGCAAAAACCAAATCTATATTTTCATAGCATTCATTATGATTTGGAGCGTAGGTATGAGTGCATGCATTGCATATTTGTATTATATTTTCCTTTTTGGCATGATGCATGGTGATTTTCTTATTAAGCTCTACTTCTAATATAATATTATTCCAGTTCTATGCTAAAGGTACTGTGCTGCCAGAGCAGGGAGTATTCTGTACTCCATTCTAGTCGCTGACTTATCTTATACCAGTGTCCTTTCCTTTGGAGAGGAGAACCAAGGGAATCAAATAAAGCATAGGCTGAATAGTCATCAAAACAATAGCATTTTGGATTTTCAACATGACAATAGAATGCCAGTAACAAATAAATGTAAGGCACTAAGCCTAGTGATGCTAAGAAGTTTAATATTAAGGGCAAAAAATAAAACAAAAACTTCAACAGTCTGCTCTCACCTCCACACTAAACTGTTCTCAAGTTTATTTGGTAATTTTCTTATTTTGACTATATCAAATCAATACAAACAGCGAGAGGAAAATCTACCTAATTTATGATAATGAACCAATGGCTCTCATTAAACTCTGGGACATAATTTATTAGCAGAGAGGACACTTAATGTCATCTTTGAGTTATTGTTTCAAAGAATTCCATTTATCAGAAGGGTATTTTAAATGGCTGTGGATTCAGACAACATTTATTTATATATAAAATTGATTAGATTACTTCCACTAATTTAAAAATAATTATGTCAGACAACAGAATTTTTTGGTCTGGTGTGGTAAAGTTAATTATGTTGACTTGAATAATGAAAATAAATATGATTGGGGAAAGGGAATGAGGTAATATTTCTGTTAGCCTGTTGGGATAGGAGCAAGTGATAATTTTTGAGAGTACACAGGTTTGGCATTAACCAACTGAAAAATAAGAATACGTGTCACTGTTAGGAAGCAATATTGGTGATAATGTACTGTGGCTATTTCTGTAACTCTAGCTCTTGATACCAGCTACTTCTGAGTATAGACAGATACAAATTTGCAACTTCAAGCAAGTAAGCAAGAAATGGAACTCATCTAAATGGTCTCAACTAAGACCTATCTAGGAGTCTGTAGTCATGAACATGTAATATATTCAATTTCAGTTACTTTTTGGAACTTCTTCCCTCCCAAGGCCATGCCAGAAAGCAGAAGGCATAAAGCACTATGAGAGAGGCTTTAATCTCAGGCCTTGAGTGGTTGCTGACACCTCATTAATGAAGCTGGCCTGGGCTGTTGTTTTTGGTGCTGCTCTTCCTGCACCAACATGAAAGTGGGAATCCTGGCCTAGGCTGGTGTTTAGGGCTCATTTTATTTGCACAATCTTACACTCTGAAATATTTTCCTGGAATTCTAGCACTTTATGGGGACTGGCTCCCCAGTATTCTTGGGGTCCTGTAGACCCTGTCTTCTTCATAGCCTCTGGGAATCTTTGCTCTTTTTACTCTCAATATTATGTTTGTTCTCTCACTCCCTTCTTGGGACCCAGAGGACAATCTTTAATTAGTGCAGACTCAGACTCTTGTGAAAGATTACAAGGGGATTTTTATCCAAGCTCAAGGAAATGCTAAAAAGGTCTTGCTTGTAGTTTGGAATATGGAAAAAAACTGTAAGGCAAGTAATTATAAAATAGTATGTTGGTATATTACAACATTTCTTATGTTGCTCCCTTTTTCTGGTGATGCAGATGTGGGCTTATTGGTATAGACTGGTTGGGTCTCCTTATGACTGCCTGGGGACTACGTGTTATACAGCTGCGGGCTCCATTCCCCGTGTCAGGCTGTGCAGAGCCACATGGCTGCACACAGGGCTGGGTTCAGGGTTGGCAAGCAGAATATCTTGACAAACATGGTAAGTTGCAGAGTTAGTCCTGCACCTTACCACCTCCATCCACCACTCCCTCATCCCCCCCTGCTAAGATGTGACTCTTGCTTGTTTCCCTATATTTGCTTTTCTTCACTTCTATGGTCTGTTACTTATGTGACTCCATTCTTCTAATTTTCTTATTTTGAGTTTCCCTTTGAAGGATAAGAGATGCTGGCAATTTTCTCTGTCAACATGGCAATGTCTTTGTCCTTTTGTGTCTGAGCATCACAAGATATATAAGATACACAATAAGATGGAAAATATATCTGGCTTTACTCCTATTTGTAAACATTTGGGTCTGGGAAGAATGGGGAAAGGAAATGCTAATGCTACATTTTTAAACTTATAAACATTTACAAAAATACGTGCAACAAATTAGTTTTTTGGATAGCATTCTGCAACATGTAGATGCAACTCATGCCAAGGTAACTTCTTTGACAGGTGTTTCTCTGAGAAGGCATGGTGTCAGTCCCATTAAGGCAGAGGGCTTGATGATACATTTTTTGATGCTTCAATGTCTAAAGTTTCCTTTCCTTCCCTCCCCTCCCTTCCCTCCCCTTCCCTCCCTTTCCTTTCTTCTACCCTTCCTCTCTCCCTCCCTCCTTCCCTTCCTCTCTTTCCTCCCTTTCTTTTCCTTTCCTTCCTTTTCCTTTTCCCCTTCCTCTTCCCCCTCCCCAAGTGCTGGGATTACAGATGTGAGCCACTGTGCCCAGCCTAAAGCACCATTTCTACTGTGAACAGCATACCAAAACTTTATTCCAGACTAAAATCCCAAACCAAAGACAAAGAAGATCTGTAAAATTCCTGCAGCAATTTTATAGTTTTCTGTTTATTGGCTGTATTTTAAATAAATAAATGAAATATTACCTCAAATGAAAGCATCCACATTGAATTCTAAACAAATAAAATGTAATGAGCAAAACTGAGTCAGTGAGCAAGAAGTATTTATTTGAAGCCCCGTGATGTGCCTGATACTGTTTTAAGTGCCCAAGAATTTATGAAAAACATATAAAAATAATCTCTGCCAATAAGGATTGTTAAATCTAGATTGAGAAACTACATGTAGAAAATAACTCAAGAACAATGTAGGAAATAACAAATTCCTTTTGGTAGGTAAACACTTTCAGACTATAAATTCGTTGTAGTTCAGTTAGGAAAGTGAAACTGCAGTGGAACCAAGAGACATAAAATCAAAGAATCACTTTTCTACCTTCAAGACATATTTGAAATCTTGCTCGTGATTGGAAAAAGATACACTGATTCTAAACAGGTTTTATTAAACCTATTCAGGTATCACTGCACTGGTCATGTTGGGAGAGAGTAACTCCCAACTCAGGCCAAGTGCTCAGTGGGGAAAACATTCTACCTTGGCAGGAGAACCAGATCAAATATGAAACAATAAGGCATTTTCCAGGTTCAACCAAGTTCTGTGTAAACTGAAGAAGCTAGGGTGAGAACAAGACAGAATTGTAAAAAGATCAAATGAAAAAGAATTTGTGCACTGGCTTGCCTCTGTGACTCATTTGAGAGTGAAATTGTTATCACATGAGCCATTTCCTGAAGTTTTGAAAAACATCAGGCTCATCTTTGAACTCTAGTCTATCTGTCTCCAAAGGCTGTGTTCCTGTGTCCTTGATCTTCCAGTGAAGGAAGTGTTGCTGGGAGAAACATATGAAATTGCTTGAGGCTCTTGTAGAAGATAGAAGATATTGCGGAACTAGCAGTAGAGCAGAGAGATTTAAATGCCAGTGAATCAAAAATGTTACAGGTCTAGGAGACAACTAGGGCTGGTGGTGACTGTGGAAAGTATGCTCATGTCTCAGAGGACTCCTGGCTAATCAGCCTCTGCCAACTGTTGTCATAAGGAGATGTGGGTATACTTAGTCCTCCAGTGTTTCAAGAGGAAGCAAAAATCTAATTGTTCATGTAAAAACCTCTCTCATATTTTAAATGCTGGTGTTTATTGAAGTTTGTTTTTAAAAATAAAAACATTCTATAAGTCATATAAAACATATTTCTGGTTGGTAATTGGCCTGCGAGTCAGCAGCTGGCAAACTCTGAGTTGGTGTGCCATGCTGAGTACCTTATTACTTGACGGGTTTCTTGTTTCTGCTCTTCTTTTACTTGAGAAAGCCTTTAGGGAGACAAGGGTTATCTTCCTTTGTTCTTTAGACTTTCAAGAGAATGGAGCTATTCTGCAGAGAGAATGGCAATGGATTAAAGGCTCAGCACCTGCCTGGGTCCCAATCACAGAAGCCTGAAACAGCCATTGGACCCCGTTGCTAATCCCTGTGCAGTCTATAGTCACACCTGCACTGTCACCTTTTATAGGTGGAGGTAAGCTTTATATACCTTCATTGTAACTAGGCCAGGTTGAGACAGAATACTCAAGAAACACCCTAACGTTCACAAAATCATTTAATGTAGATTTAGGCATAAATGTCAAAAGGTATGCTCTTGGCAAGTGAAAGTTATTATTTTCATTTTCTCATTCTTAACTTGTCCTGATTTGATTGATTAGGAGTCCTTTCCTGTTATGTCTTACCCAGTCTAACTTTTCCCTTCAAAATGACCTCATTTATATTCTTACCCAAATTTCTTTCCCATAAACCCTAATCTTAGTTGACCCGAAAAACACAACTGGATACATATGATCAATGCCAGTTTACTAGCTAACCTTCCTGAGTAGCATTTTCATTTTAAATAAAACACTGGAAGAAGCTTTTTTGTTTGTTTGTTTGTTTCCCAGACTTGCCTGGTGGTAACAAATGTCCAAGACTGTTAAATCTGCAGACTCTATCCTTGGAGATTTTGGTTTTATTGGTTTGCAATGGGCTCTGGGAATCTATTTCAAATAACTACCTCAGGTGAATTATTATTTACAGGCAAGTTTGGGAACACTGTTTTAAACCAAATAACTCAATTTCTGATGATGGCACACCATCCTCTATGATAGGCACAGTTTCTTCTCCTTTCTTGGGGGAGTTTGTATATGCACTTCTAATGCTCCCTAAATCACAAACATGGGCAGCTTTTTTTTTCTTCTTCACCCGCACAGATAATCTGAGATCTTAATTTTAAAATTAACTGTGAAGCATACCATTTCCTCTCCCCATCCAAATTGGTTACTCTGCCATAAAATCTTCAAGGAGAAGATCTTGCTTGTATTGTTGCTCATTAAAATACTCATCAGATTAGTGCCATTCAAAGTGAGGAGGAGCAGTAGCATATGCCTATTCTGAAAACGTGGTAGACATGCAGGATTTCAGGTCTCATCTCAGACCTAATTGACTTAGAATCTGCATTTTAACATGCCCACTAATATTTGAGAAGCACAGCTTTAAAATATAAGACCTTGCTGATACACATTTAATTCATTCAATATAATTTAGTTGGCAGTGAAATTTATAAAAATTCTTTCTTCTGTGTTCTTGATATTATTTTTAAGGTTATTTAGTATTTTATATTTTGACAGTATCTTTTTAGATAAAGCAAAAGCGTTGTATTACATATTTCTGTCTGTAGAGAACCTCTTCTATATGTTAAATTTTCCTACATATAGGTAACATTTTAAGCAGTGCATTTTAACAAAACACTAACCATGTAGCTAGCTGACCACTATGAACATTGGCTCAGTGAAAGAGCTAAGCATGCCTTCCATACATGGCAACTTACAGAAAAACCGTATGAATACAATGTGGATTTTCTATTCATTTGACATATTGATGCTTTCTTTGCAGACTACATCTCAGCCACCTCTCTTTAACATTTTGATAAAAAGTTACACAGACGATCTAAAATGAATTTAGATCAATGACATTTGTTTACTAGGTAGTAGTACTCATTTTTCTACGTTTAATGGGGAGAGCAATTTAAATTAAAAATTTTGCTGACTTAGATACATCTAATAAAAATTAGCATTTTCTTTTTATCTCCCCAATCTTTACCTCTTACTCTCCCCCTTTCAGCCCTCAATCCTCTCACATAACATATGGGCCACTACAGTACTTGCTTATTTAATATTTGTTGAGTTATAAAAAAATGAGTTTTACTAATGACTCTATGCTGCTGGTCCTGTGTTAGTCTTTTCAGTTATGTCTAAATACACATGTAATACTTGTGGTCCACATCATCTTTAAATATGCAAGAATGATCCAGCTCTCTGTGGACGCTCATTAAACACTTGTTGAGAATGAGGTTGCTTTTGCAGAGCATGCCTCTTTGAGAAGAAACATGAGCATGGCAACATGCTTGTATAGATTTTCAGTCTATTTTCAATGTATTTTGAAGTCCATCCACCTCTAAGTGACTTAGGTTAAAAATGTATTTCATGAAGTAAAAAGAAGCTACTGAGTCAGTCTTTAGAGAGTATATGTATTCTATCAGAAAGGTAATCAGCTTCTTCAAGTCATCCATACTCTGTGATGGAACATATACCAATAAAGTGGGATGTCTGGATTAGTTTTATTTACAGAGAATCACAGGGTTTAGATAAAGGCAACCACAAATCATTGGTATTCCTGTCTTTATGTTTGACAACCATAACCTCTCTACCCATATTTATAAGTCAAATCTGTATGGAGAATTGGCTTATTTAAAATAGATTTTTAACAAATACAAACAACAACCCAGAAGTAGAATTGTTATTCTTAGACATGAAATTGACTTGCGGATGTCTTTGCCATCAGAATATTGTTAGTTTGGGAGAGGATCCAAGATGACCAAATAGGAACAGCTCTGGACTGCAGTTCCCAGAGAAAATGTAGAGGGTGAGTGATCCCCGCATTTCCAAACGAATTTTTACTGCCCACAGACCAGGAGATTCCCGGGCGGAAAAGCATCATGAGTCTCCAGCACGGCTGTTTCAGCCAGCACAGTGGGTCTCCACACAAAAACTCACACAAATCTGGGCACCGTTTCATCTGGCAACTGGAATGCCTGAGAGACAGAGTCGCCCATTCAACTGAAAAAAAAAGGGGCTGAAACAGGGAGCCAGGTGATCTGGCTCAGCTGGTCCCACCCCCACAAAGACCAGTAATCTGAAATACTCTGGACTGAGAGTTTCACAGCAAGCACAGCTGGACCCAGGATGGTCCAGCTCTGTGGGGGGAAGGGTATCCACCACTACCGAGGCAGTCCATTACAGAGACAGTCTGCCATTACTGAGGCAGACAGCCATTACTGAGGCAGTTCTAACTATACTACTATAAACAAAACGGCAAGGAAGTTCACACAGTAGCTGGGCAGAGCCCACAGCAGCTCAGCAATGCCTCTGCTGGCAGACTGTGACTAGGCTACCTCCTCGATGGGCAGGGCATCTCTGAAAAAAGGTAGCAGAATGACAGGAACTTGTAAATAAAGCCCCACCTTCTTGAGACAGAGCACCTGGGAAAAAAAGGCAGTTATGAGTTCTACTGCAGCAGACTTAAATGTACCTGCTCAGCAGCTCTGAATAGAACAATGGAGCTCACAGCTCAGCACTTGCACTCCTATAAGGGAAAGACTGTCTCCTCAAGCAGCTCCCCAACCCCTGTATAACCAAAGAGACACCTCATAAAGGAGAGCTCAGGCTGACATCTGGTGGGTATCCTTTTGCGACAAAGATAACAGAAGAAGAAACTGTCAGCAACCCTTTCTGTTCTGCACCCATTGCAGGTGATCCCCAGGCAAGCAGGGTCTGGAGTGGACCTCCAGCAGTCCTACAGCAGGGGGCCCTGACTGTTAGAAGGAAGACTAAGAAACAGAAAGAAATAACTTCATCGGCAACAAAAAGGACGTCCACTCAGAGACCCCATCTGAAAGTCAGCAACCACAAAGACCACAGGTAGATAAATCCACAAAGATGGGAAGAAACCAGTGCAAAAAGGATGAAAATACCCAAAACCAGAATGCCTCTCCTCCTGCAAGGGATCACAACTCCTTACCAGCAAAGGAAGAAGGCTGGATGGAGAATGAGTCTGATCAATTGACAGAAACAGGCTTTAGAAGGTGAGTACTCTGAACTACAAGAACAGGTTCTAACACAATGCAAAGAAGCTAAGAACCTTGAAAAAAAGTTTATCAAAATGCTATTGAGAATAAATAGCTTAGAGAGGAATATAAATGAATTGATGGAGCTGAAAAACACAACACGAGAACTTCACGAAGCATATACAAGTTTCAATAGCTGAACTAACCAAGCAGAAGAAAGGATATCAGAGATTGAAGATCAACTCAATGAAATAAAATGAGAAGACAAGATTAGAGAAAAAAGACTACAAAGAAATGAACAAAGCCTCCTAAGAAATATAGGATTATGTGAAAAGACCTACTCTATGTTTGATAGGTGTACCTGAGTATGTTGGAGAGAATGAATCCAAGCTGGAAAACACTCTGCAGGATATTATCCAGGAGAACTTCCCCAACCTAGCAAGGCAGGCCAACATTCAAGTCCAGGAAATACAGAGAACACCACAAAGATATTCCTCAACAAGAGCAACCCCAAGGCACATAATCGTCAGATTCACTAGGGTTGAAATGAAGGACAAAATGCTAAGGGCAGCCAGAGAGAAAGGTCTGTTTGCCCACAAAGGGAAGCCCTTCAGATTCACAGCGGATCTCTCAGCAGAAACCTTACAAGCCAGAAGAGAGTGGGGGCCAATATTCAACATCCTTAAAGAAAAGAACTTTCAACCTAGAATTTCATATCCAGCCAAACTAAGCTTCATAAGCGAAGGAGAAATAAAATCCTTTATGAACAAGCGATTGCTCAGAGATTTTATCACCACCAGGCTTGCTTTACAAGAGCTCCTGAAAGAAGCACTAAACATAGAAAGGAACAACCAGTACCAGCCACTCCAAAAATGTACCAGATGGTAAAGAGCACTGACACAGTAAGAAACTGCATCAACTAATGGGCAAAACATCCAGCTAGCATCAAAATGGCAGGATCAGATTCACACATAACAATATTAACCTTAAATGTAAATGGGCTAAATGCCCCAATCAAAAGACATGGACTGGCAAATTGGATAAAAAGTCAAAACCCATTGGTGTGCTGTATCCAGGAAACCCATCTCACATGCAAGGATACACAAAGGCTCAAAATAAAGGGATAGAGGAATATCTACCTAGCAAATGGAGGGCAAAAAAAAGGAGTTGCAATCCTAGTCTCTGATAAAATAGACTTTAAACCAACAAAGATCAACAGAGACAAAGAAGGGCATTACATAATGGTAAAAGGATCAGTGCAACAAGAAGAGCTAACAATCCTAAATATATATGTGCCCAATACAGGAGCACCCAGATACATAAAACAAGTTCTTAATGACCTACAAAGAGACTTAGACTCCCACATAATAATAGTGGGAGACTTTAACACTCCACTGTCAATATTAGACAGATCAACGAGACAGAATATTAACAAGGATATCCAGGACTTGAACTCAGACCTGGACCAAGCAAACCTAACAGACATTTACAGAACTCTCCACCCCAAATCCACAGAAGATACATTCTTCTCAGCACCACATCACACCTACTCTAAAATTGACCACATAATTGGAAGTAAATTATTCCTCAGCAAATACAAAAGAACGGAAATCATAACATACAGTCTCTCAGACCACAGCGCAATCAAATTAGAACTCAGAATTAAGAAACTAACTCAAAACCGCACAACTTCATGGAAACTGAACAACTGGCTCTTGAATGTTGACTGGATAAACAATGAAATGAAGGCAGAAATAAAGATGTTCTTTGAAACCAATGAGAACAAGGACACAATGTACCAGAATCTCTGGGACACATTTAAAGCAGTGTCTAGAAGAAAACTTATAGCAATAAATGTCCACATGAGAAGCAAGGAAAGATCTAAAATTGACACCCTGTCATCAAAATTGAAAGAGCTGGAGGAGCAAGATCAAAAAAAACTCAAAGCCAGCAGAAGACAAGAAGTAACTAAGATCAGAGCAGAACTGAAGGAGATAGAAACACAAAAATCCCTTCAAAAAAAAAAAAAATCAGTAAGTCCAGGAGCTGGTTTTTTGAAAAGATCAACAAAATAAGCAGACCACTAGCCAGATTAGTAAAAAAGAAAAGAGAGAATAATCAAATAGATGCAATAAAAAACAATAAAGGGGATATCACCACAGATTCCACAGAAATACAAACCACCATCAGAGATTACTACAAACAACTCTGTGCACATAAACCAGTAAACCTGGAAGAAATGGATAAATTCCTGGACAGTTGCCTGCTCCCAAGCCTAAACCAGGAAGAAGTTGAAACCCTGAATAGAACAATAACAAGGGCTGAAGTTGAGGCAACAATTAATAGCTTACCAGCCAAAAAAAGCCCAGGTCCAGATGGGTTCACAGCTGAATTCTACCAGACATACAAAGAGGAGCTGGTACCACTCCTTCTGAAACTATTCCAAACAATCCAAAAAGAGGGAATCCTCCCCAAATCTTTTTATGAGACCAACATCATCCTGATACCAAAACCCAGCGGAGACTCAACAAGAAAAGAAAACTTCAGGCCAATATCCATGATGAACATAGATGCAAATATCTGAAATAAAATACTGGCAAACCAATTGCAACAGCACATCAAAAAGCTTATCCTCCATGACCTAGCAGACTTCATCCTGGGGACACAAGGCTGGTTCAACATACAGAAGTCTATAAACATAATTCACCACATAAACAGAACCAAAGACAAGAACCACATGATTATCTCAAGAGAAGGCCTTCAACAAAATTCAGCAGCCCTTTATGCTAAAAACTCTCAATAAACTAGGTATCAATGGAACATATCTCAAAATAATAAAAGCGATTTATGACATACTCACAGCCAATATCATACTGAGTGGGCAAAAACTGGAATCATTGTTTTGAAATCTGCCACTAGACAAAGATGCCCTCTCTCACCACTCCTATTCAATATAGTATTGGAAGTTCTAGCCAGAGCAATCAGGCAAGAAAAGGAAATAAAGGGTATTCAATTAGGAAAGGAGGAAGTCAAATTGTCTCTATTTGCAGGAAACATGGTTGAATATTTAGAAGACCCTATTGTCTCAGCCCCAAATCTCCTTAAACTGATAAGCAACTTCAGCAAGGTCTCAGGATACAAAATCAATGTGCAGAAATCACAAGCATTCCTATACACCAATAACAGACTTAAAGAGAGCCAAATCAAGAATGAACTGCCATTCACAATTGCTACAAAGAGAATAAAATATCTAGGAATACAACTAACGTATTCCTAGATATTTGAATGTAAGAGACCTTACATTAATTTTGGACTTCTAGCCTCCAGAACTGTGAGAGAACAAATCTACACAGTTTTAAGCCATGTTGTTTTTAGTACTTGGTTACAGCGGCTCTAGGAAACTAATGCAACCCAGCCACTTCTAGCCCAGGTTACCTACCTCTTCAAGGAGAATGTAAAGGACCTCTTCAAGGAGAACTACAAAGCACTGCTCAATGAAATAAGAGAGAACACAAGCAGATGGAGAAACATTCCATGCTCACGGTTAGGAAGAATCAGTATTGTGAAAATGGCCATACTGTCCAAAGTAATTTATAGATTCAATGCTATCTTCATCAAGCTACCAATGACCTTCTTTACAGAACTGGAAAAAAACACCTTCAACTTCATATGGAACCAAAAGAGAGCCCACATGGCCAAGTCAATTCTAAGCAAAAAGAGCAAAGCTGGAGGCATCATGCTACCTGATTTCAAAGTATACTACAAGGCTATGGTAATCAAAACAGCATGGTACTGGTACCAAAACAGAGATATAGACCAATGGAACAGAACAGAGGCCTTGGAGGCAACACCATACATCTACAATCATCTGACCTTTGACAGACCTGAGAAAAACAAACAATGGGGAAAAGATTCACTGTTTAATAAATGGTGTTGAGAAAACTGGCTAGCCATGTGCAGAAAGCAGAAACTGGACCCCTTCCTGACACTCCTTACACTAAAATTAACTCCAGATGGATTAAAGGCTTAAACATAAGACCTAACACCATAAAAACCTTAGAAGAAAACCTAGGCAAAACCATTCAGGACATTGGCATAAGCAAGGACTTCATGACTAAAACACCAAAAGCAATGGCAGCAAAAGACAAAATAGACAAATGGAATCTAATTAAACTCCACAGCTTCTGCACAGCAAAAGAAACAATCAGTAGAGTGAACCAGCAACCAACAAAACAGGAAAAAATTTTTGCAATCTCCCCATCTCACAATGGACTTATATCCAAAATATACAAAGAACTAAAACAGATTTACAAGAAAAAAATAAACCCATTCAAAAATGGGCAAAATATATGAACAGACACTTTTTAAAAGAAGACATATATGAAGCCAACAAACATGAAAAAATGATTATCATCACTGGTCATTAGAGAACTGCAAATCAAAACTACATTGAGATACCATCTCACGCCAGTTAGAATGGAGATCATTAAAAAATCTGGAGACAGCAGATGCTAGAGAGGATGTGGAGAAATAGGAACACTTTTACACTGTTGGTGGGAGTGTAAATTAGTTCAACCATTGTGGAAGACAGTGTGGCGATTCCTCAAGGACCTAGAAATAGAAATTCCATTTGACCCAGCAGTCCCATTACTGGGTATATATCCAAAGGATTATAAATTATAAATCATTCTATTATAAGGACACATGCACACGTATGTTCATTGCAGCACTGTTTACAAGAGCAAAGACTTGGAAGCAACCCAAATGCCCATCAATGATAGACTGGACAGGGAAAATGTGGTACATATACACCATGGAATACTGTGCAGCCATAAAAAATGATGAGTTCGTGTCCTTTATAGGGACATGAAGGAACCTGGAAACCATCATTCTCAGCAAACTGACACAGGAACAGAGAATCAAGCACTGCATGTTCTCACTCATAGGCGCGTGTTGAACAATGAGAACACATGGGCACAGAGAGGGGAGCATCACACACTGAGGACTGTTGGAGGGGACTAGGGGAGGGACAGTGTGGGGTAGAGAGTTGGGGAGGGATAACATGGGGAGAAATGCCAGATATAGGTGATGGGGATGGATGCAGCAAACCACATTGCCATGTATGTACCTATGCAACAATCCTGCATGTTCCTTACATGTACCCCAGAACCTAAAATGCAATAAAAAAATATATATACACACATATACACACACATACACACACATAAGCATATTGTTAGTCTGACACCATTTTAAGATTTAAAATATATTGCAAATCGTGTAGTCAACTCAAATTGTGATGGTGCATAGCATGACACTAAGTATGTAAATATGAGTATTGTTATATTTTATAGTAACCATAAATTTTTTGTAGCTTTTTTACTGCCACATGTGTGTTTGGATTTTGAAAAATTTCCTTGTATTTTAAATTCAAATAGGTTCCAAATCACAAACATCTGGGGAAGAGTTTTCTTGAAAGTTTATTAATTTCACGGTACTTTATTTTCAAAATATCTTACATTTTAAAACAAAATCAACTATATATTTCAACACAAAGAAAGCAGAGTAAAGGTCATTATGTGGTGAAATGCCAAGACCAGATGTTTTTTAAATGATCTTGGACACTCAGTTTCTAAGAGCATAGAAAAGTATTAACAAAAGTGTGTTTAAACTGAAAATTCTGATAAAATGGTTTTCATATTTTTCAGTTAGAAAGAACATGTAATTAATGCACAATTATACCATTGTGAACTATAAACTTAAACTTTTTTTGAAAGGAAAGAATGCTATACATGATGATGCAAAGCTGCAAACCCCTCATGAATCCATGGCTGGATCTACTGCCTCTTCTGGAGTAAGTCTTCAGCTATGCTGTTCAATATCATATCCACTCGATATAAGGGGCAATGGGCACATAAAGTTTGGCTACCAAGACTAAAGAAATACATTTTAAATTTTATTTAATGTTAATTAATTAAATTACATTTTTAATAGCCACATGTGTCCAGTGGCTATAATATTTGTAAGTACAACTCTACACAATAAAAAAGAAAAACAATTCCAGCTCCTAGGAAACCATTTTTGGCTTTTTAGTGCCTGAAATTTTGGCAGTAGCTTGCTATATCCCAATTGGGCTCTTAGATTTTTCCAGACTAAACAGGTTAATGTAGATTTAATTTTAAGCACAGTCTGTGACAGAGAAGTGGTTTGTATGGTCACTCAATTACTTTACTACTGGGATTGTTAATGTTACTACACAGACATTTTCCCTTCCAAATTCCCTTGCTTTCCAAGAAGTTCACCCACAACTTCGCATGTGGGAGAGCAACTTTGGGGTGAGCTTTTTATTGCTCTTGGCTCCACTTCACACATGACTTCTTCTGGGTAATGCCTCCCCTGAGTTACCCATTTGAGTAGAGAGGGAAGGCCAGGATTGCAACCATATCCCATATCTTTCATTCAGGCTCTAGAGATTGGAAGCTATGTGAATAGTATTTTCATTCATGTTGAAAATGACTAGGAGATAAAGCCACAGGCACACATCACAAAGAATTAAAGCCGAAGGCTCTTCTGATAAAAGGCAGACAAGTAATAGAAGCCCTAAGAGTCAACCAAGTTATTGAAGAAAATATATTCACTAATGCTGGAGAAAATACATGTTTAATACTCTAAGAAGACATGAAGGTAAAGACTTGGACCAAGCAATGTGTGAATCAATCAGATGTTACTGGTGCAAGAAATCTCTTGAAGAGTCATTTCAACATCTTATGTAATAATGAAATGTATCCAGAGAGAATAAATGAGTTGACTCAGATCACATGTGTATGGAAAGAGCTGGCCTATACTATGAGTCAAAACCCACTAGGCCAGTCGTTTTAATTGATAAAACGTTTCATACTTCTTTAATACTCTGTAGAGAATGCCACTTACTGTTGTTTCAGAAGCGACCTGAAGGACAGTTGGGAGCCGACCTAATGCGGGAATGTTTCTTGCCTCTTTTCCCAGCACTTTCCCCAGAAGGGAAAATCCCCAAACGAGTCTTCAAATATGAGCTTTTCAGCTATCTATAATAACCTATGATTTCAAGCTTTTTAAGGTCATTCTGGGAGAGAGGTTTAAGATGAGAGAGTTCTTTTTCCTTTTGAAAAAAGAAACCTCTGGTTTTCCAAACATTTCATAAACCTCTGGAATTCTTTGGAGTGAGCCAGAAGTGGAAAAAGTAACTGGAACTGTTTGGGAAAAATTAGTAGTAGCTGTTGAAAAGAACATTTATCAGTAATCCAGACACTGGGGACGTTTGGATTTTGTTGAACAGGCAGTTTGTGGTGAGAAATGAATGGATCAGGGGCATTGCTGGTAGGTAACCTGGGCTAGAAGTGGCTGGGTTGCATTAGTTTCCTAGAGCCGCTGTAACCAAGTACTAAAAACAACATGGCTTAAAACTGTGTAGATTTGTTCTCTCACAGTTCTGGAGGCTAGAAGTCCAAAATTAAGTTGTCTGCAGGGCCATGCTTTCTCTGAAGGCTGTAGAGGAGAACCTGTTCCATGTCTTTCTCTTAGCTTCTGGTGTTGCTGGCAATCCTTGGTGTTTCCTGGCTTGTAAATATATACATCAATCTCAACCTCTGTTACATGACATTCTGTCCTGCAGTGGTTTTCTCTCCTCCTCAGCATGTGTCAATCTTAAATGTACTCACAGACACAGTGACATCTAGTGGGTCTGGACGTAGACTGCTGAATCCTCTTAGACGCTGGAATCCCTTGATGGTTTGACTATCTCTTTATTTGAAGATCACAAGCCTATGAATTTCCAAGGAATTTTACTGACACTGCGGAGCTATCAGCATGAAATGGAACTCAAATATACTAGTAGCTCTGTGCACATAAGAGATGGAAACTATATTTGACTGTTTTTTTTTCTTGGAAAGCCAGTAAAATTTCACACAAGCCAGGATGGAACATGAGCCACAAATCATTTCCTCCACCATTAATATCTTCAAGCCATAAGAGAGGCAAAGTCCCATTTGAAAGAGACTTCACATATTTGTGTATGGTCATGTTGCTCATTAAATGTGACTCTTAAATGGAAAAACAAAGATATGTTCTACTCCGAGTCCTCTTAAACTTTACCTTGGTCACCCTCTTCCTCTCCCACTGACAGACAGCTTTGTTTTCATTCATTGAAAGCTCTTTGTCTTAGCCACAGTGGACGGATCATGTTTTCAAGAGCTTCTGCATATATAGTCATAATCCTAAGGGAAAGTTTATTGAGATGTTCAAGTATGGTTTGGTTTGAATATTTATAATGATACATATATAGACAGCTGATATGAATGAAGAATCACATGTTAACTTTTAAACATCAGGTGAGTAACATCGAACAAGTAGAAATGTTTTTTTCTTGTGAATGTAGTCATTGGTTCCAGTGTAAATGCTAATACATTATCAGATTACTGTGTAATGCTTCCAAAGGGGCCAGGAAATAAAGTAACTGCTTGTTCTAAGACGGTCTCACAAAAGATATGCTACCCTTGGTATTTTCTTTCTGAAAACTTAAAAAACCAAAAATGGTATTAGCCAACTATTTTTAATTTTTGCAACTATGTAAATTACAACATGAGTGTTTTCGCAGAACATAAATCATAAAATATATATTATTAAAGAAAAATCCAGCCCATTTTCTTGCCTTTTCTTCCTCAGTTTCCCAAGGAGAAATATTGTTGGGTTTATATTCATGTCTAAACATAACCTGGGTCCTAAGTCAAGAGTTTCCTTGCATGGAAGTTCTTCTTTTTGGGGGGCTTTGAGTTTGATTGTGTTGGGTATGACCTTGCTGAACCAAAGTCTCCCCTGGTGTTGGCCCAGTCAGATATTCAGGTAGCTTCCTGTGTCATGTGCTAGTTTTTCTATAAAACAGATTGTGGTCTACCTTCTTGACTGAAGCCCTGGTGCCTTGGTTAATTCTTACAATCGTCTTTCTAGGGAGTTTGAGCCTGTTCTCTGAACTTGCAAGTTCTGGCTGAGTGCACCCACCTCCCAGGGTCATGGTACTATTGACTTTCCTGTTGCTGCTGGCCAGTGCAAGCAACTGATTCTGTGCACCAATAGCTGCTTTTGAATTCTTTTTACTTATTCTTGTTTTTTTGAAGCACACTTAAACTTTTTTTTTCTTTTTAGACAGGATCTTTCTGTGTCACCCAGGCTGGAGTGCAGTGGTGTGATTATGGCTCACTGCAGCCTCAGTTTCCCAGGCTCAAGTGGTCTTCCTATCTCAGCCTCCTGAGTAGTTGTGACTACAGGCATGTGAAACTGTGCCCTGCTAATTTTTTATTTTATTGTATTTTTAGTACAGACAGGATCTCACTATGTTGACCAGGCTGATCTCAAATTCCTGGGCTCAAGCGATCTTCTCACTTAGGCCTCCTAAAGTGCTAGTATTACAGGCATGAGCCACTAGCCTTTAACATATTTTGACAGAGCTGACCGGATTCCCTTCCCCACTTCATACGTGTTTCCCCGGTTTCACTAAGTCAGTTTCTCAGATTTCAGATGCCAGCCTCCGGAGTTTCCATAGGTGGGTCTCTCTCTGGCTGTGCTCATAATGATGAGAGGGCTGTGTTCTGCCATTCCAGACTTTGTATAAAGAAGCTAGAATGGCAATCTGATTGGAAGGGAAGGTCTGTGAGATTTGCTGGGAAGCTACATTAAGAATAGACACATTATTTTCTTTAGATTAAACATGTATTAGAGTTGACTTTGGGAGAGGCTGGGCAGTAGGGTTTAAGCCCTCTGAGGGTACCTAGTGCTACTGCAGAGGCTAAACATTTCTTTCTCATTTTCTAGGAAACTTTCTATTTCTTTGTCTCAAGGACTTGATAGGTAGTAGAAAAAAGTAACTAAATTATTATATTAAAAATACAAAAAATAATTATATTAAAAACTTCAATATAATCATATTAACAGCTGACCAAAGGCCCTAAATATCTTGATCCAAAGAAGTGACTAATTACAAACACTTTAGGCATATGGTATGCCAAGAATGGGTGCAGGCAGTAGTCTTGGTCGTTTGTAATTCTTGGGTCAAGATGTGATCTTCCCTAACTTTATGTATGAGGCGACCCAAATAATAAGAATAGAGTGCTTACTTTCGTGTCACTTTTCCTCCTAAAGTCATGATGTGATCCTTTGGCACCTGGAACAAGTAAACTTCCTTGTCATAATGAAAATTTGCTTTGGGTTTCAATTTCTCCATTAAAACAAGCTCATCATTTAAGAATTTTTATAAAATGCCTATTCAAGCCATTTATTATTCTTACTCTTGTCTTAGCTGCTTTTCTATTTTGTCCTTGTTTATTTATTTTATGTCAGTCTCTTTTTTTCTGTGACTCTACAGTAACTCATGCTCTGGTGTGGCTACCTCAGGCTGCTTGCTGAGAAAATAGAGTTTAAGATAGAGGTTCCTCCAGTACTGTATCCTAGAAAAAGAGCTTGAAGGTAGGAACGTAAATCAGCTTAGCATTTCAGGTGAGGACAAGTGAAATACATAGTCTAGAACCAGAACCAGGAGACAGGTTGTTTATTTTTTAAAATCCCCAATCCAAAATTAAGATAGCGTTAGGCAGAATTTTTAGCAGAAGTGAGAACATCAAGGAAGTACTAGGAGCTATTATTGAACTAGAATTCTCAAAGTTTTTATTTTGTTTTGTTTTGTTTTAGAGCTGTCGTTGACCATGGCTAAGACACTTAGGCTGAGGCACTTTTTGCAGTGGGTGTGAAGCCATAGAAAATTTATAATGGATATGGGAGCCAAACTTGGGGAAAATAGGAGCAAAGATGACCAATAGTAAGTTTTGTGAGTTATCACATAATATTGCCTTGAATAATCACTTTTCCCTTGATCTTGAGTTAATAGGTCAAAGGATTCCAGTTTTGCTTTTACTTTACTTTGAAATGGACAGCACATTTTCCTAGACTATATCCTTAAAGCAAAAATCAAGTCTTCAACCTGGAAAACAGAAATCTATTTTTCATATGATGAAAATTATGTCTGAGAAATGTCTTTATTGCTCAGTTTTCTAGTTTTTTAGTCAAAAAATGATCTATTTGCTTCCTATGCCAAGTTCATATTGTGAAAAGTAAAACCTTCTATTTCACAGTATATCAATATATTACTAAACGTCTAGAAGAAAATAGTTCAGGGCTGCTCCTTGAGTCTGGATGCCAGGATGAAGTTAGTTTGGCATAGATATTCGATGGACTGGTAGTATGCATGAAAATTAGCTTTGCTGTTGCAAGGGTTGTTTATTGTCACAGCGTAATTTGCTCTACACTGACTGCTACAAAATTATAGTTTGGTAAACAACAATGACGAAACACAGAAGCTGTGGTAAGGGATCAGTAGGAATGTGTATACCTGTGTTCATGAATGATCAAGTGCATGTATCCGTGCTTATGTATAAACACTGGATATTAAACTTTTCTCTTTTCTCATGCCATACATTTCAGTTTCTCCTCATAATTAATTTGTTCTATTTGGAGTAGCAAATGGGCAAGGAAGCATGGTCAAATTTGGAGCTGGTTTTGTCTATTTCTTGTGGGGTAAGAAGGACAAGGAGGACAATATTTAATTGTTTTTCTTTCATAATTAGGACAAAATTGAATCTGATGACTTCTGCAGATCTGTCTAGCTTTATGACTTTATGGTGTTAAATGTTAATGTTAAATGATAGCAAAACTGAATCTTCATGAATAAAAGACGTATTATGCCTTGGTACAAAGAGCTAAAACATAAGACAGGTCAAAGATAGGAATTCTGCGAAACACTGGTCCTTAAGCGTAAAATGGCTACTGAGTGTGTAGATATAACTTGCAGCTAGTGATGACCAGGGCGATTGAATTATTGTTCAGCATGGTCCCATAGCCTTCCAGTAGCTGGGTCCCTACCCCTTGAACTAAATATCATGCAGTGCAGGGATTTTAACTGCATTTTCATTAAAATATCTAAGATTTTGCATTATTAAAGGGATTTTAAGAATCAACGATGAGAAAAAGATAATTGGGAATGAGATAAATGAAGGCAAATGTGATTTTCCTCTGAGATGACATAAAAACGTCCAGTTGTCTATTTTGCATGATTGAGTGCTCTGAATCTACTATGGACAAACTTTGCAAGATGCTGAGTATGATTTGCTTAGAAGAGCATGGGATTTGGAATTCAAGGATGCTTCAACTTGGGTTCCTTAAGATACAGAATATGAGATGGAGATGAGTGTCTAGGAGGCTTATTAGGAGCATCCTTGAGAGTAACACCCACCAAAGGGAAGAGAAGCAAGTAGTGGGGAGGAAGAAATTGAACTCTAAGGCAGCTTCAGTGGAGGACTCAGCTGACACCAAAGGGGGAATTTAAGGCTTCTTAGCTTGCACAATGAATAAAAGTAAAAATAGAACTTAGTTCTTTACCCCAAATCATACCTCTTCCAAGGTAATCCACAACCAAGGACTAATTAATATGAGATTATAAAGGATTGACCCTCTCTCTGGTCTCAAGACAGTTCAGAAAAACCACATTATAAGAGCTTCCCTTGGAGTGTCCTGCAACATGTCACACTATTACTACTATCATCATGGAAGATGGTGAAAGTGTCATTGAATGAAAAGCTTCTACTTGTCTTGGACTCTATAAAGTGTAAGAACTGGGTGATTTGATTTATGTGGCAAATTTGTTCTCATACAAGTTCTTTCTCTTTTGTCCAAACCTCCCCTTTGCTGGCACCACTTCCCTCACTCTTTCTACTCGTTCACCCATTCCATCTATTTTGCTAATCGGTTGTCTTACTATTCAGAATACATAATTTGTACAGAAAGTTTTTTTTCCTTTTTTGATTAACTGTGGTACATATAATAGCTTTGGGGAAAATTTACTGAAATGATGATTATGATAGTCTTAAGTGAAATCTGCCTATGATATTATAAATATATACTACATGCTTCTGTTAATAGGCATAGAATTTATGCTGTTATTTCTATATGCAGGGTAATAAGTTTCCAAGCAGTCTCTTTTAAAATTACAGCATGTTTCTTGAATCTATTTTAGGATCAACAGGATGCATTTCTTCCCTGCTTGACTTTCTTGGGGAGTTCTAAGTTAGAAATAATAATATTGTCAGTATTAGCAGAGTCAGAATAACACACATGGTATCTTTAACATTTGGAGTTTGAAGATTTTAGAATTTCTTTTTGTGTGTATACATCATAAATATAGGTGAACATATAATCATCTCTAGATGTATATGTTTATAAATGTTATATGTTCATAATTAGCAAAAAATGAAAGCCTAAGGACAAAGTGTACTTTTTAGGTGAAGAGTAGCAAAGTACTTTATTATGACATTGCAATTGAATTATGGTTTTCTCAAATGGAAAGAAACCTACAAGAATGGGTCAAATCTAGTTTTACTTCACTACTCAAGCTTAGTTCTTTATTTAAGTTCTGAAGTCCAAGAGAGTAATCTCTAATTTGGCAACATTCAACTGACTATTGAGTCAGGCTATGGAATTGGCTGGTTTCTTCTTTTTCTTCATCTGGCATCACTCATTTTATCTCATTGTCGTCTGTCTTCCTGCCTTCCTACAAATTCTGATTCTTTTATGGCTGACTGAAAGACCTAGGGTTACATTGTAAATAATGGAGACAAAAATATCTATTTTTCTTAAAGGGTTAAGGTCATCTAACTCTTTGTCTTTGTAATTATATCTAAAATGTGTGAGAGTTATTGAAAGAGCTGATTACATAAATGTATTCTCCAGCAGTAAATGTGGACCCAACTTCTACAGGTGCACACAGCTCCAGAGGGCAACAAATAATGCTGAGAGTGAACTTAGTACAACATCCAGTTGCATAGCATTGTTACTTAGAAACTCTGAGAAAACTGAGGAAAGGCAGTTATTCCAACGAGTGCCCTGACATAGTGGGGGCAAAACTTCCATAATCTTTAATGAAGACACTTGACTTTCCTTCCTGTGGGAAGGAAATTGTGAATTTGTATCTCAGTTTAATCTTCTTTTTTAGGGGTGTTGTGATTTTTGGGTTGAGCTAAAAATGCCCCCTGCCCAATCTAGAATTCCTCTTAAGTACTAGAAAAATTGGGCTTATCCAAGTCTTAGAGACATTTAAAAGAATTCAGTAGATTAATGACTTAAAATGCACATTGTCAGAATAAGAAAACAAAATAGGGACTTCATTAACCAAACCAATATCTGAAGCTTTGCTGGAAGTCAGATGGGCAAAACCCAAGTATAACCAATGAGTTATAGCTCAAAACTTAAGTGAAAAATCCTGTCAAACAGGGCACACAACATTATAAAACCTGTTGTAATGCTTCAGAGATTGTGACCTGCACCAATTCTTCAACGGTCAGCACAGGCTGCTTTCCACCTTGCTGAAATCAGTCTACTCTCCGCTCTAGGCTCCAATGGGGGACCTGCATTGCACCAGACGGGGGCTTTTGATCCAACAGTGCCCAGTTGCAGCTTGGCTAGTGTTTTATGAGGTGGCTTGAATAAAGTGCTGTTTAATTGGGAGAAGTAATTATTTAAGGCCAGAATGTAAGGAAAGGACATTGAGAATGAGATGAGGGCTGAGTAGACATGCATTAGTGGGTCTCTGGGGTGTCGGATTTCCAATTTGACCACAAGTACCCTCAGCTAATGTGAACTGAAGAAGCTTCTGCTTGACTTTAACATTTGACCCTGAGTATCAGCGACTCCTGTGGCTTGGTGCTGAGAGTCAAGAGAGCTGATCACTGCTGGTTTTGTCACCTTTGGTAGGAAAGGCCATATTACCTGCATTATGTTAAAGGATTAAGCAACCAAAGCCAATGAGTAGTACAGAATGACTTCTGGAAAAAAAATAAAAAAAGATGAGGTTGTGAGGTTGTGCAAACCTTAGCGGTGAAAGTTGTCTTTCCAAATGCTTCTCCCTAGTTTTGATAGACATTCACCTCCATTCAAATTGAAACAAGGCCCTCATTTAAGCAAATGCCAACTGGTTAATGTAAAAATGAATTAGTAAGATTCCTTTAAAAAAAAAGATTCCTTTCAAACCATCTTTCGGATTTTAGGCACATTATTACTTCTAAGTCTTGAATAATTACATGAACAAGCTTATTTTAAAGTTGAACAGAGGACTGACAGCAGAAAATCTTGAGACATTAAACAAGGGAGCTTCTGAAATTTGTTAAGTACATTCATTTTAAGAATATGAGGGTGTGCCTGCATGCATTTTTGGCAGCTGTGGTTCTGTGGCTAGGTGGAAGTATTCAGACTCATCATGAATGGGAAAGAGTTGATAATTTAATGCAGAGCACAAGGTGTTCAATTTAGCACAAAGGGAATAAGATAATGTGGTATAATGCCAACTGTGTCCCTGTGCTCTTGTGGACCTAGTATATTAGCAAACTGGAAAAGTTATCTCCTCTGTTTATGTAAGCATTCCACTGATATTCCTCATTGCAAGATACATTCCAACCACTTATATTTCAAGCTTCTTGGAAAACAAAATCTCAGACTGCCTGGAAGGTTTTGCTACTTCATGACATTGCTGCCAGTATTTCATTAGAAACATATTTAGTTAAGTACCTTCAGAAGAATTTTATATACAAAAAAGTACCCTGAATTAAATTTTAATATTTGGTTATATTTTGACAAATAATAATTAACTTGAAAAATAAAATTGAGAGTAAAATTATTTGTTGACTCAGTATTTACCTATATAACAAACCCCAAATATTTGTGTTTCAAAAAAAAGAGATGAACTGAATATTCCTTTTATATTGTGCCACATAGACACAATTTAAAAGCTCAAGAGAAAAATTCCTCAGGAGGGTATGAAATCTGATTTCTCATGCCCTCCCAGGTCCGATAAAGCACTGGTGGAGGAGATTTGGCGTTAGTGAGATCATCATATATACGTAACATGCATTGTTTAGCAATATCAGTAATTTGTATTTCTAAGTTATTTTTGTGGCTGTTTGTTAGTTTCTGGGAGCCATGACATTATGTGTTACAGAATCAAAAAAGAGGAAAGGTTTATTTTGAATCAGTCAATTGGTGGAAAGAAATCCATCAAACCACTTGGCTGATAATAGTGAACAGTTTCATTAATAGGTCGATGAGGGGATGTGCATGAGTAGATCATGAACATGACTCTACTAATGTGGCAACATTAACATCCTGAATGCAGCTCTTCATGAAATAAAGAAAAAGCTAAATTCGAATGTATTTAAAATACATTTTTACTATAAGTACATTCAAGGCTTCCTAATTCTGACAAATTGCAGGCAGGATTAGCATAGCATTAAGCCTACGTTTTCAGGTTGGCCCAGTAAGGAGAAGAGTCAGAAAAAAACCTAAAAGTCTTCAGGCACTGCTGATGGCATCTATCAAAATTTAATTGAGTTCAGCATCTTTGACTTATATAGAGCATGATAAGTTCTTCTATAAAAGAGTAGGTGATTTATGAAAATTTATGAAAATTTAATATGCTAACATTCAATTTTATTGACAAGAAAAACTTGTTCAGAAGCCCTTCTTTCCTGGACAGTATGAATGTAAATATTGCTTTGTGTCAGCTTAAACAATTATGCAGTTGGAAGTTGTGAAGTCTAAATTAATATTTAAAGCTACAGAGAATATGAATATCATAAGACAAAGTTCAGATTTATTTCAATGATTTTAGATACTTCTGTTTTACATAAAACTAGTGTCACTAGCATGTGCATAAGCAGGCACTATAATTTGCAGAAAACTATAATTAATCCATGTTTTGGGATTCTTTTTCAAAATTGGATCTAGTTCTATTTTTCTTCTGAAATGTATCATGCCATGTTTTGTTGTGTGGAAAACTAAACATAAATAGTAGGGTCTACATTTTTCTCCTGTGGTGGTTTGTGGTAATTCGAAACAGGCAAGACTCTTCCACGTTCTGCATCTGTATCGGTGCTCTGTATCAGAACCTCACACTGATCACATGGCACGGCTGTCTTTTGTCCTTGAATCTCTACCCTCCTTCTGCCTAATGGTCCTTGGATTTCCTTGGATTTCCTTCCAGCACTTCCCTTCCTACTTCTTTTCCTCCACATCATTTTCTTCTCTCATTTTTCCCCTTCCCAGTCTTCTATTGATTACCATTTTGTTTCTTTCTATTCTTTTCTTCCTCTTCCTCCTTCTTCAATACCTTTTAAAAATTTTATGAAAATACTAATTTGCATTGTTCAAAATTAGAAAGTGCAATGAATAAATGTCATATTTCCACCAAATGTAAAATACCATGTGAAACTTTAATATATGTCTTTCCAAATTTTTCATATATATCTATAAATACGTTTTATAAACCTATAGTTTTTTAATATACAAATATAGTTTTTACGTATGGCTCTATTTTTCATATTATGTGTGTTTATATACATATAAATATATGAATATATGTGTATAGTTATAATTGGTTGTTGTAAAACATACTTTTTCCCGTTAGACATCTTTTAGTCTACTGTTTCAGTACATTTTCATCTAATATGATACCCAAGCCTTTTTAAAATTTTTTCAGTTGATTCCAGAATTACTTTTGCTGCTGGTTTATCTAAACAGTATCTAATTCCCAGCCACAGTTTGCATCTATTGGGTATGTCCCTTTGAGTCTCTTTTCATGGAGCAAGTCTCTTTTATCATGACATTGACTTATTAAGGAAATACAGTCAGTTGTCCTGAAGAATTGTCTAACAATCATGGAAAAAGAAATTTATTATTCTGGGGTGGGAGCCAGTCTGTTCTCTACATTGACAACATTGTAATTTTCTGTTGATACATAATTTATTCTTTCTATATAGCATTTTTTACGTTCTTTTTCTTATCCATTAGGATATGCCTAGATGTATACCATTTTCATAAAATATATGGAATCTTACTGTCCTCTTTCAGTGTGCAGATTTAGCTCTTTGCTCAGCCCAGACATATTATATTTTCATGTATCTATTTAGTTACTTTCTTCCCAAATACCCAATATATGCTTGTCAGGCCTTCCATAACGTTTTCATCTTTTACCACGTGCTTTCTACTACTTCCTGTGTTTTAGGCTATAATTTAATAAAACAACTTAATTCTTGTGCTTTAAGATTTATTAAAATTAGGCTACTGATTCTGGTCATTCAGAAGTTAAACTCTTTCTTATTTGTTATCAACTGATTTGTTTTCATTGGAAAATAATGATTGTAATCTCCAGAGAATATTTTGTTTTATTTTGTTTTGTATTATACTGGATATCCTTCAACATTAATTATTAATTTTTTTCAGATGATCATCTGTCTGATATAGCAGCACATATATGGTTTGCCTGGTCCTTTTATTATAGGTTGTGGGCTATGGGCAAGATGTCAACCCTTTTTGGGTTCCAGAAAGAAGCTTCTCTACTCTCTGTCATCCCACAGTCTGTTAGCCAAGCGAAGGTAAAGAAGACCTCTCATTTTCAGTTGGAAACTAGAAGACAGACCATTGAAACAAACACCCACAGCGCAAGAATCTTTACACAACCAGAATTCATTCCCATGTCAGGGTGAAAACTACGAAGTCACGGATGGCAAGCACTAACTGAGTACCACCCATGTTCCCCATATAAGGAAAATGCATGAGAAAAGACTAACTAATCAACAAATTACCCCAGGCAGACACCTCAACCTGGGCAAAGATAAAGAGATAGTCATGGTGCGGCAAGGCAGTGTGGCCCAGGAGTTATGTATACGGGCTCTGGGCGGCACACCTGGATTCAGTTTCTTATTATGTCACTCGCTGGCTGTGGGAAATTAGGCAAGTATTTAACACCTCTTTGTTTGATTTCTTCTTCTGTAAAATAAAGAATGAGAAAAATAGTAGAGCTTATCCCATAGTATGGTCACAAATAATTGGCTAATAAATGTAAAGATTTAGAGGATAATCTGGCACCCAATATATGTTCAACTGTCATTATTATTCTATATGTTAGTTTAAGAGAACACTATTTAAGAATATATAATGTGAGTGCTGGACTCTTGAAATAGAAGAGACTTTCCTAAGGGAAGTTTTGATATGGTAAGCACTAAACTATTACATACCTTTGGTTTATAGGTATGTGGAGACAAAAAAGTGGAGATACAAGTATCCCCAAAGGTGGGAAGGATATATAAGAAATAAGGAATGGAGGGAATGTGTTTTTAAAAATTCTATTTCTATTGGAGAGGCGAGGAAGCAGGTAGGGTTAGAACATTGTGGTAGAAGAAAAAGGAATGTAGTTAGTGTCTTGTTTTTAAAACAATCACAGCAACATATGTGTCTGATTAAGAGGCCAGGGAAAGTGACTGTAACCATTAAGAGAATGGAAAAATACACCGGAATCTTGAAATTAACATGAAGGAAAGAGAAATGACCAGTAATGTAATCACACTAGCAAAGCCTAGGGGAAGAAAAATAGGGAAACAACAATATAAATTAGTGGTAAACAATGAAGTAAGGTGAAACAAATAAAACCAACATTTGAGCTTGCACTAAATATGAATGAACTGAATTTGCCCATTAAAAGACAGAAACTACTACTTTGGGTTAAAAAACCAAATTCAGATATGTGAGTTTACTAAGAAGTTTATATTGAGTTGAATCTCTCCCTTTTTCTCTTTATTCCTTCCCTCTCTCCCCTTCTCCATTTTTTTTTCTTTCTTTCCTTCCAGTTTTTGCTCAATAAAGGGATTGAGCAATATAAAGAAATGCAAACCAAAAGAAAACTGGAATGATTACATTACTATCAAACAAAATAAAATTTAAGGTTAAAACACCTTAGCAGAATAAACAAGCATATTATATAATAATTTAAATCTATGTTTATAAAGATTTATCAGCCACAAAATTACATGCATTAAACTACACAGTTATAACATACAAAAAATACTATTAAGAATGAAAAGAGGTCAGGCGCGGTGGCTCACGCCTGTAATCCCAGCACTTTGGGAGGCCGAGGCGGGTGGATCACGAGGTCAAGAGATCGAGACCACCCTGGTCAACATGGTGAAACTCCGTCTCTACTAAAAATACAAAAATTAGCTGGGCATGGTGGCGCACGCCTGTAATCCCAGCTACTCAGGAGGCTGAGGCAGGAGAATTGCTTGAACCCAGGAGGCGGAGGTTGCGGTGAGCCGAAATCGCACTATTGCACTCCAGCCTGGGTAACAAGAGCGAAACTCCATCTCAAAAAAAAAAGAATGAAAAGAGGCCAGGTGTGGTAGCTTATACCTGTAATCCCAGCACTTTGGGAGGGCAAGATGGGTAGATCACCTGAGGTCAGGAGTTCGAGACCAGCCTGGCCAACATGGTAAAACGCCGTCTCTACTAAAAATACAAAAATTAGCTAGGCATGGTGGTGTGTGCCTGTAATCCTAGCTACTCTGGAGATTGAGGCGGGAGAATCGCTTGAACCCTGGAGGTGGAGGTTGCAGTGAGCTGAGATGGTGCCACTGCACTCCAGCCTGGGCAAGAGTGAAACTCTGTCTAAAAAAAAAAAAAGAAGCAAAAAAAGGAGAACCTCATACAAGTTCAATGAAAGTACAAGATTTAAAAAATTTTTCTCCCTCAGAAGTAGAACAGTTTACTAAGCAGAAAAATAGTATTTCTTTAGCAAACTCGATGCTTTTGATATATACATCTTACATTCTTTAAGTAGAGAATATAATTTTCTTCAGGTGTCCAAGTACAAAACAATTCATCATATACTTGGCCACAGATAAATCCTTATTCAATTCAAAAAGGGGACCCTTTATAGGACCCATACAATATTAAAATTAGAAGTAAATAATAAAATGGAAACCCCTTATTAAAATTTTAAAATACTTTAAGAAATAATACTAGATAATATTTGGACCAAAAAGTAAACAGGTAAATATTTTTCCGGAAATCAATGGGAAGGGGAATACTTCCTTCAAGTCAAATGAAATCTAACAGGTAGCAGGTCTCAGAAAAAATGTGTAATATTATATATTACTGTTATTAAAGGGTAAAGATGAAATAAAATAGCTATTTATTTTAATGAATTTCAAAATGTACAATAAAATAAACCAAAAGAAATTGAGAAGGAATTAATTGATAAAAACCTGAACTTAATGAAATATAAAATAAAACTTATTAAAGGATAAATAAGTCCCAAATCAGCTTATTTCAGAGCAAGTTTCTATTATATTTCTATTAAATGTCATCTAAAAGATTAGGCTCCAGCAAAAAAAAAAAAACACAAAAACAAAAAACACACACAAAAAAAGAAAAACAAAACAAGCAAAAACCAAAACAAAACAAAAAACCCCAGATAGTTCACTCAAATTAGAGCAATTTCGGAATGGTTTGAAAGAGATACTATTTATCAAAACAAGGGCATGGGGTAAGAAACCAAAAAGAGTAACACAGTATGCCAGCTAATAGCAGTGGAGTTGTTGCCACCCTTGTTGAAGGGACAGGAGAGGAAGCCCTAATCAGAATTTGGAAAGAGGAAGTGGTGCAGAGGATTTTTTAAATGACTTTCATGGAGAGTTACAGCCAGCCTAAAATGACCCACTGGAGAGGGAGGCAGGTGTGTGTGTGTGTGTGCGCGCGCGCGCGCACGTGTGCCTGTGCCTGTGTGCACGTGCATGTGTATTCTCCAGCCTCACTCTATTCCCTGTCTCCTAGTATTTTCTATTCGTGAGCCCAACTGGAAGCCAGAGGGCCTGGAGTTCACTGATATGGTCCATTCTGGTCAGCCTCCTGGGTCACACTGGAGGGGCAGGCTGAGCTATCCAGAACATCAAATTCAATGTGAGTTCTCAATCTAAATTAATACCCCTAACATACTTCATTCATGGAAATTATAGATTGTCACCTAAAAATATGAGACCTGTTTTGTTATAGATAATGGACAAACTACTGTTTTAAATCATATTCATAGGCTTTCTTTGCAGGAAAAAGTCAAACAATAATTTAATTATGTTATTAAGTCGAGAAAGTTGTTAAAGTACATTTACAATGTATTCTTATACAGGTTGTAACTTACTTGCCTAAGATTTTGAGACAACATGGAGATTTCAATTAAAGAATCTCAAGGGCCTACTTAAAAATTTTTAAAGAGTCTTAATAACCCACGTTGGATCAATACTTAAGTGACACATACGCTACACAGGGGAGCTGAGGTTGGAATTTTATTTTGATGAAAGAAAAATTTTCCCCATCAGGTGAAGGAAAGACCACAGCTTGTACAGTGACTTCTCCTGTTTCCCTAGTCAACTAGTCACTAGTATTGGCTTTGGCTACCATTTACAGTCACACTGATGTGGTGTTAAAGAAATCCAAGTATGAAACACCAATCAGAGCTCTAACAAATATTAATTATCACAGTGGCTTGACATTTAGGCTTCCATAGATATTTCAGAATGGCTTCTTCACCCTTGGCAAAGATATCCAGCTCTTGTCAACCACTGCAAGGTAGTGGGTGTCTGTGCCGAATGGAACAAAACAAAATGAAGAAATATGACATGGGTTTATTTTCCTTGATTTTATTTATGTGTGCATTCCATCCTCCTTTTTGATTCCATCATGACAAATTAGATGAGTAATTAACCCCTAAAAACCTGTGACTTCTCTTATTCGATTGGTGTACCACAGTAGTACTGAAACCTCTAAATGTCAATAATAACACGAAACACCAAAATATGGCAAGTTCAGTCCCTTTCCTTTGATTTCCTGGCTTCTCCTCTTTTTATAACTCTTGGAAGTCTTCAAGACTTACACCAACAGCTTTGATAGTAAATTTACCTATGATGTCAAATAATAGGATCATAACAATTAAGAGGTGAGAAAAATCTTAGAGATCATCTAGTCCAAACTCGAATTTTAAGGATGAGAGAAACGAGATCAACAGATTACTTAGCTGGACAGAGGCAAGTCATTAGTGGCCAGAACTAGGAACCTATATCTCTTTGTATTTAATTAATTGCTTTTTCTATTATGTCTTAATAACTCTTAAAAAGTATAAATAAAAATTTCATACCTACCTGAAAAATATATCTAAGAAAGCATTTAAATAAAAATAAAAAGAGAGAAGTAGAATGGCAGTGTCCTGCTAAAGATTATATGGATTCTTACCCTAATGCCTAAAGTAAATTATATTTACATGTTAGAAAAAGTGACATCAAGTTTTATTATAACTTCAAATTAGGGTACTTATTTAATCTCATGATCTTTTAGTGTTTGAAATATGGTAGACAATATACTGACACACTGCATTTCTTTATTTTCTTATGGGTATTGAAAGTAAAGAGAAAACAAATCTTATGGCACTTTTTTGTGGGGGTGAGAATAGTTAAATATTTTGTTTTTAATATAAGAATGGTTAGACTTATAGAACCCTAGAATTTGAAGGTCATAAACTGATTTCTAGTCTACCTTTCTACCTAAAATAGGAATTCCTTTTGTAATATCACTGAGAAGCAGACCATGGTCTCTGCTTGTATTTTCCTAGTAATAAGAAACACACGATTTGTGCGGCAATGGTTTTTGCCAAGATGACATAAAATTCTTCCATGTGGAGCCTAATTCAGTCCTTGCAATGCTATACCTTCAACTCAGTAGTATTAGTTCTTCTTTCCTCAAAAGTAAATGAAATAATTTTTGTTACTTTTTTAGTAGCCATTGCACATACATTTAAGGATTATTATTCTGTTCATCCTAAGCATTCTATTGTGCCAGCATTTCAATTTTTTTTAGTTGTTCCATTTAAAAAACATGGCTTTGAATTTCCGAGCCATTTCAGTGATTCCTCTGAATATAGTAATTTGTCGATGTACTCCTAGAAATGGATTCTTACACTACTATTGTGGATTCAAAATTCTTTCTTATATATTTCAGGTTGCTTACCAGCTAGCTTATGGTTGGTCCATTATGTTCTTGGATTGGGGCATAAAGCTTTCGGTACAGTTTTGGTTCATGTTCAGCAGGGAGGCAGGTATTAATAAAATATCCCAGGTCTTTTCAACATGAACCTTGGCTAAATTTTACTCCCCAATCCTATCCTGGTGAAATTCAGTTGATGAAACTTAAATATAGAACTCTACGTGTTTTCTTGCTAAAAATTTTTTCAAGAGTTGTTCATAGTGTTCCAGCATTGTGAATGACATGAGCAAGTGACAAAACTTGGTGAGAAATCTGGAGCTTACCCTGGGCAAGGACAGACCCCAGTGTGGTGTTTAGAAAAAGCTCTAAACCCTGGGGAATGGAGTTGGGTGTGGGGACATTCTGGCTTTTAAGGGATCAGACTGATGGGGGTAAAGAAATATCGGCTGGGCGTGGTGGCTCATGCCTGTAATCCCAGCACTTGAGAGGCCAAGGCGGGTGAATCACCTGAGGTCAGGAGTCTGGGACTAGCCTGGCTCACATGGGGAAATCCCATCTCTACTAAAAATACAGAAATTAGCCGGGCGTGGTGGTGGGCACCTGCAATACCAGCTACTTGGGAGGCTGAGGCAGGAGAATCACTTGAACCCAGGAGGCAGAGGCTGTAGTAAGCTGAGATCATGTGACTGCACTCCAGCCTGGGCAACAGAGCAAAACTCTATCTCTAAAAAAGAAAAAAAAGAAAAAGAAATATCAAAAGAGGAAGAGGAATGAGGCAGAAGAGGAAAAGTAAAAAGCTTCCTAAAGCTTCCTAAAGGCAAAGTTAAATAATCTGATTTTGTCTGGGGCTGGCTAAAAATAGGGCTTAACAAAAAGACATACTGATATTTTATTACATAGAGTTTATCTTTTATGGCAAAAATGTCATAGGGTGAATTAGGGGTAAACTAGTCAAAGAGTCTCTATTATTTTCATGTAAACTTCTTTAGAGCAGTACTTTTCAACCTCAGTACTACTGACATTCGGGCCAAATAATTGTGAGAGGCTGTCCTTTGAATTGTATGATGTTTAACAGCATCCCTGGCAGCTGCCTGCTAGATGCCACTAGCACTCTTAGTCTAGCTGTGACAACTAAATATATCTCCCTGGGGAACAAAATTACCCCTGCTTGATTGAGAACAACTGGTTTAACTAAGTTCATAATTAATAAATGAAATCAATCATGGTAAAACACATGTTAAATTAGTTGTTAAATAGTCAAAAGCAGCAAACAGTAATTTTAGTGAGCATGTCCATTAATAATATGTTTCCATGCTCATTTTTGTGCATGGTTCATGAAAGGAATTATTTAATTACTATTATTATTTTTTGAGATGGAGTCTCACTCTGTCTCACCCAGGCAGGAGTGCAGTGGTGCGATCTCAGCTCACTGCAACCTCTTCCTCCTGGGTTCAAGTGATTCTCCTGCCTCAGCCTCTCGAGTAACTGCAATTACAGGTGCCAGCCACCATGCCCAACTAATTTTTATATTTTTAGTGGAGATGAGGTTTCACCATGTTGGTCAGGCTGGTTTCGAATACCTGACCTCAGGTAATTCACCCACCTTGGCCTCCCAGAGGGCTGAGATTTCAGGCATGAGCCACTACCCCCGGCCTAATTATTTTTTTACCCAGTGCCCCCATGATATTTCTTTGAAAAATCTGTAAAACATTATTAATTCATTAAGTTAATTTTTTTGAGTTTCTACACTGCTCTTGGTATAATTCCACACACTGGGGTTACAGCAATGAGAAAGTTGAAAACCCCTGCCTTCATAAAGCCTGAGTGTCTGAGTGTCTGTGTGTGTGTGTGTGTGTGTGTGCATGCTCATGAGTAGGTGTGCTGGAAGTGTGATAAAGACACAATAACAATGTAAAAAATTACAGTGCTACAAAGTGATTGAAGTGCTATGAAGAAAATGAAAGTGTAATAAGACAGAATGAAGAGGGTATATGTCCTTTCACTAATTGGTGGAGAAGACAGCTTGTTTGAGGAGAGGACATTTGAGCAGAAGATAAAATGATATGAAAAAAATGAACCATGAAAGTTCTTAGAAAATAATATTTTAGCTAGAGGAAGTAACATTCTTATGGGATGAATTGTGTTCCTCCAAATGCATACATTTAAATCCTAATCCTGGTACCTCAGAATGTAACTGTACATGGCTCACATAACCTGTATGAGGCCTTTGGAGATAGGCTAGTTAAGGTACAATGAGGTCGTATGACTGATCCCTCATTCAATATAATTGATGTCCTTGTAAGAGGAGAAAATCTTGGCACACAGAACAAAGACCATGTGAGGACTCAGAGAGAAGGTGGCCATCTGCAAGTGGGAGAGAGAGAAGAAATCAAACCTGCTGACTGATACCCTCACCTTGGACTTCCAACCTCTAGAACTGTGAATAAACATATTTCTGTTGTTTAAGCCATCTAGTATGTGTTTTTTAATATGCAAAACCTAGCAAATGAAACAAGCACGTCAACTAGAAAGGCTTTGGTGTGTCTGATGAACAGCAGGCAGGCAGAATGAAAGGAAGAGTAGTAGAAGGTAGGACTGGAAAAAACAAAACAGAACAAAACGAGATTAGACCATGTGGTGATGGGGGGTTAGACTTTGTTCTGAGTATAGTGTGGACAGGTTTTTGAGCAGGTAATTTACATGAGTGACTTACGTTTAAAGAAGAGCAATCTGCAGCATGAACCATGGACTCTGGAGAGCTGGAACAGAAGCTGGAGATGGATTAATAGGCACGTGTAGCAGCCCATATGAGAGGAGAATGTGGCTTGGACAAGGCTGCTGTTGGAGTAGGTGAGAAATTGTTTGATTCGGGATATGTTCTGAGGGCAGAGCCAACAGATTTTGCTGATAGACTGGAAGTTCTGTGTAAAGGAAAAAGAAAGCAAATACAAGTTTTAAGTTTTGCACCTAAGCAAAAAAGCTAATAATGGTTTTCTTTTCCGAGATGGGGAAACTTGAAGGAAGAAGCCTTAAATGTAATTTGCTATGCTTTGTTATATTATGTGCATAATGAAATATTTTTCCTTAATTAAAAATTATAAATGTAGTATTTGTGGTGAAAACGCAAAGAATATAGGAGTATATAGAACAGAAAATTCTCCATTTGTAATCTCGCTCCTGAGAGTTGAACACGGCACTGTTAACAGTTAACACTGCATCTTTCGAGATCTTTTGTTCTAGGTAGTTTTAATCTTTTTTTTTTCTCTCTCTCTCTCTCACACACACACTTCTTAGGAACTGATTTATATTATAATGAAGAAAGTGCCAGAATTCTAAAAATATTAAAATCAATGGAACATGCATTTATCTCTTTCTTTAAAAAATTTAAGTGAGCTTGTTAGAATTGTATGTAGAAGGTCAGATAGTGGGTGGTAAAACTACCACTTTCAGGAAAAATGAGTGACATTCTCAAATGGCAATCACTGCTGTTATTCTGGGCTCCAGATTCCGGATCTTTGTTGTCAACTGGATTTAGTTTTTATTAAGGTGAGTTTTATTCAATTAATTCAAATGTTACTTGTCTATAATTTTACAAGTGTATCATTTTTGGGGCCTGGTGAAAAGTTATATATATTAGCCAGTGGAGTAGTTTTTTGTTTGATAATTAATATTATTTTAAGGACTATAGATATTTCCATGCAGTGATTTTTTTTCTAACATTTTTACATGATTAAACCAAATGTGAACAAGAAGCTTCAAGAAACCAAATTTGCTTGCTGAATTCACTAAGTCTCAAGATGGGAAAAACAGAAATGAACAGATTCCATATAAAACATGCAGAGGAAAGGGCAAAATAAATTCAAAATCTTCATCTAAAATAGTTTAACAGACTGAAGTTTTTAACTCATAAAGCACTGTAAAATAAGATAAAGTGAAAATTATGTGTGTGGCTACTAAGTATGTCACATGGAAATACACATTGTAATATGTTGTCTATGATTCTTGAACCTAGATTCTCAGTCATAAACCAGCGAATTCTCCATAGCCCACACTATCCTGTTCTTTCTCTCAACCCCCATACATCAAGAAATATATTCTAGAACAAATGAGTGATACAGTGCTCTTAATAAAAGTGAGTAAATTCAGAGGACCACATATGGCTCTGGAAAAAGGAAGCATGGCTCACATAACCTGTATGGGGTCTTTGGAGAGAGAAACAGTGTATCTATGCCAGTCACTGCGACGAGCCTTTGACATTGGCATCACATTTAATCCTTACACCAATCTATTGAGTATTGTTAGTCCATTTTGTAGACAAGCAAGCAAACCCGTAGACATTAAGTAACTTGCCCAAGTTCTTCCATCTAGTAAGTTGCAGGAACAGAGAAGCGCACAGACTTGTCAGACCTCAAATAATGGGTTCTCTCTCCCAGGACAGTGCCCTCTGCTCTGCATCTGAGCACTGAACAGGTGCTTACCAGAGCAATAATCAGTGAGGGATGTCATACAGTTGTCACTATTAACGCCTTTATATTAAAATTCTTTTATAATTATATTTTCTATTTTCAAACTCAATATACTCCTTGTGTTTCAATCAACTTTACATCTCGATCCTTTAGCATTGCACTCAGAGTGAATGTGAAGCAGGCTCAGAGAGGAGTAAACAGGCATTGATGGGATGGTGAAAGTCAATCTTTTGCATCCCCAAAAGAGAGAGTGTGTTTGTGACAGTAGAAGCCTATTTTTTTATTTAAAAGTGTCTTATCCATACATCGTACCATATAGACAAGGAAAATAAAATAGAGAAATATGAAAAACTTTTATTTAGAAATGTAAATATGGAATCTATAGCCTCTAAGACCTACAGACAAAATATATAATTGGTTATGATTTTTTTCCTGTTGGGTTAATCTTTTTTTTTTTTTTTTTTTTTTTTTGAGACGGAGTTTTGCTCTTGTTACCCAGGCTGGAGTGCAATGGCGTGATCTCGGCTCACCGCAAGCTCCGCCTCCTGGGTTCAGGTAATTCTCCTGCCTCAGCCTCCTGAGTAGCTGGGATTACAGGCACGCGCCACCATGCCCAGCTAATTTTTTGTATTTTTAGTAGAGACGGGGTTTCACCATGTTGACCAGGATGGTCTCGATGATCCACCCGCCTCGGCCTCCCAAAGTGCTGGGATTACAGGCGTGAGCCACTGCGCCCGGCCTGGGTTAATCTTTTTTAGTGTTGGATGAACATAGGAATTTTGTTATTTCAAATTATTTATTAATATTAATATAACTCATGGCCAGGCGCAATGGCTCATGCCTGTAATCCCAGAACTTTGGGAGGCAGAGGCAGGCGGATCACTTGAAGTCAGGATTTTGAGACCAGCCTGGCCAACATGGTGAAACCCCATCTCTAATAAAAATATGAAAATTAGCCAGGCGTGGTGGCAGGTGCCTGTAATCACAGCTACTCTGGAGGCTGAGGCATGAGAATTGCTTGAGCCTGGGAGGTGGAGGTTGCAGTGAGCCAAGATTGCACCATTGCACTCCAGCCTGGATGATAGAGTGAGACCCAGTTTCCAAAAAAAAAACAAATAATAATAACATTAATATAACTCATTACTCCTCTCTGAACTGCTAATGTATTGTAAATGTTTACCAAATGGGATAAGTTATTAATGTGCATGTATTTCTCCATCTAAATGTTAAAATTGACATATAACTCAGGTTGTGAAAGTTCCTGATTTCTTTACATTTAGCTAATAGAGCTCATTTAAAGATGGCCAAATTTATAGTTTTGTGGTGTTAATCAACAGAGTATTATTTATACTATCTGTTACTCTTGAATCATGAGCATTTATGATACATGTAAATAATTTATATGCTCACTACTTTTCTCAAAAATAATTTTTCCCTAGCTATAGGAAGATTTCTTCTATAAACAGGCTACCAAAATTTCTTCTATAAACAGGCTACTGTTTATCTTTTATAAACAGATACCAAATAGGAGTGAAAATTGCTCCTTGAGCTTTAAAACTGGAAAAAGTGGGAATAACATTTTTTTATATTCTTTTTTTTATTATACTTTAAGTTCTGGGGTACATGAGCACAACGTGTAGGTTTGTTACATAGGTATACACATGCCATGGTGGTTTGCTGCATTCATCATCCTGTCATCTACATTAGGTATTTCTCTTAATGCCATCCCTCCCCTAGCCACCTCCACCCAGAGACCCTAGTGTGTGATGTTACCCTCCATGTGTCCCTGTGTTCTCATTGTTCAACACCCACTTATGAGTGAGAACTTATGGTGTTTGGTTTTCTGTTCTTGTGTTAATTTGCTGAGAATGATGGTTTCCAGCTTCATCCATGTCCCTGCAAAGGACATGAACTCATCCTTTTTTATGGCTGCATAGTATTCCATGCTGTATATGTGCCACATTTTCTTTATCCAGTCAATCTTTGATGGGCATTTGGGTTGGTTCCAAGTCTTTGCTATTGTGAACAGTGCCACAATAAACATATGTGTGCATGTGCCTTTACAATAGAATGATTTATAATCCTTTGGGTATATACCCAGTAATGGGATTGCTGGGTCAAATGGTATTTTTAGTTTTAGATCCTTGAGGAATCACCACACTGTCTTCCACAATGGTTGAACTAATTTACATTTCCACCAAGAGAGTAAAAGTGTTCCTATTTCTCCACATCCTCTGCAGCATCTGTTGTCTCCTGATTTTTTAATGATTACCATTCTAACTGGCATGTGATAGTATCTCATTGTGGTTTTGACTTGATGATGAGCTTTTTTTCATATGTTTGTTGGCTGCATAAATATCTTGTTTTAAGAAGGATCTGCTGATATCCTTTGCCCACTTTTCGACAGGGTTGTTTGTTTTCTTCTTGTAAATTGTTTTTTTGGTAGATTCTGGATATTATTGGCCCTTTATCAGATGGATAGATTGCAATTTTTTTCCCATCCTGTAGGTTGCCTGTTCACGCTAATGATAGTTTCTTTTGCTGTGCAGAAGCTCTTTAGTTTAATTAGATCCCATTTGTCATTTTGGCTTTTGTTGCCATTGCTTTTAATGTTTTAGTCATGAAGTCCTTGCCCATGCCTATGTCCTGAAGGTATTTCCTGGGGTTTCTTCTAGGGAATAACATTTGTAAGAAATTTAGCTAATACATTCGTGTCTTTATATTTCCAAGATCCAATTTCTTTATGAAGAACTTCAGTTGCTGAAGCAGATCACAAATTTCTCTCATTGTAAAGAAAGGATAGCACTTTGCAATTAAGACTGAGACAAGTGTCTTTTCTCCAGAAGTAGTAGAGCAAGGTCTAGACAAAGTTCTACTAAAAGAGAAAGAGGAAGTAGGAAGCCTTCTGTGTTTCCCATGGGATTGTGGGAAAAGGAAGTTGGAGGTCAAATATATGACAGGACTTCTTACTTTGGACCCAAACATCAGGGAACAAGTTGTGTTCTTTAACTTAAAGTCAAAAGCTGAGGAATATGAGATCACTCTCTCTTTTGGATACCTAGAAAGACACTTGTTTAGTTTTGGTCTCAAAAAAATAACATAGTGGGATGATAGTAATGATGTACATTAGTTTATCAGTAGCCAAAGAAGATGTCTGGATAAATAAGCTTGACTGGGAAATCTCAAGGGTGACCTCAGACCCTGATGTTGTAGAAATTCTGACATTCTCTGAGGGAGAAAGGGAATATAGTTACGAGTTTGACTAGTTAACTTGCCAGAGAGACTTACTCTAGTTAAGACAAACTGATGTTTCAGAAGGACTGGAGAAAAGGAAACTTGTTGAGGCAGGGACTGAATAGAAGTTATAGACAGAGCTCATAGGCGGCCAACAGTGCAAATATAAGCAAATGTAGGCTGTCTCAGTAAGATATGCAAACAAGAGGACACCAGCTGCCTGAAGACCAACAGGGTGCCAAATGATGAGGCTACCAAGGGACAGCAGCACGAAGAACAGAGATCCCCAAGACACGGGACAAGACCAGGATGTTTTTGTTGTCCTTCCCCAACAATGAAGTCTTGTAAACCTACCTTTCTTTGCTTTTATCTTTAACCCAGATCCACCTTGAAGGTGAGCATGGAGATGAGAGAAAATTTGAATGACTAAATATTTACTCAAAGGAGACAGAGTAACGGGAAGGGATCTCTTATACTTGAAAAAGTTGAGATACCACTGATATGCAAGGCTAAGATCTCACTCTCTTTTACCCTGGCATGAAGACTTATGAAGATGAGTAATTTTTTTTCTGCTCATTTGTAAACCAATGCAGTACTCTAATTTTTGTTGACTTTTTTTTAGACATCTTTAAAAAAATCTATTATTTTCCTAGATTGAGATACCAGTGAGGCAGATAGCCTCCTTTTACTAATGTGGTGTAGAGCTCCTTAGCAGCAGTAGTTTCGGCATGTACTACCTTGCCACACACTCGTTTTCTCAAAAGATGTTAAAGGGTCTTTTACTCAGTGAATTATCCCTGGGTAGTAACAGATTATGAACAGTAGCACTTTCATCTAGCTCCACCTTTAGGTTTTCCCTCTCAGGCTTTAAGACTGATTACTGCTGATCCTCTAAATATGCACTAAAATGTCTATCTATTTGGCCAATTTCCTCAACTTTGGTTGACTGGTTGGTTCATTAACTTACTCAACAAATAAGTGCAGAGTACTATGTGCCAGGTATGGCAAACCAAGCTGAAAACCTACCCATCGTGTCTGTCCTTATGGAACTCACATTTTGATTATTTGGGTTATTGTCACCACAAAGGCACATTACAACTCTTGCATACATGGTTTGTTCTTTATTCCCTACAATTTTTTCTACTTTCAAACAAGTCATCCTTTATGTATGTGTAGCATTCGTCATTTTAATCTCCACTATTAGTTTTACCTTTTTCTGCTTTTATTTCCCTTGCTTTTATTTGCCTTTTAATGTCACTTTAAATATTCTCACTATGTCTGCACTTACAGTGCCTTAAAAAGTTTGTAATGTTTGAAAAACAGTTAACCCATACGTATAGAAAGCACATCAACTAATGAAGTGCGCAATAACCAAATGTGTAACAATCTGCTACAGTCACTAACATCATCTATTGGTGATCAGCTTTTGCTCTGAGACAGTTTTGTTCATATCTATGGAAATCCCTCAGTTAAAGTTTGTAAACTAAAAACAGAACATGTATTTAATTATTTAGCTGAAGTAAAAAGAAATGACTAGCAGTAACTAAAGAGACAAAAATTGAAAATTAAAAATTCCTGCCTTTAGAAATGTATTGCCTTGATGCAGAGCCCATTACCTAAAAATAACTTTTAAAATATGTTATGTGTAAGGTATTAGGGGTGTAATAAATGAAGGTGTGTTTAATTCTCTACAAAGAAGAGGTTCCATTTGATGTGGGCCTTGAATACTGGGTAAGAGCTGGCTGAGCAGATGGGAAAGAATGATGCAGGCACAGGAAACAGCACATGCAAAGGCAGAATAGTGGGAAGGTTGCCATGAGGCACAACATGAGAAAGAGAGAGAGCTGGAAAAGAAATCAGGGTCTGAAGGTGCAGGATGCTGTGTGTCATGTTAAGGAGGCTGTAGTTAATTCTATAGCAAGGAGAGCGCCTTTAAAGTTGACCTGTTCACGTTTAAGTTTTGGAGCTGTTTGGCAAGTGGGCAAAGGAATATTTGTGCTGAGAGAAGGGTGAGGAGGTAGTGCTATCACTGGAGTGTATTCCTTATTTTATTTTTTTTCAAGACCATTGCTTGTAACAGGATTATATTACAGTTTGTGATTTAAAATATCAATATGGAATATCCTACAGAGTGAAAATATGTCTCCTGAGTTACATACAAGGTATCTATGCAATTATTGACTTGATTGCTTTCTAATAGTACATTTTATTGATGAAAACAACCCAATTCTCAGAAACACAACTTTTATCTGATCAATAGTACAAGCTTATGACTTGTAATTTGCAGTCTTTCAGCTTATTTTGTGTAGACATAGTTATTTCAAGTTCTTATTGTAGAAAGTGTGTTTGGTTCATTCATACTTGTAATCCTGATACGCTTTTACACTTTAGTTATTTTACAAGGTAACATTGCTGAAGAGAGTAATTGGATTGAGCTTCAAATGAAAATAAATCTAAAATTATTTTTCCTTACAAAAAGTTTAAAAAATAATTAACAAATTTGTGAACTCTGCAGATGTGCAAAAACCTATGCTAAGGTCAGTATATGGCCTTTTCTTCATTTTGGGTTTACTTTTAAGCAAATAAAATTTTGAGTTGCTATAAATGTAAAATTCAAACTTTTATATAGTAACATAAAAGTAAATTTCAGGATGTCTGCAGATTCTGCTGCAGTTGTCTCTGGAAAGGATTTTTGGTAGTAGGCATTAAGAATGAAGCTAAAACTTTGCATCCTATTGTAATTCAATTAAAAAATTTAGCACTGAGTATAAAATCTCTAGCACTAGGAATGAAGATTTTGGTAGAGCATCTTGTCATAGTATACGTAGTGCTCTTATGAAATTCAAAAATGTATAGAGAAGATCTCTGTTTGGAATTGATTGTCAAATGTCTAATTGTTTAAACACACATTTAGAATAACTGAACTATAATTCTTTTGTGAAAACAGTGACATTGAATTAAAAAAAAGTTTCCCTGTGTTGCCTACCAATAATTAGATGTTAAAAAAATGCTTCAACTTAAACCACCTAATTTACAATGGAATTACACTGTTTGTAAATATGTTCATTAAATGAGGCCTCATTTTTTTTCAAATTTGTTGGAAATCTTTAATGAAAATGTTTAATAAATGCACTGTTAAAATTTAAGGTTTCAAAGATTTTTAACAAATTGTAATTATTGAGATCAATGCTTGCAACAGGAAAACAATGTTGTTTATATACCTAAAGTAAAGAAGAAAATGATCAAATTAAACGCCATGAGCTCTGATGGATTCAAGATTTAACTTGTAAATTCTAAAATGGTATTTTAGAATATCCTGACTTGTGGAAATAAACTTTTAATAAAACTCCTATTTTAATTGGATAGTTTAAAAATTCTATATCGGAATGGAAACGAAATTGAGAGGGCCTACAATTTTGCAGTGTCTAAATTTGGAAAAGTATTCAAAGAATTATAGAGACATTTGAATAACTTTTGTGCAAAATGAAGTTCTGTGGAGAACTCAGAATGAAATTACTTGTGCTGTAAAATTAATCTATTTCAACACAAAAATATAAAAATATAGAAATGAGAATAACTTTCATTTAGCAGGTATTTTTCTGAGTACATCAAATCTTTAGAAAGTATATTTCTCGATTAAAAGTATATTGTATATAGAAAATTAAGTGTTATAATTTCAAATTTACTTGTTATACAATGCAATCTTGAAGAATATTGCAGTATATTTTATAGAAAACTTAAAAAGAATGAAGAACTAAAGCAGATTTACAAGAAAGAAACACACAACTCCATCAAAAAGTGGGCAAAGGATATGAACAGACACTTTTCCAAAGAAGACATTTATGCAGCCAACAAACATATGAAAAAATGCTCATCATCACTGGTTGTTGGAGAAATGCAAATCAAAACCACATTGAGATACTATCTTATGCCAGTTAGAATGGCATTCATTAAAAAATCTGGAGACAACAGATGCTGGAGAGGATGTGGAGAAAAAGGAACAGTTCTAGTGGGAGTGTAAATTAGTTCAACCATTGTGGAAGACAGTGTGGTGATTCTCCAAGGATTTAGAAATAGAAATTCCATTTGACCCAGCAATCCCATTACTGGGTATATGCCCAAAGGATTATAAATCGTTCTATTGTAAAGACACATGCACATGTATGTTCATTGTAGCACTGTTCACAATAGCAAAAGCCTGGAACCAACCCAAATGCCCATCAATGATAGACTGGACAGGGAAAATGTGGTACATACACACTATGGAATACTATGCAGCCATAAAAAACGATGAGTTCGTGTCCTTTGCAGGGACATGGATGAATCTGGAAACCATCATTCTCAGAAAATTGACGCAAGAACAGAAAACCAAATACCTCATGTTCTCACTCATAGGTGGGTGTTGAACAACGAGAACACATAGTCATAGGGAGGGGAACATCACACACTGGAGTAAGTTGGGGGGTGGGGAGCTAGAAGAGGAACAGTGGGGGGCTTGGGAAGGAAAACACTGGGAGAAATGCCTGATTAGGTGACAGGGGGACGGAGGCTGCAAACCACCATGGCATGTGTGTACCTGTGCAACAACGCTGTAGGATGTGCACAGATACCCCAGAGCTTAAAGTACAATTTTAAAAAAACCAAAAAGCAAACAAAAAAACTTTAAAAGAATGAAAACATTTCTCAAAAATACTTTAGGGATGGAAATATGTATCAACAGTAGTTATCAGTATATGCTATTTTTAATATTCAACTAATCAATATATTTTTAATTTGTTTATGTTTTTTTATCTTTTTAAAAATTGTAATTCATATTTTATTAAAATAATTTTTGAATAAAACTATAGATTTACCAATTTATAAAACCAATTGTCAGTTAATAAATGTTTCAAAAAGAATATATCTTAATTATTTCAGTAATTTTGCTCACACTCAGATGTATCCTGGTTAACAATGAATTATATAGTCACTTTATTTAGCAGTTGCATGATCTTGAGAAAATAATCACCTCCATTGACCTTTACTTTTCTTGTCTAAGAAATAGAGATGATATTATCTATCACAGTTAATTATGAGGTATAAAGAACAGAATGTATATAAAGTGCTGACCACAGTCCCTACATATAAATATCATTCGATAACTAGCAATATTACTAATATGATGGTTCTTTTAAAAGTGGCTAGTGTTTTGTTTCTCCCAATATAGTAGAGGCTTTTAGTGTACCTCAGTCACTTGGAAATAGCAAGATAGTGTATAAAGATAAACTGTGTGAGCATTAATTCTAGAAGGAAAATGGGCATCTACTGGAATCATGAAGGACATCCCAGATCCCAGGGAGGAGAACAAGAGCAGACAGCCCCCATGATGGTATCTAGCTGATAAAAGTGAGTGAAGTCTCAGTACATGAGAGAGGCAGAGAGTCTCTCTCTGTGACTCACTTTTCCACTGTGGATCTGAGCAACTTAGGCTGAGGGACTGCACTTTGTTTCTTCCAGGTCCTGGAACTAACTTGGAGAGAGGCTTGGAGATGCTGTGAGAGAAAGATACTGGGAAAAGTTGCAGATGTTTTTCCAGACCCAGGACGGAGAACAGGATGTCATTATTTTTAATTTTTAATTTTATTTATTTATTTTTATATATATTTTTTATTGCATTTTAGTTTCCAGGGTACATGTAAAGAACATGCAGGATTGTTACATAGGCACATACATGGCAATGTGGTTTACTGCCTCCATCCCCATCACCTATATTAGGCATTTCTCCCCATGTTATGCCTCCCCAACTCCCTACTCCCCACTGTCTCTCCCCTTGTCCCCCCCACCACAGACCTCAGTGTGTGATGCTCCCCTCCCTCTGTCCATGTGTTCTCATTGTTCAAAACCCACCTGAGTGAGAACATGTGGTGCTTGATTCTCTGTTCCTGTGTCAGTTTGCTGAGAATGATGGTTTCCAGGTTCATCCATGTCCCTACAAAGGACATGAACTCATCATTTTTTATGGCTGCATAGTATTCCATGGTGTATCTGTGCCACATTTTCCCTGTCCAGTCTATCATCGATGGCCATTTGTGTTGGCTTCAAGTCTTTGCTATTGTAAACAGTGCTGCAATGAACATACGTGTGAATGTGTCCTTATAATAGAATGATTTATAGTCCTTTGGTTAAATACCCAGCAATAGGATTGCTGGGTCAAATGGAATTTCCATTTCTAAATCCTTGAGGAATCTCCACACTGTCTTCCACAATGGTTGAACTAATTTACACTCCTACCAACAGTGTAAAATTGTTCCTATTTCTCCACATCCTCTCCAGCATCTGTTGTCTCCAGATTTTTTAATGATCGCCATTCTAACTGGCGCGAGATGGTATCTGAATGTAGTTTTGATTTGCATTTCTCTAATGACCAGTAATGATGAGCATTTTGTCATATGTTTGTTGGCCTCATAAATGTCTTCTTTTGAAAACTGTTCATGTCCTTCACCGATTTTTAGATGGATTTGTTTTTTTCTTGTAAATCTGTTTTACTTCTCTGCAGATTCTGGATATTAACCCTTTGTCAGATGGGTAGATTGCAAAAATTTTTTCCCATTCTGTTGATTGCTGGTTCACTCTAATGATAGTTTCTTTTGCTGTGCAGAAGCTCTGGAGTTTAATTAGATACGATTTGTGTATTTTGGCTTTTGTTGCCATTGCTTTTGGTGTTTTACATGAAGTCCTTGCCTATGCCTATGTCCTGAATGGTTTACCCAGGTTTTCTTCTAAGGTTTTTATGGTGTTAGGTATTATGTTTAAGTCTTTAATCCATCTGAAGTTAATTTTAGTGTAAGTTGTCAGGAAGGGGTCCAGTTTCTGCTTTCTGCAGACTGCTAGCCAGTTTTCCCAACACCATTTTTTAAACAGCGAATCATTTCCCCATTGCTTGTTTTTGTCAGGTTGGTCAAAGATCAGATGGTTGTAGATATGTGGTGTTGCCTCCGAGGCCTCTGTTCTGTTCCATTGGTCTATATCTCTGTTTTGGTATCAGTACATGCTGTTTTGATTACTGTAGCCTTGTAGTATACTTTGAAGTCAGGTAGCATGATGCCTCCAGCTTTGTTCTTTTTGCTTAGAATTCACTTGGCTATGCTGGCTATCTTTTGGTTCCATATGAAGTTTAAGATGATTTTTTTCACTTCTTTGAAGAAGGTCATTGGTAGCTTGATGGGGATAGCATTGAATCTGTAAATTACTTTGGGCAGTATGGCCATTTTCATGATATCAATTATTTCTAACCATGAGCATGGAATGTTTCTCCATCTGTTTGTGTCCTCTCTTATTTCATTTAGCAGTGGTTTGTAGTTCTCCTTGAAGAGGTCCTTTATGTTCTTTGTTGTATGTATTCCTAGGTATTTTATTATCTTTGTAGCAAATGTGAATGGCAGTTCATTCTTGACTTGGCTCTCTTTAAGTCTGTTATTGGTGTATAGGAATGCTTGTGATTTCTGCACATTGATTTTGTATCCTGAGACTTTGCCAAAGTTGCTTATCAGTTTCAGGAGATTTTGGGCTGAGACAATAGGGTCTTCTAGATATACAATCATGTCGTCTGCAAATAGAGACAATTTGACTTCCACCTTTCCTAATTGAATACCCTTTATTTCTTTTTCTTGCCTGATTGCTCTGGCTAGAACTTACAGTACTATATTGAATAGGAGTGGGAGAGAGGGCATCCTTGTCTAGTGCCAGATTTCAAAAGGAATGCTTCCAGTTTTTGCCCATTCAGCATGATATTGGCTATGGGTTTGTGTAAATAGCTTTCATTATTTTGAGATATGTTCCATCAATATCTAGTTTATTGAGAGTTTTTAGCATAAAGGGCTGTTGAATTTTGTCATAGACCTTCTCTGCATCTATTGAGATAATCATGTGGTTTTTGTCTTTGGTTCTGTTTATGTGGTGAATTATGTTTATAGACTTGTATGTTGAACCAGCCTTACATCCCCAGGATAAAGTCTACTTGATCGTTATGGATAAGCTTTTTGATGTGCTGTTGCAATTGGTTTGCCAGTATTCTATTGAAGATTTTTGCATCTATGTTCATCATGGATATTGGTCTGAAGTTTTCTTTTCTTGTTGAGTCTCTGCTGGGTTTTGGTATCAGGATGATGTTGGTCTCATAAAAAGATTTGGGGAGGATTCCCTCTTTTGGGATTGTTTGGAATAGTTTCAAAAGGAGTGGTACCAGTTCCTCTTTGTATGCCTCGTAGAATTCAGCTATGAACCCATATGGACTGGGCTTTTTTTGGTTGATAAGCTATTAATTGCTGCCTCAACTTCAGCCATTGTTATTGATCTATTCAGAGTTTCGACTTCTTCCTTGCTTAGGCTTGGGAGGGTGTAAGTGTCCAGGAATTTATCCATTTCTTCGAGGTTTACTGGTTTATGTGCATAGAGTTGTTTGTAGTAATCTCTGATGATGGTTTGTATTTCTGTGGAATCTGTGGTGATATCCCCTTTCTCGTTTTTTATTGCATCTATTTAATTATTCTCTCTTTTCTTTTTTATTAATCTGGCTAGTGGTCTGCTTATTTTGTTGATCTTTTCAAAAAACCAGCTCCTGGATTTATTGATTTTCTTGAAGGTTTTTTTGTGTCTATGTGTCCTTCAGTTCTGCTCTGATCTTAGTTATTTCTTGTCTTCTGCTAGATTTTGAGTTTTTTGATCTTGCTCCTCTAGCTCTTTCAATTTTGATGATAGAGTGTCCATTTTAGTTCTTTCCTTGATTCTCATGTGGACATTTATTGCTATAAATTTCCCTCTAGAGACTGCTTTAAGTGTGTCCCAGAGATTCTGGTATGTAGTGTCTTCATTCTTGTTGGTTTCGAAGAAAATCTTTATTTCTGCCTTTTTTTCATTGTTTATCCAGTCAACATTCAAGAGCCAGTTGTTCAGTTTCCATGAAGTTGTGCGGTTTTGAGTTAGTTTCTTAATTCTGAGTTCTAATTTGATTGCACTGTGGTCTGAGAGACTGTTTGTTATGATTTCTGTTCTTTTTCATTTGCTGAGGAATAATTTACTTCAAATTATGTAGTCAGTTTTAGAGTAGGTACAATGTGGTGCTGAGAAGAATGTATATTCTGTGGATTTGGGGTGGAGAGTTCTGTTAATGTCTGTTAGGTTTGCTTGGTCCAGGTCTGAGTTCAAGTACTGGATATCCTTGTTAATTTTCCATCTCGTTGATCTGTCTAATATTGATAGTGGAGTGTTAAAGTCTCCCACTATTATTGTGTGGGAGTCTAAGTATCTTTGTAGGTCATTAACAACTTGCTTTATGTATCTGGGTGCTTCTGTATTGGGCACTTATATATTTAGGATTGTTAGCTCTTCTTGTTGCATTGATCCTTTTACCATTATGTAATGTCCTTCTTTGTCTCTTTTGAACTTTGTTGGTTTAAAGTCTATTTTATCAGAGATGAGAATTGCAACTCCTGCTTTTTTTTTTTTCTCCTCTCCATTTGCTTGGTAGATCTTCCTCCATCCCTTTATTTTCAGCCTATGTGTGTACTTGCATGTGATATGGGTTTCGTGGATACAGCACACCCATGGATTTTGACTTTTATCCATTTGCCAGTCTGTTCTTTTGATTGGGGCATTTAGCCCATTTACATTTAAGGTTAATATTGTTACGTGTGAATTTGTTCCTCTCATTTTGATGCCAGCTGGTTGTTTTGCCCATTAGTTGACACAGTTTCTTCATTGTGTCAATTCTCTTTACCATTTGGTATGTTTTTGGAGTGGCTGGTACTGTTTGTTCCTTTCTATGTTTAGTGCTTCTTTCAGGAGCTCTTGTAAAACAGGCCTGTTGGTGATGAAATCTCTGAGCAATTGCTTGCCCATAAAGGATTTTCTTTCTCCTTCGCTTATGAAGCTTAGTTTGGCTGGATATGAAATTCTGGATTGAAAGTTCTTTTCTTTAAGGATGTTGAATATTGGCCCCCACTCTCTTCTGGCTTGTAGGGTTTCTGGTGAGAGATCTGCTGTGAGTCTGATGGGCTTCCCTTTGTGGGTAACCCGACCTTTCTCTCTGGCTGCCCTTAGCGTTTTGTCCTTCATTTCAACCCTGGTGAATCTGACAATTATTTGTCTTGAGGTTGCTCTTGTTGAGGAATATCTTTGTGGTGTTCTCTGTATTTCTTGGACTTGAATGTTGGCCTGCCTTGCTAGGTTGGGGAAGTTCTCCTGGATAATATCCTGAAAAGTGTTTTCCAGCTTGGATTCATTTTCTCTGTCACATTCAGGTACACCTATCACATGTAGATTAGGCCTTTTCACATAATCCCATATTTCTTAGGAGGCTTTGTTCATTTCTTTTTACTTTTTTTTAAATCTAATCTTGCCTTCTCATTTTATTTCATTGAGTTGATATTCAATCTCTGATATCCTTTCTTCTGTTTGTGGATTTGGCTATTGAAACTTGTGTATGCTTTGCAAAGTTCTCGTGTTGTGTTTTTCAGCTCCATCAATTCATTTATATTCCTCTCTAAGCTGTTTATTCTCGTTAGCATTTTATCAAACCTTTTTTCAATGTTCTTACTTTCTTTGCATTGGGTTAGAACATGATTTTTAGCTCAGAGAAGTTTGTTATTACCCACCTACTAAAGTCTGTTTCTGTTCATACTTCAGACTCATTCTCTATCCAGACTTGTTCCCTTGCTGGTGAGGAGTTGTGATCCTTTGGAGGTGGAGAGGCGTTCTGGTTTTGGGTATTTTCATCTTTTTCTTGTGCTGGTTTCTTCCCATCTTTGTGGATTTATCTACCTGTGGTCTTTGTGGTTGGTGACTTTCAAATGAGGTCTCTGAGTGGATGTCCTTTTTGTTGCTGATGAAGTTATTTCTTTCTGTTTCTTAGTCTTCCTTCTAACAGTCAGGCCCCCCTGCTCTAGGGCTGCTGGAGGTCCACTCCAGACCCTGCTTGCCTGGGGATCACCTGCAATGGGTGCAGAACAGAAAGGGTTGCTGCCGGTTTCTTCTTCTGTTATCTTTGTCACAGAAGGATACCCACCAGATGTCAGCCTGAGCTCTCCTTTATGAGGTGTCTCCTTAGTTATATGGGAGTTGGGGAGCTGCTTGAGGAGACAGTCTGTCCCTTATAGAAGTGCAAGTGCTGAGCTGTGAGCTCCGTCGTTCTGTTCAGAGCTGCTGGTCAGGTACGTTTAAGTCTGCTGCAGTAGAACTCATAACGCCTTTTTTTCCCCCAGGTGCTCTGTCCCAGGAAGGTGGGGCTTTATTTATAAGTTTCTGTCATTCTGCTGTCTTTTTTCAGAGATGCCCTGCCCAGCGAGGAGGTAGCCTAGTCACAGTCTGCCAGCAGAGGCGTTGCTGAGCTGTTGTGGGCTCTGCCCAGCTGCTGTGTGAACTTCCTTGCAGTTTTGTTTATAGGGGTATAGTTAGAACTGCTTCAGTAATGGTGGACTGTCTCTGTAATGGCAGACTGCCTCGGTAATGGCGGACTGACTTGGTACTAGTGGACTGCCTCAGTAATGACGGGCTACCTCAGTTGTGGTGGACTGCCTCAGTAATGGCGGACACATTTCCCCCCACAGAGCTGGATTGTCCAGGGTCCAGCTGTGCTTGCTGTGAAACTCTCAATCCAGAGTGTTTCAGATTGCTGGTTCCCTGCCTCAGACCCCTTTTTTTTCAGTTGAATGGGTGACTCTGTCTCTCAGGTGTTCCAGTCACCAGTTGAAATTGCACCCGCAATTGTGTGAGTTTTTGTGCAGAGACTTGCTGTGCCTGCTGGAGAGTTGTGGTGCTTTTCTGCCTGGGAATCTCCTGGTCTGTGGGCATTAAAAATCTTTTGAAAATGTGGTGATCACTCACCCTCTGTGTTTTTGCTGGGAACTGCAATCCAGAGTTGTTCCTATTCGACCATCTTGGATCCTCTCCAGGATGTCATTTTTAATCTAGTTGCATATAAAGTTAGGCATCCTTTGGTGACTTGGCAGCATGGCCATGCAACATTTAGTCTGCCTAAATGCAGAAGTTCCAGTCTATAATGATTGTCTATTAAATTGTAACTTTGATGGTAATATAGTAAAAAGTAAAGCATATTTAAAAAAGAAAAATAATAGATGCTACAAGCAAAGAGACAATCAAGTATTTAAGGAAAACTTTCCACTTGCATAACATTATGCTAGCTATGATGACAAATGAGGGATAAAACAATCTCATAGCCTGCTGTTGGAGATACCACCTACATTCATGAAAAATGATTATGTTTAACCTACTATAGTTTTAAGTGCATCTCTGTGTGGTTACAGAAGTAGAAAAGGAGTTTGAGATAGGAGTGAATACAGTGACCTGGGGTTATTTAATCTTTACAATATGTGTAGCACTATGTAAGAAACTGAAAATACAAGAAGGCAGAGTTCCTATTCCCAAGAAACTCAGAATCTCCTGAAACAAGGAAAGCTTCAGGTTTCAGGTGAGATACACTATTCTGAGCAGTAGAATAGAACTTCACATAGAGGAATAAGCATTGTAAGTGGAATGAGCTTTGTTTATAAGATCGGTTGGCTTGGCTGGAGGGGAGGGAGCATTGGAGAGTGATGGGAGGTAAGCCTGAGTAAGCAAAGTAAGAAATTCTATGATAAAAACACTTGGGATTGCTTTCTGAGCATGGCATTTGTGTGCAGTCTGGCATAAAAATATATTTCTGAAGACCTGCTAGGTTGCTAAGTTTTCTGTTATTAGCTTTATAATTCTTACATTCCTCCTGTATTACATGGAGAACAAATAATATGGGCTTCACTCTTGTTAACACTTGTTCCTGTATCAACCAGTTCTCAATTATGTGGAAGGATGACATTAAAAGCCATACTATGGTGTGGGGTTATTATGTGGGTAGATAAATTTCTTCACACATTTGACACACAAAAAAACATTCTGTACAACAGTAGCATATTAGACCTCATTTCTTTATTTTATAGAAGGAAACCAAGGTCTGTAGCAGTTGCCTAAGATCACACTCAATATGTGGAGGGCTGGGACCAAAACTACATTCTCCTGATGCCTGGCAGGGCCTTTTTCCACTACATCAGCAACTCCACAATGGGATCTCAGGAACACTCATTCCAGATGTGTTAATTGGGGCTCCCAGAACAAAAGTTTTAGGGAGAAAAATAACCTTGGAAATATTGCATGTTAAATCGCTCTCTTGAAGATCCAAAGTACACAGTAGTACGATAAAGATTTATAAGAGTTCCAACAGTAAAGAAAAAACTTATTTAACAATGTTAAATAGTTAAAATGACTTATCTGCAGACAAAGACTTTTCTTTGTATACCTTTCTAATGGAGAATTATTTTCACTTAAGTTTGAAATGACTTCACTACCTTCATCCTCATTTCTGAAATTTAGGGTAGCCTGTTAGGCTTTGCTGCTGGTAGCTGAGATGAGGAGGACTAGAATTCCTACTGAGAGGACAAGCAGAAGGGTTTCACAGCAGGGCTTCAGCCTCACAGATGATTGAAGGAATAACTGGAACCCTGTTTTATTGAGTGTCACTAGACTGATGAGGCTTGTACTGGGCTGAAATATGAGCCAAGTGTATCTTATTTCTCACTTATTGAAAGCAGTGTGGCCAGCAGTTTAGAGCTTGGTCTATGTGTCAGCTAACCTTGCTCTTGCCTCTTAGTAGCTCTGTGATGTTGGGAAGTTATTTCAGCTTTTTGATACTCCTTTTTCTCATCTTTAGGATGGGGCTAATGATTCCTAAGCCTTAGAATTTTTGTAAGGCTGAAATGCTGTAATATAGAACATCTAGTGTGATACGTATAATATATGATATATATGTTTTGTAAGATTCCTAGCACAATTCTTGGCACATAATATGTGCTTGTGTTCAGCTCTATGGGTATTATGTGATAGCTCCTGTTTATGGAGTTGAGTGTGACAGGCCTATATGAGTCCTTTACACATGTAAACATATAGGTAACACACATGTACGTAAGTGTGAGCATTACATTTTGTATATTAGAAATAATAGCTGCCATTTAGTGAAATTTCCTGTATGCCAACCACTCTACTAAGACTTTTTATGAGTTATCTCATTTGATCTTGTCAATGTTCAGGTTCATTCTACACAGCCATAAAAAACGAGGAGTTAGTGTCCTTCATAGGGACATAGATGAATCTGGAAACCATCATTCTCAGCAAACTGACACAAGAACAGAAAACCAGACACCGCATGTTATCACTCATAGGTGGATATTGAACAATTAGAACACATGGACACAGGGAGGGGAGCATCGCACACTGCATTCTTTAAATATTTTCATTTTATGGCGCAGAGAATTGAGGCACAGAAAGGTTGCATAACTTTCCCAAGGTTACATTGTTAATACATTGGCAGAGCCAGGCTTTGAATCCAGTAAAATGTTGTGTTTTACTGCCTCTTTAATGAAGATAAACTATAATTTCATTTTAAAATTTCTATTTTTGTGTTAGACATACAAACATAGTATAATACAATAGATATTCAGAAATTATTTTGAAATACATAAAACAATACTAAAATCAGTATAAATTAAAAAAAATCTATTATACAATCATCTGTAGTTTTCACATGATATATTTCTTTTTAGCCTTTGTGCGAAATTATATTTTTCCTTACTTATAATCGATGTTGTGTTCTTGTTTATCAGCAATAATCATAAATCACAAATTTTAATTTTTATTTTAGTTTTCATAATTGTCATTTTTAATTACTAAATAATATTTCGTTGAGATGACATAAAAAATTTGCCTCATTCCTCTATTGTCAGGCATTTTGATCTTTTCCAGTTCTAATTGTTCTGCATACATGATCTAGGGTCACTTTTCATAAAAATTCATGAAAAAAACCTAAAAACAAACACACAAACCTGAATCATCTATATGCGTTATTGATTTTAAACTTGGTATTTCTTTAACAAACTGAATTCTGGGATTTTAGTTACAGAATATCAGTATCCTTTGGAAAAGCAACTTAGTATATTCTGGGATTTTAAAACGCTAGCCTGGGTTTCACAGATGCAATTCTTTAGAAGAGGACTTGGTACAGCCTGCTCATTCAAGCATCCCCATGGACATTTATCACCACACACATTTTACACTCAGAAATGGGAGAGGTAGTGAACAAACAATGCCAAATTCCTACAGAAGAGAACCCCATTTTATATTATCAGTCATCTCTTGGAATAAGTTATATGGTGTCAATCACTCTGCTAAAATGAACTTACATTGCTGTTTCCATGTTTTCTGTTGTTTTTCTCTTCTCTTTATCCTGTAAGCTATACTCAGAGTATTGGTGTTAATAAAAGAATATTCTTCTTCTATTTCTCTACAAAGATACCTAGTGTACCTCTGTAATCTATGGATCCAAAAAACATTATTTTTCCTAATTGAATCCACCTGCACTAAAATTACATTTTCATTCTCCTTACTGCCTTCATTATTACAAGTTTTGACAGAATATGAGATATTCATACACATTTTATTCATCAGACATTTTCTTTCTGAAGTTATGGAATACATTTAGAAATCGCTTGGTTCATTTTGCCATTTAACATTTAGCTGCTGAATAATGCTTTGCTATCCACTTTTGGATCATACTTATAAATAAACATTTATTGAAGTTTCAAAATTTCTTTTTTTCCCAGTGTCAGGCATACATTAAATTTGGTATTACAATTTATTCCAACAGTACAACGCCTGCTTAGGAAACAGTTCAGTTTTTCACAGTATAATGAAAGGTTAAGCTTTGTGTATCTTTCTTGGAGGGCCAAGTACAGCTTGCTTACATCTGCAACCCTAGGGGAAATGATCACTGCACAAACTTCATATTTTTTAATGGAAAATAACAAGCAATAGCTCTCTAAAGACTCCTTTAAGAAAGGGAAAATTATGGAACTTGAATATTTCCTGAAATGTTTGGCTTCATGATATATTTACATTAGGAACTCACTGTTTTCCTTGAGCCCTCAAACTTTTATTTTAAGACTTGTATCATTCTAAAGCTATAAGTTAACTGCCGAAGGATGGAATTTTACAGGATGTACTGTGGACAGGGTGCGGGCAGAGGAAAGCATATGTTCTCACACTTTAAGTTACTAGGGGAAAAAGGTATTTTAGCCCAAATTGGCATCAGATGGCAGGAAAGTCTTGGTTGGTTAAAAAAAAAGTCTGCTCTGTTGAACCACAATGAATGAGCTCCTCAGAATCATGTACGTTTAAAAAACTGATTCATATTTTTAAGCAAACTTGTAGAAAATTTGGGAAGGAACAGATCTTGACATCGTAGGTCAAGGTTAGATTTCCATCAGCATTTTCATCTTCCACTGCGGTGCCAGTGTTACAATATCCATTCTAACTGAGGAAAATAGAACCAGAGCTCATTCTCAAAATCTCCAACCACCAGACATTTCCACTCAAATATCCTGCCACCATCTGAAGCTTATTTAATGTTGGACTCATCTTTTTACTGCTCACAAACGTATTCCTTTTCTTTCCTTCCTTATGTTAACAATGATTTTCTCATCCCTTAGACATGAAGGCTTGATATTAATTTTAACTTCCTCTCCCTCACATTCGATGAGTCACCAAGTTCTTTATTCCATCTTTCCCATGTATCTGGTCCCCTCCTGGCCAACTCCATAGACTCTTTTTATACCATAGCTTGGAAGCAGCATGCACTTGATCCAGAACAGATTTTTTGGAGTTAGATACCCTGAACTCAAATCCTAACACTGTCATTTACTAGCTTGGGAAAATAAAATAGGATTGTTACAGCCATCTTATACAATTGCAGTAACTAAAAAAATAACATACATAAAGCATAATACTTGACACAAATCAAGCTCTATAAATGAAAGCTGATTTCCATCTTACTGCTCTTCTTTCCAAGCTCAACACTGCCAATTCAGTCTAACTAAACCATTTAACATATTATCTTCACCCTCTGGACTTGCCAGTATTCAGTGCACCCCAAAGCCTGGTTCTAAGCTATGCGGTTATCATCTCTTCCTCTACATACTCGAATGCTTTACTCCATCTAAACAGACTTTTTTTTTTTTTTTTTCCCACAATCCGCAGAAACTGGTTTTCATTTTCCCACCTTTCATTGCTGTTCTCCTTTGGCTCATACTACCCTATTCACTAGGAGAATCTTCTCTCTGTAAGTCTGTTCTACATATCCAAATTTGGTAAACTTTTTAGGATAATGTAAAACCTGTCATTACTGTAAAGTTATGTCTAACTCTGGCAGACGGGAGTAAATTTTGTCATCTTCTGAGCTTTTGTAGTTCTTAGTGTCAATGACTAACTTGTTGGGTATAACCTTATGCCTTATGATATGGCTTTAGTATTACTCTGAACTTTTCTTGATAGTATTACTGTTACTTAATCTTCCATGCATTTATTTCTTAGCTCTTTAATTGTTTTCTCACTTCCTTGAAGGCAGAAAACATGTGTTTTACCTTGTGGTCTCTGTCATAGTATCTGGGACTTAGTAAATCTCACTAATCATAAGTGATTGAATAGGATACAATTACTTATCTGACATTCAGATATCTTGCATTAATACATGGGGCATACTTTTGTAGAGAAATAAAGTTGTGGAGCACTTGCTTTGTGCCAAGTACTAAGCTGGGTAATGGGGATGGAGAGGTTGATAACATGGTTCCTCAAGGAGCTCATTCTGGGAGAAATGGACACGTAAATACATTCATGCAAGAGGGGTGTCAGTTAGTATTAGACATACTCCCAGTACAAAGGAGGCTGTGTTTCATTCTGCATAAGGAAGCAGGGATGGTGAAACAGATAAGCAAAGGAGAAACCTAAGAGCGGGTTCTAAGAGCGGGTTCTTGAATAAGTACTTTGCTCAAGAAATGGATGAGTGTGTTAGTATGTGGGTGGGAAAAAGGAGTATTCTCTGAGGTACATGGGAATTCATAGAAAAGAGACCATCTGTAGGAAATATGATAATCCATTAAGAAGAATATGGAAATAGAGACTTCTGGTTCCAATATGTGGCATAGAAGCAAGTTGGCTACAGTCTCCACCACAGAAAACCGAAAATATGTAGCACCAAGATTTATCACCAGTAATATCCCAGAACTCATATACCAGGAAACACTTCCCAGGGTCACAGAGAAGTGAAAAAACTTCAAGTAGATGGTAAGAGGATAGGACTTCCATTCTGTGATGCTCCTCCTCCAAATCTGGCACCAAAAAATGCAGAAAATTTATTCCCAACTCATGGTTTCTACACTAGAAAAAGTGAAATTGAGGTGAACAACCAGTTTTCCTGACATCCTGGGTTCCTTGGCAGGCAAGATGTTCCTGTCTCAACCCACAGGAACAATTAAGAGTGCCTGAAGGAAGAGATATTCCTGAAGATAGGCAGAGACAAATGAAGGCTGGACAACAGTTCCTAGCCCAGGAAACTCTGCTCTGTAATTCAGCCAAGGGAGATGCCAAATCAGAATGACTGTTCAGCAGCACTGTTCAGGAGGTTTGTTCCCACAGATGTCTTGGGCAAGATCCCCTAGCCGGGTTTCCCACACTGCCAAGATAACCCCGTTAGGGTCTTCCTCATTGAGATAGGTAATGCTCTCATCATTTACTAGCACTGAGGCAAACCTGGGTTTAAGGTGCCATCTAGTGCTGGAAAAAGGCAGCAACTTACCAGAAAAATGATATTTGATAGGTAAATTACAAAGAAACTCTAAGCAAACATATTCAGTAATAACCAGAATGAGCCAAACATAGAAGACTGGCATAAATAACTAATTCTTTAATGCAAAGACATAGACATATATCCACAAGAAACAATAGCAAACAGGGAACCATGACTTCTCCAACTGACAAAAATAAATTTCTGATTGACCCTAATGAGGTAGTGATATGTGAGTTCTCTGATCAGGAATTGAAAATAACACTTTTAAGGAAACTTAGTGATTTCTAAGATACCACAGAAAAAAATCAATTCAGAAACTTATCAGAGAAATTTAACAAAGAGATTAAAATAATTTAAAAATTAAACAATCTTATAACTTAGGAATGTATTTACTGAGCTGAAACATTTATTATAGGATATCTACAAGAAGACTGATCAAGCAGAAGAATTAGTGAGCTTGAAGACAGGCTATTCTAAAATACAGAGGAATAAAACAAAAAAAAATGAAGATTATATATGAGATACAAAAAATTACCTAAAAGGATCAAATTTAAGAAATGTTAATGTTCAAAAATGAGTTCAGTAACAGCAAAGCTTATTCATATAAATAATAACACAAACATTCCAAAATTGAGAAAGATCTAAATATCCAGGCCCAGGATAGAAGGGCACAGAACAGCAAAGAGATTTGACTCAAATAAGACTACTTTAAGGCGTATAATAATTATACTGTCAAAGATCAAGGACAAAGGAAGGAACCTAAAAGTAGAAAGAAAAAGGAAACAAATACTATATAAAGGAGCTCCAATTCATGTGGCAACAGACTTTTCAAAAAAAAAAAAAAAAAGACCCAACTACATAGGCCAGGATGGCATGGAACAACATTTTCAGTGCTGAAAGTAAGAAATTACCACCCAGGACTCCTGTGTCTGGCAAAGCCATTCTTCAAATGTGAAAGAGACATGAAGTTCTTCCCAGACAAAAACAGATAATTCACTACCACTAAAGCCATCTGACAAGAAATGCTAAAGAGAATTATTCAATCTGAAGGTGAAAAAACAATAAATATGCCAAACAAGCAAACATTTAAAGGTATAAAACTCAATGATAAATACATGGACAAGCCCAGAATAATCAAATACTGTAACTGTAGTATGTAGTTAACTAATAATTTTAGTATGAAGCCCAAAAGACAAGTCTATCAAAAACAATAGTAGCTACAACAATCTGTTAAGAGATAGGCAATATAAAAATATGTAAATTGAGACAACAAAAAGTCAGAATTTGGGGAAGATGGAGTTAAAGTACAGAGTTTTTTTTTTTTTTCATTGTTCTTTCTTGTCTTTTCTTTGTGATCTAAGGTAAGTTGTCATCTCTTTAAAATAATTTGTTATATCGATAAGAACTTCTCTGTAAGTCTCATGGTAACCACAATGCAAAATACTATAATAGATCCACTAAAAATAACAAGCAATAAATTAAGCTACACAAGAAGGGAACCATAAAAGAAAATAGAAGCAAAGGAATAAAAAAATACAGGAGTTGCAAAAAAAACAGAAAACAAGTAACAAAATGGCAGTAGTAAGTCCTTAATATCAGTAATAACACTGAATGTGAGTGGATTAAAAGGCAATTAAAAGGTATAGAAGGATAAAGGCTAGACGAATAAATAAATATGACCCAACAACATGATACCTACAGGAAACCCACTTCTTCTATAGAAACACAAATAGACTGAAAATGAAGGGATGGAAAATGATATTATTTGCAACTGGAAACCAAAAAAGAGCAGGAGTAATTATACTTAGATAAAATAGACTGTAACTCAAAAATTACAAAAAGAGAAAAAGAAGGTTACTATATAATGATAAAGGGGTCAATTCAGGAGGTGGATGTAACAATTATAAAATATGTATGCATCCACCACTGGAGCTCCCAAGTATTTAAAGCATTCATAGATCTAAAGGGACAGACAGACTGCAATACAATAATATTAGGGACCTCAACACCTCACTCTCAAGAATGGACAGATCATCTAGAAAGAAAATTGATGAAGAAACTTTGGAGTTAAACTACACACTAGAGCAAATAGGCCTAACTTCTATTTGCAGAACTTTTCATCCAACACATTTGTTTTATCAACACATGGAACTTTCTCTAGAACAGACTCTCTTAATCCACTAAAGATGTCCCAACAAATTCAAAAACAGGCAAATCATATCAAGTATCTTTTCTGACCACACTGGAATAAAACTGAAAACGAGTAACAAGAGGAACCTCAGAAGCTGCATAAAAACATGGAAATTAAACACATGTTCCTGAATAACCAATGTGTCAATGAAGAAAGTAAGAAGAAAATTAAAAAATTTCTTGAAACAAATGAAAATGGAATTACAACATACCCAAATCTATAGGATATGGTGAAAGTAGTACTGAGGTAAGTTTATAGCAATAAGTAACTACATCAAAACAGCAGAAAGTCTTCAAATAAAAACTCAAGGATACATCTCAAGGAAGTAGAAAAGCAAGAACAAACCAAACATAAAATTAGTAGAAGGAAAGGTATAATAAAAAACAGAAATTATTAAAATTGAGACTAGAATAAATGTATAAGACTAACAGAAGCAAAAATTGGTTTTTTGAAAAGACAAAAGTGACAAACCTCTAGCTAGACTAAGAAAAATATGGAGAAGTTCCAAATAATCAGAAATGAAAAGGGAAACATAGCAATTGAGACCACAGAAATAAACAGAATCATTAGAGACTATGATGAGCAACTTTATGCCAACAACCCCAGGAAACCCTAGAAGAAATGGATAAATTCCTGAATCCATATAACCTACCAAGATTGAACCATGAAGAAAAGGAAAACCTCAACAAATTAATGTGTAATAAGGTTGAAGCTGTAATAAAGTCTTGCACTGATGGCTTCACTGCTGAATTCTATCAAAAGTTTAAAGAACTAATACCAATTCTACTCAAACTTTTTAAGAAAATTTAAGTGGAGGGAATACCTCCAAACTCATTCTATGAGGTCAGGATTGTCCTGGTACCAAAACCAGACAAGTACACAACTAGAAGGGAAAACTACAGGCCAATATCCCTGATGAACACAAATGTAAAATTCCTCAACAAAATACTGGCAAACCAAATTTGACAGCACATTTAAAAGATCATTCACCATGATTACATGGGATTCATCTCAGGGATACAAGGATGTTACAACATAAACAAATTAAAAAAATAACATTACATTAATGGCACCACCAACAAAAACACGTATGATCAGTTGAATAGATGCAGATATAAAAAAGCATTGAATAAAATTCATCTTCCCTTTATGATGAGAACCCTCATAAATTAGGTATAGAAAGAACATACCTAAAATAATAAAGGCCATATATGAACAACCCACAGCTAAGATTATATTTAATGGAGAAAAATTGAATGTCTTTTCTTTAATATCTGAAAAAATACAAGGATGCTCACTTTCCTCACTGTTATTCAATGTAATACTGGAAGTCCTGATCAGAGCATTTAGGGAAAGAAAGAAAGAGCATCCAAATTGGAAAGGAAAAAGTCAAGCGAGGCTTCTTCACAGACATTATCTTATACTTTGAAAAACCTAAATTATCCATCAAAAAGCTGTTAGAACTAATAAGCAAATTCAGTAAAGTTGCTGGATACAAAACTGATGAAAAAAATCAGTAGTATTTGTATATGTCAATAGTGAAGAATCTGAAAAGGAAATCAAGAAATCAGTTCCACTTATAGTAGCTGCAAAGAATATAAAATATGTAAGAATCAATTAACCGAAAAAGTGAAAGATTTATACAAGAAAATCTATAAAACACTAATGAAAGAAATTGAGTAGGACACAAGAAAGGAAAATATATTTTATGCTCATGGATTGGAAAAATTAATATTATTGAAATGAGAATACTACCCAAGGCTATTTACAGATTCAATGCAATCTCTATCAAAATACCAGTGACGTTCTTCACAGACTTGGCATGGTGCTGGCATAACAACAGACACATAGATCAATTGAATAGAAGCAAGACCCCAGATATAAATCCACATACCTACAGTGAACTCATTTTTGACAAAGGCACCAAGAACATACAATGAGGAAAGGATTGTTTCTTCAGTAAGTAGTACTGGGTAAACTAGATAACCATATGCAGAAGAATGAAACTAGATTCCTATCTCACCATAGATAAAAAACAAATCACAATGGATTAAAGACTTAAATTTTAGATCTGAAACTATGAAACAACTAGAGGAAAATGTTGGGGAAATGCTACACAACATTGGTTTTAGCAAAGATTTTTTTGTGTAAAACCTCAAAGATTCCAGCACCTAATTAAAATAGATAATTAGGATTACATCAACCTAGAAAGCTTTTGCATAGCAAAGGAAACTGTCAGCAAAGTGAAAAGATAATTCCCAGAATTGGAGAAAATATTTGCAAACTATCAATCTGACACGGAATTTATAAACAGAATGTAAGGAGCTCAAACAACTACAAAAACAACAACAACAAAACCAAAACACACACCACACAAAACAAACCAATTAAAAACAGGGCAAAAGACCTGAATAGACATTTCTCAAAAGGAGACATATAAATGACTAACAGGTATATGAAAAAATGCTTAACATCATTAATCATCAGAAAAATGCAAATCAAATCTGCAGTGAGATACCATCTGCAGTTAATATGGCTTTTATCAAATAGGGAACAATGGATGCTGGTAAGGATATGAAGAAAGGGGAACCCATGTACACTGTTGGTGGGAAGGTAAATTAGTTCAGCCACTATTGAAAACAGTGCAGTGGTTTCTCAAAAAACTAAAAGCATTTCACTGCTGAGTATATATCCAAAAGAAAGGAATCAATATATTGAAGAGATATCTGCACTCCAATATTTATTGCAGCCTATTCACAGTAGCCAAGATAAGAAATCAACCTAAGTTTCTACAAATGGATAAATGAATAAAACATACACACACACACACACACACACATATACATATACACATACACAATGAAATATATTAAGCCATAAGAAAGAGTGAAATCTTGTCATTCACAGCAAGATGGATGGAGTTGGAGATACTATGTTAAGTGAAATAAGCCAAGAAGAAAAAGACAAGTATCACATTTTCACACGCATGTGGGAGTTGAAAAAGTGGATCTCATTAAGATAAAGAGTAGATTGCTTGTTACCAGAGCCTGGGAATGGTAAAGGGGATGGGTGGACAAAGACAAACTGATTAATGGGTGCAAATAGGTAGTTAGAAGAAATAACTAGTGTTTGCTAGATCAGTAGGATGACTGTAGTTTACAAAACTCTATTGTACATTTCAAAACATAGAGGGGAATAAGTTAAATGTTTCTAGCATACAGAAAAGACAAACATATCAGATGATGGCTATCTCAATTATCCTGATTTGATCTTTACATATTAATGTATTATATTATCACATGTACAACTATTATGCATCGATAATAATTTTTTTACAAAAGAACATGGAAAAGAAATAGAGATGACTTTTTAAAAATGAATAATCTGGAATTTAATTTCTTAAAACATATTCACACCAAATTCCTCTCTTTTCCTCCCTCTCTCCTTCTCCCCTTTTTCCCTCTCTGTCTCCCTCCCCTCCCCTTCCCTTTCCTTTCCTTTCTTTCCCTTTCCCTTTCCTTTCCTTTTTTCCCCATTTAGGCCAGAAATCTGGAGTAATGTAAACCTGCTAGGATGTATGACCTCTTGCTGTGTGCCAAGCTCTGTGCTAATCTCCATCATATATGATCTAATTTAACCGTCAAACAACCCTATGATGTCAGCATTATTTCTGATGAAGAACTTGAGGCTTAGGGTAGGGAAAATAACTTGCTCAAGGTCAGATAGTTGACAAGTTGCATAGCCGAGGCTCTAACCCCACCTTTCTCTGAAGTCCCTGCCCTTAAGTCACAAACAAAACTGCTTCACTCTCCCTATTCCACTCCATAATATTCAGCACATCATAAATCCTGCCATTTTTAACTCCTAAATATTTTTCATTGTTTTCATCCCTGTTACCACAGCAGCTCTTGCCTAGACAATTATCACTTCCTCCTGATAGGTCTGATTGCATCTAGCCTTTCTCTAGTTATGGCTGTCTTAGATGGTGGTCAAAGTGATATGCTTGAAAGGCTGCAAGTCTTCTTGTTGACTATCAGACCCTTTAGTCAGGTGATGCTGACTGATAGTTTGGAACACACGTTGAGAATTACTGCCCTGTAGTGTTTTGCCTGAGTTCAGAAGAGGAAATGAAGCCATGAAAGGTAAGAATATGGCAGAGAGAAGACTGAAGAGCAGAGAGTAACCCCTGGAAGATCCAGTAAATCATTTGGTCTTTGTTTTTATACTGTACTTTAGATTCTGGGGTGCATGTGCAGATCATGCAAGATTGTTGCATAGGTACATTCATGGCAAGGTGGTGGTTTGCTGCCTCCATTCCCCCATCACCTATACCTGACATTTCTTGCCATGTTATCCCTCCCCACTCTCCCTCCCACTTTCCCTCCCACTTTCCCTCCCTTAGCCCACACCAAAGGATCCCAGTGTGTGATGCTCCCATCTCTGTGTCCACATGTTCTCATTGTTCAACACCCACCTATGAGTGAGAACATGTGGTATTTGGTTTTCTGTTCTTGTGTCAATTTTCTGAGAATGATGGTTTCCAGCTTCATCCATGTCCCTACAAAGGATGTGAACTTGTCATTTTTTATGGCTGCATAGTATTCCATGGTGTATATGTGCCACATTTTCTTTGTCCAGTCTATCATTGGTGGGCATTTGGGTTGGTTTCAGGTCGTTGCTATTGTAAACAGTGCTGCGATGAACATGCATGTGCATGTGCATGTGTCTTTACTTGAATGTTTTGCATCACAAATATAGAACTTGAGAATGAACGAGCTCACTGCTAGGTAAAGTCAAAGAAAAGAAAACTGATTCACAGATAATTTCATGTATGCATTAAAAGAAAGTCTGAGCAGTAGGAATTTGCATCATCATTGAAAATCAATGTGGAAGTATATGTTGTAATTTTTCACTTTGGTATTTAATTTTCAGAAGCTATTTTTTGTATCTAGTTTTCCAGATACACATTTTATTAACACAGTTCAGTAATGTAGTATTGACATAGTTAAGTAATACAGATTGATTTGACTTAATATAAAACTGGGAGAACATGATGAGTAGGTTACATTTTATATTTTTCCACATTCTTTTATTTATATTTAGATTGAAGTTGGAAAAAACAATCACTTTCAGAAAGCAAACCCTCTTGTGCCTGGTGCTCAGCTGGAATATTGTCCTGGCCTCTGCATGGGTATGGCATGTGTATACACAGGTGTGTGTCCTTGCACTCAGAGATTGGGACTCTTAAGCAACTCTAATTAGAAAGTTAAATAAATACAGAAAGCTTTAAGAATTATCTCAACCCTATTCTCAATCTATGTAGCTATCTCTGGATCAGGCTGTTGTGTGATATGAAAATCTTTCCTATGTTAGGAAGCAGAATGAAGTTATGATGTATTAGTTTTATTGTGTTAATTTTTCTTTCAGTGTAAAATTTAAGAGATTAAAACCAAAATAGAATTACATAAACTAAACTGTGTACTCAGTTGTGTACCTCTGTATGAATAATTATATAAACGTGTCCAAATTGTTCCTAGAATGTTGTTTTTTTATTCATTTAAACTGCAATATGAACTCTTAATCTCATTTTTGATAAATGATTATCATAAATTATCTACAAGTGAATTCCTTTTCTACGATTTTATTTTTTTTATAACCCTGACCATGCTTTTTAAATTATGTGTTTGTCATGCTTGGCAGTCCCTTCCATGTTTGGCCATTCCTAAGCTTCTGTAATTCCAAAAGGTCATTGTGTGCCCTGACCTCCTGCTGGGAGAACTGCTTTTTTCTCTCTCCAGATGTTTTGCAATTTAAACTTTTATTGCTGTAATCTGTATACAAGTCATATATGAAAAGTGTCAAATATCATCGTCCAGCAGTGAAATTAGGATTCTTCCAAATTGGAGGGAAATGTTAACAGAGTGCATATGCGTCCTGCCAGTGTTTCTCCTGGCAAGCTGGCTCTGAGAAGGCTGTTTTCCTTTTAGCCATCTGTGCTTCCATAAACAATCTGCAGTGGTTTTTTCTTCTAATTCAAATTCTAGCAGCTGGATTTCCTCCTTAGTTCCTTTTGATGCTGTGACACCAGTAGCATCGCACCCATGAATCTTTGTGCTTCTTTCTACTTTTAGGGATTATATCACCAAAGATGTTAAATAAGCAGTTTACATGAGTTTCCCACAGGAGGATTCTGCAATGCATGTGCTAAAGTAGGCCAACTGAGGCCTGGGTGAGAAAATGGAATAGAGCGTTTTATGCCACCTGCCCAACTTTAAATGTCCATGGATCTTCTTCTGTATTTAAAAACAGGTCAATCTTCCTATCTAGTTAACTTTTTGTTTGTTGAAAAATCTACCTCTATCACTCTATCCCCACTATCTACCAATGCTGCCTATTTCTAGTATCATGCACTTCAGCTTTTTGGATTTAGTTCAAAAAAGTGTTTTCTGTTTTTAATAAAAAATCTTGTTTTATTAGCTGTTTATAAATATAACCTTGCCTAGTAAAAGTCTTTAGATATGTAATTAGTGTTGCTATACATGTAATATATAATATTCATAGAACAGAACACACACTCTTCATTCCTATTTAAATTCATCTAATGCATATTTTGCTTTTCAATGGAATTAGCAGTCATTAAAATTGAAAATTTTCAGAATATAGTATATTGCCTTCTTTTTACAATTTAAAAAAGTTAAAAACAAAACTACAGTAGTGATTTCTTTAATTATATTTCCGTGCAAAAGAGTCATGTTGCAAAGTCTATCAATTATTTTTTTTTTAGAGGAAAGACAAATGTCAGAAAATAAGATATAAACAAAAAAATTTCAAAATATTTTTCAGGGAGATTTGTGAGTAGTTGAATTGGCAACCTGATAGTTGAAAACAGAAGACCAAGAGAGAACACGATGACTTTATAAAAAAATAAAAAAATAAAAAAAAACCCAAACCAAAAATTAAACTAAATAATAGCAAAAAACCCATGCAGATAAAGACAAATTAAACCATCCAAACACTAAACACTTTTCACTGTGATACCAAAGATTTGAATTTAATAAAACATTCAAGTAATTGATCAGTATTCCTCTTTTCACTGATAAGTTTTGTTGATTTGTAGGGTAAAGACATTAAAAATGAACTTGGCTATTGGTCTTAATAAGGTACTTTTAGTTTCTTGTAGTTTTGTATCACTAAACTTAGTAAGAAATATTTTCCTGAATTCAATAAGAATAATGAAATATTCCTTGAGAAAATGTTCTTAAATTCCTATGAAATATTAATTAATGAATCCTGATAATAATGCTGAGCATCCAATAGTACACGGATACTCAGGAACTTATTTTCATTAGCTAAAAGTTCCACAGGGTCAGTGGTTATTTTCTTCATTGTGGTCCGAGTGTCAATATGGCGGGCACTCAATTCATGGCAGAAAAAAAAGTGAATGAGTGTTAAATTAATGTTTGAAATTCATTACTCTTAAGTGGCATTATAGGAGATGAAAAGGCAAAAAATCAGAAATTCTGGTTTTGTTACTTGGCCATTTGCATAACCTTGAGGGAGGCACTTGATAGCTGCTGACTTCCATACCCTTAAAATGAAGGGGTTGGAATAGACAGTTTCTAAATTCCTTTGCAGCATTCTTCCAGGTTGATCTCTAGGAGGAGCAGTATCATCTCATTTATGCGATAAGTATTTATTGAGCACTTTGCTAACACCATGCCAAAGTAACACAGAAGGTAGGACATAATGGAAAAAATAATTTAAGTAAACAGATAAACTTGGATAAACGCTGTGAAGGGAATTCACTGGGCTTTTTCAGAGACTGTAACATGAAGGGAATCCAGATTAGGAGTTTGTTGGGATCTCTTTGGGCATGTGATACTTCTGTAATTCAAAGTAGAATTTAGGCAGAGGATGAGAGGAATGAAAAGTATTATTAGAAGATAGTACAAAAAGTAAAAACCCAGAGGAACTGAAAGAAAACATTATGTGGTAGGCACATACTGGATGATGTTACAGAGCAGCAGGTGAGGAAGAAGAGAAGCAAATTAGGAGGCTGTTGCTGTGGTCCAGAGGAGGGACAGGTAGTTGGGGACTAGGATGAGACAGTGAACTGGGGAAACGTGGATGAAATCGAAATTTATCTTGTGCCCACAGCCAACAGTACTGTGATAGACTTTTTATGAAGCATGAATGATCAGGCACCAACAAAAGTGATTCCTAAAATTCTTCCTTGCTTAAGCCACTGAGTAATGGACATCTCATTAGTCAAGGTGAAGAATTCAAGTGGGCAGGATGTTGGTGCATATCAAGTTTGACCCTTGGATGTTAAGTGGAGATATCAAGTAGGCAATTGGATGTATTCAGCTCAGGGGTGAGGCTAGGAGTCAGCAGAATATATAGATGGCATTTAAATTATGGAATTTGGAGTAATAAAAGTGCCACTATATCGAACCTCAAGCAACTCCAATACTTTTTGTTTCAAGAGGTATTTAATGTTATCTGATCCATTAGGATGCCTTTTTCAGTTGCAGTGATATGTGAACTCGTCATTAATAGTGAAGTTTTAGCAGCAAAATTTTGCAGAGATTTGTGTCTCTTTAAATCCACATTTTCCAAGTATTAAAGAAATACTTTTGTATCAAAGAGTAATCTTTGATTAGAGGTATATTTATGCAATATATGTATATTTAAATGTGAATTTGCTCTATGAAACTCAGATGGGAGAAAAGTCACATTAATATTTTGTGTTACTCTAACTTCACAGGGCTTTTATCCTCCATGCTTTATTGGTGGGCAATTTAACCTTAGTTTTCCCTTTCTGAGAAGGTTCTATTCTTTCAGAGGCCTTGACAGAAGTTCTAGGAATTTACCTGGTCAGAAGACTTGGCCAAGGATCCTCTGAGCTCTTCACTTTCCCGTGGTTGAACTGCTCAAGGCATCTGCAGCTTCACCAGACACTGAGAAGTTCTCTTTGCCTTAAAGAAAGCCACGTAGGATTTAGTTTTGAACAACAGTTTGGGCTGATCTTCCAACCAGAATTCATAAAATATCATTCACTTCTTCAACAGCCTAAGAGTAAACAACTTGGCTAAGAAAACTCTCTTTTATTTTATAACACTCTGCATTTCTACATGGGTTTCTTGGATAAAGGAATCCAGGCTGTGAGCACTGCAGGCTCTTCCTGTACCCAGGAGAGGCTGGCGCTGTCAGATCACAGACAACCCCTCGTCTACCAAGTTTTCATCACCAGGGAGAGTTTCAAGTTTTTCCTCTTTCCTAACAGGATGAGAGACTATTTTATTGTGGGACCAGGCAATTTATCTCCCTAACTGGTTTGCAGTTCTCAAAGTCCACAGGCCTGCCTTTGCTTTTACACTTTCTCAGGCTTTGATGATGTCACGTTGATGCGTATAGCCTGCCACAAAACGTGTACCTTCCCCACAGGCAAAGCTGGGCACTTGCCCTTCTCTAACTTCCTATAGGTATTTCTGAATCCTTCTGTTTTGTGGTTGTACAGTGTTATTTGTAGCCAACTATAGACTTAGACCTCCTCCTGTAAATCCTTGTAGCTTTGCATAATGCTCAGTCACATAGTAGGCAGCTTGATGGACATGCTCATTTGTACATATGAGTGAGCACACTTGTTTATACAGTGTATTTTGGAAGGGATCTCAGGAAAGGAGTTTATACCAGCCTTCCCAAAATCTGACAAAGTGCCTGCCTTGGCTTTTTACCTGTTCTGATAATGCCTTGTTTGCTCTACAAACACCAGGCCAGTTCCCTTGAAACCCATTTGACACCTGTTTCTTAAATCTTGATGTGAGCCATAACTTTCTTTCTCTGTTCTTTCCTTTTTTAGCATTAGTAGTTGAAAGAAGATTAAAGAAGTGTCAGATTTTAGGCAGATTTATCTCAGAGCAAATTAAGTTGCCAAACATTGCACTCCTACTCTTATTTTGAAGAGATTGATCCACATTTCCTGAGTCTAAATGTACTATCTTAGACTTTTCAGGCTGCTGTGACAAACTACCATAGATTGGCTGGCATATAAACAACATAAATTTATTTCTCACAGTTCTGGAGGCTGCAAAGTCTGAGATCAAGACACTTGGAGATTCCATGTCCAGTGAGGGCATGGGTTTTGGGTTCACAGACAACCATCTTTTTGCTATGTCCTCATATGACAAAAAGAACTCTGTTCTTTTCAGCCTCTTATAAGGGCACTAGTCTCATTCATGAAAGCTCTTCCCACATGACACAAACATTCTATCTGTAGCAGGTACCCTAGCCAGAGCCCTCCAGATCAGTCTATTGTTATAGTTTATATATGCAGACATCTTTTCAACCAGCCTGCTGGTATTTATCCAAAAGGCTGACATACCCTGCTCTCTGGTGGTCAACCACATCTAGAAGCCTGTTTGATTACTTGAGACATTCATTCAAAGTCACTAAAGTACTAATGGCTTTTGCAGCATGAAGATCACCAAGATTTGGTCCTAAGACTGTCCATTGGCTACCCACCATTCCTAAAGTATTTGGTAATATGTCCTAGCCATAGTTCATATGTTTCTTAGGATGAGAATATCATTTTTGGAAAATGAACTCAATTATTGATAATTTACTTTTTTCATCAAAAGGAGTACCGCATTCCTACTGTCTACTCCAGCATATTAGCTGATGTCTTAACTGGCATGTTAAGGTGTGGCGCTATAGGGATGTTTTCACACCCAAGTACTCTGACATCCTGATCACTGTATGTTCTTTTTATTTAAAAAGAGATTTCATTTTGGGAAATTCAGGATCTGAGATACGAACATCAAAAATCAATTTCCATGCTCCTCCATTTTTGGTATTTTTCTAGTAATGAGAGAGAAATCTATCTCTTGAGCAACAAAACTGCACTCACCTTTTTTTTCTTCCTCAAATTTTTGAGTATCTGTCTATATTTTCTTAGGAGATTCAAAGCATTCTGAACATGCTTTCAAACCTAGTTCTTTCACATGCGTTTTCTCACTTTCATCTTTTTCAGCATCCCATTCATCTTTGTACAGCAGTTTTCCAACAGGGTCACAGCTGTGACTAGTTTCTTCAACAGTCTAAACTCAGTGGGAAGTGAATATGAAACCATTCTGTTTTTCTCCAGTCACTTACTGAAACCATACTCAGATGAATCTCTCTCTTTTTTTTTTTAATAACTTAACATCTTGGACAGATTAACATCTTAGACATCTTGGACAGATCTTGGGTCACTTTAGATTATTTAAAGTGAGTCCATTTTGAGACTCTAATTTCCTGTCTGATTGAAACTTTAGCCCCTCTTCTTTCCCCAGTAGATCTGAAATGGAGAGTGATCATGATCTCCTCTTTTATTCCTTTTTTACTTGTGGGAGGGAGGCTGGGCCTGCAATCCCCCAGGAATAACTCTTCTCTCTCTTCTCTCTTCTTATGCTATATAGCTCTTTCAGTGAATGGAACAGGGAGCAGAAGTTGGAGAATATATTACATCACTGTTGTAGCTGGCTACTACTGTCAGTCATCACTCTTTCTGTGAATAACACTGACTTGCTGTGTTAGCCTTGCTGTGCTGGCTCTGAGGAGAGGCAGGTGTGTATTTTCAGAGGGCCCTATGGGGGCCTCCTATTCCACAATTTTTGACATGAGAGATTTGGTTGCAGCTTCAGCTCTTCCAATTGTTTACAGAATTACCTACTGTTGCCTCAGTCAGCAGCCAGCCTTCCTGGGTGGCAAGTCTGCTCAAGTTTTAAGGCTGTGTGTTGCTCTAGTTATTTGTGATTTGCTTCAGGATATGGGCCTGGTAGTTGTTGTCACTTTATGTCTAGTATTTGGCTCTAGCAGTCAATTCTGGGCTTCTGAAAGAAACTCCACTCAAAAATAACATTGCATGAGTCACGATAGGATAGGTTATGTAGCAGTTGCAATTACAACATCTCAGTGACTTAACACAGTGTTTATTTCTCGCTCACTTTATAAGTCCAGCACAGATTAGTGGGAGGGCTCTGCTCATTATAGTCAGTCCAGAACTCTAAACAATGGAGGATCCATTTTGTCATATACTTTCATAATTACAGAGAGAGGAAAAGATAAATGTGTAGTGCTCCCCTCCCTGTGTCCGTGTGTTCTCATTGTTCAACACCCGCCTATGAGTGAGAACATGCAGTGTTTGATTTTGTGTTCTTGTGTCAGTTTGCTGAGAATGATGGTTTCCAGGTTCATCCATGTCCCTACAAAGGACGCGAACTCATCGTTTTTGATGGCTGCATAATATTCCATGGTGTATATGTGCCACATTTTCCCTGTCCAGTCTATCATCGATGGACATTTGGGTTGGTTCCAGGTCTTTGCTATTGTACTACACACTGGGGTCTGTTGGGGGGAAATAGGGGAGGGACAGCGGGGGGTGGGGAATTGGGGAGAGATAGCATGGGGAGAAATGCCACATATAGGTGAAGGGGAGGAAGGCAGCAAATCACACTGCCACGTATGCACCTATGCAACAATCTTGCATGTTCTTCACATGTACCCCAAAACCTAAAATGCAATTAAAAAAAAAACAGATTATTGACAAAAGATGTATCTGATTAACCCTCTGATGATTTCCATACTAAAATATATTTTCCTAAAATATTTTAGATAGCATTTTTTCTTCAAATATTTTAGAGATAATCATTAATTTATAGTTTTAGTATTATATCCCATTGTTTTTTAAACTGATGTGATAGCTAAATGCTTTTATATTAAAAAAATTACTTGTGTTTTCCTTTGATTTTTACAGAAAACTTGCTTAAGTAATATTTATGGAAATGCAAAAAAAACCTATTCTTGTATGAAATAATATTTCTTTGTATAAAATCGTGTATCTCTTCTGGACAATCAGTGCTTTTATTTTTATACTATATATATTTTATTGAGTAGAATAGCTCATCTAAACAATTTTCTTTAATTTTTATATGTATTTTATTTATTTGAAAAACACAAGGTGAATGGTTTAATAAAAATCATCAATAAACAAAAAAAAAAGAAGAAGAAAGAAAAGTTCTAATTCTCAGAATAATGTAACAAATCTCAAAAGAGGTTCTCTTACTGTTTTACCAATTTGGAAATTGAGTTTTAGGAATTTTTGAATTGTTAGCCAAAAAGCCAATAAGATAAAAATGTGTGTGATACAAGATATCTATATAATTCAAGGCCTGTACTTGATCCAATAAACCCTACTGACAGAAAAAAAAAAAAAAAAGATAAATGAGGAATCTCACTTTACTAAAGCTTCTATCTGGAAGTGACATAAATCACTTTTTATTGGTCAAAGTGTGCAATATTTCTTAAGAAATATTGCACATGAAGTGTAACACTTTCACGTGTCAGGAAGGAGAATGGGAACCCTTGCGAATAGCCCTAGTGACTGCCAAAGTCTGCCCTTTATGATCCCCAAATATTTGGTTTCCTCTTACCCAAAAGTTCCATCCAGTGACTGAATCAATTTTTGAGTCCAGGATCTCTGAATGGTGCTCCACGATCTTTTTATCAGGTCTGGGCATGGCTCTTGTTAGTCTGCAGACATGTAAATATGAATGAAAATTGTCTATCTCTGATACACCCATTATACAATGGTGGGAGAGGGATAGGATAAAAACGACAACAGAATCCTCATTAAGTAAGGGGAAGAGTGTGAGACACAAAGCACTGCACAGCAATTCTGAAATCCAGCCAGGCCTACACTGACCGTGAAAAATGTTACTTAATAGGACCCCAATTCTTCCAATTGGGAGGGCTTCCCATTCACTACTCCCCAGGGTTCTTGGCTCTGCCGCTCAGAATATTCTTCCTTTTCCATTACCCTTTGATTTAATCTAAAGTAGACACTGGGAAAGTTGTCTGCCATTGAGTACTGAGGAATTTTATCAGTCTGCTTCATAACTGTGGAAGGTTGGAGACCTAAAATCATTTTAAGTCATTTTATTTCAGTTTATGTATGTGGTCTCTTTGGTAGTATAACTGTATTAAAACATATCATCATATCTATTAGATTACATACAATTTTGTATGCCAAGAACCACACATAGTTTATTTTTAGACATACTAATTAGGTTTATTTGATTTACCCCCATCTCCACCTTCTGTTAATTACGGACCTATTAGATTTTTTTTTCTTTCCTCTAGACCATTTTTTCAATGGAAAGAAATAAGTAAGCATTAAGCCTGTAGTTGCACTTGCTCTTCTTGCCTTTATAATCTAGCTAGAGGTTATAAGAATGGGTTTGAAAGCTATACTCTTGATTTTATCGTTATTGAATTATAATTGGCCTTATCATTGTAAGGCATTCTTAAGCTTTTCTTTGACAAGTTGAAAAAGGAAAATTAGCAGCTTTGTGTGTATGTGTATTTTTGCTATTCAATTTTTATTTCTAAGAAAGTGGCTGAAGTTAGCCAATTCTTTTCTGAACTCATTTATTTTTCATAATACCTTATCAAATGAAGCCAATAGCAATCAGCACCCAATGCTAACATTACCTTCTGATCTCTTTTATGAAAGCTTCAGGCTTTTTAGATACATCTTCTTCCTTCCAAGTCATTACGGGAAAGAGTTTTACTAAAAGTACTATTGATTATAATCTTTCTAGCTTCCAATAACAGTTTCCTTGCTACTTACCACTTGATTACTAAGCAATTCTATGTATTAATAGTTTTTTATGTATTATGACTATATTTCACATTGGGTTCTGATTTATATACCAATCAGAATATGTTTGTTATTCTGTATATTGCAAGTAGTGTTTGCAAGAATATGCTGTACTAACAAACATCTCTAAAATTTAAGTGGTTTTACCAAACAAAATTTATTAAAATTCAAGTAGATTAACTAAAAAAATATTTCTTGTTAAGGTTACATGTATAACACAGGACAATAGAAGAGCTTTGCTTGTATAGTTCTTCAGGTATTCAGGTTGATGGAGGCTTCAGTTGATGGATATTCCATATAACTAACTTTCATTGGCTGTAGCTAGTCACTTGGACATGCATAACTTCAAGCTGACTAGGGAAGACTAATACTACCAGATGCCTGGAAAGAAGACTGGAATGTTTGTGAACAGTCCTAATTAGTTGTAGCTTTTAACATTTTAATTTGCCCATCTGTAGTGCAGATGTTAGAATTGCTAAAAATCAATTCTGATATTTCTCTAAGCCTGCTTCTTCCATGGTACTCCCAGTCTACTTAATAGCAATTCTATTTGTTAAATTATTTGATTGAACATTGTGTATCTTTCACATTTATCTTTTTATTGCACGCAGCATTCAATAGAATAACCAATCCTATTGATTTTACCTTCAAAATATATGAACAATTTTATTGCCACTTCTTACTACTTTCATCCCTACTACCCAGATCTAAGCTACTGTTATTGTTAATCTTCTAGCTAGTTGCTCAATTTCTGCACTTTAATTCTGTATAATTATTCTTAGCACCCTAATCATATTAATGCTTTCAATGCATAAAACATGTAATTTCTTTGCTCAAAACTCTCCAAAAATGCCACATTTTACTGCATGACCCAGCACCTTCCAAATTCTTCTGTCCCTCTCAAGTCCTTCCCTTTTATGTTCCCTTGCTCACTCTACTCCAGCTGCATTATTTTCCATACAGCCCCTTAACACACAATCACACACTGTTCATTTTCTTCTCCAAGAGATCTAGTAACTTACTCTCACCTCTTTCAGGTGGCTACTCAAATGCCCCTTTGTCAATGAAGCCTTTGCCAACCAATGCGTTAAAATGTCCACCCTCTCCCCGATTTCTGCTCTGCTCTACATTCATAGCAATTATCATCATCTAATATATTTTTATTTATTTATTTTATCATCTCTATCCACTAGAATGTCAAACCCAAGGGAGCAAGAGGGCTTGTTTCTTTTCTCTTTTCTCTTTTCCCTCCTTCTTCTTCTTCTTCATTACTATTATTTTTTTAAAAAAACTTTTTTTAACGTTGCTGTATCAGAAGAACAGTGCCTGGAACATAGTAAGTACTCAGGAAAGTTTATCAAATACATGAGCAGAATATTGGAGCATGAACAACAAGCAGATCCATGAAATCTAGCTGAATAATCACACAGAAATTGTCTTACATTGTGAAAGTGATGGTGAAGAAAAGAAGGATTTGCCACATTGAGTAGTTATCTAGATAAATATAAATTTGGATTTCTTAGAAAGTTGCAGGTCACTCCAAAATAGATTGCAGATATATACAAGATTTAAATTTTTTAAAAATTAGAAAATACTAAAATAAATAATTGGAATATGGGAAAGTATTTGTGAGTATGGTGTAATATCTAGAAACTATAAAATAAAGGATTGATAAATCTGGTTTATCAATTAGAATATATGCGATTCAATAGCATATCACTTTAAAAAAAATTGTGCTTCGCAAATGTACCGTAAAAAGTCAAAACAAAAAATAGGAGAACAAAAGTGGTTCAGATGTTTAAGACAGACAAATAGTTAACTTTCTTGGTATATGAGATGACCAGTTCTTCCAAATCAAGACAAAAGGAAAAAGAAAAACCCAAACAATGAAATGCACAAGGAATATGACCAGAGGGAAAAAGAACTAGATATGACTCTTAAACCTATTTTAAAAAATCACAATCTCACTGCCAGTACTACAAAAAGAAATTAGAACTGCAATGATATATAATTTTTAAAAACATAATATTTGTAGAAGTAATTTAATTTTAAACATCTGGTGTTTGACAAATAGGATAAAATTACAGTTCTAGGAGAAATGATAAACACCAGATCCAAAAGAAAATCTATCATAAGCCATAAATGCAAATAAAATTCCATCACAAATTTGTCAAGCACTTTCTATTAACACTTTATTTTCCAGGAAATACTGATATTCTTTAAAATGTTCTTAGATACTCTGCATAAGGAGAAGAAATGATGATACCTATTCCATTACTCCGATTGGATTGGGTGCAGAGTCAATTAAGAGTTTTCTTTGGATTCTTGGTATTTCATGGAAAGAACATTGAGATCTTGTTTTGTTTCTTACCAGGAAACACATTTACTGAGAGAAAAACCTTGTTTAGCTTGTTATTGACAGAAGAATTATCAGGATCATACCATTATGCAAACCATAGATATAATTGAATAAGCAATAATAGAGCTGCCTATTCAATGCCGGGGACCCATCAAAGGCGGGTGGATTCTCCATAGGCAGCATGGCTGTTATACTTTATTCTTGTTCCTAACACCTCTGTATCAGTGCTGGCAGAATTCTAGACATTGATTTATCTTACTGTCTGTCGCAGCTGAGCTCTAGAGCTTTTGCTCAAAAGAAAAAGACAACAAATTAATGTAATATTTCTTCTTGGATGTCTGGAGAAAGAAAGAAGGACCTTTAGAACAACTGGACAGGATGCTTAGCTGTTTGACAGAATGCTTTTGAATTCTTTCACATCTTCCCCCAATCCCTCTTCTCCCCTGCCTGCTTCTAACTCATCCAGGTCTTCCCACAGAGGTCTCTCGCAACCTCCCAGTCTGGCCAGGTTTTCCCCAGGCACTAGAATTGGAAGTACTTTCTGTTAGGCAGGACTGGATTTTCAGCAAGGCCAGTAGGAATATATGTAGAAAGAACAGACTGTGGGGGCAGTGAAGCTGGTTCTGAAATCTTGCCTTAAGGCTCAGAACATAAACCTAAACTACTAGTAGGAAGCCATAAACCCTTCATTTCAGTGAAAGGATTGTAATACACTTTTTACAACTCACAAGGAGGTTAACAGAAAACCATTTATCTTGTCTAACCTTGTAAAATTGTTCCAGAAACAGACTAGAAGGGGACAAAAATGATGGGAAAGCACTAACTACGAAGTCACTGTTCTTACAGGCAGCCCTCTGCAGGAGGGAGCTATGCATTCACACAAAAATGCTTTCATAGTCTGGCTCTATTCCTTTGACTTGGATGGGAGGCCAGATTCAAGGGCTTCCTTCAGGGAGATCTGCTTGCGATGTCAGTTATCCTGGGCCCCACTTCACTACAGTTAGATTTTTCTGTCTCTGATAATGATGATCCATAAACAGTCACAGCTTCTCTGTTGCAACCCAGATGTGAGTTATACACTATGATGCAGAGAGAATTTAAAAAAAAAATTGGCCCAGTATTTTCTTTGCGACATTTAGAATTCCTTTGAGAGGAATTTTCCAACCTAAAGGTCTTTTTTTCCCTCTCATAAGAATTTTATAAATCTTGCAGAATGATTAATCATTCTAAATAAAACATTAACTACTCAATGTCTAAATAAGGTATTTGAAAAGCAAAAAGGTCTTTCTTTGTCTCTTCTTGAAATCAAACATTTCAAACAACTTTTTAGATGAAAGGATACTGATGTTCTTAGGTTGAAATGTGTCAAAAGATTTGAGAAGATAGGGATGGAACTTATTTACCTGGTGACCTGGCTATATTACTGCTCTGCATTTATATTTTGTTAAATGATTTATAGCAATATTAACCCTGGGAGGCCTTAGCATTGTTCCAGTGCATTCCATTATATTTTCACTGCTAGCATAATTACAGACATCTACAGAATATCAATTATATATATAAATAAATCATTCTATTTCTGCAGGCTTAACAAGCTTCTCAAAGAAAGAGAGAGAGAGAGAGAGATAAAAGAAGTGTGTCTATTAAGAAGGCTACTCTCCCTCCTCCCTTCAGTTTCCCAGTATAGGGTATTTCCTTAGCTACTATGACATTACCTTCTTTATTTCTTTCTCATTTCCAGCTTTAGTCAATAACAAACTTCCAAACTTCCTTTCTTCACAACCACTGACAATGACTAACTCTTTGTGAAAGACTCTGAACAGTTATAAGGTACTATAGTAATGTTAAGTAACCTTTGCCATAGGAAGAAAAAGGAAACTAATAGAAATAAAATGATAGAAATAAAAAAGAGAAAAAGGCATAGAGAAAAATTTAATTATGTAGTGATAATTATAGGAGAGACAAAATATAAAATAAGTCTTGTTTAGAGATTAGAAAATTGTGATTCTTGTGATCCCTGATTCAAATATTAATATAATTTTGATGAGTGGACAAAAATATGAGATGACTAAAAAATGGAACAGACACATAGTCCTTTTAATGATCATTTTCTGTATATGATTTGGGAAACCAATAATTTGGATAACTTAACCTAGTAGTTCTCAAGTGAGTTGTTTTGCCTTACCAGAGGGGATATTGGAAATGTCTGTAGACATTTTGGTTGTCACAAATAGGGGGAAGTGTGTTACTTGTGTCTAATGAGTAAAGGCCAGGGGTGGTGATGAACGATGAACATGCTCTAGCACACAGGACAGCCCCATGTCCTCACAATAAGGATTGTCTGGGCCCAAAGGTCAATAATGCTGATGTTAAGAAATCTTCACTTAATCCAATTCATTTTTAAAACCCATCATTTGGTTTTAAAATAAGCAAAGAGACATAAAAACTAAGCCTTATATAATCTTTAGTCATTCCTTCTTTTTGGTCTGTTCTGTGATCCAGAGTCCCGCTATATGGAACTTTATGATCCTGTACTTTAGTATTTTTTTCCTCGTTTTCCTTTTCACATTTAAGGATCTTCAAGACTTTTCTTACACATCACCTCTCCTGTGAGAGACTTTCTGTGACATTGCCTCCACAAGACACTGTCTCCTAGGAAAGGTGAACTATATTCTAAACAACCACTGTCTATGCCTTTACTATGTACTCACTGTGTTAGTCTGTTTTCATGCTGCTGATAAAGACATACCTGAGACTGGGAAGAAAAAGGTTTAATTGGACTTCTATTTCCACATGGCTGGGGAGGCCTCAGAATCATGGCTAGAGGTGAAAGGTACTTCTTATATGGCAGGGACAAGAGAAAATCAGGAAGAAACAGAAGTGGAAACCCCTGATAAACCTATCAGATCTCATGAGACTTATTCACTATCACAAGAATAGCACAAGGAAGACCAGCCCCTATGATTCAGTTACCTTTCCCCCCCGGGCCCCTCCCATAACACATGGAATTACTGGGAGATACAATTCAAGTTGAGATTTGGGTGGGAACACAGCCAAACCATTTCACTCACATGCAACCACCTTCCCCAGATTATGAGCCCTTGAGGGCTCTTTCCTGGATATCTCTCAGGTTTCTCAAACTCAGCTTCATCAAAACCAAATTTATTTCTCTAACTCATTTGTTTTTGCAAATGCCCTGTGTTAAGATAAATATGCAACATGAGGATCATTGTATACCTTTTTTTGTTTCTCAAATGACTAAACTCTAAATCACTTCCAAATTCCTCCTTCTCATTTCCATGACCACTGCTTTAGTTCAGAAATCTATCTCATCATTCTGTTGCTTCCAGAACTTTTTTAAATGCAAATCTCTCCTGTCCCTTGGCTAAATTGTGCAATGGCTCTTCATTGCCTGTAGGTAAAATCCATACTCTGTAGACTGGTAGTATAGAACCCTTCATAATATTATTCCATGATATTATCTCCCCAGCCTCATCTCGTCTCACACCTACATATGTGCTCCCAGCACACCAATTCGTGGTTTCTTGAAGTACTATGCTTAATCCAGTGCTTTCATCTGTTTTGTTTCCCTTGCCTAAAATCACCTTATGTCCCAATCCCTTTTGTCATTCATCCATTGTCAACCACCATGAAAATATCTCTCCTGAAAGTATCACTTTTATCTTCAGGATGGATGGGTGTCCCTTTTCTGGGTTTCCAGCTCTTTCTGCCTGAATTTCTAGCATAGCTACTTTTTCCTAGTATCGCCAGTGTCTGTCATCCATATTAAATTGTGACTTATTTAAGGAAGGAGAATATATGACTTCTCTATCTTTCTATTGCCTATCATAGTTCTTGCTACGGAAAAGTCAGTAAACATAAAGCCTTTCATGTGGAAGGTAATCATTAAACACATATTCAGTTAAACTGAATTTCAGAGGAAAAGTCCATTGGAAATACATCTGGAGATGTTGTGGTTGTAACATCTTCAGGTATCTTTCAGGTATGAATGTCATTCAGTGGAACAAAAACTCAAATTGTCTCTCCAAAGTGTAAGGTTCCAGTCTCTTGGTTTGTCTGCCATATTGGATTCTGCTAATCTTCATTCCTGTGGTATCTTTTCGACCTTATTTAACTATTCACACTCACAAAGATACCATTCGATTACTTTGTTGAGTGGAGTTTAGTTTGTCCTTTAGAAAAGTATCCTAACTCTTTCCAGCCACAGATTATCATTTAGTGGGAGTATTGTGGTAGCTAGCAGTGGTTGGAGAATGAATGTGGAGGTGATGGTGGTCTATGACGATATTGCAGGGAGCAAATAAATGGCAGGAGCAACGTCCAAGTACACAGTGTGAGGGAAAGGATAACTGGGTTTAGGTGAGGTCCAACAATGAGATAATCCAAGTAGCATTTCCAGCTTTCAGCTACTACAAGAATTTTGAAGATTTAAAAATAGATATAATATGTTCCTTGTTGCATTCCCAGACATGGAAGGGCTCTTCTGTCACATTCTCAGACTCTGTGGGTCCTACAAGACATATAAAATAGAGAATGGGTGTTTAAGTCTGGACAAAACGGAGGCATGAATTAACGTTCCACATTCCAAAAGGAAAAGAAAAACCTCGAAACAAAATCACATCACTCCACATCCTCGCAGACATAGCTGAGGTTAATGTTAAAAGTGTTAAATCAGCTCTGTTTTTTTTTTCCTCTTTCTGAGAAAGTAGTGGAGGAAAGGAGGAAATAAAGTTTAGGGGGAGTGAATACATGACTTACAGTTTATATTTTATAGAAAAACATAGAGTGTAGAAATATTTCTGGAAAAACATGCTGAAAATTAAATTATTATAAATTTTGAATGCAGGTACATTTTATCAAAATGAAAGTCAAGTAGTTTACCACCCAAAAAGCATTCATCAGGAGTGTTAAGAGTGATGATTAGAAAATTTCTCAATTAGATTTCAAAGAGAAGGTAAATGTTGTTATTTAGTTTGTTATTCAGACTTTACTGATGTATAGGTCAGATCTGAGTTGCATATAACTTTATGGACTCACATTTGACAAAAAAAATAAAAATCTTTTATGTATTTTATTATAGTTTATAAACTTTTAACTGAATTTTCTATTCAGCTGTTTATTTCTTAATGTAACAGCTGAATTAAACATAGTGAATAATATTACCTAAGAAATCATCTATTCATCAGGAAAACTATACATATTACTAATATTTGATCAGAAAGAGGTCAAGAAATATTTTGTTGAAGAAAAACTGTAAAAAGAATTTCTTTTTCTTAGTTTGTGAAAATGAGTGGAAGTCAAGCACAGAGCTTCTACTATCATTTATAGTGTCAGGGTTAATTTGGATTTTGAAACATGGGTTTATGGAGAAAACTGAAGTGAAGAAAATTTCTACAACACTGATTAAAAACTTGCTTGGGCAAATCAACTTGCTATCCTGTGTTTTGGTTATCCCATATATAAAATGAGGTGAGATTAAGTATGGTAATGATTCTTTTATCTTCTTAATTACCTAAAGAAAAGTTGATTGAAAAATATATAGTACTGGGCCGGGCGCGGTGGCTCACGCCTGTAATCCCAGCACTTTGGGAGGCCGAGGCCGGTGGATCATGAGGTCAAGAGATTGAGACCATCCTGGTCAACATGGTGAAACCCCGTCTCTACTAAAAACACAAAATTAGCTGGGCATGGTGGCACGTGCCTGTAATCCCAGCTACTCAGGAGGCTGAGGCAGGAGAATTGCCTGAACCCAGGAGGCGGAGGTTGCGGTGAGCCGAGATTGCACCATTGCACTCCAGCCTGGGTAACAAGAGCGAAACTCCGTCTCAAAAAAAAAAAAAAAAAAAAAAAAAAGAAAAATATATAGTAGTATAACATACGTACTGTAACACAAGTCTTTGGAAAGATGTACATTATTGAATATCGAAGATCAAGTAATACTTAATTTGTTCTTTTCTTGATTTTGTAGTCAAATATTACTTAAATAAATGATTAACAGTACTGTATGTTGAACTGTTTAAAGAGGTAACAAAACACATATTTTGAACAGATGCTGAAAGTTTGGGTGTTAAAGGCAATGTCCAGTTAAAGCCGAGGTTAAATAGTATCATAGAGGGCCATGGAGAAAAATCCAAAATTTTATTAAAAAATTTGTTATAAAATTTTTCATGTTAAAATGTTAAACATTTTAAAGGGGTTAAATTATGCAGGAGCAATGATCTCTGAGCACTGCCAACAACAAATTGCTCTTGAGAAACTTCTAAACCATATTTATGTTGAATTAATGTTAATGGAATAGCCTTACTTTTCTCTAACACCACCATTGTTTTTTCTTCATATTCTGTTTTATTTCTAGACAGAATACACTTCTCATTGTCACTGCCAACATAGTTTTGGATTTCCTTCCTAAAATCTTGGAGATCTTGAGATGTTAAATTAATATTCTGCTTTTAGTTCACTTTGGCATGTAAAAATTGCAAACTGGTATTAAATTCCATGAAAATTGATGACCTAAAAATAAATAATTAAAAACTAAATACAGTTTTTAAAGATATAGATACATGAGAAAACACCAAGACATTAATCTCTCCTAAACATTGTAACTTTTGTTATATAATCATGTATTTATCATTCCAAACCCCACAAAGTTCTGAAGATGTTTTGTTTTTGTATATATGTGCCCAGTTCATTTGGTGGCAAATGTGATCTGAACTGACACCCATCTCTTTGTAATGTTTATTTACTTAGAATGACTACCGTATTGGGAAAGTATTAATGTGTTTGATTACAATTACTTCCCAGATCTGGGGAGTGTACAAAAGAAATAGTACATATACGATGTAACCTATCTAATAGCTGAATAATTTTGAATTCTAGAACACATCCTACCACAAAGATTTCGCATTTTCCAGTTCTTAGGAATATGTTGAGAAAAACTGTGTTTTCCAAAGATGTCCTAAACAAAATTTCCCATTCCACACGTTCTTTTAGAACCTTGTCACTCTCCCATCCAGAGGTGGAGTTTAATTCCTTTCCCTTGAATTTTGGCATATTTAGCAACTTTTTATAACCAATGGAATGTGGCATTGGTGATGCTATGTGATTTCTGAGAGTAGATTTTAAAATGCCATGAAATTCCCTTGTTCTTGCAGGATATTCATTCTTGGAATCCAAATATTGTACTTTAAAGAAGCCCCAAAAATGTATTAAAAGGTTTACTCTGGGATCCCGGTTTCATGGTTTTAGCTGAGTTTTCAGCCAATACACTATACTAATGTGTCAGCCACATGAACAAGACACCTTAAAAGTGAACTCTCCAATTTCTAATTGAGTGACTTGGTGACACTATGCTTAGTCCTGCTCAAATTTCAGACCAAGAAATTTGAAAGCGTTCATAAGCAAATAAATAATTTTTCTTGTTTTAAGCCACTTGGGGTAGTTTGTTATGTAGCAATAACACTAGAACCCTAAACTGCCTTACAAGCAATTTAATTGTCCTGGGAAGACCATGCAATAAGGAAGCCCAAATGATCCTACATGGAGATCTCATGGAGAAGCTCTGCCACAATGTTTAGAAAAAAATCTCCAGGCACCTGGTCCAGCTCCAGCCAACATTTGACTGCAACCACATGAGACACCCTGGGTTAGAACCTCCTATTCAAGATCTTCTTGAGTTCCTGGTCCACAGAAACTGTGATTGGAAATACAGTTGTTTTGAGCTACTAAGTCTTGAAGTTATTTGTTACATAGTGATAGGCAACCAGAACATCTGCACATAATTTTTAGAAACCAAAAAAAAAACTATGAACTTTAAGAAATAGAAGAGGCAGCAGTTTGAAAACCATTTGTAGAGAGGACCAAGCTAACTCTGATTGTCCCTGTAGACATGGGTTATGGGGCTCTCACTCTTCCCACTGTCAAAGAGGATAGACCCTCACAGAATCACAGAGTATGTACCAGTATGCATGTATGTATGGGACCACAAAGAGGAGGGTAATTAATTGTACTCTGCAGCATTTGTGAACACTTTACAGAACAAATCATATTTAAACTGGATCTGGATGGGTGGTTATGAGTTTTCTGCTGGTTCCAAAGTGTGTGTTTACATGTGCTGTGGCTATGTGACCAGAGAGAAAAAGAAAAAGAGAAACAATTATGAGAATAGTTACTTAGAGTTCCAATTATTAATTTCTGTGCTTCTTGATGCCCAATTAAGCTTTCTTTTTAAAAAAAATTATATTTGTACAGACTATGCAGATTTGTTACATAGATATACACATACCATGGTGGTTTGCTGTATCCATCCCTCGTCATCTACGTTAGGTATTTCTCTTAATGTTATTCCTCCTCAATCCCCCCACCCCCTGCTATCCCTCCTCTAGTCCCCCTAACCCCCTGACAGGCCCCGGTGTGCGATGTTTCCCTCCCTGTGTCCATGTGTTCTAACTGTTCAACACCCACTTATGAGTGAGAACATGTGGTGTTTGGTTTTCTGTTCTTGTGTCAATTTGCTGAAAAAATTTTCTTGGGCAAGATATTTAAAATAGATGAACTTTTTTTTTTTTTTTGAAACTTGCCATCAAGAGTCTTGACTAAGACAATTACTCTTTTTAGTGGTTTCTCTATTCTAGGTATTATGATATTCATATTGCATATAAACCTGTTTAATTTTTGCAACTGCTTTTTGAAATGAATATCATTATTCCCATTTTGAAAATAGGCAAGTTGAGACTAAATAAGCTGTTATTAAGTGAATATCCTGGATTCCAAATCTGGACTTTTGCTCTTCACTTATAATGGCTCTAATATGTGATCTTATCATCTTTACAGCTCACCTAATGTGTGTGTGTGTGTGTGTGTGTGTGTGTGTGTGTGTATGTGTCAGTATATATCAGGTAAGGTATAAAGATTATATACACGTACACTTTTATATCAGATGAGCTCTCTCTGTATATATGTCTGTGTATATATTATATAAATGTATGTATACACACATATTTGTGGTATCTATACTTTTTTATGCGTGGACATGTTTTATCCCCTAAATTCAGAGTAAGGCAGAATTTGTATTTATTTTTCTTTTCTTTTAGAGCTGGTATTGTGTTGCGTGTAGATGCTCTGAATGTTTAATTGACTCAATTTATAAAAATTTAAAAAACTGTTGGAAGATAAGTTTTTGATGATGTTAAGACTTGGATGAAAATGAGAAATGGACACGTTTTTTCTGTTTCTTTCCTTGGGAGGGAGGAAAGAAGGCTGTGACCTCTGGGTGTGTTGAACTCTCAGGTTATCTATACTAGGCTGGAGGTCTGGAAGGCCTTGCTGGAAGAGCTACTTATGTTTGTTTTATAGTTGTTCTCTAAGAGAAAATAATCATTTGAAAACAATTCTTGAATTCTTTGTAGATGACTGAATTTAATATTATTGTCTTTAAAAAACTCTTGCCTTTATACAGCAAGATTTTCTTTAAATACTACAAAAGCTTATGTTTCTACATTGGTATTATTTGTACTCTTCTTTTGCTTCAGATACTTCTATTCCTTTCTTCTCATTGTGATAAATAGTGACAATAACAAATCTAATATTTAATTGACTAGCATCTTTTGGAATATGGGTATGTTAGATTATGCATATATATTCCATTATCTAATTTCATTTCATTCAGTTTTTCTTAAATCTTCATCTCCATAATATCTTTCAGGTTAGCCTAATGTATCAAATAACCTTTCATGTTGAATCATAGGATGATAGAATTTGGTACCTGGAAAAGAAAAAGTATGGAAAGTGAGATCTGGATTTTGTAAAAAAACAAATAACAAAAACCTCTCTAGGTGACCCTATAAGCCAAGGCAGGATTGAAAACCAGTGTCTAGTTCCTTTATTTTACTGATGAGATAATTAGGTTATAGGGAGTGTTGATAGAATGGCATTTGAGTTTAAGAAGAAATGCATAAAACTAAAAATAAATTTTAAAATTCAGCTAATAAAAATAATTTATTTTTAATATATGTAGTAATTACTCTTATTTATAAGTGACAGAAAGCCACCCCCACACAGCATAAGAATAAAGCAAAATAGATTGGCTTATAGAATTCAAGAAAATGTTGAATACCAAACGATGGAAAGGCAAACGTAACTGGGCTAATGCTGAATGCCTAATGGCACATTTTATACCAAGTTCTCACGTGTTACCATTTCTCTTCATTGTTGAACTTTATCCTCTTTCATTGGAAGACAAATTTATCCACATGGTAGCAAATGCAGTTTCCAATGATTTCCATATTTGACACTTCATTATTTTGAAGGCACTAAGAAGAGAATGACCTTAAGCTTTTTTTTTTCTAGGGCTGAATTAAGATATCCTGGAAAGGGATTCAATGTGAATTGGGCACAAACCCTAAATCAAGTTGGACCAGGGGTCAGCGTTACACTGTATTGAAAGAAGCACTTCCATATAAAAGAGGCAGATTTTAGAAAAGGAATACTTAGCAAACCGCCTCAGGTACCTACTAAAACAACTTAGTAAGTTATTTAATTTTGAAAATACATTATGGATATTTTAATATTTTACTGAAAAATCCTTACATGAAGTAAGATATAGTGTCTTCTTGGGAAATACTTAGTTTCTTCAGAGGAGAATCTTCCAATCCCCTGGACAGTGGGGTAGCCTGAGAACCCTTCAGCTCAATAGTCAGACTTTTAATTACTCTTCTTGCATTTAGTCATTTCATTTCTTTATCTGGGTCTGCAGCTTAAAACATCCTAGTTCAGTTTTGTTTAGTCTAATTTTACCTCTCTTTATCTGGCAAAGGAGTAGGGGAAGGAGTCTTTTAGGAAAGGCTGGGAATGGGACTGTGCAGAAAGTTAACAGCAGACCTGAGGTTAGAAGGTCTGTAGAAGGGCTTGCTTACATGGTTGGCCCTTGGCCAGCATCTGGTAACTTGGCTTTCAAAATGTTCACTTTGTCGCTAACTGATAAGGTAGTTTTTCTGTGCCTAGATTGGGCAAACACTGTGATTTATAATGAAGACTTGCTTTCCTTCTAGGAGTTTGGAATTTTTGTAGTTGCTAGCCAAAAGCTACTTACTGAGCTGCCCCTAATACAAACTTCATTAGTCTCAAGCAGGCTCCCCTAAGAAGAAATACAACACAGAATGTTGCTGCATTTTCCCTGATGGAGGGAATGTGTACTCTATGTGATAAGGAAGGGAGATAGAATAAGAAGCCTGAACATTCATTCTTCCAGAATCCACCTATGTCTTTTCTCTTACTGATTCTTATTCTATTGCTGTAATAAACATTTGCCATTAGTAAAATTAGCTGCTGAGTCCTATGATTCCTTCTAATGAATCACTGAAAGTGTGAGTAGTCGTGGGACACCCAAAGGAAGTAAGAGTACACCTTACCTCTCAGGTTTATGGTGTGCCCAGTCTCTGAATCTCTCTTCAGTATCACCTTCTATCAGTTTTCCATCTTCCAGAATGCAATCTGTCACTGGTATTGCAACAGTATTGACTAATACAATTTTTCACTACTGTAATACCATTTTAGTGCATATTTGTGTCAGAAAAGATATAAGCAACTATGGCTAAGTTGTCATATATAAATGGAAGTCCACTAACATCTGTGAGAAGTTTCGTGTTCTATTTATCTCAGTCACTTTTGAAGAACACCAATTCTTTATATTTTGGATCCCTAATATCAGTCTTACTGTCTTTTCCTAATCATTTCATCGCTTTGTTCATTTCCTCATTTTGTGTAAATTTTTCTGAAGTTACTTTTCCATACTGCTATTAGAGGGTTTTGTATACTAATGATTCGATGTTATAAGTTATCCATTGGTATTATTTTTCTCCATAATTTTTGTTTGGTTGTGCTTAATTTCAAAAATAAAATAGCATCTTAATGATAATATTGTTAATTCATCTTTTAGCATGCTTCATTGAGTCTTCAACATATCTTGAAAGTACAGACACATATGGCTTAAGTTTTTTAATTATATATATAGTAATTTCTAAAAATTTACATGTTTCTAATATCCACTGTTCTGTTGTTTTTAATCATTTTTATAGCTATAATCTTTTTATCAAAATTCCAGGTCATACTATTTTTTCCATCTATTTGTTTTACAGTGGGTGGTTATTTCCACACCTGCTATTTGCTCCAGAATAATGTGGTTGCAGTTTTCTGACTTCATTATTTGTTTACTTGTGCGTTGTATAAATATTCCCTTTCAGGCTTGAAGGTTAGATGTTGATAGTTTATATTTTCTTCAGTCATCAACAGTGTAAATATCACACCATGGGCAGATAAAATCTCACTTCTTGTTTTACCCTGTTTTACTTTTATTTGCCCAATTTTTCTATAAATTGGTTGAGACTCTTGTGCTGTTCATTAGTGACACTTCAGTGTTGCTGCTTCTGCGTAAGCCAGCACTTTGGTGAGAATCCAGTTTAGAAAAAACTCAAGTTTCGTTTCATAGATCACCACTTTTTGTTTGTTTGTTTGTTTGTCTTCCCCTTCCAAAGTTATCTTTGGTCTGAAACTGCAGAGTTGGCTTTGGGAATATTCTTTTCCACTTCTCAAACAATCCATCCTCACCCTCACATCTAACATCTGTCAGTTAAGAAGTATGGTTAGAGAAGAAGTAATAGTAACATGTAATGGTAACATGTAAGCTCCTGGTGTCCCTCCCAGTTTCACCCCCACAGATGACCTGTAGATATGTGGAAATGTATAGAAATTTCCTCTCTGTCTAATCTCCAGTGCTGGTGCCTACATGCTTGGGAATGTTAGTGGAACACATCCAAGGTCTTCCTTCATTTTGGACTAAATTATATCTTTCTTAAATTATTTAATGCACCTTTATGAATTATGAGATGTTTCCCAATTTGAGAATAGATACATTTCCTTCTCTATTATTTCTTATTTTATTTCCACTAATTCTGAAAGTGTTTTCAATGTACACCAAAAATACCATCTTTCCAGAAGGTTTTTAAATAACAAACTGCTCAGATCGATAATATATGAAATTCCTAGCCTTAATGGAAACTTTTGGGTAGGTTTAACTAAAAATAAAATGATACAAAAGATGGGGCTTCCCTGCCGTCACCTGCAGTGACTTAGAAAAGGTGCCCTGTCTACGTTGATAAATTACAAAAAAAAGAATCTGCCTCTGGCTTCACAGAGTGGAAGTGAAATAGCAACGCTTGGTGGGTGAAGCAAGAAATATTTTGGTCATCACTCAAGCTTCGTGGTTGGCTGTAAATTGCATGATCATAGCAAGAAATCCTACATAAAAGCACATAGATGTCTAATAAAATTAGCAATGTGTACTTTCTTTTTGAGGCGGAGTCTCGCTCTGTTGCCAGGCTGGAGTGCAGTGGCGCGATCTCGGCGCACTGCAACCTCCGCCTCCCGAGTTCAAGCGATTCTCCTGCCCTAGCCTCCTGAGTAGTTGGGACTGCAAACGTGTGCCACCACGTCCGGCTTATTTTTCATTTTTAGTAGAGATGGGGTTTTACTGTGTTAGCCAGGATGATCTCGGTCTCCTGACCTCGTAATCTGCCCGCCTAGGCCTCCCAAAGTGCTGGGATTACAGGCTGAGCCACCACGCCTGGCCTAGCAGTGTTTACTTTTTATGCAAAAGAAATAATTTTTTTTTTCTTTGGTCATACTAGTTTTGTAGTTTTAGTTATCTGTGTATTTAACTATATTTCATTGTCATCATGCCTTTTAAATAATCTACACATAAAATCAGGAAAATGTATTTCAGTGACTATCTTACCTCATTTTCAGTTTACAGAAACCTGTGAGCAATGATATAACCTGCTGATTTTAGGACTTATGATGCTATTTTGTATAATTTTATACAGATGATAAGTTTAAAACTTTATAAATTTAGGCTATTTGACAAATGAAATCTTGACTGAAAATTACTTAACATATTATTAATGTAATAACCTTCTGCTACTTGAAAAATTTTTTAAAGTGAATCCCACTTTTTAAAATTAGAGAGTAGATGGATAAAATAGAAGGATAAAGATGGTAAATCATAGTTATCTCAATAAAGAAAAAGAAATCTGTACTTTTACTATCAAGATTTTTTATTAGGTAAATTAACAACAGCATATTTTTTGTACATTCTCATGCTCTGAGTTTAGTTTTCTGGAAATTATTCACCATCCTCTTACTGTGTTTAGCAGCTTCTGATGCAAACACTGCATAGAGTAATTGCTAAATTGCTTTGGCAGCAGTACTGACATTCAAGTAGATAAAATAAGATTAAAGTACTTAAAGAAAAAAACAACTAAGTCTGTCATGTAAAGTTTTCTGTTAGCACCAGGAGTTGCAGATGGTCTTGTCACCAAATGGATCTACAATATATATTACAGGATTACGAAGTTGAATTTTTAAAGCTCTGACCACCTTCTCTGGTTGTTACCACTCACAATATTTTAAAATTGTTTATTTCATTTCCTAAACATATTAGTTCCAGGTTTCTGCTGCCATAACAGAAGATAAATGAGAGGCAATTATAGCAACTATAGATATTGCGAAGATGAAATTTTGCAAATTATTTCAAAAACCTCAGTTGAGGCTGGGCATGGTAGCTCATGCCTGTAATCCCAGCATTTTGGGAGGCTGAAGCTGGTGGATCACTTGAGGTCAGAAGTTTGAGATCAACCTGGCCAACGTGGTGAAATCCTATCGCTATTAAAAAATACAAAAATATTTGCCAGATGTGGTGGTGTGGGTCTGTAATCCCAGCTACTCCGGAGGCTGAGGCAGGAAAATGGCTTGAACCCAGGAGGCAGAGGTTGCAGTGAACTGGGATCATGCCACTGAACTCCAGCCTGGGCAACAGAGTGAGATTTCATCTCAAACAAACAAACATACAAACAAAAAACACCAAAAAAACCTTAGTTGGCAAGTAATATTGAATTAAACACCAAAAAAACCTTAGTTGGCAAGTAATATTGAATTATCATCCAACTGTTTCTTTTGACAACACCTCTAATATTCAGTCCCACAGACACTGAAATATACTAAAAACAAACACAAATAATTTTATTCCTTTGGTTACAAGTTTAAAGATACTTGTTTCATGAAAAGTTTTACATATAAATGGAATGGGTTACGTTTAGAACATTTTTTTATAGTAGATATATGGAAATATATACATATGAATAGAATAGAATTATTGCATGCGTGGATTAAAGTATGTTATTGCCATTCAGCAATCTATCAAGCCTCTCCAATTTTGGTTAAGTCAACACTGTGGAGAACATGATATATTAACTTAAAAAATTTCAAATATTTAGTTCATAGATCTTGGTTACTCTTTCCTTTTAATTTTGGCGTAGATCTATTTGGGCAACAAAGATCTGAAATACACCAATACATTTTAGTAACAAACTATTATTATAATGTCTTCTTTTCATGAATGGTTTGTGAAAATATGTGACTCTATAACTTGAGATGTGAGAAGTTTCACACCCTAATTTAGACTTTCAGATTTTCTATTGAGATTTAGAATATAACTTCATCTATTTTTAGAAAAGAACATTGTGGAACCCACATAGAATTTATTAAAATGTTTTGACCAAAACTGGATAACCTATCCCTGCATAAACTCATCTGACTCATTTCCAGGCATCATAGCTCCATTTGGATTAAGATTTCAAAAGCTGTCTCCAGGAGAGTGAACAGATGACCTGTGAGAATGAGACAGACACTTGGATAACACCACATCATAATGAAAGATGGGACATAAACTTTTCATCACAAAAGAAAAATGCGATTGAATTATCAAATGCAGGCAAATAGGCCCAGCAGATAGAATAGTATAAATGCCAGTTAGTAGGGAGAATTGTTAGGTTACGAGGTTTTCTTGTAACATGAAGGAACTTGTTAGTAAGCAAGAACTCTGGATTAATATCCTTTGTGAAATAGAATTCTTATAGCCAAGATAGAAAGCTGCAATTGGCCTAAACTCTGAGTTAAACTTTATACTCTGATTGATTCAGCTTATAAAACAAAAATTAAAATAAAGTACCTCAGAAATCAAATATTTTCCTGGACAGAAGTGGGAAGATAAGAACTTGGTTATTACCCAACTGGTAATTGTCCAAGAGTTATACATCAATCAATGAACAGAGGTATTCTACTCATTTAATAACAAAAGCAACCTTGATGTGAATGTATAATGATCTGATTTGGGGGATTCTGAGAGTCAGATAAATTAAGGAATTTGTTTAAGTGTTCCCCAACTATAAATGCACATGAATAGAGTGTTGTTCAATCTCAAATGTTCATCAAATTCTGGTGATACTACAGATAAAAGCAAACAAAATTAATTTATAAAATATATGAAAGAAAACATATTATTTAAAATTTCTATCTCTGAACTTGGTTTTAGATTTGATATAAAATTATCTTATATCCCTACTGACGGCAAATTAACGCAAGTGCCTGACAGTTAAAGGGAAGCATAACCTCCGCTTTAAAGTTACTGACAATAACCTTAGCAGACTTAATTTGAATTAAGCCCTTAATAAGTCACATGTTACTAAGTCAACAGGTGGTTCTTAACTATGTCTGTTAAGGAGCCTATTAAGATTCCCATAGTATTTCAGGCTAACATTTGCTTAAATCATCCAGTAATTGTCATTCAGCCAAGTGCTGCAGTTGGAATAACAGATAATTATAAACTCTAAGAACCATTCAACCTGTGGACAGATAGAATTGTCTTAATTATCCTTAGTTATTGAGAGTAATTTTGTCATCATAGATGTGGGCACAGTTTAACAGACAATATAAAGAACAAAAAATGTGTTTATTTCCATGTACATTAAATTTCAAGTTGTTAACTCACTTCCCCTATGCATTTCCAAAAAGTTTTAGAGCGAAATTTGCCAAACAGTAGATACACACATAAAATGAGTTTTTTTTAAGACAATAATACATTTAAGAGGAGAAAAACAAATATGTCCAATGTAAAACTCAACATAATTGTTCTGAAAACATACATTCTGATAACAGAACACCAATGCAAAAAAAAGATGACATTTTATATTAATGCAATTTTCATTTTTAGAGAAGAGAAAACAAGCTGGCTGTTGAGAAAGATAATTATTTTCCTAATGAACAAACTTAGCAAAAATTGACAACAGTAGTTTCTCAGTAAATCTAGAATCATAATTCAAAGGCCTGCTTCCAATACTTACCTGGATAAACTGAGCACTAAAATAAAAATGTAAGTCTGTGACCAACACCCTGCAAGTAGTTAATATAAAAAGATCCAAAGTATCAGTTTGGCAGAGTAGACTTTGAGGTGGACCTTCAATGGCTCACTTGATTAAAGAGCATAGTATCCGTGTGTGTGTGTGTGTGTGTGTGTGTGTGTGTGAGAGAGAGAGAGATGGAGTCTCGCTCTATCACCCAGGCTGGAGTGCAGTGGTGCAATCTTGACTGACTGCTATCTCTGCTTCCTGGGTTCCAGTGATTCTCCTGCCTCAGTGCCCCAAGTAACTAAGATTATAGGCATACACCACCATGCCCACTTAATTTTTGTGTTTTTAGTAGAGATGGCATTTCATCATGTTGGCCAGGCTGGCCTTGAATTCTCAACATCAAGTATCTGCCTGCCTCAGCCTCCCAAAGTTGCCGGGATTAGATTCAAGAGTGTACTTATAATTCTTAAAGGAATGTGCACAAAGCATATATTTTAAGCCATCTTCTATTCTGTAAATATCTCACACCACTTAATAATAACAGTACATTAACTTTGAGAAATTAGAGAAGCAGGTAGTATGATTATTTGGTGCTAGTGAAAACCAAAAAGACTGCCAATATTCTTCCCCTGGATGAAAGTATCCTCTGCTTCCACAATGAGCTGGAAAGATGGTCTCTAGTACCTACCTCTTAAGCATGTATGTTCCAATATTTGCAGTCATGACTGTTGAGATTTGATTGTTATGGGTTGAATTGTGTCCTCTTTCCTATGGTGAAGTCCTAACCCCCAGTACGTCAACAGTCTTTACCAATTTAAAAATGAGTTAAGTAGGGTGGGCTCAATTCAATATGACTGGCGTCCTTACAAAAAGGAGGAATTTAGAGATAGACTCAAATATCTGGTGAAGACCACATGAGCATGAAGATGGCTACTATAAGCCAAGGAGAGTACCCTGAACAGATTCTTCTTTCATAGCCCTTGGAAAAAATCTGAACCTGCTAATAACTTAACTTCAGATCACTAGCCTCAGAACTATGAGACAAAAAATTTGTTAGTTAAGCCACACAGATTATGATATTTTGTTATCATATCCCTAGGAAACTTAATACTGTGGTGATGACATAACTTCTAGATTTAGAACTTGTGAGCACGCATCAGAATAAATCCACAAATTAAAATAAGTGAAAGGAAAAAGGTAACTGCTTTTCTGTTAGTCTTCATGTTTAGTTGCCATTTTCTACGGAATATAACTGTGTAGTATCAACCAATACGTACCTCTAAGCTGTTAACCAGACACATATTGTCACAGTTAAGAACATTTTCAAATATGAGAAAATTTTGTGCTTATAACTTAGTATTTAATAAAAATAGGCTGATTTTTATTGCAAAATTTTATAATGACTAATATTTTTCAGGCTTGTTTGCTTATCCTTTTGAATCTCTACTTTTTTTTCTCATTAAAAAAATTCTTTACTAAAACATCTTTTTCTGTGGGATATTTTAAATCAGCATAAGTTAAGGATGCTGAAATGTGATCACATTTACTCTGATTTACTTGGAATTTCCCAAACACCAAAGATTTTCCAAACATCAAAAGGGTTCCAAACACCAAAATGGTTTAATGAAGTTATGGTGGACTTTTAAATTCAGTGAATTTACTGACCTTTCTGATAATAAAAGTACTTAAAAATTTGTGTTTGAAACATTTTAATAGGCCCCAAACAACATTCTGAAGCTGACTAAAAATGTAATAACTTAAGGTTTACATTTAAATATACCTATAAAATAGTTATAAAAAGTTGAAGCACAAAATTCTTATTGAAATTTTTTTTTATCCAAAATATGAGCTGAAATTCTGAACCAAGGCTAAGCAGCTTAAAGTAAGTTTTTCTCTTTTTCTTTGGCTTAGTAAATCTGTTGCTTTACTAATCAGAATAGCCCTATAAACTAAATTCATATTATAAATTAATGAATTTAATCAGAATAGCCCTATAAACTGAATTCATATTATAAGCAAAATGCGTGTGTGGTTTTTTTTTTGAGACACAGTTTCACTCTGTTGCCCAGGCTGGAGTGCAGTGGCAGGATCTTGGCTCACTGGAGCCTCCATCTCCCTGGTTCAAGAGTTTCTCCTGCCTCAGCCTCCTGAGTACCTGGGATTACAGGCACCTACCACCACACCTTCAGCTAATATTTTTGTATTTTTATTAGAGACGAGGTTTCACTGTCTTGACCAGGATGGTCTCGATCTTCTGACTTCATGATTCACTCACCTAGGCCTCCCAAAGTGCTGGGATTACAGGCGTGAGACACTGCAACCAGTTGCAAAATGTGTCTTTTTTAACTTTTGTATCCGGTAATGTGGACTCTTCATAAACTTATTCTACAAATGTTTCTTTATGTGGAAAGAAAAAGTGTGCTTTTTGTTTGCCAGCCCCCACTTCTACTCCAGATGCCTGCTCTCTGGCCTTGGTAATGATAACATTTCCTTTGTTAAAGTCAAATCTTGACCTAATGTAAAAATAAGTTACAAATTTTCATTTCTAGCTAGTATTTAAATTATTTTTGCATTTAGAATTCTATTTCCCAAAAGGGGTACAAAAAAGAGTATGTTTCCTTTGATTTAACTCTTCCACAGCACTTGTGGGTTTTTAGAATGCATATAAACTCTTTCATTTGCCATTTAAGTGAAAACTGAGTGATTTTACCAAATGACGTTTTTAGGTTTAAGTGGTTTGATGATACAGCTATTAGCAGTAATAGTAACTAAAGCAAACATGTGAAAGCCAGCATACTATCCTAAACTGTCTAGATTTTTCCCTTCCAATTTCTCTTCATTTTATGGTATGTTATCTACTGAGAGACCTGTTTTCTTAGGCAGTGATAATTCCACTTACTAGGTAGCAGAAGAAAATTATTTTAATAAAGAAAAATCATTGGACCAGTGGATGACTGGTTGTCACAAGAACTCATTGGCCACTAAAGTACCAGCTGGCACCACTGTGCCTTATTCCTGCCATCCACCTGCACGCCCTTCAGATCCCTCAGTCACCCTCTGGACTCCTGCTGTCTACTAGTGAATGATTCCATATGAGGCACTTAAATGACATGACTTAAACGGCAGTTGAATGATTCTGTGTTTTACACTTATATGACACAATTCTTTTCTGAGCCTTTTTCATAATTTCCAAAGAACCATTTTTTATAATGTTCCTAGACTGAATTCTTCTTACAAATATCTTGAAATTTAATGACAAATCTGGTCCCTTTTGTGTGACAAAACTTCCACCATTAAAATTAAGTTCAGAGAATAGTACAATAGCAAATCTTATTTTAATCAGTATGGCAACTCCACAAATAGGAATGCAAAGTTGTGTAATGGTGTAGACTTTAAAAGAAATAAAGGACCATGTAAATAGCTGAGATAATCCCACAAAGTTTGTTAGTAAATATTTTCTCTGAAAAATGTGGAAGACACATGTAAATAAAGTTTAAAAAATTCCTGAAAAAAACAGGGGAAGCTATTTACATAATTTCCAGTAATAGAACAAATTCCTAAGGAAAGTATGCTTACTGTTAACATAGCTTATTAAACTGTTTCACATTCAGAGACACAATTTTATAATCTGTGGGGAGGGGCTAAGATTACATATTCTCCACGTGCAAATGATTTTCTGACCTATTTTTAGTGTGTTTTTAAAATATAGATTGCAACAGGAATGCTTTCTCTTTGAAGAAACATTTGTTAACTACAATGTGATTTTTACATCTACAGAGCTGGTTCTTCTGCCTTGCAATGATATGTCTTGCTTGTAAAGTCATGCTTTTATTTTCAAGTGAAATTGAATGAAAACTAAATCTTTGTGTTTTTATCTAACTCCAGCTTTCAACTTTCCCAGACTTTCCCCCTGAGCATTAAATATAATTGATAAGGTATATACACATGTGTAATCACAAGATAGTTAGTTAGATGGTTATTGTCCACTGTGGGCTGAATTGTGTTTCCACAAGTTCATATGTTGAAGCCCTTATCCCTAACATGTCTATATTTAGAGATAAGGCCTTTAAGGAGGTAATTAAGGTTAAGTGAGGTCATAAAGGTGTTGACCTAAAATTGGATGGGCGTCCTTAAAAGAAGAGCAGGAGACACCAGAAATAGCTCTGTTCTCTGTGCATGCACAGGGGAAAGGCCCTATGAGGACACAACAAGAAGGTGACTATGCAAGCAAGGCAGGAAGGCATCACAAGAGACCAACTCTGCTGGCATCTTGATCTTGGACTTCTAGCCTCAGGGCTGTGGGAGAATACATTTGTGTTATTTAAGCCACCCAGTCTGTATTTTTTTTTTTTTTAATCCCCTGCAGCCTGAGCAGACTAATATATTGTCTAAGCTGCTCTGGTGTCCATGGTATACTGGCTTTTGTTCCTTGGCTTGTCTTATTATGGTTGCAAAATGGTCACTGAAGCTCAGATATCACTTTTCTCACTGCCTCCTATAGAGGCAGAATGTGGAGTTTCTCCTTATATCTTTCTTTTTCTCAGGGAGGAAAAATTTTCCCAGAAGCCCCCAAGTATAATTCCTCTCAAGTTCTGTCTGTCAAGATTGAGTCACATGCCCATTACCATAAGGCAAAAGGAATCTGGGAGAGTTAGTTACTGGCATTTCCAGCCTTAAAGTGTGGGGTGAGCTCTGCTAGTCAGTAAGAAGGTTTAGGGAATGAGTCTTAGATAGACAACAAATATCGTCTGTATGTATATGTGTATAAATACTTTTTCTCCAAATGAAAATATGCTATAAAATAATACTTGCTTTCCAACAAACTATATATTATGAATATTTTTCTGTCATCAAATATAACCTGCATATTTAAAATACATATATAGATATACATCCATGTTTCTTCCCCTCCCCTGAACATGCCATACAACAAGTAAGAAAGTCAGGGATGGAATGAGAACCCATGCTTTTAAAACCAATATAATGCTATTCTTTAAGCAATCTTCGTCTTTTGGATAGCTAGGTTGTTTCCAAGTGTTTGCTATTTATAATATATGCTTCAAGGAGTATTCTTATAATGTCTTATATATACATCTAATTACTTTTTTGAGTTAAGTTCCAAAGAATTAAATTGATAGATTGACAGGTATACATACAACAAGGCTTTAATACGCACTTCCATATTACCTTCCAGAAATGTGATACACTTCTAGCAGTTTTTGAAAAGCATCTATTTTTCTTTTTTAATTAATTAATTTTTTATTATATGTTAAGTTCTGGGGTACATGTGCAGAATGTGCAGGTTTGTTATATAGGTATACACGTGCCATGGTGGTTTGCTGCATCCATCACCCCATCATCTACATAGGTATTTCTCCTAATGCTATTCCTCCCCTAGCCCCTCACCTCCTGCTATTCCCTCCTCTAGTCCCCCACCCTTGACAGGCCCCAGCGTGTGATGTCCCCCTCCCCGTGTCCATGTAGTCTCATTGTTCAACAGCCACTTATGAGTAAGAACATGAGGTGTTTGGTTTTCTGTTCTTGTGTCAGTATGCTGAAAACGATGGTTTCCAGCTTTATCTATGTCCCTGCAAAAGACATGAACTCATCCCTTTTTATGGCTGCATAGTATTTCATGGTGTATATGTGCCACATTTTCCTTATCCAGTCTATCTTTGATGGGCATTTGGGTTGGTTCCAGGTCTTTGCTATTGTAAACAGTGTCACAGTAAATATACGTGTGCATGTATCTTTATAAAAGAATGTTTTATAATCCTTGGGTATATACCCAGTAATGGGATTGCTGGGACAAATGGTATTTCTAGTTTTAGATCCTTGAGGAATCACCACATTGTCTTCCACAATGGTTGAACTAATTTGTAATTTACACTCACACCAACAGTGTAAAAGCGTTCCTATTTCTTTACATCCTCTCCGGCATCTGTTGTCTCCTGATTTTTTTAATGACCACCATTCTAACTGGTGTGAAATGGTATCTCAATGTGGTTTTTATTTGCATTTCTATAATGACCAGTGATGATGACCTTTCTTTCATATGTTTGTTGGCTGCATAAATGTCTTCTTTTAAGAAGTGTCTGTTCATATCCTTTGCCCACTTTTTGATGGAATTGTTTTTTTTTCCTGTAAATTTGCTTAAGTTATTTATAGATTCTGGATATTAGCCCTTTGTCAAATGGGTAGATTGCAAATTTTTTTCCCATTCTGTGGGTTGCTGGTTCACTCTAATGATAGTTTCTTTTTCTGTGCAGAAGCTCTTTAGTTTAATTAGGTCCCATTTGTCTATTTTGGCTTTTGCTGACATTGCTTTTGGGGTTTCAGTCATGAAGTCCTTACCCATGCCTATGTCCTGAATGGTATTGCCTAGGTTTTCTTCTAGGGTTTTTATAGTGTTAGGTCTTATGTTTAAATCTTTAATCCATCTGAAATTAATTTTTGTATAAGGTGTAAGGAAGGGATCCAGTTTCAGCTTTCTGCATATGGCTAGCCAGTTTTCCCAACACCGTTTATTAAATAGGGAATCCTTTCCCCATTGTTTGTTTTTGTCATGTTTGTCAAAGATCAGATGTATTCTCCTTAAAACTATGCATGATTACTAATTTACTAATTTTATTCTTTAAAATTCCATTAGGTAATTATCACATAACCTTATTTTTAAAATTCTTAAGTTTCTCCTCAATGAATCAATAGATTTATATGTTAGCCATTTGTATTTTTCTTTGATATATTATATGTTTATTGGTTTAATTCATTTTTTCATTCAGATATTTTTGTCTTTCTTGTTCATTTGTAGGGAAGTCTTTATGTATGAAATTGTATCAGTGGAAGTTCTCTACTCTAAGCAAGGTGGGGCCAGATTCTGGGTGGTGGGATGAGGCTAGTCCAGGTAACTGCTCCCCTCTCATCTGTAATATAGTAACCTAATTTAATTAACTGATTCCTTACCAGACCATAAATCTCTCAAGAGCAATCCTTATGTTTTTCAAGTATCTGATATTTATCAAGTACTTAATGTATTTTGAAGAAGAAATAATTTACGTGCTTTCAAAAATCAGTACATGTCACATTTTACTTAAATGACATTATAGACCAAACAATATTTTGTTGAGTAGCTCTGAAATTACCCATCTGATAATGGAAAACAGTTATAAATTTTCAATAAATAGCCATTTGGTTATTTAAAAACCTCTTTGATATTTGACGATTGTCCCAAAGCATATATTTAAATAATGTTTTATATTGTTATGTTTCTAAATCTGCTAATAATAAGAAGTGCTACAATTCCTGACAAGTGTGTCAGGAAGAATTCTGTACACATGGTTTGAAGAGCTGCAAGGACACTGATGTGCAGCGGATCCAGACCACAGGTATTCAGTCAACACTAAAAACAGATTTGCCAATGGGAATTTCCCAATTTCTGTTTTTCAGAGCATATGTGCTCAGTAACATTCAGTTTTGTTTACTAATTTATCCTTTTAAATAGATCACCACTGTGAATAATTATAAAGAAAATCAGACTTCCAGACTTCACATTGAGGATACACTATTACTGAATGTGCGACTACTGACAGTAAGGATGTGGTGTCTTGCAAGAAGCCATCAGAGCACAGGTCTTGTCATCTCTCCGACACTTCATCTGAAACCTTCTTATGTTGTCTTTTGTCTAAAACACCATCTATGAAAGCACCCCTGTTTCAAAGATATCTTTGCCTCTCTTGTAAACTCCCATGGAGGATATAGCCTTTGATGTCTCTGGCTTTTCCGGGAAAGTGGTGGTGGTGGGGCATCCAGGGACCTGCAGTGGTGACTGTCATCAGTAGCAAAGGTATCATCCTGTGTGTGTGTGTGTGTGTGTGTGTTGTAGGCAGGAAGGGAGCTTCCTGCTCCTGCTCTCCTACTACATGCAATCCTGGCACCACAACTTGGTACTGTAAACACATTTCCAAAAGGCAGTCATCACACATTAAATTTACTGTCACAACTCTGATTTGTTAAAATGTAACTTCAACTTTCCCAAGAGTGTCAACTTCTGCTCAGTGGAAAACACTCAATATCACTACCTCTAAGTAACACTGGTTCAAAACAGTTGCTTTCAGGAAATTATGTAGTTTAGTATACCAAAAAAAAAATCTCTTCCAATGTGGTTTCCCCTATTTAGGGGCTTAGAAGGGGAAGTGTATGTGACTCCATTGTGTAGGGACCTCAATTACTGCAATCAAGACCCTCCTCCTTACTTCCTACCAGTGATGTCCTTTCAGTCTTGATGATGCTTCTCATCTTTTCCTTGGAATATTCAGATCCCCACTATAAGGTTGTCAGATTTAGCAAATAAAAATGCAGGATGCTCTTGGAATTACAAAATGGTATCCTGGAGTGCGTTCAGAGCTGTTACTCTAGTGGTCTTTTGGTAGGCAGACAGCTCTCTTCCTCACTGTTCAACATAGAGAGATGAGACCCATGGGGGACATGGTGTTAGAAACTCCTGGTTTGCTGACTATGAAGCACTTCATGTGGAAAGTACATCGAAAGCGTATCAGAAGTGACCCATCCACTCATCCTGAAACTAGTAGCTCCCTGTGCACTTGGGCTTCACAATCCATCAAGTATGGTGGTAGCTACCATAGAAGTTAAAAAAAAAAATGGCTAAAACATTGCTGGGAAGGAATTGACAGACAGGAATTGGGATCCAGAAGATGGAGCAGAAGAGCTAGGAACATTCTCAATGGCCAACGAGGAAGTTTTGAAGCACAGAGTAAAAAAAAAAAAAAGCAAAATGTGGAAATTTTGGAATTGGATCAGATACTGGATGTGCTTTCAAAGGTTTCAAAGGATTGGTTGTATATTCTGAAAGGAGAAGCATTTTCTGAATTTGGTAATGGTAGTGGAGTAAGCCTTTATAAGGGCTGCCAAATGGAAATAACAATAACTAGTGCCATTTTCTTCACCAGTCCAAAAGCAGCCAAGAAACCAAGGCAACATTTCATTCTATATTACAATTGAGGAAAAAAATTTTCAATCTAATAGCGACAGTCAGTAGCCTTACTCTTCTCTTTTTACTATGAGTAAATCATGCCCTAGTAATCCCTTTAACATGCAGTTAATTGCTTGAAACTGTCTATTCATGACATGACTGGGTAAGTACTTGAATGCAAGCCCACACTGTGACCTGAAACATATTTTTAAGAACTCTAGTAAATATTTAGCAAATATTGAACAGCAGCATGGAAACAATGACTCTAGTAATTCTGGAAATGAAACTAATAAAATATTAGCTAAAAAATAATCTCCTTACCTATTTATTTCAACAAAATTATAGCAAGAATCAACATTTTGGTTTTATAGCAGCAAAACTGAGAATACATCTGTGGGGAAGATGGAGGCTGAGTCTGAAAAATAAAATGGAACTATCAGTAGGAGCAATGAGTGCCTTGACAAGAAAATTCACCTGTTTTAGCTAGGCTTGTTAATCTCTGGACCCCTGACTGGATTTTCATTTTACCCTGGAAACTCCAGTTTATCTGGCAAAAATATTACCCAGAGTAATCCAGAGTTTTTGTTGTAGTGGGTTTTAACCATTTTCCAATAAAACATTGCAGAGTCAAGCAAAAGGTGGCAATAATGAATGCAAACATGGAGAGAAAGAAAGAGAATGATAAGCCAACTACAACAATAGTTACTGAAGTAAAAGCAGAACTTTTTATTCCACAGAGTATAATTTTTTACAAGAAAGATAAGTTTAAAGAGAAGGATGTAAGTACTCTTTTAAAATCTATAGCAAATTAGAAGCACAGTTTTTGGTGGAGCTAGACACCAATTTAGGTAATGTACTGCTGAATATTGGATTCTACGCAATACGATCTGTACTTGAACAGAAAAAAAATACTTATTTTCTGTGTTTCAAATCTACACATTTATGAGAAAAATGGCATGACTTCAGTTAAGATATTAATTTGGTTAAATATAAGTGATTATGCAGATGAGTTGCCCAAAATTTTACTGAGGAAAAAGAATGCCTGAAAGCAATCAACTGAGAAATCATGGCCAAGTTGCTCTTTCCTCTGCTACCCCCCTTAAACTTAGTTTTTCTTCTCTTCTACTTTAACATTTTGAGAACTGACAGATAACTTAAAAACTTTTGTGAGGAAAATTAACATGACCAGGGAAAATTTAAAATTTAAAGAACAAGAAAAAAATACAAGATGCCCAGTTCAATTTGAATTTCAAATAGATAATAAATAATTAAATATTTGAAACACAGTTATGCTAAAAATTGTTCATTCTTTATCTCAAATTCATATTTAACTGTGTCCTGTATTTTTTCTGGAAACTCCACTCTGCTATCTTCTACATCACATCACCAAATCACAGGCATATTCCCCTGCTTTTGTTAGAAAGGAAAAGAGGAAAAGAAAAAGAAAAGGAAAGAAAAAAGATAGATAAATAGAATAAAGGAATTTAAATTCCAAATTAAATAATCATCTTGAAAGTAACTTTTTTTTTCTTTTTTATTATGATTATTTTAGATTCAAGGGGGCACCTATATTATATTGGTATATTTCATAATGCTGAAATTTGGTTTCCTACTGAACCCACCACCCTAATAGTGAGTGTCGTACCCAATGGGTAGTTTTTCAATACTTGCTCTTCTTCCTCCCTCCCCTGTTCCAGTCCCCAGTGTCAATAGTTTCCATCTTTATGTCTGTGGATACCCATTTGCTCCCACTAATGAGTGAGAACATGTGGCATTTCTGTTTCTGCATTAATTCACTCAGGATAATGACCTCCAGCAACATCCATGTTGCTGCAAAGGACACAATTTTATTCTTTTCTTATGGATGCGTAGTATTTCATAGTGTATATGTACCACATTTTCTTGCCCCAAGCCACTGTTGATGAGCACTTAGGTTGATTATATGAGAAAGTAACTATTTGAATCAGTGTTATCTAGACTATAACCTGATCAGTCTCAAACTTTAAAAGTCTGTGAGTGAGTGAAAGACCTAACAAACGCCTCACCAAAAAAAGCTATATAGATGGCAAATAATCATGCAAAAAGATGCTCCACATCATATGTCATTAGGGAAATGCAAACTAAAACAACAAAATACTACTATACACCTATTAGAATGCCACAAATCCAGAAAACTGACACCACCAAATACTGGTGATAATGTGGAACAACAGGAACTCTCATTTTTACTTGTGAGAATTCAAAATGGTACAGACACTGTGGAAGAGAGTTTGGCAGTTTGACACAAAACTAAATGTATTCTTAACATATGATCCAGAAATCATACCCCTTGGTATTTATCCAAAATGGGTTGAATACATACTCTCACAAAAACCTGCACATGCATGTTCCTAGCAGCTTTATTAATAATGGCTCAAACTTGGAATCAAACACAATGCTTTTCCATACACAAATGAATAAATAAACTCTAATACATCCAGATAATGGGATATTATAAAGTGCTAAAAAGAAATATGTTATCAAGACATTTTAAAAGTTTGAGACACTTTAAAATTTAAATGTGTATTGCTAAGTGAAAGAAGCCAGTCTTAAATGGTTATACACTGTATAATTCCAACTATATGACATTCTAGAAAAGGCAAAACTATGGAGTCAGTAAAATGATCAGTGGTTGCCAGGGATTAGAGTGGGGATAAAAGGGTGAATGGAGAAAGCATAGGTTTTTTTGGCAGTAAAAGTATCATGTATGACACTATAATGTTAGATACATGTAATCATACATTTGTTAAAATACTTACAGTTTGTAATGCAACCATTATGTAAACTATAGACTTCGAGTACTTTCTGTTAAATTTTCCTGTCAACCTAAATTACTCTAATAAATAAAGAGTATTTAAAATAAGGGAAAATCTATGAGAATAGGTTAGATCACATTAGCATTTAATATTCAAAATTTTCTGTACCTCGATATTGCTTCAGATTATTTCCAGCTGTATCTGGAAGTCCTCAAGATCATCTCATAAGTGCCCAGGAAATGTGTATTTACATTCTTTGACTGAGGCTGCTTATATGAGGTCTGCCATGCCAGCAACTCAAGAAACATCCTCACTGCCATCAGTACTGCTGCTGGAACTTATGGAGAGAATGCTGTTTTTCAGGGGAAGGTATTCTGTGGTCATCTTTTTTTAGTCCAGCAAAGCAGAGCATGGTGGTATTCCATGGTGACTACCTTGGATGGTTGGGTGGTTAGCTGATGACCCATGCCTATGTAAGGGAGAGATTGACTCTCTGTAACTCTGTGTTGCACTTTGTCATATAGAGGCTCAAAGTTGCACAGTTTTATGTTTGGGCCTCAGTATCTCGGCTGAAAAAATTGTTTCTTTTATGTCGTGGCTTTAGTCTTTTTCTCCTTTCAGCTTCCTAAAGAGATGAGACTGTTGTGGGTATGGGTAGGCTTAAGGGCCATTCCCTTTATTTCCTTCTGTCCTTCACTCATTTAAATTGGAAAGTAAAATAACTGAAATAAAAAATTAAATTTTTTGGAGGTGTACAACTGTACTACTGGGGAGACAACTTAAAGGAGGTTGAGGAACAGAGTTATATTAAAATGAAGTTTTTGTATTTCTGTGAAATTAAATTGGTATTAAACTGAACTAGATGGTCATAAATTAAGGTGAAAATGACAATCCCCAATGGAACTACTAAGAAAATAACAATAATATATAGTTGAGCTTTGCGATCCAAGATGGCCGGATAGGAGGAGCTCAGGATTGCAGGTCCGAGTGAAAGCACAGAGGCTGAGTGGACGCCGCATTTCCAGATGGATTTTTATTGCCCACAGACCAGGCGATTCCCAGGCGGAGGAGCCCCACAGGTTGCCAGGGCGGCTGTTTTGGCTGGCGCGGCTGTTTTGCCTGCACCCCGGCGCAGCAGTTCCCAGTGCAGAGTAAACGAGACTGTGTCCCCTCTTAGCCAGCAAGGGGAGCTGAAACAGGCAGCCAGGCCAGGAGATTCCCGAGCAAAAAAGCGCCACGAATCTCAGAGCCATGGTTTCAGCCGGTGCAGCGGGTCGCCGCACAGGAAATCACACAGATCTCGGCGCCTATTCAACAGGCGACTAGGTCACCTGGTAGAGAGTCAACAATTCAACTAAAAAACAAAAGGCTCTGAGGCAGGGAGCCAGGTGATCAGGCCTGGCTGGTCCCACCCCCACAAAAACAAAAACAAAAACAAAAACAAAAAAACAGCAATTGGAAACACTCTGGGTTGAGACTTTCACAGCAAGCACAGCTGAACGTGGGATGGTCCAGATCTGTGGGGGAGGGGCATCCACCATTACAGAGGCAGCCTGCAGTTGCCAAGGCAAGCCGCCACTGCCAAGGCAACCCACCATTACAGAGAGAGTCCATCATTACAGAGGCGGGCCACTGTTCCTGAGGCAGTTCTAACTACACCCATATAAACAGGACTGCAAGGAAGTTCACATGGCAGCTGGGCAGAGGCCACAGCAGCTCAGCAAAGCCTCTGCAGGCTGAGAGTGACTAGGCTGCCTCCTTGTGGGCAGGGCAGCCCTGAAGAAAAAAAAAAACAGGCAGCAGCACAGTGGAAACTCATAAAGCCCTAACTCTCCGGGACAGAACACCTGGGGAAAAAAAGGGGTTTATGAGTTCTGCTGCTGCAGACTTAAACTTACCTGCCGAGCAGCTCTGAATGAACAATGGGGCTCACAGCTCAGCACTTGAGCTACTATAAAGAACAGACTGTTTCCTCAAGCAGTTCCCTGACCCCCGTATATCCAAAGAGTCACCTCATAAAGGAGAGCTCAGACTGACATTTGGCAGGTATCCTTCAGGGACAAAGCAGAAGAAACTGGTAGCAACCTTTACTGTTCAGCAGCTGCTACAAGTGATCCCCAGGCAAGCAGGGCCTGGAGTGGACCTCAGCAATCCTACAGCAGAGAGGTCAGACAGTGAAAAGGAAAACTAAGAAACAGAAATAACGTCATCATCAACAAACAGGACAGTCACTCAGAGATCCAATCAGAAAGTCAGCAACTACAAAGTCAACAACTACAAAGTCAACAGGTGGATAAATCCACAAAGATGGGAAGAAACCAGCACAAAAAGGATGAAAACACCCAAAACCAGAACACCTCTCCTCCTACAAGGGAGCACAACTCCTCACCAGCAAGGGAACTTGCTGGTGAATGGGTGTGGAGAATGAGTGTGATGGATGGATGGAGAATGAGTGTGATGAAATGACAGAATCAGCCTTCAGAAAGTGGGTAATAAGAAACTTCTGTGAGCTAAAAGAACATGTTCTAACCCAATGCAAAGAAACTAAGAACATTGAAAAAAGATTTGATGAAATGCTAATGAGAATGGACAACTTAGAGAGGAATATAAGTGAATTGATGGAGCTGAAAAACACAACACGAGAACTTCACGAAGCATGCACAAGTTTCAACAGCAGAATTGACCAAGCAGAAGAAAGGATATCAGAGGTCGAAGACCAACTCAATGAAATAAAACGAGAAGGCAAGATTAGAGAAAACAGGGTAAAAAAGGAATGAAAAAAGTCAACAAGAAATATGGGACTATGTGAAAAGACTTAATCTACATTTGATAGGTATACCTGAATGTGACAAAGAGAATGAATCCAAGCTGGAAAATACTCTTCAGGATATTATCCAGGAAAACTTCCCCAACCTATCAAGGCAGGCCAATATTCAAGTCCAGCAAATACAGAGAACACCACAAAGATATTCCTCTAGAAGAGCAACCCCAAGGCACATAATCGTCAGATTCACCAGGGTTGAAATGAAGGAGAAAATGCTAAGGGTAGCCAGAGATGAAGGTCAGGTTACCCACAAAGGGAAGCCCATCAGACTCATAGCAGATCTCTCAGCAGAAACCCTACAAGCCAGAAGAGAGTGGGGGCCGATATTCAACATCCGTAAAGAAAAAAACTTTCAACCCAGAATTTCATATCCAGCCAAACTAAGCTTCATAAGTGAAGGAAAAATAAAATCCTTTGTGAACAAGCAAGTACTCACAGATTTCATCACCACCAGACCTGCTTTACAAGAGCTCCTGAAAGAGGCACTATACATAGAAAAGAGCAACCAGTACCAGCCACTCCAAAAACATGCCAAATGGTAAAAAGCATCAACACAAGGAAGAATCTGCATCAACCAACGAGCAAAACAGCCAGCTAGCATCAAAATGGCAGTATCAAATTCACACATAGAAATATTAACCCTCAACATAAATGGACTAAATGCCCCAATCAAAAGACACAGACTGGCAAATTGGATAAAAAGCCAAAACCCATCAGTGTGCCGTATCCAGGAAACCCATCTCACATGCAAGGATACACAAAGGCTCAAAATAAAGGGATGGAGGAAGATTTACCAAGCAAATGGAAAGCAAAAAAAAGCAGGAGTTGCAATTCTCATCTCTGATAAAATAGACTTTAAAGCAACAAGGATCAAAAGAGACAAAGAAGGACATTACATAATGGTAAAAGGATCAATGCAACAAGAAGAGCTAACGATCCTAAATATATATGCACCTAATACAGGAGCACCCAGATACATAAGGCAAGTTCTTAATGACTTACAAAGAGACTTAGACTCCTACACAATAATAGCGGGAGACTTTAACACACCATTGTCAATATTAGACAGATCAACGAGACAGAAAATTAACAAGGATGTCCAGGACTTGAACTCAGACCTGGACCAAGCAAACCTAATAGACATTTGCAGAACTCTCCACCTCAAATCCACAGAATATACATTCTTCTCAGCACCACATCACACCTACTCTAAAATTGACCACATAATTGGAAGTAAATCACTCCTCAGCAAATGCAAAAGAACGGAAACCATAACAAACAGTCTCTCAGACCACGGTGCAATCAAGTTACACTCAGAATTCAGAAACCAACCCAGAACCGCACAGCTTCATGGAAACTGAACAACTTTCTCTTGAATGTTGACTGGATAAACAATGAAATGAAGGTAGAAATAAAGATGTTCTTCGAAACCAACGAGAACGAAGACACCACATACCAGAATCTCTGGGACACATTTCAAGCAGTCTCTAGAGGAAAATATATAGCAATAAGTGCCCACATGAGAAGCAAGGAGAGATCTAAAACTGACACCCTATCGTCAAAATTGAAAGAGCTAGAGGAGCAAGATCAAAAAACCCAAAATCTAGCAGAAGACAAGAAATAACTAAGATCAGAGCATAACTGAAGGAGATAAAGATACGAAAAACCCTTCAAAAAATCAATAAATCCAGGAGCTGGTTTTTTGAAAAGATCAACAAAATAGCCAGACCACTAGCCAGATTAATTAAAAAAATAAAAAAAGAGAGAGAATAACCAAATAGATGCAATAAAAAACGATAAAGGGTATATCACCACAGATTCAACAGAAATTCAAACCATCATCAGAGATTATTACAAACAACTCTATGCACATAAACTAGAAAACCTGGAAGAAATGGATAAATTCCTGGACAGTTGCCTCCTCCTAAGCCTAAACCAGGAAGAAGTCAAAACCTTGAATAGACCAATAACAAGGTCTGAAGTTGAGGCAGCAATTAAGAGCCTACCACCCAAAAAAAGCCCAGGTCCAGATGGGTTCACAGCTGAATTCTACCAGACATACAAAGAGGAACTGGTACCATTCCTTCTGAAACTATTCCAAATAATCCAAAAAGAGGGAATCCTTCCCAAATCATTTTATGAGACCAATATCAAACTGATACCAAAACCTGGCAGAAACACAACAAGAAAAGAAAACTACAGGCCAATATCCATGATGAACATAGACGCAAAAATCTTCAATAAAATACTGGCAAGCTGATTGAAACAGCACATCAAAAAGCTTATCCACCTTGATCAAGTAGGATTCATCCCGGGGATGCAATGCTGGGTCAACATATGCAACTCTATAAATGTAATTCACCACATAAACAGAACCAAAGACAAAAACCACATGATTATCTCAATTCATGCAGAGAAGGCCTTCAACAAAATTCAACAGCCCTTTATGCTAAAAACTCTCAATAAACTAGGTATCAATGGAACGTATCTCAAGATAATCAAAGCTATTTACGACAAACCAACAGCCAACATCATACTGAATGGGCAAAAACTGGAAGCATTCCTTTTGAAATCTGGCACTAGACAAGGATGCCCTCTTTCACCACGACTATTCAATATAGTACTGGAAGTTCTAGCCAGAGCAATCAGGCAAGAAAAGGAAATAAAGCATATTCAATTAGGAAAAGAGGAGGTCAAATTGTCTCTATTTGCAGATGACATGATTGTATATCTAGAAGACCCCATCGTCTCAGCCCAAAATCTCCTGAAACTGATAAGCAACTTTGGCAAAGTCTCAGGATACAAAATCAATGTGCAAAAATCACAAGCATTCCTATACACCAATAACAGACTTAAAGAGAATCAAATCACGAATGAACTGCCATTGACAATTGCTACAAAGAGAATAAAATACCTAGGAATACAACTAACAAGGAACGTAAAGGGCCTCTTCAAGGAGAACTACAAACCACTGCTCAACGAAATAAGAGAGGACACAAACAGATGGAGAAACATTCCATGTTCATGGTTAGGAAGAATCAATATCGTGAAAATGGCCATACTGCCCAAAGTAATTTATAGATTCAATGCTATCCCCATAAGCTACCAATGACCTTCTTCACAGAACTGGAAAAAACCACCTTAAACTTCATATGGAACCAAAAGAGAGCCCGCATAGCCAAGTCAATCCTAAGCAAAAAGAACAAAGCGGGAGGCATCACACTACCGGACATCAAACTATACTACAAGGCTACAGTAATCAAAACAGCATGGTACTGGTACCAAAACACAGATATAGACCAATGGAACAGAACAGAGGCCTCAGAGGCAACACAACATATCTACAACCATCCGATCTTTGACAAACCTGACAAAAACAAGCAATGGGGAAATGATTCCCTGTTTAATAAGTAGTGTTGGGAAAACTGGCTAGCCATATGCAGAAAGCAGAAACTGGACCCCTTCCTGACACCTTACACTAAAATTAACTCCAGATGGATTAAAGACTTAAACATAAGACCTAACACCATAAAAACCCTAGAAGGAAACCTAGGCAAAACCATTCAGGACATAGGCGTAGGCAAGGACTTCATGACCAAAACACCAAAAGCATTGGCAACAAAAACCAAAATAGACAAATGGGACCTAATCAAACTCCACAGCTTCTGCACGGCAAAAGAAACAGTCATTAGCATGAATCGGCAACCAATAGAATGGGAAAAAATTTTTGCAGCTTACCCATCTGACAAAGGGCTGATATCCAGAATCTACAATGAACTAAAACAGATTTACAAGAAAAAAACAAACAAGCCCATTCAAAAGTGGGCAAAGGATATGAACAGATACTTTACAAAAGAAGACATACATGAGGCCAACAAACATATGAAAAAATGCTCATCATCACTGGGCATTAGAGAAATGCAAATCAAAACTACATTGAGATACCATCTCACGCCAGTTAGAATGGCGATCATTAAAAAATCTGGAGACAACAAATGCTGGAGAGGATGTGGAGAAATAGGAACACTTTTACACTGTTGGTGGGAGTGTAACTTAGTTCAACCATTGTGGAAGACAGTGTGGAAGACAGTGTGGCGATTCCTCAAGGATCTAGAAATAGAAATTCCATTTGACCCAGCAATCCCATTACTGGGTATATATCGAAAGGATTATAAATCGTTCTACTATAAGGACACATGCACACAAATGTTCACTGCAGCACAGTTTACAATAGCAAAGACCTGGAACAAACCCAAATGCCCATCGATGATAGACTGGACAGGGACAATGTGGCACATATACACCATGGAATATTATGCAGCCATCAAAAACAATGAGTTCGTGTCCTTTGTAGGGACGTGGATGAACCTGGAAACCATCATTCTCAGCCAACTGACACAAGAACACAAAATCAAATACCGCATGTCCTCACTCATAGATGGGTTGAACAATGAGAACACATGGATACAGGGAGGGGAGCACTATACACTGGGGTCTGTTGGGGGGAAATAGGGGAGGGAGAGTGGGGGTGGGTAGTTGGGGAGAGATAGCATGGGGAGAAATGCCAGATATAGGTGAAGGGGAGGAAGGCAGCAAATCACACTGCCACATATGCACTTATGCAACAATCTTGCATGTTCTTCACATGTACCCCAAAACCTAAAATGCAATAATAAAAAAATATATATATAGTTATAAATGAGCAAATTAATGTGTAAGTGAAAAATAATAGCTACTTAATGAAAAAGAAGGCAGTAATAGAGGGAAGGGGGAACAAAATGACATAAGGCACATAGAAAACAGCAAAATGACAGACAAATCTTTTCTTAACAATTAATAAATCAAATTTATTAAACTCTTCCATGAAAAGGTAGAGATTGACAGACTTGGATTAAACTACACATGATCCAATTATATGCTTTATATAAGAACCAACATTTTAGATCCAAAGACCAAATAGGTTGAAAAAAAAAAGAATCAATATACCATGAAATTGGTAACCAAAAAAGAATTGAATTGGCTATCTTAATGTCAGACAAAGTAGTAATACAAAAATTGTTACAAGAAACAAAAAATAGCCCTAGGTAATGATAAAAGTCCATTCCACCAAGAAGATATAAGAATTATAAACATACGTGCACCTTATATTAGGGCCCCAAAATACATGACAGAAAGCTGAAAGAATTGAAGGGAAATAAACATATCAACAATAATAGTCGATTACTATTATGCCACATTAAAAAATAAATAGAACAACTACACCCATTATCAGCAAGAGAATAAAATACTTGAACAATACATCAGCCAACGAGACCTAATAGACATCTAGAAAGCGCTTCACTGAAGAATAGCAAACTGTACATTCTTCTGAAGTGCATATGGAACATTCTGAAGTAAAGATAATATGCTACACAGTTTTCAGCAACCAAATCTCATAAGAATTTACTCACTACCACAACAACAGTACCAGTAGGTTGATGCTAAGCAATTCAAGAAAAGCCTCCTCCATGATTCAATCACCTCCCACCAGGCCCCACCTCCAACACTGGGAATTACATTTCAGTATAATTCAGATTTGAGTGGCGACACACATCACGACTATATTAGCACTTCCATGATAGGTATATTTGTATGATTATCACATATAAAGCACTTGGTACAATGCCAGACATTTAATAAATATAAAATAAATGTTAATATAACAATTTGGTATAAGCAACCCTCACAGACAAAGTTTAATAGAAATGTTTGACCTTTCCATATGTGTGTGTGTGTGTGTGTGTGTGTGTGTATGTGTATATACATATACGTATATATATATTGGTTGCTGAAAAGTGTGTAGCATGTTATATATATATATTTGTGTATACACACGCATGTGTACATACTAAAGCCCTTAAAAATTGAAAAGCAAAGGCTGTATAAGTTGATTTTTAAAAACACTTCTAACATGAGGGCTCTCAATTTAAATAATTTGGGAAAGTAGTGGTTCTTGGGAAATAAGTGGTTGTTGAAGAAGAGAGCTGCTTTTGTAATCTCTAATCAGAATTGAAACTTTTACATTGTAATAATTAGTTCTAATGATTCTAATAATGAAAATAAACTTGTTACAAAGAAACAGAGCCCAGTTCTAAGTTCAGACTTGGAACCAAATATTAGCAGTTGTGTAAGTGCTCATAGATTTGCCTGCTATCTGTGATTCCTATTTTGATCAAGTCCATATTTCTAAAAATATATAATTTTACACAACTTAATGCCAGTTTGGTTGAGTCTTTAGAGTATGGATTTCTATTCAATATGATGCCATTTGGTTGGGATGCACATATTACTGTTTACTACTGGAATTGCTAGACTGTGGCAACGTCTGCCAAGTTTTCCAGCTATGCATGTATAGCTCCATGTCAAATCTGTTTTTCCTTAACGTTCTATTTTCTTAGAAAGACAGGTCTGGCCTCCAGAAATCTTTCATGCAATTTTCTTTGTGAAAAGTAGAATTAAAAATAATTATCTGTTCTACTTTACAGTTCACCTAGTGTGCATTTCCATTGTTCGTTTCTTTTTTCAGTTATTCACGTTGCAAGAGAAACTTGCTTACATTCTATTAAATAAACATAGAATAATTTTAATAGATTGATAAATGATGACTTTGTGAAACTGATGTGAATTTTCAAGGTTATAAAAATTAGTGCTAATTTATTTTCATTTTTAAAAGATAAGATTTATTTAGAAAATCTAAATGGAAAACAACAGTAGCATCTCTCTATATTTAAGGCTTAATGAAAACAATATGGATATAAGGAGAAATAAATTGTTACTTTCTAATTAATGCAAAGGCTTTTTCATTTTGAAAATGAATGTGAATGCCATAGAAACTTAATGTATCAGATATTCCAGAATGTTCTCTTACTTTGACAGGAATAAAATGGACTGTTATTTTCAAGAAAGATATAAAGTTTCTCAGGGACATTTTCATTAAATATCAGAGACATGATGAGTTGCTAAATTTTGACTAGAACAAAATAACAGTAATCATTATAGATTGGATATGGATATGCCTGACATGTGTGGTTAAATATTCTGATTAAGTGCATACTCTGACACTTTATTGTTTTACTCAATATGATATTTTCTGTAAAACCCTAGACATTCTCAATGTGCAAATTTTTGTCTTCCTCTATAATAAGCTAGACCTTTAAATCATACCTACATCTTCAACATCCTTGTAACCAATCTTCCACTCTCAGTTTATCTTTATTTTAATATCAATATTACGTTAATCATCTTAGATGATGCTACTCCATTTTATAAAAATTATGAATGACTCTATTGTTTTAAGGTAAAACACATTATCATTAACTTGAAATTTGAATCTCTTCACAATCTAGCTCAATATATCTTTCCAGCTTATCTCTTAAAATTTGCCTTTATGGATCCTTACTTTGTCTCAAACTTGTCTACATGATCACTCCCAAATTTCTTTCTTTTTTTTTTTTTTTTTGAGACAGTTTGCTTTTGTTGCCCAGACTAGAGTGCAGTGGTGCTATCTTGGATCACTGCAGCCTCTTCTTCCTGGGTTCAGGTGATTCTCCTGCCTCAGCCACCTGAGTAGCTGGGATTATAGACATCTGCCATAATGCCTGGCTAATTTTTGTATTTTTAGTAGAGACGGGGCTTTACTATGTAGGCCAGGCTAGTCTTAAACTCCTAGCCTCAGGTAATCTGCCTGCCTCAGCCTCCCAAAGCACTGGGATTACAAGTGTGAGCTACCGCACCTGGCCCCAAATTTCTTTATGCTTTCTTTTCTTAAATTTAGCAAGGTGCTTGGACCCCATATATTAGAATTGCAGCGAGTAAATGTGTTTGTGTGATATAATTGTTTGTTAAAAATTTAGGGTTCTCAGTCACACTTCAGACCAATTGAATCAAATATTGTGGTGCAGTCTTCCTGAATATTTTGGTAAGCATCTACATGATTCTGATTCATGTTAAGCATTTGTCTTCACCTTTTCAGCCACCTGTAATATTATTGCTTAGTATGTCCACTTATTGGAGTTCTTATATGTAACTTTAAGAATTCTGTTTGAATCTCACTTCCTTCAAAAAGTTCTGTTTCCCCAAGATATTTAAAAATTTTTACTTACTTTCATGTTGCTTATTATTAAGATTCCTCACATAAAATTTATAAGCTGTGGACTGGAAAATCCCTTAGAGCAGAGAATTTTATTTTTTCTTGACCCATATGTAAGATATTTTACACCAGAGTTTAATGTGTGTGTATGTACGTGCATACATGTGCACACACATACACCCTTAAACTGAAAAGAAAATCACAAAACAGTATCCTCATTTCATTAAATACATTTTTGTTATTCCTATTCTGTTCTGTTTTATTCTATTTCATTAACAGATATTTGTGGAGACCCATTTGAAAATATTATGGCTCACTCATGGGTCATTCTAAATGGTTTGGAAAACATAGACTTAAAGGGTTAGTTTGAGCCCAGCAAAACATTTTGTAATATTTTCCTAAGTGTTTAATTCCTGGAGAAATCATTAGTCTTTGTAATATAAAACAGATTATTTAAAAATGATAAGATTGTAGGTTGGCTGAAATTGAATATTCAAATGCAATGTGTTTAATTACGTGATAATTTTGCTTTGAGCTAGTATTTGCCAGAAATATTCGCCTAGTCAAAGAATTTAAAAGGCTTGAAAAAATTGTTTCATCAAAAGATTAAATGATTATATTCTAAATACAAAAGAGTGGATAAATTTTTCTGTAGTCTGAGATACAGCATCTGTCTCTTAGAGTTATGTTAGCCTTTTCCTTTTTATAAAACAGTCTCTTGTATCTAATTAAACCAGGGAAGTCTCTTTTAAAGGCTTTGAGAGTATCTACTAAGGCTGTTGGGGTCCCTCAAGGACTGTAACAGGTAGACATTGTCATTTTCCATCCAAGAACCTAGCATAGTGCTCTTTACATACTCAATGCTCAATAAATCTACCTGTCGGGTACTATGCTTATTACCTGGGTGACAAAATAATCTACACCAAACCCCCATGACACATAGTCATGTTTGCCCTTGTAACAAACCTCAAATGTACCCATAAATCTAAAATAAAAGATAGAAAAGAAACCCAGAATTTAGATTTCTGCATATTATTAAAATAACCTTTAAGATCAGTTTTAAATTTTAAGTTTTTGTCTACAACAAAAAATGTGTATAAGATTATGACTGATGATGTAGATCATTTCATGATCTAGCAATGATGAAAAGTACCCTACATCAGTATTCTTGGATTTTACTTTCATTCATGGTCATTCATTTATTTGAATAGAAATGCAACATCTTATTACATTTATATTCAAATAAAGATACTAATGTGAGTTTTAAAAATATAGGCACAGGAAAAATGGGAAGTTACTTTCTATATGATCATGGTTGTATATCAATGAGATTTTAAAACTAAATAATAAAAATTTTATTATTACAAAAATATAAAGAAACTATAGTTCAATACTCTTGAATCTTCATTAGCTGATTCAATAAAGCTATAATTTAACACTTCATTAATTTCATCTTAAGTCCTTGAAACCCATACTAGATTTTTAAAAATCGTATTTTAAAATAATCTTATATAGATAATAGAATTCTCACATACTCTTTACTTAGTTTCCCCTAATGTTAACCTTTTGTATAACAGTGGTCCTTTTGTCCATACTAAGAATTAACATTACTATTAATAACTTATTCAAAAGTTTTTTTTTACTAATGTCCAGAACTAAATCCAAGATATCACGTTTCATTGGTGTTTCATTGGGTAATAGTGATATATTCTTAGTTTCCTCCAGTTTGTCAGGATTGCCTTGTTTTTCATGACTTCGACACTTTTAAAGAATACTAGTTAGGTACTTTGTAGAATGTCTTCATTTTGGCCTTGTCTAATGTTTTTCTCATGATTAGACTGGGTTCCTGGGTTTTGAAAGAATATCACAGGAGAAAAGTACTCTTCTCAGCACACATATATTGAGAGTAGTACACAATATCAACATGGTGTTGATACTACTAACCTTGATAACTTGGTTAAGGTACTTTTACTAGGTTTCTCCACCGCAAAGTTAGTATTTTTTCCTTTCTATATTCTTTGACAGTGAGTCACTAAGACCATTTTACACTCAAGGGGATGGGTATTAAGCTACAATCCTGAAGAAAGTAGTATATACAAAGGTAGTATTAGGAGTTGTCTTTTAAGAAAAATATATTCCTTTTCCTGTAGCATTTATTTATTAAAATAATTTATTCATATTAGTATGGAGTCATATATATTTATGTGAAATTTCTGGTTATAATATAAAACTTTTATTTCTCAAGTCATTTCAGCATTTGCTGCTATAAACTCGTTCAGACTGGCTCCTGTGTCAATTTGACATGACCTACAACTTATTTATTTTTTTTTAGTACTTCCTTACTTTCTGGCTTTACAAGATCCTTCAAACTCATCTTGTATTTTGACTATCCCAGGCTTAGAATCAGCTATACATTCATATAACCATTATATACAATAATAGTATGAACTTAAATTCAAAATGATAAAAAGAGAACAATAAAGCAACAGAAATTAGTAAAGACAAAAGTTAATGAGTTAGAAGGCAGTAAAATTATAGAACTTATAAATGAATCTAAAGGCCACTTCTTTGAGAGGTATAGTAATTTATTCAACCATTCCCATATTGATGGTCATTCAAGTTGTTTTCAGTTTATTTCTCTTGCACACAGACACAGAGTTACAGCTAGATATGTGGAATAAGGGAAAATTTTGAATGTTTAAAACACAAATGAATAATAAATGTTCAAGGTGATGTATATGCTAATTACTCTAATTTGATCATTACAGTTGTTATCAAAATACCACTCTGTATGTACAACTATTATGTGTCTATTAAAAATAAAAGGGAAAAAGTCCTGTGCACATATTCCTGGGGGCCAGAGCTTTTGTTTTGGTAAAACTAAGAGGCCAGTCAAGGTGATGAGAGATAAATTATTTCAGGAAATAAATACAACACATCCCTGAGATCAAGAACATGTGTGGTTAGTTCCTAGAAAATCCGTTATTCATTAATACCATTAAAAATACATAGTTAATAGAGATAAGTGAATATTATCAACATTTATATAAATTTAAAAAATCAGAATTTTGAGTAAGTTCAACAATGAAATCAGTGTGCTTCCTCAATGCCATGTGGTATGGCTTGGCTGTCTCCCCACCCACATCTCATCTTGAACTGTAGCTCTCATAATTCCCACATGTTGTGGAAGGGACGTGGTGGGTAGTAATTTAATCACAGAGATGGGTCTTTCCCATGTGCTGTTCTCATGATAGTGAATACGTCTCATGAGATATGATGCTTTTATAAAGTGGAGTTCCCCTGCACATGCTCTCTTGCCTGCTGCCATGTAAGATGTGGCTTTGCTCCTTGCCTTCTGCAATGCTTGTGAGGCCTCCCCAGCCACGTGAAACTGTGAGCCCATTAAACCTCTTTTCCTTTGTAAATTACCCAGTTTTGAGTATGTCTTTATCTGCAGCATGAGAATGGGCTAATACACCATTTCCTTCAAGAAGGTATTTCTTTTACAGAGAAACATTAATGATCAGATTTCCAAAGAACACCAATTGCACACATCTTCCACTTAAATTATTTCAGTCGATTAAATTTAAATCAAGAAAAGAAACACTTCAAGATATATTTAAAATGGGGGTAATTTAGAGATAGTATAAGACTCTTAGTTAATAATCATTTTGCTACCTGAGTAATATTCCAAAATGACCCTTTTCCATTATTATTATTTTATTATTATTATTATTATTATTATTATTATTATTGAGACAGAGTTTCGCTCTTGTTACCCAGGCTGGAGTGCAATGGCGCGATCTTGGCTCCCCGCAACCTCCGCCTCCTGTGTTCAGGCAATTCTTCTGCCTCAACCTCCTGAGTAGCTGGGATTACAGGCACGCGCCACCATGCCCAGCTAATTTTTTGTATTTTTAGTAGAGACGGGGTTTCATCATGTTGACCAGGATGGTCTCGCTCTCTTTGGCCTCGTGATCCACCCGCCTCGGCCTCCCAAAGTGCTGGGATTACAGGCGTGAGCCACCGCGCCCGGCCCCTTTTCCATTATTATTTGGAGTAAGTGTTTAGGCCATTTCAGTTTCATGGTATTGTTTTATTTTGGTATATTTCTATTAATAATGAAAAAGTTACCTGTTATATGAATGAAAACTACTGTGACTCTGACAAATTAAATATCCTGTTTTACTTAGTAATTCAAATGCATTTTATTTAATTTTTCTGTATTATTATTATTTTTTGAGACAGAATCTTGCTCTATTGCCCAAGCTGGAGTACAGTGATATGATTTCAGCTCACTGCAATCTCCTCCTCCTGGGTTTGAGCAATTCTCCTGCCTCAGCCTCCAGAGTAGCTGCGATTACAGGCACACACCACCACACCCAGCTAATTTTTGTATTTTCAGTAGAGATGGGATTTCACCATGTTGGCCAGGCTGGTCTTGAGCTCCTCACCTCAAGCAATCCACCCACCTCAGGCTCCCAAAGTGCTGGGATTGCAGGTGTGAGCCATCGCACCCAGCCAGTCAGTGTAATTTATATCTTGGTGTGTATAAATATATTATATATGTAAGTGTATATGTGTTTACTACAATTCATACAGAGGAAAATGTACATTATTTGATCTAGAGCTAATATCAGCCTTTTCAGTTCTCACATACTGTTTAGCTGAAAAAAATATAAACTTATTGTCATTCTGGTCATTTAAACTTGGTCTGAGCTGATATTTTCAGTAGTCGTTTTGGTAATATTCTGTCTTTTAATATCATCTTCCTTCCTCTGTGTATTTTCTTAAGATAGTTTTGGAATATAAGTGAACAAGGGGTGAGGGCTTGTGCGCCTGAATGTTTTGAGTGGGAAATGGCAGTGATCTCTTATCTTGGATCTCTAATCTTCAACCCTGAATATGGGCTGCCTAGGGTCCACTGGTTTCTGGAGTGATAACACTTGCTACCAGCAGATGGTTCCCAGGCCTTTTAGAGTCTATAGCTGGTGAAATTGAAGTCTCTTATTTCTGGGAAACAATAGGCCACCTGTCCTTCACTGATTCATATTCCTCTCACTTCCTCCTGGATTTGCCATGTACTCCATACAGTCTCTTAGCCCGGTAAGCAATTCCAGACACTGGGCCCTTGGCAGCCCTACTGGTTATCCTGTTTAGACTCCAAACTACCCAGGAAGTGAGAAAGATTCAGGAATGCCAACCAGATTCTTTCTCTGTCTCACCATGCTGCTGCACTCTCCTAATTAGGCTGGGCCGAGATGTATTGCGTCTATCTAGTTCTCTAAGTAGTAATTTCCTGATACCCAGATTGGGGAGTTGAACATTGACTCCTGTTCTCTCCATGCCTATCCTCTGCTTCAGTTTATTTAACACACACCCAGAAATAGAAAATAAGAATGAATATTGTATCACTTCTTCCATTTCTTTCCTCTTCCTTGTCAATATGTTGGACCAACCAGATTGTAAAGGTCAAAAACACTGGATCGTGAAAAAGAAGAACATGAACAGTATTTTTATTGTAAGTTGTTGCATATACATGAATATAAAGTGATATTTTCTCCTAATTCTTTTTTACTTCCTTCCAACCAGAAAAATAAATCTAGTATAAAACAGTTCACCAATTAAAAATGATATAAATCACTACATTGGGGAAGTATTAATTCCAATTTATTTTTCATGAGCTTTTACACACTTCTGAGATTTGGTAAAAATGAAAGATGATTTCTACATTCTCTTTAGTTACTGAAGCTAAACAACTCTTATTTTTACAAGACGTGTTTATTATAATGTTCAATGAAAACTTCATTGTTTATATTAATTATATTCAGTATAAAGACAAAGCTAACCAAACTTGAATTCATGTGATGTCAAATATTTGGGTGAAAAATTCACATAATCAGCTAAATGTTTCAAAAGATGTAATTTTTGACACTGTAGAAAGACTTGAGATGACTAGCTGAATTTTGTAATATTTATCTGAATATTTTTATATAATGTGCACTCAGCTTTTACTCAGCACCCTAAAAGTTAAATGTTGTAGTTTTGTGGACAGGAAAAATGTGGCACATATACACCATGGAATATTATGCAGCCATCAAAAACGATGAGTTCGCGTCCTTTGTAGGGACATGGATGAACCTGGAAACCATCATTCTCAGCAAACTGACACAAGAACACAAAATCAAACATCGCATGTTCTCACTCATAGACGGGTGTTGAACAATGGGAACACATGGACACAGGGAGGGAGCACTATACACTGGGCTCTGTTGGGGGGGAGTGGGGGGGACAGCGGGGGGTGGGGAGTTGGGGAGAGATAGCATGGGGAGAAATGCCACATATAGGTGAAGGGGAGGAAGGCAGCAAATCACACTGCCACATATGCACCTATGCAACAATCTTGCATGTTCTTCACATGTACCCCCGAACCTAAAATGCAATAAAAAAAAAAAAAAAACATAAATATTTTTTATACTTGCAAAAAAAATATATTGGGGTACAAATCAAAATATTCTATTTTATGGCTTGCACTCTTAAATCAACAAGTTTATTCACATATTGTAGGATTTAAACACCAAGAGTTTTGTTAAACTAAGCTTGTGAGATGCCTGACAGAAATGAGAGGTGCCAACAAAATGTTCAAGAATTGAATTCTGTCATTAAATTGTGTTATCACTCCAGAGTTCGCGTCCTTTGTAGGGACATGGATGAACCTGGAAACCATCTTTCTCAGCAAACTGACACAAGAACAGAAAATCAAACATCACATGTTCTCACTCATAGGCGAGTGTTGAACAATGAGAACACGTGGACACAGAGAGGGGAGCATCACATACTGGGGTCTGTTGGGATGGACTAACAGGAGAAAAAGCCATGGGTGGGGAGGGTGGGGAGGGATAATATGGGGGAAAATGCCCGGTATAGGTGATGGGGGATGGAGGCAGCAAACCACATGGCCATGTATGTACCTATGCAACAATCCTGCATGATCTGTACATGTACCCCAGAACCTAAAGTACAAAAAAAAAAAGAGTAGAAATGACACATTTTGCTTTCCAATGCTGTTTTTATAATTTATATTCTTAAAGTATATTGAGGTTAACTTGTGGCCTAAAATATACTCTTTTTAAAAATTTTTTGGCAAATATTCCATGTGTACCTAAAAAGAGCATATATTCTGTACTATCAAGGTTTAGATTTACTTTACTGATTATATTGCATAGGTCTTAAATTTTTATTGACTTCATCATAGCTCAATCAAGCAAGGTATATTAAAATATTCTATTATTGTTGTATTTCTGACTGTTGGAAACTCATGTAGTTTCTGACCTATGAAAGCTGTTTCTTTCTTATTGGATGAATAAATAAATATCAATAATTATATCTTTCATAATTTAGCACTAGAAAGTATCCTTCTTTGCCTTTTAAGATATTCTGACTGATTTCTACCCCTTCAGATGTTAAAGTTTCCAAATTTACTTTCTTTACATGTATATGCTTGTATATTCATCCTATTATTTCATCATTCTGATTTTTTTTGTTGTAGGTGTGTCTTTAGTATATACCATTTAGTATATAGCATTTGTTTTTACTTTGTTGACGCATTTGAACATTTTTTCTTTTAATATATATGTTTTGCACATTTTTATTTATTGACAAGATTAACGTTTGCCTTCAGTTCTGCAATATTATATTTCATTATATATGTATACATATTATCTGTGTATTAACATAACCAAACACCTCATTTTTTCACTCATAAGTAGGTGTTGAACAATGAGAACACATGAACACAAAGAGGGGAACATCACACACTGTGATTTGTTGTGGGGGTAGGGGGCTATGGAGGGATAGCAGGCAGGGAGTGGGGAGATTGAGGAGAAATAACATTAGGAGAAATACCTAATGTAGGTGACCGGGGGAGGGAGACAGCAAACCACCATGGCATGTGTATACCTATGTAACAGTCCTGCAAGATCTGCACATGTACCCCAGAAGTTAAAGTAAAAACAAACAAAAAAACCCCACAACTATGGGTGTAGATATAATCTACTATGTAATTTAATACATTTGTTTTTGATTTTTTGTTTTATTATATAATATTTAGAAATGTTTGTTTTCCCATTCTAATGGTTGCCTGCATATTAATTCTTTTATATAATACTTTTAATGCCCATCCACTTTTTGGAGGCTACCAATTTATTCGATACTGTTAGAAGAAAAATCAACTTGGACTGTCTTCCAGTCCCTAATCGTCTTAATCCTCAGCAATCTAAATTTAAACAATATACTTGGTATTAGTAAGCTTGTTTTACTTTTCATATACACCTCCAATTCATGAATGATTGTTGTAGTTACACTGTTTCTATGTTGTAAGAGAATGTAATTATCATGTACTATATTATCTTTTAAAAAATGATTATTTAGTTTTATTTCAACAGTCAAGATACATTTAATGCCCAAATCTAGTCTTTATGCCAGTGGATTTCTGGTCATTTTAGTATTTTGAAGCTTATTTTCTAGTAGATTATTTAGGAAGTTCTCATGGCAACAATATTTCATATTCTTCATGGTTTATCCATTTATAAAAGAAAGTCAATTTGACTAGATAAGTATTTATGAATAACATTTTTTTTCCTTGAAATATTACATATGTTGCACCATTGCAATCTGGCATAAAACACTAATCTGAAAAGGTCTGAAGTCAATCTGTTTTTTTCTCCCCATTGTAAGTGACTTGATTTTTGTGTCTGGACTCTTAAGATATTTTTTCCTTCAGTTTACAATTCAATATTTTTACTAGAATATATTGTAATTTTGACCATTCTGGGTTGATTTCCCCCAAGTATTTGATATAGTAGTTTTTTGTTTCTATTTTTTTTTTTTTTGCTTTTGTTATTTTTAATTGACAATAATAGTTGTACATACTTATGAGTCAGAGTGTGATATTTTAATACATGTATTAAATGTGTAATGATCAAATCAGTATAATTAACATATCTATTGCCTGAAACATTTATCATTTCTTTGTGTTGGTAACATTAAAAATCTGCTCTTCTAGCTATTTGAAAATATAAGGTAAGTTGTTAATTATAGTCACCCTATAGTGTTGTAAAACACTAGAATTTATTCCTCCTATCTAGCTGTAATTTTATATCTATTAACCAACCTCTCAGAATTATCCCCCACCTTCTCTACCTCTGGTAACCACCATGCTACTTTCTACTTCTATGTCATCAACTTTCTTGACTTCCACATATGAGTGAAAGCATTAGGTATTTATCTTTTTGTGCTGGGCTTATTTCATTCAACATAATGTCCTACAAGCTCATCTATGTTGACTCAGATGACAAGATGCCATTCTTTTTTGTGGCTAAATAGTATTCTATTGTGTATATATACTACATTTTCTTTTTCCGTTCATCCACTGATGAACACTCAGATTGATTCCATATCTTTGCTATTGTTAACAGTGCTACAATAAACATGAGACTCTCTTGTCATACTCATTTCCTTTCCTTTGGATAAATGTCAAGGAGTGGGATTAGTGGGTCACATGATAGTTTTTTAGATTTTTGAGGAATCTCCATACTGTTTTCCATAATAGCTGTTCTAATTTACATTCCTGCCACTAGTATGTGAGTTCTTTTTCTATCCTCTCCAGCATTTGTTATTTTTTGTCTTTTTGATAATATTTTTTCACTGGTGTAAACTTATATCTCATTGTGGTTTCAATTTGTATTTCCCAGATGATTAGTGATATTAAGTATATTTTCCATATACCTGTTGGCCATATTTATATTTTTTAAAAGATGTCAGTTTAGCTCATTTTTCATTTCTAAATTGTTTGTTTTTGTTTGATTTTTGCTGTTGAATTTTTTTTTGTATATCCTGAATATTAATCTCTTGTAAGATGAATACTTAGCAAATATTTCTTCCATTTTGTAGGATATCTGTTCATTCTATTGACCTTTTCCTTTGCTTTGGAGAATTTTTGGTTTAATAACATCTCACTTGTTTATTTTTTTTCTTTTGCTGTCTGTGCTTTTGAGGTCTTATTAATAAAATATTTGCTCAGACCAATGTCCTGAAGCATTTGCCCTATGTTGTTTTGTAGTAGTTTTATACTTTCAAGTCTTACACCTAAGTCTTAATCCATTTTGTATTTATTTTTGTACATGGTGAAAGATAAGAGTTTGGTTTCATTCTTCTGCATATGGAAATCAAGTTTTTCCAACACCATTTATTGCAAATTGCTGAGACCATTCTTTCCTTAATGAATATTTTTGGTACCTTTAGTGAAAACCAGTTAGCTGTAAATACATGGGTTTATTTCTGGGTTCTCTATTCTCTTCAGTTGGTCTATGTGTCTGTTTTTATGCCAATACCATGTTGTTTTGGTTACTATAGCTTTATAGTATATTTTTGAAATCAGGAATTCTGATTTCTCTAGCTTTGTTCTTTTTTACTTAGGAATGCTTTGGCTATTTTAGGTGTTTTGTGATTGGATATACATTTTATAGTATAGTTTTCTTGTATTTCTGTGAAGACTCTCATTGATATTTTGATAGGGATTACACTAAATCTGTAGACTTCTTTAGGTTGTATGGTGATTTTCACTATATTAATTCTTCCTCTCAATGAACATGGAATATCTTTCTATTACTGTGTGTCTCTGATTTTTTTTCCATCTGTGTTTATGATTTTCTCTATAGAGATCTTTCACTTTTTTGGTTAAATTTATTCCTAGGCACTTTTTGGTAACTATTTTTAATGTGATTGCCTTTTTTATTTCTTTTTCATCTGATTAATTAATGGTGGAGCTTTTATCTTTTTCTATGTATAATATCCTGCTGTCAGCAAAGAAGGACAATTTGACTTTCTCCCAGTTTTGATGCCCTTTATTTATTTCTTTTTAAAAATTTCTTTGGCTAGGACTTACAGTACTATGTTGAATAAGAGTGATCAGAGTGGGCATTCTTGTCTTGCTCCAGTTCTTAGAAAGAAAACTTCCAGCTTTTGTGTTGAGGTATGTTCCTTCTATACTTGAAAGTTTTTATCATGAAGGAACGTTAGTTTTTGTGAAATGCTTTTCCTGCATCTAATGAGATGATCATATGGGGTTTATCCTTAACTCTGTTGATGTGATATACTATATTTATTAATTTGCATATGCTAAATCATCTTTGCATCTCTGGGATAAATCTCCAGTTTGTCATGGTATATGATCTTTTTAGTGTGCTTATAAATCCAGTTTTTTAGCATTTTTTGAACATTTTGCATCTATGTTTATTACTGATGTTGACCTATAGTCGTTGTTGTTCTTTGTTTTTTTTTTTTTTTAATCAGGGTAATGTTGGTTTTGTAGAATGAATTTGGAATAATTCTCTTCTCTTCAATTTTTTGAAAGTTTGAGTAGAATTACTACTAGTTCTTCTTTAAATGTTTGGTAGAATTTAATGTTGAATCCATGAAGTTCTGTGATTTTATTTGATGGGAGGTTTTTTTTATTATTAACACTATCCTGTTATCCATAATTGGTCTGTTTAGGGTTTCCATTTCTTCATGATTCAGTGTTGGTATTTTGTATCTGTCCAAAAATGTATTCATTGTTTTCCTAAGTTTTTTAATTTGTCTAGGTATAGTTGTTCCTGATAGTTTCTAATGATCCTTTGTATTTCTAGATTATCAGTTGTAATGTCTCTTTATTTTTGTTTCTAATTTTATTTATTTGCAACTTTTCTATTTTTTGGTCATTCTAGCTAAAGATTTGTTGATTATTTTTATCTTCCAAAAAACTAACTTTTCATTTTTTGATTGTTTTTTGTATTTTTAAAGTTTCAATAATGTTTATTTCTGCTCTGATCCTAATTACTTAATTTTAGTTTATTCCTTGAGATTCATCATTAAGTTGTTTATTTAAAATCTTTTTAATTTTTTGAGGTAGGCCTTTATTGCTTTTAAATTTTCTTCTAAATCCTGCTTTTCCTGTATCCCATAGGTTTTTGCCATGCTATATTTCTATTTTCTTTAGTTTCAAGATAGTTTTTAATTTCATCTTAGTTTACTCATTTAACCCTTGGCCATTTAGGAGCATATTGTTTAATTTTCATGTATTTGTGCAGTTTTGAAAGTTTTTCATGTTGTTCATTTCCAGTTCTATTCCACTGTGGTCAGAAAAGATACTTAAATAGCTGGGAGCAGTGAGTCACCTGTTATCTCAGCACTTTGGGAGGTCATGGTAGGAGGATTGTTTGAGTTCTGGAGTTCAAGACTAGCCTTGGTAACACAGTGACACCTCATCTCTACTAAGGATTTTTTAAAAAATCACTTGAGCATGGTGGCATGTACATGTAGTCCCATCTACTCAGGAAGCTGAAGTGGGAGGATCTCTTGGGCCCAGGAGACAAAGGTTGCAGTGAGCCAAGATTGTGCCACTGCACTCCAGCCTGGGCAATAAGAAAAAAATGCTTGATATAATTTCAAATTTAAAAACTTTGTTGAGATGTTTTATGTTCTAACTTTTGGTCTGTCCTGAAGAAGTTTCCATGCGCTGGTGAAATGAATGTGTATTCTGCAGCTGTTGGTATTTAATAAATGTCTGGCAGGGGCCAGTGGCTCATATCTGTAATCCCAACACTTTGTGAGGCCTAGGCAGGTGAATCACCTGAAGTCAGGAGTTCAAGACCAACTTGGCCAACTTGTTGAAACCCCGTCTCTACTAAAAATACAAAAATTAGCCAGGTGTGGTGCAGGCACCTGTAATCCCAGCTACTTGGGAGACCAAGGCAGGAGAATTGCTTGAACCTGGGAGACCGAGGTTGCAGTGAGCCAAGACAGCACCATTGCACTCCAGCCTGTGTCACAAGAGTAAAACTCTATCTCAAAAAAAAAATTCATAAATGTCTGTTAGTTCCATTTGATTTAAAGTCCCATTTAAATTTATTGTTTCTTTGTTGGTTTTTCTGCCTGGATGATCTGTTCAATTCTGAGAGTGGGGTGTTGAAGTCCTCATCTATTAGTGTTTTGGAGTCTATGTCTTCCTTTATATCTAATATTTGCTTTATATTTTTTATATATATGCATGCTCCAATGTTGGCTACATATATATTTACATTTGTTATATTCTCTTAATGAATTGATCCTATTACCATTAAATGGTAGATTTTCTGTCTCTTTTCTGCAATTTTTGATTTTTGTCTGTCTTATGTGACATAAGTATTGCTATTCCTGCTCAATTTTGGCTTCTGTTTGTATGGACTGTCTTTTTTCAACTATTCATTTTCAGTCTATTGGTGTCTCCTGAGGTGAGATGACTTTCTTATGGGTGGGATACAATTGAATCTTTTTAAAAAAATTATTCATTGAGCCAGTGTATATCTTTTGATTGGGATATTTAATCTTATATTCAAGATTGTTATTGATAAGTGAGGACTTACTTTTATCATGTTGTTGTCTTTTGGTTATTTTGTGTATCTTTTGTTTTTTTATTTCTGTTTTTCATGAAGGTTTGGTGGTTTTCTGTGGTGATAAGATTTTATTCCTTTCCCTTTCTCCTCTGTATCTGTTCTAGTAGTGAGTTTTATACTTTTGTGTGGTTTCATGATGATAGTTATGACTTTTGCTCCCAGATGTAAGACTTCCTTGAACATTTCTTATAATGCCAGCTAGTGATGATGAGTTTTAAAGTTTTTCTTGTCTGAGAAGTATAACTTCTCCTTCATTTCTGAAGTATAGCTTTGCTATGTATAGTATTCTTGGTTAGCACTTTTCTTTTTCCTCAGCACTTTGGCTGTATTGTCCCATTCTCTCCTGGTCTATGAGGTTTCATCTGAGAAGCCTGCTGTTAGTCTGATGGAGATTCTCTTATATGTGACTTGATGTCTTTCTCTTGCTGTTTTTAGAAATCTCTATCTTTGTGTTTTGACAATTTGTCTATAATGTTCCTTGGAGGGTACATTTTGAATTGAATGTATTTGGGACTGTTTGAGCTTCCTGGATCTGGATGTCAATACCTCTCCCAAGACTTGGGAAGTTTTCAGCTATTATTTTAGTCAGTAGATTTTCTCTGCTTTTTCCAGTCTCTTCTCCTTTTGGTAATACTATAAAGCTAAAATTTGTGCATTTAATACCAGCCTCTAAGTCCTGTAGGCTTTCTTTACTCTTTTTCATTCTTATTTATTTTTCTCTGATTTTACAATTTCAGATGACTTATCTTCAAATTCAGAGGCTTTTTTTCTGCTGCTTGATCAAGCCTTCTGTTGCAGCTATTATATTCTTTATTTCATAATTGAATGCTATAGCTATACAATTTCTTTTTGGTTCTTTTGTATGATATCCATCTATTTATTAACTATCTCATGCCCATCGTGAATTGCTTTTCTGTTTTTGTCGAATTGCCTATCTGTATTCTCTTGCATTTCACTGAATTTCCTTAAGATTAATATTTTTAATTTGTTTTATGGAAATTCATAGGCTTCCTTTTCTCTGTGGTGTGTTACTGGAGAGTTATTGTGTTCCTTTGGTGCTGTCGTATATCCTTGCTTTTCCATGTGTTTTGTGTCCCTGTATTGATGTTTGTGCATTGGTGAAGCAACTACCTCTTTCAGATTTTTCAGTGTGGCTTTCATAGAAAAAGACTTTCACTTCAAGCTGGGTCTTCATGTCAATTGAGAAGAGTGTGGTAACTTTGGTTCCAAGTAGGTGCAGTGATACAGTATCCATGAAACTTCCTCTGCTGCTATCAACATCAGTGATTAGTGTGGGTGCCTCAAAGTCTATATGAGTTTGTGGCAGCAGTAGTGGCACCATTATAAATTGTTAAGTTTCTTGGTGTTGAGAGCTTTTGAGGTCCTCCATTATTCTCATTTTCCCCACAATGAGGAACTGAGCCAAAGGAATAACTCTTCCTGTTTGTTTTAATATGGCCTACGATCAGCTGCAGCAGTGCTGGGTTCCAGGTGCAACTTCTTGGGGCAGCTGAGAAGCTGAGATCCTACACACAGTGTTTTGTGAACTGATTATGACACTTCAGTTTTGGGGTTCAGGTTTACTCTTAGTGGCAGGGTTGGATATAGATTGCCTGTAGAGTCAGGATTTGTGAATCTGAGCCCGCCCCGCCCCGCCCCCTGCCCCAGCAGTTCATGCCCAGAGGACAAGATTGTAACTGTAATTCAGACACTAGGGGGCAGGATATAGTCTGACCCAGCCCTAGGAAAGAAAGAGTACTCTGGAGGTTTGGACCTATGGAGTACGGTATACTGCAATTTGGGAACCTGAGCCAATAGGACTTAGTAGCAATTGAGGTCTTAGGAGATAAGGCATCAAATATTGGTGACCCTAGACTCTTGGAAGATGAGACTCCACAATATCCCAGCCTCTATGGGGTCAGATGTAGCAGCAGAAAAGATCCAAGAATTGGGAAGCATAATCATGGGCCCTGGTAAGCAGGAGGTCTCACAGTGATGACTTCCATCCCTAAGGAGAGGGGTGTCTCAGCAGCTCAGACTCAAGGGGGATAGTGATACTTTAGTAAAACAAGATATTAGTTGTTTGACCCGTAGGGTAGAGTGGCCAGCTCAGCCACTACTGTTTCCCTGAGATGCAGGGTACTACTTCAGCTCAGCCAAGGCACCAATTCCCCAAGGGTTATGTGCTGCTTCAGCTTAGGCCCATGATACATGACTGCACTGGGTGACGAAGGCACCACTTTCTGAGAGGCAAAGCACTCTCAACTTTTTTGCTTCAACTTTGGTACCAGAGAGGCATGTACTTGTATTAGTCCATTTTCATACTGCTATGAAAAAATACTGAGACTGGATAATATATAAAGGAAAGAGAATTAATTGACTCATGGTTCAGCATGGCTGAGGAGGCCTCACAATCATGGTGGAAGGCGATAGAGGAGCAAAGGCACATCTTACATGGTGGCAGGCAAGAGCATGTGCAGAGGAACTGCCCTTTATAAAACCATCAGATTTCATGAGACTTACTTACGATCCAAATGGAAGCTACTATTCAAGATGAGATTTAGGAGGGGACACTATCAAATGATATAATTCTGCTCCTGACCCCTCCCAAATATCATGTCCTCATATTTCAAAACCAATTATACCTTCCCAACAGTCCCCCAAAGTCTTAACTCATTTCAGCATTAACTCAAAAGTCTACAGTCCAAAGTCACATCTTAGACAAGACAAGTCCCTTTTGCCCATGAACCTGTAAAATCAAAAACAAGTTAATTAGTTATTAGACACAATGGGGTTACAGGCATTGGGTAAATACACCCATCCCAAATCTCATCTTTAACGGTAGCTTCCATAATCCCCACTTCATGGGAAGGACCTGGTGGACAGTGTCTGAATCATAGGTGCTAATTTTTCCCATGTTGTTCTCATGATTGTAAATAAGTCTCATGAAATCTGATGGTTTTATAAATGGGTTTTTCATCAGGTTGAAAATTTTTCCAAACTTCTGTATTCTGCTTCCTCTTGAACACTTTATTCCTTAGAAATTTCTTCTGCCAGATACCCCAAATTATGTCTATAAAGTTCAAAGTTTCTCAGATCTCTAGAGCAGGGACAAAATGCCTCCAGTCCCTTTGCATAGCCTTTACCGTACTGTTTTCCCAAATGTCAGACTACCACTTCAGCTCATGCACAGGAGGATATGGCTGGTCTGGGAGGCCAGAACACATTTCCCTGGGATGCAGGTATTGCTTTAGCTCTAGCACAGGAAGGTAGGGTGCAGCAGGAACTGGGAGGAGTATATCGCATGGCTTTACCAAAGTGCCTCTTCCCTAAAAGGGTGTATGTATCTTTACCTTGAGTCCCATTGATAGGGATAGGAGGAGGGACATTCTGAGCAAAGAGATTTGGGTCCCTAGGAAGGGCCCGAGCCTTAAGCCTGGAACCACATCCCAAAGTGAGAACATACATCCATGTTTTCTCACTCAAATATTACCTTTTCCAAAACCACCCATGGCCCACCACCCTCCATCCTGCCCATAAAAACCCAAGGCTCCACCAGTAGATAGAGAAGAGAAGCAGCTGGACATTGGAGACTATGGTTGGACATTGGAGAGAAGCAACTTGACCTCTGAAGGATGGCTTGATGGTGTAGCTTTGGAGAGGAGTCTGATCAGGTATGGCCAGACTCTGAGGGAAGATTACATTCCTGCTTCATCATCCCCTTTTCAGCTCCTCTTCATTCAGCTGAGAGTCACTTTCACCAGCAATAAAATCCCCCACATTTACCATCTCCAATTTGTGTGACTTCATTCCTCTTGGACACTGGACAAGAACTCAGGTGCTGGTGCAAAATGTTGTCACACTGACCCACCACTGAGCTCTGAACACTTCAGCCATCTGCAGATGGCAGAGCTAAAAGATCAGTGACTATAACACTCCTTCTGGGTGTTCAGGAGTCGTGGGCATCCCCCTAGATGCTGCTGTGGGGTTAGTACAGAGTTTGTTCCTGCCAGTACCCAAAAGTGCTCAGTTCAGCTCCTGCACCTGCTCATCTGCATGCTCTCTCCTGTGAAGGGTTGAACACACCGGGTTCAAGTGGTTGGAGTTCACCTCTGCTGGCGCCTATGCACTCTAGTTCCCATCCATGAAGGGGTCAGGGAAAACCATGGAGCCAGGTAAACCTACAACTGGGAGGGGGTTTTGGAGCAGTTCTGCCAAAGCACCATTTCTGCAGGCAGAAGTGTTCAGCTTCAGCTCTAGCTTCTATATGCAGGGCACAGAAACAACTGGAAGTGGTAGATGGAGCAGCTCCACCAAAGGACTATTTCCCTATCTGAAGGAGTACACAGCTTAAACTATGCCACTCCCTCATTTCCCTCCCTCTCTCCTTCCCTTTCCCCTCCCTCTCCTCCCCTTCCCTCCCTTCCCCTCCCCTCCCCTTCCCTTCCTTTTCTTCCTCCCCTCCCCTTCCTTCCCCTTCCTTTTCTTCCTCCCCTCCCCTCCCCTTCCTTTCCCTTCTTTTTCTTCCTCCCCTCCCCTCCCCTCCCTTCCTTTCCTTTCCTTTCCTTTCCTTTCCTTTCCTTTCCTTTCCTTTCCTTTCCTTTGCTTTGCTTTCTTTCCTTCCCTTTTTCTCTCTTTCCTTTTTAAAAGCCCCCCAGGTTGCTACAAACTTCTGGTTAATTTCCGGAGTACTGAAATAGTCAATTTTGGCCATTTTTGCCAGTTTTCTCATTGCTTTTATGGAGGATAGAATTTTCAGAAGTCCTTATTCAGTCATTGTACTGACATCCAGAGCCATTGGACTTTAAGCCACTGAGTAAACCTGTCTAATGAGCTTATTGGCAGTGATATGAGTAAACCAAAACCAGAGAGGTTCTCCTGTAATTATTACTCTGCTTTAGATTCCAGGACCTTCCTACATATATGGGATAGATTTGAAAAAGATGCCCAACAATGTTGATTGAGACTCAATTTAATATTGTGTTAGATACTCTGGAGCTTTTAAAGTGAGATTTAGCTGACTCAAAGAAATTAAAGTTACTTGGCATTTCCTGCACATTTGATTTTGAGGTGGCAAATTAATATCTGTTACAGTAGCCTCTAGCTACTTTTCTTTTCTTTTCCTTTCTTTCCTTCTCTCTCTCTCTCTCTCTCACCTTGAGTCTCTCTTTCCTCAAATCTGTTTCACACACTCATGATTGCTGAGGCTTCTAAACAACTCATTCTCATCCAAAGCCTCCTTTGTGATTTCCCCATTAGTTAGAGCAATTAAAAAAAAATAACTGAGAGATTCAGGGGCACCAAGAGCTCCCTACACACACATACCCACACACACATACCCACACACACACATCATGTAAATACGGCTTTTGTGTCATATACTAAGTTTTAACATATGATGATTGATTGCTAAGAAAAATGTTTAAAACTGATTACTTGATAGTATTTTTTCTCAAATACAAATGAACTGGTGAACTTGATAAAGCCAGATTCCCTGCCTTCAGCTTCAGAGATACACACACGCACACACACACACACACATATATGCACACACACATATATATATGTATATATATACTAGATTTATATGGTGAGTATAATACAGGTGGCCTTTAGATAACCATTTGGAAAAAGCAAAAAACAATTTACAAAAGTATAAAAAAGCCAGCATTCAAAATGTCTCATAAATTGGTCAAGTCTACTTTTGCAAACTTTAAAGAGGCTGCTTTCCCAAGATTGTGTGTTGTATGTATTTTGCTCATGCTGTGCCTTGGCTGAATTATTTACTTCCATCTGACATGCATTATTCCTCTTTTATACTTGACTTCATTCTACCCTTCCTTAAGGTTTAGTTGAAATTTCACCTGCTCCATTTTATTGACTATTCCTAATTTAGCCTACAATGACCCGAAGGACGAATTGGGCTAAATGCTGCTATTTCTCCAAGTAACAGCAATGATTGCTTAGCTTAAAATTTTTTGATTTCATCACCTTAGGGTTTAAATATGACTTGCTTTTCTCTCCCTGATTAGCTGGAAACTCTTGCTGGGCCTGTCAGCCAAACCTGGCCTGAGACCACAGGGCAGGGAGACAATCTGATCCAAAGATGTGTCTAGGAACAATATGGAAACAAAAAGCCAGGTGAATAACTCCTCTCAAGTGGCAGACTGACAAGACAGGCAAAACACAGATGTAAGCCACTGAATAGAAATAAGGAGTCCCACATGAGAGCAAGTTCTGAGTAAAGTGCCAGTATTTGTACTGTGAGCTTCATTTTTGCACAGGCTAGCAAAATAGGCATGGGTGGAGACATCATTGGAGGCACTGACAGAGAGATGGAATCATAAATTATAAATTACATATTTCTTTCTCTTGAAAAGGATAAACACACACACACAGAACAAACTAACCCTAAAGGGCCAAAACTTGCTTGTCTTAACTCACTCCTAGGGAGACTATCTTTGGCCTTAGGTTTGATTCTTTACTCTTTTCCTTCAGTCTCAATATTAAGAGTTCCTCCAGGTACTAGAGGTTGGAGGGAAAAAATATGAAATAATCTTATGCTATGTTGATGATAGCAGAGGCAAAATAAATGTTTATCTCATTTTAAATGTGAAATACTGATAATTATAGAGGGTTACCAACTGTACTATATTAAATCAGCATTAAAATATATTTAATAATTTTTGTAATAAAAAACAGGATATTTTTATATAAGAAAAGGAGCTGATTTATTTATTCTCCCACAAAACTAGTTTTAGTGTAATTTAAAATTATTTAGGCTGGTATGGTGGCTTATGCCTATAATCCTAGCACTTTGAGAGGCTGAGGCAGGTGGATCACTTGAGGCCAGGAGTTCAAGACCAGCCTGGCCAACATGGTGAAACTCTATCTCTACTAAAAATACAAAAATTAGCTGGATGTGGTGATGTGTGCCTATACTCCCAGCTATTTGGGAGGCTGAGGCATGAGAATTGCTTGAGCTTTGGAGGCACAAGTTTCATTGATCCGAGATCACAGCACTGCACTTCAGCCTGGGTGACAGAGAGAAATTCTTGTCTCAAAAAAAAAAAAAAAAAAAAAATTCACACCTGTAATCCCAGCACTTTGGGAGGCCGAGGTGGGTGGATCATGAGATCCAAAGATCAAGACCATCCTGGCCAACACAGTGAAACCCTGTCTCTACTAAAAATACAAAAAAATTAGCCGGGCATGGTGGCACATGCCTGTGGTCCCAGCTACTTGGGAAGCTGACGTGGAAGAATTGCTTGAACCCAGGAGGTGGAGGTTGCAGTGAGCCGAGATTGTACCACTGCACTCCAGCCTGGTGACAGAGCAAGACTGTCTCATAAAAAAAAAAAATTATCTAGACATATGAAAACAAAAAAATTTTTAAATTCTGACTTGTCATTAAAAATGTTAATATAATTTTTCCTTAAGTCACTCTATGCGATTTGATAATGCTTTCATATCGTTTTCTTTTATATATATGTATATATATATATTTTTAATTGTGTTTTACGTTTTGGGGTACATGTGAAGAACACGCAAGATTGTTGCATAGGTACATACATGGCAATGTGGTTTTCTGCCTTCCTTCCCATCAACTATATCTGACATTTCTCCCCATGTTATCCCTCCCCAACTCCCCACCCCCTGCTGTAACTCCCCTAGTTCCCCCCACAGACCAATGAGGAAAGGATTCCCTGTTTAATAAATGGTGTTGGGAAAACTGGCTAGCCATGTGCAGAAAGGAGAAACTGGACCCCTTCCTGACACCTTACACTAAAATTAACTCCAGATGGATTAAAGACTTAAACATAAGACCTAACACCATAAAAACCCTAGAAGAAAACCTAGGCAAAACCAGCCAGGACATAGGCATAGGCAAGGACTTCATGACTAAAACACCAAAAGCATTGGCAACAAAAGCAAAAATAGACAAATGGGACCTAATTAAACTCCAGAGCTTCTGCACAGCAAAAGAAACAATCATTAGAGTGAATCGGCAACCAACAGAATGGGGAAAAATTTTTGTAGTCTACCCATCTGACAAAGGGCTGATATCCAGAATCTACAAAGAACTAAAACAGATTTACAAGGAAAAAACAAACAAGGCCATTCAAAAGTGGGTGAAGGACATAAACAGACACTTTACAAAAGAAGACATACATGAGGCCAACAAACATATGAAAAAATGCTCATCATCACTGGTCATTTGAGAAATGTAAATCAAAACTACATTGAGATACCATCTCACGCCAGTTAGAATGGCGATCATTAAAAAATCCGGAGACAACAGATGCTGGAGAGGGTGTGGAGAAATAGGAACACTTTTACACTGTTGGTGGGAGTGTAAATTAGTTCAGCCACTGTGGATTACAGTGTGGCGATTCCTCAAGGACCTAGAAATAGAAATTCCACATGACCCAGCAATCCCATTACTGGGTATATATCCAAAGGATTATAAATCTTTCTATTATAAGGACACATGCACACAAATGTTCATTTTTTACAATAGCAAAGACTTGGAACCAATCCAAATGACCATCGATGATAGACTGGACAGGGAAAATGTGGCACATATACACCATGGAATATTATGCAGCCATAAAAAATTATGAGTTTGTGTCCTTTGTAGGGGCATGGATGAATCTGGAAAACCATCATTCTCAGCAAACTGACACAAGAACAAAATCAAACACCGCATGTTCTCACTCATAGGCAGGTGTTGAGCAATGAGAACACATGGACACAGGGAGGGCAGCATTTCATACTATTTTTGTGATCAGTATATATGCATACATATACATACATGCATATGTATATGTATGTATATGTGTGTGTGTTTATACATCCACAAATAAATGTTTATTTATCTTCTAGTATAAGCATAGTAAGACAGAATAGAAATGTTATTGTGTATGTCCCTTTTCTCTTGTCCTCTTTATTTCAACCTTTGCTTTTAACCTTATTCTTTCTTATTCTCTGATGCTCCTTGATTGGTATGGTGTAACTTTACCGTCATTGACATACTAATATACATTGACATGTTTGTTGCTTTCTTTGACATATTAAATAATTGTAGTCTTTACTGTCATTGACATATTAAATAATGACAGAAATGATACATGTAATATACAGTGGTCCTCTCTTTTCTGAGGAGGATGACCCCCAATGAATGCCTGAAACCACGGATAGTGCTGAATCCTACATATATTATGTTTTTTTCCCATAAATATTTTAAACCTAAAATAAAGTTTAATGTATAAATTAGGCACAGTAAAAATAAATAATAACTAATAATAAAATAGGAAAGTATGAACAATATACTGTATTAAAAGTTATGTGAATGTGGTGTCTCTGTCTCTCAAAATATCTTTTTGTGCTGCATTCATCCTTCTTCTTGTGATGATGTGAGATGATACAATGCTGACATAATGAAATGAAATGAGGTTAATGACAGCATTTGATGGAGCATTAGGCTACTATTGACCTTCCGTAGTCCTGAATCTGTGTAACTATCCTTCATCCTTTATTTGCAGTAAATGTCTTGGTGTCAGTGTAGTTGATACCTTGCTAAAGTCTTCATGTAGCTTAGCCTCAACACTTTCTGATGCAATATTTTGCCATTAATCAGAACACATTTTCTGTTCATGTTTTCCACTCACAAATTTAATGCCTTTTCCATCTTAACTAAGCACTCATCACACTCCGTGCTTATAACTTGCAGTTTGAGGTACAACAAAACTAGCACCACTTCCTTTTTGTCTTTTCATGATTTTGTGGAGAGGAGGTTGGTTCTTACCATAGATATTCGCAATCTCAGCATGCATTTTTTTATTTCCTTACTGAGAAATTTGATCTTTTCACTTAAAGGAAGTTCTTTCCAGGTTCTCTTTGACATATGTGAATTGCCAGCATCACTACTCTTGTTCTTTGCATCCATGATTAAGTGTCTTGAACATAAGCACTGTGATACCTCAACAATTATCTGGTAACCATGATGGCTACTAAGTCACTTAACAGGCAGGATGCATACAGATATGCTAGACAAAAGGCTGGTTCATGTCCTGAGTGGGATGCACAAAATTTCATCATGCTACTCAGAACAGCACTCAATTAAAGCTTACAAATATTTATTTCTTTAATTTTCCATTTAGTATTTTCAGACTATGGTTGACTGTATCAACTGAAACTGAAAAGCAAGTTGCAGATAAAAGTTCTACTGTATAGTTACATCCTTAAATAAACAAGACATTTACAGAAAATGAAGAGTTTTTATAGTAAATTAAAGGACATTAAATATTGGTAACTATAGGTAGAAAAATCTTATTTTAGGTCAGATATGTTTTATAAATTTATTTAAAATCTAGTATTTATGCAAACACATGCACAAAACACCACAGGGTGATTGATTACTCCTTAGAGTTTCAGACAATATATTGAGTTTGAGATTGAGAAAGATGTTGTTTTTTTATTTTTCATTCATTTATTTGTTTGTTGAGCACATACTACATGCCAAATAAGCAACATAGGTATTCTCTGTTCTCATGAAGCTGCTATTCCAGTGAGGGAAGGCAGAAAGAAAGCAAGTAGACAAGTATTAAAAGGGACAACATTTCAAATAGCTTTCAGAGTTATTAGGAAAATAAAGGTGAGGAGTGGAAATAGGGGAGAATGACTGGAGGAGGCAATGCTTTAGATGTAATGATAGGAAAGTTTTCCCTGAAGAGGTCCATCTAATCCAGAACCTGAAATATGAAAAGCAGTTAGGCTGGTGAAAATATGAGAGAAACTGCCTTAAGAAGAGTGTAAATATCTGGAGGCAGGAACACCCAGCATAAACACCCAGAGGATGGAACAAGATTGGAAATGTGTGGGAGAGGAAGAAAACTAGGTAGTTGAGGTCTGAAGAAATAGGCTGTAAGAAAGAGATGATGTAGAAGCAGTCAGGAGCTGGATTGTGTAGAGCCCTGTGGACTATGGTAAGGGATTTGGCTTTATTCTAAAATTTATGAGCAACAAAATGATTTTAGACCTGAGAGTAAGATAATCGGATGATGAACCACATGGGGTACAGATCAGGCATCTGGTTTGGCTTTAATAGGTGTATCAGATCAGTCATCCTAATTCTGTTTCTTTTTATCTTGTTTTAACTGCATCCAGAGCCAAGCAGGGGACTGTGAAGGGGCTAAACTCTTTTGAAGAACATAGTGGTTTAAAGGAATCTTTTGGAGAGTACTGAAGACCATAAAATGTTTGAATATTGGTAGATTGCCCGTGAAAGAACAATTGCCAGAGGGATTTTAAAATGCATATCAGGGACAAAATGTTCCCTTATTCATGGAATGTAGAATAGAAGAAGTGTAATTTCTCTCTCTTTCTCTCCCTCATTATAACTTCCAACATTTCTCTTTTTTTAGTTAGTATATTATTTAATCAATAGTGTTTGATGTCATTGTAAAAGACAATAACACAGATTTTATTTCTCAAGTATTAATCAAATATTTTATAATAAAAGCCAATATAAAAGAGAGAGATCTAATATAAGCTATATTTCCTTTTACTTCAATTTTTTTCTCTTTCAGAGATGATAAATTCTCTTCTTTTGGTAGAGGATCATAAGGAAGCATAATTGATAGGACAATAAATTATATTTTATTTTGGAAGGAATACAGTTCCAATTAAAATATATTTATTACAGTCATGTTACTATTCCATAGAGCTAACAATATCAATGATAAAGATAACTATATAGACACTTTTTAATTTAATTTTATTTCTTGAAATAGGGTCTATCTCTGTTGCTCTAGCTGCAGTACAGCAGCATGATCAGAGCTCACTGCTGTAAGGTATATTGCCGAGTTAAAATGAGGCAACTGAGGCCAGTGAGAAAAAATGAGAATCTAATTTATTCAGCTCCCGGGCGAGGTTCTGTGGTCCAGGAAGGGGCCAGAGAAGTCGTAATGGGCTTCTCAGGGTGTGGGGTTTTATAAGAAGTGGAGGTAGTTGATTGGTCATTGGGAAACAAAGAGCAGACAATTTCATTGGTAAGAAGATTTGATTGATTGTTAGGGAAACAAAGAGCAGACAGTTTCATTGGTAGGCTGACTGGCTGGGGAGGTTAATGTTAAACTGCCATTGGACAAATCTTCCGCGGGCTTTTTAAATTTTGAAAGGGTTGAGTGAGGAATGCAGGAGTGGGCATGTGGAGCCTGCATGGAGAAACTAGATAGGAGCAGGTGTGGGGAGCCAGTACAGAGAGATAAGTGTGTCCATTTGGCTCTTCAGCGAGGCAGCCGGCCTTACAACTGCAGCCTCAAATTTTTGGGCTCAAGAGATCCTCACACCTCAGTCTCCTGAGTAGCTGGGACTACAGGCATTCATCACCACATCTGGCTCATTAATTAATTAATTTAATTTTTTGGTTAGAGATACAGTCTTGCTATGTTACCAGGGCTGGTTTGAACTCCAGGAGTCCAGCAATCCTCTCACCTAAGCATTCCACACTGCAGGGATTATTTGAGTGTGAGCCACCATGCCCAGCCATAAATACTTTTTATATTTCCAAATAATTAGGTAATATTTTAAAAATATTGTCAAATCAATTAGAAAGAATGAAAGTACTTATAAAATTATTTACCTAAATAAAAAGCATTTGGCTTTTTAAAAGAGGTATTTGAGCCCTGTTTGGTGACTCACACCTGTAACCCCAGCACTTTGGGAGGCCAAGGTGGGTGGATCACTTGAGGTCAGGAGTTGGAGACCAGCCTGGCCAACTTGGTGAAACCTGGCCTCTACTACAAAATACAAAAATTAGCCGGGCGTGGTGTCACATGCTTGTAATTCCAGCTACTTCAGATGCTGAGGCAGGAGAATTGCTTGAACCCGGGAGGCGGGGTTGCAGTAAACCAAGATGGTGTCACTGCACTACAGCCTGGGTGACAAAGCAAGACTCCTTCTCAAAAAAAAGAAAAAAAAATAGAGAGAGCTATTTCATCTGCTTGTTTACAAAATCCACACCACCACCATCTCCAACTATCTCCTAATTATTTTCAAAATAATTACGTTCATTTTTTTTAATTGGCCCAATAATGGGTTCTATCATAACTGTTCAAAGAGCAGAGGTCTTTCTGGAAGTAGGCTTGGAGTTGATAAGCAGTCTGGCACATATACCTTCACAGCAGCTGCTCATCACCCTCATCATTTCTTTGCATGCCAAGACCCCAGAGAAGTCCCAGGGTGGACAACAAACAGCTCTGGCTGGCCTGGGGCTGGCTAAGGAGATTCATGTATTCTGTAGGCCTTCTAAGACCACCTCAAGATTTTTTTTGGCTTTATTATTTTATGAAAATGATATATGTTTTTTATAAATATCCAAGAAATATGGATACAGATATTAGATACAATTTGTAGCAAATAATATATTATATAAAATATAATGTATATTTTAAGGAAAACAGAATCACAAGATACGTTCTCTTTCAATAAAAAAATACTGATTAAAAAAACTTTAACCAAAGAAAAGCTAGTAAAGGAATTGCTAAACTTCAAATCATTTTTCCTTTCAACAAAAGGTAATTAATCCCAGAGGATTCTTCTAAAACTAATTAAAAACATTATGAAAATCTTAAAAGTTGGTGACTCTAAAAGCTATGTGTTTCAGCTCTACTAAATTGGTTGATGACGCTGTTGTAAAGATGAGGAAGTACCTCATTTAAGCTTCTTCCGGTTTCCCCTAATCAGCAGAATGCAATCTGATTTTGATAGATTTTAAATGTTACAATTCTAAGACATGTAGCACTTATAGTCTCTGTGTAGTTACAATCTCCACAATTCTTTTGTGCTAATCTGAAACACACTACAAGTCCATTTGACTATTGCTTCTCCATTTTAGATTTCCTAATTGGATTTGTCTTTTCTTTGGTTCCCTTTCACTGTCATTTTTATTTATTTGTTTGCTTGCTCACTTTCATGTTCCAAAGAAGTACTACTCATAAGTACAGCTTTTCCTGAGTTCTTGAATGCACTCTAAATGTTTTTGTGATATCTTCATATTTGAAGAAAACAGTTGAATTTAATGGTTGATTCACATTTGCTTCCATGCACCAATTTACTCAACATTATTAATTGAGTTTTTGTTATGTGCCAAGGACTGAGGATCCAGGGTAGACAGCACAGACAGCACTGTTGCCCTTTGGTGTAAAATAGACCATTCATTATGGGTAGAAAGACAGAAAAATGCATGGATTTTACATAGTGATGTGTGTTTCAAAGAAGAAATATAGGATAGGGTGGCTGTGAGCCATTTTAAGTGTGAAGGCTAGATAGTGCCTTCTTGGAGACAGTTTTTGAGCTGAGTTAGTAATGACCAAAAAAGAAAGCCAGCTAAGTGGAACTGGTTGAAAAAGCATTCCAAGAAAAAGAAAAGCAGAAAAACAAGTGCACAGGCCCTGTAACAGAAAGAAAAAAAAGTTTTTTAAAGATCTGGAGGGGCAGATATAACATAGTTTTTGCTGAAAAGAAGTAAAGTGAGAGTGGGTGTGGGAAATGAAAAGTAGTAAATAAAAGTGGGAGAGGGTGTTGGATTAGTCTGTTCTCATACTGCTATAAAGATACTACCTGAGACTGGGTAATTTATAAAGAAAAGAGATTTAATTGACTAACAGTTATGCATGGCTGGGAGGCCTCAAAAAACTTGCAATAATGGTGTAAGGTGAAGAGGAAGCAGGGCATGTCTTCACAAGGCAGCAGGAGAGAGCAAGCAACTGCAGGTGAAACTGCTTCTTTTAAAACCATCAGATCTCATGAGACTTCACCCACTATCATGAAAACAGCATGGAGGAAACCACCCCCATCATCTAATCATCTCTTATAAGGTCCATCTCTTGACACATGGGGATTACAGTTTGAGATGAGATTTGGGTAGGAACACAGCCAAATCATCTCATTTTGCCTGATCCTACCGAATCTCATGTCCTTTTCACATTTCAAAACCAATCATGCCTTCCTAATAGTGCGCCAAAGGCTTAACTCATTCCAGCAACAACCCAAAAGTCCAAGTCCAAAGTCTCATCTGAGACAAGGCAAATCCCTTCTGCCTATGAACCTGTAAAATCAAAAGCAAGTTAGCTACTTCCAAGATGTAATGGGGTACAAGAATTGGGTAAATGTTCTCATTCAAAATGGTCGAGAAATTGGCAAACGCAAAGAGGCCACAGGCCACATGAAAGTCTGAAATTTAGCTGGGCAGTCATTAAATATTAAAGCTTCGAAATTTCCTTTGACTCCATGTCTCACATCCAGGGTATGTGGATACAAGCCTAGACTTTATTATCCATATCACTATTAGCATTTTGGTCAAAACCGTTCAACAAGCCCCTAGGAAGAAATTTTACACTTTTTTTTGTCTTTTTCTGAGCCCTCCACACTGTTCCAACCTCTGCCTGCTACCCGGTTCCAAAGTCACTTCCACATTTTCAGTTTATCTTTATAGCAGTTCCCCACTCTCTACCAATTCTCTGTGTTAGTCCATTCTCACACTGCTATACATATACTACCTGAAACTGGTTAATTTCTGCATAGAAGAGGTTTAATTGGCCCACAGTTTGGCATGACTAGGGAGGCCTCAGGAAACTTAAAATCACAGCAGAAGACTGGCAGGAGAGAGGGAGAGATTGAGAAAGTATCACACTTCTAAAACCATCAGAGTTTGTGAGAACTTGCTCACTATCATGAAAACAGCATGGAGGAAACTCCATGATCCAGTCACCTCCCAGCAGGTCCCTCTATCAATACATGGGGATTACAATTTAAGTTGAGATTTGGGTGAGGACACAGAGATAAATCATATCAGGACTGTAGACCATGTAAGGCCTCATAGGCCTTTGGAAGAGATTTGGAATTTTTGTAATTGTAATGGAAATTCCACCTTCTACTCTAGACACTGTCCTTTCCCCCCGCAATTTCTCATCTGATATTATTTTCTTTATCTGTCCCTTTCAGGATTCTGTCATCACCACTCTAAGACCTCACTGACAAGAGTAGAAATAGCAATAAGATTGCCTCATGTAGGAGACATTTGTCTGCTCTTAACTTTCCTGATCTTTTAGCAGTGTTTTATCAGCTGACCACTTTCTCCTTTTTCCGTTGGCATGTATGAAACAAACTTTTATGGTTTTCTTCCACTTCAGACTTCTTCTCAGTCTCTTTCTTTTATATATCTACTCCATATTTCTGAATAATTGCACACAATCCTATGACTATGATATCATCTGTGTAGCAACATCTCCCAAATTTTATTGTTCTGGTCCTTTCCAGAACTCCAGTTTGACTGCCCGCTTGACCTCTCAACTTAGATCCTTAATATGCATCTGAAACCTAACATGGCCAAGATCAAACTCTTATTAGGCCATCCTAAACTAGTACTCTGACAGACTACTCCATCTCAGTCACTGGCACCCCTTTCCACTCAATTGCTCAGCATTATTCTTGATTATTCTCTTTCCCTTTTACCCTAATACAATTAATTCATTAGCAAGTACTGTCACTTTATGTCTGAAATACACCTTTGGTCAGAACAATTTGCTTCATCTCCAAGATGAGTAGCCTCACCCTAGCTGCCATCATTTTCTTATGCTAATTCAATAAGATTCTAAACTATCTGGTTGATTCTAATTTTACCGCCACAAAGTCAGTTTTCAAATAGCCAGAGTGATTTTGTTAGAATGTAAATTAGAACATGCCATTATACTACTTAAGTTTAGAATATGAATTAGGACTTGTCACTCCACTACTTAAGTTTTCCTAGTGCCTTTACTTATAATAAAAAATGTTTCTAAAATGCTTATCTTATATTTCAATTGCTACCTGCCCTTTTATGCTTACCGTGGCTCACTTCTCCTCATTATTTAATAATTTGTAGGTTAAGTGGAAGTCTTTGAAATTCTCAAATATATTGAGTTCATTTCCTCACCCTTTTCCAAAATTTTAGTCAATATATGTTAGAAATATATCCAAAGTTTAATTTCCACCACAAATATTTGTTTTGTAAAAGTGAAAAATCAGGACAATAAACACCCTTATGTCCTTTACTTAATTGCACCAATTATTACCATGCCACACTTACACGTGCTCTCTCTCTTTCTGATATCCCTTGACACTTCAACATATGTATACAAATAAGGGCATTCTCCAATCACAATACTATTATCCTATACAGAAATTAAAAGTAATTCAATATTTTCTAATATCCAGTCCATATTCAAATTTCTTCAGTTGTCTCTCAAAAATGTCCTTTAAAGCTCTCTCAACTAGGATAAAAATAAAGTTGTTTGATTAAGTATTTAAAAAATACATATTAAAAAGAACTTTAACAGGGAAACAATCTTATACCCAGATATTAACCATTTCTGAAGTTCTTTTATTTGTGAAGATCTTGGTTTCCCTCTGGTATTTGTCTTCATCCTGAAAGTGTTCTTTGGTTTTTCTTATAGAGTAAGTCTGTTGGTGATTAATTTCTTAGTTTTTCTTTATCTTACCTATATTTTTTTGCCTTTATTCATAAAGGATATTTTCACTGGATATGAAATTTTATTTTCTTTCAGCACCTTAATAAGATATTGTTCTATTGTTTTACAACCTCTGTGGTTTCTGATGAGAGATCTGAGAAATACAAATTGTTGTTCCCTTGTGTGTTGTGTGTTGCTCTTCTGTAGCTACTTTCAGGACTTTTTTCCATTCCTGAGTTACTTCACTTAGAATAATAGTCTCCAATCCTATCCAGGTTGCTGTGAATGCCATTAATTCATTCCTTTTAATGGCTGAGCAGTATTCCATCATTCATACACACACACACACACACACACACACACACACCACAGTTTATCCACTTATTGGCTGATGGGCATTTGCGTTGGTTCCATATTTTTGCAGTTGGAAATTGTGCTCCTATAAACATGTGTGAACAAGTATCTCCTTTATATAATGACTTCTTGTCCTCTGGTTAGATACCCAGTAGTGGGATTGCTGGATCAAATGGTAGTTCTACTTTTAGTTCTTTCAGGAATTTTCATACTGTTTTCCATAGTGGTTATACAAGTTTACATTCCCATTCGCCATGTGGAAATGTTCCCTTTTCACTGCATCCTCGCTGACATCTATTATTTTCCAATTTTTTGATGACGGCCATTCTTGGAGGAGTAAGTTGGTATCGCATTGTAGTTTTGATTTGCGTTTCCCTGATTCTTAGTGATGTTGAGCACTTTTTCATATATTTGTTGGACATCTGTATATCTGCTTTCGAGAAATGTCTATTCATGTCCTTAGTCCACTTTTTGATGGGATTGGTTTTTTTTCTTGCTATTTTTTTTTTTTGAGTTCTTTGTAGACACAGGATATTAGTTATCTATCAGATGTATAGATTGTGATGATTTTCTCCCACCTGTTAGTTGTCTGTTTACCCTGTGGACTGTTCCTTTTGCCACGCAAAAGCTCTTTAGTTAAGTCCTAGCTATTTATCTTTGTTTTCATTGCATTTGCTTATAGGTTCTTGGTCATGAAATCCTTGCCTAAGCCAATATCTTGAAGGGTTTTGTTTTTTTTTTTTTTTAATGTCACCTTCTAGAACTTTTATAGTTTCAGGTCTCAGACTTAAGATCTTGATTCATCTTGAGTTGATTTTTACATAAGGTGAGAGATGAGAATCCAGTATCATTCTCCTACATGTGACTTACCAATTATCCCAGCACCATTTGTTAAATAGGGTGTCCTTTCCCCACTTTAAGTTTTTGTTTATTTTGTTGAAGATCAGTTGGTTGTAAGTGTTTGGGTTTATTTCTGGGTTCTCTAACATGTTTCATTGGTCTACGTGCCTATTTCTATACCAGCTGGAGGTTTCCTTCTTCCTGTGGTCTTCTTCCAGTACCTCTGTTAAACTTCCCTAAGGACCCCTATGAAACAAGGCAGAAATTGCTTCCCAGGGAACCCAGAGAGCCCACAGGGATTTTCCCACTGCTTCCTCTGTATACACCTGTATTTCTCTTGGCTCTCTAAATTGACTCAGCTCCAGGTAAGGTCAGAATCTTCTCCCATGATCTACTCCTTCAGCTTCCTCAGTGGGGATGTGTGTTCACAGGCAAACGATCTCCCTTTCCCACTTCCACAGCTTGGGCACTCACAGTATTTGGAGTTTCTCCTTGGTTCTGCAGGAGCGATCTGCTTCTTTCAGAGGGTCTGTGGGTTCTCTCAGCTTTCCTGGTTTATTCCTGAAGTAGTTCTGGGGCACAAGTTCACAATGTGAGTCACCATATCTGCTCTGTCTATCCACATGGGAGCTGCAATCTAGTCCTGCCTCCCATTTGCCATGATCCTTTGGTCTTCAGTTATCATAATACCTTTAAAGACTTTGTCTAATAATCCCAATAAATGTATTACCCTGATGTCATTACCTTGAGATTGGGTCACATTTTCCTGATTCCTTGTATGTCAAGTAAGTTGGACTGTATCTGGCAGATATGACATGATGAATATTATATTGTAGATTATGGGCTTTGCTATAATCTTTTAGAGTATATCAATGTTCTTGTTTTAACAAGTAATCAACCCACTTAGGATCCAGTTGCAATTGCTATTTCACCTTCTACATGTGGTGATTCAAATTCTAATTTTCTGTGTTTTGCTTTGCATTTTCAGGGGTCAGTCTCACCCATGCATACTTCAGGGGTTAGACTGAGACTTGTAAGTGTTTACATTCAAAGTTAAAGAAAAAACAGGGAAAGAGCTCTTCCTTTGGCAAGACTTTTTCCTCATTTTTATCCCTTTCTAATAATTACTCTGGCCAGTAATATGGCCGGGGGTTACCACTGGAGTTTTAGGCTACTATCAGCATTGTTCAACCACAGGGAGAAAAGTAAAAGGCAGGAAACTCACCCCCTGCTGGTTACTTTTTCAAATTGAGTCCCTTTCATAATCTACCTACTTTTGTTTACCTTTCACATTTCTCTGGTAGTTTTTTTTTCTTTTTCTTTTGTCCAGAGTTCTTAGTTATAATCAGTGAGAGGCATAGGCTGCCATAGCAGAACCAAATCTCCTAATCCAGTTACATTTCAATTAAGGCTTAGAATTTCCTATCAAAATTTTCTGGATTTTAGAGTTCATGTGGAGACATTAGGTGATTCCCTCTTATCCATCTTCTTCTATTTATAGATTTTTATTCAATGTTTTATAATTAATAGCAATTATTATTACTTTTGATGCTCAAATTTCCCCTAATTTGGCTAGTAAGAGCCTCTTCAGATGTCACAGTCTCACTTTATTCTTTTGTAGTGCCAAGACTTCAATTAGCCAGTTATTTTTTGTTTTTGTTTTTTTAAAGGAGTCTTGCTCCCTTTTGGTGGAAAATGCTTTCTGGTTTTAGTTTGCATTTTCCAATCAAAATGCAGTTTCTAATCAAGTCTAGCTAATGAATATCTTTAAAATTTTGATAATTACATGATTCAATGAGTAAAAAATCAGATAAATCTGGAAGATTAAGCATTCTCCGAGACAATTAGCCTATATTAATTTAAAAAATGTAATCTGTTCAGGAAGAGAGAGAGAGAGAGAAGAATAAATTATTTTTCATAGATTGAAAGGGATTAAGAAATAAAACTACCAAACATAATCTGTGAATCTTGATTGAATCCTGAAATAAAAATTTTAGTAGCAATGTCGGAAGAGTATTTAACACTTTCCCAAAATTGATAGCCATTTCTTCTCATCATTAAACATAATTCAAAAATTTATTCTTCATAACATATACTTCATGAATGTGATTATTCTTACAATTTAATAGTAGTTGGTTTTCCGTCATTGTCAAAGATATTGCTGAATTTTCTGGAGCTAATACTAATTAAAGTAAAAATGTCATGCTCAATTTCAAACTGATTTTCCTCAGGCATAAATCTATGCTGTTCTAATAGTCTTAATCTTTTTTTTAAGGATTTAAATGATAAATTATAATTGAAAAAATACCACCAGTGAACTGCTTATAACCTTACTTTTTCAAAGCTATTTTTTTCCTTTAAATTTATGAACTTTGACAGAGTTTATTACTGTAGTTCATGTCATCCTTGCAATTTTAGTTTTTCTTCCCCAGGTACTCAAAACTGACTGTAATTAAGCTTTTTTAAATTTTTCCGAATAGCTAACGATTCTATAGATCAACGAGATAGAAAATTAACAAGGATATTCAGGACTTGAACTCAGACCTGGAACAAGTAAACTTAATAAACATTTATAGAACTCTCCACTTCAAATACACAAAACATACATTACCACCTCACACCTATTCCAAAAGTGACTATATAATTGGAAGTAAATCACTCCTCAGTAATCACATAGCATTTCATAGGTTTAAATGAAATATTGGTTGGCTGTTTGTTTGTTATCTTCTTCCCTTATTCCTTCCTGACTACATCATTAAGTATAATTATCAGTATACAAGAGGTTTTCAATACCCATTACTAAATTGCATTCTAGCCTGGGCAAGAAAGCAATACTCCCATTCTCTCTCCCTCTTTCTTTTCCTTCTCCCTCCTCCCCATTCTCTCTCTCTCTTTCTCTTCCTTTTTCCTCCTCCCTATTCTCTCTCTCTCTTTCTCTTTAAAAAAAAAAAAAAAAAAAAAAAAAAAGGCCGGGCGCGGTGGCTCACGCCTGTAATCCCAGCACTTAGGGAGGCCGAGGCGGGTGGATCACGAGGTCAAGAGATCGAGACCATCCTGGTCAACATGGTGAAACCCCGTCTCTACTAAAAATACAAAAAATTAGCTGGGCATGGTGGCGTGTGCCTGTAATCCCAGCTACTCAGGAGGCTGAGGCAGGAGAATTGCCTGAACCCAGGAGGCGGAGGTTGCGATGAGCCGAGATCGCGCCATTGCACTCCAGCCTGGGCAACAAGAGCGAAACTCTGTCTCAAAAAAAAAAAAATTTTTCCTTTATTTGAGGTAACCATCTTTAAGCAAATATATAAAGATAATGTTTTATAAGTAATGAAAATGGACATTTTCTAATTTGTACAAAGTTAAAGACAAATTTAATTATTCTTTTCCCCCATGTAATGATTTACAATGAAACTTATGCCACTTAACTGAAACAGTAGTGCTCTGAAAAATGTACTAATTTCTATATTTTTAACCATTTCTTTTCTAGTAATTCAATAAGTATTTGCCTATATTGAAAATATCAGATTCAACCCAATATTTCAGTATAGTTTGAGAGTGACTGGCCAGTTAAGCCAAACAATTCAAGTATTTTTTCAAACTCAATTTTTTTCTCTCTTATCAATAGACTTATGTCGATGAATTAAGAGATTTAGTCAATTGTACTGTCATTTAACTTACATAATCCTTGTACTCCCCAAATTACCAAATCAGAGACAAATACTATGTATTATTGACATAATTTTATTTTTGAGTATAGCTCAAATACTATAGAATTATTTGAAGGTAAACAATTCTTAGAATTAGAGGGTTTATACTGATAAATATTATTTTACTTCTTTAAGTTATCAGTTATTTTTTACAGATTCCATTCAAAATATTTTGATGGATTCCACACTGCCAACTTGATTTAATGCATTTTTTTTCCCAAGGTAAAAAGAGAGATGGCTAGAGGGTCTTTAAATTATTCCTTCACTCCATGAACATACCTATGTTTTAATTTAAATTACAAATACATTAATAATTTGAATTTATAATTTTGACAGCACTTGTGTCTATATTTTTATTTCACAGGAAATTAGTAAAGATCATAAATGTTAGAATAAGACATACCTTGGCTGATCTCCCAATTCTGTCTAAACTTGTGTTTCTTGCAAACATATATCTGATAAGGGGTTAACATTTAAAATTTATGGAGAACACATACAATTCAAGAGGAGAAAAACAAATAACCATATTTGAAAATAAGTAAAAAATCTGAATAGACACTTCTCTACAGAAGACATAAAAGTGGTCAACAAGTTTATGAAACAGTGCTCAATACCACTAATCACTAGGGAAATGCAAATTAGAACCACTATAAGATACCACCTCACAATTGTTAGGATGACTATCATGAAAAAGCCAAAAGAAGGTAAATGTTGGTGAGGGTATAGAGAAAGTGAACCCTTGCACACTGTTGGTGAGAGTTTAGATTGGTGCATCCAGTATGAAAACAGTGTGGAGATTTATAACAAATTAAGATAGAACTACCATATGGCACAACAATCCTTCTTCTGAGTGTGGACCCAAAGGAAATGAAATCAACACCTCATAAATGTATCTGCACTTCTATATTTATTGCAGCATTATTCACGGTAGCCAAGATATGGAGACATTCTAATTATCAACAGACAAATGGATGAAGAAACTGTGGTATATATATACACAATTTCTTTATCCATTTCTATATATATACAAAAAATATTATTCAGCCTTATAAAAGTAGGAAATTCTGCCATTTGTCACAGCATGGGTGAAATTAGAAGAAAGTATGTTAAATGAAATAAGTCAAACACAGAAATAAAAATATTGCATGGTCTTATTTATATGTATAATTTTAAAAAAAGTAAAACATACAGAGATAAACAATAAAACACTGGTTACTGGGGGAGGAAGTGGGTGTGGTTGGGGTAAAGAAGACATGTATGTCAAAGGATACAAACAAGTAGATATATAGTATGAACAAGTCCAGAGATCTAATGTACAGTATGCCGTCTGTAGCTTACAAAATTATATTTGAGACTCATGCTAAATAAGTAGATTAGCTGCTCTTGCTATGAAAACAAAAAAATAAGTAACTATGTGAGATGATGAATATGTTAATCCAGTTTGCTATAGTAACCATCTTACTAGATGTATCTCATAACAAAACTAAATACCTTAAGTATACACAATTAGTTTTATTATTTAAAAAACTTGGATTTTATAAATTTATTTTTTAAAGTCAATAAATATTGTTGGTTATTGACAATTTATTATGTAGAATGTATCAGATGCTCAAGATACACTGGAAGGCTAAATAGACTTGGAGCGTGCCTTAACGAAGTTTAAATTTAGTGATTTAACCTCTCTCTGTTTTTTTTTCACTTACAAATAGATTCCTTAAATATATTTTTAATTTTTGGGGTACATAGTAGGTGTATATATTTATGGGTTACAGGAAATATTTTGATATAGGCATACAATGCATAATAATCAAATCAAGGTAAATGTGGTATCCATCACCTCAAGCATCTATCCTTTGTGTTACAAGCAATCCAATTATGCTCTTATTTATTTTTAAATGTACAATAAAATTATTTTTGATTATAGTCACCCTGTTGTCCTACCAAATACTGAGTCTTATTTATTCTTTCTATTTTTTGTACCCCTTAACTATTCCTCCACTTCTTCTCTAACACCCCACTATACTTGCCAGCTTCTGGTATCCATCTTTCTAGTCTATTTCCATAAGTTCAATTATTTTAATTTTTAGATCCTACAAATAGGTGAAAACATGCAATGTTTGCCTTTCTGAGCCTGATTTATGTCATTTAGCATAATGACCTCCAGTTCCATCCATGTTGTTGCAAATGATATGATCTCATTCTAGTACAAATGTGTGGTAATTGTGCATGGCAATTGTGAGTTGCATTTTCGATTTGGCTCATGGCTTGGTTGTTGTCAATATATAGGAATGCTAGTAAATTTTGTATGTTGATTTTGTAATCTGAAACTTTGCTGAAGTTGTTTATCAGCTGAAGGAGCTTTTGGACCAAAACTATGGGGTTTTCTACATATAGAATCATGTCATCTGCCAACAGGGATAGTTTGACTTCCTCCCTTCCTATTTGGATCCCCTTTATTTCTTTCTCTTACCTGATTACCCTGGTCAGGGCTTCCAATACTATGTTGAATAGGTCTTATGAGAGAAGCCATCCTTGTCTTGTGTTGGTTTTCAAGGAGAATGCTTTCAACCTTTGCCCATTCAGTATGTTGTTGGCTGTGGGTTTGTCATAGATGGCTCTCTTTATTTTGAAGTATGTTAACAGTTTTTAACATGAAGGGAGATACAATTTACAATGTTATTGAAAGCCTTTTCTCTATTTGTGGAAATAATCATGTGGTTTCTGCCTTTATATCTGTTTATATGATGAATCATATTTTTTTAAATTTGCATTTGTTGAACCAACCATGCATCCCAGGCACAAAGCCTACTTGATCATGGTGGATTAGCTCTTTGATGTGCTGCTGAATTTTGTCTGCTAGTATTTTGTTGAGGATTTTTGCATCCATTTTCATCAAAGATATTGGCCTGGAATTGTAGTTTGTTTGTTGTGTCTCTGCCAGGTTTTTGTATCAGGATGATTTTGTACTCATAGAATGAATTGGAGAGAAATCCCTCCTCAATCTTGGGGAATAGTTTCAGTAGAAAGGGTATCAGTTCTTCTTTGTACATCTAGCAGAATTTGGCTGTGAATCTATCTAGTCCTGGGTGTAAGGCCAGCTGCCTCTCTGGGAGCTAAATGGACACACTTATCTCTCCCCGTGCCAGATAATGAAGTCATCATTCCAGACACCTACTCCTATCAGGCCTCTCTATGCAGGCTCCACACACCCACTCCTGCATTCCTCACTTGACCCCTTCAAAATTTAAAAAGCCCGCCAAAGATTTGTCCCACAGCAGTTTAACATTGACCTCCCCAGCCGGTCAACCCACCAGTAGCCCCGCCTGTCTACCAATGACAGCTCGCCCCATTGACACCTTAACTTCCCCTGACCAATAAAACTGTCTGCTCTTTGTTTCCCTAATAATCAATTAACACTTCCCCTGACCAATAAAACTGTCTGCTCTTTGTTTCCCTAATAATCAATCAACCTCCCTCACCAATAAAACTGTTTGCTCTGTTTCCCTAATGACCAATCAATTACCTCCACTCCCTATAAAACCCCACGCCTTAAGAAGCCCAGCGTGACTTGTCTGGCCCCTTCCCGGACCACAGAACCTTGCCCGGGAGCTGAATAAATTGGATTCTCATTTTCTCACACTGGCCTCAGTTTCCTCATTTTGACTCGGCAATATACCTTACCCTGGGTTTGTTTTGGTTGGTAGATTTATTTCTGATTCAATTTTGGAGCTTGTTATTAATCTTTTCAGGAATTCGGTTTCATCCTGGTTTAGTCTTAGAAGGGTATGTGTGTCCAGGAATTAATCCATTTCTTCTAGATTTTCTAGCCCATATGGATAGAAGTGTTCATAGTAGTCTCTGATGGTTATTTTTATTTCTCTGCGGTTGGTGGTAACATTCCCCTTTTCATTTCTAATTTTTTTTTTTATCTTCTCCCTATTCTTCTTTGTCTAGCTAATGGTTTATCTTATTAAAAAAAAAAAAAAACACCTCCTGGATTGCTTGGTCTTTTGAAATTTTTTTTTAATGTCTCAGTCTTCTTAGATAAGTTCTAATTTTGGTTATTTTTTGTCTTTGGTTAGCTTTGGGGTGGATTTTCTCTTGCTTCTCTAGTTCCCTTTGTTGTGATGTTAGGTTGCTAATTTGGGATCTTTATCACCTTTCGATGTGGGCATTTAGTGGTATACATGCCTTATATGTGTCCCAGGGATTCTGGTAAGTTGTGCTTTTGTTCTTTTTATTTTCAAAGAACTTCTTGATTTCTGTCTTCATTACATTATTTACCCAAAAGTCATTCAGGAACAAGTTTTTAAATTTCTATGTAATTGTATGTTTTTGAGCTATTTTCTTAGTCTTGTTTTCTATTTTTATTGCACTGTGGTTTCAGAATCTCTTTTTTTTCTTAGTCTGGCTAAAGTTTTGTTAATTTTGTTTAGCTTTTCAAAAAACCAACCTTTGGCCAGGCATGGTGGCTTATGCCTGTAATCCCAACACTTTAGGAGGCCAAAGTAGGCAGATTACTTGAGGCCAGGAACTCGAGACCAGCCTGGTTAATGTGTCAAAACCCTGTCTCTAGTAGAAATACAAAAATTTACTGGGCATGGTGGTGGGTGCCTGTAATCCCAGCTACTTTAGGAGGCTGAGGCAGGAGAAATGCTTGAACCAGGGATCCTGATGCTGTTGTGAGCCAAGATTGTGCCATTGCACTCCAGCCTGGGTGGCAGAGTGAGACCAAGTTTAAAAAAAACAAAAAACAAAAAACAAACAAACAAAAACTAACTTTTATGTTATTGGTCTTTTGTATTGTTTTCTTCATTTTAAATTCCTTTTTTGCTGCTCTGTTCTTTATTATTTATTTATTCTACTAATTTGGGATTTTGTTTCTCCTTATTCTTACAGTTCTTTAAAATTCATCATTAAATTGTTAATTTGAAGTTTTCCTTTTTTGATGTATTCATTTATAGTTATAAACTTACCTCTTAATACTTCTTTCTCTGTATCCCATAGGTTTTGTTATGTTGTATTTTCATTTCCATATGTCTCAATAAATTTTTAAACATTTTTCTCAATATTTTAATTGACTCACTGGTCATTCAGAAAGATATTGTTTCATTTCCATGTATTGGAATGTATAGTGTCCGAAATTTATTTTGTTTTTGATTTCTAGTTTTATTTCATTGTGGTCACAGATGCTTGATAATATTTGTTTCTTTGAATGTTTTAAGACTTGTTTTATGACCTAATATATGGTCTAACCTTGAGAATGATGCATGTGCTGATGATAAGAATGTGTATTCTGCAACCATTCAATGAAATGTTCTATAAATATCTATTAAGTTCTATAGTCCAGATTAATGCTTATGCTTCTTTGTTGGTTTTCTGTCTAGAAAATCCTACAAATGCTGAAAGTGAGGTGTTGAAGTCTCCAGCTATTATTGTGTTTGGGACCATCTCTCTTTTTAGCTGTTATAATATTTGTTTTTTATATCTGGGTTCCTCCAGTGTTGGGTACATATATGTTTAAAATAGTGATATCCTATTGCTGAAATGACCCCTTTGTCATTATATAATAACCTTCTTTGTCTCTTCAAATAGTTTTTGTCTTGCAATCTATTTTGTTTGATCAAAGTGTAGCTACTCTTGCTCTTTTTTTTTTCGTTTCCATTGGCATGGAATGTCTTTTTCAGTCTATCTGTGTTTTTGTAGGCGAAGTGTGTCTCTTATATAGGAAACAGATCACTGAGTATTTTTTTTTTAATTCATTAAGTCTTTTGCTATCTTTTTGTTGGAGAGTTTAGTCCATTTACATTCAAAGTTATTATTGATAATTAAGGGTTTACTCCTGCTATTTTGTTATTTGTTTTCTGGTTAATTTATGGTCCTCTCTCTCTTCTTTTCTTCCTTCTTGTCTTCCTTTCAGTGAAGGTAAATTTTTTTGATGGTATGATTTAATTTCTTGCTTTTGATTTTTGTGCACCAGTTACATGTTTTTTAATTTGAAGTCACTACAAGGCTTGCAAATGCTATCTTATAACCTTTATTTAAGCTAATAACAACTTAACACTGTTTGCACAAACAAACAAAAAGAAAACTAATAAAAACTCTATACCTTAACTTTGCCCCTTACTTTTTAACTTTTTTTTTATATTTTTATCTTATCCTAATATTTATGTCTTGAAAAGTTATTGTAGTTATTTTTTTGATTTGCTTATCATTTAGTCTTTCTACTTAAGAGTAGTTTACACGCAACAGTCACAGTGTTTTATTAACATGCATTTTCCTGTGAACTTATTATGTGTTACCAGTGAGTTTTGTACCTTAAAATGATTTTCCTTTGTTTGTTAATATGTTTTTCTTGTGATAGAAGTACTCCCTTTAGCACTTATTGTAGGGTGGGTATGCTGTTGGTGAAATCCTTCAGCTTTTGTTTGTCTCGGAAACATCTTCATATGTTTCCCTTTCATATTTGAAGGAGATTTTTTCCATATATACTATTTTAGGGTGTACATGTTTCTTCTTTCAGCACTTTAAGTATGTCATGGCACTTTCTCCTGGCCGGTAAGATTTCTTCTGAAAAGGCTGCTGCCACACATATTAGAGCTCCATTGTATTTGTTTCTTTTCTCTTGCTGTTTATAGGATCCTTTGTTCATTCTTGACCTTTGGAAGTTTGATTATTAAATGACTTGAAGTAGCTTTCTTTGGGTTTAATCTGCTTGGTATTCTATAACCTTCATATACTAGGATATTAATATTTTTCTTTAGGTTTGAGAAGTTCTGTGTTATTATCCCTTTGAATAAACTTTCTATCTCTGTCTCTTTCTCTATCTCCTGTTTAAGGCCAGTAACTTCTAGATTTGCCATTTTGAGGCTATTTTCTGGTTTTTGTAGGCATGCTTCATTGTTTTTTATTTTTTTTCTTTTGTCTCCTCTGACTGTATTTTCAAATAACCTGTCTTCTAGCTCACTAGACCTTTCTTCTGCGTGATCAATGGTTATATTAAAACTCTCTGGTGTATTTTTTAGTATGCCAATTGCATTTTTCAGCTCATAGTCTCAGCTTGATTCGTTTTAATTATTTCAGTCTCTTTGTTAAATTAATCTGATAGAATTCTGAATTCCTTCTCTGCATTATCTTAAATTTCTTTGAATTCTCTCAAAACAGTGACTTTGAATTCTCTGTCTGAAAGGTCACATATCTGTGTTTCTCCAGGATTAGTCCCTGTTGCCTTATTTAGTTTGTTTGGGAGGTCATATTTTTCTGGATGGTTTTAATGCTTGTGTTTGTCTGTGTCTGGGCATAAAAGAATTAGGTATTTACTGTAGTCTCTGCAGTGTGGGCTTGTTATTACTTGTCCTTTTTGGGAAGGTTTTCCAGGTGTTTGAAAGGATTTTGGTTTCATGATTAAAATTACATCTTCTTTAGGGGACACCCTAAATCAGTAACACTGTGTTTTTTGCAGCCTCATAAAGTTTGCTGCCTTGATGGTCTTGGATAAAATCCAATAGAATTCTTTGGATTACCAGACAGAGACTCTTGTTCTCCTCCCTTACTTTCTCCCAAACAGAATCTTTCTCACTGTTCAGAGCTGCCTGGTTCTGGGGGTAAAGTGACACAAGCACCCTTGTGGGCACCATTACTGGAACTGCTGGGTCAGACATGAGTACAGTACAGCACTGGGTCTCGCCTGTGGCTCACTATAACTACTACCTGTCTACTGCCTATTTGCACTCAAGGCCATGGGGTTATACAATCAACAGTTGGTGAAGCTAGCCAGGCTTGTATCCTTCCCTTCAGGGTGGTGATTTCTCCCAGGGCCCAGATGGCTCCAGCAGTGCCATCTGGAAGGCAGAGACTGGAATAAAAAATCTTAGAAGTTGGCCTTGTGTTCTTTTGTACTGTGGCAGAACTGTCACTCAAACCACAAGACACTGTCCTTCCCACTCTTCCCTTTCCTTTCCTTAGGCAGGGAGCCTTACTCTGTAACCACTTAGGCCTATAGGGAGAACTGCCGGGCTACCATTGATGTTCCCTTAAGGCCCAACGGCTTTTAAGTCAGCTTGTGGTAAATGCTGCCGACCTGGGACTCACTCTTCAGGGCAGCGGGCTCCCCTCTTGCCCAAGGAAGGTCCAGAAGATGCTATCCAAGAGTGAAGGCCTGGAATTGGGGATCTCAAGAACCCATGTAGTGCTCTACCCTTCTATTCTGAACTGGTAACCAAGGTGCAAGACAAAATTTCCTTTACTTTCCTGCCATTTTTCTCAAGAAAAGAAATCTCTCCCCATAGCCATTATAGCTGGAAATATGCTAAGTCTCACCTGAAGCCAGATATTCTCAGTCTCACCCAAGGCCAATGGCATACTATTTCTGTATTGCTGCTGGCTAGTCAGGGCCCAAGGGCTTTTAGTCAGAAAATGGTGGGTCTGGCTGGATCTAGGTCTTTTCCTTCAAGGCAGTAGGTTCTTCTCTGGCCCAGGATGGGTCTAGAAATGTTATTTGGGATCTAGGGCTTGAAAAGGGGGCCTTTTGACTTTGACTGGTGACTGTCCTGATGTAGTTGAGCTAATATCCAAGATTTAAGGCAAAGTCCTCTTACTCTTCCCTCTCTTCTCCTCAAGTTGAAGGAAGGGGTCTCTTTTGGAGTGGTGAGTTGTGCAGCCTGATGTTGGGTAAAGGGTGATAGAAGAACTCCCTTAGTTGTCCAGGTTGATGTCTCAGGAGGTTGTGTGACCCTCATGTCCACTGGCTCTGAGCCCAGTTCAGCATTAGGACTTTCAACTTTATTTAGGGCTCCAGATTACTTTAGTCCATGATGACAGGGCTTGCCTGAACTCAGGCTTTGACCACTGGGACGGGTGATTACCCTCTGTCTAAGGCTGGCTTAAATACTTTCCCTGTAGGTGAGTGTCAGCTCATTTCAGCCTGGTTTTTCTTTCTGTTGTGACAGAGTGGCAATGATTTCAATGCAACATCTCACAATCCCTGTGCTCACCTTCTCCCAAGCACACAGATTCTCTTTCTGCATGATGCAGTAATGCTGGGGGATGGAGAAGGCATGGGCTTCGGAATTCAAGACTATCTTTCCTACCCTTTTTCAGTGCCTCTTTCAGCAATATAAATTTAAAACCAGGTAATGTGAGCACTCACTTGATTCTTGGCTCTTGTGAAAGTACTTTTTTGTGTATAGATAGTTGTCAAATTGGTATCCTTATAAGAGGGGTGATGATTGGTGGAGCCTCTTATTTGGTCATCTTATTCTACCCCTCCTCATCTATAAGCAGTTTTATAATCTGTAAGTCTACATTTTATAATCTATCATCCATAATTGGTGAAGGATTAGATAATATCAATGTTTTAGGAACATACAGATTATATAGATGTTTTAGGAATATAAAAGTTGGAAATTAATTTTGGTTAGTTTAGCCATTTGGAAGTGCATTTAGTTACTTGTAACAGCCAGTAATAGTGGCTTAAATAATCAAATGGTTTATTCTTTTATGAAAAAAAAATCTAAAAGTAGGCTCACCAGTGAGCCATAAAATCGTCAATGTCCTAGGTTTCTTCTGATTATCTGCCTTGCCCTTTTCTGATGTGCCCCATCTTTGAGTTGTCTCCATGACTGCAAGAAGGCTTCTAGATGTCCAGCCATCTTATTCACTTTCCAGGAAGAAAGTAGGGGAAGAGAAAGGGCAAAAAGGAAGTTTCCCTAGTTGCATAATCTTATTTGAAATTTCTTGTAAAAAGATTTCAGAAGCTTACCTGTTGACTTCCATTTTCATACTATCAATCACACCTAACTGCAAAGGAGCTCCTTGCCACCTTGAATAAAAACAGATCTGTGTTACTAAAGATGAGAAGAGTGGGTATTGGATGAGCTGATAGCAGGCTCTGCCAGAGGTTCTTTCCCTTCTCATTCTGCAAAACATACCTTTTCTCTCCATTTGATATGTAAAAATAATTTTCCAACAGCTAACTAGGGAGGTGTAAGATATCTACAAGGAGAACTAGAAATCACTGCTCAAAGAAATCAGAGATGACCCAAACAAATGAACAAAACAATCTAGGCTCATGCATAGGAAGAATCAATATCATTAAAATGGCCATATTTTCCAAAGCAATTTATAGGTTCAATGTTATTCCTGTGAAGCTACCATTGAAATTCTTCAGAGAATGAGAAAAAACTCATGTAGAGTTTTAAAATTCATGTAGAACCAAAATAGAACCCAAATAGTGAAGGCAATCCTAACCAAAAAGAACAAAGCTGGACATATCATGCTACCCAACTTCAAACTATACTACGAGGTAATGATAACCAACACAACATGGCACTGGTACAAAAACAGAGACATAGACCAATGAAACGGAATAGAGAATCCAGAAATACGACTGCACACCTTCAACAATCTGATCTTAGACAGCCCTGACAAAAAAAATAGCAATGGAGAAGGGACTCCCTAATCAATAAATAGTGCTGGGAGAACTGGCTTGCCATGTGCAAAAGATTGAAATGGGACCCTTTCCTTACATCATATACAAAAATAAACTCAAGATCAATTAAAGGCTTAAATGTAAATCCCAAAACTATAAAAAACGTGAAAGACAACTTAGACAATATCATTCAGGACAGAGGCACAAGCAAATTTCATGATGGAGATGCCGAAAGCCATTGCAACAAAATTGACAAATGGGATCTAATTAAACTTAAGAGTTTCTACACAGAAAAGGGACTATCAACAGAGTAAACAGACAAACTACAGAATGGGAGGCAATTTTTGAAAACTATGCATCCAACAGAGGTCTAATATCTAGCATCTATAAAGAACTTAAACAAATTTACAAGAAAAAGTCATTAAAAAGTGGACAAAGGAGATGAACAGACACCTTTGAAAAGAAGACATACATGTGGCCACAAGTATATGAAGAAAAGCTCAACATCATTAATCATTAAAGGGGAGCAAATCAAAACCATAATGTGATACCATCTCACACTAGTCTGAGTGGCTATTATTAAAAAGTCAAAGCAAAACAAAACAGATGCTGGTGAGGTTGTGGAGAAAAAGGAATGCTTAAGCACTTTTGGTGGGAATGTAAATTAGTTCAACCACTGTAGAAGACAGTATGGCAATTCCTCAAAGACCTAAAGACACAAATACCATTTGACCCAGAAATACCTTTACTGCATATATACACAAAGGAATAGAAATTATTCTATTCTAAAGACACATATACTCGTATATTCATTGCAGCACTATTCACGAAAGCAAAGACATGGAATCAACCTAAATGCCCACTGATGATAGATTGGATAAATGGCACATATGCCATAAATAAATATGGTACAAATACATCGTGAATACTATGCAGCCATAAAAAAGAATGAGATCATGTCCTTTGCAGGGACATGAATGGAGCTGGAGGCCACTATTCTTAGCAAACTGACACAGGAGCAGAAAACCAAATACTGCATGTTCTCTTATAAGTAGGAGCTAAATGATGAGATATATGGACACACAGAGGGGAACAACACACACTGGGGCCTATTGGAAGGTGAAAGATGGGAGGAGGGAGAGGATCGGGAAAAGCAATTAATGGGTACTAGGCTTAATATCTGGGTGATGAAATAATCTTAAAACAAACCCCTGTGACACAAGTTTACCTATGTAACAAACATTCACATGTATCTCTGAACTTAAAACTTAAAAAAATTATATTAATCTCTAAAACAAATTTTTAGAGAAAAATTATTTAATTAAATATATATAAAATTTATTATATATATAATATTTTAATATAAAATGTGTCTTAAAAAATTAAAATCACTGTTGTTTAGGAACTTATTTCCATTTGTTTGCTAATATTGTGACAGCATAAAATTTTAACCCTGAGGAAATATTAACAATTACTATTTCCGTGTAAGCTATTCAAAGCATGGTTCAGATCAGTGGCAATTAATGGTCTATTTTTTTGTCACTTAAGTATAAAAATTAAGAGTAAGTGTAAATGTTTCAATACATTTATAGAAGTTCAACAGATTAATAATATGGATATATAATTTAATAATTAAGATGACATATTTGTCTTTTTTTGTTTCTCTAGTAGTCACTTTGATTGCATTTTACAAAATTGTTTATTCATGACACATTGAAAACTTAAAAATAGATAGAAATGGACACTTTACTTATAAACTTTTCAGTTTTTAGACAAGAGTGGTAAAGTATGTAAGGCTGAGAGATGATCCTATAAATATAATACAATAATTATAGAACCCATTTTGCTAGATTAACTGCATAATAACAATCATGTTATAAATTCAAAATTACAAACTAACAATCTCTTAATACCTAAGCATTGTAACATAATTTGGTAAAATTTTCATCACATTGTAATTATTTATTCAGCAAATTGTAGTGAAAAAGTGTAACCGAATCACTGCTGAAAGTTGGAGTCTCAAAATTGACATTTTGGAGGGATGGGGTAGGATAACTTGGGCTAGATAATTTTTCTATAAAATTTTTGCTCAAAAATTATTTCTCTGTAAATTCAAGGGTATGTGGTTTATTTGTTCCACAATAACATTAACATATAATGGAGAAATTTTTTTACTGTCATTCATTATTTTCTTACATTTCTATTGAAGTCCATTGATTAACATGGACATAGTAAGTTTTCAAAGCATGCAGAATAGTAACTTTACACTAAACTTTAAGGGATATATGATATAATCTAAAGTCAATAACAATTTTTCTGTTCTAAATTAAAAATCTGATGAAACAGGGATGAAAAATACAACCATTAATTACTCTTAATATGTTCAGTTCACATTAAATTATTAATGAACAACATCATCTAATTCTTCTATCTTCTTTGTTTTTGCACTTTTGAATTGATAGTATGTTGGGGCCAGAGATGTTATTTGTAACAAAAACTTCTGCTTGAGTTTGGAGTTATCTGTGCTCTGAGGTTAACATGCAAAATAACACCCTCTTCCACATGATTTTTAATTTGTGACACAACATTTGCTTACTTGTCAATAGGATCTTTAATATTTTTTCAGTCTTGAGAAATCTGTTTCTGAGGAATTGTAAAAGAAGTACCAGCTATCTCAGTCATGATCTGAGCAAAATTCCTGGGAAAACACAGAAGGCAGGAAGCAGCAAGCAGGAAGCCAGACCAGAATCAGAGGAGGAGAATGAGGAAGGAGAATATTTACTGTACAAAGGCACAGATACAAGCCATCCATTACTTAACATGCTCAGAATTATTGTAGACCCTCAACATGTGTCTGTCAAATAAATTAGAATAAAAATGTCAAAGACAGAGCTCAGGCATGGATGGTGGAAGTGACACAATAATAAAGTACAAAAGGAGGCAATTTTCCTTACTGTATTCTACAAATTCACTGAGCTCAAACACAACATTAATTCATTTTTGTATCTATGATATCTATCACATAGCAGTTTAATCAATGTGTGCAATGAATGAATACATGATTTATGATGGCTTCAGTGAAAACAGAAGCAGAAACAGTATGGTCTAAGTGAAATTGAAGTGGATTTACAGATAAAACGGAAGTGAGAACATGGATAAAATTTCAACATATAAGGAACCAAGAAGAAATGAAGAGTGAGGACAGGAGGGACAGATGGAGGCAGGGATAAAGACAGGTAACTGTAAAGTGGTATGTATGGGTGGGTGTTTATAGGCGTTGATGGAAAAGGTCAGGGTAGAGGGAAAGATTGAAAACATAAGGGTGAGGCCACTGAATGAGTAAGAACTACAAATTTCACAAAATTATATACTCATAGTTTCTTTTTCAAATTAGAGCAAGAATGTTAATAAAACAATAAAACATTGAAATTTTATTATCTAAAAATATATGAAGATATGATTAAAATGCATAGCATACAATTTGACTACTTGTTATTCTTCAAACCTGTAATTTTGTAAGAACAAAAGGAAGTGAGAGATTGCATCCAAAGAAAAATACTTATTTGCAACAAGTTAAACTAACCAATAATCAAGTCTTCTGAGTTTCTCAACCAAATTCCTTGGAATTATGGACAATAATTTGAAATCAGGTTATCAGAATTCATTTTATAATGACATGTCATTAGACAATAAAATTCAACTGAGTTTTCTAACTTTCTATCCTCAGTAATGAGCCAAGGATAGAGTGGCTAGATCTGTCATTTCATCTGATGAATTCTTTTTAAGGATTAAAGTAGTATATGTCTAAATGTTATACCTACAAATATAAACATTGATTCTCAGTGTCAATCAATGCTGGTTCAGCATTTAGAGCTCTTCATATACTCTCACCTGAAGTATTCTTTGAATACTCATTATTTGTTGATGAATGTCTTCTTTATTCCATTACACATAAACCTAAGGGATATCAAAATGCTATCAAGGCAGGTGCAAGTCTCAACAAAGCAAAGTTACAAACAATTAGGAGTTTTTGCTAATTTCTTCAATTTAAGATACCTCCAGCTATACTTCCCACTTAGAGTGTGCTGTACAACCTGCCCAGCTTTTCTAATCAATTACTCTTTTTTATAACCAATATTTTTTCTATATTTCTTTCTCAAAACTTCTCCATGACAACTTCAACATATACACAATCCCATTTTCAAAAACACAGCCCATAATAACTCACAGATCTTTCTGAATGCCCCCTTTTTAGGTAGCCTTAACCAAGAGACCTCTTACTGTGCCTCAACTCAAGACAATACCCAATCATGTTTTATCTCCTCTCCAACCCATACTATTACTAATACTGATGTTAACTACCACTACTTCTATTACCACTGCCACCATCACCGCTACTGCCACCATAACCACCTAGTAGTGTTACCAACTCCTGCTATTGCTGCCACTATCATTACTATGAATTTATCAAAACTCTATTGTAAACCAGAAATGGTGGCAAACTCTTTACTCATTATAGTCGTGGAAGATAGACATTTTATTCATTATTCATTCATATTTTACAGGTGATAATATCAAAACTAAAATAAGATTATGTAAACCGCTAGTAAATGTCAGAGTCTGGATTCAAACACAGGTCTCCTTGCTGCCAAAGCCTGAGTTGTTTCTATTCCATCAAATGATAAAAGGACAAAGAGAACAAAAGGTCTGGATTCACCCAGGAACTGGCCAAGAAATCAGAGATTACCGAATTTAGAATCTGGAAAAACAGAAGTGCACATGCTGGAATTGACTTGGCCAGCTGGAAAGCAAGAAGGAATGACTTTCCTGGTACAAGACATTCTGTTTTTTTGTAATACTGTAGTTTACCTGTGGGTTGTTTAAAATGTAAACATCTCTTTGGGGACTAGATGTTTGGCACATACTGCTCTCTAAGTACTGTAGATACTAAGAGATGAAAAAGTTCACTGAGGTTCATAAAAATCGAAATCCATGTAGAATTATGCCAGTTTAACAAAGACACAGCTTTACCAAAGTTTCAAAGGACATTAATTAATGAAAAGGGATTGTATACTTCATGTCTATTTTATTTAATTGCATCAAAAATGCAAGAATTTGAAGTTCATTGTGCCAGTTATCCATGAATTTGTGAAGTACTGCATTATAAAAAACAATTTCATTTACAGTTTGAACGTTTAGAGATGGGAAGGAAGAGATAAGATAGAACCTCATATTCCTTATCTTAGCTTACACAGTCCCTAGTAGAGAAAAGAAAGAAAACATTAAAATTATATAGGTATACACGTGCCATGGTGGTTTGCTGCATCCATCACCCCATTATCTACATTAGGTATTTCTCCTAATAATATCCCTCCCTCTATGTAACAAATCTGCAAGTTCTGCACATGTGCTCCAGAACTTAAAGTATAATAAATAAATTTAAAAATAAAAAAATGAAGTCTGTTATATGTAGCAAAACAAAACAAAGCAAAATGAAAACAACAACAACAACAAAAAAACCAAACCAAAAACAAAAACAGAAAGTGCACAGTGAAAGGCCTTAAAATATATTTCTTTTACAAAATTAACAAAATCAAATAAAATTAAACACTTATTTGGTGTAGGCAAATACTATATATAATAAGTGTTTGATAAACATCTGTTAAATACTTTTCACTTGCAAATATATTTTAGCTCTTTGGAAAGATAAAAAGTTGTGTTTAACCATTTAAGTTGTTAAACACATATACAATTTTCTGATTTTATAGTTCATAACTTTAAAATTCACCATGTCGGTAAGTATTGGAAAGCCCTAACAGTAATACAGCTTTAATAAATAAAAAGATTGAAGTAGAAATTAAAAATCTCTCAAAAAAGAAAAGTCCAGGACCAGATGCCTTCATGGCTGAATTCTACCAAACATTCAAAGAATAACTACTACCAATTCTTTGTGACCTTTTTCCAAAAAATAGAACTAGAGGGAATACTTCCAAACTCATTTTATGAGGTTAGCATCACTCTGGTACCAAAGTCAGACAAAAACACCACAAGAAAAAAAATGCAAGCCAATATCTCTATTAAATATAGATGGAAGAATCCTTAATAAAATGCTAGAAAATTGAACTCAACTATACATCAAAAAATTTGTGGATTATGACCAAGTGAGATTTACCACTGGAATATTAATTTTGTTTATTGTATGCTAATCAATCAATGTGATACATTATATCAACAGAATAAAAGACTGAAACCACATTGATCACCTCAACTGATATAGAAAGCATTTGACAAGGTTCAACTTATTTTTTTGATAAAAAGTATCAACAATTGGGCATAAATGGAAATTCTCTTAACATATAAAAGTCATTTATTAGAGGTTCACAGCTAACACCATAATCAATGGGAAAAAACTGAAAGCTTTTCTTCTAAGATTTGGTATATGGGAAACATGTCCACTCTCACCACTTCTATTTAACATAGTACTGAAGTACTATAGCAAGGGCAATCAAACAAGAAAAAGAGTCAGAAGGCATTCACATTGGAAAGAAATTCTATGTGCAGGTGACATGGTCTCGTATGCAGAAGACCCTAAAGACTATACACATGCAAAATCTCTTTTAACTAATAAAGGAATTCAGTAAGGTTGCAAAATACAGAAGAATTTCCAAAATCAGTTGCATTTCTGTACACCAAAAATGACCAATCAAAAAAAAATTAAAGAAAATCTAGTTTATGATATATCAAAAAGAATAAAATAAGAGAAATAAATTTGACCAAGGAGATGAATGCTCTGCACACTTAAGACTATAAAACACTGATGAAAGAATTTGAAGAATATTCTAATAAATGGAAAAATATTCTGTGTTCATAGATCAGAAGTAATATTGTTAAAATGTCTATACAAGCCAAAGCTACAAACAGATCAGTGAAATCTGTGTCAAAATTCCAATAGCGTTCTTCACAGAAATAGAGAAAATAATTCCAAAATTTGTGGAACCACTGAAGACCCCAAATAGCCAAAGCAACCTTCAGGAAACAATGGTCACACATGCTGATTTCAAATTATATTATAAATTAGATTACAAAGTAATCAAAACTATATGGTATTGTCATAAAAACAGACACAGTGACTGTACAGAACAGAGTGCCCAGAAATAAAACTGAGCTTATATTGCAAGCTAATTTTTGACAAAAACTTCAAGCATACATCATGGAGAAAGAATAGTCTCTTCAATAAATGGTTTCAGACAAACTAAATATCCACGTGCAAAAGAACAAAATTGGACCCTTATCTCACACCATGCACAAAAACCAACTCAAAAATTTATTAAAGACCTAAACATAAGACCTGAAACCATAAAAGTTCTGGAAGAAAACATGGGGAAAAAGCTCTTTGATATTGCCTTTGGTAAAGATTTTTTTGGCCTCCACACCAAAAGCTCAAGCAACAAAAGCAAAAATTAACAACTTATAAGAAACAAGTCTATAGGAAAACCAGGCCACTCTATAGCATAAATAATACATAAATAAATGAAATGAACAACCTAACTGAAAATGATCAAAGGGCGAATAGACATTTCTCCAAATAAGACATAAAAAATGGCCAACAGGTATATGAAAAGGTGCTCAGTATTACTAATCATCAGGAAAATGCAAATTAAACCACAATGAGATATCATCTTATACCTGTTAGGATGGCTATTATATAAAAGAAGAGATATAACATGTATTTTGGTGAGGATATGGAGAAAGGGAGCCCTTGTACACTGTTACTGGAAATGTAAATTGGTGCAGCTAATGATGGAAAACAGTATGAAGGTTTCCAGAAAATTAAAAATAGAACTACATATGCCCTGGCAATCCCACAGCTGGATATATACCCAAAAGAAATGAAATGAGCTACTTACAGAGATAACTGAACTTTCATGTTCATTTCAGAATTATTCATAACAGTCAAGATAGATAAAAAACCTAAATGTCTATTGATAGATAAATGAATAAAGAAATATGAAATATTATTTATCCTTAAAAAAGATTAAGACCCTACCATTTGCAAGATGGATATACCTGGAATATATTATGCTAAGTGAAATAAGCCAGATACAGAAAGAAAAATACTGCATAATCTTGCTTATGTATGGAATCTTAAAAAAAGTCCAAATACATAGAAACAAAGAATGAAACAGTGGTTGATGGGTGAGGGGAAGGGGAAATAGGGAGATGTAGGTTGAAGGGTACAATGTTACAGATATGTAGGATGACTAGATCTAGAGATCTAAGGCACAACAAAAGATCTATAGCTATAATAGTGTATTGTATGCCGAATTTTGCTAAAAGAATAGATTTTTGGTGCTCTTAACAGCACACATCACATACACACACACACACACACACACACACACACAGAGTAACCATGTGAGATGATGGGTATGTTAATTTAATTGACTATAGTAAACATTTCACTATGTATATCAATACATTATATTGTATACCTTAAATATATACAATTACAAAAAAAGTCAGTGAATATAGATGATTCTAATGTAAAATTAGGCTAAGTCTTTAAAGACAAGTATAAATTAATAAAGGAAAAGGATTGATCAGGTATTTAATTTCATGTATTAAATCTCTTTCTGCTTAAAATATATTGAGTTGTTCCTGTTTTCTCTTTTAAATCCTGACAGATATTACAATGTGTTTATAAAATGCTGTGACTAAAAGGTAGAAATATTAATTAAAAAAATAAAGAAAGAATGAAAACTTGAAAAAGAAATTCACCATGTGGTAAAAATTCTTAAAGAAATATTTTGGAATGGTTTACTAAATACAAATATTTTTATTCTTCTTTTTAAAGGGATCTTTATTGTTCAACACCAATAACAGATACATATTTGTAAGTGGACATCACTTTTTTAAAAAAGAGATCTTATTGAAATATAATCTTTTAAAACTTTGTAAAAATCTTCTTTATTCTCCGAGATTATAGTTCTATTCATTTCAATAAAAAAGAAAATCGACATTTAAAAAATAAGCAGGCAAATGTTAAATATGTAAACAGATGCATGAATTGAAATGCAATTTTGTACATTCTCAACAGATCACAATAATCTCTATTATGTTCCAGAAATGTTATATAAATATGATTACAAATATTGCTATTTCTTTTGGGGAAAGATTGCACAATTATTAAAAATAAGGTCAGTATAATCTCTCTCTTTCTTTCCCTGCCTGACTCCACTGCCTTTTAAACTGTCTTTCAGCCCCTGCCATTTCTGCCATAGGTGATTCTATAGGAAATACTTTGAACTTTTAGATAATTTGAAGGTTCTAAAGGTGAATATAAGCTTCGAAGAGCGGCAACATTTTTGTAAGACTCATAATTGGAAGTCTCCACTGGCATTTAGCCAGTGGACCTAAATGGTGCCAGTTCAGCATTTAATAAGTATGTTTCTTTTTAAAACCTGGACATATTTGCTCTATTTACATTATTGCTTAAAGTTCAGCCAATTCATTTGAGTTATAAATACAAATACTCCTGGGAGATATATGGGGAGTTTGATAAATTACTCCAAGCAGATTGGTTTCCTGTTAGGAACTGAAATCGAATTGTATGTAGGGAATGAATGTTTGTACAGAAAGTAATTCTGGACATAGGTGGAGTGGCACCATATAGGGTTTCCTTCAGAAAGAAGTCATGCAGTACCAGAAGGAAATGTTTTAAGGCTCTGCAGTAAGGAAGGTGAGAAGGAACCTATGGGAAGTTGAAAAGGGATTTCTCCTGAGCCTAGGAGAGGAATGGTAGAAACAGAAGCCCAGTTGTCAAGGTTTAAAGAGGAATAGGGCTAGAAGCAGTTAAGTCACCAGTGATGCCCTATGAATTCATAAAGAAAAAACACTTGAAAGGTAGCTGGAAAGGTTTCAAGAGGAATAGGGATAGAGGCAGTTAAGTCACTAGTGATGATAAATTCATAAAGAAAAAAAACTTGAAAGGTAGCTGGAAAATCAAACAATAAAGGTAGTGAAATTAAACTTTTTTTAACTCCTAGATTACTCATTCTCAGCTCTCAAAAATTAAACTTTTAAACAGGGAATCGGGAGGAGAGCATCACACACTGGGGTCTGTTGGGGGGTAAGGGAGGGATAGCAGGGGGCGGGGAAGGTTGGGGAGGGATAACATGGGGAGAAATGCCAGATGTAGGTGACGGAGGGATGGAGGCAGCAAACCACATTGCCATATGTGTACCTATGCCATATGTGTACAATCGTGCCTGATCTGCACAGGTACCCCAGAACCTAAAATACAATTAAAAAAAAAGAAAAAAAAGAAATAAAAAAATTAAACTTTTTTTGGTCTTATTTCACACGTTCTAATGAAGTGAAACATTTTATAATAATGATCTGATTATAATTCTGATGTTTTAATGGTAAATACGCCTTTTGTTGAGCAGATTAAGAACCTAACCTAATTATTCATATGTGCTTCACAAATTTCAAATAACACTCTCTTTGGAGTTCACAAGAGAAAATACCTTAGAGTGGCAAATAAGGAAATAAGGTACTTTTTGATCTAACCTTATTTTCAGATAAATCTTCATTCTCTCACAAATCAGATCAGATGTTTGCAGTTTTGGGAACAAATAAGAGAGTTTCATGCCTTTAGGCACCTGCTCAAATCTTCCACCCTTTGCCCTCACTCCCACCCACAGCTTTATCCCAGTGTGGAATAAATTTTCTAAACAAGGTGATTCAGAAACATTGGTTCATTTTTTTAATACAAAGGTTTGTTAGGTTACCTAATTTTTCAGCTTTTTATGAGTCCCCAGGAAGAACTGACTATTCTCTTTATCATACATCTAGATCTTCTGTTTCTTCTATCTAAAATATGTCATTGCTCTTTCTGGTTTTCATCTTTATATTGGATGGTATCTATTAGAGGGTGTCTCTTTTGGAACCAAGAACTGTGGTGTGCTTGTCTTTGTGTCCTCAGTGCCTAGCATAGTAGGTTCTCCCCAGGAAACAGATGAACGAGGGAATAGGTATGTAGATTCATAAATGAATGAAGCATGAAGCAGCTGGCTTGAAATACCCTTTTGGGATGTCACGTAATCATCAATTAGAGCTGCCTACCTGCCAGGAATTACTCAGAACTATGGGTTTGGCTCCCTTTACTGCTTTCCTTTTCCCATAGACTAAGATAATTTTAAATAACCACATATGAAGATTATCAGCAATCTGAGGGGACAATGAATTTTTTTATTTTTGAATTTTTGTGATGTTTAGATATTTCAGCTACAAGCTAGCATAGCATATAAATATAACTAACCTGATTTGTAGGCTAGAAAATAATGCAATAAGACCCTGTCTCTTCTGGCTATATGACTACACTTATAGCAGGGAAACAAAGTAGGGGGAGGGTTCACAAGCCAAGAATCGTGTTAGAAATAAATAAAAATTATATAATTTTAGCAAAATAATTTTGGAAACTGCTAGAGGTTTTGGAACAAAATAAAATAAGAGCTTGCTTCTGGATTGCTATTAGTCACATCACCTTCTCTAGATCATTTGAAAATTTCCAGTGAAAAGTAGTTGAAACTCAGAATTGGTGCAGTGTGCTCTTTCTCTTCAGAGCTGTTGTTTCTGCAGAAATAAAGGAGAAATTTGACCTCAACTGCATTCCTAGAGGCCATGCCTAATCTAATTTATTCCCAGTGGAGCTGCATAAGGAAGAGTTAGTGAGTCTGCTAGCCAGGCCTGCCACTGCTATACTTTCTTCAGAAAGTTTTGCCATCTGGAAAATGAATGATTCAACTGCACTGGCACAAGTACATCATTTGTAGGAAATAGAAGAACAATGATATTAATTGAACAAGCTTCAAAATAAATATAGAATATTTGTACAGGTATGCTAACCAGTTGGTGAAATGTGAATAGGTCTAACTGGCTTTCATCTTGAATGGTCTGGACACTCTGTTTCAGTCTATTTTCAGGGTAGAAATTCTTATTTTTTAATGTGGTGAGTATAAAGAAAAAAATTTTCATCAGGTCACACCTCAGACTATTGGCTTTCTTGTTCATTTTTTAGAAGTCTTTTTTTAAGCACCTCCATGAAAACAGCTATCAGATCTTCATTCCAAAATACATAAACACACACTTCATCAAGTACAAGGATACATTTCCCAACTAGCGTTTATTATCATCACCATCATCATCGATACAATGATAAGACTATTTACTGAGCACTACCAAAATTTAATACATTTGAAGATGCACATGTTTTCATATTTTAACATCTCTGATGTCAAAATGTATCTTTCAGTTTATGTTGTTTTACAGTTATTATCAGCCCGGAGGTGGAGGTGACATAGTTATTTAACTGACATTTACAGAAAAATCAAGAAAGGGCCAACATGAAAATATATACAATGAATGCCATCACCTTGAACTATTGTCTTGGAGACAATGGTGAAGCCTTTTAAGAAATGCTGTGTGACCAATGATCATGATGAAATTGAAAAGAATTACTCTGTGGAAAGATACCAAAATCAATGAATTTGATTCTAAAAGTGTTCAGAATATTCTAAGTATTTAAATCAAATAATTTTATTTGTGTTTTATTTTTGTGTATGTAGAGTGATATAGGATAAAAATATATACTCCATAAGTCTAAAAGCTTAAAAGAGTTATTTTATTAGATTAATAGTGTATTAGAGTTCTTCAAAGAAACAGAACCATTAGAAGGTGTGTGTGTGTGTGTGTGTGTGTGTGTGTGCATAAATAACTCTAGCTTTGGTTATGAGATCCATGGTACATTCTTACAGTTTACAGTAGAGAAAAATAAAAACTGGAGTAATTTCAGTATCAGACATTAGAGATAGAATCACATAAAGAAAACCAACACCCAGTTCTCAGCCAGACTGAGAATGCATTAAGATGGGAATAAAAAGAAAGTTCATGTTAATAACTTCTACCTTCTCCTTTAGGTAGGAGGAAAGGTTTCTGGTAAGTAGAATTGTAGGTAAGAAAGAAGAGTAGTTGGAAATTTAAGAAGAAAGAAAAATTCCAGAAAAGGGAAGATGTTGTGGAGACATATATATAAAATAACAAGTAGCAGTAAAGTTCTATAGTGAAACCGAGATGAGAAATTCTGTTTCTGGGACATCTGGGAATCCTTTTCTGAAGGACCTTGGCCTCCCTATCCATTTTCCTGTGGGGTTTCTCATGACCATTGATATGGTTTGGCTGTGTCTGCACCAAAATCTTACTGATTTGTGGTTCCTATAATCCCCATGTGTTGTGAGAGGGACCTGTTAGGAGGTAATTAAATCATGGGGCAGTTACCTCCATACCGTTCTCGTGATAGTGAGTGAGTTATCATGAGATCTGATGGTTTTATAAAGGGCTTTTCCCTCTTTTGCTTGGCACTTTTCTCCTTCCCGCCACCCCATGTGAACAATGATGTGTTTACTTCCCTTTCTGTCATAATTGTATTTCCTGAGGCCTCCTCAGCCCTGCAGAACTGCAAATCAATGAAACCTCTTTCCTTTATAAATTACCTATTCTCAGGCGGATCTCTGTGGCAGCATAGGTATGAACTAATACAACCATCTAGAGAGCTTCTGACAGGTCAGATCTCAGGAATTCCTTTCTACAGACTCAGATCTGGTACACCTGCATTGGGGGTCAGGAATCTCTATTTTGAATGAATACTCCAGGTGGTGCTGATGCTAAACTTTTTAAAACATTGGTTATAAAAATTAATCAACAATTATTTGATGATCCAGCACACAAATAACTCTTTGCAACCAGGATTATGTTATTGGGAACCAACCAACTAACCAGGTTTATGTTATTGTTTTCCCAGATGTGAAGAGCTTTCACAATATACCCTAATTTAAATAAATTTAAAATTAAAATAACCCATGTAAATATTTATTAAACATTTTAAATATAAATGATAGTGATACACAAATTTGAATAATAATTCATGAAACCAAGTGCACAATGAGGCTGTTAACTGCTGTTTATCTGCTTCATGTGAAATACCCATTAGCTTCCCTCTGTCCGTAACCCTAAGTTCCATAAAACCCACCAACTTATACCCACCATACTTAGCACTTTGTCCTCAAACTCCTATTTGGGAATTTGCTCTTGATTCTTCAAACTTCATTCTGATAAGCTGAATGAAATTACCTCCTTAGCAAACAGTCTGTTCATGGTTAAATAACTAATAAATAGTTGAGCCAGAATCTGAATCCAAGTTCATCAAAAGCCTGGGTGAATTGAGGCAATTCGACTGGATCTTGTTCTGTCACAGTTATAAATCCATACTGTTTTGCTATGGTAGACAGAAAGTTTAATTTTGGCTTGTCTCCAGAATTAAATTGAAGAGATATGAATGGACTCTAAAAATTCTGGACATAGAAAAGTTCAGCGAAAGTCTTCAGCATCACTCTAATTATTTTCTTAAGTCCTTGATCTTAAAGGACTTTATCTAAGGACATCACTGCCAGTGGCTTCCAGCACCAAGGCCTAAAGCCAAAGGGCGCCTAAGTGTCTTATATAGCTAGAGGTAATGAAAATCACAAGTTGGTCTGAGTCTTTCATTTACCTAATGCTGTAAAATAAATTACTCAGAAACGTTGTGACTTACGTCAAACTCAGTTTACTATTTCTCACAGTGTCTGTGGGTCAAGAATTTGGACTGAGCTTTGCCATGTGGTTTTGGATTGAGGTTAATTAAACTATTGCAGTCAGATGAGATGGTGAGTGGAGCTGGAATAGTGTGTGGTATCAGCTGGGAGCTCACCAACCATCTCTCTCACTCTCATCATAGGGTCTCTTGTATACACAAATTTGGGATTCCTCACAGCATGGTGCCTAGGGGCCGTTTGACTGCTTACATAGTAGCTGGCTTTCCTACGTGAGTGCCCCGAGAGAGCCCGGCAGAAGACATATTATCTTTTATGATCTGATCTCACAGAGCATCACTTATACCATTTCTATTGATTGGTGGGAAGAGTGTCAAAACCTTTATGAACATGATTTTTAATCACCACATTCAGCCACTGACAAAATATCTTGTGGTTATGAGCTATTCTGAGTGTCCATGGCAGGAAAGGGAAAGGATAAAAATACGCTGCATGTGACATACAAGGTGACTTATATGCATACAGTGTCTATAATGACATACCTCAGGGATTATATGGATATAAATATTTAAATCTAGAAAGTCATGTAGAGTTATTGCTTCCAAAGTGTTTGAGGGTCTCTTAGAGTAAAAGTCATGTGTTATGACTTATACTACAAGACATGCATAAGTGTCCTGCTTGAGTGATGAAACCACTCTATGTTTCTGTTTATTTCAATGGCTTGAAAATACTCAAAGATAAAAGACATGGTGCCTTTAAAAACTGAAAGCAGATCCTTGGTAGATGAAAAATTTTAAGTGGGAAAATAAATAAAGAAATCCACTTGATGATTAGCCATTGCTTATGAAGGAGGGTGGAGTTGAGTGAGCGATTTGAATTCACTGCCAGAAAAATTATTTCCTTGTTAGAAGTAAAATTTCACAGGTTTTTGAAATACAGATTTCATCCCACTTACGCATAGCATCTGAGGAGACAAATTCACTTCTTTCAGATTAAATTAAGTCTTCTTAAGTTGAAAGGTTATTGAGGTGGATTATACAGATCTAAGAAAAGTTATGGAAGAAATGGAAGAATGAAGAAAACACCTAAGGTCTTTCTGTAACTGGTTTTGAGTACATTAAATGGTGGAGCAGTCTCCCACAAATAATTTTATCCCCAAACAACTCAGAGGAATTGCAGCAAGGTCAAGACAGAGCAAGGTCCCAAGTTAGGGCTGAGTATATGTAGGATTTCCTCTACCCTTCATGGTTCCCATGATTGCTGGAAAGCTTACTGTCACCAAGCATCTTCCTATAAATGTTCTTTGGGTAGGACGACTACCCAAGCAGCAGCCATTACTTGACTTTATTGTTCCTTCCTACCCAATTTCCAGCCAACTAGGATGAATTTCTTACTTCTTTCCAATTAGAAAATAAGTAAATCTTACAATCTGAGCTATTATTTTCTATGTCTCCATTTAGAAATAAAAATGTGGATTTGAGTCCTCTTGTCACTGCCCTTCAGACAGAGTGTCTTTATGATTCTCAGTACTTAGGATGATTTTTATTGCAGTAGGTTTAGAAAAATAATGGTGCCATGAATGAATCTTATTATACTTTCTATTTGTTGAATTTACTACACTAGCTTTAAGGAATCATGTATGATGGAAAACCCACATTCTACATTTGATACAGTAGGGAGATATAAAGGAGAGAATTTTTTTCTATACATAACACAAGCCCACAGAGCATTTTATTCCAAGGTTTACATAAGCTTGAGTTGTAGTGGAATTATAGCTATCATTTCTACTTTTACTTAGTAAGATCTTCAGTGGTAGTGACCTTCCTAAATAAGGTATAAAGTTTACAACCAAACAGCGATTGTATAGGTAACAAGAATTGTGGTCATGACATTGTTGATAACAGAATTTGTGTGTGTATATGATGTAAAATTTTCTCCCTGTCTTCTTAAACCCACTGAGTCCTTTGGTAGATGTGTTTGTTGAGGCATGATGAGGCTTAGGTTATTTTATTTGTCTAGAGACTTTTAAAATTTGATTTAAAGATAGAGGAAAAAGTTCACAATATAAAATAAAAAAATAAATAATACTTAAAGAAATTTTTATCAGGAAATGGGAGAAAATTAGAAATTATCTGCTTCCCAGAAGCAGCTCTCAGTTTTAATCCATGTTTATAGTTGACTATCTTATTAAGGACAGGATAAATGAAGGCCTTTTGCCTGAAATGTTAACTTAAAACCATGAAATAAAATTTAAATACTGTCCTCATTAATCCAATACGAAAGCCAATATCTTGTGGCTTGGACCATCCTTGTGTTTGGCAGAGACATTGGAGACACCCAGGATTGACTTGCTGTTGTGGCACATGAGCATCACTGGGTAATTTATTTCCAGATGGAAACATATGCTAAAAAAACTATAATTCTAAGAGAAAACAATGATAAATATTTTTTTCTGAAATTGGGGAAGGTCATGGTGTCTGACTTAAAATGAAGCCATCAGAAAACAAGTTTATATAGCAAAAATAAATTAAAAAAATTAAATTAAAAAAAAATTAAAGCCATGTTAGTAGTAATCCTCTATAAACATTTCACTTTCCACTTTTAGTTACTAAAGGCAAAGGACTCAGGTTTTGTAAAACTGAGTAGTAATGTCAAAGTCTTGTCAGAAATTTCATTTTTAATTTTTTCAGTAGAGAAAATTCAATGCTTGAAATATCAGACTATTGGAAAGTATAGACAAACATTTTCCTTTGAGGCAATCAAAACCTAGATTACTTCAAGAATACATAAATATTAAATGCCACAGTCTACATTAGAAATATATTTTAAAAATGCACTCAGGAAAGTTAAAGTAAGTTGTCACATGAGGAAGGGAAAATAACATATTCCCCTGATTGAAACAATACACATTTGGTTCTATACTATAATCATTTCTGTAAATATCTTATTCTTAAGCCTGAAGAGGACCAGTTGGATAGGTTGGACATTGCGCTGTTGCCTAGATTGTCTCTTCCAGTTCAACATAGTTCATTCTCCAAAAAAGGTTAAAATGAATTTAAATCTATAAATCCAATGCTGTTTGAAGAAATCATAAATGAAAAAATATTAACCTATGGTTAATTTCTCCTACATGCATAGGAGAAAGGTATTCTGATCTATTCTCATATTATTTGGGAAAGTTGAGGTTATAAATGTATGACTCAATTACCAGTAATATAAAAACCATGGAGTGAAGATAAGAAAATAATTTTGACTCTCTGTTATCAAGCCTGGCATAGTATAATGTGGCATATGGACTGACATATACTATGTGATGTGATGTATCTGAACAGAGCATCCACTCAGAAATATGGGTATTGTCAAGTAGAAATAAAAGGTGAGTATATTTCAAGTCTTCAGCATGCCACCTGCAGCCCAAAGTATGTCTGCTCTAATCTTCAGTGGGAGAAAAGTCACAGATCCCTTCTCCCTAGTATGGCTGATTCATTTTGACAAAGTACCCAGGCAGCTTCATTTGTTCCTATACTTTTAAAAGTGATTTGTGCCAATGGCTTCCTAAAGTTGTACCCCTTGAATTCCTGAAACCCTCAGATTCGTCCTTGATGTCACTTCTATAGTTATATTGAAGAGTCAGGTCAAGCAGCTTGCAGAGGTAGCACTGTCCTAACAAGTCACACAAAATTTGCTTCCATAGCTCTACTGTCATCTGTGGTTTCAAATGAGGTCCTTACTGTCACCATTTTCAACACCTCTAAGCAATCTTCTCTTCCTTCTCCATAATCACTGTAACTGCTATAATTCGAAATAGGATTGGAGCTTCACCACTGCTAATAGTTCTACAGCACTTTTGAGGGCTCTTAATTCTCACCCTGGGATAAAGATTTGGTTGATCATTGCGTAGCCACCTGAAGATGCTGTCTTTGCAGACACTTAGAAGGATGTCTGCTTCAGGCAAAAAGGGTTTGCTCTGGTAAAACATTATGACTTGGGAATTAATTAGGATAGACAGGCCATTTAGTTAACAACATTTTTTTCACCCTAAGCCTTAGTACCCAGTTCCTACTTTGAGAAACACTGGCCAGACCTCCTCTAAGTCTGACTGAGCAAAAGTTCACAATGTATTGATATCAATAAACTTTTTATTTATTCTGTTATTTTCAGAGATATTTTAACAAATAAAAAATGTAGATTTTTTGTTTGTTTGTTTTGCCTGACTCCAATCATCTGTTGTATCTCCCTGCTACTGTTTCAGTATATTGATACAAAGGAGTTGAGGATAAATATTTTTTAGGTTTCTCAATAAAGAGTAGAAAACTTGAGTTTGTTGCTTTTCAATCGATAGTTTGGGATCACGTTTATCATCCTAGTTAGAGAAGGGCACATGTACCCCAAGAATACATTTTATAGAAGAGCCCCAGTTCTTTTACTTTATTTGGTCTGTGTGTCTGTATTAGTCTGTTCTCACACTACTATAAAAAAAAATACCTGAGACTGGGTAATTTATAAAGAAAAAAGGTTTAATTGGATCATGGTTCTGCAGGCTGTACAGGAAGCTTAGTGACTTCTTCTACTGGGGAGGCCTCAGGAAACTTAGAATCATTTCAGAAGACAAAGGGAAATCAGGTACATTTTACATGGCTGAGCAGGAGGAAGAGATGGAGAGTGAGGAAGTGCTTCACACTTTAAAATGACCAGATCTCATAAGAACTCTATCACTATGCAGTACAAAGGGGAGGGTGCTAAACCATTCATGAAAACTCCACCCCCACGATCCAATCACCTCCCACCAGGCCACACTTCCAACACTGAGGATTACAATTTGACATGAGATTTGGTGGAGATACAGATCCAAACTGTAGCAGTGTCTGTCCTCTAGCTCTCCTCAGGACGATATATTTCTACATCTCTATACAAAAATCATGATGGAAGAATTGCATTTATTATAAGCTATGTAAATTTAATTAAACACAAAGTCTCACCCTCCCAAATTCCCATATTCAATTAGAAATATTTTTCATGTCCAAAAAAAACCCAAGAAAGCATTGGAGAAGCAAATCTACTCAAGTAATTTAAACTCTATCCTGGAAGTAGAGTGTCCGTCACTGTGCCATCATTTACTCCTTTTAAGCACCTTTATTATTATTCCCCTGGCAGCTTTTTGTTGACTGATTTTTGATTGATTTGATTTGCTAAACCATCTGGTAGAAATCTGGTTTGACTTTTCCTAGGCTATGGCATTCATTTTTCTCTTATTTGACATTGACTTCATAATTCTTCTTTTTAATTTTTTTCTTTTTCTTTTTGACAGTAAATATCCACTTCTAGTTGCAACCCAGGGGGAATGTCACTGGTGTCATCACTTGTGTATTTTTTCTTCACAGTGACTTTCTCTGCTTTGGCATCATTGTCTCCCAGGGAAACATCCATGGTGTTTCCTATTTTATGCCTTTCACATGAATATCCTACATGATGATAAAGAAACGTACTAACTGACGTATTTAAGTTAATTTAAATAATTGACCAGTTTTTGTTGATTATTTGTATGGTTCATAATCTGTGTAAGAAACTCAAATTCAAGAATAATTTCTAGCACTGTACGCCTAGGCTTTTAAAAAATTAAGTAAACTTATATTTTCTTATACTGGATTTAAGAAATTTTAGAAAAGCAAGGAGAAAAACTCTTGAAATAAACAGCTATATTTTGCCAAGGAGACTTCAAATTGGAATTCTCAACTAAGCACAGGCATGTGGTATTAAACCTCCACTGGCATGAGCTAGTGAATTTTGCAGAACAGAATACACGTGAAAATCAGCAGACTTAAGCTTTAGGGTAGTTCAGCAAGGTAGTTGAATGACAGTACATCTTGAATCTACCGGTTTTGGCAGGTTTAGTGTGTGTCTTAAGACAACTTTAAATACTGACCTCTGTTTGTCAGGGTGAATGTAATCATAATAATTATAAAAAATTTTGTTCCTAACATAAAGGTTCTGAGTGTAGCTGAATTAAAACATTAATAGGGATGTTTAAGAGAAAAGATTCATGGATCCTCCTTTGTTAACTCAGTTTTTCTCTTTATGACTGTTTGGAATGAAACAGAGAACATTCTGACATTCTTTTAGATTAAAGGAAGAAAAAATGTCCAGGAAATCCCATTCCATTTAAACTCTTCTGACTCTGAACAGAAACGTCATTGCTATTCAATGTGACAAATTATAGTTTTAATTATTCTACTCGAAACAAAATGAATATATAAATAAACAGGTTTTCAGCCAACATCTTGATGATTTTAGCAATATATCTACAACGAGGATAATCTCTTTTGTTCTATGACCTAGCACTGTCCTTATTAGACATTGCAAGCCTCAGTACAACTTTGTTAGGTATTGGCATGCTGTAGACAAGCAAAGAAAAAAAAGGCAAAATAATCTTATTTTGCAGATACTCTTTTCCAAATATTAATTTTAATATACATAAAATCAAGACAATATTTTTGTATGATTAATCAAACATATGCTATCATTAAAGTACTCACGATGTTTTAATGATCTTTGGGTCATATTGCTATTCCACATCCTACCAGGGGTTTATTCCAGTTTAATTATATAACAGTAGACAAAATGTTCCAGTAGTATGTGAACTGGCATCCAGCTACAAACATGAAACACATGTGTTTGCAATTTAAGTCAGAGAGGGCACTTTGGTTAAGACTCAGGAGGAGTCATTGTTGCAACTGGAAAGGCAACTCCACTGGGGTTGGGTCCACTGGACCGTCAGGTGGGGTGGGAGGCAGAGCACCTCACATGGTGCTTCACCCCTCATGGTGTTCCACTGTGTGGTAGCCACTCAGCTTCTCTGTTTTTTGGTTTGCTTACTTACAAAATAGGGAAAGATTTATCAGTTAAATATATTTAGGGGTGTCCAAAACTTTACAAAAAACTCAAAAATCAAATGAATGTACCTAGCCCAACATGAGAAATATAATTGCCTGTCTATTTACCTTAAAATTCAAACTTAATTTCTGGGGAATTCCGAATATGAATTGTTGAAAACTAGTTTTCAAGATGGTATTTATTAAATTATATTTTTGAGTATAAAAGCTGTGATGTTAAGGGCTCTGCTTCTGCTGCTTCTGCTCGTTGGCATTTGCATTCTTGATATTGGGAGCATAGTCATACATATAATTTGGCACTTACAGTATCATAAATGTACTCATTAAGTCAGTATCAAATGAACTCACACTCAACCTGCTAATAATAAAACATTGATATGGTACTCTAGTATGTACTAATTGTCATTACATAAATGATTTATTTTGCAATAATGCCTTCACAATAGGAAGGCCAAATGTTATATTACCCTCCTCTTACTTATGAGGAAAGTGAGGCTCAGAGAAGTTGTGACCTGTCTAAGGCAAACAGCTCATATGTGACAGAGACAAAATTTGAGCATATCTTTCTTTGTGGCTATAATATCAAGTTAGTCTAGGTTAAAGGCCTTAGAAAAATTACAGTAAACATAAAGCAATTATATTGCAGGAAATCAGGCATTAAATTTTTATTAAGGCTGTTTGATCCTTGTATTTTTCACATTTTAAATTGCTGTGTATAATTTACTCATATTGTTGATAAAAATGAAAAAGACTTGAAATGGTGGATTAAATTCTACAAAGCAAATATGTCACTGAGTTTATAGCATACTTGAATTTATCAAGAGAGGTTTTATAGAAACTCTCACTATCTTGGTTGAAGATTAGGCCTGTCATCATGGGTTGTACAAATTCTAGGAAGTTCTTAAGAAGTGATTCAGAAAAAGACAAGTGGCAGGATAAATGGTTTTATTTTCAGGTTTTCCTATCAGTGACGGTAGCATGTGACAAAATGAAGAAACAGTAAAGCTAGGAATGAATTAAAGAAAGAAAAATTATTGGCACTTCACTTTTATCTTTGGCATACACATTTAGAAATGAAGAAAATACTCCCCTATGCTGTCATATACCTTAATGTGTTCAGGAATGCTGTGGCAAGGAAGTACGTTCTGATATATTCCTTGATAGAGGTAGTTTTTCTCACAGACTTAAGAGCTTTATCAAAGCAGAGCTTTAGGTTTTTGGGTCAAATTGTTACGGGTTCCTTGGGGCTGTTGCTTTTCTAGCTAGAGACCTCTGTGGCTGGTGGCGCCTTTGTTTGAGTTTTGCTCGGGCCTGCTGGACCCACTCGGCCTGGCAGACTGCATTTGGCTTGCACTACCGGCCTGAATCCCATGCCTCTGAAGAGACTGGAGCAGAGCAGCAAGGGGTGTGTGAGTAGGCAAGCCTGGGGCCTGGCCACTGCACACAGTCTGGCATGCTGGCTGCTGCAGCGGGGTGGGCAGCTCCACATGCCAACACAGGTGCCAGCTCCCTGGGAGGCTGCAGCTGGACCAGGTGCACTACAAGCAGCTTCCATGGTTAGCAACAGGGAGAGTGGTGGTGCCTAGAAGCTTGGAGACTCCAGGAACTGCAGGGCCCCAAAGGAGGAGTCACAGCCCTGGCTTGGGGAGCTCCCAGGTCTGGGCACTCTGAAGGGCCCCAGCTCATATCTCTTTTTCTGTTATCTCCTTCTCTCTTCTCTCCCTCTTGTTGCCTGAAAGGTGGCAAGCAAAAAACGTGTTTCAGCCCTGTTTGAATTACAGCTTTTTTAGCCCCGCCTTTCAATGGGTCCTGAGTTCTTGTCCTACATACAAAAGAATGAAGTACGCAGACAAGTGGAGGGTGAGCAGATGAAGAGGAACTTTATCGAGCCATAGAATAGCTCAGAGAAGACTAGCAGAGGGTAGCTCCTCTCTGTAGCCTGGGTGTCCTAATAAGTGTTCAGCTGTCAGCAGAGAGGGTAGCTCCTCTCTGCAGACAGGTTGTCCAGCTACAAAAGTAAGACTCCAGTGATCTATTCATCAAGGAAGAAAACATTACGGGTGAGCAATGAAAAATGTAGTGATGAACTAATTTTTAATTTTTATCATTTTGTATCAATTTGTAATTTTTATTATTTAATGCCATTCTCAAAAGCAAGAGAGAAATTGTTAGAGAGAAAATATTAATAAAGTTCAGCTGCAACCATGATTGCACTAAAAAGTACACAAAAAGCAATGGGGAATTCCCAGAAGAACACATGCCAGGATACAACTTCTTTTGCTCTCATTACTTTGACAATAAATTTTAATATTTTCCAGAAATGTGTATGGATATGATAAGCAACTATGTTTATAGTAATTTGATTACATTTGTTAAATTAAAAACAGCTATGAAGTTCATGTATTCTTTGCTGTTTGGAGAACAATGACCAACTAAAAAGACTGGCATCTATAGAAATTCCAAACAATTGTTGGTCCTATTTAGTTCTTATAATAGTTGAAATGAGGGCAAGATTGCATATTCTATGAGATCATCTTGTCTGAACTATCTTACTCAATTATTCTCTTTCTGATATTGAGTTAGTTCTATTGCATCATTAACACTTTTTATGATGCTACATTAGTTATGTACTTTATCCACATCTTTAAATTTATTTGGTGTTTTGTGGACTATACAATTTGAGATTCTGTAATTCTACATGCATCATCAGTTTTCATAGCTGTAAAGCATGCATCTCTTTCTAAGTGACTTTTCAGTAAAATTAATAAGAAAATACAATGCCACTGGGAACATGTTGACTCTAGTTCAACTTGTTTCCTGAAAGTAAATATATTACATGCAACCTCTAGCAATCCTGTTTTATACAATGTTATCACACTAGTGTAACTCACAATATTATAATCATTTTGTTGGAGGAACAAATCTTGCCAAGCAAGATCCCAGTTAATGAGTTTAGACATGTTAAAATCGAGATAACATGTGGTACAAATACTTCTTTTAATTGCTAGTTGATCAGGCACACATTCTCCTGGAAAACCAGCAAGACTAATCCTTTGATTAAATTTATTCGATGAAACACAAAAAGTAAAACTTTACTTATCTGAAACCATTTGGAGATTAGTTTAATACAATGCCATTAAAATGTTTCTAGGGCTTACTATGTGCCAGACATAGTGCTAATACTGGGGAAAATAAGGTGGATCTCTCCCTGAAGGAGATTATAGTTACGCCGACAAATGATGTCAGAACATTGTGGTAAGTTCAATAATGGATACAGGGTACAGTGATGGAGGTCACAGGAATAGAATGGATACATTCTGGGGAACAGCTGCGTGAGGTGACAGAGATGGGGGACTGAACAATGAGAAAGGAGATGTGAAAAAAAAGAAGGTAAGGAAAATGAAGAGAAGAAATATTCCAGACAGAGGGAAGAGAGGCTCACACAGCAGTGAGAAGAACAGTGTTATAATAAGATGTTTGAAGAATTGCAAATATGTCACATTTACAGGGAAGAGAAGTTTAAGACTATACTGGGCAAGAATTAAAGTCACATAGGTAGGGACAAATGACTTACACAGCATTTAAGAACCTTGGAGTTTTGCAAGTATATCAGGGGTATCCAAACACACAATTAGTAAAATAAAATAAATTCTAAAAAGAGCATTCCTTTGATATATGTGTGTTTACTTATCTATATAATTGTGTGTAAACTTCATTAGAGCAGTTTTTTTTAAAAAAAAAAAAACTATTGTATTTGATGATATCTTTCAATTGTCAATAACAGTAGCTGGCAAATGGGAGTCTAAATAAGTAACTATTGAGTGAAGGATGTACCTTACTAAACACAAATAAAAACAAATTCCAAGGGGATGTGCTAAAGACGAAAAACAAATTTAGTTTTAAGGGTTCTTCTAATTGGGATGGCTTTTTATTGTTATCAGCTGATATCCAAAGTTCAATATACACTTTGAGGTTCATTCATCATGAAAGCAGACATACATTAGTATTTCTAGTAGTCTTCTTCATAATGTGGAGTACTTTTGCCTATTGTCTTATCAAATCTTGTTAGACCATCCTCTTCTTTACTTTGAGATGGCACTGGATGTTAAGGGAAGAGGAAAGTGTTTCAATTCTACAATTTTAAACTTGCTCTTTTGTGCTTATATTCTTAGTAATGTCTTTGGTTAGTGATTTTTTGTTTTTTGGACGAATCTTCTTAAGCCACTCATTTGTTTTCTGAAATTTTGTCCAGTAAAGACTAAGTAATATAATTAATGATATGATTTGTCCTGTGTCCTCACCCAAATCTCGTCTCAAATTATCCCCATAATCCCCATGTGCCGAGGGAGGGTCAGGGTGGGAAGTGATTTGATCATGGGGTCAGTTTCCCACACACTGTTCTTGTGATAGTGAGTGAGTTCTCATGAGGTCAGATGGTTCTATAAGGGCCTCTTTCCCCTTTGCTCTTTACTGTTCTCTAACCTGCTGCCATGTGAAGAAGGTCCTTGCTTTCCCTTTGCCTTCTCCCGTGACTGTAAGTTTTCTGAGGCCTCCCCAGCCGTGCAGAACTGGGAGTCAATTAAACTTCTTTCCTTTGTAAATTACCCTGTCTTCAGTAATATCTTTATAGCAGTGTGAAAACGGACTAACATAATTAATAAATGCACTTGCTGATAGAGTGAGAGTCTCATCATCAAACTCTTTACTGAGGCACCCCATCTTTTGCCTCTGAATTCTTATTCTTTCCTGTGTGACCACGTATCAGTTGAACTGAGGCAAACTACTAGGACCTACCTACATATTTCGTATCAATACAGCTCAATGCATTTTTTCAATGATAAAAAAATATGGTGCAATGAATGTAAATGTTTTGACATTTGTTTCTTGTACTGTAAAGGATTGTCTTTTCCCCGTGAAGTGCATTCATCACCATTTAGAGACCGTGATTATGAAAACTGAAAACCATGGGAAAGTATTAAAAACAAAGTGACATGTTTAGACTTCAATTAAAAGAATTGCTCTGTAACTAAGTTTCTTAGACAGCTTTAAGTTAGTATTTTAATTTTGTCATTTTGGCTGAATAGAAAACTTTCTAATATATACTTTAGATTTCTTTAATTTATTAATTGCTATTATAACAGTATTTATCTTTTTTAAATGACACTATTATTATACTGTGCAGCAATACAGAGAGCTCTTTAGAGTCTATTAGGGTTTTAAAAAACATATGTCTCTGTATTGTAGCTCCATATTACTATTCTTTTAAAATCCCTATTATTATATTCAGAGAGCTTTAGCCTCTTCTCCTATATCTAGCTAATGTTATTATTATTATCATTTCCTTCTTGACTCATCCAAGTTAATATATAGAGAACATGAAACTCAAATAGGGCTTAAAAAATTTTATCTAAAATAAGGTAAAATGTTTCTGAGTTAGGGCCTGAGGGATATTCCTCTATGCAAACTGAATATGTAGACTCAATAATTCTATTCTTTTCAGAGGCTTTTATGGCTCAATTTTTGAGTTTAGGATAAATTCTAGATAAATATAAATACTACTAGACTTCTGAGTTCTGGATAGAGAAATCATGACTTTACGTTTTACACGTAGTGTGGATGGTTGCTCTTTATAAAGACTGGTTAACATTTCATTTGTTAGGACATTTGTACTTCTAAACTTGCTGAATGGAGCTCTACAGGGATTTGAGTAGACACAAACAGGGAAAACCTTGATCCTGGCATGGGAATTGACTACTAAAAGCAAGAAGAAGAAAGAGGAATCAAAAAGATAGTAAGGAAGGTAAATGCATACAAAATCTAGAACTTACTGTGAGCAGGAGCCCTTTCAAACTGCAAGTGAACCCTGCATAAAGTCACAGTTTAGAGGTATAAGGAGAGGTATCTGTGCTGATGGGTGGAGAGAGGTGTCACAATAATGACACCTTAGCTATGTAAACTGCTGGGCAACCACTACTCAGTGGGCACCTAAGAGGAATTTAGGCTGACTTCCAAATCAGGCAACTTGTGATAAACAAAACTGTCTTCTTCATAAGTTATTGGGTGCCCAATGAATCAAGATTGTTTTTATTCCACTGACTGTGGGACTATTCACCTATCTTTTATAAAAATTTTTGTAAATATAGAAACATTCTAAAGGCAATATAAGAACACACATACATCTTCTCAGAATTATCCTATTTGCCTCAGTCTTGTTTAAAAGAATAAAGTGTTAAAGATGCAGTTTAACTTCCTTTTGAATCCCTTCCCCACCTCAGAATTGAGAGAGTGTACCTACTACTAATAAGGGAAATTTTGGAGATTGAGAAATTAACTGGGAAAAAATGAATATGTGATTTCATTTTCATCTCAAATTCTGCATTACACTGCAGATAAGATAAAGGGAAGTATTAAACATTCTTTTTCTATAGATTTGTTTTTCTTTTTCATCCTGTAATAGTGCATCAGATGTCTCATTTCATCCTGTAATAGTGCATCAGATGTTCATTAGGTCTGCTCGATGGATAGCAGTACATTTGTTTTGGCACATACATTGTGGGTAAGGAGTTTCTAAAGTCATGTTTAATGAATTTACATAGTTTAACACCTGACAAGGGAGGGCCCCGACTGAGCAACCACAAGGGAAATAAAATGATTAAATCATCCTAGCTGCTGTTTTTTTCACTTAAGAAACACAGAATACCAGATGCAGATATTTTGGGTGCAAAGTTTGCCTGTGAACAAATTATTTGTCTTTCCCATATTATATTTTCTTCTGGATCATAAGTAGGAAAGATTGTTGTATTCCCAGGAAGCAGACACAGATTTGGGGTTTTGCATGCAAGAGTTTTATTATGTAATGCCTTGGGAACTCTCCTTAAGAGAGTGAGGAAGGCAGCCTTCTGCAGATGGAGAAGTTTAACTGTGAAGCAAGTACAACACAGGATTTAGCTGATCCCATGGAGCTGTTGAAAGCAAGGTGGCTCTTCTGAATTGTCCGTTTGAGGCAAGAGTAAAAAGACTCGCTTCTGAGAAGGGAGTGACAGCCTTCGGTGAGGCAGTGCCTCATGGTCTAAGGCAATTTCAGGAGAGGGCCTCAAGTGTACACCATCAGCAGGAAACACTACCAGGATCTGGAGAAATGGGTGCTGCAGTTCTGAAGGGGGAATCCAAAGGGCTCATCATAGCACTCAGCCTGTTCATGCAGTGTACTTAAAATAGCACAAAGCAGATGCAGCGGCATGTATATTGTTAATAGTCAAATCACATGTCGTTAATAGTCAAATCATCATTCAATTTCATCAGGGCAACTATCCAAATTAATGCAATTTGACTTTTTTGCAAATATATATTTTATTCTTAGTAGTAAAATTATAAAACTATAAGAATGTTTTTTTCATATCTTTAAACAATTAAACCATTGAAACATCTATTTCAGAACTATTTCATGAAGACGATCTCAAGCAATCAGACAATAAGGGGATGTGCAAAAGTAAGACAAGCCATGCTCATTCTAAGAAAGAAAACAGCAATATAATTTGACAGATTAAATACACAGATGAGAACAATTATGTAACCACACATAAGAAAGTACATAACAAGGTCACAGAATGAAAATGCTAACACAATTTAGATTGTGGATGCTGCCAGAGTATGTTGGTGCCTGTATTGGTGGAGAAATATCATTAATAAAAAGATAAGTTGAAGTTTTTTCTTTTACGTTTCTCCAAAGGTACTGCTTTTAGCAGGTTAAAGATAATTATTACCTCATTACTTTTTTTGTAAATACTTAGGTTATCAACAGTTATCAAAGGAAAAATGAAACAGATATATATTAGTTTCCAAAATTGTTTAGTCTAAGAAAACTTTACTTAAATGATGTTGCAATCATATGACTGGTTACAATCTGGATTAAGTAATTTTCTGAAGTAGTTCTCTCTATACCTATAATGCACAAGACATAAAGCATAAGCATTATTCTTGTGTTTATAAGAGCAGAGTTATAGTCCTGATCTACCAGAAGTCAGCATTCTGGTGAAAATGTATTTGCTATGTTGTGAAACATATCCCTGAGATATGCAGCTATTGTAATCCTCTGTATGATGGCCTATGAAGTTAACCATTCCTTACATTTAGAAAGAAAACAACTACATTTAGAAGTACTAATCTTGTAGTTCCATAAGATTCTGAAATAAGTATGATCACTGAGGCTGATTGATAGATTAATTGATTGGAATGATATGATGTTTGAGTGAAATATCTGCATACAAGCATTATATAGTATAATCAGGGCCCAGGCTAGACTAGGTTTTGCCCTGAAAGTTTCCTTGAAAGGTAAAAGTTTGGAGTTCATGGGAAAATTTACCCACTAAGTATCATTTTCCTTAACGTCGCAAATGAGAGGTAGTCCTAGGCTAGTTCTCAGATGTCTAACAAAACTCGATTTTATTAGATCTAACTTTGTGCCAGTGGTTTCACTAAGTATGGATCCCCTGGAGAGTTGTGAGCTCCAGAGGTGACATGGAACTCTAGTGGCAGAAGAGGGCCCCAGAGAGAGCAGAAAGAAGGAAGCTGAGCCTCCAATACCCTGTATCTCATCATGGAGAGAAAAAGTGAGCTGAGCAGTAAAGGAGGAATGTCTGTTGAATAAATTAATGCCATTTTGATACACAAGTTGCTTTCATGTTTAGGATTGTTTTAGATGATATTTTAGGATAAGCCTGCAAATAAATAGCATTCAATTTGATAGTTTCAATTCAAATTCATTTTAATATTTGATTCAAATTCATTTCACTTTGATATTTTTTCACTTGCTTATGGTAGTTTTAAAATATGTCTTTATTTTTTGGTCTTATTTTTTACTTTCTCTTGAATTGCATTTATTGCCTAAATAACACTATATTAACAATACAATGGATCAAATAGAAGAAAAGTTTACTCACAATCTCCTCATGCTGACACATCAACTGTTTTCATTTTTCTATTTTCTTGTCTAGTGTTTCCATATGTAAACATTATAAATGAAACTGAGATACTTTTGTGCTCTGCTCTTTTTCGCTTGGCATTGTATCATATTTTATGATTCTTCATCCTTTCCCCTCTACCACATCTAAAAAGGAGAAACCCTTGGCCTTCCAAACCCTTGTCCGGGCTTGTAAACCTCTGCCATGGGCATTGATTTTTATGCATCTTCCTTTCATGATAGGTCTGTATGTCCCACCTTTGAGAACATGCATCTCTGTGGATGTCTTCTCCAATTAGAAGAGAATAACTTTCCATTCTTCTTTTAAAAGTGCAATGAAAGTGTACCTTCTCAGACACCACTTTGGGGATGCCTGTTGTTTTCAGTGTCATTTGAATTTAAAGGTAATTTCAAGTTTTATAGTTGAAACACTTCTCAACTGCTTCCCTTGGTGTGGTGCCTGGCATGTAGTAGGCATGCAATAAATGTTTATTGAATGAAGAATATTTTCATACAGGATTGCAATCAATTACATTAGCAAAAGAAAATTTCTCATAATGTAGTTACAAAAGAAAATGTGTGTGCCTACCAGAATAATTATTGAAATTAAACAAAGCCCCCTAAAACAAAAATCATAATGCATTAAAACGTACATTTTAAAGAATAATGCTGGCCATTGTTTTATTTGCTTATAGAAGTTTTAAACTCTTTTAAGCTTTACAACAGCAACAACTGTGTGATACTCTTTTTTTATACTCTTGTTTTGTAGATGAATAAGGTGCAGAGAAGTTAAACTTGCCCAATTAATAAACAAGTATTGGAGCTAAGATTTGGACAATGCCCTTTTGATTTCCAAGTCTGTGTTCTTATATCTTTCTAGCACCCACAGTAGGCATTTAGGTTTTAGATAGCTTTAGATTTCATAAAGATCAGAAAGTTGTGGAAAGAGGCTTCTATGTGTCCCTTTAAGTATGATGAGTTTGTGCTTTGGAGTGGAAATGTCAGCAGCTGTGATTTGCTGTGGGGGATGTCCCTGATTCTGTCCTAGTGGCTAAGACCAGTTAACCTCTGGATTTTCTGAATTGTCTATAGGTGTAGATTTGAACTTTTTGGGACCTTCAGTCATTCAAAAGTCCTCATGCCTGGTACAGGTTACCTAACTGCTTAGGAAACTATAGAGAAAATGGTAGTTCTGTACTAAACTTGCATATTAAGAGTTTGGGGTCAGCGGGGCAATGCTATGGGTTCTGCCATAGAAATTTCTAAAAAGTACAAGTTTGAAATTTAGTAAAATCAAGCAAAAGGAAATAAAATGAAGTAAAATAAATTACTACAACTTTTTAACAAGAAAAAAGATTGAATGTAATAATTATATGTAGAGATGTGTTTTGCGAAATGATCTCATATTTTAGAAGCTTATACATTCTAGAATGAATATCTAATGCTTTGTAAGTTCAATATGCATATATTTTACTTTTATTTATTTTGAATGTTATGATATTAATCTCTGCATATCAATAAATGCAACTTTAAGATAAAAATAAATGTCTTATAATTTAAATTAAAAAATATTAGCTATGAGTACTTATAATTTAACCTTTTAAATATTAGAACTAGTAGTAATAATGAAAGTGTTTTTTAAAAAGGCCTTATTTGGACCAAGCATCTACTAAGTAATGGTTGCCCTCTTCAATTCACTGGGGAGTTTTAAAAGATATAGCTAAACATTCCTAAAAATACTCCTGAGAAATATGACTCCACTTCATAGATATAGTAAGTCTGTCAAAAACATTAGATGTCTGAGCACAATAGTAACATTCTATTTTAGAGTCAGGAATTAATTTTAGGAAATATGAGCTGTACTCACAATGTGATGCTGTAATTGCAGGTTATAGAAATATGCTGGGAAGATTATACCCTAAGTGTCAAAATGAGGCAATTTAAAATAAAACTGTTTTTTAAAATTATTGAATTAGTGTACTTTATGTAATTCAAAATACTTTTCAGAATGAGGCAAGGATGTTACAAACTAGTAAGTGAGAATTAGAATGTGGGTTTATGTTTGTATAATATATATCTCATGAACTGTGCTTCTGACATGCTAATATTTCTCAAGGTTTTTATTAGAAAAGTAGTATAACTTTGAAACACAAATCAACAAATTTAAAACTACAAATTCACTAAAAATTATAATGTTGAGTTTTGGAAAAATTATCCAACTGCATAAGTGATGAAGTCTTGACTAACAACTAAACTGAAGACAAAAGATACAATAATTAAAAATGTATCATCTATCATGCTTTTACATATCTGTTGGAGAGTCTGAACTTTTGTCTTTGAATGGTCTTCCGTAGTTATTAGTGCTTCTTAATATTTATGCCAAAATGAAAATGTTTTTGAGGCATATATAATAAGTCTACCAGAATTCACATTTCTCATTTATCTTTGGAAAAATATTAGCTCAGTTAATTTTACCACTAGCTTATTTGGGTCAATTGTATTTAATAAAACTAAGAGTTATTACTGACAGTATTAAAGAAAAACATTCGGCGAGTGGCCATAGCCAAGGTATTCACTTAGGGCTTTATGCTCTTCATCTCATGTAATCTTCAAACAACCCTGTGAGATGGAAATGTTATTATCTCTACTCTATAGATGGAATTTCTATAAAATTACAATTTCATTTTCAAATATACAAATGTTTCTTCCTTGCTATGTCTACAGTATAATGAATCCATTCCTTAGTATGGAACTAACATAATAGTCTAACTTGATACACTTGAAGAAATCTATCTTTGTAGGCTTTCAGATAGTCTATTTCAGCTGTATTTTACTACTATCCTTAAATAGAAAATTTGTTTTGTACCAACAACTTTGGAAAATATACTTTTGGGCTACTGGAAAATTTACTAACTTCATTCTTGGGGTTAAGGTTAGATGCTTATTGAAAGAAATTCATTAAGATCTTCCATTGACAATACAATTGTCCCTGAGTATATATGAGAGATTGGTTCTAGGATGCCTGCCTATACCCAAATCTGCACATACTCAAGGCCAGTCATCAGCCCTGAGGAAACTGAGTATACAAAATATTGGTCCTTCCAATATGCAGGCTTCACATCCTGAGAATATTGTATTTTCAATCCACATTTGGTTGACAAAAATCTGCATATAAGTGGACACTTGAGTTCAAACTCATGTTGTTTGAGAGTAAACTATATTTGTAATTAATTGGTGAGTAGGAATTAACCAAAGGGAAAGGTTTTTTTATTGCAATGTAAAAAATGTTCAGCACACTCTTGTAAGTCAGCTTAATATTGTAGCTGTACAGCTAAAGGTAAACTGATAAGCACAGATATCACTGCAGTTGTGAATCAACTGAATAATGATTAGAAGAACAAATGTTAGAATGAATAAACTCAGCAGAAAGGGCATGTTCTTTCATTTCTCTTGGGTAATTACCTAGGATTGGACAAGCTGAGTCATATGGCAGGTATGTGTTTACTTTTTGAAAAACCCCCAAACTATTTTCCAAAGGAATTGTTCCATTGTACATTCAGATCAACAATTTATGAGTGTTCCAGTTCCTTTACATCCTTGCTGGCGCCTGGAGTGTTATTCTAATCAGTATGTGCTGGTATCTAATTATGATTTGAAATTGCATTGCCTAATAACTAATGATGTTGAGCTACTTTCTCTGAGTTTATTTGCTATCTTTACATTTTCTTTGGTGAAATATTTCTTAAAATCTTTTGCCCTTGTTTTTATTGAGGCATCTGTTTTCTTATTTTTGAGTTCTGAGAATTATTCACATATTCAGGATGCAATTTATATATTCAAGATGCAAGTTTTCTGATGGACAAATAATTTGTATTTTCTCCCAGTGTATAGCTTGTCTTTTCATTCTCTTAACAGGATATCTTAAGACTTGGACATAAATGTTCATATAAGCTTTATTTGTAATAGCCAAAATATGGAAACAACCCAAATATACATCCACAGGTGAGAAGATGAACAAGTGGTGGTATCAAATCCATGGGAAATTATACAGCAACATAAAGCAAAGAATTGTTGATATGTATAACGTATCAGCTGAAGAATCATGACGTTCATAAACTTAAGAGTAGAGAATTCTATGTTTTATAAAGGGTTGCAGTTGGAGAAGTGTAACCTCTGATAGAAACTAGAAGTAGGTATTTGTAGAGAAGAGTGACATAGAAATTTATGCTGAATGAGTCAGTTAAGTATACATATTTAACAGGTTATGTGAGAAGTTATAAATATTCATAAAGGGGGCATGTGTACATGCATAATAAGCAAACTTGCCTGTTACATATGTCCCATGTTCACTTTCAATGCATGAAATTAAGGCTGTGTGCATCAAGAGGTGAAATGGAAGATGCAAAAGCATCTTGTATGCAGCCTCTGTAAAGTGGCCAAAGCCAGTCTATTATTGGTGGTCCTTTAACAGAAAGAAACAGGTCAGTTTTGTAGATCAGCAGCAAAGCACATCTTTCAAAAGGGTTGGTTTCTGTTTAACCTATGGGGCTAGTTTCTGTTTAACTCATAGCCTAATGGCGATTAGTGAAGGAGGAGGTATAAGGAGGTGTATTCAACCTCCTATCTTGTCATGGCCCAAATTCAATTTTTACGTTTCCCTGGGGTGCCCTAGCAAAGAGAAGGTTGGTTTAGCCAGTTGGGGGACTTAGGATTTTATTTTTATTTCTCAGACAACATAGGCTGTTCTCAAAATAATTATGCTGAGTAAAAGAAGCCAAAAAAAAAAAAAAGAGTACACACTTTATAATTACATTTATATAAATTCTAGAACATAAAAACTAATTTATATTGACAGAAAATGATTAGTGGCTGCAGGGAAATAGGAAGGTGGCAAGTGGGAAGGATTACATTAAGGAATGAGGAAAATTTTGGAGGTGATGAGTATATTCATTATACTGCTTGCAGTGATGATTTCATGGGTTTATTCATGTGTTCAAACTTAAATTGTATACTTTATGTACAATTGATTGTATGTCAATTGTACCTCAATTAAGCTTTTCAAAAATCATCGGAAATCTTGCATTACACTCCTTTTATTTGTGTTCTTAATTGAATTACCAAAAAATGGAAAAAATTATAGAGTATATAGTGCTCTATCTAAAGTTATACCACATTTCATTCCTATTGTTGTATCACCATTTGGCTCATTCTAAGGTAAAACATTAACCTTGCACTTCTCTTGCCCTTCTCTTTTAAAGTTTAAGATGAAGAAATTCCATTCTAAAAGTTCAGTTTAGAAAATAATGCATCATAAAATTCTCAGTATTTATACTGACTGTGAGAAGAACATATTAAAAAACTGGTTTTCATAGAAAATATAATAAATTCTGTCCTTGGCAAGACATGTAATTAAAAGCTTAAGAAAATACCGCCAGCAGGCATTAATTTCATATGTCAGGTCATGCAATAGGTAATAATTGATTTTTTTTTAAGTTGGGTGATTGAAATAAAAGGATATTAATAAAGGACAGCATGAAGTAAAGCAGGTCAACAGAATCATTTTGGGAAAGGTTATAAATTTCATGAAGCATTATTAGCATATTTTCTGATTTTCCTGTTTTATGGCCCTTGAAATATACAACACAGTTCTTAATACTGAGTTAAACAAGGTTGAATTCCAGCGAAGGCTGGAGGCAGGCTCCATCGGATCTGCTGGGAGTAACAACAGTTTACAGCTCACTACCCACAGGCAGCAGCTGGCTCAGGACAGTTCTCCCTGTCTCAACTCCCCATTGATGCCCTCCCTTACATGCTGCAGAGGAAGAAAATGGTTCCTGTCCTGGCTTCATTAGCCCTTGTTTCTTATCTTTTTCCCGCTAGATAATAGATTATATTTTCTTTAGTCTACCTTAATTCTCCCTGCTTCTTTCCCTAATTTACTGTTTTTTTTTTTTAACTTTCCCTAATTTACTGTTTCCCTAATTTACTGTTTTTTTTTTTAACTTTCCCTAATTTCCTTAATTTACTGTTTCAAATCTGCTTAGAGTATTGGACATACTATGAAAGTTGTTACAACTATAGAGGTTAGAGAGAAAGAAATTTCAGAGGACTGCTTCCTTCATTCAAAAGTTGCTAATATTATTTACTTCTTGCTTAATTACTTTGTAACACACCTCTTTGACTTTTCAGATAATTGTAGGTATTTAATGTACTAATTAATGATAATGATAATTTTAATAAATTTTTCTTAGTTTTTAAAAATAACAGTGGTACCATTCAAATGAGAATTTTGAAGAATTTATGCATGTCACTTAATTAGAGTGTTACTTCCTAATAATTAAGCAATGCTTACAACATGATTAAAGGAGACGTTTTCATATGGGATAAGAGCAAAAATATAAAAATGTCTTTTTGCTTCATAAACATCTTACTTAGAATGGTTTTAGATTTATGGGATTTTTTTTTTTTTTTTAAGACAGAATTTCACTCTTGTTGCCTAGGCTGGAGTGCAATCACGCGATCTCAGCTCACCACAACCTCCACCTCCCAGGTTCAAGTGATTCTCCTGCCTCAGCCTCCTGAGTAGCTGGGATTACAGGCATGCACCACCACACCCAGCTAATTTTGTAGTTTTAGTAGAGATGAGGCTTCTCCATGTTGGTCAGGCTGGTCTCAATCTCCCGACCTCAGGTAATCTGTCCACGTTGGCCTCCCAAAGTGCTGGGATTACAGGTGTGAGGCACTGTGCCTGGCCAGATTTATAGGAAATTTTTGATATTACAGAACCACATAATCTGTACCTAGTTTCCCCTATTGTTAACATCCATAGATATTATGATACTTTGTCACAACTAATGAACCAATATTCATCCATTATTATTAAATAAATTTCATAATCAATTTGGATTTTGTTTGTTTTTACTTAATGTTCTTTTTCTGTTCCAGGATCCCATCCAGAATATCACATTACATTGAGTCATCATGTCTTCCTAGGCTCCTCTTGGCCATGACAGTTTCTCAGGCTTTCCCTGTATTTGATTACCTAGAAAGCTCTGAGAAATACTCAGATCTATTTTGTATGTCCCTCAATTTGGGTTTGTCTGATGTTTTACTCATAGTTAAATTGGTTAGATTGAGGTATAGGCTTTAAGGGGGACAGTCACAGAGGTCAAGTGTCATTTTCATCACATCATAGCAAAGGTGCGTGCTATCAACATGATTTATCCCTGATGATGTAAAGAGATAACCTCATTGGGTCATGTTAGTCAAGTTTTGCCGTTATAATCTCCTCCTCCTTCCCCTCCCTGCTCCTGGAATATCTGACTTTCTATACTGTGCTCTTTGAAAGGAAGACACTAAGTATAGCCTCACTCAAGGGGAGAGGGGGTTATACTACAACTTTTTGAGGGGGAAGGTATACACCAATTATTTGGAGCTCTGTGTACTTATTTCTCTTCTACCTCATTTATATATGTCTGTGTATATTTAAATATTTAAGCATTCATTTATATCAGTATGAACTCATAAATATTTACATTGTGCTTTAGGATATAAATACTACTTCATTTATTTTGTTGCTCAAATTCCTTCAGCTTTGGCCATTGGGAGCTCTTCAGCTGGCAGCTTTGTTGCTTTGACCTATCCCATCATTTTGTGTTTTGAGTACTTCCTTCCTCTCTGACACAACAATATGTTCTAGGCTTATCTTACATTTTTTCTGTATCAATCCTAGAAGTCATTTCTTTAAGGAGATCTGATTTGTTTTATTGGAGAATGTTATGAGAGGCTATACTCAGAATACAAGGTATGCTCTTGCTACTTGGCATGTTATTGCTTCTTGGCACTCTTAGTTGACAAAACTAGGAAATATGTATATGTATAATAACCCGTGGTTGTACGTACATCTATAATCATTCATATGTTAGTATTTTCCATGTTTTAAAAGCTAAAAAATGCTACCGTACTTTTTGTAACATTATACAACTTCCTGGTCTCAAAGTATTTTAAAGATGATAAAATTTATCCATTTTAAAAATTTATTCATTTTTGTCTATGACTTTATCTTATTAATAATCCACAATTTTTATTTTATATTCCTTTTTTGATGACAATTTAATTTTTGAAAATTTGTTTTTACAAATGGTATGATTTACAGTTTAAGTCACAAAAGTATTTTCATTTTTTTTTGAGCATGAATCTCGTAAATTTTCTCCAGAGTATACCAATAAGTGAACTTGCTGGATCATAGGGTATTTACATATTAATTATAATATATATGCTAAGTTGATACCCAAAATGATTGTTCTAATTTATGTTCACAACAAAAATGTAAGAAAAATTTTTGTTCCTACATATTCTCACCATATTTTATACTGTCTAATTTGTTGATTTGTATGAATCTTATATTTTCAAAATAATAGCTCTTTGCAGCTTTAATTGGCTTTTTGTTGGTACTCGTGAGGTTGCAATTCTTGTATTAGTCTTACCAACCACCGAGTTTGTCTCATCTTTGTCCATGATATCTTTTGTTGTTCAGAAGCTTTTCTTATTGTAATTTCTGTAAAATTAACTGAACTTTTCCTTTATGCTTTGTACTTTTTGTGTGTGTATAGGTTTATTTTCATAATTCTTCTCTATTCCCAAGTCATAAAGGTATTTACAATTTTTCAAATGTTTTTTCAAGTTTTGGTTTCATGTTTATATCTTTAATAAATCTTGGGATTTATTTTTTGCATTCTTTTCTTCATGGCTGGTCAATTCTCCCACAAAGTTTATGGAATTCTCTATCCTTGCTGTATTAATTTAGTTACAAATCTGTCACGAATTGAAATTATTTTTATGCATGATTTTTTTTTCCTGTGCTTTCTGTTCAGATTTGTACTTTTTATTTTCTTTGCTTCTGTTTAAGCATTTTGTTTATAAAGTCATAAAATTCTGGAGTAATTTTAATTTAACAATACAGTAACAGATTATTACAATTTGAATAGAGATTTTTTTAAATGTAGTCATCTCATTTAAGTGTTTCAAATTGGAAATAAGTTTTTATAATAAGAGTTTAATTATATTCATATTTAAAATAATGTATAACTAGTAGTTTTAGAGATCTTAGTAGAGATACACAGAAGAAAAAAGAAAACTTAGACTTGAAGACAGTAGAAGTGAACATATTATAGGATATAGCTAGAATTTCCAATCTTTCACCTCCTAATTATCTTACTTGTATTGGGGTTGGTGCAAGTTTTAGACAAACAAATTCACATTTCCCAGTAAAACAGGCCCATTCCACTTTTCCCTTCTATAATATATGGTCATGAAAAATTAATGAAGCATTGAACACATTCTTACTCATTGAAAGGAAACCTACCTGAAAACTTTTTTAAGAGGCAACCCAGGCAGTCCTTCTCCAAACCAATTTATTTTCAGAATATGTAATTAACAATTGTAAAGCAAATATGGAAAGGAAAAAATAAATAAAGTGAAAGAATAGACAGAAGCAGAATGATTATAAAGAAAAATGTATTGGAACTAATTAAGAAGAGAAAGGTCAGAATGAGCCAGTTGCTGTTTTTTCATTTATTGTAAGGTTGAATTCCATTTTTAAAAGTTAAAATTTAGGATAAATTTGACTACTACATATCAGTCAATTAAACAGGATGAACTATGAGATAAAAATAATTGCAGCCGGGTGCAGTGGCTCATGCCTGTAATCTCAGCACTTTGGGAAGGTGAGGTGAGAGGATCATGAGGTCAAGAGATCAAGGCCATCCTGGACAACATGGTGTAACCCCGTCTTTACTAAAAGTACGAAAATAAGCCAGGCATGGTGGCACAGGCTGGGACAAGAGAATTGTTTGAACCCAGGAGGCAGAGGCTGCAGTGAGCTGAGATAGCACCACTGCACTCCAGCCTGGGTGACAGACCAAGACTCCATCTCAGAAAAGAAAAAAATGCATATCAAAATGTAACCACATAAAATATAACAATTAAAATTTTTGGAAAGAAGTGAAGGTTAAAGAAGAATGCTTATGATTGAAATATATTGTAACATAAACATAATTAGAAAATTATGCTGTATTGAGAAATTCATCAAACAGGTGAACATGTAAAACTCCAACGTGAGAATTTTTAGTGAAAGATTTGTAAAAATATATAATAATGACATCATTATTCCATATTGATACTCTCCATTCATTATTTTACTTTATAACTTTTGTGTTTTTAATTCAAAAGTGAAATGAGAGAACCTAAAGAACCTGTACCTGTAGCTTTGACTGAAGTAACAGGGACCAGGTTTACTGTGTTGTCATAAACAACTAGAAAAACCATATTCCCACCCCCTGCCCCCCACCCCCAGAAACAGCACCACTCTTTAGCATTGAACTACAGACATCAGGAACATGATCACTGAGAGAAGGAAAACTAATAATGTGAGGTGAGTGCCACAATTCCCTCAGTTTAATGACTAGAGGTAGCTCCCAAAATGCAGTGAGCTGAGAAGAAACTCAAACAGAACCCCAATGTCTTAAAGAGTTGTAGAGACAGAGACTGGGGATTTGGGAATCCAAGACAGCCACAATCTGTGGAACAGAGAGGAGGGAGTTGCATAGAATAAGAACTTCAGAGATCTGTGGACAGGGATGTGGTGTGGGTAGGGAGCTCATCACTGGCTGATTATTTACCTATGGCATGTACTAGAGGAAATTATCCAGGTGTGGAAAACAAAATAAAATAAAACAAAATAAAAATACTGTAAAGCAGTAATCCAAGCAGAAAAGAAAATAGTTTGTATACCTACAAATGAGAGTAGAAAAATCTCATAATACCTGGGGCATTGGGTTGAATCCTCACAAGAATGTTGTGTTTCTAATGGAGCTAAGTTAGCCTTAACCTAAAAATCCACACTAATAGAGCTCTGGACCCACTCTAAGTGAGCTTAAGAGCAAGTCACAAAAGGCCAAACCAACTCTAATACTCTTTCACAGAATACAACAAAATCCAGCAATGAACAAAGTGAAATTACATAATTCACATTGCTCGCAATTTGGTCATATTTTCCTGCTTCTTTGAATGCAGGGAAATTCAAAGAATTTAAGAATTCAAAGAAGCAGAAAAATGTGACTCAATCAGGAAAAACAAAACCAATATAAAAAGATAAGGAAATGGCAGGTTTTTCTTTTTAAAAAAATTGATTTTTCTCCTTGCCTCAAGTATTATAAAATGTCTTTCTCTTTTTTTTTTTTTTGAGGAAATAAACAACTGTATTTTGAGTAAAGTGACTGAGCAAGTATGCTGAGGAGCACCAGGGGAGTGGTGAAATTCTGGCAGAGCGCAAGTACCCAGGATAGCACCACAGAGACACGAGCGAGATATCTTTCTTCTGCCTCTGTCTCTTCCACAAGGATCAGCTCAGTCTAGGGGGACCACTTCTTATTTTTCTTGTTGGTGGAATTCTCACACATTGCTGGTGGTAATGCAAAATGACCACAGCCACCTTGGAAAATATTTTGGAGTTTTTTAATAAAGTTAAGTGTATGCTTACCATAAGATTCAACGTTCTTACTTTTAGGTACCTAAGAGAAATTAAAACATATATTCACATATGTTTGTGACACAGATTGTGATATGTCTATACAATGGAATTCTACTCGCTAATACAAAGGAACAAACTAGTGATAAATACAACATGAATGAATCTCAAAATCATTGCTAAGTGAAAGAAGCCAAATACAAACATTTAGAATATATGACTAGAAAAATCAAAATCTTGGTGATGAAAAGCAAATCTGGTGTTGCCAGAGGCTGGGGCTGGGGAAAGAAGATTGACTGTAAGTGGCATGAGAAAATATGTAAATATGAATGCATACATTTCTCAAAACTCATTGAATTGTACACTTAAAATTGATAAATTGTATTATACGTAAACTTTACCTTAACGAACTGAGTAAAAAGAAGTGGAATAGATTTTGTGGTAGAGCAAGTTCCTAAGACCTAAGACAGCTTGACTAAATTTTAAGTTTACTAGGCTTAAAAGAGAAACAGTTCAGGAGTAAAAATCAATAGTAAATAATTGCCTGTGATAAAATAAAGCTTCTTGAATTAATGTCAAAGAGAAGTCTGTCCACATTCAAAGAAAGCCTTGAAATAGTCCCAAGTAAACTGAGATGCACTAAAATAGAAATAAACACTATATCAGAGTATTATGAAAACTAAAATTTTTGCAAGTTTTAATTTAGATTTAAAAATTAAAAAATATGGCGTTGAGTTTATTGCTGAAATGGTTAAGTTTTTTTCCCTGTTTTGATTTATATAGTATCAGACACTTGTAATGAAAATAAAATTTAAAGAACAAGAATTAAATAAAATCAATGACATGACTCATAGCTCTTCTCAGAGTTGGCATACTCCTTGTGGAAAAAGACAATCATCATTCTCATTTTGAAACACTCGAGTGGCAGCTCCTCCTCATTCTGGACAATCAAAGTATTTGCTCAGAAGGTTTTCTTAAGAATTGTTTATTGCTTTTTCACGGTAACTGATGCAGTTAGGAAAATGTTACTTTCAACATCATCATTCTTTATGCTGATTGCATCCCGGTTAATGTGAAAAACTTGTAGCAGCAATCTCACCCACAATCAAATGGCTGGTCCTTCACTTGAGATATGTTCATTCATTTGTTCTTTTTTCTTCAATTAATTTATTCAAGATTGATAGTACATCTCATTTAATGATGCTGGGGAGAGCCCTTGTTCAAAATTTTAACAAAGCCTTAAAGGTAAAAATACAGTGAGAATTTCAGAGGCCAGTCATTCTGCATGGTTTTGTGGAATCTGAGTAGACTTCACATACTAATCTGACCAAAGCTCAGAAATCATGTTTCTTTTTAACCGAAGGCTCTATGAGAAGGAAAGTTTTCTAGTTTATCTTTCATTGTTCCCAGTGTATTAGTCCTGAGAAGCCAAAACATTCAGATCTATGAAAATAATTTAAAAACCCTAGAGAAAATTTGAGACTTTCAAAATAAAAACTTTACAAGATCTCGGATGTTTGTGAAGGATTCTTTTCATTTATCATCGAAGGCTGGAATTATTTAAATCAAATATACTTGATTTTTCTTTAATGGAAGGCTCCCAGAGGTCATGGAAGTTCTGTGAAATCGAGACCTGAAGTTTTCTTGGGCTTCTAGACTATTGAAGCTGGATGCAGTTATGCTTATTAAATTCATCTTTGTATTTTTTGGCAATTAGTTTCTCACACCTTGAGTGTAGAAATCTGGGAATCATTGACATGTCCAGCCTTCAAAATATCTTAGGCTAATTTTTCATAGACTAACATGCCTAATTATTGGTAATACTTTTGAAAATGCTCCCATTACTGATCCTTCACATGCATTTAAAACATCATCCATCATTTGGACCTCTACTTTCAAGCCCTCAGGAAAATGTTTTCATAAACAATTGGCCATTGAATACATTCTTTGAGCCAGGAAGTTTGTGTTTCATCAGACCAAGAGAAGAAGCACATTCCAGAGAGGAGGATTCTCTGAGGACAAAACAGAGTGTCAAGATCTGCCGCATTCTGTCATTTCTGAGCTTGCTGCAAGCGATGTCATAAATTCAAGGTCAGGAAGAACCATTACATACCACCTCAAAAGACCCACTTTTACCGCTTTTAGCGTGTTTTGTAAAATGTTTCTTCTAATTTTTAAAGTTGAAAGAATGACTATGATCTACAAAATTTGAAGAGCTATAAACCAACACTTTACTGCTATAATCAACAAAGAATAAACTAAATTCATCTGACACATGCTGAATAGTCTACATAATTATGATTGCAAGTCATGGCAAGTATTCATAAGTAGTAACTAACAATGATGCTGACATTTCCACAGCCAATTTGAGTATTTATAAGGGTCACTTGGAAACATGAGGGTAGGCTTGGCTAAAAAGGAAACTGCTCAGGATTTTCTGCTTAAGATATTGTAACAAGAAACACCTGAAGTACACGTTAAACTCATGATTCTTAATTATTACCAGTAAAGATGCCAGATAAAATGCAGGATATCAGTACATTTGAATTCCACATAAATAATAAATAATCATAGTGCTGTATATCTTACTTCAGATAAATAATTAATTATGTTTCATATTTTATTGCTGAGCAGGGCAATATGCAGGTAATGAACCTTCATATTAAATTAAAATCTCAGGTGATTCCTATTATTAAGAGAGTTAGAAAAACACTGCTAGAGGTGAACGCGGCCATTTTCTTCCTCTGGCAGAGAGATTCTAGTTCTTAGTTAGACTTGGTTGGACTCATTCTCTTTTCTTGAGGATTTAAGATGAGCAAGATAGCCTAAGTCCTTCTCCAGGCAAGAAGGGAGAAGCAGAAGGACGGAACCTTTGGTCCAGCTAAGGTAGGAGGCAGTTGGTGCCGGGTTACCCGTCATGTAAACTCTTTTTCTTTTTCCCTTTTCTACAGTGGTTCTACAGGAAAAAAAAAAACCTAGATTATGTAATACTATGTGTGTGTGTTTGAAATGATATAATGTATGAGTTCTGTTTCAGAAAAATTTGTGTTGGAAGTGATGGCTAGAGATGTAAATGATAGAAGATTGGTCAAGAAGTGATAATTATTTAAGTCACATGTTGTATATTTGGGTGTCTGATATTCTATGTTGGTATATTTTTAAAATATTCTGGGACAAAAAAACTGAAAAATTTCAAAAAAATCCTTGTTATCTACATCTTATATGATGAATAGAGTTTAATGCAAGACAACCGCAGCAAAACGAAGTAATTTAAGATAATTATCTCACTAGCATATTTCCATTGCTGTCTTTTATAGTCCTTTGTCTAATATGTCATGCTTAGAACCTTACAATGACATCCCTACAAGCCTTTATTTGTTAATGTCAGCTTTGTATTGAAAATGTGGTGTTTTAGCTTTATATTCTGTTTAACAATCAGAGTTAGAATCCGAAAACCTGGTTTCAAATTCGTGTTCCGGCTGTGTGAATCTACAAAGGCATTTATAATAGAGAGATTCTTTGACTCTGAACTTTAAAATCTTCACCCTATCGCTTTGAAATGGTGTGACATTGGTGAGCTACTTATCCTGTCTAAGCCTTGCTGTCATCTCTGTAACTGAAGGTTGTCTTAGTCCATTCGGGCTGATATAACAAAAGTAACGTAGGCTGCGTGGCTTACAAACGACAACACTTGTGTTTCTCACAGTTCTGAAGGCTGGGAAATCTAAAATCAAGGGCTGGCAGATTTGGTAGCTGGTGGGGGCTCACTTCCTGGTTCATAGACAACTGTCTTTTCACTGAGTCCTCACACGGCAGAAGGGTCAAGAGAGCTCTCTGGGCTCCGTTTTATAAGGGCATAAGTCCTATTCATGAAAGCTCTGCCCTTATGACCTAAGTACCTTCCAAAGGCCCCACCTCCAACTACTATTATACTGGGGATTACCTTTCAACATATAAATTTTGGGGAGACAAAACCATTCAATCTATAGCAGACGTGATGGTTGGCATTAGAATTACATTAAGTAACATAGTATATGGCCAGGAGAATGTCTGTGACCTTGTAGGCATTCAGTGAATGGGGAATTTTAGTAGTTTCCTAGAGCTGTCATAATGAATTACCACAAGCTGAGTGGCTTAAAATAACAGAAATTTATTCTCTCACAGTTGAGGCTAGAAGTTTGTTGTCAGTAAGGCCAAGCTTCTGCTGAAGGCTCTAGGGAAGACTATTTCCTTGCCTTTTCTTAGCCTCTGGCGGTTGCTGGCAATTCTTGGCATTCCTCAGCTGTAACTTCACTACTCTAATCTCTGCCTACAAGTTCATGTGACTGTTTTCCCTTTGTGTGCATCTGAGTGTCTCCAAATCTTTTTCTCCTTAGGAAGATACAAATCATTGGATTTAGGGGCCTGCCATAATTCAGTATAACCTCATCTAATCTTGATTATATTTTTAAAGACCTTATTTTCAAATGAGATAACATTCACAGTATCAGGAGTTTAAGACTTAAATACATATTTGGGCGGGGGGTATGCAAATAACAGTGGTCTTATTATAACTTAAGTAACTCAATCTTGTTTCCTTTCCCAAAAATGAAGCAGCTAATATCTGTTTCACAATGGTTATGAAATTTAAATGAGATATTTCATGTGAAAAACCTGACACAACCAACACACAAACTCAATCTGAATTATCTCTTTTCTGTTTAATCACATCCAGCCACTCAATTTTTAATTTTTATATGTTTTTTTTAAACACAAGAGCCAGCTCTCTCACAGCTTAAAGTGCTATCAAATTTTGCCCAGTTTAGAAGTTCAAGTATAGGTGTAGCAGCTGGGTAAACATAGTTTGTCATCTGTATTCACAGAGTGGACGTGTCTGATTTGATGACTAATGGGTCAGCTAACTATACATGTAACTCTGCACCAAACCCGTTTCCTTTAGCTCACAGGATCCATTTGTGCTTTGCTTTAGGGAAGGAGTGGGAGAAAAGGGAACCAGAGGAAACAGTCTTGGTATTGTCTGCCTCAGTGACCTACATAAATGGCTTCATTGGAAAGATGTGCATAGTTATTCCCACACAGTAAGGAAATAAATGCCTTTTCTGGGCTAGACCAAGAGATGTTTTTTCCCAAATTTGGAAAGGAGGACAGGAGTGTTAATCACTGATGTGAACCAAAACCTCCAAGTCCTGAAGAACCTTGAGTCTTGCCCCTGGGGAGGAAATGACAACAGAAAAATTTGAGAGGATCCCTTGGCTATGCCTCCAGGTGTAGCCCAGGAGCCCATCAGCCTCACAAAGAAGCCCTGCATTCTAAATCATGCACAGCTGTTAAGACAGCAAGGCTAGAGTATTTAGGAAGTCAGGCCTAAAGGAAGACTCACGGGATGTTAGGGAAGTGTGGAAGAAAGTAGCCAGAGACTACAAAAGGCTTTGGAGTTCAAATAGGGAAGGAGAGTTCTGTTACTGTGATTTGGACAACAGGCATCATAGTAAACCTAGAGACCTTAGCATTAATAGCACATGATGAAAATGACCAATTATAGAGTGTTATATATCACTGGAGGCTAGTTTTAAGAGATGGCCAAGGACCAGATTCCCTTTGCTACCAATGCCATGAACCACTGCATGCTCTCAGAACCTCAATAGTGAGGAGGAAGTTCTAAATTAATATTCTATCTCCTCAACTAACTGAGTTTAAATCCTATACTTATGAAATTTAAAAGCAGAACAGAACAAGGTAATCTCTGCTGAGTTTACTAGGTAGTGACTAGATAATATTTTCTAATATCAATACGAAGAGGAGCCCACAATTGAAATAGAAATTGCATTTGATTGTGAAAAGATAAACACCATATTCTTACACATTGAATTTTGTTTGACCAGTCACACACTAATAAAAATGACTCTTCCCATTCATTTGGGGCATTTGATTTCTCTTTCTGTTGCTGTCTGTACTTCTGCTTTCTTTTTCGCCAAGACTTTGTTTCTCTGCTATTTGTGTACCTAGGTCAAACCTGGCTACATGAATATGGTGCTGTTGGTCCGTGGATCAACTTCATCTCAATGTGACAGCACAGTAGTATTTTAAATTCCAAATATTAGAATCCCCAGAACAGTGATTGTCCCACTGGAAATGTATCCACAGTTGATTAAATCATTGATTGTTAGGGTGTTGGGATTGAGATCATGTAATACTAACCTGGTTTTATACCCATAAAAAGAGGTAAAGGAAGAAAGGAGAAGAGAGGAGAGGAGACAGGAAAACTGTTTCTGACACTCTTTGGCTCATTTCTTGTCAATCGAATGTGGGTAGAAGTGATGTACGTCCTTTTAAAGGCTGACGATAAACCTTCACAATTGTCCACACTCTCTGTTTTCCTTCTGTGGCAAACTTAGGGACCACAAAGTGTCTCAACATGGAAGAAAACATGGTAGTTCTTCTCCAAGTGGGTCCTTGAGTTACCACTTGGAGGAAAACCACCAAAGAGAGCAGCTCTACCTATATTTATTGTGAAGTGAGTGAGAAATAAACCACTGTATTGCTAGATCAATAAGATACGGGGGTTTGTTACTAGAGCATAGCTCAGCCTGTATTGATAAATATTGTACATTGCCTTATACAAGACTACCAAATTTACTGAAGTATATTTTCTTATCTGGATATGAACTTATAAAAATGATTGATAAATAACTCTAAATGAATTCTCATGTTCCACTGAAGGTGATTTTAATTGAAAGCTTCAAATATCAGTAACTAGTAAAATTAAAACAATGAATACATTTTTCATTTCCTTGTACAAAGCAAGCATGAAATGAAAAGATGCCAAACAAAATATTGATTCATGAAAAGCTTTTTAAAAAGAATATTTTTTATTTAAAAATAAAGAATAAAATAACTCAATAAAATGGAAATGCATATGTCTTTTAATCATTTGAAAAAGATGTTCAAACTCATAAAAAAGATGAAAAATTCGTTGAGATACAATTTCTCACTATGAGTAAAAATGAAAACTACAAAGTTTCACAGCATACTTTGCTGAAGAAGCTATGGGAAAACAGCACTCTTTTACATTGTTAGTGAAATTGCAAATGACACCAATACTATAATGGGACATTTCAAAAGATCTAGGAAGATCACATATCCATTTACCTTTTGACTTAGAAATACTATTTCTAGAAATTTATCTAAAAGATATAACACCAAAAATACGTAATTTGTTTGCATAATGTTGTTAAAAGAACTATTTGTAATATCAGAAACTGGAAGAAACCTAGGTGCCTATCTACAGGGTACTTGTAGACTAAAAGTTAATATACCCATCCAAAGGAGAAAAATGCCAGGCAAATAGAAAGTTGTGCAATTTGCTATTGTTTCGCTAAAAAAAAAAAAAGATGTGTGTGTGTATATATATATATATGTGTGTGTGTGTGTGTGTGTGTGTGTGTATTACAAATTGAGAACTGAAAAACTAGCTTTCTCAAAATGTAGCTTTCCTTAATTTGGGGACCATGGAAATATTTTAATAATTATAAAATTAAATAAAAGGATAATCCTTAAGAATAAGCATTTTAAAGTGAACCTAAACATGTATTGTCAGTGGTATAACCACATGAGCAGATAAAATTCCAAGTGATTTCAAAATAGGGTAATTTGAATATATACTTTTTGTGGGATATATTCTAATAATAAAATAACAAAAAATTCATCTAATCATGGACTGTAGATCTCATTTCTCAGTAAATCAATAGGGCTTCTTGAAAAAATGGCTAAACTATCTGGTTTTAAATTCAGGTTTCACCTTGTTAGTTATATGAGGTCAATCAAGCATATTCATTAGCATTCCTATGCTTAGAAAAATGAGGTTAAAATAGTTCCTATCTCAAAGGGTACTACTTAGATTAAACGAATTCTATAATATGCTTAGAGAAATAGTGTCTGGTTAAATGGCAGGTGTTTAGTTAATGTATGGCATTCCTTTTATTCTCTTTTAATCTCTGTAAAGTATCATTTGCTAGGAATATATTCACTACTTTGAATTATGTATCTGTTTGACTCAGCCAGAGCTTTGGTGGAGCACTTAACACTAAAGTTGGCAAAACCAACTTTTTGAGCAGGCTGACATATAGATTAGCTAGAATTGGTTACCTACTTCCTGCTTTACCTTGTTTCAAATGATAATCAAAATAACCACGTAAAGTTTTTTTTTTTTTTTTTTTTTTTTAAGAAATAAGAAAACTGAGGCTTAGAAAAGTGTTGAAGCCCTGTCCTTGTGTCAGGGTTAGTAAGTGGCACAGCCAGCAGTCAAGTCAAGTCTGTCTTGTCAACTGACACCTGAAGTCCTACTATTACGAATTTATTCCTACGGCTTACCACTTTTCCTTGTTAAAATGCAGATGCCCTTGCAATAACTAGTTTTTGCTAACTTGGATACACCGGAAAGACATACTCATATTTGGAAAAATTAAACTTTAATTTTGTGCCATAATTTGTTCTCTGGATCATTCTTAGGATAAAGAAGCAATCTTTTTTTTCCAAGAAGTCTTTTAGCTTGTTGCAGAATTTGAATGGGAAAAAACATTGTTACAGTGCCTGGTTGCAGAAATAGTACAGAACTGTCCTAGTGAAAACTATACCTTGCTCAAAAGCTTTGAGAAAGGGTCCTCCAGAAAATAAAGATCCACCAGGTTATGTTCTTTAATTTCATAGCACCTTATTCGTGTAAATTTCCGAAATCCCGTTTTAGATCTGAGATTGTGTAAGACACTTATTTCCGACTCATATGTTTCCAAATGAGATCGCTAAGAATTTGGGACTCCTGTTGTTGGTTGTAAAATTAAATCTAATTTTAGAATAATTAGTTAAAAAAATTGGCAAGATAAGTGTTTTCTAAGACAGTCAAATTTTACCATTTTGTGTTCTCAATTTTGAACTCAGGAAAATTAGATGTGATAAATTGATTCATATTTTTAAAATTATGTAAACATACTTTTCTCATACAAAAATTATGCATCTGGTAAAATTCAAAATAGATGAAGTAGAGGGCGCAAAAGTGAATTAAATGCAAGAAAAAAGTAAATGCCATGAAGATGTTGTTACCACATGGTACATATTCAAGGAAGTGTTTTCTATGCTTGGAAATGGATCCTATATGAATAACTCATTATTCCAGAAACATTTGGATAGTTGAAAAAATGTTGTTAGTATGAGTTATCCGTATTTGCAAAAATTTTAAGATAAATTAACAAAGTTGTTTATAAAAACAGATCAGTTAAATTTAAAACATCCTGAAAGCTCTGGTATAAAATTAGTCACACTTTTTTCCATTGTTAGTATTTTATAAGCATTGTAATTTACATTATTATAATTTCTAATAAAATATGGTTAATATAGATATACATACATATCTATGTATATATGCAAATTTAATTTAATTTTCCTGTTATGTTTTAATTTTCAAAGTATTGTTCATAATGAGTATGTATTCACACATACAAAAATCTAAAACAAAAGGATTAGGTTAAGAACAACCTTCTTTAGGAGGCAGAAATGAATAACCTTTAAAAATTGTAAATGATTTTGTGATTGAATCCAATGAAAGCACTAATTGATTAATAGAAACAAAGAGAAGAAGGAGAATATAAATCATTAAAATCCCTTTATTTCTCTTTAGAAAAGTTTCCCACACCACCACCACCCTTCCACCACCCCACCCACACACAAAAGAATTTTTTTGATATTATGTTGAAAAATGCATTTCAAGTGAAATTCTTTGAAACAGACAAAACCATGCCTGTTTCCTTCATAGTGTTTATGTCCTGAAGACTCCAGAACTTTAAAATTTGTTTCTAGATCATTTTTATAATCTTTGAGTCAATTTTCAATATGAGAATTTAGAAAGTGATTAATTTTACTTAGAAGTTAAATTATTCTCTGCAGAAATCATTTGGGAAAAAATATTTCAGTAGGATCATATTTTTAGAGTCCTTCCTCTAACCATATCTTCAATAATTAGCTGACATTGAACACAGAAATAGAATTTGTTAAGAGATGGTAACAGGACACACAGTTTTCATTTATGATTTTCACTATGGATAAAAATACCCATTTCTGAGAAAGTAAGATTTGGAGTTAAACTTTTATTGAGGTTAGAATACAATTGGATAGATGGCATAAACCTTTGAGGATCTGAAATTCCTACTGTAGGTGAACTGTGTCTTAAGTCACAAGGTTCACCCTGATAAGCTGTGGCATTGTTTGTTTAAAATTCTTGGTCCATCATTAAACCCCTACTGTTCTTAGAACCTCCAATGTAATTTATAGGAATTTAGTAAGTATCATCACCTTTTGGGGTCCAAGAGCTGCCCATGTGAATTCTCAGCCAGCCTTTTCCTTTTTAGAAACCTGGGTCTAAATAAAATCTTTTGTGTATTTTATAGTACATTCATTTCTTTCTTGTAGCCATGAACTCAATTTATGCAATATAGATTTTTATATACCTTTCAGTAACATCTTAATTTTCTTCTCCCATACAATAAATAATTTCATTAATGTCCCAACCAGTTTAGATACCCCACGACATTATTACACTGGATAAAACATGGCTGCAATGTATATTTTCCTGCTAAACTGAAGTTAAGACCATTTGACCTTTTGCTGGGCCAAGTGACCCTTTAAACAATGGCAGAGATGGGCCATTTCAGTGATAAAAGAATAGTATACAAAGCTGAGTGGGAGAGAGGCACACCTGAGGCTCACTTGATGTCTATTAGGGAATCCTGTAAACTGTGAAAGCAGAGCCTTTCTCCTCAGTTAGGATCAGCTCCTGCCTGTGGTCTTCCAAGAGATTTTTAATATCTATTTTGTCACATGCTTCCATCTTCTATTACACTTTGTCCTGTACCCTACCCTGTAGACTAATAAAAGCAACTCACCATTATAAACTTTTCCAAGCTTTTGACTCTGTTTCACCATTGTATGTACTCCATAATCTTACACCTACTTCCTCAACTCACACCTGCCTCCTCCTTTCTACTGCCTCTCTTTCACATCACAGATGTCTTAGATCAGGTTGCTGATAAGCTGACTTTGAGATCGAATTTGAATGCAGAAGGTTTACTGGAAACTTCTCCTTGGAACATGTATAAAGGAAATAAAGAAGCCAGATTGAGCCAAATAAGTGGGACTTTGATGCATTTCCAAGAGAGGTTCCAGCAAATCTCACAAGGTGCTCTGGAGTTGGCATAGCCTTCAGTGTTGTCTTCTTTAAGGCAAGAGGCTGAGTTGTATTCTAGCCCACCCCCTGCATCAATTAGCCATTAGATGGTGTGGGTAGGAGGAAGGAAGGTCATAATCCATAACCTGGGGCAAGCAGCTCTTTTCTGCCTAGGCCAATTCTTAGGAGGGACTCACCTTCCAGTTATTTTATTTTTCAGATATAATCACTAAGGCCAGCTCATACTTGAGGATAAATTTTCATCTCCTAGAAGGGTTAGTAACTACTTATTTGGAATTCTTCTATAAAAAAGATTTAAATGTCTCATTTTTAGCAAAGGATCACAAAGCATACACAGAAAAAGAAAAGAAGAGTAAGCCTTTACTAAATATTGTTGATAGGTTCTTTTAAACTGCAATTTTAAGTAAAACAAGATATAACAAAAACCATTTTTCTCATAAATGTTATTACAAAATGATGGCCAGGATGACACAATGTTATTCAGAGACCTGCTGTACATTATTTCTCTTGAAGTCTTAGTTTCTAAGGACCTATCAATGATGTTTAGTTAGGACTTACTGTATAACTCATTCACAGAAAAAAAATAGAAACTGGTTATATTTTAAATGTTTTGTGATAAGCATTTTTAAAAAATAAAAATCCTCAGAAGATTCTCGAAAGGCTTGATGGAAGATCATACAAAAACTTTAAAACAACTTTCTTTAGAGAAAGATATGGAGAAAGTAAGAAAAAAAATCCCCCAAAATAGAAACATCAATGAAGAGCTAGACAACCCAAAAAGAAATAAAAAACAAATTTTGGAGCTGAAAAATACAATAACTGAAATGAAATAAAATCACTAGAGGAATTTAAAGGTACATTTGAACAAGCAGAAGAAAGAATGAGTGAACTTGAAAATAAGACAATGGAAATGATTCAGTCTGAGGAACAGAAGGAAAAGAGTAAAGAAAAGTGAATAGAGCCTAAGAAACCGGTGGAACGCTGTCCAGAAGGTCAACATACACATTGTAAGACTCTCAGAAGTAGAAAAGGAGAGAGAGAAAAGAGCACGGTTTTATGAAATAATGGCTGAAAATTCCTCACATTTGATAAAAGACATGGATATAAAAATTCAAGAAGCTCAGCTGGGTATGGTGGCTCACACCTATGATCCCAGCACTTGGGGAGGTGAGGCGAGTGGATTACCTGAAGTCAGGAGTTTGAGACCCACTGGTCAACATGGCAAACCCCATCTCTAATAAAAAATACAAAAATTAGCTGCATGCAGTGGCAGGTGCTTTAATCCCAGCTACTCGGGAGGCTGAGACAGGAGAATCACTTGTACCTGGGAGGTGGAGGTTGCAGTGAACCGAGATTGTGCCATTGCACTGCAGCCTGGGAGACAGAGCAAGACTCTGTCTCCAAATAGTAATAATAATAAAATTAAGAAGCTCAATAAACTCCAAATAAAATGAATTCAATGAGACCCACGCTGAGAAATATTACAATCAAACTTCTAAAACACAATGAAAGAATTTTTGAAAGCAACAAGAGGGAAGTGACTAATTAAATACAAATATTCTTAATAAAATTACCTGCATATTTTGAATCAGAAACTCTGGAGGCCACAGGCCATGGTCTATGTATTAGTCTATTCTCACACTAAGGGAAAGCAAGGCATCTCACATGGCTAGCACAAGAGGAAGAGAGAGAGAAGGGTGGTGCCATACATTTTTAAACAACCAGATCTTGTGAGAACTCTGCAATGAGAACAGTAGTCGGGGAATGGTACAAAACCAGAAAATAACAGGTGTTGATGAGGATGTGGAAAAACCGGAATCCTTATGCATTGTTGATGGGAAATATAAAATGGTCCAACTGCTATGGAAACCAGTATGGTGGTTTCTCAAAAAATTTAAAGCTAGAATTCACACATTGTGCAGCAATTCCACTTCTGGTTATATACTCAAAAGAATTAAAAGTGGGATCTCAAATATTTGTATGTCCACGTTTGTATAATATGTCTGTAGCAGCATTATTCCCCATAGCTAAAATGTGGAAACAACACAAGTGTCCATTGATGGATCAACAGATAAGCAAAATGTGGTATATTTATATAGTAGAATATTAGTCACGAAAAGGAAAATCCTGATATATGCTACATCATGGATGAACCTTGAGAACATAATTCTAAGTGAAATAAAACAGTCACAAAAAGCAAATACTGTATGAACCCACTTACACAATGTACTTAGAGTAGTTAAAGGCACAGAGGAAAGAATGGTAGTTGTCAGGGGAGAAAGAGCAGGAATGAGGAGTTATTATTTGAAGGGTATAGAGTTTCAGTTTTGCAATATGAGTCATGGAGATGGTGATGGTTTCACAACAGTATATTTAACTCTACCGAAGTGTACACTTAAATATAGTTAAAATGGTAACATTTATATTCTACGTATTTTACCACAATAAAAAATTGAAAAAACACTTTAGCATTAATGTCAAAATCCATTGTACAATATTTAATGTTTTGAAGTGAAAATAAGCAATTGATTTTCAGGATGTGGAGATAACTCATATAATGCAGGAATAAAAATGCATTCAATTCTGAGACAGGACGTGAATTGTTAAACAGGCAGCTCTTCTTGTTTATCTCTGAGGTTGTACAGGATGTAATTCTGTTTTCTCTGCATTTTGCAATGCTCTTTCTCTGGAGCTTAGCTTTCTAGGGGAAGGACGCATGTAATCAACAAGGAAGAAAGTCAAAAACAAGAAAAGATACCCAAAACACATTAGTATATGAAAATATGCTAATTTCAGGACTATTCAAAAACATGTTATATATGTACATATAACATTAGTATGTTAAAATCAGCATATTTTAGTATTAAATTTAAATTAGTATGAAATTAGCATATTTAAATTTAATACTAAAACATGCTAATTTCAATATACCAATGTCATATGTATGTGTATGCATATGCATTTTAATTTTACATACACATTTAAAGTTTAGTGTTAAAAATAATGTAAGTACGTTTAAAATAAAAGGGAAAATTTTATTAATAATATAAACGTATGTTCAATTTGATAGGAATATTTTCTTCTTTTAAATTTTTTAGAAACTTTTTGTTGCAGAAATAATGTGCCAAAACTCAGTGTTTTACTGCCTATTGGTTTCAAAAATATTCTATATCTCTAAATTAGTGTATAGAAATGCAACTAATTTGGAGATATAGCAATACAGTTGTTTTGAAACCAATCAGCAGTAAAACACTTAATTCTGGCACATTGTTTCTATGTGCTTATGTAGAAATAATGGGCCAGAATTCAGTGTTTTACTATATGCTTACGTCTGCCTATGTCTATATCTACCTATAAGCTAACCTGTGTGACTTGATTAGTATTTCCCAAAGAAAAAAATCCCTCTACCTAGCTAAAAAGGAATTTTGTTCTACTATCATTTGGATACAACTAGAAGATAAAGAACTTTTTTTTTCTAGAAAAAGTCTGTGTAGCAGTGAACACAGTACCATATACATGAGTCCCTTCTGAATGTATAGAAACCATAATAAATATGTCAGGAAACTCAGGAAACAGCTGAGATAGATGAAGAAAATAGTTCCTGATTATTTTTCAGGAAAGGGGAAAATAACTTGCATCCATTTGTCCCAGTGAAAAGGAAGCTAAAAGCACAAGTTTGGAAACCTCTGAGACAAAAGAAAATAAACAACTATTAGAGCCATTTAGTCCCCCTCCCCCACAGAGGAAGAGGCAGAGTTAATGGAACAGAGAATGTTAAAATAGAAGTTGTCCACCCATAAACATATAGGGAGAAGATTGCTGGGAGAACAAGCGGTGGGTAAAAGAGGAGAGAGAGCAGGCCTCAGCATTTTCTGAACTTTATTTTTAATGTAAATTGGCTTTACTGGGGAAATGACAATTTTGTAAAGATTAATAAGGAATACGTTTCGGTGAGACTTAATATCTGCAGACAAAATAAAGATTAAGAATATAATGACATAAATGTGTAACTCTTCCTTAAGTTTTATGATTTTTGTTAATGAAGAGTTGAAGGTTTTATGCATTTACAGAAAGCATTTTAAAATAAATAGTCCAATTAGTAGTTTCTTTTTTATTGTTTCACGTCCACCTGGACACAATAGCATTTTTGGCCTTGCACTCACATTCCTTCACTCCCACATTTCTGGAATGAATGAGACACATCAGTTCAAGCCCCATTGACTGTAAATCTTTCACCTTTAAAAATAAAATAGGGTATAACTCTCAGTTCCTCATCATAAATCCAAAACTTCATTATTTCTGGCAGTCATGAATGTTAGTTTTAATTGTAGTGCCAAAAGCAATAGTTTCCAGTAATATGGATGAACCCAGTTAAATTTTGCTGTTCTTCTTAGTTATTTTAATTTTTTAAAAATGTAAAAAAAAACACTGGAAAGGACTAAATAGCCTTATATTAGTGAGTCTTTCATATTTACATCATTCGATTTGTAACAAAAATATGATAAAAAAGATAATCATAGACATGTCATACAGAAAAACATTATAAGAGATTTTAAAGAGAACATAAGTAAAGTTAAACTTTATGAATATAATTTCTAACCTTTTGGAGCTTTTCTGTATTTTGAGAGAAAGAACATACAAGTTTTAAATATAACAATGGCAGATATAAAATAAGCATATTGAAAACTTACACTAATCGATTTTTTAGATTTCTTTAAATTTCAAGTTATTTCATGTTTTCTGTCAACCAGCATTCTTTTTTAACTTAAATATTTATTTTTTAATATTTAATTTAATTTAATTTTAATTTCCTGGATACATGTGCAGGACATGTACGTTTGCTAGACAGGTAAACTTGTGCAATGGTGGTTTGCTGCACCTATCAACTCATCACCTAGACATTAAGCCCCACATGCATTAGCTATTTATCCTGCTGCTCTCCCTCCCCCTGCCCTCCTGCTGCAGGCTCCTGTGTGTGTTGTTTCCCTCCCTGTGTCCATGTGTTCTCATTGTTCAGCTCCCACTTATGAGTGAGAATATAAATTGTTTAGTTTTATGTTCCTGTGCTAGTTTGGAGAGGATAATAGTTTCAACTCCATCTATGTCCCTGAAAAGGACACGATCTTGTTTCTTTTTATGGCTGCATAGTATTTCATTATATATGTAACACATTTTCTTTATCTAGTCTTTCATTGATGGGCATTTGGGTTGATTCCATGTCTTTACTATTGTGAATAGTGCTGCAATAAACATATGCATGCATGTGGCTTTATAACAGAATTATTTATATTCCTTTGGGTATTTACCCAGTAATGGAATTGCTGGCTGAAATAGTATTTCTGCTTCTAGATCTTTGAGGAATTGCTACACTGTCTTCCACAATGAATGAACTAATTTACATTCCCACCAACAGTCTAAGTGTTCCTATTTCTCCATAGCCTCACCAGCATCTGTTGTTTTCTGACTTTTTAATAATCACCATTCTGACTAGCATAAGATGGTATCTCATTGTGATTTTTATTTGCATTTCTCTAATGATCATTTTTGTTGACCTTTTTAAAATATGTTTGTTGGCTGCATAAATGTCTTCTTTTGAGAAGTGTCCATGTCCTTTGCCTATTTTTTTAATGGGATTGTTTGTTTTTTTTCTTGTAAATTTAAGTTCCTTGTAGAGTCTGGATATTAGACCTTAGTCAGATGAATAGTTTGCAGAAGTTTTCTCTCATTCCGTAGGTTAACTGTTCACTCTGATGATAGTTTATTTTGCTGTGCAGAAGCTCCTTAGTTTAATTAGGTCCCATTTACCAATTTTTGCTTTTGTTGCAATTGCTGTTGATGTTTTTGTCATGAAATCTTTTCCCCTGCCGATGTTCTGAATGGTATTGTCTACATTTTCTTCTGGGTTTTAATAGTTTTGGATGTTACATTTATAACTTAAATATTTTAATAACTGGAAATGTCAGTATCAAATAAAGTAACTCAATAAATATTTAATAAATATTCTCTAGCTAATCCAATGAGGGCTTTATACTCAGGAAAAATATTTCAAGTGATGTGGAAGATTTGCATACTGACTCTTCAATTAGAAGTTTAATTTTTCTGATTATAGAGTTGTTTCACTGTCATCTGGCAAATTTTTTAATATTAATACAAGTTATTCTAAGATTTATATTGTTTAAATCAAGAGCTGAATTTATTCAGGTAGAAATGTAATCTGAATAAATTCATAAAAAGTGAGGAGAAAGAGACTGTGGTATCTATCATAACATGGATGTGGGCGGTTGGTTTGGCTGACAAAACTTATCAGACAGCTTATCCTTCCTTACTCAGCCCTTTTAGAAGGTATGTCCTTCTAAACTCCGAGCTATGGCATGATGCTTTCAGTAATTAAAAAAAAAAGAGTCAGACTTTGGTCAGGAAATAAAAGTAACCGGTGTACTTTACTACAATATTAAAGTAAGAATCAGACCTCTGACTATAATTTGTTATAAGCATAATTTGATTATATTAACATATAATCATATTTTAGAAGTTTTGGGGTTGATTAATTCTAAATGGAAGCTTTGGGCTGAATTTAAAAGTCAAAATGGTACTTTTCTCAAATGTATTTGTTTTCCATAATTATCTCATTTAATATAAATCTTCTCCAATACTGACTTCTCATCACTTATTCTACTTCATGACAGGAAGGCTTACAGATATAAACCAAACCAAATAATGGAATTGTAATTGCATTATTATTTTATCTAAATTAATGGTTTGGAACTTGTTATAGAGGCATCTAGTTGCAATCCACATTATACTTTCTCCCCGTCCTTAGCAACAGAATACCGATTTTTAGCAGGTCACACTACTACCTAGGCTGAAAAAAAACAGTATTTCTTGCAAGTAGGTGTGTCCTATCACTAGTTTCTGGACAACGAAAACTAAAAGGAACTATTAGAAGACAAGAAAATCTCACTGAAATTATAATAATAATAGCGGGCACACAAAGTTTAATAATGGAGTCGGAAGATGACAGTAGAACAAGTTTCCTAGAAAGAAAAAAGACAAGAGAGAAAATGGAGATTAAAAATATGGACTTAGCAGATAAGTCCAAGAGGTTCAAAATACATTTAAGGGAAACTTCAGTTCGGAGTCAAAATGGTGAAGAAGAAATTATTAAGAAATAATACGAGTCCCACTGCTTCACTTGACTAACCTAAAAAACAAATGAACAAACAAAGGCATTTCCTAAATATAAAGAACGTAAGTCACAAGTTTAAAAGACCCACTGCATCTCCAACCCAATGAATGAAAGACCCATAGCAAGCATATTAGCACATTTCTTTTCTTTTTTCCTTTTCTTTTTCATTTCTTTTCATTTTCTTTTCCTTCCCTTCCTCCTTCCCCTCCTCCTCTTGTTCTTCTCCTTCTTCTTCGTCGTCGTTTTTTTTTTTGAGACAGAATATCAATTTGTCACCCAGGCTGGAGTGCAGTGGCATGATCTTGGCTCACTGCAACCTCCACCTCCTGGGTTCAAGTGTTTCTTCTGCCTCAGCCTCCTGAGTAGCTGGGATCACAGACCTGTGCCACGATGCCCAGCTAATTTTTGTATTTATAGTAGAGACGGGGTTTCATCATGTTGGTCAGGCTGCTCTTGAACTCCTGGCCCCAAGGGATCTGACCAGTTTGGCCTCCCAAAGTGCTAGGATTACAGTTATGAGCCATCACATGGGGTTTAGCATGGTATTTCTAGCCATCAAGGACAAAGACAAAATCACAGAAGTCTCCAGAGAGGAAAAAGACTCCTCATACAGGAAGAGCAACACTAGGTTAGACCAGCACTTCTCTAGTGTTAATATGCTTACAACCTACAAATGTGGTTAAAAATGCAGATTCCAATTCAGTAGGTCTGAGGTTGAACCAGAAGTATTCTTTTTTGACAAGATTACAGGTGATCTTGATGCTGGTGGTTCCCTGACTCCACGTCAAATTACAAATTACTGGCAGATACAAGTAATGTCCTCAAAATTCTAAGAGAAAATGTCTTGAAATCTAGAATTCTATGTCTGGCAAATTTACTTGTCGAATAAAATAGTAGAATGAAGCCATTTTCAAATATGAGGACCTCAAATGCTATTTCCTATATCCAAAGCTAGCAAAATGAAAGGAGAACCAAGAAAGGGGAAGACATGGACTCTGGGAAAAAGGCATCTAGTAGCATAAAGTGGTGACTTTGGTCACACATACAGTGAGTAATGTCATGGAAAAATAAAACACTGTGTAAGACAGTAATAGAGCAATGACTAATTTTAGGAAAATTAATATAAGTTATGATATAACACTTGCTCAGGAGTGATCTATTTCATTTTTATATTAAATACGAAGAGATATGCTGACAAAAATTAAAATAAGTAAAATATGTATAAATACATATCTATATTTTTACATATTTATATGTACATATTAATGTATATATTTTAATATATAATTTTTTCTGTAATCAGAAACAACTACAGAGGAAAAACCTGTAAGAGTTAAAAGTTTTTGTTCCTGGAAAGCAAGAAGATAGAAAGTGAGACCATTTAGGGGTGAAAGACTGCTTAAGTTGTTTGCAAAATTCTTAGTATTATTTAATTTTTATAGAATAAGCCAATATTACATTGACAAAATGAGAATAAAATATAAAAATAAAACAATGTGTATATATCTAATTTTTGATGCAATCAAATTTTAAATACCACTGTGAAGCCAAAAAAGTCTATATTTGATTTATTGGTGTTGTGACACTAAAGTGATTTATTATCTCTGATAAACATCTGACCTGGAATGCGTAAAATTGTGTTAATTAATTTACAATAAGATGATGTTGCTAATAGTGGCAACTTTATATCTTAGGCTGTGAAACTCGTTTTATATATATTGGCGTTTTACAGGTGATGCAACAACTGAAGGGATGATTTTTAGTTTACTGTTTAAAAAGTTACTAAATTTTATATTTTCTATGTGAAAGGATCTAGAACAAAAAACTAAAACACATACAGAGTTAATCAGTTTGCTGTTATAGTCATGGAAAGTACCAATTTTAATTATTACAAATAGAGAAAGGTTATTTTTGATACAGCTTTTTTCTGATTTTGAAACATCCTGTTTTAAATACTGTTCAACAATTTTATAATTCACAAAAAGCATTTTCTTTATTCCATAATAAGACATTCTCATAGTATAATAAATTTTTAAATAAAATGTGCTATTTATAGATTATAAAACTTGGTTATATAAGACATTGATGATATAATATAAATATTATTATCTGACATCCCCTTTATCCAACATCTGGCCCTTGGAGACAGACAAACTATGGTTATTAATAATGTAATGTACCTTTCAAATATTTTACAAAACATGTAAAAAATTATACTAACAAAAATTATATTAACAATTATATTAACAATAATTCTCTTTTCAAAAAGAGAGGATTTCTCACCACAAAGAAATGACAAATGTTTGAAATGACAGATATGCTAATTAACCTGATTTGATCATTCTAATATAAAACATTATATTGAATCCCACAAATATACACAATTAAAAATAAAATTAAATTTAAAAAAAATTTCCAGATTTTAGAAAATTATTAGCAGATATCATATTTTACCTAATACCTCTACTAATTTATGGGGCAGAATTTTATAATTAACCTTATTATTATTTATACCTAAATTGTATAAGTATTTATTTTGCATGGGGCAAATTGAGATTGTTTAGCGTCTCAAGTTTGTTCTTGTTAATTTTGCTGCTAATAGAATTTAGATAATTTCAAAAATTGTCAGCATATTTGTAAGAAAATGTCTGTTTTAAAACTATTTGGATTTTGAAATTGTGGATAAAGAACTGTGGATTTGGAATGTTAAGAACTGAAAATAAAATACTTGTCATCAGAAAGCTGCAGAAAATAATTTTTAAGAGCTTTATTTGCTTTTCATGATAGTATAATTTGTCTACTTGCCCAGATGTTATATTTGCTTTAAAATCTAATCTTTGAACCAAAATATCCTTGTCAGTATTATTTCTGAGAATATTGCTATATGCATAATGTTATTAACATAGTGCATGTATACTCTATTTTTAAAAAGGAGTTTGCCAACGTTTCTGTAGTATGTGTGAAGCAGAAAGGAGAGTGCATAAGACTTTTTACTTAAGATACTTCTGATATATTCTCCTGTTTTAAAAATTTAAATAATTGCTACAAAGATTCATATGGATTTAAATTTCTGAGATAATCTAGAAACATTTGTTTAAATATTGAAGAAAAATGTATATATATGTCCTCCTTAATGACCTTCAATAAAGAAAATATCAAAAGGTTATTGTTTGAATAATAGCAACAGTAATAATAATACCTTGCATTTAAAGTGCAATTACTCTGATACAAAGAGTTTAATAGAAAGGTTTTATATTTTATCTCATTAGTTATTATAAATTTATAAGGTAGGTATAGCTCTTGTTTAATAGATTACAGATTAAGGGATATTAGTTTGTCCAAAACTTCACAGCTAACAGTAATAACCAGAGTTTGGAATCAAAATCTCTTTATTGAACATGATATACTCATAATCAAAATACAATGAGAATTGAGTTATTTAAAATGCGTGTCTATATAAATAAATTAACAAAATTATACAGTTTTCAATTTAACAGCCAAACTGAATGTAAGCATATTGCAGTAAACATTAAAAATAGTAGGCCACACTTTGGTTGGAAATGTCACAGCAGCCTTTCTATTGGTTCCTCATAGTAGACAGTGATTGTCACAAAGCCAATACTCAGAACCATATGTTAAATTAAATATTGGGCTATAAAAAATGATGTACATCCTTGCTCTCAAGTAAAGCTCTTACCACACCACAAAAGTTGACTGTCAGTTGGAATCATGTTAGGAGGGAGCCTAGATCTCAGGTTTCTGTTAAAGACATGTACCATGAGTCTGATGGGCAGACTTGGTTTCAACAACTGTATTATGTAAACAGCTTTTCTGTTAAAAATTGCTGCACGACACACCTATATATATATATATATATATATTTTTTTTTTTTAAGAAAGAGAAGAAAGGAAGAAAAGGAAAGAAAAGAAAGAAAAAGAGAAAGAAAAAAAAGAATGAAAGAAAGAAAGAAAGAGGAAGGGAAAGAGGGAGAGAGAACGGGAATCTTGCTTTATTGCCCAGGCTAGAATGCAGTCTAAAAATGGGTATTAAAAACCTCTTTTATGCCAATAAATGTACTTAACAATGGAGACAGGAAGGAATAAGGGAGGAAAATAACAAACATTTCAGTTAGGAAGTAATGGTAAAATAGTATTTTCATATTTATTAACCATGATTCAAAACCCATCAGAACACTGTACAAGAAAATTATAAAATGTTTTTGAAAAGAAATAATTCCAAATGAAATTATAACACGAAATTTTAAAATATTATTTTAATGGTGAGTGAGCAGAAGAATATTTCTCAGTTTTCTTTACTTCTCTGTATTTTATTTTCTGTAATTGTAATGCAAGAATGCTAGAATAAAAACACCTATAACAAACTGTTTAAAATATGGCAATTCCAATGAAAATAATACATTAGTATAAAGACTCACAAGTTAAAATCTTACTTAAATCAAAGTTGTTTAGGAAGTAAAAGGGTATGACAAAAACATTTATGTTCCTAAAACATTTCACTTATCACATAAAAATATTTATTTCAGAAGCCAAAAAGTAGAATTCATGCATAAAATAAAATTCTTAACTATAAGGTGGTGAAAGCTTAAACATTAAAACAGTACAAATGGAAACATATTTTTATGATGGCCATGGCCTGGAAATGCATTACATTTTGATGACACTTTTTTCAGTAGAATTGGCTATCATTTTACTGTTTAGAAGTGAAAAACCAAACATGATTTTCCTGTAATGTTTGGAAATAAGTTCCACATATTTAATCAGAGGAATAAGACAAAGGCAAATTCCTTACCTATATTTTCATAGTTTAATAATTAAAGACATATTTCCTAAATCCATTTTGTATAATTTCTGGTATTTGTCTGTTAAGTATTTATTATGTCAAACCCTTAATTACATGTAAAATTATTATTTTTAAAATTAAAATAATTTATTAACAGAACAAACTATAAGGCACAAATTATGCTGCTACAACATTCTATTTGGGAGATGTATAAAGTCTGAAAAATAAACAGAATTGTCTATTTAAAGCTAGGTTTCTTTGCTGCCATTTAAATGAGATCATGTAAAATAAGTTCTTAAATGACAATATTATCCTTTTCTTTTTTGTTTCACTGGTGGATATGGGTTTAGAGAGATGATATGTTGCAATTTTGAAAAGAATCATGAATGCCAAGATTATTAGTTTTTAAAAAGCTATTTGAATAACCCCAAATGGTATGATTTGATAAAGACTCAAAATTACTGAAACACATTTAGTAAATTATTGTTTCTTGATTTGCTTTAAATCTTTTAGATTAATTCTTTTGTTTTCTTGATTGTATAATATTGAAATATACTTTGTTCCTAGAACACATTTCTTCATTTACAAAATCTCAACATTAATTGAACACTTTAAAAAATAATTATATCATTTGTATTTGAATATTAAAAGATAGCCCATCATACTTTGATCAGAGATGTTTACAAGGAAAGAAGGAAGAAATAAAAAAAGTGAAAAAAGTAGAAAACAAAAATTAAGTGATTAAATTGAAATTGTTGAAGAAAACATCATTTAGCTAGAATTTGGTACATTACCAAAAGAAAACCAAAACAAACCACTTAACTGCAGCTACTAAAGCCTGGCGGTAGGAGTAGGAGAGCCGAGGAAGCTATCCAACCCAATGCAGGCCTTTGTCTGCTAAGAGTCAGGACATGGCAGCCCTAGAAGGCTGGAGATAGAGCAGCAAGATGGAGAGACATTACTACAGAGCAGACGGCCAGGGACAAGCCTGAAGAGTAAAGAAAACTCACCAGCAACTCAAAACGCTGGCCACCAGGCCATTATACCTTCAAAATAAAAAGCTACTGAGATCCTCCATACTTCACACTGCTGGAAGTGAGGCTGCCAAACATAAAGAGATAACTGGAGTCACAAGAGTTCCCAGGTCTCAAACCCTGAAAATTATGGTTCTGAATCAACTTTCAGATGATCTGAATCACAGGTGAACATCACTAAGCTTTCAAATTATTTGGCTGTGTTCTTTCTAGATATATAATGATCAACAGTGTCTATTGATCTTAAAATTCAATTTTTTCCTATTATCAAATTATCTAATGTAATTTCATCATTAATGATATAGTTGATTCTATACATAAAAATTTGGTTAACTGTAAATATTCAGCAACGAATTCAAATGTGAAATCATATAAAAATACACAATAGATCCAACACCTAAAATTTAACATTAAAAAAATGTTAATTATGTTGAGTATTTTATTTTTTGTACAAATGTGTTTAAAGCACAGAGTAGACAATTTTGCATGTCAGTATGACCATTACCCTCATACTATAATAATTTAGATCAGATGTTTTAGAGAGGTGTCATTGGCAAAGAGATTTCAAAGTCGATATGTGAATGTAATGATTAGCATATTATTTTCTGTTCCCTTTGTGATTGCATTCTTAAATTCAAATGCATCAGCTGCTTTACAAATGTGGGCCATTAGTCAAAAGTTTCATTTAAAATGAGAATTCAGCAACATCGAGATGTCAAATCAACCATGTGTTCAGCAAGTTAGTTTCTTTTTCTGATGGGCTTACTTTTTTTTTTCTCCAGCCTCAGATTTTAATTGACTGGAAAGAAAGTTCTTTCTTAAATGTGTTTTATTTGGTAGCTATATAATTTCCCATTTTTCGAAAGCTGTCACCTACTCTGTTGTCCTTTTATAAAATAGATTTCTCTTTAAAAATTATTCTGATACTGAAATCTGATATTCCATGAAACAGTTTTGGCCAAGATCTCCAGTGAACTGCTTAATGCTAAATTTAATGAACTCTGGTCAGTCTTTATCTTCTTTGATCTGTCTGTGGTATTAGATACTGCTGGCAAAGGTTTCACATTGTTCATTTGCATTAATTTCTAAATCATGAATTATCTCAGTGAAAAATATAAAAATAAACATATAAAAGAAAATGTGAAATCCTTTGATTATCACTTCTCACTCACCTCAGTGGTAATGACTATTAATATTTTTGTTTGAATCTCCAGATCTCCTTTTACAAATATAAAAATGTTAAAGGCTATACTTTTATTATTGCTTTCTAGTCTTACTACATTACAATCAGAAAATATGAACTACATGATTCCTGTTTGTTTTAAAATTTATTGATTTTATTTATGAACAAATACACAGGATGTTTGCATCTGTGTTTCATTAATGTTTGTTGGGTCCAAAATTCTCTCTATATAAGTGATGAGATGTTAACTTGATATGAGATACGAAAAAGAGCTTAAGACAGATCCTCCTGTGTATAGAATTTAAGGAGGAAATGCTTTTAAAACCAATTAAATGAAGCTAAATCTGGACAACTCAGCTAGTTTAAGAAACATAAAAGGCTCAAAGACTGGAGAAACAGTTACCACCTTTGTCTTAAACCTGGTGAGGGGAATTTCCCAGGGAAAACTTTAAAGTTGAAATATGCTCTCCATTATGGAGAGATAGAGCCATGTAGTGCTTCTCTGAAAATGCCCATAAACCGTAAGGCCGCAGAGTGAAGGTGGTTGCACTGAATGACCAAAGCCTGGAACCATCAGGCCTCCTGACACCATTTTCTGCTGACCAGATGTAGACAGGCTATGTAGGTGATGGTACTGACCTGGGGCTCTTTTGGATTCTGATAAAAAGACACTTAAAAGAATGGAGATACCTCAATAGCAGGAAGCTAGAAGCAAATGCTTTATTCCTAGTGGATATAGGAGTCACAGGAGAATACTGAGAGTAGACATGCATCCAGCCGAATTAAGAAAACCACAGGAGAGAGCACCCTCATCCTGAGAAATGAGATTCTTTTAAGAAATGCAAGAAAACAATTCTGACCATCTGCAATGTCCAGAGAGCCTGAAGGTACCTGACCAACTAAATATTCAACTAAGTATGTCTTCTTTTGTAAAGTATCTGTTCATATTCTTCGCCCACTTTTGAATGGGCTTGTTTGTTTTTTTCTTGTAAATCTGTTTTAGTTCTTTGTAAATTCTGGATATCAGCCCTTTGTCAGATGGGTAAGCTGCAAAAATTTTTTCCCATTCTGTTGGTTGCCGATTCACTCTAATGACTGTTTCTTTTGCTTTGCAGAAGCTGTGGAGTTTGATTAGATCCCATTTGTCTATTTTGGCTTTTGTTGCCAATGCTTTTGGTGTTTTGGTCATGAAGTCCTTGCCTACACCTATGTCCTGAATGGTTTTGCCTAGATTTTCTTCTATTGTTTTTATGGTGTTAGGTCTTATGTTTAATCCATCTGGAGTTAATTTTAGTGTAAGGTGTCAGGAAAGGGTCTAGTTTCTGCTTTCTGCATATGGCTAGCCGGTTTTCCCAACACCATTTATTAAACAGGGACTCCTTTCCCCATTTCTTGTTTTTGTCAGGTTTGTCAAAGATCGGATGGTTGTAGATATGTTGTGTTGCCTCCGAGGCCTCTGTTCTGTTCCATTGGTCTATATCTGTGTTTTGGTACCAGCACCATGCTGTTTTGATTACTATAGCCTTGTAGTATAGTTTGATGTCCAGTAGTGTGATGCCTCCCGCTTTGTTCTTTTTGCTTAGAATTGACTTGGCTATGCGGGCTCTCTTTTGGTTCCATATGAAGTTTAAGGTGGTTTTTTCCAGTTCTGTGAAGAAGGTCATTGGTAGCTTGATGGGGATAGCGTTGAATCTATAGATTACTTTGGACAGTATGGCCATTTTCACGATGTTGATTCTTTCTAACCATGAACATGGAATGTTTCTCCATCTGTTTGTGTCTGCTCTTATTTCATTGAGCAGTGGTTTGTAGTTCTCCTTGAAGAGGTCCTTTACTTCCTTTGTTGTATGTATTCCTAGGTATTTTATTCTCTTTGTAGCAATTGTGAATGGCAGTTCGTTCTTGATTTGGCTCTCTTTACGTCTGTTATTGGTGTATAAGAAGACATACATGAGGCCCACAAACATATGAAAAAATGCTCATCATCACTGGTCATGAGAGAAATGCAAATCAAAACCACATTGAGATACCATCTCATGCCAGTTAGAATGGCGATCATTAAAAAATCTGGAGACAACAGATGCTGGAGAGGATGTGGAGAAATAGGAACACTTTTACACTGTTGGTGGGAATGTAAATTAGTTCAACCATTGTGGAAGACAGTGTGGCGATTTCTCAAGGACCTAGAAATAGAAATTCTGTTTGACCCAGCAATCCCATTACTGGGTATATATCCAAAGGATTATAAATCGTTCTACTATAAGGACACATGCACACAAATGTTCATTGCAGCACAGTTTACAATAGCAAAGACCTGGAACCAACCCAAATGCCCATCGATGATAGACTGGACGGGGAAAATGTGGCACATATACACCATGGAATATTATGCAGCCATCAAAAACGATGAGTTCATGTCCTTTGTAGGGACATGGATGAACCTGGAAACCATCATTCTCAGCAAACTGACACAAGAACACAAAATCAAACACTTCATGTTCTCACTCATAGGTGGGTGTTGAACATTGAGAACACATGCACACAGGGAGGGGAGGACTACACACTGGGGTCTGTTGGGGGGAAATAGGGGAGGGACAGTAGGGGTGGGGAGTTGGGGAGAGATAGCATGGGGAGAAATACCAGATATAGGTGAAGGGGAGGAAGGCAGCAAATCACATTGCCACGTATGCACCTATGCAACAATCTTGCATATTCTTCACATGTACCCCAAAATCTAAAATGCAATTAAAAACAAACAAACAAACAAACAAAAAACAGATGACCAGACTCAGGGAAAAAAAAAAATTCAACTAAGTATTCTACGCCTTCACCTCCTTTGGGATTCTCATTATTTATTTATATTTTAATTTTATGAATTTTTTGTTTATACTTTAACCTGTTTATACTTGTCTTTGCCTAGATTATATCATTTTTTGTTTAAGTTTGTGTTCTTTTTACTTAAATTATGCACATATAGAATGTTGGCCATTTGTCTGCCATGTCTCCTGAAAGTAGTTTTTCCAATGTGTATTTTCCTTATATCTTTTTTATTTTTCATTTTGTATACACTTATCAAACAAACAAACAAACAAAAAACCCAAACAACTGGATTGATAGGTAGCTTTATTTGGCCCCTATGTGCTGATTACATTTAGCAGCACTTGAATTTTTCAGTGCTTGGCAAACCTAGCTACACCATCTTCCATCATCCAGAATAAGACTCAGCATACTATGCCCCACACCTCAAAGGCCACATCTATGGGTCATATCCCGCTAACCACCTGGTTTATGTAATACACAAGCTAAGAAGATTTTTATGTTTAAATGGCTATAATAATAATTTTATATGTAAAATTATATTGAATTCAAATTTCAGCATTATTAAATATTTTATTAAAATCTATACTTAAGAAATCTCTTAAAGTTTGTTATATTATTTTGCTTGAAAAGTAACATTCATTCATAGTATCAGCATTTCTTTATCCTTTAGACATATGTGTTAGACAGAGTAACATGAAATCCTACTGGAAAAATCAAGTATCTTCAAAGGTCTGAATATTCACTATTCTGATTTTCCTATGCTGTTCATAGGAAAAAGTATGATCTCAATGTAGTCTGCATTATATATTTTCCGTTTTCTACCAATTTATATCCCAATAAAAAAAGAACAAATTGTAGTTTTTATTGCTTTGTTTAATCACAGCTTTTAAACTACAGTGCTTAGTTTCACTGTGAATGCCACAGGTCAGGAAGTCTATACAATATCATTTGTTAGAGAAGTAGAGTGTTTAAACACATAATATATTCAATACTATCACAGACATGACAATAATTACCAAGTAGTTTCAAATTAACACATCTTCTTCATGTAAAAAGTCCATTTTTCCATCCTAGATGCTGTAGTGGTGCTAATACAAATGATTTATACTCAAGAAATGTTTGATAAAAGTTAACTACCTTCTTGAAATCAGTGGGTAAATTTCTGTATGGGAGAGAAATTAATTTTTTTAAAAATATTTTTTTAATTAAAGCTTAGTAGACACTCAACATTTTACACATTCTATATAATAAACATTAAAATCCAACTATAATGCCACCTTACATTACAAAGTTTAAAAAGTGAAACAAAGCAAAACAAAGATTTGAGAATATGTTTTTTGTTTTAGTTATTTATTCAACTAACTTCCCCAGGCCACTTAGGCTTATCTCAAGTCCTTCAATTCTCCTACTAAATTTTAATTCACAAATTTATATTTATAATTTATATTCCAGAAAGTATTTTGTGCTGAAATGGAATCTTATGGAATACTCATATTATTATTATTATTTTTAAATTGATTTATTTTAGGTGCATACTAACCTGGCATTTCTCCGCATGTTATCCCTCCCCACCCTCCCCTCCCTCTCCACTCCCCACTGTCTCTCCCCTACCCCCCAACTGCCCCCACTGTGTGATGCTCCTCTCCCTGAGTCCTCATGTTCTCATTGTTCAACACCCACCTATGAGCGAGAACATGTGGTGTTTGGCTTTCTGTTCTTGTGTCAGTTTGCTGAGAATGATGGTTTCCATATTCATCCAAGTCCCTACAAAGGACACAAACTCATTATTTTTTATGGCTGTGTAGTATTCCATGATGTACATGTACCATATTTTCTTTGTCCAGTCTATCATTGATGGGCATTTGGGTTGGTTTCAGGTCTTTGCTATTGTACACAGGCCTGCAATGAACATATGTGTGCATGTCTTTGTAGTAGAACGATTTATAGTTCTTTGGGTATATACCCAGTAATGGGATTGCTGGGTCAAATGGAATTTCTATTTCTAGATCCTTGAGAAATTGCCACACTGTCTTCCACAGTGGTTGAACTAATTTACACTCCCACCAACTGTGTAAGAGTGTTCCTATTTCTCCACATCCTCTCTAGCATCTGTTGTCTCCAGATTTTTTAATGATAGCCATTCTAACTGGCATGAGATGGTATCTCAGTGCAGTTTTGATCTGCATTTCTCTAATGACCAGTGATGATGAGCATTTTTTCATATGTTTTTTGTCCTCATATATATCTTCTTGTGAAAAGTGTCTATTCATATCCTTCGCCCACTTTTGAATGGGTTTTTTTTTTTCTTATGTATCTGTTTTAGTTCTTTGTAGATTCTGGATATTAGCCCTTTGTCAGATGGGTAGATTGCAAAAATTTTTTCCCATTCTGTTGGTTGCCGATTCACTCTAATGATGGTTTCTTTTGCTGTACAGAAGCTCTGGAGTTTAATTAGGTTCCATTTGTCTATCTTGGCTTTTACTGCCATTGCTTTTGGTGTTTTGGTCATGAAGTCCTTGCCTGTGCCTCTGTCCTGGATGGTTTTGCGTATGTTTTCTTCTAGTGTTTTTATGGTGTTAGGTTTTATGTTTAAATCTTTGATCCATCTGGAGTTAATTTTAGTGTAAAACTGGATCCCCCCAGGTAGGGATCCAGTTTCTGCTTTCTGTACATTGCTAGCCAGTTTTCCCAGCACCATTTATTAAACATGGAGTCCTTTCCCCATTGTTTGTTTTTGCCAGATTTGTCAAAGATCAGATGGTAGTAGATGTGTGGTGTTTCTTTTGGGGTCTCTTTTCTGTTCCATTGGTCTACGTTTCTGTTTTGGTACCAGTACCATGATGTTTTGATTACTGTAGCCTTGTAGTATAGTTTGAAGTCCAGCAGTGTGATGCCTCCTGCTTTGTTCTTTTTGCTTAAGATTGTCTTGGTTATGTGATGTCTTTTGTGATTCCATATGAAGTTTAAAGTAGTTTTTTCCAGTTCTGTGAAAAAGGTCATTGATAGCTTGATGGGCATAGCATTGAATCTATAGATTACTTTGGGCAGTATGGCCATTTTCACAATACTGATTCTTCCTAACCATGAGCATGGAATGTTTCTCCATCTGTTTGTGTCCTCTCTTATTTCATTGAGCAGTGGTTTGTAGTTCTCCTTGAAGAGGTCCTTTACTTCCTTTGTTAGTTGTATTCCTAGGTATTTTATTCTCTTTGTAGCAATTGTGAATGGGAGTTCCTTCTTGATTTGGCTCTCTGTTTGTCTGTTATTGGTATATAGGAATGCTAGTGATTTCTGCACATTGATTTTGTTTCCTGAGACTTTGCTGATGTTGCTTATCAATTTGAGAAGATTTTGGGCTGAGACGATGGGGTCTTCTAGATGTACAATCATGTCATCTGCAAATAGAGACAGTTTGACTTCCTCATTTCCTAATTGAATACCATTTATTTCTTTTTCTTGCCTGACTGCTCTGGCTAGAACTTCCAATACTATGTTGAATAGGAGTGATGAGAGAGGGCACCCTTGTCTAGTGCCTAATTTTAAAGGGAGTTCTTCCAGGTTTTGCCCACTCAGTATGATATTGGCTGTAGGTTTGTCATATATAGCTTTTATCATTTTATGATACGTTCCATCAATACCTAGTTTATTGAGAGTTTTTAGTATGAAGGGCTGTTGAATTTTGTCAAAGGCCTTCTCTGCATCAATTGAGATAATCATGTGGTTTTTGTCTTTGGTTCCGTTTATGTGATGGATTACGTTTACGGATTTGCATATGTTGAACCAGCCTTGCATCCCCAGGATGAAGCCTACTTAGTCGTGATGGATAAGCCTCTTGATGTGCTGTTGCAGTCTCTTTGCTAGTATTTTATTGAAGATTTTTGTGTCGATATTTATCATGGATATTGGCCTGAAGTTTTCTTTTTTAGTTGAGTCTCTGCCTGGTTTTGGTATCAGGATGATGTTGGTCTCATAAAATGAGTTAGGGAGGATTCCCTCCTTTTGTATTGGTTGATACAGTTTCAGAAGGATTGGAATTGGCTCCTCTTTATACGTCTGGTAGAATTAGGCTGTGAATCCGTCTGGACCTGGACTTTTTTCGGTTGGTAGGCTATTGATTGCTGCCTCTGCTTCAGCCCTTGTTATTTATCTATTCAGGATTTCAACTTCCTCCTGGTTTAGTCTTGGTAGAGTACAAGTGTCTAGGAATTTATCCATTTCTTCCTGATTTACTGGTTTATGTGAGTAGAGCTGTTATTAGTAATCTCTGATGGTAGTTTGTATTTCTGTGGGATCAGTGGTGATCTCCCCTTTATCATTTTTTATTGCATCTATTTGATTCTTCTCCCTTTTCTTTTTTATTAATCTAGCTAGTGGTCTGTCTATTTTGTTGATCTTTTCAAAAAACCAGCTCCTGGATTTATTGATTTTTTGAAGGGTTTTTTGTGTCTCTATCTTCTTCAGTTCTGCTCTGATCTTAGTTATTTCTTGTCTTCTGCTAGCTTTTGAGTTTTTTTGAACTTGTTCCTCTAGCTCTTTCAATTTTGATGATGGGGTGTCAATTTTAGATCTTTCCTCTCTCCTCTGGTGGGCATTTATTGCTATAAATTTCCCTCTTGACACTGCTTTAAAGGTGTCTCAGAGATTCTGGTAAGTTGTGTCTTCATTCTGGTTGGTTTCGAAGAACATCTTTATTTCTGCCTTCATTTCATTGTTTATCCAGTTGATACTCAGAAGCAAGTTGTTCAGTTTCCAAGTGGTTGTGCGGGTTTGAGTATATTTCTTGATCCTGAGTTCTAGTCTGATTGCGCTGTGGTCTGATAGACTGTTTGTTATGATTTCTGTTCTTTTGCATTTGCTGAGGAGTGATTTGCTTCGAATAATGTGGTCAATTTTAGAGTAAGTGCAATGTGGTCCTGAGAAAAATGTATATTCTGTGGATTTGGGGTGGAGATTTCTGTGTATGTCTATTAGGTCTGCTTGGTGCAGCTCTGCATTCAAGTACTGGATGTCCTTGTTAATTTTCTGTCTCATTGATCTGTCTAATATTGATAGTGGAGTGTTGAAATCTCCCACTATTATTGTGTGGGAGTCTAAATCTCATTTTAGGTTGTTAAGAACTTGCTTTATGTATCTGGGTGCTTTTGTGTTTAGGGCATATGTATTTAGGATAGTTAGCTCTTCCTGTCGGATAGATCCTTTTACCATTATGTAATGTCCTTTTTTTGTCTCTTTTGATCTTTGTTGGTTTGAAGTCCATTTTATCAGAGACTAGGATTGCAACCCCTCCTTTTTTTTTGTTCTCCATTTGCTTGGTAAATCTTCTTCCATCCCTTTATTTTGAGTCTGTGCATGTCTTTGTATGTGAGATGGGTTTCCTGAATACAGCACACTGATGGAGGAAACCCATAAGTTTTCCAGTCTGTATCTTTTGACTGCGGCGTTTAGGCCATTTACATTCAATGTTAATATTGTTATGTGTGAATTTGATCCTGCCATTTTGTTACTGGCTGGTTTTCTTTCCCAGTAGTTGACTCATTTTCTTCATTGCATTTTTGGTCTTTGCCAACTGGTTTGCTTTTGCAGTGACTGGTACTTGTTCCTTTCTGTGCTTAGTGTTTCTTTCAGGAGCTCTTGTAGGGTAGGTCTGGTGGTGCCAGAATCTCTCAATAATTGCTTGTCCATAGAGGATTTTATTTCTCCTTCACTTACAAAACTTAGTTTGGCTGGATAGGAGATTCTGGGTTGAAAGTTCTTTTCTATAAGGATGTTGAATATTGGCCCCAACTCTCTTTTGGCGTGTAGGGTTTCTACCAAGAGATCTACTGTGGGTCTGATTGGAAAGGGAAGCCTCTGTGGGTGACCTGACCTCTCTCTCTGGCTGCCCTTAGCATTTTTTCCTTCATTTCAATCCTGGTGAATCTGACAATTATGTGCCTTGGCGTTGCTCTTCTTGAGGAATATCTTTGTGGAGTTCTCTGTATTTCTTGAATTTGAAATTTGGACTGCCTTGTTAGGCTTGGGAAGTTCTCCTGGATAATATCCTGGAGCGTGTTTTCCAGCTTGGATTCATTCTCCCCATCATATTCAGGTACACCTATCAAACATAGATTAGGTCTTTTCGCATAATCCCATATTCCTTGGAGGCTTTGTTCATTTCTTTTCACTCTTTTTTTTCTCTTGTCTTGTCTTCTCTTTGTATTTCATTGAGTGGATCTTCAGTCTCTGATATCCTTTCTTCTGCTTGATCGATTCGGCTTTTAAAACTTATGTTTGCTTCACGTAGTTCTCGTGCTGTGTTTTTCAACTCCATCAAGTCGTTTATGTTCTTCTCTAAGTTGGTTATTCTAGTTAGCATTTCGTCTAACCTTTTTTCAAGGTTTTTTGGTTTCTTTGCATTGAGTTAAAACGTGTTCCTTTAGTTCAGAAAAGTTTGTTATTACCCACCTTCTGAAGTCTGTTTCTGTCAGTTCATTGTACTTCTCGGTCAAGTTGTGATTCTGTGTTGTTGAGGAGTTGTGATCCCTTGAAGAAGAAGAAGTGTTCTGGTCTTTGATGGTTTCATTTTTTTGCATTGGTATTTTCCCATCGTTGTGGATTTACCTGGCTGTGGTGTCAGAGAGCTGCTTGATGAGGTCCCTTGTCTGCCTGTGGAGAGAAATTAATTTTAACTAGAAGAACAAAACAATGAGTTTTGATCTTCTCTCCTGAGTGACTAGCTTAAGATTTGGGGAAACAAAGAGTGACAGTTAACATATATTAAAAGTTCACTAAGAGCCATGCTCTAATGAAGGAAATTTATGTTACTTCATTTAATTATTACAGTTTCTATTAATATTTTAAGATGAGGAAACAGTGGCTCAGATAAATTAACCTCCCTGGAGTTACATAGCTATTAAAGAATGAAGAGTGATTCAGTATCTTTGAATACTGCATCAGGGAAGGAAATCTGACTCTGGCTTCTAGAGAAGTTTCACCTCTATGACAGAGGTCATAGGTACGCATATCCACTCAGTGTCAGTTCATTTCTCTCTCGTCAAGAGTTTAGGATGAACTGTAAACTGAGACTGAGACATTTAGCATGGGGTGAGGGGATTGCTACAGAAATCTATACCTCCTTACCTCACAACACTAACAGCCGGGCCACTGCTATCTATTTTGAGTCTACTAGGCCAAGACTAATTCTGCACCCCTTTTTAAATTGTCAGGCTTCATGATAAGCCCTGGCTCCTCTGTCCATGTTTTATTCTGTGTCTTTTTCTCTCCTTTCTCCAACTCCCCAAACTCCCTGTCTTCTCTTTATTTCTTAGTTCATCTTAAGCAAGAATTTGCTTAACCTGTTCTCTGAACTTACCCTTCACCTTCTTGCCATTGTGGAAACCTGGCTTTCTCTAGAATACTCTCCCACCCCTACAGCTCTATAAGTAGTGGGTTGTTTTTATTTGTCTGCTTGTTTTATTTTGTTTTTCCCTTATAGTGCTTATACTATCATGCTTAAATATTGGCTGGGCATCTTTTTTGCCCACTCGGCCCTGGGCCGAGTGCAGTGGTTCACACCTATAAAGCACTTTGGGAGGCTGAAGCAGGTGGGTCACAAGGTCAGGAGATTCAGATCATCATGGCTAAGCTGGTGAAATGCCATCTCTGCTAAAAATGCAAAAAATTACTTGGGTGTGGTGGCACATACCTGTAGTACCAACTACTTGGGAGGCTGAGGCAGGAGAATTGCTTGAACCTGGGAGGCAGAGATTGTGGTGAGCTGAGATCACGCTACTGCATTCCAGCCTGAGCAACAGAGCAAGACTCCACCTCAAAAAAAAAAAAAAAAAAAAAAAAAAAAGATTATTCCCTAAAACCTTCTATGTTTGAGTTCCACGTGATTGGATTAATACCCTGCCACTGCCATTTCACCCTCAGGTAATTGTCTCTCATTGCCTGATGGTTTTACTTCTGATAATACTCTTGTCTTTATTATATAAGTAGATGATTTTTCTAGCACTTTTCCTCTCCTCCAATTCTCCCAGCCTCCACACTTCCTCAGCTTCTTTCTCCATGATGATTCTCTAGACTTTGTCATTATCAATGACTGCAACACTTTTGCAATTTTTACTATGCATACCAATCACTGACCAATACCTTTGCTCTTTTATGCTCACTCCTTCCAGAACCCCTCTGCCAACAATTCAGCAGCTTTCCTGAATGTCCCATACATTGATTCTCTCACCATTCACTGTCCCTTAACCCCTTGATGTCCTTTTACCTATATTAGTTAGATTAAAATTTAAGTTAGGTCCTTACACAGCTTCTGCCTTAGCTGTAGTCTGAAACCAACACTTCCTGCTTTCCGACATCTACGACGTATTAAATAAATCCATAAAAATAGGGAATCTTCATTGTAAGAATAAGGTGTGTACTCCACAAGTATTTAAGTACTACATTGGGTGTGAAGGGGTACACAAGAAAGTATTTGTTAAGGTTTAAAGGTAAAGCTTGAGTACTCCAAAGCTATCATTAATTTTCCTTCGCTTTTGTAGTTCTTAAGGGAAAGTGGTGCACAAATAATGAAAGTCGTGCATGAAAAAGAACAACAATTTGATCAATACCTGGGAAAGTGTTTTATATGACAAAGCAAAGCTGTAGATAAGTTTGGATATTTTAGTGTGGCTTAGGTATCATGCCAAACTGGGGCATCCTATTGAATATTTTGAATCTGAATATTGGAACCCACGTGCTCACACATGCCTATGGAAAGAGAGAGTGATATGACTGTGATTATGGGGAAGATCTCAAGTCTGCCCAACCAGCCACACATTCTTAGAGCTAAGTCATAAAGAGCAAGGGATAGACTTCTCATAGCAAAAGAAGTCTTGTCTAGGTGAAAGAAAAAGAAGAGATCCTGATGCATTGATAGGGAAGAAGTGGGAAAGTTTGTTACCCGTAAGGTATAGTAAACTGATACATCACTGAATGTGGTTTAACTAATGTTTCATATTCTTAGCAATTGGATTCGCAACTCCTTTTCCTAGAAAGAAGTAGTAAAAGTAGGAAAATTCTTGATGGGGGAGAGTTTGATTGGTGGGGATCAGAAATACTCATTTGTTTATTTAGCACATTAATTTAGTAATACATGTGCTTCATGGTACTGAAGATGCAGTGACGAATCAGTAAGGTCCCTATCCTTGAGGGAAACTCATTTTAGAAATGAAAGGCTTAGATGCCAAAATACTTTATCTTGAGAGTTGTAAGTCATGATTTATTAGGCATCTGTCATCATCTCTTTATTATGTAAAAATTCTAATTGGGGAAAAAAACAGATCTTAGAGGTGTAGAACTTCAATTTCGTAAGAGCAATTAGAGTTAGATCTTATAATACATATCGCTTTAAACAATTGGCATTGGATATAAAAAATAGCTTTTGAAAACAACTGACATAACTATAGGAATCAGTTTCTATATATTTACATGGCAACAGCACAATAAGCACTTCAAACACTTTCTGGATAGAAAGCTGGGTGTGTGTGTATGCATGTGCATGTCTTGCAGACACATGTGTATGTACGTGACTATCCATATTTTAGTCTCCTTTCTTTATGATAGTCTGGGCTCTTAGCACTCTATGACTCCATGTTTTGGAATCTATTATGAAGTTGCTTGTTTTCTGAGAAAACTTCCCTTTGAAGAGAGAATGTTGAATCAATCAGAATCAAATATACAATCAAACAGAAACTTTTGGTTCAGATTGGTTATGTTTTATCTGACCTTTAATTGATAATTTATTGGGGTAAAAATTAGCTTGAAGTGATAGAAGTTTAGTAAATGTGATTTGCTTAAGTATGAGTTTCTTTTTGTGTCTAGCAAAGTCTTTTGTTTTCAAAATACTCCAAGTCTAGGAAAAATAATAAAATACATACACCTTATTTTATGCAGTAACATAATACTTTCCACAGAGAAGTTAATGAAAACGCTGAAAGGCAGAAGGTAAGAGACATGGAGAGAAATGCTGTTCTTCATTTTTTTTTGCGGGGGTCATTATCTTGAGAAACCTTATCATATGGAAAGAACCCGTGATCACTTTTTGTTCCCTACTTCTCCCTTATCTCCTTAATTCTTTATTCTTTTGTTCTTGTTCATATTCTTTGCTTTATTCTTTTTCTTTCTTCTTCTTCTCTACTGGCATTTTCCAGACTTGCCTGAAATAATGACACTTCCAGCTCTACTTCCTACCATGGGTGTGCCCTGGGTTGATTTCCTAATCATTTTTCTGCTTTGACTTCTTCCTCTGCAAAATGAGGATAGCAATTAGCAAAAAGAGTTAAAACAGACCATACATAGGAGTGCTCAGTGCAGCCCTTGGACATAGTTAAAGTTTAAAATAAGCATTATAGATAAATAACAAGGGTATAAACACTACTAATGTATAAAATAAATAAAACAATAAATTGTTAACAAAGCTTTGAACTGGACATACTTGAAGTCAGATTAAATGAGAAAACATGATTTAGGCTTAATATAAATGGTAAAACATGTATTCAAAACATAAAAATAGATCAAAGTTGTTCCTTTTAATTATTTGTCTTTCTATATTTTGCCCTAGTATTTAGCAAATGATAAATCACATTTGCCACTACAATCGATAGAAGGAAAAATGTTTTCAAGGCCTGTGATGAATAAAGGATTATTATGTTGAAAATAAGAGTCACAGCTGCACTTTCCATTTCACTGAAACACTGCTGCACCAATGAACAGAAATAGAATGTAAGAGCCTTTTGAAGAAATTCTTGTTAAAAGCCTTCTTCCTTTTAGTGATCCAATCCCATGGCAGCCTTTACGGAAGAAAGGATTTGGCTTTGTAGTGAGCACTGGTGCCTGCTGCAATGTCTGAACATGGATGAAGAAGAAAGTGTTGAATTTTTCATTGAAATTAAAGTTTAAATTGTAGAACTCACTTCTATAATGGAAGAGCATAAACGAACTCCAGTTCCTGGTGTCTTAAGAAAGTGGATAAAGTGCTGCTGCTCATTAGATATGGAGACTTCAATTGATAATTCTTATAAAATTATTTTATAAGAAATCTTATAAAAACTAAACCATTATTTAACAGTTTGTTGAAAATATACTACTTAGTGTAAATTTATTGATATTATTTCCTTTCCTAGGTGAGCTTCCTAAACTTATTTTCTACATTTTAATCCTCTAGTTCTCAAATTTATCAATGGCTCAAAGTGGATTGAGATCCTTCAGAATATAAAGATTTCTGAGCCTCATTTCTAGACAGACTCCAACTCAGGGTTCTGAAGTAGCAGTCCACAATGAACAAGCAATTAGGGGTCAGGAAACTAGGCCTATGACCCATGGGCAATGGCTCACCTTTGTAAAGCCTGAGTGGTTTTTACATTTTTAATCCAAGAAAGAAAGAAAAAAGAAAAAAATTAAAAAGATACAAAGCCAAACTATTTATTATCTGGCCCTTTACAGAAAAAGTTTGCAGACCTCTGCCCTAGATGATCCTGATTCGTTCCCTCTACAAATGTTTGATGATAGCTTATTTCATCTTGGGTATACTCCTTGGCTTGTGATAGGGAACACAGAGACCAAGAGACGAAAAGCAGCTAGTCTCTTGGTGGTTACAACCCAGAGATGAGGCAGTAATCAACATATAATTATCATTTGTGGGCTCAGAAATACATCAACAAGCTAACTTCAAACAGCAATGGGTTATGAAGAAAATATAACAAGAAAACGTTTTCTCCAAAACATTTGCACTAAACCCTTAATGTTCAGCTGGGACACGGTGTGATTTGAGGAGAACTTGGTTGGCAAAGGGAAGAGCCAGGAGAGAGTCAGGAATGAGCTTACAGTGTTCAGAGAGGCCAGCATGGCTAGAGAGTAGCAAGTAGGGGGAAAGCTAGAGGAGCTGTGATCAATTGTGATCAGAGAGCACATCACACAAACCTGGGCAGGTCATTGGGAGGAGTTTTATATTTTTTTCTAAGTGCACAGGTACTCATAGCCTGTAAACTCCATTGCAGACATATGCCTTAGAAATGAACTAAGTATGTTACTATTCTAAGATATAGTAATTTAACTTAAATAATTAAATTAAAAAAAGAAATACCTAAATGATGTTAGGAATGTTTATACTGCAGATCAAATTTGATACTTTTTTCTTACTTTGTGTTCATGTATAATCTTAAGGGATATAGAATTCAGTATTCTAGACTAAAATGTACTAAAATATATATTCAAGTAGTATTTAAAGAAGTTGAAAGCTTTAAAAATATTGTGAAATATCTTAACGAAAGTATAAGTGTACAATTCCATGTTCATTAAATATAATATTTTATTTAAAGTTATAATTTTATTCTTTAATAATCTTTTGTCCCTGATGCTAGGAACGTTATAACACATACGAAATATAAAGGAACTTTAAAAAGAGTTATAAATGTTGGTTTTAGGTTAACATTCTCTATGGCAACTATGATATATTATGATAACTTAACCATAAATGCAAGTGTGAGAACCCAATGAATAATTCATGCTGTCTGACCCTTACTTTATACATTAATTCCATTAGACATCAGTTTAAGCTTTCAATGGAAAATCCATTTAAAAATAAACTGAATGGCACTGAACGCAAATAGTAACAAGGACTCTAAGAGACTGTATGGGAAACCACAGAATTTATTATTTTTAAAAGTTAATTTTGTTAGTTACTAAGAAAGAATATAAATAATGCGTAATGTGTAGCTTATACAGCCAACACATTTCTAAATAGAAACATTCTGAATAAATTTTATTTTTTATAAGTCACATCTTATGCATCTGGCATTGAACTTAATTTATTTGAAGGAACAATCTGTGGGACTAAGGATATGCTAGTACAAGTTGAGAAAATAGTGATTTCTCAAACTAGCAGTTTCTCAGTTGCCTAGCCAAATCATCAATGACCCTCATGGCCTGTACTGTGTTTGTCTCCCAGAGAAAATTGTCAGCTTATGATGGTCACATTCACCTTTTAGGACCTCATATTTGTAAGTGATACATACATGTTTGCTGAAATAATAAATTAATTTTCTCTGGGTGCAAAATATCAATTAAAATATAAATAATGCTAAACTATGCACAAAGGAAAGACAAATAATACACATGATCAGTAGTACAGAACTGATATTGGTGCCTTTAAACAACACATTTCTCTGGGTCCCAGAGAAAAATCTGAAATGTATTTTCTCAGAAATAGGAGTGACTTTTACTGGGTGGCTCTGTATGTTAATGGATATAGTGATATACCAAGGAAACTGGAATGACACCTTCAGACCTGGGGATATTTGGTCTAATGCTGTCACTGACATTCCTTATTTGTTCTCTTCCCTTGTTCCTTTAGAAATGTATTTTTAGAAAGATGATGTTATTACTTTATAAAAAGGATACATGCTTATTATAAGAACTTTAGCCAATACAGAAAAAAAACTAAAATTATATCGCCCAGAAAGAGATTAATACTAGATGGATAGAATTCCAGGCATCTATGCCTATATTCATATATACAAACTGAAAGATAAAAACATTTGTAAAATGTATACTATTTTAAATATATAAATACATATTTATATATACTATTTTAAATATATAAATTGTTATAAGTTTATATTTAATAGGGAATGGAAGTACCTGTAGAACTTCAAATACATGTTTCTGTGTAAGAGATATTAATCTCTAAAAGCCTATCCAAGTTTCTTAAAATTATAAAAAATTTAAAACATTAGAGTCATATTTTTTGTAAACATACTTTTGCATAGCAGTAGTTGGCTCTCAGTTTTCACTATGAGGAAATTAGTGCATTTCCACTTTGACACTGTGTTCTAAACCTAAATTTTGTTATTTAGTTATTTTTAAGTTGATAAAAACATAGTAACTCTTGCATTTTGTTATATATTAATGATTTCCATTGTATTCAGTCTTTCTGTGGCTTTTCCACTTCTGATCTCAATTTAAATAATCTTCTGATTGACTAGATCTCACCATCTTTTGTTGTATGTATATATATGTGTATATATACACACATATACATATGTATATACATACATATATACACACATATACACATACATACATATGTATATACACATATATGCACATATATACACATGTATATGTGTATATATGCACGTATGTGTATATATGTATATACGTATGTATGTACATACACATACACGTGTGTATATATGTATGTACCTGTATGTGTGTACATGCATATATACACACGTGTATATGTGTGTGTGTGTATTTGTGTATATATATGAATATGTATATAAAAGTTCCTCTGGCCAAATCATAAAATATCATCAATTGTTATTGTTATTGTTTTTATTATGTTGCCTTTGTCATCTAATGGTTTCTGGTATGTATGTCATCTAATGGTTTCATATATATATATATATATATATATATATGGAGGATATATGTATCCATATATAAATATGGATATATCTATGAACATTTATATATAAGATATGAAGGATATATATCAATAAGGAAACACATGATCAATAGTGATAATTTTCTCATAAATTTCTTTAGAATATTTTTAATTTTCTTTGGTGGTTGTGTGTGAGTTTAAGTAAGAAGAGAATAGTGGTCACATGAAATATTGTGAAGAATTTTTCTAGTTATAACTAGCTTTTCTCAGTAGTATTGATTTTTGCATCTTCTAACCAAATATCTCTACTACAGTTAGGGAAAGCATGAGAACTCTCAAATCTTTTGACACATGGGTAGATGACATGTTTCACCCAATGTTTCTATTTCTTTTTCTTAGCACTCACTGCATGTGAATTACTCAAACACCATCTTGAAAGGGTCATGTCTAAACTGTGTCACTAACACTCCAATTTAAGCTTTCAGTTAACGTCTTACAGAGATGAGAAGACATCTACCCGAACAAATAACTGGATTTAGGCCAGATTCTCATCATGGGGCTTCCTATAGGCTGGGGAAGACATTGTGAGGGAGGCACTTTTCAACACTTGGTCTGAGACTGGTTTTTACCTCCAGTAACACATTTCCTAACTTGTACTGTTGAAGTTTAAAGAGATATGAGTGATTTGTGATCATCATAAGTCTAACAGTTATAAAATTTAGCATTAAAATTATCATCAGTACTAATTTAGTCAACTATTCTATAGACAAAGAGAAAATCAAAATTAGGAAGACTTTCCTTCCAGAAATGTGTTTTTCTGATAATTTCCCAATGAGAAAACTCTAGGTAATTGCATTTTTTAATTTATTGGCACAAATCTTTGCTGTAGTAAACTGCAGTTTTGTTATGGTTATAAATAAATTTTATGTTTTTTTCTATGAGGCTAACTGAATTAATAGTTACAGATACCATTTACTGATAATTTTGTTCTAGCTAGTGTTATACATTTTATAATTTTTCCATATTTAATTTTTACAAGAACTACATGCATCTTATTTCTGTTTCATAGATAAGGAAGTATATATACAGAAGTATATATACAGAGGGTTTAAGATATTTGACAAGATCACAGATAGAGCAAGTCTCAGAGCCAGGGCTTTAATCTAGTATTATCCAACTCTCAAACATTAAGTGGTATTTCTTCTGTGCATAAATCAAGAGACAAACATTTACTGAGCATCGTCCACATGCCAGGCACCGTTTTCTATCATAGAGAGATGACATCGAATACAGTAGACAAAAACTCTGCTGTTATGAAGCTTAAATTCTAGTGAGATCTTTGAGAAAATTGCAATGAGTGGTGCAGCTCTAGCGAGTTCTTGGTGAGTATTTATTGAATGAATACACGTAGGCATGCATGTTTGAATGGTGGCTAGTCCATTGGACTATCAAACACACTCTGAAAGGGTCTGTTGAAAATGTACCATTATTCAGATAAATGCAAACTAAAACTTTACTGACATCATCTTACCCCAGTTAAAATTGCTTATGTCCAAAAGACAGGTAATAAAAAATGCTGGTGAGGATGTGGAGAAAGGGAACACTTGTAAACTGTTGGTTGGAATTAAATTAGTACAACCACTGTGGAAAATAGTTTGGAAGTTCCTCATAAATAAAATTTACCGAAAAGAAATGGAATCAGTGTATCAAAGAGCGATCTGTACTCGTATGCTGTTGTAGCACTGTTTACGATAGCTAAGATTTGGAAGCAACCTAAGTGTCTATCAACAGATGAATGAATAAAGAAAATGTGGTATAGATACACCATGGAGTACTATTCAGCCTCAAAAGTAGGAGATCCAGTCATTTGCAGTGATGTGGTTAAATAAGCCAGACACTGAAAGACAAATATTACATGTTCTCAGTTATTTGTGTGATCTAAAATTCAAAACAATTGAACTCATGGACATAGAGAGTAGAAAGATGGTTACCAGAGGCTGGGAAGAGTAGACAGAGGCTGGCGGGGAGGTGGGAATGTTTTAATAGGTACAAAAAAAAAAAAAATAGAAAGAATAAGTAAGACCCACTATTGATACCACAATAGTGTGACTAGAGTCAATAACAACTTAATTGTATAATTTAAAATAAAGAATGTAATTGGATTGTTTGTAACCCAAAGGATAAATGCTTGAGAGGATGGATACCCGCTTTCAATGATGGGCTTATTTTACGTTGCATGACTCTATCCCATGTACTGCATAAATATATATACCTACCGTGTATCCACAAAAAATGAAAGTATAGCATTAAGATTGTTGTTCAAGACTAGGTGTACATACTCACCTAGTGTAAAATAAAAGTATGTTCTAAAGCTTCACACAGAATAAAAAAATTCTCCAGATCAGTAAGCATAAATAATATTATAATACAAATGTCATTCCTGTTTCGCTTTTTATTTTTTATAGGTGTAGAAAACTAGAGGCAGTTTTTAAAACTATTTAGACAATGGGAAAGTATTCAAAAACATTAGAAAAGGATAATAGAAGAAATTCTAATACAATACATAATCTAGCTGTATGTATAAACTGACAGAAGAACATATCTTTCTTCATTCCGTAGCCTATAATTATTGAAACTTGCTAGAAATAAATGTTTAAAGGGTAAAAAGCATCATTTGGATGTACAATGCTGATAATAATATGAGTGTAAAGCTGAGGTTTCCTTTTGTTATGTAATACAGAGGCTTATGTATATAATAATCATATTTTCCAAAAAACGAGCTAAGAAGAAAAAAAACAGAACATTTAGTTCTTAAGTAATTATAGGCCAATATGTTTAGTTTTTAAAAGCTTATAGTTTTATTTTTGTCTACACACTACATGCAGATAGTTTTAAGAGGCAAGTAATACTATAAAAACTTTATTTAGAGATTTAATTTGTTTTAACTTTTAAGTTCAGGGGTACAAGTGCAAGTTTGTTATATAGGTAAACGTGTGTCACGGGGGTTTATTGTATGGATCATTTCATCACCCATGTATTAAGCCTAGTACACATTAGTTATTTTTCCGATCTTCTCTCTCCTCCTATCCTCCACTTTTCAATAGGCCCTAGTGTGTGTTGTTCCTCTCTCTGTGTCCATGCATTCTCATCATTTAGCTCCCACTTATAAGTGAGAACATGTAGTATTTGGTTTTCTGTTTCTGTCAGTTTGCTAAAGATAATGGCCTCTAGCTCCAGCCATGTCCTTGCAAAAGACATGATCTCATGTTTTTTATGGCTTTACAGTATTCCATGGTGTATATGCACCACATTTTCTTTAACCAATCTATTGTTGATGGGCATTTATATTGATTTCATGTCTTTGAGATTGTGAATAGTGCTGCAATGAACATGTGTGTGTATGTGTCTCTATAATATGATGATTTATGTTCCTTTGGGTATCTATCCAGCAACGGGATTGCTGGGTCAAATGGTACTTCTGTCTTTAGGTCTTTGAGGAATTGCCACACTGTCTTCCACAATGGCTGAACTAATTTACACTCCCACCAACAGTGCATAAGCATTCCTTTTTCTCCACAACTTTGCCAGTAACTGTTATATTTTGACTTTTTAATATTATAATATCCATTTTGACTGACATGAGATGGTATTCCATTGTGTATTTGATTTGCATTTCTCTAATGATCATGGTATTGCTCTTTTATTTGTATGATGGTTGGCTATATGCATGTCTTCTTTTGAAAAGTGTCTGTTCATGTCCTTTATCCACTTTTTGAATTTTTTTCTTGTAAATTTGCTTAAGTTCCTTATAAATGCTGGATATTAGACCTTTGTCAGATCCATAGTTTGAAAATATTTTTTTCCATTCTGTAGGTTGTCTGTTTACTCTGTTAATAGTTTCTTTTGCTGTGCAGAAGTTTAGTTTAATTAGATCCCATTTGTCAATTTTGGCTTTTGTTGCAATTGCTTTTGGCGTCTTTGTCATCAAATCTTTGCCCATGCCCATGTCCTGAATGATATTGTCTAGGCTTTCTTCCATGGTTTTTATAGTTTTGGGTTTTACATTTAAGTCTTTAATCACTCCTGAGTTAATTTTTGTATAAGATGTAAGAAAAGGGTCCAGTTTCAATCTCAGCACTATTTATTGACTAGGGAATCTTTTGCCCATGGCTTGTTTTTGTCAGATTTGTTGAAGATCAGATCATTGTAGGTGTGTGGCCTTATTTCTGGGTTCTCTATTCTGTTGCTTTGGTTTATGTGTCTGTTTTTGGTACCAATACAGTGCTGTTTGGTTACTGTAACCCTGTAGTATAGTTTAAAGTTGGGTAATGTGATACCTCCTGCTTTGTTCTTTTTTGTCGAGGATTGTCTTGGCAATTTGGGCTCCTTTTTTGTTCCACATAAATTTTAAAATAGATTTCCCTAGTCCTATGAAGAATGTCAGTAGTACTTTAATAGGAATAACACTGAATCTATAAATTGTTTTGGGCAGTGTGGCCATTTTAACAATATTGATTATTCCTATCCATGAGCATGAAGTGTTTTTCTTTTTTAAAAAGAAAACAGAAATGCTGTTTTCAATTATTTTAGACGTTTTAAAAATTTACCAGATTTTCAAATAATATGCATCAAGTTCTCATTCTTTAATTACCAATTTTCTATTAATTTTTTTGGTTGGTAGATGAGATTTTTAAAAAATTATCTTACACTCACTTCTTCCTTCTCTTATCTGGCCAGCATAGTTACATCACATGTTAAAATAAATTATTGTGACTATACAAATATTATTTATTGATTATTATTGTACCATGAGTATACAATGTTTACACTTCCTTTCATGTTCATTTTAATATTGATAAATTGTTTGCATCTAGGAAATTTACTTTTATTATTCCCTTGATGATTTATCTCTGTTATCTTCCCTCTACATTTTACAGAACACCTATTAGTTAGACTTTTGACCTCCTGGATAGATCCTGAGACTTTACCATTTTTTTCTGTCCCTGCTACCCCACCATTTAAAAAATTATTTCATTTCGAGTTAAAAACAGTTGTCACTTTATTTTTTATTTCAGAGTTTGCTTGCTTTTTTCTTTGTTTAACATTTCTTTTTTCTTTCTTTTAATCTCTTTCTTCTCTCTTCCTTACCACTCTTTGTGACACTACATTTTTGTTGCATAGATGTAAGATAACCTTTCTCTGAGGACTTTTTTTTTTTCTGGGCTTAATGTTATCTCTTGTTTCTAACATTCCTTTTTCCATGAGGTTATTTTGGCTTCACTCTTCCATATCAAAGACTTTTCACAAAGGCCCAGATTCCTTGGCTATCTATTTAAAAATAAAAGTAAGACACTACAAAACTGATATTATGCCAGGTTTCATTCCTCTGTTGGCTGTCCATGTCCATGTTCATATAGTGTAGTTGTAGTTTAAAAATGTCATTTATTTTCATTAAAAATTGGATACATGTTTCTTTTTCTTATTTTTATGAAGTAATTTTGCTGAGAGTAATAATCTGAGAAAGGGTTTTTTTTGGTGTAATTTTAAAATTAATGAGTATTACATTTAATGGCCTACGATTTGCTAACTTCCACTTTCAGATCTGTCCCCAAACAATTCAGTCTTTCTGCTTATATCTAATTAATCTAGATTCAAATTCAGACATGTTTTATCAAAAACTTTTTATTGGAACTTAATACTCTGTTTTCTATATAGTCTTTCAAGACTTAGTGTAGCTTTATAGTTTTAAATGTTAATTTCATTAATCTGACAATTATTATCATGATATCTACTTATCTTCATCATTACTTTGAATATTTATTCATTTATTAAACTAGCAATGTCTGATAGAACTTTCTAAAATGATAGAAATGACCTACAGCTGCACCATCCCGACATGGTAACCTCTAGTCACATGTGAATGCTGAGCATTTAAAATGTGGTTAGTGTGAATAATGTACTGAATTTTAAAATCAACTTTAATAATCTAACTTAAAATGTAAATAGTCATATGTGGCTAATGGCTACCAAACAAGATTCTATAGCATTAAATAAATACCTATTACATTTCCACTGTTTGCTGGGCACTCTTTTAGAGACTAGGCTATATCAGCAACAAGGACAAAGAAATCCGAATTTTGGAAGCTTATATTCTAGTAGGAAACACAGTTAGTAAAACAAATAACAAATACATATATTACATAAAATATTAAAAAGTTATTATGGGAAAATTAAAAGGAATAGTTGGGTAACAGAGTGCAGAGTGCTGAATGTGGAAGGTAGGTAAAATACAGAAAATATCCCACAGAATAAATCTATTACTGTATTAAGATAGGTAAAAATATTTATTTCATATTATCACCTTCCCACTTCCTGCAGGTAGGATAACATTTTTTCCACTCTGCTGTCCCTTCCCATAATTTGCCATACAGTTTGGTTTGTTAATCATTGTGTTTAAAAATATGTTTCTAATCCTTCTTTGTTTAAATTGATTTATTTAAAAAATGTAAGGCTGAGTGCACTGGCTCATGCCTATAATCCCAACACTTTGGGAAGCCAAGCCAAAGTGCTGGGGGGATAGCTTGAGCCCAGGAGTTCGAGACCAGGCTGGGCAACAAAATGAGACCCTATCTCTACAAAAAATTAAAAGGAAGTTGTGGTGGCCATCTGTGGTCTTAGCTACACAAGAGGTTGAGGTGGGAAGATAGCCTGAACCCAGGATGTTGAGGTTGTAGTGAGCCATGTTCACCCCACCACACTTTAGCATGGGTGACAGAGTGAATAATTGTCTCATAAACAAACATACTCTAATAAATTGCCTCATAAACAAACAATCTAAGGAATATGTTGTGACACAAATTTTGATATGTCTTTATTCAGTATATGGAGACTGATTCGCTTCTTTAAATATTACAGAGTGCTGATTGTGGAAAGTAAGTGAAATATAGCAAATATTCAACAGAATAAATCTTTTATTTAGTCTATTAAGATAGGTGAAAGTATTGATTTCCATACTTTATTTTGGTGGTATTTACATTTGTATAATTGACATAAGTTGTTTTGGCACTCTCCATTCATTTACCTTTCTCCTGTTGAAAATATCCCCAATACCTCTGCCACACTCTCAAGTCATGTGGTTTTGCAGAGGCTTTGCAGAGGCATGTGACCTAAATTCTGCCTCAACTGGTAAATTCATTACTGTAGCACTGATGATTTTTCAGGGACAAGTACAAGCTTAATTCTGGTCAGGAAAAGTCAGACTCAAGATTGTTTGAAGAAAGCGAGATTCTCACTCTTTTTTTTTTTTTTTTTTTTTTTTTGAGACAGAGTCTTACTCTGTTGCCCAGGCTGGAGTGCAATGGCATGATGTCAGCTCACTGCAAACTCCGCCTCCTGGATTCAAGCAATTCTCCTGCCTCAACCTCCCAAGTAGCTGGGATTACAGGCACCCAACATCATACCTGGCTAATTTTTTGTATGTTTCATAAAGACAGGATTTCGCCATGTTGGCCAGGCTGGTCTCGAACTCCTGACCTCAGGTGATTCACCTGCCTTGGCTTCCCAAAGTGCTGGGATTACAGGCGTGAGCCACCACGACTGGTCGAGAGATTCTCTTTTCTTTTTCACTTGAACATAAGAAGATGCTGAAGCTAGAGCCTCTAGAGTCACCTGCTACATTGGGAAACCTGACAGTAGAGTCAGTAGAGCAAAAATACTGGTGAAAGAAGAAGAGAAGAGCTAGTTATTGTTGTGGCTGTTTTAGTAACACGAACCAAAAATCCTCCCCTTTAAACTCCAGCCACTTAAGTTAGGTTTCATACTTAAAATGAAAAGACCACTTCTCAGCCGTTTTTAGGAGCTGCTGAAATCACTGCATTTGAGCCAGGAGATCTCAGTTCCCCTTAACTCTGCCTTTGATTATCTGCATGGCTTTGGATCGATCACTTTATTCTCCAGTCCTGGCTGCCAAATGTGGGAGTTAAATGAGACATTCTCTCTGATACCTCCTAGGTCTATCATTCTATAAAGCAGCTTAATGTGAGCATGTGACTAAAAACACCATGACATGCCCTGAAGTTCTCCCAGACTAGAACACTTGAAGTCTGTCTTCTATCAGCTGTTCACAGAGGTGGAGCCAGAACTTATTTGCACAAGTGCCTGGCTTAACTCTGTTCAAGTGTTGGTGCCTCCTGCTAAAACAATCATTCAGTGGCTCTGAGACCTAAGCTAGAGCCTGCCCAGTCTCTGATGCATGGTCCAGCACTGAGCCAAAATATGTTGTTTCCAGGAGAAACATGTCCATATGGACTGCTTAATTTCTATTCCTTGAAAAGGTCATAATTTTTTTTCCTATGTTAGAAAATTACTGTGGAATGACTTTTGAAAAATTCCTGATAGTGAATTAAATGCTCCCTTTGAGAAATGTTGACTGTGGTTTTTAAAAATTAAGTTAAACAAGCTTAAGAGACACATATTCCTATGCGTTTTGCCATGTTTAGAGGCCATTTGCTTCAGTAGTAATGTGTTGGGGGTCTGCTGTCTCCATATATGACTTCTAAAGTCAGGCTGGTCATTTTATCTTAGCTCTGTGGCTTGACCTTTTACCACCTGGGTGAATTTGCACAATTCACTTAACCTTTCTAGGCGTCAGTGGTCTTAAACATGTATAAATTATAAATTTGTAAATGAAGATAATAATAGTATATATCTCTTCGGATTCTTGAGGATAAAATGAGAAAAATAAAATACTGAGTAGAGTGCCTGGCATTTAGAAAACATTCATTAGCACATGCAAGAAAGACATCTGGTTATAATATTGTATATATTTACATTTGCACACATCACATGTGTCATGCACATGTACACATATATGTATTTTACATGTCTTATATGCTATATTTATTGAATACTGAATGTGTTACCATTGTATTTTTTCCTTATTTCACATATGTATTTCTATATGAGCAAAAATTCAGAAGTGGCCTGTTTTATGGTTTGCAATGTAAATTATCTGATTGTACATCTAAATGGATTATAACAACTGAATAACTTCCAATTTAAACACCTCATTGTGTACCATGAGGAAAAATCATATAAATTTAGCTCTAAACATTGGCTTGCCTATATAACACCTAACTTGAAGTTTCAAGGATCATGGCAAATATAACAGCAAATGATGTGTTATAGGATGCACAACTCTGCCAAAACCAATTGCATATATTTTTCCATTGTGACTTTAAATGCCAATAAGAATTAAGATTTTTTTGTTTGCTAAAATATCATCTGTTACTGTGAAAGTGAAAACAAAATACTGTCTTCTGAGGCATTGTTACTTATTGAGAAACAAGAGGTTTATATAACCATTTAACTCATCTAGCCTGTGGAGAGCTAAAGATTACATTTAACTAGTTTTCCACTTCTGACTTTCTGCCTCAGTTTTAATGAACTATATGAGTATGGACTAGCCTCCAAGTCTTAAATTCACACATAGTAGTGAACAGTTTATAATTGCCATTTAAATAACAACTCAGTAACAAGAGCTTTTATATATTTCCACAGATATTGCCTAAAGAATTTGAGATTTATTTTTATATCTTCTGTTGATTACAAAGTTTCAAATTTGCAAATCAAAATCTTTCTTCGGTTCTATTTTATAATGGCTAACATTTTTAGAAACAAACACAAAAAGTGATGTAAAACTTTAGAACTTATAAATTCCAATAATTTACTAAAATTATTCATTAAACTTTGGTTTAAATTTTTAAAGAAAATAGCATTGAAAATGTGTTTTATTTTTAAAAATTCTATTGTTCAGTTTGTCTCTAGTTAGACACATATTATAGAAGAGAAATAAATTTTGGCACTCCTGGTAAAGCACTACTCGGGAAATACAGGAATTTATTCTTTTTCTTGCCTTTCATGATTTGAATTCATCTCCCTTCCATACAGTCCTGACTTCCCAGAGTTTCACATATTTATGGAGTACCTCTTGAATAGTAACCATCAGTTTTAGGTGCTAAATTTACAAAGAGAAATCATATATGAGCCTTTTGCCCTGTTTTTCATCCTTTTCTATCTGGAGAACTATTCATCCTTCAACTCTTAGATGGAAAATTCTCTCCTTCAAGAAGAATTTTCTCTTTAGGCAGCCTTGATAGTGCTACATCTCCCTTGAACTCCCAATATATTCTGTACAAAGAGCTACATAATCTATAGCGCTTTTAGAGCCTTGATTTGCTTACATGCCTGTATTCCCCTGATAAGCTTCAGGTCTCTAGGAAGTGAGGACTTTGTTTTACTTGACTTTGACTTTCCCACCTAGCATTATGTTTTTCAAAAAGCAGTTACGTTATTTCTTTGAATGCAAGATAGAATGACTGAGCTCACAGCCTAATCTAGTTCTACACGGAGAAACTGTCACCTGGAATGATTCCATCTTTCTGAAATTTAAGACCTCCTAAATCCCAGAAAAGAAAAGAAAAGAATGTATTAAATCTCTTCACTCTGAGCCTATTTTCAAAAGTTAGCTAATTTATTACTATGCTCACAGATGATGCAGGTTTTATTGAAATTTTGTCATATGAAACTGATTGTAAATTCACAGAGGGTTGTAAAGACAGTATAGAAAGGTTCTGTGCCTCAGTTCATTCAGTTTCCTCTGCTGGTTACATCTAATACAGCAATAGTGCAGTATAAAAACCAAGAAATTAGCATTGATACCACATGTGTGTATAGGTCTGTGCCATTTTATTGCTTGCAGATTTGTGTAAACACTATCACTATTAAGGTACAAAATTATTCTAACATTGGCATCCCTCTCAATAGCCCTTTAGAGTCACACCCATCCCTTTCTCCAACTATCCCTGACCATTGGTAAACAACACTTTATCTCTGTCTCTATAATTTTGTAATTTCAAGATTGTAATCTAAATGGAATCACATGTGTCATACCATTACCACATTGTTCATATAGGATTTATAACAGTCAATTGTTGTAACACTTTTTAAGTTGAAGTGAAGTGTAGCAGCCTTACCTACCTTGTACTCCTTTAACATCCCTCATTTATAATTGTTTTAAATATTTTCCCTACATACATTTAGAACATCAGATAGTGATATAATTATTGCTTCAACTGTCAAATATAATTTGGAAAACTCAAGAATAAAAGAAATGCCTATTATACTTACCTATAGTTTTTCTTTTTCTGTTTTTCTTCCTTGCTTTCTGATGTTCCAAGATTCTTTCTTTTATCATTTGTTTTTTGTTTAGCAATTTTTCTTTAGCCATTTCAGTAGAGTAGGTCTGCTGTGGACAAATTACAGTAGTCTTTCTTCATCTGAAAATGTCTTGATTTCCTCTTCATTAATGAAAGATATTTCAGTGTATATAGGATCCTATGTTGACAGTTCTTTTCTTCCAGTACTTGAAAAATGTTGTGTCACTTCCTTTTCACCTCTATAATTTTTGATGAGAAATCTCCTGTCATTCAAATTGTTTTTCCTCCATAGGCAAGATTTTTTTTTTCCTACTGCCTTCAAGGTTTATATTTGTTTTTAGTTTTCAGAAATTTCACTGTGATGCATTTTGGCATGGATTTCTTTGGTGTATCCTATTTGATGTTTACTCAGCTTCTCGAATTAGGTAGATTTACATCTATTCCACCATTTCAACCATTATTTTTTAAAATACTATTTCAGCTTCTCTCTCCTTTTCCTCCAGAATTCTGTTAACATGAATTTAGAGCTGTTGTTACAGCCCTACAGGTCCCTAAAGCTTTATTATTTTTTTTAACAGTCCACTTTCTTCTGTTGTTCAGATTGAGTAATTTCTATTATTTTATCTTCAGGTTCACCAATCCTTTCCTCTGTCTCCACCATTGTGCAGTTAGATTCATCTATTAAGATTTTATTTTGGTTATTATATTTTTTATTTGTAAGATTTCTGTTTAGTTATTGTTTTCTAAAAACTTTAATTTTAGGTTCAGGGGTACATGTGCAAGTTTATCATATTATGGTAAACTCATATCACTGGAGTTTGATATACAGATTGTCACCAAAGCACTAAACCTGGAACGCAGTAGTTATTTTTTCTGCTCCTCTCCCTTCTCTTATCTTCAATCCTCTGGTAGGTCCCAGTGTCTATTGCTCCCCTCTTTGTGTCCATGTATTCTCATAATTCAGATCCCACTTATAAGAAAATGAAATAATTTAGTTTTTTGTTCCTGCATTAGTTTGTTAATAATAAAGGCCTTTAGTTTCATCCATGTTCCTGCAAAGAATAGAATATTGTTCTTTTTATGGCTGCATAGTATTCCATGGTGTATATGTGCCACATTTTCCTTATCCAGTCTACCATTGATGCGTATTTACATTGATTCTATGTCTTCGCTATTGTGAACAGTGCTGCAATGAACATACATATGCACGTGTCTTTAAGGTAGAAAGATTTATATTCTTTGGGTCTATACTCAGTAATGGGATTGCTAGGATGAATGGTAGGTTTTTTTTTAGCTTTTTGAGGAATCACCACAGTGCTTTCCACAATGATTGAACTAATTTACACTCCCACCAACAGTGTGTAAATGTTCCCCTTCCTCTGGAACCTCACCAGTATCTGTTATTTTTTTGACTTAATAATAGCCATTCTGACTACTGTGAGACTATCAAGTGTGGTTTGTCAACACGGGAGCTATGATGCAGGCCCGCGGGAAGTATCTGGGGCTACACTGCAAGCAGATGTGTCTAAGCTGGATGAGGATGAAAATCTAGACTCCTTACTCAACCTTCTGAAACAACCCCAGGAGAGGACAGCTGACTAAGGTGTGCCCAGGTTGGACTGGCTTGATCCCATGGGCAAGGCCACCCTGCAGAGTTCTGGTCTGACAGTTCCCTTATGGCTAAAGTCTTCTATGAGAGCAAGTTAAGCCCAGGGTGATGGGTGTCCCTGGCCATACACCACTACAGATGCTCCCACACCAAACTCTCTGGGATCCTCCCTGGCTGGAGAATTGGCTTGAGTTCTGCCTCTGCCATTTCTTAAGCAGCTTTCCCCAAAAACTCAGGTGTTTGAGGTGGTAGAGAGGTCTCCACCTGCTGGGATTCCAGAGGCCCATGGCGAGAGTGGGTTGTTCCTTGTGTTCAAATCATCCCCTCTGCAAGAGTCATTGGGGGCCAGGAATGAGTCCCAGTTAGCAGTAGACCTGTGCAGGGTTCCCAACTTCCTAGTTTTTCTTTATGTGTTCTTTTCTTTGCCAATTTTTTTTTTTTTTTGCATTTTTGTCATACATGTTCATAATTTCTCATCGAAGAATTTTGTCATGGCTATTTTAAGATTCTTGTCAGATAATTTAACATCTGTTTCATCTTGGCATTTGTATCTATTGATTGTCTTTTTTTATTTTTTGAGACAAGGTCTCACTCTGTTACCAAGGATGTAGTATAGTGGCATGATCATGACTTACTGTGTTCTCAGACTCCTAGGCTCAAGCAGTCTTCCTGCCTCAGCTTTCCACAATGCTAGGTTTATGGGCTGATTGTCTTTTTTTTTTAAATTGTGGTAAGAACACTTAACATGATATACATCTTCTTAACAAATTTTAAAACGTGCAATAGAGTGCTGTTAACTATAGGCACAAGGTTGTACAGCAGATTACTAGAATGTACTCATCTTTTTTTAAATGAAATTTTGTGCCCATTGATTAGTCTGCCTTTCTGCTAGACTCTGGAAATCACCAGTCCATTATTTAATTCTACGTATTTGCCTATTTTAGGTACTTTAAATAAGTTGAATCATGTAGGAGTTGTTCTTTTGTATCTGATTTATTTCACTTAACTTAATGACTTCAAGGTAAACCCATGTTCTCACATATTGCAGAATTTTCTTCTTTTTAAGGCTGAATAATATTCAATTGTATGGTTGCCTTTCCTCTTTCAAATTGAAATTACCTTTTCTCAATCAGATTTTAAGCATGACAAGTAATATTTGAATTTGAACATTTTGGGTTTTATGTTATGAGACTTCAAGTCTTATTTAAATATGTCTGACCTCCTCCGGAACCATGCGCTCTGTGGAAGGGGGCATTGACTTTTTACTGCCAGAAGAGGGTGGAAGTTTAAGTTCTTTACTCATTTTCATTTGGCACCATGGGAGGGGACAGGCTTTTTATTAGTTTAACAGGGATGGGAGTTTTAACTTCCCTCTAGGTCACTAGGGATGCCTACCTGCCTGGGAGGGGCAGGGGTGCCCCATTACTTTTTCCCACATGGCCTCCAGTGATTCTTTGGGAGAGATGGCCTGGTTACCTCTGGGCAGTGGTAAAATCCTGATTCTCTGCAGGTCTCCACTGACATTACTGTTGGAGTGGAGGGAAGGGAATGCTGACCTCTTAGACTCCTTACTCAACCTTCTGACACTACCCCAGGTAGGAAGTTGGGGCACCTGGCATGGATAGAAGTCTGGGCTCCCCACCTGCCTTGTGCTGGCTGATGGCAGAGGTACCATATATTATTTTCTCTAGTGTTTAGCTGAAATAAAGAGGTTATCATCTAAGAGTTTTCTCTCTTTATAGGTTTCCTGTCTTCTTATTTTTGAGCTAGGGAGAAGAGGCTTTTCTTTGTGCTTCGTTTTTGTTTGTGCCTGTTGGTGTTTCACAGTTGTTGGTTTCTCTAACATTCAGTTCAGGATATATGGGCTAGAAAGGCAATCCAAGTAACTCATTGCTGTGAATTCCCTCAAGTTCTGAGGTTCCCAGCCTGTCTGTCTTCTTTCTACCTTTCAGAGTCTTCTTATGTTTGTTTTATGTATAATGTGCATAGTTTTCAGCTGTACTTAGCAGGAGTAATACAGAAAGTAACTGAAGGTTTATCTATTAAGATTTTAATATATTTTTAAAAATATTATTGTAAAACAACTAACTAGAGGCTTTAAATTTATTTTTTAAAATTATTTCAAAGAATAATAACAAGAAAAAGTGAATAGCTAGAGAAAACATGATTATGGTTGGATGACTTAATATTATCAAGATGTTAGTTCTTGTCAATTTAACTAGTGAATCACTGCAATTCCAATTCTTATTTCAGAATAAATTTTTAAGGAATTTCTTCAACTCCAAAACCTTAAGTAATTTGGGGAAAAATAGGTGCAAATGTAGATAAATGCCTGTGATAATGATGGTCAATTTTTTTAAGTTAGATCATGGTTTTTTTTATTTTTAAAATTTCCATTTATGTTTTACATTCAAAGGGTATGTGTACAGATTTGTTACAAAGCTATATTGTGTGATGTTGAATTTGGGCTTCTATTGATCCTATAACCTAGAAAGTAAACATAGTATGCAACAGGAAATCTTTCAGTCCTTGTCCTCTTCCTTCCCCTCCCCCTTATAGAATTCCCCCTTATTTTTCTCATTTTTATGTCTATGTGAACACAAGATTTAGTTCCCACTTATAAATGAGAACATGCAACATTTGGTTTTCTGTTTCTTCATTAATTCATTAAGCATAACTAGTTCCAGCTACATCTATGTTATGGCAAAGAATATGATTCTGTTATTTTCTATGGCTGTGTAGTATTCCTTGGGAATATACTTCATTTTCTTTATACAATCCACCATTGAAAAGCACTTGGGATTCCATGTTGTTTCTATTGTGAATAGTGCTGCATGTGTCTTTTTGGTAAGACAATTTATGTTCCTTTGAGTATATTCTCAATAATGGGATTGCTGGATCAAAAGGTAGTTCTATTTTTAGCTCTTTGAGAAATCTCCTAACTGCTTTCCACAGGGGTTGAACTAATTTGTGTTTCCACCAACAGTGTATAAGTGTTTCCCCTTTTCACCCCAGCCTCACCAGCATGTTTTTTTTTTTTTTTCGAGTTTCAATAATAGCCATTATGACTGATGTGAGGTAGTAGTTCATTGTTTTGCATCTCATTTATTTGCGTCTCTCTGATGATTAGTAATGTTGAACATTTTTTTCAAATGTTTATTGGCTATTTTTATATCTTCTTTTGAGAAATGTCTGTCTTTTGCCCACTTTTTGATGAGATTATTTTTCTTGTTGATTTGTTTGAATTCTTTATAGCCTCTAAATATTAGAATCTTTATAGAATCTAAATATGAATGCTTTGTCAGATGCATAGGTTGCAAGTATTTTCTCCCATTCTGTAGGTTGGTGGTTTACTCTGTTGATAGTTTATTTTGCTGTGCAGAAGCTCTTTAGTTTAAATTCCATTTGCCTATTTTTAATTTTGTTGCATTTGCTTTTAGGATCCTCATCATAAATTCTTTGCCAAGGTCAATGACTAAAAGAGTATTTCTTAGGGTTTCTTCTAGAATTTTTATAGTTTGAGGTCTTATGTTTAAGTCTTTAATCTATTTTGAGTTAATTTTTCTATATGGTGAAATGTAAGGGTCCAGTTTAATTCTTCTGCATACAGTTTTTCCAACACTGTGATGGTTAATTTTATGTACTAACTTGTCTAGGCTATGATGCCCAGTTGTTTGATAAGACACCTGTGTATATACTGCTTTGAGGGTATCCTGTAGATATAATTAATAGCTGCCATTGGTTGACTTGAAGTAATGAGATTACCCTTGATAATATAGGTGGGTCTCACTTAGTAACTTGAAGGCTTTAAGAGCAAACAATAAGGTTTTCCAAAGAATAGAGAATTCTACCTCAAGATTGTAACATAGAAATCCTGCCTGAGTTTCTAGTCTGCTGGCCTGTCCTATTGATTTCAGAGTTTTCATTCTTCACACTCACATGAGGCAATTCCTTAATCCTTTGCCCATTCGCCCTGAGAACTCGGTGCTTGTTGCTGCAGTGTTTACCCCGAGATAACTTTGCCATGAAATATCTTGCTTTTATTATTTTTGCATTGCTCTAGTATATCAACTATGAAAACAAAAGACATCATTCTATTTTTGGCATTCTGTTTTTATTAGTGGTATTTCCATTTACAAAATATAGTAATTCTCGACCTCTGAAAATGTCAAATCCTAGAATATGTAGAATTCCTACACATGATGTTAACATCATTCTCGAACAGTTGTTAACCAAGGATTCATTTGATGAATCTGATGTTTCTGAAATAGATGATTCTGATGTTGGCGCTGTTTAGAAAACTCCAAAAGCAGTTTTTATATTTTATTTTTACATTGAAAATCAGTCAGATTTGCTTCATCCTCAAAAAGTGTGTTTATGTAGAATAAGTGCTGGCAGCAAGCTGCACTTTGTTTTTTTAAATGGTGGAGAAATGGTTAAAATAAATCTCTCTGATTTTTTTCTCTCTAAGATCTATCTATCTGTCTATCCGCCTATCTTACTGGTTCTGTTTCTCGAGAGAACACTGACTGACAAGCACTGTTACAATCGATATGCTACAAAACTATAGTGATTGAATTTTTAAAAAGAACAGTGATGAAAATTTTAAAAGGAAGGAAGAAAAAGGGGAATAGAAAAGAAAAGAAAGGGAGAAAGGAAAACAAAGAAGAGGAAAAAAAGGACAAGAAAATAAGTCATTGTGGTAATGGTAGAGGATTATATCAATAGATCAATGGAACAGACTATAACTCAGAAATAGATTTGTGGATATATACAAACTTTATCAAACAGAGGGCACCACAAGTTAGCAAACCTTAAAGAGAAAAAATATAGTCGAATCTTTACATTACACTATACACAAAGCTAAACACCAGATAGATTAGAGGTATCAATGAATCAATAGATGTAATATTCTTTGTTTCCCTCAAGTGGGCTGCAGCTTATTATCTTCAATTGTTGCAGTCCATGTCTTTTTCTTTATTGGCTTAACATTGAGTTTCCTTTCCATAAATTCTGTATTTCATGTTTCACAGCTTTCATTGAGTGTTATTAGATGGCAAACATTGTACTAGGTACTTTATGTATCTTATCTCCAATCCTCATAACAACCTAACATAGCAGATATGATTACTGCCTTTGTTTCTTTGAGATGAAGTCTCCCTCTTGTCCCTCAGACTGGAGTGCAATGGCGTGATATCACCTCACTGCAACCTCCACCTCTGAGGTTCAAGTGATTCTTCTGCCTCAGCCTCCCGAGGAGCTGGGATTACAGGCACCTGCCACCATGCCTGGCTAATTTTTGTATTTTTAGTAGAAGTGGGGTTTCACCATGTTGGTCAGGCTGGTCTTGAACTCTTGACCTCAGGTGATCTGCCTGCCTCGGCCTCCCAAAGTGCTAGGATTACAGGCGTGAGCCACCGTGCTCAACCAATATTCTTAAAATTGAATTTTTTTTTTCACAAAAATATTAACAACCTGCTGACAATCTGTCAGAAATCATTCACAATATCTAAAACTGACAGAGTATTTGAAGTATTTGATTTACAAGATAAAAGAAATAAACATGAAAATATATAAACAAAACAACATAAAACTGAGAAAACAATAGGCAGTCACCAGAATAGAGAATACAAATATCCAAGAAAAATATGGACAGATGTTCAGTATTAGAATTGTCACAGGATACAGTTTATACTAAAAATATTGGCAAAAGATACCCTTAATACTAGTGGTATTGGCAAAGATTGAGGTAAGATAGTACCAGATATTGGTGAGAATGTGTGGGGTTGGGAATGAGAACTGAAATGTGTCACTATAGTAGTGTATATGAATATATCTTTCCTGGCCATGTTCTGAATGTAATAAGTAAAATTTTGTTAAATATTATGACCCAGGGAAACAGGTTTTCAGAAGAGAAACTTTCTCACAAGCCAATCAAGGAATTTGATGGCATTCAACATTACTTTCAGTATGGCAACTGGGACATGGAAATAATTCAGGTGTCCATTTCAAGGAAATGAGCAAGGCAATGTGTTGAGTGTATACTATATAAAAGCTATGCCTTCCAAAGAACTGGATGTACATAACAATGTGAATAAATATTAATAATGTAGTGCTGATAAAAAAAATTAAAGCCATAAAAAGATCTGTGGTATTTTCAAATACCATTTTTGAAAGTTAAAAACACAGGTATTCAAAACAACCTATAGATTTTAAAGAGATGCACAGATATCTAAGGACATGCATTAAACATACTAAGGTGGATGGGCATGGTAGGGAGGGGAGGGAAGAGTGGAAATTGGCAAGAAAGGGAAAAACAAAATAATCAGAACGTCCTGCAAAAGGTGGACCATGACCAGACCAGTATAATGATCTCAACCTTCAGAACCCAAGATACAATCAATCAATCAATAAAGTAAAGAAAGGAAATTTTTGGACAGATCCCAACAGAAGCAGATCTGCATATGCTGCATAAAATGTGCACTTTTAACAAGCTCCCAAGGCCATTCTTACACATGTGGAAGTTTGAGTTTAGAGTGTGGAATTGGGACTCAAGACATCAGATTTACTCCTAGTTCTGCCAGTAATATGCTCACAGTCTCCTAATTCTCTATGCCTCCATTTCCTTATTCTTCATTTATTACATAGAATTTACCTTATCTGACTCTTCAGTGAGGAATTTTTTTTAATGCAAGTATTTTAGAAACATGTCAGTAAAATGATTATTCAATTTAATTAAATTTTATGTACAAACTAAGGAGTTCAGGACTCAGATTTTGTACAATCTGTAGAAGGAAACAAAATAGAGACAAATCCTGCAGAATTTGGATGATGGGTATATTTAATTAGGAAAATTGCCAGATCAGTTCTAAAATAGAAGCCAAATATAAAACAGGCAGGAAGCCAGTGTAGGGTTCTTCCAACAGAGGTGGGAATTTATATGTTGTAGGAGGAAACCACATGGAGAGCCCATGTATTTTAAGCACTAGGATTTTGGCATCCAGAGATTTGTTTTTACTTTACAGCCTGAAAACATGCAGCTTACAAGAATAAATAACATTTCTTGAAACAGTTTTTCTGGAAGACAAAGATTGCTTTCTATTTTGCCCAATCTGGACAGGAAAAATGTCATTACTATTCCCTTTATTTCCCTGCCCAATTATGTACTTAAATTTAGGAAAAGGAAAAATGTAATACAAATGCGTAATACTATCCTGAAATCAGACACTATATACAGAGGTTCTTCATTGAAGGGATTTTGTCCTTCCCTGCCTCATGGGTAGCTGGCAATGTCCGGAAACATTTCTGGTTGTCAGAGCTGGAGTGAGTAGGATTGCTGTTGGTACCTACTGGGTAGTGGCCAGAGATGCTGCTATATATCCTATAATTCATGGGATAGCACACACAATGAAGAATTATCCTACTTAAATTGTTCACATTGCCACTGATGAGAAACCCTGTTGTGTAGTATTACTTCATCATTCTGTTTATAACATGCTTAATTCTAATGAGCTCTCTAGGAAAAATCTAGTAAATCCTCTTACATTTGTTTTATAGACAATATTATAGTATTGAATATACGCTTATGACTGCCCACTATCCATTTAACCATCTAGCTGTTTTTCACTCACTGAACTAGTGTGCATTGGCTATCTACTATGTGTCAACAATCATTCAAAGCACTCCAAAGACAAGGAAGAATAAAACCCAGTCATTGTATTATAGACAACCTCAATTCATGTCTTATAATATAATCTAACATAGTATAAAATCATCAAAAAACTAGCATAGAAGAGAGAATATATATTGCTATACTGTATAAATTAATATAATAAAATCACAACATTTTAGCATGATAAATACTGTAACATATATATATATGAAAGTCTAAATACCCAAAAAATGTCAGTATTTTAATTAATTTTGCATTTTTGTAAGAACTCATTGCTCACTTCTGGAAATTCTTCAAATAGATTTTGAAAGTATGTGGTGTACTGTCTGTTCACATCAGAGATGATCAATACAATGACACATGCCACATACAGGTAAGATTAAAGAGATCTTCCCTGAAAAATCATCATGATGAGGCTTATTTTTTATGCACTAGTGCAGCCAAAGTATGAACAATCAGTATATTAAAAATTCAGAAAATCAAAGAAAAAAGTATCATCTTATATGTTAAAGGAGGAGAAAATGGCCCATAATATATTCAATATGTGTGGACTTGGAAAGTCTCTGTAAAGAGAGCAGACTCTTTCCTACTTATTTCAAGAGCTACTCACCAAAGTTTTCCTATTGCAAATCTCCTCCATTCTGTTTAATTTCTTTTCCAAATTTTTAGAAATTGAGTATGAAAGTTGCTATTCATATTTAAGAGTAAGCCTATTTATTCATTTTCTTTTCTAAAAAATGATTTTGAGATAAATTTGACACATGAGAAGAGGGACTTCACCAAGTTTTGTGATAATAAATTTGCCCTGGTCAGGCAGAGCCGGTTTCATGTAAGGAATTTCTGGGGAAGGAGTGGCCCAGGAAGCTGAAGCTCTGTAGGAACTGGCCAGGAACCCCAGGAGATGCTCTTTGATTCCAGTATCTCCAGAGAGGAGATAATAAAAATTCTTTACCCAGAAATCTTATAGTGGCTCTGCCACAAGTCAGGAAAGTGCTAACTTCAAAAGCATTTTTCCGAGTCTGAAAATTATACTGCTTTCTATAAGTCTGTGTGATGAGGTGGTCCACATGTTTACTGATGCACTAGCCTTATTGAAACTGATGTCCTTGACTCACAAAGGAAAAAGCAATTCAAAGCAGTACAAGAAAATAGACTCAAGGATTGTTCCTGTGTCGTGAACTGATGTGTTTCCTAACATATCTGACTGGACCAAAAAAATAAAATGTTAGAGATTTTGACATAATGGAGACATATGGAACAACTGGTATATGCAATTACTTTTTATTTCTCATTAAGGAAGTTGTAAATGTTCTGTCATAGTTTCTTAAAATAGATAAACAGAAATTTAGAAAAATTCGAAGCAAGAACAATTGTCATGTACCATAGAAATTACCCTTCTAAGTAAATTTTAACATATGTTTATCAATTTCATTTTCAACATGTTCTTTTCAGAAAATACCTTTAGCTCCACTATGTTTACTCTTTTTAACTATGTAAATCAATGTGTCATTCCACTGAAATACATTCCATACGAACAAGAGAAATCTATCTGACATACCAAAGGCTTCTATAGAAGATAAGATACAAGCCTAAGCATGCAATATTCTCAAATATCATATGAATGGAAGGAAAAAGTAAAGGTGTGAGAAAACCTCTGAGGCCAAAAGGCAGACAAATAAAAAAATATTTTGCACATTTTCAATTTAATTTACAAGTTGTACAACTCCAGGAAGGAAATATATATATATATATATATTTGAACAATCATATATGTCATGTGCTGATGTACTTCATAGACTTTTTTGTGCCCAAGGAAAGTTGTCAGAAATGTCATGAGGAATGACAAGAACAATAGAATGCTTAACCCAGGTGTCCAAATCATCACTTCCCCATATAATCAAGATTCTTAAAAATTGTGGAAAGGGAAGAACAGAAACAGCAGAAAGGGAACAAATAATTCCTGCCGTGGATTAGCACTCTCTTAATTATGCTGCCAATTTCTTTCTTTTCTTTAAATGTTTATTATTTCTAGTTATAAAAGTGTATATTTGTTGCCAGAATATTAAAAATATGCAAATAGCCCTTTTAAAAGATATTGTTACCACCCAGAATTTAAAGTATATTCCTCCAAAAACATTTTCATCTTAACCTTAAGATGAAGGATGACTGGCAGGTGTTGGTGCTGATTTTGCAGTCCTACTCAGTGTACCTGGACTATGGACAACTCATGTCAGCCTCCTGCCATCAGTAGTGATCTTGAGAAGCCTACCAATGCATCTCAGTCAGTCTTCTTTCTGGAGAAGAGGATGAGAAGGAAGGAAATGGAAGGGAAATAATTAGTAAAATAGGATAAGATGAAGATGATAGTATTTGTATTCAGAAGATTAACCCTCAGCAGTGAGGAGAATGGGGTCTTCTGGGAACTAGGAAATTACATCCTATAGGTGGTTCCTTATTTTACCTGCCAAGTATTTTCTACTGTATCTAAAAACAAATATACTGCAGGCCTTTGTATCATATTTTAAAGAAATACTTCAATCCTGGACATTGGTAGATGGAATAAAGGACATTGTGTGTATGTATGTACCTATTTTTCTTATTTTCAGGAAAGTAATAATAATTGTAACTTGTATTAGCTGCTTCCTATATGTTGTGCACTGTGCTGGACTTTACATGCATTATTTCATTATTTTTGTTGTTTTATTGATAAAGAAACTGAGTAGAAAAGGAAAGGTATAACCGAAAGTTAAAAAGTGGCAGAGCCTGGGCACAAAACCAGTTAGATCTGATGCCAGGGCCACTGGCCTCCACCACACTTCCCTAATACTTGCCACCCCCACAACTGTGTGGACCATTTTTAAAAAGAATAACTTTCGGGGTATAAGATTTCAAAAAAAATTCTTAATACTATTAATTATTAAAAATTATGAGATATTATTTTTAAAATGTACTTGTGGAAAGCAAGTGAAGACTTTGAAAGAGCCAGCCCCTACTGATTAACATTGTCCTCATAAAATAAATTTCTTTTAATCACTTAGTGGTGATGTATAATGTCGTATCCAGTTAAAGAGTTTGTCTCATGTCATTACATCATCTTTATATTGTATTTTAAAAAGACATACTGTCATGAGACAGAAATAATAATTCCTGATCCATCCATCTTTCAAACATAGCCATATGATCCTAAAGACACTGATAAAATAGAAACAAGAAATGAACTAGTTGGATTTACATTTTGGAAGTGTTTTAACTCCCTCAAATAAATAGAGCAAGTAGTAAGAAAAAGCCTTTTACAGTACCTGTTGGCATCTTAGTGGGTTAAAAAATAGAAATTACCTGTTCCGTACTCATAAGTGTGATAATATCTAAAATATTTGAAAACAAAACGGCAGGGAGTTGTTGTTTAATGGACAAAAAGTTTAGTTTTCCAAAATAAAGAGTTCTGGAGAATGGTTGCATAACAATGTGGATGTACTTAACACTACTCAACTGTACACTTTAAAAAAGGTTAAGATGGTAAATTTTATGGTATTTGCATTTTACCAAACAAAATTCAAGTAAAAATGAAAACAAAATAGCACTGGTCTCAGGTCAGAGTTTTCTCTCCTGGCCTTCTCTTCTGCCCCCCTCTGAGTCTTCCTTTAACTGAATACATTCAGTTTGTGGGTGAAAAAAGAACAATTTTCTATTATAATCATCACAACTTTTAAGATATGTCAGTGGTTTACCTGACTTTTAATTTGTATACTTTCTCATGGTTACTATAAACACTGAAGAATTACTTGCTTTCAGAGTTGATAGATAAAAAAGACCTCTCACTATGGCTTTCCTTTTCTTACTAGAATTTTTTCTGCATTTCTCTAGGAATTATCACAGTGAATGGCAGCCTTGATCACCACCCCTGCTAATTATGTTTTACATAGGTTCCAAAGAGGGTATGACAAAATGTAACGCTCACTGCTTGGCAGTCCCAAAGAGATGTGAACAGATTCCTTTAGCTCGTTAGACACAGAGTTGGAAGGGCTGTTTCTCATGGACACTTGGGCTGTTTTTTGATATATGGCAGCTCTGTAATTAGGCATAACCCCACCTTCTTGTCAGAAGCCAGTTTTGGCATGTCAAAGATGGAGTCGCTTGGTAAACTAATCTTTAGGCAGTTAACTGTAAAAAACATGAGGTAGTACCAAGAGTCCAGTCCCAAGAGTCCAAGCTACTCCTCTGTACCAGAGATTAAGACCACAATGGAATTCCAGCATATCAGTGCTGCTTGGAAAATGTATATTTTCCATCTTAATCAAAACCCAGTTTCATTATGGTTCCTCCTACTGGGTAATATTTCTTTTGGCTTTAATCTAAGTAGCAGTTGCCCAAAATAGAATCCCCATTCTGCTATGAGTCAAACTCAATTGTATTGTTGATCCTAGAGTTTGACCAGCTTCAGAGGGCCAAAGTTGGAAATAAAGGATCAAGGAAAACCAACAACTTTCTCAAAACACAGACTGGAACACACGTGCCTCAGCACAGCTTTGCTGACCCAGCTTCTCCTTCGAGAATTTGGCTTGACTTTGAGGGGTTCATTTTCAGTGAGGTGAATGAAGAGTTGGCAGTCTGGCTCTCATTTACTGTAATTGAGTCAGACAATTAAATTGCCTCCCAGTTACTGAAAATGTAAACCACATACACGGTATGTGGGTCACAGCATTCCAGTGGTGCATGTCCAGTATAGTGACTTAATGCCTGGATATGGAGGACACTTGAGTAAAAGCAGTACAGCACGCTGGCTCAGCAGATGCACATGCATGCAACAAGAGCAACAGCAAAAGTCTGTAGCCTTGGAAGATATCCTAGAATCAGTGCTTCAGCACATGGATTTATTTAGACAAAAAATGTGTCAGCTTATCATTGTGCTATAATTTTTGGATAACTTTCCTTAAAAATCTTAAAATGAAGCATGTTTTAAATATATTTTTCTTTACACAGAACCCTCCCCAAAATTCTCCATTTGTCTTCCCAAAATCAAAGTTGTACTTAAAGATGTAAAATAAACATTTTTGCATTGAGTACTTGGAGGAAGGCCGACCAATGTCTCATTCTCAGTTCGTGACGTGATGTAGGCTTTGGAGAAAGAAAGTCAACTTAGTGACATTGGCAGAATTGAGGAAAAGGGGTAGATTGTGCATATGTTTAACTTGACTTACTATGAATGCCAGTGCTGTCAATTGATGATTTTAATATAGGTGGTGATGAGGAAGCAATGTGTTTTATAACCTACCTTACCTTCAGGTTAATAGCTGTTTTTAACATCTTAAAATCTTATAATACAAAAATAATATAAACATATAATACAAAAATTCTTATAAGAAATAGACTATTAAAAGTGTTACTTAAGAAAAAAGTATTTGATCTGTATTTGGATTTTCCTTGGCAAATCTTACATCTCAGGGCTATAACCTCCCACTCTATAAGGTTTTTGGTATCTGGCTCCATCAGCACATGTTGCGTGTTAAAGGAATGCTTTTCTAGCCTAGCACAAGTAGAATCACCAAGATGCATTTGTATGCATGTATGTGTGTGTGCCCCAGCCAGGGATATTTCCTATGAAAGCATCTTCACTGATTCTTATTTCAACCCATTCGCATACTTAGCATACCATGTTCATAGAATTATATTAAGAGTTTAATGAGGAAAACCAGTGTTTTCCTGGTGGGCTTGCTCTCTAATTCTTCGCATTTCTATTCTGAGTGTTCTGCTTATAAGGTTATCTTCATTAGCACTAATATTTCTCCAATAGTCTTGGGTTAAAAGATAAAGTCTAAAACTGTGAGTCTGGCTATTATTTTTGCCACCGACTTTTATTACTTTTATTTTGAGTGTAATAAGGTTATCCATTTCTCATTTCAGAGGAACATATTCATGCTAGTTCCACCTCTTTCAGGCTTTCTCAAACCAACCTTCTTGAAGCTTCTCTCATTCTAAGGACGGAGCCAAGTGCTCCATGTTAAAGGTATACATTGGCCAATTTCCAAGTGTATGCCTTGACACAGTGATAGAAGAAAATACAACACTAATGGTGAAAAATAGTCATTATACCAAGTCCTGTTCCCATTAATTACTTTTTACATTTTCTAATTCAAGGGATGCATTAATTTCTATTTCAAGGAATGCATTGTGACGTTTAGGGAAAGTGATGAAATAACGTGGTTAGTGTGTGTAGGTCCTATGCTTTAGATAGTCTGACAAATTGTATTAGTCTATTCTCATACTGCTATGAAAAATTACCCAAGACTGCATAATTTATTAAAAAAGAGGTTTAATTGACTCACAGTTCTGCAGGGCTGGGGAAGCCTCAGGAATCTTTCAATCTGACAGAAGGGGAAGTAAACATGTCCTTCTTCACATCATGGTACGAAGGAGAAGTGCAGAGCAAAAGGGGAAAAAGCCCCTTAAAACACCATCAGATCTTGTGAGAACTCACTCACTATCGTAGAAACAGCATGAAGGTAATGACTTCCGTGATTCAATTACCTCCCATTGGGTCCCTCCCACAATATGTGGGGATTATGGGAACTACAATTCAAGATGACATTTGGGTGGGGACACAACCAAACCATATCATAAACCTACACACAACATATACAATTTTAGAACATGGTATTAAAAATAAATTTTAAATCTTAATAAGCATCTATATCATTCTTGTTTATAAAACTCTTTGTACTACGTCTTTGTTATATAAAAGTTCCTAAATAGCCAGCATAAATAAAATACAGCAAAAGACAAAATTATTATATATATTACATTATGAAAACTAATTTAAAAATTATTTCATAATGAAGAATTATAAAAGACATCAAAATACCAAATACATTTTCCCCCAAAGTTTCCAAGGCACAAAGCATATCCCAAATATCACCTAGAAATGCAATGAAAATGAACTCTAAATCACAATAACAATTAATTTATAAATACCCACGTCTGCCTCTAATAAGAAACATGGTTACCAACTTAAAGAAAATAACAATTTAATGGAGTATAAGAAAATTTGAATGACAAGTAATAAAATGTTATTTTAAAAGATGTCAGTAACTTTTCCCAAATTATAAGAGAACACTGACAAAATCCCAATGAAACATTTTAAGTAAAAAATAAAGAAAAAAACTATAAAGTTAATTTGAAAACCCTAAATTTACTTTTATTAAAAAAATATGTTCAGAGGCTGGCATCATTGTTCAGTTGTTGAGTATGGAGTAGGAAGAGTATAGATATTGTTAAAATAGGGGGAAGCCTGAGGGAGTCAAGATGGCCAAATAGACAAACCTCCAGAGCACAACACCCAATGAGAGAGATGCAGAAATTGAGAGATCTCCTAGCTCCAACCGAGGTACCAGGTGCATTTCAATGGGTCTGGTCAGATGGTGAGCAAAGCCCAGGCAGGACAGACTGAGGCGAGGAGGGGTGCGGCTTCAGCCAGAAAGTGCATCTGACTGGTGAGTCAGAGTCTCCCCATGTGGCATTCCCATCCAGATACAGCACTTTCCCCAAAGCCTCAGCAGTATAGAGAATGGGGGAATGTTTGCCAGTCAAACACCAGGAATTACAAGCACAGAGTTGAATAATAATCCAGGATGGTGTCCCGGATTGGCGCACAGATCTAAGCAAACCTATAAACCCATAAGCTGGATGGGAGAGCCTGCAGATGGAGCTATTGCCCCCTCCCCCTGCCTGGAGAGAGAGGAAGCTGAAAGTGAGAAGACAGACTGTACAGCTGGGCGGGTCCCTACCCACTCCCACAAACCCCAGAGGGCTGAAGCACTAACTCTAGTGGGTTATGCAGCCAGTGCCTAAGTCTGAGCTGAACCCTGAATGATACAGCCCTGTGGAGGAAAGACACAACCCACCATTAAAGAGGTGGGACTAGGCTTCATGTTTTAACAAAAAACACAGGAAGCCTACATAGCAACGGCACAGTGTTCTTGACCACCCAGCAGTGCCTCCAGGTCAGAGGAAGAGGCAGGCCTAATCTTCCAGTGCAAACAAAAAAGACACAGGAAGCTTACAGCAAAAGAAAACATCATTAGAGCAAACTGGCAACCAACAAAATGGGAAAAAAATTTTGCAGTCTACCCATCTGACAAAGGGCTAATACTCAGAATCTACAAAGAATTAGATATACAAGAAAAAAACCACCCCATTCAAAAGTGGTTGAAGGATATGAACAGACACGTTTCAAAAGAAGACATGTATGAGGCCAACAAACATGAAAAAATGCACATCATCACTGGTCATTAGAGAAATGCAAAGCAACCTCATGTTAAGATACCATCTCACACCAGTTAGAATGGTGATCATTAAAAAATCTGGAGACGAGATGCTGGAGAGGATGTGGAGAAATAGGAACACTCTTACACAGTTGGTGGGAGTGTAAATTAGTTCAACCATTGTGGAAGACAGTGTGGCGATTTCTCAAGGATCTAGAAATAGAAATTCCATTTGACCTTGCAATTCCATTACTGGGCATATACCCAAGGAACTATAACTTGTTCTACTATAAAGACACATGCACACATATGTTCATTGCAGCCCTGTGTACAATAGCAAAGACCTGAAACCATCCCAAATGCCCATCAGTGATAGACTGGATAAAGAAAATGTGGCACATATACACCATGGAATACTACGCAGCCGTAAAAAAAGATGAGTTTGTGTCCTTTGTAGGGACTTGGATGAATCTGGAAACCATCTCAGCAAACTGACACAAGAACAGGAAACTAAACACCACATGTTCTCACTTATAGGCAGGTGTTGAACAATGAGAACACATGGAGTCAGGGAGAGGAGCATCACACACTGGGGTCTATTGGTGGGACTAGGGGAGGGATAACATGGGGAGAAATGCCAGATATAGTCAAAGGGGGAATAAAGGCAGCAAACCACCTGGTTGTGTATGTACGTATACAACAACCCTGCATGACCTGCACATGTACCCCAGAACCTAACGTAAAATTAAAAAATAAAAAAAAATTCAACATCTGGAAGAAAACAAAAAGCAAAATTGAAAAATGAAAAAAAAAATAGTGAGAAGCCTCACCTCAAGAGTGACAGACACCAAAGGCAAACAAATAGAATTGGAAAGTGTGATAAAACAAGGTTCAACACAAGGAAAGCAGATAGAATTGGTGGCCAATTAGAGGGAAGGTGATACAGGCTGAATGTACAAAATATGAAATGCTCCAAAATCCTAAACTTTTTGAGCACCAACATAGTCTCAAATACTCTTTGGAGCATTTTGGATTCTGGATTTTTAAGTTTGGGATGCTCAACTTAATACAGATACTCCAAAATCTGAAAAAATAAAAAATCTGACACTTTAGTCCTAAGCATCTCACAAAGGAATATTTCACCTGTATATATCATTCTCAAACATCATACCAGAAATCCCAAAATCCTAGTAGCAAATCTAAGTAGAAATAGTACATAGAAAATAGTCTAGACATAAAAGTATAAAAGAGACACGACTTCTTGTCATTGGTCTGACCAGGATGCAGTATGTGAGTGAGTTGGCATGCATATACAAAAATAAATTGGGAAGAATGACGAAGTTGTGAATGAAAAGAAAATGGGATAACTACTACTATATCCTTTGTTAAAACATAAATATAATAATTTTCTTTTAAAAAATAACTTTAAAAGCATGACACAGTAAGAAAGACAGAATCTAATACTAAGTAGTATTATGACAGAAAAAAAGAAACATTAGCTTCACCCAAGGGTGTTGTTGAGAGAAATAATTAGCAATTTATAAGAAAATATGTTTAAATTTCACATCTCATAATATAAAATACATTTCAATGGGCATATATAATTAAGTAGATTTGAAAACAAAAAATAGGAGAAGAAACTCAATGAGGATTTTTAGAAAAAGAGAGCCTAACATTACTACAAATTTTTGGCCAGAGCAACTGGAAAGAGGTCATCTACTGAGATGGGAAATCTGTGGGAGGATCATTTAGGGGCAAGATGAGCAGTTCGCTTTTGGACATGTTTGCTTGAGATTCTGATTAGATATCTAAGTAGAGATTTCAGGCTGGGTGGAGTTGGGGGGAGTGGGTGGCATTTGATTTAGTCTAGAGTTTGGGAAAGAAGTCTGGGTTGACAACATCAGTATTCAATTTTTCAGAATATAGATGATATTTAAAGTTGTAAGATGTGAGTAGAGATTGAAGAAATGGGGAGAAATCAACAAAGGAGACTGAAAAGGAGCAGCCAGTGAAAAGAGGGAAACCAGGAGTACATTGCTGTGGAAACCAAGAGGGGCAGAAACGTGTTTCAAAGTGAAGAGATCAGTTGAGCCAAATACTCCTGATAGATCGAGCAAGATGAGAACAGAGAACTCTGTTTTGCATTGAGGAGTGGAAGATATGATTACAGAGTGAAAGTCTGTTTTAATGGAAGGATTTGAGCAAGAACTTGATTAGAGTGGGATCAAAAGAGGACAGATTAAAGGAATTGAAGATAGTACACATAAGTAATTTTGAGTTTTGCTATCAATGGTAACAAATGAAAAGTGTCTGCAGGGAGATATGGATTCAGGAGATAAATTTTTTTTTGGTTATTTTCTAAGTGGAAAGAAATTAAAATCTGTTTGCCAGATGGGGTTTACATAGTGGAGAGGAAATTTCATAATGCAAAGAAAAGAAGAAAAATTATGAACCAATGATCCTGAGTAGGTGAAAGTTGAATGGGCTGTAACATAAAAGTAAAAGGTGTTGAACTTAGCTGTGGGGTCATCCATCAGTGGTCATATGAGGGAGGGTGAACACATGGCACAGATACAGATAAGATTATAGATGTGGCAGTAGAGGCATGGTACTAATCGTTAACTATCTGTTGTAGATTGTTTTCAATTACATCTACCAACAGTTCTTCTTATTCCTATATTCGTATACAGTTTTTTATATCACCAGGCTGAATCTATTTCCTTCTCTTGAATCTTGGCCTTGTGTGTTGCTTTGACCAATAGAATACAGTAGTGACATTTTGGGATTTCTAACCCCAGGCCTTAAGGAATTGGCAACTTCTGCTTCCTCATTCTTAAAGCCCAGCTGCCATCCTCAGAAAAAATCTAGACTATTGAATGCATAGGGGCCACATGTAGAACCATAAAGGATGAAAGGTCCTCTTGGAGATTCTGGCTCAGCACTACTCCTGGCTGAGTGACCCTACACACAGTGCAGAAAAAAAAAAAATGCCTCACTGAGCCTGAATACCTGACCCATCAAGAAATAATAAATATTTTTGTAGTTCATTTGTTTGAAGTTATTAAGCTTGGGGATCTTTGTTAAGCAGAAATAGTTAATTGAAATATCAAATTTGTATAAAAATAAACACCAACATTTGACTTGAAAGGGAATATGAAAGTGTTAGGAGCCTGAGGGAAAAGGATAATCTGTGATATCTTTCATAATCTTTTCAAACATTAGGAGACATGGGGGAAAATAGTATGATTGTTGGGAAGCACACAGGTAAATTTAAAGAGAAAACGATCAGTACATCTGTTGGTTTTTCTCTATTCACATTCAGATGCGCTTTACTATTCAGGCTTGGAGCTGGAAATAGTTGGATTTCTGCTCGTTTGGATTTTTGACAAGTAAATATGGCAAAGTGAATAATGAGGCATAGAAGGGGGTCTTACAACAAATGGCCATGGTATTTAATAAGCAAATGAACCTTACATTTTCAAACCTCTCCTCTGCTGACTTAAAGGAAACAACACATTGTATCAAACCACACAGGACCTCATTGGGAAAGAATTTTTACCTGTATTTCTTTGGCTCCCTTCACAACTGTTCTCGTCTTTTTTTTTTTTTTTTTTTTTTTTTTGTAAGAGAGCAAGGATGCTAAAAGTAAAACACATATTATCTACTCTTTGAGAAACATAGTCCATTTTACAAATTATCATGATTATAAGCTATTAGAAGAGAAGCCCAGTACATAATTTTCCAAGTCTTCGATAGAGCGTAGCACAGGGCTATGCAAGGTAATCAAGAAAAATACTTGAACGAATAAATGAATGAATAAATCTTTTAGTTAAATTCAAGGTTTATAAATAATTGCTTAATGGGAAGGAAAGATTAATCAATTGTGAACCACCCTTGTATGCTGTGGCTAATCAGAATGATTGGCAGATGCTCAATATAGATTTGTTCGGTTTGTTGATAAATGAATGAATGATCTGTCTGGTAAAGCTCACATTCTCATTAAATGAAGAAAAAATAATCCTTGCTAAAATTTGTTTTTCTCAATCATTTTCATGTACATTCATAAAACTTCATGTTTAGCAGAGTTTTCCTGATATAGATTAACACTCTGGAATAGCAGCTCCTTTCCAAATCTCATCACCTTGAGATTAAGAAATTGAGTAAAAGCTTCATCTTTAAATTCACACTTTTAATATTCACTGCAATTTATTTGCACTTTATTACCAAAAACATGGGTGGGTGGTTGAACCCTTAACAATATATAAGCTACTGTAAGTCATTTAATTTCTTTAATATGTTTTATGTTGTGCGGTAGAAAAGTTTGTCCTATTTTAAAGTGTTAAGACATATTGACTTAAAGAGAACATTTTTCTCTGATGTGAACAGATACAGACTTCACAGTTTCATTCCAGAAAATGAGTAAAAGTCTACTAATGCACTTCTACCTCAGGAAGATTGCAGTTTCATAATCTAGCCAAGAGAGAAGTTAAGATTCCAGAGATAAAAAATAACCTTTTAAAGTGTTGGTGGGCTCAATCTGCAGGGTGTAGACAATCATGGAATGTCCAGATTCTGATACTGCACTTTGTTGCCTATCAAGGCTTACTTTCTTCAGAGAAATGCCATTATCAGACTTTTCAGTTACTATTTTTTTTTTTTTTTTTTTTTTTTTAGAAAAGAGTGTTATTTACAAACACTCTCTTGTAAGTAAGAGGGGAGAGTTTATTGTATAACTACTGACATGAAATATAAATCGGTACAGTGGTTCCTAAAACTGCTCACATGAATTACTACTGAAGCTGTTTAAAATAATGATTCTTGGACTCCCACCGCCAAGATTGTAATTCAGGAACACTGGGGAGGCTCAGGTGGATTTGCATGTAACAAGCAATGTGGGTGATTCTTCTCTAGCCAGTCTGGCACCAGTTCACTGACAGGTCTTTAAAAGTCACTGATTTACTCAATGGAAATATATGACAGGTGCCTGCTTATTTGATGCTATAAAGGGTGGCAAGGTAATAAAGTACATTCCTTTCTCACACTAAAGTAGATGCATTTATGACTGTTGCTGTCACATACAAAATAATTGATGCCTTTAGTCCAGCACTCACTTTACAAATGTGCATGGCTCCCGGTGCAGTCAGTGGATTTAAATTCACCTTTAGGTTCACACTTTTAAATTCATGTCACATGCGATGAGCTTCTTAATGATTCAAAGGTTTTATTCATAATAGCTCTAAATCAAATGTGGTTCAGTTGCATTTCCTTTTTCAATGTCATTCTCTGCAGTACATTTTGCTTCTTAAACGCCCAGCAAATCTATGTGTATTTTAATCTCATGAGTGTGGAAAGTGCACATGTATACTTTAAAAAGCCAAATTCAATGTTATATTCTTATTTTTTATTTTGGGGGGAAACCCTGCCCGTATTATTATCATCATATAACCTACAGAAAGAAAGCCTCAACAAAATATTTTGTTACAAGAATACTCAGAAAAGAATGGATTCCTCTGGGAATCACGCTCAATATGATGTATCAAAATTGGTGGGGGTCGTAGAAGCATTCATGTCCTATATGTACAAGGTAACATGCTAAAAAACATTGATCAGCATTAGATATATGATATTATTGCTCAGCCTATTAAATTGTGGGCACAGGGGCTTTAGCATCTTTTACAACTGCTCTTTGTGACTCCTTCTCTCCTTCCTACCACCATCTCCAAACACCAATAGTCTTTTCCTTTATTGCCACTTCCACCCAGATCTTAATGATACACTGCTCTGCCCACAGTCCAAAATCCTCAGGATGATTAAGACTAAGACACTAATGCCCAGGAGGAGTTGGCTCTTGACTTCTGCATATTGACTTTGAAATTAACAAGTTAATTGTACAGCTCTCCATTCCACATTCCCAGAATAGTTTCAGACTGTGTGTTGAAGTAATTTACCCTGAAGCTTAATCCATAAATTTGCTATAAAAATGAAATAAATATCCAGTGAATTATGTACAATGTCAAACACCTATTACATTTGGTATTTGGAAAATTTTAAACCACTGTAAAATACCTGAATTTCACTTGCCAAGCATTTTCATCACTATTACCATGATCATTTGTTGAAAACCTTCTCAACTAGAAATATTAACTCTTAAGAAGGAAATAAACACACACATGCACACATACTTACTTCATGTGTATTTGAGTTTCAGATACTAAAACATTTCTCCTTTTCTTTTCCATTTCAGCAGCAAAAATAGAAGATTTTGAATTTTCTGAGAAAAAATGGCTAACATATTTCTAGGTCTACATGTTCTCCTACATGTATGTTCTGGTATATAGTGACTCATAAGACCTGTTCTTATAGAGAACAAAACCTAAGTAAGGAAATCATAAACCTTTAATAAGCCTATAAAGTCAGCTCGCTTCCCAAATCTTTTCTTCTCTCTTCTGTTATGGCCAACAGACAAGGTCAGAGATGATGTAATGAAAGAGCTTACGATGGAGGAAGTGAGTAGACCTGGTTGGTAATTGTTGCTGTCATTCAAATTGTTACCATGGTCTCAGTAAAAGGTTAAGAATTGTCTATATATTATTTTTATTTGACTTCATTTCAATTATAACTAAGTAAAATGCTTACAGTAGTTAAAAGAGAATTACAATGCTGATTATAAAGTTAAACTTTTGAACTGTTTTATTTATTTTGAACTCTCATTACTTCTGTAATGATTCGAGTAATTAGGATTTCTCTAACATCTTTGATTTTAATTCTGGTAGATCTCATTGTGCTTTTGTGATCTTGCTTCTTGCAATGGTCAACTCTGTCTGCAACATGTCCAGGAAATGGTAAATCTGAATTGCATGTTAGGTCATAATAGTACATGCACATAAATACAACCTGCCATTACAATAGGCCCTCATAGCCACAGGGCAGATTCAACTAAGGCAAATGGAAAATATCTGGGGGAAAAACAATAAGAAATAACAATACAACAATAAAAAAATACATGTTTTAAAACCAATATAGTGTAACAAATATTTACATAGCATTTGCATTGTATCAAATACCTGTGTATTACTTATAATAACTGATACAATGCAAATGCTATGTAGATATTGGTTATAATATTTGAGATGATTGAAAGTATACAGGAGGTTATATGCAAACATTGCCATTTTAATTCAGGGACTTGAGCATAGAAAGATTTTGATATTTATGGGATAGTGGGGGAGGGGATAAGTGTGTATATTCTAGAATCAATCTCCCTCTGATACTGAGGGACAATTGTACAATAATAAGCAACTGCTATGGTATTTGGGATGTTGCTTTTTAAACTTAGCAATAACAGATGAGATTAGACAGGATTCAAAAGTTGGTTCACATATTTTAATTAAAAATCTTCTTAGAATATAAAACTTTTTTACATGTTCTCATTTCGATTGAAAATAAAATATTTCTTTGCCAAAGCTAAACCAGGTCTATATTTTAGTTGTTGCTATTTATAGTTTTTATATTTATGGCACTATTAGGAACCTATGGTATTTTCAAATATATCAAGTTATTATCTCGATAATAATAGCATTTACTAAATTGTTTCTTTTTAAGATAAGCTTTATTTATGATTTAAAGCAATGTAGAACTACCAAAATCCTTTATGGATTGACTAATTCACACTTCCATTTTACTAGCAGGAAAAATAGAGATCAAAAGATTTGCTCAAAATCACAAAACAAATAAGCAGCGGGTTGACCAGTAAAAGCTAGACTCTGTTTCATTCAGCAAATATATGTGGGCACTAGTTTGTGCCAGGTGCAAAGGCAGGTGGTCCACACTCTGTCCTTCAGTTTCTCATTATCTACTTGAGGAAGTCACAAATGGCTTAACAGTCACTATAAGAGAACAAAGGGACAAAAGATTCTTACAGGATTTAATTTAAAGGGTAGCTTAGGGATGGCTTCTAGGAGGAGGTGAAATCTCAGGTGGTATTTAAGCCACCTAGAGCAATGGAGAAGTAGGAGGTTGTTTCAGGCAGAAGGTAATTCCTCAGGCTCCAAGGTGAGAAGACGCTTGCTGTTTAAGGGACTATAGCTCTCTCTACACACTGAAGCAAAGCTGAAGCTGGCTAAGAATAGGGAAAGAGGAGACTAGGGTGATCACAAGGGGCCTAGAGCTTTGTCAAATTTTGAAATTTACACTTTATTCTGGAGGCGACTGAGGAGTCATGGTTGGGATTTTGGCAGAAGAATAACTTTATCAAGCTTGCATTTTAGGGATGATTATCAGACTACAGTATGAATATTGAATTGGAGAAAGGAGGAGACAAGAAGCCAGGACAGTGCTTCCTTTATCACAACACAAGGTATCTTTGTAAGAATTAGAAAAAGGAACTCCTTCCTATTGGAAAATTGTCATAACATGCAGAAGTTGTCAGAACAATATTCTCTATTGCCATTTGCTGGAAAATTGCTGGCATTCATATAGAAATCTATGTGAAGTGATATGATAGTTTTGTGCAATGCACAGGCTCCCCAACTGGTTCGGATCTGCACTCCTTCTAGAAAGCCCATAGAGTAGTCATGACTAATTTGGTCTAACACTTGAAAATTTAGTTAAGCCCCTTTCATAAACATTTCACGTATTGTTCCTGATAATCCTGTGAAGTAGTTAGAAAAGGAAGTATTTTTACCCTCATTTTACGGATGAGAAAATTAAGTCTCAACTAGACTAAGTGACTTGTCTTTGACCTCTCATTACTTCTGTAATAATTTGAGGTATTAGGACTTCTCTAACATCTCTAACATAACCACAGTTGGAGACCACGGAGCCCAAATCTCTCCACCATTGTTTCAACCTTGAAACATTATCCTTCATCAGTTTCGTTTCTTTGTTGCCTCTATGACTTAGAGCAGGTAAAAATATCAAACATATAAAATATGCTAATTTCTTAAAGAAGTTTAGCAAACATCTGACAATAAACTTTTTTTTAGGTCAGAAATCAAATTTAGAAATTGTGTCATGGAATACTGATCTACTAGTTCGTCTCTGAGTATGGGGACAAGAAGTTGACTTAATTCTTTCTTCCTGATTCAAAAATGCACTTTGGTTTTCTGATATTTAAAATCCTCCAGGATTTCAAATGTATCGCAATTCAGATTTTAATAATTCAATCTGTATTTCTTATCCTGCACATGCCTTTAATATAGATATAAATGAACAAGAAATTAAGTTCTAATTACAAATAAATATTCCATATTTTGAACTAATTGAAATAGATATACAATGTGTTAATATAGCTGTTAAATACCAAAATGTGTAATGTATTTCACACTTGCCGTTTTCATCTCATTAAGAAAACTTTAATGACTACTATGAAAAACATTTGAGGATTGCTTCATAACCTTTCCTGCATATTTTAAACTGCTACTTAGAACACAATAGCAAGCATATGGTTAGCAGACATTTTAAATGTCACCTAAAGGGAGGGAAAATAGAGTCAGATTAAACATTTCATAGCCATACAAGGATAAGTGATGGTTCTCCTGCTGTCCTGTCATGGGGGCTGAACAATGGAATTAGTTCTAGAAAATCAAACTCTATCCATAGGATTAGGATTGCATGGAGGTTGTTTTTTTTTTTTTTTGCCTGAAAAATAGAAGTGAGAAGATCTAGAAAAATTCTAATGACTTGATGGTTGTTTTTTTCAATACAGCCCTCCAATGCAGAGAGGCAGTGCATGCTATGGTTAAGGGCAAGACTCTTAATAGCCTGGGTGGCTATGTCACTCTGCCACTGAGAACATGAGACAATGGGCAAGCTTCTTAACCTCATTATACTTCATAGAGTGGTAATGAAAATTACATAAATTAATGTATGCAAAAATACCAGAACAATACCTGGCATATAGTATATGCAGTGTAAGCAGTAGTTTTTGTCATTAATAGGATTTGAAGGGATATCAAATTCCATCATATCTGCTCAATTGTGAAAATTAGGTTGCCACTGAAACTTTTACATAAACACTACAGACTATGTGGAAAATAGAGTTAAGAAAAGCTTTCCAAATCTTCATTAGGAAAAGAAAAGGAAACTCTACTAATTTATGCTTGCTTTCTATGGCCAAGTTTTATTACCTAGTCTATTTTCAAAAAGAAAGAAGGTACATTAGTGAAACTGGAATCCTTGTAGATGCTCAAAAGACATACACAAGTAAGACTGTGTAAGTTGTAATTGACTGGAAGGGAAACTTTAAGAAAGCATCAATTAGCAATTTCTGTCTGAAAGTCTATTTGATTTATACCTAATACAGTGTTTCCAGACCTATTACTATTGATGTCCATTACAATCCTGATGATTGTCAGAAAAACTGCTCTAAATACCTGATCAGTGCTATCATTGCTTTTGGGTAAAAAACATATAAATACATTTCAATTAACAATGCTTAAAACATAAAGATCAAAGCAAACCACTGATTTCAGTGGTTTATGTGTTCATCACTAAAATGTGAGACTAAAAACAAGAACTATTTAATTTTGAAAATATTTTTACTTAGAAATAAAAAGTAAACTAATTATTGTTTTTTAAAAAATGATTACTTCATAACATTCTCGCTATCTCAAAAGTGAAATAAACATAGGTTTGTTTAAGAGCCTAAATAGCAGACTTCTCAGATTTCTGGTAATTGAAGAATATACAGTTGTGAACTTTATACCATAATTTAAAACAGGCAGGACAGTACTATAATTTTCCACAGATAGTCATTTAATATTTCCACAGAAATGCCATTCTTCTTAGATTTCAAATGCTTTAAATTTTGTAACCTATCATAGTTTTGCAATAAAATGTTTAGAGAAAGGTTATTTCAAAATTTTCTACTGTCTGGAAAAAAAAGGACAGGACATTTTTTATAGCTAAGTTATAATGGTTAGATTTCTTTTGATTACAAGTGAATGAAGATCCAAACCAAACTGGCTCGAACAAAAATAAAATTTATTGCCTCAGCTAACCAATATGTTCAGGAATAAGTCTAGCTTTGGTCAAAGCTTACCCATGGTAAATGATATCATCAGAACATGCTTTTTCTCTGTAACTCTTGGTTCTGCCTTTTACTCGTTGTAGAGAAGTATTGCTCAAATCTCAGATGAAGTTAACGTTATGGTTATAAGTTGACTGCCAGTACTTTACACTTAACAGGTGTGAATAATCTAGCTGAGATAAAAGACTCAGAATGCAGTCTCAGCAGCTCTGACTGGCTGACATTGAAAAGGACATACACAAAGAAGGATATTCCGTGAGCATAAATTGGAGGAATTTAATATTATTAAAATGACAAAACTTCCCAAAGCACTTTACATATTTAGTTCAATCTCTATCAGAATACCAATAATATTATCTATAAAACAGAAAAACTAGTTCTAAAATTTATATGGAACTACAAAAGACCTAAAAAAAAATCCTGAGCAAAATGAACAAACCTAAAGGAATCACAATACCTGACTTCAAATTACACTACCAAGTTTTAGTAACCAAATCAGTATGATATTGGCATATAGACCAATGGAACAGAATAGAGGATCCAGATATAATGACACACATATTTATAGCCAGCTCATTTTTTGACAAACTCACCAAAAACATACAATTGGGAAAGGATGTTTTATTCAATAAATGGTGCTGGGAAAACTGGATAACCGTATGCAGAAAATGAAACTAGACCCCTGTATCCCACCATATACAAAAATGAAATAAAAATGGATTATAGACTCACACTATGAAAATACTATGACCTCAGATACCTCAAACTATGAAACTACTACTCTAAGGCCTCAAACCATAAAACTGCTATGAGAAAACTTGGAGAAATGCTTTAGGACATTGGTCTGAGCAAATATGTTTGTAAGTTTTCAAAAGCACAGGCAACAAAAATAAAAATAGACACAAGGGATTACGTAAGCTCAGAAGTTTTGCACAGCAAAGAAAACAACAATGAAATGAGAGACAACTCAGAGAGTGGGAGAAATATTTGTAAACTATTCTGACGAGGTTGATACAAGAATGTAAAAGTAGCTCAAACAATAGCAAAAAAGGAAAAAAGAAAAGATGAAAATGAACAAAACTTCTAAATAAACATTTTTTAAAAAAAGACACAGAAATGGTCGAGTTTTATGAAAAAAGGCTCAAAATAACTTATCAGAGAAATGCAAAACGAAAATTACAATGAGCTATCACCTCACTCCAGTTAAAATGGCTTTTATCAAAAAATAAGGAAGATAGATTTGGTGAGAATGTGGAGAAAGGAGAACTTTCTCCACTGTTTGTGAGAGTGTAAATTATTACAGCCATTATGGAAAACAGTATGGAGGCTCCTCAAAAAACTAAAAATAGAACTGCCATGTGATACAGCAATTACATTACTGAGTGTTTATCCAAAAGAAATCAGTATATCAAAGAAATAACTTGCACTCATATGTTTATTGTAGCCTTATTCACAATAGCAAACATATGGAATCAACATTAATGTCTATTAATGGATGAAAGGATAAAGCAAATGTGTTATTGACACACAGTGGGATATTATTCAGACATAAAAAGAATAAAAGTCTGTCATTTGAAGCAACATAAATGGAACCAGAGGTCATAATGTTAAGTGAAATAAGCTAAGCCTGGAAAGATAAGTATCATATATTCTCATTTATATGTCAAAGATCAAAAGTGAAAATAGAAAGTTGATTTTTGGTTCCTAGAAGCAGGAAGAGTATGGGGAAGGGAGGGATGAAGAGAGGTTGAGTAATGGGTATAATAAACAGAAGAATTATGACCTGGTGTTCACTAGACAAGTAGGGTGACTATAGTTAATATTAATTGATTGTACATTTTGAAATAACCAGCAGAGAATATGAATGTTCCTAGCTTAAAGAAAAGATAAATATTTAAGATGATGGCTATCCCCATCACACTGATTTGATTATATGATTGTATCAAATCACATGTAGTGCAAAAATACGTACATCTAATATGCATTAGTTACTGCTTTTTATTTTCTTAAGATGAATCATTAGGTTATTTGAAACATTTCAGCCTTTTTGATATAGAAATCTATTGCTATAAATTTCCCTCTTAGCCCTACTTTTTCTGTATCCCATAGGTTTTTGTATGTTGCATTTCCATTTTCATTTGTTTCAAGGAGTGTTTTGTTTTCCTTCTTAATTTATTTACTGACATAATGGTCTTTCAGGAGCAAGGTGTTTGATTTCATATATTTTTACAGTTTCCATAGTTCCTCTTGTTATATTGATTTATGATTTTAGTTTATTTTGATCTGAAAAGATAATACTTAAATTTCAATTTTTTTACTTTTGTTGACACCATTTTTTGCCTAATCATATTCTATTCTGGAGCTGTTTTGTGTGTTAATGATAAAACTGTATATTCTGCAGCTGTTGCATGACATATTCTGTAAATGTCTGCTAGGTCCATTTGGTCTGTAGGGCAGATTAAGCCTATGTTTCTTTGTTGATTTTTGTCTGAGTGATTTGTCTATTGCTGAAAGTGGGGTGTTGCTGTCCCCAACTATTATGGTGTCGGGTCTATGTCACTTTTTTTTTTTTTTTTATTGCATTTTAGGTTTTGGGGTGCATGTGAAGAACATGCAAGGTTGTTGCACAGGTGCACACCTGGCAGTATGATTTGCTGCCTCCCTCCCCTTCACCTATATCTGGCATTTCTCCCCATGCTATCCCTCCCCAACTCCCCACCCCCCCCACTATCCCCCCTCCCCCCAACAGACCCCCGTGTATAGTGCTCCCCTCCCTGTGTCCATGTGTTCTCCTTGTTCAACACCCGCCTATGAGTGAGAACATGTGGTGTTTGATTTTGTGTTCTTGTGTCAGTTTGCTGAGAATGATGTTTTCCAGATTCATCCATGTCCCTACGAAGGATGTGAACTCCTCCTTTTTAATGGCTGCATAATATTCCATGGTGTATATGTGCCACATTTTTCCTGTCCAGTCTATCATCGATGGGCATTTGGGCTGGTTCCAGGTCTTTGCTATTGTAAACTGTGCTGCAATGAACATTCGTGTGCATGTGTCCTTATAGTAGAACGATTTATAATCCTTTGGATATATGCCCAGTAATGGGATTGCTGGGTCAAATGGAATTTCTATTTCTAGGTCCTTGAGGAATCACCACACTGTTTTCCACAGTGGTTGAACTAATTTACACTCCCACCAACAGTGTAAAAGTGTTCCTATTTCTCCACATCCTCTCCAGCATCTGTTGTCTCCAGATTTTTTAATGATCGCCATTCTAACTGGCGTGAGATGGTATCTCAATGTAGTTTTGATTTGCATTTCTCTAATGACCAGTGATGATGAGCATTTTTTCATATGTTTGTTGGCCTCATGTATGTCTTCTTTTGTAAAGTATCTGTTCATATCCTTCGCCCATTTTTGAATGGGCTTGTTTGTTTTTTTCTTGTAAATCTTTTTTAGTTCATTGTAAATTCTGGATATCAGCCCTTTGTCAGACGGGTAGGCTGCAAAAATTTTTTCCCATTCTGTTGGTTGCCGATTCACTCTATTGACTGTTTCTTTTGCCGTGCAAAAGCTGTGGAGTTTGATTAGGTCCCATTTGTCTATTTTGGCTTTTGTTGCCAATGCTTTTGGTGTTTTGGTCATAAAGTCCTTGCCTACGCCTATGTCCTGAATGGTTTTGCCTAGGTTTCCTTCTAGTGTTTTTATGGTGTTACGTCTTATGTTTAAGTCTTTAATCCATCTGGAGTCAATTTTAGTGTAAGGTGTCAGGAAGGGGTCCAGTTTCTGCTTTCTGCATATGGCTAGCCAGTTTTCCCAACACCACTTATTGAACATGGAATCCTTTCCCCATTGATTGTTTTTTTCAGGTTTGTCAAAGATCAGGTGGTTGTAGATATGTTGTGTCGCCTCCGACGTCTCTGTTCTGTTCCATTGGTCTATATCTCTGTTTTGGTACCAGTACCATGCTGTTTTGATTACTGTAGCCTTGTAGTATAGTTTGAAGTCCGGTAGTGTGATGCCTCCTGCTTTGTTCTTTTTGCTTAGAATTGACTTGGCTATGCGGGCTCTCTTTTGGTTCCATATGAAGTTTAAGGTGATTTTTTCCAGTTCTGTGAGGAAGGTCATTGGTAGCTTGATGGGGATAGCGTTGAATCTGTAAATTACTTTGGGCAGTATGGCCATTTTCACGATATTAATTCTTCCTAACCATGAACATGGAATGTTTCTCCATCTGTTTGTGTCCTCTCTTATTTCGTTGAGCAGTGATTTGTAGTTCTCCTTGAAGAGGTCCTTTACGTTCCTTGTTAGTTGTATTCCTAGGTATTTTATTCTCTTTGTAGCAATTGTGAATGGCAGTTCGTTCTTGATTTGGCTCTCTTTAAGTCTGTTATTGGTGTATAGGAATGCTTGTGATTTTTGCACATTGATTTTGTATCCTGAGACTTTGCTGAAGTTGCTTATCAGTTTCAGGAGATTTTGGGCTGAGGTGATAGGGTCTTCTAGATATACAATCATGTCGTCTGCAAATAGAGACAATTTGACTTCCTCCTTTCCTAATTACATACCCTTTATTTCTTTTTCTTGCCTGATTGCTCTGGCTAGAACTTCCAGTACTATATTGAATAGGAGTGGTGAGAGAGGGCATCCTTGTCTAGTGCCGGATTTCAAAGGGAATGCTTCCAGTTTTTGCCCATTCAGTATGATATTGGCTGTCGGTTTGTCATAAATAGCTTTTATTATTTTGAGATACGTTCCATCGATACCTAGTTTATTGAGGGTTTTTAGCATAAAGGGCTGTTGAATTTTGTCGAAGGCCTTCTCTGCATCAATTGAGATAATCATGTGGTTTTTGTCTTTGGTTCTGTTTATGTGGTGAATTACATTTATAGACTTGCGTATATTGAACCAGCCTTGCATCCCCGGGATGAATCCTACTTGATCATGGTGGATAAGCTTTTTGATGTGCTGTTGTAATCGGCTTGCCAGTATTTTATTGAAGATTTTTGCATCTATGTTCATCATGGATATTGGCCTGTAGTTTTCTTTTCTTGTTGAGTCTCTGCCGGGTTTTGGTATTAGGATGATGTTGGTCTCATAAAATGATTTGGGAAGGATTCCCTCTTTTTGGATTATTTGGAATAGTTTCAGTAGGAATGGTACCAGTTCCTCTTTGTATGTCTGGTAGAATTCGGCTGTGAGACCATCTGGGCCTGGGCTTTTTTTGGGTGGTAGGCTCTTAATTGCTGCCTCGACTTCAGACCTTGTTATTGGTCTATTCAGGGTTTCGACTTCTTCCTGGTTTAGGCATGGGAGGAGACTACTGTCCAGGAATTTATCCATTTCTTCCAGGTTTTCTAATTTATGTGCATAGAGTTGTTTGTAATAATCTCTGATGATGGTTTGAATTTCTGTGGCATCTGTGGTGATATCCCCTTTATCATTTTTTATTGCATCTATTTGGTTATTCTCTCTTTTCTTTTTTATTAGTTTGGCTAGTGGTCTGTCTATTTTGTTGATCTTTTCAAAAAACCAGCTCCTGGATTTATTGATTTTTTGTAGGGTTTTTCGTGTCTCTATCTCCTTCATTTCTGCTTTGATCTTAGTTATTTCTTGTCTTCTGCTAGGTTTTGAGTTTTTTTGATCTTGCTCCTCTAGCTCTTTCAATTTTGATGATAGGGTGTCAATTTTAGTTCTCTCCTTTCTTCTCATGTGGGCACCTATTGCTATATATTTTCCTCTAGAGACTGCTTTAAATGTGTCCCAGAGATTCTGGTATGTGGTGTCTTCATTCTCGTTGGTTTCGAAGAACATCTTTATTTCTGCCTTCATTTCAGTGTTTATCCAGTCAACATTCAGGAGAAAGTTGTTCAATTTCCATGAGGATGTGCGGTTCTGGGTGGGCTTCTGAATTCTGAGTTCTAACTTGATTGCACTGTGGTCTGAGAGACTGTTTGTTATGGTTTCCGTTCTTTTGCATTTGCTGAGGAGTGATTTACTTCCAATTATGTGGTCAATTTTAGAGTAGGTGTGATGTGGTGCTGAGAAGAATGTATATTCTCTGGATTTGGGCTGGAGAGTTCTGTAAATATCTATTAGGTTTGCTTGTTCCAGGTCTGAGTTCAAGTCCTGGATATCCTTATTAATTTTCTGTCTCGTTGATCTGTCTAATATTGACAACGGTGTGTTGAAGTCTCCCAGTATTAATGTGTGGGAGTCTATGTCTCTTTGTAAGTCTTTAAGAACTTGCCTTATGTATCTGGGTGCTCCTGTATTAGGTGCATATATATTTAGGATCGTTAGCTCTTCTTGTTGTATTGATCCTTTTACCATTATGTAATGTCCTTCTTTGTCTCTTTTGATCTTTGTTGCTTTAAAGTCTATTTTATCAGAGATGAGAATTGCAACTCCTGCTTTTTTTTGCTCTCCATTTGCTTGGTAAATCTTCCTCCATCCCTTTATTTTGAGCCTTTGTGTATCCTTGCATGTGAGGTGGGTTTCCTGGATACAGCACACTGATGGGTTTTGGCTTTTTATCCAATTTGCCAGTCTGTGTCTTTTGATTGGGGCATTTAGTCCATTTACATTTAGGGTTAATATTGTTATGTGTGAGTTTGGTCCTGTCATTTTGATGCTAGCTGGCTGTTTTGCCCATTGGTTGATGGAGATTCTTCATTGTGTTGCTGCTCTTTACCATTTCGTGCGTTTTTGGAGTGGCTGGTGCTGGTTGTTTTTTTCTATGTGTAGTGTCTCCTTCAGGAGCTCTTGTAAAGCTGGTCTGGTGGTGATGAAATCTGAGAGTACTTGCTTGTTCACAAAGGATTTTATTTTTCCTTCACTTATGAAGCTTAGTTTGGCTGGATATGAAATTCTTGGTTGAAAGTTCTTTTCTTTAAGGATGTTGAATATCGGCCCCCACTCTCTTCTGGCCTGTAGGGTTTCTGCTGAGAGATCTGCTGTGAGTCTGATGGGTTTCCCTTTGTGGGTAACCCGACCTTTCTCTCTGGCTGCCCTTAGTATTTTCTCCTTCATTTCAACCCTGGTGAATCTGATGATTATGTGCCTTGGGGTTGCTCTTCTAGAGGAATATCTTTGTGGTGTTCTCTGTATTTCTTGGACTTGAATCTTGGCCTGCCTTGCTAGGTTGGGGAAGTTTTCCTGGATAATATCCTGAAGAGTATTTTCCAGCTTGGATGCATTCTCTTCGTCACATTCAGGTACACCTATCAAACGTAGATTAGGTCTTTTCACGTAGTCCCATATTTCTTGTTGACTCTGTTCATTCCTTTTTACCTTGTTTTCTCTAATCTTCCCTTCTCGTTTTATTTCATTGAGTTGATCTTCAACTTCTGATATCCTTTCTTCTGCTTGGTCAATTCTGCTGTTGAAACTTGTACATGCTTCGCGAAGTTCTCATGTTGTGTTTTTCAGCTCCATCAATTCATTCATATTCCTCTCTAAGTTGTCCATTCTCGTTAGCATTTCGTCAAGTCTTTTTTCAAGGTTCTTAGTTTCTTTGCATTGGGTTAGAACATGTTCTTTTAGCTCACAGAAGTTTCTTATTATCCATTTTCTGAAAGCTGATTCTGTCATTTCATCACACTCATTCTCCGTCCAGTCTTGTTCCCGTGCTGGTGAGGAGTTATGCTGCCTTGTAGGGGGAGAGGTGTTCTGGTTTTGGGTGTTTTCATCCTTTTTGCGCTGGTTTCTTCCCATCTTTGTGGATTTATCCGTCTATTGACTTTGTAGTTGCTGTCTTTCTGATTTTGGTAATTTTAAGTCTGCAGCAGCCGAACTCATAAACCCCCTTTTCTTCTCCCCAGGTGTTCTGGCCCAGGGGTTTAGCACTTTATGTTTTTCAGCTGTGTTGCTACCGTTTTCCCTGCCCACAAGGTGGCAGTCTAGTCACACTCAGCCTGCAGAGGCTTCGCTGAGCTGCTGTGGGCTCCGCCCAGCTTCCGTGTGAGCTTCCCAGCAGTCCTGTGGGTGTAGTTAGAACTGCTTCCGCTATGCTGGCCCGCCCCTGTAGTGACGGAGTCTCTGTAGTGGCGGGTTGTCTTGGTTACGGAAAATTGCCCCGGGAACTGCAGGGTGTTTCCCGTTGGAGGACGCCCCTCCCCCACAGAGCTGAACCGTCCCGGGTTCAGCCGTGTTTCTAGAGGGGCCCTCTTTGTCCTGTAATCTCTTGGCTTGCCTCCTTGCCACAGTTCCCCTTGCTGGCCCAGAGGGGACACAGTCTCGTTCACTTTGTTCAAGGAGTCACTGCTCCCCGCCCCCCATGTAGGCCGAGCGGCTGCTCCGGTCCAACCAGCGGCGCTGGGAATGCGGGGAGCTTCTCCGCGCAATTAAAATCCACTGCCCTGTGTGCCGCTGCGTCAGCCGAAGCAGCGGCTCTGAGATTCGTGGCACTCCCTTGCCCGGGGGTCTCCTGGCTTGGCTCCCTGCTTCAGCTCCCCTTTCTGGCTCAGAGGGAACTCTGTCTCTCTCGCTCTGCGCAAGAAGCCACTGCCCCCCGCTCCAGGGCGTAGACTGAGCGGCCACTCCGCTCAAACCAGCGGCGCTGGAGACCCGTGGGGCTTTTCCTCCTGTGAATCTCCTGGTCTGTGGGCAGTAAAAGTCCGTCTGGAAATGCAGCGTCCACTCACCCTCTGCGCCTTCTCTCGGAGCTGCAATCCCGACTTCCTCTTAAGTGGCCATCTTCCTATGTCACTTTTTAGCTTTAATAGTATTTCCTTTATATATCTGGGTGTCCTGGTATTGGGTACAATTTACGATTGTTATATCCTTTATCTGAGTTGATCCCTATAACATTATACAGTGATGTTCTTTGTCTTTGTTCACTGTTTTGGACTTAAAATTTATTTTATTTAAATATAGCTACTCCTGTTCACTTTTGGTTCCCATATGTGTGGATTTTTTTCTTTTCATTCTTTCACTTTCAGCCTATGTGTGTCTTTACAGATGAAGTGAGTTTTTTGTAGGCAGCATCTTGTTGAATCTTGTTGTATTAGTTTGTTTAAATCTATTCACCCAATCTATATCTTTTAACTGGGGTATTTAAACAGATTATATTCAAGGTCATTTTTGATAGGTGGAGACTTCTGTCATTTTGTTGATTTATGATTCTTTTGTATTTTCTTTGTTCTTTTTGTCCTCTTTTTTTGTTGACATTTCCAATTCATGGTTATTGTGGTGATATCATTTAACTCCTTTCATTTTCTTATTTGTGTATTTGCTCTGCCAGTGAGTTTTATACTTTCTTGCGTTTTCATAATGGTGGATCATACTTTCACTTCCAAATGTAGAACTCCTTTAAGCATTTCTTGCAGAGCCAGTGTAGTGATAATAAATTCCTTCATTTGTTTGCTACTGTGGGAAAGACTTTATTTCTCCTTAATTTTGAAGGATAAATTTGCTAGGTATAGAATTCCTGAATGACAGGGGATTTTCTCAGCTCTTTGAATGTATCACTGTATTCTCTCCTGACCCATAAGGTTTCTGCTGAAAAATCCACTGTTAGTCTGATGGAAATCCCTTTATATGTGATTTGACACTGTTTTTAGAATTCTCTCTTTGTTTTAACTTTTGACAGTTTGACTATAATGTGTCTTGGATAATATATTTTTAACTGAATATATTTGGAGTTATTTGAGCATATTTTATTTGGATGGATGTCTATATCTCTTGCAAATCTTGGGAAGTTTTCAGCTATTATTTTAAGCAAGTTTTTTATGCCTTTGTGCATCTCTTCTGCTTATAGAACCTCCAAAATTTGAAAATTTGGTTGTTTTATAATGCCCCATCTGTCACACAAGATTTCTTAATACTTGTTTATTCTTCTCTTCTTTTCTTTTTTAAAAACTTTTATTTTAGGTTCGACAGTATATTTGAAGGTTTGTTACTTAGTTGAGCTTGTGTCACGAGGTTTATTGTACAGATTATTTTACCATCCAGATATTAAGCCCAGTACTCAATAGTTGCCTTTTCTGTTACTCTTCCTCCTCCTACTCTCCACCCTCAACTAGACCCAAGTGTCTGTTGTTTCCTTCTTTGTCTTCATGAGTTCTCATCATTTAGCTCCCACTTATAAATGAGAACATGTGGTATTTGAATTTCTGTTCCTGTGTTAGTTTGCTAAAGATAATAACCTCCAGCTCCATCCATGTTCCAACAAAGGACATATGTCATTCTTTTTTATGACTTCAAAGTATTCCATGGTACATATGTGCCACATTTTTCTTATCCAATCTATCATTGATGGACATCTAGGTTAATTATATGTCTTTGTGATTGTGAATAGTACTTCAGTAAGCATTTGTGTGCATGTGTCTTTATGGTAGAATGATTTATTTTCCTCGGAGTATATGCCCAGTAATGGGATTGCTGGTTTGAATGGTAGTTCTGTTTTTATATTCCTCTTTGATGAATAACCATACTGCTTTCCACAGTGGTTGAACTAATTTACATTCCCACTAACAGCTGTATAAGTGTTCTCTTCTCAATGCAGCCTCGCCAGCATCTGTTATTTTTTGACTTTTAAATATGGCCATTCTAACGGGTGTGAAGTGGTATTTAACTGTGGTTTTGATTTGCATTTCTCTAATGATCAGTGACATTGAGATTTTTTTTCATAGCCTTGTTGGCCACATGTATGTCTTCTTTTGAAAAGTGTCTATTCGTGTCCTCTGCCCACTTTTTAATGAGATTGTTTTTCTCTTGTAAATTTAAGTTCCTTATAGATGCTGAATATTAGATTTCTGTCAGATGCATAGTTTGCAAAAATTTTGTCCTATTATATAGGTTTTCTGTTTACTCTTGATAATTTTCTTTGCTGAGCAGACGCCCTTAAGTTTAATTAGTTCCTGTTAATTTTTGCTTTTGTTGCAATTGCTTTTGGTATCTTTTGTCATTAAATCTTTGCCCATTCCTATGTCCAGGATGGTATTGCCTAGGTTGTCTTCCAGGGTTTTTATAGTTTTGGGTTTTACATTTAAGTTTTTAATCCATTTTGAGTTGATCTTTGTATATGGTATAAGAAAGTGTTCCATTTTCAATCTTCTGTGTGTGGCTAGCAATGTATCATAGCACCATTTACTGAAAAAGGAGTTCTTTTTTCATTGCTTGCTTTTGTCAGTTTTATTGAAGATCAGATGGTTGTAGTTGTGCAGCATTATTTCTGGGCTATCTATTGTGTTCTGTTGGTCTATGTGCCTGTTTTCATACCAGTATTATGTTGCCTTGGTACTGTAGCCTATAATATAATTTGAAGACAGGTAACCTGATACCTTCAGCTTTGTTCTTTTTGCTTAGGATTGTCTTGGACGTCTTCCAACTTTCTTTTTTCTTTATTTTCTGACTGGGTTATTTAAAAAGTCCTATTTTCAAGTTCAGAAATTTTTTCTTCTGAAAAATGATCTAGTCACATGTTGATATTCTCAATTGTGTTTATATTTCATGCATTGAATTATTTGTTTCCAAGATTTCTATTTTTTAATGATGTCTACTTTTTTGTTGAATTTCTCATTCAGATCATGAATTATTTTTCTGATATCTATTTTTTATATATATTTTTAATTATTATACTTTAAGTTCTGGGGTACATGTGCAGAACGTGCATGTTTATTACATAGATATACATGTGCCATGTTGGTTTGCTGCATACATCACCCCATCATCTACATTAGGTATTTCTCCTAATGCTATCCCTCCTCTATCTCCCCACTACCCTGCTATCCCTCCCCTGCCTCCCTCCCCATGACAGGCCCTGGTGTGTTCCCCTCCCTGTGTCCATGTGTTCTCATTGTTCAACTCCCACTTATGAGTCAGAACATGTGGTGTTTAGTTTTCTGTTCTTGTGTTAGTTTGCTGAGAATGGTGGTTTGCAGCTTTATCCATGTCCCTGCAAAGGATATGAACTCATCATTTTTATGGCTGCATAGTATTCCATGGTATATATGGGCCAAATTTTCTTTATCCAGTCTATCATTAATGGATATATGGGGTTGGTTCCAAGTCTTTGCTAATGTGAATAGTGCCACAATAAAAATACGTGTGCATGTGTCTTTATAATAGGATGATTTATAATCCTTTGAGTATATCCAGTAATGGAAATGCTGGGTCAAATGGTATTTCTATTTCAAGATCCTTGAGGAATCACCACACTGTTTTCCACAGTGGTTGAACTAATTTACACTCCCACCAACAGAGTAAAAGTGTTCCTGTTTCTCCACATCCTCTCCAGCATCTGTTGTCTCCTCATTTTTTGATGATTGCCATTCTAACTGACATGAGATGGTATCTCAATGTGGTTTTGATTTGTATTTCTCTAATGACATGTGATGATGAGCTTTTCTTCATGTGTTTGTTGGCTACATAAATGTCTTCTTTTGAAAAATGTCTGTTCATACCCTTCGCCCACTTTTTGATGGGGTTGGTTGTTTACGTTCTTTGTAGATTCTGAATATTAGCCCTTTGTCAGATGGGTAGATTGCAAAATTTTATTCCCATTCTGTTGGTTGTTGGTTCACTCTAATGATAGTTTCTTTTGCTGTGCACAAGCTCTTTAGTTTAATTAGATCCTGTTTGTCAATTTGGCTTTTGTTGTCATTGCTTTTGGTGTTTTAGTCATGAAGTTCTTGTCCATGCCTATGTCCTGAAGAGTATCACCTGGGTTTTTATGGTGTTAGGTCTTAAATTTAATCTTAATTCATCTTGAGTTAATTTTTGTATAAGGTGTAAGGAAGGCTCCAGTTTCAGCTTTCTGCATATGGCTAGCCAGTTTTCCCAACACCATTTATTAAATAGGGTATCCTTTCGCCATTGTTTGTTTTTGTCAGGTTTGTCAAAGGTCAGATGATTGTATATGTGGCATTATTTCTGAGGCCTCTGCTCTGTTCCATTGGTCTATATCTCTGTTTTGGTACCACTACCATGCTGTTTTTATTACTGTAGCCTTGGGGTACAGTTTGATGTCAGGTAGCCTGATGCCTCCAGCTTTTTTTTTTTTCCATTAGGATTTTCTTGGCTATGAAGGCTCTTTTTTGGTTCCATATGAAATTTAAGGTGGTTTTTTCCAATTCTGTGAAGAAAGTCAGTGGAAGCTTGATGGGGATAGCATTAAATCTGTAAATTACTTTGGGCGGTATAGCCATTTTCACGAAATTGATTCTTCCTAACCATGAGCATAAAATGTTGTTCCATCTGTGTCCTCTCTTATTTCCTTGAGCAGTGGTTTTTAGTTTTCCTTCAAGAGGTCCTACACATCACTTGTTAGTTGTATTCCTAGGTATTGTATTCTCTTTGTAGCAGTTGTGAATGGGAGTTCACTCATGATTTGGCTGTTTGTTACTGGTGTATAGGAATGCTTGTGATTTTTGATTTTTGTATCCTGAGATTTTGCTGAAGTTGCTTATTAGCTTAAGGAGAAAGTGGGCTGACATGATGGGATCTTCTAAATGCACAATCATAATGTCTGCAAATAGAGACCATTTGACTTCTTCTTTTCCTAATTGAATACCCTTTATTTCTTTTTCTTGCCTGATTGCCCTGGTCAGAATTTCTAATACTATATTGAATAGGAGTTAAGAGAGGGCATCCTTGTCTTCTGCTGGTTTTCAAAGAGAATTCTTCCATTATTTGCTTATTCAGTATGATATTGGCTGTGTGTTTGTCATAAATAGCTTTTATTATTTTGAGATATATTCCATTGATACCTAGTTTATTGAGATATTTTAGCGTAAAGCATTGTTGAATTTTGTCAACAGCCTTCTCTGCATCTATTGAGATAAACATGTGGTTTTTGTCTTTGGTTCTGTTTATGTGATGGATTATGTTTATAGATTTGCATATGTTGAACCAGCCTTGCATCCCAGGGATGAAGCCGACTTGATCATGATGGATAATCTTTTAGATGTGCTGTTGGATTTGGTTTGCCAGTATTTTATTGAGGATTTTCACATCAATGTTCATCATGGATATTGGTCTGAAATTTTCTTTTCTAGTTGTGTCTTTGCCAGGTTTTGGTATCAGGATGATGTTGGTCTCATAAAATGATTTAGGCAGGATTTCCGCTTTTTATATCGTTTGAAATAGTTTCAGAAGGAATGGTATTAGCTCCTCTTTATACGTCTGGTAGAATTTGACTGTGAATCCATCTGGTCCTGGGTATTTTTTGGTTGGTAGGCTGTTAATTGCGGCCTCAATTTCAGATCTTGTTATTGGTTTATTCAGGGATTTGATTTCTTCCTGGTTTAGTCTTGGTAGTGTGCAAGTGTCCAGGAATTTAATCCATTTCTTCCAGCTTTACTGCTTTATGTGAATAGAGTTGTTTGTAGTAATCTCGGATGGTAGTTTGTATTTCTGTGGACTCAGTGGTGATATCACCTTTAACATTTTTTATTGCATCTATTTGATTCTTCTCTCTTTTCTTCTTTATTAGTCTGGCTAGCGGTCTATCTATTTTGTTCATCTTTTCAAAAAATCACCTCCCGGATTCATTGATTTTTAAGGGTTTTTCATGTCTCTAACTCCTTCAATTCTGCTCTGATCTTAGTTATTTTTTGTCTTCTGCTAGCCTTTGAGTTTGTTTGTTCTTGCTCCTCTAGTTCTTTTAATAGTGACATTAGGGTATTGATTATAGATTTTTCCTCCTTTCTCTGGAGGGCATTCAGTGCTATACATTTCCCTCTACTCACTGCTTTAAATGTGTTCCAGAGATTCTGGTATTTTGTGTCTTCATTCTCATTGTTTTCAAAGAATATCTTTATTTCTGTCTTTATTTAATTATTTATTCAGTAGTCATTCAGGAGCAGGTTCTTCAGTTTTCATGTAGTTGTGCAGTTTTGAGTAAGTTTCTTAATCCTAAGTTCTAATTTGATTTCACTGTGGTCTGAAAGACAGTTTGTTATGATTTCCATTCTTTTCCATTTGCTGAGGAGTGTTATACTTCCAATTATGTGGTGAGTTTTAGAATAAGTGCCATGTGGAACTGAGAATAATATATATTCTATTGATTTGGGGTGGAGGGTTCTGTAGATGTCTATTACATTTGTTTGGTCCACAGCTGAGTTTAAGTCCTGGATATCCTTGTTAATTTTCTGTTTCATTGATCTGTCTAATTAGTTGACAGTGTGTTAGTCTCCCACTATTATTGTGTGGTAGTCTAATCTCTTTGTAGGTCTTTAACAACTTGCTTTATGTATTTGGGTGCTCCTGTATTGGTTACATATATATTTAGGATAGTTAGCTCTTCTTGTTACATTGATCTCTTTACCATTATCTAATGCTCTTCTTTGTCTCTTTTGATCTTCATTGGTTTAAAGTCTGTTTTACCAGAGATTAGGATTGCAACCTGTGCTTTTTGTGTCTTTGCATGTGAGATGGGTCTCCTCAATACAGCACACCAATGGGTCTTGACTTTTTATCCAGTTGCCAGTCTGTGTCTTTTAATTGGGGCATTTAGCCCATTTACATGTAAGGTTAATATTGTTATGTGTGAATTTGATCCTGCCATTTTGATGCTAGCTGTTTGTTTTGCCCATTAATTGATGCAATTTCTTCATAGCATCGATGGTCTTTCAATTTGGTATGTTTTTGTAGTTGCTGGTACTGTTTGTTCTTTTCCATGTTTAGTTCTTCCTTCAGGAGCTCTTGTAAGGCAGGCCAGGTGGTGACAAAATCTTTCAGCATTTGCTTGTTCGTAAAGGGTTTTGTTTCTCCTCACTTATGAAACTTAGTTTGGCTGGATATGAAATTCTGGGTTGAAAATTCTTTTCTTTAAAGATGTTGAATATTGGCCCCTACTCTCTTGTGGCTTGTAAGGTTACTGCCAAGAGATCCTCTGTGAATCTGATGGGCTTCCCTTTGTGGGTAACCCAACCTTTCTCTCTGGCTGTCTTAAGCATTTTTTCCTTCATTCAACCCTAGTGAATCTGACGATTATGTGTCTTGGGGTCTTCTTGAAGAGTATCTTATTTTTCTCTGTATTTCCTGGATTTGAATGTTGGCCTGCCTTGCTAGATTGGGGAAGTTCTTCTGGATAATGTCCTGAAGAGTGTTTTCCAATTTGGTTTCATTCTCCCTGTCACATTCAAGAACACCAATCAAATGTAGATTTGGTCTTTCCACATAATCTCATATTTCTTGGAGGCTTTGTTCATTTCTTTTCACTCTTTTTTCTCTAATCTTGTCTTTTTGCTTTATTTCATTGACTTGATCTTCAATCTCTGATATCCTTTCTTCCACTTCATCAATTCAGCTATTGAAACCTTGTGTATGCTTCATGAAGTTCTTGTGCCATGTTTTTCAGCTCCATCAGGTCATTTATGTTCTTGTATATACTGGTTGTTCTAGTTAGCATTTCATGTTCCCTTTTTTCAGTGTTCTTAGTTTTCTTGCATTGGGTTAGAACATGCTCCTTTAGCTCAGAGAAGTTTGTTATTACCCACCTTCTGAAGCATGCTTCTGTCAATTCATCAAACTCATTCTCCATCCAGTTTTTTTCCCTTGCTGATGAGGAGTTGCGATCCTTTGGAGAGGTGTTTTGGTTTTTGGAATTGTCAACCTTTTTGCACTGGTTTCTTTCCATCTTGTTCGACCTATCTACCTTTGATCTTTGAAGTTGGTGACCTTTGGATGGGGTCTGTGAGTAGATGTCCTTTCTGTTGATGTTGAAACTATTTCTTTCTGTTTGTTAGTTTTTCTTCTAACCGTCAGGCCTCGCTGCTGCAAGTCTGCTGGAGTTTGCTGGAGGTCCACTCCAGACTCTGCTTGCCTGAGAATCCCCAGCAGGGGCTGCAGAACAGCAAAGATTGCTGCCTGTTTCTTCTTCTGGTAGTTTTGTCCCAGAAGAGTAACTGCTCAATGCCAGCCAGAGATCTCCTGTGTGAGATGTCTGTCAGCCCCTGTTGGGAGGTATCTCCAAGTCAGGATACAAGGGGGTCAGAGAGCCACTTGAGGAAGCAGTCTATCCCTTATCAGGGCTTGACTGCTATACTGGGATTTCTGCTGCTCTCTTTAGAGCTGCCAGGCAGAGACATTTAAGTCCGCCGAAATTGTACCCACAATGGACCCTTTTTCCCAGGTGCTCTGTCCCAGAAAGGTGGGGGCTTTATTTATAAGTCCATGATGGGCTGCTGCCTTTTTTCAGAGATGCTCTGCCCAGCAAGGAGGGAGTCTAGTTATGCAGTCTGCCTGCAGAAGCCTTGCTGAGCTGCCATGGGCTCCACCCTGTTCCAACTTCCCAGCGACTTTGTTTATACAGGCGAGGTTAAAGCCATCTACTCAAGCCTCAGCAATGGCTGACATCCATCCCCACACTGAGCTCAAACATCCCAGGTGGAACTAAGATTGCTGTGCTGGCTGTGAGAATTTCAAGCCAGTGGATCTTAGCTTGCTAGTCTTCATCGGGGTGGTACTCGCTGAGCCAGATCACTTGGCTCCCTGGCTTCAGCCCCCTTTGTCATGGGAGTGAATGGTTCTGTCTCACTTATGTTCCAGGCACCACTGGAGATGAGAAAAAACAAACAAACAAACAAACAAAACAAACAAACAAACAAAAACAACTTCTGCGGCTAGCTCTGTGTCTTCCCAAAAGGTTGCCCAGTTTTGTGCTGGATACCCAGGGCCTTGGTGTTGTAGGCACCATAGGAGGTAATCTTCTGGTCTGTGGGTTGTGAAGACTGTGGGAAAAGTGCAGTATCTGGGCCAGAGTGCTGATGACAGTCCCTAATGGCTTCCCTTGGCTAGAAGAGGGAGTTCCCTGGCCCCTTGCACTTCATGGGTGAGGCCATGCCTCACCCTGCTTTGGCTCACCCTCCTTGGGCTGCACCCACTGTCCTACTAGTCCCAGTGAGATGAACCAGGTACCTCAGTTGGAAATGCAGAGATCACCTGCCTTCTGCATCACTCTCACTGGGAGCTGCACACCGGAGCTATTCCTATTTGGCCATCTTGCCAGCAATCCTGTTTTTCTGTTTTCTTTGTGTTGTTCATCTGTGTTCTCTTATATCTCACTAATTTTCTTTAATATTACTTAAAAATTTTTTTTCAGTCATTTTACAGATTTTCATTTCTTTGGGATCTGCTGCTGGAGAATTATGTCATGTTTTCTTGCTTTCTCATGTTTCTTATTTCCTTATTTTAATATCTGCATAACTGGCAAAGCAGTCACTGCTTACAATATTATAGATTGGTTGTTGTAGGTAAAAACTTTTCCTATTGATGCATCTCTTAGTGTTTACTGGGTAGACTCCTTTGTCTTTCATTGAAGGTGAATGTCGTAGTGTAGTCTTCACATGATTTCTTTCGTGAGTGTAATCAACGTTAGTGGTATCTGTGAGTTCCTCAGTGGTTTAGACTGCAGTTGTTAGTAAAGGTTGAGGTGAGGCTTTGGTAGGACAGGGTAGGCCAGACCTTTGATGCCTGTGGTAGTGATGGCAGGCATAGTAGGTCAGTCCTTGGGGTTCTAACAGCATATGCAGGTGCTGATGGTGATGGGTTTGAGCCAGTCTTCAGCCTATATTCAGCATGCTTAGGTGCCAACAGTGGCAGCAGCAGATTGGGTGGGCAAGTCTTTGGTTCTAAGTGATATGTGATGGTACTTACAGTAGTGATGGTAGCCTGGGTTGGCTGGTCCCCAGGCCCCTGGGTGAAGTGTGTGGATGAACACTGGCAGTGGCAGTGGGGCAGGTTGGGCAAAATGTTCCCCAGGTCCCTTAAAGGTTCATGCAGGCTCTTAGTAGGCCGGTGTTTATAATCCTGGATGATGAACACATCTATCAATGGAGGTGGGAGGGGATGGCCTATCCATAGGCCCACAAACAGTATATGTGAGCCATGGGGCAGGTGAGATAGGCCTGTCATTAGGCCATGGTAGAACTATTTGGGCACTGGCTGTGGTACCAGTGGGCAGGTCAGGCCTCTCCTCAGGACCCTGAATGACATGCACAGGTGCTGGTCATGGCAATATAGACACAGGCAGGGTGCATCAATCTGCAGTCCCCTGAACAGCTTTCTTGAGTACTGGAAGTGATAGCAGTGTGTAGAGTGAGCCTGTTCTCAGGCTCTTGAACTTCAGGCATTGGTGCTGGTGGTAGCAGGACCTTGGATGATGTGCACAGGTGCTAGTAGTGGTGATAATGTATAGGGCAGGCCTATTCTCAGGTCATTGGATGATACTTGTGGGCACCAGTGGGGGTGGGCATGTCAGATCGATTCCCAGGTCCTCAGATGATATGTATAGGTGCCAGCAGCAGCAGCAGGCAAGGCAGGGCTGTCCTTAGGCCCTGTTGGTGTACATGAGTGCTGGCAGCAAAACAGGTGGGATAGACTAATTAGGAAATGGCTTGATGAGATGTGGTTGCTGTCAGTGGCAGGGGTGATGGGCAGGCTGCTGGCAGACTCTGGGGAGCGCATGTTTCAGTTCCCTTTGTGTGGGGGCAACCCCCTTGGTATACTGTACTGCCTGTTCCATGGAGTATGGGAAACTGTGGGTTTGAGTGCTAGGGATCCAGCCACACTAGTGGTCTAGCTAGTGTTATGACACTGCAGCCTCCTGAGTGGAGATGGGGAGATATCAGCAGGGTTCCAGGGATGTAGAGATGCAGAGATGGCTGGGCTCAGCTTTCAAAATGGCTGTACGCTATAGCTGCTTGGGTCTCAGCAGGTGGGTGGAGAGTGGAGTGGGACCCAGTGCAGAATCTTTCCCTGAAACAATGTCATCATGTGGATACCAGGCTCAAGGCTATATTAGTCTCAGGGCCTGCAAGGGTAAAGGGCTCTCCCCGTGGCTAGGATTGCAAGAGTTGGTGGTGGGCATGTGAACTAAGGGGGATCTCTCACTTAACTTTCCCTGCAATGTGGAGTTCCTCCTGGCTCTCAGCTGATCCTGGACCTGCCAGCTGCTACATTTCCCTCTTGTTCCATGCTTCAGAGTTTCTGTGTCACTTTCTTTCCAGTGTTCTCTCTTAGAAGCTCAAGTCAATGTGCAGTTACCTACTCACTGTTCTGGTCCTTCTTTGTGGAGGAGGTGAGTGCAGGCTACCTCTAGTCAGTCATCCCCAGCCCTGGAGTCCTCACATTTATATTTTTGTTATGTCATGTGTACTAATCTGGTACTCAGGAAAGATTGTTCAAAAACATGAATTATTGTTCACCTTAGCAGCTTTTGATTTGTAGAAAAAGACTGATTATAAAATCTCTAAAAATTGACTGAAACTTGCAGAAACACCGTTACTCTGTGGCACAGCTCTATTCTCAAGCCTATGAGCAGTCAGGAATTCCTTTCTTTTCTGTATTTAACTTTGCATAAAAAGTACCTTAAGTATCTGCTGGAAACCGCTGATCTCCCCCTCTACAAATCTCTAAAGTCTAAGCGACCAAATCCAAACTTAAACTGAACCAGTATTTTGTGTACAAATACTGTTCTTTGTTTGAATTGGATCTTCATTAGTCAGTGAACGATTACATGGTACCAAATATATCATCATTCTCCCCTTGAATTACTGGGATTAGAACATATGCATGAGATATATTTAAATATGACTTCCACAGTGACATGAAGAAAAATAAATCGGAAATAAAGTTGTATTCATTTCTTTAGTGGTAGTTTGCTTCCTTGCTTATGAAGCATTTTATTTTAAGTAAAAATATCAAAAATTATGAAAGAATAATATTACTGAAGCCAAATAGTACAGGATATATGAATACTTGAATAAATCCTTATGAGAAGAAGAAATGTTTTCAAATCCTCAGCTTTTCAGCACAGAAACAGTGTTGATTCTGGCACTGAGTGTAAACCACCTACATATCACTTTTCATGAGCTTCCAAAAGATGAAGCCAAAGGACAAAAATCTATACTGAAATTCCCTGTTAAAAATATGGAAAAAAAAGAGAAGCCCAACAATGATGGAAATATTAAGTCTGCATATTTAATAATGCTAGACTATGCCAACTAAGGAGTAAGGATTATAAATGCTCAGTCATTTATTTCTGTGTTTTATTTACTTCCTGTTTCTAAAAACGGTAGGCAGACTAGCCTATATTTAATCTATATGATTGACTATGTGAATTTTCTTAAGAGCAGCTTTGATGAAAGAAATTCTTTTATCTGCAGGCTTTGTTCCTCTGAAGTATATAACTGAAAAGAAGAGGAAAAAGATTGATGACAAATCTCATTGTTTTCTTTCTTGGATATGTGTCTCTTTTAACTCAAAGGCCATATTCTAACCAGAACATAATGTTTTTATAGCATTAATTCAATGGCAAACTTTGCTATTTTGAATAAAAAACTTTTTATATTTTTGTATTAATATGTCGTACGATTGACTCCTGTGAACTACTTGCTGCTAAAAAATACTGATCTGATTTTTTTTTTGTAGAATACTTTATGAGCTACCTCAACCTAACCAAATTTTAGGTAGCATCCAGTTCAGTTGTAATAATACATAGAGTTGTAGCAACCACATTTGCAAGGAGTTCTCACTAATTTCTTAAAAAATGTTTTATTGCATAGTTGTAATATTGTAGAAAATCATGATAAATCCACCAAAAGAAATATGCATGTTGAAAAGCATGTTTAAAAATAATTTTAATATGAAATAATATTTTTAAAAATAATGCTATTCTCAAATGAAAGGCAGAATATATCATTTTAAATGCAGCATCAACTTAATTATGTACAAAATATATAAATAATAAAGACTAGAAAGAAATTCGAAATATGAATATTGGTTGCAAGACACATGTGACTTTATTTTATCCATGCATCCTTAAACCCCTCTTCTCTTCCTTATTATTATTTTTTGTCTATGGCTCAAATATCCAATTTTTCCTCTAGTCAGAAGCATGCTATAGGCTTTCCTCTCTTTGAATAATGTCAAATCTAATCAATTGTTTTAACATAGAAATTCTAATTTTCAAATATTTTCATAACTTGCTTTTTCCATTTCCTGTCCTGCTATCATTGCCCTATATCAGGCATGCATCATCTCTTTCCTGGACTGTGCAGCAGCCTCTTACCTTTCTTTCTACCTCACTTTTGCCTCTGGAGAGCCATCCTCCATGATATAGCCTAGGAAATTCATTTCAAGTGATGATGTTACCATGTACCTGTCTTTAAATGGTGACCTGTTGCCTATAGGATAAAGTTACTCAGTGTGACATAAAATAATCCATCTATGACTTATCCCTTATCTTTTCTTCAGTCTCATCTTGCCCTCCTCATACTTACTGTATATACAGAATGTATATACATGAAATTTTACACTATATAGATTTGTTCAGACTATTTCTACTGCTCAATATCCCCTAAAGAAAGCTCATTACTACTATAAGTTACAGCTAGGGTAGCTTCTGCTTCCTGGAACCTTTCCTCTATTGAGACTAAGTAGCCTAACTTTCCCTCACATATCTCTATTGCTTCCCAGTTAGCCTGTCCTATATAATACTGAATTAATTTACTTAGCTATTTGTTTCTTTCACTATAGTAAAAGCTTTGGAGACTACAGGCTACTAATAATTCACAATTCATTCATCTCATTACTTAGCATGGGTCTGGAATACAGCAGACACTCAATAAATGTCTGTTGAATGAAACTGAGCTTACAGTTATGTAAAAGTAAATATGGATTCAATGTCTTGCTCTAGCAAGTTAATGCTTAGCTGTACTAAGAACCAGTTAAATAGATGTTGAATACTGAAATGGGTAGTGTTATCAATTCCTTGGTATAATACAAAAGTCTAAAAAAAAAACTAGTTTATCTTGTGATATTTATGTCTCATGTTACATCCTAGAAAAACCGTATATTGAAGTTCCTTAGAGACACAAGGACAAAAGAAGTGTGTTCTTCTTTAAAGCTTCATAGTAAAAAAGCAGACAAGTATAATATTTCATAAACTAAGTAGGCACAAGGTCAAACATTGTCTCAATTCTATGTAGTTTCTGTGGCTTGGAAGCTTCTTTAAAGGCATCGTATTTTTCCTGACACTTACCTAAGAGGACATACCTAAGGTTTGGAAATCAGTAGAGAACATCCATTTCTGAGAAATTTCCTGTGTTTTGTGGTTCTGGTCAAGATGGTCAAAAGCACTGTGCCATGTATCCTCTTGGTTTGGTCCCAGGCTTAGCATAAGAAGATCCTTAAGATTCAGGTTCAGCTCTGGGAAAAACAAGTAGGTGCTTGGGTTTCAATTTCCTTCTCTGTTATTCACCAGCACTAATACTGCTCAAGAGAAGAGGTCAGCCATCTCATCCAAGCATGGCCGGACAGCTGCTTTCACCACTCACTACAGTCTCAGAAACTACCTGGCAGAAGCACAGATTGTAGAAACTTACCTTTTAGCATGTTGCTACTGGTTTTCTAAGATACTATGAGAAATTAGACCTATTATTTCTTTCAATGTTTTCAAGAATGAGTAATATTCACAACCCAAAGTCATTCCTCCCTGGTGCATTGATAGCCTATGTTTCCCTGTCCCAAACTGACTATTTGGTCAGTTTCTTTCGTCTTCTTCATCTTTAGTATAGGTGTGCAATCTATAAGGTATATGCTTTATAATGCATTGTTCATAACTCTTTTATGTAGCCATTGTTTTAACAGTGTATTTTCCTGGGTTAGAGTACGTTCCCAGGTAAAATATTTTGGGAAGGTGGTTATATCTTAAGCTTTTACTCCTTCAAATATTTAGGCAATTATTTTTCATATACACACATCCTTATTCTAATCTAAGCCATAGAAAATCCTCTTTATTTATGCAGAAAAGCACAGATTGCCCACCATGAAGGGAATTCACTTCTGAAACCAGAACAAACTTTCACTCTACTAGTTTTACTTTTCCTTCACTTTAAGGGAAAAAAAACAAAATATTTATGAAAGGGGATTAGAAATGGACTAAAACAGAAGTTTGGCATGTTTAGTTCTTCTATTCTACTTTTATCCACTGATTTGTTCCAGTTATGTTAGTACCTAGTAGTTCATAGCAACAATGGGAAAGGAAGAATGAAATACAAAAAGAGAATAGTGATTTATAAAGAAGAAGAAATAGAAGACAGAAGAAGAAATAGAAGAGAAAGAGATTGAGTAAAGAAAGCTGATTGCTTACTCTGTGTCAGGCAAATAGTCCACAGTTTTAAATTTTATAAACTATTGAATCTACATTTTACACATTTACTAAACAAATAATCTTATTATTCCTAATTTACAATTAAAGACATGAGTCTTCAAAGATTAAGTAACTTGGTGAAGGTTACACAGTTCAAGGAAGAGCTTCCTCTTCAATTTCAACAAATATTTGCCCAGCCCTTGTTAAGTGTCTATGCTGTGAATAATATCAAGACCTGTGACTCACCTTCTTTAATTTTCTGAGGAATAATTTTACAGCTCATTTTTTTCTTCCCCTATAAGCCAAATATTAAATGCTTGTTTTCCACACATGATTCAAAAATATGATTTTATTCAATATTAACAATTGGAGAAGTGTCTCTGAAACAAAATAAAAGCATTTGGATATTCTTCAAAGAATTAGGATAAATATAATAATTTTTTCTTGGCACGAAAGTATATTACTTCATGATCAAACAGTATTTTTCAGAATTAAAAATCTAGTAAAAATGGTTTAAATATATTTAGCTTGCTGGAATATTATTTTTGATTAAGAGAATCAAATGAAGTTTTATGATATTTTAAAATCAGCATTTTAATGGCATGTGAAAGTATGCGATGATAAATTGTTGCCAGTGGTTATCTGTGTACAGAAAACATTAAAATGAAAAATATTAGATAGTTGTAATCAGTCATGCATATTGTATACAGATAAATATGGAAGATGAAATGTATTTTAAATAATATAATTCACTTCTGTCAATTGTCACTGTTACATATTTGAGAGTTTCAGTAAGTGTATAGTACAGTTAGATAATTAAATAAGTACTAGAGCTAGCTATAGTGGTCAAACTGCTATTTTGCAAATATATTAGCTATTTATGAGTATTTATATTATAGAAATTCTTAGAAGTTTTTAGAGGAGGAGAATATTATAAATTAGGGTTAATAGTCTAATTCATTTAAAAATTATGCAACTTAACCCCTGATGATTTTAGAAAATTAGGAAGCCAAAATGTGTTATGTATCAAACTATGTTATAGAATTGTCCTATTCAAAATATGGGATCTAATAGCTAATTGGAGGAATGCAGTTTTTGTCCTAAGAATGGAAACACCCTAGACATAGGTAAGTGAATTGTGTCACATTAGGAGGCTGAAAAAACTCAGGTCAAATTCCCAGGGGTCATGTGCCTCTGGCTTGCTGTCACCTCCCCTTCCTATTTTGGGAATAATAAGCTGTGGGGTTTTGTAATGTGAGGTTGTCATGTGCTTGTGGAGGAAAAATTCAGGAACTAGAAGTGGAAATGAAGGAATAATATCTTAGGTGGTTTCCATTATACAGTGAATAGATTAATGAGAAAAATCAGAAAAGAGATAATATGGCACTTGACACCAGGGGTTGGCAAACTTTTCTATAGAGGGACAGTTAGTAAATATTTTCAGCTTTGCAGGCCATACTGCCTCCATTATAACCCCTCAATATGTTATTGTACTGTGAAAGCAGACATAGACAGTATACAAATGAGTGAACATAGCTGTATTCTTATGTAGCTTTATTAACACTGAAATTTGATTTTCACACAATTTTTATATGTCACAAAATATTATTCTTTTGATTTGCTTTCAGTCATCTGCAAGTGTAAAATCAACCATTCTTAACTTCTAGACCATATGAAAACAGGCAGCAGGCCAGATTTGACCTCCAGGTCATGGGTTGCCAACTCCTGTCTTAGATGGATGGATGGATTTTTGTCTGGATGGAAAAACAAGGCTAGGAATCAGAGAATTTGCCCGAGCAGCATCCACACACCACATTGCTATGCCTGTGGTGAATATAGCCAGAGCTGATCACACCCTGTTCTGTTTTGACTAGCACTCAAGGACACTGTGGGCACAGAATAGTAGCGAGCAGTGAACAAAGCAACTCCTTTGAACTGTTAAGACAGTTTTGGCTTTGGGGTCTTCATGATTAATCTCTGTCTTCTCTAAAAGCCTGATAACTCAGGGAAGGTAAAAGCTGTGTACAATGCCTGGCACGTAATAGCAATATTTACATATTAGATAAACCGAATGGGCCAGTGACTGTTAGACCCCTAGCAAACACATACCCAATCTATTCAAAATGAATACATTCAATTACTTTATGATAACAATTCTGAGGTGGGAAGACAAAATAAAATATTATAATATAAGAGATATAGCAGAAGCTTTTACTTGTTCAGCTAAAAAATCACATACAAGCTTCAAGTGAACTGGATAGTTAAGTGGCTAAAAAGGCATTACTTAAATGCAACACTGTGCATTTTGAATAGAACTTCATAAAGTTGTTAGGTCTATATAAAGTTACTATAACTTTAGCTGATATATAAAGAACAACACAAGAACTAGCCCTAATAAAGTATGTCTGCTTTAGCTCAAGCACAGAAGCCCAGCTTATTCTCTGCCACTGAATCAAATTAGGAGCAGATGGTAATTTGGATCAGATGAAGTTTCAAAGGGCAGAGATGCAGGACATTCCAAAGCACACATTGAACTTTTTTCCACAAAGACTAATGTTCATTAGTAAAACGTTGTAGCCACTGAACTTATACATGGCAAGCAAATTACCTTGACAGTAATGCAGTTCACTTTTACAGGCTGACATCATTCAGTATTTTGGGAAAATTAATAGGAATCAGTGACTTTGTTAGTTACTTTGTCATGTTTTTACGTGCTCTGTTCTACAAGTACTGTTTCTTTACACAAAATAAAAGTCCTTTTTTATTTTGCTTTTCTTTATCCATATTAAGTTATTTAGTTTCAGGTAAAATTAATATTTTATTAGGCCAGCAAAATAAGCTTTCTGTAACTGTACACAGTAAAGTTCATTTACAGTTATTCTACTATATATTCATTTTTTTTGTCTGTATAATTCCAACTTATTCTTTAAACAAAAAGTAAATATTTAAGTTACAGTGTTTCTGACTTTAGTATAATCCAGAAACACACTTTTTTCAATTTTAGAAGAACAGTGTTTGACAACTACTTATCAGAAGGGTTTGTGGGAGTAGCCACATGAAAATGTGGCTATTATTTTATTTATCCCCACTAGGAGTCCATGCACATTACTCTAGTAGTGGCTCTAACCACGAGTCACCAACCATGACAGAGGGAGATCATGTCTGCTGTGGGTAGATCATGCTGGATAAACACTCACTGAGGACTGCCACTTTAAAGGTTAAACAGACCAGCACAAAAGGCAAGTTCTGACTGGGAAATAGTCAGGTTGTAATAAGTAGGGGACAGTTTGGAGTAGATGAAAGAGAATACCAATGGGATTACCTTTTTCAAGAACCTTTGGATGCTGCTCTGGATCTAGCCATTGGATTACCTATTTGTTATTAAACCCACCTCTGCTTTATTTCTCTGTGCTTTTGTGGGTGCCATCCTATTTCCTTTCTTTTGAAACTCATACTATCCATCCCTATCTTCTTCAGGACACTAGATCCCAAGCCTGCAGTATCTCACTCTTCCAAATGTCCACAGCAGTTACTAGTTTAACACAGAGGTTGCAAGCTTAGCTGCATCCAGAGGTCAACATCTTAGTGAATGGGCTGGGCTGGTTGTAGCAAGATAGTGCCTTACAGAGCCTCAGTGTTGGATACAACTTACCACTTTTGGTTAAAGGTGCCTTTCTTCCAAGCCATTCACTATAGAGCTACATAGGAATATGGGCCTGATGCTGCCATGAGTGCTAATTTAAAAAAAAAAGTTCAAACTTAATGTGAAAATTTCAAGTGTTGGTAACACTAATTTAAATTCTCAAATATGTGCATTCTACATTTTTGCCTGAGAAGTATCAGACCGGTACTTCTTCTTTAACTACTTATTAGAAATCAATTTATATATATGATGCTTTGAGTGTTTGACATTCACCATATGAGCATCATAAATATTTACTTAAATAGGTTGTAGTTTTAGAATACATATTAGGTTTTTTTTCTCTATCCAAATAAAATACAGACTCCATTAGAGGAGATTATACCTTACACATTTTAATTTCAGAACTACAAGGTGACTTAGGCATAAAAGTGTTGAATAAATAACAATTTGGTGGATAAACTGATTTTTTAAAATAACATAAAAATTAAGTTATGACAAGGAGGTATAAAAAGTAAAATGGAAAAGAATAATAATTTAATAAAAATTTGTATTAAAAGTGATACCTACTTTTGACCCAAAGGAAGCCTTTGTTATAAGGCTCAATGAGATATGGGATGAGACAAAATCCCTATATTAGAGATATAAGTCATTATTGTAATTTTCCTTAAAGTTGGAGAAAATGCTCAGTAGGGTAAAATTTCATAGTAGGAATAGTTCAAAATGTTCACACCTTGCAAATAAAAATGATGGCTAATGAGTATTAATGTAGTGTTAACATTTTAATCATAGTTAAAAATCTCTAAACACCTTGTTGTTTTTTCATGCTCCATCCAAAAAACCCACCTTCTCTATAATTTTAGTCAGTATGTTTCCACCTCTCATAATGTTATTTGATGTTTTCCTAATGGAGATACTTATATTCCTAGCCACTCTAGGGATCACCTTCTTTCTGTAACTCTAAGCATTTTGTAAACAACAACTGTGTAAGAACTCTTTGAAGTCATTGTGCAGTGATTGTGGAGACATGTCTCTTTGTATCTTGATAGAAAGTACTTTTTAATCTTTTTTGTTGTCTAATATGATTTGACAAACCAATGCCCTACAAGAACACCATTACACCTTGAAACCACTACATTAAGTGTACATTTTCATTCAGCTTACTGAGAAATTCTAAAAATAAACACCCATTTTATCCCCTCAAAATAAAAAAATCCCTTTGTAAATTGAAAAAGACTACAGATACTTTCAGTGTATTATTTTTAAGAAAAATCAGGGAAGCTTTTGAACGTCTATAACAAACAATGTCCTAAAACTTTATTTGCTCATTCATTGATGGTTAATTATTGTATCTATTTGGGATCTATAGTTGGTAGTTTAATACAAAAAACATATCTGGGTAAAATTTTCACTCCTTTAGGTTTTCTTTGCTGTGTAATTAACTTTCTTTAAAAATAATTCTGTTTTTTAGATTTGAGGAAGTCCATGCATGGGAGCAGGACAAAGAGAAATAATCTGATCATCCCTAAGAGGTTTCAAGGTAGAGTACATTCACTGTTATTTTACTTTTATTCACTTGCTCTAGTACAACAGCTCTCTCAAGACAAATATTTTTAATGGAAAATTGTTGTAAATGAATAACCTCTTTAAGGGACAGAAGTAAGGTAAGTTGGATGAAAATTTAAGATTTATACTATATTGATGAAGGAAATTATGAAGACTGCTTTTTCTTTGTGTCCTCATTGAAAAGTTTTGTATACACACATTTGAAAAATACAAAAGTGAAATAAAAGGTTATTATTTTTATCTCAAGAAACAAGCTTTCTGACCTACTTGGGATATCAAGGAGGGAATTCTGTTTGGAGTTAAGAGAGAGATCATTTATAAGTTCAACTTCCAGTACACGTTAAGATTTTAGAGGACATAATTGTGCTCTAAATTTTTTCCCTTTTTCCCCAATTAGGGATCTTCTAATGTTTGAAAGGACTTCCCTTCAAGTGGCCAGAGGTTAACCCAACCTCCCTTTCACATTTCTATTTGGGTTAAAAGCCATATCCTGACTGCCAAATCTTAGTGAGAAATGGCAAACAGATTAAAAGTGGTGTAAAACCTTCCCATGGGTAACCAGGAGGAGAGTCAACAGTGAAAGTGTGGCTAGGAGCAGGCCTGATTGGTCAAGAAGGTACTGAGAGTAACTTCTTTGATATGTGGTCAGTCATAAGGCTTTATCTGTAAGATCTGTAAGTCTCACTTTTTTTTTTTCTTTTTGGCACTTTTCAGTGGATTTAAGACCTGAAAAATATTTATGAAATGCAAAATGACATTTTGTGTTTGTATTTTTTTTGATGAACAAGCTTATTTAATCAGTCTGTGTTACTCGCATTTTATGTGTGAAACAAAGAGGTTAAGTAAAGAAAAATGTTCATTCAAAGACAAATGTAGAAGGGAAGTAATCTTTCGGTTTAAGATTCTTTCAATGAAAACTAGCATGATTAAGAAAACATTTTTGTTGTTTATTTGCTGATGACATTGACAGCTGCAAATATCTGTGGAATAAGTTTGTCATAACTTTCAGGATGTGAAGGATTTGGGTCACCTATGTTATGTTTTCTGTTATGAATCATGTTACTCTCAAATTTCCCTTCTGGCTCTCTGGCTCACATGACAACTTTTAAGTGCCCCACCGGAATTTCTGAAGAGTGAGAAAGGGTGATGAAAGTAAAGGGGCATATGGAGTGTTCTAGGCAGAGGCAGATAAGAGAACATAGTAGGTTCAAAGGTCTGCAAGAGGCTGCTTGTGGCTAGAGCCTAGAAATAAGGAGGGCCAAGTGAAGAAGGGCTTTCTAACTTTGTTTTAAAGTGTTTGAACTTTATCTCCAGGGCCATTGAAGGGTTTAGTTCAGAGAAGTACATAATTGTATTTTCATATGCCAGATATTTGATCATCTAGATAGTTGATTAATATCAAATAGAGTACATGAATATAGCAGAAGTGGGGGCATTCTTTTCGTTTGACTCCAGCCTCACTTACCTCATATGTCCTTGTGTGATGATCTGCTTCAGATGCCGTAAATACAAATTCTAACCTTCCCTCACGCAAATCATCCCCTTAAAACCCTCAGGGCTCAGGAGGCAAATCTAAAGAATAGCAGGGTGAATGAGTGGCCTCCTCATGATAGAGAGAACAGAGTGATGATAAAGGAGCACAGGAAACACGTTTAATTTAATCTAATGCAACAAAAATTTATTGAGCACCTATTTTGTCTCTAACATAGTAAAGGTACTGAGATTAACAAAAAATAGAATAGTTAATCTCATTCTGATATGAATATAGATTGTTACACAATTACTATTCAATATGATGAGTCATAATCATGCAAAAAATGTTATAAAGTCAAGAACTATATCTAAAGTTATTTTCCAAATACTATGGAAATATAGATGAATGTACTGTTAATTGTTCAGGCAAAGAGAAACAACATTTATAAAAATGAACAAGAATGGAGGAGCGGAAAGAACATACTTTTCTGTGTTTATTAAATACCTTTCATTTCTTAATTCATTACTCATTTATAAATTCTTATATTTTTAAATATTTTTTATTAAATTCTTACTAATTTATCAATCAACTCATCAATCAATCAGGCAGTAAAGACTTATTGAATATCAAACATGCCATCCATTGTGTTAGGTGCTAATGATACCAGGAAAAATATCACAAGTTCCTCACCCTGATGGATGCACAGATAAATAAGACCATGCTTGCACTTATGTGGATTAAAGTATACATGACTACAGGAATTTATATGTATAGAACTTCTCAAAGACAAATTGTTTTAATACACATCACCCAATTCAGTTTTTATAGCAGCATCTTAATGAAACTTTACCACAGTGTTTTTAAGTACCAAAAATTATAGTCAGAATTGTGTCTTAAATCTTGACCTTCATTCTAAGACCCAAGTTCTGCACACCAAACAAGGCTGAATGGACTCAACCTTGACTCAACTACTCAGAGAGAAGAGAAAGAGAGAGAGATTCAAGGATGTGACACATTCCAGGCAAAAGAAGCCAGCTCTAAGTTTGTGAAGATAAAAGATTTTAGGACTTAAATGACTATAGATCCTGGAATAGGACACTCCAGGATGACAGTAAGCAAGAGGCAGGATATTAGCAACCACATCCAGCTAAGTCTTCCATTGGGTAGGAATATAGAGTTTTTACATAGTAGGGAAAATATAGGAGGAAAGATAGGTTAGAATCAAATTCTCCAGTGACATAGAAATTATAACCTATATGGAGCAGAGAAGAATTCTTTTCAAATAGTGTAAATAAAAAGAAGGAGCATGAACTAGAAAAATTGTTAAAGTTCTTTCAGGTGCAACATTTTATCACTTTTCCATAATATGTCTTCTAAATAGAAAATCTCATTAATAAATAATCCTGAAAATTTTAGTAATCTAAGTAACTCTTCTTTTCAAATCATCTGAAATACCAATTAATTTTCCTATAAAATAGCTTTGGTCATGTTCTCCTAATAAAATTTTATCAACTGACTGCAGATCAAAATCTGGAATCTCTAGAGCTTTAGTACATTGTTAATGTTCAATAGAGAGTTATTGTATTGATCAACTATTTATGAGTTATATAAGCCTTTTGGAGCCAAGATACACTCATTAGTAAAAATAAGAAGAAAGCCATATTTGTTATCTATGGTGCCTTCTGAATTCTTTGAGTCAAAACATCTCAAATGAGTAGTGCATGGTATAAGTAATCTGCATCTAATGTTATTCAGACAGAATGTATGTTCTGAGACCAAAAATCACGTGATCATAATGGCGAAAGAAATCCCAGACAGAATATTCCATGTATGCTACTTTGAGGAGGCATTAAACACACAAGGCCATCAATTGATGCTTCTTTCATTTAAATAAACTTAATAGAGTAGTTATTGGGACACACAGATTTCTCAGCCCATCTGTCTTTTCAAAGGCATATATAATAATTTTAACCTTGTGAATTACAAGTTTGCATAGCCATGCAAGAGATAAAGAAAGTAAAGCTTAGCTGTAAAAGGTCACAGACTGCTTCAGATTCTTGGAGATTTGCAGAGTTAAAACTGGATGGCCTTTCCTGAAGTTTCAGCCTCTGGAGAGGAACAGAGCATGATTTAATCCTGAAATTATGGGTCTGAGCAAAGAACTAAAGACCCAAAGGTGTGCTTTATAAATGTAGACTGAAATGTGAATCAGTGAATGAATCCTTGCTGAAATATAACCTCAACCATAAGATTATGGATTGCATCTGGGACATTCTGTTTTTAGGTAGCAACAAACACCACCTTTCACCACAAATATGCACTTCTTTAGATTAACACTACTTTTCTACTACAGAAAAAAATGGAAATTACTTTCAAAATTTTAACATTTATCCTCAGTAGTGGTGAAAGTATCATTGGGATGAATAAAATTTGCCTGAAAAGATAGAAAAGAGATTGGTCGGTGGCAGATAGCAAACATTTTAGGCTTTGCAAGCCACACAGTCTGTGACACAACCACTTAACTCTGCCTTTGGGTGTGAAAGGAATCATAGACTATGGGTAAATGAATGGGAAAGGCTGTGTTACAAAATAATTTTATTTACAAAAACAGGTGTTGGGTCAGATTTGGCACCTAGGCCTTAATTTTCCATATCTTATGATACAACGATTTTCTGAAACTACAAGATGCTCAAGAACCATCTAGAAAGCTTTTTCAAAACTACAGTTAGCTGGGCTGTCCCTCCAGGGATTCTGATACAGAGGAGATAGATAGTAGGGGACTAAACTTTAAGAAAGCCCATGATGAAATTTTTTCCAACACTTATGATGTAAAAACAACAACTAGAATGAAATTAATTTGTACAGACTGTAGTATAGCCTTGGAGACCAGAGGTAGAAACTTTTCATGTACAACCCCAGATACCCAGGACCAGTAAAGTAATATATTCCAGAGATATCTGATAAGTCATCAGCTTGCAGAGAAGTGTGTTCTAAACATTTCAGAGTCATTCAACTCTCTTTTAACAAACCTGAGTTATAGTCATAGTGACTGTTTAGAATTGCAGTTTAATTCCATGATCTCTGTCTCATTTAGCTCTATTTTTATGTTGTTGTTCAGTTTTTTCCAATTTTGAATAATTTCAAACACACAAAATTCCTTATAAATCCATTTTCAATGTTGGAAGTTTTTAATAATGGTCATAACTTTAAGGGCTTTAATCACATATGTAGCATTTTTATAGGATTTATTGAGGTCTGTTAGTTTCTATTTTCTTTGGTATCTACTAAGATTTAGTTGGCCTTCCTATCTTGTGGATTTCATAGATATAAAATAAGGAATGCATGCTGTGTTGCCCAGAGCTATAACTTTTTCATGCAGTCAACAGGAGTAAAAACTCAAAAGAAAAGTTAAAAATTCCTTTTGAATTTTCCGATGTCAGAAAATGATTGTGACATAAACCCTCTCATTGTGTGATTCAATCTTGAACTTGAGGATGTAGTTAGTGGGAAACTCACAAGCTGGAGTTCACATACCTCTGGTGGTGCACAGACTTTCTAAGATATGAGTGAAAATGGAGAGTCATAAGGGAATCTATTTCTAAGTACTCACCGTTAGGTACTCTTTCTTAAAACTGACTTGACTCTGGAATGTCTATGTTGAAGTCAGTCAGTCCGGGCCAGCTTCAAGCGCATGTGACCTGTGCAGTAGCACACCCTGGTTTAATGCTCTCTGTCATCATCTGAAAAATTTTAATATTTTTTTAATAAAAAGGGCTCTACATTTCCAGTTCACAAATTACATAGATGCTCCTGGATTCAAGTGTCACTCTGGTTCTGCTTTATGACACCTCCTTTTCCCATGTTACAAAAGACAGTTATGACTCTCATTTATTGATGTTAATAAAATACATTCCCCTGAAAGGAGGAGGGAGTGGAGGATGTAAAAGAGCCTTTTGGCTGCAAATAAAGGGACAATTCAAAATATTGATTAAAGCCTGGGCCAGCTATGTTGTTTGCCTCTGCTACATACATATGTCCTTAAGATTAAACTTTGATTTTAGAAATTTGAGATTGTGTCATTTGTGTAACTGTTCTGAATTCCTAGAGTAATGAGAATTTTTATTCTTGTCCTCATTGATTTCATCCATGGGCTGCCTTCAAAGAATGCAGTGCTCTGGAGGGAGATTCCCCTGTGGGCAAAGCAAACAGTACTGAAGGTAGCAGCACTTCATTCCATCCATATCACCAGTTCTGAGCAAGGTCCTGAGCTTCATCCTTCTGCTCCATCTCCCTGCCAACCTTACTTAGGTCTTTTAGAATTCCAATTCAAAATTATGATGCTTACCTTGAGGTTGAGTACTAACACAGTTATTTAAAAAGGAAAGATAAAATTAGACACTTTTGGAAAGAACCTAACTCAGATTTAGCTGAGGTTGATAATTGAGATTGGCCTGGCAATTTGATTTTTATGGGGCTATTTTTCATACGTTAAATTAAGTATATTTGAAGTTTCAATGCTTCAAGAAGGAAGGGGAAGGAAAAAAGGAAGAGAAGAAGGGAGAAAGGGAGGAAGGGTGGGAGGAAGGGAGGGAGGGTGGGAGGGAGGGAGGGAGGAAGGAAGGAAGGAATGAATGAAGGAAGGAAGGAAATTGCCTTCACATAGAGCTTTACATTCTAGTAAGTGAAAACAGACAAGAAAACATAAATATACAAGATAAGCAAATTATGTATGTGTATGTCCTGGGCTCTTTTTTGGTTGGTAGGCTATTAGTTACTGCCTCAATTTCAGATCTTGTATTGTTCTTTTCAGGGATTCACCTTCTTCCAGGTTTAGTCTTGGTAGGGTGCATGCATCCAGGAATTTATCCATTTCTTCTAGATTTTCTAGTTATTTGGATAGAGGTGTTTATAGTATTCTCTGATGGTAGTTTGTATTTCTGTGGGGTCAGTAGTGATATCCCTTTTATTATTTTTTTTATTGTGTCTATTTGATTCTTCACTGTCTTCTTTATTAGTCTAGCTAGTGGTCTATATATTTTGTTAATTTTTTCAAAAAACCAGCTCCTAGATTCACTGATTTTTTGGAGGGTTTTTCATGTCTCTATCTCCTTCAATTCTTCTCTTAGTTATTTCTTGTCTTCTGCTAGCTTTTGTATGAGTTTTCTCTTGCCTCTCTAGCTCTTTTAATTATGTTAGTGTGTCGATTTGAGATCTTTCTAGCTTTCTGATGTGGGCATTTAGTGCTGTATATTTCCTTCTTAACACGGCTTTAGCTGTGTCCCAGAGATCCTGGTATGTTGTCTCTTTGTTCTCAATGGTTTCAAAGAACTTCTTGATTTCTGCTTAATTTCATTATTTATCCAGGAGTCATTCAGGAACAGGTTGTTCAATTTCCATGTAATTGTGTAGTTTTGAGTGAGTTTCTTAATCCTGAGTTCTAATTTGATGGTACTGTGGTCTGAGAGACTGTTTGTTATGATTTCCATTCTTTTGCATTTGCTCAGGGGTGTTTCACTTCCAATTGTGTGGTCACTTTTAGAATAAGTGCCATGTGACATGGAGAAGATTGTATATTCTGTTGATTTGTGGTACAGGTTCTATAGACATCTACCAGGTCCATTTGATCCAGAGATGAGTTCAAGTCCTGAATATACTTGTTAATTTTCTGTCTTGTTGATCTGTCTAATACTGACAGTGGGATGTTAAAGTCTCCCACTATTATTGTGTGGGAGTCTAAGTCTCTTTGTAGGTCTCTCAGAACTTGTTTTATTGAATCTGTGTGCCCCTGTTATTGCATATATATTTAAGACACTTAGCTCTTCTTGTTGCATTGATCCTTTTACCATTATGTAATGCCCTTCTTTGTCTTTATTGATCATCGCTGATGTAAAATCTATTTTGTCAGAACTAGTATTGCAACCCCTGCTTTTTTGTGCTTTCCATTTTCTTGGTAAATCTTCCTCTATCCCTTCATTTTGAGCCTATGTGTGTCTTTGCATATGAGATGGGTTTTCTGAATACAGCACAGTGATAGGTCTTGACTCTATCCAATTTGCTAATCTATGTCTTTTGATTGAGGCACTTAGACCATTTACATTTAAGGTTAGTATTGATATATGTGAATTTGATCCTGTCATCATGATTCTAGCTGGTTATTTTGCACATTAGTTGATGCAGTTTCTTCATAGTGTCATCTGTCTTTATAGTTTGGTGTGTTTTTGCAGTAGTTGGTAGCAGTTTTCCCTTTCCATATTTAGTGCTTCTTTCAGGAGCTCTTGCAGGGCAGACCTGGTGGTAATGGAATTGCTCAGCATTTGCTTGTCTGTAAATAATTTTATTTCTCCTTCACTTATGAAGCTTAGTTTGTCTGTATATGAAATTCTGGGTTGAAAATTATTTTCTTTAAGAATGTTGAATATTGACCCCAATCTCTTCTGGCTTGTGGAGTTTCTGCTGAGAGGTCCACTGTTAGTCTAATGGGTTTCTCTTTGTAGGTGACCTGGCCTTTCTGTCTGTCTGCCCTTAACAGTTTTTCCTTCATTTCAACCTTGGAGAACTGTGGAGAATCTGATGATTATTTGTCTTGGGGTTAATCTTATCATGGAATATCTTAAAAGTATTCCCTGAATTTCCTGGATTTGCATATTGGCCTGTTTTGCTGGGTTGGGGAAGTTCTCCTGGATAATATCCTGAAGAGTTTTCCAACTTGGTTCCATCCCTGTCTCCTTCTGCTACTCCAATCAGTCATAGGTTTAGTCTTCCTATGAAGTCCCACATTTCTTGGAGGCTTTGTTTATTCCTTTTCATTCCTTTTTCTCTAGTCTCATCTGCATGCCTTCTTTCTTCTGCTTGGTCAGTTTGGCTATTCATAATCCTGTATGCTTCACAGTTTTCATGCTGTGTTTTTCGGCTTTATCAAGTCATTTATGTTCCTGTCTAAACTGGTTATTCTGTTAGCAATTCCTCTAACCTTTTATGAAAGTTCTTAGCTTCTTTGTGTTGGGTTAGAACATGCTTCTTTAGCTCCTCATAGCTTTCTTTATCCATCTTCTAAAGCCTACTTCTGTCGATTCGTCCACCTGATGTTCTGCGCCCTTCATGGAGAGACATTGGGATCATTTGGAAGAGGAGAGGAACTTTGGTCTTTTGGGTTTTCAGCACTTTTTCTATTCTTTCTCATCTTTGTGAGTTTGTCTAGTTTTGGTCTTCAAGGCAGTTGACCCTTAGATGGAGTTTTTGTGGGGGCTTTTCTGTTGTTATTGTTGATGCTGTAGTCATTGCTTTCTACTTGTTTGTTATTCTTTCAGTGGTCAGGTCTCTCTTCTGTAGGGCTGCTGCGGCTTGCTTGGGGTTCACTTCAGGCCCTATTCATCTAATTCGCTTCTGTACCTGGAGATGTCACTGAAGGAGGCTGGAAAACAGCAAAAATGGGTGTCTGTTGTTTCATCTGGGACCTCTGACCTCTGAGGGAACCAACCTGATACAGTATTCCTGTATAAGGTGTCTGACAACTCCTGTTGAAGGGTCTCACCCAGTTGGGTGGCACAGGGAATAGGACCCATTTAATGAAGCACTTTGTCCCTTGGTGAATGCAGTGTGCCTTGCTGGGGAGAAACACCCTCGTCTGGGCTGCCTGGATGCCTCAGAACTACCAGGAGCAAAGGCTAAGTCTGCTGGTCTGCAGAGACTGCGGCCACCTGTCCCTCTAAAGGCTCAGGCCCAGGGAGATCCGGGTTCTGTCCCTGAGCCTCTGGCTAGAGTTATTGGAATTTCTCCTGCAGGGAAGTCCTGCCCAATGATGCTGCATGGGTCATGGTCAGGTCTGAAGAGGCACTCTAGCCACAGACTGCTACCACCTATGTGTTGGGCTGCTGGGGGCAAGTCTTGGGACCAAGCCATCCAGCCTCTCTGGCTCTAGCAGGGGAAAAGCATAGCCTGTAGCTATAGAGAGGAATACCACCCTTCTTCCGTCCAGGGAGCTTAGTGTGTTAGGCAGTTGAGAGTCTCAGTGCTGGCTGCTGCCCCTTCCCCAAGGAGCTCAAACAGCTTAGACAGCATGCAGCCATAGCTGCCTGTGGTGGTCACCACTCCCCATGGGAGGGAGTTCGGTAGGCTTAAGCAGATTCCAGCTGAGAAGCTGTTGAGAGTCTGCACATTTCAGGGTTAGGACAGTTAGAACTGTGGGTTCCACAGTTCTGTGGAAAAAGCATAATTTCCTTGGCTGGGAGGAGGGGGCTTCCCTGCCCTGTGTGGCTCTCAGGTGGGCCACCACATCACACTATTCTTCTTTCTCTCTGTGTGTCACGCCAGCCTCCTAGTCAGTTCTGATGAGAGAACCTGGATATCTTGGTTGCTGGTGAAGGATTCACATCCTTATTCTGTTTTTATTTATTTATTTATTTTTAATAGGAGGCTCTGAAAGTCATTGTTTCTAGACAGACATCTTGACCACACCTTCTAATCTGTTTTTATAGTAGATGATGGTGGATGTCAGGTTTCTGTTTTTTATATTCCATTGAATGCATCGAGAAGGGTCATAGAATGTTATTGTATATCAACATTTATATATGCTATAAATTGCATCTCTATAATTATTTATACCTATGTTGAATATTTTTAGATGTGTGAGGGGCCAGAGTTTTTCAAAATTATTTTAGGAGGAATGTCAGCACAAATTTTGTAGACCACCAAATCACTGGTTTGGGCTTTATCTCTGCTCTGAAAATCCTGTTCTTCCTTGGGTTCCTCACCATTCCATCATCTGTTTATCTTCCAATATCTCTGACCTTTTCCCTGCCTGTTTGCTTGCTTCTCTTTCTCATATAATTTTCAAACTGTAGATAACATTGTTTTTCCTCAGTTTTCTCACTTCTGTGTCACAAATTCACTCTCAAAGTAGTCGTATTTACTTTAATATTCAGTTCTGACCTCCTTGCAGAGGTTTCTAAACATAATCTATGGCTATGTTAACATAGTTGTAAACTGTAATGCCTCATTGCCAACAGTAGGCTGCTACTGGTATCTCAAACTGAAAGAGTTCAAACTCACCCCAAACAAAATCATTGTTTCTTCTTAATTTACTGCACTGGTTTTATCATTTAATAAGTAATATTAGCTTGAAACTTTAATTTCCTTTCTCTCCTACATTCCATCATTGACTTTTTAATCTTCAAAAATTTCTCAGTATTTACGCTTTAGGAAAATTATAGATGGAACAGTGAGAGAATGACTCAGTACCTGAATATTGCTTCTCTTTTTGATGCCAAAATTATTAATAAGGAGCCTCATAACTAGTGAGTGGTTTATACTTTTAGTAATGATTTGCAATGTGAATTTGTTACATTTATTAAAATTAAATTCCTTCTAATTGTTGATTCTAAAGTAATATTGATGAATTGGAATCCATATTTTAAATCTCTTAACAGAATTATTTATTTAAGTTCAAATTGAGGAAATAGTGACAAATAAGAGAGAAAAGGCTTATTTAGCAAACCTCAAAGTTTTCCTTTAAATCAGTCTTATACATCCTTCACTATGAAGATATACAAGATGTTTATGAAACTACTGTATAAAATTTCTAATCATCATTGCATGCTTTTTCATAAAATATTAATAAAACAGCAAAGTTAGTGTTTAAGTGACTCCATTTTAAATTAAAAGTTTTATTTGATTAATCATGTATTTACTAAAAAATGAAATTACTTAGAACATATCTTTAACCAGTATAATAAACAAGACTTTGTTGGTTTATTTTCAAATGTACAGAGAATTATCTGTTTTATACCAAAATTGGTGGGGCTTACAATTACTTATAGAAATTATTTTTCCCCAAAATTACACATTTTAAAATTAAGAAGAGTAAATTGTGAGTCAAGAAACAATACTAACAATAATATGTGCCTCTAAATTAAAACAGAAGGGATTTTATATTAGTCTGTTCTTATGATGCAATAAAGAAATACCTGAGACTGGGTAATTTATAAAGGAAAGAGGTTTAATTGACTCACAGTTCAGCATGGCTGGGGAAGCCTCAGGAAATGTACAGTCATGGTGGAAAGTCAAGGGGAAGCAAGGCACCTTCTTCACAAGGCTGCAGGAAGAAGTGCTGAGTATAAAGTGAAGAGCCCCTGATAAAACCATCATATCTTGTGAGAACTCACTGTCAAAAGAGCAGAATGGGGGAAACCACTCCTATGATTCAATTACTTCCACCTTGTCTCTCCTTTGACATGTGGGGATTATGGGGATTACAATTCAAGATGAGATTTGGGTAGAGACAGTAAGCCTAAGCATATCATTCTTCCCCTGGCCCCTCTGAAATCTCATGTCTCCTTCACATTTCAAAACTAATCATGCCTTTCCAACAGTCCCCAAAGTTTTAATTCATTCCAGCTTTAACATAAAAGTCTAAGTTCAAAGTCTCATCTGAGACAAGGCAAGTCCCTTCTACCTATGACCTTTCAAAATAAAAAATGAGTTATTTCTTAGTTACAGTGGGGGTACAGACACTCAGTAAATAAATCCATTAAAAATGTGAGAAATTGGCCAAAATGAAGGGAGTACAGGCCCCATGCAACTCTGAAGCCTGTTGAGGCAGTCAAATTGTAAAGCTCCAAAATGATCTAACATCCAGGTCACACTGATGCAGGAGGTGGACTTCCACAGCCTTGGGTAGCTCCACCACTACCACTTTACAGAGTACATCCTCTCTCCTGGTTGCTTTCACAGGCTGGCATTTAGTGTTTATGGCTTTTCTAAACTCATGGTACAAGCTGTCAGTCTATTTACCATTTGGGATCTGGAGGATGGTGGCCCTCTTCTCACAGCTCCACTATGCAGTGCCAGAATGGGGACACTGTGTGGGGCTCCAACCCCACATTTTCCTTCCACACTGCCCTAGCAGAAGTTCTCCATGAAGGCTCTATCCTTGCAGCAAAATTATTCCTGGACATCCAGGTGTTTCCTTACATCCTCTGAAATTTAGATGGAGGTTCCAAACCTCAATTCTAGACATCTGTGTACCCACATGCCCAATACCATGTGGAAGCTGCCAAGGCTTGGGGCTATGCACTCTAAAGCAACAGCCTGAGCTCTATTTTGACCCCTTTTAGCCATAGCTGGGATTCAGGGCACCAAATCCTGAGACTGAACAAAGCAGCAAGGCCCTGGGCCTGGCCCACAAAACCATTTTCTCCTCCTAGGCCTGTGGTCCTGTAGTGGGAGGGGCTGCCATAAGGACCTGTGACATGTCCTGGGGAAAATAAATTTTCCTCACTGTCTTGGAAATTAACATTTGGCTCCTCATTCCTATGCAAATTTATGCAGCCAGCTTGAATTTCTTCCCAGAAAATGGGTTTTTCTTTTCTATCACATCATCAGGCTGCAAATTTTCTAACTTTTATTCTCTGCTTCCCTTTTAAACGTAAGTTCCAATTTCACATCATTTCTCTCAAGTTCAGTGTTCTACAGATCTCTAGGGTGGGGCAAAATGCTGCTAGCCTCTTTGCTAAAGCATAGCAAGAGTAACCATTACTCACTTCCCAATAAGTTCCTTATATTTATCTGAGATCACCTCAGCCTGGACTTTATTGTCCATATCACTAGCAGCATTTTGGTCAAAGCCATTCAACAAGTCTCTAGGAAGTTCCAAACTTTCCCACATCTTCCTGTCTTCTCTGAGCTCTCCAAACTGTTCCAACCTCTGCCCATTACCTAGTTCCAAAGTTGCTTCCACATTTTTTGGTATCTTTAGAGCATCACCCTACTATCTTGGTACCAAGTTACTATATTAGTCCATTCTCATGCTGCTAAAAAGAAATAATTGAGACTGGATAATTTATAAAGGAAAGAGGTTTAATTGAGTCACAGTTTAGCATGGCTGTGGGGCCTCAGGAAACTTACAATCAAGGCAGAAGGTGAAGGGGAAGCAAGGGACCTTCTTCACAAGGTATCAGGAAGGAGAAGTGCTGAGCAAAGTGGAAAGAGCCCCTCATAAAACCATCAGATCTCATGATAACTTACTATTATGAGAACATCATGGGGGAAATTACCCCCACCAGCTCTCTTTCTTGTGATGTGGAGATTATGGGGATTACAATCTAAGATGAGGTTTGGGTGGAAACACTAAGCCTAAGCATATCAAATATAAAATAAATATAGTGAACTTATATTGTCAAAGATCTTGGATAAACTTAGCAAGAAGACTAGCGACAACTCTTACTTATTATCAGACAGATACATTCAACTCCTCTACTTTATAGCATCATTTATGCCATAATTTTGACGTAGAATAGATGAAATATAGACTGATTTTTCTGAGAAAAATATGTTCTACTAGAGAAAAGGCTGGTAATTAGATAATTTCAATATAACTGACATGTCTATAAAGATGCTATAGAAATTTATTAACATGGTTTTTACTTTGTGCAAGCAGTTTTTTGTAAAAAATGTAAAATGTATTAATTTATTAAGTCAGAAAGCCAAGGGTTTTTTTTTAAGCTATTAGTTGACTAAATTTGTGTTAGTACTTATAGGGACTTACATATTTTGAGCATATAAAAATAGACAATAATTTAATTTTAATGACATCCCTAAATTGTTATATATATTTTAAGTAAAAACGTTCTCAGGCTTTTATACTAATAGTTAAATTTCACACTATATCACTTAGTAAAAGGAAAGAGTAAATGTTTACATATATCAAGATAAAACTGGTTTACTGCTTTTATAAAGAAAGTAACAAGTAGACACTTAGTAAATTCAGTTTTTCTTTCTTTCTTTTTTTGAGAAGGAGCTCACTCTGTCACCTGGGCTGGAGTGCAGTGGTGCAATCTCAGCTCAGTGCAACCTCCACTTCCCAGATTCAAGCCATTTTCCTGCCTCAGCCTCCCAAGTAGCCAGGATTACATGTGTGCACCACCACACATAGCTAATACTGTATTTTTAGTACAGATGAGGTTTCGCCATATTGGCCAGTCTGGTCTTGAATTCCTGACCTCAGGTGATCCACCCAACTTGGCCTCCCAAAGTGCTGGTATTACAGGCATGGTCCTATAGTGGTTCCTTCTTAAACCAAACTTTCACAACATAAAATGCAGTCAAGAGGAGAAACTGATACACGTGTCATTGTTTAAATGGCTGCCATAAAACTTTCTAGAGCTCTCTGGTTGTAAAAACTTGGTTAGCAGGATGTGTTTAATAGGCCAAAGGAAGAAAATAGCCAAATAAATCAGACATTATTTATTTGTCTTTTCTGGCCTATATTTTATATTATCTACATCTATCCTTAAGTTAGTATTAGTCAAAATTCCAAGTGAAATTCATCAAAGATAATATACAGTCTTTCTATTTCAATAAGGTCTCACATGATGAAAATAACTTCTATGTTAAATAAATATATATGCTCCATACATCTGGCAATAAAATAAACAAAAAATATAATTTTAAACATCAGTTATAGGGTTTAATAAAGTGGTATAAACTATCCCAAAGCAGGAACTACTTAGTGATTAAATAATTTCCAATCTAATTTAAAATCAGAAGAGACCTTATAAAAATGCGTTGGGCTGTCACAGATGTCTTGCGTTTCAACAGATAGAGTATACTAATTTTTAGTTGTAATATATGGCCTACTTGGACAGGAAATGGATTTGTGGAAGAATTTTGTAAAGGAAGCTGTTTTCATGGCAGCTCACTCTGGACTATAGAACCTTTGCTCAATGGTTGTGTAGGTCTTACTGGATTCAGGCAGTAAATACTGAATTCTTCACTAGTACCTGAAAATAGGTGTCTGCAGAAGAGAGGTGATTTTTAATTAAGGATTGAATTAAAGCATTGATAGAGAATAAATGTACTCTGTATGATACATTAAGCATTATACAAATAGACACATGTATACATATACACACGTATTTACAGATAATCATCATAAAGCTACAAAAATAAGCAGTACAATTTGAATACTAAATCCAAATTTCTGTAACTAGAAAATGTCATAAAATTTTTAGTCAGTTTTGGAAGAAAAAAAGTTTTTATTCTGTATTTGTCCAAATCTTAAATCTAAGTGCTTAATTGATGCTTATCGTCTCCACATCAGTTCACATCTGCATTAGAAGCAGCACTTATTTTGTATCAGAGTTAAGAAACAAATTGTACAAATTTCTGAGTCCATAATTATGCAATGTTTATAATTTAAGCCAAAGGGTCTTTGTCACTTTGTTTTGATAGTTCTAGCTGCTACTGTTCCTAATTAGATACTACACATATCCTTAAAATACTGGCACTTAAGCATGTTAACACTCCTACAGTGAGTACTGCACAATTCCCTTTGACTTCAGACAGCTTGTCTTTCTCCATCATTGTAGGGTAGTACATGGCTACCTTAGCTGTCTGACCCAAATCAGCATGCACTCTTTGTCTCTGTCTCTTTCTTTCTTGGCTGAAGACCATTTTTTTGGCCCTTTTTGTGGGTTTATAGGTGTTCTCCTAAAATAGAAAGTGTCTGTTTCTAAAACACCTAAGATGTGACTTGATCCTTTTTGCCTTTTGCCATGATTGTGAGGCTTCCCAGCCACATGGAACTGTGAGTTCTCCATTAAACCTCTTTCCTTTGTAAATTGCCCCATCTCAAATATTTCTTTATCAGCAACATGAAAATGAACTGGAACACCTGGGTTGCAGTTTTTAGAGCTTGGGTTGATCTCAGAAGTGGAACTACTCTGGCCAAGAGTTGCAGAACAGAGAGCAAAGGAATGCCAAGACCTAATAAAGCCTGGACCCGGCCAAGTGGCCTCTTCTGCTGAGGAATCAGTCTGAAGGTGCTAGGAAGACAAAGAATAGGACAGAAAATGAGAACATTAAGAACAAGTGGCTTGGAGTAGAAAGTGGGAGGCAGGCCTAGAGATTCCCTTAGAGGAAATCTCTAGGCTGTAGCCCTAGGATGTTCTACAGGGAACCCAGTAGTTTGGCTCAAAGATAGGAGGGACCTCAAAAGGGTATTAAGCATGCTTAGCCACCAGCTTTAGGCAAGTGATACTTGAAAAAATTCACTGACCCTATGTCACTTCCCTTGTTAAACTATTAACTATCATGTATGCCTGTACCTATTTACAAATTTTCCACTGAACCATTAACAACACAGTTCACCAGAGTTGTGTGTGTATGTGTGTGTGTTTGTGTGTGTTATTATCTGTTCATGCTTGTCCTATATCACAGGGCTCATGGTATGCAATTGAACAGTGATGTTCAGGTATAGTTCAGTAGATGGGAACAATTTTTTTAAAAGATTATTATCAATGAACCAAAACCAGGGTGGAGGAAATATTCAAAGAATGTTTAAATTCCATGGTTTTAGAAATGCAAACTTCATTACAATCCTTATGGGATTTGTAAATTTTTATTTGGAAACTCTAAAGTACAGGTTTGAACACGATTATTTTGCTATTCTCCAATACAGGCAAGGCCACAATATAATTTTGCAATTCTTTTACTCATTTTTAATCACCAGTTGTTTTATTTTCTGGGAAGTATGTAATTTTCATGAAACTCCCACCCCCTAACCTCACATTCTGTTTTACAAAAAGAATAAAAGCCATGAAACATTGATCTTATTCAACAAGTATCTATTAAGCATTTATTATGTGTCACAATCTGGGTTAGGTGTTAGGATACAATGATTGGGAGATACAGGTAAACATGTACTTCAAATAAAATGAAATTAGATGTATAGTTTGCAAATATTTTCTCACATTCTGTAGGTTGCCTGTTTATTGTGTTGATAGTTTCTTTTGCTGTGTAGAAGCTCTTTAGTTTAATTTATTAGGTCTCATTTGTCTATTTTTGCTTTTGTTGCAATTGCTTTGAGCATTTTTGTTATGGAATCTTTGCCAGTTCCTATGTCCAAAATGGTATATTTTAGGTTATCTTCCAGAGAGATGTAAAACCTAAAACTATAAAAATAATACAAATTGTTTTTATAGTTTTAGGTTTTACATTTAGGTCTTCAATCATTTAGTTGATTCTTATATATGGTATAAAGAAGGGGTCTAGTTTCAGTCTTCTGCATATGGTTAGCCAGTTATCCTAGCATCACTTATTGAATAGAGTACTTTCCATCCTGCTTTTGTCAGCTTTGTCAAAGATCAGATGGTTGTAGGTGTGTGGATTTATTTCTTGTCTAATATCCAGGACCTACAAGGAACTTAAACAAACCTACAAGTAAAAAGCAACCCCATTAAAAAGTGGGAAAAGGACATGAATAGACACTTTTTCAAAAGAAGACATAAATATGGTCAACAAGTAAATGAAAAATGCTTAATATCCCTAGTCATTAGAGAAATATCAATCAAAATCACAATGAGATACCATTTCCCACCAGTTTGAATAGCTATTATAAAAATAAATCAATGACAACAAAAACAGAGGCTGGAGAGGTTTCAGAGAAAAGGAAACACTTATACACTGCTGGTGGGAATATAAATTAGTTCAACCATGTTGTAAGGTAGTGTGGTAATTCCACAAAGAACTAAAAACAGAACTACTATTTGATCCAGCAATCCCACTACTTAGTATATACCCAAAGGAATACAAATTGGTCTACCATAAAGACATTTGCATATGTATATTCACTGCAGCCCTCCTATTCACAGTAGCAAAGACATGGAATCAACCTAAATGCCCATCCATGGTATACTGGATAAAGACAACGTGACATACATACACCATGGAATACTATGCAACCATAAAAAACAAGATCATGTCCTTTGCAGGAACATGGATGAAACTGGAGGCCATTATTTTTAGCAAACTAATTCAGAAACAAAAAACCAAATACCACATGTTCTCATTTATAAGTGGGAGCTAAATGATGAGAACACATGGACAGAAGGAGAGGAACAACAGACACTGGGGCCTACCAAATGATGGCAAGTGGGAGGAGGAAGAGGTTTAGAAAAACTAATAAAAATCTATCAGTTACTATGCTTGGTACCTTGGTGCCAAAATACATACATACATACATACGTACATATGCACGTGCATACATACATACATATATCAAACCCCTGAGTCACAAGTTTACCTATATAACAAACCTGCACATGCACCCCAAACCTAAAATAAAACTAAAAGATTAAAAATAAATATCTAAATAAAAACTTAATGTAAATGACATGAATTAGTCCTGGCCAATTAGACATAAAGTGACTTTTAGTGAGTTTCTGGGAGAGTTGTTTTTCCCTAACAAGCGGCAAGGAAAGTGCTAGGAATCCCTTCTCTCTGACCTTGTTTTGGATTCCATTGTTTGAAGTCAATGACTGTGAGGTCACGATGGTGACCACCTTGCAACCTCATTAGGGGCAAGCTGGAACATGAAAGACAACATGCTAATTGTGTTGAAGCAGAAGAATAGAAAGAGCCAGGATCCATGTGAACATTCCTGAGATGCTTAACTAATAGCAATAATCTCTACCTCTGGATATCTCATAGGCAAGCATTTAATTTCTTGTGGTTTCAGCCACTGTTAGGTTTCTGTTTTTTATATCCAAAAGTATCCTGACAGAAAATGTCATGGGGGCACTTAGGAAGCACACTAACTCCAGCCTTCTTGGAGAAGAATTGATAATTCCACCATATATATGATGAAACCAGATGATTTACTATGTGACTGACAGTCAAATGAGGGTCAAATGTAAATGGGAAGGATGTTCCAGGCAAAGGTAGCCGCATACAGAGACACTCAGGAGAGTAAGAATAAGGAAATACGGGTAGTGTGTCCTCCCCAAAATATGGATATGAAGAGAAGTCCAAAGAGATTATGTCACTGTTCAAATCTCTGCAAGAGCTCCCCAATTCCCTTAGTACAAGCCAGAATCCTTAGAATGACTTTCAATATTTCATGGTTTCCTGCTCTGACTTGACCTCCTACTTCTCTCCCATCACTTTCTCTGCTCCAGCCACAAAGGCCTACTTCATATTCCACAAATACTCTTAACCTGACTTTGCTTCGGGTCTTTTGCAGTTCCTGTTTCTCTCACTGGAATATTTTCTCCATGCATGTCTCCATGGCATGCTCTCTCTTGCTTTCTTTAGGTCTCTGCTGAAATATCACCTTCTTGGTGATGCTGTCCCTGACCACCTTGTATAAAATGGCGTGTTCTAACCACCTCTTCCCCAGCACTCTGTTTTTTGAATCCCGTTTCTTTTCTTTTTTTTTTAGAGCACATGTCAGTATCCTATGTTACAGCTTTACATATTTATTTGTTGTCATTATTTTCCCCTTGAAAGCAACAATATGTTTTATTTCACTGATACATCCTTAGCACCTAGATGTACTTTGTTTCACTCCTAGATCCCTAATCTCCAGCCATTACCAGGAGGCTCACAGAAAGTATTTGTTAATAAGATGAGTAAATCAATAAAGACAAATAAGTCATTAGGATTCCTGTGTGCCATGGTATAGACCTATTAATTATATTAACTTGCTTCTTTCTCGTTCATTTCAAAACTTAACCAACTCCTCATCCATCCTTTTCTTCTGTCAGGATTGTAGTGGGTGGTGGGCAGGCAGCTAGAGACATGGGTTGCTTACAAACTGTCTTGGAGCCAAATGAAAGAGTTCAGGTTTTTTACTGAAGTATTTGTAGCAAGAGGTGATGTCTTCCAACTCAAACAACCCCATTAAAAAGTGGGCATGGGACACGAATAGACATTTTTCAAAAGAGGACATGCAAGCAGCCAACAAACTATTGAAAAAAGCTCAACATCACTGATCATTAGAGAAATAAAAATCAAAACCACAATGAGATACCATCTAACACCAGACAAAATGGTTGTTACTAAAAAGTAAAACATAACAGATGCTGGTGAGGTTGCAGAGAAAAAGGACGCTTATATAATGTTGAAGAAAATGTAAATTAGTTCATCCATTGTAGAAGACAATGTGACAGTTCCTCCAAGACCTAAAAGCAGGAATACCCTTTAACTCAGCAATCTGATTACTGGGTATATATCCAAAGGAGCGAATTATAAATATCCACATGCTCATATGTTCATTGTAACACTATTCACAATAGCAAAGACATGGGATCAACCTAAATGCTCATCAGTGACAGATTATATAAAGAAAATGCGGTACGTATACACCATTGAATACTATGCAGCCACAAAAAAAGAATAAGATTATGTCCTATGCAAGTATATGAATGGGACTAGAGGCCATTATCCTTATCAAACTAATGCAAGAACAGAAAACCAAATACCACATGTTCTCATTTATAAGTGGGAGCTAAATGATGAGAACACATGGACACAGAGAGAGAAAAAATATGCCTTCGGCCTATTGGAAGATGGAGAGTAGAAGGAGGGAGAAGATCTGGAAAATAACTAATGAATACTAGGCTTAATGCCTTGCCAATGAAATAATGTGCACAACAAAACCCCACTACACAAGTTTACCTGCATAAAAAACCTGCACACATACTCCTGAAATTAAGAGAAAAGTTAAAAAAGAAATAAATTTCTCCTAAATGTAGAAAATGGATGTGGAGAGGATGAGAGCGTATGAGTGTATGAGATGAGACCTATGAGGAGGGTAACGCAAGAATCCAAGTGAAAAATTATTAGAATATTAACTAATGGAATATTAGGGAATTGAGGGAAGAATGTTGACTGAGACCTAATTATGAGGGAAACTCGAAATGATTTATTATAAGAACAGAGGAGGGATATGAAAGAGAACTCACAATCTGAAATGCTCCAAGTTTATGTTCCAGGGATCCACACAGACAGTTTATCAAGAAAGGGTTGGTGCCAGCCTGGGCAACGTGGCAAAACCCTGTCTTTACAAAAAATTAGCAAGACATGATGGCACACACCTGTAGTCTCAGCTACCCAGAAGGCTGCAGTAGGAGGATCACCTGAGCCCAGCAGGTCAAGGCTGCAGTGAGCCATGATTGTGCCAGTGTACTCCAGCCTGGGAGACAGAGCAAAATCTTATCTCAAAGAAAAAAAGATAGGTGGAAAGGGAAGGTGGAGTTCTGGGAAGTAAATACAGTAAACTTAATTTTGGATATACAGAGTTTGCGATACCTATAGAGATATAAGCATTTGGATATGTGGATGTGTGTTTCACAGAGAAGCAAATATTAATATCTAATTAGTTTGCAGAATAAAAAAAAATGAGATGCTAAGAGGAGAGCTTTATAAGATGAGGAGTGAACACTGGGCAAAGTGCTATGGAGAAACCAAGCAGGGTGCATACAAGACAGTTATTACTCAATTTGGAAATCCTGAGAACACTGGTGACATTTGACAGAACCATTTGAATAGACTGACAAAGAACTGTAATTAGTTGAAGAATTGTAATAGTTAATATTTTTTGCATATTTATTAGTGTCAGATACTTTGCTGTATCTTCTTTGAATACAAATGCATTTGATTTTCACAACTGCTCTATGAGGTTTGTGCTACTATCATAATCATCTTCATTTTCCTGATGAGGAAAATAACACAGAGAAGCTGACAATTTACCCAACATCAGAGCTTAGGAAAAGGAACAGAATCCAGATTTGTATCAGTCTATCTGTGCCAGAACCCATATTAACTACCATGCTCTGCAGCTCTCTGATGAATGAGAAATAAGTAAGTGGAGGCAATAAATGCAGGTGCCTCTTGCAAATATTTAAATAAACACGAGACAGAAAAGGATAACTAACAAAGGAGTCAGGATCAAAAGAAACTTTTTAGGTTGAGCAACACTTGAAGATATGTTTAAGATAAAGGAAGAAAACTAATGATGAGAAAAGATGAAAGATGTAAAATGCAAAAGAGAAAAGAACTGAGGGTATGAGATTTCAGATGTTACTAAAGAGTAGAGAAGAAAGAGGATAAATCATGAAAGAAAATGAGAAATAATTTACATATTTTAGATTCTGTGCTACACACCTAGATAAATTAGTCATTTCAACCCTTATAATGAGCTTCTTTGCAAAGTAAGTTTTATGTTCCCCATTTTACTAATGAAGAGAGGAGGCAAAGTTACTGTAGCTAGAAAATGTCAAGACCCAGATGTCTGGCTCCATATCTTATCTTCTGCTTCACCAGAAAAGAGCAAAACAAGCAAAAAGTTAATATTGCATAAATAACCATGCTTTGATTTCTGACCACCAAATCTCATCCACACTTCAGAAGCCCAAGGAATATATCAGCTTCTCCTTCAACTCAAAAATGATCATTGCAGGAACTCACTTTCAAAAGAAAAATTATCACTTTCTCTACATGGCCTTCTATCTTCCTTAAAAATTTGGTAAAATATACACACATGATATTTCTAGTTGTGTTTAAGTCTGTAAACTCCTTACAGAAAAGGTTCCTTGTGTTTTCCATCTTTAAGTGAAATATTTGCAGCATGAATATATAATTCTGTGACATACAGTAAGATTGTCAGTAAATGAGTCACAGATCAATGTCAACAAAGGAGCTATACAAGAGGAGTTCAGTGAAGCAATCCATTTTGTATGATATTCAAAATTATTTTCTCTAATAAAAGAGCTCTAAATAGAGTGAATGTTTTGTGTGAGATATTAGATTACATTTAATGATTTACTAGTTAACATATATAACCAGTAAAATGTTTCTGGTGTATTACTGTTTAAATAATAGATAAAACTAGACACCTAATTACTGCCTGATGTACATAATATGTACATACCAGCAACTTTTAAAAACTAATTATTTTAAATGACACACTTTTCCTGTTTTCTAGTTGTTAATAGAAAATATTTAATTTTCCTTTTTTTTTTTTTTTTTTTTTTTTTGAGACGGAGTTTCTCTCTTGTTACCCAGGCTGGAGTGCAATGGCGCAATCTCGGCTCACCGCAACCTCCGCCTCCTGGGTTCAGGCAATTCTCCTCCCTCAGCCTCCTGAGTAGCTGGGATTACAGGCACGTGCCACCATGCCCAGCTAATTTTGTGTTTTTAGTAGAGACGGGGTTTCACCATGTTGACCAAGATGGTCTCAATCTCTTGACCTCTTGATCCACCCGCCTCGGCCTCCCAAAGTGCTGGGATTACAGGCGTGAGCCACCACGCTGGCCTAATTTTCTATCATGTTTAACTTTTATACCCTGGTCTGTCATACAAATATGCATTCTATAAAATGTGTGTCTAGAGATATATTTTAGAGTTAGGCTTCAACAGTAGTCGATAGTAGTCAATCCAAGCCGCTATCCCTTCCTCTGATGTTTTTGTATTTCAGGACTGTGCAAGTCAAGCCCTTGGACCAGAGGCTGTATACAAATACCCAGGCATCCAAGCAATCACTCAGTATAGAAAGAGACATGACAAATAGTTATTTGGAATCATGTGTAGCCTGAATGGGTACAAAGAGTACCAAGAGATGAGGCTATAGCCACCCATGATCTAAAGAGTCTCATAAGCCAACATGAGCAAGTTGAGTTGCTTTGCCTTGTACAGGCTTAATATAAATGCTGCTCAAGGAAACCTTTCTAATACAGCTGTCCAAGCTGCCAAGGACATGCTGAAAATTGGCTACCTGAGTTTTCTGGATGAAGGTCAGCCCCAGGCTTTGGTGCTGGTTCTTACATGCCACTATCCACAGTCCTTCAGCAGATTGACTCAGTGGCTAATGCTGATGTCATAAATGCTGCGAAGAAGTTTGCTTCTGGCCAGAAGTCAATGGAAGCAAGTGGAAATTTAGGATGTATACCTTTTGTTGATGAGTGGTAATATTGAAGCATATATTACAGGAGAGGGCTGAACATTTTGTCAGCCCAGAGCAGCAAACACATGAAAGTCAGAAGTCTCTAACATAATATTTGTCTTCTATTTTCTCAATGAGGTAAAATACCTTAAAGCATAAATGCAGATAATTATTCCCAGCGGACCTAAAGTCAATAAAACATTCTGCTTAAAAAATTCTGCTTCATCTAGACCTTCTGCCTTTTGTGTTCTGGGCTGGACCTGTCTGTGCATGTGTTCTTCATCTCTTACAAAGAAAAACCATTTAAAACAGTCTGTGAAGAGAAGGCCAGAAAAGTGAATTATGCCAAGTCCTAAAAGTTGTGACTTTTTTTTCGGACTGGTACCTGTTTTCACAAGTCATTGTTCCTGAGGGAATTCTTTAGGAAAAAAGTTGACAGAAGATGATTCATTCTAGAAGTAAATGGCTACAAAATGCAGTGGTAGAAAGAGTACAAGATCTGAAATCAGAAAAGATAGCTCCACCATTAGCTTGCATTTTTATTTTTTAGAAAGCTAACCCATATTCAGTGTTTTCACCTATAAAATAGAGATAATAGAGACAATTACATCAAAACATTAGAAATATTGCAAGGGATAATTGAAATCAGGAATATTAATAGTCTAATACAGCTCTAGTCATATAGCAGATGCTAAGAAAAAACAAACAAACGTGTTTTCTTTATTCCCTAAACAGCCAGCCAAAGTACTGGTGTCCTGCCAATCACATTAGCAGGTCATTTCACACAGATCTCCATGGCTTGTTCTTCTACTTGGCCGAGGGATCATCTCACTCTACTAAAAACATCTATTTCCTTTTAAAGGTCTTTCCCCTCTTGCTGCTATCTCTCTCATGCCAGCATCTTATCATTCCAGAAAAGCTGAGGGCCCACAGGCTGCCCAAATAACTACACGTGTTTGCCTTGAGTGAAAGGCTGGATTGATGACTCTAATTCTTCACTCACTGTACATCTATGCTCTTTGCCATGGTTAGGGTGATATCCCTTTACTCTGGGATGGCAGTGGTGCTGCCTTTGGCCAATGAGATGTTAGCAGAGTTGACAGTAGAAGGAACTTCAAAAGTGCTTGTTACCACCTTTGCCCTCTTGTGCCATGAAGACCACCATGACAACAAACACAGGTAAGTCTTCTGAGGATAAAAGGGACATGAAGGAGTCACCCTAGGTACCCTAGCTGAGCCCAATCTAAATTGCTAACCTTAAGACCTATAAGCTAGCTAATATTTATTGTTTTAAGCTGCTGAGTTTTCTAGGATTTGTTATCCAACACTATTTTGGCTATAAATAACTGGTCAACTCTGTCAAAGATGAGCATGTTATCAACTACCAGCAGGGTCCTGAAGAAATTATTTCTGCTGAGAGAATTAGTTACAACTTTTTTATTAAAAATACCTATACACTGTGAGTAGGAATGGAAACTAGTTCAATCATTGTGGAAGACAGTGTCGCAATTCCTCAAGGACCTCAAAACAGAAGTACCATTTGACCCAGCAATCCCATTACTGGGTACACACCCAAAGGAATATAAACAATTGTATCATAAAGACACATGCACATGTATGTTCATTGCAGCACTACTCACAATAGCAAAGACATGGAATCAAACTAAATGCCCATCAATGACAGATTATATAAAGAAAATGTGGTACATATACATCATTGAATACTATGCAACCTCACAAAAAACAAGATTATGTTTTTTGCAGGCACATGAATGGAGCTGGAGACCATTATCCTTATCAAACTAATGCAGGACCAGAAAACCAAATACCAGTTGTTCTCACTTATAAGTGGGAGCTAAATGATAAGAACACATGGACATGTAGCAGGGAACAGCACACACTGGGGTCTACCAGAGGCTGGAGGGTTAAAAGAGGGAGAGGATCAGGAAAAATAACTAATAGGTACTAGACTTAATGCCTGGTGATGAAATAAGCTGTACAACAAAATCCCATGACACAAGTTTACTGATATAAAAACCCAGTACATGTACCCTTGAATTTAAAAGTTAAATTAAAACACCACTACCACCACCACCACAACAACTCCTAGCTCTGATCTCTTAAGGAAAAAAGGAGGAACATAGAAAGACTGAAATACTTTCCTGGGACTTCAACCTTGTATAATGGCTCCCTGATGCTGCAACATTCTTCTTCTCCTTGTTCCTTTCCCTTTAAGGAAGAATTAACCCAGCTTAATGGTCATATGCAAGCATACATTTCAGTCTCTCTCCAATTCTATGTAGATAGATGGTAGACCTAAACTCAACTCAAATGCTTTGACAACTTTTTGTGGTAGAATTACAGAACATAACACAGAGTCTCCTGCAGAAACTTCATTAGTCAGCCTCTTGTTAACCCCATACTCTTTTATACAAACAAATAAATAAACTCTAGAAAGATTAGGATTTTTATCTCCATTTCTTCTCCATCCCATTTATGTAAATGCATTTAGTGCCACTGGGTCCTGTTGTCCCCAGGCTTCTAGTGTTTAGGAAATTATTAGATGACAATTAAATTCTTTTACTATGACTGAGTGCAGAGCCCCTGCAATTGAAGAATGTTCTGTGAGAGGCGGTGTAAGCAGTTGAAGTTACCTCTCCTTTCCTGACCCTAATCTAATGTGTTCGGGCATGCAACCATTTATGGCAGTTGACCCGAAGCTAGTTCTAGCCTTCTGTCTCCTTTGCTACAGGGTAATATTATTTTTATACAAAGACTACCTGTTACAAAGTATGCTAACTATGTCTAACTATACTGTCTTTGTGGAACTCAAATTGTAGAAATACAAGGTCAGCAAGATGTCAGAAAAGTAGTCTCAACATTTTGGCCAGTAGGTACAATTCTCAGGCATCTTTTAGGGAGCATGAAACAGCTTGAGAATATGTTTCTGTTTGATCCTACTCATACCATCCTTTACTATTCCTGTCTGTGCTGCCATACATCCATGTACCATTATTCAATAATTAGCAAAAGTGTATGTGCAAACTGCAAACTTCTGTTTCTGTAGTGATAGGTCATTTTGGTAGACTCTGCCATTTAATTAATAGTAGCTTTGCTTGATAGGTGAGAAAAAAGTCCTTGGTTTTCCCTTAAAAACTTGATTAATATCCCCCAGATTAACAGAAAATTTGAGGCCACTATCTTCAATCATCCATACTTAGAGATTTTTTTGGAAAGGAAAATGGTATTTATTCGTGCCATTGACCACAGTAGGAAAATCCTTAGACTAAATAATAGCACCATATCAAAGACTAAAACTTAAACTTGGAAGCTCACACTTCTTCCCCAGTGCACAAATCCTAAAGTGTCCTAAATCTGCTTGGCCTGCCCCCAAACAAAACCAAAGTATAATGGGGTAGAAGACAGACCAAGATCAAGAATTAATTTTGCTTCTAATTGCTTTTCCTGAGTTACTTTATTCTTATCTTCTGATGTTTCAACCATTGAGTTGTTAGAACAATCCTACAAGAAGATGAATAATGAACAACCTATATTCCGTATTTTCTTTATTTTCTTAATCTCTCACAGTGCTGATTCCCCTCCTCTCTGCCTCCCTTTATTTTTTCTCTTTTTCTTTCCTCCCCTCAAACAAAGGCATTTCCTCCCAAAGAACTGCGTCTGCTACTGTTGCGGTTACTCTCCTTCTCTTGCTTCTTGGAATGTATTGTGAAATGCCAGACAAGATGACTCAGGGAGAACAGAGGGAAAAAATTTGCAAGTCTCAGTCTCACAGAGTGTATGTAATAGACTACTATTAAGGAGAGTTTATTTTGCCAAAGTAATTGGAATAATACGCTGATAATACTTTCCACTATCAAATGCAATACCACGAGGACATGTAAATGAAGAATATGAGCAGGAAAATATCCTTAATAGCTTAATTTGTGGAAGGAACATGGAAGTGGGGTGTCACAGCCTGGTTAGAAACTCTGTACACATTTAGACAGTGAAAAAAAAGGTGAACTTGGTCTAAGAAATGAAACCAAATGAGGAAGTATGTACTTAAGAGGCCTGTGCTTTACATTTAGTGAAAATATGCCCCTGAGTTCTGTCAATGTAATTTTAAATGTATTATTTAGTATTTAAACTTCGGCCACTGTTGCAAAGAACACTCCGGCATGGAAACTCAACAATTTCAGAAATTCCTTGATCTCAGTCTCCTCATTTTCATGGTTCAGAAATAGCATTTCCCTCTTGGGTGGAGACACAAAGGGGACTGGGAACAGGGAGAGACAGCAAGGATTGGGGTTGGAAGAAGTGTGGAAGAAAGAGGAAAAGATGAAGAAAATAACTTTTTTGCACAGCCCTTGCTTCTACTAGGCTATTAAAAAAATAGTTTCACAACTAGAAGAAAACAATTTAACAATTAAGGTCAAAACTCTATAATGTAATTTTCTTTTGTCATAAGTACTAAAATTAGAGTTTTAGAAAGGAGTGGAGAGCAGGTTATTACTAATAATATCTCAGATTGCATAATGATTTAACATTTCAAAGTCATTTTATTATTGTTGATTTTATTCTTTATAAACAAGATATATTTTCTTAATTTGCATAATTTCCAAACTCCAAAGAAGGACCCCCTAGATGACTTGTAGATTTACAGAATGGCCTCGTGCCTTTCATAGGATGTGTAGGGGTTCTGCATTGGGTCTATGTGATTGATGCTCCTTGATTGCAGTTGTGAAGTGGAGTCAGGGACAGCCCGCCTCTTCCATCCTACCTTGGGATGAAGTCCTCAGTTTACTCTTTCATAAATTGAGAGTTGAACTAGATGTCTTTTAAGATTACTTTTCCTTTGAAATTTCAAGGTTTTCATACTTTAGTTTGAAACTATAATGACATATATCTATCCTGCTTCTTTTCCTTTCCACACCAAGGGATGTATCCTTCTGCGAAAAGCCAGAATAGACAAATGAGATCTAATTAAACTCTAGAGCTTCTGTACAAGAAAAGGAGCAATCATTAGAGTGAACTGGCAACCAACAGAATGGGAAAAAATTTTGTGATCTACCCATCTGACAAAGGGCTAATATCCAGAATCTACAGAGAACTAAAACAGATTTACAAGAAAAAAAAAAAAAAAACCCATTCAAAAGTGGGCAAAGGATATGAACGCATATTTTTCAAAAGAAGACATATATGAGGCCAACAAACATATGAAAAAAATGCTCATCACTGGTTATTAGAGAAATGCAAATCAAAACTATATTGAGTTACCATCTCATGCCAGTTAGAATGGCAATCATTAAAAAATCTGGAGACAACAGATGCTGGAGAGGATGTGGAGAAATAGGAACACTTTTACACTGTTGGTAGGAGTGTAAACTAGTTCAACCATTGTGGAAGACAGTGTGGTGATTCCTCAAGGATCCAGAAATAGAAATTCCATTTGACCTAGCAATCCCATTACTGGGTATATATCCAAAGGATTATAAATTGTTCTACTATAAAGACACATGCACACATATGTTCATTGAGGCACTGTTTACAATAGCAAAGACCTCGAACCAACCCAAATTCCCATTGATGATAGACTGAACAAGGAAAATGTGGCACATATACACCATGGAATACTATGCAGCCATAAAAAATTATGAGTTCCTGACCTTTGTAGGGACATGGATGAATCTGGAAACCATCATTTTCAGCAAACTGACACAAGAACAGAAAATCAAACACTGCATATTCTCACTCATGGGTGGGTGTTGAACAATGAGAACACTTGGACACAGGAAGGGGAGCATCACACACTGGTGTCTGTTGAGGGGGGTTGGGGAGGGACAGCAGGGGGTGGCGAGGTTGGGGAGGGATAACATAGGGAGAGAAACGCCAGATAGAGGTGACGGAGGGATGGAGGCAGCAAACCACCTTGCCATGTAAGTACCTATGCAACAGCCCTGCATGATCTGCACATGTACCCCAGAACCTAAAGTACAATTAAAAAAAAAAAAGAAGTCCTTGCCTACGCCTATGTCCTGAATGGTTTTGCCTAGGTTTCCTTCTAGTGTTTTTATGGTGTTAGGCCTTATGTTTAAGTCTTTAATCCATCTGGAGTCAATTTTAGTGTAAGGTGTCAGGAAGGGGTCCAGTTTCTGCTTTCTGCATATGGTTAGCCAGTTTTCCCAACACCACTTATTGAACAGGGAATCCTTTCCCCATTGCTTGTTTTTATCAGGTTTGTCGAAGATCAGGTGGTTGTAGATATGTTGTGTCGCCTCTGACGCCTCTGTTCTGTTCCATTGGTCTATATCTCTGTTTTGGTACCAGTACCATGCTGTTTTGATTACCGTAGCCTTGTAGTAGAGTTTGAAGTCCGGTAGTGTGATGCCTCCTGCTTTGTTCTTTTTGCTTAGAATTGACTTGGCTATGCAGTATCCGGCCTCTGGAATTTTCCAGAAGAAATCAAATTACTATTTTCAGATGATACAGTCTGTTAATTTAATGTTTCTATTCTTGGAACTATCTCAAATTCTCCATGGGTAAATGTGGGGTTAAAAATGTAAGTAAACAAACCATCTACTTTTCAAGTTTCACATGAGAGTAGTAAAACTTGGGTTAAGGCTGTCATTCTTGAATGAAAGAGAAAGACCACGTTGAGATACTTTGCTGATAATTCCCAAGAAATATATGAAATATTTTGGAGAGCAGGCAAGGCATACCTGTTTCAGGAGAAAAATAATAAATGGTTCATGGACAAATGTGTGGGGGGTGTGGGAAAAAGTCCTCTGCCAAAAGTCACAGTTGACCCTGTTTGTCTGCTTTGAGTAAAAGTTTTATTTTTTCAGAACACTATAACAGAAGGTGAAACTGGCCAGACAAGACTGAGCATTCAGATGTTCTAGTGATAACCCCAAATTCCCATGATTTTTATTTCTTCTTAAAAGACTAAGAGGTGAAGTTTGAAATGTGTTGTTTGCCAACAGACACTTACTTATTAACAACCAAATTGTGCCTCCCAGTCACAGGCAACCTGAGTACTTAGACTGAACTCTTTACACTTCCAGGAAACTTTAAAAGCTATTTCTCCCTGTCTTCTATATTAAGCATAACTTTACATCCAAGTGGCTAAGACACTTACTTAATCTATTGGCACCATTTCTCTTAGCTTCAAATCATGCAAGTTGTCTGGAAAAATGAAGACCATGGACTTATTGGAGATGAGATGGATTAAGAGGAATAATATGGGTTTTGATTCAGAGTTGAGGCTAGATCCCGACTCCACTGTTTACACGGGCAAAGCACTTAAACTTCCTAAGCTTCTCATTTCTCATATATTTAATGGGAATTACAATACTTCACAGAACTGAAGTGAGAGGAAAGAAGTATAGGAAGTTTTAATACAGTGTCTGGTGGATAATAAATGATGGGTAGTTCTCATCATGATAAATGTTAAGTCTTGTTTGTATAACAAATAATAAAGACTAAAATAGGGATTGACAAGCTTTTTCTACGAAGAGCAAGATTATAAATATTTTAGGTTTTTCAGACCATGAAGTTTCTGTAATAATAACTCAACTTTGTTGTCGTAGCACAAACACAGCCATAGACAATAAGGAATGCATATGTGGCTATGTTCCAATAAAACTTTATTTACAAAAATGGGAGGTACAGCAAATTTGGCCCAGAGAGTGTAATTTGCCTGACTCTAGGCTCAAGTGGCAGACAAATTGTTTTTAAGACAATCAATATTACAGTATTATATTTCTAATAGTCACCAAATGAATTATGTCCAAAGTAAAATTGCATAGTAAATTGATCTCCAAAGGCAATTCCAAATGTCCTGTTTGGTAGGCAAACTTCATGAATTCTAAATCACATTCACATACAAGTTACCCTTTGTGTGAGATGACATTTGCCACTTTATTGTTTAATCTGCTATTCACTTTTGATGACTAAATTGCAAGTGGAATTAGCAGCTGTTCAAGTCACATGCGAAAGTATATCAGAAAAATCTGGGGTTCAGAAGATCAATTTTCAGAGCCTTTCACAACAAATTGAAATCCACACACATTTTCCAGATAAGATAAATCTTTCATGTGAAGCCTTTCTGACAGTATATAAAATTTGTTAGAGTCTGCCTTTTTAAAAAATATGAAAGTCTCAAATATTTCAATGATGTAGCATAATTAATAAAGTTATGTTAATCTGTTTAAGATTTATATAACAAATCTTAACCATACCATTCTTTTTCTTGGGATTCACTTTCTCTTCAGGTCTTATGAGAAGTTTTTGTGTTATCAATTATAGTTTTATGTGATCACATTGATTTCTGTTCAAGCTGTGAAGAAAGAAGGATTTAACTGAAACTATATTCATTCATTTTTAGATACATGCACAGCCTAGAAGAACTAAGTAAAATTTTAAAAATGAAATGACTATTATTTATCATTAACCTATTTAGCATCTTTATTAAATTGGTGCCTCATACTCACATCTAAACATCATGGAGTGAGAACTATGCTGCTGAGTCATCTTTATTTTACAGAGACTACTTTGTTTCTCTACTACATAGTGGAATCTGATTGAGTGCAACATTGCTGAGTTTTCTTGCCAGAAGCTATTCTCAAGTCAAGGAAAATAAATATTTTCTGTGATTAATCATAAGCTTAATTGTTCACTTCAAAAATTCAAAACTCTAATTTGTCTATAAAATTTCCTTTCTTTTGCTTTAGGTTATGATCCAAAAGTTTCATAAGTTTTCTTTGTTATTACCCTTCTATTACCACAGGGGTCCGGAGACTTGTGGTGGCTGCTTACTTTCCTCTGTGTGGACATGTTGGGCAGCGGCGACACTGCACTACTGTGCTGCCTTCCCTCCCAGTCCTGCTCTTGCCTTACCTCACAAGGGAGATTTATTGACAGCATTTTTTTTTGATGGGTGGAATAGCATGTTTGTCTCAAAGCTGTATTTGCATAGCAAACAGACCTTTTCTTTAGTATGTCTCTTTGAGGTGGCTTGATGGAGACTGGCAGAGATCATGGAGTTTTTATGGTTCCCTACACTACTCCTTGCTTTCACTATTATCCCTTCCAACAGCCTTGATTTTCCCCTAAGTCCTTATATTATCTACAGTCTTCTTGCACACAGTCATATTATTTATGCCACACCACACAGGAAGTGTTATTTTTCTACTTGCTTCTTATTTCCTGTCCATGTCAGAACTTCTTGCTTTTCTTTAAAGAGGGGTATGAGACAAAATTATATCCCACATAAGAGTTTCTCAGGAATATTGTCTCTACTAAAGATGTACATAACAGCTGTCCATTTAAAAGCTGTTCCTACAACAGTATTCGGGAATATTTACTGAAGATGAAGGAGAGGGAATTCATCCTATAGACTAGTTAAGCAGTACTGTGATTTTAATCTGCTTTTATTGTAAACCTAGATTTTTCCCTAACTATTAAACAATACTGTTGAACTGAATTGATTTAAAAATAGTCTTCTTTATAGACATCTTAACTCTTCTTTTTATACATTGAATGAATAAAGTTTATTTCTATATTATAATGAGAATATTGGTCGGGTGCGGTGGCTCATGCCTATAATCCCAGCACTGTGGGAGGCTGAGGTGGGTGGATCACAAGGTCAGGAGATTGAGAGCATCCTGGCTAACATGATGAAACCCCATCTCTACTAAAAATACAAAAATATTAGCCAGTTGTGGTGGCCCGTGCCTGTAGTCCCAGCTACTTGGGAAGCTGAGGCAGGAGAATTGCTTGAACCCAGGAGGCAGAGGTTGCAGTGAGTCGAGATTATACCACTGCACTCCAGCCTGGGTGACAAAATGAGACTCCATCTAAAAATAAAATAAAATTTTATGTGTATATATATATACATATATATATAGTTCACAAGATTTAAATTAGCTATCAAGACTTAAAATCAGTAGATTGCACATAAACATTTTTATTTATGGCTTTCATAGGAAACTGATATTTAACATTGTTGGATGACATTTCTCCTTGTAAATTTTAAAGGCAAAACTTTATTTCAATGTCAAATTGAAGGGCTGGAGGAAGCATTTGGTTCTGAGGATGGCCCAATTTTTTTAGTTCAGTGTGTACTATCAAAAAAAAAAAAAAGGCAGATAAAAATTGATGGTCTTTGAGTAAATTCTCTATGGAACTTTGGTAGCTCATACTGTGAACTGCCTTGATGTCAGCAGTTTTCTTTGGCTGTTGAAGATTGAGGTTTTCTTTTTCCCCATAGACAGGATATTTGATAGCCCATTTGTTGCTTTGGCATCAACAGAGACAGGAGATTCCACCACAGCAAGCGGGAATTGAGGCAAGGAAATGGTGGATGCTAGCCAGTGGCCAAGGACACTACTATGCAGCACATTCATGGAATATACTTGTAGATTCCCAAAACAACGAGTGGTGAATGTGAGAGGATTTTGTTTCCAAAGAATAAGTTTGTAAAAAGACAGATAACTACAAATTATGATTTTTAAAAAGTTTATAGGCTGGTATTACTTAAAAACATGACTTAGCCGGGCGTGGTGGCTCACGCCTGTAATCCCAGCACTTTGGGAGGCCAAGGCAGACGAATCACGAGGTCAGGAGATCAAGACCATCCTGGCTAACAAGGTGAAACCCTGTCTCTACTAAAAATACAAAAAATTAGCCAGGCTTGTTGGCAGGTGTCTGTAGTCCCAGCTACCCAGGAGGCTGAGGCAGGAGAATTGCTTGAACCTGGGAAGCAGAGGTTGCAGTGAGCCAAGATAGCACCATTGCACTCCAGCCTTGGTGACAGAGCAAGACTCTGTCTCAAAAAAAAAAAAAAAAAAAAAAAGACTTATCTATGTTAAGCTTTATATTACCTCATAGATCTCTGATTGAAGACTTTCAGACAAATTATATTGCAAAAGACTGCCAAATATACATAGTATAAATGTTAATTATCATCATTAATATTTTAGTATTGTTCTTGCATATTCTAAATAAAGAAAGTGTCTTAAACCGTCAATGTTCAATTTAATTATTGTATTCAGCATGGTAAAAAAAAATCAGCATCATTATAACATACATTGTAGAGACTAGATATCAAATTTTACAATAATAGCTTTTCGTGCTTTTTAGATGACACTTTCAAATTCATATTGCTTTTGGAGTACATTCTTACCAAGATCAACACTGTCTGCTTGAGACTGTTTAATCAACCTTACACACTTTTTATCCAAGGACAGACATGCCAACATCATTCTTATTAAGATATAGTTAGCATCATCATTGCACGAAAGAACTTAGTAGCCAGTACTACTGCTTATGCAGAGTTTCTGTTCTTAGCACTAGCAGCTTACTGACAGGAAATGTCAAATAAAATTTTCTTTTCCACCTTCCATCCTAGTCAGCTAAATAATATGAAAACTATTTGCCTTGCCACCTAGATCAAACATGAACTATTTGCAAAATAAATTACCTGTGAGGTTATTTACAGGCCAAATACGATCCTGGAAAATATGTGTATATGGAAAGATAATGCAAGTCAGTGAAAAGAATAACTGATATCCAGAGTAAAGAATAAGTATTGAAAAATTTTCCGAGTTGGAAAAAATGAATAATTGAAAAGGGATTTGCATTTTCTTTTCCACTGACTTTATTTTGAAGGCAAGAACTCTGTGGAGAAATCTACAAGTGAAGCTGCTATTTCCTAGTCTTGCATTCGATTTTAATTCTCAACTTTTGACAAATAAGGAATAACATTTCTTCTAAGGTCAGACGTTTCTGTGGTTATATCTGGCCCTGAAATATAAATGTCTTAAAAAATAAAGAGTTCACATTTATGCTCATACATTTAAGGTTGTTATAAAGTGTATATATGATTGCACATTATCTGTGTGTGGATATGTGCATGTGTGTGTAGAAATTCATTCTTCAAACAGAATTTTTAAAGTTGAAATATGATATGATGCTTTTGCTGTATAAGTTGTACATCATATCCCCAGAAGTTAGCACAATAATTTTTTGCATGTTTACTTGTGTAAGACAGAGAGTCCTTTGCATGTAAGAGCAGTGTTTTGTCTTTGGATCCCAAGCGCCAGTAGACTGGATACCTCATAGCAGATATTCAGTAGGTCTTCCTGATGAATAAATCTTGTGGCCAGAAATTGCCAATTGCATTTCATATTACAAACTAACTGGCTCTAAACAAAATTACAATTAGAATTGGCAATATAATGGAAAACATGTATTTGACATAGAAAGTAAGGAAAATATCTGGATTCAAGCCGTCATTCTCATAAGTTACTGCTGTATTGCCTAGATTATTGTGCCTTCAATGGATGAAAGGAGGAGGGTAAGGAAGGGTGAAAATTGTGAAATAAGAAGACTACACAAGGATTATTAATTTTTAGGTAATTTTTTCAGTTATTCAAAAAATGAATTTTAAGTTCTTACTGTGTGTTAGGTACTGTTTTTAGGTGATGGAACTGTAGAAAAATAGCTTTCTGTTCTCAGGAAGTTTACATTCCAGGGAGAGTATATTATATTACTTTATGCTATACATTGAGTACTATATTTTTGCACTTTACACTACACAGTATATAGTATATTAAAATTTTATTGATAGATATTTTAGAAAATATATTGGCACATACTATATTAAATAGAGATTATACATATGGATATGTGTGTGCATATATATATATTATATACACATAAATAGTATGAAAGAAAAGCATTGTGAGATTATGGTGTTGCTATTCTAGATGAGGTGGTCAGAGAGATGACATTAGAGAAGGGCCCTGAAAAAAGTATGTCAGTAAGTCATAGAAGAAATAGGGGTAGAGTATTATAAGCAGAGGAAAACCGAAATGAAGTCTTAAAGAAAGACTCAGCTTTATTTTTTCAGGAAAAAAGAACTTCTGTGTGATCAAGCATCATGAGTCAAGTAAAGAATGGAAGGACATGCTGTTGGAGAGCTAGGCTAAGGCTGGACTGTGAAAGGGCTTTCTATGCTCTGCTAAGTGCTTGGACCTCCGAATAGGTCAGGCATCAATATATAATACATAATCAATACATAAGTACCAGTGAAAGTCATAGAGAAGAAAAATTCCCAATGACTGAACCTAGGGAACTCCCGTATTTAGAATTTAAAATTGGGATGAGTATATAGCCAAGGAGACTCAAAAGGAGTGGCTGGTGTGTAGGAGGAAAATGGGAAAAGGTGCCTCACATAAACAAGTGTGAAGAATGACACCGTCTGTGTCAAATATCACTGCAAGACTGAGCAAGACAAGGACTGATAATTGTCCTTTGTATTTGCTTCCCTTCACAGGAACACTTTAGTGAAGTGATGGAGACAAAAGCCTGAAATAGGGACTTTGGGGCAGAGAGCAAAGTGCTCTCTTGGAATGAAAAAAAAAGGAAAAATGAAGAAATAGAGCTATTAAAGGAGGGGATGTGGGGGAAACAAAATCTTTCTTCTAAGATGGGAGATATCATTTTATACTTGTAAGAAAACAGGATTAGACAACAGGATTATATGGAGATGATGATGGGGAGAGTATTCCTGGAAGAGCAAACTTCACAAGCAGTAATCACAGGTCTGGCTAATGCTGAGGGTAGAGGGGGGAATAAGAGTCATATTGTCTGATCTTATCAAGTTTACAGTCTCAAATTTCCAACCCTAAAATCTACTGAAAGCACTTTGCATTATCAATATTGAGATGGCAGTATCAAATAATCCTTTTCGTACATTTTCAAAGTTGCACCCTATGTAAACAGCTGATAGTAGAATACAATAGAGCCCAAACTCAGTAAGTAGCTTCAGTTTCTTTTGAGTCAGCCTTACAACTGAAGAGTTACAGGTTGTTGATAAATATTTAACCACCAACTCTCTAGAGAAAAGAAAATACCCTGATTTATAATGACTGCCAATTATTGTAGTGTAAATGCTCTTACCCTGGATGATTTAGGCTATCAACTATTTAACAAGCAGGTTACAACATTCCTGAGTATTTAACAATCAGCTCTCACATGTATAGGAGCGAGCTTCTACACACCATGGTAAATTATAATTTCAAAATTATGATCCCTTCTTGAAGACAGAAAATGTGCCTGGTCCATTTCTCTATCTCTTTAAGCACTGAGTATGTCAATTTACCTAATACAGCCACACACTAAATATTTTGTGAAGGAAGGAAGGATGGCAGGTGTTCTGATAAGTATCTGGAATAACATCTGCAACTACAACTCTGCTTAGAACACACTTGCCTGACTCTGTGCCTTACATGGCTTACCTTAATTGTGACATTGTTAGAAGGGCCTCTCTACAGACTGTAAACAAGTAGGTTCTTCACAATTATTTTATCTCTGTGCACTTTGTTTATTTTATTCATAGTATTCATTATGATTTATCATTGCTACCATTTGTTTATTTACTTATCTGTTTAACCTACCAGACTTTAATTACAAAATAGAGCAGGGACTATGCTCATTTTATTCCCAGTGCATAAGTGTACTGAGAATAGCACCTAACTCATAATACACAATAAATATACTTTGAATAAGTGTTTTTACCTGATTTATCAGTAAAAAGCAAGCTATTTAGCAAAATGTTTAATCTTATTGGTAAATTATTTTGATATCTACAATACCTTTTTAAAATTTTTCTTATTAGATAGTTCATGTTGTTAATATTCATCAACTTTGTTTTCTACATGTAGATGTCATTGCCATGTTGAAGCTGTGTGATACTTTATTAGTTTTATATTTTAGAATGTTATCCATGTTCTCTGCTTATATTCTAAATTCACATACATTGTCACACACACATTAAAAACAGAGGCAAATACCAGTAGACAAAGAAAAAGACATCTATCCTACTAATATCCATTAGAAAATGTGAATTTTTTCTTTCCTGATTTAGCTACAGAGACCTCTAGCCTAGCATTGTACAGCCTTGCTTACCTGTTTTTTTATGATGCCCTTTGTTAATACTGTTTATTCTGATTGGAATGTCCTTCTCATCAGTCTCCACCATCAAAATTCTACTTCTCAATGCCACCTCTACTGTCCTGTCTAACCGTGAAATGTTTCTCATTTTCATACATCACTCATTAAAAAAACACTGAGAAACATCTATGTATGTTTCTGACACTAAATAATTACAAGTAATTCAAGATAAATAATAAGATAATAGCCTGGCTGCCAGGAGCTTACTGTACAGGTGGGATTCAGACAAATAAGCCTAGTGGGCTGCACAAAGGGTCAGGTAGGAGGTGCTAATCAAGCCCAAGCAGTCAGGAAATGCTAGAAAAGGCAGTGGTTATCCTGAGTCAAATCCTCTGCAGAGGTGTTTTCCTCTTCATTCAAGTCCTACAATACATTTATTTTCCTTATGACATTGGTAAAGTTTTTTACTTATTTAGATATTATAAGTGTATTTTATATACCATGAATATGCTTATTTATCTAAGTGTCTTTTTTTGTTAACACATCATCTTTATTTCTCACTCATGTCACTTAATTATTTGGCAGGTGGCCCACCAGCTTACTCAGGCTCTGGGCTCCTTCCACGTAGTGGTTGTTCTGAATACCCCATTGACTCCTCTGAGTCTGGCCAGGAGATGAAGAAAGATAAATATCCAGCAGAGAATCTCAGGAACAATTGCAGGGTCACCTACAACACCAGATATATTCAAATGGCCATAGATAGGCACATGTGGCCTCAGTTAATTTTCCCTATTATTAAACTGAGCTGAATTATACAATTAATATCTAAGATATTGTTAATAACTATTAAAATATATTTATACCTTCCCATCCTTCTTATCTGAAAAAAGAAGTTAAAAAGTTTAATTGCATACTTTTCAGTAATGTTCCTGTCTAGCATTAAATCCACACATCTTGGAGAGAATTCTCACTAACATTCCATGCTGGAGAGTGAGGTACACAAAGAGGCACTTCTTCCTTGAGTGAAATGTGCAGTCCTGGTCCAGACACAGCTGTGGGTCACCAGGGGGTTTGGCTATTGAACACAACACTTCCTGTCTTGATTTATGAACTCTAATTCAGCATTTTGAAGTGAAATTTTTTTTCCAGAATTTAATGGAAATGTGGTATTTTTCAAATCATTCATCCAAAAAGAGCTAGCTACAAACTCTATCTATGGACAGTACCACCATGTTTCTGGATTTTTCCCTTTAAAAAGTGAATGAATTTGTGTTACAATGCCTTCTGGGGAGAAGTTGTTCCTAGGTACACTCTAGTACCATAGTAAAGGCCAATGACAACTGAAGAGCTAATATTTTCCTAAACATTGTGTGAATTGAGAAGAGGTATAACTGCTAAAGACTGAGTGATCATATAATTTATCATCTTGTAAGGTGATATAAGTTAGCATCAAGTCAGTTTATCAACACAGTCAGCAAGAATTACACATCCTGAAATTGATGTATATGACATAGACATATGAGGCTAGGAGATCAACATGTGCAATTAAAACAATCCCAGGGAATCATTAGTCATTAGGGTTATAAATTCACTTGCAACAATGCCTAACACAACAGTGAAGCCCCCGATAGAGCTACAATCCATCCTAATTATTTTTAAAATTATATAGCTTTAGAGGTGTAACATATATAGATGCAGAAAGCTTAATGAAAATTAAAAAGAATATATTCCATATACTGTAGTACCAACAGATGAGCATTATAAGATTTTGCTATATTTTACATGTGTATATGTATATATGCATGTCAATATTTGATATAAATTCCAGTATTTCAAAATGTATTTTAAATAAAATTAGGCTTCACATAGTTCTGTGTGCTTTTTAAAAAACGTATTAAGAATTTTCCAACATTGAAAACACGACGTAGAGTACATCACATAGAATTCTTCTTTTGCCGGCCACAAATACTGAATTGAACTAATATGGCAAATATGAAATTAAAGGAAAAATATGAGTAAACATGCAAAATCAAAGGTACTTGTTAAGGACAGGAAGCAAGAGTGGAATTGAAAATATTTCGAATGGCATGAAGCATTCTACCTTTCTGAACCAAAGCCAATCATGCAGCTATTGAGCTGGACATTACCCCTTTATTAATTGGTATGTTGGGTCATGCAGAGGGTACTCAGGCAGAGGCTGGGTTTGCTGTAGCAATGAAGGACTCTCAGAGGGCAACAGCTATATATGAATAAGTTTAGAAATAATTTCTGGTTTGAAATTATTTCAAACCAGAAATGCAGAACAGTGTATCCAGTGGGATGTCAGCCTGATGAAACTTACTAGCAAAAATTGTTTGACAGTCTTGTCTAGGCACCAGCAATGGAAAGAATAAACAACTATTTCACTACTCCTTTCTATTTGTGTGTAAAATATTCAAATTTCAGGTAAGGACTCCATTGCTTACATTGGGTCAAATGTCTATCCCTTAGCTGTGGGATGCCTAGTCTCATATTATATCTAGTAGGGGAAAGATTTTTGGAAGTATGATTACCAAAGCAAGGTGGAATAAATACTGTCATTTGTGTGAAGATATCACAGTTTATTTTACCATTTCCTCTTTGTCAGACCTTTCAGGTTATTCTAATTTTATTTATATAATACTATGCTATATATGTGTGTGTGTGTGTGTGTGTGTGTGTGTGTATAATACATATAATAATACATTTTTCCACTACCTTAATTTTTAAAATTTTTTTAATTCATTTTTATTTTAAATAATTTTGTGCATACATAATAGGTATATATATTTACATATATTATGTATATTATATAACTCTATAAATCTTTGCTCTTAACTCTGATTTTTTAAATTCTTTTCCTAGAAATAGTGCTACTGGGTAAACAGGTATGAAAATCATTGAACTGAGACATAATGTGAAATTGCTTTCTATAATGATGGTACCAACTTATATTGACTAGCAGTGGTTTAGAGTGCTCTCAAGGGTACATGATAATACATTTAATTTTTTTTTGTACTTTCAATGGGCCAGTAACCATTTCAGTCTCCAGAAATATGGTGTCAATCACACATCTCTGCTACTATAGAGGTTAAACTCTAAATAGACAAGAGCATTTCACAACAGGAAGTGCTATAAAGAAAATTAATTGGGAAGAAAATGCAAAGTTGTTGCCATGTGAGAGTAAAGCACATTAGACAAAGTGGCCAGGGAGATTCATCTGAGGAAGTGATATTTAAGCTGAGACCTAAAGGATGAGAAGGATCTACCCATGAAGACCAATGGGAAAGGTTTCTTTATTTTTACTACTCTAATTTTTATTTTTTATTTTTAATTTTATAGGTACATAGTAGGTATACATGTTGTGGGGGTACACGAGATGTTTTGATACAGGCATAGAATGTGAAAAATGTATATCATGGAGAATAGGGTATCCATACTCTCAAGCATATATCTTTTGAGTTGTCAACAATTCACTTACACTCTTAAAGTTATTATAAAATGTACAGTCAAGTTATTATTAACTATAATAGCCCTTCTGTGCTATTGAGTAGTAGGTCTTATTCATCTTTTTTTTTTTTTTTTTTTTTGCACATTAACTGTCCACACCTCCCCTCCAGCCTCTCACTACTCTTCCCAGCCTCTGGTAACCATCTATTTACTCTCTGTGTCCATGAATTCAACTGTTTGATTCTGAGATACCACAAATAAGTAAGAACATGTGATGTTTGTCATTCTGTGCCTGGCTTATTTCACTTAACATAATGATCTCCATTTCTATACATTTTGTTGCAAATGAATGGATTTTATTTCTTTATGGCTAAATAGTACTCCATTGTGTATCTGTATCACATTTTCTTTACCCATTCATATGTTAATGAACACTTAGTTTGCTTCCAAATCTTACTTGTTGTAAACAGTGCTACAACAAAGATGGGAGTGCAGATATCTCTTCAATATACTGACTTCCTTTCTGTGGGGTATACACACAGCAGTGGGATTACTGGACCATATGATAGCCCAGTTTTTAGTTTTTTGAGTGTATTAGGGTTCTCTAGACAGACAGAATTAATAGGATAGATGTATATATAAGGGGAGTTTATGAAGTATTAATTCACATAATCACAATAGGCTGTCTGCGAGCTAAGGAGCAAGGAAGCCAGTCCAAATCCCAAAACAGAAGAAACTGGAGTCCAGTGTTCAAGGGCAGGAAGCATCCAGCATGAGAGAAAGATATAGGCTGGGAGGCTAGGCCAGTCCGGTCTTTTCACGTTTCTCTGCCTACTTTTATTCTGGCCACTCTGGCAGCTGATTAGATGATGCCCATCCACATTAAGAGTGGGTCTGCCTTTCCCTGCCCACTGACTCAAATGTTAATCTCTTTGGCAACACCTTCACAGACATGCCCAGGAACCATACTTTGTATCCTTCAGTCCAACAAAGTTGAAACTCAGCATTAAACATTACATTAAGGGACCTTCAAACTGTTCTTCACAGTGGTCGTACTGACTTACATTCTCACCAACAGTGTGTGAGAGTTCCTTTTTCTCCACATCCTTTTTAGATTTGTTATTGCCTGTCTTTTGGATGTAAGCTATTTTTACAGGGCTGAGATGATATCTCATTGTAGTTTAGATTTTCATTTCTCTAATGATCAATTGATGGGAGAAGCAGCAAAGGAGAAAGGACTTACACAGTGGCTACATAAATTGGTTATGAATAACATATGAACTGGAAACAACAAATTGCGTGAGGCCTTTGGGGAGCCAAACTTCTCCATGCCTCATGTTCTGGTGCAGGGTGACCTAGGCTCTGTTACCATAAACATTGTGCTCAAGGATGTAAAACCCTTTCATAGCGTTAGGCATAACCAGACTTGCAAGCTCCTTGTGAGGCCCGCGTTCCACCAGCTGCACATAGATAATAGGCTAAAGATAACCACGTATTCTTGTTTCATGTAACTCCCAAATCACCAGTGTTATCAATCTTAAGGATGACACACCAGTTCCATCTCACTGATTCAGTGCTGGCTCACTGATTCACATCACCATCACATCCAACACGTCACCCACTCCCCACCATCACTCTACCCCTACCCTGTAGATCAAAGTGATTGTAACCAATAAATACTATGGTGAACCTAAGCTTGGGGCCTTCACTGTCTCCTCTAGTAATGAGTGATGGTCCCTGGTCTCACTTTCTCTCTTAATCTTTTTTTTCTCATTCCTTTTTTGCCACTTAACTTGGAGTACTGACATGTGTGATGTGGGGCTGGTTCCCTACATTCTGGTGCCCAATGTGGGGCTCTTAAATCCCTATATTCTGGCTCCCAACATGTGGGGCTCAAGGATCCCTAAATTCTGGTGTCCAACGTGTGGGGCTCATGAATCCCTACTATCTGGCACCCAACGTGGGGCTCTTAAATACCTACAATCAACGATGTTGAGCACTTTTTATATGCCTGTTTGACATTTGTTATGTCTGCTTTTGAGAAATGTGTATTTAATCTTTTGCCCATTTTAAAATCAAATTATTAGATTTTTTCATATAGAGTTGTTTGAGCTTCCTGTGTAATTTAGTTATGCATCCTTGGCCAGATGAGTCATTTTCAAATAATTTCTTCCATTCTGTGGGTTGTCTCTTCACTTTGTTTACTGTATCCTTTGGTGTGCAGAAGCATTTTTAATGTAAGGTGATCCCATTTATCCATTTTGGCTTAGGTTGCCTGTGTTTGTGGGGTATTGCTCAAGAAATACTTTGCCCAGACTAATGCCCTGAAGATTTTCCCCATTTTTTTGTAGTAGTATTATGGCTTGAGGTCTTAGATTTAAGTAGTTTTATGGTTTGAGTTCTTAGATTTAAGTCCTTAATCCATTTTGATTAGTTTTTTGTATATGGTGAGAGAGAGGAATCAAGTTGCATTATTCTGCACATAGACAACTCAGTTTTCCCAGCACCATTTATTGAAGAGACTGTCTTTTCCCCAGTATATGTTCTGGTACCTTTGTTGAAAATGAGTTCCCTGTAGGTGAATTTGTTTCTTGGTTTTCTATCATGTTCCATTGGTCTATATGTCTGTTTTTATGCCAATACCATGCTGTTTTGGTCACTAAAGCTCTGTAGTATAATTTGAAGTTTGGTAATGGGATTACTCCAGTTTTGTTCCTTTTGCTTAGGATAGCTTTGCCTATTCTGGGTCTTTTATGGTTTCATATAAATTTTATGAATGTTTATTTCTGTTAAGAATGTCATTAATATTTTAATATGAATTGCATTGAACCTATAGATTGTTTAGGGTACTATGGACATTTTAATAATTTTGATTCAAGAACATGGAATATTTATTCCTCTGTTTTTGGTGTCTTCAATTTCTTTCATCAGTTCTCATAGTTTTCACTGTAGATATCTTTTACTTATTTGGTTATGTTAATTCTTAGGTATCAAATTTTATTTGTGGCTATTGTAAAAAGAATTACATTTTAAATTGTTTTTTCATTTTGTTTACTGCTGGCATATGGAAATGTCACTGAATTTTGTATGTTAATTTTGTATCCTGCATTTTTACTGAATTTATCAGTTCTAATAGTTTTTGTTATAGTCTTTAGGTTTTTCCAAATATAAGATCATATTATCTGCAAACAAGGATAATTTGCCTTCTTCCTTTAGAATTTGGATGTCCTTTATTTATTTCTCTTGTCTGGTCACTCTAGTTAAGACTTCCATACTATATTGAATAATAATGATGACAGCAGGCATCCTTGTTGTGTTCCAGATCTTGGAGGAAAGGCTTTTGGTTTTTAATCCATTCACTGTGGTACGTGCTGTAGGTATATCATACATGGCTTTTATTATATTGAGGTATGTTCCTTCTGGCCCCAGTTTTTTTGAGGATATTTATCATGAAAGGATGTTAAATTTTATGAAATGCTCTTTAAGCATTAATTGAAATGATCATGTGGTTTTTATTTTTTGCTGTATTTATATGATGTGTCACATTGATTGATTTGCATATGTTGAACCATTGTTGCACCCCAGGGATGAATTTCACTTAGTCATGATGAATGATCTTTCTAATGTATCACTGAATTTGATTTGTTAGTATTTTGCTAAGGATTTTTGTATCAACATTCATTACAGATACTAACCTGTAGTTTTCTTTTTTTGATATGTCTTTGGTTTTGGTATCAGGGCAATATTGGCCACAGTAAATGAGTTTGGAAGTATTCCCTCCTTCTCTACTTTTTGAAATAGTTTGAGTAGAACTGATATTATTTATTGTTAAAATATTAGGTAGAATTCAGCAGTGAAGCCATGAAGTCCCAAGCTTTTCTTTACTAGGGGACCTTTTATTACAACTTTGATCTTGTTACTTGTTATTGGTCTGTTCAGGTTTTGAATTTCTTCTTGGTTCAATTTTGGTAGGTTGTATGCATCCCAGAATGTTTTCATTTATTCTAGATTTTCCAGTTTATTAGCATATATTAATAGTTTTTCATTGTAGCAACTAATGTTCTTTAAATTTTTATGGTATCAGTTGTAATGTCTTCTTTGTCATTTCTGATTTTATTTAGATCTTCTGTCTTTTTTTCTTAGTCTGGCTAAGGTTTTGTTAATTTTGTTTAACTTTTCAAAAAAAGTTTTGTTTTTCTTTTTCATTTCAATATTTTGGTTTTCTTTTTCATTTCAATTTCATTTATTTCTGCTCTGATCTTTCTCTGCTACTACTTTTTAGTCTGCTTTGCTCTTGCTTTTCTAGATCTGTAAGACGCATCATTAGACTGTTCATTAGATGTTTTCCCTGTATTTGATGTAGGCACTTGTAGCTACAAACTTTCCTCTTAGTACTATTTTTGCTGCATCCCATAGGTTTTGGTATATTGTGTTTCCATTATTATTTGTTTTGAGAAATTTTTCAATTTTATTCTTAATTTTTTCATTGACCCATTAGTTTTCCAGTAGCAGATTTTGAAATTTCCATTTATTTGCATAGTTTCCAAAATTACTCTTGTTAATTTCTAATTTTATTCCACTGTGGTGATGGTCAGAGAAGATACTTGATACTATTTCAATATTTTTAATGTTTTAAGACTTGTTTTATGACCTAACATGTAGTCCATTCTTGACAATAGTTCACATGATGAGAAAAAGAATGTGTATTCTGCAGCTCTTGGATAAAATGTTCTGTAAATATCTATTAGATTAATTTTGTTTATAGTGCAGATTAAGTCTGATGTTTCTTTGTTGATTTTCTGAAAGTAGGATGTTCAAGTCTCCAGCTGTTGTTGTATTAGATATCTCTCTCTCTTTAGCTACAATAATATTTGCTATATATATCTGGATGCTCCAGCATTGGGTTGTATATATATTCAAAATTATTATATCCTTTTCCTGAATTGACCCTTTTATCATTATATAGTGACCTTCTTTGTCTCTTCTTACAGCTTTTGTCTGAAAGGTCACATATTTCTGTTTTTTTCAGGATGGGTTCCTGGCACCCTATTTAGTTCATTTGGTGAGGTCATGTTTTCCTGGATGTTGTTAATGCTAGTAGATGTTCTTTGGTGTCTGGGCATTAAAGACTTAAGAATTTATTGTGGTCTTCACTGTGTGTGCTTATTTGTGCTTGTCCTTCTTGGGAAGGCTTTCCAGATACTTTAAAGAATTTGGGTGTTGTGATCTGAGCTCTATCTGTTTTAGAGGGCACCCCAAGCCCAGTAATGCTGTAGTTCTTAAAGACTCATATAAGTACTGATTTCATTGTCTTAGACAAGATATAGGAGAATTCTCTGAATTACCAGAGACTCTTTTTCTCTTCCCTTACTTTCTACCAAACAAACAGAGTCTCACTGTCTGTTTTAAACTATCTAAAGCTTGGGATTGAAGTGACAGAAGCAACACTGTGGCCACCACCCCATGACTGCACTGGGTCAGACCTGAAGCCAGAGAAGTGCTAGGTATTGCCCAAGGCCTTCTGTAACCAATCCCTAACTACTATGTTAGCTCAAGTCCCTGGGGCTCTACAATCAGCAGGTGGCAAAGCCAGCCGGCCCTGTGTCCTTCCCATCAGGGCGGTGAGTTCCCCCAGGCCCCAGAGGGTCCAGAAGTTCCATTTGGGAGTCAAGGACTAGAGTCAAAAACCTTAGAAGCCTACTTGGTGTTCTATTGTATTGCAGCTGAGCTGGCACTCAAACTGCAAGATGTAGTCCTTCCCACTTTTCCCTCAACTTTCCAAAAGCAGAGACACCTCACCCCATAGCACTGCCACAACAGTCCACAAGGGGTACTGCCAGTCTATCACTGGTATTCCCTTAGGTTCCAATGTCTCTTAAGTTAGCTTATCATGAATGTTGCCTGGCCGGGGACTCACCTGTCAGGGCACTGGGCTCCCAGCTGGCCCAGGACAGGTTCAGAAATGCTGTGCAAGGGCTTACTTGGTGTTCTACCCTCTGTGGCCTTTCTGGCACCTAAGGTCCAAGTCAAAATCCCTTTTACTTTTCCGTCTGATTTTTATAAGCAGAATAACTTTTGCCACATAGCCACCATAGCTGGTAATGTGCTGAGTCTCACCTGAAACCACCAAGTCTGAGAGACTCCTCCAAGGCCCTCAATATAATACTTGGGTATCACTGCTGGTTATTCAAGGCCCAAGGTAACACCTTCAGGTAGCAGTTGATGAATGCTGCCAGGTCTGGGATCTTCCTTCAAGGTGGTGCATTCCCTTCTGGCCCAGGATGTGTCTAGAAATGCCTTGGATCTGGGCCTGGAATGGGGGCCTCACGACTGTGACTGGTGCCGTATCTTGTTGTGGCTGAGCAGGTATCCAAGAAGCCAGACAAAGACCTCCCCCTTTTTTGCTTTCCTCTCCCAAAGTGTAAGAATGGGATCTCTTTTGGAGCTGTGAGATGTGCAGCCTGGGGCTAGGGGAGGGGTGACACCAGCACTACCTTGGCTGACCCCGCTGGTGTCTCAGTATGTCATGTGTCCTCCCATTCCACCGTCTCTGGGCCTAGGTCAGCACTGGGCTTTGCTTAAGAGTGGCAGTCCTTATGGCCTAGACTGTCTTTCAAGTTTACTTGGAGAGACAGAGTGCTGTAGCCTGTGGTGGCGAGGTTTGTAGGCACTTTTAAGTTCCCAGTGCTGGGTTTGGAGATTCTTCTCTGGCTGGGGCTGGTTTAAGTGCTTCCTCTAATGAGTGGGTGTCAGCGGAGTTTGGTCCGATTTTCCTTCCTACTCTCTTAAAACAGCCCTGAGTTCAATGCCTCACAAATACTGTGCTGTCCTTCCTCCAATGCGCGGAGATGGCTTCCCAGCACCATGCTGCCTCTGCTGGAGGGTGGGAGAGGGGTGGCATCAGTGGCTCAGGACTTTTTTTTTCCTATCTCTTCAGTGCGTCTTTCAGTGATTAGAAGTTAAAACCAGGTACTAGGAGTGCCCACCTGATTTTTGGTTCTTATCAAGGTGTTTTTTTGTGTGTGTAGATTATTGTTAGCTTGGTGTCCTTGCTGGGGGAATGATCGGTGGAGCCTTCTATTCAGTCATCTTACTCAGGAACAGCTTTCTTAATTGGAGGAGCAGCAAGTGCTAATGATCTCAGACAGGAAGGGTCTTAATATGTTTTAAGGAAGGAAAAAATGCCAGTGCTGCTGAAGATGAATGAACAAGGTGCATAGCAGAAGATGAGAAGAGCAAGATATGGGAGGACCAGATAATGCAGTAGCTTCTCTACCAAGGGAAGATATTAAGATTTTATTTAATTATTGAAGAGTTCTAAACAGGACAAGGATATTACATTCATTTTCTAGGGTTGCCATAGCAAAGTACCACAGACTTGGTGGATCAAACAAGAGAAATGCAATTCCTTACAGTTCCAGAGGCTTTAAGTCCAAGATCAAGGTGTTCTTAAGATCAAGGTGTTGGCAGGTTTCCTTCTTCTGATGCCTTTCTCCTTGGCTTGCACATGGCCGCTTTCTGGTGTGTTAGCACAGTCTTCTTTCCATGCCTGCCTGTGTCCTGCTCTCCTCTTCTGACAAGGATACTAGCCATGTTGGATCAGGCCCCACCAACATGGCCTCATTTTAATTTTACTTGCTCCTTTAAATGCTTTGTCTCCAAGATACAGTCACATTCTGAGGTATTGGTGGTTAGGTCTTCAACATATGAATCAAAGGAACAAAATTCAGCCATAACAGTTATGTGATTTCTACTTAAAAAGACAATATCAATCCCTGTTTAGTTTTTCTGTGGGAAATGGATTGTAGGGAGGCAGGAGTGGAAGTAAGGAGATACATTAGGAGGTATTTATAACAGATCAGAAAGATATATTTGTAACAGTTCAGTTCTAAGATGATAGAGACTTGAACAAGGGTGGTAGCAAAAAATGGAAAGTATTGAACAAGTTTGGGATATGTTTAGAGGTACTAGAGCCAGCAGCTCTTCCTGATAATCAGTGTATTATTTATAGGGGGCTGAATTCTGGTACCAAATAGCCAGTGTGTGTTTGTGCCTCTGTGAGTATGTATGAACTTAAATAGAACTTATTCCTTACTGTCGTACCAATCCAAGGAAGATTTTTAAATATGAATTGGCAGCAGTCCTACAAATGATGATTCAGAGACTCAGATCTTTTCATCTTTTGACTGACAGATATCCTCAGGAGCCTTATGATCAGTTTTTCTAACTTTAAAATGCAAGAAGAGGACATTGGCTTGAACTTCCAAAACAACTTTGGACAACAATGATGAAATCTAGAATCCTTGCCGTTTTCTTAATTTTAATGAGTATGCATCTAGTACAGTATGCATACTGCCTGTTCTGTGAAATATAAGTTATATTAATATGTGGTTGAAAAAAAATTCTGTGTTCCTTTAGTTTGGAAAAGGCTGGTTAAACAAAATAGTCTGGTCTATTCACTGATAGATTTCTTGGAGTTTTCAAAATGCTATAAATTGTGTAACACCAAGAGTAGGCTGCCTTATGCAAAATTTTACCATGTAGCTTCCTTTACTTAAGAAAACAATGTGAAAGATTGGTGTACAAAAAAGCCAATAATTTGGAAAAAATTGTCAACCTCCATTTTAAGTACGAATCTGGATATTACTTTAAGATAGTTCTTAATTATCTTAAGTATGGAACTTTCTGTTCCTACTTATCTAGGAGTTTGTTTTATTAAAAAATCAGTATGGTATCAGGATGATGTTGGTCTCATAAAATGATTTGGGAAGGATTCCCTCTTTTTGTATTGTTTGGAATAGTTTCAGAAGGAGTGGTACCAGCTCCTCTTTGTACATCCGGTAGAATTCTGCTGTGAACCCATCTGGACCTGGGCTTTTTTTGGTTGGTAGGCTATTAATTGCCACCTCAACCTCAGCCTTTGTTATTGATGTATTCAGGGATTGAACTTCTTCCTGGTTTAGGCTTGGGAGGGTGCAAGTGTCGAGGAATTTGCCCATTTCTTCCAGGTTTACTGGTTTATGTGCATAGTTGTTTGTAGTAATCTCTGATGGTAGTTTGTATTCCTGTGGAATATGTGGTGATATCCCCTTTATCATTTTTTATTGCATCTATTTGATTATTCTTTTCTTTTTTATTAGTCTGGCTAGTGGTCTATTTTATTGATCTTTTCAAAAAACCAACTCCTGGATTTATTGATTTTTCCGAAGGGGTTTTTGTGTCTCTATCTGCTTCAGTTCTGCTCTGATCTTAGTTATTTCTTGTCTTCTGCTAGCTTTTGAGTTTTTTTGATCTTGCTCCTCTAGCTCTTTCAATTTTGATGATAGGGTGTCAAGTTTAGATCTTTCCTCACCTGTCATGTTAAGGGAAGCTGCGGGGAACAGTTGAGGTTGGGAAGGGATAACATGGGGAGAAATGCCAGATATAGGTGATGGGGGGATGGAGGCAGCAAACCACATTGCTACGTATATACCTATGCAACAATCCTGCATGATCTGCACATGTACCCCAGAACCTAAAGTACAATTAAAAAAAAAATCAGTATGTATTAAATTTAATCATAAATTGGCATAAAAAATCTATTGATATTACCATATGTCTATTTATATCCAATCTATTGACAATGAGGTATTTAATATTTTTGTAACACTGTACCATCCTTTAATTCTTAGAATAAATTCTATTTTTTAGAGTGAATAGGTCTTTCTATGAGCTATTGAAATGTGTTAAATATTTACCTAGAATTGTTGCATCATACAAATATAATTGTCTTTGACTTTTTTCTTTTTGTGGTATTATTAGCTGTTAGTATCATTATAAAGCTAATTCAAGCAAATGGTAGTGGCTATACATTGTTCTGAATCTTTTGAAAGATTTCATATTATATTGAATTCTTAAAGAATGCCTATAATGGACCTGGAGCTATCTTTATATGTAATTCTTTGAAAAAAATTTTAGTTGCTTACATGGTTGTTTTTCTGCTATTTCCTTTGTATTTTAATTTTGCTATATGTTAACTCATTTTTAATAATTTTGTTTTTAATATCTGTATTTCATCTTTTTAAAAATTAATGAGCAAAAGCTATTACATAGTTCTTCTTACATTTTAGCAAATCTCTTTATATAAAAAGTCATTATTTTTTCCAGCTTTATTGAAATATAATTGACAAATAAAAATTGTATATATTCAAGATGTACAACATAATTTATATATATATATAGTACATTGTGAAATCATTACCACAATTAGTTAACACATCCATCACCATACATAGTTATTATTGCGTGTGTGGGGTGATGGTTAGAATGCTTAAGATCTACTCTCTTAACAAATTTCAAGCATTCAATACAGTATCACTAGCTATAGTCATCATGCTCTGCATTACAGCCCCATAACCCATTCATCTTATAACTGAATGTTTCCCTCCCTTGGATAACATCTCCCCATCTCTGCCTCCCTGGTAACTACCATTTCACTCTTTGGTTCTATGACTTTGACTTTTTTATATTCCACATATAAAGTGAGATCATGCACTATTTGTCTTTCTAGACTGAGAGCCTATTAAGTTGCAAAGGTCATTTACAAAGGTCATTGAGCAGCCTATATGTCCCAGACAGTTTAATTTATTTCAACTTCACAATAATCATTCAAGAGACACATTATTAAGCTTATTACAGATTAAGAAAGAGTTGGAGAGATTAAGCAACTAGCCAAATTCAGACAGCTGGTAAGCAATTGATGATAGATTCCTGTGTAATCTCTAAAGTCTTCAACTCCAAGCCCAGGTTCTAGTAACCATACTATTCTGTCTTCTTCAGACTCTGTTTATCAAACTGAATGTGCTAGCCAGAGTGATGCTACCAGATAGTTACTAAGTACTGCAGTCAGTCTTAAATCAGAATTTCCCTGTGAATTTTTAGACTTGTAAATAGCACTCCATTTAACCTGGCGGTACATGAATGGAAAACCCTACACTGGCACAAGGACATTTCCATTACTCTGCTTTCTGCTGATTCAAAATGTTATGCAGATTTATATAGTGGGAGTAATTGAATTATATGTGTGTCAAAGAGAGTCCAAAGAATATAATAAAATAAGTACTTAGGAAAAAAACTGTATCTCTACATAATTCAGTATTAAAAGTTATTTAAAATAATCAATGTTTACTTCACTTCATCTATTCTTCTAAACAAAACCTTTCAAGTGAAACAAATCTACCACCTTTATTTGGCCAAAATTCATCCAGTGACCATTTCCACTCACCAACAAAGTCTAACATAGATATGCAAAGATTATAGTTAGCCTATTTCTATTTCAAATTTTATATGCTAACAAAATAAACAATTTCTCTTGCATGATATGATTTCCATTCTACTAAGTTTTTAAAGTCTTTCTGCTTTTGATTATCTAATTTTATTGAGCAAGTGCTTATTTGTTTCCCTGAGAAAGGAATTTTACTTTTTCCATTTCAATAGTCATACACAATCTTCCACAGTTACTTATAGTGTAACATCTGGGATTTCTAAATAAAACACCAGAAAACCTCTGAATCATAGTCGGAAGAACTAACTAAAATATCAAGTAGTGTACAAATGATATACTTCACAGAAGGGGAAAAAAACTTCCTGCTTGATATAATTGCTCTTCAGAGATCACAAACAATGCTTACATTCTTGCATCTGTGTGGAACAGATCCTTTATGGCATTAAAGGCCTAACTGTTCCTTTGATGCTCATGTGTAATTCCTTTTAGAGAAACTAAAAATAAGCTTCCAACAGGCTTACTTACTCACATACTCCACTGTGTGGACAGACAGCAAATTGGGGAAGAGAGCTAAGCCTTGTCCCACTTACCACCGTCAGATGGTTCTGATCAATGTCTAAAAACCTATTAAAATCTTACTATTATGGGATTAAAGGAAGTAACAGATTCCTCCTGGTTCCCCAAAGCTTTTGCCTTTTTTGGGACAAAATAGGCAATTTTTTTAGATCTTTCCCTGATTATATGCCAATGAAATCACATACTCTCAGCCCATAAGACGTAGTCAAACTTGATACAGAGACTAGTTCATGAAGATCCACAGAATTCCTATATTGTTACCTAAGAATTACATTTTTAATTCAAATAATACAAGAACTATTCTTTATTCATGTGGTACATTTGCTTGCCTCCAAAAATAACCAGAGTCCCCTCAGCCCATGTGTTTCAGCAGTCTACAATATTAAATGATCAAACCCCCTGAGACCAGCTGTCCACACTGCTTGCCCCCATCCTTCCTCCAGGCCATTCACCTGGTCCTCAGGCCTTCCCAGCTCTTCTTTCTGTTCTGCTTTCTGGCTACCACACCCTGTCTCCCTTCCTGTTTCTAATGGGTAGATAATTTATTACTCTCCCCTTCTTGTTACACAGCCTCACTGTGTGAGCCCATAGCTTCCTTCGTAGGTGGTATTCCTGATGTTGGACCTGTGACCTCTCTGGCTGCAGGAAAGTGGCATTGATGATGCCCCTAGAAACCTAAGCCACAGTCCAGCCTCCAGCCCTGACATGCAGGTCCAGCTTCAGTTTGGCCTCTCACCCACTTAATATAGACATTTATCCAGTGACTGAGCAAAGCTATTCTCGAGAGTATTTGTATTGGGCTTTAAAACTTTCCACCTTTATATTGACACATGCAATAAGTTGCTCTTATATTAAGACAACATAAATTTATTTTTAACAAAATTATGTTGATGCTTGATCATTAAACCAAACTCACAAAAATGATAAAAAGAATTGTAATTATTTAGAATTTAATTGTTGGTTTCTGGTTTGAAACTGATCTTAAGCACCTGATAAAAGTGCTTTTACGTTTCCATAATTTACTGATCCTTCTACAGACAGGTTTGTTTCTGTTTCTATTCAAGCTCTGACAATCACTAAACCAAGAGGTTTACTTCACACCTTCTTTTATTTTCTTTGTTTCTCTATTGTACAATAGCAAAAACCTGAGCCAGTGGGTACAGCAGAGATATCTTGTCCTCAGCCCTTCCCTAAATGCTTCATATAAACAGGTACTGTTTGCCCTCACTTGCTTTCTCCTTCCTTCCTTCCTTCCTTCCTTCCTTCCTTCCTTCCTTCCTTCCTTCCTTCCTTCCTTCCCTCCCTCCCTCCCTCCCTCCCTCCCTCCCTCCCTCTCTCTCTCTCTTTCTTTTTGTCATGGCACAGTCATGGCACACTGTAGCCTTGACCTGCCAGGCTCAGGCAATTCTCTTATCCTCCTGAATAGCTGGAATTACAGGCTCCTGTCACCACACCTGGCTAATATTTTGTATTTTTAGTAGAGATGGGGTTTCACCATGTTGGCCAGGCTAGTCTTGAACTTCTGATCTAAGGTGATCCACCAGCCTCAGCCTCCCAAAGTGTTGGGATTACAGACATGAGCTACTGCACCTGGCCTGAAGTGTATTTTCTGAAACAATTGATAAGTTATCTATATAAATATCTTATTAAATATTTGAGTCAATGACAAATTAATAAATAATTTGTTTCTGATGCCTAAAAGCTTTGCTAATAGTTACCATATTTGTAGATACATAGAATTTCAGTGCAAGGGTTTCAATTTAAGAGTTATGGTAATGATTGAATTTTTATTTTTTATTTTTATTATTTTGAAATTTTATAATTTTTATTTTATTTATTGTATTTTAGGTTTTGGGGTACATGTGAAGAACATGCAAGATTGTTGCATAGGTACACACATCGCAGTGTGATTTGCTGCCTTCCTCCCCATCACCTATATCTGGCATTTCTCCCCATGCTCTCTCTCCCCAACTCCCCACCCCCCGCTGTCCCTCCCCTGTTTCTCCCCAACAGACCCCAGTGTGTAGTGCTCCCCTCCCTGTGTCCATGTGTTCTCATTGTTCAACACCCGCCTATGAATGAGAATATGTGGTTGAATTTTTAAATATATTCCTTGATGGAATTTTTCCACATATCTGATTTTTCTGATGAATTATTTAATCTATTTCAATGTGCTTTAAAATTGGGTAAAAAGTTATGATAATGTATGGCAGAACATGGTGGTGTTGATGACTCAAATTTAGGTGTACCTATTACTTAGACACCGAAAGATTTTGTAACATTTACATTCTTTTGTATATAATTAAATACTACTTTTGTATATAATTTTATATTTTTGCTAGCTTTCCACACAATTTATTTGATTTTCTTAACAAATTCATAAGGTATTTGAGGTAGGTATATATATATATATATATATATACACACACACACACACACACACACACACACACATATATGTGGGTATATATATACACATACATATATATATGTGTGTGTGTGTATATATATACATATTTTAATACTATTTTGCAGATGAGGAAACTGGCATTAGAGAGTCTATATGGCTTTGGATTATGATCTTACAAGTCATGCTCACTGGCACCATTCATTCATGCATTCAAAAAACAGTCATCCCACTATGTTCCCATCACTATTCTAAACAATGGGAATATGGTAATGAGCAAGAAAAAAATATATTTCTAAACTGTTGTGTTTTAATCTATGTTTCATCTGATTACAGATACCAACGCTAAATAATTATTTGAGCCTTGGATATGTTATTAGTACAGTGACCATAGACCTTGCTATCCAAACCAGGATACTTAATTATGAAATGAGGAGCTGTTAAAAAACATTCTGTTTCAAGAGGCATAAACTAGGGACTCTTCCAAACCAATTGGAACTAATGGCCACCCTATTAATGGAGGCAGTTCCTTGATAAGCAAACCACTAAACAACACCATCCTACTTATTTTTAAAAGTTCCAGTCTATGGAATCAACCTAAATACCATAGACGGGATAAAGGAAATGTAGGACATACACACTATAAAATACTGCATAGCCATAAGAAACAATGAGATCATGTCCTTTGCAGCAACATGATTGAAACTGGAGGCCATTATCCTAAGCAAGCTAGTGCAGAAACAGAAAAACAAATGGTGCATGTTCTCACTTGTAAGTGATAGCTAAACAGTAAGTACACATGGACACAAAGAAGGGAATGATAGACACTGGGCCTACTTGAGGGAGGAGGTTAGGAAGAGGGTGAGGATTGAAAAACCACCTATTGCTCCTCCTCCCAGAACCCCTACCTATGGAAGAGTCAAGTTATTCCTCTAGTGAGAAAGTCTTATTTGCTCAGGAGTCAGGACACTATATCAAAGGGGGTTGGTGGCAAATTCTCAGATGGGAGGCGAGCCATCCTTGATATAATGGCTCCTAAGTTTGTAAACCAATTGCATGAAAGGGATACACATGGGAAAAACAGCTTTGGAGGCTTTAATTAGGCACCACTTTTATGTGCCACATCTCACTGCTTTAACTCATGTGGTCTGTGAAAAATACTTAACCTGTGCACAAAATAACCCACAGTGCACAAAATAACCCATAGCAAGGGCCAGTTTGGCATCTGGGAGTTCAAGAAGCAGGAGAAATCCCATGTGAAAACTTGCTTGTAGACTTTACCGAAATGCCCCGGGTCGGGGAGGATCAGTATATGCTAGTGTTTGTTTGCATCCACTCTGAGTGTGTAGAAGCTTTCCCCACTCAAACTGAAAAGGCCAGGGTGGTAACTAGGGCACTATTAAAGGACATTATTTCTAGATTTGGGCTTCCCTTAACTCTTGCATCTAACAATGGGCCAGCATTTGTAGCCAAAGTTGTTCAGAGTCTTTCTCAGCTATTAAAAATTAATTGGAAATTACACACTGCCTACTACCCCTAGAACTCAGGGAAGGTGGAGTGAATAAATTGGACATTAAAACAGCTGTTAAAAAAAATTCTGCCAAGAGCCCCATTTACAGTGGGATCAAGTATTGCCCATGGTCCTACTCCAGGTCAGGTGCAACCCAACCAGACAAGCTGGGTATTCACTATATGAATTTTTCTTCAGGAGACCTCCTCCTCTTATTGCTCAAATGAAACGTGACCTCAAAAAAGTAGGAGCTAACTTTAGGTATGGCCAAAAGCCAGGTGCAAAGCTGGGTGAAAGAAAGAATACCTATCAGTCTAACAAATCCAATTCATTCATTTAAACAAGCAGACTCTGTGTGGGTTAAAAAAAAAATGAAACCCCACCTCACTTGGACCTATGTGGGAAGGGCCCATTATTGTAATCCTGTTTACCCCTACTGCTGTTAAGATTATGAAATTGTGCCCTGGATCCATCACAGCTGACTAAAGTCAGCGGCAGCCCAAGACAAGTGGGCTAGCCAACCAGATCCAGAGCACCCTACCAGGCTAATTTTGAGGTGTATAGTCAACAAGGACAAGGACCAAGACCAACCCAGTTCTGTCTCAAATGTGATGAATCCCGAGGACTCGTCACCCCCTGCTCTAGTCACACAACCGGAAGCTGACTAGTCAACACACAGCCGAAGCCTGAGGAGTCCTTGTCGGATAAATAAATTTGGACTGAAATCTTAATACTTGGTGCTATTCTAGTTATATACACTGTTCTGCTGTTATGCTGTCATTGTTGCTGTTCCTTGAAGGACATTCCTTGCCCATGCCTCGCATAAAATGTTGCTTCCTGTTTTAATCATGTTAGCCCTCATGGCAAACTTAGAAAGGGGGAAAGCTTTGGACGAGTATCCTATTTGTACCCATACTGAGTAAGAAACATCGCAAAAGACACGACAAAACCGGCACATGTGCCCATGCAAGTTTGGCATAGATTTAACCCGAGCCTTTATTTGGAGGTTGTTTCTCATCCTTGGGAGGATTTAAATCCTTCATCACAGGTATACTAGTGATAATAAGTACTTGCTTACTACTCCCGTGCTTGCTATCCTTGTTTCTCCAAATAATTATGTTTGCTACCACTGTATCATCAGAAAACTTCATCGCAAGTACATTAGATAAATTGCTATGAATCAGTCTCACAGAATGATCCAAATAGTGAAGAATGAGAACCCCCACTATTACTAGTAAGTGAGGTTCTCAAAGGGGAGAAATGAGGAAAGAAATCCCTCTTTCCTGTCTCTTATCTCAAAGAAGGAGAAAGTAAAAGTTGAGACAGAGCAGGCATGAGGTCAGTGGCCTGGAGGTTAAAGATTAACCACTCCCCCACTTAAGATCTCAGGTGATCTTAAGGGTGGGGGTGATATGGAGAAATGCCCTCTATTGTTCTCATTCAATCTTGCTCCAACCCCTATGCTTACTTCATTGATCCACGACCCCAGCACATGTACTTTCTAAAACTATAAACCCAAGACCCTTTCACATTTAATATCTAGAGTTGTAAGCCTATATATAGGCAGAGATTTCATTTGTTAGATGATCTTGGCTGTTAGGCAACTATGCCACCTTTCTCCTGGCCAAATAAATCACCCCTTCCTTCTCCCCCCCACCCAAAAAAAGCAAAAACTACCTATCAGGTACTACGCTTATTACTTGGTTGATGAAACTATCTGTACACCAAACCCCCACAGTATGCAATTTACCGATATAACAAACCTGCATATGTACTCCTGAACCTAAAATAAAAGTTAACAATAAAAATAAATAAATAAAAGTACCAGTCTAATAAGAATTTCAGAATCTGACCATCATTATTTTAAGGACTTCTGTGTACACTGCTTTCCTCTGTCAATTAAACAGGAAATTGCCAGACTGAATCAATAACATTTTTTTGGCTGTAAGAAACAGAAAACCCAATTCAAACTTGCTTATTCAGTTAACAGAATATCATATCCTAAAAGATCTTCAGGTAAAGCTGGCTCAGGTAGAGGCTTTATTTAGTGGCCTAGCATTGACATGAAGGACCTGGTTTTGGTCTATCTTGTCCTTCTACACGTTTTGATACAGGCTTCATCACAGACAGTTATGCCTCAAGACCACCAGATGGCTTCCATAATCTCTCAGTGCTACAAGATCCTGTAGTTCCATCAAGTAGGACAGTGTCATTGTCTTAGCAGAAAAAGTTGCTATAAATGTTCATCATTTATAATGGCTAAGTTTATTTGACTATTTTTGAACCATTCTCTGCATCTGGAGGATGGAATGTGCTGATTGGCTTAGCCTAATGTGATAGTTAATACTGAGTGTCAACTTGATTGGATTGAAGTTTGCAAAGTATTGATCCTGGGTGTGTCTGTGAGGGTTTTGCCAAAGGAGATTAACATTTGAGTCATTTAGATTTGCTACCATATTCGGTAATGCAACTTCTTCTGCATGTGTATGTGTATGTATACATATGTATGTAGGTATACATATACGTTTGTGTGTGTGTGTATATATATGTGTGTATATATATATGACTATACAAAGAATGAGCCAGTTCCTAAAACATCTTTTACAGCTCTTACTATTGCAACATCTATAAGAAAAAAGCTAACTTTTATTGTTATGAATATGTATTTGAAGCCCTCTAAAAGGCAGTCACTAGCAAACAAGGCATTATACAAATATTGAAAAACTTGTGGGCACAACTAAGTCAAAGAGTCAATTCTCTTCAGGGAAATACAATAATTATCCAATTTTTAATAACCAAAATATGGTTCTAAACTTTCTCAGAGACCCTCTTCTGTGAGAGCCAAAAATAAAGCTGTCAACAGACCCCACAATACCAGGGGGATTGCGTAAACAGATAAAATGCCATGTACCCCAGACGACTTGTTCCATTTCCCTGGATCAGCAGCCCTCAAAATACCTTGTCATTAATCCAATTGCAAGTTTCCCCAAACATGACAAAAATTCTGGAAACTCCAAACCCCAGACGACTTGGATAAGATAACTAGGTCAACCTCTGCATCTATTTCATATTTTCTCCCTACCATCGTCAAGGCCACAAAAAAAGTCTGGGCCTCTTCACGATACAAGCCTAGAACCATTTCCAAGCTACCCAGAATGGCATTCCACATGGTAACTGGAGTAGGGTGAAAGAGATGACAGAGAAATTACTCATGCCTCAAACAAACTTAAGATCTTCCACCCTGCAATTTGGGCTTTCCTCAAGTTCCTACAGAAAGAACTACATTCAGGAGCTTGGGTGGCCCTATATTGGCAGGGGCTAAAGGAGAAGTGAAGCAATGCATGAGGCACGGGAGACAAACCTACAGAGTTAAATGCAGCTAAGATACTAACTCCTCAGTCAACATCCAACCCTTTCTGTTGTGATGCATGCTGTTTTAAATTTAGTGATTTGTTCTTGAACAGAATGCCAGATAGTACTTTCTTTCATTCTTGAGTTTTCCATTCAGAATACTGTGTTCTAAATAATACTAGTTTCTACCATGAAAAGTAATTGATATGACTATGTGAATAGAAGATAAATCATTTAAATTTATTTTCTTCTGCTTTTATCCTAGCAAAGTTAAAACCTATAGAATGAAACAGTGACAGGACAAGGACAGTCAGTACACAAAGGAAGAAATAAAACAACTCCCTTAAATAGCCAAAGAAAGGAAAATCAAACTGATCATAACATAGTGTTTTTACCTATTATATTGGCCAAAAAAAAAAAAAAAAAGAAAAAGAATTGAAGATAAAAAAACAGGCAGTGTTGTTAGGATGTAAGGAAACAGACTTTCATTAACTTATGATAAACATGTAAACATCAAAACATTTCTGGAAAAAAAATTGGAATTATCAGAGATATTTGATACATGAATAAAGGAATTTCTGTGTCAAACAGTATATTATATTTTGACATATCATCCACCAAAAAGTTTGTGTTTATGCTGCAATCATAAGCAGAGTAGATTGGTTGGATGTCTATTTTGATTGATCAGCCCCATGCTGTACTAGTTGTAAAATATTTTTTCTGTCACTCCATATATATGCCAGCACTCATTTGAATATATCTCTTGCATGAGGTATATTAATATAATTTTTAAATGAATAATTGGTAAGTGGTAAATGACATTTCTCTGATTTAATTTTTATATAATTGTTGGTAAGATTAAAAATATTCCCATGTTTAATCAACAATGTAATTTTTTTTCGAACATTGCCTATTTATATTGTTTGACTTCATTTTTCTGTTGGAAAATTTCTCTCTCAGTAATTCATTGGAGCTATTTATACATTATGAATTGTAACCTTTTATTTTATTTTATTTATTATTATACTTTAAGTTCTGGGGTACATGTGCAGATCTTGCAGGATTGTTACATAGGTATACACATCCCATGGTGGTTTGCTGCCTCCATCCCTCCGTCACCTACATTAATATTTTTAAGAGCTATCTTTCCCACTTAGTCTTGAAACTAACCATAATTATTTCTTCATCATTTTATACATATTTCAACATTTTCTCTGCAGCATAACCATTTCTTCATTATATTTGTTTTTGTATAAATACAGAATTTGAAATTTTTCTCTGTAGTCAAAAATCACTATTTCTTCTCTCTTGAAGTCCTGTTTACTTAGAACATTCTTCATGCCAAACAAAATAAATACTAACCTACCATTAATTTCAAATATTTATCGCTTTAAAAGTACAGTTTATTTTGTGTGAAGTAAAGACTTTTTTCAACAGAAAACAGCTTTACCTGTAATTTGTGATTTTCTATTTGTTATAAAACAAGCCCTAATTTATGCACTAGGGTTTGCCTCCTGGCTTTCTAGTCTTTTCCGTTCTTCAGTTTATACTTTCACAAGTACTGCTAATTATGATGATTCTAGCTTTTCCTATCCTTTAGTATCTGATATGTCATATCCCTGACGTTTATTTTTTTCCAGCACTTTTCTTTATACTCACACATTTTTATGCCTACTATACTTTATAAAGTACCAAAAATAATAACAAATTTTAAGTTGAGAAAGAATACATTTATCATGATTAGTCCTTTTATCAAGGTCTATGATATGCCACTCCCTTTACTCAAGTGCTTTAAAATGTTTTATTTAAAAAAACTTTTGTAGTTTTCTTCATATTAGTCTTAGTTAGATGGTCATATTATTCTTAGATGGGTTTCTTTTATTGCTTTTCATTTTTGTTTTATAGTGGTAATTTACATTTTCTATAATTTTTTATTGATTCTTGCTTAATACATATTTGTTAAAACTTACATTTTATTTAGTCATTTTTCTGAACTTTAAAAAAGCGTTTGTTTCCCACAGAATACTTTAAAATGCTGAGTAGTCAATCACATCTAAAAATTATCAAACTTTACCTTTTTCTGATATTTAGGTCTCATGTCTCTGATTAGTGCATTATTGCATTTTTCAGAATTTGTAAAACAATATTAAGCAGTTACATTTGATAATTAGCCTATTTGTCTTATTCATGACTTTAATGAGAAGTTTACCATTAAGCATAAAACTGGCTGATAATTGAAAAATAATATTCAATTTCATTGAGTATATTTATTTTTGCTTTTCATTTGTATAGTAATGTAGTCTTTTAATTTTTTTTAATTGTACTTTAGGTCCTGGGGTACATGTGCAGATCATGCAGGATCGTTGCATAGGTACACACATGGCAGTGTGGTTTGCTGCCTTAATCCCCCCCGTCACCTACATCTGGCATTTCTCCCCATGTTATCACTCCCTGACCTCCCCACCACCCTGCTGTCCCTCCCTTGCCCCTCCCCAACCAGTACGTGATGCTCCCCTCCCTGTGTCCATGTGTTCTCATTCAATACCCGATTATGAGTGAGAACATGCAGTGTTTGATTTTCTGTTCTTGTGTCAGCTTGCTGAGGATGATGGTTTCCAGATTCATCCATGTCCCTACAAAGGACACGAACTCATTGTTTTTTATGGCTGCATAGTATTCCATGGTGTATATGTGCCACATTTTCCTTGTCCAGTCTATCGTCAATGGGCATTTGGGTTGGTTCCAGGTCTTTGCTACTGTAAACAGTGCTGCAGTGAACATACGCATGCATGTGTCTTTATAATAGAATGATTTATAATCCTTTGGGTTTATACCCAGTAATGGGATTGCTGGGTCAAATGGAATTTCTATTTCTAGGTCCTTGAGGAATCGCCACAGTCTTCCATCATGGTTGAACTAGTTTACACTTCCACCAACCGTGTAAAAGTGTTCCTATTTCTCCACATCCTCTTCAGCATCTGTTGTCTCCAGACTTTTTTATGATTGCCATTCTAACTGGTATGAGGTGGTATCTGAATGTGGTTTTGATTTGCATTTCTCTAATAATCCGTGATGATGAGCATTTTTTCGTTTTTGGCCTCATATATGTCTTCTTTTGAGAAGAGACTGTTCATATCCTTCTCCCACTTTTGGATGGGTTTGTTTGTTTTGTTCTTGTAAATCTGTTTTAGTTCTTTGTAGATTCTGGATATTAGCATGCATTGGCAACCAAAGCCAAAATACACAAATGGGACCTAATTAAACTCCAGAGCTTCTGTACAGCAAAAGAAACGATAATTAGAGTGAACTGACAACCAACAGAATGGGAAAAAATTTTTGCAATCTACCCATCTGACAAAGGGCTAATACCAATTTTTTGATATAATATTATATTTTCTAATAGAAAACTAAAGCCATGTTTCATTGCTGTATAACAAACCACTCAAAATATAGTAACTTAAAACAGCTACCATTTTATTTTCTCATCATTCAATGGATCTGCAATGTGGGCTGTGCTCTGCTGTGCAGTTGTTCTGTCTGTCCCACCTCAGCCATTTAGGCAGCTCAAGTAAATTGAAATAATCTGGCAACTTACTAGAGGCTTGTGGTGGTTAATATTAGGTGTCAACTTGATTGAAGTATGTCTAGATAGCTGGTAAAGTTCGTTTCTGGGTGTGTCTGTGAGGGTGTTGCCAGAGGAGATTAACATTTGAGTTAGTGAACTGGGAGAGGAAGACCCACCCCCATTGTGGATTGGACCATCCAATTGGCTGACAACATGGCTAGAGCAAAGCAGTTGGAAGAAGGTGGGATAAGCTGGCCTGCTGAGTCTTCTGTCTTTCCTCTTCCTCCCATGCTGGGTGTTTTCATCTGTTCCTCTAGCCCTTGGACATCAGACTCCATGTTATTTGGCCTTTGGACTCTTGGACTTAAACCAGTGGTTTGCTGGGGGCTTTCAGGCCTTCAGCCACAAACTAAAAGTGGTACTGTCAGCTTCCCTGCTTTTGAGGCTTTTGGATTCAAACTGAGCCACTACTGGCTTCTCTCCTCGCCAGCTTGCAGATGGCCTATCATGGGATTTAACCTTGTGATTGTGTAAACCATTCATCCCTAATAAACTCCCTTTCATATATACATATATTCTATTAGTTCTGTCCCTCTGGAGAACCCTGACTAATACAAGGCTAGATGGATTAAAATGTTTTCACTCACACGGCTGGTCATTCGTGCTGGTTGTCAACCAGCCTGCTTCATTCCTGTCCTCCTCCAAATCATTTTGTAAAACAAATGAGATGTATCTTTCCTGCTTGAAATCTTTCACTTTTACTAAGACCTTTTACTTAGGCTTTAAAGTTTATTCTCTTTAGCAAGATTTATAAAATCCTTCATGATGTGGTCACCGCCTCTCTCCTGCTCATTATAGATGAGAAGACTATAGTATTTGAAAAAAGATGAGGTAGTGTCAATAGGACCAGGAAATGGAAGAAACAGCACGATATAGTTTGCAAAAGTCCCCTGCCCCAAAGTGGTGATGTAATTTACCATCCCAATCAGGACACTTTTGAAAATAAAAAGAGCTCTCTTAATAATTATGCCAGGATAACAGGCATGAACCACTACTGCTCTGACACAGCAGGATCTGAACCCACCCTTCCCCACACTTACCCACATCTTTGCCTGTACATCTATACTCTACCTAACAATAACGAACTTACCCTAGTGTTTCATGCCACTAATGCTTTGGTATAAATGTTCCCTCTATTTGGAATGTCTTTTATCAACTACAATCTCCATCAAGATTCCTCTCAGAAACCTGCCTTGAACCTTGTACTGAAGTTAACCATCTTTTCTTTTAAATACTATCTCTATTCCAATATTATATGTAATTAACACAGATAATTGGAATCTGGATATTTGTTTTCTGTATCCTTTTATGAGGAATTGAGCATTTCTTTTTATAACCTGCTTTTTTGTTAGAACTTTTAGGTTTCAAGAAAAATAGGACTTTATTATTATTATTATTATTTGGATGTGACAAACTGCTGAATGTGCTAAGTAAGGGAACCAAAGCTAATAAACCATTTGCTGCCCAGATAAAGAATAGTTATGGACTGGGATATTGAAAAAAAGGCAAAAATCCAAAAATCATTAGTATGTAGTTTTACACTGTATGCTATTTTAAAAGCAGATTTCTCTCTTAATTATTTTGTCCTCAGGCTCAAATGAAGAGCAGTCTGGAACTACTGAACACATGTCAGCTGATATGAGAAACAGAGTTTGTGCAGGGAGAAAACACAACAGGAAGCTAAAATTTATCTCAGTTAATTCACAAAATAAAATTTATCCATTTTGAAAATAAAGTGCTATTATTTCATTCTGCAACAACTTCAGTCTTTCATTCCAGTAGCAGAATGCAGACTATCATACTTGAAGGTTTATTTATTCAATAGCTCAAGATAGACAATTGAGCAGATTACAGTTTCATGGCATAATACGCATTGCCAGCTACTAATTGAAAGCTAACTCATGGCAAATTCATATCAGACGTCTGGAAGAAAACTGATTAAGTTTCCTTTAAAGCATCCTTGAGATCAAGGTTTTGGCATGAAAATGAAAAATAAGTTGAAGGATATTAATAAAGGTTAATAGAACCTGAAAAAGTATTAAAGTATAGAAAAATTACATAGGAAAACTTTTGCTCTGGAAAACAGCTTGAAATGCTTGTCATTTAAAACTCCATAGATGATTTCCATATTCATGTCTATATTTGTCATGCCAGAAAAGGATGAAAGGGAGGAAGGAAAGGAATGTCAGTGTCTGGAGAGGAACAGGAAAGCCTATGTGCTTCAGGGATTCAGGCTTTACATCATACATATTTGAGATGTTAACTCACACTAAAGACAGATCAAGTCTTCTCCTTAATTACATATATACACTATTGCCGGAAAACTTGCAGAATTAAACTTAGTGGGTTTTTTTTTTTCTTCAGTGTTTCTTCAGGATATTTGACAAGTCCACAACTGAGGTAAAATGTAGTTGGAAATACTTACAAAAGAAATGCCACATTTTCCATTTATTAACTGATTTCTAGCTACATACATTTGTGCCCTAATTTCTTACTAATAGCTCAAATAACAAAGACAGTAATACTTTACAGTGGAAATAATAATTTCAGAATCAAAAATTACTGAAGAGAGGAACTGACTTTCATGTTTATTTGAGGACTTTTTGTGAAGCAATGATTTTCAAATTAAGTTCTTATCGCCTCTATTATATGATTCTTATGGTAGAATTGTAGTTGGAAAAGTGGTCTCATTATGACTTATCTCAGTCCTTCACTACAAAATGCTGCTGTAAAATCATTTTTGCAGAGCTATAAGGAGGTAAATTATCGTATCTTCATTGGGGTCTACGTGTCTAAAAGCAGAAGCTGGACTAACTGAACTCATTCAATCACAGAGTTCAATTAAATGAGGTTATTGAATTGTTATGGTGAACAATCAATTAGCATAAGACTTCTGCCCTTTTTCAATATCACCATAAAATCAAGGCTAGAAAGAAAATTTCAGATTATGTAAATAAAATATATTTAGAAAGTTAATAAGAAATGAATTTTTCTCATTATCCATATTCCAGATATAAACTACTTTGATAAAATCTATGTCTATAAAATGAAATACAATTATTTCTATATTTCTAAATATTGCTATATTTGGCTTCACATAGTCTTATATGGCTTCACATATGGATTTCTGACCAAACTTTTCATTTTTAATTCAAATATTTTTTGTTGTATAATCACAGCATACATTATTTAGCATATTGCATATTAGAGAACAAGAAAGACTATTTTGAAAAATAAAAGCAAATTAATGTCTGCAATTGAAATGTTACATAAATTAACTTCTTTATAGCATATTGAATTTATTCATTTCCCATTTCTTTGCCAAAAATATAACAAAATAGAAAAACAGATACATATAATTTATCATAACTATATTAAATAAGAAACTGAAAATTTAGAGAAAAAGATATACTAAAAATTACAATTGGTACCATCAGAAAGACATGATAAGGCATAAAACCTGGCTTGTGATGTCAAGGAACTAAGTATGGCATAAACCAACACCTAATTTATTTTCATCCTGGATACACAGTTAGGCTGTATTCACTACTCTCCTTGCAGTTACGGTGGCAAGATAACTGAGTCTTGATCAAGGAAATGTGAACCACAGAGATGTGTACCACTCCCACACACAGCCTACACAAGCCTCTCATGCATCATCTTCTCACTCTCTCCCTACTCTAATATTTAAAGAAGGATGAACTCACAAACTGGAAGGAGTCTTGGTTTTTTAATGGCCACATAGAAGGTGATTCATATATTGGCTCCAGAAATGTCCACATTAGCTCTTCTGTGAGTGATAAATAACTCTTATTGTGTTAAACCACTGAAATTTTTTAGTTTATTACAACAGTTAGCATTACCTACCATACTCATACAGTAAGGCAATTCCTTGATTAGAGACAAAAAATATATTCAATTTTCAAGGAAAGCCAAATTTGAGTATTCTTTTTCTTAATTTTGTAGGTAAATATGAGGTACTCCTATCATAAAAATGTGTGAACAATATAAAAAAATACCAAAATGAAAACTGTACATCTAATACTTACAGTAAGTTTTTATCAAAGCTGGAAGACAGTAAAAGTTCAGACATTATTTGGTCACAATGACTTATTAAAAATCTATTGTAATACAGTACAAAAGTATAAACTTTTATTTGGTCATCTTTATGAAAAAACAGAATTTAAACAAAGAAGAGGATGAGGGCCATCAATTTTCAAACATTTTCCATTTTAATTCACACCAAATAATACCGTCATGTATGACACATTCCCATATTACCAGGTGCAACTTCATCTTTTCCTCTGTCAAGAAAGATAATCAGATGCAAGGGTATAAGAATAATATAATCGTTAGGTGAATCTTAACTTCACTCTGACTTAATTTTATCATAAATAATTTGTCAACTTTAAGATTTTCCCAATGTTGAAAAATAAATAATAACACATTGTAGAACTCTGCTTTTTGCTGTGGTTAGAAAAACTCTGATAGATAGAATTTGTTTTTTGGCCCGTCAGAGAAAGCCAAGACCAGTATCCTAAGACTTTTTGACACATAAGTCAGTTCTGGTCACTGCTTCATCAATAGCTTGCTGTCTCTGCCATCTCTTCAACAGAGTGATTCCCAGATGACATCTCCCTCAGCATCTGGAGATGGGATGGCTCTGACTGCTGCAGCAAGAGCTCCTCCCTCTTAAGGAACCACAGGGAGGCTGGAAAGGCATGCTGGCCTTTTGCCTCAGCAAGGCAAGAACTCATGAAAAAAAATTTATGAAAGCAAAAGGGTTCAAAGAATGGGGCAGCCAACAAGAGTACAAATAGATGCTACAGAACATGTATAGAATTAAAGAATGAGATTTATAACTTTATAGTAGAGAATCCTGGCCCACATGTCAGCCAGACAATGAAGGTTAACATAGCCAGTGATAAGTTAGTCATGTTGATAATACGTACTCCCCAGAAATAGGTGATAAGAATGGAAACCTTATTTCTGTGGTCACTCTTCACAAAAACTCATAATCCCAGTTTGATCGTGAACAAAGCATCAGACAAATCCAAATCGAGGGCCAAATATCTGAACAGCAATGCAACCATCAAGGTAATCAAAGACAAGTAAAAAGAGAACTGTCATGGAGCAGAGGAGGCAAATGAGAATGATGACTAAATATGGTGCAGTATCTTGACTAGTATCCTGGAACAACAAAGGACATTAGGGAAAAACTAATAAAATCTGAATAAAATGTGTACTTCAGTTCATGTACTGATATTGGAGTAACGTACTGATATTAGCTCTTTAGTTGTGTGAAATGTAATGTTCTTAACTATAGGAGAAACCACATGAGTAAAGAGTATATGAAACTCTCTGTATGAGTTTTCCACATTTTCTGTAAATATAAAGCTAAATTCCAAAACAAAAATATATTCTTTAAATAACGCTTTTGCCCCAGCTGGCCTAGTGTTTGTGTGCACAGTGGTATGAAAAATACTCTCCAGTTTTTCCCCTTCCTTTTGCACAAAACAATAATGACTGTTACAGTTCTTTGAAATAGCAGTCTTACTAATTTTTTAAATTTTCTGTTAAATGTCATTGTCACTTGTGGCTTTCTTTCTTTTAACCAATAATTATGCAAAGTATTTAAGGTTTATAATATTCTATTTCTACTGCCCTCACAAATAATTACAACCAACTATGATTAATGATTTTCTTAGACATCAGATCTGGAAAAAATTTTTTGCTGATGTTATAATATGATCTAGATAGCAGGAGTTCAAAGTTACATATTTTGGTAGAGGCTGGGGCTGGGAATGTTCTTGTCCCTATTAAAAGGCAAGATTAAATGGGCATTTAGTATGCGATTATAAAGATTAAAGAGTTATTATAAAGATATAAAGATTAAAATCAGTTATTCTCATTGAATGAAAGGCATCTCTTCATCATATGGAGGTGAGCTGTGGAGGATTTGCCTCAAGAATTTAATAACCACTATAAAATTTGTTCTGAACATTTCTGATAAATATTATGAGTTATAAAATTTGTGTTTGATCAAAATGTTAGGTCCAAACCCTTTCATTAAAGTCAAATTCATACTCAAGAACATACTTATGTGTCTGAATTCTTAGCCACCTAGGAGCAACCTTATTTTAATCCAGTTGGATGCTGACTCCATCATAATTTCAGAGGACAAAGAATTGTAAGCCTTTTGGGCAAGATGTAGATTTCCTGAGAAGGTTTTTGGCAACCCTGTGTTCATATGCATGCAGTAAACACTGTGTCTGCCCAGAATGTCAAAGTACCTCTCTGCCAAAATTCAAATGCTAATTCTGATGTTTATAATACATGAAAAGGCTTTTAGTTATAACAACCTTCGTGATACAAGGCTATTATTCTAAAGACTCTCATCAAAGGTATTTTTACATAAAAATTATTAAAAGAAGCAAAATGATGTTTTATGGTAACATACACTTATATGACATTGTAGGAGATAAATTTTTATATATTAATGATGAAAATGATCTTTAAGGAATGTACTTTTAAAATCCATATTGATGAGTAATTTGATTTATCCAAAGTAGGTCTCTGACAATTTTCTTCCTAGTGAAAGCTACCGAATAGCTTGTCTGCATAAAAATTCTTGGAGATCATGTTGCTAGCTTATTAATGAACTCAGCCATAGAGGCTGGATAACTCTAGACCATAACTTGGTGAACAACATTTAGTACAAAAATTTCCAATGTCAAAATTACTGATTAATACATGCTAGCCTTCTCTACATAGCTAAATATGCCAGCTGTTTCTGCATTCTCATAGAATTTATTTGTCAAATTGCTGATCACAGTTTAATGATTACTTTTTTATTTCTGTTATCTTTCTCCCAATTGATAGCATTTTACCCCATCATTTAAGTAAGTAGGATTTCTTCTCTGTACTGCTTATATTCTTGCCATACTCACAGGTAAACTACACATATAGTGGATTATATATAATTAGTCCAGAGGACTATTTAAAAAGTAATGTGATTTTAAACTATGTACATACAATCACTCAAGTTCTGACTTGTGGCTGCAAAGTAAGCATAACTAAAATGGATACTGCTTATCTGCCTACAATAGGATAAAATCTTCCTATTAAAGGGGCTTGGCTCTAATTATCTTCGTGTCTCCAAAATCATTCAAAGAAATTTCTTACACTATTAAAAAATGAATGGACATGTATTAATAAATAATCGAGATACTGTTACTTTTTTAGCAATGACTGATTCTGCGCACAGGCATATGATGACCAACTATGCAGCATGATGTAGGGTGGAAATGTTGTTTAATAGAAAACAGAAGTTCAAGAGTCTAGTCCTTTCCTATTAATTCAGCAGCAAATATTAAATTTCTGTGTCTATACTTTTACTTTTTAGACTTTTAGCCTCCATAGAAAGAAAACACTGTCTTCTTGAGTAAACGTGACAGACATTCAATTAGTTTTTGATGGAGACATGATGGTAACTGGCAAGAAACAGTCTGAGAGTGATTGGCTTGAAGGGTCATATCATTTAAGGTTTTAAGCAAGGGCTAAAAAGTAGAGTAATACAAACTCTTTGGGGACTATAAAGAGGTAGTGAAGTCTTTCAGAAGAAAATTCCTGAATTCACAATTCTAACACTGATTATAGGAGTGATTTTATGGTAAATATAAACGATTCTTAGCAGGTCCCTCTTGCTTTGCTTTTACAAACATTTTATAGTTATAATTTGTGTTAGAGAAGTCGATCTTCTATTTTAGCTTCTACCTTAAATTTAGATTACCCCCGATCAACAAAAAGCTGTAAAACATACTGATAAGTTTACCTATCAAAATTGTTATAGTGGTTATTTTAGTGTTTTGGTGTCAATGGCTGGGGGTTAACTGCTGTCACTCCATTGTCTTTCTATTTCAGAGCTCAAGCTAAAGGGAGAGTTCCTATGTGGAAACAGAAAAGGGTAAAAAAAATTACTACAAGTTTAGATGTTTCTTAAAACTTATGCTTAGACATTGTGTACATCATACTTGTTTATGTTTCATGGTCATAAACAGAGGAAGATTAAGTGGCCTGGACTCCTAATTGTTTTCTCACTCCCTTACAACCTCCAACTCCAGTTTTAATGACATAGTCTCTTATCACATATTTGATGGCTAATTTTAGTTGTCAACTTTACTAGATTAAGGGATACCCAACTAACTGGTAAAGCATTATTTCTGAGTGTATCTGTGAAAGGGTTTCTGGAGGAGATTGGCATTTGAGTCAGTAGACTGGAGTCAGGAAGAGTTACTCTCAATATGAGTGGGCACCAGTCAATTGCTTAGGGCTCAGATAAAACAAAAAATCAAAAGAAAAGCGAATTATTTATCTTCTGGAGCTAGGACATCCTCCTTCTCCTGCCCTGGGATGTCAGAACTTAAGGCATTCCAGCCTTCAGACTCTAGAATGTGCACCAGCTGCTCCCGAGTTCCTCAGGGCTTTAGACACAGACTGATAGTTATAACTGCTGGTTCCCCTTGTTCTAAGGCTTTTTGACAAATATTAAATTTCTGAAAATTTCAAGAAAACTACCACTAGTTTTCTTGGTTGTCTACCTTGCAGATGATCTATTTGGGGACTTCTTAACCTCCATGACCCCATGAGACAATTCTCCTAATAAATCCCCTCTTGTCTGTTGTCTTCTGTCTGTCTGTCTGTCTATCTATCTATCTTTCTACCTTCCTATCTATCTATCTATCTATCTATCTGTATTAGTCAGGGTTTTCTAGAGGAAAAGAACTAATAGGATAGATGTATATAATGAAAGAGAGTTTATTAAGAAGTATTGACTCACTTGAATACAACGTGAAGTCCCGCAGTAGGCCGTATGCAAGCTAAGGAGCGAGAAATCCAGTCCAAGTCCCAAAACATCAAAAGTAGGGAAGCCAACAGTGCAGCTCTCATTCTATGGCTTGAGACCTGAGAGCCCCTGATAAATACCTGGGGTAGGTCCAAGAATCCAAAACTGGAAGAAACTGGAATCTGATATTCAAGGGCAGGCAGCATCTGGCACAGGACAAAGATGGAGACCAGGAGACTCAGGAGGTCTAATCATTCCAGGTTCCTCTTCCTGTGCTGAAAGCTGATTGATTAGATGGTGCCCACTGCCCACCCACATTGAGGGTCAGTCTGCCTCCCCTAGTCCACTGACTCAAATGTTACAGACACATTTGCAGACACACCCAGACACAAAAGTGTTCATCTGCTTTGGCAACACCCTTGCATCCTTCAATCAAGTTGACACTCAGTATTAACCATCACGAGTCCACTCCTTGTCAACTGGAATCCATACACATCTGAGATCATACATAATCTTCAAATAAAGACAATAATAAGGTCATAATTACACCTAACATAATACAACTACCCTATGTACAACTGGAAACACACCAATCCCAAACCCAAATATTATTACATTAAGTTAACAACACTTAAATACTGATGTAAAGTCAGTAAATCTTATGTGACATCATGAAGGAGAAAGGAAATAGAAGGATTTTTTTAGTACAAATGTATATATGCACACACATATTCTTAACAAAAGAAGGAGGAAATATGACAATCACAATCATATCTGCAGCTGGTCACATGGTCATAGCTGGTATTGATAATTACCTTGTTCTACTACCCATTCTGTATTTCCTTTGCCTTCAGCAAGCACCTCACTAGGTGGTAGATTTTTTCCTAGTGGGATGACCAAAACTGTTATTCTTGAAGGTTCTGGGTCATTTGCAGTCCTATCTGCATTGGATTGTTGTAGTTTCCCATTGACCTTAATCACAAAGCATGGTAATACTAAGAGATGCCCTAATAGATCTCCTGTATTTCATGCATACTCTTCCTTACCTCCGTTGTGGAGTAGTAGACTGATTTCATCTCGATAGTCTGGGTCAGTCAACCCAACCAACACTGTAACTCCCTTCTAAGTCTGTTGACTTAAACGTAGGAGGACACCAAAGTGTCCAGGTGGCAATCTTAACTTCTATTGTTGTGTCTCTTGGTGGCAGCCTTCCTCCCTCTGGAACTAAGACCTCCAGGCCAGCAGAACGTAATGTCTCAGCAACAGGAAGCAAAACTTTTGCTAGTGGATCATGAGGGGTGGGAGAGAGTAGTGCTTCCACCCCTTGATTCCTGGACCCATGAATCCTGGCTATGGGAAAAATAGTACCATATATTGGATGCTGATTCATAGCATATGTGGCTTTCCAGAGAACTTTTCCCCAGCCCTGCCAAGTATTGTCACCTAGTTGGCATTGTAGTTGTCACCTCGAATGGCCATTCCACCATTCTATCAATCCAGCTGCTTCAGGATGATGGGGAACATGGTAAGAGCATTTAATTCCATGAACATAAGCCCACTGCTACACTTCTTTAGCCATAAAGTGAGTTTCTTGGACAGAGGCAATGCTGTGTGGGATATCATGATAGTGGATAAGGAATTCCGTGAGTCCATGGATAGTAGTCTTGGCAGAAGCAATGCATGCAGAATAGGCAAACCCATATCCAGTGGAAGTGTCAATTCCAGTAAGGACAAACCTCTGCCCATTCCATGATGGAAGAAGTCCAAGGTAATCAACCCGCCACAAGGTAGCTGGCTGATCTCCCTGAGGAATGGTCCCGTATCAAGGGCTCAGCGTTGGTCTCTGCTGCTGGCAACTTGGTCACTCAGCAGTGCCATAGCCAGATAGGCCTTTGTGAGTGGAAGTCCATGTTACTGAGCCTATGCATAACCTCCATCCCTACCACCATGGCCACATTGTTCATGGGCCCACTGGGCAATGACAGGGGAGCTGGGGAAAGAGCCTGAGTGGTGTCCACAAACAGGGTCATCCTATCTACTTGATTATTAAAATCCTCCTCTGCTGAGGTCACCTGTTGGTGAACACTCACATAGGATACGAAGATCTTCACAGTTTTTGACCACTCAGAGAAGTCCATTCACATACCTGTTCCTCAAATCTCTTTGTCACCAATTTTCCAATCATGCTTCTTCCAAGTCCCTTACCATCCCACCAAACCATTGGCCACAGCCCGTGAATCAGTATATAATATCACATCTGGCCATTTCTCCTTCCATGTGAAGTGCACAAACAGGTGCGCTGCTCAAAGTTCTGCCCACTAGGAAGATTTCCTTCCACTGCTCTCCTTCAGAAATGTCCTAGAAAGCGGCTGTAGTGCTGCAGGTGTCCACTTTTGGGTGGTTCTTCCGTATCATACAGAACCATCTGTGAAGCAGTCCCTAGTCCTTCTCTTTCTCTATCAACTGACCATAGGGAACTCCCCATGAGGCCATTGGTGCAGGCTGGAGGAGAGAAGGTGGGGTGGCAAGAGTGGAGAGCATAGGCATTTGATCCACTTCCTCATGTCACTTACTTGTGCCTTCAGGACCTGCTCGAGCCTGATCACATATGTATTACTTTCATTTGATGATGGAAAGCTGCTGTGCATGACCCATCTGATGGCTAGATGGGTCAGAAAGCCCCTAGTTTATAATAGGCAGTTCAGATCACATGGTGACTTGATGACCCATAGTCAAATGTTCAGTTTCCACCAAAGACCAGTAACAGGCCAAGAGCTGTCTCTCAAAAATAAAGTAGTTATCTTCAGAAGATGGCAGGACCTTGTTCCAAAATCCTAGAGGCCTCCACTGTTATTCTTCACCTGTCAGGGCCTGCCAAAGGCTCCAAACAGCATCCCTATATGCCACTGACACCTCAAGCACCATTGGCTCTGCTGGGTCATATGGCCCAAGTAGAAGAGCAGCTTGTACAGCAGCCTGGACCTGTTGCAGAGACTTCTTCTATCACCACTCAAAAGTGGCAGCCTTCTGGGTTACTCAAAATGGGCTAGAGTAACACACCCAAATGAGGAATGTGTTGCCTCCAAGACCCAAATAGGTCCACTTGGCATTGCACATCTTTCTTGGTTGTAGGAGGGGCCAAATGCAGCAACTTATCCTTCACCTTAGAAGGAATATCTCAACAGGCCCCACACCACTAGACCCCTAGAAATTTTACTGAGGTAGAAGATCCCTGAATTTTAGTCAGACTTATTTCCCATCCTCTGGCATGCAGATGTCTCAGCAGTAAGTCCAGTGTGTTTGCTACTTCATGAACTGGATCTAATAAGCATAATGTCATCAGTGTAATGGATCAGCCTGAGGTCTTTGGGAAGCCAAAAGCAGTAAATGTCTCTCCAAATAAGATTATGATGCAAAGTTGGAGAGTTGATATACCCATGAGATAGAAAAGTAAAGGTTATTGCTGGCCTTACCAGCTGAAGGCAGATTGCTTCTGGTGGGACTTATGGACAAGAATGGAGAAAAAGATATTTTCCAAGTCAGTGGCTGCATACCAAGTACAGCAGCTGCAATTGGAGTCACCACTTGATTAAGCTTATGATAATCCACTGTCAATCTCCAAGATCCATCTGTCTTCTGCACAGGCCAAATGGGAGAGTTGAATGGGGATGTGGTGGGAATCACCATTCCTGCCTCTTTCAAGTCCTTGATAGTGGCACTAATCTCCATAATCCCTCCAAGGAAACTATATTGTATTTGACTTACTATTTTTCTAGGTAGAGGCAGCTCTAATGGCTTTCATTTGGCCTTCCCCACCATTATTGCCCTCATCCTATGAGTCAGAAAGCCAAAGTGGGAGTTCTGCCAGCTACTAAGTATGTCTATGCCAATTGTACATTCTGGCACTGGAGAAATGAACACAGGATGAGTCTGGGGACCCACTGAACCCAATGTAAGTCGAACTTGAGCTAAAACTCCATTAATTACATGATCTCCATAAGTCACTACTTTAACTGGAGGATCACAATGATATTTTGGGTCCCCTGGAATCAACCTCAGCTCAGAGCCAGTGTCCAGTAGATCATGAAATGTTGGGTCATTTTCCTTTCCCCAGTGCACAGTTACCCTAGTAAAAGGCCAGAGATCTCCTTGGAGAAGGATGGAAGAAAGATTTATTACATCAATTGTTGGTAATGTAGTGGGGTCCTTCCTCATGGAGACCTGCCTCACCTTCATTCAAGGGGTTCTGGGTCTGTAAACTGGCTAAAGTCTGGAAATTGACTGAGGACCATGATACTCTGTTTTTATAATTCAAATTAGTCTTTTGTCCATTTGACCTAGAAGATTCCTGTTTATATAAATTAAGTAGGAATGCAGTAGGCTTTCTATCAGTTTCACTTCTAGGAACACTGTGATTAATTAGCCAATGCCAGAGCGCTACATGAGTCAGACTATTCTGACTGCTGCTTTGCCTCTGCTGTCCATTACAGTAGCTATACTCACCTTGCCTTTGATGGTTAAGTGCTGCCACTTGGCCTCTGCCACCTCAAGATCCAATTATTCTCATTGTATTTAAATGTTGTAGTTGAGTGACTGTGGTTCCCACTGTTAGATCTGACATACAGAGAAGAGCAATTATAAGGCTCTTCAAAGATTCAGGTGCTAACCTCATAAATCTATTTCATAAAGCGTTGGTCAAGGGTATATCTTCTGAACTCTCCAAGATGGGATGAATAGGTCTAAAGTGACTAATCTACTCCACATCCCAGTCTCCCTAAACCTTTGGATCCCTTCCTCTACATTAAACCAGGGAGGTAAGGCATTTCCAGCTCACTTAGCGTGGGCCGTTTTTTAATCCATATTCCAGCTAACCAAGCAAATAAACTATTAGAACCTGTTTCAACTTCTTGAAGTAGAACATTAAATGCAGAGTCCCTAGTTAGTGGACCCAAATCAATATATTCAGCCTGATCCAACACAATGTTTCCTCCACTATGATACCAAACCCTTTATATATCCATTCCCATGTCCATTCTCCAGATTTCTGTTTATATAAATTAGAATACTCAAGCAGTTCTTTTCTAGTGTATCACACCTCCACATGGATCACACTCTCAACCTCACCTCTAAGGGCCCGCTGGGACTTTAGCCTATTTCTAGATCTAGAAGCAAATAGGGATGTTGGGGGTGGCTCCTGAGGAGAATCAACATTATCCTGCCTGACAACTGCCTCAGGGGAGTCCGTCACTGTTCCCTCAGGCAGCACAGGGTTCATCTCCTCAGAAAGAGGTAGAAAGGCAGATGGCCGCATGGTCAGGGAGGGGAGGTTGCCACTACTGGAAATAGGGATGCAGTTTCTTCTGGCAAAAAAGGTTAATCAGAGTTTACAACTCGGTGTCCTCAGCTTCATCAGGGTCCTCCCACACATCCCCATTCCAAGTTGCAGAGTCCTGTTCTTTTCCAGTCAAAGCCTTTGCCTTAACAGTAGACACCTGGCAAGACTGTGCATGTATCTATCATTGCAGGTCAGCCACTGGCATAATAAGAGCTTGTGTCTGTTTCTCCACAATATCAGCTCTTTCTCTATAGGAGATAAGACTCTCACTCGGGGCAGTCTTAGGAGACTTGAAACCCAGTATCTGTGTCTGAAGTCGGGAGATAGAATCCCTGAGTTCATCATTTTCTTTCATCACTTTGTCTACTAAACTTAGAACAACCAACCAGCTTCATTATGGTCCTTGGTTCTCCACATATTGTCAAAGTTATTATGTGTATATAGTCACTAAACTAAACCTCTTGCCTCTCACAAGCAATAAATGAGGAGTGTCAGATGTATTTGTTTTGGGTAAGTGTCTATGCAGCTCATGCCAAGGACTATCAGTGTTCTCCATAGTATTATAAGTAGAGTCTTTAGCATTTTTGATCTAATCATATTAAGCAGCCAACTCCAGAAACTGCCAAACCAGTGAAAGAATATATGAGTTTATCAAATATTAACTCACAGGATCACTAGATCCCACAATAGGCTATCTGCAGGCTGAAGAGCAAGGAGAGCCAGTAGGAGTTCCAAAACTGAAGAACTTGGAGTCCAGTGTTTGAGGGAAGAAAGCATCCAGCATGGGAGAAGTATGTAGGCTGGGAGGCTAGACCAGTCTCTCTTTTCACATTTTTCTGCCTGCTTATAGTCTAGCCATGCTGGTAGCTGATTAGATTGTGCCTGCCTAGATTAAGAGTGGGTCTGCCTTTCCCAGCCCACTAATTCAAATGTTAATCTCTGTTGGCAACACCCTCACAGACACACCAAGGATCAATACTTGGTATGCTTCAATCCTATCAAGCTGACACTCAGTATTGAGTATTACTAATGCAATTATGCACTTATTACTTATGTTCATATGCAGGAAGTTATACATACAGAAACATGTCAAGACTATATAGTCAAAGCAATCTTTAAAAACAGACTCAGAACTGGGTTTAGATAAAACTTTATGAGACATAAATTATTTAAGTGCCAGAACTGTAGATCTAACAGCTGGAATAAAATTTATGAAATGACATAATTTTAGGAGATTATAATTTTAGTAGATAAAGAGAAGTTTTATACAGGCATATAATTAGTTATTTTCAAAACAGTCAACAAATACTGAAGATTTTCATTTATTTGAAAAATTCATTTCTTCAAAAGGAAGAAATATATTCTCACTGATGCTAAGCCTAATTGACAGCACATGATGTATATTGTACAAATATATGTGTAATAAGGATGAAAAACAATGTATTTTTAAGTAGTGATATTTCCCAACCATTTAAAATTATGCACATCAAAAAATTTTAAATCTAGGTAGCATTATTCACAGGGTATATTTCTCTACCAAAAGGCATTCATGGCCAAGTAAGTCTGGAAATTACCACTTTCTAGTTACCCTGTGTTTGATGTTTGTAATGTACTGGTATATTAAAGTCTCTGAGCATTCCTGCCATAATCTGTCTCATTTTAGTTAATTCAGTGTTTCCCAAACTAATTTTACTAAAGACTCAGTTTTCAAATTTTAAATGTCTATTATCCCACATAGAATATGTTCTGGAAAACACTGAAGTAAACAAATCTAAAAATAGAATTCTATGGGGAAATTATTATTCACCAAGAAAACAGCTTCACCAACAGAATAAAAGGAGTGGCCTTAAAGACTTATACAATACCCTAATTGTTTAGGCAAATTAAAACAAATATGCTTAGTGAGTTATGTGGCTTCATAAGAGGGGCAAATATTTTAGCTTTATCTTTCCATTTTAGTAATTGTGTTTCCAATTAAACATTGCATTTTCTACGATCATATTTTATTTTATTCTTTTTTAAAAATATTTAAATATGGCTTCATATATTTAACCTCAGCATAACTAGTCAATTCCATCATATAGCAAAATGTATAACAAAATATTTGGGTATATAGAATAAACAAATGGAACATAATTTTAACTGCTAATTTTTGCATCATATAGAGGAAAAGGAGCAAATATAAAATTACAAGCTATGTTTATACAGCATCTAAATCAAAACAATAATTTGTCAGAATTTAAGATGCATCTCAATATATTGTATTTTATCTAAATAAAATCTATATATTTTTAAAATTTTATAATTTACCAATACTTAATAAAAATACAATTTTGAAAATGAAAAGAATGTTAGGAGACTGTTTCAAACTCTTCATATTACTTATAAGATTAAAAATGATCATCTTAACCAAAGTCATGTAGAGCTAAACACTTTCCTGGTAATAGTTGTTTCTATTTCCTAATGCAGTTTAATTCACCCAACATTTATTGAACAATTAATATGAATCAGGCCTGTCTAATTCTAATTACAAATAACAGGGTAGTTAGACTGCAGAATGTTGCAATTACTTGGTAATCTTATCCAAAAGGAAGTAGGGAAGACAAGATGGAGTTCTGTCTAGAAACAAGCCACTGAGAAAATATGATTGTAAAGGGTATCTTGAGCAGTGGGACCAGTGCTGCAAAGTATTTACAAGCAAATTTCTTCTCAAGAGCAATGAATTTCCACAGAAGAATTTCCCTAGTAGTTTGGGACAGTAGCATGTAGCCTCTATGGAATCTCAAGATTTTTGGATCACACTAAAAATATGCTTAGAAACCTAGGAATGAAGCCAAAAACTCTCTTCTCTCTTTTATTTCCTCCTTTACTTAAGACATTTTGTTAAAAAATTATGATGTATTACAAAATTGGGGGGTTAGGTCTAAATAAGCTGAAATTACAGTTTTGTTAACACTGACCCTCTGAGGATATGAGTCCATAAGTACCATTGTGACTGAGCCTCCTGTTTACATAGCTGGTGTTTACATGGTCCCTGAACTCGAGGGAACTTGAGAATATGTGGTGGTATTCATTTCATGCTATATAAAAATTAACCCAGACCTAGCTGTAGGCATTATATGACTAAAAGGAAAACCCAGATGCATGTATATTATCCTTAGGCTTCTCTTGGGAGTTAAAAAGAAAGTTTAATCTTTAGGATTCAAAATATGAAACATACATGCTCAAAATACTCTCACTTCCTCCCACACTCAACAAATCTGATGCCACATCTAGATACTTGATGTCCAAGATTTTTATTATTTAGATTTCACTGAAGGTCATCCATACATATATGTTTATATATAAACACAATTTTATATAAACAGAAATTTTATAACTTGTTATCTGTTATACATGAAGATGCCCCCACTTCTCCAAACAGTGTTACATCGTAGGGTTTGAATCTGACTGCAAAGATGTATAGTAAATTAATTTTGTATAAACAAGTACATTCATTTTGCCATTTGGGGCCTGCCACTTTTTGTAGTTTATTTTTCCTTGCCTTGTAAGCTGACAGTTATATGAAAAAATGTCATAATTCTAGTCGCATATGAGGTTCACTGAGGCTTAGTCATGAAAGACCTAGATGGTATACTTATGACTAGATGGTATATTGATGCCGTGATGGACCCTGAGGCTTCCATGTTTAATCAAAATGGAAAGCAAATCAAACTTTTCCAAAAGTGAAAAAGGTCAATAGTAGGCTGGTACAATCAGTGGAAGCCACTGAAAATAGGGTCTCCATTTCAGTGTTGCTTTTTGGTGTTTCTCTTACTGTTCATTGCCAGAATTGGTTCTTCACACAGGTAAATGAGTGGCTGTTTATGCAGTGCAAAAATAAATAACAAGAGTGACCTTTGCTCTGGTTCTCAGGTACCTCATCTCCATCTGAGACCATCTCAGCCTGAACCTTATTGTTCATGTCGCTATCAGCATTTTTGTTAAAGCTATTCAACAAGTCTCTAGGAGGTTCCACACTTTCCCACATTTTCCTGTCTTCTTCTGAGCCCTCCAAACTGTTGCAACCTCTGCCTGTTACCCAGTTCCAAAGTTGCTTCCACATTTTTGGGTATGTTTTCAACAATGCCCTACTCTGCTGGTACCAACTTACTGTATTAGTCCATTTTTACACTGCTGATAAAGACATACCTGTAACTGGGCAATTTATAAAAGAAGGAGTTTTATTGGACTTAGAGTTCTACATGGCTGGGGAGGCCTCACAATCATGGTGGAAGGCAAGGAGGAGCAAGTCACATCTTATGTGGATGGCAGCAGGCAAAGAGAGAGCTTGTACAGAGAGACTCCTATTTTTAAAACCATTAGATCCCTTGAGACCCATTCACTGTCACAGAACAGCATGGGAAAGACCTGCTCCCATGATTCAGTCATCTCCTACTGGGTCCCTCCCACAACATGTGGGAATTATGGGAGCTATGAGATGAGATTTGGGTGGGGACACAGTTTGAAGGGTAGATACTGAATTTTAAATTGTCATAAACTCACTTGTGTTATTCCATGAGGGACTGTGACATCTTAAATTAATGCTGGTATAGGTACATCTTTTAATCAGAATCTTTCTTAATTAGTAACAACATAATCATGTGAGGCTTGAAGGACAGAAATTGTTTCTGAGAGCAACTAAACTTTGTAGTGAAGAAATTTATTTTTATTCATAGAGTAGGTTAGCACCTCCTCTCTTTCACTGCTTTGTAACCATTCTTTGTCTCTATATTCATGAGTGGGTTGATAATAGTAACTACTTTATTAGGGCTGCTTTTACTCCAATGCCTTAATACTTGACATTTATAACAGTGCCTGGTACCTAGTAAGTTTTAAATGAAAATTACTATCATTATTGTTATCTAGTGATCTTTATGTCTTTAGTCAAAAGTAAGCCTAAACAAGTCACCATTCTACTAGAAGTACTGCTTTCATGCCTTTCCCACTTGTAAATATATTCTTGTCTACAATGTTGAGGGGTGATATTTGTCTGCTGGTATTTACCTAAGAACAGTGCTTAATATAGTTATTTATGTAGAACTCTATAAGAATTATAATAAACTAAAAATATTAGATTGTTTGAGAGTTTCCATAGTTTATTACAGAACATCATAATTAAGCATCTGATATTCATTAATATTTCCAAATCTTCCACCCAAGAAACTCATGTAAGCCTCTTAGACTATTGCCTCTTTTTTGAGTGCTAGATTTCTCTTCTTGCATTCTTCATATTCTACCAACCTTCTTTATGTGAAATTATTCACCATGTACTCTAACACCATGTGTTCATGGCAGATTTTGTTTGTGGCATTTCAACTTGATTTCTCACACTTTTCCTTATGTAAAATATACTTTCTTGCCCTTCCATAGCCTGCAGTTATATTTATGTAGTTATGCAAAATTGCATTAATTTATGCAGTTAATTATGAACTTGCTCCAAGTTCACTGTCAGTAGAGTCTTTATACATGGGTCCTCCTGATAATGAATTTATTTTTATATCAGAAATTACTTTTTTCTCCTGCCTGGAGCATTATGAAGGTATCACTGAGAGCAATGTAAACATATTCAGGTATTAAAAGGTGTGTTTTTTGGTATATATTCACTGCTGAGGGGTGTTAGTTTCTCCTTAATTCAGTCAAAATCAAGTTAGCAGGAACATAGATGTCATAAAACTTCATGTGTAATATCAAAATTTTATCTGGCATACATGTAGGCTATATTTCTACACATTTCTAACTTTAAAAAAACATGGGTATCTTAGGTGTACATATTTATGGAGTACATGAAATATTGTGATATAGGCATGCAAGGTGAAATAAACACATTGAGGAAAATAGGCATCCAGCCCTCAAACATTTATCCTTTGAGTTACAAACAAAGAATACACTCCAATTACACTCCTTTAGTTATTTTAAAATGTATAATTATTGACTATAGTTACCCAATTGTACTATCTAATAGCAGGTCTTATTTATTCTTTAACTATTTTTTGTACACATTAACCATTCCCACCTTTCCTACTCCCAGCCTCCTACTACCCTTCTTTGCCTCTGGTAACCATCTTTCTACTTTCTATGCCATAAGTTCAATTGTCTTGATTTTGAGATCTCACAAATAAGTGAGAACATGCAATGTTTGTAGTTGTTTGTCTGTATTATTTCACATAACATAATGATCTCCATTTTCATCCATGTTATTACAAATAAAAGGATCTCAATTCTTTGGTATGGTTGAATGGTACTCCATTGTGTATGTGTATCACATTTTCTTTATTCAGTTACCTGTTGATGGACACTTAGGTTGCTTCCAAATCTTAGCAACTGTAAACAGTGCTACAACAAATGTGAGAGAGCAGATATCTCTTTGATTTATTGATTTCCTTTCTTTTTTTTTTTTTATTGCATTTCTTTTAGGGTATATACCTATCAGTGGGATTGCTGGATCACATGGTAGCTCAATTTTTAGTTTTTTTGAGGAAACTCCAAATGGTTCTCTATAATGGTTGTACTAATTTACATTCCCATCAACAGTGTATCAGGGTTCTCTTTTCTCCATGTTCTTGCCATCATTTATTATAGTCTTTTGGATATTGGGGTGAGATGATATCTCACTGTAGTTTTGATTTGCAATTCTCTGATGGTCAAAGATGCTATGTAGTTAGTATTTTCAATGGGCTAATTGTTCAGTATTACTATGTAGAGTAAGAGTAATTTACACTCCACAGTTACAGTGTTAATATATTCTGTTTTTCTGTATACTTACTATTTCCAGTGAGTCTTGTACATTTAGGTGATTATTTATTGCTCATTAATGTCCTTTACTTTCTGATTGAAGATCTCTCTTTAACATTTCTTGTAGGAGAAGTCTGGTGTTGATCAAATCACTCACCTTTTGTTTGTCTGGGATAGTATTTCTCTTTCATGTTTGAAGGATATTTTCACTATCTATATTAATACTATGCTAGGATACAGTTTTTTGTTTTCTTCAGCACCATAAATATGTCATACAACTCTCTCCTGGCCTGTAATGTTTCCACTTAAAAGTCTGCTTTCAGAGGTATTGTTAATCCATTGTATGGTTTTTTTTTTTTTTATTTTTTCTTGTTACCTTATAAGGATCTTTTCTTTATCTTTGACCATCAGGAGTTTAACCTGTGGCCACCACCACCACCACTATAACTGTGTGAGTCGAACCTGAGGCCAGCAAAGTACTGGGTCTTACCCAAAGCATGCTGTAACAACTCCTTGGCTACTGCCTGATTGCTCATTGCCTGGGTGCTCTACAATCATCAGGTTGAAAGGCCAGTCAGAACCGTGTCTTTTTGGGCAGCAAGATATCCTTAGCCCTGGGTGGGCCCAGTAATGCCATTTAGAAGTCAGAGATTAGGGTCAAAACCTTAGAAGTCTACCTAGTGTTCTACTGTATTGCTCCTGAGCTGTCACTCAAACCACAAGACACTGAGATTTCCACTATTCCCTCCCCTTTCCAATGGCAGAGAAGTCTCACCCCTTAGCCCAACTGCCACCACAGTCCATGAGGAGTATTGTCAGACTACCGCAAATATTCTCTTAAGGCCTAAGGGCTCTTAATTCAGCTAGTGGTGAATACTGTCTGGCCTGTGACTTTGGGACAGTAAGCTCCCCTCTGGCCAAAGGTATGTCTAGAATTGCCATGCAAGTCAGGTCCTGGAATTGGGAACCACAAGAACCTACTTGATACTCTACCCCTCTGTGGCTGTGCTGGTACCTAAAATACAAGACAAAGTTCCTTTTACTTTTCTCTGCTTTTCTCATGCAGATGAACTTTTTTCCTGTAACCACCACAGCTGGTAATGTGCTGAGTCTCACCTGAAGCCAGCAAGTCTCAATGTCTCACTAAGGTCAGCGATATAGTGCTTGGATATCGCTGCTGGTTATTCAGGGCCCAAGGATGCCTCAGTTAGCAGGTGATAACTGCTGCTAGGACTGATCCTTTTCTTCAAGCCAGTGAGTTTCCTTCTGGCTCAGGACACATCTGGAAGTATCATCTGGGATCTACAGCCTGGAAAAGGGGCATCACTACTCTGACTGGTGCCCTATCCTGGTGTGGCTGAGCTGGTATCTTAGGTGTAAGACAAAGTCCTCCTGACACTTCCTTCTCCTCTCCTTAAGCAGAAGAAAGGGGTCTCTTTTGGAGCTGTGATATATGAAGCCTAGGTCTGGGGGAGGGGTGATACCAGCACTCCCTTGGGTGTCTCAGTAGTTTGTGTGCCCCCCAGTCCACTGTCTTTGGGCCTAATTCAGCACTAGGATTAACCTAAGAGTTGCAGCCCTTATAGCCTAGACTGCCTTTCAAGTTTCCTTGGAGATTATAGAGTGCTGTAGCCCTCAGTGGTGAGGTTTGCAGACACTCAATTTTGGACCACGGGGATCCAAGGATTCCCCTTTGGCTGTGGCTGGTTCAAATACTCCCTCTGTGTGTGGGCATCAGCTGAGTTTGGTTCTGTTTCCATTTCCACTCTAACAGGACATCCCTAAGTTCACTGCCTCACAAGTGCTGTGCTATTCCTCCCCAGCACCCAGAGATTCTCCCTGTACTATGCCGACGCTGCCGGGGTAGGGTGGGGTGGGGTGTAGACTCAGGATTCAGGACTGTTTGTGCTAACTCTTCAGTGAATTTTCAGTGATCTGAAGTTAAAACCAAGTATTATGAATACCCACCTGATTTTTTTATTTTTATTGAGAGTGTGTGTGTGTGCGTGTGTGTAGATAGTTGTTAACTTGGTGTCCTTGTTGAGAAAATTATTAGTGGAAATTTCTATTCCACCATCTTTCTCCTCCTCCCATGCCAGATTTTTTACCACATTTATTAGGATAAGATTATAATTTACCTTGCAGAGCTCAAGCTTGTATTATTTATTCATTCAAAATACATACTTCACTATTACCTAAGGCAGACATGGCCATTGTTCTGATAGATCACTTAATTATGAAGATTCTAGTACGGTGTTATGAAATGGATCTTACTTGACCTTGATACAGTTTGGGTTTAATATGAGTGTGCTTCTAGATAATTTGAAAATACTTAATTAGCTGCACAGGGATAGATTTCTGTTCTACAAATTTATTTTTTAAATTTCTCTTAAAAATTGAAGAATTATACTATTGTGATCCAGATTTCCAGCTACCTGGCATCTATCCTGTATAAGCTGTAGACTGCAGAGTCTAGGATCTTGTTTATTAACTCCTGCCTCTTTAGGGAAGAGTCTTAAACAAATATTTCTAAATGTATGTGCTTTTCTCCTTAAAAATGTACTCACAGAACTCATTAGATATTGACATTAAGTGATATTAACCTTTTAAATATTCAAATGTTATATTTAGAGAAACCTGTGTCCTTTTACTCTACTTTCACAAAAAGACATCTCTATATGCAAGTTATGGGCTAACTTCATTCATTTGGAATGCTGCGGCTGACTACATTTTTAGCCACTTTACCTAATAAGGTAAACCATTCAGATTGGGTCATTTCAACTAAGTTTGGAGAAGAATCTCAGATTTGGTTTCTAGTGCCAGAAGACTTTCAAACCACAACCAATGGCTTGCAATCAATAATACATTACAAATCCAGGATGACATGTCATCAGGATATATTTATCACTCCATAAGAAAAATATGTAATACTAACTTCTGAAATTGCAGTGTTTCATCAGAAGTATCAGTTGCCAAAGATTACTTAAACTGTTTCTGTAAAAGTATCATAATCTAATTGCTCTTATGGTCTATTAATTCTGGGTGTATGTCTTTAAATATTCATTTGTCTTTTGGAAATGAAGGTAAAATTTGAACCCAACTTTCAGAACAAGTTCTAAATTTAGCTTTTCCTCAATAGATAAGCCATTTTCAGTGATTTCTGTCTTGACCCTTTCTAGGGCATACTATGTTTTCACCATTATTTTATTCCAAGATTTATTTCAAATAGGCATTTAGTAGTATATTAGTTTACTTTCACACTGCTAATAAGAACATACCAAGACAGGGTAATTTATAAAGAAAATGAGGTTTAATGGACTCACAGTTCCACATGGCAATCATGGTGGAAGGAAAAGGAGGAACAAAGGCACATCTTACATGGCAGCAGGCAAGAGGGCTTGTTTAGGGGAACTCTCATTTATAAAACTATAAGATCCCATGAGACTTATTCACTAACACAAGAACAGTATGGGAGAAACTACCCCCATGATTCAATTATCTCCACCTAGCCTTTCCCTTGACATGAGGGGATTATTACAATTCAAGGCAAGATTTGGGTGGGGATACATCCAAACCATATCAAGTAGGGTACATATTTCCAAGAATTATTATATCCTCTGACTATATAACTTTCTATTAATGATGAAGTTCTGTTGCAAGTTCCCATGATAAGGTGTATTCAATTGCTTGAATTGTCTCCTTTATATGTAGTAATTATCAAGATTTTAAAATAATATTTATAATTTAATATTAGAAAACATCCAAGGCCTGTTGTAAAATGCATAGGGCAATGTTATGTCTACAAATAGACCTTAAGGAGGAAAGCTTAGTAAATAATACCTAGATATAAAATCCTAGAAATAATTTCTTCAATTATGAGGTTTCATTCACAGGAAGATGTATCAGCATATATATATATACACACACACACACATACATACACACACACACACACACTCTCCAATACTGGAGATTTATAGTTAAAGTAAATTATGGATACCTTTGATCTTGATGAAATAGAAGGCAACTTCCCTTTGAATAGAAATATATATGGTAGACATCTGCTGCTTTCAAGGTCTATTGTCAAGGGTGTTATAGAAGTTTACACCTCTCTGCCTGCCCATGCTTTCTCAATCAATAGCTGTAAGGAGATTTATAATATCTATTAAGGTTGGAATCTGCTGAATTTGAGATTGGACTCTTAATAGAGTATCACAAAAATATTATTTTTGCTTCAACTAAATAAAAAATTCACATTTTCCTTTGTAGTTTTTGATCTAGATAAGATTCTTAGGTTCTTCAGTCAAGTTTTGTGCCAAAGATTCTGAAAATGACATTGTCTTATTAAACTTATGAGGCAGCTTTGTATTTATAGGAGTAAAGCTCCATATGATAACTTATATTCTTTAGATCCACTTTGAGGTAGGTAGAATGTCCTTCATATACTCAATTAATCTTAAGCCAGTTTCTTCAGACAATTATCCAAACATTCAAATAAAATTTCAATCCCTTTCTTTGAAGTCACTTTCCTTCCATCTTTAATTCTCTTGTCTAATTGACCAGAAACATAGGTTAGTAATAGTGTGCTGCAGGTGAGAAGGCAGAGGAAGATGGCAGAATAAAAACCTCCACAAATTATTCCCGAAGAAGGATACTAATTTACTAAGTATCTACACAGAAAAAAAACACCTTCATAAGAACCAAAAATAAGGCAGGCTCTCATAGAACCTAGTTTTATCTTCATATTGCTGAAAGAGTTAGGGGAAAAAAAAAACATTCTTAAATCTTCACCATCACCACCACCCCACCACCATTCCCTGGTGGTGGTGGTGTCGTGTGGAAATCATCACTGACCACTAGTGGAAGGAGAGTACAGTAATTATGAAGCAGTAAGCTTAGGCTATTCTATTAAAGTGGAAAGAAAAACTGGACAAAATTCAGCTGACTCCTGTCCATGGAGGGAGCATTTAAATCATTCTTAGCTAGAGGGGAATCACGGATCTCAGCGGTCTGACTTTACTTCACATAATCTTTGCCACTGTGGACTAAAGATCTCTGATCTCTACATAAACTTGAAAGGTAGTCTAGGTCATAAGACTGAAACTCATAGGCAAATGCTAGTGCTGAACTGAGCTCAGAGACAGTGGACTGGGGAAGCATGTGACCTAGTAAGACACTAGCTGGGGTGGCTAAAGAAGTGCTAGCATCACACCTATCCTAAACCCAGGCTGCATAGCTCACAGCTCCAAAAGAGACCACTTTCTCCCACTTGCATAGAGCAGAGAGAAGTGTGGGGAGGACTTTGTATTGCATCTGAGATACCAGCTCAGCCACAGCAGGATAAGACACTAGTCAGAGTCATAAGGTTTCTGTTCCAGGCCTTAGCTCCAGGATGACATTGCTAGACATGGCTTGGGACAAAAGAGAACTCACTACCTTGAAGAAAAGGTCCCATTCATTCCAGCATTCATCACCTGGTAACCAAAGAAACCTTGAAGCCTGAATAACCAGCAGTGATACCCAGATACTACATAGAAGGCCTTGGGTGAATCTCTGAGACTGGCTAGCTTCAGGTGAGACTCAGCTCATTCAGGAAAAGAGTCTTTCTGCTTGAGAAGAGTACAGTAAAGGTAAAGGGGACTTTGTCTTGCACTATAGATACCAGCATGGCCACAGTAGGGTAGAACACCACATGGGCTCTTGAGGTTCCCAATTCCAGGACTGGACTCTTGGAAAGCATCTGGACCAGAGGGGAGCCCATTGCCCTGAAGGATGAGTCTCAGGCCAAGCAGCATTCAGCACAAGCTTACTTAAGGGACCTTGGGCCTCACACCATTGCACTCCAGCCTGAAGTGAGACTCCATCCTTTAAAAAAAGCCCTTGGGCCTTAGGGTAGTCTGGCAATCCTCCTCATGGCCTGCATGGCCTGTAGGGGTGAGGCTACTCTGCCTTTGGAAAGGGGAAGAAATAGTGGGAAGGACTGCATCTTGTCGTAAGAGTTCCAGCTCAACAGTAGTTAAACAGAACATAAGGTAGACTGCTAAGGTTTTTTACCTTAATTTCTGACTTCTGGATGGCACTTCTGGACCCACCCAGTGCCTAAGGGGAACTTTCTGCCCCGGAGGAAAGGACACAGGTCTGACTGGCTTTGCCACATGCTGATTGCAGACTGCCAGGCTATTGAGTGAAAATGGCTAATAGCAAGGTGTACATAAGGCCTTGGGTGAGGCCCAGGACTATGCGGATTCCAGGTGCAGTCATAGTGATGGTGACCACAGGGGGACTTGTGTCATACCACCCTCAGCTTTAGGTGGCTTAAAACAGAGAGACCCATATTCAGAGGAAGTGTCTATTCCAGTGGGGACAAACCTCTGCCCTTTCCTTGATGGAAAAGATCCAATTTCTGAGATCTTTATTTTTTTAAACTTTTATTATAGGTTTAGGGGTTTATTTGTAGGTTTGCTATATAGGTAAATTTCACGTCATGGGGTTTTGGTGAACAAATTATTTCATAGTACTCTACCACTGATTGATTCTTTTTTTCTTGTGAATAGTGTTGTGATGAAGAAGTGTGAACATGTGTCTTTACAGTAAAATAATTTATATTCCTTTGGGTATATAACAAATAATGGGATTGCAGGGTCTGATGGTAGTTCTGTTACAAGTTCTTTGAGAAATTGCCAAACAGCTTTCCACAATGGCTGAGCTAATTTACATTCGCAACAGCAGTGTATAAACCTTGCATCTGTTATACTTTTTAATAATACCATTGTGACTGGTGTTAGATGATATGTCACTGTGGTTTTAATTTGCATTTTTAATGATTAGAGATGAACATTTTTTATATTCATGTTGCCTGTGTGTATGTCATCTTTTGAAAAGTAGTGTTCCTGTACATTGCCTACTCTTTAATTGGGTTGTTTATATTTGCTTATTGATTTATATAAGATTCTTACAGATTCTGGATATTAGACCTCTGTTGGATGCATAGGTTGCAAATATTCTCTCATTCTGTAGATTTATTGTTTACTCAGTTGGTAGTTTCTTTTGCAGAAACTCTTTAGTATAATTAGGTCCCAGTTGTCAATTTTTGGTTCTGTTGCAGTTGCTTTTGGTGACTATATGTATATACACACACACACACACATATATATATTGCCAGAGCCTATGTCCAGAACAGTATTTCCTAGGTTATCTTCCAGAGTTTTTACAATTTTGTATTTTACATTTAGGTCTTTAATCTATCTTTTAGTTGATTTTTGTATACGGTTGTAAGGAAGGATTCCAGCTTCAATCTTCTGCATATGGCTAGCAATGTATCATCACACCATTTATTGAAAAAGGAGTCTTCTTCCCATTGCTTGTTTTTATCAACTTTATTGAACATCAGATGGTTGTTGGTGTGCAGCGTTATTATTGTGCTCTCTATTCTATTCCATTGGCCTATGCATTTCTTGTTTTTGTTTTTTTTTACAAGTACCATGCTAGTTTGAATTGTAGTATGGTTTGAAGTTGGATAATGTGATGCCTACAGCTTTCTTCCTTTTGGAAGAAAAAAAGACATAGAATCAATCTAAATGTAGACTTTTTCTGAGATCTTAATTTTTTTAAACTTTTATTATAGGTTAAGGGGTATATTTGTAGGTTTGCTATATAGGTAAATTGCATGTCATGGGGTTTTGGTGAACAAATATTATTTCATAGTACTCGGTAGATAATTCTAGATCTGTACCCCCCTCCCACTCTTTACCCTCAGGTAGGCCCCAATGTCTGTTGTTCCCTTCTTTGTTCTCCCACTTATAAGTGAGAACATCTAGTGTTTGGTTTTATGTTTCCTCATCAATGGACTTAGTATAATGGCCTCCAGCTCCATCCATGTTGCTGCAAAGGACATGATCTTGTTCTCTTTTTGGTTTCTTAGTATTCCATGGTGTATATGTACCACCGTTGCTGTATCCAGTCTACCACTTCCTTTTGGTTAGGATTGCCTAGAATATCTATGCCCTTTTTTAGTTCCGTATCAATTTTAAAATAGTTATTACTAATTCTCAGAAGAATGTAATTGGTAGAGTGAAAGGAATAGCATTGAACCTGTAAATTTCTTTGGAAACTATGGCCATTTTAACATTATTGATCCTTCTTACCTATGAGCATTGAATGTGTTTCCATTTGTTCATTTTAACTCTAATTTCTTTCAGCAGTGTTTTGTAATTATCCTTGTGGAAATGTGTTACATCCCTGGTTAGCTGTATTCCCAGGTACTTAACTCTGTTTGTGGCTATTTTAAGTGGAATTGCATTCTTCATTTGGCTCATAGCTTGGATGTTGTTGGTGTATAGAAATGTTATTCATTTTTATGCATTAAGTATATATCCTGAAAGTTTGCTAAAGTTGTTTATCAAATCTAGGAGCTTTGGGGCAGAGACTATGGAGTTTTCTAGGTATATAATCACAATGTCTGCAAATGGGGATACTTTTACTACTTCTACTCCTATTTGAATGTCTTCTATTTCTTTGTCTTGCCTGATTGCTCTGGCTAGGACTTCCAGTACTATGCTAAATAGGAATGGTGAAGATGGGCATCCTTGGCTGGTTCCAGGTCTCAAGAGAAATGCTTCCAGCTTTTGGTCATTCAGTATGATGCTGGCTGTGGGTTTGTTATAGGTGGCTCTCATTATTTTCAGGTATATTTCTCCATTGTCTAGCTTCTTGAGTGTTTTTAACATGAAGGAATGTTGAATTTTGTCTGAAGTCTTTTCTGCATCTGTGGAGGTGATCATATGGTTTTATCTTTATATCTGTTTATATGATGAATCACATTTATTGATTTGCATGTTGAACAAAATTTGCATCCCAGAAATAAAGCCTGCTTGATAGTGATGGATTCGATTTTTGATGGTTGAGATTTTTTCATGCTATGTTCGTCAAGCACATGACCTGATTTTTGTTGTTGTTGTTTTGTCTCTGCCAGGTTTTGGTATCAGGATGATGCTGGCTCATGGAGTAAGTTAAGAAGGAGTCTGTCCTCCTCAATTTCTTGAAATAGTTGCAGTAGTAATGATACCATCTGTTCTTTATACATCTGGTAGAATTTGGCTGTAAATAGATACAGTCCTAAGCTTTTTTATGGTTGGTAGGCTTTTGATTACTGATTTGGTTTCAGAACTAATTATTCAGGGATTCAGTTTCTTCTTTGTTCAACCTTGGGAAGTTGTTTCCAGGAATTTATTAATTTCTTCTAGATTTTGTCATTTGTGTGCATAGAGGTGTTCATAGTCAACTCAGATTTTTAATATTTTGGTGGGGTCAGTGATAATATCCCCTTTGTCATTTCTGATTGTGTTTATTTGGATCTTGGTTCCTTTTCCTTTTAGTCTAACTAGTAGTCTGTCAATATTACTTATTGTTACAAAGTGTAAACTCATGGATATGTTAATTTTTAGTATAGTTTTAAGTAGCTCAATTTTATTCAGTTCATCTCTGATTTTCTTAATTTTTGTTTTTCTTCCTGTTTTGTGATTGGTTTGCTCTTGTTTTTGAAGAGCAAGAGGGCAGCAAGTACATTCACACTGGCAGTGGCAGGGTGGCAGGGTGTGCATGCACTTGCATGCTGGCAGGGTCACAGAGCCAAGTTCCACCCACACAAGTGGACCTGCATTGACAAATCTATTTCATACAAATGGGAAAAGGAATAGAGCAGAGTAAGCTACACTAATGTCAGATGAAATAGACTTTAAGTCAAAAACTACAAAAAAAAAAAAAAAAAGGTTATTATATAATGATAAAGGAGTAAATTCACAAGATGATATAAAAATTGTAAATATATATGCACCCAACATTATAGTGCCTGAAGCAAATATGAAGCTAGTATTAATCCACATGAAGGGAGAGACAGACTGCAATGAAATAATAGTGGGGAATTTAATACCTCACTTCTAGCAATGTAAATATAATCTAGATAGCAAATCAATAATAACAATTAACAAGAAACTGCATGTCCATGTTGTGTGGAAGGTGTGGGAAAATGTGTGCCAGCAAAGCAGAGGGCCAAGGCTGTGGTGGTAGGAAGCTTTGGGTGGGCTTGTGCACATGAGTGGGGGCCAGTCTGCTGGAACTCTCCAATAGGCATAAGCCTTCCAGCAAAGGAGTTATGATGAGGGTCACCAGGAAGCACCCTGGTTTGGCACTGAGGCTGCCATACAAGAGGGTGCAGTGAGACTGGGTCCCCAGGAGAGGACAGCAGACATGGTGTGCTCAGATCATACTAGACTCATCCCTTGGACAAGACTGCTCTGCTCTGTCCAGGTGTGAAAGTCACTCTAAGGCTACAGTCTCTTAGAGGAGCATGACAATCTGTGGGATATGGGCATCCCTGCTTATCTCATGCTCTCCTACAGCTGTTCCCTTGCCAAACTCCGCAGGATGGTGTTCTGTGCAAAGTTCCCTGCCACTCTTTAAGCCACTCTCCCTGCCAAGTCAAGTGTCCACTGATGTCATGGGGTCTCCTGCTTCTAAGATTCTGGAAGTCCATGGTGAGAATGGGTGACTCCTCGCCTGTTCAATTCACTCCTTCCCCAGGAATTGATGAGGGCCAGGAATGAGTTCTGGTGCTCAGCAGTCCTGTGCTGGGTTCCCAGCTTCCTCTCCCTTAATCTTAACATCTGCATACTTCCCTGTTGACCTTTCAATTCTTTCCCTCTGAAGATCTGTTCAGAATGTTCCAGTCTTCCCAGTGTCCTGGTCTCTTGGTGGGAGATGTTCCTCCTGGCTGTATCTAGTGGTCCTTCTTGGCTCCTCTTTTTTGATGTATAATTTTATTGCTGTAAACTTCCCCCTTTGAATCACTTTTGCTGCATTTCACAAGTTTTGATATGTTTCCATTTTCACAGGATTCCACATATTATTTTAAATTTCCCTTTTAATATTTTTTGACACTTTGGTTGTTCAAGAGCATGTTATTTACGTTTCACTTGGTTGTGAATTTTCTGAAATTCCTACTATTATTCATTTTTAGTTTAGAACAAGGGTAGTCAAAAAAGATACATGATATGGTTTCAATCTTCTCAAATTTGTTGACTTGTTTTGCAGCCTAACATGTAATCTATGCTGAAGAATGTTTCATGAGTTCCTGGGAAGAAAGTGTATTCTTCTGATCTTGGACAGAATGTTCTATATATGACTGTCAAGTCATTTTAGTCCAAAGTGCTTAGACTTTAATTCCAGTGCTTCCTTATTGGCTTGCTGTCTGGATGATATTTCTGTCACTAAAAGTGAGGTATGCAATTCTCCATCATTATTTCATCACAGTCTATCTCTTTCTTCAAATAGATTAATAATTGCTTCTTGTACTCTGCTGTTGGGTGCATATAAATTTACAATTTTTATATCTTTTTATGAATTTTCTCCTTTTTCATTATATGCTGATGTTGTCTGTTTTTACAGTTTTTTACTTAAGGTCTATTTCATCTGATATAAATATAGCTTCCTTTGTTCTATTTTTGTTTCTATTTGCATGAATTATTTTTGTCTATGCCTTCTTTTTCAGTCTATGTGTCTTTGTGAAGTGACTCTATTGTAGGTAATATACTGTTGTTCTTTTTAAAAAATCAAGCCATTTAATGTGTTTTGATTAGAAAATTTAATCCATTTACATTCAAGATAATTATTGATAGGTAAGGACTTACTACTGCTATTTTTTCAGTTGTTTTATGCTTGTTTTGTGATCTTTTATTCTTTCCTTTTTCTATTTTATTTTGTGATTGGATGATTGCTTTTGATGGACTTATTTGATTCATTAAGTTCTTTTTATTGAGACAGTGTATTGCTCTGTCACCCAAACTGGAGTGCAGTGACATGATTATATCACTTCAGTCTTGACCTATTGGGCTCAAGCTTTCAGCTTTCTAAGTTGCTGGGAGCACAAATGCACACCACTACATCTGGATACTTTTTAATTTTTTTTTGTAGAGATGGGGGTCCTCCCACATTGACGTGGCTGGCCTCAAATTCCTGGGCTCAAGCAATCTTTCTGCATTGGCCTGCCAAAGTGCTTGGTACAGGTGTAGCCACCATACCTGGCCTGATTCATTACTTTTTATCTTTTGTGTATTTACTGTCCACCAAGGAATACTTCAAAAGACCAATCACATCATGAGATATGCATGCACATTATGCCCTATGCTCCTAAAACAGGTATTGTTAGGAGCAGGGTAAAATGCTGAGAGAATTCATCCTTCTGTCAAACAGCTTTCTTGCTTGCTCCTGTCACTGTTTAAGGTTTTTTTTGTAGACCTTAAATCTGTCTATAGAAAGAATTCTCTTTCTGGAATCTTTGAGCCTCAGAGGGTCTATGTTCTTTTTCTGTTATTAAATTTTTATTATTCTTTTCCTTTTTTTATGGGGTACATGTGCAGAATGGGCAGGTTTGTTACATAGGTATACATATGCCATGGTGATTTGCTGCATCCATCACCCCCTCATCTACATTAGGTATTTCTCCTAATGCTATCCCTCCCTTAAACCCCAAGCCCCTGAAATTCCTCCCCTATCCCCCCACCCCCCTGAGAAACCCTGGCGTGTGTTGTTCTCCTCCCTGTGTCCATGTGTTCTCATTATTTAATACCCACTTATGAGAACATGTGGTGTTTGGTTATCTGTTCTTGTGTCAGTTTGCTGAGAATGATGGTTTCCAGCTTCATCCGTGTCCCTGCAAAGAACATAAATTCATCCCTTTTTATGGCTGGATAGTATTACAGTATATTCTGTGGTGTATATGTGCCACATTTTCTTTATCCAGTCTATCTTGATGGGCATTTGGGTTGGTTCCAAGTCTTTGCTATTGTGAACGGTGCTACAATGAACATATGTGTGCATGTGTCTTTGTAATAGAATGATTTATAATCCTTTGGGTATATACCCAGTAATGGGATTGCTGGGTCAAATGGCATTTCTATTTCTAGATTCTTGAGGAATCACCACACTGTCTTCCAAAATGGTTGAACTAAATTAAACTCCCACCGACAATGTGAAAGCATTCCTGTTTCTCCAGCTCCTCTCCAGCATCTGTTGTCTCCTGACTTTTTAATGATTGCCATTCTAACTGGCATGAGATGGTATCTCAATGTGGTTTTGATTTGCATTTCTCTGATGACCAGTGATTATGAGCTTTTTTTCATATGTTTGTTGGCTACATAAACGTCTTCTTTTGAGAAGAGTGTTCATATCCTTTGCCCACTTTTTGATGAGGTTGTTTGTTTTACTCTTGTAAATTTAAGTTCTTTGTAGATTCTGGATATTAGTCCTTTATCAGATGGGTAGACTGCAATAATTTTTTCCCATTCTGTTGGTTGCTGGTTCACTCTAATGAGAGTTTCTTTTGCAGAAACTCTTAAGTTTAATTAGATCCCATTTGTCTATTTTGGTTTTTGTTGCCATTGCTTTTGATGTTTTAGTCATGAAGTCCTTGCCTATGCCTATGTCCTGAATGGTTTTGCCTATGTTTTCTTCTTGGGTTTTTATGATGTTAGGTCTTATGTTTAAATCTTTAATCCATCTGGAATTAATTTTTGCATAAGGTATAAGGAAGGGATCCAGTTTCAGCTTTCTGCATATGGCTAGCCAGTTTTCCTAACACCATTTATTAAATAGGAAATCTTGTCCCCATTGCTTGTTTTTGTCAGGTTTGTCAAAGATCAGATGGTTGTAGATGTGTGGCATTGCCTCTGAGGCCTCTGTTCTGTTCCATTGGTCTATATCTCTGTTTTGGTACCAGTACCATGCTGTCTTCATTACTGTAGCCTTGTAGTATAGTTTGAAGTCAGGTAGCATGATGCCTCCAGCTCTTTTATGCATAGGATTGTCTTGTCTATGTGGGCTCTTTTTTGGTTCCATATGAAGTTTAAGGTGTTTTTTTTCAAATTCTGTGAAGAAAGTCAAGGGTAGCTTGATGGGGATAGCATTGAATACATAAATTACTTTGGGCAGTATAGCCATTTTTATGATATTGACTCTTCCTAACCATGAGCATGGAATACTTTTCCATCTGTTTGTGTCCTCTTTTATTTCCTTGAAGTGGTTTGTAGTTCTCCTTGAAGAGGTCCTTCACATCCCTTGTTAGTTGTATTCCTAGGTATCTTATTCTCTTTGTTGCAGTTGTGAATTGGAGTTCACTCACGATTTGGCCCTCTGATTATCTGTAATTGGTGTACAGGAATGCTTGTGATTTTTGTACATTGATTTCGTATCCTGAGACTTTGCTGAAGTTGCTTTTTAGCTTAAGGAGATTTTAGGCTGACATAATGTGGTCTTCTAAATATACAATCATGTCATCTGCAAATAGAGACAATTTGACTTCCTCTTTTCCTAACTGAATACTATTTATTTCTTTTTCTTGCCAGATTTCTCTGGCTAGAACTTCCAATACTATATTGAATAGGAGTGGTGAGAGAGGGCATCCTTGTCTTGTGCCAGTTTTCAAAGTGAATGCTTTCAGTTTCTGACCATTCAGTTGATATTGGCTGTGGGTTTGTCATAAATAGCTCTTATTATTTTGAGATATATTCCATCGACAATTGGTTTATTGAGAGTTTTTAGTATAAAGGGCTGCTGAATTTTATTGAGGACCATCTCTGCATCTATAGGGAAAATCATGTGGTTTTTGTCTTTGGTTCTGTTTATGTGATGGATTACATTTATAGATTTGTATTCATTGAACCAGCATTGCTTCCTAGGGATGAAGCTGACTTGATCGTGATGGATAAGCTTTTTGATGTGCTGTTGGATTCAGTTTGCCAGTATTTTATTAAGGATTTTTGCATCAGTGTTCATCATGAATACTGGCCTGACAGTTCTCTTTTTTAGTTCTGTCTCTGCCAGGTTTCAGTATCAGGATGATGTTGGTCTCATAAAATGAGTTAGGGAGGATTCTCTCTTTATGTATTGTTTGGAATAGTTTCAAAAGGAATGGTACCAGCTCCTCTCTGTACCTCTGGTAAAATTTGGCTGTGAACCCATCTTTTCCTGGACTTTTTTTGTTTGGTAGGCTAAAGTCTGGTTTAAATAGACTTTAAACCAAGAAAGATCAAAAGAGACAAAGAAGGGCATTACATAATGGTAAAGGGATCAATGCAACAAGAAGAGCTAACTATCCTAAATATATATATATGTATGCAATACAGGAGTATTGAATATATATATATATGTTTATTGAGTACTCAATTGTACATATATATATGTATTGAGTACTCAACAATTTTTGTCTCTACTTCAGATATTGTTATTGGTCAACTTCTTCCTGGTTTAGTCTTGGGAGGGTGTAAGTGTCTGGGAATTTATCCATTTCTTCTAGATTTACTGGTTTATGTGCATAAAGTTGTTTGTAGTAATCTCTGATGGTAGCTTGTATTTCTCTGGAAAGATTTTTCTTGCTTTTCTTTTGTATTAGTCTGGCTGGTGGTCTCTTTTGTTGATCTTTTCAAAATATCAGCTCCTGGATCTATTAATTTTTGAAGGATTTTTTGTGTCTCTATCTCCTTCAGTTCTTCTCTGATCTTAGTTATTTCTTGTCTTCTGCTAGCTTTTGAATTATTTTTTTGATCTTGCTCCTCTGTTCTTTTGTGATTTTAGGGTGTCAATTTTAGATCTTTCCTTGCTTCTAATGTGGGCATTTAGTGTGTAAGCTTCCCTCTAGACACTGCTTTAAACGTGTCCCAGAGATTCTGGTACATTGTGTCTTCCTTCTAATTGGTTTTGGAGAACATCTTTATTTCTGCCTTCATTTCATTATTTATCCAGTAGTCATTCAAGAGCAGGCTGTTCAGTTTCCATGTAGTTGTGCATCTTTGAGTGAGTTTCTTAATCCTGAGTCTAATCTGACGGTACTGTGGTCTGAGAGACTGTTCGCTATGATTTCCATTATTTTGCATTTGCTGAGGACTGATTCACTTCCAATTTTGCAATCAATTTTAGAGTAAGTGCTATGTGGTGCTGAGAAGAAGGTATAGTGTGTGGATTTGGGGTGGAGAGTTCTGTAGATGTCTACTAGGTGTGCTTGGTCCAGATCTGAGTTGAAGTTCTGGATATTTTTGTTAATTTTCTGTCTTGTTGATCTAATATTGTCAGTGGGGTGTTAAAATCTCCCACTATTATTGTGTGGGAGTCTAAGCCTCTTTGTAGGTCATCGAGAACTTGCTTTATGTATCTAGGTGCTCCTGTATTGAGTACATATATATTTAGAATAGTTATCTCTTTTTGTTGCATTGATCCCTTTACTATTATGTAATGCCCTTCTTTGTCTCTTTTGATCTTTGTTGGTTTAAAGTCTGTTTTATCAGAGACTAGGATTGCAACCCCTGCTTTTTTTGCTCTCTGTTTGCTTAGTAAATCTTCCTCCATTCCTTTATTTTGAGCCTATGTGTTTCTTTGCATGTGAGATGGGTCTCCTGAATACAGCACATGAATGGGTCTTGACTCCTCTTATCAATTTGCCAGTCTGTGTCTTTTGATTGGGGCATTTATCCCATTTACATGTAAGGTTAATATTGTCATGTGTGAATTTGATCCTGCCATTTTGATTCTAGCTTATTTTTTTGCCTGTTAGTTGATGCAGTTTCTTAATAGTGTCAATGGTCTTTACAATTTGCTATGTTTTGCAGTGCCTGGTACTGGTTGTTCCTTTCCATGTTTAATGCTTCCTTCAGGAGCTCCTGTAAGGCAGGCCTGATGGTGATGAAATCTCACAGCAGTTGCTTGTCTGTCAAGGATTTTATTTTTCCTCCACTTATGAACCTTAGTTTGGCTGGATATGAAATTCTGGGTTAAAAATTCTTTTCTTTAAGGATGTTGAATATTGGCGCCCTCTCTTATGACCTGTAGGAATTCTCTGCCCAGAGATCCACTGTGAGTCTGTTGGGCTTCCCCTTGTAGGTAACCCGACCTTTCTCTCTGGCTGCCCTTAGCATGTTTTCCTTCATTTCAACCCTGGTGAATCTGATGATTATGTGCCTTGGTGTTATTCTTCTCGAGGAGTATGTTTGTAATGGTCCCTGTATTTCCTGAATTTGAATCTTGGCCTGCCTTGCTAGGTTGGGAACATTCTCCTGAATAATATCCTAAAGAGTGTTTTCCAACTTGGTTTCAGTCTCCCTGTCACATTCAGGTATACCAATCAAATATAGATTGGGTTTTCTCACATAATCCCGTATTTCTTGGAGGCTTTGTTCATTTCTTTTCACTCTTTTTTTCTCTTATCTTGCCTTCTTGCTTTATTTAACTGAGTTGATCTTCAATCTCTGATATCCTTTCTTCTGCTTGATTGATTTGGCTGTTGAAAGTGGTGTATGCTTCACAAAATTCTCATGCTGTGTTTTACAGCTCCATCAAGTCATTTATGTTCTTCTCTAAGCTGGTTATTCTAGTTAGCATTTCATCTAACATTTTTTCAAGGTTTAATTTCCTCACATTGGGTTAGAACATGCTCCTTTAGCTTGGAGAAGTTTGTTATTACCCACCTTTTGAAGCCTGCTTCTGTCAATTCGTCAAACTCATTCTCAGTCCTGGTTTGTTTCCTTGGTGGTAAGGAGTTGTGATCCCTTGGAGAAGAAGAGGCATTCTGTTTTTTGGCAATTTGAGTCTTTTTGCACTGGTGTCTTCCCATCTTCATGGATTTGTATACCTTTGTTCTTTGAAGTTGGTGAGTTTGGGATGGGGTTTCTGAATGGATGTCTGTTCTATTGATGTTGAAGCCATTTCTTTTTGTTTTTTAATTTTCCTTCTAACAGGCCCCTCTGCTGCAGTTTTGCTGGAGGTCCACTCTAGACTGTGCTTGTATGGGAATCACCCATGGGGGCTGCAGAATAGCAAAGATTGCTGCCCGTTCCTTCCTCTGGTAGCTTCATACCAGAAGAGTACCCTCCAGATGTGAGCCAGAGCTCTCCTGTACAAGGTGTCTCTTAGGATAAACGGGGGTCAGGGAGCTACTTGAGGAGGCAGTCTGTCCCTTATCAGAGCTCATGTGCTGTGCTGGTAGATCCATTGCTCCCTTCTGAGCTGTTTGGCAGGGATGTTTAAGTGCTGAAGTGGAACCCAAAACCGCCCCCTTTCCCAGGTGCTCCATCCCAGGAAGGTGGGGGATTTATTTATAAGTCCCTGATGAGCTGCTGCCTTTTTTCAGAGATGCCCTGCCCAGCAAGAAGGGAGTCTAGTCACACTGTGCCTGCAGAGGCCTTGCTGAGCTGCCATGGGCTCTGCCCAGTTGCTGTGTAATCTTTCCAGTGACTTGGTTTACACAGGCAAGGTTAGACCTACTGGAGCCTCAGGAATGGTGAACAGCCTTTCTCCGGTTAAGCTCGAACATCCCAGGGCGAGCTCAGACTGCTGTGCTGGCTGTGAGAACTTCAAGTCAGTGGATGTTAGCTTGCTGATCTTCATGGGGGTGGGACCCACCAAGCCAGATCACTTGGCTCCCTGGCTGCAGCTCCCTTTGTTTTAGGGGAGTGAGCGGTTCTGTCTCACTGGCATTCTAGATGCCACTGGGATATAAGAAACAAACAACAAAAACTGCTGTGGCTAAAATGGCCACCCAGTTTTGTGCTGGAAACCTGGGGCACTGATGCTGTAGGTACTGGAGGGAATCTCCTGGTTTGCAGGTTGTGAAGCCTGTGGAAAAGGCATATATGTGAGCCAGACTGCTGGAGTGTCCAGAAAAGTTCCTAATGGCTTCCCCTGGCTAGGAGAGGGAGTTCTCCAGCCCCTTGCACTTCCTGGGTGAGGCGATGCCCCACCCTGCTTTGGTTTGCCCTCCTTGCACCACACCCACTGTCTAACCAGGCCTAATGAGATGAACCTGGTACCTCAGTTGGAAATGTGGAGATCACGTGCTTTCTGGCTTGCTCTCATTGGGAACTGCAGACCAGAGCTGTTCCTATTTGAGCATCTTGGCAGAAGTCTCTGTGGTCAGTTTTAGAATAAGTGTGATATGCTGCTGAGAAGAATGTATATTCTGTGGGTTTGGGGTGGAGAGTTCTGTAGATGTCTATTAGGTCCACTTGGTCCAGATCTGAGTTGAAGTTCTGGATAACCTTGTTAATTTTCTGTCTTGTTGATCTAATGTTGACAGTGGGGTGTTAAAGTCTCCCACTATTATTGTGTGGGAGTCTAAGTCTCTTTGTAGATCATTCAGAACTTGCTTTATGCATCTGGGTACTCCTGTATTGGGTGATGACTATGTATTCAGGATAATTAGGATAATTTAGGATAATTAATCAATGCAATAATTTCTTATTGCATTGATCCCTTTACCATTATGTAATGCCATTCTTTGTCTCTTCTCAACTTTGTTGGTTTAAAGTCTGTTTTTTTCTGAGACTAGGATTGTGACTCCTACTTTTTTTGCTTTCCATTTGCTTGGTAAATCTTCCTTCATCCCTTTATTTTAAGTATATGTGTGTCTTTGCATGTGAGATGGGTCCCCTGAATCCAGCACACTGATGGTTCTTGGCTTTTTATCCAGTTTTCTAGTATATGTCTTTTGACTGGGGCATTTAGTCTGTTTACATTTAACGTTAATATTGTTATGTGTGAATTTGATTCTGCCATTTTGTTACTGGTTGGTTGTTTTGCCCTTTGGTTCATGAGATTTCTTTATTGGACTGTTGGTCTTTACCAGTTGGTTCTCTTTTGCAGTGGCTGGTACTGGTTGTTCCTTTCCATGTTTAGTGCTTCCGTCAGAGGCTCTTGAAAGGCAGACCTGGTGGTGACAAAATCTCTCAGCATTTGCTTATCTGTAAAGGATTTTATTTCTCCTTTGCTTATGAAGATAAGTTTGGCTGGATATGAAATTCTGGATTGAAAATTCCTTAAGGATGTTGAATATTGGCCCCCAATCCCTTCTGGCTTACAAGGTTTCTGCTGAGAAACCCACTGTGAGTCTGATGGTCTTCCCTTTGTGGGTAACCTGACCTTTCTTTCTGGCTACCTTTAGCACTTTTTTTCTTCATTTCAACCTTGGTGAATCTGATGATTATGTATCTTGGGGTTGCTCTTCTTCAGGAATATCTTTGTGGTGTTCTCTGTATTTCCTGGATTTGAATGTTGGCCTGCCTTTCTAGGTTGGGACATTTTCCTGGATAACATCCTGAAGAGTGTTTTCCAATTTGGTTTCATTCTCATCACTTTCTGGAACTCTGATCAAACGCAGATTTGGTCTTGTCACATAATCCCGTATTTCTTGGAGGCTTTGTTCATTTCTTTTCACTTTTTTTTCTCTAATCTTGCTTTCTTGGTTTATTTAACTGAGTTGATCTTCAGTCTCTGATATCCTTTCTTCTGCTTGATTGACTTGGCTATTGAAAGTTGTGTATGCTTCACAAAGTTCTCATGCTGTGTTTTTCAGCTCCATCAAGTCTTTTATGTTCTTGTCTATGCTGATTATTCTAGTTAGCATTTCATCTAACCTTTTTTCAAGGTACTTAGTTTCCTTGCATTGGGTTAGAACATGCTCCTTTAGCTTGGAGATGTTTGTTATTACCCACCTTTTGATGCCTGCTTCTGTCAATTCATCAAACTCCTTCTCTATCCTGTTTTGTTCCCTTGCTGGTGAGGAGTTGCCATCCCTTAGAGGAGAAGCGGCATTCTGGTCTTTGGAATTTTCAGCATTTTTGCACTGGTTTCTTCCCATCTTCGTGGATTTATCTACCTTTGGTTCGAAGTTGGTGACTTTTGGATGGGGTCTCTGAGTGGACATCTTTTCTGTTAATGTTGAAACTATTTCTTTCTGTTTGTTTGTTAGTTTTTCTTCTAACAGTCAGGCCCATCTGCTGCAGTTCTGCTGGAGGTCTACTCCAGACCCTGCTTGCCTTGGAATCACCAGCAGGGGCTGCAGAACAACAAAGATTGCTGCCTGTTCCTTCCTCTGGTAGCTTCATCCCAGAAGGGTACCTGCCAGATGCCAACCAGATCTTTCCTGTATGAGGTGTCTTCCAGTCAGGCTACACGGGGTTCAGGGAGCCACTTGAGGAGGCAGTCTACCCTTAATCAGAACTTGAGCACTGTGTTGGGAGATCCATTGCTCCCTTGAGAGCTTCCAGGTAGGGACCTGTAAGTCTGCTGAAGCTGTACCCACCCACAACCACCCCTTTTCCCAGGTGTTCTGTCCCAGGAAGTTGGGGACTTTATTAGTCCATGACGGGCTTCTGCCTTTTTTCAGAGATGCCCTGCTTAGTGAGGAGTGAGTCTGGTGACACAGTCTTCTTGCAGTCCCCTTGCTGAGCTGCCATGGGCTCCGATCAGTCACTTTGTAAACTTCCCAGTGACTTTGTTTACACAGGTGAGGTTCAAATCACCTTCCCAAACCTCAGCAATGGCTGGCACCCCTCTCCCCATCAAGCTGGAACATCCAAGCTCGAGTTCAGACTGCTGTGTCTGTGTTGGCTGTCAGAATTTTAATCCAGTGGATCTTAGGGGGCTGGTGTTCATGGGGGTGGGACCTGTCAAGGGAGATCACTTGATTCACTGGCTTCAGCCCCCTTTTGCAAGGGAATGAGCAGTTCTGTTTCATTGGCATTCCAGGCCCCACTGGGATATGAGGATAAAGAAAAAAACTGCTATGGCTAGCTCAGTGTCTTCCTAAAAGGCCACCCAGTTTTGTGCTGAATACTTGGGGTGCTTGTGTTGCAGGCATTGGAGGGAATCTTCTGGTGTGTGGGTTGTGAAGACCATGGAAAAAATGCAGTATCTGAGCCAGAGTGCTAGACTGCCGGGAAAAGTCCCTAATGGCTTTCCTTGGCTAGTAGAGGGAGTTCTCTGGCCCCTTGTACTTCCTGGATGAGACAGTGCCCCACCCTGCTTCAACTCTCCCTCCTTGGGCTGCACACACCTTCTAACCAGTCCCAATGAGATGAACCCGGTACCTCAGCTGGAAATGTGGAGATCACCTGACTTCTGCATCACTCTCATTGGGAGCTGCACACTGGAGTTGTTTGTTTTTATTCAACCATCTTGCTGGAAATCCCCTATATTCTTAATATAATGCAGGACTTTACTGTCCTTGCCATTGAATCAAACTACTTAGCTTCAAATCCTTGTTTTATAAACTGTAACAAATTAGCCAGTGATTTGACTCTGTGACTTAGTATCCTCATGTGTGAAATGTGGCTAATAATGGCAACTACTTCATAGAGTTGTTATAAAGATTGCATAAATTAATCTATTATAAAAGCTCCAAATTCTGAGGTCCTTTTCAGTAAACTGTACTTCAAAAGGTAAGCTTTATATATGCAAATAAGTCCTGGATCTAGTTGGAGACTCTTGGCAATAGTGGCTCATCCATCTTAATAGAGCATTTATTGTTTATTAAGGGATGAGTTGCTATGTGACAGACACAGTTTTAAGCCCTTATAAACAACTCAATATTATTGATCCATTCTACAGATGCTGCATATATAAGGTAGTTTTGAGTATCTGATGTGTGACTTTGGGTACGTCACCTTATATGTCACCATCAGTCTAATGGGGTCAGGTGAACTTATGAGTTTCTACTTCATCATCTATGGAAGAAAGAAAGAAAAAATGTATAATGTGCTATGAGAGACTTGTATAACATAAAGTTGTTAATCTATTATAAACATTACAATGCTATATTTATATATGTTTAGATGAGCTGGAATTTTGAATTGCGTGTACAATGAGACTTGTAATAATCTAACCTGATCAAAAGGGAGATTTAGCTACATACAATGTTTAATTCACCAGTTATCTGACAATAAATAACTGGTTGAGTTAATAAAAAATGATGCTTGCATGTGCATGTGACTAAGTGTACATGGATGTGTGTGCAAATTTTTTTCCATTAGTAACTGGTTATTTAATGGCATGAGGAATACATAGGAATTGGTTAGTTTTTATGACTTAGTTTTAGAGTTTGATATTACCCTTCTAAAATTTAGAATTATTAATTCCCTCATAGAAAACAACCAATACCCAGTTCTATAAGTCATAGAATAAATATTGAATGTTCAAAGATTAGGAAATCTACTGAAAATTGTAAACTGATTAAAATATAATGCATGAACCAGAAGCCTGGAAATAGCTGAAAGAAAAATTAATCTTTTCTAATATGTGCTTAAAATGACATTATGAGATGAGAAATTATTTTGGATTTTCACACAAGTTTATTACGATTCTGCAGTGTTTTCCTTAATGGATTATTATTTCTTTTAAAAAGAGAAGCTAATGTCTACATTGTGTCATAGGCAATCAGAATTTAATATGGTTATTTAATGCATAAAATATTCATCAAAAAATGTTATCATGTCGATCAATATGTAAACCCTTTCTGAAGACACTTGAGGGTGTTAAGAAGAGATCAAGGAACTATATTAGCATTTGTCTTTCTGGAAAGTTGTTAGTTAGACAAGGAAAGTAAATGAGATAAAATTTGAATATATCAAATTTCAGAGACCAAAATTGAATGTCTTTCATTGTGTCTTTTTTTTTTTTTTGCTATTATAAAATAGACAAACTAAGCATATCCTTCTTTGAGACTTGAAGTTCAAAAGAGCGTATGAGTCAGTTCGTGATTATGTCCTGTATATCTTGCAAGTTGTAATTAAATGCAAGCAAATTACTATGGAAAATATTTAGCCACAGAATCCTTTCCCCCTATTCATTGTAAATCAGGTTATTTTAGACTATATCAAATTAGCATTGCCTATAAAATGTATTTAGATTTGATTTTTAAATGACTCCACCAAAAATCCTTAAGCAAAAAACAAAATATTACACCAAAACAAACTCTTTGTTTTTTCCTCCTCACTTCTCTCAAAGTTCGATTCTGGAATTAAACTATTTTGGTTATAATTACATAGTCATGTTAAATGTGTAAGATACTCCCATTTGTTATTGAGGTATACAGACATTGTTAAGCACAGTGTATTGCTATTTAGTTATTTGGTCCCTGAAGGAAAACTTTTTAAAAATGGCAACATCAAATAAAAAGACATGGAGTGGTTAAATAAATTTTGTAAAAGACCATTAGTTTGTTGCCTAAAAAAAAACCCCACAGTTCACCAATAAAGACACACATAGAATAAAAATAAAGGGTTGGCAAAAGATATTATAGGCCAATGAACATACATAAATAAAAGAGCCAGAATAGCTAGACTTACAGTAGAAAAAAAAATGTTTCAAGACAAAAACTATAAAAAGAGACAAAGAAAGTTGTTACATAATGTAAATTTGCCAACTAATTAAACAATATAATAATTGAAATTATGACCACAATTGAACTAGAAAATAAAATAACGAGGAATTCTGAAAGTCATACAGACAAGTAGAAATTATGTTGAAAGAGCAGAGTGACAATATTAAAAAATTTCTTGAAACAGGTGAGATTCCACCAAGATGGCAGAATAGGAACACCTCCAGAGTGCAAGTTCCCAGTGAGAGACACAGAAGCTGAATGATCTCCGCATTTCCAACTGAGTTACCAGGTTCATTTCAATGAGACTGGTTGGACAGTGGGTATAGCCCAAGGAGGGCAAACCAAGGCAGGATGGGGTGCTGCCTCACCTGGGAAGTGTAACTGACCAGAAGATCAGGGACTTTGCCCCCCACCAGCACTCCGGTTCAGATACTGTGCTTCTCCCATGGTCTCTGCAACTCACAGACCAGGATATTCCTGCTGGGCTGAAAAGTGCTGCGAGTCACCAGCACAGATCTGAGTGGCAGCTCCAGATGGCACCATTTGACGAGTACCAAGAGCGCCTGTGGAACAGAGCTACCCACTCCCTAGAAAGAGGGGAAGCTGAAAGCAGGGAGACAGGTGATACCGCTGGGCAGGTCTCACCCCCACAAAGACCAGCAAACTGAAACCCTCTCATTTGAGAGTTTTGCAGCCAGCACATCAGTTCAAAATCAACCTGGAATGATCAAGCTTGGAGTGGGGAAGGGCATCTGCCATTGCTGAACCAAATCTAAACCTACCTGTGTAAACACAAGCCAGAGGAAGCTTATGTTTACACAGGTAGGTGGACTGAGTTTGTGACAGCCCAGCAGCATGGCTGCAGGCAGACAAGGGACAGATTGCCTCCTCAAGCAGATCCCTGACCCCTGTATAACCAAAAAGACACCTCATACAGGAGAGCTCTGGCTGACACCTGGCAGGTACACTTTTGGGATGAAGCTACCAGAGAAAATATCATGCAGCAATCCCTGCTGTTCTGCACCCATCCCCACCACGGCTGATTCCCAGGCAAGCAAGATCTGGAGTAAACCTCCAGCAGTCCTACAGCAGAGGGACCTGATTGTTAAAAGGAAAACTAAAAAACAAAAAGAAATAGCTTCAACACCAAAAGAAAGGATGTCCACTCAGAGACCACATCCAAAATCACCAACTTCAAAGATCAAATGTAGATAAATCCACAAAGTTGGGAAGAAACCAGCACAAAAAAGATGAACTCACCAAAACCCAGAAAACCTCTCCTCCTCCAAGGGATTACAACAACTCCTCACCAGCAAGGGAACAAAACAGGATGGAGAATGAGTTTGACAAATTGACAGAAGCAGACTTCAAAAGGTGGGTAATAACAAACTTCTCTGAGCTAAATGAACATGTTTAAACCCAATGCAAGGAAACTAAAACCTTGAAAAAAGGTTAGACGAAATGCTAACTATAATAGCCAGCTTAAAGAAGAACATAAGACTTGATGGAGCTGAAAAACACAGCATGAGAACTTTGTGAAGCATACACAATTTTCAATAGCCAAGTCAATCAAGTAGAAGAAAGGATATCAGAGATTAAAGAAAGATCAGTTCAGTTAAATAAAGCAGGAAGCCAAGATTAGAGGAAAAAGAGTGAAAAGAAATGAACAAAGCCTCCAAGAAATATGGGATTATGTGAAAAGACCAAATCTGCGTTTGACCAGGGTTCCAGAAATTGACAAGGAGAATGAAGCCAAATTGGAAAACACTCTTCAGGATGTTATCCAGGAGAATATCCCCAACCTAGCAAGGCAAGCCAACATTCAAATCCAAGAAATACAGAGAACACCACAAAGATATTTCTGAAGGAGAGCAACTCCAAGGCACATAATTGTCAGATTCACCAGGGTTGAAATGAAGGTCAAAAGGCAATCAGAGAGAAAGGTCAGGTCACCCACAAAGGGAAGGCCATCAGACTCACAGTGGATCTCTCAACAGAAACCCTACAAGCCAGAAGAAAGTGGGGGCCAATATTCAACATCCTTAAAGAAAAGGACTTTCAACCCAGAATTTCATATCCAGCCAAACTAAGCTGCGTAAGTGAAGGAGAAATAAAATCCTTTATGGACAAGTAACTGCTGGGAGATTTTGTCACCACCAGACCTGCCTTACAAGAGCTTCCGGAGGAAACACTAAACATGGAAAGGAACAACTAGTACCAGCCACTGTGAAAATGTACCAAATGGTAATGACCAATGATGCAATGAAGAAACTGTGCCAACTAATGGGCAAAACAACCAGCCAGTAACAAAATGACAGTTTAATAAAAATATTAGCAACGTAAGTGGCCTAAATGCCCCAATCTAAAGTCACAGACTGGCAAACTGGATAAAAAGTCAAGACCCATTGATGTACTGTATTCAGGAGACCCATGTCATATGCAAAGACACATATAGACTCAAAGGGATGGAATAAGATTAACCAAGCAAATGGAGAGAGAGAGAGAAAAAAAAAAAAAAAAAAAGAAGGGGTTGCAATCCTAGTCTCTGATAAAATGGACTTTAAACCAACAAAGATCAAAAGAGACAAGGGAATTAATTACATAATGGTAAAATTATCAATGCAACAAGAAGAGCTAACTATCCTAAATATGTATGCACCTAATAGAGGAGCACCCAGATACATAAAGCAAGTTCTTAATGACCTACAAGGAGACTTAGATTCCCACACAATAATAGTGGGAGACTTTAACACTCCACTGTCAATATTAGATCAACAGACAGAAAATCAACAAGGATATCCAGGACTTGAACTCAGATATGGACCAAGCAAACCTAATAGACATCTACAGAACTCTCCACTTCAAAGCCAAAGACTACACATTCTTTTCAGCACTACATCGCATTGACTCTAAAACTGACCACATAATTGGAAGTAAATCACTCCTCAAAAGAACAGAAATTAAAACAAACAGTCTCTCAGACCGCAGTGCAGTCAAATTAGAACTCAGGATTAAGAAACTCACCCAAAACCACACAACTACATGGAAACTGAACAACTTACTTCTGAATGATGACTGGATAAACAAAATGAAATGAAGGCAGAAATAAAGATGTTGTTTGAACCCAATGAGAACAAAAACACACGTACCAGAATCTCTGGGAAACATTTAAAGCAGTGTCTAGAGGGAAATTTACACCAATAAATGCCCACATGAGAAGTGAGGAAAGATCTAAAATCCACACCCTATCATCAAAATGGAAAGAGCTAGAGGAGCAACATCAAACAAATGCAAAAGCTAGCAGAAGACAAGAAATAACTATGATTAGAGCAGAACTGAAGAAGACAGAGATACAAAAAACCCTTCAAGAAAATCAAATCCAAGAGCTGGTTTTTTGAAAAGGTCAACAAAATAGATGCAATAAAAAAATGACAAAGGGGATATCACCACTGATTCCACAGAAATACAAACTACAATCAGAGATTACTACAAACAACTCAATGTGCATAAACCAGTAAACCTGGAAAAAATGGATAAATTCCTGGACACTTAGACCCTCCCAAGACTAAACCAGGAAGAAGCTGAATCCCTGAATAGACCAATAACAAGGTCTAAAGTTGAGGCAGCAATCAATAGCTTACCAACTAAAAAACTACAGGTCCAGATGGGTTTATAGCTGAATTCTACCAGATGTAAAAAGAGAAGGTGGTACCATTACTTCTGAAATTATTCCAAACAATACCAAAAAGAGGGAATCCTCCCTAAATCATTTCATGAGACCAACATCATCCTGATACTGAAACCTGGCTGAGACACAATTAAAAAAAAGAAACTTCAGGCCAGTATCCATGATGAACATCAATGCAAAAATCTTCAATAAAATACTAGCAAACCAAATGCAACAGCACATCAAAAGCGTATTCATCACAATCAAGAAGACTTCATCCCAAGGATGCAAAACTGGTTGAACACACACAAATCTATAAATGTAATCCATCACATTGACAGAATCAAATACTAAAGCCACATGATCATCTCAATACATGAAGAGAAGGCCTTCGACAAAATTCAACGGTGCTTCATGCTAAAAACTCTCAATAAACTAGATATCAACAGAACGTATCTCAAAATAATAAAAGCTATTTGCGACAAACCCACAGCCATTATCATACTGAATCACCAAAAACTGGAAGCATTCCCTTTGAAATCTGGCACTAGACAAGGATGCCCTCTCTCACCATTCCTATTCAATATAGTATTGGAAGTTCTAGCCAGAGAAATCAGGCAAGAAAAAGAAATAAAGCATATTCATTTAGGAAAAGAGGAAGTCAAACTGTCTGTATTTGCAGACTACATGATTTTATATTTAGAAGACCGTATTGTCTCAGCACAAATTTCCTTAAACTGATAAGCAACCTCAGCAAAGTCTCAGGATACAAAATCAATGTGCAAAAAGCACAAGCATTCCTATACACCACTAACAGAGAGCCAAATCATTAGCAAACTCCCATTCATAATTGCTACAGAGAGAATAAAATACCTAGGAATACAACTAACAAATGATGTGAAGGACCTCTTCAAGGAGAGCTATGAACCACTGCTCAAGAAAATAAGAGAGGACACAAACGGAGAAACATTCCATGCTCCTGGTTAGGAAGAATCAGTATCACGAAAATGGCCATTGTGCACAAAGTAATTTATAGATTCAATGCTATCCCCATCAAGCTATCAATGACCTTCTTTACAGAACTGGAAAAAAACACTCTAAACTTCATATGGAACCAAAAGAGAGCCCACATAGCCAAGACAAGCCTAAGCAAAAAGAACAAAGCTGGAGGCATCACTCTGCCTGACTTCAAACTATACTACAAGGCTACAATAATCAAAACTGCACAGTACTGGTATATAAACAGTTAAAGACCAATGAAACAGAACAGAGGCCTTGGAAGTAATGACACACATCTACAACCATCTGATCTTTGACAAACCTGACAAAAAAAAACAAGCAATGGGGAGCAGCAAGCAATAATAAATGGTGTTGGGAAAACTGGCTAGCCATGTTCAGAAAGCTGAAACTGGACCTCCTTACACTTTACACTGAAATTAACTCCCGATGGATTAAAGATTTAAATATAAGACCTAACACCATAAAAACCCTAGATGAAATCTAGGCAAAACCATTCAGGACATAGGCATAGGCAAGGACTTCATGACTAAAACACCAAAAGCAATGGCAACAAAAGCCAATATAGACAAATGGGATCTAATTAAACTTAAGAGTTTCTGTACAGCAAAAGAAACAAATCACTAGAGTGAACCAGCAACCAACAGAATGGGAAAAAAATTTTGCAATCTCCCCATCTGACAAAGCGCTAATATCCAGAATCTATAAAGAACTAAGCAGATTTACAAGAAAAAAACAAACTCATTCAAAGTGGGCAAAATATATGAACAGACACTTCAAAAAGACATTTATGAGGGTGACAAACAAATGAAAAAATGTTCATCATCACTTGTCATTAGGAAATGCAAATCAAAACCACATTGAGATACCATCTCATGCCAGTTAGAATGGTAATCATTAAAAAATCTGGAGACGACAGATGTTGGAGAGGATGTGGAGAAATAGGAACACTTTTACACTGTTGGTGGGAGGGTAAATTAGTTCAACCATTGTGGAAGACAGTGTGGTGATTCCTCAAGGATCTAGAAATAGAAGTTCCATTTGATCCAGCAATCCCATTACTGGATATATACCCAAAGGATTATGAATTATTCTATTATAAAGACATATGCACATGTATGTTTATTGTGGCATACTTTACAATAGCAAAGACCTGGAACCAACCCAAATGCCCATCAATGATAGACTGGACAAAGAAAATGTGGCATATATACACCATGGAATACTATGCAGCCATAAAAAAGGATGAGTTCATGACCTTTGCAGGAATGGATGAATCTGCAAACAATCACTCTCAGCAAACTGACACAAGAACAGAAAACCAAACACCACATGTTCTAATAGGCGGGTGATGAACAATGAGGACAAAGGGACACAGGGAGGGGAATTTCACACACTGGGGTTTGTTGGGAGTGGCAGGCTAGGGAGTAACAGTGGGGTGGGGGGAAGTTGGGAAGGTATAACACTCGGAGAAATGCCTGATGTAGGTGATGGCATGATGCAGACAGCAAACCATCATGGCATGTGTGTACCCTATGCAACAATCCTGCAAGATCCGCACATGTACCCCAGAACTTAAAGTACTTAAAAAAATTCTTGAAACACATAATAATGGACATGCAACATACCAAAACCTATGGGATATAGTGAAAGTGGTAATACAAGAAGAGTTTTTAGTTGTAGGTTTGTACATTAAAAAAAAAAGGAGAAAAAAACTTAAAATAAAACACCTAACAATTTATCTTAAAAAGGAAAGCAAGAGCAATCAAAATCCAGACATAATGGAATTTAAAAAATAATAAAGATCAGTGCATAAATAAATGAAATTGAAATCAGGAAAATACAAAAGATTGACAAAATAAACAGGTGGTTTTTTGCTTTTTGAAAAAGATAAAATTACAAACCTTTAGCTAGACTCAAGTAAAAAACATCAAAACAGAAAGAAGACCCAAATAAAATTAGAGATTGAAAGGAATCATTACAACAAATACTGCAGAAATTCAAAGGCGCATTAGAGGGTACTATGAACAACTATATGCCAATAAACTGAAAAACCTGTAAGAAATGAATAAATCTCTAGACCCATACAATTTACCAAGATTGGACCATGAAGAAACCAAAATCTAGACAGACCAATAACGAGTAATGATATCAAAGCCATAACAGTCTCTCGGCAAAGAAAAGCCCAGACCCAATGGCTTCACTGCTGAATTTTACCAAATGTTTAAAAAGGAACTAATACCAATCCTATTCAAATTATCCTAAAAAGTAGAGGAGGAGGGAATACTCCCAAACTTGTTCTACGTCGGCCAACCTTATCTTAATACAAACTCAAACAGAAGATACATCAAAAAACAAACTATATGCCAATATCCTTGAACACAATCTTGGCTCACTGCAACCTCCCCTCCCGGGTTCAAGCAATTCTCCTGCATCAGCCTGCCAAATAACTGGGATTACAGACATGTGCCACCACACCCAGCTAAATTTTTTATTTTTAGTAGAGGCGGGGTTTCACCATGTTGGCCAGACTGGTCTGAAACTCCTGACCTTGTGATCCACCTGCCTTTACCTCCCAAAGTGTTGGGATTACAGGTATGAGCCACCGTGCCCGACCCAACATCCTTTTATGATAAAAACCCTTAAAAAATGGGGTATGGAAGGAATATACCTCAACATAACAAAAGGCATACATGACAGACCCTCAGATAGTATATTCTAAATGCGGAACATACATTTCTTACATTTGGAAAAACCTAAAAACTCGAGCAAAAAAAAAAAAAAAACTGTTAGAACTAATAAACAAATTCAGTAAAGTTGCAGGATACAAAATAAACAGAAAAATCAGTACCATTTCTATATGCCCACAGCACACAATCTAAATAGGAAATCAAGAAAGTAATTCCATTTAAAATAACTACAAATAAAATCAAATGCCTAGAAATTAAATTAGCCCAGAAAGTGAAAGATTTCTACAATGAAAAGTGTAGAGCACTGATGAAAGAAACTGAAAATGACACAAATTATGGAACCACAAAAGTCCCAGAACAGCCAAAGCTATGTTAAGCAAAAATAACTAAACAGGAGGAATCACATTAACTGACTTCAAATTACACTAAAGGGTTGCAGCAACCAAAAAAGCATGGTACTAGCATAAAAACAGACACATAGACCAATCAAACAGAATAGAAAATCCAAAATAAATCCATACATCTATAGGGAACTCATTTTCAACAAAGATTCCAAGAACGTACTTGGGGAATCAATAAGAGGTGCTAGAAATACTGGATATCCATATACAGAAAAATGAAACTAGGCCCTTATCTCTCTCATATACGAAAATCTAACAAAATACACTAAAGACTTAAGCCTAAGACCTCAAACTATGAAATTACTAAAAGAAAACATTGAGGAAAATCTCCAGGACATTAGACTGGGTAAAGATTTCTTGAGTAATATCCTACAAGCACAGGCAACTAAAGCAAAAATGGACAAATGGGATCACATCAAGCTAAAAAAACTTCTGCACACCGAAGGAAGTAATCAACAAATAGACAACCCACAGAATGAAAAAAAATTTCCAAACTGCCCTTCTGTAAAAAATATTTTTAACAAGAATATCTAAGGAGCTCAACCAACTCTATAGGAAAAAATCTAATAATACGATTTTTTTAAAAAGCAAAACATCTGAATAGACATTTCTCAAAAGAAGACATAAAAATATCAAACAAGGACATGAAAAGGTGCTCAACATCACTGATCATCAGAGAAATGCAAATCAAAACTACAATTAGATGTTATGCAACCCCAGTTAAAATCATTTTTACCCCAAAAGCACACAATAACAAATGCTGGCAAGGATGTGGAGAAAAGGGAACATGTTTGCACTATTTGTGGGAATGGAAATTAGTACAACCACTAGGGAGAACTGTTTGGAGATTCCTCCAGAAACTAGAAATATTATCCAACAATCTGATTCATAAGTTTATATTCCAAAGAAAGGAAATCAGTATCTTGAAGAAATATCTTTGCTTCCATGTTTGTTGCAGCACTGTTCACAATAGCCAAAATTTGGAAGCAACCTAAGTGTCCACCAAAAAATGAATAAAGAAAATGTACCACTTGTACACAATAAGAAAGAATAAGATCCTGTTATTTGCAGCAACATAAATGGAACCAGAAGTCATTATGTTATGTGAAATTAGCCCAGCACAGAAAGTTAAATTCACATGTTCCCACTTATTCATGGGAGCTAAAAATGAAAACAACTGAAGATTGTGGAGATTAGAGAGTGGAATAATGGTTACCAGGGGCTAGGAAGGGTTTTGTTAATGGGTACAAAAATATAGTAATAAAGAATGAATGAGATCTACTACTTGATAGCACAATAAAGTAAGTACAGTAATAATCTATTGAATATTTTAAAATAACTTTAAAGTATAATTAGATTGTAACACGATAAATGATAAATACTTGAGGTGATGGATATTCCATTTATCTTTATGTGATTATGCTTGCATGCCTGTATCAAAATGCCTCATGTACCCCATAAATCTATATACCTACTATGTACCAAAAAAATTAAAAATTAAAAAAATTAAAAAGTGATATTATCAATTACTATGGAATACAATTTGGCAATCTAATTGTCTATCTACTACCTATCAATCAATCAATCAATTAACCAATCAATTGCAAATACACCTATTCTTCTATCCAGGATTTTGACTTTTAGGAATTTATCCTTCATCCATATTTCAACAATTTTTCAGACTTATGCATTAAAATAATTACTGAATCATTATTTGTAATAATAAAATATTGAAAACAACCCAACTGTTCATAGATATGAGACAATTTAGTAAATGAGGGTAGGCAGTGCTAACAGCATGTTAGGCACAAAGGCTGGTCTATTTGTATCTATATAAAATACTCAATGAGATATAGTATTTCAAGAAAAAGCTAGAATTTATAATACTTTGTAAAGTATACACTTGGCTTAAAGTTATAAGGGCATACATACACTTCTAAACATTTAGAATATCTCTGCAAAGATAGATACAAATCAGTAATAAAAACTATGAAGTGGGAGTAAATAGATTGACTGGCATACAGAGTGGGTGGGAGACCTAGCTTTCATTTACTTTCTTCCTATTAAACATGTATTTTGGCAACACCGTTCAGGACATAGGCATGGGCAAGGACTTCAAAAAGCAATGGCAACAAAAGCCAAAATAAACAAATAGAATCTAACTAAACAGCTTCTGCAGAGCAAAAGAAACTATCATTAGAGTGAACTGGCAACCAACAGAATGGGAAAATTTTTTGCAATCTACCCATCTGACAAAGGTCTAATATCCAGAATCTACAAAGAACTTAAATTTATAAGAAATAAACAACCCCATCAAAAAGTGGGTGAAGGATATGAACAGACAATTCTCAAAAGAAGACATTTATGCAGCCAACAAACATTAAAAAAAAGCTCATCATCACTGGTCATTAGAGAAATGCAAATCAAAACCACATTGAGATACCACCTCATGCCAGTTAGAATGGCGATCATTAAGAAATCTGGAGAACAACAGATGCCAGAGAAGTGGAGAAATAGGAATGTTTTTACACTGTTGGGTGGAGTGTAAATTAGTTCAACCATTGGGGAAGACAGTGTGGCGATTCCTCAAGGATCTAGAAATAGAAATACCATTTGACCCAGCAATCCCATTACTGGGTATATACCCAAAGGATTATAAATCATTCTATTATAAAGACACATGCATACGTATGTTTATTGCAGCACTGTTCACAATAGCAAAGACATGACCAACCCAAATGTCCATCAGTGATAGACAAAATAAAGAAAATGTGCCACATATACACCATGGAATACTATGCAGCCATAAAAAAGAATGAGTTCATGTCCTTTGCAGGGACATGGGCCAAGCTGGAAACCATCATTCTCCGCAAATTGACACAAGTACAGAAAACCAAACACTCCATGTTCTCATTCATAAGTGGGTGCTGAACAATGAGAACACATGGACACAGGGAGGGGAACATCACACACTGGGGCCTGTCAGGGGGTTGGGGGGTAGGGGAGGGATAGCAGGGGGTGTGGGGATTGGAGAGAGACAGTATTAGGAGAAATACCTAATGTAGATCATGGGATGATAGATGCAGCAAACCACCATGGCACGTGTATACCTATGTAACCCGCACATTCTGCACATATACCCCAGAACTTAAAGTATTATAATGAAAATAATAAATAAATATCTTTGGGATACTAAAAAAAAACATTTATTTTGTACAGGGATTATTAATATAAATTAATTATAGTAAAATGTAAGAGAAACACTGCTAATGGGAAAAATAAATAATAGACATGTTAGGGAAAACAAACATAAATGATTTTAAGCTGCTAGTATTTAGTGCCAATATTTTAAAATATTACTGAGAATATTGAAATACATTATATATGTATTTACATACATTGTTGGGTCAAAATAATTGCAAAAATAACATTTTCAAGCAGCAATTAGAAGAAAAATTAAAATATTGCTAGCTGACAGTATTTGCAAACCACACATGATAAAATAGGTTGTATTCAGAGTGGTAGACTCAAGGAAAACAAAGTTCCTAGAAAGAGGCTGGACTTCTCTTGCAAGAGGCAGAAGCATCACCCTGCATCCTTACAAGATGTCTAAGACTAAGAGCTAATAAATATAACTCAGGACCTAAAGGAAGGACGAATACAATAAGATTTATCCAAGAATAACTCTGCAAGGTAGGGACTAGATAGGTTGTCAACATATTTATGAAGGAATAAACTATAATCAGAAGTTTGTCTTTAAAAAATTATTTTGCTGGTTGTAAGGGAAAAATTACTGTTTATACTTCTAGAACTGTAAACCCATGACATTCAGCCAATTTATCTATTTAGTTAGAATTATATGTGGTTTGTGACTGAATGGTTCTGTTTTCTTCTTGGTGTCTTAATGCTTTCCAGTGTTGTTGGATTATTCTGATTTGATCATATATTTATAAACTTTGAGTTTAACAAAATCTTAAAGAAACTAATTCTCCTCACCTGTACACAGTGTAGTGAAGTTATAGTTACTTCAGTTATTAGTTATTGTTGGCATATAATAAAGATAATCCAGAAATTGTTTTTAAAAAGTTCCTTTGCTCGGATAATGCCACCAGGCAGGCCCATCTCCTACATTTGCAGTTAGAATTCGACATGAGATTTGGGTAGCAACACAGACCTAATCCATATCATTCATTTTACACGTCTGTTTAAATATATTCAAATATAATTTTACAAACCACTGTTTCTTTATATCAACATTAAATAAACACTAAGCCAAAATAATTCTACTTATATTTAGACCATGTATAAAAAATGTAAGTATGCTACATTTTTCATTTAACTTTAAAGTATACATTATATACACATATATAATAGAACAGATGCTCATTCCTACCCAAGTTTTACATTTTTTGCCTTAATGAAAGAAAGCAGTAATTAGTTTTTTACAGCTATCACATTAAACTGCAAGAAACTTACTGGCTTAGTACATATTATTAATAGTATATACATAATATATTAATAAATATGGTTTTTTTTTTTTTGGAAGTCAGAAATCTAACATGAGCCTTACTAGACTAAAATCAAGGTGTCAATATACTCTTAGGAGAGAAATCTTCTCCCCTCCCCTTCTCTCCTTTCCCCTCCCCTCATCTCCCCTCATCTTCCCTTATCTTCCCTCTACCCACATCCTTGGTTCATGAACTTCTTCCTTCGTCTTCAAAGACAGCAATGATAGGTAGAATCTATCTCACATCACAGCCCTAGACCTCATTTTCCGACTCCTTTTTCCACCCTTAAGGACCCCTGTGATTACAATGGGCCCACTTGGATAATCCAGAATAATATCCCTATCATAAAGTCAGCCAATTAGGGACATTAATTTCATCAACAGTATTAATTGTCCATTGCCATGTAACCACTCATCTTCATAGTTTCAACAGTTAGGATGTGGACATCTTTGGGAGACTATTATTCAGACTATCATATGCTAAACAAAAATTATGGGAGGTCGTTGTTTTGGACAGCTCCTGCACTAAACACGAATAGACCGGGCAAAATCAGAAGAGTCACCTGGGTTAAATGCCATCAAAGTGAACTTTGAAACAAGCTGGATTTTGAAACAAATGAAATAAAGAAATAATAAAACAAAAAATAAAAATAAAACCACGGGAGCTTCACAGCAACCAATCAGAAGGCATGCATTTAACCAAAAATTTCCTCTGTTTTAACTCCATATGGGAAGTAACTTTGAAACAACTAATCTGCTTTTATTGTTATTTTCCAGGATTAATTCTTCATTTATACTTTCTTCAGCCCTTCTCTGTCTATAAAGCCAATGTCCTCTGCTCAGCTCATGAGAGCTCTTATTTTATTTAATAGCATGGGATGCTGCCTTGATTCATAAAAACACATATATGATAAGATTCAATTCTCTCTTTCCTCATTTTCCTCACTCCAAAAATATGTTTATGGTTTTTAAAAATATACATGAAGCATATGTTTCTGTAGTATTATTTTGTGTGCTTTAAATTTTCCAATAACAATATAATATCTACAAGAACATACATCTTGGTTTGTCCAGGATAGTCTGGCTTATGCTCATTGTTCTAACATATGTATTAATAGCACTTCTCAAGTAATATTACTCATATATTTTTGCAGCAAGCATTTTTCACTCAACATTTTTTAGAAGTTCATCTTATTACTCAGAACATTGTAATGAAATAGCTACATTTTCTGTTTTTTAATAGTTCAGTAATTCAAAATTTTTCATATTATGACTCTACATTTGTATTCACATATGCCATATCCTTCTTATATTATACTTTTGTAGTTAGTCATTAAAATACTTGGACTTAGACTTGATATGCTATTTCTTTAAAAATGCTTTCTTGGAGACTCCTTTTAATATTATAGACTTTAGACACTCAGATGTCTCAGATTTTTCAGATGTCTTGGTTTTTCTTCTGTCAAGTGTTTATCATTTATCAAGTTCATGAGTTCTTTAATTTGATGATCATTGCTTAGACACTCAGTAAGCCATTCATTGTAATTCCCAGATTTTTCTTTAATTAAACCCTTCTGACTGAATAGGCTAGATTAATAAGCTATACTCCTTCATGACATAGGCCTGTTAGAGCTCTTTTAAAAACTGATCTTATAGCTAATACTATTTTAAACACTTGTATTTTGAAACTGATTCAGTTTTAAACTCATAGTATTTCAATTTTTTTTTTTTTTTTTTTTTTTTTGAGACGGAGTTTCGCTCTTGATACCCAGGCTGGAGTGCAATGGCGCGATCTCGGCTCACCGCAACCTCCGCCTCCTGGGTTCAGGCAATTCTCCTGCCTCAGCCTCCTGAGTAGCTGGGATTACAGGCACGCGCCACCGTGCCCAGCTAATTTTTTTTTTTGTATTAGTAGAGACGGGGTTTCACCATGTTGACCAGGATGGTCTCGATCTCTTGACCTCGTGATCCACCCGCCTCGGCCTCCCAAAGTGCTGGGATTACAGGCTTGAGCCACTGCGCCCGGCCATATTTCAATTTTTTACATATAATTAATACATACTAATTGTACATATTTTATAGGGTACCATGTAATATTTCAGTGCATTACACATAGTATGATGATCAAATTGATGTAATTGTTATTTCCTATAGTCACCCTACTGTGTAATAGAAAACCAAGACCTATTCTTCCTATCTAACTGTAACTTTGTACACATTGAATAACCTCTCCTGGTTTTCTCTTTCTCCAACCCTCCCCATCCTCTGATAGCCACCATTTTACTTTCTACTTTTACAACATCATCTTTTTTAGATTTCACATAAGCGAGGTGATATGCTGTTTGTCTTTCTGCGCCTGGCTTATCTCACTTAAGGTAATGTCTTCCATGTTCATTCATGTTGATGAAATGACAGAATTATTTTTCATGTCTAAATATTCCATTGTATACGTATGCACCACATTTTTAAAATCCATTCATTTGTAGATGAGCACTTTGGTTGATTCCATATATTGGCTATTGTGAATAGTGCTGTAATAAATATGGGTGTCCAGATGTATCTTTAGCATACTGGCTTTACTTTCTTTGTATTCCCATAATGAGATTGTTGAATCATATGGTATTTATATTTTTAATTTTTAAAGGAATGTTTATATTGTGTTCCATAATGACTTTACTAATTTACATTTCCACCAGCAATGTATAAGGGTTTGGTTTCCTTCGCTCCACATCCTCACCAGAATTTATTTTTCATCTTTTTTTTTAGTCTAGCTAAAAGTTTGGTGATTTTTTTTCCCCAAAAACAGCTCTTTTCTGTTGATCATTTGCATTTGTTTAGTACCCATTTCACCCCTTTCTGCTCTGATCTTTATTATTTATTTCTTATACATATTTTGTGTTTAGATCATTATTGTTTTTCTAATTCCTGTGGTGCTATTTTTAGATGTTTATTTCAGATTTTGGTGTAGGAATTTATTGCTAGAAACTCCACTTAAATGTGCTTTTGCTATGTCTCATAGGTATCAGTATGCTGAGATTTCATTTTCATTTGTCTTAAAAAATTTTTTAATTTCCTTTTTCTTTATTGACCCATTGTTAGTTCATAAGCCTGTTAATTTTCACGTGTTTGAACTGTTTCCAAAGTTCCTCTTATTATTGATTTCTAGTTTTATTGCATTGTGTTCAGAAAAGATATTTGAAGTGATTTTATTTTTAAAAAAGTTTTAAGACTTGTTTAGTGGCCTAACAAATGTTAGTGTTTTTATTTTAAAACATAATATCTACATCTATTTATCTACTTCTATGCTATAGCTTATATTTATCGTTCAAGTTTTTTTCTTTCTCAAAGACAAAAAGGAAAATCTAAACAAAACTAGAATGATGATACAAATTATGTAAAAGGGAATGAGACCAAAAAGTTTTTGGAACAACAAAAATAGATCAGAAAATGGTTCATTGGTGTTCCAGTTAGTATAGTTCATAATCAATTATCATAAAATTAATGTCATAAAAATCCTTGATATTATGCTTGCAAAGTCGGTGGGCCAAGAATTTAGATGCAACACAGTGGAAATTGTTTGCTTCTGCTCTAAGAAGTCTGGATACTCAGCTGGGACAATAAGCTTAGATTACTTGACAGCTGGGGACTGGAGTCATTATAAGTATCTTTACTTATGTGTTTGTTGGCTGATTCCAGATGCTAAATGGGATCTCAGTTGAGGCTCTTTTTGAAGATTATATTTCCTCAAGTGACCTCATGATAGTCAGACTTATTAAATGGTCATTCAGAGCTCATAAGTCAATGTGTCTGTAAGGTAAAAATTACATTAGTCTTTTGGACTGTATTGGAAGACATGCAGCTGCATATTTGCCACAATCAATTGGTTAAAAGCCAGTAACAAACCTAAAAGTTCTGTTGTGGGGAGAAGAGTAGCATAAAATCTCATCTCTCAATATGGGAGAGGTGAAGTCACATTGTAGAAGACTTTGTGAGATGGGAGATATTTTTGTGGCAAGCTTGTGAAGATATGTCACAAGGGCAGAAGTGTAACAGATGTAACCCAAAATTTTAAAAAGAACTTAATTATCAAAAGCCAATATAAAATATTCACACAAAATCTGAGAGAACTGATTATGAACAAACTGATACTGAAAGATCTTCTATAAGATACATGCCAGGAAATTGAATCCAAAATGACGTAAGTATCAAGAAGCAATGATGAAAAAATAAATCATTAACTATATAAGTAAACTTAACACAGAATGTAAAGGTCTATAATAATTATAGTAACTAATTAGAATAAAAATAATGTGGAACTAAAATAGCGGATGGCAATAAGTTAAGGGAAAGGTAGTGATCAGAGCTAAAATGTTCTCATTATTATTTATGAGGACAGAAGAGTTAGTCATTGAGTCCAAGTCAAACATGTCCAAGAAGCAACAGGAAAGCTACAAACTTGATAAAATTAACATATAGAATATTGAACCTAAGAACCACAGAACTCATTGTATTCAACTGGATATGAGTATTTCTCAAAATTGACCACATTGGGTAACAACTAGATCTCCATAATTTTAAAAAGATTAAAATCATAGAGAGTCTTATTGTTTATTACAGTGAAATCAAGCTAGACATCAATATTTAGATTATTTCTAAATCCTAAAATGTTTGGATATAAAAATGTAATAACATCACTAGCCTCATGATTAAATAAGATATAAAAATTAAATATTATAAAATATTTTTAAATACAAATGAAAATGTCATTTTTGAAATACATATAAGGAAAAAAAGAATCAATGGAAATTGTAATCTAAACATTTATGTCAAAAAGTTAGAAATGAAGCAGCAAATTAAACACAAAGTAAAGTAGCAAGTGATTAAAAAAGTACAAAAATTAATGTAATGGAAACAAAACATACAACAAAAGAAATAAAGCTAAAAGTTGATTTAAAAAACAAAATTAGTCCTTACTAAAACTGATCACGTGAAAAAGATAGGTTGTACAAATACCAATTTCAAAAATGAAAAGGTGAACAACTTTAAAATCCTGACATTTTAAATGGTATTTTGATGAAATGAACAAGTTCCAAGATAAACATAGTGATAGAAATTAACAGAATAAATTAAAATCATAATAGTTTTATATCAAAGAAATTGATTAGATATCTTCCCATATAAAAAACTCCAGCCCCAGAAAACTTATTTGCTAGTAAATTCCTTCAAACTTTTAAGGGAAAAAAAGCACCAATCTCATTCAACTCTTAGGTAATTATATAATGTGAAAAAGGAAAACACCTCCTCGCTGATTCATGAGACAAGGATAACTTTGATTTCATACTGTAACAAGCATTCTATAAGAAAAATAACAACCAATAATTCTCTTAATTGTAGGTGCAAATTTATAAACAAAATATGAACAAAATAAGTCCTACAATTTTAGATGTACATATCCAGGGAAAAATCTATTTTTTTGAGACTCAAGCATTATCCAATTTTTTTCAGTTGGGATTTGAGTCCCAAACTCTTGGCAATTACAGTGTGAAACGTGTCTTGTGTACTTGTTTTAGAAATAAAGAAGTAACAAAATTCAGACACCTAGAGTCACTGAGCTTGTCCAACACTTCTAACACCAAAAAAGCAATAGTGGAGGGTTCAGGTTTCTGGTTCCACGTGTAAGGAGCTTGAAAGTCACCACTCTGTCCTAACAGTAAAAAGCCCAACAGACTGAAAATTAATAACTCTTAAATCTGTGGGAGAAGTGAGGACACAGGCTACCACTGTCCCCAAGATTGGAGAGACAGATAGATGAACACAGGAAGTCATAGCTTACGGGAGCAGATACTCAGGAGTGGAAACAGTCGCAAGATTCAATGCAATGCTGGGAAAATCCGTGTTGTAAGTTGACAAATGCTGAATGGTTGGTGTGAATAAGTCTGAGAGTTAAAAACTCCATGGGGACCCAGCTATAGGGAGATTCCTACACTTTGGTGAGATTATCCTCCAGGAGCTCCACAAGATGCTCACAGAAAATATCAGAGAAAATCCCCTTGTGCTCTGTCAGAGGGAAAGGGAGAGGAAGAGGAATCATTTAAAAATACACCAGAGTACCTTGCTTTTTTGAAATAGGGCTTGTCTTCCAGAGAAACTAGTTAATCAGAGCCTGCCTACTGGGGTGTTATCAGAGCCTAACTAAGCTGGAATAAGGGGAAAAAGGGAAATACCTAACTCCAGTCCCCTCTGGACATCTTGCCCCTCCAAAGCAGGGAGGAAAAAACTGAGAAACACTTGTGAAGTTTACAGCCCTGAAGCACAGGCTCTCTAAAAGACCAAGACCTAATTGTGGAACTACAGTACTCTTCTTCTCACACCACATCTTTTTTTATTTTATTTTAGGTTTTGGGGTACATGTGAAGAACATGCAAAATTATTGCATAGGTACACACATGGCAGTGTGATTTGCTGCCTTCCTTCCCTTCACCTATATCTGGCATTTCTCCCCATGCAATCTCTCCCCACCTCCCCACCTCCCCACCTCCTGCTGTCCCTCCCCTATTTACCCCCAACAGACCCCAGTGTGTAGTGCTCCCCTCCCTGTGTCTGTGTGTTCTCATTGTTCAGCACCCGCCTATGAGTGAGAACATGCCACCACATCTTACTACCACATTACCAAAGGCTTATATATGGCAGTTCACTTTACCTGCTACATGACATACAAGAAAGAAAATATTACATGGCATACAAGAAAGCAAAACACAAATTGAACAGACACAGCAACCATCAGAACCAGACATGGCAGGGATGTTAGAATTATCAGACTGGGAATTTAAAACTATGACTAACATGCTAAATGCTCTAATGGATACAGTAGTATGTAAGAACAGATGAGCAATGTGAGCAGAAAGCTATCAATCCTAAGAAAGAATATTTTTAAAGGCTAGAGATTAAAAGCAGTGTAACAGAAACATAAAAATCCCTTTGATGAGCATATTAATAGAATGAACATGACTGAGGAAACAATCTCTGAATTTGAGAATACACTAACAGAAACCTCCAGAGCTAAAAAGCAAATAGAAAAAAGATGGAAAATAACAGAATATTCAAAGGTTGTGGAACAACTACAAAAGGTATAACATATGCATAATAGAATATAAGAAGGGAACAAAGAGAGGAACAGAAAAAAATATTTGAAACAATAATGCTTGAGGATTTCCCCAAAATTAATTTAAGATACCAAACCAGAGATTCAGGAAGCTTGGAGCACACCAAGAAAAATAAATGCCAAAAGAACCCCCATACCTAGGCGTACTATTTGTAAACCTCAGAAAAGCAAAAGTCAAAAAGTCCTGGAAGAAGACAGAAGAAAAAACATCTTACCAATAAACAATGGTAGTAATTGCATCTGTCTTCTCAGAAACTATGCAAGCAAGGAGAGAGTGAAGTGCCAAAATTCACTCAAGAATAAACTATTGAAATAGGCCTATAGCTATTAAATAGATAATTTCCAAAACAGAGAGCACCAAGTCCAGATGTGTTTGCTAGTAAATTCTACCAAACTCTTAAGGAAGAAAATATACCAATTCTCCATAATTTCTTTCAAAAAACAGAAGAGGGACTAAGTTGTAACTCATTCTATGAAGCCAGTATTACCCAATGCTCCGACCAAAGACATTGCAAGAAAAGAAAACTAAAGACCAATATCTCTCATAAATATAAATACAAAGGATGCATTTTAAAAAGGGCTATCATTCAAAATGTACAACACACTCTTTTTTTTTTTTTTTTTTTTTTTTTTTATTGCATTTTAGGTTTTGGGGTACATGTGAAAAACATGCAAGGTTGATGCTTAGGTGCATACGTGGCAGTGTGATTTGCTGCCTTCCTCCCCTTCACCCATATCTGGCATTTCTCCCCATGCTATCCCTCCCCAATTCCCCACCCCCCCCGCTGTCCCCCCCACTCCCCCACAACAGATCCCCATGTATAGTGCTCCCCTCCCTGTGTCCATGTGTTCTCCTTGTTCAACACCCGCCTATGAGTGAGAACATGTGGTGTTTGATTTTGTGTTCTTGTGTCAGTTTGCTGAGAATGATGGTTTCCAGGTTCATCCATGTCCCTACAAAGGACGCGAACTCCTCGTTTTTAATGGCTGCATAATATTCCATGGTGTATATGTGCCACATTTTCCCTGTCCAGTCTATCATCGATGGGCATTTGGGTTGGTTCCAGGTCTTTGCTATTGTAAACTGTGCTGCAATGAACATTCGTGTGCATGTGTCCTTATAGTAGAACGATTTATAATCCTTTGGATATATGCCCAGTAATGGGATTGCTGGGTCAAATGGAATTTCTATTTCTAGGTCCTTGAGGAATCGCCACACTGTTTTCCACAATGGTTGAACTAATTTACACTCCCACCAACAGTGTAAAAGTGTTCCTATTTCTCCACATCCTCTCCAGCATCTGTTGTCTCCAGATTTTTTAATGATTGCCATTCTAACTGGTGTGAGGTGGTATCTCAATGTAGTTTTGATTTGCATTTCTCTAATGGCCAGTGATGATGAGCATTTTTTCATATGCTTGTTGGCCTCATGTATGTCTTCTTTTGTAAAGTATCTGTTCATGTCCTTCGCCCACTTTTGAATGGGCTTGTTTGTTTTTTTCTTGTAAATCTTTTTTAGCTCGTTGTAAATTCTGGATATCAGCCCTTTGTCAGATGGGTAGGCTGCAAAAATTTTTTCCCATTCTGTTGGTTGCCGATTCACTCTATTGACTGTTTCTTTTGCTGTGCAGAAGCTGTGGAGTTTGATTAGGTCCCATTTGTCTATTTTGGCTTTTGTTGCCAATGCTTTTGGTGTTTTGGTCATGAAGTCCTTGCCTACGCCTATGTCCTGAATGGTTTTGCCTAGGTTTCCTTCTAGTGTTTTTATGGTGTTAGGTCTTATGTTTAAGTCTTTAATCCATCTGGAGTCAATTTTAGTGTAAGGTGTCAGGAAGGGGTCCAGTTTCTGCTTTCTGCATATGGCTAGCCAGTTTTCCCAACACCACTTATTGAACAGGGAATCCTTTCCCCATTGCTTGTTTTTATCAGGTTTGTCAAAGATCAGGTGGTTGTAGATATGTTGTGTTGCCTCCGACGCCTCTGTTCTGTTCCATTGGTCTATATCTCTGTTTTGGTACCAGTACCATGCTGTTTTGATTACTGTAGCCTTGTAGTAGAGTTTGATGTCTGGTAGTGTGATGCCTCCTGCTTTGTTCTTTTTGCTTAGAATTGACTTGGCTATGCGGGCTCTCTTTTGGTTCCATATGAAGTTTAAGGTGGTTTTTTCCAGTTCTGTGAAGAAGGTCATTGGTAGCTTGATGGGGATAGCGTTGAATCTGTAAATTACTTTGGGCAGTATGGCCATTTTCACGATATTAATTCTTCCTAACCATGAACATGGAATGTTTCTCCATCTGTTTGTGTCCTCTCTTATTTCGTTGAGCAGTGATTTGTAGTTCTCCTTGAAGAGGTCCTTTACAGTCCTTGTTAGTTGTATTCCTAGGTATTTTATTCTCTTTGTAGCAATTGTGAATGGCAGTTCGTTCTTGATTTGGCTCTCTTTAAGTCTGTTATTGGTGTATAGGAACGCTTGTGATTTTTGCACATTGATTTTGTATCCTGAGACTTTGCTGAAGTTGCTTATCAGTTTCAGGAGCTTTTGGGCTGAGATGAGGGGGTCTTCTAGATATACAATCATGTCGTCTGCAAATAGAGACAATTTGACTTCCTCCTTTCCTAATTGAATACCCTTTATTTCTTTTTCTTGCCTGATCGCTCTGGCTAGAACTTCCAGTACTATATTGAATAGGAGTGGTGAGAGAGGGCATCCTTGTCTAGTGCCAGATTTCAAAGGGAATGCTTCCAGTTTTTGCCCGTTCAGTATGATATTGGCTGTCGGTTTGTCGTAAATAGCTTTTATTATTTTGAGATACGTTCCATCGATACCTAGTTTATTGAGGGTTTTTAGCATAAAGGGCTGTTGAATTTTGTCGAAGGCCTTCTCTGCATCAATTGAGATAATCATGTGGTTTTTGTCTTTGGTTCTGTTTATGTGGTGAATTACATTTATAGACTTGCGTATATTGAACCAGCCTTGCATCCCCGGGATGAATCCTACTTGATCATGGTGGATAAGCTTTTTGATGTGCTGTTGTAATCGGCTTGCCATTATTTTATTGAAGATTTTTGCATCTATGTTCATCATGGATATTGGCCTGTAGTTTTCTTTTCTTGTTGAGTCTCTGCCAGGTTTTGGTATTAGGATGATGTTGGTCTCATAAAATGATTTGGGAAGGATTCCCTCTTTTTGGATTATTTGGAATAGTTTCAGTATGAATGGTATCAGTTCCTCTTTGTATGTCTGGTAGAATTCGGCTGTGAACCCATCTGGACCTGGGCTTTTTTTGGGTGGTAGGCTCTTAATTGCTGCCTCGACTTCAGACCTTGTTATTGGTCTATTCAGGGTTTCGACTTCTTCCTGGTTTAGGCTTGGCAGGAGGCAGCTGTCCAGGAATTTATCCATTTCCTCCAGGTTTTCTAATTTATGTGCATAGAGTTGTTTGTAATAATCTCTGATGATGGTTTGAATTTCTGTGGAATCTGTGGTGATATCCCCTTTGTCATTTTTTATTGCATCTATTTGATTATTCTCTCTTTTCTTTTTTATTAGTCTGGCTAGTGGTCTGTCTATTTTGTTGATCTTTTCAAAAAACCAGCTCCTGGATTTATTGATTTTTTGAAGGGTTTTTCGTGTCTCTATCTCCTTCAATTCTGCTTTGATCTTAGTTATTTCTTGTCTTCTGCTAGGTTTTGAGTTTTTTTGATCTTGCTCCTCTAGCTCTTTCAATTTTGACGATAGGGTGTCAATTTTAGATCTCTCCTTTCTTCTCATGTGGGCACTTATTGCTATATATTTTCCTCTAGAGACTGCTTTAAATGTGTCCCAGAGATTCTGGTATGTGGTGTCTTCATTCTCGTTGGTTTCGAAGAACGTCTTTATTTCTGCCTTCATTTCATTGTTTATCCAGTCAACATTCAGGAGAAAGTTGTTCATTTTCCACGAGGCTGTGCGGTTCTGGGTTGGTTTCTGAATTCTGAGTTCTAACTTGATTGCACTGTGGTCTGAGAGACTGTTTGTTATGGTTTCCGTTCTTTTGCATTTGCTGAGGAGTGATTTACTTCCAATTATGTGGTCAATTTTAGAGTAGGTGTGATGTGGTGCTGAGAAGAATGTATATTCTGTGGATTTGGGGTGGAGAGTTCTGTAAATGTCTATTAGGTTTGCTTGTTCCAGGTCTGAGTTCAAGTCCTGGATATCCTTGTTAATTTTCTGTCTCGTTGATCTGTCTAATATTGACAATGGTGTGTTGAAGTCTCCCACTATTATTGTGTGGGAGTCTAAGTCTCTTTGTAAGTCTTTAAGAACTTGCCTTATGTATCTGGGTGCTCCTGTATTAGGTGCATATATATTTAGGATCGTTAGCTCTTCTTGCTGCATTGATCCTTTTACCATTATGTAATGTCCTTCTTTGTCTCTTTTGATCTTTGTTGCTTTAAAGTCTATTTTATCAGAGATGAGAATTGCAACTCCTGCTTTTTTTTGCTCTCCATTTGCTTGGTAAATCTTCCTCCATCCCTTTATTTTGAGCCTTTGTGTATCCTTGCATGCGAGATGGGTTTCCTGGATACAGCACACTGATGGGTTTTGGCTTTTTATCCAATTTGCCAGTCTGTGTCTTTTGATTGGGGCATTTAGTCCGTTTACATTTAGGGTTAATATTGTTATGTGTGAATTCGATCCTGTCATTTTGGTGCTAGGTGGCTGTTTTGCCCTTTGGTTGATGCAGATTCTTCATTGTGTTGATGCTCTTTACCTTTTCGTGTGTTTTTGGAGTGGCTGGTACTGGTTGTTCTTTTCTATGTGTAGTGCCTCCTTCAGGAGCTCTTGTAGAGCTGGTCTGGTGGTGATGAACTCTCTGAGTTCTTGCTTGTTCACAAAGGATTTTATTTTTCCTTCACTTATGAAGCTTAGTTTGGCTGGATACGAAATTCTGGGTTGAAAGTTCTTTTCCTTAAGGATGTTGAATATCGGCCCCCACTCTCTTCTGGCCTGTAGGGTTTCTGCTGAGAGATCTGCAGTGAGTCTGATGGGCTTCCCTTTGTGGGTAACCCGACCTTTCTCTCTGGCTGCCCTTAGTATTTTCTCCTTCATTTCAACCCTGGTGAATCTGATGATTACGTGTCTTGGGGTTGCTCTTCTAGAGGAGTATCTTTGTGGTGTTCTCTGTATTTCCTGGACTTGAATCTCGGCCTGCCTTGTTAGGTTGGGGAAGTTTTCCTGGATAATATCCTGAAGAGTATTTTCCAGCTTGGATGCATTCTCTTCGTCACATTCAGGTACACCTATCAAACGTAGATTAGGTCTTTTCACATAGTCCCATATTTCTTGTTGACTTTGTTCATTCCTTTTTACCCTGTTTTCTCTAATCTTGCCTTCTCGTTTTATTTCATTGAGTTGATCTTCGACCTCTGATATCCTTTCTTCTGCTTGGTCAATTCGGCTGTTGAAACTTGTGCATGCTTCACGAAGTTCTCGTGTTGTGTTTTTCAGCTCCATCAATTCGCTCATATTCCTCTCTAAGTTGTCCATTCTTGTTAGCATTTCGTCAAGTCTTTTTTCAAGGTTCTTAGTTTCTTTGCATTGGGTTAGAACATGTTCTTTTAGCTCACGGAAGTTTCTTATTATCCACTTTCTGAAAGCTGATTCTGTCATTTCATCACACTCATTCTCCATCCAGTCTTGTTCCCTTGCTGGTGAGGAGTTGTGATCCCTTGTAGGAGGAGAAGTGTTCTGGTTTTGGGTGTTTTCATCCTTTTTGCGCTGGTTTCTTCCCATCTTTGTGGATTTATCCACCTGTTGACTTTGTAGTTGTTGTCTTTCTGATTTTGGTAATTTTAAGTCTGCTGTGGCAGAACTCATAAACCCCCTGCTCTTCCCCCCAGGTGTTCTGTCCCAGGGAGTTACGGTTTTATGATGTTCCCCTGTGCGGTTGCTGTTTTCCCTGCCCACAAGGTGGCAGCCTAGTCACACTCAGGTTGCAGAGGCTTCGCTAAGCTGCTGTGGGCTCCACCCAGCTTCCGTGTGAACTTCTGGGTGTAGTTAGAACTGCTTCCGATATGTTGGCCCGCCCCTGTAGTGACGGAGTCTCTGTAGTGGCGGATTGCCTTGGTAGAGAACAGCAGGGTGCCTATGGAGAACGCCCCTCCTCCACAGAGCTGGACAGTCCCGGTTTCAGTTGTGTTTCAGGTCTACTTGCTGGGTAAGAGGGGACACCGTCTCATCTGATCTGCCTCCGGAGCCGCTGCGTTGGCTAAAGCCGCGGCTCTGAGATTCGTGGCGCTGGCCTGGCTCCCCGTTTCAGCTCCCCTTGCTGGCTTATAGGGGACTCAGACTCTCTCACTTTGTACCGTGAGCCGTTGCCTCAGGGTGCCGGCCCAGCGGCTGCGCCGTTCAAGCCAGCGGCGCCAGTGGCGCTGGCGACCCGTGTGGCTTCTCTGCGTGTGAATCTCCTGGTCTGTGGGCAGTAAAAATCAGTCTGGAAATACGGCGTCCACTCACCCTCTGTGCTTTCTCTCGGAGCTGCATTCCCGAGTTCCTCCTAAGCGGCCATCTTGGATCCTAAACAACACACTCTTAAAACTCAACAATAAAAAACAAATAATGTATTATCAAAATGGACCAAAGACCTGAATACACACCTTACCAAAGAAGATAAACAGATGGCAAATAAGCATATGAAAATATGCTTCGCCTCATATATCGCCAGGGAAATGCAAATTAAAACAATCATACACGACTACACATCATTAGAATTTGGAAAATCTGCAACACTGACAACATATAATGATGGCAAGAATGTAGAGCAACAGCAACTTTCATTCACTGCTACCTTGGAAGACAATAAAGTGTTCAACCACTTTGAAATATAGTTTGGAAGTTTCGGACAAAAACTAAACACACTCGCACCATATGACCCAGTTATTGTGCTCCTTGGTAGTTACCCACAAGAGCTGAAAACATGTTAACACAAAAACTTGCACACAGATGCTTATAGCAGCTTTATTCTTAATTGCCCAAATGTGAAAGTAACCCAGATGTCTTTCAGTAGATGAGTGGATAAGCTATGTTACATTCAGACAATGGAATATTAATTAGTGATAAAAAGAAATGAGCCATCAAGCCATGAAAATACATAGAAGAATGTTAAATGCATTATTGGCAACTGAAAAAAATCCAATCTAAAAAGGCAACATACAGTATGATTTCGGCTGTATAACATTCTGGAAATGAAAAACAACGAAGGCAGTGATGGATCAGTGGTTGCTAGGATTTGGCCAGGAGTAGGGAAAGCTAGAGGAAGGAGGTAAGAGGTGGGAGGGAGCTGAATAGGCAGAGCACAGATTTTTAGGGTAGTGGAACTACTCCATGCGGTACTATAATGATGAATACATGTCATGATACATTTGTCTGAACCCATAGAATGTCCACCACCAAGAGTGAACCCTAATGTAAACTATATACTTTGTGTGATTATGATGTTCATCAATTATAACAAATGTGCCACTCTGGTGGAGAATGTTGATATTAGAGTGCGTGAATGTGTTGGGGCTGGGGGTATATGAGAAATCTCTATACCTTTCTCCCAATTTTGCTGTGAACATCTTAATAAAACTACTCTAAAAGAATCTTTTTAAAATTGTTTAATGACAGAGAGATTCCTACACTGTGTTTTAATGTTTTATTAGATCAAATATATCAATGTCTCAGTAAATAAACATGTTTATAATTTAGATTCACTTTGTCTCTTTGAATCTACCACTGTCCCTAACAACAGTGACTTGCATACAAAATTTAGTCATACCGGCTTCCTTTCAGTTCCTTCCCACCCCAGGGAATGTTCACAAGTGGTTTGCTTGTAAATACTCCTTTGTCAGGAATAACACATACACACACATGCACAAACACACACACACACATCACCTTGCTAGTCAATATTTATCTTTCAGATCTCAATTGAAATGTGCTATGTATACTAGATTAGGTCCCTTTAATTAAATGTTCTTATGGGATTCTGAAAATGACCATAGTCACCTCAAATTGAACATCATGTTTTCTAATTTTTATGTGGTGCTTTATTATTGCAAAAATACTTTTCTATTCATTTTTCTTCTACTCATGGAAATAGCACTTCACATCATATGGAAGTGGCATCAAATACATGGGCTTTGGAATTGCATTACCTGGCTTTCCATCTCAACTCTTGCACCTAGTAATTATAAGACATGACAAGAAACTTCTCTGCATCTCTAATGTTTCATCTGTACATGACAATAATAACGGCAACTATATTATAGGAACTGGAACAGTTTCTGACACTTTGTAATTATTCAGCAAACATTAGCATTTATTATGTCCTCCCTCACTTTTTAGATGAAGGTAAATGGCTTGGTCAAGATAAATGAATAGTGTGGATTCCTTTTTACAAGTCATTTTTGGGGCTTTCTCTTCCAAAGCAGATTTATTAGTTTTGCTGTTATCATAAATAATTTTTAAATTACCATTTCATTCCAAGAAATTGTGTACATTCTAATAAAGGTAAGTCATTCCTGAAGTCCTTGATTTTAGTTTTCTACATAACTAGCTATTTTTAGATTCATATTCAAGAGAAAACATTTCCAGAATTCTATTTTCAGTTAAATGCACTGATTATTTACTACGGATGACATGCTGTACCAATTGAAACCAGCACAAAAAAGAAAAAGAACAAAGGTTATGACATTTAACATTGAATGCCAAGCTTTCTCGACATTAGAAACAGTCTCTTTTTGTTAATTTCTGTATCCAGAAATGGTGATATTTGTCCTTTTATTTAGTGATGACTTTAGGCTTTTATTAGTTTCTACAGTTTCTTCCTGAGCATTTGTTCTTTTTTATTTGTATTTTATTTTTATACATTATTTTATTTTTTACATTATAGTTTATACATTATTTTATTTTTATACATTATTTGCGAACAAGAAAATAATGTATAAATGAAAAATAAAATACAAATAAAAAAGAACAAGTGCTCAGGAATAAACTGTAGAAACAGTATTTTGAAAGGAAACATTAACTTTAAAAACAATTAACATTGATAATTATTATCTAAAATTAATACACTGTGGAAATCTAAAGTAACTCAGAACTTCCCACCCTGACAGTATTCTACTGTTCATACGAATATTTTTCCTCACACACCTTGTTTGTGGTTTCCTAGGACTCTCTTCCACTTAAAGTTACTGAAGAAGCTAAAATGAATGGAGACTTTGCAGGAAAATCTTCCAAGTTCTTCATAACTGAAATTATTTTAATATTTGTTTCATAAGTATAATCATACATGTTGAGTGACTATCAAATTATATACTTTTCCTCAGTGATTTTCAGGTTTTCCTTCATTTCTCAATGAGTATTCATGATCCTATAGAGTTCAAATAGTCCATTTCTATGATGTATGGATTTCATATTTGTCAATTTACCTACCTGCTAAAATTTATTTTTTAACCTTAAAATCAACATTCTCAGTGCTTTTACAGTCATTTGCAGACATGTGCAGAGTGGGAAAATCTGTGAGTCACCTGCCCGTACTTTCTCAGCTGAGCTTGAACAAGAGGATGCTCTGTTTGTTTTCAGCTTTCATACCATAAAAAAGTGTGTCCTTTCCTCAGTCTATTTAGTGCCACATTTTCCCCATTTTTGTGCTTTCTGTCAGTGATTTCTCTGCTTAAAATGTTTCCCAAGCAGGGTGCTAAGGTGCTTGTGTAGAGTTCCCAAGCACAAGACTGTGATGTAGCTTATGGAAGTATGTGTGTGTTAGGTAAGTTTTGCTCAGGCATGAGTTACAGTGCTGTAGGTCATGTGTTCAATGTTAATCAAGCAACAATGTATATTAAATAAGGTGCCTTTAAACAGAAACACACATAAAACAAGACTATGTATTGATTAGTTGACAAAAATGTTTTGATGAGAGACTCAGAAACCTAACCATCCATGTCCCATAAGATAAATGTTTCAATATTTGCTAACTTCACGTTCATGGCAGCTTTACTGAACATAACTATTTTGAATAATGAGAATCAGCAGTACTGTGTCATCAATTTCAAATCTTTGAAATTAGAATCTAAAGAGGGCCAGGGTCTCCCCTGAACTAGGATGTCTCTGTGGCTCCACATCTAAGCTCAGACAGGACCTAGCCTTGGGGTGAAGAGAGAGCAGGTGTGTGCTAAACCAAAGTGATTGTGCCCTTGGTTGGGGGATGGGGGCATGTCACCTACTGGCATCAAACAGGAGCAGCAACTTCTAACTTTGCTCCAAGCCACTCTCTTATTTTTTTTTTTTAATACGTACACACCTTCTTTATTAGAAGTTGTATTTGTGCCCAGAAATTGAAAAGTGTATGTATTACCATGCAGTTTTTGTACTGTGCACCCATGTTCCATTGTGAAGGAAGTAATATTGCCTGTGCTAGACTCTGCTACAGGAAGTAAATTACCTTTGTGTTACTGAAAATAGGTTCTGTCCCATATTGATCTCTTAGCACTTTAGTGTGCTATGTCCCAGCTAGCTAAAATAGGCAGCTTAAGAATTTTGTAATTTAAAAACTCAAAACCCTATAGTATCTGCAGAAAAAAAAAAGAAAAAACCCTTGGATTTTATTTATTTTATTTTTTTGGGGGGTGAGTTTTTTTTTGTTTCATTTACTCAGTTTATATATAATTGCATTTTAGGTTCTGGGGTACATGTGCAGAACATGCAGGACTGCTGCATAGGTACATACATGGCAATGTGGTTTGCTGCCTCCATTCCCCCATCACCTATATCTGGCATTTCTTCCTGTGTTATTCCTCCCTAACCTCCCTACCCCACGCTGTGCCTCCCCTAGTCCCCCCAACAGACCCCAGTGTGTGATGCTCCCCTCTCTGTGTCCATGCTTTCTCATTGTTCAACACTCACCTATGAGTGAGAACATGCAGTGTTTGATTTTCTGTTCTTGTGTCAGTTTGCTGAGGATGATGGCTTCCAGATTCATCCATGCCGGTCCAAAGGACACAAACTCATCGTTTTTTTATGGTTGCATAGTATTCCATGGTGTATATGTGCCAATTTTCCTTGTCCAGTCTATCATCGATGGGCATTTGGGTTGGTTCCAGGCCTTTGCTATTGTAAACAGTGCCGCAATGAATATACGTGTGCAGGTGTCTTTATAATAGAATGATTTATAATCCTTTGGGTATATACTCAGTAATGGGATTGCTGGGTCAAATGGAATTTCTAAGTCCTTGAGGAATTGCCACACAGTCTTCCACAAGGGTTGAACTAATTTACACTCCCACCAATAGTATAAAAGTGTTTCTATTTCTCCACATCCTCTCCAGCATCTGTTGTCTCCAGATTTTTTAATGATCGCCATTCTAACTGGCATGAGATGGTATCTCAATGTGGTTTTGATTTGCATTTCTCTCATGACCAGTGATGATGAGCATTTTTTCATATGTTTGTTGGCTTCATCTTCATATGTCTTCTTTTGAAAAGTGTCTGTTCATATATTTCACATACTTTTTGATGGGGTTGTTTTTTTCTTGTAAATTTGTTTAAGTTCTTTGTAGATTCTGGATAGTAGCCCTTTGTCAGATGGGTAGATTGCAAAATTTTTTCCCATTCTGTTGATTGCCAGTTCACTCTAATGATTGTTTCTTTTGCTGTGCAGAAACTCTGGAGTTTAATTAGGTCCCACTTGTCTATTTTGACTTTTGTTGCCAATGCTTTTGGTGTTTTAGTCATGAAGTCCTTGACTATGCCTATGTCCTGAATGGTTTTGCCTAGGTTTCCTTCTAGGGTTTTTATGGTGTTAGGTCTTATGTTTAAGTCTTTAATCCATATGGAGTTAATTTTAGTGTAAGGTGTCAGGAACGGGTCCAGTTTCTGCTTTCTGTGCCACTATCTTTGTAAACAGCAACAATTTAAATCTATGAAGTCACCTGGAGAAAAGCAATGTTGCACTTGGACAGCAAGGAAACCATTTCTCTGTGGGTGTTCTGTTTTTCTCTTCCTATGCTCTCTCCTGCCACCTCTTCAAGACTGTGGGACACCTACTTTCCTCTGTTATGCAGCACATGACTATATAAGCATTTACAGGTGTTCTTACTATTATTATTAGACTGAAATGTGCCATGAGGTACTATGAGGCATAGAAGAATTGGTACAAACTATTTAAAAATTTGACTAAGCGCATGCCTGACTCCATTGCAAAGTGTTTTGAAACTTAATCAACATCTGGCTCACCAGGAGTCTTTCCCATTAGACTGCTTGGTGTCACCCAGGTGTCTCTATCATTAGATTGCCTGAGGTGAGCAGGAATCTCTCCCTTTAGAATGCCTGGGGTTGACCAGGAGTCTCTCCCTTTAGAATGCCTGTGGTATTAGAATGCCTGGGGTCATGCAGGTGTCTCTATTATTAGAATGCCTAGGGTTTGCCAGGAGTCTCTCTCATTAGAAAACCTGGGATCGATATTGAAGGAAGTTCTTTAGATAGGATTATGATATCAGACGCAAATTTAACACAAGAAATAATCCACATAGAAGGCTAAAATGAAGGTAAATATAAAAGACATTTTGTTCTTATTTTTAATCACTCTAACATTTCAACCAGATTTAAAAATAAATTGTTGTATTTATCAACTGGCAACCACATTTAATATATAAGTTAAAGCTACTGTAGATATTTAATAGTTTTCTAGTTTTTTCTCTTAAAAAAGAGCAGAAACACTACTTTTAAACTTAACTGTGACACTTTCAAGAACTGCTTTAACATAATTAAATGCCTGCCAGTGTATTAACTTGGGCAATTTAATGAAATTTTGAAAGAGGAATTAAATAGTTTCATTAAACAGTAAAATCTAGTTAGTCATTTAATTTAGTTGTTTTATATCAATATGATATCAAAATATTTAGTCTTCTATACTAATTCCACACTGTATTTGTTTAAAAAAAAAAAAACTTTACAAAATCCAAATCCTGAAACTGATAATATGGCCTGAAAAGGATATGTTATGAAATTTAATAACAATATTTTAACAAATTTAAACACAAAATGATTCACATATGCCTAGATTGTACATATAGTCTATAAATTAAGTAGCACTTGATTCTGAAAAAAACATGACTGTGACTTAGTCCAAATATTAATATATGTATTAAGAACCTACTATTGTGGACAGTGGAATTATAGCTATAAATAAGATAAGCAATGTCTCTACCCTCATGAAATATAGTCTATGCCATAGAGACAATTAATAAGAAACTTCACAAATAAAGGTAGTGATATGTCTAATAAAGGCAGTACATTAGAGAGAGATGCTAGAAAGTGATGAGAGAAGTGGAAGCTACTTTAGATATTCTGAATAACAAGAAGTCAAGTGAAAGTTTGGGGATTAGAGCAATCCAGACAGACAGCCTAAAATATGTTTAATGATGTACAGTGCACATTCTTAAATCCTGACCACCCTAAAAATATAAAAAGTAAATTAACTAGTCTCAATTCAGTGAGATGATGATGATGATAATGATGAGAGTAAGATAAATACATGATTTGTTGAGGAATTACTATGGACCTAACACTGTTCCAAACAAAAATATTGCCTTATCAAATGTTCACAACATTTCTAGGAAGAATTCAATTTCCTCTTTACAGATGAAGAAAACTAAGGTCCAAAGTAACATATCTGGGAAGTGGTGAAGTCAGAATCTGTATACCATGGTTCTGCCTCTGGGACCCATATCTTAATCCTAACAGTGTATATCCACGAAATGGTTTTATTTTTAATCCATTATTATATCTAAATGAGTTTTCTTTCTTGATTTTCCCAGTCACTTCTGATAAAACTACATCTACTTTAACATTCCAATATCACATCTGACTCCAAACAGAATCTACACTGCCGCCACCACCACCACTATTCACTGGCCAGAATTTGCTTAGAAATGAAAAGGTACAAAAGAGGGTGGTCTGAGTTTTCATTTTCATGGAAGAGAACTGGTCTTATGTTCTTGCTCTCCCTAATCCTGGTGTTTAAAGAGGGAGGAGGAATACAATATAAAATGAGGACTACATTTTGTATTCAGTTGGAAGTAAGAAGCCATCTTTGTGTGGTCTGTCTGCTGCTGACTATCTCTACCGGGGTGGTCTTCTCAGGTTTCAGTCAAACAAGCCAGTGGAATAGGTACTTAACATATATTTTTTCATTCAATTATCCTGTAAGTGAATGGCGATAATCTTCATGTTAATCAGACTCTAAGATCTTAACTAGAGTTAGGTTCAACTACAGGTATTGTCAGGTTCAAAGTCTGTATTTTCACTATAATCTTACTGCCATACTAAAAATGTTCCAAGAATAGCATCTCTAAAATGGAATGCTACTGTATATTGTACTGTGTTTGTGATTATAAACAATGGAAAAGCATTTCATAAGAAGAAAGAGGCTTGATTTTATTTTAGCTGCTGCTCAGCAACAAAGATTTTCAAAATAAATTTTAATAGTACCAAAGAATATTCTTTTTTCTTTCTTTGTTTTAAATACAGAACTGGGGGTAATATTTTAATTATTTGAAGTATTTTTATAAAAATAAGTTTAAAAATACAAACATTTAATATGAATAAAAATCAAAGTGTAACATAGGGATAACTTCAATTTTATTTTCACAAAAAGTATTATAGGCTCTGAAGAAAGTCTGTGAATCTTACGTGAAATTGAAAGTATGTTGTTCACAGACTTCATAATTGATATATAGCAAAAAGCATAATCATGCCTTTGAGGATTTATAAACATATGCAACCTAGAAAGTACTATTTTTCCATAATTATAATAACCTATAGACCCAGTAAAATAAATCTGTATTGTCTATGATGCATATATTCAATGAGCACCTTTTATTTGGTTAGCATTTTCCTAGACACTAGGTAGGCAAACATAAATAGAATACAAATTTCTGACCATAATACATTCTGAGGCACCTAAGGATACCTCCGTGTACATCAATTATTATGACACAATAAAATAAATCCATAATAGCCATGAGATTCAGAAACAATAATGTTTATAGAAATATTTTTGATATAAAAAATAAAGAGCTAATATGATTAGTTTCTGCATTAGTAAAAATAATTTCATTTGAAATTTATTATAGTCTGAGCATCTACTCTATGTAAGACACTCCAGTGGGGGCCCTGAGAGATAGAAAGATGGCTTAAATACAATGTTGACACCTTTTGTTATTAATAATTTACTCTAACACAGCAGTGTGCCTAGCAGCTGAAACTATGTGGCAAACACTAATAACTCTAATTCATGAGATCCTTAGCAATTACTGTTCCATCTGCCTAGAACTTGTATCTCAACACATTCTCAGTTCTCCCTTTTAGAATTCCTGTCTTAATTCAAATGTCCCCTCAATAAATTTTTCTCCAACATTTGATCTATGTTAACCCTCTCTTTCAGTTTTCTCCACTGCAAACAACATTTATTATTAGTTATAAAGATCTTGCATTTACTGATTGTTATTAATCATCCCTCCTAGAAGAATGTAAGCCCTGTAAAATCAGGGAATTTTCCCTCTCATCACCTCTGGAATCCCAGTGCCAAGAGGGATTTCTGGAACACAATAGGTACAAAATAAGAAATTTCCAATCATTTAATTTAAGGAAACAGGAATTAATACATAACTTGTTTTTTCCTCCCATTCATTTATTCAAGAACCATTTATTAAGTTCCTACCATATGTCAGGAAATTAGACACTGAAGTTACAATGTTGAGTTCCCTAAAAGAATTCACACACAATATGATTAGAACAATAGACACAGAAATAAACAGTGAAGTAAATACAATTAGAGAGGAGGAGTAACACTGACAAGAATGGGCATATACAGCAACCTTTGAGTACCAAGAAGGCTTCATTTAGGAGATAAACTCTAGGTTAATTTTTTATATTATTTAAAATTTCTTTTTTTAACTTTTATTTTAAGGTCAGGGGCATATGTGCAGGTTTGTTAGATAGATAAACTTGTGTCATGGGGGACTGTTGCATAGATTATTTCATCACTCAGGTATTAAGCCTAGTACCCATCAGTTATTTATTTTTCATGACCCTCTCCTTCCCCCACCCTCCACCCTCTGATAGGCCTCAGCATGTGTTGTTCCCCTTTATGTGTCCATGTGTTCTCATCCCTTACCTCCCACTTATAAGTGAAAACATACAATATTTGGTTTTCTGTTCCTGTGTTAGTTTGCTAAGGATAATGCCCTCCATCTCCTTTCATGCCCCTGCAGAGGATATGATACTGTTCTTTTATATGGCTGCATAGTAGTTCATTACATATATGTGCCACATTTTCTTAATCTAGTCTATCACTAAAAGGTATTTAGGTTTATTCCATGTTTTTAGTGTTGTGAATAGTGTAAAGAGCTTCTGAGCAGCAGAAGAAACTATCAATAAACAGACAACCTACAGAATGAAAGAACATTTTTCAAACTATGCATTCAACAAATGTCTAATATCTATCATATATAAGGAACTTAAACAAATTTACAAGAAAAAAATAACCCCATAAAAAAGAGGGCAAAGGACGTGAACAGACACCTTTCAAAAGAAGACATACATGCAGCCAACAATCATATGGAAAAAGAAGCTCAACATTACTGATCATTAGACAAATGCAAATAAAAACCACAATGAGATGTCATCTCACACCAATCAAAAATGGCTATTACTGAAAGAAAAAAAAAAAAAGATGCTGGCAAGGTTGTAGAGAAAGAGTAATGCTTATATACTGTTGGTGGGAGCATAATTACTTTAATCACTATGGACAACAGTACGGTGATTCCTCTGGGCTAAATCTTAAAGAGAAAAAGGAGTTGGTCAAGAGAAAAAGAAATAGGCAATAAAAGGAAAAATAAAATAGGCAGAAGCATAAAAAAACACAGAGTTCCTGGTTCTGGACAAGATGGAACAAGCACATTTTACTCTATTGCTCCCACTAATTACAACAACAAAATGCATAAAATAATTATGGGAAAAAAAACATTAAAAGGTAAAGAATAAAGTTAGAGACTTCTGACTAGTTAGAGACTTTAGAGACTGAGGGATCTCCTAGAGCATCCTGGAATTAGAATCACAAATGGACACATACCAAAAAAGCCCAAGGAAAGCATAAACCTGTTTTTTCTCTATAGTCAAAGGACCAGGAAGAAGAAAGGTCTGCAGATGTTAGCTCTGCAACTATGCCCATCTCTCCCACTTCCCACTAGGCTTTGTGAAGACTGTGGGTGATGCTTTGTCAACCATCCCCACCCTTCAGATGAGAGTTGAACTAACTCTCCCCACCAGGTGCTCCAAAGGAGGTTGGGTGCAGTCCTGTTGACCATACTCACTCTGCAGTGCTGTAAGCAGGGGCCATGCCCTTCCTTCTCCCCACTGTGCTCTGTAGAGACTTTGAGAAGAATATTCTCAATCATCCCTGCCTACACTAAGTGAACAACAAATAGGTAGCAAACTAGCACCTTTGAACTAGAGAATGGGGGCAAAGCTACAGAGCAGACAATGCTGGAGAAAGTGGTTCTCTAAATCTGTGTACTTAAAGTCCTGGTAGGTTCCAACCAACCCTTGCATGGCATTGACCAGAATCAGTACAGCAAATGGTTTGAGAACAGAACTATGGTATGTAATGCCCCTCAGGTTTCAAATTGGCCTTGGGGTAGCACACAAACAGAGCTAACCACAATAGCACAGAAGAGTCTCTGAAAACTAAACTGACATTTGACTCACAGTCCACAAAATGGTCCGAGTTGCATTCTAAACCTAAATTGGTTGACTTTGACTGCTTGCTAAAATAGAAAATTTAAATGGCATTCAGAGGCTCATAACAATCTTCAAACTGTCTTTGACACAATCTAAAACCATTCATTCGACCAAAAAGTAGAAAAATCTCGAAGGAATGAGAAAAGACAATCAAAAGATACATAGACATGACACAGATGTCAGAATATCTGACATTGATTTTAAAGCAGCCCTAGAAGGAGGAGCCAAGATGGCCAAATAGACACAGCCAGGAGGAAGATCTTCCATGGACTTCAGGTAGACTGGCACATTTCAGCAAATCTTCAGAGGGAAGGCATTGAGAGTGGATGGAGGGAGGATGCAGTCACTGGGCTGAAGTAGAAGGAAGCAGAGAATCCTGGTTTTGCTGAGCACCAAGACTTGTTCTTGACTCCCAGAGACTACCGGAGAAGAGGAGAGTTGAACAAGTGAGGACTGGGCCACTCTTGCCACAAACCTGCAGAATTCCAGCAGCAAGAGATTTCGCAACTGCCATGGACACTTGAGTGAGGAGGGAGAACTGCTTAGAGAAGTGGAAAAGGAAGGACTCCGGCCTGTACAGATCACAGAGGGTTTGGTGCAAGAATGTCTATAGTGGAGTACAGCCAGCAACATCCATAGCCCAAGGCTTGCCATACTCTTCAAGGGGACTTTAACTTTAGGGTGACTGGTGGACATGGACAGAGTAGGGTAGTTTTGCCTAAAGGATGGGGCCAGACTGCTATGATTGCCTCTCTGTCTGCTGACCTATCATGGAACCCCAGCATGGCCACACCCTCCTGCAGTGCAGTTTCAGATGCACCAGAGTGGTTTCTGTGGGCTCTCATTGCAGCTTCTTTGACAGCAGACCATCACACTTGCCCATCAGAGAGCTCCAGCAGACCAGTTCCACCAATGTGCACCAGCCTAACTTCAGCCTTTCTTCACTATGGCATAACCCTGCTGCTTTGCTGGCATGTACTCTCCCATGCCCATCCCCCAACCACTTTGCTGGTACATGCCAATGGGGAGACCTTGCCACTTCCGCCCTGACAGCACATGGGTGCGTGTGCACTGGTCTGCACCATCACTGTTAGCACAAGTGTACCTCAGTGCCCCTACACCTCACTGACACACAGGCATCCTGCTGCTCCACCAATACTAGTGCAAATGTGAGCACTGATGCTGGTATTTATGTGACCACCAGTACCTGCTGTGCTGCTGCAGATACTAGTAGTTGCATGCAAGCATGGATCCTTCTGCGACTGACATGAAGGAGGACTTTGATCTGCAATACCCATGAGATTGTTATGGGCAGGAGACTGGGAACATCTTGGCCCCTCCAGCACAACAGGTTCCAAACCATGAGGTGCTAAAGAACAAAGCCAGAGTACCAGCCCCCGAGAGTTAAAGCACACAGATGAGGAGTGCTGAGCCAAGTCTTTTCTTCTCTAAAATCTTCCAAAAATGAAGCCAGTTTAATGAGCCCAACTTATACCAGAATTAAGTCCCCAAGGGCATCAAGATAAAAGCAAGAAACCCCATCTGAAGGACAGCAACTTCAAAGACTGAAGGAACATCAGCCCACACAGATGAGAAAGAGCCAGTGAAAGATGTCTGGCAACTCAAAAAAAAAAACATGACCACACTACTTCAACAGCAAAGATTCTTAACCAGGGTGAACTGGCTAAAATGACAGACTTAGAATTCAGAATATCGATAGGAATGAAAATCATCAGGATTCAAGAGAAAGCTAAAACTCAATACATGAAACATTAAGGAATACAATAAAACAATACAAGAGCTGAAAGATTAAACGGCCATTTAAGAAAGAATCAAACTGATGTGATAGAGTTGAAAAACTCATGTCAAGAATTTTATGATACAATCACAGGTTGTAAAACAAAAACAGAATAGACAAAGCTGAGGAAAGAATGTCAAGGCTCAAATCACAAGCATTCCTATACACCAATAACAGACTTAAAGAGAGCCAAATCAAGAACAAACTGCCATTCACAATTGCTACAAAGAGAATAAAATACCTAGGAATACAACTAACAAGGAATGTAAAGGACCTGTTCAAGGAGAACTACAAACCACTACTCAACGAAATAAGAGAGGACACAAACAGATGGAGAAACATTCCATGTTCATGGTTAGGAAGAATCAATATTGTGAAAATGGCCATACTGCCCAAAGTAATTTACAGATTCAACGCTATCCCCATCAAGCTACCAATGACCTTCTTCACAGAACTGGAAAAAACCACCTTAAACTTCATATGGAACCAAAAGAGAGCCCGCATAGCCAAGTCAATTCTAAGCAAAAAGAACAAAGCAGGAGGCATCACACTACCCAACATCAAACTATACTACAAGGCTACAGTAATCAAAACAGCATGGTACTGGTACCAAAACAGAGATATAGATCAATGGAACAGAACAGAGGCGTCGGAGGTGACACAACATATCTACAACCACCCGATCTTTGACAAACCTGACAAAAACAAGCAATGGGGAAAGGAATCCCTGTTCAATAAGTGGTGCTGGGAAAACTGGCTAGCCATATACAGAAAGCAGAAACTTGACCCCTTCCTGACACCTTACACTAAAATTGACTCCAGATGGATTAAAGACTTAAACATAAGACCTAACACCATAAAAACCCTAGAAGAAAACCTAGGCAAAACCATTCAGGACATAGGCGTAGGCAAGGACTTTATAACCAAAACACCAAAAGCATTGGCAACAAAAGCCAAAATAGACAAATGGGACCTGATCAAACTCCACAGCTTCTGCACAGGAAAAGAAACAGTCATTAGAGTGAATCGGCAACCAACAGAATGGGAAAAAATTTTTGCAGCCTACCCATCTGACAAAGGGCTGATATCCAGAATTTACAACGAGCTAAAAAAGATTTACAAGAAAAAAACAAACAAGCCCATTCAAAAATGGGCAAAGGATATGAACAGGTACTTTACAAAAGAAGACATACATGAGGCCAACAAACATATGAAAAAATGCTCATCATCACTGGTCATTAGGGAAATGCAAATCAAAACTATGTTGAGATACCATCTCACGCCAGTTAGAATGGCAATCATTAAAAAATCTGGAGAAAACAGATGCTGGAGAGGATGTGGAGAAATGGGAACACTTTTACACTGTTGGTGGGAGTGTAAATTAGTTCAACCATTGTGGAAGACAGTGTGGCGATTCCTCAAGGACCTGGAAATAGAAATTCCATTTGACCCAGCAATCCCATTACTGGGTATATATCCAAAGGATTATAAATCGTTCTACTATAAGGACACATGCACACGAATGTTCATTGCAGCACAGTTTACAATAGCAAAGACCTGGAACCAACCCAAATGCCCATCGATGATAGACTGGACAGGAAAAATGTGGCACATATACACCATGGAATATTATGCAGCCATCAAAAACGATGAGTTCGCGTCCTTTGTAGGGACATGGATGAACCTGGAAACCATCATTCTCAGCAAACTGACACAAGAACAGAAAATCAAACACCACATGTTCTCACTCATAGGTGGGTGTTGAACAATGAGAACACATGGACACAGGGAGGGGAGCACTATACACTGGGGTCTGTTGGGGGGGAGAGGGGGGGATAGAGGGGGTTGGGGAGTTGGGGAGGGATAGCATGGGGAGAAATGCCAGATATAGGTGAAGGGGAGGAAGGCAGCAAATCACACTGCCACATATGTACCTATGCAACAACTTTGCATGTTTTTCACATGTACCCCAAAACCTAAAATGCAATTAAAAAAAAAAAAAAAAAAAGAATGTCAAGGCTCAAAAACATGTTCTCCAAAGTAACTCAATCAAATCAAAATTAAGAAAAAAATAATAAATAATAAACCTCATGAGGAATATGGGATTACATAAAGAAATCGAGTCTACCATTAATTAGTGTCCCTGAAAGAGACAGAAAGAAAGCAACTTAGAAAATATGCCTTTGTATATTATCCATAAAAATTTCCATAAAAATTTCAAGATTGAAATTCAGGAAATGCAGAAAACCCCTGTGAGATACTATATAAGATGACCATCCTGAAGATACATGGTCATCAGATTCTCCAATGTCAAAATAAAATTTAAAAAATGTTAAAGGTAGCTAGACAGAAGGGGCAGATCACTTATAAAGGAAACCTCATCAGGCTAATGGTAGATAATTCAGCAGAAACCCTAAAATACAGAAGAGATTGGGGGCTTGTATTTAGCATTCTTAAAAAAAGAAATGTGGCAATTCATCAAGGATCTAGAACCAATAACACCATTTGACTCAGCAATTCCATTACTGGGTATATACCCAAAGGATTATAAATCATTCTACTATAAAGACACATGCACTAGTATGTTTATTGCAGCACTGTTCACAGTAGCAAAAATTTGGAACTGCATCAATGATAGACTGGATAAAGAAAACATGGCACATATACACTATGGAATACTATGCAGCCATAGAAAAGGATGAGTTCATATCCTTTGCAGGAACACGAATGAGCTAGAAACTATTACTAGCCACAAACTAATACAGGAACAGAAAACTGAACACCACATACTCTCATTCATAAGTGAGAGTTGAACAATGAGAACACATGGACACAGGGAAGGGAATATCACACACTGGGGCCTGTCAGGGATGGGGGCCTAGTGGAGGGATAGCATTAGGAGAAATATCTCATGTAGATGATGGATTGATGGGTGCTGCAAACCACCATGGCACATGTATATCTATGTAACAAACCTGTATGTTCTGCACATGTATCACAGAACTTTAATAAATAAATAAACTTGGAAGATGGGGCAAGATGGTGGAATAGAAGTCTCCATGGAATATTCCCCATGAAAGGATACCAATTTAACAGATACCTACACCAAAAGTATCTTCATACAAATCAACACTCAGGTGAGCACAAACAGTAACTTGTTTTAACTTCATATCACTTGAAAAGATAGGAAAAAAAAATTAAAATCTCTGAAACCACGCTTCCCCCATCCTCCAGCAGTGACAGCATGACACAGAGAGCATTTCTATGCACTGGGCAGTGGAAGAACTCAGCAATTGTGAGGCATGAAACTCAATGCTGCCCTGTTATATCAGAAAGCAAAACCAGACCAAACTAAGGTAATGCCTGCCCATAGAGGGAACATTTAAACCAACCTTTCTTTCAAGATCTGAAACATGGCAAGAATGCACACTTTCACCACTATTATTCAACATGGTACTCAAAGTTCTAGCTAGAGCAGTCAGAGAGAGGAAAACAATAAGTGCATCCAATTCAGAACAGAAAAAGGTCAAATTATCCTTGTTTGCAAATAATATATTATATCTGGAAAAAACTAAGAAGTCTACCAAAAAATTATTAGAACTGATAAACAAATTCAGTAAAGTTGCAAGAGATTAAAATCAACATATGAATTCAGAATTATTTATATATGCTGTGAAAGGAAAATAAATCTTAGGATTCCAAATTATTAAGCCAAGTAAAAAGTTATGCTGGGAACTATCAGGCAAACCTGCCTCTTATTTTATTCCTAAATAAGATAGCTACAAAGATAAAAAGCTGCATTCCTCCCTCACAAGGGAGTTGCCCACGAGGAAATTCTTTGTGGACAAAGGATAGACAAAATTTAGTTATTACTCTGAGGCTCACCTGAGATAAATGCATATCTGATTGTTTCTTCTGCCCTATTGTTTATGTAAAAATGTAGATTAACTGAGCCAGATTAAATGGTGTATTCAGTGGAAGGATGATCAAAGACTCAAAAAAATGCAACCTTTTGTCTCTTATCTACTTCTCACCTGGAAGCCCCCCACCCTATTACTTTAAATTTTACCACCTTACTGAACCAAACCAATGTACATATTGATTGATGTCTCATGTCTCCCTAAAAATGTATAAAAGCTAGCTGTACCCTGATCACCTTGGGTACACGTCTTCAGGACCTCCTGATGTTGTGTCATAGGTACATCCTTAACCTTGGCAAAATAAACATTGATACTTTTTGGTTTACAATGCCAATAGTGAACCATCTAAAAAGGAAATGAGAAATTAATGTCATTTACGATAACTACAAATAAAGTTAAATACTTAGGAATTAACCAAAGAAGTGACAGATCTTGCTATGAAAACTATATAACACTGACCCAAGAAATTGAAGAGGACACCAAATATGGAAAGATATGTCATGTTCATAGATTAGAACATACTGTCCATACTACTTGAAGTAGTGTACGGATTCAATGCAATCCCCATCAAAATACTAATGACATTCTTCACGGAGATTAAAAAAAAATACTATCCTAAATTTATTTGGAAACACAAAACATCCAGAATAGTCAAAGCTATCTTGAACAAACAGAAAAATGTGGAGGAAACGCATTACATGACTTCAAATTATACTACAGAGCTATAGTAACCAAAATAGCATAGTATTGGAAACAGACACAAATACCAATGGAAGAGAATAGGGAACCCAGAAATAAATCCACACACTGATAGTGAACTGATTTTCAAAAAAGCTGCCAATAACATCCTGGGTAAGACAATCTCTTCAATAAATGATGCTGAGAAAACTGGATATCCATATGCAGAGGAATAAAACTAGACCCTTATCTCTCACCAAATAGAAAAATAAAATGCATTAAAGACTTAAATCTAAGACTTTGAACTATGATACTACTACAAGAAAACTTTGGGGAAACTCTTCAGGACACTGATGTAGGCAAAAGTTTCTTGAGTAGATAAACAGAAATGGGATCATATTTAGTTAAAAAGCTTCTGCACAGGAAAGAATACAATAAAAAAAATTGAAAAGACAACCCACGGAATGGGAGAAAATATTTGCAAACTGCCTATCTGACAAGGGCTTAAAATACAAAATATATAAGGAGCTCAAACAACTCTATAGGAATAAATCTTATAATTCCCATTTTTTTGATGGGCAAAATATTTGAATAGCTGTTTCTCAAAAGAAAACATAAGTATGCCAAATAGGCATAAGAAAAAGTACTCAACATCCCACTGATCATCAGAGAAATGCAAATCTAAACTATCATGAGATATCATCATACCCCAGTTTCAATGGCTTTCATCCAAAAGACAGGCAATAACAAATGCTGGTAAGAATGCAGAGAAAAATAGAACCATCGTATGCTGTTGGTGGGAATTATAAATCAGAACAATCACTATGAAGAAAACTTTGGAGGTTTCTCAGAAAACGAATGAATAGATCTACCTTGTGATTCAACAATCCCGCTGCTGAATATCTACCCAAAGGAAAGGAGATAAAAATATGGAAAAGATATATACACTTGCATGTTTGTTGCAGCACTGTTCACAATGGACAGTACTTGAAAGCAACCTAACAGATGGCCGGTATTTGAAGCAACTTAACCCTCTGCCCATCAACAGATAAATGGATAAAGAAAATGTAGTACTTATACACTATCAAGTACTATTCAGTCTTAAAAAGGAATGAGATCCGGTTATTTGAAATATGATGAAATAAAACTAGAGGTCTTGATGGCCTTTACCATTTGGTACATTTTTGCAGTGCCTGGTACTTGTTGTTCCTTTCCAGGTTTAGTGCTTCCTTCAGGTGCTGTTGTAAGGCAGGCCTGGTGGGGACAAAATCTCTCAGCATTTGCTTGTCTGCAAAGGATTTTATCTCTCCTTCGCTTATGAAGCTTAGTTTGGCTGGACATGAACTTCTGGGTTGAAAGTTCTTTTCAAGGATGTTGAATATTGGTCCCCACTCTCTACTGGCTTGTAGGGTTTCTGCTGAGAGATCCACTGTGAGTCTGATGGGCTTCCCTTTGTGGGTAACCTGATCTTTCTCTCTGGCTGCCCTTAGCATTTTTTCCTTCATTTCAACCTTGGTGAATCTGATGATTATGTGCCTTGGGGTTGCTCTTCTTGAGGAATATCTTTGTGGTGTTCTCTGTATTTCCTGAATTTGAATGTTGACCTGCCTTGCTAGGTTGGGAAGTTCTCCTGGATAATATCCTGAAGAGTGTTTTCCAGCTTGGATTCATTCTCCCCTTCACGTTCAGGTACACTGATCAAACATAGATTAGGTATTTTCACATAATCCTGTATTTCTTGGAGACTTTGTTCATTTATTTTCATTCTTTTTTCTCTCATCTTGCCTTCTCATTTTATTTCATTGAGTTGATCTTCAATCTCTGATATCCTTTCTTCTGCTTGATTGATTCAGCTTTTGAAGCTTGTGTATGTTTTGCCAAGTTCTCATGCTGTGTTTCTCAGCTCCATCAAGTCATTTATGTTCTTCTCTAAGATGGTTATTCTAGTCAGCATTTCATTTAATCTTTTTTCTAGGTTCTTAGTTTCTTTGCATTGGGTTAGAACATGTTCCTTTAGCTCATTTTCTACAATGCAAAAGATAAAATACCTTGTTATGACTCAAAATTGGATGACAATTGGTTCATACATCAATTTTGGTGGAATTGGCATTTTCATGATGCATAATTTAAGCATTTGAGGCTATAACATGTACTTCCATTTGTTTGAGTATTCTGTGTTTCAGTGTAATTCAATGTATTTCTTCTCAGTGCCTCCCTTATTATATGCACTCCTGAGTTTTTAAAATAATTACTGGATTTTCAATAGCATGTTCCTCTTTCAGGATATAAAAGAAACTAATACTTTTTGTTTATTTACTTTGTATTCAACAATTTTACCAAATTACCTTATTTTTCCAATAGGTTTTTAATAGATTTTCTCAGGTAGACATTCATGCTATCAGCAACAGTGCTCTCGTTTGTCTGTTATTTTCCAACAGTTATAACAAATTTTCATTTACTCATTTTACTACATTTTCCACAATCTTCCAGAAGTCGTTGGATAATAATAGAAATAAAAGGCATTCCTATGTGCTCTCTGATTTTTCTTGAAATTACTTTAGCATTTGGCTTTTTAGGCTGCACTTGGTATTCATTTTAGGAGAGTGCTTTTTGTTTTCTTTGTTTTGAGACTGGTTCTTGCTCTGTGCCCAGGCTGGAGTGCAGTGGTGCAATCCTAGCTCACGGCAGGCTCAACATCCTGGGTTCACGCAATTCTCTTGCCTCAGCCTCCCCAGTAGCTGGGACTACAGGCGTACGCCACCATATCCAGCTAATTTTGTTTATTTTTTGTAAAGATGGGATATTGCCATGTTGCCCAAGCTGCTTTCAAATGCTTGAGTTCAAGAAATCTTCCAAACTGGGTCTCCCAAAGAGCTGGGATTACAGGCACAGATCACGCACCTAGCTGGAGCAGAGAAGTTCGTTATTACCCAGCTTTTGAATCCTGCTTCTATCAATTTGTCTAACTCATTCTCCATCCAGTTTTGTTCCCTTGCTGCTGAGGAGTTGTGATCCCATGGAGGAAGAGAGGTGTTCTGGTTTTTTGTGATTTCATCCTCTTTGCACTGGTTTCTTCCCATATTCATGAATTTATCTACCTTTGGTCTTTGAAGTTGGTGACTTTCGGATGGGGTCTCTGCGTGGATGTCCTTTCTGATGATGTTGAAGCTATTTCTTTCTGTTTGTTAGTTATCCTTCTAACAGTCAGGTCCCCTGCTGCAGGACTGTTGGAGGTCCACTCCAGACCCTGCTTGCCTGGTTATCACACATGGGGGCATTAGAACAGCAAGGATTGCTGCCTGTTTTTTCCTCTGGGAACTTTGTCCCAGGAGGATACCCGCCAAATATCAGCCAGAGCTCTCCTGTACGAGGTGCCTCTTTGGATATACAGGGGTCAGGGAGCTACTTAAGGGGGCAGTCTGTCCCTTATCAGAGCTCAAGTGCTGTCCTGGGAGCTCTGTTTCTCCTTTCAGAGCTACTGGGAAGGTACGTTTATGTCTGCTGCAGCAGAACTCACAACCACCCCTTTTCCCAGGTACTCTGTTCCAGAAAGGTGGAGCTTTATTTACAAGTCCCTGATGGGCTGCTGCCTTTTTTCAGAGATGCGCTGCCCAGCAAGGAGAGAGTATAGTTACAGTCTTACTGCAGAGGTGTTGCTGAGCTGCCACAGGCTCCGCCCAGTTGCTGTGTGAACTTCCTTGTGCATTTGTTTACACAACTAAAGTTAGAACTGCTTCAGTAATGGCAGACTGCCTCAGTAATGGCAGACTGCCTCGGTAATGGGATGCTGCCTCAGTAATGGCCAAATTTCTTTCCCCCACTCAAACTGCTGTGCTGGCTGTGAAACTCCCAAACCAGTGGGATTCAGTCTGCTGGTATCCATGGGGGTGGGACCTGTTGAGCCAGATCACCTGGCTCACCGCCTTCAGCACCCTTTCTCTGGAGTGTATGGACAGCTCTGTCTCACAGGCACTCCAGGTGCCAGCCAAAACAGCCACTCAGATTTGTGCTGGAGAACCATGGCTCCAGCTGAATCGGCCACCCAAATTTGTGCTGGAAACCCATGGCATCTGTTGGCCCAGCAGGAATCTTCTTGTCTGTGGGCTGCAAAGACCTCAGGAGAAGTACAGCATCCAAACTGGAGCGAGTGCTGGAGTGGCTGGAAAAGTCCCCAGTGGCCTCCATTGGGTGTGTGTGTGGGGATCCTTCAGCACTTCCCAGCTGAGGCAGCACCCTACACTACCTTGGTTTGCCCTCCTTGGGCTACACTCACAGTCCAACCAGTCCCATTGAGCTGAAACTGGTACCTCGGTTGGAAATGCAATCACTTGCCTTCTGTGTCGCTCTTGCTGGGAACTGCACTCTGGAGCTGTTCCTATTCAGCCATCTTGGCAGAGAGGATGTGGAGAAATAGGAATGCTTTCACTCTGTTGGTGAAAGTGCAAATTAGTGCAACCATTGTGGAAGACAGTGTGGCAATTCCTCATTCCTCAGGGACCTAGAAATAGAAATCCCATTTGACCCAGCAATCCCATTCCTGGGTATATATCCAAAGGATTATAAATCGTTCTATTATAAAGACACATGTACATGTATGTTCATAGTGGCACTGTTTACAATAGCAAAGACATGGAACCAACCCAAATGCGTATCAAAGATAGACTGGATAAAGAATATGTGACACATATATACCATGGAATATTATGCAGCCATAAAAAAGGATGAGTTCGTGTCCTTTGCAGGGACTTGGATGAATCTGGAAAACATCATTCTCAGCAGGCTGACACAAGAACAGAAAACCTAACATGAACAAACACCACATGTTCATAAGCGGATGCTGAACAATGAGAACACATGGACAAAGGGAGGGGAACATCACACACTGGGATCTGTTGTGGGTAGGGGGCTAGGGGAGGGATAGCAGAGGATGGGGAGATTGGGGAGGGATAACATTAGGAGAAATACCTAATGTAGATGACAGAAGGATGCAGGCAGCAAACCACCATGGCATGTGTATACCCATGTAACAATCCTGCAAGATCTGCGCATGTACCTCATAACTTAAGAAAAAAAAAACAAAACTAGAAGTCTCTATTTGCTAGAGGTCTTTAATAGCAATTAAAAGGTTGCTATTTTAATTTCAGACCAAACAGACAGATATGTTAAGTGAATTAAGCCAGGGAGAGAAAAACAATCATCACATGTTTTCACTTATTTTTGGGATATAAAAATCAAAACAATTGAACTTAAGGAGAGAGAGTAGAAAGATGATGACAAGAAATTGGGCTGATTTTTGTAGGGAGTGGGAGGGAGGTGGGGATGGTTGGGGGTACAAATGTTAATTATATTCAGTTATTTTTATGTGTACAATTACATTACTATTGATTACAGTCACCCTGTTGTGCTATCAAATATGAGCCCTTATTCATTTATTCTAAGAGTAGAATAAATGTGACATGACACAAAGGATAAATATTTAAGGGGATGCACAACCTCTTTGTCATAATACAATTATTACTTATTGAATACCTGTATGACAGTATCTCATGTACCCCCAAAACATATACACCTACTGTGTCCCCACAAAAATTTTTTTAAAAATTTAAGAAAATACATTTCAACCAAGAATTTCATATCCAGCCAAACTAAGCTCCATAAGCAAAGGAAAACCTAAAATTCTCTTCAGATAAGCAAATGCTAAGGGAATACAGCAGAACTGCTCTTAAGAGGTCTTTAAAGGAGTTCTACATATTGAAAGAAAAGAGCATCATAAGCTACCACAGTAACATACTTATGTATAAAAACCATTAACAACATGAAGCAACTACACAATCAAGTCTACATAATAAGAAGCTAAAAACAGGACAAAATCAATTCCACACATATTAATTTTAACCTTGAATGTAAATGTGTGAAATGCTCCAATTAGGAGGCACAAGTTGGATAAAGATGCAAAGCCCAATTGTATTCTATGTTGGAGAGACCTATCTTGCATGCAATAACACCAATAGGATCAAAGTAAAGAAATGGAGAAAAATCTACAAAGCATGTAGAAAACAGAAAAAAGGAAAGGTTGATATTTTAATTTCATACCAAATATTAATCCAACAAGCAAAGAAGTTAAAGAAGGGTATTATTACATAATGATAACAGTTCAATTCAACAAGAAAATCTAAGTATCTGACACACACACATACACACACACACACGCGCATATACACTCAACACAGGAGCACACCAATTTATAAAATAAATTCTTAGAGACCTATGAAGACACATAGATAACCATAAAATAATAGTGGGAGACTTCAACTGCACACTGACATTATTAGACAGATTATCAGGCAAAAAACTAATAAAGATATTTGGGACCTGAAGTTGATACTTAAGCCAATGGGCCTAACAGACATTTACCGAACCTTCCACCCAAAAACAGTAGGGTATGCATCTACGCAAAGCACATACTCTAAAACTGACTACACAATCTGCCACAAAGCAATTCTCAGCAAATTCAAAGAAACAAAAGCACACCAACCACACTCTTGGAGCACAGTGCAAAATAAAAATAAAAATCAAGACCAAGTAGATTGATCAAAACCACAGAATTATATGAAAATAAAACAACCTGTTTCTGAATAACAATTAGTTAAACAATGAAATTAAGGCAGAAATCAAGAAGTTCTTTCAAATTACTGAGAACAAAGATACAACATACTAGAATCTCTGGGACACAGCTAAGGCAGTGTTAGGAAAGAAGCTTATAGTGCTAAATGACCACATCAAACATTATAAAGATATCATATCAACAACCTAACAACACACCTGAATGAATTCGGAAACAAAGAGCAAACCAGTGCCTAAGCTAGCAGAAGACAAGAGATAACCAAAATCAGAGCTGAACTGGAGGAAATTGAGCCACTCAAAGTCATACAAAAGATAAATGAACTCAGGGTTGTTTTTTTTTTAAAGAATAAATAAGGCTTATAAATCATTAGTTAGATTAATTTTTTAAAAGAGGACATCTGAATAAACACAATCAAAAATGGCAAAAGGGACATTACCACAGACCCCACATAAATACGAAAACATAACTATAAACAGTTCAACAAGAAAATCTAAGTATCTGAGGAGCACACCAATTTATAAATTGACTTCTTATGTTACTATAAACACCACTGTGCACAAAAACTAGAAAACCTAGAAGCAATGGGTAAGTTCTGGAAAGATACAACCTTCCAATATTAAACAAGGAAGAAACTGAATCCCTAAAGAGACCAAAAAGTGAGTTCTAAGACTGAATCAATAATAAAAAACCTAAAAAGAAGAAAAATCCCAGGACCAGACGAATACACAGCCAAATTCTACCAGATGTACAGTGAAGAGCCAGTACCATTCTGGCTGAAACTATTCCAAAAAATTAAGAAAGCTGGACTGCTCCCCAATTTATTCTATGAAACCAGCATTATTCTAATACCAAAACATGGCAGAGACACACACAAAAAAACTTTAGGCCAAAAATCCTCTACAAAATATTAGCAATTGAATTCCAGCAGCACATAAAAAAAGCTAATCCACCACAATGAAGTAGACTTTATCCTTGGGATGCAAGCTTGATTCAACATCTACAAACCAATACATGTGAATGATCACATAAACAGAACTAAAAACAAAAATCACATGATTATTCCAGTAGATGCATAAAAGGCTTCCAATAAAATCCAACATCCCTTCATATGAGAAACCCTCAACAAGCTAGGCATTGAAGAAATATACATCAGAGGCCAGGCGTGGTGGCTCAGGCCTGTAATCCCAGCACTTTGGGAGGCCGAAATGGGTGGATCATAAGGTCATGAGTTCAAGACCAGCCTGGCCAACATGGTGAAACCCTGTCTCTACTAAAAATACAAAAACTGGCTGGGCATGGTGGCATGTGCTTGTAATCCCAGCTACTCAGGAGGCTGAGGCAGGAGAATTTCTTGAACAGGAACCCAGGAGGCAGAGGTTGCAGTGAGCCGAGATTGTGCCACTGTGCTCTAGCCTGGGCTACAAAGCTGACGGAAAGGAAAGGAAAGAGGAAAGGAAAAAGGAAAGAAAAGGGAGAGAAGGAATCCATCAAAATAATAACAGTCATTAAGAGTCATCTATGAGAAACCCACAGCCAACATTACTGAATGGGCAAAAGCTAGAAGCATTTCCCCTGAGACCTAGAGGAAGACAATGATGCCCACCCTGACTACTACTATTTAACATAGTACTGGCAGTCCTAGCCAGAGCAATCAGGTAAGAGAAAGAAATAAAAAGCATCCAAATAGAGAGGAAGTCAAACTATCTCTGTTTGCAAACAATGTCATTTCATATCTAGAAAACCCCATAGTCTCTACCCAAAAGTTCTTAGATCCAACTTAACACACACACAGACACAGACACACACAGACACAGACACACAGACAGACAGACAGACAGACACACACACACACACACACACACATAAACTTCTGTAAACTTTCAGGATACAAAATTGATGTAGAAAACTTAGCAGCATTTCTTTACACCAACAACATCCAAGCTGAGAGCCAAATCAAGCTGAATGCAATCACATTCACAGTAGCCACACAAAGATTAAAATACCTAGGAATGCAGCTCATCAGGAGGATAAAAGATCTATAAAATGAGAATTGCAAAAAACTTCTCAAAGAAATCAGAGATGACACCAAGAAATGGAGACAATTTCATGTTCATGGATAGAAGAAAATATCATAAAATGGCCATGCTTCCCAGAGCAATGTACAGATTCAATAATATTTCTATCAAATTGCCAATGGCAATGTTCATAGAATTAGAAAAAATAATCTTAAAGTTGATATGGAACCAAAAAAGCACAAATAGCCAATACAATCATAGGCAAAAAGCACAAAATAAAGGTACCTCATCACTTGACTTTAAACAATACTACAATCCAACAGTAACCACAACAGCATGATACTGGTATAAAAACAGACACATAGACTAATGGAACAGAATAGAGTGCCCAGAAAAAAAGCTGTACACCTAAAACTCTCTGATATTCAACAAAGTCAATAAAAACAAGCTGTGGGGAAAGAACTCCCTATTTAATAAAGGAAGCTGGAATTTCTTGCTAGCCACATGCAGAATATTGAAACTATTCCCCTACATTTCATCATATAGAAAAATCAATTCGAGATGAATGAAAGACTTAAATGTAAATCCTGAAACTATAAAAACTCTGAAAGATAAACTAGAAGATACCATTCTGGACATAGGCCCTGGCAAAGATTTAAGGAGATATGAGTACTAATAAAAATGGGCAAACAGGACCTAATTAAAAAAGAGCTTCTGCACAGAAAAAGAAACTATCAACAGAGTAAACAGACAACCAAGAGAATGGAAGAAAGTGTTTGTAAACTATGCATCTGACAAAAGTCTAATATCCAGAATCTATAAGGAATGTAAACAAATAACAAGCAAAAAAAAAAAAAAAAAAGACCTCATTCAAAAGTGGGCAAAGGATATGAACAGCTTCAAAAGAAGACATACATACAGTCAATATGAATATGAAAAATGTTCAACATCACTAAATATTTAAAAAATGCAAATCCAAACCACAGTGAGAATACAGTCAATAAGAATATGAAAAATTCTCAATATCACTAGTCATTAAAAAAATGTAATTTGCGGATGGATGCAGCAAACCACCATGGCATGTGTATACCTATGTAACAATCCTGCACAATCTGCACATGTACCCCAGAACTTAAAGTATAATAAAAAAAATGCAAATCAAAACCACAATGACATACCATCTCATGCCAGGCAGAATGGTTATTATTAAAAAGTAGAACAATAACAGATGCTGGCAAGGTTGTGGAGAAAAGGGACAGCTTATACACTGCTGGTAAGAATGTAAATTAGATCAACCATTGAGGAAAGCAGTATGGTGATTTCTCAAAGAAGTTAAACTCAATCTACTATTGAACCCAGCAGTCCCATTATTGGTTATATACCCAAAGGAATATAAATTCTTCCTCCATAAAGACACATACATGTGTATGTTCATCACAGCACTATTCACAATAGCAAAAACATGGAATCAACCTAAATGTTCATCAATGGTAGACTGGAAAAAAAAATGTGTTAGATATATGCCACGAAATACTATGCAGTCATAAAAAAGAATGAGATGACATTTGCAGCAACATGGAGGGAGCTAGAGGCCATTATCTTTAGCAAATGAACAGAGGAATGGAAAGCCAAATACTGCATGTTCTCACTTAGAAGTTAGACCTAGTTTTTGTCGAGTTTGTCAAAGGTCAGATGGTTGTAGATATGTGGTGTTGCCTCTGAGGCCTCTGTTCTGTTCCATTGGTCTATATCAAAAGGATTCCCTGTTTAATAAATGGTGTTGGGAAACCTGGCTAGCTGTGTGCAGAAAGCTGAAACTGGACCCCTTCCCAACACCATACACTAAAATTAACTCCAGATGGATTAACGACTTAAACATAAGATCTAACACCATAAAAACCCTGGAAGAAAACCTAGGCAAAACCATTCAGGACACAGGCATAGGCAAGGACTACATCACTAAAACACCAAAAGTATTGGCAACAAAAGCCAAAATAGACAAATGGGACCTAATTAAACTCCAGAACTTCTGTATAGTAAAAGAAACAATCATTACAGTGAACCAGCAACCAACAGAATGGGAAAAAAATTTTTGCAATCTACCCATCTGACAAAGGGCTAACATCCAGAATCTACAAAGAACGAATATACATTTACAAGAAAAAAACGAACCCATCCAAAAGTGGGAGAAGGATATAAACAGACACTTTTCAAAAGGAAACATACATGAGGCCAACAAACATATGAAAAAATGTTCATCATCACTGGTCATTAGAGAAATGCAAATCAAAACCACATTGAGATACCATCTCACACCAGTTAGAATGGCGATCATTAAAAAATCTGGAGACAACAGATGCTGGAGAGGATGTGGAGAAACAGGGACACTTTTACACTGTTGGTGGGAGTGTAAATTAGTTCAACCATTGTGGAAGACAGTGTGGCAATTCCTCAAGGACTTAGAAATAGAAATTCCATTTGACCCAGCAACCCCATTACTGGATATATACCCAAAGGATTATAAATCATTCTATTATAAAGACACATGCACATGTATGTTCATTGTGGCACTGTTTACAATAGCAAAGGAAAATGTGGCACATATACATCATGGAATACTATGCAGCCATAAAAAACGATGAGTTCCTGTCCTTTGTAGGGACATGGATAAATCTGGAAACCATCATTCTCAGCAAGCTGACACAAGAACAGAAAATCAAACACTGCATATTCTCACTCATAGGTGGATGATGAACAATGAGAACACATGGACACAGGGAGGGGAACATCACACACTGGAGTGTGTTGGGGGGGCCAAGGGAGGCACAGTGGGGGGAAGGGGAGGTTAGGGAGGGATAACATGGGGAGAAATGCCAGATATAGGTGATGGGAGGATGTAGGCAACAAACAACATTGCCATGTATGTACCTATGGAACAATCCTGCATGACCTGCACATGTACCCCAGAACCTAAAGTACAATGAAAAAGGAAGGAAGGAAGGAAGGAAGGAACAGAGGGAGGGAGGGTGGGCGGGCTAAACATTGAATGAATTAACAGACACAAATAAGTGAACATACACCAGTACTTGAGGGTGCAGGGTAGGATGAGGATGAGAATCAAAAAACTACAAAGTACTATACTTATGACCTTGATAATGAATTCATCTGTACATGAAGCTCTCATGATGTGAAATTTACCTATATAACAAACCTGCACACATGCCCCTGAATCTAAAATAAAATTTTTTTAAAAAGTCCTCATAATTCTCTAACAAAAACAAATGGAACAAATAAAAAATTAGAAAGTCTCTACAAACAAAAGATTACTGAACAAAATAAAAATCATAAGTGAAAAATAAATAAAGTATTCACTGGATGGATTCAGTAGCAGAATAGAGATGACAGAAATCTAACACCAATCAATAGTAATGACCCAGTCTGAACAGAGAGAAATAAACTGAAACAGGAAATGAACAAAGTTTCAGTAACCTGTGAAACAATAACCAGGAAATGTTCAAATATTTAAAAGTAGACAAATACTTCTTTTTATTATTTTTTTATTACAATAGTTTTTGGGGTACAGCTGGGTTTTGGTTACAAAGATGAATAATTTAGTGGCAATTTCTGAGATTTTGGTGCACCCATCACCCAAACAGTATTCGCTGTACCCAATATGTAGTCTTTTATCCCTCACTCCCCACCCACACTTTTCTTCCAACTCCCCAAAGTCCATTCTGTCATTCAAACGCTTTGCATCCTCATAACTTAGCTCCCACTTAGAAGTGACAACATACAGTATTTTTTTTCATTCCTGAGTTACTTCACTTAAAATAATGGACTCTACACTCCATCCAGGTTGCTGCAAATGCCATTATTTTATTCTTTATTATGGCTAATATTCCTTGGCATGCATACATGCATATATACATATATATGCATGCCAAGGTATATGTACATATATACACGCATATATATGCACATATATGTACATACATATATGTGCATATATACATATACATACATACAGAAAATGTGTATATATACATATGGAAAATGTGTATATATGCACACACATATGTATGTTTATATACACATATGTACATATATGTGTGTGTGTATGTGTGTATGTACATATGTGTATGTTTTATGTGTGTATATAAACACATGCACACACATATACACACATTTTCTTTATCCCTGGTTGATGGTTGATGAGCATTTAGGCTGGTTCCATATGTTTGCAGTTGCGAATTGTACTGCTGCCAACATGTGTGTACAAGTATCTTTTCCATATAATAACTTCTTTTCCTCTAGGTAGATATTCAGTAGTGGGATTGCTGAATTGTAGTTCTTGTACTTTTAGTTCTTTAAGGAATCTCCATGCTGTTTTCCACAGTGGTTGTATTAGTTTACATTTCTTCAAACAGTGTAAAAGTGTTCCCTTTTCACCACATCCACACCCCTCACCACACATCCACCCACATTCTACTCTCTTGGATCTTCTCTATTTTCTTATTAGTCTAGCTAGTGTCTATTTCTCATTTTTTCAAAAGACCAGCTCCAGGATTCATTGATCTTTTGAATTTTTTTTTTTTTTTTTGGCAATGCAGTATTTAGTTGCATCACAACTGAAATGACTAGAAAATTAAGAGCAAACCAGCCCCAAAACTAGCAGAGGACAAGAAATAACTAAAATCAGAGCTGAACTGAATGGTTTTTTTTTGTTTTTTTTTTTTTTTTTCAATGCATTTTAGTTCTTGTCTTCTGCTAGTTTTGGGGCTGGTTTGCTCTTAGTTTTCTAGTTACTTTAATTGTGATGTTAGGTTGTCAATTTTAGATTTTTTTAAATCTTTTTTGATATGTGTGTCTACTGCTGTAAATTTCCCTCCTAACATTGCCTTAGCTGTTTCCCAGAGAATTTGGTATATTGTATCTTTGTTCTCATTAGTTTCAAACAACATCTTGATTTCTGCCTTAATTTCACTATTTACCAAAAAGTCATTCAGAAGGAGGTTAATTTTTTTTTTTCATACAAGCTGAGTTTTTTTTTTTTTTTTTTTGGTACTCTAAGTTCTGGGGTACATGTGCAGATCATGCAGGATTGTTGCATGGGTACATACATGGCAATGTGGTTTGCTGCCTCCATCACCCTGTCACCTACATCTGGCATTTCTCCCCCACGTTATCTCCCCCTGACCTCCCCACCCCGCACTGTCCCTCCCTTACCCCCTTCAATAGACCCCAGTGTGTGATGCTTCCCTCCCTGTGTCCATGTGTTCTCACTGTTCAACACCCACCTGAGTGAGAATATGTGGTGTTTGATTTTCTGTTCTTGTGTCAGTTTGCTGAGAATGATGTTTTCAGATTTATTCATGTCCCTACAAAGGACACAAACTCATCCTTTTTATGGCTGCAAAGTATTCTATGGTGTATATATGCCACATTTTCCTGTCCAGTCTATCATCGATGGGCATTTGGGTTGGTTCCAGGTCTTTGCTATTGTGAACAGTGCCACTATGAATATATGTGTGCATGTGTCTTTATAATAGAATGATTTATAATCCTTTGGTTATATACCCTGTAATGGGATTGCTGGGTCAAATGGAATTTCTATTTCTAGGTCCTTGAAGAAGTGCCACACTGTCTTCCACAATGGTTGAACTAATTTACACTCCCACCAACAGTGTAAAAGTGTCCCTATTTCTCCACATCCTCTCCAGCATCTGTTGTCTCCAGATTTTTTAATGATCGCCATTCTAACTGGCGTGAGATGGTATCTCAATGTGGTTTTGATTTACATTTCTCTAATGACCAGTGATGATGAGCATCTTTTCATAGGTTTGTTGGCTTCATATATGTCTTCTTTTGAAAAGTGTCTGTTCATATCCTTCCCCCACTTTTGGATGGGTTTGTTTTTTTCTTGTAAATCTGTTTTAGTTCTTTGTAGATTCTGGATGTTAGCCCTTTGTTAGATGGGTAGGTTGCAAAAATTTTTTCCCATTCTGTTGGTTGCTGATTCACTCTAATGATTGTTTCTTTTGCTGTACAGAAACTCTGGGATTTAATTAGTTCCCATTTGTCTATTTTGGCTTTTGTTGCCAATGCTTTTGGTGTTTTAGTCATCAAGTCCTTCCCTATGCCTATGTCCTGAATGAGTTTGCCTAGATTTTCTTCTAGGGTTTTTGTGGTGTTAGGTCTTATGTTTAAGTCTTTAATCCATCTGGGGTTAATTTTAGTGTATGGTGTCAGGAAGAGGTCCAGTTTCTGCTTTCTGCACACTGCTAGCCAGTTTTATTCCCTCTTTTTGTATTGTTTGGAATAGTTTCAGAAGGAATGGTACCAGCTCCTCTTTGTATGTCTGGTAGAATTCAGCTGTGAACCCATCTGCACCTGGACTTTTTTTGGTGGGTAGGCTATTAATTGCTGCCTCAACTTCAGTCCTTGTTATTGATCTGTTCAAGGTTTCAACTTCTTCCTGGTTTAGGCTTGGAAGGGTGCAAGTGTCCAGGAATGTATCCATTTCTTCCAGGTTTACCGGTTTATGTGCATAGAATTGTTTGTAGTAATCTCTGATTGTAGTTTGTATTTCTGTGGAGTCACTGGTGATATCCCCTTTATCGTTTTTATTGCATCTATTTGATTCTTCTCTCTTTTCTTTTTTATTAATCTGGCTAGTGGTCTATTTTGTTGATCTTTTCAAAAAACCAGCTCCTGGATTTATTGATTTTTTGAAGGGTTCTTTGTGTCTGTATCTCCTTCAGTTCTGCTCTGATCTTAGTTATTTCTTGTCTTCTGCTAGGTTTTGAGTTTTTTCCTGTCTTACTCCTCTAGCTCTTTCAATTTTGATGATAGGGTGTCAATTTTAGATCTTTCCTCAACTTCTCTGGTGGGCATTTATTGCTATAAATTTCCCTCTAGACACCACTTTAAATGTGTCCCAGAGAGTCTGGTACATTGTGTCTTTGTTCTCATTGGTTTCAAAGAACATCTTTATTTCTGCCTTCATTTCATTGTTTATCCAGTTAACATTCAAGAGCCAGTTGTTCAGTTTCCATGAAGCTGTACGGTTCTGAGTTAGTTTCTTAATTCTGGGTTCTAATTTGATTGTCCTGTGGTCTGAGAGACTGTTATGATTTCCGTTCTTTTGCAATTGCTAAGGAGTGATTTACTTCCAATTATGTGGGCAATTTTAGAGTAGATGCCTTGTGGTGCTGAGAAGAATGTATATTCTGTGAATCTGGGGTGGAGATTTCTGTAGGTGTCTATTAGTTCTGCTTGGTCCAGATCTGCATTCAAGTCCTGAATTTCCTTGTTGATTTTCTGTCTCGTTGATCTGTCTAATATCGACAGTGTAGTGTTAAAGTCTCCCACTATTATTGTGTGGGAGTCTAAGTCTCTTTGTAGGTCATTAAGAACTTGCTTTATGTACGTGGGCGCTCCTGTATTGGGTGCCTATATATTTAGGATCATTAGTTCTTCTTGATGCATTGATACTTTTACCAATACGTAATGCCCTTCTTTGTCTCTTTTGATCTTTGCTGGTTTAAAGTCCATTTTATCAGAGGCTAGGATGGCAACTCCTGCCCTTTTTTTGTGTTCCATTTGCTTGATAAGTCTTCCTCCATCCCTTTATTTTTAGCCTATGTGTGTTCTTGAATGTGAGATGGGTTTCCTGAATACAGCACACCGATGGGTTTTGACTGATTCTTAGGTTCCTTTTATTGGTTTTCAAGCTTCTCCTGAATCTTGATGATCTTTCTTTCTATTCATATTCTGAATTCTATTTATGTCATTTCAGCCACCTCAGCCTGTTTAAGAACCCTTGCAGAAGAACTAGTAGGGTCATTTGGAGGAAAGAAGACACTCTGGCTTTTTTAGTGGAGACTTCTTACATTGGTTCTTTCTTATCTTTGTGGGCTAATATTCCTTCAGTCTTTGAAGTTGCTGTCTGTTGATTTTTTTTTTCTTTTATCCTATTTCATGCCTGGAATTCTAATGTGATACAAGACGAGTTCAGTCAACTGATTTCATTCCTGGAAAATTTTAAGGTGCCAAGGCTCAGCTCAGGACTCCTGGACTACATGCTATAACTCCAGGAGATTGGTATCTGTCCCTTGCTTTGCTCTCTGACTCCTCAAGGTTAGGAAGCTGCTGTGCTGGAGAGGCCAAGTTGCTCCATACGACTGGTCACAACACTCTAATGGGTGCTGCCAGCAAAAGCACTTCATAGGGCAGTTACAGTAGGATCTGTCTTCATTCACATGGGCCGGCAGCAGTGCATGGTATATGCTCATCAGCTGTGGCAGGGTGCTAGCAGGTGCCAGCCTCTCTGTGGGCCTTCACAGTACAGCTTAGGTGGGCTAGTGCCCACCATGTGTATTTGTGCATATGACAGTGCTAGCATGAGGGTGGGGTGCTGGTGGGTGCAGGACTATGTGTACCCTCTGTGCACATTTCAGCAGGTGATAATGGACCACTCAGCATAGGGGTGGGTCTGCAGTTTTCTGTGCCTAGTTTCATGCTGGCAGCAGTGTCTTTGCATGGGCAAGGCACTGGTGGAGACAGGGCTGCTGGGCTTATGACTGCCAATACTCTGACACATTGGTGGTGCAGGCACACATGCACATTGGTGGGAAAAAGAAGGCAAGGTCTGCCTCTGCACACATGTGCCAGCAAAGTGATGTGAGTGGTGGCTATCAGCGATGGCATGCGGGCAAAGAGGCATGGGGAAGTCTGAAGTCAGGGAAAGGCATGGGTGGGCTGGTACATGTCTTCAGAGCTGCTCTATTGGAGCACTCTGCTGGTCAGGTGAGTTTGCCAGTACAGGAGCTATGATGTGGGACTGCAAAAGGTGCCTTGGGGCTTCACTGTAAGCAGGCAGTGGCCAGGCTGGGGCTCTGACAGTCCAGCAGACTAGGGGGTGCTCAGGTTGGATTAGCCCCATCTCAAGAGCAAGACTACCCTGCACAGTTCACATCTGACAGTTTCCCTAGGGCTGAAGTCTATGGGAGCAAGGCAAGCCTAGGGTCATGGATGATACTAGCCAAGCTCCTGTACAGATCTCCTGCACCGAACTGTCTGGATCTGCACAAACTGGAGTTTGCCCTGGTCACGGGATCTCCTCCTACTAGGATTCCAGAGACCCATGGTAAGAGTGGGTTGCTCCTTGCCTGTTTAACTCACCCCATATACATTAATCATTGGGGGCCAGGAATAAGGCCTGGTGCCTGGTAGCCCTGTGCAGGGTTCCCATCTTCCTCCACCCTTAGCCTAGCATCTGTGTTTTCCCTCTGTCCACTTTCAATTAAGGAGTTATTGTTTAATGGGTATGGAGGTTTTAGTGAGAATGATTAAAAATATTTAGGTATAGACAGTGGTGATGGTTATAAAACATTATGAATAAATGTAATGCCACTGAACTGTATACTTTCATAAAGGTTAAAATGAAAATTTTGTATTATATATATTTATCACAGTGGGAAATATTATAAAATAACTCCTTATACAGAAGATCTGTAAATTCACTTTTCAATGTAATTTTTCTATACTATGTTCATATAAGGAGTATATACATAGTTTGTTTATATAGATTACTTTTAATAAACTACTTCTAATTCAGATATATTTGTTTCATAGATTTTTATAAAGTTTAAATTTAAAGGCACAAAAGGATACAATTAAAAGATCTGGCTCCTTTGAATTTTGACTAAATTTTTAAAAAATATACTTAGTCATTTTCTGTGACACCACAGTTACTTCACTTATGTGAACAATGTGGTCTGTCATTTCCATTAATTTCCACATTCCTTTTGTAAGCAATATTGACAAAGATAATTACTTTAAAGAATGGAAACTGCATTGTGTCAAAAGGAGTGGGATGAAATATTAGAATATTTGCATATTCTCCAAAATGACATACTAATGAATTCTGGGTGGACTCTAATTTTGGTTGCTAAAGGTTGCCAGTGTTTCTGGGTGAACAGTATCATTGGAATTTACTTGAGTCTTTTTTTTAATTGAAGACATGAGATAAAACATTTTTCAATGTAGACTTGCAGGGTTTTTTAATAATAAGTTAACTAGTATTAATTTTATAGTATCAATAGTCCTATGCAGTTAAGAAATTCAAATAGAGCCTGGCTTGACCAGCAAATGTAAAATATCTCAAGTACAAACAATTTAGCATGCCAAATATCACTGAGATGGTACACTCTTTGGACCTTAACATTGGTTTGATTCCTTTTGAACCTCAGTATCTCACAGTGTTCACATGCATGGATTCCAGAATCAGTCAGCAGGCATTCAACTCCCAGCTCTATCATTTATTAGCTGCGGAATGCTGAGCAAGACACTTATTTTGTTTGTACCTCAATTTCCTCCCCTACAAAGGAGGAATAATTATAGGATAGGGACTGGGTTTGTGGGGACAGGGCTCAGTGGGCTTGTGCCTGCCAAGGCTCTGACAAAATGGTGGTGCAGGTGCACGTGTGCATTGGTGGGGAAGGGAAGGCAAGCAACATCAGCCTCTGCACACACATGTGCCAGCAAAGTAATGTGGGTGGTGGTCGTGGGCAACTAACTTAAAGCAGGCAAAGAATCATGGGAAAGGTATCACAGAACTAGGGTAAGGCTTAAATGTAAAGCATTTCAAACAGTATTTGGCACAGAGTAAATATACATAAGTGGTAGTTAACTTTTTCATAAAGTACATTTCTGTCCACATAACATTAATTAATGTTTAGAGTGTTACTTCAATCTTCTTGTGCTTAATAAAGCATTATTCTCCTTGCTACCAGGTTACTTGTCTTTTGCTAAAAGCATTCTTTTGTTCTCCAGCTCCAATCTGTTTATTTTAGAGATAAGTATTTCTCCACAGTTACCATAAGCTTTCCATGAATGGTGGTGCTATCTTTCTAACTAAATCATGACTCCTCTTTTTTGCAACCAGCATGTTTATTGTAGTACTATCAACAGATGGTGGTGCCAAGCATCATTTTACCACAAATGACAGGAATATTTTGTCTGGTTCTAGTTTATCTAAAAAGTTGTTGTAAGAAGCTTAGCAGTTACCACCATATCCAAAATCTTACATGTCTTTTGTTATCCTTAATATATCACAAATCATAGTTCATAATGTCTATTAGCTTCCTTTAAGAAAAAACATCTCAAGGAAAACCTCTAAGAGAATGATTTCTTTCAGTTATTTTTCTGCATTGTGTAACTTTTGAAAGTAAAACAGTGTCTGGTCCTTAAATTCCTATTTACTAACAATAATAGAAAATTATATAGTACAGATTAATATCATCAATAACTAGTATGTTCATTGGATTTCATAAATAATGGCAAATAACAGCATTTTAATGTATTTCTAAGTTAGAAAATGCTCTGAAATATTACTGTTTCCATTATACTTTCTGAAAAATCTCTTGAAAATATTTACCACTAAAATATAATTTGAATTCATCATGAATATGTCAATAATTTAAAATACTTCTGATTCTGAATGCAAGCTATCATCAGTGTTTTTTTACTTTACATAATTACTTCTATGTTAAATCTTTTTATCTTTTTATGTTAAATCTTTTCTATGTTTAACATAGATTTATCTTTATAAAAACATGTTTAACATATATTTATCTTTTTATCTTTAGCCCTCTGACTCAAATAATTAAGAGTATCAACTTTATTTAAATATAAGGTGACTATAAGGAATGCAATAATTTTACCAAGTGGCAAAGACAAGTTATATTAGGAGAGATGCCAATGAGAAAATAAAATTCCTGGACCTTTATTATTGCCTCAGATGAAATGGATATTATACCCATGTACCCATTAATTTCCCAAACATATACTGAAGGCTTCCTACAGCTTCATGACATATGGCATCAATATTTTAAAATGTATTCCTTTATAGATAGTGTTGACTTAGAAATGTTATCCCAATAAATCTCAGTTAAGAGATAGAGTTTCAGAGCAGAGCAGAATGTGCTTATTTAGTAATTGTTAAGATACTTTCTAACTGTCAAAAGGCTTCTTTTTTCTCCAAAATTCTATAAAGAAACTTTTTTGCAAATATTTTTCTCCCCAATATATCTGGTTTAAGTTATCTAAAAGTTAGGATTCTTATTTGAGACATGAAGAGCTTTTATTAGAAGCACAAATGTATTAGAAGATATAAACTTTTCCAGATTTATGAAAGAAATTTGTTTAATAAGATGTACTGTTTAATAATTTCAAAATTAAAATCAGTCTTTCCCTCAGCTTTACTTCTCAGCCATTGAGTTGTCTAATCCAAGTGCTTCTGAAATTCCTATCATATTTAGTTACAACGCATTTTCAGAAAATTTTACCATTATTTTACTAGCTTAATTGTCTTTGAGACCTGCCTTGCCATGTTTTGGATCAAAGAAACAATGAAAAGCAACTTGTTAAACTTCAAGGGCTTCTAGTAATAGAAACGTCAGTAATTTCGGCTTGTCTAAGGAGACTAAACAAAATAATGAACACATTAGGAAATAGTCATAAGACTTTCAAGCTTCAGAAATATTTACTTGATTGTTTTGAAAGATTGAAACATAGCAAACATGTTCTTGAGTTCAGATTTCTTTTTTTATTCTGTCTGAATCAAGCCGAAGTTAATAGTACACAGAAAGTCAGAAATTAGTTCTCATTCTTGTTTTTCTATCCCCCAAACACGTTAGCTATAATAAAATTTCATTAGTAAAAGAGGTTCATGAAAGCTCTATTCTGTGAGAGAATGGGGGAAGAGATAATGCAGTTAGGCTATTATACTAATTCTTGCTTTTATCAGAAACAAGTCTGTAGTTTGAGCCTTTCAGGTAAATCTGAACCATTTTCCTTTCCACATACATATCCTTACCAACTATTTCTTGTTTGTTTTTGTTTTTGAGACAGAATGTCGCTCTGTGACCAAGCGGGATCTCAGCTCACTGCAACCACCGCCTCCCAGGTTCAAGCGAGGCTCCCAAGTAGCTTGGACTATAAGCGCACACCACCACGCCCAGCTAATTTTCGTATTTTTAAATAGAGAGGGGGTTTTATTATGTTGGCCAGGATGGTCTCAATCTCTTGACCTCATGATCCACCCACCTCAGCCTCCCAAAGTGCTGGGATTACAGGTGTGAGCCACTGAACCTGGCTTCTTAACAGCTCTTAAAAAGAGGTGGAACAGGAAATGATTCTCTGCATTTGAACAAGTATCATTTGTTCTTTTTTTTTTTGAAATGAGAGGCCCACATAGTAGCTAAGTCAAAAAATCAACTAGGTGGTGTGGTAGGCAGAGCAATGACTTCCAAAGATGTCTGCATTTCAATCTTCAGAAATGTGAACACAATACTTTACATGGCAAAAGGGACATTGCAGATTTGATTAAGGCTAATGACAATGCAATGGGGAGATTATCCAGGATTATCCAAGGGGTGCAATCTAGTTATAATTTTTAAAAGCAGAGAATCATTCCCAACTGCCATGAGAAAGTGATGTGACAAAAAAGAAGAGTCAGAAACATGCAATGTTGCTCTCTTTGAAGATGGAGGAATACATCCATGAGCCAAGAAATGAAGGATTCTCTATGAGCCAATAAATGAAGGATCTTCTCAAAGCTTGAAAAGGCAAGGAATAGATTCTCCCTAGAGTCTACAGAATAAACACAGTCCTACCAATACCTAAAGATATCTAGATTTTAGCCCAGTGAGACCTGTGTCATGCGTCTAATAACAGAACTGTAAGATGGTAAGTTTGTGTTGTTTTCAGCCACTAAGTTTATGGTTATTTGTTATAGCATGAATGGAAAACTTATGTGACGGTTTTGAGATTTTGACTTTACTATTGCTTCAGAAGTGTCAGATGGCTGCTAATCCCCTTTTATTTACCCAACTTAAATTTGAATATATTACAGATTTACACTCAAACTTATTTGTAAGTAAATAACACCCACTCTTTAACAATTACGTGGTTTGAACATTTTCATGGTGCTCATTACCAATTTTAAGTTTACTCAAAATTTCCCTAATAAAACAGAAATAATAATGAAGCCCCCTGCAAAAAATTAGCAAAGTCTCAATTTTTGTTGCCAAAGCAAGATAAGCATGATTTAGTTTTTTTTCCAAAACTTCCCAAAATTACATGTACTATAGCATACCAAAACAATGGATAAAATAAGATTTTTAGTAACATCTGCTTACTAGTTTTTTACACTCTGGGTCTCCAGAATCTTAAATGTAATAGTCAAGTTATTTATGCCCAGTTTATATTTTAAAACATACTTGGAGATATTATTTATGATTTCCAAATATAAGAATGTATTTATGAACCATAACTGAGAATATACCTAAATATTGAAAATACAGTTAAGAATGCATTAAGAATATCTATGTATATTACCTGAAAAATATACTCTATACAAAGTTCACCCCAAAGCAAATGTGCAGTTTCTCTCCTGAACAGTTTCTGTGATTAGATCTGCTCACCATCCAGGTTTGGGGACCATGAAGTAGGAGTGATTCACTGCTTTCCTCCCTTTGCCTGGTTTCCAGTTGAATGCACATTTACATGCACAAACACCACGGTTCAAGTAGCCCTTTTATTAATACAAAATGTATGTTGGTAAACTTGGAGGAGGAAAGAGAAATCATATATGAATTTTTAAACTCTTTAAAATGATAATCTACAGTGGACTGTGCTGTCATTTAACAACATTCTTGTTTGGAAATCTAATAACTTCTCAACCCCAGAAGAGAGATAACAAAAAGTAATCACATGTACCATATACATTTTAATAAGTAGTGAGCCATCATAAGAACCTCTGTTATTTCCTTGATAGAGGTTTTTAAAGCCTTTTTTTTCATAAATGTAGAAAAAAATAATTAAGAACTTCCTAGTGATAATAATTCCAACACCATTTTGTGATGTGGAAATTGTCACCAATATTGTAGTTTCTATAAAATTCATTCATTGTTAGAATTCAGTCAGGAGACAGAACTCATATCAATTATTAAGCAAAGAGAATTTAAATAAAGATTTGATAACTGAGTATGAAGTTATTAACTAAGTAACTAAGAGGATAAAAGAAAAGAGCGCTAAAAGATCATGAAGTCAGCAACTCTAAGAAGTAGGTAGTACCCTGGGGCTGGAGGTGACCCAGAACCCTAAGGACTGGACACTGGCTAGTTGGTGTCCCTAAGGAGGAAGGATAAGACCAATTCTACAGGTGCTGAACAAACAGCAAACAGGGTTCTGATACTGCCTTAGAAGGAACTGCCACATGCAGACAAGCCATGCTGCTCACAGAAATGGCAAGTAGCCAGAAGGCAAATAGGGAGGAGCAAGTCCCTTCCTCCTCCTCCACGCTTGGAGTTTCAAGCTCACACCCCTTTTGCCAGAATTTAACAGAGAGCCAGTTCCAGCATTGCAAAGTAGGGTAGAGACAGTAAGTTTGAAATTGAGACAATAATTTAACACATGGCACTGAATTCAATCAAAAGCACCTATTATTGACAATATTTAAAATATTTACACTTTCTTTTAAATAGATTCCAACCAAATGGAAGATTTGTTTTGCTCATGCTGTACCATCAGCCTGTAATTCTCTTCCTCTTTGTATTTAGCTGTGCATCTTTCCCATAAATCTCATCCAGCATCATGATACCAATATCCATAATCACCCAACCAAAAGCCCTTTCTTCCTTCAGGGAGCTCCCATAACATTTTATTTCTACATCTTTTGTGATATCACTTTCCATTATGTATTATGGTTGTTAGAAACATGTTAGAGCTCCTTATTGGAAGGGTCTGTGGCTAATTCTTCTACTTAGCACAGTGTCTGAAAGCAGTAGATGTTGACAGAAGAATGAATTCTCCCATGTCCAAGGACCCAGATTACTGTAGATGTGCAGGCATTTGGAGTGACTAGACCCTCTTTTTAACCCTCAGCATCAAAATCTTTCTTGGAGAGGAAAGAGATTCACTCTCCTTTCTTTCCCACAGAGAAGCACTGATATAACTTGTATGCTCTTATCCTTTCAAAGGAAAATAATTTTGCTCCTAATTCAAGCTGTGGAACCACTTTATATTTTGTTTGGAGAGAGAGAAACTTGTAGAAACCCCATTCTAATTTGCATTCTTCCTGGAATCAGGCATAAACACCATGAACACTCAGAAATTGTATTTGCTGATGAGATTCCTCTAGAATACAAAAACCAAAGGGAAAAATTAGTAGAAAATATTTATGGTGCATATGGAAAATATAAATGCTATCAAACATTAAACATCAGCAGCATTTGGAAGAGAAAAAGTTTAACAATGGCAGTATCAGACTGTCACAAAATGAATCACTGGGTTTTTTAAGTTATAAATTACATGTCTTTGCATTTGTTTCTGCTCTAATACTCCTTTTATGCTTATATTTTAAAAATTAGTATTTATGTGAGTTATAAAAAGGAACTCTTCTTTTTCATTTGTTCATTCAATAAATACTTATTAAGCACATACTTGTTGTCAGAACACCATTAGGTATTAGCAAGACAGTTGTTAACACAGAGCTTGTACCTTCACAAAACTTTGATTCTAAGGTAATATTCAAGGTAGCACAACATTCAGAGTAATATAACATTCATTATAAAATGTGCAAAAATTAGTTATTAAAAATATTAAAGATAGGCTTCCTTGAAGGTCTACCAAATCCTTGGAGTTGGGGGCAGAAGAGTGAGCATCAGATATTATGTGTATTATTTATGAATAAGGAGACAGCGTTTTAAAGGGATTGTGGAAAAGATTTTCATGTTTCTCATTTGACAGACTGAGATAGAAACAGAGGATACTTTTTAACATATAGTATAGATTTTCAGAATTAGTAAAAGTCTTGAGGCATTTTTATGTCAATGACTTCCATTACCAGACTTGGAAGAGTTGAAACAGGAGAGTTCTTTGACCCCCCTCACAAGACATACAGCAGGGTTGTGGCTCGTCTGTTAGGTCTCCAGCACTGCTCAAACACCTTACAGGAAAGGGAGCATGAAGACAGGCAGGTGCAGGAGCTGGAGTGACAGTCCTTGGGCTCCAGCCCCACAGCGGCATCCAGGGGTGAGAGCCCGTGACTCCCAAAGCCCAAATGGGCATGTATTACAGTGGTTCTTTCAGTTTTGCCATCTGCTGATGGTTTAAGTATTAATCAGCCCCGTGCCTCTTGGTATCCAATTCCTTGTCCGATGTTCAGTAGGAATCAGGTCACACAAGGACTTGAAGAATGAATGTGAGGGTTTTATTGAGTGGTGGAAGTGGCTCTCAGCGAGATGGATGGGGAGCTGGAAGGGAGATCGAGTGTGAAGATGATCTTCCTCTGGAGTTTGGTCACCTAGCAGCTGATTTCTTCTCTGACTGTCCCAAGCCACACTCCTTTTAGCTTTCAAATGTTCTTTCTCTTCTCTCTGCTTTGCCATTGTGCTGTCTTCTGCTCTTCCATTCATCTCCCTTATCTCTCTCTGGGGCCAGAAGCAGGATTGCAGGGAGTGGCGTGGTAGGCCAAAAGGCAACTTTGGGGTGCAAAAACAGGAATACCTGTTTCCATTTAGGGCCATGGGTATCCTGGGTTGAGGGTGGGGCCTTTGCAAGGGAACCACCCTCTGCTTAGCAGAGCACACAACTTGGCTTGGCATACCTTTTCTTTTCCCCCAAACTCTTAAGCAAATTTTTTTTTCTTAGCAGCCCAAACATTTTCTACAATGTTAACTAGGCATTCACATTAAAAATTTGTTTTATTAGAAAAGTAAAAGCAATAGTTTGTATTATGTAATGATCTTTTTTATTCACAAAATATACTTAAATCAAACTATTTGGCTAGGTTTAAGATACTCGGTGACTACACTAGAATTACAAACTCAACATATCTAAAAATAAGAATCAATCTCCAAAGGTTTTGTCAACTCAGTACCACCCAATAATTAAAAGTCTTCAAACAAAAACATACAATATTTCCTACGTTTTAAAAATGTACATTTTTCACAATTTGGCATATCTGATGTTGGAATTTGCCTTAAAAATATCTGACTACTTAATCTATCCTCATTTCATTGGCATTTCTTACGTTAATTGTTGACCAGAATATAAAAAATTCTGACACATGATTGAATAAAAACCAAATAATTCTTTTAAACAATGATTATTATTGAAAACACATAGGTGTTTATTTTTAAGTGATGATATAAGAATAAAAAATATATAGCTAGAGAAATAATAAACCAAGTGTTCTAAAATTTTAAATCTTTAACAAGTGAGTATGACAATAAGATTATAACAGATACATATCTACATAATGAACAGTGTTTTACCAAAAAAATTAATTCATTATCCATTTTTTATTAAGTAGTATTGCTATGAAAAATAAAAGTAATTTGTATAAAAATAATTAAGCAATTTCTTACATCAGCCAAGGATTCCATTACTAGGGACTGAACTGACATTTAAATACCAGACCAAAGAACTGGTGTCACTGTTCTCCAATGATATGATAGTAAACCTAGAAAGCCATAAATACTCATCCAAAAAAGACCCCAAACTTGATAAATGAATTTGGTAAAGTTTTAGGATACAAAATCAATGTATACAAATCACTAGCATTGCTGTATGCCAGCAGCAACCAAGCTGAGAATCAAATCAAGAACTCAATCCCTTTTACAACAGCTGCAAAAACAAACAAACAAAGAAAACAAACAGGAATATACCTAACGGAGGAGATAAAAGATATCTACAGGGAAACTACAAAACATAGCTGAAAGAAACCATTGATGACATAAACAAATGTAAACACATTCTATGCTTATGGATGGGGTAGAATCAATATTGTGAAAATAGCCCTACTGCCAAAAGCAATCTATAAGTTCAATGCAATCCCCATCAAAATAAATATCATCATTCTTCACAGAGCTACAAAAATAAAAATAAAAATCCTAAAATTCATATGGAATCAAAAAAAAAAAAAAAAGATCCTGCAGAGCCAAAGCAAAACTAAGCAAAAAGAACAAATCTGCAGGCATCACATGACCCAACTCCAAACTATACTATAAGGCTAGAGTTACAAAAACAGCATGGTACCAATATAAAAATAGGCACATAGAACAATGAAACTGAATAGAGAACCCAGAAACAAAGCCAAATATTTGTCTGGCTTGCCGATTATGCCAGTACCATTTGTTGAATAGGGTATCATTTCTCCACTTTGTTTTGTCTGTACTGTTTCGTCAGTACCATTTGTTGAATAGGTTCACAGACCCTATTCAACAAATGGTACTGGCATAATTGGAAAGCCACATGTAGAATAATGAAGCTGGATCCTCATTTCTCATGTTATACAAAAATCAACTCAAAATGGATCGAATACTTAAATCTAAGAACTAAAACCATAAAAATTCTGGAAGATAACATCAGAAAAACCCTTCTAGACACTGGCTTGGGCATAGGGTTTATGTAATAAAACAAAGATAAATAGATAGTACCTAATTAAACCAAAAAGCTTCTGCAGAACAAATTAAATAATCAGCAGATTAAACAGAAAACCCACAGAGTAGGAGAAAGTATTTACAAACTATGCATCCAACAAAGGACTAATATCCAGAATCTACAAGGAACTCAAGCAAATCAGCAAGAAAAAAACATAATCTCATCGAAGGTGGAAAAAAAGACACAGACAATTGTCAAAAGAAGATATGCAAATGGCTAAAAGCATATAAAAAATGCCCAGCACCACTAATTATCAGGGAAATGCAAATTAAAATCACAATGAGATACTGCCATACTCCTGCAAGAATGGCCATAATTAAAAAATAAAAAAATAACAGATGTTGGCAGGGATGTGGTGAAAAGGCAACACTTTTACACTACTGGTTGGAATGTAAACTAGTATAACCGCTATGAAAAATGATATGAAGATTCTTTGAAGAACTAAAAGTAGAATTACTGTTTGATCCAGCAATCCCATTACTGGGTATCTACCCAGAGGGGGAAAAAAAAGTCTTTATATGAAAAAGACTCGCACACATGTTTACAGCAGCACAATTAGCAATTGCAAGCATATGGAACCAGCCTAAATCCCCATCAACAAATGAGTGAATAAACAAAATGTAGTATACATATACATATATATATATATATATATATATATATATGTATATGTGTATATATATACTATTAAATACTACTCAACCATAATAAGAGATGTAATAATGGCATTCACAGCAACCTGGACGGAGTTGGAGACCATTATTCTAACTGAAGTAACTTACGAACAGACAACCATAAGCGGGATCTAAGCTATGAGGATGCAAAAGTGTAAGAATGATATAATGGACTTCGAGGTCTCAGGGATAAGGTTGGGATGAGGTGAGGGATAAAATAAAAAAAGCAAAGAATTGGCGTCATTGTGCAAATGGTATAATCCACAAGTAAAATCTAAGATTGTGTCCTTAATGTCTTTGATAGATCATAAATGGAATACAGAAAACCAGAAATGCCCTTATCTTAATTTGTAGAAAATGGGAATCAATGTAACTGATTTTATTTTGCATAAAGTTTTACAATCAAAATGTAAACTACTACTTTGATGAAAACTCTGAATCTTTATATCTAAGATCAACTCTAGGAAAAACAGCAGATAGTCAATTCACTCTTTCACTTTACCTCTTATCTCCACCATGAATACCATCCCTGGGTGCTTGTTTTTATAGAGAGAATGTATTCTTTATCATTAAACCTTAATGAAGAAGGAAATCCTGGCATTTAGTCAACATGGGATGAAATTTACAGACATTATGCTAAGTGAAATAAGCCAGACAGAAAGACAAATATCTATACTAAATGATCTCAGTCATATATGGAATCTAAAATAATCAAACTCATAGAATCAAAGGAGTTCTGCTGGTTTCTGCCAGGGGCTGGAGGGAGGGGGAAATGAAGAGATGCTGGTCAAATGGTAGAGACTTTCAGATATTCAGTATGAATAAGTTCTGGAGAGCTGATGTACAACACTATGACTATAGTTAACAATATTGTATATTCGAAATTTGTTAAGAGGGTAGATCTGAAGTGTCCTCACCATAAGAAAAGAAGCTAAAAAGAAGAAAAGAAAATGGATACTATGTGGGATGATGGATATGTTAATTAGCTTGATTGTGGTGATTATTATTATTATTATTATTATTATTATTATTGAGACATATTCTTGCACTGTGGCCCAGGCTGGAGCGCCTTTGAACTCGACCATAACTTACAGTTTTAGCCATAACATTATGCCCAGAGCAGGCAGACCTTCAAAATATGGTGCATTAGTAGTATTTCCATAATGTAAACCAGAAATAGTTGCCAGTTGATTATTAATATCAATTTGGTGGATCACAAAGAAAGTTGTTGCTGTGTCTCTTCCTTTCATAAGCCACAAGTTGTCATAGAAACCAATGCCAGAACATTTCTCTAGAGGCCCAGAAAATAAAGGAGAAATATGGCTTTCTATGGCTGATCTTTCTTAAGCGTTTAATATGTGCTGGCCATAGATTTAAATCCTCAAAATAACCACGTATAATTATTATTTAAGGGTGAAGAAACAGGCATGAAAGTTTTAAATGTTCATTCAGGTTCACATAGAGAGTGATGAATCTGAGCTTTAAACCAAAATGCCATCAAAATATAGCTTCAAATCATTCTTCACAATGTATCCATCCATCCAGAGAATGTAGATTTCATCTTAAATATTTTACAGCTAGTTATGGAATAGTGATAATTTCATAATTCTCTTTATTATTTAGAGTAAGTTAATACCTTTATTTTTTCAAGGATAATAAGACACTGGGCACATTTCTCAAAGTCAAAAAATAAATTCAAAATATTAGTTATAAATAAATGTGTTGTAGAATCTGGCACTAAAATCAGTTGTGGGCCAATTTCTCCTAAAGTTTATACAGGATATCAAATAATATTTCAAGCACTTATTTATAAATAGAAAAAATGTTTATGCAGAAAAGCTCGTTTAAAAAGCTGTTTGTGTATACGAAGATTGTAAGTATAGGTACTCTGGTATAAGCGTGATCTTAAGCAACATAAAATAAGCTGCGGCTTCCCAATTGCAAGTTACTTTCCTACGTAATCTTCTATTTTATAGAAATAGCAAGAGGATTAATCATTAATTTACTTTGTAAATTGATCATCTTAACAAGATCAATATATCCCAGTGAAATGCCATCTATTTTTACTGTATTTCCTAAAAAATATATTTTTTAGAAGGCTAGAAATGTTGGTAAGATGGGAAAGAGTTTTGACACCTGGGAGGTTTCCAGTACTTTGGTGGCACCATTTATTGAAAAGGCTACTGAATCAAACATGTTTTAAAAAGGGGAGTTGTTGTCTTAACTCTGACACCAAATAACAGTGTTTGGTAAGCCATCAAATTATTCTAAGCCTCAATTTCCTCCTCAATAAAATGGGTAAAACACTTGTGTTGCCTTCTCCCATTGGAAATACTGGTCCTCGCCCTCTTCCCAGCTTCTTCATCATATGCTTAGAAAATTATATATAAAGTTTAATTCAAATACCCTCTTTCATTTCTGTAGCATTCATTCGACCTCACTTCTACCACTTTAAACTGGGTAATGTCTATATTACATTGCTACTTTATGCATGCTACTTTAATACATATATAATATAAAAGAGTTTTTATCACATTTATCTCCTGATAAATATAAGCTCCTTGAAGAAAAATAAAAGCAGAAAATACTATAATCTAACTTAGTATTCTCTCATGGTATCTAACCTTAAGTATAAAATAAATTTTAATATCATAGTACTGGTAGTATAATAGTAGTAGTAATATCCAGATGCTAAAAAGAGTAATTATAAAATCACATAATATGATCATTCTTTTTTCCTCTTCTAGGAGGAATTTGATTTCCTGATTTCATAAATGTTAGTAATTCTCAGTAGGTCAATGCCTATACATTATAGCCTCATAGGAAGATTTTTTTCTTTTTTTTTTTCTTTTTTATTGCATTTCAGGTTTTGGGGTATATGTGAAGAACATGCAAGATTGTTGCATAGGTACGCACATTGTGGGCTCCCAGAACAGCTCTGCTAAATCACTATATATACATATATATATGTATATATATGTGTGTGTGTGTGTATGTATATATATAGAGAGAGAGAGTTAATTAAAGTAGGTAAGGAAGTCAGCTTCAAAATATTTTCAAAGCTTCCCATGTACTGCGAATGCACAGCCAGGATGGAAGATGTGATAAATGGAAACACTGAATCACTGACCTGCATTTATAGGGTCAGTGGGGAAGGGTTAGAGTGGGGAAGATGAAGTGAAGGAATAGATAATCACATGTGGTTTAATTTTGAACTAGTAAGTTAAGCATGTTTATGAAAACAAAAATAATTCCAATTTTCAATTATTATACCATAATGTATATAATTTTGTCTATGCTTTCCTTTATAGGACAAACTATGTCAATGAATGCCCCACTTTTTTATTTATGTGAGCTTATCCAGTTCACATTCATTTGAGCTCTTTTTCACTGATGAACATTTAACTGAAACATGTTCTCTTTCCACCAACAGTTCCAATAAATGTTGTTTTATAATTGGCAAATTTTATAATAAAAAAATAGCCAAAAGCTATTGCAAAACAAACTTTTAACATTTCTAATATTTTATTTGTAGTTTCATATGGCAAACACTAGTCCTTCCTCTGCCCTCTGTGCATTTTGAAATTTGGGTATAATTTGTTTGCAATAAAAAAGAAAATATGTTCTCTATACTTGTGTCACCCACTCTCTTGCTTGGAGTATTGTATTAATTAAATCAGTTTTTTAAATTCCTAATTTCATTTTTTAATTGTTGGGCTTCATGGGAAGCAACGTTTCTCTTAAGGAATAAAACTACTACATAAAAATCAGACATATTTCCTAGTTTCCCTGAGACCTATGACCTGCTGCTTCAGAACTGACCATGGTCTTTGCTTTTTGATCTAATAAAATTATCCTACTGACAAGACTTTATTTTTTTACACTTATTTAAGGTGTTGTAGGTATTTCTCCCTCTATTAACTTCCCAAGGAAAAGCACATATACTCAGCACACAGCATACACCTTAGCACACAGGATTCAATAACTATTGTACTCGAGATTGCACAAATAAAGAAAGAAAAGTCTGATTACATGCTACTTTCTTCTCACCAGGCATCACTCTTCTTAATCTAATTAATACAGTTTTATTTTTTCGGTAAAGGTTATCTGACTACACACAATTCTACTTTATATATTTTCCTCCTTTTTGACTTGTCTTTATTTTTTTAGTGTAAAATTCCACAAAATTGCATGAGAATAATTTGATTTCTTAACATAGTATTAGAGTTTATAGGCTACTCAGTGTTTCGTTTTTAATCCAATGATTTTTTAAATTTGTATTTCAAGGAAAATAAGAAATATTGCCCAGAAAAATATAAAATGCTATTTAAAAAATGCTTACAACTGATTCATATTTATCCTTTATTACATTAAAAATGAAATTGATATATTAATGAATATAGCATTTTGAGTGGAAATATTATGACCCAAGAATTCTTTTTCTTTTATCCTGAAATCTTCTTTGTTCTATTTATGAAGAAAAAGAGAATATTATCAGATATTTAAGGACTCAGGAAATATTCTACCTTTGGGCCCAAGCTGAAATATTTCTCAAATATGTACTGACAATTTAAAACCCCTCTTTATGTGTCAAAAACATCCATTTATAGCTCCATAAATATGTACAACTATTTATCATTTAAAAATAAAACTTTAAAAATTTTAATGACCATTAAAATTACTTAAATATGGAATTAAAACTAAATAGTTGCTATATCTATAATGTCAAAATTATATAAATGTTAAAAAATTGTAAAGAAATGCAAAAGTTACAATACTTAATAATTTGATTAAAAACTATTTTAAATGCAAGACTATACTAACAAGAACAGGAAACACAGATAATCAATACAAGGACAATAATATCCTCAGATAAGTGAAATAAGAATTATTTAATAAGTAAAAGGTTCAGTACAGTTTTCAAGACTGTGTGGTTAACAAAGAATGTAAAAACATATTAATGTATCCTGCATTACTATTGGAAAATTTTAAAAGACAAAGAAAAAAGTTCATGAGACAAAATATACAAAATACAGAGAACAAAATGAGAGTTCAAAAATAGTGAATGAGTTGATATAAGTAAAAATCACTAAATCCATCACTACAACATATACAAATGATTTAAAGCTCTTAACCAAGGGTGGGTGCAGTAGCCCTCACCTGTAATCCCAACACTTGGGAAAGCCGAGGCAGTTAGATCACTTGAGGTCAGGAGTTCCAGATTAGCCTGGCCAACATGGTGAAACTCTGTCTCTACTAAAAATACAAAAACAAGCTGAGTGTGGTGGGGGCACCTGTAATCCCAGCTACCTCAGGAGGCTGAGGCAGGAGAACTGCCTGAACTGGGGTGGCAGAGGTTGCAGTGAGCCAAGATCGTGACATTGCACTCCAGCCTGTCAACAGCACATCTCAATAGATATATAGATATATATCTTACCAAAAGACAAGGACTCTTAGCCTCTTAGCTTGGACACACGTGTGTGCATGCACCCCCCAACACACACACACACACGCCCACACCAAACAACCATCTCACCTTCGACAAAAGTATCAATGGGAAAAGGATCTCCTATTCAATAAATGGTGCTGGGAAAACTGGCTAGCTACATACAGAAAACCAAAACTGGACCCCTTCCTTACACTTTAGATGAACATTAACTCAAGATGGATTAGAGACTTAATTGTAAAATTCCTAGAAGAAAACCTAGGCAACACCATTCAGGACATAAGCATGGGCAGAGACTTCATGACAAAAACACCAAAAGCAATAGCAGCAAAAGCCAAAATTGACAAATGGGATCTAATTAAACTAAAGAGCTTTTACACAGCAAAAGATACTATCATCAGAGCAAACAGGCAACCACAGAATAGGAGAAATTTTTGCAGTCTACCCATCTGACATAGATCTAATATCCAGAATTTACAAGGAACTTAAACAAATTTATAAGAAAAAAAAAACTCCAGCCAAAAGTAGGCAAATTTTATGAGCAGATATTTCTCAAAAGAAGACATTTATACAGCCAACAAACACATGAAAAAAAGTTCAACATCATTATTCATCAGAGAAATGTAAATTAAAACCAAAATGAGATACCATCTCACACCAGTCAGAATGATGATTATTAAAATGTCAGGAAACAGTGGTTTGTAGTTCTCCTTGAAGAGGTCCTTTACACCCTTTGTTAGTTGTACTCCTAGGTATTTTATTCTCTTTGTAGCAATTGTGAATGGTAGTTTGTTCATGATTTGGCTCTCTGTCTGTTATTAGTGTATAGGAATGCTTGTAATTTGTGCACATTGATTTTGTATCCTGAGACTTTGTTGAAGTTACTTATCATCTTAAGAAGATTTTGGGCTAAGACAACAGTATCTTCTAAATATACAATCATGTTGTCTGCAAATACAGACAATTTGACTGCCTCTTTTCCTAATTGAATACACTTTATTTCTTTTTCTTGCCTGATTGCTCTGGCTAGAACTTCCAATACTATATTGAATAGGTATGATGAGAGATGGCACCCTTGTCTAGTGCCAGTTTTCAAAGGGAATGATTCTAGTTTTTGCCCATACAGTATGATGTTGGCTGTGGGTTTGTAATAAATAGCTTTTATTATTTTGAGATATATTTCATTGATACCTAGTTTATTGAGAGTTTTTAGCATAAAGAGCTGATGAATTTTGTCAAAGGCCTTCTCTGCATCTACTGAGATAATCATGTGGTTTTTGTCTTTGGTTCCGTTTATGTGATGGATTGCATTTATAGATTTGCGTATGTTGAACCAGCCTTGAATCTGCGGATGAAGTCTACTTGATCGTGATGGATAAGCTTTTTCATGTGCTGTTGCATTTGGTTTGCCAGTATTTTAATGAAGATTTTTGCATTGATGTTCATCATGGATATTGGCCTGAAATTTTCTTTTTCAGTTATATCTCTGCCAGGTTTTGGTATCAGGATGATGTTGGTCTCATAAAATGAGTTAAGGAGGACTCCCTCTTTTTGTATTGTTCGGAATCATTTCAGAAGAAATGGTACCAGCTCCTTTTTGTACATCTAGTAGAATTCGGCTGTGAACCCATCTGGACCTGGACAATTTTGGTTGGTAGGCTATTAATTGCTGCCTCCACTTCATACCATGTTATTGGTCTATTCAGGGATTCAACTCATTCCTAGTTTAGTCTTGGGAGGGTGTAAGTGTCCAGGAATTTATCCATTTCTTCTACGTTTACTGGTTTGTGTGCATAAAGTTGTTTGTAGTAATCTCTGATGGTAGTTTGTATTTCTGTGGAATTGGTGACGATAGCCCCTTTATCATTTTTATTGCATCTATTTGATTCTTCTCTCTTTTCTTTTTTATTAATCTGGCTAGTGGTCTATTTTGTTGATCTTTTCAAAAAAACAGCTCCTGGATTTATTGATTTTTTGAAGTTTTTTTTGTGTGTGTCTTTATCTCTTTCAAGTTCTGCTCTGATCTTAGTTATTTCTTGTCTTCTTCTAGCTTTTGAATTTGTTTGATCTTGCTCCTCTAGTTCTTTTAATTGTGAAAATAGGGCATTTGCTTCTCATGTGGGTATTTATTGCTGTAAATTTCCCTTTAGACACTGCCTTAAATGTTTCCCAGAGATTCTGGTACATTGTGTATTCATTCTCATTGGTTTTGAAGAACATCTTTATTTCAGCCTTCATTTCATGATTTATCCAGTAGTCATTCAAGAGCACATTGTTCAGTTTCCATGTAGTTATGTGATTTTGAGTGAGTTTCTTAATCCTGAGTTCTAATTTGATTGCACTGTGGTCTGAGACACTGGTTGTTATGATTTCCATTCTTTTGCATTTGCTGAGGAGTGAGTTACTTCCAATTATGTGGTCAATTTTAGAGTAAGTACAATGTGGTGCTAAGAAGAATGTATATCCTATGGATTTGGGGTAAAGAGTTCTGTAGATGTCTATTAGGTCCTCTTGGTACAGATCTGAGTTCGAGTCCTGGATATCCTTGTTAATTTTCTGTCTTGTTGATCTGTCTAATATTGACAGTGGAGTGTTCAAGTCTCCCACTATTATTGTGTGGAAGTCTAAGTCTCTTTGTAGGTCATTAGAAGTAATGTCACACATCTACAACCATCTGACCTTTGACAAACCTAACAAAAACAAGCATTGGGGAAAAACAAGCAATAATAAATGATGTTGGGAAAACTAGCTACCCATGTGCAGAAAGCTGAAACTGGACCGCCTCCTTACACCTTATACAAAAATTAACTCAAGATGGATTAAAGATGTAAACATAAGACCTAATATCATGAAAACCCTAGAATAAAACCTAGGCAATACCATTCAGGACGTAGGCACATGCAAGGACTTCATGACTAAAATACCAAAAGCAACAGCAACAAAAGCCAAAATAGACAAATGGGACCTAATTAAACTTAAGAGCTTCTGTACAGCAAAAGAAACAATCATTACAGTGAACCAGCAACCTACAGAATGAGAAAAAAAAAAAATTGCAAGCTACCAATCTGACAACGAGCTAATATCCAGAATCTACAAAGAACTGAAACAGATTTACAAGAAAGAAACAAACAATCCCATCAAAAAAATGGGCAAAGGATATGAACAGGCACTTTTCAAAAGAAGACATTTATGCGGCCAACAAACATGAAAAAATGCTCATCATCACTGGTCATTAAAGAAATGCAAATCAAAACCACATTGAGATACCATCTCATGTCAGTTAGAATGGTGATCATTATAAAATCAGGAGACAACAGATGCTGGAGAGGATATGGAGAAGCAAACACTTTTACACTCTTGGTGGGAGTGTATATTAGTGCAACCATTGTGAAAGACCGTGTGGCAATTCCTCAAGCATCTAGAAATAGAAATACCATTTGACCCAGCAATTCTGTTACTGGGTATATACCCAAAGGATTACAAATCATTCTATTATAAAGACACATGCACACGTATGTTCATTGTGGCACTGTTCACAATAACAAAGACTTGGAATCAACCTAACTGCCCATCAAGGATAGACTGGATAAAGAAAATGTGGCACATATACACCATGGAAAACTATGCAGTCATAAAAAAGAATGAGTTCATGTCCTTTGCAGGGACCTGGATGAATATTGAAACCATCATTCTCAGGAAACTGATACAAGAACAGAACACCAAACACCACATGTTCCCACTCATAAGTGTATGTTGAACAATGAGAACACATAGACACAGGGAAGGGAACATTACATACTGGGATCTGTTGGGGGTGGGGGGCTAGGGGAGGGATAGAAGTGGGTGGGGAAATTGAGGAGGGATAACATTAGGAGAAATACCTAAGTTAGGTGATGGGGGGATGGAGGCAGAAAACCACCATGGCCTGGTATACCTATTTAACAATCCTGCAAGATCTGCATCTGTACCTCAGAAGTTAAAGTATAATTTTTTTAAAAAAGTCAGGAAACAATAGATGCTGGTGAGGCTGTGGAGGAATAGGAACACTTTTACACTGTTGGTGGGAGTGTAAATTAGTTCAACCATTGTGAAAGACAGTATGGAGATTCCTCAAGCATCTAGAACCAGAAATACTATTTGTCCCAGCAATCCCATTATTGGGTATAACTCAAAGGAATATAAATCATTCTACTATAAAGACACATGCACACATATGTTTACTGCAGCACTATTTACAATAGCAAAGACATAGAACCAACTCAAATGTTCATCAGTAATAGAAAGAATAAAGCAAATGTGGTACATATACACCATGAAATACTATGCTGCCATAAAAAGGAATGAGATCACATCCTTTGCAGGGACATAGATGAAGCTGGAAGCCATCTTCCTCAGCAAACTAACACGGGAACAGAAAACCAAATACTGCATGTTCTCGCTCATAAGCGCTAACTGAACAATGAGAACACATGGACACAGAGAGGGGAACAACACACACCAGGGTCTGTTGAGGGGTAGGAGTTCAGGGGAGGGAACTAGAGGACAGGACAACAGGTGCAGCAAACCACCACGACACACGTATACCTATGTAACAAACCTGTACATTCTGCACATGTATCTTGTTTTTTATTTTTATTTTTTAAGAAGACGGAGAAAAAAAAAGGATTGTTAGCTTGGGTACACACACACACACACACAGGTTGTGAAAGTATGTACAAAGAAAATACACAATAAAATACAATAGGAATCTCAAGAGGAATAGGTAGTAAAGTAGGAGTCTGGGGATATAAGCAAGGAAGAGATTTTTTAAATAAAATTTATAAATTTGCCTACAACAGTGATCAACTTTTATAGATAACATATCAATAAAATTGACAAAAATATTTAAATACAAGAAATATCAGTAGACATAATACAGTAGTACACAGGACAAGCAGGTAAAAAGTAAATTTCAGTATAAAGGACTATATGGAAATTAAAATTTAAAAAATAAGAACATTTTACCTAAAAGCTTTTGGAGGAAATAGAAGTGATGCTGCAATCATTAGATATTTAGAAAATCATTTTTTAAAACAAACTTTATAAAAATGAGAATAATGCCAAAAGTGTTTCTCAGAATCAAATTCATAGCCATAAAAGTTACTAAAATAAATGAAAGAACCTAGATAAAATATAGAACAAAAATATAAGGAAAGTAAGGAGTAAATAAAAATAACTAACTAGATAAAAAATAGTTGAACATACATAAATAGAGAACACAGAATTCGAACAAAAATAGTTTATGATTATGCACACAAGTAATATAATCGACAAAAGAGAAAATTATGATAATAAAATTAAGATAGGGCATGAAATACAAATAATAGGAGTTTAAAATTTTGCAAAATAGTGTGTGTGTATATATACATACTATATATGAAAATATATTATTTAATGTGTAAATACACTGAATAAATAAAAATTGTACTGGAGAGGAAGAAAGCAGGAAAACATGAAATTATACATCTGTGCATTGTTTTCTTTTCTCTAAATTAAGACTCATAGGAATTTTGAATTCATTTCTCAAGTATTCTGAATATATATATATATCACATTATAGACACACTTTTTTTTTTAAGAGAGTCTTGCTATATTGCCCAGTGTGGCCTCAAACTTATAGGCTCAAGATATCTTCCTGAGTCTCTTGGGTAGTTGGGACCACAGACACACACCACTATGCCAAGTTATATGCATTATTTAAGTTTTCATTCATAATAATTAAAATAAAAACTTTTCTCCTAAGTTATTTTAGTAACCACCCTAATTCTTACTGTGACAATGTTAGTAATAATAATCATAAATCAATCAGAAAGATATATATTTTAATATTTCAAGTACCCTTGAGTAAAAATTTTACTGGAGAGGAAGGAAACAGAAAAATATATAATTATGTATCTGTGCATTGTTTTCTTTTCCCTAAAATAAGATGTATAGGAATTTTGAATTATTTTCTCAAGTAAAGAATTCTGAATATAAATAAAATTTAAACTAGTAAAACTTAATAAAGTCATAAAATAAAAATAGTATTATGCCTTTAAAAAATTGAGTATAACCTTAGAAATACTTTTTTATACTATTTTCAATCATAGATGTGATCAACTTTGTCAGAGCTTACTCTCAGGTCACAAAACCATGCTATACAATATACTGAATATATTGCACATTGAAGTGGGTACACAACCACAATCTGGACTCAGGGAATTTTATATCTAGCATTTTGCCAATAGAGAGCTGAGATAGCAATAATCAATTGGGCTTTAACCTAATATGGCAAAAATATAGGACTGTCATATAAAGGACAGACTTTGGAAGATCAGAAAAAAAGTCTGATCATTCAGAAACATATTTTAAAATACGCCATAGAACAGGTTTCAATATTAGCTGAAGTTTCAAAATTCACTAGTCACTTAAGTACATTGTGTTCTAAAATATCTGATTTCAGTTTTTCACTTCTAAATTTTAACTTCATGAGTACAGAAATATTCCATGCCTGGAAGTCCAACGAGTTGGGTTGAAATTTGACTTCTGTAGAACTAAAACCACTGGGTAATATTTAAAACTCAAATATGGGCTATAAATAACATTTCATATGCTGACTCTGGAAAACAGAAACAACTTCTGGGTGTCCAGACAGTATATCTAAAGTCTTTAACAAATGGTAAATCACAAATCAAGTCAAATATGGGACCAAGAATAAAAATACAGGTTTTTCTTAAGTCTTAAATCCCCTAGAAATCTGTTTAATTTTTTTAAGAAGCTTACACACCATAGACAAAGCGCATTATTCACTCCAAAGTGAATTTCTTTACGTTCCCAAGACATAAATCAGACTTTAAAAAAAAAATAAGTATTTTATTAGTCAGACTGGCGCAGTGGCTCACACCTGTACTTCCAATACTTTGGGAGGCTGAGGTGGGTGGATAACTTGAGGTCAGGAGTTTGAGACCAGCCTGGCCAACATGGTGAAACCCTGTCTCTATCAAAAATATAAAAATTAGCCCAGATCATGCCACTTCACTCCAACTTGGGCAAAAGAGTGAGACTGTGTTTCAAACAACAACAGTCATGTTCCACATATTTTTATAAATATAAAAGTAAATAAAAGTAAAGTACTATCAGCTATCAGAGTGTAATGTATACAAAGTTTCTCTCTTACACACAGCCTTACTTTAATTCACCTTCTTCATTACCCTGCCTAATTTTAAAGACAAAATTTTATAGCTGTAGTATATTTATTATGCAAACAGGAGTTCACCTGTATACTTTTGACCCCTCTTAAATTAGTATTTAAAGATACAAGAAATTAGAGCTGGAAGCATCCTTAAAATCATCTCTGTGACATTTTATCATTAATTGTCTCTAAACGCTACCAGAAATTATGCTCCAGAGAAAAATCAAATAAGGTGATTAAAATATTGATCAAAAATAATTTCATTTTCCTCTTGCTGTGTTCACTGATGGTACAACTATTTTGGAGAGTTGAGCCTTTTTCTTGTCTCTTTCTCCTCAAAGTGAGAAAGGTAAATGAGAAGTGTCAGAACTGCAGTTTGGCCTGCTGATTAGCTAGTCACTGTCCTCGGGCAACCAATCCCAGTAGAATCAAGGGCTGGCCCTGCTGGAGAGTCTACCTGCTACAGCCATCACTACTGCAGTCTGTGTGAAAGACACAGCCCTCTACCCTGGGCTCCTGGCCTCCCAGGAAACTTCTTTAGTAGCTTGGTTTTCATTTATCTTAATTACAGCCCCCTAGCCCTGAGACTATCACACTCATCCAAAGTAAGTAATTATAAAATGTTGTGAACGGAATGTATATGTCTCCTCAAAATTCATATGTTGAAGTCCTAACCCTCCTTGTGATGGTATTTGAAGATGGGCCATTTGAGAAGTTATTAGGTTTAGATGAGGTCTTGAGGGTGGGCCCCCCAAGATGGGATTAGTGTCATTACAAGAAGAGAAACACCAGAGCATACATACTCTGCCTCTGGCTTCTTTTTTCTCCCTCTCTCTCTCCCTCTGTCTCCTCCTTGTGAGGACACAGCAAGAAGGCAGCCAAGTCAAGAGGAAATCCTTCACTAGGAATTAAATTTGCTAGTACCTTGGACCTCTGGTCGGCAGAATTATAAGGGAGGAAGAAAATGTTTGTTTTTCAGGCCACTCAGCTGAAGATATTTTGTTATAGCAGCCTGAGCTGAATAAGACATGAAGCAATTAGACTCTCCTCAGTTCCAGCCCAGATTATTGTTCCTCACCCAGTTCACCACTCTCGAGGTCTCTTTTGATCAGTGCCTTGAGGGCTACTGAATCACTCCAGTTCTCTCAATGACCATGGAGGGTTGGGGAGAGCTGGTTGTCAGCCTCCAAGTGTCCAGGTCATTACTCTTCTTCACCAAACTCTTCTAATCAGAGATGTTTGTTAGATGTGAATGCACATCTGATATACAAACCAAAACAATAAAAATAAATCTTAAGTTGTTACTTACATTAGTATGGAATATAATACAATCATGAAGTTACGAAGCTGAGCTGTAACTTGGAAATCAACTCGGCAGCAACGCCTTTATTAGATAGTTGAGGAAACTGAATCACACAAATACTAATAGCTTATCCAAATTCACAAAGTCAGGATAGAAGTGGGCACGGAAATAATACTCTGTCAATCTGTATTGTTCAGCTTGTTTCATGCTTTAAACAAGTATTTTTATAGCGGAAAAAAAAATCAAGAAAAAAGCTAAGATAACATTTTAAAATTACACACATACATATGCCTCATTCTGTCTTTTAAGGCTTTGGAAACATTGATATCACTATGCATGCTTAATATTTTGCCACATGATGAGATTACAGCATGGTAAATCAAAGCCATAATAGTAACCATTGCTTCTTGTTCATCCAATTTAAACTGTCATCTCCTAAACCAAAAGTCTTCCACATCAATTAAAGTAAAACTTGGACATGCATGTTAATCATTTGAGGATGGAGATAAACAAGAGAATTCATGCCTTAAGTAAGACACAGGCCATTGGCAGAAACTGACTGCTGAACAAGTCAGTTAGTAGGAAATATGGTGGGATCATTTCTGTAATGAGAAACGCGGTAACCAGAAGGCAAACTCTTGTAATCCATCAAAGGGGGTAAAACAATTTGTTTTGAAAGAATCAAGGAAAAGTTCATCCAAGACATTTCACATTGTGAATAGGATTTAGACAGAAAGAAACAGGAAGATATGGAAAATGAAGGAAATGTTATGAGCAAGGAAAGGCAGAGAGGTGGGCAAAGGCAGGACTTTTCCAGTGAACGGTGGCTACTCTTGCAGAGAATGGATGGGGTGGTAGTTAGGCAGAGCATCAGAAAGGGAGGTCTGAGTCAGCCAGATTATGGATATTGATGCTGATGTTTGCATGCTAACAAGTTCATTTTAACTTAGTACACAAAGGAGATCCAAGAAAAATGATTCTTGGAAGATAACTTACCAGGTCTCTGAATTACAAAATTACAACACTAAAAACAAATCAGTAATAATAACAGTAAAAAATGTCTAGATACTGTATTCTCTTCACTCTTCGTTGAGACATTTGGAATCTGAATATCCAGTTTATCATTATTTACCAGTGAAATCTTATCACCAGAGTTATCCTTTAATTGTAATTTGTTTAATCTTTCTAAAATCTGCTAATGTTTTCACTTGTGGCCTTCTAAGACTCTGGCTCTGGCTCTAGTCATCACTTAATAGCTCCTTGGCTGCCCTTCTTCATTCATCCATCACATGCTTGAAGTCCATCCAAAGTTATGCAATGCACTTTTTCCATTTCTTGTAATCCTCATGTTATAATACATTGGCCTCTTGGATACCTGAAAATTAGGTTCAAGTAATTTCTGGTTTTGATGCCCCAAGCATTTCATGCCATTGTTACTTTAGAATACCCTTCAAGGCCCAGGTTGCACTCATCTTATTGAAACTGTCTTTAGGTAGCTCTCTCTGTCAAGGTTCAGCCTGACTGACCAATTGAAGAGTGGCAGAGTATTAATTAATCCTATGTATTATTTCTAAAACTGGTCTCTGTATTACTTAACTCTTGCTCTGCTAAATGTTTTTCATACATTTTAAGCCATCTTATCCAATTGTTTTGTATTCTGATCATAGCTGTTAAAAATAGAAAAATGTTCTAAATTCATAGAAAGATGGCATTTAAGTGCAACATGTAAATCTTTGTTTTGATATAGAAATCTCTATTTCCATAGGTAACTGTCTCCTGAAATGCATGCATTACCTCTCTCCCTTCCTCTTCCTATCCCTCTTCTTTTCTTCTCTTTCTGTCCTAATTCCCTTCCCTATATTTTATCATCAACCACTTATCTCAAATTGTCCCTCAGAAATTCTAGTTCAACAGTTTTAAATATTAAAAAGACATTCCTTAGAGAAATATGCTCATTTTAGAGACAATGATACTGAGATATGGGGGAGATGTGAGTATTTAGGTTTATATGTAAAGGCAGTTACAAAGCTGGCATAGAAACAAAGTTCACAATCCTTAGTCCACTGAGAAAGTTACAATCCTGTTTTAAAATTAGTTTGCAAGAAACCAAGATTCTTTGTTCAATCTTGGAAATAATCTTGGCTTCTGACTAAGAAATTAATTACATTATATCAATTAACTCAAGAACAGGAAAGCCTGTCCAATACCAGGCTGACCCATCACTTGGAATTGGCTCTGGCTTGAGAAAACTTTTGGGTAAATGAGCTAGCATCAGTATCCACTGCAGAATCCTATCCTTTGCTTAAATTATCTTGTTTAAATTCTCAATTTAGCAAATGCTACTTAGGCATGAGGTATGTCAGTTTTCTGTACTAAGAAAATAATTTCATTTCAGTTTAGAAAAGAATATGTTGATAAATGCTATTACATATACACTGATTTTTCCTCTGCAATTTACCAGCATTTCTGATGTTTTTCAGTACCATTATAAATTTTGCCTCAATTTCTGAACATTACATAATTAACTTTCAAGAATATTGTCATATCTGCATTATAATAATCTCTGTCATTCATTTTTTTAACAGAATTCATCTGAATATTTGCCATTACTTGTTCTGAGAGATCATTGTGTAAGCAATCAGGCATAATAATAAAAGACTTCATTGTTTACAAAATATAGGAGATAACTTGTTTCATGGGAAAATGTCTGGTTTTGGAACTAGGGAGACTGAAGCTTAAATCTTCCCTTGACCATTTGTTTCTTCTAGTGCTTAGGCAAGTTACTTGATATCTCTTTATATGAAATATGGACTACCAATTACAATGGTATCATAAAAAACAAATAGAGTGATTAGAAAGTAGATTGCAAAGATGGCCACTTAAGAGGAAGTCGGGATTGCAGCTCCGAGAGAAGGCGCAGAGGGTGAGTGGACGCCGCATTTCCAGACGGACTTTTACTGCCCACAGACCAGGAGATTCACAGGAGGAAAAGCCCCACGGGTCTCCAGCGCCGCTGGTTTGAGCGGAGTGGCCGCTCAGCCTACGCCCTGGAGCGGGGGGCAGTGGCTTCTTGCGCAGAGCGAGAGAGACAGAGTTCCCTCTGAGCCAGAAAGGGGAGCTGAAGCAGGGAGCCAAGCCAGGAGACCCCCGGGCAAGGGAGTGCCACGAATCTCAGAGCCGCTGCTTCGGCTGACGCAGCGGCACACAGGGCAGCGGATTTTAATTGCGCGGAGAAGCTCCCCGCATTCCCAGCGCCGCTGGTTGGACCGGAGCAGCCGCTCGGCCTGCACGGGGGGCGGGGAGCAGCGGCTCCTTGAACAAAGTGAACGAGACTGTGTCCCCTCTGGGCCAGCAAGGGGAACTGTGGCAAGGAGGCAAGCCAAGAGATTACAGGACAAAGAGGGCCCCTCTAGAAACACGGCTGAACCCGGGACGGTTCAGCTCTGTGGGGGAGGGGCGTCCTCCATCGGGAAACACCCTGCAGTTCCCGGGGCAATTTTCCGTAACCAAGACAACCCGCCACTACAGAGACTCCGTCACTACAGGGGCGGGCCAGCATAGCGGAAGCAGTTCTAACTACACCCACAGGACTGCTGGGAAGCTCACACGGAAGCTGGGCGGAGCCCACAGCAGCTCAGCGAAGCCTCTGCAGGCTGAGTGTGACTAGACTGCCACCTTGTGGGCAGGGAAAACGGTAGCAACACAGCTGAAAAACATAAAGTGCTAAACCCCTGGGCCAGAACACCTGGGGAGAAGAAAAGGGGGTTTATGAGTTCAGCTGCTGCAGACTTAAAATTACCAAAATCAGAAAGACAGCAACTACAAAGTCAATAGGCGGATAAATCCACAAAGATGGGAAGAAACCAGCGCAAAAAGGATGAAAACACCCAAAACCAGAACACCTCTCCCCCTACAAGGCAGCATAACTCCTCACCAGCACGGGAACAAGACTGGACGGAGAATGAGTGTGATGAAATGACAGAATCAGCTTTCAGAAAATGGATAATAAGAAACTTCTGTGAGCTAAAAGAACATGTTCTAACCCAATGCAAAGAAACTAAGAACCTTGAAAAAAGACTTGACGAAATGCTAACGAGAATGGACAACTTAGAGAGGAATATGAATGAATTGATGGAGCTGAAAAACACAACACGAGAACTTCGCGAAGCATGTACAAGTTTCAACAGCAGAATTGACCAAGCAGAAGAAAGGATATCAGAAGTTGAAGATCAACTCAATGAAATAAAACGAGAAGGGAAGATTAGAGAAAACAAGGTAAAAAGGAATGAACAGAGTCAACAAGAAATATGGGACTACGTGAAAAGACCTAATCTACGTTTGATAGGTGTACCTGAATGTCACGAAGAGAATGCATCCAAGCTGGAAAATACTCTTCAGGATATTATCCAGGAAAACTTCCCCAACCTAGCAAGGCAGGTCAAGATTCAAATCCAAGAAATACAGAGAACACCACAAAGATATTCCTCTAGAAGAGCAACCCCAAGGCACATAATCATCAGATTCACCAGGGTTGAAATGAAGGAGAAAATACTAAGGGCAGCCAGGGAGAAAGGTCGGGTTACCCACAAAGGGAAACCCATCAGACTCACAGCAGATCTCTCAGCAGAAACCCTACAGGCCAGAAGAGAGTGGGGGCCGATATTCAACATCCTTAAAGAAAAGAACTTTCAACCCAGAATTTCATATCCAGCCAAACTAAGCTTCATAAGTGAAGGAAAAATAAAATCCTTTGTGAACAAGCAAGTACTCACAGATTTCATCACCACCAGACCAGCTTTACAAGAGCTCCTGAAGGAGACACTACACATAGAAAAAAACAACCAGCACCAGCCACTCCAAAAACGCACGAAATGGTAAAGAGCAGCAACACAATGAAGAATCTCCATCAACCAACGGGCAAAACAGCCAGCTAGCATCAAAATGACAGGACCAAACTCACACATAACAATATTAACCCTAAATGTAAATGGACTAAATGCCCCAATCAAAAGACACAGACTGGCAAATTGGATAAAAAGCCAAAACCCATCAGTGTGCTGTATCCAGGAAACCCACCTCACATGCAAGGATACACAAAGGCTCAAAATAAAGGGATGGAGGAAGATTTACCAAGCAAATGGAGAGCAAAAAAAAGCAGGAGTTGCAATTCTCATCTCTGATAAAACAGACTTTAAAGCAACAAAGATCAAAAGAGACAAAGAAGGACATTACATAATGGTAAAAGGATCAATACAACAAGAAGAGCTAACGATCCTAAATATATATGCACCTAATACAGGAGCACCCAGATACATAAGGCAAGTTCTTAAAGACTTACAAAGAGACATAGACTCCCACACATTCATACTGGGAGACTTCAACACACCGTTGTCAATATTAGACAGATCAACGAGACAGAAAATTAATAAGGATATCCAGGACTTGAACTCAGACCTGGAACAAGCAAACCTAATAGATATTTACAGAACTCTCCAGCCCAAATCCAGAGAATATACATTCTTCTCAGCACCACATCACACCTACTCTAAAATTGACCATATAATTGGAAGTAAATCACTCCTCAGCAAATGCAAAAGAACGGAAACCATAACAAACAGTCTCTCAGACCACAGTGCAATCAAGTTAGAACTCAGAATTCAGAAGCCCACCCAGAACCGCACATCCTCATGGAAATTGAACAACTTTCTCCTGAATGTTGACTGGATAAACAATGAAATGAAGGCAGAAATAAAGATGTTCTTCGAAACCAACGAGAATGAAGACACCACATACCAGAATCTCTGGGACACATTTAAAGCAGTCTGTAGAGGAAAATATATAGCAATAAGTGCCCACATGAGAAGAAAGGAGAGAACTAAAATTGACACCCTATCATCAAAATTGAAAGAGCTAGAGGAGCAAGATCAAAAAAACTCAAAACCTAGCAGAAGACAAGAAATAACTAAGATCAAAGCAGAATTGAAGGAGATAGAGACACGAAAAACCCTACAAAAAATCAATAAATCCAGGAGCTGGTTTTTTGAAAAGATCAACAAAATAGACAGACCACTAGCCAAACTAATAAAAAAGAAAAGAGAGAATAACCAAATAGATGCAATAAAAAATGATAAAGGGGATATCACCACAGATGCCACAGAAATTCAAACCATCATCAGAGATTATTACAAACAACTCTATGCACATAAATTAGAAAACCTGGAAGAAATGGATAAATTCCTGGACAGTAGTCTCCTCCCATGCCTAAACCAGGAAGAAGTCGAAACCCTGAATAGACCAATAACAAGGTCTGAAGTCGAGGCAGCAATTAAGAGCCTACCACCCAAAAAAAGCCCAGGCCCAGATGGTCTCACAGCCGAATTCTACCAGACATACAAAGAGGAACTGGTACCATTCCTACTGAAACTATTCCAAATAATCCAAAAAGAGGGAATCCTTCCCAAATCATTTTATGAGACCAACATCATCCTAATACCAAAACCCGGCAGAGACTCAACAAGAAAAGAAAACTACAGGCCAATATCCATGATGAACATAGATGCAAAAATCTTCAATAAAATACTGGCAAGCCGATTACAACAGCACATCAAAAAGCTTATCCACCATGATCAAGTAGGATTCATCCCGGGGATGCAAGGCTGGTTCAATATACGCAAGTCTATAAATGTAATTCACCACATAAACAGAACCAAAGACAAAAACCACATGATTATCTCAATTGATGCAGAGAAGGCCTTCGACAAAATTCAACAGCCCTTTATGCTAAAAACCCTCAATAAACTAGGTATCGATGGAACGTATCTCAAAATAATAAAAGCTATTTATGACAAACCGACAGCCAATATCATACTGAATGGGCAAAAACTGGAAGCATTCCCTTTGAAATCCGGCACTAGACAAGGATGCCCTCTCTCACCACTCCTATTCAATATAGTACTGGAAGTTCTAGCCAGAGCAATCAGGCAAGAAAAAGAAATAAAGGGTATTCAATTAGGAAAGGAGGAAGTCAAATTGTCTCTATTTGCAGACGACATGATTGTATATCTAGAAGACCCTATCACCTCAGCCCAAAATCTCCTGAAACTGATAAGCAACTTCAGCAAAGTCTCAGGATACAAAATCAATGTGCAAAAATCACAAGCATTCCTATACACCAATAACAGACTTAAAGAGAGCCAAATCAAGAACGAACTGCCATTCACAATTGCTACAAAGAGAATAAAATACCTAGGAATACAACTAACAAGGAACTTAAAGGACCTCTTCAAGGAGAACTACAAATCACTGCTCAACGAAATAAGAGAGGACACAAACAGATGGAGAAACATTCCATGTTCATGGTTAGGAAGAATTAATATCGTGAAAATGGCCATACTGCCCAAAGTAATTTACAGATTCAATGCTATCCCCATCAAGCTACCAATGACCTTCCTCACAGAACTGGAAAAAATCACCTTAAACTTCATATGGAACCAAAAGAGAGCCCGCATAGCCAAGTCAATTCTAAGCAAAAAGAACAAAGCAGGAGGCATCACACTACCAGACTTCAAACTCTACTACAAGGCTACAGTAATCAAAACAGCATGGTACTGGTACCAAAACAGAGATATAGACCAATGGAACAGAACAGAGACGTCGGAGGCGACACAACATATCTACAACCACCTGATCTTTGACAAACCTGAAAAAAACAATCAATGGGGAAAGGATTCCATGTTCAATAAGTGGTGTTGGGAAAACTGGCTAGCCATATGCAGAAAGCAGAAACTGGACCCCTTCCTGACACCTTACACTAAAATTGACTCCAGATGGATTAAAGACTTAAACATAAGACGTAACACCATAAAAACACTAGAAGGAAACCTAGGCAAAACCATTCAGGACATAGGCGTAGGCAAGGACTTTATGACCAAAACACCAAAAGCATTGGCAACAAAAGCCAAAATAGACAAATGGGACCTAATCAAACTCCACAGCTTTTGCACGGCAAAAGAAACAGTCAATAGAGTGAATCGGCAACCAACAGAATGGGAAAAAATTTTTGCAGCCTACCCGTCTGACAAAGGGCTGATATCCAGAATTTACAATGAACTAAAAAAGATTTACAAGAAAAAAACAAACAAGCCCATTCAAAAATGGGCGAAGGATATGAACAGATACTTTACAAAAGAAGACATACATGAGGCCAACAAACATATGAAAAAATGCTCATCATCACTGGTCATTAGAGAAATGCAAATCAAAACTACATTGAGATACCATCTCACGCCAGTTAGAATGGCGATCATTAAAAAATCTGGAGACAACAGATGCTGGAGAGGATGTGGAGAAATAGGAACACTTTTACACTGTTGGTGGGAGTGTAAATTAGTTCAACCACTGTGGAAAACAGTGTGGCGATTCCTCAAGGACCTAGAAATAGAAATTCCATTTGACCCAGCAATCCCATTACTGGGCATATATCCAAAGGATTATAAATCGTTCTACTATAAGGACACATGCACACGAATGTTCATTGCAGCACAGTTTACAATAGCAAAGACCTGGAACCAGCCCAAATGCCCATCGATGATAGACTGGACAGGAAAAATGTGGCACATATACACCATGGAATATTATGCAGCCATTAAAAAGGAGGAGTTCACATCCTTCGTAGGGACATGGATGAACCTGGAAAACATCATTCTCAGCAAACTGACACAAGAACACAAAATCAAACACCACATGTTCTCACTCATAGGCGGGTGTTGAACAAGGAGAACACATGGACACAGGGAGGGGAGCACTATACATGGGGGTCTGTTGGGGGGGAGGGGGGATAGTGGGGGGGTGGGGAGTTGGGGAGGGATAGCATGGGGAGAAATGCCAGATATAAGTGAAGGGGAGGGAGGCAGCAAATCATACTGCCAGGTGTGCACCTGTGCAACAACCTTGCATGTTCTTCAAATGTACCCCAAAACCTAAAATGCAATAAAAAAAAAACAAATAATATTATTACAGTATTAGAAATTTTCTAGCGCAAGGATGGCTTATAGTATGTGCTCAAAAATATTAGTTCTCTTTCCCCTTTCCCAGAATGTAAGAATACTGCACCATTGCAGTGATCCTTTAGACCTTATGATTTCACTAGAAGTGACCATTCTTAGTTTCAATAATTAAAGTTAAGGCCAATAAATGAGGGAAGAATAGAGTGCATTTACTTGTTTCTAATTACAAAAACATTTTGCCAATTGAAATTTAAAAGGAGAAATGTTTTGCACATGCCATATTTTCCTCAGCCAACTAGTACAGTGTTTATGGGGATGTCATCCTGCAAATTTTATTTTACTTAAAACCAAGCACCAGGTTGTTTTCTCATTAAACCAAAAATAAGCTGTTGCCTAATTATATGTCTAGCATATTCTTGAATGAACATTAATCAGCTCATCTCCTTTTTGGAATGTTTTATGTCATATTTCAAGTCTGTCTTACAGACTTACCAAAAAGAATTTAACATTAAATATAAAGTTAAACATCAAGATAAATTAATCAAGAAAGACAAGTTATAAGGGAAGTGAAAAGAAAAAACACATAGAGGAAGAGCAGAATGAAGACAAGAGAAAAGTCAGAGGAAATTCACAAAATTCGATGTATATTAATGTGAACGTGCCCATGACTCCATGATTCAATATCTCATTTCAATAACTCAACGTAAACCTATGAAAGAAAACAATGTGAGCAAGAAAGATCTGGTACTTTTATAATTATTCAATTGAATTGATATGGAGTGAATCTTAACCATGTGCAAGTTAGAGTCCCATTCACAAGGCAGAGTATTATGAGCACTTAAAATGGAGTAAAAGGGCAAAAAGAGTCACGAGAGGGCCATAAAAAGAAGAAAAAAAAATCCTGAATACCTGTATTTAACAAACTTATAAAGGTTACTCTTTTGCCATGACTTTGGATATGTCACAAAGTAAAAAGCAATTTATTTATATGTTTAACAGTGTTTGATCTTATCTCAAAATTGTTACTGGGTTGTTTGGAAAATCTTGACTATGTTGGATGTGCTATGAGAAAGGTGAAATCAGATGCATGTTGGACTAAATCTTCCAAACATTTTGGGTTCTATAAACCTTAAGCTTATTTTTTAAGAAAACATCAAATGCTTGTTTATATTGAAAATCACATGAAGCCATGTTTCCAGTCTCTTTCATTTAATTCTTACTATTTTTAAAGAACTACTTATTGTACTAAAAGACACAGTTTCTTTGCTGAATCTAAGTTTTCATTGATACAAGAAATTTGAAAACCAATAGGTATAAGTTATTCTTAATGTTAATGTTGTTACTTTGAAAACTATAATGTTATTTCTAGAAAGAGAGTAAAAATCTGTATAATTTTTCCAAAGATGTCCCTCTTTCACCATATAAGAAGTAATTCTGGGTAAAAGTGCCATTCAAATGGATTCATCTCAAAATTGTGATAAAGAAAAATGTACCATTATGTAACTGTAAAAACACCATCTTTTCATCTGACAGGTCACCTTTATCTCTAATTAAAAGAGTACAGATTTAGAGAAAATGTAAGTGCAGATAATAATATCAAAACTTGTTTTATACTAGTTATAATTTTTTATACATTTATGAATGAACTATGTATTTATAATTAACTTAGTATTTCAGAAAATATTTATTGAACAAATTCTATGTGTCAAGCATCATTTTGGGTTCTACAACCAGAGTTGACAAGAAAGACAAAATTTCTATGCTTGTGAAGTTGGCATTGCAGTGGAAGGCAGATCATGAATAAGGTAATATCAGAAGAAAATAAAACAGGTGATGGAGTACATAGTGATGGTAGGAGGAAGTATATTTAGATAAGGCAATAAGCAAAGCTTTTATATAATAAGGAGGTGATAACTGAACTGAGATTTGAAGGAGTCAGCTATGGAAAGATCTTGGGGCAAAAATCCTAAAGGCAAAAACAAGTGTGTCAGGTACATACTCTTACAAAAAAGAAGGTGGCAAATTCTTGTCGGTCATCACAAGATAGTGTCTATTTGCCCTCACCTTGAATTTGGGCTGGCTTGGAACTTCTTTGACCAATAGAGTGCATTAGGAGTGAAGCTGTGACAGTTCTGGGTTAATCTCTTAAAAGACTGGCAGCTTTTGCTGGATTTTTAAGATCCCTTAAAGGACATAGAACATCTCTTAACTTTCCTGAGGAGACCACATGGAGAAAGCCTGAGACTATAAGGACAGGCAAATAGAGAGAGGCTGCACTGAGCACAGCTTTTCTGTTAGTCCATCTAGGGCTCCAGACACATGAGTGAAGCTATTTTGTAACCTCCAGAGTGGCACACAGTTGAATATGCCATGAACACCAGGATGGTCACCCAGCCAAGCTCTACCAAAATCCTTAACTCACAAACGAGAAAAATTGTTGTTTTAAGCCACAAATCTTGGTGAAGCTTATTATGCAGCAAAAAGTAACTGGAACAATTGCCCAGCAGAAAAATACTATTATGATAGAAGCAGGATGAACAATGGACACCACAGTCTGGAATAGGGCCAGATATTTTATTTTGCCCCATAATATGTGCAGATTAATGACAAAATGTGAATCTAACCTGATATATAGGTATATTTTGTAGACATATATAGGTATGCATCAGGTCAGAATCACATTTTGTCATTTATTTCTGAATCACCTTTTGTCATTCATCTCTTATCTCTGCTACCTTTTATAAATTAGATTTTAGAAAGGTAAGAATTTAAACAGGGAGGACAGTTTTCAAAATAATGTAGTGATGTTATCACATTTAATTCTCACAACACTTGAGTAAGAAAGTAGTCTTTTACGTTGAAAGTGAATATACTGAGGAACACGAAGGTTAAATAATTTACCCAGGGTTGCGTAGATAGTGAAAGGTGAAAGTGGAGAGGTTAATTGTGTCAACTGTTGTTGAACAATCAAATAGGAAGAGGACAGAACACAACCAGTGAACTTAGATAGATAGAAGCTATTGGTTATCTTGTAAGTGGGTAAATCTGTGGATTTTTTGGTGAAGAAACTCTGATTGTAGTAAAATAAAGAAAGAGTAGAGAGACGTAAGGGAAACAAATGGATAAGCAATCTTTTTGAGAAGTTTTTTCTATGAATTATTGAGAGATGATAGAAGGATTTAAAATTAGTGTGTGGTTTTTATCTCAGACAAATCTATTAGGAAATTTTTAAAAGTCATTAGGAACTCCACTATACGGAGAAATTGAAGTTGAGAAGAGAGGGAGAATGGGAGAGAAACACACAAAGAGAGACAGACAGAGAGAGGCAGATGGAGAGGGAGAGAGAGAAGATAATTCCATAGTGAAGTTCTTGAGTACACAAAGTAGGAAGTTTCTTTGTTTACAGATAGGATCATTGACTCCTCTTATCTGAAAAGGATGTGAAGCAAACTATCTTAGCATAGATGAAAGTCAGTCTGATAAGATGATAACATGGGTCTTTTCAGTGTGTTTATAACTTCTGGCATGCTGTCTACGTCATATGTCAGAGTTGAGGGTGATAAAGAGAAGGTACAAAATACATTTCTTAGGATATAGAGGAAAATGTATAGAAAAATAAAGGAAAATTTTTAGCCAGTGTTTGGACACCACCTGGAATTTATGGTCATTATTTATTGTGTGACTATTAAGACTTATTTTCTCCAATGAGTTGAGCCTAAGACTGGGACTTTTTGGAACTGATTGTATTAAAGTGAGAAAGGAAAAGGAGTGTATAAAGGAAAAGTGATTATAGTGACTCAACATGGAATCATAGACTTGAATGTGTATAAGGAGGAAATTGAACTATAAAGGGGATTCTGAGCAATGAAAATGAGAGTCAAAGGGGTAGGGTTACTGAAGAAGTTGAAGAATTACGGCTGTAGAAGCACTAGAATAAGTAAGACAAATGAATAGGAGGTGGTGGCTGAACACTTAGATTCCTAAAACTGAGATTTTAGAGTTTACATAGTCATTATTAATTTAGAATTTAATAAAGGAGCATGAGAGTGGGAGGCTGAGGGAGTTGGAGAAAAAATTACCATTGGAGTAGAACTCATCAAGTATGGAGAAACCAAGATATTAGTATATAAAGACAATGTAGTTATCACAAAGAATGATGTCAGGAGCAGTGATGAAAAGAAAATCCATAAAAGAGCCCAGAATTGTGTGCATGACTGCATGTAAATATAAAACATGTTCAATCTTTTATTTCAGGTTGTAAGGTCCTTGAAGATAAGATCCAAGTCTGATTAATTCTGGCCTTGTCCACTGTGCTAACTATACAGTATTTTTTGGTAATTTTATATTTTGTAGACATTCAATTCAATTTGTCAATTTTAAGTTTCCTTTTCTTTTATAAAATTTTTTATTCGTGCTTTATGTAGGTACATAGTAGGTATATATCTTTGTGGAATGCATGAGATATTCTGATGCAGGCATGCAATGCATAATAATTGCGTCATGGAAAATGGGCTATCCATCCCCTCAAGCATTTATTCTTTGTTACAAATAACTCAGTTATACTCATATTTTTAAAATGTATATGTAAATTATAGTCACTGTGCTGTACTATAAAATACTAGATCCTATTCTTTCTAACTATATTTTTTGTACCCATTAACTATACCCACCACCCTACCACCTCCCACTACCCTTCCTAACCTCTGAAAATCATTATTCTACTCTCTATCTCCAATTGTTTTAACTTTTGCATCCCACAAACAAGAATATGTGATTTCTCTCTCTGTGCCTGGCTTATTTCACTGGACATAATTACCTCCAGTTCCATCCATGTTGCTGCAAATAACAGGATGTCATTCTCTTTTATGGCTAAATAGTACCTTATTGTGTATAAGTACCACATTTTCTTTATTAATTCATCTGTTGATGGACTCTTAGGTTGCTTCCAAATCTTGGCTGCTGTGAACAGTGGTGCAAAAAACATGGGAGTGCAGATATCTCTTCAATATACTGATTTCTCTTCTTTGGGGTATATACCCAGCAGTGGGATTGCTGGATCGTACAGTAGTTCTATTTTCACTTTTTAAGGAATCTCAAAACTGTTCTCCTTAGTGGCTGTACTAATTTGCATTCCTATCAAGAGTGTATGAAGCTTCCCTTTTCTCCACGTCCTCACCAGCATCTGTTATTGTCTGTCTTTTGGATAAAAGCCATTTTAACTGAGGTGAAATGATACTCATTGCATTTCTCTGATGATAAATGATGAGATCCTTTTCATATGCCTGTTTGCCATTTGTATGTCTTCTTTGGAGACATGTCTTTAAATTTTCTGCCCATTATTTTACTGTATTATCAGTTTTGTTCCTATAGAATTGTTTGAGCTCCTTATATATTCTGGTTATTAATCCCTTGTCAGGTGAGTAGTTTGCAAATATTTTTTCCCATCCTGTGGGTTGTCTCTTCACTTTGTGAACTGTTTCCATCACCATGCAAAACATTGTTGATATGATCCCATTTGTCCATTTTGGCTTCCATTGCCTGTACTTGTAGGAAATTACTCAGGACATTTTTGGTCAAATGACTGTCCTGGAGAATTTCTCTAATGTTTTCTTGTAGTAATTTCAAAGTTAATCAATTTTTATTTTATTTCTATATATGGGGAGGACAGGGGTATTATTTCATTCTTTTGCATGTGGATATCCAGTTATCCCAGCACAGTTTAATGAAGAGAATGTTTTTTTCCCCAATGTATATTCCTGGCAACACTGTCAAAAATTAGTTCACTGTAGATGTATGAACTTGTTTCTGGGTTCTCTATTCTGTTCTATTCTTCTATGTGTTGTTTTTATGCCAGTACCATGCTGTTTTGGTTATTAAAGCTCTGTAACATAATTTGAAGTCAGGTAATGCGATTCCTCCAGTTTCTTTCTTTCTTTCTTTCTTTCTTTCTTTCTTTCTTTCTTTCTTTCTTTTAAGATGGAATCTTGCTCTGTCACTACGCTGGAGTTCAGTGGTGTGATCTTGGCTCACTGCAACCTCCACCTCCCAGGTTCAAGCAAATTCCCTGCCTCAGTCACCCGAGTAGCTGGGATTACAGGCATGCATCACCACACTCAGCTAACTTTTTGCATTTTAGTAGAGACAGGGTTTCACCATGTTGGCCAGGATAGTCTCAATCTCCTGACATGATCCGCCTGCCTCGGCCTCACAAAGTGCTGAGATTACAGGCAGTTTCATTCCTTTTGCTCAGGATAGCTTTGGCTATTCTGGGTCTTTTGTGGCTTCATATAAATATTGGGATTTTTTTCTATTTCTGTTAAGAGTATCATGATAGTTGGATAGTGATTGCACTGAATCTGTAGATTGCTTTGGTAGTGTAGACATTTTAACAATATTGATTCTTTCAATCTATGAACATGGAATATCCATCCATTTTTTTTGTGTCTTCTTCAAGTTCTTGCATCAGAGTTTTATAGTTTTATTATAAAACATTCACTTCTTTGGTTAAGTGAACTCCTAGGTATTTAGTTTCATTTGTGGCTATTGTAAATGTTGTTGCTTTCTCGATTTCTTTTTCAGATTGTTCACTGTTGGCATATTAAAAATGGTGCTGATTTTTGTATGTTGATTTTGTATCTTTTAACCTTACTGAATTTATTTTTAACACTAATGGTTTTTTGGTTCAGTCTTCAGGTTTTCTCAAATGTAAGATCATATCTTCTGCCAACAGGGATAATTTAATATCTTTGTTTACAAGGAGAACACATGGACACAGGGAGGGGAGCACTATACACGGGGCTCTTTATTTCTTTCTTTTGTCTGATTGCTGTAGCTAGGACTGCAAAAAGAGTTGGATATCAGTGGTGAAAGTGAACATTCTTATCATGCTCCAAATCTTACAGGAAAGGCTTTCACTTTTTCCCCATTCAGTATGATACTACCTGTTCATATGTTGTATATGGTGTTGATTATGTTGAGTTATGTTCCTTCTAAATCCAGATTTTGGGGGATTTTTATCATGAAGGGATGTTTAATTTTATTGAATTATTTTCACCATCAATTGAAATGATCATATGGTTTTTGTTCTTCATTTGGTTGACATGATGTATTACACTCATTGATTTGCATCTGTTGAACCATCCTTGTGTCCCTGGGATAAATCTCACTTGGTCTTAATAAATGAACTTTCTAATACATTGTTAAATTCAGTTTGCTTGAAGGATTTTTGCAACAATTTCATCAGAGATATAGGCCTGTAGTTTTCTTTTTTCGATACGTCTTTGTCTGATTTTGTTATCATGGTAATACTTGCCTCATGGAAACATTTGGAAGTATTCCCTCCTCCTTTGTTTTTTGGAATACTTTGAGTAAGATTGGTATCAGTTATTTAAATAATTGATAAAATTCAGCATAGAAGCCATCAGATCACAGGCTTTTGTTTGCTAGGAGACTTTTCTAATATGGCTTTAGTCTCTTGTTATTAGTCTGCTCATGTTTGATTTTTTCATGATTCAATCTTGGGACATTGCATATGTCTAGAAATTTACCCATTTTCTCTAGATTTTCCTATTTATTGGCATGTACTTGCTCATGTAATTTTTTTTTCTAGTCACTAATGATCCTTTGAATTTCTGATCAGTTGTAAGGTATTAGTTATAATGCCCTGCTTTTCATCTCTGATTTTACATATTTGGGTCTTTTCCTTTTTGTCTTCACTAGTCTGGCAAAAGTTAGTCATTTTTTATTGCTTAAAAAAATCAACTGTGTTTTGATCTTTTATATTGTTTTCTTCATTTCAAATTCATTTATTTCTGTTCTAATATTTATATTTTTCCTTTTACTCATTTTGGATTCAGTTTGCTCTTACTTTTCTAGTTCTTTAAGAAGCATCATTAGGTTATTTATTTGATGTTTTCTTCTTTTTTGATGTAGGCACTTAAACATGTGCCTCTTAGTACTACTTCTGCTGTATCCTATAGGTTTTGGTATGTGTGCTTCTATTATCATTTGTTTCAAGACATTTTTCTATTTCCTTTTAAATTTCTTCATTGACTCACTGGTTATTCAGGAGCATGTTGTTTAATTTTCATGTGTTTGTATAGTTTCCAAAATTCCTTCTGTTATTGATTTCTAGTTTTATTTCATTATGGTCAAAAAAGATGCTTGATACAAATTTCAATATTTTTAATGCTTTGTAACCTAACATGTGGTCTGTTCTTAAAATTATCCATGTGCTTGAGCAGAAATTTGTGTATTCTGCAGCCTTTGGATGAAATGTTATGTAAGTATCTCCAGTTGGTCTGTAGTGCAGATTAAGTCTGATGTTTCTGTGTTTTCTGTCTTGGAGATCTGTCCAATGCTAAAAGTGAAGTGCAAAAGCCTCCAGGTACTATCATATTGAGTTCTAACTCTCTGTTTAGCTCTAATAATATTTGCTTTATGTATTTGTTGTTCCTGTATTGGGTGCATATGTATTTATAATTGTTGCATCCTCTTGCTAAATTGACCCCTTTATCATCATATAATGTCCTTGTTTCTTTTACAGTTTTTGCCTTGAAATCCATTTTGTCTAAATGTAGCAACTCCTGTGCTTTTTTGGTTTCCATTGGTATGTAATATCATTTTCCATGCCTTTACTTTCAGTATATGTGTATCTTTATAGGTGAAATGTGTTTCTTGTAGGCAAGAGGTCATTGGGCCTTGTTTTTTCATCCATTCAGCCACTCTATGTCTTTTAATTAGAGAGTTTAGTCCATTTATATTCAATGTTATTGCAGATAAGCAGCGATTTACTCCTGAAATTTTGTAATTTTTTTTCTGGTTGTTTTGTGGTCTTCTTTTCCTTCTTTCCATCCTTCCTGCCTTCCTCTTAGTGAAGGTGATTTTCTCTGGTGATATGACTTAATTTCTTAATTTTTATATTTTCTGTTTTCCTTGTATGTATTTTAAACTGATAACAAGTTAACACTAATTGCATAAACAGGCAAAAAGAAAACTAATTAAAAACTCTACACTTTAACTTCATTCCCTCACTTTGAAAATTTTTGTTTCTCTTTATATCTTATTGTATTGTATATGTCTTGAAAAGCTGTTGTGGTTATTATTTTTGATTGATTTATCACTTAGTCTTTCTACTTAAGAATATATAGTTTACATACCAGAATTACACTGTTGTAACATTCTGCATTTTTTTCTGTGTGTTTACTGTTACCAGTGAGTTTTGCACCTCTATATGATTTATTTTTGCCAAATAACATCCTTTTCTTTCAGACTGAAGAAATCTCTTTAGCATTTTTTGTAGGATAGGTCTGGTCTCAAGAAAATACCTTAGCTTTTGTTTGTCTGGTAAGGTCTTTATTTCTCCTTCATGCTTGAAGGATATTTTCACAGGATATACTATTCTAAGATAGAAGGTTTCCCTCTCCTTTCAGCACTTTAAATACGTTATACCATTCTCTCCTGGCCTGTAATGTTTCCACTAAAAAGTTGGCTGCCCAAATCACACTGCCACGTGTGTACCTATGCAAAAATCTCACATGTTCTTCACATGTACTGCAAAACCTAAAATGCAATTTAAAAAAAAGTTAGCTACCAAATATTAAAACTCTACTGTATGTAATTGGTTTTCTTTGCTGTTGTTTGTTTTCTCTTTCTGCTGTTAGGATCCTTAATTTATCCTTGTCCTTTGAGAATTTGATTATTAAATGCATTAAGGTAGTCTTCTTTGGATTATATCTGTTTCATGTTCCACAACATTTTATACATGAATGTTGTTATCTTTCTCTAGGTTTGGGAAGTTCTCTATTATTGTCCCTTTGAATAAACTTTCTATCTTCTAATAATAGAGAACTTTCTTTCTCTACCTACTCTGCAAGGCCAAGAACTCTTCAATTTTCCCTTTTGAGGCCATTTTCTTGATCTTGTAGGCATGTTTTGTTCTTTTTTATTTTTTTCTCTTTTGTCTCTTCTGACTGTATATTTTCAAATGTCTTGTTTTCAAGCTAATTCTTCTGTTTTATCAGTTCTGCTATTATACTATTTTGATGCATCCTTTACTATGTTAAATGCATTTTTCAACATTAGAGTTTCTGCTTGATTTTTAAAATTTCCATCTCTTTGTTAAATTTATCTGATAGAATTCTGAATTTTCTCCCTATCATCTTGAATTTCTTTGAGTTTCCTCAAAACAGCTATTTTGAATTTTCTTGCTGAAAAATCATATGTCTTTGTTTCTCCTGGATTGGTCCTTGGTTCTTATTTAGCTTGTTTGGTGCAGTCCTGTTTTCCTGAATGATCTTGATGCTTGTAGACGTTTGTCAGTGTCTGGGCATTGAAAAGTTAGATATTTATTGTATTCTTCACAATCTGGGCTTGTTTGTGCCCATCCTTCTTGGGGAGACTTTCCAAGTATTTTAAGGGATTTAGACTGTAAGCCCAATATTGCTGTGTTCTTTTCAGACTCTAGAGGTACCACCTTGGTCATCTTGAATACAATCCAGAAAATTTCTCTGGATTATCAAGCAGAGACTTTTATTCTTTTCCCTTACTTTCTATCAAACAAATAGAGTCTCTCTCTGTGCTAAGCCACCTGGAACTGGGCAGGCACCCATGTGGCCACTACCACTGTGACAGTACCGGGTCAGACATGAAGGCAGCAGAGCACTGGGTCTTACCCATAGCCCACTATAACCACTACCTGGCTACCTCCTGTCTTCACTGAAGGCCTTAGGTCTCTACAATCAGTGGGTGCTAAAACTAGTCAGGTTTGTGTCCTTCCCTTTAGGATAGGAAATTCCCACAGGCTACAGATGCGTTCAGAGATGCTGTCAGGGAGCCAGGAATTAGAGTCAAAAATCCTAGAAATGTGCCTGATATTGTCTTCTACTGCAGTTGATAGGCACTCAAACCACAGGACAAAGTCCTTCCTACTATTTCCTACCCTTTTCATAGGCAGAGGAGCCTCTCCTTGTGGCCACCACCACCACCCATGGTGGGGTTTCTGCCAGTCCACAACCAAGATTCACTTAAAGCCAAAAGGCTCTTCAGTCAGCTTATCCTGAATGCTGCCAGGACTGAGACTCATGCTTCAGAGTAATAGGTTCTGCTCTGGCCCAGGGAAGGTCACAGAATGGTTTCTGGCACTTAGGAACCCCATGAGCCTACTTTTTGCCCTACCCACTGTGGTTGAACTGGTACCTAAGGTACAAGAAAAAATTCCCCTTATATTTCCCACTGCTTTTCTCAAATGGAAAGAGTCTTTCACCATAGACACAACAGCTGGGAATGTGTTAGGTCACACCTATTGTCAGCATCTTCCTTCTAGCTGTTTGAAATTATATATTACAGTTAAAGAAAAGTGTTTGAGATGATGGACATGTTAATTATACTGATCTGATCACTGTACAGAATATGTATCTAAACATTACTATGTACTCCATATATATGAGCAATTATTATATATCAATCTAAAAAATAAAATTAAAAACTTTTAAAAAGAAAAATCAAAAAGATCATGAAATAAAACACTGATTAAAATTCTAAATATGGACCAATAATATTTTGCTTTATGTCTTCTCTAAAATTAAGCAATATGAAGAATGCTTACATTGCCTTCATAAATATTACTTGCAAATATTGTTTTGAATATAGATTTTGATGAGAACTATTTTATAAGTTCACCAATATAAGTAATGCATTAATTATAGTATAATGGTATATATTATACAATAAGTAATATAGATCTTAAAAGCTTATATATTTTTAATTGTTATAGCATTATATTTCACTCTCAAAGATACCCAGTTTTTATGATAAATTATGTGGTTGTCAGAGTCACAGTTGTTTGTTTAGGGACTACTCTGTGACTCCTCTTGGTTCACAATGCACTCCTAAACAATGTTATGAAATTCAAATAAATGAATGCCTAACATAGATGTTTTGTGCTGGAGCCTCAGCAAATTTTAGAACTGAGAGACATATTAAAGATTACGTAATTCAAACTTCGTATTTTGTGTTTGAGAATGTTCAACCCAAGTGCATAAAATTTGAGAGCTAAACGTAGCAGAGGTAGGCCTGGAATCCTAACCTCCTAACGATCACTCCAGTGTTCTTTCTACCACACGGTGCTTCAGGTACAGGCCTTCTACTAAAGTAGTCCTACAAAGTTATGGTCATTTCCAACTAATGTGGATTACATTTTGCTATTATGCTCTTGGTTGGTTTTAATTTACAAATTTACAAGGTAAAACTACCTGTTTCTACCAACTTGTTTCTTCCTAAGCATTTTTCCATTTGTTGTCCTGATAAAAAACAATTCAATATCATGTTCTGGGTTTATTTTATTTATTTTGATTTAGATCACTCTGAATTTTTCTAACTTTACAATTCTATGAAAATAACATTTTGAGGTCTTAATATTCAATTTGTGGTTTAAATGCTGACATTAGGGAATGAACAGTTCTTATTTATCTCAAGACTACTATTATGATGTAATTTCCTTTTTTCAAAACATAAAAAACTCAAGCTTTTACTGATTTATAGAGGATGAACTCATGCTTGTATTTCAAGAGGAAAAATAACCACTAATTTAAAAAGCAAATTGTCCTCAGCTGTATTATCTTCCACTGTGCCTGGGTAGGGATTCAAAACTATGCTCCTATTTTCTGCTGGAAAATCTACTTGAGATATTTTTTAAATTATCTCCCAAGTTATGAGGGAAAAAAGAAACCAAACTCTAGAATCTTTTGTGCATGTGTTAATGGAAACTGATACTTTCTGGCTATCCTTTCACTGATCATTTGAAACTTTTTACTTTGATTAGAAAAAGAAAAACATGAGTTTCCAAGAAAAGATGAAAACTTTCCTTCAAAATATGTGTTTACAACAATCATCATTATACTCTTGGAAAATTGCTCAGAGAAAGTGTCAAAAGAAAGAGATTTTCCCCACACTACAAATTTAAAAAACAGATACAATAGCAACAAATTATATATGCAAATCTGTGTATAAACAGTCAATATGCATTATTCCCAGATTCCATATTTGCTAATTCACTCACTAAAATGTATTTTAACTGCAAAATCAATACTATGGGCACTTTTACAGTTATTCACAGATATGTGTAGAGTGGCAAAAAAAAAAAAAGTCTGTCTCCGAAACACTCACATTACCACAAATGTGATATTTTCCCACATATATGTATACACACACACACACACACATATATATAGGGTGTGTATAGATATATGTACATATATACACAAACATGTATGTATATATATAATATATATCTATAAGTGACTAAACAGAAAAACTCACAAAACAAGGTTTTATATTATGAATTAGTTGGTAAAAGTATCACAAGAAGAGGCTTACGGGAACCTAACCCTGTATTTCTCCTAGAAGCAATGGTTCAGTGTTTATTAATTTAGCATATATGGTAATTTTGTAGAGCATAACTATCATAAGTAACAATAATTGAGTTCATATGTATATATTTGTGTAAATATATACATATACAAACACACGTATAAAACAAAACCTACAATATGGAAGATGAGATTTTAAAAACATTATTTATGACACATTTCTTGTCTCACTATATTCTCAAACTTTGGTGTTCCATTTAGAACTCATAGCTGGAAATAAGGAGAAAAACTGAAATATAGTCATCTTCTTCCTTTCGTTCTCTCACCTCTAGTTTCTTGAGAATCCTAGCAAAGAACTCTACAGAAATACAGCTCCCAAGATCTGAGCCCCATCTGATTTCCCTGTCAAAGCTGAGAGGTCAGAGGTTTGCTCACATGGACACCCTTCCCACTCATCAGGCTACAGAACAGATCCTCCAAAAAGCAAGAACCTCATTTACCCTCATCATAGACATGAACATGCAAAATCCTCTTTGTGTTTCCTAAAAGAGAATATAGCCTCAGTACAGTGTTTTTGAATAGAAAAGTATTTTTCCCAAAATTCAAATTAGAAGGTGTCAGCTCCAATTCAATGCCAAAGAGGAAAAAAAAGTTTTGCTAAGGATAGAGTGTTTTCTTAATCATTAAGGGAAAGACATCATTTGTAGAAATTAGAGTCCGTCTGGCTACAGTAAAAATCGAATGAAAATACTGAATTAAGTAAATCACTCCTCAGCAAATGCAAAAGAACGGAAACCATAACAAACAGTCTCTCAGACCACAGTGCAATCAAGTTAGAACTTAGAATTCAGAAACCAACCCAGAACTGCACAGCTTCATGGAAACTGAACAACTTTCTCTTGAATGTTGACTGGATAAACAATGAAATGAAGGCAGATATAAAGATGTTCTTCGAAACCAATGAGAATGAAGACACCACATACCAGAACCTCTGGGACACATTTAAAGCAGTCTCTAGAGGAAAATATATAGCAATAAGTGCCCACATGAGAAGAAAGGAGAGAACTAAAATTGACACCCTATCATCAAAATTGAAAGAGCTAGAGGAGCAAGATCAAAAAAACTCAAAACCTAGCAGAAGACAAGAAATAACTAAGATCAAAGCAGAATTGAAGGAGATAGAGACACGAAAAACCCTTCAAAAAATCAATAAATCCAGGAGTGGGTTTTTTGAAAAGATCAACAAAATAGACCACTAGCCAGATTAATAAAAAAGAAAAGACAGAATAACCAAATAGATGCAATAAAAAAAGATAAAGGGGATATCACCACAGATTCCACAGAAATTAAACCACCATCAGAGATTATTACAAACAACTCTATGCACATAAACTAGAAAACCTGGAAGAAATGGATAAATTCCTGGACAGTTGCCTCCTCCCAAGCCTAAACCAGGAAGAAGTCGAAACCCTGAATAGACCAATAGCAACGTCTGAAGTCGAGGCAGCAATTAAGAGCCTACCACCCAAAAAAAACCCAGGTCCAGATGGGTTCACAGCCGAATTCTACTAGACATACAAAGAGGAACTGGTACCATTCCTTCTGAAACTATTCCAAATAATCCAAAAGAGGGAATCCTTCCCAAATCATTTTATGAAACCAACATCATCCTGATACCAAAACCCGGCAGAGCCTCAACAAGAAAAGAAAACTACAGGCCAATATCCATGATGAACATAGATGCAAAAATCTTCAATAAAATACTGGCAAGCCGATTGAAACAGCACATCAAAAAGCTTATCCACCATGATCAAGTAGGATTCATCCCGGGGATGCAAGGCTGGTTCAACATACGCAAGTCTATAAATGTAATTCACCACATAAACAGAACCAAAGACAAAAACCACATGATTATCTCAATTGATGCAGAGAAGGCCTTCGATAAAATTCAAAAGCCCTTTATGCTAAAAACCCTCAATAAACTAGGTATCGACGGAATGTATCTCAAAATAATAAAAGCTATTTACAACAAACCAACAGCCAATATCATACTGAATGGGCAAAAACTGGAAGCATTCCCTTTGAAATCTGGCACTAGACAAGATGCCCTCTCTCGCGACTCCTATTCAATATAGTACTGGAAGTTCTAGCCAGAGCAATCAGGCAAGAAAAAGAAATAAAGGGTATTTAATTAGGAAAGGAGGAAGTCAAATTGTCTCTATTTGCAGACAACATGATTGTATATCTAGAAGACCCCATCATCTCAGCCCAAAATCTCCTGAAACTGATAAGCAACTTCAGCAAAGTCTTAGGATACAAAATCAATGTGCAAAAATCACAAGCATTCCTATACACCAATAACAGACTTAAAGAGAGCCAAATCAAGAACGAAGTGCCATTCACAATTGCTACAAAGAGAATAAAATACCTAGGAATACAACTAACAAGGAACATAAAGGACCTCTTCAAGGAGAACTACAAACCACTGCTCAACGAAATAAGAGAGGACACAAACAGATGGAGAAATATTCCATGTTCATGGTTAGGAAGAATCAATATCATGAAAATGGCCATACTGCCCAACGTAATTTAGAGATTCAAGGCTATCCCCATCAAGCTACCAATGACCTTCTTCACAGAACTGGAAAAAACCACCTTAAACTTCATATGGAACCAAAAGAGAGCCCACATACCCAAGTCAATTCTAAGCGGGAGGCATCACTCTACCAGACATCAAACTATACTACAAGGCTGCAGTAATCAAAACAGCATGGTACTGGTACCAAAACAGAGATACAGACCAATGGAACAGAACAGAGGCCTCGGAGGCAACACAACATATCTACAACCATTCAATCTTGACAAACCTGACAAAAACAAGCAATGGGGAAAGGAGTCCCTGTTTAATAAGTGGTGTTGGGAAAACTGGCTAGCCATCTGCAGAAAGCAGAAACTGGACCCCTTCCTGACACCTTACACTAAAATTAACTCCAGATGGATCAAAGACTTAAACATAAGACCTAAAACCATAAAAACCCTAGAAGAAAACCTAGGCAAAACCATTCAGGACATAGGCGTAGGCAAGGACTTCATGACCAAAACACCAAAAGCATTGGCAACAAAAGCCAAAATAGACAAATGGGACCTAATCAAACTCCACAGCTTCTGCACAGCAAAAGAAACAGTCATTAGAGTGAATCGGCAACCAACAGAATGGGAAAAATTTTTTTGCAGCTTACCCATCTGACAAAGGGCTGATATCCAGCATCTACAAAGAACTAAAACAGATTTACAAGAAAAAAACAAGCCAATTCAAAAGTGGGCAAAGGATATGAACAGATACTTTACAAAAGAAGACATACATGAGGTCAACAAACATATGAAAAAATGCTCATCATCACTGGTCATTAGAGAAATGCAAATCAAAACTACATTGAGATACCATCTCACGCCAGTTAGAATGGCGATCATTAAAAAATCTGGAGACAACAGATGCTGGAGAGGATGTGGAGAAATAGGAACACTTTTACACTGTTGGTGGGAGTGTAAATTAGTTCAACCATTGTGGAAGACAGTGTGGCGATTCCTCAAGGATCTAGAAATAGAAATTCCATTTGACCCAGCAATCCCATTACTGGGTATATATTCAAAGGATTATAAATCGTTCTACTATAAGGACACATGCACACAAATGTTCATTGCAGCACAGTTTACAATAGCAAAGACCTGGAACCAACCCAAATGCCCATCGATGATAGACTGGACAGGGAAAATGTGGCACATATACACCATGGAGTATTATGCAGCCATCAAAAACGATGAGTTCACGTCCTTTGTAGGGACATGGATGAACCTGGAAACCATTATTCTCAGCAAACTGACACAAGAACACAAAATCAAACACCGCATGTTCTCACTCATAGACAGGTGTTGAACAATGGGAACACACGGACACAGGGAGGGGAGCACTATACACTGGGGTCTGTTGGGGGGTAGTTGGGGGGGACAGAGTGGGGTGGGGAGTTGGGGATAGATAGCATGGGGAGAAATGCCACATATAGGTGAAGGGGAGGAAGGCAGCAAATCACACTGCCACGTGTGCACCTATGCAACAATCTTGCATGTTTTTCACATGTACCCCAAAACCTAAAATGCAATAAAAAAAAGAAAAGAAAATACTGAATTGACATTTTCCAAACAGTTAAAATAATCCTACACATTTTGAGCAACAAGTTTGAAAAAACATGTTTTAATTCACATTCAGTTTCAGGTCATAGCATTAAAAAACACCCATGTCATGCTTTTGGATGTGTGAGAGAGAATGGTCACCAATACACTATTCAATGAAAACATCTCTTACTTGACCTGTCTGTATTTATGGTACCACTCTGCCTGGCAAAGGTGAACAATCTACAATACCGTCTCACTGGGTCAACAAAACATTCATTGAAGCACAAGCTTATATTGACTGTGAGGACACTGAACATATTACATTGTCTGCATAATTTTAATATACTATAATATGTATATTTCTACCCTGATGTTGGAATATTCTAACATAAATATTCTAGAACATGGAAGCTGTTTAACTTTTTAAAAAATACAAATGTAAATGCATGCAAGCTGAAAAATAACAGTATACTACAAAAAGGACAATTAATTAGAATTACCACAACATCCTACTCTTCTGCATGAATTCCCATGACACTGAGAATAAAATCCATAGCATCTTCCATGGTCCCCCAGGCCCTATTTACCCTGCCTCCAATTACCTCTCCAGCCACATCTCGTGCCTCTCTCCTCCTCCCATGATACTTTAGTCATGTTGTCCTGCTTTATGTTCCTTGAATCGTCAACTCTGTCTCTGTCTTACTCTTTGCACTTTCTCCTCACTCTCCTTGTAACATTAGTTCCATGTCCTCACATTGCTTATACATTCTTGTCTTTCAGCTCTCAATTCAAAACTCACTTCCTTATTGACTGTTTCTTCCAAATTAAATTCAGCATCCTGAAACCCTGTTACAATACTTCATTTTACTTTCTTCATAGCCTTAACTCCATCTAAAAATCACCTACCACTTATTGGTTCATGTATATTTTGCCTGTTTATCACCCTGGAATATGAATTGAAATATTATTTATTTATTCTCCACTATTTGCTAAACACTATTTTTCTATAAAACTTCCTGGAACATAACAGAGCTCATTATATTTGCTGAAAAAAACAAGTAATTCATAACATTTATATGCAAAGTATAGACTCTCAGAGGAGACTAAATATCACATCTGGATGGTGGGATAAACTGCCGTTGAAAATCTTCAAAATTATTTTCTTCATATGGAAGCTTTGTCCATACAATGTACAAAAGAGATTTATTTTTTGTTGTTTTTTGAAATTTCCGTCAAATTGTCAGTGCAAATCAGATCTCCAAAAAGCTTTGCAAGATCTTCCCAGGGCAGAAAAAGCAGCAAAGTTTCCTCAAAAGAATTCAAACATGCCTCCTTGAGTCATCTGTAGGCATATGCGTATTCAGGCATAGAAGGCCTAAGTTATGGAATACATTATTAACTACTGAACCCCTGAAACAGGTTACACCAGAAATAATGGCAAAAATCCCAACTCCCATTGTCAAAGGATCAAAGAGAATTCAAAGTATGGTAGTAAGAGATCAAATAAAGACAAATAGTGTTGTCTTTTATCTCTTCTTAAATATATGTCCCATGTTGTAATCTCTGACCTGAACTCCATCCTATGTTTGAAGGTATCTAAGGAACATCCCGTCTAAGATAACATGAAGTCATTTAGGTTTCAACATGTCTACAGTCAGATTTATCCTTCTCCAAAAAATGATCTCCCTCAGAGACCAGAAAATGTACAATTATCTTTCATGTTTCCATCTCTTCATGCCACATGCTCTCATAGACTCAATTCCACCCACCCTGCCTCCTTGAAATGTCTTTTGGCTCTAGGCCTTATCTAAGACTAGATTTCTTGCAGCCACCACCTGGCTTAGATCCACATCATCTCACATCAAGACCATATACTCATTCCAAAGCCTGACTCACAACACTGACTGACATTTGGAAAGTGGCCTTACCTACTGAACTCCATCATCACCTTTATTCTCAGAATTTTTTATCTGTAAAAACAGCTTGGGGAAGGAAGCAAAATGAGAGAAGAGTATATGAGACTTGTTTTGGTGCTGCAGATGCATAATATTTTAATTAAAATTAGTGGGGTAGGGGTAGAAATCCATTATCCAAATCAAAAAGTAAATTGAAGGGCAGAAGAACATTATTGGGGAGGAGGGCTAAAGCTCACCCAGTTCACTCCTTGCTGTCACTGATACTTATGGCACATTTTACTTTGTTTCTATACGTACTGGCCATAGTTTCTTATTTGTGCAATGTATAGCATAGTGTGTGGATAGCATGAGGGGATTTAGATTACAGGATAAAAACCACGGCTCTTAACTATATGCCAAATACTTGTTACTACAATACATCATCTTATTCAAATTTAAACACAAGGACCCATGATGGCATGTATCTCTATATTTTTCCTAAAAGAAAACTAATATGGCTACCAAAACCCTAGAGTATGGTAAATTATAATTAAAAAATTGTTTTTAATTCAATAAATATTGCCAAATAAAAGTTAGTAAATTTTTTAATACAAAAAAATATTTTCAAACATACTCAATAAAGTAATTATTTGTTGAGGAATCTTGATATTTTAAGAAAATATCACAACCAAATTCAAACTTATGGTTAATTTTTCAATGACAAAAATTTGAACCTCAATGAAAGCATACAATTTAAAGGAAAGTAAAAGAGGTTGTTCACAGTTGTGATCAAACCATTCTTAACAGTGGTCCCTGTGACACACTAGCTTAACTGGCAAGAGTAGAGCCAACTAGCCTGACATTTAAGCTCACCACATGTGGGACAGTTAGTTCCAGTTTGCTTCATGACCACAAATTATATACCTTACTCTTGTCTACCAATTAAAGTGTATGACTTTGGTTGTGAGAATGGCCAAATAAAAGAATGTGGCTGTCTTACGACAACATCTCTACTGGGAAAAACCACCTCAAACTCTGCCTTGTTACTGATGAATCCATAGTGTCACTGATACATAAATGAAGACAGCATTTTAACACATTATTCTAAATGAGTCTCCAATTGTTTCACGTTAATTTTATAAAGATTTTACATTTTATATTACATTATAAAAATAATTAAAAATTATATATAATTGTATTATGAAATATAAAGCTGTATTTTAAATTTTATATTTTTGAGAGCCCATGGAAATATACATACTAAAATTTAATTTTACTGCTTTCCTAATACATCTTCTTCTTATTTTACAATGACAATTTCAGATTGCTTTCTGTCAATGAGAGTAAACAGAGAAATAGAATAGTTGTGTGCATTTGCAAGATGCTGTTTCTTGAGAGTAGTCCCTCAGGACCATTTTTGAGAATATATTGCATCAGCAAAGCAGAAGTGATCTGCACTCAGAGATTTTATATAATAACTATCAAAACCATAGATAATGAAGAAATAATGGCAAGATATACTTTCTATCTGTATAACTAGATAACATCCCTCCATATTTTAATCTCCTCTGGCACAATGAAAGAACAAAAGAAATGTAACAAGGCTGGAATTGGTGGTCCCCACATACATATTCCACCACATCATCTAATAATCTCTTGGTGATTTTTAGTTCAATTATTCTTTAATTTATCTATCTATAATAAATCCATATATTTCACTACTATTGCCATGAGGATGTTCTATGCTAGCTTCTGGTAGGATATTATTTCCTAGAATATTAAGCTTACCCCACTTCAATCTGTTTGTCTCTATATCACTAACTTCTTAAAACACCATAGTTTGTAAACTTACTATAGATTTTTAAAAGCATGATCAATAACCACAAGCTTACTACATATTTTTTGTGTCCAAATACACTTCAATGTAAATGTATATACAGTGTATTTAATATAAATGACAGATATGAGACAGAATGTTGTATGCAAAGAAAGAATAGTAGTCCAGTATTCTAAAAGATCTTTACGCAGAAAGGACCTGGATGAGAAGATTCGGTGTTAACAGTATTATGCTTGTAATACTAAGGCCTGAATTTCATGACAGCATCATGGACTTTGACTGCTCTCTACTGGATAGAAATATATGAGGTCTTCTCAAATGCATAACCATTTCTGAAGAGATTGTTTTTACCTTCTTTCTCTTCTCGCATTAAGAGAGCTGAAGACTCCATTTCCTTGTTGTACTTCTTTATATGTAAGATAACTGTAAGTTATTGTCTACATTTCAAATTTCTGAACATTTTAAGACGATAGACATACAATGATATGTTTCTTCTTAGCTTTATTTTTAAATGTGCTTTCTCCCAAATTTATTCCCAAGTGACTTCCAGCAAATAGCATTTATAATTTCTTTCAACATATATAGCAATTAGTGTTCAACCAACAATGCTCTTATGTTGTTATTATTGAAAAGAAGCCCTCCATCACACACACACACACACACACACACACACTCATGAGGTACTAACAATGCTTTGATGATCATTTTGGTTTTAAAACTAACAAATCAGAACACCACACATCTACAACCATCAGATCTTTGACAAACCTGACAAAAACAAGCAATGGGAAAAGGATTCCCTGTTTAATAAATGGTGTTGGGAAAACTGGCTAGCCATCTGCAGAAAGCAGAAACTGGACCCCTTCCTGACACCTTACACTAAAATTAACTCCAGATGGATTAAAGACTTAAACATAAGACCTAACACCATAAAAACCCTAGAAGAAAACCTAGGCGAAACCATTCAGGACATAGGCGTAGGCAAGGACTTCATGACCAAAACACCAAAAGCATTGGCAACAAAAGCCAAAATAGACAAATGGGACCTAATCAAACTCCACAGCTTCTGCACAGCAAAAGAAACAGTCATTAGAGTGAATCAGAAACCAACAGAATGGGAAAAAATTTTTGCAGCTTACCCATCTGACAAAGGGCTGATATCCAGAATCTACAAAGAACTAAAACAGATTTACAAGAAAAAAAACAAACAAGCCCATTCAAAAGTGGGCAAAGGATACGGACAGACACTTTACAAAAGAAGACATACATGAGGCCAACAAACATATGAAAAAATGCTCATCATCACTGGTCATTAGAGAAATGCAAATCAAAACTACATTGAGATACCATCTCACGCCAGTTAGAAAGGCGATCATTAAGAAATCTGGAGACAACAGATGCTGGAGAGGATGTGGAGAAATGGGAACACTTTTACACTGTTGGTGGGAGTGTAAATTAGTTCAACCATTGTGGAGGACAGTGTGGTGATTCCTCAAGGGCCTAGAAATAGAAATTCCATTTGACCCAGCAATCCCATTACTGGGTATATATCCAAAGGATTATAAATCATTCTACTATAAGGACACATGCACACGAATGTTCATTCAGCACAGTTTACAATAGCAAAGACCTGGAACCAACCCAAATGCCCATCGATGATAGACCGGACAGAGAAAATGTGGCACATATACACCATGGAATACTATGCAGCCATAAAAAACGATGAGTTCATGTTCTTTGTAGGGACATGGATGAACCTGGAAACCATCATTCTCAGCAAACTGACACAAGAACAGAAAATCAAACACTGCATGTTCTCACTCATAGGTTGTTGTTGAACAATGAGAACACATGGACACAGGGTGGGGAGCATCACACACTGGGGTCTTTCAGGGGGAAATAGGGGAGGGACAGAGCGGGGTGGGGAGTTGGGGAGAGATAGCATGGGGAGAAATGCCAGATATAGGTGATGGGGAGGAAGGCAGCAAATCACACTGCCATGTGTGTACCTATGCAACAATCTTGCATGTTCTTCACATGTCCCCCAAAACCTAAAATGCAATAAATTAAAAATAAAGAAACTAAAAAGCTAGAGATTAGAGTTTCATAAATGAAATATGATGCCTCTGGGACACTACCATCATAAGAACAGGTAAGGTCATGCTGCCTTCCTGATGCAGGCAACTGTTCATTCCAAGCACTGATGTCATAGCTGCACTCCTGTAGGGAGATTTTGAGTAGGAAATAGTTTATATTCCTTAATCTATTAGCATTCTCTCTGTCATTAAGTGAATAAAAAGTAAAGGCAGTTCTGATAGAAATAAATTTTGTTCATGTAAAAAACATATTGAAAACATAATAAAAACTAAAATTAATAGAGCTTTTCTGAAAAAAATACATAAAATAAGGCTATTCCAGACATTTCTGAGACATTCTTTTTCTAATATACAGTATAAAAAAGTATATATAAAATATTATCTGAATTAAAAGAAGAGTCTTCAAACTGAGATGTATCTATGTCTGTGGTACCTGAGGCTTTCTAAAAAATTCCTATGCAAGGATGATATTAAGGAAGTTTATTTCTGGTATCTCAACCTTTAAATATTCATTTTTCCTACATTTTTATCTGTCTGAGACTCCAGGAGCCTCCTTTTATAATGAACTTTCCCCCTATTGTTTTCAATAGCCAGATTAGAAAACCTCACAATTCACGTGACAATAACAGAAAGGTTTTGCCCCAAATAGTTAGGAATTAGAATGAGAATGAATGCTGACATAAGGTGTTGCTGAAGATTGCCTTTCCTCAAAAAACTGCTATAAAGGGCTCCAGTTGGTACCAATTCAAGCTGAGAATTCAGAGTACACCCCCCTGCCTCACACCTACCCCTGAGCAACTCTGTGGAGAACCAGTAGTGTTTGGTTACACTATATGTATATGTGTGTGTGTGTGTGTGTGTGTGTATGTGTGTATATATATGTGTGTGTGTGTATATATATATATACATATATTCCTAGCTTTATTCTAAAATGTACTTTCTCCCAAATTTATTGCCAAGTCACTTCTAGCAAATGGAATACATGTGAAATACCATATGTGCATATACTCACATATATACATGTATACATATATACATGTGTGTACATGTATTGAAAGTATATATGTAGAATAAATGATTCAAAGTAGTGTGACATGGTAAAAGCCCCATAAAACTGCATACCTCAACCATACCTCAGTTTAATTTTACTTTTAGTAGATGTTGCTAAATTTGCCTTTTGTAGATGATGTGCCACTTTATATTCTCAACAAAACCGAAGAAATATGTGGAAGCTGTTTCTCCCACCTTGTGTTATTGAAGGTGGAAAAACATCTTTCTTATAAACCAATAGGTGAAAAGTCTAATCCTATCATTAATTTTCATTTTTTCAAATTATAAAATGAAGCATCTTTTCATGCATTTAAGAGCCAGAGCAGGTGTGGTGGCTTGTGCCTATAATCCCAGGACTTTGGGAGGCCGAGGCAGGAGGATTGCTTGAGTCCAGGAGTTCAAGACCAGCCTGGACAACATGGCAAAACTCTATCTCTACAAAAAACACAAAATAATTATTGAGGCATGGTGGTGCATGCCTGTAGTTCTAGCTCTTTAGGAGGCTGAATTGAAAGGATTACTTGAGCCAGGAGCCTGAGGCTGCAGTGGGCTAAGACTCTGCTGCTGCATTCCATTCTAGGCAACAGAGCAAAACCCTATCTCTAAATAAATAAATAAAAATATTAAAGAGAGCCAATTATTTCATGAAATTTTGTTATTTTTCTTTTTTCTGCTAAGTTCTATTTTATTCCAAAATTCTGTCTCCTCATATACTAAGTTAATTTGTATCACCTTATACTATATTTTACTTTCTTGTAAGGCTAGTCTCTCTTCATTTTCAGAATTTTTTTCAATATTTTGCATGTTATTTTCATATATTAATTTTCTAATTTGCATCATGGTTGAAAAAACGATTCTGTTGGTGTTTAGTTCAGTCAGGAAAAACTTTGGACTTAAAGTGACAAAAAAGCATTTGTGGTGCTTAAATAAAAAGTTGTCTACTTTTCTTTCTGTCTGGAAGTACCTAGCAGCTGGCTTTGGTTCAACAGCTCAGAGATGTTAGGCCAAGGTCTCTGTGAGTCTCTTGGCTTGTTCCTCATGCATACAACATGACGCCACCTCACAGGCATCTTATCAAACTTCCATTTAAATATCATTAGCAGAACAGTGTCAGATAGTCACATCCAACTTCCAGAGAGGGTAGAAAAGGGTTATTTAGCTTTCCTAAAACCTATAATGTACACAACCAAAATAGAAGGCATTTGAGAATGGAGTTGGGTTGATAACCAATATCCATTTCTGTGTGAAAAAGATAATCTTTTAAATGTGTAAGTTTTTAGAGAGAAGTAACATACATATGGCATGGAGATATTTATGTCCAACTACCAGATATGACTTCTATTTTTTCAGGTCCAATTTTTTATCCCTGAGAAAAGTTTCAAATAGGTTTTGCATATTTCTTGTTAAGTTTGTTCCAGAAGTATTTACATTATTATTGTAAATGAAAGGTTCATTTGTATTTTGTAACTGATTGATGTTTCTAGACAGAAAATCTGTTAATTTTTCATATACTACTTTTTGCCCCAGCAATTTAGTAAATTGTCTTATTTGTATAATCATTCAACGCATTCTCCTGTGTTTTCTATGGATATAATCACATAATTTGCAAATCAGATACTTTTCCCTCCTTTATAATTGTTAAACTTTTTTCCTTGTCCGATTACATTGGATAGTAACTCCCTAACATTATTAAACAACAGATGCTGTATTAGTGAAAGTATAGGCTAAGCTCCTGTAAAAGAAAGTTACAAAAATATAGTAATTTAAGTAAGATAGAAATTTATTTCTCATCATGTAGAAGTCCAAAGTGAGTGACCTAGGACTGGGTGATTCTCAATGTATGGCTTCTAACTCTTTTTCCAAAGGGGCTCCTATGTTTTTTAACATTTCCTAACTAACAGCAAGAAAGAGAAAAGAATGCCCAAAACAAGTATCTTTATCTTCTTCAAGGAGATTTTCTGGAGATTGCACACATGACACCACTTACAACTCATTGTGCAAAACGTAAGTCACATGGTCACAGCCACACTTAGCAGTGAAGCCAGAAAATATAGACTAGCTCAGCAACCATCTATTACTTAATGAGGGGAGGAGTCAACAGACGCAATACAGTTAGCATAAAGAACACCAATGTGGTTTATATATACCATAGAATACTATTTAACCACAAAAAGGAATGAAATAATGTATTTTGTAGCAACTTGGATGAAGCCAGAGGCCCTTATTCTAAGTGAAGTAACTCAGAAATGGAGAAGCAAATGCCGTATGTTCTCACTTATAAGTGGGAGTTAAGCTATGGGTACACAAAGACATACAGAGTGATATAATGGACTTTGAAGACTCAGAAGTGGGAGTATGGGATAAGGGTATGGGATAAAAATCTACATATTGGGTATAACATACACTACTTGCATGACAGGTACACTAAAATCTCAAAATTTGCCACTATGTAATTCATCCATTTAACCAAAAACCACTTGTACCCCAAAAGCTATTGCAAAAAAAATTTATTTAAGATAATTTATCCCAACCTAGGGGAGAGTTAAATAGGAAGGGTAGAGGCAGCATAGCTCTGAGTTCATGAAGTGGCAAGTACCAGGACCAGCCCTGGTGAATATCTCCTGGGCTTGCCAACACCACACAGCTGTCTATATGTATGCACTGACAGGACTGGCGCCTGCTAACAGAGATCTGCTTATGCCTTAGGCCGTAAGAGTCTCACGACTTTGGGTGATGTTGAGGATTAGCTTCTCCAAAGCATTGCTTTGATAGGCTCCACAGTGGAGTAAGAGTCCAAGCAGAGGACCTAGTGCACGGCCCTCCTACCCTACTCCCTACCCCAAAGAAGAAAATCTGAGATATTTTGTATGGTTACTAGTAGCTGAATTAAAAATCAGAAGAAACATGAGATGGCATAATTTCCCCCCACTATCTCAATTCTTCTTGATAGTTATCTCTCAGGTCAATACAGTTTACCTCACAATCATAAATTTCTAGAAGAATAATTTCTCTGCAGATACCTTCACCTCCTCTTCTATTTACCTCATATACAACAATATAAACTATTATACAAGACTATTCCTTTTTTTTTTTTTTTTTTTTTTTTAATGATGGAGTCTCACTCTCACCCAGGCTGAACTGTGGTGGTACCTAGGTTGGAGTGTAGTAGCATGATGTCAGCTCATTGCAACATCTGCTTCCCGGATTCAAGTGATTCTCCTACCTCAGCCTCCTGAGTAGCTGGGATTACAGGTGTGCACCATCATGCCTGGGTAATTTTTGTATTTTTAGTACAGACCAGGTTTCACAGTGTTGGTTCAGGCTGGTCTTGAACTCCTGATCTCATGATCCGCCTGCCTTGGCCTCCCAAAGTGCTGGGATTACAGGGGTGAGCCACCTTGCCTGGCTGACTATTCCTCTTTACTTCAGACCCATTGGTGCTAACATGTTTTTCAAAATATGGGCAGGCAATGGAATTCAACAAGCTTTTATCAAATATGAAATATGTAGAGACTAACATGATCCTTGAGATGGGAGGGCAAAAAGCTTAAATCTAGTCTATGGATAATGTGTGTACAAATTATCCTAAAATAAGGTAATATGTGACAAGTACTACAGGAGAGTCAAACAAAAATGCTACAGAAGAGTGGAAGAAGAGTCCATTCCCGTCAAGATGACGGAAGAATTCTTGGTAAATGACTTAATAATTGGGCTATCCCTGTCTGGTCAATAGGTCTGTGGTAGCTAGAGAAAGGAGGCACAGGTAAAGAATACATAAGAAAGACAGACTGGGAGATGAGAAGGACATTAAATTATCAAGCAGTTTGGTTTATTTGGAGCATGGGGAAACTGTTGAGCTTTAAGTAAGCAAATTCGGATGGAAAGAGATCAAAGAGATTTGATGGCTCGTACAAGGAATTTTGAATCTATTCTTCAAGAAATGGAATGCACAAGATTGATAATCTCTGTAGACTGAAAAAGGGGATTAAGATCTGAAGCACAGAAGTTCTGAACTCTGAATGTGTGACTATTAGGAGAGCAGATACACTGCCATATGTTCTCTAGCTGCACGGACTAAGTTATCCTTCACTTTGGATCTAAAATGCATAGGTGCAAATTACATTTTTCCAAAATAAAAGAGGAAGTAATTATTAGTACCTCCTCATCTGGGATGGTCAGAGTTAAAAAAAAGATTAGACATATGAAGCATTTAATACAATAATTGCACATAATAAAATAGTAGGTGCTCAGTAAATGTTAACTATTAATATTATTAATTTTAAAGTATTTTAAAATAACAGTTGAGTTTTTGTTGTTATATACAGTGAATTGTAAATACTCCTCAGATTTTTTTCAGCCATCCAGAATAATTATGTCATCTCTTCCCATGATACAGCATATAAATATCAAGTAATGTATTGCATGTGTTGATATATGCAAGGGGAATATTTGGGAGGTATGTACATGAACCTGCTAATTTGCTAGGAAATATTTTCTCTAGGGGGGATTGTGATCATAGAGGCTCTCACATTCTATCACAAACATATATCAGATGTTTACATTCTTTGACAATTACCAATTAATTTCGTAAAAAGAAAATAGTGAAAATTAAATATATAACAAAGACAAGTTTATCCTTTAGTTATTCCCCCATTTTAGTAACAACAAATTGTAAGCTCCAAATAATGTATATTCAGGACTATGTCCCTTCTCAGATTTGTGGTTTCTGAGGCATGCAATGATTTAGCTAGCCTTCTGTTATATGACTCTTCATGCCATCAGATCTAGAATTTACAACATAAAATGGAAGTATTAAAGACAGAGTTTGGAAAATGTTACTAATTTGGCAATATTCTTTGGACTTTTAATACCATATGAATTCTCAAACAACTATTCAATTGTTTATCTGAAAATAAATATTATCAAGTACATAGACCTTTTCTCAGTTCCAGTAAATGAGTTAATGTTTTCCATTTTTCCAAGGATAATTTCCATGCTTTCATCCAATTGGTTAGCATTAAAACTAATTTTGACATTGTGTCTTTATTCCTTCCACTATGTGCACATATATTTATTTTAAAGAAATATTTTGGTATTTGAAATTTAAAATCCATAGTTTAAGTTCTCTGTTAATGGTTTTATCAGTTTTTTATGCACTGTGTCGATATTTGCAAAATTGCTTCAAAGGCAGTCACTTCAACCATTATACAGTAATTCCACCTCCCCACCTTCACCCTACCCTCAAAGAAATCTTTTGGTGCAGGGAAAAGGCCAAACTTCTATAAATCTGATTTGTTTATACATTGCAAATAACCAGCTAAATATAAGATTTGTCTTCTACAAAATTAGAATCTGAAAAATATATACTTAATACTTAGAAAGAATTTCTTAAGCTGTTTAGACCCAAAGATTTATGTGAATGTCTCTAGGACACATAGCTGTTTCATGGCAGGGTCTGAGCCAGCATCTATGTATCTTGATGCTCCCTTCTATCCTTTTCTCGTTTTTATGCCCAGGAAACTTCCCCAACTAACTTTAAAACTATTCACACCATCTTTATTACTTAGCCTCTGTAATGGGCAAAGAATGCCCATCTGAATAGGCAATGCATTTGACCAGGAATCTCTTTGAAAAGTGGGCTACAGAAATAGGTCTTAAAAAGTGCAAAATTTTGTTATTTTTATTATTGTTATTGTAACATACATCTGCTCATAAATTTTCATTATTAACCCTTAGCTGCTATTCTTCTGATATGAAATTCTTAGAGTTTATTGTTATGGTTTTAGTAGACTGTGAAATGTGACATAGCCATGGAAATAAAAAGTCGTATTGCTTTGTAAGGTCAGATGAGAGAGGAAGTAAAATGTTTCTTGTGTCTGCTTGATTTCTCTTCAAGATCAAGGTCTACTCAAAATCTGACCCCCGAAAACAAAATGATTGCTTCTACCTATATGAGTTTGATCAAATTGGGGCTAATACTTTGTTGATTAAGATTATTATTAACTGAAGCAGAATTGCTTCTAGGTTGCTGATAATCTAGCTACTTGTAAAGACAAGCAAGAAAAGGGCATAGTTTGCTTTAGTCACTTGGCTTTAATTTCACATTTAATTATTGTGTCATTTAAATTTAAATTTAATTTGTTACATCTGACTTATACTCAAAATCTGCCAAAAGACTGATTTTTAACATATTAACCTATCTTATGGTATACAATAAAATTTTTCTTTCCCCCAAATATCAAACTCTTATAATGCTGGAAGAAAAAAAACTTCCAAGGAACTGAGTTTCCAGAATCTACAGCAAAATCAAGATAATCTTTAATCATTTTGAATATTTATATATGGAGTTCTAGAAAATATATCTGAAAAGAAACTCAGGTATAATTTAAGTCACTGGACACAAACCGTTACTGAGAAAAAACTGCTTATAACATACTTCTAATTCTGTTTAGAATTTTTCAGAAATTCTCTAATTCACAGTTGATATTAAATACTGTAGAATAAAAAAGTAATGTTCTTTGATAATGTAATTAAGCTAAATACTTTAAATAGCACCAAGTAAAGTATTGCTGAATATACACCTAGTACTTTACATAAGATATTACTATGAAATACATATTCTTTATTTATTATAACATTATATTAAGGTGCTATCTTTCAAACTCTACAAAATTATTAACTTAGAAGCTAAATATTTGCAGGATTCTCTTAAAAATTTTATCACTTTATATATTTAAGTTAATCATTTGAAAAGCTTTTCAAAAGCCAGGAAAATGTGTTTCTTCATACATGTATTTGGATATGACAATTCCTGCACTGGGACATTCTTGACATACAGTAATTACATGTATTCTTTAGATCTTCTTGACAATATGTTTTAACATATATTAAAATTCTCATTCTTTGGAAGCCATTACAAGGAAAAAGAATAGAAAATTTCCCAGAGGAATAAAGGATTTTACCAGTTTTATTAATCACATTCAGAAATTGTTCTTTCTTGCCATTAAGAACAACATTTTACATGTTGTCCACATGAATTATGGTTGTGGCAAATCAAAATAAAGCTGGAAGATGTGTAACAGCCAAAAATCTAGTAGTTGGAAAATTCTTTAAAAAAGAGTAAAATGGAAAGAAAGGAAGGGAGAAAAACTTCATAATATATTTAATATCTGTGTTTTTTAATACTAAGGAAATACTATTATTAATTAGACTATCAGTTTGATCTAAGCACACTATATTGCAATATGTGTTCTTTAGAAATTGTACAATGTAAGTTGTATATGTATATTAACTATAAATAATACATGTTTGTATAAGTCTGTCCTCACACTGCTATAAAGAAATACCTGAAACTGGGTGAATTATAAAGAAAAGAGGTTTAATTGGCTCACAGTTCTACAGTCTGTACAGAAAGCATGGCTCTTGAGGCTTCAGGAAACTCACAACCATGATGAAAGGTGAAGGAGAAGCAGGCATGTCTTACATGGCTGGAGCAGGAGGACGAGAGAGAAGGGGGAGATGCTACACACTTTTAAACAACCAGATTTCATGAGAATTCACTCACTATCACAAGAACAGCAATAGAGAAATCCACGCCCATGATCCAATCACCTCCCACCAGACCCCTCTTCTAACACTAGGGATTACAATTTGACAAGAGATTTGGGTGGGGACACAAATCCACACCGTATCAATGTTTATGCAGCATTTTTCTTGGAAGTAAAATAGGGAGAAGACAGCTTTTGGATTTTATTTACCTGATGTTAAAATGCAAAAGGATAAATTGGTAGGCTTGATCTAGATACTAAAGCAGGACCCTCCAAGTTCTTTAGGCCAAGGGGAGCACACCCAAGCAATGTGTTTTGTTGCAGTGTAAGGCTAAAAAACAAAGGCTACTACTATGGACCTCCAGGTAAGGTGATGGCCTTTATCACAGATATCTCTCAGTGGATTGTCAGTGCTTTGTGTTTTTCTCTACACTCCTCAAAACTATTTTGTTTAGCAGTTACCAATTGATGCTAGGTTGCTTACACTTTCCTTCCTTCCCTCCCTCCCCTCCTCTCCCTCCTCCCCTCCCCCCTCCTTCCTCCTTCCCTCAACTCCCCTCTCCCGCCTTACCCCCTTCCCCCTTTCCTCTCCCCTCCTCCCCCTCCCCCTTCCCATCTCCCTCCCCTTTCTCTCCCCTCGTCTTTCCCCCTTCCCCTCCTCCTTTCCCCTCCCCTCCTCCTTCCCCCCTTCTCCTTCCTCTTTCCCCCTCCTCCTCTCCTCCTCCTTCCCTATCCCCCTCCTACTTCCCCTCCTCCTTCCCCCGCCCCCCTCACCTCTCCATCTCTCCTCTCCTTCCTTCCTCCCCTCTCCTTTTCTCCACTTCCATCCCCCTTCCCTTCCCTCCCCTCCTCAACCCCTCTCCACTCCTCTCCCCATCCTTTTCTTTCCTTTCTGATGTGATCTGCTATGTTTCCCATGCTGGAAGCAATCCTTATTCCTCTGCCTCCTGAGCAGCTGACACTACAAGAATACCCCACCATGGCTGTCTCTGGTTATTCTTTTATCATTTTGCCCTGTGTTATTTTCTAGTGTCTTTAATGCTTTGTTATTATCACGTTATTTTTCACTGCAAAATAGGACCATGGAAGGTCAGCAACTAATAAATTATGTTCCCTATTGAAATGGGCCATAGTCAAAAAGATTTGAGAACTATTGATGAGACACAATTTCTGGTATACCAGTAGGCCACCTATCTGTTATCATTTCAGAGAAAATTTGGAACCCAAAATGTCACCTGAAAGTTTAATAGAATCTCAAGTTTAGAGATATATTGCTCCACAGAGAATATGATAATCTAGTAAATACCTGTTTAAATAGAAAAAACCTAAAAGACAAATACTTTCTGTGTTATTACTTAATTAAGCAAAAATTGCTTCACCACTTTGCCTTCCAAATAACATTTATCTGCAATCAAAATGGCAAAAGAGACAAATTTTGAGTTTAAGGGGTAAGTTAAGTGATGCCTGATAGTGTTCACTCTAAAGATGTTCTTTTGAACCTTAAGTTCAAAAATAAGGTGTGAAGATTGTCAAGTAAAAAGAGACCAAGGATAAACACTGCAGGTATAATACATAACTTGTGGCAAGAGTCTTCAGGGCATTAAGAAGATGGCAGAGCACAAAATAAGCTAAAGAAATAGAGAAGGATCAGGAAGGTAAGAACATGCATGCCATGGTGAAAGAGTATAAATTTTATTTTGAACTTAGCAGACAGTCATTGAAGGGACGTAAGCAAAGGAAAGAAATGACTAGAATCTAGTCATAGCCTTGCTTCTTAGTGACTTAAATTCAGGTTCAATTACTGGATACAATTCTTGTCCAACTGTTTTAGCCAAGGCAAGCAGACAAACAAGAAAACCTACAAACCTTTTTTCAAACGAAAGGTGTCCAGAACCAACATATACACATACATCAAATAAAACAGAACCCTCTGGCTGAAGACTTGCCTGCTTGGCCCTTTTACTCTTTGCAGCAATCTGAGATTCTTCCACAAAATCCCCAGAGAGTCACGGATTACAGTGTAAAAAACCACTGGCTTTACATATCTGCTTCCTCAACTGTGCCAAATTCCATAATCTCTAGAAGGCTTAACATACATTTTTTTCTATAGAGTCTTACACAGTTGATTTCCCCCAAAGACATTTTAAAGCACTCTCTTGATGATTTGATTGTGCAAAGATGTCAAAATGGTACTTCATCTTGCTGCAAGGGAGCTTGCTTTGGTTAAAAACATCCTTCCAGAGAGTAACTTTAAAAGGGGGAATGTCCAGATATACTTGTTAGACTAAGTTCAAGAACTTCACTGCATCTTAAACAGTTGTGCATGCCAAGGACCAAGTAAAAGGATGAAACTTTTAACCAGAAGTACTTCAAAGTTTTAAAAATCTCAACTATCAAAATTACTCAGTTATATTATCAAGAACATAAAATTACTCAAGTATATTATCAGGAAAGACAACATAGAGTGATTTTGTTGCCCTTCAGATTTATTCATCTCAAACATTGCATTGTAGATGTCACCTTTTGACAAAAGCATTACTTCTATTCATTTTGTTCAGTATCTGATAATGGTCTCATGTTATATAATTCAATTAGTTTAGCCAACGCTATCCTGGAGAAATACTTTGACTTTTTATTATAAAAGGTAAAAACAGGCATTTTGGAGAAAAAGTTAGGAGACAGCAACATCTTTGGGATATTGTGAGGTGTCAAAAGATGTATCTGATCTCTATTCCCAGTGTAGCATATGGCCCTTCCAGCATCTAGAGCATCCTGCCTTTCTGTGAAAAAAAAAAGGGATGCCAGCAAAATACTAAGAAACAGGCAATTCCGGATTTAGTAGTTTAGAACAAAACTAATTGAAGTGAGAAAAAATTAATTTAAAAATTCAAATCCTGTAAGATTCAGCTTGAAATGTATGATCCCAAAATAGGTACACATGTTATACAGAATAATGACCACCCAAATAAGTCCACATCCTAATCAGAACCAGTGAGTATGTTACCTTACATGGTAAAAGGCAGATGTGACTCGGTTAAGGGTCTTGAGATGAAGAGATCATCCTGGATTATCCTGATAGGTACCATGTAATCATAAGAACCTTTGTGATTAAAAGAAATACAGGAAGATTAGAGTCAGAAAAGAAACAGAGACACTATGATAGAAAGACAGAGTCAAAGCCAGAGATTCCAAGACGCTATGTTTCTAGCTTTGAGGATGGAGGAAATCATCACTAGGTAGAGAATGCATGCAGGTGGCCTCTGGAAGCTGGAAAAGACAAGGAAACATTCTCTTCTAGAGCCTTTAGAAGAAATGTAGCCTTGCTGAACCATTTTGGATCTCTAAACATCAGATAATAACCTGTGTTTTTAATCCAATGTTTGTCATAATTTGTTGTCAGAGCAAAAGGGAACTGATACAGGTTCTGGCACTGAGAATGGGGTACTGCTGTAACAAATACTTAAATATGTAGGCAAGCCTTTGAAATTGGGTAATGGGCTGGGATAATTCTGAGGAACATGACAGAAAAAGTAGGTTGCTCAGAGCATAATGCGGATTAAAGGCACTGCTGGTGAGGGCTCAGAATGAAGTGAGGAGTATGGCAGAGAAAACTTACATTAGCCCAGAAAATAATAAAACCATCATAAGCCAACTGTTGGTAAAAATATGAATATTAAAAGCACTGCCAATAAAAGCTGAGAAGAAAATAAAGAACATGTTATTGAACATATATTTGAACCTATATTGTGGCAGAAAAATTTAGCTGAATTATTTCCTACAGTGATATGGAAAGCAGACTGTGTAGCGGATGAGCGTGTATATTTATTTCAGGAGATTTTAAAGCAAAACGTTGACATTCCAACCTAGTTTCTCCTTGCTGCAAATAGTAAAATGTAAGAGCGAAGAGACAGGCTGAGAAAAGAACCATTAAGCACAAGAAAGGTGGACTTGACGATCTGGAAATTCCTCAGCCTATCCAGATCATAAAATATGCTAAAATTGGAAGATTTGTTGTTAGCAAAGTGTTCTCTGAAGAGAAAGTCAAGAGTGTGAAACCTTTTCCAGGTGCCTCAGCAGTACAAAAAGATCAGAAAGTTTATTCTCACAAAAGATAATGTGAAAATATTAGACTCATAGATTGTCACGTATCTCAGGTATCTTAGCAGAAACAAAGAATATAGATGGGATTATTCAGGAACAATCTGTGGAGGAGCCTTTTGTCTAAGAAATAAGTCCCTGCGTTATACACTGGAGACTCACAAGATTCCTGCGAATTATGTATCAGCAGAAAGAGTGCAACTTGGATTGAAAAGGATGGAGAAAGGACAAAATTTTAAAAGTCTGTAAAACTCCCAATTCTACAGGCAGGAAACAGGTTGATAAAATTACCTATCTGCAAACAAACGCAACCCTTAAAAAAAAAAAGGCCGGGTGGCTCAAGTCTGTAATCCCAGCACTTTGGGAGGCTGAGGCGGACAGATCACCTGAGGTCAGGAGTTTGAGACCAGCCTGACCAACATGGGGAAACCCCGTCTCCATTAAAAATATAAAAATTAGCTGGGTGTGGCAGCACACGCATGTAATATCAGCTACTCGGGAGGCTGAGGCAGGAGAATCTGGGAGGCAGAGGTTGCAGTGAGCCGAGATGGCACCATTGCACTCCAGCCTGGGCAACAAGAGCAAAACTCTGTCTCAAAAAAAACCAGCCAAACAAACAAAAAAACAAATGAAGAATGACCTCAAATGTGGAGCCATAAACCAAAAGGGCAGAGAGCAATGGGCTTAGAGGATGGAGCAATGGGCCACAGGGGATTATATCCAGGCCTTAATCCTAAGGAAATTTACCAAGTTGCATATTTTGACATCGCTCAGGATGGTGATTCCCTTTATTTCTACTTTAATAAAACTTTTATACTATTTAAGTAGGAATGTCTGTAAGTGTTATCCTATGCCTATTATTTTACTTTAGGAGCAGATAATTTGTTTTCTTTTCTCACAGGTCCACAGACGGAGAGGAATTTTTTCCTAGAATGGATTATGGCTAGAGCCTCACCAATGCCTAATTTAGATGATAAAGATGATGATATTTGGTACTTTGGAAATGATAAGTCCTAAATGAGATCTTGAACTTTAATTTATATTACAAAAGAATTGAGACTTTGGGGGACCTTGAGATGGCATAAATGTATTTTGGATGTGAGACAGATGTAAATTTTTGAGTGCTAGAGGGCTGACTATGGTATACACAGTAATCAGCTTCCCAAAGATGTTCATGCCCAGCAATAAGAAACATTAGTTTGGAAGAACCTTGAAAAACTGATGCTAGACTTCCCCATCACAGAATAAATAAAAATACAATAGAGGAAAACTCTACCGCTGAGTTAGATGGAATAGTTTGCTAAAGATGAACACTCCCAACTAAGAATAACTAAAAGCTAAATAACATACAAAATGTATGTGTTTAAAGCCAACAGAAAGCATGGGAATTACTGAACACCAGAGGAATTAATAATTCAGAGAGGAGAGCACACTCAGATGATCTGAGGATCTACAGCTATTTTTCTATAGGATCGTATATCAATTTCAGGCAAACACACTATCAAGGAATTTAAACTTACACCTTAAAAAGAAATTTAAATGGAGAAGAGGAAAACCAGCAGAACTTTTGGTGTTCTGCAATATCACAGTTACAAAATTAGAGACCTGATGGGGCTTCACTGAAAGATAGGTTTTCCCTTCAAAATATTTGCCTGAGTTGAAGCTATACTGAATAGGAAGACAAAGATAAAATTAAAAATATCTGCTAATCACAACACAAAATTCAGTAGTCTTTTCATTTTCTTTTTGATTCTGAAGAGATAAAGATGCTCCAGCAGGAGAGGCTACTGTGAACAGAGCAAGAGAAATATGAAAGTCCTAGAGGGAACAGACAAACAACTATATCCACTTTTTCTCAGGGGTTGCTTGCAAATTCCTTTCTTTCTTTTTTCTTCTTCTTTCTTTTTTCTTCTTTTTTTTGAGACATGGTCTCGCTCTGTCATCCAGGCTGGAGAGCAGTGGCGCAATCTTAGCTCACTGCAACCTCCACCTCCCAGGTTCAACCGATTCTCCTGCCTCAGCCTCCCAAGTTGCTAGGATTACAGGCATGCACCCACATGCCTGCCTAATTTTTGTATTTTTAGTAGAGACAAGCTATTGATTCAAGAGGCTCTACAAATTCTAGGCCAGATAAGTAAAAAGAAAATCACAAAGTATATCATAGCAAGACTGTAGAAAAAAATAAAAAAGAAAGGAATTTTAAAAGAAAAAATAAAAGAAACAAATATATATTATTGCATGACTTACAAATGATTTCTTAACAGAAACAATGAAAGAAGAACAATAAAATCACAACTTTTAGGTAAGGAAACAAGATAACTGGCATCTTGAATTTTATTTCCAGGAAAAAGTATCCTTGAAAAATAACGACATTTTCAGACAATCAAAACCTATAAAATTAGTCTCCAGCAGACATGCTCTAAAAGATGTATTAAAGGAATTTCTTCTGGAAGAAGTATAATCATTCTAAAGGAAAACACAGTAATTGAATGACAGTGAGAAAGAATAAGCAAAAAATGGTAGACATCAATGTATGGGTAAATATAAAGAGATTTGATTAACAAAATATAATGATATAGTTTAAAATACATGTAGAAATAAAACATATGCCAACAAAGATGCAAAGAAAAAAATGATAAAAAGGAGTTACACGTTTTAGAGTTCTAGCATAATTGTAAAAACAGAAATGTGATCATTTGTGTTAGATTATTATAAAGCAAAAATGGAGGTTATCTAATCTAGTAAGAGTAAAGGCTGGTTTTTATAAGTGTCATTAACAAATTAATAGTAGGAAAAATAAAATATATTTTGTTAATCCAAAATTTAAAAAAAGGCAAGGCAGAGAAAATAGAATGTAAAACAGGTGGGTCAAAGAGAAAATAAATAGAATGACAGATAAAAATCCACTGTATCAATAATTATGTTAAATGCAAATGATCTAAATGCTGAACATAAAATAATCTAATTTTATGTTAGATTAGACTAATATTAGACTAATCTCAAAAAAAAACTATACGCTGCATGCAAGAGATATATCTGAAATATAAGAATTTTAAATAAAAATGTATGCCTTTGGTACACATTTGGTATACATTTTGGTATACCTTTGGTATACATTTTTACTCATATACCTATACACCATGTACATACTAACCAAAAGAAAGCTAGTATGGCTATTCTACCAATCAATGAAGATTTTCTTTTCTTTTCTTTTCTTTTCTTTTCTTTTTTGAGACAGAATCTCACTCTGTCTCCCAGGCTAGAGTGCACTGGCACAATCTCAGCTCACTGCAAACTCCACCTACCAGACTCAAGTGATTCTCCTGCATCAGCCTCCTGAGTAGCTGGGATTACAGGTGCCCATCACCACACCCAGCTAATTTTTGAATTTTTAGTAGAGACATCGTTTCACTATGTTGGCCAGGTTGGTCTTCAACTCCTGACTTTAGGTGATCCACCCACCTCGGCCTCTGAAAGTGCAGGGATTACAGGTATGAGTCACCTCACCCAGCCAATCAATGAAGATTTTAAGTAAAGAAGCATTATTATATATAAAAATGAACCTTTTATAACAACACAGTCAATATGAGGTAGTCAGTAACACCGTGAATATACAGCAGTTCTAACTCTGTGTGTGAACTCTGCAACATACATATCCTGAAAAATACATGAAGCACTGCACACAATGGCACATGCCTGTAATCCCAGCACTTTGGGAGGCCAAGGCAGCCAGATCACTTGAGATCAGCCTGGCCAACACGGTGAAACCCTATTTCTACTAAAACTACAAAATTAGCCAGGCATGAGGTTGTGTGCCTGTAATCTCAGCTACTTGAGCGGCTGAGGTAGCAGAATCATTTAAACCCAGGAGGCAGAGATTGCAGTGAGCTGATATCTTGTCACTGCACTCCAACTTGGGCAACAGAGTGAAAAAGAAAGAAAAAAGAAAAATACATAAAGCAAAAAAATTGACAGCATAAGACAAAATACAGACACATCTAATATTGTATGAGAAATTTTATACTTTTCTTAATAGATAATACAGCAAGCAGAACAAAAATCAAAAGGGATATAAATCCAAGCAACACAGTTCTTTCCACTAATTAACATGCATAGAACACTGCATCTAACAATGACATATTTAACATTCTTTCAACCAAACGTGTTATTAACCACAATCAATGACATGCTAATTCAACAAAGTCTTGACAAAACTCAGAGACTGAAATTATGTATATTCTCTGAACACAATAGAATTAAGCTAGAAATACAAAACAGAAAATTACCAAATGCTTGGAAATGATCATAAATGACTCATATACATGAATAAGCAAAAGTAAAATTTTAAATTTAATTGGAGTTGAATTATAATGAAGATAGTACATACTGAAAATGGTGAAATTTCTCTCAAGTAGTGCTTAAAGGAAAATGTATTGCTTTCAGGTTGATCATCAAGGTTAATTCTTTGGTTTTTAATTTTATTTACTCAATCCTAGGCACTTATAAAAATAACAGTAAATCAAACCTGAAAAGATGTAAAAGAAATAATAAATACAGTAGCAGGAATCCATGTATAACTAGAGAAAAGTCAACAGCCAGTTACTTATTTCAAAATATTAATAATGCTGAAAGATCGTTAACAAAATTAATTGGGAAAAATGAGATAACAAAAATTATCAGGACTGTAAAGGGTACATCACTACAGCTAACACATGCATTAAAAGAGACAACCAGAAGATATTATAAACACCCTCATGCCAACATCAAAATGTTGCACTTCCCCACAAGAAGTGCACTTCCCCACAAGAAAACCTTAGACCCTGACGATATTATTGGTGAATTCATCCACATAACTCTTTCATGTAAGTAAAAAATAACATCAGTCTTGCCTCACATCTTCCAAAAAAGAGAAAGAAGTACAAACATTTCCCAACATATTTTGAGGATATCATAACATTGATGCCAAAACTTGACAAAGACTTTGTTAGGTAGGAAATTTTCCTATCTCTCATTTGAACACAAATACTAAAATGCTCAACAAGTATTAGCAAATAAAAAGCAGTGTTATATTTTAAAATAACTATGACCATGTAAGAATTAGCCCAGGAATCCAAGGTTGGGCCAACACTCAAAAAATCATTCAACGTACACCACATAAAAAAAATTTTAAGGTATATAATTATTTTTTTTCAGAGAGAAAAATATTTGCCAAAATTTAATACTGATCCATTGTGAAAATGTTTAGCAAACAGAGAAATTAAGGGAACTTCTTTAATTTGTTAAATACATACTTAAAAACACCTACCACAAATATATTTAATGGTGAAATATTGAAACCTTTCTGCTGAGATCAGGAAACAGAGATGAACATTGTTGCTAGCACCACTTCTAGTCAACATTTTACTGGCGTGCAATGAAACACAAACGTTATAATTAATGTGCAATATGGCAAAGCTATAATTGATATTTATTGTTTCCTTTATCCACCATTCCACATTTATTTTGCCTTCAAGCAGAAAATAAGCTGCATTAAATTCTTTCCCAAATGAGTAATACAAACCATCATTCCTGAAGGGTTTGAATTCTCAGTGATCCTTCCCCCGTGTTGTTGCTGTTGATTGCTAGAGTCTTCTGTTAACTTTTACTCTTGGACATTAAAGTATTAAAAGGTGTCTCAGATAATTCTCTGGGTTCCAAATATAGACAACATGTGATTTTGAACACCACCCAAAGAAGATGTCTTTGTGGGAAAAAAAGAATGGTATAAAATAAGAATGAAGAATAAGATATTTGCTTATATTCAGTGCAGTTCAAATGTATGCAGCTCAAGATCTACATCTGTGCATCTCTGAATCTATATACTACTTAAATGCCAGACCTAAGACTTATCACACTCAGATGTTTTGACTTGAGGGCCCTACTTCCCACGAAGCCTCTAGAGTTCCCACCTTTGTCACCGCTCTGAGTTTGTTTTATTCAACTCTGTCATGTTCTGGTGTCATTGTAATGTATGTGTCTGGAACTAACTGATGCTTGCTTACCTTTTAATAATCATCAGATGTCAATAATAAGAACAAATTAGAAATAAAATCTTATAAGGAAAGAGAGTGAAGAAAGTTTGGAAAGAGTGAAAATGCTTTAGATATTTCCCACAGCCAACATTATACTGAATGGGCAAAAGCTGGAAGCATTCCTCTTGAAAGCCAGCACAAGACAAGGATTCCCACTCACCATTTCTATTCAACATAATATTAGAAGTCCTCACCAGAGCAATCAGACAAGAGAAAGAAATAAAGGAAATCCAAATAGGAATAGAGGAAGTCAAAATATCTCTGTTTGCAGATGAATGATTCTATAGCTGAAAAATCCCATAGTCTCATCCCAAAAGCTCCTCCAGCTGATAGACAACTTTAGCAAAGTTGTGAGATACAAAATCAATATACAAAAATCACTAGCATTCCTATGTACCAACAACAGCCAAACCAACTGACAGCCAAATCAGAAAAGCGATCCCATTCACGCTTTCCACACACAAAAAATAAAATACCCCGGAATGCAGATAACCAGGGAAGTGAAAGATCTCTACAGTGATAATTACAAAACACTTCTCTAAGAAATCAGAGAAGACACAAATACCCCATGCTCATGGATAGGAAGAATCAATATCATTAAAATGGCTGTACTGCTCAAAGCAATTTACAGATTCAATGCTATTGCTATAAAACTACCAAGAACATGCTTCACAGAACTAGAAAAAAATTTTTAATTCATATGAAACCAAAAAATAGCCCCAGGAGCCAAGGCAATCCTAAGCAAAAAGAGCAAAGCTGAAGGCATCACATTACCTGATGTCAAGCTATACTACAAGGCTACAGAAAAAAAACAGCATGGTAACATTACAAAAACAGACACATATACCAATGGAACAGAATAGAGAGGCCAGAAATAAGGCCACACATCTATAGTCATCTGTTAATCCCTAAGAAGAAATGAATGCTGAGCTGAGAGGGGAAATCTTAGATAACGTTGACAGACCTCAAGGAGAAGCAAGAGGTTCTTGACTCCAGTTGAGCACAGAAAAAGAAAGGCAAGTATGGTTAAAAACAACCAACCAACCAAAAAAAAAAAAAAAAAAAAAAAAAAAAAGCTAACAAAAACCTTGTACTCATCATTGCATTAAAGCAATGCAGAAGAAAACTAGAGGTGATATGTAAGCAGACATATCTGATAGCTCTTGCCAGATATATTTGTTTCTCCAGATTCACTCTTCTCACCTCTTCATTCTGCTCTCTTCCTACTGGCTTCCAGTGAGGTTTGGCCAATAGGAACCACAGAAAAGCAAAATGGAGGGAAAGAGTGGTGTCAAGATATTAACTCCCCTAAAATTTTTCTTGAAGAGTCATCTTAGGTTGGCTGCATCCCTTGAATAATCAAGGTTCCTTCCAAGTCAGCCTTTACTGCTAAATTGTCTTTCCTTATAGGTTCTGGTAGCCAATTCTTCCTTCACTTTCAGGGTTTGCTGCTAGCTCTGTGTATCTGCACTATTACTTTTGTTGTCTGTATATTCACCCACATCTTTATAATTATTTTCTGTGTAAATAAACTACCCTGAAGTATGTTAAATTGAGTGTGCCATTTGTTTCTTGTAGGAATTTTATGAATATAGAGCCCTTATGCATCCTTGCGCACCCTACTATGTTTCGCAGAGGTGGAAAAGTGCAGTTTCTTAAGTAACTAAGAACAGGAGGACATAGCCCATTAACCCTATTAGTCCTAGTGGCCTTTCACATAGACAGCAATGGGAGTAACAGTAACTGAGAAAAAAAATCAGATGGGAAGGTAGGTGTCTTTGCAGATGCAACAGATGGCTACCATAACCAGATCCCTCATTACTCAACACCCAACCCCAAACCCTTAGCATTGCAAAGCCTTCCAGAAGCATAATAGGTCAGAAAGCATAAATTAAGTTATTATAGAAAGAAAATTTTTATCGTACCTTACTTATAGACTAAAACAAGCATTTAAATTATACAGTTCACATGAAACTTGGAAATTCTGAAGTTATTTTGAACTATCCTCTCTCCTTAACTCTTTATCAACTAGTAAATGAGTGCTACAGTTTTTCTTGCAAAGCATCTTTTAGATCTATTTTGTCCTATATTTTCATCATTAGCTACACCTTTGCTTGGATACTAATTCCTCATTCCTGAATTGTTGCAGCAACTTAACATGTCTTCTGCATTAATCTAGAAAAAGCTAGGTTGCCCTCAGTCTACTCACTTACAGCGTGCAATCATCATGAGTGTATTTGGTAATGACAAATATACATGAGAATAAGTATTAATGCCTGGTACAAAAGAAAGAATAATACCAACTCTCAAAATTAGGGCTTTTTCTGTGTACCTGCAATGAGCCTTGCTCTCAGCTTTAAGTCTGCCTCACCTATAATATTTCAAAGGTTTAAGAAATAGTATTTACTGTATTCTCTGACTAAAAAGAAATTATAAATGAAATAAAGATTTGATTAATTTAATTGTACCTAACAGTTACTGAATGAGTAGGATATGGTAGGATGTAAAAAAAGAAAGCTATTTTATTGTTTCCCACTACTATCCTTGCAAATGTGCCCCAAGATTTGCACTCACCTTTAGATAAAATTTAAGCAATACTTACAGCTTTTCTGATCACTACACTCTCTTTCTAAGGTAACAGAAAGTCTATTCTACATAAAATTCTAAAGTTCATTTAGTCTTCCCATACTCTGCTCTGGCTGACTCCCTCTTGGGAAGGTTATGGTAGGGCAGAGGGCTTTGGCGTAGACTTTTCTTTCATCAATTTCCCAAAATTCCAACTGTTTTAGATCTCTGAAGGACTAATCTGAGAAAGGAAAGTAAAGAGGCAGAAATGCTGTGTGTGACTGATTTAGTCAAGGCTGTGCCCTCTAGGGGTGATATATTCTACATGCTAATTCTTTCTCTTGTAGGGTGCTTATATGCTGGGACCTTTTCCCCAACACAACTGTTGGCAATGTTTCCTCTGAAAGACCACTTTGGCTTTCCTGTTAACCCACCAATATTTCTACTTTAGGTTTTAAGGTTAGGTTGTTCTCTTCCTTGCCCTAATCAAACCTGACTGACAACCAATTACACAAATCAGCACATTCCTCCAGGCCTTGTAAAAATAAAAGATTTTAGGTGTTAAAAATGCACTGGACCTAGCAGCCCCACTTGTGAATATCTACCCAAAAGAAAATAAATCATTATATCATAAAGACACCTGCACTCACATGCTTATTGCAGCACTATTCACAGTAGCAAAAATATGGAATCAATCTGTGTCCATCGACAGAAGACTAGATAAAGAAATTGTGGTACATAACACATGCAATACTATACAGCCATAAAAAAGAATGAAATCATGTCTTTTACAGCAACATGGATGGAACTGGAGGCCATTATCCTAAGTGAAATAACTCAGAAGCAGAAAAGTCAATATTGCACATTATCACTTATAAATAGGCACTAAACAATGATTATACATAGGCAAACATAGGGAAAAATAGACACTGGGGACTCCAAAAGGGGAAGGGTGGGAGAGAGGTGAGGGCTGAAAAAGTACCTATCGGATGCATTGTTCATTATCAGGTAATGGATACAGTAGAAACCCAAACCCCACCACTAGGCAATATATCCATGTAACAAACCTGCATGAGTACCCCTTGAATCTATAGGGAAAAAAGTACATTCAATGGTCACTTACATATCCAATAATTTCTAGGAAAATCTATAATGTAGATAAAAAATAATAACTATGTACCAGGAATTTTACAAATGGTATATTAATCTTCAGAAAATACTTTGAAAAAAACTATCTTTATCACCATATTACAAATGAGAATACTGACACTCTGAAGAGTAACTTGGCCTAGATTACATAAGTGGTGAATTAGAAATTCAGATTTCAACCACAGAGATTATGAAAGTCAAATAAGCTAATATGTGTAAAGCCCTTAACTCACACACAGTAGACATTAGACAACACATGCTTAAGTAAACAAAAGTATGGTGTCTCCTGAAGGTCAATTTTTAATCTTTTATCTGTCATTCAAAAAGTGCCTGATTATAGTTCATTCATCCACAAAATTCACTGGGAAAGACTACTCGTATAGCATGACTCTCTGCCTTCCTGGAGCCCAAAAACTCATTTGAAGATGAGCCATATACACCTGAAACAATTAAGTAACACTGCAAGACAGTATTTGAAGGAATGGTCATTATTATTAGATTTTGAAAAGAGATCAATGAGAATGCAGAATTTAGAAATTAAGAGTTAATATAGAACTCTGGAGATATGGTCACAAAAGGCATAGAGTTTAAAAGGAATGCATGCACAAAAGTCAAAACTGGACAAAACACCCACAAATCACTTTTATAGCCACCAATAAAGATACAATCCCCAAGTAAATTATGCAAACAGTAACTGTTACCAAGTGCTCTAAAAAATAGGACACAAGCTACTTATGGGTGGTAGGGTGTCAGGGAAAAAGGGACTATGTGTTTAGAAAAGAAAACTTTCATTAAAAAAAGAAAGGAATGTCATGGAACAAAAAATGGAGAATACTCAGAATAATTTATGTAAACAGACTGATTATTCTAGCCAATGTGGAAATAATAAGGTTTTAGTCAAGGTCCAAAAATAAAAATAGAAATTTAAAGGGACTATACTTAATGTGTTCTTTGGTTTTATAGCCGTGTAGCTCAAATTTAAATATTAGTTGAGTAAATAAGTTTGTCATTGAATATAAATGTAGTGCATATATTTGTAAATTTTTATACTCAAGTTTATAACCTAATAAAATACCAAATTAAATTAAAAGTATATATGAATTCCATTTTATGTTTATTTCATTATTTGAGCTTCATCTGCTTTTAATTTTTAAAATTTCTTAAAACTTTCATTTATTTATTTTGAGAAGAGTCTCACTCTATCACCCAGATTGGATGTAGTGGCATGTAGAACCATGGTTATGGCTCACTGCAGCCTCAATACCCTCGGCTCAAGCAACTCTTTCACCTCAGCATCCCTAGTAGCTGGGACCATGAGAAGGCATCACCATACCTAGTTAATTTAAAAAATTATTTTTCTACAGATGTAGTTTCACTATGAGTAGCTTAAGCTTCATCTTAAGACTTTTTAGTTCTGCTCTTAAAAGAGATTTAAATAAATGATTAAATATGGGACACACGAACACTTTTTAAATGAGGCTTACATTTGTTAATTAACTTTATGTCTCCAAATGCCTTTTAAAATTTATCTTCTCTGGATGCATCATGCTATGCAACTTCAAACTATACTACAAGGCTACAGTAACCAGAACAGTATGGTACTGGTACAAAAACAGACACATAGACCAATGGAACAGAACAGAGAACTCAGTAATAAGACCACATATCTACAACCATCTAATCTTTCACAAACCTGACAAAAACAAGCAATGGATAAATGATTCTCTATTTAATAAATGCAGCTGAGAGAACTGGCTAGCCATATGCAGAAAACTGAAACTGGACCCCTTCCTTACACCTTATATTAAAAATCAACTCAAGATGGATTAAAGACTTAAATGCAAAGCCCAAAACTATAGAAACCGTAGAAGAAAACCTAGGCAATACCATTCAGGAGATAGGCATGGGCAAAGATTTCATGACAAAAACATCAAAAGAAATTGTAACAAAAGCAAAAATTGACAGATGGGATCTAATTAAACCAAAGAGAGTCTGTACAGCTAAAGAAAGTGTCATCAGAGTGAACAGAAAACCTATAGAATGAGAGAAAAAATTTGCAATCTATCCATTTGACAAAGGTCTAATATCCAGAGTCTACAAGGAATTTAAACAAATTTACAAGAAAAACTGACCCCATTAAAAAGTGAGCAAAGGACAAGAATAGACACTTTTCAAAAGAAGACATTCACGCAGCCAAGAGACATATGATAAAAGTTCAACATCACTGATCACTGGAGAAACGAAAATCAAAACCACAATGAGATACCATGTTATACCAGTCAGAATGACAATTATTAAAAAGTCCAGAAACAACAGATGTTGGCAATGTTGCAGAGAAAAAGAAACACTTACACTGTTGGTGGGAGTGCAAATTAGTTCAACCATTGTGGAAGACAGTGTGGCAATTCCTCAAAGTCTAGCGGCAGATACACCATTTGACTCAGCAATCCCATTATTGGGTATATACCCAAAGGAATATAAATCATTCTATTATATACATGCATGTGTATATTCACTGCAGCACTATCCACTGCAGCAAAAACATGGAATCAACCCAAATGCCCATCAGTCATAGACTGGATAAACACTATATTGTACATATACATCATGGAATACCATGCCATTATAAAAATGAACAAGATCATGTCCTTTGAAGGAACGTGGATGGGGATGGAAGCTGTTATCCTCAGCAGACTACTGCAGGAAGAGAAAACCAATCACCACATGTTCTCAGTTCTAAGTGGGAGCTGAACGATGAGAACACAGGGACACGTGGGAGAAATAACACACACTGGAGTCTTTTAGGGGTGGGCAAAGGGCAGGGGAGAGCATCAGGAAAATAGCTAATGGATGCTGGCCTAGGTGATGGGTTGATCTGTGCAGCAAACCGCTACGGCACATATTTACCTATATAACAAACCTACACATCCTCCATATGTACCCCAGAACCTAAAAGTTGAAGGAAAAAGTTTAGCTCCTGACCAAGAATATGTCTTTTCTCAAATTATTATTTTTAAAATATATGTATTCTTAAGTTATGACTCCTCATTTTTCTGTCTCATATTTTTTCAATATATTTCTTAAAAATCAATAGCCTTCTCTGATTGGTAAATGTTGAAACACATAATTAAACAACCTACCTATGAAGTAAGAGAAAAATAGTAAACCAAATTACATGATAATAAACATACATAAAAGAAACCCATTTTATTAAGTTCAGAATCAATTAACTAAACTTTTTAAAAATCAGCTCAATCTTAATCATTTTGAGATCAAGACATTTTATTTTTAAATGAGAAGCATTTAATATGAATTTACAGAATGAATGAATAAGGCACCCATATTACAACATGCAATTTTATTATTTCCTCAATCATTTTTAGTACAATACAGGTTGAAATATAATATTTAAAAATTTTACTGTCATTCAGAGAGAACCTTTGTGATCACAGACATAGGCTAGAATCAATTAATATACACATTCAGTTTTCATTAGTTTAACATTTATACTGAATTTACCCACTGTTTTTAAGTGCTTAAAATATTAATGTTTTAATTTTAACTTCATAGAAGAGTCTATGAGGTAGGTATGATTATTATCTGCATTTCATAGACAGGAAACTGAAGCACAGAGAGGACATAACTTGCCCAAGATAGAGGTGGGGCTCAAACCCAAGCAGTCTGGACCTGCAGAGTTTATGATATTAAGTACACTACATGTGGTCCCTAATTATGCAGACTTTCCTTGCCAATCTGTTAAACTTTCTTTATATTCATTAAGTAAACTGAAGCCTTAAAATAAAGATGTTTCTCACAGTCCACAACAAAATACTCATGTCTCTTTTTCTATAAAGTCATCCTACTCTCATGTCTTACCAAAGAAATAGGACCTCCTTATTCATTCCACATTAAACAGATGTCAGATACTTATAGAATCAAAGAGGTATTTTGCTTCATCTGAGAAATTTTAAGCAACATATCCCATTGATTTAATTCTGAATACTAAGAACTTATATATAGCTCTTTTGAAGGTCAAGATAAAGTAATGACTTTCAGCCTATTTCCTTAAAGAAGAAAAGTTGTAGTAAAGATATTCAGTAATCAATAACATTGGTCTCTAAATTCAAGATATGATGAGCTTCTAGATTAATAGTGCTCTAGTTTTACTATGCCTCAGAAGCACCTGAGAGGCTTGCTAAACATACAGATTTCTGGCCCCCAACCTGAGAGTTTCTATTGAGGAGATCTAGGGTAGAGTACAATAATTTACATTTCTTACAATTCCCCAAGTGATGCTGATAGTAAGACTAGACTCTGAGAAACATTTATCTAGATCAAGGTCTCCCAGGTAGAGTTCCATAGGAACTTGATTCTTAAGAAAATGTAAGTTTTCTTTGAAAATAAATTTGTGATCAAAAAGATTAGGAAATTATACAAACTTGAGGAATCACAAAATATTTTAGTATATTATGAGAAGTCTCAGAAATCTCTCTCATTTATTTAGCTAAACCTAGATTTTCTCAAAACTCAAATAACTACCATTTTTGGCAGAACACCTATTAAGTCACATGGAATTGCTGTTCTGAGCAGCATTAAGGAATGCTTGGCTCACATTCAAAATTAGTAGATATGGTTCCTAAATTAATTTACCCAGGTGGTTTTGTTTTCCTCTTTGATTTACACAACTACCTTATGAATAGCCCCAGAGAATTCGTTTATCCCTGGTTAAGATTTATTTTTTAAGAGTGAGATATAGTAGAAACATTGCCAATCCTAATATCAGTTCCCTAAAATCGTGATGTCAGCTTATGGTGCATAGAATATATTAAAGTTCAAAAGATTGTCAAATGAAGACCAGACATCTAAAAACTGTGCATGAATCTTGGCAAAAAATAAATATATATAATTGCCATGACACCATATTCATCTTAAAATTTGCTAAATCAGCATCAGAAGAAAAAAGATGCTTACACATGGAGGCAATTAAAAATCATAGTTCTAACACTAAATAAGATTAAATTATTTTATTCATCCTTTTATCAGTTTGCTGTATGGTAACAGAAGAAAAGTTATAAAGCTGTAAATATGTGGAGTTTTCTTTTCTAACAAAAGCGTTTCCTTTCGCAACATTCAAGATGATTGTTGTTCCCTTCAGATAGGCAGATGTTTTTCTGAGCTAAGATTAACAAAAGTGCATTTCATAGGAGGTAATCAGTAATTGAAACTTTTTCTCCCAATCACTTTTTATTACAGAGGTACTTTTTAAAGAACAGTTTTAGAAGTAAAGGAAAAGAAAACTTGAGCAGACTGCAGAAAGTAAAGCTCCTATTTTAAATGTCTTATATCAGTATAATAAACCAGTATTGACACATTATTAACTGAAGTCTATAACTTATTTAATTCTTTAACATTTACCTAATTTTTTTTCTATTTGAGAATCCCATCCAGGATATCACATCACATTTAGTTATCATGTCTTCATAGGCTTCTCTTGGCTGTGACACTTTCCTAGACCTCCCTTATTTTTGATGACCTTGACAGATTTAAGGAGTACTGGTAAGGTACATTGCAGGATGCCCCGTCCATAGAAATCATGCTTTTCTCATGATTAGATTAGGGTTTATGAGTTTGCTGGAGGAAGACCACAGAGGTAGAGTACCATTTTCATTAAATTATGTCAAAGTTACACACTATCAATATAATTTGTAACTGTTGATGTTGATCTTGATCACATCATTGCCTGAAGTCTTGCTTTTCTGATTTCTCCACCACAAAGTCACTACTTTTTCCCCTTTCCCACGTTTTACTCTTCGTAATAAAGTCATTGTGCATAGCCCACACTTAAGGAGTAGGAACTGATGTTCTCCCTTCTTCAGGGTGGAGTATATAAACAGTTTATTTTTGAAATTCTTCTGAATAGGTTTTCTCTTCTTCTCTATGTATTAATATATTCAGTGATTTATTTCCATCAGTATTAAATCATGGTTATTCATTTCATTCTTTGAGTATAACCCAATACGACTATACTTATTTTGCTGCTCAAATTGCTCCAGTGTTGATAGCTCTTTTACTTGGCTCCTGTGTTCCTTTGATGTATCTCCATCATTGTGGGGGTTTTTTTCTGTTTTTCGGGGAGTGCTGGGGGAACTTCCTGACTTTCTGGCACTGTAAGTTGCTACAAGATCCTCTTGTGTATTTCCTGCCCTGCCCCAGTCCTAGCTCCTTCTCCAAGGAGCCTTGGTTCCTTGGTTCCTTTTACTGGAAAATGGCATTAGAAACCAAGTTCTGGACATGAAGTGTATTTGTAGCTACTGAAGTGTTATTTCTTTTAGGCCTTCTTAGCTGTGAGAGCAAATAAAGGTATATGTGTTTTTATATGATATATATATACATATATAACATAATTTCTATGTGAAGCTAGCCATTAAATTAACTTATAATTAAAATATCTATTTATTAATCATGACTTCTTACAGTAATTATAATTTTAATCTCCTGTATATGAACACTTTTGTAATGAAAAATTCAAAAGGCTTTCTAGAGCAGGTCACCTATATAACAGTGGTAATGAATAGCGAATTATGAACAATTTACATTCTAGAAGAAAAGTGGAATCAAATGTGGGTACAAGTCAAGGAAAGCAAGTCTTAGAGAGGCAATAATAAAGAAGAGGAGAAATCAATGTAATTTATTAAGAGAGACAGCCAACAGCTGGGCATGTAGTACGCATTGTGTTGTGCTGCCCAGCACCCCTTCCTGCTCTCCTTCAGGCTCACTACGCTTCCCTTTGCTCTTGGTGAGATGCAACCATGAGTCTAGTTCCGCCCATTGGGATAGGAGAGGAAGCTATGTGTGTCATAGCAAGCCTAATGGACAGCAATGAAAGCTTAGAAACCCAGTATTTTAGTCTACTAGGGCTGCCATAACAAAATACCACAGACTGGGTGGCTTAAACAGAAGACATTTATTTCTCACAGTTCTAGCAGCTGGAAGTCTGAGATTAATGCGTCTCTAAGTTTGTTTTCTCCTGAGGCCTCTCTCCTTGGCTTGGCGACGGCCACCTTCTCACTGATTCCTGACATGGTCTTTGTTCTGTGTATGTGTGTCTTTCTAGGTCACAGGTCATATGGGGTTAGGGCCCACTTTTATGACCTCATTTAGCTTTAATTACTTTCTTAAAGGCTCTTTTAGTACAGTGACATTGGGCACTAGGGCTTCAACATTTGAATTTGTGGAAAAACACAGTTAATCATAACATCTAATATTATTTACAATAGGAAATATAAAACACAAAAATTAAGCACTGTCATGATAACTTATAATTTTTTTTTTTTTTTTTTTGAGACGGAGTCTCACTCTGTCACCCAGGCTGGAGTGCAATGGTGTGATCTCGGCTCACTGCAACCTCTGCCTCCCAGGTTCAAGCGATTCTCCTGCCTCAGCCTCCTGAGTAGCTGGGATTACAGGCGCGTGCCACTGCGCCCAGCTAATTTTTGTATTTTTAGTAGAGACGGGATTTCAATATCTTGACCAGGCTAGTCTCGAACTCCTGACCTTGTGATCCACCCACCTCGGCCTCCCAAAGTGCTAGGATTACAGGCGTGAGCCACCGCGCCCAGCTGATAACTTACATTTATTGTTACCCAGACTAGGAGGCTAGGACAACAATACATAATCAACTGATAGTATTGGGAATGGGCGGAGCTAAATATCAACCACTGTTTTAGTCCCCTCACATGCTTGCCACATACTTACGTACTGTTTGCTTTTTCTAGAACAATAAAAGATAAAATACAAGTTTTAAGTACAAGCAGAAAATTAGTTTAAAAAACATACTATAAATTCAAATGAGTCTTGTGTTGTTTAATGACATGGATACATGCTAAGAAATGTGTCATTATGTGATTTCATCATTGTGTGAACAACATAAAGTGTACTTATACAAACCTAGATGGTACAGCCTGCTATACCTCTAGGCTACATGGTATAGCCTATTGCCCCTAAACTACAAATCCGAAAGCACGTTATTATACTGAATACTGAGGGCAATTGTAACACACTGATTAGTATTTATGTATCTAAACATACCTAAACATAGAAAAGGTACAGTAAAAATAAATTATAAGAGATTAAAAGTAGTACACTGATAGAGAACACTTACTATAAATGGTGCTTGCAGAACTCAACATTACTCTGGGTGAGTAAGTGAGTGAGTGAGAGTGAAAACGAAGGCCTGGAACATTACTGTACACTACTGTAGGCTTTATAAACACTATTCACTTAAGCTAGACTTCATATATAAAAACTATTTTTTCTTCAGTAATTAACATTAATGTAACTTTCTTACTTTATAAACTTAAATTTTTTTTAATATTTTGACATTTGTTGTAATACTTAGCCTAGAAAACAAATATTGTACGGTTGTAAAAAAATATTTCCTTTCTTTATATTCTTATGAGCTTTTTTTTTTAATGTTTTATAGTTTTTTGTTAAAAACTAGGGCATAAACACACACATTAGCCTACAGCTGCACAGGGTCAAGATGATTAATATCACTGTCTTCACCTTCACATCTTGTCCCACTGGAAGGTGTTCAGGGTCAGTAATACACATGGAGCTGTCATCTCCTATGATAGCAATTCCTTCTTCCGGAATACCCCCTGAAGAATCTGCCTGAGACAGCTTTACAGTATTTTCTTTTAATAAGTAGAAGGAGTACACTCTAAAATAACAATAAAATTATATTATAATAAATATATAAACTAGTAACATAGTTGTTTATCATTATCAAGTAGTATATACTATACATCATTGTAGGTGCTACATGACTGACAGTGCAGTAGGTTTGTTTATACCAGCATCACCACAAACACTTGAACAATGCATTGCACTAAAATATTACAGTGGCTACCACAACACGAGGTGATAGAAATTTTTCAGCTCTGTCATACTCTCATGGAGCTGCTGTTGTCTATGCTGTCCACTGTTGACTGAGATGTTTTGAAGCACATGACTATATACACAGTTAACTAGAATGTCGTACAAAAATATATAAAATTCTTGAGGTAAGATCATTGTTACAATAAATCATTGTCATAATGCTAAAAATTATCTATGAGGACACGGTGAAAAAACACTTAATATAGATTACAATGAAAACCTGAAAAAGTACCAAGGCCAAGAAAGTGATGAAAGCAGGAGCCTGTGAGGTCATGGCAGCGCGATGATTTTTCTTTGGCAAAACACCTATTAAATCATATGTACATGCTGTTCTGTGGGAATAAGATTTGCTCTAGGAGTCGCTCCTCCCCAAATTGCTACAGAACATTTCCCCCTTGGACATCTCACTGCTATCTTAATCCTAGTTTATTTTTTAAAAGTCATTTTTGCTACTCCTCAAACAATTTATCTTTATGACTTTAATATTTTCTTGAGCTGTGATATATTGTACCATTTTCTATGTTATTTCCACAAAAAAAAAAAATGTTATTTCAAACTCTTCTCAACCAATGAGTCCTACCCATTCACATCTTCAGAAAACAACTTTCTAAGATCCAATTTGCATGTCAGCAGGGTTCTAAGCATTAGAATACAGTGATAAGCAATACGAAAATTTCGTATGTTCTGTATATATTCTGTATTGGAAGATAGGCCATAAAATAATAAATAAAAAACTGAGTGATAGGTCCCCTGATGGAGAACAAGGAGAGAGGGAGTTAAATAACAGAAGACCTTTGGTTTATAGTCATTCATCTGTTCCTGTTATGCTTCTAATATGTTCCTGTTGTACTTAGAAAAAAAATTCAAATTTAATAACATTTTAGCCCACAAGAGGCCATCATCTGGCCCATACAAATTCTTCAAAGTCATCTACTTCATTTAATACAAACTTCAGATTTAAAAACTATTTTCAAATTTTAGCAAATCTTTTTCAAGTCTCATTTCCTTTTTTGACTGTAACTTATAATTGCATTTAAATAAATATATGGTAAGAGCCAATTAGTGTATGATTTATAATTATTCTATTACATGGAAACCTGAATTCTGCATGTCAAATAAGGAATGTTAATCTACTAAATTTAGAGCCTTCATGGAATATTCATACAGCCTCCTAAAATCCTTTATTGCATGCAGCAAGGTGCATACCTTAATGGGGTAAGCAGAAGAATGGTCCTCCAAAGATGTTACCTTACGGGAATAAAGAAACTCTGCAAATCTAGGTGGAACCAATGCAATCACAATTACTTCCTCTATAATCACATCAATACTGACAGAGGAAGAAAGGAGCCAGAAGGGTCACAGTAGGTGTGATTACTGAAGTCAAGGTTGGAGAGAGGCAACTATTCACATTTAAGAGGGAAGAGGGCCACAAGCCAAAAAATGAGGATTGCTTCTAGAAGGTAGAAAAGAAATTTTCTAACCTAGCACCTCAGAAGGAACATTGCCCTGCTGATACTTTGTTTGTAGCCCACTGATAATTCTGACCTTCAGAACTTGATAATCAATTTATGTAATTTAAGCCACTAAGTATATAGTAATGTGTTACAACAATAAGAAATACACTAAAACTAATAAATTTACAGCTATAGTATTTGAACAAATGTATACAAACACCTGAATAGACTGCTTACAAAAATATGTAGAACTGTTACCACCACCTCAGCTTGTTTGTAAAAATTATCAACTGCTGATTTTTCTCCAGGTCAATACCTTTATTGTGATTCAGCCAAAACTGTATAATTCATCTAAATTTTGTTTGAAAATATAAGATGATCTCTAAGTTTTATATATTTACAAGTCTTTATTTTCATTTTAAAGCATCAAGTGTTCTCATTGCTACTTGCAAGTCTTTACTACTGTTAAAAATAAGGAAACAAACTGGTATATTTGTCAAAATAGTCCACAACTTTATTCAGACTAATCAACTCTGAATCATCTCTATTGCCACATGACTAAGAAAGAAATTAAATCACTTGTTTCCACACATGCACATTACTACAAAATTGGATTGATGTTTGGCAATTTTGGGTTTCGTTGTTTCTGTCTGGTTTAATTCAATAAACACACGTTAAACATATACTGTGTAAGAGCTCACAATCCATTTATATGGACATTCTGCCATTAAACAGGTATTCAAAATAGAAGATTTATTTCTGTATTTCTAAATTCACTAACCCAAGGATACAAATACCTCAAAAATATTTTGTAATTTTCATTCCTTCAGGTACTGCCAATAAAATCAAATGTGTTAATCATCTGGGTGTAGCATAATACTTAGTTTGGTCCCATATTTTTAGCCAAAAACATACTAACCAAGCAAACATAAACGTTTTTTATCTCAAATAAAAAATCAAACAGCAGTTATTTGATAGATGCCTAATTAGAGCCCAATACTTTTATTCATGTAACAAGTATTTTTATAGACACAGTCAAAGGTTTTTTTTTTAATGGGTATGTTCCTGTGTAAGTTGGCAATAAAGAAGAATGCAGTTGTGGTATGATTATTAGCCAGAATTTTTATTGAAAACAGTGGGCTATTTGTTTTTTATTTGAAATTTTAATGCAACAATATTTTCTTAGGTAGTTCAGACACTCTAGATTTTCAAACTTTTACAAAGTACGTATTTTCATTTATTCTGGGCATTTTCTAATTCAATGTATTAGCAAGTAGAGAAAACACCTGAATGCCAAAAACAAAAGGAAACAAAACAAACATAAAATCCAAGCTCTCCATAAAGAGAAAGATGAGATATATTTTTAAATGATTGACTCACTTATATCTAACAGTTAATTAGTTTTAAACACTTAGTTTAAAATCTATTTGAAAATCATTAAATAGAACAGCTACATTCTGTGTTTTTCCCAATTTAAGGTAGTGTTTAAATACTATAGATTATACAAAATTGTCAGTCATCTAAATTACCCTTGGCTTCATCATAAAATCATTGACTATTAAAGTTAGACTAGAATTTGAGACCGTCTCCTCTGGCTCTTTCATTTTTCAGATAAGAAAATGATGCCAAGAGAAAAAAATGTTTCAATATTGCAAAAAACAAACTTCTACTCCACAAGTTCCTAAACTTTCTCAGTTCACAGGACCCTTAGGTTCTTAAAAGCTTTTTCGTGGTACTCATAGTACAAAAGAAATACTTATAATTTTCCCTTAAGTTGTTATATCCAAAAAATATTGTTTTCAATCAAATTTATTAAAATTATTTATATCCTACAATTTAATAGCCAGTTAAAATGATACATGTAAATTGAGAGGAAAAAATGGTATCTTCACCTCATTCTTAACCATAATTACTTATTAACAGGATCCATGCTCCTGCTAGGCATTGCATGATTTGCCAAGTCTTGGGAACACTGTATACTGCCACCCTCATTTTCTGTTCCATCTTGATTTTCACATACTATTTGCTTTTTATCACAGCAACTGTTGAAAACTCAGCCTCACAAAAATGACATAATTAAAGAAAATGTAATGTGAACTAATGTTAAAACTGTGGACTACCATGAGCTAGTAGTGTGTGCAGTATCCAATGGATGTCAAATGTCATCTTCAAAAAATGTTAGAATACTTCAGTAGCTGTCCCTTTATGAGTTTACTCTCATGTCCCAGAGAGCTTTGGGCTCTGGTGCAGAGTTAGAGAACCACAGGTCTAGCCAAAGATAGAGATAGCTCTGGAGTTCAGAATTCCTGATTCTATATTCAATGTTCTTTTCACTATATTCAAAATTCAGAGGTAATATATTTTATTTCTAACACCTTTATTTTTCTACTTGAGCAAATTAACTTTCTAATAAAACAGAGCACCTACTAACACAAAGCATTAATGTAATTTGTTCAACACTGAATAGCTGCAGATTTTACTCTTTCATCTTAATAAGAGGATTTCTTACTCTCACTGTGAATGATAATGTTGAAAGTTATATATAAAAATTCTTCTCTCAGCGTTGTATATTGATTAAGATCAGATACCATGGAGTCTATGGCTTAGGTTCTTATATCAGTTCTGCCATGTATTTGACTGTGGGTACATTACTTAAACTCTCTGTTACAAGTTCTTCACTTGTAAGATACAGATAACAATAATTGCTTTAGAGTAGGGGTGAGAATCAAATTAGCTATTTTTAATAAATTAACTGAGTTTGAGTAAGATTCTTCCATTATCTTTCAATCATCATCACACACATATCAAGTAGTATTCCAAGTTTACATGTAGCAACCTTATCTATTATTATTACCCTTTAAAACATCTTAGGTCCCACAAGTTTTTATCTATATTAATTTTAAAATGTAAATGGCCTATTAAATCACCTTTTAAAATATGACATTGAAATGCAATGTCTGATATACATGTTATAAGCTTTTCACATAATAAAATGAAGAGGTACAAACTATGAACAGAGGGAAAATGATTCTCACACATGATACAGCTTATAAACACTATAGTTTGTAATGGCATTTTATACTGTATTGTTTTTAGAGGAGTCCCAAAATATTAGCCCTTTGTGTATTATTCATGCTCAAATTTCCTCTAATTAAAGGATTAGAAGTGTGGAGATTATTATATCTCTAACACTCACAAAAAGTTAATTATAAAATGTTTTCAACTATCATAAAATTGTGAATATCTTTTGCTTTTCCCTCCAAGGTCACATCTTTTGTCCATGAGACATCACAATCTTCTTAGTCATATCTGCAGTGAGCTTGAGTATTGAGCTAATGGAATGACTAATAATAAAGTCCTAATCCAGTACACTCTAATTAAATAAATAGCTATCGGATTTGACTCTTCAGAACACTATGTCTCAGAAATAAAAATGTTTTATTTATATTTTGAAAAGATGAATTCATTATGGTTTGTGAGTGCATACAAATAATTTTAACCTTATTCATTAAAAATGCTTACTAAATGGTCAAAGAAAAACAAGTCATCAACTTATCTAACCACATTATCCACCTACACAAACCTCTATGGCTCTGTGACTACCAAAAGCACAAAATTTAGAACAGCAGCAATACTCAATATTGCATAAGACTCAAGTAGACATCTTGAATTCCTGATGTTTTCTCTAACAGGTAGGCAATTAGAACAATTTAGTTCAATTTGGTTGATGAGCTGAAATTTATCTTAGAGCTATGTATAAATAATAGTGACTTAAAAATCATATGTGCACTTAGAATCTATTTTTTTGTTAACAGTCAAAACAAGTACAGTGTCTTGATGTTTTTTCACCTCCAGTACTCAGGATGGAATTCTTGATGGAAGCATATGTGTGGACGTGAGCCCATAAGTGGACAGATTGGGTTTCCTTATCTCCAAGGTGTTTATGTAGGAAACTCTTTTCTGATTCAAACTTCTAGGATTTCAGAGTAAGTATAGTCATTAAAACTATGTTCCTGGTATTAAGAAAATAAAATCTGTGAAGGGACTTTAGGCATTTAGATTGCAGATAAACTTCAACATTTATATTTTTAACTTATCCTCGGTTTTGGTATTTGCTACATCAGAATGAGCTATATAAACCACCAATTAGAAACCTCTGGTTTCTACTATCAGGTATCTTGAATAGAAATCTCCAAAATCAAAATCTGCCAAACTGGGCCAGGCTTCTAAACTTTTTTAAACACCAGAGATCACTGTGATGTTCAGGCAAGGTAAGAAACACTAACGTGGAACTTTTAAGGGCTTTAATTTGAACTTGGAGAATGGGCAAGATTTTTGTTAAAAAATAAAAGAAAGAATTTTTAAAAGATTAGTATAATTAATAATGTGTTCAAAAGTTAACATTATTTGCCAACTTCTATGGCTCCTACAAAGCCCAGCTCAAAATCACCTTTATGAATACTATTTTGATTCCACATGCTTTGTGTGATAGCCTATGTCAGCCTATTAACTATTTCTGCAGATGTCCATGCTGTAGGTTCACCTTTATAGGCTACAGGTGCTTTTACTCTGCCCCTCCTTTATCTGGCAAAATAAGTGAGACTAGATGAAGAGTATTTGAAACTAAACAAAACCCACCTACAAATGTGTAAATGCCTTTAAATCACCCTTTCGGCAAACATTTTCACATATTCAACTGAATTAGTCACTCCCATTTCTATCCTCTGATAGAATTTTGTTCATGCCATTTTATAGATTTAATTATGTTACAGTATGGAGTCAGTTGTGTTTTGTGTTGTATTATGCTCTCCTTAGGTAGAAAAGAAAGACTTGATGCTCTTCTAATCCCTAAGAAGTTCACATGTTGTCTGGCAAACAGATCATAGAAATATTCATCGTGCTGAAGCTCCTCTGCAATTTTGTACTTTTTCAATAACACTTTTATAAATCTGTCTTTTATTACATATGTGTGGGTATATACTTGTGCATGTGTGAGAATGTGATATCTGCTACTTGTCTGGAAGTTCCTTGGAAGAGTGGACTGAGTTTTCTTCTAACCTGAATCCACCTATCTCACATAGAATATAGCAGATACTTTTTTCTTGTTAATTATGGATAGCCTAACTACTAGGACAACAAGGTTGTAAAAAATAGATTTGGGAAAACACTGAATGTTCGGATAAAAGTATTGACTTGATTCAGAAGAGCATGAATTGTCACTATGGTTTCTTGAAGGGATAAAACTAAGTATAATGGGAAAAACAGATTGTTCTGTTCTTTGTTAGTTGTCTATTTTTGATGAATTCTCATGCCTTTTCTACATCTCAGTTTTATCACCTGCGAAATGAGAGGACTGGACAATGCCAGTGGATTCAAAACCTCACTAATAATCAGCATCAACTGGGGAGATAAATAAACATAGGGATCTTGTTTCCATCCACCTAAATCTGAATCTCTATGAGTGGACTTCAAAGGTCTAGATTTTAACACATTCCCAGCTGATTCTGATAATCATCCAAGTATGGTCCATGTTATGGACTGAAGGTTTGTGTCTCCCCAATATTCATATACTGAAATCCTAATCCCAATTTAATGGTATTTGGTGGGGTGAGGTCTGTGGAGGGTAATTAGGTCAGGAGAAGGAGCCCTTTTGGATGGGATTAGTGTCCTTATAAGAAGATGCCAGAGAGCTAGCTAGTTCTTTTTCCACCATGTAAGGATACAGAAAGACAATGGCTGTCCATAAACCAGGAATGGCACCCTCAACAAGAACTCAACCCTGCTGGCACCCTAAGACCCCACCTCTAGAACTGTGAGAAATAAATTTCTGTTATGTACAAGGCACTTACTCTATGCTATTTTTGTCATAGCTGCCCAAACTGACTAACACAGACCAATAGCACCAGCATCACCTGGAAACTTGTTAAAAATTAAAATTGTCAGCCGGGCGCGGTGCCTCGCCTGTAATCCCAGCACTTTGGGAGGCCAAGGCGGGTAGATCACGAGGTCAAGAGATCGAGACCATCCTGGTCAACATGGTGAAACCCCCTCTCTACTAAAAATACAAAAAATTAGCTGGGCATGGTGGCACGTGCCTGTAATCCCAGCTACTCAGGAGGCTGAGGCAGGAAGAATTGCCTGAACCCAGGAGGCGGAGGTTGCGGTGAGCCGAGATCACGCCATTGTACGCCAGCCTGGGTAACAAGATCGAAACTCGGTCTCAAAAAAAAAAAAAAAAAAAAATTAAAATTGTCTATTTCCACTCCACATCTACTGAATTAGAAACTCTGGGTGGCATCCAGCAATCTAAGTTTTAACAATTCATCCCAATAATCCTCACACACACCAAAATTTGAAATCTACTGGGATAAAGGATGGATAAAACACCTGTCAACTTTGCAATTCATTAATTATATGATCAAAAGTAAGCAGGAAGACTATTCAAGAGGAGAGTCTAGAGGAAGAATACCCATATCTAAACAAAACATATGTGTAAACACCTCTTCTATAAGGGAAAGATTAACTTGAATTCAGCCTTTAACCATAACACAAATAGTTGTACTTAGCTTTCAAATATCAGATCATGTCACTTTTTCTTAGAAGTGTGTTCTTTAATTTATATTTAAAGCTCCCTAAATCCTTCTCTTTTCTCTCACAACACCCTCTGTACATACTTATTATATGCTTATAATACAATATTACTGTAGTTTATCCTCAATGGTTTAAGAAAAAATCTATTTCTTGTTATCTCTGTAAACTTGCCTTCTGACACCATGTCTAGCCCCTCATAGATATTCTAGAATGTTTAATAAATGAGTAAAGGGAGTACCCTAAATAACAAGTGATATAAAAATGTAATTCTAACAAATTATTTCTTTTTATTCTAGTTAAATTAAAATTATTGAGTGATTTTAAAAATTCTTATTTCAAATGAAAATGCTAACTTTTCAATTAATAGAATATTTTCTAATTATATATAAATAAATTAAGCTATAAAAAGGACATGCCCAAAAGATAAACAGGAAAATATCTAGTTGTCAGCTTTTATTAAATGAGCCATAACATTAAGCTACCTAAGAATTTGGCTGGACACAATCAATATTTTTATAAACTGGCAGCTTGCCTTTTAAGAGACACCTGAAATGGTACAATAATATACAAACAAAGCAGAGATTTAAATTTTTGTTACATAGTGTTGTGAAAATATTTGTCTTCAGTTGCAGATATATACTTGCGTATGTTTCAAAGACTGAAGTTCAAATTTCATTATTTCAATAGCTAACAGCTGTCTGATAGGGAAAATCTGCTTTCTCATTATTATATTTAAGCAGAATTGTATTAACTATACTAAAAATAGTTTTCAATTAAAAATATGCATAATAGTATGGAAGACCTTATTTAACAGGATAAAAATATCAACTATATTATTTTCCCTATTTCTTTAAAGAATCTAGTGGTATCAAAATAAAAAAATAAATAATTGGTAATACTATGGATTTTAGCCTATTTCAAGGTCTAACCTTTCCTTTCTTGTGACAGGGTATCTCTGGTTTTTCTAGGGCAATATGAAATAGAAACTAATATATGTATTCTAAGCTAATTGAGGAAACATCTATTCCATCTACACTTGAAGAAATTACTTTTCATCTATGTTTTCTTTCTTTAGGTTACATTTCTTTCTTTTGTACATAAATTGTCTAATGGGTATCACTATTTTTTTCCAAACCCCTTCTTTTTAGTCAATTCATAACACTGATAATTGTATTACTTTTGATAATATTTAATTATAAATCATATACAGAAAGACATCAGCTAAGGAAGATAATTAATATAAAGCTATTCACTGACTGTTCTGCATACCATATTCTAAGCCTGCATAAAAATAAACTTTCTTAAACTTCCCAAAATTACCTCTCCTGTAGGGCTATTTCTTCAGATAAATTAATGGGGCAGGGTTGGTTTGGTTCACTAGGCCCTCCAGTGAAGTTTCCAATAAATTCTATTACTCTCTGACCCAACATTTGTGCATCTTTTTCAAGGAGAAAGTTTCTGGCCCTAGTCTCAAAGCACTATCTTCTTTCAACAAATTCCACCACAGAAACTACTGCTTCAAGGTGATAGCTACCAGCTGTGTTCTGGGTACAGAAGCCTGTTCTTTAACAGCTGGATTTCTTAGGAGGTATCTGGTAAACTCTAGAATTTCTGCTCCTTTGCCATGGTTACTCCTAGCAAAGGACATAACTAGAACCCCTAATTAAAACGAAATGTCGCATCATCTCTTATGGTAGTTTGCTCATAATATTCAATTATTGAAGATATGGTCTTTCAAGATAAAGATTACACTACCTCTCCCCCTCTTAAGAAAATTGTTTTGCAAGTAACTTTAAAGAATGTAGAGTGACTCATACCTCATTTTGTTTCCCTCTGTGACCAAAAGAAAGTATTTTGAGAGAGTTGGCTGCATTAGAAGTTCAATCTGTGGTCACTGAAAAAGCTGATAGACCAAAGTGCTGAACTCACCAGCACTCTGCCCTTCCTCTTGTTTCCCCCTTTATCCTGTCCCAAGAGAAAAGTGAGTAGAAGTCTTAGGTCAATTCTACCAAATTTTTCATATTGATGGCTTTTTACAAACAACAAAAAATAACAAAACTGATGTCTTGAATAATACTACTAATTTGAAGATTCATAATTTGAAACAAAATACTGGAACCTGCATAATAATTCTGAAAAGAAGAATATTTATACAGAACTTTGAGTGTTTCTATTTTATTCAATCAATGTTAACTTGCTCCATTATTGTCTTCCATTTAGGAAGACAAATATCAGAGAATTCTGTCTTCTTAGCTTTGGACTTATTATAATTGACTAGATTGAGATTCAGAAGTCCATATCCAAAGGAACAGTATGCTTTAGAAGTATCTAGGTATCATTTGTTCTTAAAGAGTTTGAGAGAAACAAATAAAACATCACTCTCAAAGTAATAATAAACCTGGGGTAACAGTAACAACAAGAGCATTTGTTTTACTTTGAAAAATAAGAAAATGAAATTACCCTAAAATTATTTTTCTTCTAGTATTTTAAAAATATGAGTATTGAAACTATTAAATAATTTCATTTTTTAAAGATCCCAAATGTTAAAATTATCTCTGAGCTTTTGATTTCTTTTTCCTTTCCTGTATTTTCAAAATGTATGTAATGAATTTATATTACTTTAAAAACCAGAACATATAAATTCCATTATATGTCCTCAGAAATTTTAATGACATTTGCTGTTTTTCAAAATATTCCATATATGTCAGTCGTTTGGATGACAAAGTGACTCATCCTTCGTTCCATCTCTTATTCACATTCCCAAAGGGCAGAAATCAAGACACTTGTCTATGGGTTCCTCAGACATGACTTTACAAGATCATTGGCATGATGTGTTTTTATTTTCAGAAAATAGTTTCTGCAAAAAAATCGTAATGAATTTATAGACAGTAAAGAGTAATGTCTGGAAAAAAAGTAAAGAAAAGATGTCTTGCTCACATGAAACTAAGACCTAAAATTTACTGCTGAAAATTATTTGCCTACAAAAGCTTTCCCTCAGTCAAAAAGGTAAGAAAAAATAATACTAAGTTTTCATTAAGCCCTTTCTCCTAATGGATTCAGAGGCGAAATCAGGAGCAAGAATTCTGACCAAAGATTACACTTGGGACAAACAGAAAAAAAGAGAGTGAAAAAGAGAGAACATTTTGTTGCCTCTGTTCCAGGCTCCATTAACACAAACTCTCACTACTGTAAACCATTTTTCCACATAATCCTACCAGAGAATTTATTACACCCAAGAATCAGATAACTCTGGAAAACATCCTGGTTAAAACATTTATTGCTAGAAAAGTCTTGGAAATTTCTATTCAATCCCTTCTCTCTTATTCTTACCCCTGCAAAGGTTTATTGCAGTAGTTCTACAAAGTTAGGGAGACCAGGCAACTCCCCCAGAGTGCCATGTGGAAGATCCCATCCTGTGCATAGTTACCTCACTAAAACATTTTCCCATAAAGCTCAGCAGGTCATACCTTCAGGGAGTGTGGATAAGAAATAATAATATCTCACTAGCCTCCAGTTTTAAGAGTATGAGTGTTAAGGATCAGATTTGAGAGCCCATAATCCAAAAGAAGGAAATGAAAAAAACAATAATAAAAACTGACTAACATATCCTTGGAAAGCAAGTTAATATTTTTAAGAGAAAACATTTCTCATCAATGAATTATTTTACTTAAAAAGTGAGGAGAAATCTTACTATCTTTGATTTTATAATCTTTTGAGGAAATACGTATGTAAAATCAGAATCTAAAAGTTGCTAATCTTAACGTTTTTGTTGGTAACCTGTTAGTAATCATGGTCCAATGATTAATAATTAAGAATGGCATCCTTTTATAGTTCAGTGATTGATTTTACCACTTGAGAAGCATTTTAGATGTGAGGATGGATTTTAATGTGTTATTTCTATATATTCGAAATTTTTGGTTATCTAGTTTTTAAAAATTGGTTTAGTTCACAGCTGTTATATTACCTAAGAATTTGTTAAAGTGTGTGAATTACAATCAATGTAAAATTATTATTTATTATAAAAAGAAAACTCAATTGCCAGGATGTTTCCAAATGTTAGCATTATTAAATTTTTTATCATTATTTAGAACCTAGCAATATGAGGAAATTGTTTGTGTCTGCATGTAGACACTGGCAAATTACTGAAGTCAAGAAAAAATTTCCCGAACTGCTGTATGGCAGAATAAGAGGCTGTGTCTACACAACTCCACAATAAATTGGAACAAGAGCCATCATCAATCAACAAGTCTTTATCAAAACAACACCTAACAACAAGATGAATGTGGCTTTTGTTTTTTGGGTTTTTTCCACTGAATTTACTAGTTGGTTTGGCGTCTCATACACAGTCTGAAAGACAGGGGAATTGACTGCAAAAATCTGGGAAGACAAACGAAAATATTAAGTCATTTTGGAAAGTATTTAGACATGAAAAGTGGATCAGTAGCTTCCTCATATCAGGCCAGATAAGTGTAGAGATATAAAGCCTTGATGATGTTATTGATATACTAGTAAATTCAACATTAGGGAATTTGATACATTCTTTCTATGCTTCCCTCCAAGGCATACTAAATCGAACTTGATGAACAACAAACCTTTGCAGGAAATGCTGGCCTTCCACATTTCTCTTTTCATTTCACAAAATAGCCAGTTCCCCTTTCACAAGTTTTCTTATTCATCCTAGACATATTACTATAGAAAAGTGTATATGCCAAGTTATTTTTTCTTGAAAAAGAGATACTATTTGCCATTATCATGACTTCACAAATTGAACTCCAACAGAGACAGAAACTGTGTGAGGTCTGGAAACTCGAGAGGAATGCAAGAACTTTTATGTGATGTTTCTTCATGCTACTAAAAGACAAATCCCTGTTCTATGGAATGCTACCCCAAGGAGGCTCTTGACTCTTTGATCGTCATAGAAATAAAAGCAGGTATGTATTCTTGCTGTCTGTTGGCTCACATCCCTGAATAGAAAGGTCTTTAATACTGCAAAAAATTTTATGTTTAAAACACTTCCATCTCAGAGCTAAATGAAAGTAAACATAAAAAGTGAAGTGTTCGTGAGTATGACAACATGACCATGAAAGGCATGTGGGTTTATGAACATGTACAAAAGATGTCCAAAATATAATAGAAACATGAAACTAAAAACAGTGAGTATTATTCAATTTTATGAAGTTGTCAACAATATTCTAAACTCCACTGACATTCAAGCATATATACATATATAGATAGATACATAGATTCGTGCACACAGGGACTTTATTTTAAACAGCTTATTTTTAATAAACTTTTTATTTTGGAATGGTTTTAGATTTGCAGTGAGTCCCAAAGATAGTACAGAGTTCTCATATGCTCTGGTTTCAGTTTCCCCTACTATATTGTCTGACTTTATCATGATACATCTTCAAAACTAAGAAACCAACATTGTCACATTACTATTAACTAAAATCCACACTTTCTTCTTATTTCACCGGTTTTTCCATTTCTGGAAATGTCTGTTCCAATTCCCAATCCAGGATTCCGTACTGCACTTACTTCTTATGTCTGAAGAGCTCCTCTAGCTCCTGACAGTTTCTCGATCTTTGTTTTTGAAGTTTTGAGAGGGTACTAATTAGGTATTTTATAGGATGCCATTCAATTTGGGTTTGTCTAGTGTATTCCTTATGATTAAACTGAAGTTATAGATTTTTGGAAAAATTACATTAAATATAAAGTACTCTTCTAATCAAGTAATTTCAGGGGTACATGATATGAACATTAGTTGTTTCTGGTGATGTTAAGCTTGATCATTTGGTTAAGGTGGTGACTGCCAGGTTTCTTCACTGTAAAGTTACTATTTTTCCCTTTCCATACACTAGTCTTTGTTAGAAAGTCTCTAAAATATAAAATATTCAGTAGCCAGTGTTTGGCTTACACTCAAAGGTGGCAGGATTATGGGGGAGCAGAAAACTTCATCTCCTGGAGCAGAAATATTACACATATATTGTTAGGAATTTTTATGTAAGGAATACTTATCTCCTTGCCCCAATATATTTATTCAGCAAATCATATTTATCACTGTAGACCCATAGTTATTTATTTTATATTTTATACTATAATCCAATACTATACGGTTCATTTTGTTGCTCAAATTGTTCAGCTCTGGCCATTGGGAGCTCTTTCAAATTGGCTTCCACGTCCCTTGAACATAGCTGCATCCTTTTGTTTCTGGTTTTGTTTTGTTTTCACACTTTATTTCCTAATAATGCAAGATGATGAGACTCATCTTGTACTTTTTCTGCCTCAGATTTAGACTCAGTCATTTCTCCAAGGACTCCTTGTTCATGTTATTGGAGTTGGACAATGAGTAGAAAAAATAAATTTTTAACAGAATCAAGAACAATGTTTTTGAAAGGCCATCAAATATATGCCATCTTATTTTCATAAGCACAAACACAATATCAAAATATAAAAAGTATAATGCACAGTAACCTTTTAATCAAAACACAGCCTCACTGGTGGAGTCTGAAAGCCTGCCATCATGACACAGGTGTTCTGCTGATGCTACTGTGATGCTTAGTTACCCCGATCACATTATTGTTATTATTTTTACTGAATTAATGGTATGTCATATTTTTAACTATTAAGTGTTTACGTGTGAATAAGTGTAAGAAAATTATTACTTATCAGCAGCAATATAAATCCAGAGTAGGAATGATGATGATGCTAAACAAACACAGACTGTCCATATGGGTGGCTGAGACAGTGACACCTTTGTTTTCTGATACTTCAGTATACATAAATGTTGTTTTATACACAAAATTATTTTCTAAAATTTACCTTATTTCACTATTATTTCCCAAGAAAAAAAAATCATTACTATTTATTTGTACTGTAATTTTGAACCTCCCTATGTTGTTCTGAAGCCATTCAACTCTTGGAAGAAAATTATTATTTTTACAATTTTGCATCTTTCTAAAAGGATTATCATCTCATCATAACTATTCTGTTTATATGCCATATGGCCTTGGGCAAATTACTTAACTTCTCTAATCCTGTTCCCCTCTCTGGACTCCAGTAAGGTTCTAATGAAATGGCAGTCATAGACATACTTCATAAATTATAAAGTATTAAATGATATACATAGTGTCTTAGGAAATACCACTATCAATTTCGTCAACAAATATCTTCCTTAGGTTTGACCTATTTGCTAAAACATGACATTGTACTCCTTTTTCAGTCAGTTATGTCCTGTGATAGAGACAAATAAGTGCATAACTTTACATAGTGTAAGCAGCCCTCGCCTTCTTAAAACTCACCCACGCCACTTGACAAACTGCTCCCAAGACTGATATTTAGCCAGAAACTGTCTTAGGCCCTAACAGTTATTTGTGGTTGGTATTTATTATGACTGGTGAGTTTATTCTGTCCTAATGGGTGGCTGCATCTTTTCCGAATATAGATAGATATGCCATACTGGTTGCTGAATATTTTATATGTCACCTTGATCACACATATTTGCCCCAGACAGATGATGCACAATGAGCAGATGTCAAGAGCCATCCCTACTCCAGTCTTTGCTTTGCTCTGGCCTGACAGTCCCATGGGTCTCTGTTCACAAGGCTCTTAATGTGGCTTCAAGATTGTACTTAAGTGACTCAGCTGAAGACAATGAAATGGCACTGATCACAGCCAAGAATGTGGAAAAGGTAAACAAAGGGATCGTGGGCTTCATTAAACCGTAAGGGCAGCAAGTCTCTTTGGGACCCTTACAATGTATGAGGTAATTCAGTCACATTGATTCTAAAAGACTCCAACTTTTTAAGGGACAGCAGCATAATCTGGCCAGATGAGTTTCAGTAAATTTAAAGAAAGTTTACCATTATTATTCACACTTAATATTCTCATCTCCGTTTATTACCCATTTTTTCATATCAGGAGGCTATCTTTGAAATCTCTCTTATGTCCCATACTTAGTGAATATTAAGTATGAATAATAAATATTCAAAAATATTCTAATATTCTAAAATATTTTTTAAAAAGTACAAATTAACAACTATTATAGTCCAGAAATGCAATGTAACAGGAGGAAATTGTGGCCAAGGCAAAAACACTTATAATTTGTAAAAGAATAGCTGGACTCAATGAAACAACCTTGTTATAACTTGTTTACATAGTGTTGGCACAGGGCAGTCCTATAACAAATGCTTGTTCTTTCATTGCTGCATTAACAAAATAAACACTGTTCTATGTTGAAACTCTGAATCACATTAAATTAGCACTAACATGGAATGATGCACGGGTACATCTCAGGAAGGAGCATTTTCCACTAATAAAATGAAGTAGCTGTGAAGTACAAAATTATAACACAAGATTTGATCTTGTGTGTATTGAGAAGATATCCATGTCAAACATGAGTGTTCTTTCTGACTCAAATTTGTGAACTTAAGCAAAAGAAACACTTGAGAGTTATTGATCTTAATGAAAAATAATTGTTATAACAAAGTCCCATGCTATTTAAAATGGACTTTGTAATATATGACTCATTTATTTTACATGTTGTTGCTGTGTCTCTACGACAGACAAAGCAAAAGACTTGATATTACACAGCTTCTACTCTCAAGCAGCTTACAATCAGAAATCAGAAACTCACTTCCCAACTCATCCTCTTCAATATCCCCATCTCAGTATATTACCCATTTCTCACATCAGGAAGTTATCTTTAAAATCTCCCTCTCTTACATCCCATAGTGAATCAAAATTGAGTCCTGATATTTCTACTTTGTAAGTATCTTTCAACTTCTTCTGAGCCTCTCCATCTCTCTTTCTTCAGCCCTAGTTCAAACTGTCATCCTCTCTCTTCTGCAATGCTCTGGCTGAGAACTCAGACAGTGAAGCCAGATTGTCTGAATTGAATTGAATTCCTGGCTGCGCCATTTAATATATGTGGAACCTTGCTAAAACTGTTTCTCTTCTGCTATGGTTTGAATGTGTGACCTAAAATTTATATGTTGAAACTTGTAAATCAAAAAAGTAACTGAGACAAATCTTTAATCAATTTAGTGAATTTTGCCAAGGTTAAGGATGCGCCTGAGACTCAGCCTCAAGAGGTCCTTACAACTTATGCCCAAAGTAGTCAGAGTACAGATTGGTTTTACACATTTTGGGGAGACATGAAACATCAATCAATACATGTAAGATGTACATGGGTTTGGTCTGGAAAGGGGAGACAACTCGAAGCAGGGGCTTCCAGGTCACAGATAGATTTAAAGATTTTCTGATTGGCAATTGGTTGGAAGAGTCATTATCTAAAGATCAATCAACAGAAAGGAATGTCTGGGTTACAATAAGGAGTTGTGGGGCTGGGCGCGGTGGCTCATGCCTGTGATCTCAGCACTTTGGGAGGCCAAGGACAGCAAATCACCAGGTCAGGAATTCGAGACTAGCCTGGCCAACATGGTGAAATCCCACCTCTACTAAAAATACAAAAATTAGCTGGGCATGGTGGCAGGTGCCTGTAATCCCAGCTACTTGGGAGGCATAGGTAGGACAATCACTCAAACCTGGGAGGCAGAGGTTGCAGTAAGCTGAGATCGTGCCATTGCACTGCAGCCTGGGCAACAAGAATAAGACTTTCTTATCAGATTTAAAGAGTCTTATTATAATCTGATAAATATTTCTTATCAGATTTAAAGAGTCTGTTCTATTAGTCTTAGCTCTCTGTGTTAATGTGTATGAGGTACGTCTGAATCCCACATCCCATCATGGCCTGAACTAGTTTTTCAGAATAATTTAGAATGCCCTTGGCCGAAGGGAGAGATGGGCTTAGAATTTCATTTTTGATTTACAAATTTAATCACCAACATGACAATATTAGAATGTAAGGCCTTTGGGAGGGGATGAGATCATGACAGTGGAGCACTTATAAATGGGATTAGTTGCCCTTATAAGGAACAAATTCACAAGAAAAAAACAAACCACCCCATCAAAAAGTAGGCAAAAGATATGAACAGACACTTTTCAAAAGAAAATATTTATGCAGCCAACAAACATATGAAAAAAAGCTCATCATCACTTGTCATTAGAGTAATGCAAATCAAAACCACATTGAGATACCATCTCATGCCAGTTAGAATGGCAATCATTAAAAAATCAGGAGACAACAGATGCTGGAGAGGATATGGAGAAATAGGAATGCTTTTACACTGTTGGTGGGAGTGTAAATTAGTCAACCATTGTGGAAGACAGTGTGGCGATTCCTCAAGGATCTAGAACTAGAAATACCATTTGACCCAGAAATCCCATTACTGGATATACACTCAAAGGATTATAAATCTATTATAAAGATATATGCACACTTACGTTTATTTTGGCACTGTTCAGAAGAGCAAAGACTTTGAAGTAACCCAAATGCCCATCAATGATAGACTGAATAAAGAAAATGTGGTACATATACAATGTGGAATATTACGCAGCCATTAAAAAGGATGAGTTCATATCCTTTGTAGGGATATGGATAAAGCTGGAAACCATCATTCTTGGTAAACTGACACAAGAACAGAAAGCCAAACACCACATGTTTTCACTCATAAGTGGGTGTTGAACAACGAGAGCACATATGGACACAGAGAGGAGAACATTACACACCAGGGCCTGTCGGGGGCTGGGGGTCTAGGGGAAGGCTAGCAGGGGTTGGGGCATTAGGGGAAGGATAGCATTAGGAGAAATACCTAATGTAGATGATGGGGGTGATGGATGCAGCAAACCACCATGGCATGTATATACGTATGCAACAAACCTGCACATTCTGTACATGTATCCCAGAACTTAAAGTATAATTTTTTAAAAAGAGCCCAAGAGGGCTGCCTTGCCACTTCCACCAGATAAGAACACCGCCAGAAGTTACTATCTGTGTACCAGAAACTAGGCCCTTACCAGACATTAATTCTACTGGCACCTTGACCTTGGACTTCCAAACCTCCACATCTGTAAAAAATAAATTTCTATTGTTTACAAGCCACCCACCTTATTGTATTTTGTTATGGAAGCCCAAATGGACTATGACATCTTCCCTGTGCCTCAATTTGCTCATATTTAACAGTAAAAAAATATGGCCTACCTCATTATGAGGATTTAATTAGCCATTACATTGTGTAAAGTGCTTAAAAGAAAGCCTGGCAACAAGTACCCAACACATTTTAGATAGCCTTACTTGCTGCAGTAACCTACCAACATTATCTGCATTTTTGCCCATTCGGGGTTAATGTTTTGTTTTGGTTTTTGTTATAACCAGAGTTATTTCTCCTCTTCCTAAACAAAATCCTGATTGTGTCAAGACCTTGTTTCAATGACTCCCCATTATTCTTATGTTTAACCAAAATCCTTAATATTACCTGCAGTTTTCTGCATGATCTGGTGCTTTTTTTTTTATCTTCTTGCTTTTTTTCATCCTCAATATCTGCCAGTTTTTGTTAAATTAATAATGCCCAATAACAACTCCCCAAAATCTCAGTGGCTTAAAATTTCTAAGGGTCTTGAAGTATAGCTTGAAGTCTGACAGCGTGATGACACCAGTTTTGTTCTTTCTGCTTAGGATTGGTTCCACATGAAGTTTTTGGTTCCATATGAAATTCAAAGTGGTTTTTCCTGTTCTGTGAAGAAGGTCATTGGTAGTTTGATGGGGATAGTATTAAATCTATAAACTACTTTGGGCAGTATGGCCATTTTTGCAATATTGATTCTTCCCAAAGATGAGCATGGAATCTTTTTCCATCTGTTTGTGTCTTCTCTTATTTCTGTGAGCAGTGTTTTGTAGTTCCCCTTGAAGAGGTCCTTTACCTCCTTTGTTAGTTGTATTCCTAGGTATTTTATTCTTCTTGTAGCAACAGTAATCAAAACAGCATGGTACTGGTATCAAAACTGAGACATAGACCAATGGAACAGAACAGAGGCCTCTGGAGCAACACCACACATCTACAACCATCTGATCTTTGACAAACCTCACAAAAACAAGCAATGGGGAAAGGATCCCCTGTTTAATAAATGGTGTTGGGAAAACTGGCTAGCCATGTGCAGAAAGCAGAAACTGGACCCCTTCCTAACACCTTACACTAAAATTAACTCCAGATGAATTAAAGACTTAAACATAAGACCTAACACCATAAAAATCCTAGAAGAAAACCTAGACAAAACCATTCAGGACATACGCATAGGCAAGGACTTCATGACTAAAACACCAAAAGCAATGGCAATAAAAGCCAAAACAGACAAATGGGATCTAATTAAACAACAGAGCTTCTGTAGAGCAAAAGAAACAATCATTAGAGCAAACCGCAACCAACAGAATGGGAAAAAATTTTTGCAATCTACCCATATGACAAAGGGCTAACATCCAGAATCTACAAAGAACTGAAAAAGATTTACAAGAAAAACACAAACAAACCTATCCAAAAGTGGGCAAAGGATTTGAACAGACACTTTTCAAAAGAAGACAAATATGAGGCCAACAAACATATGAAAAAATGCTCATCATCACTGGTCATTAGAGAAATGCAAATCAAAACCACATTGAGATACCATCTCACACCAGTTAGAATGGTGATCATTAAAAAATCTGGAGACAACAGACGCTGGAGAAGATGTGGAAAAATAGGAACACTTTTACACTGTTTGTGGTAGTGTAAATTAGTCCAACTATTGTGGAAGACAGTGTGGCGATTCCTCAAGGACCTAGAAATAGAAATTCCATTTGACCCAGCAATCTCATTACTAGTTATACACCCAAAGGACTATAAATCATTCTATTATAAAGACACATGTACACATATATGCATCGTGGCACTGTTTACAATAGCAAAGACCTAGAAGTAACCCAAATGCCCATTAATGATAGATTGGATAAAGAAAATGTGGCACATATACACCATGGAATACTATGCAGTCATAAAAAATGATGAGTTTGTGTCCTTGGTAGGGACATGGATGAACCTGGAAACCATCATTGTCAGCAAACTGACACAAGAACAGAAAATCAAACACTGCATGTTGTCACTCATAGGCATGTGTTGAACAATGAGAACACTTGGACACAAAGAGGGGAGCATCACACACTGAGGTCCGTTGAGAGGGCTAGGGGAGGGAGGGTGCAGGAGGGATAACGTGGGAGAAATGTCAGGTAAAGGTGATGGGGGGATGGTGGCAACAAACCACCTTGCCATGAATGTACCTATGTAACAATCTTGCATGATCTGAACATGTACCCCAGAATCTAAAGTACAATTTAAAAAAAAAGAGAGAGAAATATAAAAAACAAACAAAAAATAATTCAAAGGGTCATTTGTTGCTCACATTACATGCCAAGTCTGGGCTAGCTAATATCTGAGACTCTTCTTTACCCTATGAGGGAAATGTGATTCTCACCACTGTCTTCACAGTGGAAAAGATCTGCCTGGATTCAGTTCATGCTGTTCTATCAAGGCAGAGGGCAGGAAAGAGGACCCTAGCTAAGCCATGCCATCGCATCGAAAGCACTAGCCCATGTATGAAAAATATAATGTCTACTCATATCCCAATGTCCAAAAAATATATGGCCAAGTCCAAAGCCTAGGCAGGGAAGCATTCAAGGGCAGAAAAAGGAATAAATAATTGTGAAACAACATATAATTCAGCATACTTGGTGAGCTCCACAACACTGGTCTCTGTTTTTTTCTTATGTGTTGATGTCTTGCTTTAAGTTCTTGCCACATGCAATCTGCCTAGAATGTTCTCTTTCCTGCTTTTCATCTTCTGCAAACATATATAAATTTCCTTCTATTAGATTTTCTAATAGCATCCTATGATTTTCCCTCATAGCACTTTTCAGAATGGTAAGTGCAAAAATAATTAACTGATTCTTTAATGTCTTTCTCCCCCACAAAATCTTTATTTGAATAAAAGCGAAAGCTAATTGGGGACAGAAAAGTTGTTAAATCTCTTCTGAAAGATCACCTTTTTAGCCATATTTGGATTACCTAAGGAGATTGACATTTTGATTAGCAAATGCCCATCAGACACTCAGACACTCGAGGCAAGCCTGTGAATTAATCCAGTTTTCACTCTCTACTTTTGACTTCATAGTGAAGACACAGCCCAAAGGACTTTGGAATTAAGACAACAATAAAAACTGAGATTACCTTGCAAGCAGTAATAAAAACCAGAAGTTATAAGTACGACAATAACAGGAAATCTATTTTGGAACATCCAAGATTTTTAAGAATATCATTATTCCCATTCTGTTTTCTGTCAGAATTCTGGAACTTTTATTTTTCTTGCAGCAAAAAGAAAATTAGTTAGAATGAAGCTAAAATCTATTTGTTATTTATAATATACTTTATTTTCATATTGAAAACATCGTTATCTCATCATGTTAGTTTTGTGTTTCCCTTATAAGGTATATATTTAAAAAAAAAAACAAAAAACAGCTTATTTTCTACTTGCAGACAACAATGGGTTGCACATTCCTGAGGTCCTTAGGAATTATTCTAAAATTGACTGCGGTGGGGGTTTCCTTTGACACTTATCCATGTCACTTCAAAGACTATTTGTAGTTACATGCCCAAGATAAAACATAGTTCGTGGTTTTAATTTATTTCTAATCATGAAGCCTAGCAAAATCTTAATAAAAACTCTTCCTGGACAAGAAGAGCTATAGTTTCCCACACCTCCCCTTTTGCAATATAACGATGATGGAATACCAAGAAACAGAATGAACACAACGTACAGCTTGCTGTCAATGCAGTCATATGAAAGAACAGAGGTAATGTAAGAAACTTACTCAGCTTTCAACGTGCTTCTCCTGGGGATTACATAGTATCATGAAGGCCAATTCTCTAGGAAGGAAAAAGAGAGCAGAGACTGCTTTATACTCATGTTATATGCATCTCTGTGTATATTAGTATATGCGTTTTACATTTACTAATTTGCACACATTAAATCTTTTGCTGGCTTTCAGACTTACTCTGAGTGAAGGTGCACAACCAACTGACACTTACACTGTGCAAAGTTCACTATTTTCCTTCTCATCTAGTTTATGTATTGCATTAGGACACTTTCGTCATGTCACTCAAGGATTCTAAAATCTCCAACAGCTTTCCATGTAGGACCAAGTTCAAACACCATAGTTTGTCATCATAATACATCATTCTCCCTCTGCCAAGGTATCCTCACTTGACTTAATGGGAATCTTCTCCTTCATCTAGACGCAGTACTCATTGACCCTCGAGTGCTCCTGCTCTTTTTCAGCCTTCCTTTATGCTGTTTCCTACACTCCTTCATGAATTACATGGAACCCATTAAGGTCCACTTACACCTACATGTATTTACTGAACTATTTTACCTTTCTTCTTTCTACGACCAGCACTGGCACTTCCTCATATACTACACTGCATTGTTACTCAGTTGGTTCATAGCCACATATCAGCTGCATCTGTTAAGCAGTATTCTCAGATGATGTAAAAATTCTGATTTTTTATCTTTGTTGTACCCATCATCTTTTGATGCTGAACATAATAATATATATGTAATTAAATCTCATGTATTTTTAAAATATATACATAAGCAAAGTTAAATATGTACAAGTATAGTATAAAGGAGGCTTATAGTTCTGCAATTTCCCTTCATGCTCTTTCTTAAAAAGGTTGATTTTGCTGTATTTCTCAAAGAAGGCTTCTAAGTTGCCCTGTGTATGATAAACAGAAGTGAGAATCAGGATGTGCCTTTGAGTGCATGCCCAAGGCACATGCTAGTTCTCCACTAAGAAGGAAAAGAAATAGTACAGGGTTGGCTTCATAACTCTTCTCAGACAAACTGTGACAATTATGATAAATTCATATTCTCTGTAGTCATTCCCTTTGCAGAGGATAGGGACATGGAGGGCAGGAGCAAAGGTAAAATACTGTAATCATCCTGCTAGGTAACTTTCTCCTGGATCCGTTTCCTGCTAGATAGGACCAAAATAAAATTTAGTTTGAATATTCACAAACCAAGGCTTCTCAGGTTGTTTATTTAATGCATCCCTGTGAACTGAAGTCTGGGGAGCTATTGCAGGAGTAGCTCCTGCAGTATTAGGAGACTCTTCAGAGAGTCCAGGTACCACACTGACAGTGTTCTATTATACTGGCTCTGCAATTCCAGATGAAGTTAGCATGGAATTTTGCCAATGACAGCAAGCTGCAGTGGTCCATTTTTTAGGACTTTGAACCCTTGGAAAATCAGATGGTTGGCAAGAGTTGAGGGTCTCGAGGCGAATCTTGTTGTGGAAGGTTTTCCACCATCCTTGCTGTGGCAACTGTGAAGGAGGGTGGCACATAAATGAGTCACCTACCAGGTAAACTGCCAAGCAAAATACAGGACACCCAGCTGAATTTGAATTTCAGATAAACCACAAAGAGTTTCCTTTTTTTTTTTTTTTTTATATAATCTGTAGAGTATTTCTCATGCACTTGTGATATTTTAAAAAATTTATGATTATCTGAAATCCAAACTAGGTAATCATGTAGACAGATGGTTAAGATGCTTTTATCATGGCAGTAGTAAATAACATTTCCCATAAAATTTTTAGCTCCCTTATCAAAAACACATCTCTTATGAGCCTATCAACTATTACAATTAACACTTTCCTTTTAGAAATCAAATAATGTGACATTTGTATCAAGTTCAAACTATACTAGAAGAAGAAAACGCCATTGCTAAAGCTTAAAATTCTCTATTTGAGCTCACAAGTAGAAGAAATACTGAATATCTTGGTTTTGAAATAACTCAGTAATGATAAAATAACTACTATCAAACTCAGCATCCATATGCAGGCGATTGTGACAAGGAGGATGCATCTCATTTTTAACCAAGTATATAACAATTGTCATTGAGAACCATTTCTAAAAAATCCTCCCTGGTTCCAGCTAAGTCGGTCAGTCTTAAAATGGGCTCCTTCCATCCTCTCTGACAGTCTTTAGTAACTTGACTGAATTTACCAACCTCAGGATGCAGGCTGTGTAACACATACTAGGACAGGTCCAGGAAGCCCTGCCCTGCAGCCTCAAATGTATATTTTTCGATGGATCTTTCTCACTTGCTGTTGTTCTTTCTAAATAACAAAAATCATTTCCTGCGTTCTCAGCATGGTTGTCTATCACCAGTGAATAAAACTCCAAAGACAACAAAAGACGTCATCTAATTTGGATCCTACTCAGTAAAAGTTAACATCTTTGGTGAATACAGGACTATGAAACTGGTTGCTTTTCCATGACTGTGTCAGGGTGACTTGTAATAAGGCATATTATGTCCTGATCCACAAGAAAAGGTCTGAAAGAGCAGCAAGGATGGGGTGACAGTTTAGCCAGAGACTTGGAAAGAGCCATGTGCATAGACAAGAAGTATTTTTTGTTTTTGTTTTTTTAATTGCATTTTAGGTTTTGGGGTACATGTGAAAAACATGCAAGGTTGTTGCATAGGTGCATACGTGGCAGTGTGATTTGCTGCCTTCCTCCCCTTCACCTATATCTGGCATTTCTCCCCATGCTAACCCTCCCCAACTCCCAATCCCTGTTCAATAAGTGGTGTTGGGAAAATTGGCTAGCCGTATGTTTTGTTTTACTTGGAAGATTCACACTACCAACCCCATGGTTTTGGATAAAATGTTAAAGTGTTTACCTAAGAATTTTTGACTGGCAAGTTGATGACTGATTTATAAATTAAATCAAGTCAAAAAGACACTCAATTGCTAAGTATGTGCTGATTGCTCTGCTTACTTAAATGTTAGGGAGACACTCAAAATGAGAGCTGGTTGGAAAGATTAACTAAGTATTACAACTTTGTAGAACTTAAGTCCTGGGGAGTTCAGGTTAAACTAGGATTGGCATTATTTACAAAGACTAAAATTTTCCCAAATTAAACATATTATTTAATCACGTATTTTACTTTGAAAGCATCTTAGAATAGTTTAAGGGTATTGTTTTCTATTAATTCTATTCCAGTGACTAGAATTCTTTTCCAGAACCAACCCTATTTCTGAAATAAAAGTGGCTTTCCTCAGCCTTTAGAATCCTTTCCATGGTTCAAAAGGCAAGTGCCACCTGGTGGAAATTTGCTAGAATTTATTTTGATTCCTGCTGGGCCCTGTGAAAGCTGTATGCTTTTCTCTTTTAAAAATGCATTTATGGAGGCTGAGACAGGAGAATTGCTTGAACCCAGTAGGCAGTGGTTGCAGTGAGCTCACATCACCCCACCGCACTCCAGCCTGAGTGACAAAGTAGGACTGCATCTCAAACAAAAAAATCCATTTATTTCTTGTCAGTGAATAGAAATTATTTTTATCACTTTAGACAGAAAGTTCACTTTAGGAAATGAGGCAGTTAATCTTCAACGAGATCTGTCATTGAAGCACACAAAGATTTGGAAGGTGAGAAGACCAAATTCAGAGACTAGTCATGTCATATCACAGGGTTCCCTAATTCAACAATACTGTAGGGAACCCGGTGAGAAGAGTTTACAACTTTCACTTGATCACCCTAGGTGATTGTCCATATCAAGTCTCGCTTCTGCCAGGATTTATTCAGCCGTACAAAACTATATCCTATTTCCTTCCTAAGAAATAGAAAATTAAGAGAAAGAAAAACAAACTTTCAATTAATTATTGCTTACCTTTTAGTTTTTTTAATTACAAAACATAATTGTCTAATTAAAGAAAGAGCAGTTAGTCTGAGTACCTTCCATTTATGTGTGCAGTGTTTAAGTTCTTCTCCAAGAGAACAGTAAATAATTAGTGCTGTGGTGCTAAACAAAGCATTTCAGGAAGAACTATATACTTCTTGTTAATTCAAAGGATGAAAGGAAAGAAAAAGAAAACTAGAGAAAACAATAGCCTGAGAGAAAAAGAAAAAGAAAGCATGAGACAGAACAAAAGCAAGAGAGAAGATGTGAGGAAACAGTGGAAGAAAAAAGCAAAGGAGGTAGAGAGGAAAAAAGGAGAAGAGCTTGGCAATATTTAGGTCATTATTGTGGTTATTTAATGACTACATAAGCAATGTTCACATCTCTGAGAAATAAAACTGAGGAACAACTTTCTGAGGACTGCCACTTCCCCACTTGTTAGGTTTTAACAACTTGAGCGGCAAATCTTCACCAAGTTCAAGGTTTTAACTTGTGTAAAGAGCATGTCTGAATTCTTGGGGAAAGTGTGTAGTGTCATAACTAATATCCAAATCTAAGTAGTGCTTCTAGAGTCAATAGAGTTAGAGGAAGTTTTCAGAGACCTCAGAGGTTCTGTAAACACTCTTTTTACCTACCCCTGAACACTGGCTTGAAAGATTGTTTTCTTTTTAACTAGCAAAGGTAATGAGCCATTTCTGAATTTGTTGTATGGAAGCTAAGGCCAAGAATTTAACTTTATGCCACTGAGCTAATACCTCTTAAAAATTATTATTATTTTAGCTAAATCGGTAACATCATTTTCATTGCCTCTCTCGTACCCTTCTAGAGTAGGTCTCAGTTCATAGCTGTCAGCACACAACAAGCTACTCAGTTGTTAGCAGCTTCTTGTGTATGAACAACCGTGAAGTGAGAAACTTGAAAAATACCTTTCAAGCCAGTGTTCAGGGGCAGGTTTACAGAAGCTTTGAGGTTTCTGAGATTTACAGGGAGCTCCCTGTAAATCTGTTTACTTAAGAAGTACTTATATTTGGACATCAGTTATGGCCTTACACACTTTCCTCAAGAATTGAGACCCTCTCTTTACACAAGTCAAAACCTCAAACTTGCTGAAGATTTGTCACTTAAGTTGTTAAAACTTAACAAGTGAGGAAGTGACAATCGTCTCAAAAAGGAGGCCTACACCACGGGAAATTCCGAGGGTCAGTGCAAAGGAACCATTCCAGTCTTGTGTTACTTTCAACTAAAGTACCCTCACAGATGCACAAGAAGTCTACATCTAGAGCAGTTTATAACTCTGTTCCCCATCAACAGATTGCAAATGTATTCATTTTAGCCTTAACCAAAGCCTTGAATAGTATAATAGTCTGCTAAGCCATGCATTGTGTGGTTGTGCTTAGATTTGAGAAGGTCTAAGAACAGTAAAAATTAGTATATAGACTGTTATCAATGTTTACTAATAACCTGTTCTCTACTTCTAAACATATAAAAATCGTGCTTCCCTATCTCCTTGAAGGTAACGGTGGTGATGTGCCTTGATTTTGCCCCCTCACAAAATGTGAGGGAAAATAATACACATCATTTGCACAGGAAGCATTTGATCTCAAGTGCTTAACTCCTGCCTCCCATTCCCCTGAATCTGAAAACTATGAAGCAACACACTGAAATGGAGCCAGTGTAGGATGTGAGGAGTAGCTTTGTGCACCAGATACCCGACCTCCACAACTGACCCCCAGTGGACATGTAACAGGAGCACCTAAGTAAACTTTGGGTGTGTTACGTTACTGGGATTTTGGCATTTTCTGTTACTGCAACCTAAACTATCATGACTAATACATTATCTTTTCTGATAAAGTGAAAAAGAAATAAGAGGCTTAAAAATGCAAATAGAGACACATGACTATGCTGAAAATAAAATAGATACATTTTTAAATAAAAGTGATAAGAAAATGGAAAACATTGTACAGACGTACAGAATAAGCATTTCAACTGTAAGAATATTCCTAAAGAGCAATTTATACCACATGTGAAGAATTTTATTTCTGGGCAATTGATAATACTCAGTAAGAGATGGCTATTCACAAAAGAAGAAACATCCTGTCAACTTAGAAGATATTTACAACTTTGAGAAATTAAAGGCTAATCAGGTGAAATAACACTGACAAAATTTATATCACAAGCATAACGTCTGTCTGGTATCACGGGTTCAGGTGGTATACGTAAGTCCTGTCAGTCATAAAATCTATAATACTGATCACTTTTGTAAAAAGATTCCTAATAAAAAAAGACATATTTAGGAAGAGAATATGCAAAGTTGTAAACCTTTGAAGCAATTAGTAACTAGCCTATTCCATACAAATGTATTCTGGACTGGAACCTAACTTAGTCACTTTGACCTTAAGAACAAATGGACCTAACAGTTTTTGAAAACTAAAATATGTATATTAAAAAAGCATCTGTATGTAGACATACTATTTTAATTATTTATTGATTTAGAAAGAAGACTTATTCATTCTCTTTCTTTCATTTCTCTGCATTTGGTCTTCTCCTTCTTCATTTTCTTTTCATGCTTTCAAATTTACTTCACTACCTCTTCTATACCATACTCTGACTTTACTTGCTAGTCTAATATAAATCTTTGTTTAAAAATCTTCAAGGCTAGATCCAGCAAAGGTAAACAGACTAAGGTACTTTGTGGCAGGATACTTAAGAAACAGTTTCTCTTGCTGGCAAAGTTACAGTTAGACATATCCACACAAGATATTACTATATATATATATATATCATTGCACTTTAGGTTCTGGGGTACATATGCAGAACATGCAGGATTGTTGCATAGGTACACACACGGCAATGTGGACAAAAAGAGAGCCCACAAAGCCAAGACAATTCTAAGCAAAAAGAACAAAGCTAGAGGCGTCAAGCTACCTGGCTTCAAACTATACTACAAGATATTATTATTTTTTTTAATTAAACAGGAAAAAAAAGAAAACACACAGAACTTGAAATCTGTTGCAGCTGTCTTTTTTTTCTTTTCTTTTTATTGTACTTTAGGTTCTGGGGTACATGTGCAGATCATGCAGGATTGTTGCACAGGTACACACAGATGGTTTGTTGCCTTCATCCCCCCATCACCTATATTTGGTATTTCTCTCTACTTTTTAAAATAGAATTATAGCCTTCAGGATAAGAGCTGTGGGAGTTGAGCAATGAGAACACATGGACACAGGGAGGGGAAGATCATACACTGGGACCTGTCGTGGGTAGGGGGCTAAAGGAGGGATAGCATTAGAAAAATATATAATGTAGATGACAGGTTGATGGGTGCAGCAAACCACCATGGAATGTGTATGCCTATGTAACAGACCTGTGCATTCTGCACATGTACCCCAGAACATAAAGTATAATTAAAAAGTCAATAAATTCTAATGTACATCATTGTACTTTACACAGATCTCATCATTAGAAAATTTTTCTTTAAAACATTGTATATTTTATATTTTATCCAGTGAAATTATCCTTCCTATATGAAAGAAAAATAAAGTATTTTATAGGTAAGCAAATGCCGAGGAAATTCATCACCACTCAACTGGTCCTACAAGAAATGCTCAAGTAAGGCCTGAAATTGAAAGTGAAAGAATCACAGTTACCATCATGAAAACAAAAAAAGTGTAAAATTCACTGATAAAACAAACATCAAAATGATGAGGAAAAAAGACTCAAATGGTATTTTTATAGTAAGCTACCAAACCATAAGAACAAAGAGTAAGAAAAAAAAAAAGAAAGAATCAAAGAATATACAAGATAACTGTAAAATTAACAATATGATAGAAACAAAACCTCATATACTAATAACTTTGAATGTAAACAGATAAATTATCCACTGAAGAGATAGATACTGGCTAAATGAATTAACAAAACATAATCAACTATAAGCTGTCTACAAAAATAACACACTTTACCTGTAAAGAGATATATTGACTGAAAGTAAAGGGATAAAAAAAGATATTCCCCAGCCAGGCATGGTTTCTCATGCCTGTAATCTTAGCACTTTGAGAGGCTGAGGAGGGCAGATTGCTTTAGCCCAGGAGTTCAGGATCAGCCTGGGCAACATGATGAAACCTCAACTCTACAAAAAAATACAAAAATTAATTGGGCATGGTGGCATGCTCCTGTAGTCTCAGCTACTCAGGAGGCTGAGGTGGAAAGATCACCTGAGCCCAAGGAGGTGTAGGAAGCACTCAGCCATGATCTTGCCTCTGCCTCCAGCCTGGGTGACAAAGTGAGACCCCCAAATCAAAAAAGAAGACAAAGAAAAAAAGAAAAGAAAAAGATTTTCCATGCAAACAGAAAACAGAAGTGAGAAGTAGTTACATTTATATCAGATACAACAGACTTTAAGTCAAAAAGAGTTTTAAAAGACAAAGAGAATCATTACATAGTGTTAAATAGGTCAATTCAGCAAGAGGATACAATAATAATTTTAAGTATGTATGTACCTAACACTGGAGCACCTCAATTTACAAAGCAAATATCACTAGATCTAAAGAAAGAGCTAGATCCCAATATACTAATAGTGGGCAATTTCAACACCCTCAACTCTGAATTTAAAAAATCATCGAGATAAAAAAATCAACAAAGAAACATCGGATTTAAACTCGACTTTAGACCAATGGATTTAACAGACATTTACCCAATAACTGAAGAATACACATTCTTCTCATTAGTGCATGGAATATTCTCCAGGTTATTTGTTAGACCACAAAATAAGTCTCAATAAATTTTAGAAGACTGAAATCATGTCAAGTATCTTCTCAGACCACAGTGGAATAAAACTAGGAGTCAATACCAAAAGAAAGTTTGGAAACTATATAAATACATGGAAATTAAACAACATGCTTCTGAATGATCATTGGGTCTATGAAAAAAATTAAGAGGAAAATTGAAAAATTTATCAAAACAATTGAAAATGGAAATAAAACATACCCAAACCTATGGGATACAGCACAGCTAAGAGGGAAGTTTATAGCAATAAACACCTATATCGAAAAAGTAGAAAGATTTCAAATAATCTAAGATGTACCTCACAAAAACTAGAAAAGCAAAAATAAACCACAATCAAAATTACTAAAGGAAAAGAAAAATAAAGATCACAGCAGAACTAAATGAAATAGAGACAAAAAAAATAGTAAGAATCAAGTAAATGAAAAGTTGATTCTCCAGGCCGGATGCCATGGCTCACACCTGTAATCCCAGCACTTGGGGAGGCGGATGGATTGCCTGAGGTCAGGAGTTCAAGACCAGCCTGGCCAACATGATGAAACCCCATCTCTACTAAAATATTAGCCAGACATGGTGGTGGGCACGCCGAAGGGTGAGGCAAGAGAATCGCTCGAACCCGAGACACAGAGGTTGCAGTGAGCCAAAATCATGCCACTGAACTCCAGCCTGGGTAACAAGAGTAAAACTCCATCTCAAAAAAAAAAAAAAAAAAGAAAGAAAAAAGAAAACTTGGTTCTTCAAAAGATAAATAAAATTGATAAACTGCTCCCAAGAAAAGTAAGACAAAATAGGCAAAACATTAATGAAAAGGCAAACATTACTGATATCACAGAAATACAAAAGATCATCAAGGATTATTATGAACAAGTATACACCACCAAACTGGAAAATCTAGAGAAAATGGATACATTTCTGGATACATACAACCTATGCAGACTGAAAAAATAGAAAACTTGAACATATCAATAATAAAAAGTGTCCCCAAAACAACAACAACAAAAGCCCAGGAATTAATCAATTCACTGTTGAATTCTACCAAATATATAAAGAAGAACTAATACCAATCCTCTTCACTATTCCAAGTAACTGAAGAGGAGGGAATTCTCCTGAGTGCATCCTATGAAGCCAGCATCACCATGAGACCAAAACCCAACTAGGACAGAACCAAAATAGAAAATCCCAATATCCATGAGACATAGATGCAAAAGAACTCAAACTAAGTACTAGCAAACCAAATCCAACAGCATATCAAAAAGATAATATACCATAATTCAGTGGAATTTATCCCAGGGGTGCAAGAATAGTTCAACACAGGCAAATCAGTAAACTTCATCACATTGACAAAAGGGGAGACAAAAAAAAACATACAATCATCTCAATAGGTGCAGAAAAGGCATTTGAGAAAACTTAACACCCTTTCAGGATTAAAAAAAAAGGAAGTAAATAATGAAGGTCATGTATCAAAAACCCACAGATAACATCATACTGAATGGAAAAATGTTGAAAGCCTTTTCTCTAAAAATTGGAGCAAGATAAGGATACCCACTTTCACCACTCCTATTCAACATAGTACTAGAAGTCCTAGCTAAAATAATTAAGCAAGATATTAAATACCAGACATACAACTGGAAAAAAAGGAAGTCAAATTGCTTCTCTTTGCAAATGGCATGTTCTTATATGTAGAAAAAGTAGAAGACTCCATCAGAAAACCGTTAGAACTGATAAACATATTCAGTAAAGTTGGAGGATACAAAATACAAAATCAATGTATAATAATCAGGTTTTTTTTTTGTTTGTTTGTTTTTTGTGGTTGTTGTTTGTTTGTTTGAGACAGAGTCTCACTCTGTCACCCAGGCTGGAGTGCAGTGGCATGATTTTGTCTCATTGCAACTTCTGCCTCCCAGGTTCAAGCAATTCTTCTGCCTCAGCCTCCCACATAGCTGGGATTACAGGCACGTGCCACCACGCCCAGATAACTTTTTGTATTTTTAGTAGAGATGGTGTTTCACCATGTTAGCCAGAATGGTTTCAATCTCCTGACCTTGTGATCCACTCACCTCGGCCTCCCAAAGTGCTGAGATTACAGGTGTGAGCCACTGCACCTGGCCCAGTAGTGTTTCTATACAGAAATAATGAAATGCTGATAAATCATGAAGGTAATCCCATTTACAATAGCTACAAAATATACATATAAATTCCTAGAAATAAGTCTAACTAAGAAGATGTAAGATGCCTACTAGGAAAACCACACAACACTGATTAAAGAAACTGAAGAACACAAAAACAAAAGCAAAGACATCCCACGCTCACAGATCAGAAAAATCATTATCTTTAGAATGACCATACTGCCCCCCAAATCTATAGATTCAATGCAATCCCTGTCAAAATACTAATGTCATTTTTCACAAATATGGAAAAAGCAATCGTAAAATTTGTATGGAACCAAAAAAGAGCCAGAATAGCCAAAATAGTCTTGAGCAAAAGAATAAAGCTAGAGGCATCACATCACCTGACTTCAAAACATATTATAAGGATACAGTAATATCAAAATAGATTGGTGTAAGTATAAAAATAGATACACAGACCAATGAAACAGAATAGAGAACCCACAACTAAATCCACATATTTATAGTCAAGTACCCTTTGACAAACTTATTAAAAACACATACACTGGGGAAAGGACACTGCAATAAATGATGTTGGAAAAACTGGATTACTATACGCAAGAAAATGAAACTAGATATTTATCTCTCACCTTATACAAAAGTAAACTCAAGGCAGATTAAAGACTTAAATGTAAAAGCTAAAACTTCACTAGAAGAAAACACAGGGAAAACTCTTCAGGACTTTGGTCTGGGCAAAGATTTTATGCCTATGCCTGAAAAGCACAGGCAACAAAAACAGACGAATGTGACTATATTAAACTAAAACCTTTTGAATAGCAAGAGAAACAATTAATAAACAGATAACCTCTTAAATTAGAGAAAATATTTGCAATCTACTTATCTAAGAAGAGACTAATATACAGAATATACAAGGAACTCAACTCAGTAGTTTAAAAAAAAGTCAAATAATCCCATTAAAAAGTGGGCAATGAACATCAACAACATGTTTCAAAAGAAGACAAACAAATGGCCAACAGGTAAATGAAAAAAATGCCCAACATCACTAATCATCAAGGTAATGCAGATCAGAACCACAATGAGACTATCATCTACCCCAGTTAGAATGGCTATTATTAAAATAAAGACAAAAGATAACAGATACTGGCAAGTATGTGGGGAAAAGGGAACTCATTCACTGTTGGTGGGCATGTAAATTTGTACAGTCACTATGGAAAACAGTATGGAGATTTTTAGAAAACTAAACATAAAGCTACCATAAAATCCAACGACCCCTTTACAAGTATTAATCTAAAGGAAAAGAATATATAAAAGGTATACATGCACTTGCATGTTTATTGCAGCACTATTCAAGACAGCAAAGATAGGGAATCAACCTAAGTGTTCATCACTGAATGAATGAATGAATGAATGAATGAAGAACATGTGGTATACAGACACAATAGAATAATATTATTTGACCATAAAAAATAATGAAATCATGTCATTTGCAGCAAGATGGATAGAACAGAAAGTCATAATGTTGAGAGAAATGTGCCAGGCACAGAAAGAAAAATACTGCATGTTCTCATTCGTATGTGGGAGCAAAAAGCTTGACCTCATGGACATAGAGAGTAGTTACCAGAGACTGGGAAGGGTGGGTGAGTGGCAGTGGAAATGAAGAGAAGTTGGTTAATGGGTACAAACATACACTTAGATAGAAGAAATAAGTTCTAATGTTTTACAGTAGAATGGGATGCCTATACATAGCAGCAATACTTGGTATATTTTAAAGTATCTAGAAGAGAGAACTTGAAATGATATCAACATGCAGAAATTATAAATACTCAAGGTAATGGATATCCCAAATATTCTGACATGACCATTACACATTTATACATGTAACAAACATTCCCATGTACTGGATTAATATGTAGAATATTATGCATCACTAAAAGAGAAAAAAAGAAAATTCTATTTATATTCAGCCTGCATCTGCCTTACTTTGATTTTTATTAGTGTTTCTTGTGTTGGCCAGAAGTATACAAAGCAAAGGAGGTAGTGAGCTACAGTGGTTAAATATTAGTCCTGTGGGGTCAAAATATCCAGGTACAAATTCTGGCCCTACCATTTAGTATCTGTGTGTCTACAGGAAAATTACTGAACTTTCTTTATGCCTCAATTTCTCCATCTGAAAAACAGAAATAATCTGACAATGTAATAAATTATATCTGCATCAAAAATTTGATTTGCACTTAAATGGGGCAATAATCAAATAATTAATGTGGCCTGGATTATAATTTCCTCTTCCAAATTGCAACCATTTAAATATGTGTTTCTTTTACAAGCTAAGTATCTCCATTTTCTTTATCACTTACTATCCATTCTTTAAAGCTTTAATTTTGTGTAAGGGGCAAAAGTTTTTATTATGGAGCAGAAAAATGTCCAGAAAGATTTCAGAGTATTTGAATAAATCATCCAGAAAGAGAACAGCAACGTGGACCTTCTTTGGGCTTAAAAAAGGCCTAGAAAATAATTATATTTCAGACATTAGAGAGTACTCCAATTTAATCTCTTGCAGGCAAAATCATGCAGAAATATTGCTCTTGGGCTCATGTTTATCTAGTTCAGATAAATGCTGTATCTGGTATTCAGATTATGATCCTTTGAAATAATTTGCATTTTACTGTTGTAGTATTCTGTCAGCATATAAAAATGCAGTGTTTTTTGCCTAAATGATTAATCTTCAAAATGTTTTCCTCTTCCAAAAGGAGTAAGAAGTATATCAAGCAATATTTTAGATTTCAAATAAAACTCTAATTTTTATTTATTGAAATATTTAAAGTTAATTTTTCACCAGCTTAATCCAAAACAGCATCAGTTTGAACCACTTCTGCACCAACCCATCCCACCAGTTACTTCAGCCATTATCTTCTATAGCCTTAATTCAATATAAGCAAAATTCATTAAATATAAGATGGGGAGAAATGTATCTTAATATAAACAAAGTTCATCAACTCTCAGATAAAGAGAAATGTATCTTAGTGAAGGACAACTGATTCATACAAACTAAAAATTCATATAAGCTAAATTATAAATTTACATGTTAAATACAAAGAACAGTAAGATAAAAATGAAGAAAAATAATTTTATGGAAGCCGAGGGAAGAGTGTTTGAAAAAGGTGGACTGTTAATTAAAGTAAGTTTCTGCTAAAAGAGCAAATGATATTTCCCATACAACCTCAGTGGGTAAGGAGCATGGGGAAAAAAGAATTATGGTATGTACCTCCATACAATTGTCTATAACTGGAGTCATGGATACTAGATTTCATCTGTCGTTAAGAGAAATTTCATTTGGGATACATCTGAAATGTTTTATGGATAATAATACATAAGGTCAACTACTCTCTAACATTAACTCCATGACAATGCATTATCCTGCTGATGCTCTTTCCTAGAATTTGGCTCTCATCTTCCTGTTCATCAAATGAGATGCAGGCAGTCATTGAGCTCCTGGGGACACAATGGGTTGCATAAGCATGACACTGCTGTGAAAAGAGGGACCTGGGTACACATAAGTCTTAAAGGCACCCTAGGACACACTTTTCATTTGTTCTGTCATCTTGGGAGAACCATTATTCTTGTCTTCTACTTCTGTCTACTCCTTTCTCTGTGTATTCACGTACCTGCTTACTGAAAAGAACTATAGAAAACATGCTAACCTCTCTTTCCAAGCAATGATAGATTTACACACTTAGAACTGATTTATTAGAAAAGTAGTGAGCTGGTGCCAAGGAAAGTACTTGCTATTGTTCTCTTTATAAAGTAGCTTGGAAACTTTATACTTGAGTCTTACTGCGCTCTAAAATTAATACCTTTTCAGAGTTTAGAATCCTCTCCATGATCTCCTTCTAAATAGTATTCACAAATGTATAAATTCAAGGAATATTTCCTTGTAATTCATATAATGATTAGTACACATCTATTCTAACAAGATGTTTGTATCTATGAAAAACTTTTAAATGAGTCAAAGATAAAATTAAATTAAAAATGAAAAAAACAGGCTTAAGATTAAGGAAGTATCATAACTGCATTTTATTTGCAAAAAGTAAAAGAGATTTAAGGTAGAATAATTTTTTTTTTTTTTTTTTTTTTTAGATGGAGTCTCATTCTGTTGCACAGGCTGGAGTGCAGTGGCACAATCTTGGCTCACTGCAATCTCCGCCTCTCAGGTTCAAACAGTTATCCTGCTTTAGCCTCCAAAGTAGCTGGGACTACAGGCATACACCACCACCCCCGGCTAATTTTGGTAGTTTTAGTAGAGACAGCATTTCACCAAATTGGCCAGGCTGGTCTCAAACTCCGGAGCTCAAGTGACCCACCCATCTCAAACTCCCAAACTGCTGGGATTACAGGCATGAGCCACTGCGCCCAGCCAGAAATTAATTTTCTATATGAAAAATGTCTGCTTTGTTTGATGACTACTAAAAATAAGGAGAACAATATTAAAAAAAGAGGAAGGAAAGAATAGAAAGGAAGAGGAGGAAGACAGGAAGGGAAAGCAAGGGGAAAAGGAACATGAAGAAAAGAAACAATGGAAAAATAAAATGTAGGAAATGAGGGAATGGAGTTATAACAAAGAGAATCAGTATTGCTTTAAAATAAGGTTAATTTGGAACATAATTACTATTTTTAACTATAATTATATAAAGAAACACAATTGTTCATGTGGGTAGTAGTTATAAGAATAAATCTGTACTCAGGCTTTAGTTTTTAATTGTTCTCTACTCAAATACTGTGACATTTCTTTCTGAAAAGAAGAGTTTATTCAGAATAAACTTCTGAATAGTTTATTTAGTAAACTATTTCTTTCCTTTTTCAATCTTCATTCTAGAATCAGGGGGTACATGTGCAGGTTTGTTACAAAGGTACATTGATTGCATGATGCTGAGGTTTGAGGCATAGCTGAGCCTGTCACCCAGTGAGCTTAAGACCCCATAGTTTTTCAGCCCTTGCTCTCCTCTCTCTCCCCCATCTAGTAGTCCCCAATGTATACTGTCGCCATCTTTATGTCCATGTGCATCTAATGGTTAGCTCTCACTAATAAGTGAGAACATGCAGTATTTTGTTTTCTATTTCTGTGTTAGTTCACTCAGGATGATGGCTTCCAACTGCATCCATGTTGCTGCAAAGGACATGATTTTGTTCTTTTTATGGCCGCATAGTATTATCTGGTGTATATGTACCACATTTTTGCATGCCATTTGGCACCGATCCACCATTTATGGGCACCTGGGTTGATTCCTTGTCTGTCCTAATATAAATAAAGCTGCGGTGAGCATATGGGTGCATGTGTCCTTTTGGTAGAACAATTTATGTTCCTTTGGGTGTACACTCAGTAATGGGATTATTGGGTCAAATGGTACTTCAAATCAGTTCTTTGAGCAATTTCCAAACTGGACTCTACAGTGGCTCAACTAATTTACATTCTCACCAACAACATGTAAGTGTTCCATTTTCTATCCAACCTCACCAACATTTTTTTTTTTTTTGACTCTAACAAAAGTCATTCTGACTGGTGTGAATGTCATCTTATTATGGTTGTGATTTGCATTTGTATTTCTCTAATGATTAGAGATGATGAGCATTTTTTATATGTTTGTGGGTCACTAGCATGTCTTCCTTTCAGAAGTGTCCGTGTCTTTTGTCCACGTTTTAATGCTTTTTGCTTATTAATCTATTTAAGTTTCTTATAGACTCTGGATATCAGACCTTTGTCGAATGCATAGTTTGTGAATATTTTCTCCCATTCTGTAGATTCCGCTTATTCCCTTGATAGTTTTCCTTGCTGTGCAGAAGCTCTTTAGTTTAATTAGGTCCCACTTGTGGATTTTTGTTTTCACTGCAATTGCTTTTGAAGACTTAGCCGCACTTTTTGCCAGGCAGTGGTTTGCTCCTCTAATCCCAGCAACTTGAGAGGCTGAGGTGGGAGGATCACTTGAGGCCAGGAGTTCAAGATCAAACTCTTTTAAAAGTACTGACTATGGGGCCGGGCGCAGTGGATCACGCCTGTAATCCCAGCACTTTGGGAGGCCGAGGCGGGTGGATCACGAGGTCAAGAGATCGAGACGATCCTGATCAACATGGTGAAACCCCGTCTCTACTAAAAATACAAAAAAATTAGCTGGGCATGGTGGCGCGTGCCTAAAATCCCAGCTACTCAGGAGGCTGAGGCAGGAGAATTGCCTGAACCCAGGAGGCGGAGGTTGCGGTGAGCCGAGATTCCGCCATTGCACTCCAGCCTGGGTAACAAGAGCGAAACTCCGTCTCAAAAAAAAAAAGAAATTAAAATGAAAAAGTACTGACTATGTACCAGAGATGTAGGCCTGGTTAGGGCAATTTATAACTTTTGGAAAAAAATATTTTGTGCTGAAATGGCTGAGATTATAACATTTTTTATTTTATTATAGGAGCATTCCAAGAAAACCCTCATATGGGCCTTGATAAGCATAACCAAAGTTCAAGCACAAACTGAACAACATCCAAGAAAGGCTAATGCAAGAATAAACCCAACATCCAAGAAAGGCTAATGCAAGAATAAAAAGACCTATAGTTTGGCTTATCTTCACCGTAGCATATCTTCAAAGTAATAAAAACGTAAGTAAATATGGGAACAGTAAAAAATGTAATCCTTTCTTGAAAGCCCTTGTTTTGCTTTGGTTGTTGTGTTACTTCCAACACTATGACTCCTTACAGCAAACTCTGCTATACTCTCAGCTCTTCCCAGTGAAATCCCAGACATACAGAATTACTGACTTTCAAAATCAAAAGTTACTGCCTCTGTCCATAGATCTTTGCAGGCAGGCTTAGTTACTATTCATGGCTCTTTCGATGCTCTTAAATCTGAAAAGAAAGCTTTTAAGATTATAGGTCATCTCATTTTACAAGCTCATTTCACAAATGAAAAGATACAGTCCTACAGAGGCTCAGAATTTTCTAGTAAGAATCAGACACCTGATTAAAGTAACCATACCTATAACGTTCTGAACAGTTTGTGCAGTGTCCATAATGATAACAGCAGCCTAGGATAAAATATGGGATCTCTTGTTCTCTCAAAAGTAAACACTATCAAAAAGAAGTGTTGGAATAATTATCCAATGAAAGATTCTTCCAAGGCTGCCTAGGTATTTCTAAGTGATCACTTCTCTCTAAAGATGGCAGATTTTTCAGATTCTTCATGAAGTAAGCCCTGGTGCTGATTTTATCATCATCACTACCATCATCAATTATTTGTGTTACTTGGCATCGACCATCAGTTAAATTAATATGCAAAATAAACCATCACAGAGGTTCTGTCTGCTAATTTATTTGATGTCATACTTCCCAGACAACTACATATTCTAATAAATGCCATTAAATTCAATTTATTAATTTTAGCCAGAGACATTGTATATTGTAATTTCTTTGCAACCTACAAGTGTTACTAAAAACAGTGAAAGTAAAATTCCATTTGCCATATTATGTTCAACACATACACACTAATACCATTACAAAGTATACACACATACATATTTGGTTTATGAACTAAGAGTGGTAAGATGTTAATCAAGATAATGCAAATGTAAATGCCTAAACTTTAAAGACCTTTTCCTTAGTCTTCCTCTTCTCACTCATCCTCCCAGATCCTGAGTTTCCTGCTACCCAACTCCCAAATCTATGTTGTTTGCATCAAACTGAAACTTAAAATCCTAAAGTGTAGGAAAGAGTGGGGTGAGGGGGAGGCAACATTTTCAGTGAACCTAAATGAGGACAGAAGCAGGAGCTTTGGCCCTAAATCAAAAGGCAAATTTGCTATAGCTCCCTGCTGCCTTGTCTGCCAACTCCCATCCAGCCAGAAGAGATTAAGAAGCTTCCAAAAACAATTTGGGGGCAGACTAAAAATGTGGCCAGCCAGTAATTCACATGAATGAGTTATTATAGCCACTCTGTGAGCACAAATTCTACTTGTAAGACCAAATGATCAACTTGAAATACAGAGGGCTTATAAATCTATAGGAATCTTGCCATTCATCATTTTTTTGCCCACTGATGAAATTCAAGTAATTTTTATATATTGTTTGGCTTTTAAAATGCATATAAAACAGTACTGAATGTTCCATTCAAAATAGATTTAAACACATTGAATCTCATCCATTTTCAGGAAGTAAACAAATAAGCCCTTTCCATTTTGAAACAATATATGAAGCATATTTTAACACAGTAATATTATCATTGTCGTGGGTATTTGTTATCATCAAAAACGTGTAGTAATGAATATGGTAATTAGCTCCTCTGAACAATTCCATGTCTACATATTTCAACACATCATGTTGTACATGACAAATATGTATAATCTTTGTCAATTAAAAAATAAAATAAAAATTTGCTTTTCTTTTAAATGTAGGAGACATTGCAAGATTACCTGTTTGGGCCCTCTAGTTTACTTTTACACAAAATCTACTGTGATAGAGATTTTCTGGGTATTGCTCAGAACCTAGTGGACTTCTAACAGTAAGATCTGCCCCACACATGAGTGGTGGTCCCTTGGCAGCCATGTTACCCTTCATCATCCCATGTCCTGCCCAAGCAGGGAGGACCATACTTAAGCCAAGGCAGTAGAAAAGTAGACACAAAGGACTGAGACTACTACCTGCTCCTGGAATAAGTACTTCTGTGGCCTCACTGATCTTAGATTTTGTGAAATGTCCAGTACTCATTCACAAAAGTCCCTTTGAAAAGTTGCACTGTTTTGATGTGTATTTCTATTCATTTCAACTAAGAGGATAGTGACCAAGACATCATAAATTTTTCCTGTCATAATGATCTTCAATTTTACTATGTTCATCAATAGTCTGAAAGAACAGACTTAATAATTTTGTAAAAATCTATCTTTTATTTAAAAATATCAATTCAGTTAAGAATTGTCAATTGCCATCTTATTTTTTTACCTCATGCCCATTTTGTTAGTTCGAAGTATTTCTTCCATAAATAAGTATAAAAATAAGTTTACCAAGAATTTAGAGTTGTGAAGAAATATTCTTAAGTTGTTTGAAAACACAAAAAAGAGAAGAGGATTATTCTATTTAAAGGACTAGCTGACATATGCAGAGCACTTAGTACGCATCAAAGTCTGCTAAAAGCATGTTCTACACAGTATCTCATCACCACAACAACTGAACCCCATGAGGTGACCTCTTTTACTACCACCATTTCACTAAGGGGGAGACTAAGACACGGAAGAGTTGCCCAAGACCATATAGCTGCAAAGTGCTAAAGCAAGAATTCAAACTCCAGCACAGTGGCCTCAGAACCCTACTTTTAGCTACCAAGTTGTACATTTTAGACAGACTAACAGGGCATAAGCAATTATAAACACATTTTAAAAGTATAAATAGTGATTTTGTCCTAGAAAAGTAAAATAATTCTCAACAGTAACCTTATTTTTAAACTCCTCAGTCCAAAGCAGTTTTTTAACCTCTGTTTGATAAGATTTTCAATGCCTTAATAAATTACATCATTGTTTAATATTGTAAAAGATAAACTTATTTAATCCTCAGAACAACTGAATCAGATACCGTATCAGGAATGAATATCACAAAAAAAAGTTCTCTTTGGAAGGGAAGGGATTCAAACTTTGTCTAAAAAGTTTCTCTGCTCCTTTCTTTCCCCTGCTCTTCCTCTTCACTGGTCTTAACCATCCAAGTATGAAGGGATGAGAGAGTAAAGGCCTTAAAGCCAGGCTAAAGAAACTGGCTAGAACAAATTGATCATTTACTTGTTGATGAATGGTTATGTAACAACATTCTTCACTGAAGACTTCACTGCTTGTTTTTTGCTGAAGTAGATAGTAAATAAGTAGCCAAGAAATGGTGGTCTGAAACAAATACCACAAAGACTTTTATTCTTCCTTTGTGGATGTGTCACGGTATACTAGGTCTACAAAAAACAATTTTCTTTATATGTATTTAAATATAGCACCCTGATAGCACTAGCGAGAAAAACCAGTCCCAGCCTAAGACTGAAACAGCCCAGAGAGAAATCTGCTGCTGTATCACTTAAAATATTTTCTTGTGTCTATTTATTCATGTATCCCTTTAGAGTTTATCTCTGGAAAATGTTACATTCTAAAGAGTCCAAAAATTAATGTCATCCTGACCAAATTCTGAAAGCCTTTTTAATAGTCAAATAATGATTTATAGCTAGTTTGTTTTCTATCTGGAAATACAACAAGTGAACTATTTACCCAGTAGCTGCTTTCCTCATTCATCTGGTTTGGATCAAATTAACCCACTTTTGGATAAAAGTTATCAACTGTATGTTTATGATGCACAGTGGTATTTACTAGGCATTTCACAGTTGGATTCATCTATGTTTTTGGCTACTCCTGCTCCTTTGACCTCTAAATAATATAGAACAGTTCTGCTCCTTAGGAATATAATTGCAATTATTTTATTCCAAATAATAAATCATCAAAGAGATAAATTTCTAAATGGTGGCAGTTGCTCCCTGAGAAGGACTGATTTGAAAGAATGACTATTAAACAAATGCTCCTCCAGGTAATCTACCCTTCCAAGGAAGACTCAGTGCTGCCGGCAGTACCATATGTGCCTAGAGCAGTTCTCAGCTTCCACCTATTTACACGTGCTTCCTCTCGACTACCAAGGATGTTTTCTGGGATTAGATATGAGAAACCAGATTTAACTTCCTACAGAATTCTCCGTAATTATCATTCTTCAAGGCACCTTTTTCAAATCTAACCATAAAATCAAAATAAATGTTTTTAAGAATAAAATTTTAAGCTGGCATTAGAAAGTGATTATTATTCATTTAGTGTTACAACATATTTATGTACATAGACATACATTATGCATATGTGTGCTGTGTATTGCTGTGTTCAATATGAGATTTATAGATCTAAATATAGATTATAGTGCGTGTTTCAAATATAAATCAGTAATGGCTAGGAGCCAAAGTCAATGTTTTAGGAAGATACATTAATGAAATAATTCTTTCCCAAAATATTGAGCTCATTATTTATTAATCTTGTGTAAGGCAAGAAGCCAAGAAAAAGCATTTGTCACTGCCACATTTGGGATCTTTGATAAACATGATCAGTACTAAGATGCAGCCCAGGCTGGATATGAGCTCAGCCTTTTTTGTTTTTCTTTTGTTATTTCCTCCACATCCTGCCTTTCATCCTGTCCTTCCTCCTCTGATATATCAATGAGATTATGTCAAAGGGAGAAGAAATGAGGACAGGACCAGAATAATCTACAAGTTTCTACTTTGGTTGATTCAATCAGTTACTTTTCAAATATGCCATTTAGTCCTGTTAATGCCATTGCTTTAAAATTAGTTAAATTACCTGGTCATGGTTAAAAGAATTACTTCCCTGCAATTGTTCAGTAGTTTCAGAAGTTACTTTTATTAAAAGAAGTGAGCAAACAAAAAATAACTAGATCATGTGCTATTTCTCTGAGGGCAAGGAGGTAATATAAATTGATTAATTAAGAATAGTGTCAGGGACTATAAATGATACAGAAAGTTTTCTATTTTCTGTTCTTATTTGTGTTGAGATCAACAGATGAATTTGTTATTTTGCTGGAATTCCTTACTTTCAGCTCAGTTTTATCCTTTGCCCAAATATTTCTAAAAGTTATTTTGGATAAATTTAGTTTTCTTTGTAGAAAAACAACTAAAAATTTACCAATTAGTAAAGAGAAACAGACATCAATAAAGAGAAATGGGTGTGATCACAAGTGCGTTCTGACCTCCAGCTACCAGGCTGAGTAAAAATATTATTTTCTCTGACCCCTGGCACACATACAGGCCCAATCCTGATGCTTTGTCTTCCAAAATGCCAACACCATCGTAGTTAGTATTCCTTGGACACTCTCCCTGACAGCCATCTATTCCAAACCCCAAGATTTTTCTTTAGTTCACTCTATCTTGGTCCCATGCCTTTTTCAACTTTGATTACTATCTACTCTCTCAATTCCAAAAAGACCTAGATAACCTATGGTAATAACTATATATATCATGGATAGAAATCACCAATTTTGGAACCAATGCCCATGTACTAATCCCTTGCCAAAACTTGGTGGTATTCTGATATTATACCTGGACTTGGGACCTACAGGTGCGCTTTTGAGAACTTGGGTTACATCACTGAACCACAGATTAACTTGTAGCTTATTTTCTAAGGGCTTACTTAGTCTTCAAGGGTCCAGGTTGTTACTGTGGGGCTGTGCTGCTAAAGCAGGACCTCCTCTTTGTTTCAGACTGTGAGGTGTGTAACTCTGGCCTAACAAATTACATTTTAAAGTCAATAGTAAATAGGTCATTGCTGAATCCTATTAAGCAACTCTGAAGAGACCTGAAGAAAGAATTCTAAATAACATTATTATTTAGTGGAAGAGCACAAGAAAAGAAAACAAAAGCTGCCATCAAACATATGAAAAAATATTTAACATCACTAATCAGCAGAGAAATGCAAATCAAAACTACAACAAGATACCGTCTCACACCAATAAGAATGGCTATTATCAAAAAGACTAAAAGTAAGAGATACTAGAGATGCTGTGGAGGAAAGGGAATGCTTATACACTGTTGTATATGTACAAGGATGAAGGTAAATTACTTAAGCCACTGTGGAAAGCAGTATGGGGATTTCTCAAAGAACTTAAAACAGAACTACCATTTGACTCTGCAATCTCACCATTGGGTATATACCCAAAGGGAAATAAATTGTTCTACCAAAAAAAAAAAAAAAGACATGCACTTGTATGTTCATTATAGCACTTTCACAATAGAAAAGACATGGAATCAACCTAGATGCTCACCAATGGTGGAATGGATAAAAAATGTGGTACATATATACCATGGAATACCATGCAACCACAAAAAAAAGAATCAAATCATGTTTTTGTAGCAACATAATATAGCTAGAGGCCATCATCCTAAGCAAATTACACAGAAACAGAAAACAAAATACTACATATTTTCACTTATAAGTTGAGAACTAAACACGGGGTACATATGGACATAAAGATGGCAACAATAGACACTGGGGATGACTAGAAGGGAGAGAAGGTAGGGGGAAGGGCTGACAAACTACCTCTATTACCTATATGTCTTTATTCATGCTGCTGATAAAGACATACCTGAGACTGGGTAATTTATAAAGAAAAAGAGGCTTAATGGACTCACAGTTCCACATGGCTGGGGAGGCCTCACAATCTTGGTGGAAGGTGAAAGGCATGTCTTACATGGCAATAGGCAAGAGATAAAATGAGAGCCAAGTGAAAGGGGAAACCCCTTATAAAACCATCAAATCTCATCAGACTTATTCTCAACCACAAGAACAGTATGAAGGAAACCACCCCCATGATTCAGTTATCTCCCATGGGGTCACAACCCACAACATGTGAGAATTATGGGAGCTACAATTCAACATGAGATACGGTTGGAGACACAGCCAAACCATATCACTACATGTTGAGTACTATGCTTACTTGCTGTGTAGATGAGATCATTCGTCTCAGAATCATGCAATATAGTCATGTAACAAACCTGCACATGGACCCCTTGAATCTAAAATAAAATTTAAAACTATTCTTTAAAAAGAAATGAAAATAAACTACTGAAGAAGATTAGAAAACAATAATCAATAATAAAAATAATCACAACAGGATGTGGCCTTAACATCCAAGAAAGAAAAATGTTTCAAGAGAAAAGAGGAAAACATGCCCACACTGTACAGTATTAGTAAGAGAGAAGAGGACATGCAAGGCATCCCAAAGAGTGCCACAGAATGTAAAATGGTAGATTCTTTTTCATTGAGTCTTTTACATATAAAGACTACTCTTTCTCTTCCTGTTCCCTTTCTTTCCCAGGCATTTCAGACCCAAAACCATTAGGCGTGCCAAGCAAGGCAGGGAAGCAGCAGTGCCCTCAAGGTGTTCTCAAAATCTGAGCAGGATGACATATAGCTATCTGTGTTGGAGGGCTGCCCAGTGTCAGCTGTCAGAACACAAGTGTAATGAGGAAAGTGCTCATATAGAGGAGGATAGCCACGTCTGTGGTGTGAGAGCCCAGAGCAAGATGGAGAGGGTATCTATGCAGGGAATGGGGCAGCAGCGGCAATGGGAGACTGGTTACATGGAGGGGACTGATCAAATAAATAAATATGTTAAGAATATTACAGTAGGATTATCACTGTAGTTGAAGGGAGTTAAAAATTTGGAATGAGAAGAAACTAGGATGAACCCTGTGATCTCAGATTGGAATTGAGTATAGCAGTATGAACTTGTGCATTTCAACACACATAGACAGATAGAAAAATAAATACAGCTTTGTCCACCAAAATGGTCTGAAAACAGCAACACCAACTAGCAAAATCTACCCCTCAGATCTTCACTTCTAATTATTTTCCTTCAACAAAGGGAGTCTTAGAAAAATGGTTAATTTTATGTCTGGGACAGGGAAAATACAAAATGTTGTGCCAGAAGATTTAAGATCAAACATGTTTTTGGAGTAGATTTAAAAAAAATGGCCTTTCTTTTGTATAAATAGCATTAAATAAACACAGTGCAAAATGTTTTCAGGGAATCATGAGCAAATATATTTTCTAATCAGGTAATCAAGACATTTTATCCCCTGGGATATGAAAAGTAAATTAATGCATATATTAGGAAAATAGAGAGATTGACATATTACAACAATCCTATATTTTTAGGAAGGACAATTTATATGTTCTTTGTCAGAGATGAGAAGTGGATTATTTGATAATGCGTCTATTGTTTCTTAAGAACTCTTGACCTGAAGCTAATATAAAATCTCTTAATTAAAAGCTTCAGCTGGCTAAATATTGTTTAAGCAAGGAACTCAGAAATATGAGTTCTCTGATGACTAGGTTGTCTGAAAATGTAAAAGTTAAACAATTGAATGAAAGGATTATGAATATTTTAAAGACAAAATATACAAAGCAACATGAAGTGAAGAGTAGCTCTAGGAGAAAATTGAAGGTATCATCACCTTTAGTAGAACAGTGTACAACTGAAGTATAGTTGCCTAGAGAACGCTGAAAATGCATTGTCCATTATTTGTGTACAGTTTATAATTCCTGGGCTTTCTTTTTAGAACACACATCACTTAGAGAGTTGTTTCTTAACTCTTAGTTTCCTAGAGCCTTACCTGTAGAGAAAGAACAGGATTAAACACAGGCAACTTCCCTAGAACTCTTAGAACTTAGACACATATATGATTTGTTGGAAAGATTAGGAAGGAGAAGATTGGAGAGGGGAGAATGGCTTCTCAAAGCAGGCTTTTGGTTTACTTGGAGCCAACTGAGTATAGTCTCCAGCTAGCACAGCTAATTATACTCAGTTCTGAGGCAAAACCAGAAACACTAATTTTAGCCTGGATTCCAGCAAGTGCAGAATGATGATCACAAAAGAAACTGGCCCAAGAGTATAGATTGATCCATGTAAATCCATCACTACTCAAAAACAACTCTAAGGGCATGCCCTGGCACTGCCCAGGGATCTACAGTGTCATCTACAGATTGGGAAACGGGAAGAAAACACAAATCCACTGCTTCACAGATTTGCTCAGAGTCAGGTCTAAATAAGGCAGGGGAAAAACGAAAAATAGAAACCGGAAATCATAGGTATGTTTTTCAATTACCATTTTCTTTGAGGAATAGGCAAAATACTTCATCAAGAAACTAGAAGAACATGTAATTTAAAATACTTGAAATTTTTCTTTGAAATACAGATTAAGGCATGTGTATTATCTATTATCTCAATAGTAATTCAAGAGTCATAATAAATAAGCAAAAACTATATTAGTAAAGACAAGGGAATAAGTGATGTGCTTATACAAGATAATTTATTCCTGAGGTAAAATACCTAGGTGAGAGAAGACCTTATTAAATTGACTTCATTTTTTAAAACATACATATAATTGCTTCAATGCATAGATTCACTTTTACTGGTCCACACCTACACATATAGAAAAAAATATTTTATATTACTTCTAAATACAACCTTTTTATGTTTTAAGAAGCAAAAAATTACCTCATTTCTGAAAAAGATAACACCAAACATTTTTTAGCACTCTATTGACTAGCGCATGTTTTGACTGTTCTTAAAATGATTATATGTAGTTTTGTTATAAAGAATCATATACTTTTTAACTTTATTTACTTCGCACAGTTGCTTAATACATTTGTGTTACAAATGTAGGAAGTTCATTTTTCTACATAATATGTTTTAATCAAGTTAACAAAATAAAATCCCATTATTACAGATACATATACACACTATTAAAAAATAAAAATAATAACTACAATAAACCAAACATTAGGCATTGTACTTTGTAAACCTCTCATAATTTTCACAGTAGCCTTATGGTGTTCCTTATTATTACCATTTTATAGGTGAGAAATTTGAAACCCAAAGAAATTAAAAACTTTACTACTCAGTTAGAAAATGGTAGACCTGGATTTCATATATTTTGTTAATGCTGGTTGAGCACAGTTTTTGATAAAATATATCCTTCCCAATTTAGATCCTGTTATAGTTCCAAGATACAAAGATAATCTTTTATCTTAACAATTGTGTCTTATTAAAACATGAGACTCATAAGCAATGACCTAGAAAGCATGGAATATTCAAGTGAAGATCCCCCATTATAGAGTTAGAAATTTTACCTTTAAATAATTATTTGATAGTATTGTAACAGTTTCAGGAAATCAGCTAATTTTCCATTTGGGGACTAAAAATTTAAGTTTAGTAGAAAAACGAATTGTGTGAATATGCATTTCTTCTTTTTGTGATTGAAACACAGCATTAAAAAAAATTCTTACCATTATCTTTTTTTTTTTTTTTTTTTTAATTTTAAGAAGGATTCTCACACTGTTGCCGAGGCTGTAGTGCAGTGGTGTGACCTCGGCTCACTGCAATCTCTGCCTCCTGGGCTCAAGCAATTCTCCTGCCTCAGCCTCCCAAGTAGCTTGGGCTACAGGCGCGCACCACCACACTCAACTATTTTTTTTTTTTCTTTTTTTTTTTTTTGTATTTTTAGTAGAGATAGGGTTTCACTATGTTGGCCAAGATCGTTTCGATCTCCTGACCTCATGATCCGCCCACCTCGGCCTCCCAAAGTGCTGGGATGGATTACAGGTGTGAGCAACCGACCATTATCTTAAGATGAACAGTTCGGTACACATACTAAAGTGTTACTAGGGAAAGGGTTTGAGGGAGCTAGATATATTTTTATCAAAATATTAATTTCCCTATTTTAAAAACGTGTTAGATTAAAAAGTGTTGGAATATATAATTTTTCATCATTTCTGGTCTCATGAGAGATCATAATTGATTTTGCTACAATATATCAATCATAATATTATTTTACTACTTAAGTTATTTACTGTTTTGTGGTTCTAACTTTAGATATGTAAACACTTTCACTAGTTAACTGGTTAAAGTAAGAATATTGGTCACTAGTTGCCTAAATAAGTAAAAATTACTCTTCTATGCAAAATATTTTGATCACTCTTAAAGTTCTAAATTTATTCATGTGTTTCTTATATTCTTGTCCTTAATAGTATACATATTACATAGGATAAATAAAATGGAGGAAATAAATCATCCCCTTAGAATACACATTAGACAGCTGACTGTGTGTCACTGGAAACTTGCTCTAAATATATAACAATTGCTGTGCTGATTTTTTTCTCTTCTTCCACAGAACTCTAAGATATTATTTTGATTTTGATGAAAGTCAAATATTAAAATTCAAAATTAACATTGCAACAAAAACATTATTAGTAAAGTGGTGGTAGCACTTTAGGCTGTACAAAGAGCTATATTAGTATAAGCATACCATTTATTTTCACTTTCTTACAAGAGCAGGTGTGTGCCAGCAAATGTAAAGGAAATTAGGTCTGCATTTTTATGTCTAACAATAATTGGTACCAATTTTCATGAGATTGTTTTTGGAGAAAGTAGGTATGTTAAGTAGGCCAAAAATGTTCTTGTTTTAATTTTGGGTGTGAATTTGTGGGACAGCCACTTAATCTTTAGATTATTTTTTCTTTCTCCTTTTGTTTCTGCAAGAAATCAGGGAATGAACAAGAGGTGAAAATTGATAGTACTTTGGTGAAAGCCTTCAGTGAAGGCAGCCAAAATTTATGAGTGGGAATTCATATATGAATAAATAATTTCATAAGTTCTAAATTGTTATATAGTTACTACTTCTGACACATGCAATAGAAATATTTTAGAAATGAAGAGATCTTTCAAGGGACTAATATTTCTACAGTTCGGAGTATAAATATTTTTAAATCCTTAACTGTTATTTATTTTATAGCAGAAACATGTTTGAATGGTAAAATATTTTACATTTAAATGTCAAATAAAAATTAATAAAACTTACACATAAATTTAAACACCTATTTTAAAACTTTATTAGAGATATTTATCAGCTCAAATAAGCACTACTTTCCTTACTCTTTTTATCTACCCTTGAACACAAATGTGAGTAATGATGTGAACTAAATATGTTTATTTCTGAGTGGGAAAGGGCAATGTATTACTTTTAATTTGAATTTTTAAAGAAAGAATAGCATATATTTTATATATAATATAGCTGCTTCTTTCAGGCAATACTTATAAAATCTACTTTGAGCAATAAGGGGAAAAGAAAGCTTTCAGATTGAGTCTGGAAACAGAGATTTTAATTTGGGTCAGACTCTACAGTTTCCTCATTTCTAGTCATGTGGCTAGCCTTAGGAAAGCATTTTTTGATTTATCATATTTTAACTAGCCCCTGCTATCTATACAATGTTGTGCTTTATTCAAAGTCTAATCATTTCTGAAAACTACTCACCTGTCTGCATTAAGTCATTCATTTCTCATTGTACAGATTTACAAAATACACATTGTGACTTTCACCAATTAATGTTCTATTAGTATCATACTTTATTTCTTTGTACTCCTATGAAACAAGAGGAATTTGATAGTAAAGCTACACATTGAAAGTAATTCATAAATTTGTTACTCCTGATATTACTGTATCCTATTTCTCACATGTGAGTGTTAAATAGCTATATCTATGCCCTCTTTAGTAGGAATTCTGTAACTTGAAAATTAAGATATTGGTCTCCATTTAAACTTAAAGCCAACCAGTTTCTACATCATTTTAGTACAACAGAAGTCTTTTCTGATAGTGAAGAAGACCTTTATTTTGAAAAAATGCATTCAATGTTAATTAGAAGATTGAATATTATGTAATAAAATAAAAAGTCAAATTTTTATATATATATTTTTTATTGCATTTTAGGTTTTGGGGTACATGTGAAGAACATGCAGGATTCTTGCATAGGTACATACACGACAATGTGGTTTGCTGCCTTCCTCCCCAACAGTTAACAAAAGAAACTGAACATTCAAACAGAAAGCTTCATTTATTTTGGAAGTAAATGGAAACCACTTCATTGTTTTAATCATTAATATTCAATTGTATACCCAGAATCTCAAATTGTACCATTTGGAAGCATTTAATATTTTAACCACCAACTTCTGTGTATATACCTCACTATATTTGTCACTAGCGTTTCAGATATTTTTCTTCCTCCCCAGTCCAAGCACATCGTTCCTACTGGGACTAAAGGCAGTTAGTAATGTTCATTGTATAAGGAATAGGTCCAAATATCTGACAACTTTGTGGAGGCAGACAAGAAATACCAAAGAAATATTTAACTCTAAGGCAGATCCTGATGAATGCCAATGGTTTTAGTCTTTTGTCTTCCAATTGTCTAAATTATGGAATCTCCCTTCCAAAGGTTGAAGTGAAATTTTATAATTCTTTTTTTCATTTCTTATAAACTTAAAGCTGGAAAATAGTAAATAATAAGATGGCTAAAAAGTTAAGCTAACTTTTAAATTTTTCTGCTTCTGCATGATAGAGCAACCATGAGTTGAGAAGTCAATGAAAAATGTGGTTAATCAGCTGGGTATTTTATAAGCAAAAAGAATACTCTTCTCAAAATACAAATCAACTCTGAAACTATCAATTGCTTCTAATTACTCTTGGGATAAACACCAAATTTCTAACCAAGAAACCAAAAGCCGACAAGGCTTCTCTCTCTTCTAACCTTAAACTCCCTCCACACAGAAGCTTTGGACCAGACTTCACTGCCCTTTTCATTGTCAGAATTAACTGGGTCATTATTTCCTCAAGAAAGTCTTTGCTATCTCCATGGATGTGTTTAAACTCTTGTAGTATCCTTTCATTCCTCTTTGGAGTTCTTGTTACTATAGCTGTGTGTGTGTGTGTGTGTGTGTGTGTGTGTAATTTTTTGCTTAATACTAATCTCCTTTACTAAACTGTAAATTCCCCGAAGTGAGGGTCAGTGTTTGGTCTTTGTTAGCCATTGGGTCCATAACATCATTTATAGGCTGAACTTTATGCTCATAATTCACACGTTGACATACATCAGAATGTGACCACCTTTGGAGATAGTCTTTAAAACAGTAATTAAGTTAAAATCAGATCATTAAGGTATATTATAATCTAATGTAACTGATGCCCTTAAAAGAAAAGGAAATTAGCACACAGATGTGCGCACAGAGGGAACACCATGGGAGGACATGACAAGCAAATGACCTGCATCGAGGACAGTCAGTCACCTCACCAGAGAATGATGGCTGGAGAAGAAAGCTATGTAATGCCATAAGTAAGAGTATTTGTAAAAATACAAATAAATAAATAAAGACTGTGCACAATGATTAATATTCCCTTTTTAACTACCAAAAGAACTCCAGAACAAATTTTACCATTAAGAAGATTTTCATGATTCAATTGATTTTCCAAAAATGAAGCTATCTCACCCAACCAGGTATGGAGGCAATCTGCTTATTATTCTGTTGTTACCACTTACTCAAGTGAGCTGTGGTATGAATACAAGCAACCATGCTCTTGAGAAGGTCCAGGTCTATTTTGCCATCTTCCAGGATAAGATATTTTGGTAAAAAAACTGCCATGCTGAGCTGCCTTACAGAGCTCTTTGAAAATGTTCAAGTTGATAAAGTTCTTTCAGGGCAAGTTACTCTGTGCTGTTCAAGAATAAACAGTTTGGCTTAACCATCTTCTGAAAACCTCAGAAGAAACTAACCCAGTTGGCATCTTGATCTCAGACTTCTGTCCTCCAGAATTATGAGAAAATACATTTCTGGGGGCCGGGCGCGGTGGCTGATGCCTGTAATCCCAGCACTTTGGGAGGCCGAGGTGGGTGGATCACGAGGTCAAGAGATCGAGACCATCCTAGTCAACATGGTGAAACCTTGTCTCTACTAAAAAAAAAAAAATACAAAAAATTAGCTGGGCACGGTGGCGCGTGCCTGTAATCCCAGCTACTCAGGAGGCTGAGGCAGGAGAATTGCCTGAACCCAGGAGGTGGAGGTTGCGGTGAGCTGAGATCGCGCCATTGCACTCCAGCCTGGGTAACAAGAGCGAAACTCCATCTCAAAAAAAAAAAAAAAAAAAAGAAAAGAAAAGAAAACACATTTCTGTTTCTAAAGCTACATAGTCTGTGGCGCTTTTCTATGGAAACACTAGTAAACTAATACAACATTTAACTTAAGACCTGGCACATAGTAAATAAATATTTTTGGATGAATCGACCAGTAATACAAACCTGGATTTAAATCCCAATTCTATCACATTTTAGTTTCATGATCTTAATCAAGTTTGTAAATAAATTATCTTAGCCTCATGACTCACTTTTTTTTTCTTTTTTTTTTTTTCTTTTTATTGCATTTTAGGTTTTGGGGTACACGTGAAGAACATGCAAGATTGTTGCATAGGTGCATACTTGGCAGTATGATTTGCTGCCTTCCTCCCCTTCACCTATATCTGGCATTTCTCCCCATGCTATCTCTCCCCAACTCCCCACCTCCAACTGTCCCTCCCCTATTTCCCCCCAACAGATCCCAGTGTATAGTGCTCCCCTCCCTGTGTCCATGTGTTCTCGTTGTTCAACACCTGCCTATGAGTGAGAACATGCAGTGTTTGATTTTGTGTTCCTATGTCAGTTTGCTGAGAATGATGGTTTCCAGGTTCATCCATGTCCCTACAAAGGAGGCGAACTCATCGTTTTTGATGGCTGCATAATATTCCATGGTGTATATGTGCCACATTTTCCCTGTCCAGTCTATCATCGATGGGCATTTGTGTTGGTTCCAGGTCTTTGCTATTGTAAACTGTGCTGCAATGAACATTCATGTGCATGTGTCCTTATAGTAGAATGATTTATAATCCTTTGGATATATACCCAGTAATGAGAATGCTGGGTCAAATGGAATTTCTATTTCTAGGTCCTTGAGGAATCGCCATACTGTCTTCCACAATGGTTGAACTAATTTATACTCCCACCAACAGTGTAAAAGTGTTCCTATTTCTCCACATCCTCTCCAGCATCTGTTGTCTCCAGATTTTTTAATGATTGCCATTCTAACTGGTGTGAGATGGTATCTCAATGTGGTTTTGATTTGCATTTCTCTAATGCCCAGTGATGATGAGCATTTTTTCGTATTTTTGTTGACCTCATGTATGTCTTCTTTTGTAAAGTATCTGTTCATATCCTTCACCCACTTTTGAATGGGCTTGTTTGTTTTTTTCTTGTAAATCTGTTTTAGTTCTTTGTAAATTCTGGATATCAGCCCTTTGTCAGATGGGTAAGCTGCAAAAATTTTTTCCCATTCTGTTGGTTGCTGATTCACTCTAGTCACTGTTTCTTTTGCTGTGCAGAAGCTGGAGCCATCACACTACCAGACATCAAACTATACTACAAGGTTACAGGACTCAAAACAGCATGGTACTGGTACCAAAACAGAGATACAGACCAATGGAACAGAACAGAGGACTCGGAGGCAACACAACATATCTACAACCATCCTATCTTTGACAAACCTGACAAAAACAAGCAATGGGGAAAGGATTCCCTGTTTAATAAACGGTGTTGGGAAAACTGGCTAGCCATATGCAGAAAGCTGAAACTGGACCCCTTCCTGACATCTTACACTAAAATTAACTCCAGATGGATTAAAGACTTAAACATAAGACCTAACACCATAAAAACCCTAGAAGAAAATCTAGGCAAAACCATTCAGGACAAAGGCATAGGCAAGGACTTCATGACCAAAACACCAAAAGCATTGGCAACAAAAGCCAAAACAGACCCACTTTTAAAAAGCTGGGACAAAACTCACAATTGATAGCTTAACAAGGTATGTGTAAACTCTTAGCATAAGTTTGTGGGCCTCAGTAGGCTATCTTTCTACTCCCTTCACTTCTCATAAAACAGAAGAATGAGTTTTAAAAAGTTAGTCTCTTGACAAAGTTTATTAAATATCAGCCTTTAGTAGCATATACAAATTTATATAGAGTTTTGACGTTCAAATCCCAAATATTTAAAACCTAATCAAATAGACAGTATATGATGTTTTATTCTTGAAATCTTTAACAATTCGATTTCAGTAATCTTCATTGTAGATTGCAATAATCAAACTGTCATAAAAAGTCAGAAAAAAAGCCTTCCGAATTTTATCTAGAAATAGATATACACTTCTTCCTTGCTACATTCCAAAGTGGTCAACTCCTCCAGGATCCATGTCCCCATGGCTCTATTCCATGTCAGCACAAGGAATCCAAAAGTGGTTCATAAGTAGCACAGGGCTGTGCTTCTTGTTTCTGTGCAAGTCACATATCTTTTGGGGGATTCTTGGGCTGTTCTATTTTGTGATTAATTTGTACATATGGGATATCAAATTGCTATCTTTGACAATATGGTTTGCTTACACTTATTAGAATCAACTGCCTCTAGTTCGAAAAAGAAGTATGGAAATTACTTAAAACATTTTTGGAATCAGTAAACAGGAAAAAAAAAAACTGGAAAAATTAACTTTTCCCCAATAAGGCCACCAAGGAATATGCTGGATCAGCTAAATATACCAGCCAGCCAACATACCAAAAATACAGACATTAAGTAAGATTTTATACAAAGGAAGATTTAAAAAAACAAAAACAGAAAAGGTAGCAGTCATTAATCAATAATGGCATCAAACTAACCTGATATAGAAAACTTTACTATTTAGTTCCTTATACAGATCCACTTGGATGTGAGAAAACTATAATAAAAACTTTCTTTTTCGATCCTTGAGTATACTTTTCAGCTATCATCAAATATCTTTATCTTTCTATAGTCATTTCTCTTTTAGGTCTTTAGGAAAAGACCAAGCCATGTCTGTTGCTATGCTCATCCATTTAAACTTGCCAGCTTTCTTGATACTGCATTTAGCCAGTGATAATAAATATCTACAAAGTTTCAAATTCTAAATTCTCTTTCTTTAGGTGAGTGTAATCAATCCTCTAATACACTTCACTTTGCTTGTCTCTGAAATGTTCTGACAAATGACAAGTCAACACCAACTCCTTGGAATTCAGGGCTCTCCAACATCTGTAAATCCCCTCCTTACTACAGTCAGACTAGGCTACTTAAATTCCAAAAAACATACCTTTGTCCACAATGGCCCATGACATCAGTTAGGATTATACTAGTAACAAATAAAAGAACCAACTACAACAGGTAATTTCCCACCACAATAACATGCTTTTTTTTTTTTTTTTCCAGTATTAGCTTCTTTCCCTTCCCTATCTGACTTTCTGCTTTTCCTATCAGTGCTTCCTGATATTATCTTTTTATCACATTTTAATCTCCAAGTATACTTCTAGGAAAACACGAAAAAGGCAGTGGTGCCAGAAAAAGAACCTGTGTATATTCAGTCTTCTTATCACAAAGTCTGCTAAAAACTTTTTAACCATATTCTGTTTGCACTTGTAAGAATAGAATATTAATATGAGTTCTAATGATTAACTATTTTTGAAAATTTATATTAAAACTCCCATTAAAAAAGGAATTCACATCTAAAAAGTAATTTATTCATACATGTTTAGTTTTAAAATAAAGCTGCTATAATTTTTTTAAGATTTTCTTCTGTTTTTCTTGCAAGATTCCTTTTTAATAAAAAACAAAGAGGAAGTTCTATCCAGGGTAGACTGTCCAAAAAACAAAAATTCATGTTATCCATAATGTGATGTTATGAGGGATCTTATAAACAGTTCACCTGAATACTGCCCTATTCATACATTTTTACTCTCTTAGGGAAGTGAGACTACTTTTTTTCCATCAAATTTTACGTTCCAAGGTACATGTGCAGGATGTGCAGGTTCATTACATAGGTAAACATGTGCCGTGGTGGTTTGCTGCACAGATCAATTTATCACCTAGGTATTAAGTCTAGCATCCTTTAGATATTCTTCCTGATGCTCTCCCTCCTGACACTGCCCTCGACAGGCCCCAGTGTGTGCTGTTCCCCTCCATGTGTCCATAAATTCTCATGGTTCAACTCCTACTTATAAGTGAGAACATGTAGTGTTTAGTTTTCTGTTCCTGCATTAGTTTGCTAAAGATAATGACTTGCAGCTCCATCTGTGTTCCTGCAAAGGATATGGTCTCATTCCTTTTTTATGGCTGCATGGTATTCCACGGTGTACATGTACCACATTTTCTTTGTTCAGTATATCATTGATGGGCATTTGGGTTGGTTCTATGTCTTTGCTATTGTGAATCGTACTGCAATGAACATATGTGGCATATATCTTTATAATAAAAGAATTTATATTTATTTGCGTATATACCCAGTAATGGGATTGCAACTTCTGCTTCTTGATCTTTGAAGATCACCACACTGTCTTCCACAATGGTTGAACTAATTTGCATTCCCAACAACAGTGTAAAAGCATTCCTTTTTCCTCCACATTAGTGCCAGCATCTGTTATTTCTTGACTTTTGAATAATCACCCTGCTAACTGGTGTGAGGAGTTGATACCATTCCTAGTGAAACTGTTCCAAACAATTGAAAAGAAGGGACTATTCCCCAAGTCATTTTATAAGGCCAGCATCATCCTGATACCAAAACCTGGCTGAGATACAACGACAACAAAACTTCAGGCCAATATCCCTAATGAACATCAATGCAAAAATCTTCAATAAAATACTGGCAACCCAAATCCAACAGAACATCAAAAAGCTTATCCACAATGATCAAGTAGGCTTCATCCCTGGATGCAAGGTTGGTTCAGCATATACAAATCAATAATTATAATTCATCACACAAACAGAACTAAGGACAGAAACCATATGATTATTTCAATAGATGCAGAAAAGGCCTCTGATAAAATTTGGCATCCTTTCATGTAAAATATTCTCAATAAACTAGGTATTAAAGGAAAATACCTCAAAATAACAAAAGCCATAGATGACAGCCAATAGTATACTCAATGCACAAAATCTGCAAGCATTCCCCTTGAAAACCAGTACAAGACAAGGATGCCCTCTCTCACCATTTCTGTTCAACATAATATTGGAAGTTACGGCCAGGACAATCAAGAGAAAGAAATAAAGATTATTCAAATAGGAAGAGAGGAAGTCAAATTATCTTTGTTTGCAGATGACATGATCCTATATCTAGAAAACCCCATTGTCTCAGCCCAAAAGTTTAAGCTGATAAGCAACATCAGCAAAGTCTAAGCATACAAAATCAATGTGCGAAAATTGCTAACTTTCCCATACACCAACAATAGGCATGCAGAGTCAAATCGTGACTGAACTCCCATTCACAACTGCTACAAAGAGATTGAAATACTTAGGAATACAGCTAACAAGGGATGTGAAGGATCTCTTTACGGAGAACTACAAACCACAGCTCAAGGAAATCAGAGAGGACACAAACGGAAAAACATTCCATGTTAATGGATAGGAAGAATCAATATAGTGAAAATGGCCATACTTCCCAAAGTAATTTATAGATTTAATGCTATCCCCATTAAACTACTATTGATATTCTTCACAGAATTAGAAAAAAACTATGTTAAAATTCACATGGAACCCAAACAGAGCCCAAATAGCTAAGCCAGTATTGCTTAAGAAATCTAAGCAAAAAGAACAAGGCTGGAGACATCATGCTACCCAACTTCAAATATGCTACAAGATTTTCTTCTTTAAAATACTTCAAGTTAAATTCTGAGAAAAATTAGGATTAAAATTTAAAGTTGCAACTTCTACCTTAAAGCATTTATATCAAAACTAAAGAAAGTTAAAATTCTATTTTTCTGTTCAAATTACATATGTAAATATTTTAACCTAAAAATTCTTATGCACATTCAACAAAAATAGCAGCATTTTACACACCAAAAATTAGTTACTTAAATATATAAAAAGTTTATTAAATTCATCATAGTATAACCTCTTTTATTCCTCATATTAAAGCATAATTAGCAAATTTAAAAATTTACATATATTTAAGGTGTACAACTTGATGTTTTCATATACATTTCTCTGTGAAATAATCAGCACAATCAAGTGTTGACCAAAAGAGCCAAAGTCTGTAAAATATTTGCAGAGGTTTATTCTGAGCCTCTGCTCAGACGAGAACTACGGTCTGTGACCACCTCAGGAGGTCCTGAGAACATGTGTCCAAGGTGGCTGGGTTACAGCTTGGTTTTATACATTTTAGGGAGACAGAAGTTACAGGCAAACACATAAATCAATACATGTAAGATATACATTCATGTAAGATATACATTCATTTATATGTATGTATATCTTCTCAGTTTGAGAACAGCAGACATCTCAAACTGAATACAGGTGGAGTCAGAAATTTCCGGATTGGCAAGTGATTGAAAGAATTAAGCTTTGCCTGAAGAGTTGAACTCAGCATAATGATATAATTGAGTTAAAATAAGGAAAGATGGGGAAGCCAATGTTCTTTTTATGTAGATGAAGCCTCTAACAGGATTCAGAAGGAATAAATGGTAAATGACTCTTATTGCACCTTAACAGGTGTCAGATTTTCCAGAAAAGACTTTTTAAGAGAAGGAGATTGTCTACAGAATCCAAATTTCCCTCACAGAAGATAGTTTTGCAGAGCCATTTCAAAATATGTCTAAAAAATAAATGTTGGGGTAAAATACTTTGATCCTCTGCAGGGCCTCCTATCTGTCATGTGATGCTTCACCAGCATAAGGTTGGAATTTGGTATTTTATTGCTACAAAGAGTCTGTTTTGTCAGTTTTAGGATCTCTATTTTAATGTTAAAGCTGTTCAGTTGTACCTGAATTCCAAAGGGAGGAGGATATACCAAGGCATGTCAGACAACCCCCTTCCCATCATGGCCTGAGCTGGTTTTTCAGGTTTCTTTGGGGTCCCTTTGGCCAAGAGGAGGGTCCATCAGTTGGTGGAGGGGCTTAGATTTTATTTTGGGTTTACACAAGCTACTTAATGTGTCCATCTTCTCACAAAGTTATCATTTTCTATGTCTTTGTGGTGAAAACACGTAAGACATACCATCCTAGGAAATTTCAATATTCACATTACATTAGCTCTCCTGAACTTATTCATACTGCACATCTGAAAGTCTATATCCTTTGGCCCATATTTCTAATATTTTCCCACTCCTTGTCCCTAGCAACCACCATTATACTGTTTCTATGAGTTTGACTATTTTAGATTCCAGATCTAAGTGACATGACACAGTATTTATCTTTCTGTGTCTGGCTTATTTCAGTTAACATAATGTCCTTCAGATCCATCCATCTTGTCACAAATGACAAGGTTTTCTTTATTGTGGAATGTTAACCTATTGTGTGGAGTGTGTGTGTATATGTAGTTAAAACACACACACATACACACACATACACATTGTTAGAGCAACCTTAGCTCTAGGCATAGATCCAAAAAATATAAAATTATTTTCTGGAATAGCTAGTTTCACTCTCATATTCATTAAAGCATTATTCACAGAAGGCAAGATATAGAAACAACCTAAATGTCCATCAATAGATGAGTGGACTATAGATGGACTATATTTTATATATACTACTATATGTACACACATATGCTATATATGTACATGTACATTTATATATACATACATATATATGTAATACATATACATACCTATATAGTACATATATATGTAGTTTAAATCTGTGTACATATGTATTCTAACTACATAGTGTGTTTATTCTAACTACATGCATATAGTATATATATATATATTCCAAATATATATATGCATATATATATTCCAAATATATATATGCATATATATATTCCAAATATATATATGCATATATATATTTGCACACGTGCACACATATTCTAACTACATATATAATATAGTGTATATGTATATATGCGTGCATATATAGTAGCATATATAAAATGGAGTCCATTCATTTACTGAAGAACATTTAGGTTGTTTCTATATCTTGGCCAATGTGAATAATGCTTTAATGAACATGAGAGTGGAACCAGCTATTCTAGATAATTTTATATTTTTTGGCTCTATATCTAAGGCTAAGATTGCTGGACCATAAGTTAGTTCTATTTTTAAATTTTTGAGCAACTTCCATACTGTTTTTAATAATGGTTGAAATAATTTACATTCATATCAACAGGTTACAAGGGTTTCCTCTTCTCTACATCCTTGCAAACACTTGCTATTTTTCATCATTCAGCTTTTTCTTTCTCAGGATTGACTTGGCTATTAGAAGTCTTTTGTGATTCTATAAAAATTTAGAATTTGTTTTCCTGTTTCTGTAAAGAATGCCATTGGGATTTTGGTAAGGGATTGCATTAAATCTGAAGATCACTTTGTACAGGATGGACGTTTTGATGGTATTAATTTTGCCAATCCATGAGCACTAGATGTCTTTTCATTTATCTATGTGTTCTTTAATCTCCATCATCAGTGTTTTAGAATTATCAGTGTACACTTTTCTAACTTCTTTAGTTAAATTTTTATCTCATTTTCTTCTTTTTGTTACCATTATAAGTGGAATTATTTTATTGATTTCCTTTTTGGGTAGTTCATGGCTTGTGTATAAAATCATTACTGATTTTTCTATGTTGATTTTGTACCCTGCAACTTAACTGACTTCATTTATTAGTTCTGGTAGTTTCTTCTTGAGACTTTAGGGTTTTCTACATATACACTCATGTCATCTGCAAACATATACTATTTTACTTTCTTTTTCATTCAGTGACTATTTCTTTCTTTCTCTTGTCCAGTTACTCTGGCTGTAACTTCCCATGCTATGTTGAATGACGTGGTGAGAGTGGACATATTTACCTTGTTCCTAATCTTAAAAAAAAATAATAAAAAAAAAGCTTTCTGTTTTACTTCATTGATTATGATATTATATAACTGTCTGCTTTTCTTATATGGCCTTTATTCATTTCATGTAGGTTTCTTCTGTATCTATTTTGTTAAGAGTTTCTGTCATTAACAAATGCTGAATTTGTCAAATGCTTTCTCTGCATTAACTGAAGTTATGTGCTCTTTGTTCTTTTGCTATATTAACATGGTGTATTACATCAATTAATTTGCATATATTGAACCAATCTTGTATCCCAGGGCTAAATCTCAATTGAGTCATGTGAAATTTATCCCTCGGATGCAAGAATCATTCAACATATGCAAAGCGCATTATCTTTCTAATGTGCTATTGGATTCAGTTTGCTAGTATTTTGTGGAAAATTTTTGCTTTTATGTTCAGGAATGTTGGCCTACATTTTCTTTCCTGTGTTATCTTTTTCTGGTTTTTGTATCAGAATAATGCCAGCCTCATAAAATATGTTTGGAAGTATTCCCTTCTCTTCCATTTTTTGGAAGAGTTTGAGATGGATGAGCACTATTTATTCATTGAATATTTGGTGGAATTCACCAGTGAAGCCATCTGATCCTGGGCTTTCATTTCTTGGGAGGTTTCTAACTACTGATTCAATAGCCTTATTTATTATTGACCTGTTTAGGTTTTCCATTTATTCTTCATTCAGTTTTGGTAGGTTGTATATTTTTAAAGATTTATCCATTTCTTCTAGGTTATTTAATTTGTTTGAGTATAATTTTTCATAACAGCCCCTTATAATTCTTTTATTTTTAAGTCCTCTCTTATAATTTCTTCTATACTAATTTTTATTCTAACTATTTTAATCTTCTTTTTTATCAGTTATTGTAGCTAAGGGTTTGTCAATGTTGTTTATATTTAAAAAAAAATCTTAGTTTTTTCAAATTTTTTATATTCTGCATTTTAACTATTTCTACTGTTATTTCTATTATTTCCTTTTTCTCTGATAATTTTTTAATTTAAAATATTTATTTTATTTCTTTATTCTTATACTTTAAGTTCTGGGGTATATGTGCAGAATGTGCAGGTTAGTTAAGTATACACGTGCCATGGTGGTTTGCTGCATCCATCACCCTGTCATCTACATTAGGTATTTCTCCTAATGCTATCCCTCCCCTATCCCCCTGCCCCCTGCTATTTCTCCCCAAGCTCCCCCTCCCCCCACTGACAGGCCCTGATGTGTGAGGTGTGTGATGCTCCCTTCCCTGTGTCCATGTGTTCTCATTGCTCATTAAATTTTAAATTTTCTACTTTTTCAAATGAGGTGTTTGCCATCCTAAACTTTTCTCTTAGTCCTACCTTTGTTGCATCATCTTTTTGTAGGTTGTATTCTTATTTATCTTGAGATACCTTCTACATTCCCACTATATCTTCTCTTTTACCCAATGTTTGTTCAAAAGTGTGTTGTTTAGTTTCCATGCATTTGTAAATTTTCTCATTTTTTACCATTATTGTTTCTAGTTTCATTCTACTGTGGCTGAAAAAGATAACTGGAGTGATTTTAACCTCTTTAAATTGATCAAGACCTATTTTGTGATGTAATGTGATCTATCCTAGAGAACACTCCCTGTGTAGTTGAAAAAAAAATGTATATTTTTCTGTTGGATGGAAAGATCTGTAAATGTCTGTTAGGTTCACTTGGTCCACAGTGTTGAAGTTCGTTGTTTCTATATTGATTTTGTATCTGGATGTTCTATCTATTATTAAAAGTACAGCACTGAAGTCTCCTACCATTATTTTTGTCAATCTCCCTTTTAGTATTTGCATTATATATTTAGGTGCTCTGATGTTAGGTATGTGTCTATTTGTAACTGTTATAACTTGCTGCTGAATTGACCATTTTATCATTATAACTTTCATTGTTTCCAGACACAGTTATTAGCTTACAGTTCATTTTGTCAGATATGAGTATAGTCATTGCTGCTTTCTGTTACTGTATGCATGGAATATCATTTTCTACTCTTTTATTTTTAGCCTATGTGTGTTCTTAAGTCTGAAGTGAGTCTCTTATAGACAGCAAACACTTTGATTTTAAAAAAATCTATTCAGCTACTTTTTGCCTTTTGTTTGGAATCTTAATTTACATTTAAAGTGATGATTAACAGGCAAGGTCTTACTATTTCCATTTTTAAAATACTTTCTGTCCTTTTCACTATTTTGTTCCTCCCTTCCTTTCCTGCTATTTATGACATTTCATAGTTTTTGTTGTGCTTTTGTTGATAATTCTGTTTTCTTTTTGTGTATTTATTATAGGTTTTTTATTTGTGGCTATCTCAGGGCTTGCATTAAATAAGCTTGTGTTAAAAACTATCTGATTAAGTTGTTAACAACTTTACTTCAATAGCACACAAAAATGCTACATTCTAACTCTATGCTTCTCCCTCCACTACATACACATGTGCACACACACACACACATGCTTTCTTATAGTCATGGTTTCCTTTATACTGTATATCAATTAACAAGTATTTTCTTTAAACTTTTTACTAAAAGTAATTAAATACAAACCATTATGATATAACATTATTCTGTGCTTTTCTATATATTTACCTTTAACTGTGAGATTTGTGTTTTCTTATGTTTTTATATTTAGTGTGTTTTAGTTTCAATTTGAAGAACTCCTTTAAGCATTTCTTGTAAGGCATATCTAGTGATGATGAACTTCCTTTTAGGTTTGCCTGGGAAAGACTTTTTCTCTCCTTCCTCTGAAAGGATAGTTTTACTGGGTATAGTATTTTTAGTTGACAGATTTTTTTTCTTCTCTTTTACTACTTTGAATGTATCATCCCACTCACTCCTTTTCTGCAAGATTTCTGGTGATAAATTCTCTGGTAGTCTCATGGAGGGTGGTAAAAAAGAAGTAGCTAAGGAGACTTAGAGGGAACAGACAGTGAAGTGGGAGGAGAATCAGGCAATGGGTGCCCACACAGTGATGATCAAGAGTTTCAAGGAAAAAGGCATGGTCCACTGTGTCAAATGCTACTGCTAGAGCAAAGAGGAAATAACATAAGGCCAGAGATTTGGGGAAAACATGTAACAGCAGGATTAAAATAAATCAATGTCAAGCACTTTGAAAATGTTCAGAGCAGTAACAAACAAACAAAGAAATTAAACTACCACCTAATGATATTGGAAAAGGTAACAAACGGCAATGAGCAGGTACTCAAACTCAAGAAAAATACAAATTTTTGCTTAAATATTTCTTGTTTTAAAAATGATATTCAAATTAAAGGTGAGTTCAAGAATAAGGAGTAAAAACACAAGCCCATGATATTTGAAAAAATGGAACTCCTGCCATAAACAAGTTACTGCTAGGGCCCTTTAAGTTCCTGCTTGAAATATCTCAAACTTGTTGACATTTATCACAAATAGTCACCAAGAATATGAGGGATTCTAGAAGACTATAGATGAATAAATGTGATTTTTATCAAAGTAGAGCAGGCATTTTAGTGTTAACATTGATATGATATTTAACAATTTCTAGAATTATTTATTACAAAGACTGCTTTGAGATATTGTTCATCTAGCCATCATTTAACAAAAGCTGAGCACCTACTATCTGCAAACACTATGCTATAAACTGGCAACATCAACATAAAAGCATTTAAAATCTTAAATATTATTTTTTACAGTTACAAAACACTTTACACACAGTATCTAGTGTGATAATCACAACAACCCTATCATGCAAACAAAATTGATACTACCACCTTCACTTAACAGAGTTCAGATCAATGTAGTCACTTTTCCTGGTAACCCAGCTAGAAAATGGAATATTTACAAGTCTAGAGATCTTTCTGTTATATCATGATTTTGCAATAATTAGAAACTATTATCTTAAATAATCTCCATCTTTATAGCATTGTTAGGATATTAGAACAGCATATCCTCATATCTTAGCAGATTATGACACTGCTAAGTCATCTGTCAAATCCCTCATGAGCATTTAATCAATGAGATATAGTAATATGGGTTGATGAAAAATTCAGTAGTTTTACAAGCAATTCACCTCAAGAGTCAATATTAATTTAAAATGATTCTTCTGACGAGGAAGAACAGGCTACTTCATGGCTTTATCCCTCAATATGAAGCAGTGGTACAGATAAAGTGAGGTATGTCAGTTATTTTTTGTTAAATTAGCTAGAGATCTATAATACATATTTGTAATTAATATGACAAAATTAAAATTATCTTAATAGGTGAAAATGATACATAATATCTAATATTATTAAAGTAAATTTAATGTCATATGTTTTATTTCAAACATAGCACACACATAAGGGAGATTTAAATTAGTGCTAGCTTAGATAAAAATGAATTGGGAAGTTTAAATTTATTTTAAAGAGTTAATAACTCTACCAATCTGCTAAAATGTATAGTCACAAGAAAAACACAAATTGAAACCAGAATATTATACAAATTCACAACTACTAGGATGACTATATTTAAATGACTAGCAAGATAGGTAGCAACTGGAACTCATTAATTGCTAGTGAGAATGCAAAAGGGTACTATCATTCTGGAAAGCTGTTTAGCTATTTCTTAAGCAGTCAAACATAACTTCTGCCATAGCAATTTTATCCCTATGTACTTACCCAAAAAGCCATGAAAACATATGTTCATTAAATTTTTACATAAATGTTCACAGCCTTACTGTTATAAATACATCTGTATATACATATAATACACAGGGAATAATTTCATATTTATCATCACTAAAACTAGTCAAGAGCAACAGAAGTAAGAAAATGATTGCCTTTGGGGAAAAGAGCAAGAAATTCACTTGAAACAGGAATAACCATCTTTCTGGAATGACAGAAATGTCCTGTATCTTATGTTGGGTAGTAGTCACATAGGTGTACAAAATTCTCAAAAGTCATTAAAATGAAAACTTATGACATCTGTATTTTATTCTATTTTAAATAAATTATACCTTAATTTTAAAAAGATAAAATGTTAAAAAATTATTTTCCATTGAAGGAATACAAGAAAAATTGGTGTAAGTTATAGAAAAAGTAATTTCAGTTCAATATAAAATTTTCCAAACTTAAGAGACTTCAAACATAGAATAAGTTATTTCATTAAACAGTATATTTATTATTTCTAGGCCAGACATGGTGGCTCACACCTCTAAATCCAGCACTTTAGAAGGCAGACCTCAGGCAGATCACCTGAGGTCAGGAGTTGAGACCAGCTTTGTCAACAGGGTGAAATCCCATCTCTCCTAAAAATACAAAAACTATCCAGGTATGATGGTGGGTGCCTGTAATCCCAGCTTATTGGGAGCTGAGGCAGGAGAATAGCTTGAACCTGGGAGGTGGAGGTTGCAGTGAGCCGAGACCATGCCATTGCACTCCATCCCGGATGACAAGAGTGAAACCCTATCTCAAAACAACAATAACAACAAAAAGTTTATTTATCATTTCTGAAAATATTCAAACAAAAGGAGAATGACCAACTTTGGAGACTGTTTAATTCAAACATCCCATTCAAAAGTACTATCTATAGCATTTTAAGTCCTTTTCATCAGACTCGCTGATATACTAAGTTAACAAAGGTTTTCTTTCACTGCATTTAGTCCATATTTAACTTCTCATTTCCATCTCTTTCATCTAATTAGTGTTTAAGAATGCTAAAATAGTAGAAAAAAGCTAAGAGACTTAAACTTATAAGCCACTTCTATAGGTTGACAGTGCATACACTACTGTATTAAGAAGGACCCCAAGGCCAAATCCACAGGTTAGTAGGAAAGAGTATTGTCACTGTTTAGTGGTAACTGCTACGAGCCTAAGAGGCAAGGGAGTGACAGAAGTAACAGGAATCTGCCATCACAAAGTTAAAAAAATATGTAGAGCTGCAAATCAGATACAAATGTTCATTATAGACTGAGGCCTCAATATATCATAGACCAATAGTCAATACATTAGTAAAGAAATTAAATAAGGAAGAGAAAGGAAAGTGTGAGGGAAATATTTGTATCTAAATATGTATTGCTTTATGGCTAATGTTTTCTTTCCTGGTTGCCAGATTTAGACTATCTGGAATCTTTAAACAATGTACTAAATTGATTTGGGCACGATAGCTAAGCATAAACACACTGAAATACTCTAGGCTTTCTCCTCAACAAAATTCTAGCAAACCACATTCAACAATATATTATAAAGATCATTCACCATGACCAAGTGATATTTATCCCAGGGCTGCAAGAATGGTTCAACATATGCAAATTAATCAAGATGGTATAACATATTAACAGAATAAAGGACTAAAACCACATGACCATTTCAATTGATGCTGAAAAAGCATTTGATAAAGTTTAACACCACTTCAGGATAGAAATCCTCAAAAAACTTGGTTTAGAAGAAACTTTGAATACGGAAAAAATCAAAGCCTTTCCTCTTAGATCTAGAATATAATGAGAATGCCCATTTTCACTACTACTGTTCAACATAGTACTGAACGTCTTAGCTAGAGCAATCAGACAAGAGAAAAAAATAAGGGGCATCCAAATTGGAAACTGAGAATGCAAATTATGTTTCTTTGAAGATGATATGATCTTACATTTGGAGAAAACTAAAGACAACACCACAAAACTATTCAAACTGATAAGTTCAGTCAAGCTGTAAGATACAAAATCAACATACAAAAATCAGTGGCATTTCTATATACCAAGTGAACACTCTAAAAAAGAAAAAATGAAAGTGCTCCCATTTACAATAGCCACAAATAAAATTCAATACCTAGGAATTAATATAACCAAAAAAGTGAAAGATCTATATAATAAAAACTATAACACAATAATGGAAGAAATTTAAGGAGACATATAGAAAATTGAAAAAATACTCTATGTTCATGAACTAGAAGAATCAATACTATTAAAATGCCTATACTACCCAAAGAAATATAGAGATTCAATGTAATTTTTATAAAAATACAAATGGCATTCTTCACAGAAATAGAAAAAAACAATTCTAAAATTTATATGGAACCACAAAAGACCCAGAATAGCCAAAGTTATCCTGAGCAAAAAGAACAAAACTGGAGGAATGACATTACCTGACTTATATTAAAGGGCTACATTTAGCAAAACAGTATGGTACCAGCATAAAAACAGACACAGAGACCAATGGAACAGAACACAGAAGACAGAAACAAGTCCAGACACCTCCTATGAACTCTTTTTTGACAAAGGTGTCAAGAATATACACAGGAGAAAAGACAGTCTCTTCAATAAATGACGCTAGAGAAACTGAATATCCATATGGATATCGACATGCAAAAGAATGAAACTGGATCCCTCTCTCACACCATATAAAAAAAAATCAAAGCAATATGGATTAAACACTTAAGTCTAACACCTCAAATTACTATGAAACTACTACAAGAAAACACTGGGGAAACTCTCCAGAGTATTGGTCCTGGCAAAAAATCCTTGAGTAATATCCCACAAGCATAGGCAAACTAAGCAAAAATGGACAAATGGGATCACATAAAATTAAAAAGCTTCTGTGCAGCAAACAATCAACAAAGTAAACAGATAACACAGAGACTGTGAGAAAATACTTGCTAACTACTCATCTGACAAGGGATTAATAATTAGAATACATAAGAAGCTCAAACAACTCTAAAATATTTAGACTTAAAAAACTTTAAAAATCTAATAATCTGATTTAAAAATGGGCAAAAGATTTAAATAGACATTTCTCAAAAGTAGACATACAAATGGCAAACAGGCATAAGAAAAAGTACTCAACATTACTGATCATCAGAGATATACAAATCAAAACTACAATGTGATATCATCTCACTCCAGGTAAAATGACTTTTATCTAAAAGTCAGGCGAGTCAGGCATGTTGCCTGTAGTCCTAGTCCAGCCTGGGTGACAGAGTGATACCCTATCTCAAAAAATAAATAAAGTCAGGCAATACCAAATGCTGGTGCGGACATGAAGAAAAGGGAACCCTCATACACTGTTCATGGGAATGTAAATTAGTACAACCATTATAAAGAATAGTTTGGAGGTTTCTAAAAAAAAAAAAAAAAAATTAGAAATAGAGGAACCATACAATCCAGGAATCCCTCTGCTGGGTTTTTACCCAAAAGAAAGGAAACAAGTATATTGAAGAGATATGTCTGTACTCCCATGTTTGTCCAAGCACCGTTCACAACAGCCAAGATTTGGAAGCAACCTAAGTGTGCATCAAGAGATTAATGAATAAAGAAAATGTGGGCCGGGCACGGTGGCTCACGTCTGTAATCCCAGCACTTTGGGAGGCCGAGGCAGGCAGATCACGAGGTCAAGAGATCGAGACCATCTTGGCCAACATAGTGAAACCCCGTCTCTACTAAAAATACAAAAATATTAGCTGGGTGTGGTGGCGCATGCCTGTAATCCCAGCTACTCGGGAGGCTGAGGCAGGAGAATTGCTTGAACCTGGGAGGGGGAGGTGGCAGTGAGCCAAGATCGTGCCTCTGCACTCCAGCCTGGCGCCAAGAACAGAAAATAAAAAGAAAAGAAAGGCAGCACTTACACACAATGGAGTACTATTCAGCCCTAAAAGAAAATTAGATCCGATCCTGTCATTTGCAATAACATGAATGAAACTGGAATTCATTACATTAAGTCAAATAAGGCAGGCAGAGAAAAGCAACCATCTCATATTCTCACTTATTTGTAGCATCTAAAAATCAAATCAGTTGAACTCACGGAGAAAGAGAATAGAAAAACGGTTACCAGAAGCTGGGAAGGGTAGTGGGAGGGAGGTTGAAATGGTTAATAAGTACAAAAAGAAATAGAAATAATAAATAAGACCTAGTATTTGATAGTACAACAGGGTGATTGTCGCCAAAAAAATTGTACATTTTAAAATAACTGAAAGACTATAATTTGTTTGTAACAAAAAGGACAAGTGTTTCAGGGGATGGATATCCAATTTTACATGTTGTAACTCTTATGATTTGCATGCCTATACCAAAATATTTCATATACTCCATAAATGTATACACCTATTTTGTACCTGCAAAAATTTAAAAATTTAAAAAAATTTTAAAAGCCTGGATTTTCAATTAATAAAAATTAAAATACTATAATAGTACTCTTCTAAAATCTGACTGAAAGCACAGATACCATGTAAAGGTTTCCATAAAGCTAAATCCAGTAGAAAGTAAATTTGATTTACAAGATTGTAAATATTCTTAGGAACTTTGTCATGCATCAACTTCTCCTTCCCTGCCTCACACAGATCTAAAGTGACCAAACATACTAAATATGTAATGTGTAATTTCCAGCTGGAAAAAAACTTAACCCAGCCTCTCCTGGCTCAGTTAGGTGGTCATTTCCTTGGAAAGAGCTACCCCCAATGGTAAATAAAGCTCCAATTAGAGTCACAAATGTGGTAATACACAAGATGTCTTCAGAGCAAGGCTAATCACCAGATGGGGAGCTTGACTAATTGGTCATGGATGTCTTCTGCTCTAGTCATACCTTGGCAAATAGAACAAAGAGAGGCCAAGAAGCCCAATGGCTAGAGTGTGAGTATGAGTGTGGAGTTCTGCAATCTGCCCTCTGTTTGTTGTGGGTCTCTGGACAATTACTTTAATTTTGCTATATTTTATTTTACTATAAATATAACTAAGATTCTGCATACTTATCTAAAATATTTTCCAAAAATGTTACAGGCAAAATTATTTAGGTTAAAATAAGAACTAATTCCTCTATATTGAAACATTCTTTTCTGAAGCAAATTAGGTTTATTCTTCTTAATTTATCTTTGTTCAGCATGTAGAGTCAGTTACATGGCAGCATTTTCTTAGGAATGAAAACTTTTACAGGGTAAAGAACCACTGACAGTCAAACCCTAGAGGCCAGGACTCTTCCATGGTGAAGAGCAGTTTAATGTCAAATTCATTCACTCAATGTCTTACTTCTTCCTATTGATCCAAAAGGCAGTTAGGGATAAAGTGAGCACCCCTGAGCAGAGATGCAGCCAGGTAAGAAACCAGCCTTCATATAAACAAGTAAGTTTTGAAATATTTAGGAATAGCCAACACTCAAACTAGAAAGAAAAAAAAATTGTTTTCAAATTTTAAAAAAAATTTAGGATTACAAGCCTGAAGAATTAATGCTATAATTAATTAACGAAGGTCTGCCATGCCCACTAGTCTGCAGACTCCTTGTGGGTAGATACGCATTTCTTGTTCCTACAGGTTTGTGTGATAAGATACAGCTATAATTTCGTAAGATACCACTCCAAACACAGTAAAGGTTAATGCGGGCAAAGATCAAGAGACCTGAATTGGGCCAGGACAAGACCAAACCAAAGTCATAAGAGAGAATCAGAGAAAAGAGATATGTGCCACAAACTTGGAGGCGTCTGTAGACACAGGGATAGCAGAAAATGCTCATCTTGAGACCAGAACAGAGAAAGAATGAGTGGCTATAGCAGAAGTTGAAAGCACAGAATGGGCAACAAATGAATAGGAGAATATGCTGAGATTAGAGGCAAAAGCAAAGGCACATCTGAGCACCTTTACTCTGAAATCAGAAGGAAAATGCCTAGAGGGGAAAGACGAGTTTTTTTACAGCAGAAGCTGGATTTTCAGTCCAATGCTTCTTAAAGGAACATGGCTTACTTTTGCTATCATGCAATTTGAATAATTTGAGGTAAATTAAAAAAAAATCTAAAAGTTAAAGAGAAAGCAGAAACTAAATGGTCTTTCACAGCTGGACAGGATATGGCTGGCCAGGACAAAGCAGGACTAGGCAGTAATCCAGCAAGAGGTACCAACACTGAGAAGTCCTTGATCAAAGCATAGCCTGGCAGGCTCCAAGTTGTTGTTGGAAGATCCTGGTATCACAGCCTCATAGGCATTGGCCTCTCCTGAACCTTTCCATGTTCTCCCTAACAGTAGCAGATTAGTTTTAGAAGTAGCAATAACCATGTAGTAAAGTTATAAGCTATTGTTAGAAATTAGAAAAAATCATTTTTAAAAAATAGAAAAAACAGTGCTTTATCTCAAAAATGTATGAACATATAGACATATTTAATTTTAATTAAACCTTCATTTCATAAGTTTGGAAACATCACCTAGATTCCTCTAATAGTTCCTGTAGTCAAAAAGTAAATCTACATGTCCCACGATATACTGAATAGGAAGGTGTGTTTACCGTATTCCTTTCTAAATCCCTTGATCTTTTTCTGTCCAAATGTTGGTACTATTAATAATTCAGTCCCCCAAATCAGATAAAATATAAAATTAATTCCCTTTTCCATGAATTTAGATGATATCATTAGGCCACGCTTTTGGCTTATGACTATTTCCATGACTAAAATCACTTGAGAACTGCTTGTTTCCCATCAACATTTGGTCGTAAGAGGGATGGTGGGCGTCTTCTACAGGAGACAGTAGGTCAATGGCCAAATGCCAATGGAGACAAAACAGATGTTGTGGTTAACCAAATCGAGAAGGAATACATAAATTTTATTCCAAAAGCCTCTTGCCAGAAGTGCTATAAAGAGCAAATCCAAGCTTGATCCTCTGCCTCCCGTTTGATGGAAAATATTCAGATGCATTTGTCTGAATTCTTCAAAGAACTCTGGCAACTTGGTCTTTCCAATAAATACAGGCCAAAAAAGAGTATTAACCCCTTTTATAACCCACCAACCTCAGTATGCACATTCTTAGAAAATGTGTGTGAAAAATTGAAGCAAGTATTTTACACGTATTTGTTTACATAATACATGTAAACAAAATTTTACCTTCTGCTCAAATATGGGGACCTTAACAAAAAGGAAAAAAGTACATGCTGCTGAGCAAGTTCATTTAAGAAAACGTCACCTATGTGCTTTTCTCAGAAATCTTCCTGGAAACATTTTCTGAGAATAGATCAAGGGACATACATTATTGTGCATTACAAGAAAAATGGGAAGGGAGCAATTTAGTGAGTATTTGAAACTATGCCTGATAATTGTTTTAAAAAAAGTGTATTTCTGTACAAACTTCTGAGCCAAAAATTGTCTTATAAGTAGGAAATATAGTCACTTTATTTTAAAATTTGCCATGTACATTAAAGTAGTCTCCAGTGTGAGAACAAAGTAGAGAGGAAAAGATTAAACCTGGAATACTGGCACCACTAAGCCAAAGATAAGCAAGAGGGAGTATTGCCTACTTCCCAAAAAGCATGTTAGGGCCAGGAGAATGTGAGTAAAATGAAGTGAAAATATATGGCAATAACCAGACAAGCCAGAGCTTCTGACCACTGTTCAGAAGGCAGATTTTCTAAATACAAATAATCCTGCAGACCATAAAATTACAGTCATTGCTGTATATGTGTGTGTGTGTGTGTGTGTGTGTGTGTGTGTATATGTATATATAGATGTGTGATAGGCCAAAGATAACTGATTCCCTATGACCCATGCCCTTGTAAAACCTCCTCTCCTTGAATGTGAGCAGAACTTGTAAATATGATGAGATTATCACTCAAAACCTATATTACATGGCAAAAACGGTATTATCTAGGTTGGCCTAACCTAATATATGATCTGTTTAAAATACAAAGAGTTTTCTCTGACTGGTTGCAGGAGAGGAAGTCAGAGATTTAACAGCTAACAGATAATATGAAGCTCAGTCGCAAGTTTTCAAAGAAATGAATTCTGCCTACAACCAATGAACTTGGAAGAGAGTCCCAAGTCTGAAATAAGAAACCCATCCCTGGACAACACCTTTATTTCAGCCTAGTGAAACCCTGAGAAGAGAATCCTATGACACTATACCTAGACTTCTGGTCTACACACCTGTAAGATAATAAATATGTGCTGTTTTAAGCTGTGCAGTTTGTGACAATTTGTTCCACAGCAATAGAAAACTAATACAAGCTGGGCGTGGTTGCTCACACCTGTAATCCCAGTACTCTAGGAGGCCCAGGAAGGCAGATTACTTGAGCCCAGGAGTTTGAGACCAGCCTGGGAAACATGGTGAAACCCTGCCTCTACGAAAAATACAAAAAAATCACCCAAGCATGATGGTGTGCACCTATAGTATCAGCTACTTAGGAGGCTGAGTTGGGAGGATTGCTTGAGCCCAGGAGATCAAAGCTGCAGTGAGCTGTGATCATGCCACTGTACTACTCCAAAAAACTGAGCAAGACCCTGTCTCAAAAAAAAAAAAAATAAGAAAATTAATACAAATTCAAGAATACAAAGAAGAAACTAATAAAAAAAAGAAACTAACACAAAAAGAAACTAACACAAAACTAATACAAATACAGTAACTGTACTTGCTAAGTCAATTATGACTAATCTAAGAATCCTCTAACATAGTGAGAACTTCTAAGAATCTTCTAGTTCTACAATTCTGTAATTTTAATAAGCTTCTTTGATAATGTATTATGTCAGTCACTAAAGCTCATTTACTAATAACCCCATTAGTGAATTGAACTGATGACATACTTTACTATCTGTGAGATATTTCTTTACACCAACAATAAACAAGCAGAGAGCCAAATCATGAATGAACTTCCATGCACAATCACTACAAAGAGAATAAAATACCTAGGAATACAGCTAACAAGGGATATGAAAGAGCTCTTCAAGGATAACTATAAAACACTGCTCAAGGAAATAAAAGAGGACACAAACAAATGGAAAAACATTCCATGTTTGTGGACAGGAAGAATCAATATCATGAAAATGGCCACACTGCCCAAAGGAATTTACAGATTCAATGCTATGCCCATCAAACTACCATTGACATTCTTCACAGAATTAGAAAAAAACTATTTTAAATTTCACATGGAATCAAAGAAGACCTCGTATAGCCAAGACAATCCTAAGCAAAATGAACAAAGCTGGAAGCATCAGGCTATCTGACTTCAAACTGTACTACAAGGCTACAGTAACAAAAACAGAATACTACTGGTACCAAAACAGACATATAGATCAATGGAACAGAACAGAGACATCAGGAATAACACTACACATCTGCAACCATGTGATGTCAGACAAACATGCCAAAAACAAGCAAAGGGAAAAGGATCTCCTATTTAGTAAATAATGCTGAGAAAACTGGCTAGCCGTATGCAGAAAACAAACTGGACCCCTTCCTTGCACCTCATACAAAAATTAACTCAATATGGAGTGAAAACTTAAATGTCAAACCCTAAACCATAAAAAATCTAAGAGAAAACCTAGACAATACCATTCAGGACATAGGCATGGGCAAAGACTTCATGACAAAAACACCAAAAGTATTGGCAACAAAAGCAAAAACTGACATACGGGATCTAATTAAACTAAAGAGCTTCTGCAGAGCAAAACAAACTATCATCAAACAGGCAACCTACAGAATAGGAGAAATTTTGCAATCTACCTATCTGACAAAGGTCTAATATCCAGAATTTACAAGGAACTTAAACAAATTTACAATTAAAAAAAACAGCAAAAAGTGGGCAGAAGATACCAACAGATGCTTCTCAAAAGAAGACATTTATGTGGTCAACAAACAGATGAAAAAAAGCTCATCATCACTGATCATCAGAGAAATGAAAATCAAAACCACAATGAGACACCATCTCACACCAATCAGAATGGTGATTATTAATAAGTCAAGAAACAATAGATTCTGGTGAGACTGCAGAGAAATAGGAATGCTTTTACACTGATGGTGAGAATGTAAATTAGCTCAACCATTGTGGAAGACAGTATGGAGATTACTTGAAGCTCTAGAACCAGAAATACCATTTGACCCAGCAATCCCATTACTGGGTATATACCCAAAGGAATATAAATCATTCTACTATAAAGACACATACAAATATATGTTTATTGCAGCACTATTTACAATAGCAAAGACATGGAACCAACCCAAACGCCCATCAATAAAAGACTGAATAAAGAAAATGTGGTACATACATACCATGGAATACTATGCAGCCATAAAAAGGAATGAGATCATGTCCCTTGCAGGGACATGGATGAAGCTAGAAGCCATCAACAGAAAACCAAATACTTCACATTCTCACTCATAAATGGGAGTTGAACAATGAGAAAACATGGACACAGGGGAAGAACACACATCAGGGCCTGTTGAGGGGTGGAAGCTGAGGGGAGGCAACTTATTAAGGACAGTTCAATAGGTGCAGCGAACCGCCATGACACATGTATACCTGTGTAACAAGCCTCCACGTTCTGCACATGTACCCCATTATTTTTTTTAGAAGAAATTAAAAACAAAACAAACTTAAATACTATAAAAATACAAAATTTTTAAAATTGTTTAAAATAAAATCCAAAAAGTATGTATTTTAGATTTTTTTAGTAAACAAAGTTTCTTTGTGTTATTACACTGTAGGGGCTTTGTATAAATTTTAGCAAATTTACAGCATTTTATGGGAAATATTTTGACTTTGGTCATCAAAACCTGTGTGAAAATTGTAGGTTATTCAAATCACATGCTCATTTAATGTTACTTTAGAGTGTTTTCCAACATGAGGATTTTATCCAATGTCCATAATTTCAAAGGATGTAAATCTGGTAACCATAAAATGGAAAGCCAGCAGAGCCAAGTATAGAAACCATGTGCAGTGAAGCAAGTACATTTCCATTTGGTCTCTGTATTCTTTACTCTGGAGAAACCCTATTCCTCCCAAACAAATCTTGTTTTACTTACATCTGTTTTAAATAGCTAGTATGTAGAGCAAACTACCACATATGGTAACGGAGATCGTATCATTTAAGAAGCATTTGATATTGATATTAAAGTATTTTTAATTGAAACAAATTAGTCACAAATCCCAATTTAAACAATACCTCTTCTGGGTGAAAAGCATCTCAAATATTTAAAAGAAGTTCTTTATGCAAAACTCTTTTAAGAATAAAGAAAAAGAAAAGTATTCTATCTTTTCCCTGATGAGTGAGCCTACATGGCACTTGTTTTATAAACCTGAACAGTAACTGTTTTTAGTTTTAGTTTGTATTGCAAGAATGATCATCAGTGGCAATTCTGAAGGCCAAAGAGAAAAAAAAAAAAAAAGCCTGGTTTGCCAAAAATAGAAAACAACACACACTTCTAAAACGTGATATATAATTCTTCAGTAATGAATAAGGCAATCTTTCTTTGCAGCAGGGTTGGGGGGGATTAAACCTTATTTATTTTTAAAACCAAACCACTAGGAAAATATATCACAACCTGGAAATAGCAAATGATCAGGCTATATTATCATTTCATTAATCAGTTGGTGAAAATACAATGAGGTTGCTATCAAAACAATAAGGTGCCATGCCAGGGCAGGAACACTGCAAGTTGCGAAAGCCCCGGGCAAAAACGGTATTTGGTAATGGGGGCTGCCTCTCCTTTGCTCTAAGGGAGTCAGCTCATCCTAGCCAATGTTTCCTTTTTCTCCCTTCAATTTCCTGTTGCCAGGGGTTTGTCTCAAATGGGATCTGCTAATTCAGGGGCTAAGGAAGCAATGCTAGGTTTAGGCTTTCATTTCATTCTGTTCCTATTAAAACCAGGTTTTTCCAAATCCAGTACTTCATAACTCTCTTATAAGCAAGTAGCTAACTGTTCTTCTTTTATTGTTCATTCCTAGATACTAGTATATATCATAATCAAAACCCCCTTCTCTTCAGGGGGTAAGTGTTACTGCAAGATTGTCCTGTCATTATGCTACACAGAGCCTCAGGCACCGTCAGCCAGTAAGAGGGAAGCTCTGCTTCCCATAATTAGCGTGTCGTCACCTCTCATGTTTTTGCATGGTCTCCAGGCTGGAAGATGCAAATGTAATAATTTTAAGAAACGGATATCCACATCCTGAGGACCAGAAATGGGGATTCAGAAGCAACTCTTCAAAGTTCTTATCCAAACCACTCTCCCTCCCAATTCCACATCTTAAAATCAACCTGTATACTCTTGTATAAATTACACAAAATCAAGAAAACAAAGACCCACAAATTCTTTTTCCCCTTCTAAATTAGTGACCTCATGGATTTTGTTTGACAGCTTATAGAAAATAGTGTGACACTTCTGGTTAACAGGATGTTGGCAAGAAAGAGAGAGTATCTCTCCTCAAATTCCATCAACTCTAACCTGCCAGCCTGTTGGTACCTGGGTAGTAACAAGAGTTGGGTACCTTGGAGGGCTTGCTAAAGGGGAGATCTTTACTGCCAGGACAAGCACTAGCCACAGAAAACATATGCTCTAAAACCTCCTGTAATATCTCTGACCCAATTTAGCAGCACTTTTTCCCATTTCATTTTTTAGGACTGAAACATAAAAGAACCAGTGTCCAGAGGCAAGTGGCACATGCCTTACACTTGTTGCCATCCTTAATTTCTTCATTCATAAGCTTTGCTTAAAAGACTAAAATTCCCAAGGCCTTATAGAAAATATATTCTTGCCCTCAGCCCCAATGGCCACTGGCAAAGACTTTTATTTCCCAATGGATAAAAGAGTCTCCTTCATCTTCTTGGTCATGGTTGGGATGAGGTGCAAGTGGTCATCTATGCACTTGGTCACACAACAGTCCAGCTGCTGCTTCACCTGAAGCTCCTTACTCCCAGCATCTATTGAATCCTTGGCTTTGTTATTGCAATGCATAGTGCACCAGGCCAGGTGGTCCTGGAACTTCTCCAACTTACTGGTGACCAAGGCCTGGGCTTGAGCCAGAGGCAAATGGCAGTGCTTGATGCACTGATGCACCTGCTGCATGGATACCTGGCTGTCCTCACCACAGCTGGCACGGCACTGGAACAAGAGCCTTTGCCTTTGCATCTTCTGGAAGTTTTCTCTCTCCAGACCCTTCACCATGGAGTCTACCATCTCCTGCACCTGGAGCTGCTGCAATTCCTCCATGACAACCCCGCGATGTCCGATGCTGTGCCAGTGCCCACCAATAAGGCAATCTTAACTAGGTGAATGTAAATAGGATGTCTGTGGCAGATTACAAATATAAAAATGTTTAAATAAAGTCAGATATATTGTAAATTTGTGAAAATCGTTGCCAATGATAGGGCAAGGAAATTGTATCCAAACAAATGAGTTAATATACGTAAAACATTTAGAACAACCCTGAACTGTTGTATATTTTATTATTATTTTTTTACACTCTTATTTTCCTTGTGGACATCCTTCGACTTCAGACCTTTTGTTATGTACAAAAGTGGTTCCCGCCTAATGCAGTGGCTCATGCCTGTAATCCCAGCACTTTGGGAGTCTGAGGCGGGTGGATCGCCTGAGGTCAGGATTTCGAGACCAGCCTGGCCTACATGGTGAAACCCCATATACTAAAAAATACAAAAATTAACCAAGCATGATGGCACATGCCTGTAATCCCAGCTACTTGGAAGGCTGAGACAGGAGAATTGCTTGAACCCAGGAGGCAAAGGTTGCAGTGAGCTGAGATCATGCCACTGCCCTCCAGTCTGGGCAACAGAGCACAACTCCATCTCAAATTTTAAAAAAGTGGTTTCAGGTGCACTTTCAAATATAATGGGTTTGCAGTAGTTCAAATGAAGAGATTTAAAGATTCCAAATAATTCCCAAACAAAAATAGCCACAGTGCAATTATTTCTTACGGTGCCTAGAAAAGTTTTCAGTGTTGCCTGTTCACTTGTCACCACCTGTTAAAATGTCTACTCAAATCTGCTCACTTCTCTGACCAGGGAGGCAATGTTTTGTACACTCCAGTGTGCATGCAGCCTCTCATTGCCAGTTACTTGACAATATAGTTATTAGTCCTCTTCTCTCTTGCTCAGTGCCTGATTACCCTCAGTACCATTTTACATGAGTCTCTCCTCTCAGTTCATCACTTCACTCCACAGCATTTACAGCATGGGTCAGAACAGAGATAAATGTCTTCCATTTACTATCTACTTGATGAAAATCTGCGAAGAGATCCAATATGCCACAGGACATTAACTTGAAAACTTTGTTCCCAACCAGCTCTTTTGCAACCAATTTACTGAATGGGTCAAAGAGTATAAGTAGGATATTTTTTAAACTTAGTTCATATCTGTCTGCAAACCTGTTTTGTTGTATTTTCCTTCCCCTACTCCTTGGCCATATCTTAGACAGATTCTATATCTTTCTGATTACTTTCAGGCATTGGAACAGTCTCCTTTTCCATCTTCTTTCCAGTTTAATATTCATCAAAGTGTTCAGTTCTCAATTTTAAGCTTCCACTTCCCAGCCTCACTAACAACTGAGTCTCAGTTTCATAGTAATTGCAAACAAGACCATATCGTGATGTTTCACTATGTTTCCACCTTGCTCTTACATCTTCATTCCTGACTCACTACACTGCCTCCGGCTCCCCCAGACATTGGTTGGGAAGAAGGATGAATGTTAAATTGGAAAAATCTGTTTAATATTAGTGGCCGCCATATGTATTTTCTCCTGGTTGGAAATCCTCTCTCATGGAAGATGTCCAAACATTGGGTATCTCACACATGGGATGTTTTGGTGGGTTATCTGGAGACCCTTCCCCATAGGAGTTTTCAACATTTTATCATTTACCAGTGAGCAACATTTTTTCTGGATGCTTTCAAGTGGCTTATCCCAAGTCCCCATTTCTAATGGCACCCCATAGAACCCTCATTTGCTGGGTCACCTTGCCTCACTAGACATCCTCTCTAAAGGGCTCCAGTAACTGTACCCTTGCCCTCCTACTAATGAAGTTATTTCCTTTCACCACAGCTTTCTCTCTTTACTTGTTCTTTAGCAGTTACTCCAGGTAGCTTTTTATAATTTAAACTCTTCTAGGTAAAAATCAAACACATTCCTGGTACACATTGAAACCAGGGTAAACAGATCAGCATCACCCAAGCTCATTCCCACAGCTCAGCCAACAACCACCAGGGGTGATATGGCAGTTTCCCTTCATCATAAGAAGACATCCTCTGCCACTTAGCTGAGTTAGGAGAAAACAGCTTCGTCCTGAGTCAGCCAACAATCCTTTTCAAAGCATCTTCCTCCTACTTCTCCAAATTTATTATCTCCTGTCATATTGACTAAAGGTCATAAGATCATTTTTATTTCCACTCTTTAGCAAGTTCTTTGGAAATGTCTCTGGTCTTCAGGAACAAGAGAGCACTTAAAATATAATGTTCACAGCTTTGAAGCCTCTGCTGACATGTGGGACAGGAGGGTCATATTTAACATTAATACTCTAGAATTAGGGAAAATAAGCATAATTGGTGGGCTCACTTTCCCTAGTAATTACTTTAGACTTTATTAGGAATATACCTATAGCAATTAGATATTTATCAATAGCTTCAGAAGTCAAGGTAAGATATTTTCAAGGCAATAGGAGAAATAGGGAAGAACACTTTCAAAACAAACCTGGATCCTTAGTGGCTCAATTATGTTAGACAGTTTCCCGAGTATCATTTCCCTGTCCTTTCAATGCATGTGGTGGTTTTTAAACATGTCTGCAAACTCTTTTATATCATACTCCTCACTTCAAGAAGTGGAGTTTAATTCCCCTCTTCCGAAATGTGGGCTGGATTTATAACAATAAACTTCTAACCAATAGATTATGGCAGAATTGATAGATTATGACAAGGCATAAAATTTGTTGAGGATTCTTGCTTTCTTTTGGACCCCTTGCTTTGGAAAAAGTCAGTTGCCATGCATTCAGGACACTCAACCATGCTATATAGAGGCCCATGTGACAATAAACTGAGGACTCCTATAAAGAACCATGTGAGCAAAACATCTTAGAGGTGAGTCTTACAGCCCCTGTCAAGCCTTCAGGTAACTACAGCCCCAGCTGACAATTTGACTGCAGACAGCTGAGAAATTCTGCACCAGAACCTCAGCTAACCTCTCTCAAATCCCTGACTCACAGAATTTGTGATTTAATAAATGTTTGTTATTTTAAGTCACTAAGTTTAGGGGTAATTTTTATACAGCAGTAGACAACTAATACAATATGGTATTTTATATATTAAAATAAATTTAAAATCTCATATATTCTTTCCTGAATTCTATGTGCCATGTACACCCAAAATATACCAATAATCAAATGCATGCCTTGACTCAAAGTCAGGTGCTGTGATAACTTCTTTTTATAACAGTCTAATCATTCACTGAGCATGATTACTAATTCACAGATGGATCAGCTGATAACCTCCGTGACTCTTGATGAAATGACTTGTTCTGTCAGGAGTTATGGAGAAGGACATACACAGATTAATACAATGTGAATCTGTTTATTAAGGACCATACTGAGATTCATGGTCACAAGGGCCAATAGTAAGTAATGAAGAGAGGATGATATTGTGCAAAATTATTCCTCTGTCACTAACATTTTAAACTCAAATATTATAACATTCCTATTTTTTAGATTAATTAAGTGTTAAAATTCATACAACTTCAGTAGAGATAGTTCTTTATGTTGTTTGGGGTAAATATTCTTTTGAATATGAATGAAAAGAGCTACATTAGGGTGTGGACTATCAAGAAGAAGAAAAGGGAAATTAATTAAAAAGCTGAGAGAGTGCTAAGGAAAAATTCACTGGCTTTCCAGACATACTGTGGCTGGCCTTGTGCCCTTTTAAGCTCTGTGAATTAGAGGCCAGCAGCTCCCAGAAGGCAGAGACTAAGCTGTGTGTCCGTTATGAATAGCACCTAACACCATCCAGTCAGTGGAATACTAAACCACAACAAAATCATCAGGCACCAGATAAAGTCAGATGTCTATCCTAATAAGCAGCTGTTAGACTTGGAACTGTCAGGAATATCGCAAGCAATTTCCTGGACATTTTCATTAGGGTCACCTAGGAACCACACCAACAACAAATAGCAAGACAAAAATTTACCCAAGGAACACAACCAGACTCCTGGAGTGTTGCCAGTCCCGAAACAAAGCTTGCTGACACTCAGCTGAGCTGTGTTTTATATATATGTGACAGAGACTTGACAGTTGAATCTCACAGCAATTTGGGATGAAAAAAACAAAAGGGATGTAATCACAAACAAGACAGTTGGAAGAAACAGGGTCACTGTGATTAGCTGAGTCAAAGGGCATCCATTCCCTATTGAAAAGTAAAAACCAAAGGACAAGCTATTCTGGAGATCAGAAATCAGAGATGTCTCAGAGTGCAGCGTTGGTTACACACAGAAAAGAGAAACTGTGACCTTGTGAATACAATCTCCATCGATGTAGAGAAGTCTAACCAAAAACTCTAGTAAGAATCTTGTTATATACATATATGTGTATGTGATAGATCACACACATTGTATCCCACTACTAGCAGGAAGCTTCCCTGAATATATACAACAGTCACCTACACCTTTGAACTCATGTTTGGAGAATCTGTTTTCATTTTCTACTGAGTTAGATCCTACGGAATAAAAAGGGTTCTCTTTCTACATGTCAAAACTGAAATGTTATATTAGATGATTACTAGTATGCTTATGGTTCTGATTCTTCAACAGAAAGAATATTTGAGACCACATGAGAACAAAATGTCATCATAAACCAAATTTTTTAAAAACAACTTAGATTCTAGTGAAACTATATTCAATGTGAAAACACAAATTGGTTAGAAACATGAGACATATATTACTTTGACACTTCAGACTTTTAAAAAAAATGCAGATTAAAACTAGACATTATTTTACAGTGGGAAAAGCCATTAGGGTTGATTTTTGTCAACTTTATGTTCAGGCCACAGATGTTAGCATGACACTTAATATTTCTGGCTTATGGGAAAAATTAGAACAGAATGCTCACAATTTAACTGATATATAGCCTGTAAGCAACCTTTTTTTATGTAAAGAAAAATTTAAATACAATTTTAATAACTGAAAGAATTCCATAATATTCTGACTTAGTAACTCGACAGAAGCCCCTGTAAAATGGTGGTCCATTTTTATCAAAATTATTCAAATATTTACTTATTGTCTGCAAACCTAAATTATATTTTCAACTTACCATTACTTTTCTATGTTTATTCTATATACTGTAATAGATTTTAGAGATGAATAAGGGAGGATATGCTTTGTCATATGTACTGTCACAAACATATAGCTAACTTTTAAATTTTGTATTCAGGGTGGCAGTGTGGGATGCAAAATAAATTTCTTGGTTTCCTGAAATGACAGGATGAAATGTTTTTGCTACTCTAAATAATACTGTCCTCAAATAATTTTGTAGCTAAACTCCAAATTTGCTTCCCAAAGAACAAACAGCATGTTAAACTACTTCATGACATAGAGTTTATCTTCAGATATTACACATAAACAAAGCCTTATGACTTGGAGACAGTTATAGCAAGTAATTTGCTGGTAAAGCAGAAATCCTTCAATGTGATAACTATCTCTTTGGGCTTTGTATGTTTTCTTTCTTTTCTAATCATAGGTATCCCCTCCTATAATACCTCTAGTGTTAGAAATAAATTTTCCACTGTACTCTTTAGCCACATTCTTAAATTCATCCCTCTCAAACTACCTCCATTTAGCATCACCATAAATTCAAGGTAAGAATAAATGTATATATTTAAACTTCCTCTTAAGCCAAAGGAAAATTCAGAATCAGAAAATAGCAAATTACGGTGAATGACATATGGCCCAATACGAAAATACTGAGTAACATATTAAGTAAACAAGACAGGTTCATATATGCTAATATGACAAGCTACTTGGAGGTCTTCAAATTCAATATATTCATATACAATAATCAGAATACAATGTGTCCTTCAAAAATCAATACAGACAAGTTTGTGAAGAGTGAATATCTCATAACAACCAAGAACTTCAGCTGGTGGACTGCAAGATTGTTTGTTTCAAATCCTACTTTTCAGAGAAAGAAATACAGACTCAAACATTTGTGCAAATAAACAGTCTATTTGTTAGATGTGTACTTGAGACTTGAGCCTGGCTTTTTCCCAGTGTTCTTTCTTTAAAAATTTGCTTTATTTCTTTATGTTACTAGTATCTTTTGATGAACAAAATTCTTAATTTAAATATTCTTACTCGATTAAGTATTTATTAAAGCTTATTTTTTGGTTATCATAAAAATGGTCTTTAAAAAATAGAATTATCTAACTGTATATAAAATGCAATCAGCTCTTATGTATTGATTTTATTTCTCACAACCTTGCTAAACTTTCTAATTTATTGCAATAAGTAGTCTGATAATTCTCTTGGGTTTTCCATATAGACAAACATATATATCAACTGTAAATAATATATGTATTTCTTTTTAGTTCTGGAAGCTGGGAAGTCCAAGGTGAAGGGCTGAAACTAGTAAGAGTCTTCTTTACGGTGAGGATTCTGTACAGAGTCCCATGGTAGCTTCAGGGCATCACACTGGTGAGGGAGCTGAGTGTGCTAGCTCAGGTCTCTATTCTTGTTTTATAAAGCTACCAGTCCCACTCCTACAATAAATTTCAACATGCATTTGGAATTTGTATTCTTTATAGAAAAATTTTCCCTAGAATCTCTAGTACAATACTAAATAGAAATTTCAATAGTGGGAATCTTGTGTTATTCTTTATTTAAAGGAACATATATTAATAAGTAGTTACATCAAGTGAGCACAAAATTACAAACTGAAATGTGTCAAAACAAAATATCAATTAACCATGTGATATATCAGAAAGAATAAATTAGCTGAATTATAAAATGAAAAACATTCCAGACAAAGAATACTTGATTTATAAATCTCTGTAAACAGAGATTATGGTTAATAGAGCTTGAAAATCAAGAGGAAAGGGATACAAGATGAGGCTGGAGAGGTAGGCTGACCTCAGACCTTTTGTGATCGCATAGGCAAGTACTAGATTTTAATACGTGTCCTCCAAAACTCATGTTGAAATTTATCATAGGAGTAGGACTGGTAGCTTTATAAAAAGTGTAAGAGAGACCTGAGATAGTACTCTTAGCCTCCTCACCATGTGATGCCCTATGCTACTTTGAGACTCTATAGCAGGTCTCCACCACCAAGAAGGTTCTTATCAGATGCACCCCCTCAACCTTGGACTTCCTTCAGAACTATAAGAAATAAATTTCACTTCTTATAAACGATTCAGTTTCAAGTATTCTGTTATAAGAAACAATAAATAAACTAAGACAGAAGATTAGTATCAGAAGTGGGATGTTGCCAAGAATGAGTATCTGAAAATGTGGAAGCAGCTTTGGAACTGGGCAATGGGCAGAGGCTAGAAGAATTTAAAGGATCAGGCTAGAAAAAAGCAGATTGTAGTGAGAACATGGAAGACAAGACTATTAAAAGTTTGGAACACTTTAAGCTTGGTTAACTGGTCATGACCAGAATTCTCATAGAAATATGTAAAGTAGAGGCCATTCTGATGAGGTCTTTGATGGAACTGAGGAACAAATTATTGAAACCTAGGGTAAAGGCCATCCTTGACATAAACTGTCAAAGAACTTGGCTGAACTGTTTCCATGCCTGAGGGTTTTGCAGAAACCCAAACTTGAGAATGATAAATTAGGGTATCTGGCAGAAGAAATTTCTAAGGAAAATATAGAAGCAGCTCCCTGGTTACTTTTCACCACTTATGGTGAGATTTGGGAGCAAAATAATAATTTAAGGACAGAGTTTATAATTAAAAGGGAAGTAGAGTAGAACTCTTCGAAAAACTCTCAGCCTAGCCACTTAAAGAAAAGAAAAAATATGTTCAAGAGAAGAAACCAAGTCCAGCAACCATTTTCCAAAGAGATTAGCATGAACATAAGGGAGCTAGATGCCATACCTCAAGACAGTGGGAGAAAGACCTCAAAAACATTTCAGAAAACTTTAAGGTTGCCCCTTTCACCACAGGCCAAGAGGCCTAGGAGAGCAAAATAATTTCCAGAGACTCAACATGATGCTTTCCATGAGATCACTGCCCAGGGGCACCTTGGGATTCTGATCTCTGTACCACAGTGCGGTGCTTCACAGCTATCCCAGTTGTAGCTAAATAAACCCCATATATGCCTTATGCCCCAGCTTCAGAACGTATAAGTTGTAAACTTTGGTAACATCCATCTGGTGCTAATTCTGCAAGCTTACACAAAAAGCGAGCTGTGGAGGTTCAGCAGCCTCTGCCCAGATTTCAAAGGATGTTGCTGAATGCCTAGTGGCCCAGGCAGAGACTTGTTTCAGAGAGAAGCCACTGCACAGAGCCCTCACTAAGATAATTCTGAGTGGCGTGTGAGAAGGGCATGTGTCTGGGGGGGTCAGGGACAGAATGCTATGATTTGAATATCTGTCCCCTCCAAACTCATTTAAAATTTATCATGGAAATAGGATTGATGGCTTTATAAGAAGAGAAAGAAGGATCTGAGCTAGCATATCCAGCCCCACCTCACCATCCTCTCTGCCTCAGGATTCAGCAGAGGATCCCCACCAACAAGAAGGCTCTTGCCATATAAACTTTCTCAACATTGGGCTTCCCAGATTTCAGAACTCTAAGAAATAAATCTCATTTTTCTTTATAAATTACCCAGATTCAAATATTGTTAGAAGCAATAGAAAATGGACCAAGACAAGTTTCCGAGTAATGGGAAGTCACTGCTTGCTTTAAGTGGCAGGCTAAGATCAGATTTGAGTTTTAAAATATTAACTAATTAAAAACCTGTCAGTTATTCACAGATTGTATATAAATTTGTCTACAGAGAAAATCCAAAGGAATTCTCAGACTAATTACAACACACTCTGACTATAGTGTGAAGAACTAATATAAGAAGACAGAGGGTATGGAGAACCTACTTAATAGAAGATTACAATCATGGGTAGGATATCAAAATATCTCACATTTTAGCAATCCTCTTAGAGAAGATGGAAGAGAACCAGTCAAGAAATCAACAATAATAAATATCCACCAATTAAGGACCATTCTTTGCCAAATTTAGGAGCTTAAATACCCCTGGGTTTAATGGAATACAGTGATCCACTTCATCTCCTATCTTCTTTTTCAATCCCTCAGTTTCCCATCCAAACCCATATGTAGAGTTGTTTAACCTCAGTTGAAAAACAAAAGATGTCATGCATAGCAATATAAATGGATGGTATCATAGGTAGAATAATGGCTTCCCCCAGAAATCCAATCCCCAGAACCTGTGAATGTGTTACTTTATATGGCAAAGGAGACGTTTTACTGATGTGATTTAGTTAAAGATAACAAGATAGGAAGATTACTGCATTACCTAGGTGAGCCCAACATAATCACAAGGGTCCCTAAGAGAGAATCAGAATAGGAGATGTGATGATGCATCTCCTTGGCCACAAGCCAAAGAATATGGCAGCAGTCAGAAACCAGGAAAGACAAGAAGCAATTCTCCCCTACAGCATCCAGAAGAAATATACCCCTGTGGACACATTTCATACTTCTCACCCCAGAACTGTATGATAATAAATCTGTGGGTTTTTAAGCTACTAAATGTTTAGTTGTTATAACAGCAATAGGAAACTAATGCAGATGGTACAGGCCATGGGGGTTTTGAAATTCTTATCTTCAATTTCAAAAATTATCCTAGCCCAGTCATTGAAAATATCTTGCTAAAAAATAATACTTTCACAAAAAAAAAAAAGATTAATCTCTGCCTGTTCAGTTAGATAAAGCAGGTCTTTATCGAATGCTTAGATTCCAATAACCAGGCTCAGGGAAATAAGTTTGGTTAAGGACTTTATGATTATTCAATCCAGAGTGTATGCCTTATTCATTTGATTTACTTTAGGTCAACAAATAATTATGGACTGTGTAGTATTTGTACTGATTGTAGAGAGATTTACAATTTGCCATGGTTCTTGCAGAAATAAGAAAGGGAGACAAAAATTTCCTATAAAAAAGGTGAAGAAAATTCCATGAAATTAGGCTCAACTTTGGCCCAGTCACCAGTCATGATGGATTCTAGGAGATTGTTTACAAAGCACATCAGCATGGATTTAGTAACATCATTGATAGCTATTTAAATGAGAAATTTTATGTAACCTACAACACAAGCAAAGCCATGGCATCATTTAAAAAAATTGTCACGGCTCCAAAAATTAAGGACATTCTTAATCGCAGAGACCAACATCTAAACAAAATATAAGGAATAAAAAAGTCATTATAATAAAGTAAGCACTATGAAAGAAATGGTCACTGAAAATTTTTGGCGCACAGAATAGAAACACTGTGGCTGAGGATAGAAGAGAAGCATTCTTGAAACAGGTGTTGCCTCCGTTGGAATGAAAACAAAGAAATGCACCAAGACGAAAAAACTCAAGGTGCTTTCACAGGAAATTCAGCATCCACATAGGATACTAAGTTAAAAAAAAAAAAAAGAAAAAACAAGAGACAAAAGGATACTTAAAAGATAGACACAGACAGACAAACAGGACTACAGAATTTCCAACATGTCATGTAAATAGATTTTACTTTACCTTAGAGATAATGGAAAGATTTGAATGATTTTTAAGGAGTGGGTTGACAGGATCTGATTTGCATTTTACGTACATTCCTCTGATGTCAGAGTAGAGACATATCTAAGACAGCACGACCAGTTACACAGAGACAGTCTCCTAAATGCTGTAAGTATCTAGATCAGTCTAGGGCAATGGCAAGCAGAAATGGGAAGAAGCAGATTTGAGAAATTATTACAGATATAGGTCAGCTGGAATCGGAAAGAAACTGGATTGATAGTGGAGAAAAAGGAAGGGTCCAAGATTATTCCTAGTCTGGCCAATTGATGACCAGGCTGGGTTAGAATTGAAGCAGGAAATGCAGAAAGGGGAAGAGTTTAAATTTTGGTGAAGGCGAATACTGAGTTTCTTGTGGTGCATACTAAGCCCCAGGAAGAATGTCACCCCTGGTACGCAAAGGCATAGAAAGAAATAACAAGTCCCTAACTGAGCTACTGTGACCAAACCCTGTAACCCCAGAATGGTTCTTATCTTCAGAATTTTTCCTGAGAAATTTTTTTTTCTTTTTCCCCACGTCTCACCTACTTTTTGTGTTTGCTTTTGCTTTAAAAAAGTTAAGAAGAGGTTTTGAATAGTTTCCCAGTGCAATTATTTGTGTAACTAAATCAAGCATCCGGAACCAACAGAAAGGAAAACTTAGTATTGCACATTTGCCAAGAAAATATATTGGGCTGGGCACAGTGACTCATGCATGTAATCCCAGCACCTTGGGAGGCTGATTGAGGATTGGTTGGGCTCAAGCAGGAGGATTGCTTGAGCCCAGGAGCTTGAGATCAACTTGGGAAACATAGTAAGACCCCTGTCTCTATAAAAAAATTAAAAATTAACCAGGCATAGTGGCACACACCTGTAGTCCCAGCTACCCAAAAGGCTGAGACAGGAGAATCAGGAGCCTGGGAGGTTGAGCCTGCAGTGAGCTGTGATCACTGCCCTCCAGCTTGGGCTACAGAGTGAGAGAGTCTCACAAAAGAAAAAAGAAAAAGAATATACATATATGGTTTATAAATGAAGGAGATGGGAAGTGTTAAATAAATTATGGAGTGCCTATAAACTTTGCTCTTAGTATCAGAGTTTATTCTAGAAGGTTGAACTTCTAGTTGGCAGTACTTACAGCTTCCGGCTAAATATGCTATTGTTTAATTGCTTGTTTAGATTTTTCATTTGTATTAGAGTCTCAAAGGTGGTAAAAGACTAATTATTTGACATATGCAGTAACAAATATTCAAAGATGTAAAGCTTAATATGAAAATAATCCAAAAAAATATGGCTAGTTAAGAATCCAAATGTGAATATCTGCTTCAGTCTCAGGGATACTAAAGTGTTATACATAGCATAACATGCTAATTAAGAAATTCTTCAGAAAGCAAACTAAACATCTTACAAATAAAATTTTAAATTAAAAAAATCAAATTACCAATTTAAATAACTCCTCTTAAAAAAATTTAAAAGCACAGTGTAGTACAGTGATAGAAGCCATATTGTATGGCTCTGTTTTCTATGTAGAATATTAAACCTGGTTTATTTTCAGATAATTTTAGAGACTAAGATTGCCCTATCTCCATCAGTATTCCATCTCCGTGTTCTATCACAGGAACATCTCCTTAGGTCTTATTTCTCCTAAGAATTTTTCCTAGATTATATGAACTCTGACATGCTAAATGCACAGAAAATGATCACTATGGGATAATTTTTTTATATTTATTTTATTGCATTTTAGGTTTTGGGGTACATGTGAAGAACACCCAGGATTGTTGCATAGGTACATACATGTACATACATGCATGGCAATGTGGTTTGCTGCCTTCCTTCCTATCACCCATATCTGGCATTTCTCCCCATGTTATTATCCCTCCCCAACTCCCCACCTCCCGCTGTCCCTCTCCTAGTTCCCCCCAACAGACCTCAGTGTGTGATGCTCCCCTCCCTGTGTCCATGTGTTCTTATTGTTAATTTTTTATAATTTAATAATTAGCAAGCAAAAGCGGTATCTAAACATTCCCCTTTAGAATAGCTCATTATAATCTAAATAAAGGCCTTCTATGTTATGTACGATGTGGTGTTATTAGAAAGAGATCATTTATTTTTACTGTTTTTATACTTAAGTGTCTTTCAGAAACAGAAAGGACTCTGTTCCATTACTATGGTTGTATTTAAAAAAAAAAAAAAAAACCTCCCAGACCAAGTGACATGAAATAACCTAGCCTAACCAGTTAGAAAACTTGAAGGCTGAAGTCTGGGATAAAATGAAATAATTTACTCACATGTCTGACACTGAATGTTGGCTGTCAGCTGAGAATTTAGCTGTAGCCTGGTACAGCTACATATGGCTACTCCATGTTTCCTGGCTTTCCCCAGAGATTGGTAGCCAGATCCCAAAGGTAAACATCCCAAGAAGAGCCAGGAAGAAGACACAACATCTTTTATGATGTAGTCTCAGAAGGCACATGGCATCATTGCAGCCACATTCTATTGGTCCAAGCATTTACAAAACTCCACCCAGTGTCAAACACAGGGACGATGATTCCCAACATAGGTTGGACAATGTCATTGTCACATTCCGAGAAGAGCATTTGGGATGGGTTATGTATTACTGCAGCCCTTTCTAGAAAATATAATCAGCCACAGGATGGATTCCAGCAAGAATGTGTCACACATCAAAGACATCAGGGCTAGAAAATAACAATGTTTAACTAATATCAGTAGGCTTAGATAGAGTAATAATGTAAAGAAGAGAAACATCTGTCTTATTTTATTAATGCAGTATCCACAGCAAAAATAAAATATACAATTGTGCAGGGTTTTCCATAAATAGTATGTGAATATAAATTCTGAAACATAAATAATTTCCATTTGAAAAGAACATTCCAATAAACCATTGTGTACACAAGCAAATAAACAGCTGCCACTATACAGCTTGAAGAGTAAACAGTGAGATCACTAAAGGGATGTGAAAAGACAGAAGTTTCTGCTACCAATTACAGAAGTGAGGGGTGCATCTTCAAATGCCGATGAGGATTTTTACAGATTCTTATGGAAAGACACTGCAGAATTTGTTAACAAACAAATTCAACTGCTATGTAGCCAATCAACTTGGATTAAAAAGATTCCAGTATTTTCTGCTTTCTGAAATTACCAAAATTTTTTATATCATGGAAAGGTAATGTCTATTTTGCTCAACTTTATTAAGCCTGGGTACTAAAAACAAGCCACAAAAATTAAAAAAAAGATGAGAAGATTACTCTTTCTCTTACATGTAGAAGGTGTAGTTCATAGTGAGCAATCAGATTCATAATACGGTTTGCTCCTGTTTAATGCAAATTATAAGTGAGAGCTACTGTTTTATGTACCCAGAATGCCCCTAGTTCCAACGCCTTCTTCTGAGAGTCTCCCCAGCCCTTTCTCCATCAATATATGTGGTTTTTCTGTGAATGATTAAATTCTTAAAAGATTTCACCACGAATGTTCATTGCAGCACAGTTTACAATAGCAAAGACCTGGAACCAACCCAAATGCCCATCGATGATAGACTGGACAGGAAAAAAGTGGCACATATACACCATGGAATATTATGCAGCCATCAAAAACGATGAGTTCGCGTCCTTTGTAGGGACATGGATGAACCTGGAAACCATCATTCTCAGCAAACTGACACAAGAACAGAAAAGCAAACACCACATGTTCTCACTCATAGGTGGGTGTTGAACAATGAGAACACATGGACACAGGGAGGGGAGCACTATACACTGGGGTCTGTTGTGGGGGAGAGGGGGGGATAAAGGGGGATGGGGAGTTGGGGAGGGATAGCATGGGGAGAAATGCCAGATATAGGTGAAGGGGAGGAAGGCAGCAAATCACACTGCCACATATGTACCTATGCAACAACCTTGCATGTTTTTCACATGTACCCCAAAACCTAAAATGCAATTAAAAAAAAAAAGATTTCACCATTCTGCCTAAAATTGATTGACACCAACATGGAATCTGACCTAAGCCATGACAAGGAAACCATTTTTCTAGATTTGGAGACCTGAAATCAAAGAAGTCATCTGGTGGCAGGCACTGTAAGATACAAAACTGAGAGGCAGGAGGTGCCATGTTTTTAACCAGAAAAGCTAATCTACTGCAAATAAAGAACAAAGCCAAAGTAGAAAAAGTGGAAATGGAGAGACAGAGTCCTGATTTCACTGGTGTCCCGGATGCTCTTGAGAACTAATCGCATCATTGCCCTCAGATTCTGTGAGATGCCCCGCTGATTAACCAGAAATTACTCACTGAGATATAAAGAATAGAAAATTCAAACAGCAGCAGCTTCATTATTTTTGTCTGTTTGCTTTTCTTTTTTCTCAGATTCCATGATGCCCAGGGCTAAAGTAAGGATGCCATCTAGGACTTAAGTTACCTCCATCTCCCCTGCTCTACCACACTTAGAATAGAAGAGCATTTGTCATAATAAAGAGAATGTTGCACCTCTTAGGTTTAGTGAGAACCTGAAAGGTAATATATCTGATTTTCCGGCAGAGCAGAATAAAGAACAGGCAAAGGGCAAAGTGTAAAACTCTTCTCTCTTTGAAATTTTGAAAGAATGGGTCTTCCCAGGGACACCCACCAGAGCACATGGTCACTCCTAGCTTATCAGAGGCTGAAATTTCTAATTTTCTGGTTTTCTACCTTAAGAATTTGGTACTCATGTATTACTAGCATGTAGAGAATATGTTCAAAATTTTTGATTGTGCAGAAATGAAAAATATCTACTACTACGCCCTAATATACTTTGACTACTCTAGCTGTCATTAATCTTAACTTGAGTTTCTGAAACTTACAGGGCTAATCTTTTATTTCTAAAGTTTACAATGACAACCTCACTGTATCTCGTTTCTATGTCATCTTGATATCTCAATTGTCACGCACAAAAAGCAATAGCTAAAATGAACATCTTAAACACAAGAGTAGGTAGTATCGTGAGTGAGTGAAGGAAGGATCTTAAATATAGAACCAAAATAGAACAAGTTTTCTTGTAAGTCTAGCTTCCACAAGCCTTTCTCTTCCTATAGGACATTACCTTTCCCTCTGAAAACAATGTTATGTATCATCTGGTGTTTTTCCTGCAAGAGAAGAATGCAACATGGTGTGTGGTGCAAGGTGAGCCTCCAACAAATGTTAGCTCTCACTGTTAAATCTGTCTCTGTGCCTGAGCTCTTCTAGCAGCTCCATGTTCTTTACTCGAATTACATCCTGGACAGTTTTTGCTTGACCACCACCACCATGCAAACTCAAAAGTGTTCATCTTCTTTCCACAAAATTAGATCTCCTTACAAATTTCTATGAAACACAATGACTGCAGTCACTAGGCCTGGAATTATGACCATCGCTGAGGCCTCTTCAGCCTTCTTTCTTTCTTCTCTTACAGACCACTTGTCCTGTGACTTGATTTTAGGCTGCCCATTTCCTCTGTCCCAATACCTGGAATGCATGCCTTCCTTGGCTTTCTACCTAGCTTCTAACTTGCAACTTTCTTCGCCATTTCTTTCATGCATATTTAAACCCTATTACATGCCTCTGGCCTTCAATACTCCAACCAAATTGTTCCAAAAAGTTTGCCTGCTCAGAGTATCCTCAATCCTATTCTTCCTGAATTGTCTGTAATGTGGGAATTCTAACTTACTACCCTGTAGATTCTTACTCTCTGGTCACACAGCTACAACCCTTCATCCTTCCTCATGCTCTTGTTCATGTCACCTTCATTAATTTCTGTATTACCAGCAGACCAAGCTACCTAAATTGCAGGGCCCAGTGTAAAATGATTGTTGAGTTTCCGATTTAAAAATTATTCAGAATTTAATGGCAGCCATGGTAGAGCATTAAATGAAGCATGGGGTCCTTCTAGTGTGGAATCTTGTATGACCCCATAAGTCTCAGGCCCCTGAAGCTGGCCCTTATTATGAGTCTACTCAAGGGCTTTTTCTCTTACTGAAAGTACTTTCTAGCTGGTTTCTCTGACAGTAGCTGTCTAGTTGTTTTAAAAATATTTTTTTTATTTCAGTGATTCTATAATGCCACATCCCTGCTCATTCAACACAAATAAATGTATTCTGAAACCACCATGTTGTCTTTCTAATATATATATATGAGACAGGGTGTGTGTGTGTGTGTGTGTGTGTGTGTGTGTGTGTGTGTGTGTGTGTGTGTGTGTATATCACTGTTCTCATATATTTACTGTGTTCTCCTAATGCAGCTGACTGTGTCCTTCCTCTACACCTTTGTTCAGGCCATTCCCTCAATTTGGAAGGCTTTTCCTCACTTTTCTAGTACAGATCAATCTGTCAGGCCAGGCCTAGGCAAAGTTTACCCCATCTACTAGTCACTCTTCTTTACTACATGGTTAAATTACTTATACTTCCTCTGAAGGCCCATAGCTTTTATGGTCTGTGTCAAATAGAAGGCTACTATTACTGTCTTGCACGTAGTTTTTCTAGGGGGGCTTTATCTTTATCTCCCTAATACTCCTGATACGTAATGCACTTAATAAATTGATTTTCTAAAGAATTTTGAGTCTAATTATTTTCCATATATGATACAAAGAAGGTCTTTAACTCCAGACATGTAAATGACTGCTTTTTCCAGGAAAAGTCTGAGAGGGCACTTCTGTTCATTCTTTGCTTTAGAATATACTGACAAAGATGTCCATGTATAGTGTGGAGAGAGAGAGGGAAAGAAAAATAGAAGAGAAAACTGGAGATATTCTCATTTCCTCCTAAATTGGGAGATATCCTGGCTTTCTAATTTATTAGTAGTGCTTAGGCTTTAGATATATGAATCTGCCTGTAAACACAAAATGCATTCCAAGTGAAATGGGCTGGGTCTTCGGTTGCATATTAATAAACTTATAGTTTCTGTTCTCATCTATTAGTGAAGATAACAGTAAGTAGAATTTATAAAATGAACATAAGTAAAAGGAAATGAATGAATTAGTGAAAGTCTTATTTCTTATTAGAGAATTGGATACTGTCTAAAATGTGCATTCAGCAACATTGGGACTTTTATTACTTTATTTATTCACCATGTATTAATTACTATTAATGGACTTGGAATTTAATATTAATAACATATGGTCTCTGCTTTCTGCATATCAAGAGAAATAAAATCTTATGTCTTCTAAAAGACATGGGTCCTTGTCTCTGATATGGAGGTAGAGGGGGAATGGTGACAGCAATAGAAATAAATTATATCGGAATTGAACAAAAAATTACAAGGGCAAAGGTGATAAAAAGACCTTCCCAGATGATGGAATATAACCTTCCTCTACTTCAGGAGAAACTTTTGCTGAGAAACAAGCAACTGCAGCAGCCAAGAACTGCTAGGCAGAAATTGCAGTGCAAAGCTAGGACATCTGTTTGGGAGTGTCATCTGCATGGGAGACATTAAAAGCAGGAAAATAAGGACAAGCTGAGCCAGAAAGATGCTAAATTTGCCATAACTCTGGAATCCAGGTATTAGTAAACAGAACTGCCTCTGGGAGTTTTCTCAAATTAGGAAAAAATATAATACTCTCCCAAGTCAATTTCATTTATTTTCTCTTACAATGAATCACCAATGCTGTGCCCCCTGGGAATCTTTGTAAAACCAGTAGATCCTCACAAAAAATCTTACAATCAAACGAAAGAGTAAAAGACACAAAATGGCTGTTAAGCAGAGTGAGCTTTAATAGGCAAGTAGTTGACTATCTCTAAAATGCCATTAGAAGCAATGTTATCTCTCATTTTCTCTGCCTTCCTACTTCTTGAACTAAAAAATAATAATAATAATAATAGTGAAGTGGAGGGATAAAGAGGATAATCTGTGCAATTAGAAAGCAAAGACAAACTTCCTTTTTTCCTTTGTCTCAATCATATATTTAATAAGCTTGCTTTCCACAGCCTTAGCCAAGTCATCAATCAACATGTTTAATAAAACAAGCCCATGGACAAAGCCTCAAGTTACAACGCCAGAGATTCTATTATTCAAGATAATTTAGATTCGGTTGTTCAACCAGGTGAGAATCTTACAATATTTCCGGTCAAAAGTGAAAAACTGATAAAGGAAGTAATCAACCTCTTGATCAGGCAAGTGATTACATGGATGTGATCTCGCTTATCAAGCTGCACTCTTCTTGTGGCTTTGTATGACGTACTTCAATGTAAAATTTAAAAAGTAATACCATGGTATTGCAAAATACAAAAAACAAAAGAAAGAAAAGAAAGCAATTACAATGGCCCTTTCCCAAAAAGGTCACTGACAAAAATGACACATTCTCCAAAAATAGGTGAGTATCATCAGTCCTATTAGAATGTTTGCATGAATCATACAACATTAGCTGTTTAACATTTTAGGAAATATGGGATGAATTATAAAGAAGGAAGAATTCCAAGAGAAAGGTCAAAGATAACCAGCTATCAATTGGGATCCCCATAAGGCCCTGGGAGACTAGCATGCACTCTATCAAAATTTCAGGGACTGCCTCTGAGAGTCACTTGACGAAGAAAGTGTTTGAGATGTGGCAATAAGAGTGAGACAGGTACCTGAATCCAACATCATATTTTCATTTCTTAAAGAGGAGATCATCAAGCCACAGAGTTCAAGGAATCTGTGGTGTTAAAGCTCAGACCCCATGTGGGACCGCTTTTGCCGGAAGGAAGGCAACTGAAGAACTAAGGCTTGTAGGAAGGCTTACAGAGCGTATTTTAACATGGCTTTCAGAATTGTTTGGAGGTGTGTGGAAGAAGACAGTTTATTTAAAAGTTGATCCATTTTGCTTTTAGAGAACAGTATAATTTCAGCAGCATCTGTGGGTCTCTGACCCCAAATGGCCACCGTGGTGTCTGAGTAAAAATAGAGTGGTACCTAAAGAGAGTGGAAAGCTCTTATATGTCATTTATTCAATTTTAAAAGCTGGAGGGCACTTCTGAAGTAAGCAGAGAGCCAGCTAACCACAACGTTGCTACAATTATTGTGACATGGCAACAGGGAAGAATCTATACTAAAACAAGATCAATAATTAATTTAGTGAGATTCTAACAAGGGAGCCTTGTATAATTAAATGTCCTTTATTGCAGAGTTTTTTCCTGACCCTAGAAGATAAGACCAAGAGAGGTGACAAAGAGAGGTAAGCAGATAAGCTAACTAGGTCAGTTGTCCCATTCTTATGTCAAATGTCTCCACAGACCTTATACTGGGCCACTCTTATTTCTAGAAAGTTAAGTGGCAAAGCCAAGGCTTGAAAGGAAATCCCCTTATTCTAAGGCCCACTGCTTTTTCCACTGCATCACTATACCTTAACTTGATCTTGCTAAAATAATAAAACATTTCTGAAGGAGTAAATCAGCCTAAGAAAATATATACAGAATTCACATCAATACAACAAATTATTACCATTAACTTTATCTAGCACTGTCCTAACCACCACCCCTTCAACCCTGAACATCTCCTGGACAATTTAATTTCCTAAGATTAAAAACTATATAAAAGTTGGCATTAGTTGTGTACCATCTATATGCCAGACACAGCGTTATTTGCTTTATGTATCTGATTATCACAGTCAGGTCTATTATAATCCCGGTTTATAAGCTAAGCCTGCTGAAGTTAAATGACACTCATAAGAGAATAGTGGAGACAGAGTTTGGTTGCTTGACTGTAGGATCCATGTTGCTAACCAGATCCTCACACCATCTGTTCTCACCCTCAATAAGACCCCTTCAGCCTGAGTACATCCATTGGTTATACTTCAAAATCAGCATAGATCACTGAACAAGTGAAATAAAAGTTAAAAACCACTTAAAACATTTTGTTAAAAACACAACTACTGTGCACTAATAAACGTAACTGCATACCTGGAATACAATCTATAAATACCTAACAATCCATTTTTTTTTTCATATAAAAGCATGTAGTTGTCAAGTTAGTACAGTTTGTATAGGTTTTAATGTTTACCTGTTGCATTTCTCAATGTAAAAGACAAAAAAAAGTGAGCTAAACAAATCACATGGATTGCAAAAATCAAACATCTGAGGCAGCATTAAAGCCACTGGAATGGATATGTATATCACCTTCCAAGATTATCATTCCTGCCATGACTGGCTTTAACAGCCTATGTGTTCTTCTAAATAAATGTCAATTTTTCTAAAACTACAAAATGATTAGCTGATAAATGTTTAAAGAAAAGTATATTTGGACACCAAGAAAAAAACCAGTCTAGTAATTTTCCATCAGATGACTTTTTCAAACCTTTATTTGTTCTCAGGTAATACAGAATGTTTTAGATTTTAAATTTCAGACTTGGCATGTCTGTACCTCAATGAGAAACACATTCCTTTGAAAGGAAAAGCTTTGTAGCAGAGTGAACCAAAAATATAACTATAATAAAAATTATACTTTCCTTTAGATAGAAATCTATGCCATACTTAGTTATCTGCATGGTGTGGTTTGATGCATACCAAAAAAAAAAAAAAAATACAAATTATAACAAAAAGCTTTTTGTCACTTTCTTGCCTCAGTGCCAAAATTGTTACCGTCAGTCACTTCTCTGGATTAGATAAAAGACAGCTGTCAATCAGCATTGTTGCCTTTGAGGAAAATAATAGCTGTTAGTTGTCAATAACAAATACCTAAGAGAGGGTTAAACTACAACATTAGCCCCCATGAGAATGAGACATAGCATATTTGAATATTGATGATAGTATTTAAATTTGGAAGCACAGAAATCAATAAACAGAAGTGAGTAAGTGCTACCGGGGAGACAGAACAGCATTAAAGACACTTAATTAATTGCTAATTTACTTTCAATTGTAGTTGTACTCTTAGATCTTGTCTACAACACAACCCACTTTTAGTTATTAATATTCAGTTAGGGTACTAGAAAAACCCACTTCTGAGATGATTACTATAATATTTAAGACAAGCAAAAAACTAGTTTCAGTATTAAATATCAGAAGTTTTCAAGTTCAATGAAATATTAAAGTTAGTATTAAAAATGAAATGTAAGACTATTGGAGACCAAAGTTTTCGCAAGAGATACCAATTGTTGTTAAGCTCTGTAATAGAGATACTAATGCTTGGCCTTTTAAGTTCTTGCCCAAACTGCATAAAAGAAATTCAGCTAGACTGCTAGAGAATTAAAAAAAAAAAAAAAAAGAATTAAAATAGGTATCCCTCTCAAACTTTGTCAGGGTAATAAAACACGTAGTTGAGGATAAGCTTTAAAACAAATGGTGAAAAACATAAGAAATGGTCAAGCATTTGTCCCTGAACTCCCTATCCCACTATTAAGAAATGTATGGGTAACATTTGTTCACAGGTGACTGATTCCAGAACATATTTCACTCTTGGAAGTCATAAAACATTTTTTCTCATTTTCCTGTAAGAGTTAGAGAATGGTTCTCTTATGCAATAAGTCAAAAAGAATGCAGATACCCTGCCAAAGAATGTTTCCAAGAAGATAGAAAACCAAACCACTGGTTATCAGAACAGGCTCTTTTAGCACATCTGACATTGTGATTGCTTTGTAAGTCCACATGGAAGGACATACCCAATGAAGAATGTAAGCTCTCTGTCCAGAAATAAAGACAAAGTGGTACCAAAAATCAGACATGGCAGTATCATCACTGACAGATAGAATGGGGGGAAAAATGCTTAGGAAAGCCGAGTTCCTTTCACACAAATAAGCTATTTGTTGTTGTGTTGTTGTTATTGATTCTAAAACCAGAAGGCTTGAGTCTACATTTTAATATAGCCTAAAAGTCTTTAATATAAATGTTCTAAGTGTATAACAGGAGCACCATGAAGAAAAAATACATAATTGTTTATAATGTTCTCATTTATTAGTAAGCTGTTTTTGTTGCTGTGAATCCTTGAACCAGGGAAGTATTTAATGAGCTCACTAATTAGAAAAATAAATACTTCCTGGTACAAGGAGTCACAGCAACAAATCTGTGTAAGATGCCAATGACCTATGCCCTATTTTCTGAAACAACATGCATTTCCACCCACATCTTTACAAAAGGAGCACAAGAAAAATTGTATCACAAAGAATATTAAATCTGTCAGAGACTTTGAAATCATGTAACATAGTTTTTCACAAATATAGGACCCAGGCCCTGGTGGTATACTTACAGAGCCTTATATAATTGAGTAACATTATAAGAAAATGACTGCCTTGCTTTGTTTTTTCCTCTGATTAATTCAAGGAAACAAATCTCAATTACTAATCTTTTTTAACAAAGGGAGAGCTGGCCTCAAGTTTAGAGCCTTCAGTAGGCAATGGCACCAAGCATTGTTTCAATGTATGTGTTCCTTTTTACAGGTGCCTGCTATTATATTTATAGCACTATTGCTCATTTCCCATTTACCGTAGTGACTTATAGTTTCCTAACTATATAAATGTACTTTAGAAAAAATAAGTGTTTTTATACTAGATGTGATCATTTATTTTAAAATGCTTCATTATAAACGGCAGGATTTGTATTTCAAAGTACCTATTTCTAATCTACATATCAGGAATCATTAATTAAAATTTGAAGTACTAATGACGACTCAACACCTAAGGAGAACTACACTTAAAAGATAGCATGTCCCTAATCAAAGCTATACCAAAGGCTTTGCTAATTAGTGTCAGGTATGTCAGAAATAATCTTTATTGCTCAAGTTTGTGTTCTTTAAAATAAGTGATCTGGGAATACTGTGCAGACCCCATCACCCTTGCATAAACCCTGAGAAGCCAAGTGTAGCACACAAGTTCAGGAGCACTTAAGATGAAAGCCATGTTGATCCTCCATCTTCCATTGCATGGAGAACCCCATAGCCTCATCTTATTACAAAGATGGCTGTTCCTGGCATCAGAACAACAGGATATCCCTTTTGGAGTAAACTTTCTTTCTAGGGCTAGTGTCCTTAAGTCAAAAGTGTAACTTCAAAAGTACTGAAGAGAATGGATGAGGACCTCTTTTGGTGCATAGTAGCTAATACCTTATTTCTTTAACAAAGGGAATAATTCTTTAATATTAATCCATACACTTTTTTTCTCACATTTTAACATATCTGGAATTGAATATATCTTAACATTTTGTAATTATGATTAGCAGTGTTTCTTTCACCCTCACTGTTCCATAATATGACTGTGTATCTTGCAGTAAATAGTGTCTTAGTTTTGGTGAAATACAGTAAATGCTTGTACATTTAACAGAATTTAGTCTGAGACTTTCACTCATTGTAATAAATCATCTGGTAAAAACAAGTTGTCATAAAGAGGAAAATATCCTTCATCAATGTGTTACTACTAGAAGAGTACCAATATTTACTGAAGAAATGTTTGCTGAATGGCCCAATTAGCTTTATTTTTGCGTCATAACAAAATTTGAAGAATTCAGTAAATAACACTAGAGTCTGCAAGTAGGTATAGAAAATATTAATAAATAAATGACGGAAGTTTGAGAAGCACTAATCTGGATAAATCCTACAAGTAAGCAAACTATGAACCAGAGAGGTTAAGAGATTTGATTAACATTATGAACTCAGTGGCAGAGCTTGTGAAATGACCAAAGTCCATTTAATTATTGTATGCTATATCCCAGTTACTTATTGTTCCATGACAGCTTATTTCAAAAGTCAGTGGTTGAAAATAGCAAACATTATGTCACTGTTTCTGTGCATTTAGAATTCAGTTGTGGCTTAGCTAGATGCTTCCAGCTTAGCAGTCTTTCATAAGTCAAGAAACTGGCCAATGCTGAGGCCTCATCTGAAGGCTGGACTGAGGGGGAATTAGCTTCCAAGTTCATTCACGTGGTTGTTTGAAGGAGTTTTAAATAATGCAGATATCCCCAAAGCCAATATATTTCTTGATGTCATATATCAAGACATATATATCATTATATAATATATTACATATATATTATATAATTATTTATTTATATATATATCATTATATATGGGGATATATATATGTATATATCCCCAAAGCCAATATATTTCTTGATGTCATATATCAAGACATATATCATTATAATAGACACTCAGCAACTTTACAGATTATACTGACTCTTTCAGATATTCAAAGATTAACATGGCCAACAAATTATGTATAAATTAATGTCTGTTATTATACATATTTAAGAAAAACACTAAAAGATTAATAGGACATTTTGGGGGTAACAGAAATATAGATGCTTTTTACTTTATATTTTTCTAAAGTTTTGAGGTTTTCTACAATACATGTAAAATTCAAGTTATTTTAATACATGAATTTTAATATTTCAAAACCCTTTAAAATTTAAGGCAAATTATGCTTTCATGTTTGCTTTAAAATGCATTACTTGCTGCTTTTAGGATTGTTTTTCTTGAAAGTTCAGAATTATATATCCTTGGATATATTTTTCCCTGAATAAGTCTAACACCTAAAGAGATTTTAACTCTGTTCCAAATCACAATTCATGCCAAGTTGCAGAAGCAGAAAAAAAGGTAGAAGAAAAGGCCAGTTCTTTTGGTCTTTTAAACAAGGTGACAAGGTCAAAAAACATGAGCAAATTATTTTCTTTTATAAGCTTGGCTTACTGGGCAGGCAGATCAATTCACAGCTTTCATTTCTGTCTTGCCACTTCTCACAGAAAAATGTGAGCTGCATAAAGAATCATTGTAAGGGGAAGCCTCTTTGCAGAATCTCCAAGTGCAGACATTTGGATGGCCATCCCCTATTCTTTCTCACCAGGCACAGCCCATTTTGAAGGTGGTGTTTGGTGTCTAATAAGCCCTGAAATGTTTTCTTTCCTCCCTGTGCCCCAGGGTTGGTTAATTATTAATGTGCCAGTTATTCTAGAGAATATGTCTTATCTGCTTGAAAGACAAGATTCAGGTCCAGTGTAAACTTGAAAAAAAAAAAAAAAACAAACCTTGAAATGATACTGAATTAGCCTGAGGAGACATTTTTGGAATGTGAATTATTTATATTTAAACAATAAAAACAGCTGCATAACTTTTTTTTAAGCAAGCACTGAGCTGTGATCTCACACAAAGAACTTGACATTTTTGTCCCTAACACATGATTTATGTTTTTTAAATCAAGATTGTTTACTTTATTAGCAGATCAGAAAGGCTTATTTTGTCTTAAATGTTTCCAGAATGTAGTTCTTTCTGAGGATCCCACTGCAGTAATATAAACTTGTACATATGTTCACTCACAATTATAAGCTTAGAAGAGATCATAATTCCATGACTTCATCACAGTGGCTTTCAGGGCTGGAATAGTAATTACAGCCATGTTCACTGTACTCATTATGCTCTTCATAAAAAATTCTGTACATAAAATAATAAACTTCTTCAAATTATTTTAGAAACAGGGTATTATATAAATAAATATACCAGAACCTAAGCGATTCATATTTACAGTTCAATGTATTATTTTTAGCAATTTATGGCAGCTTCCTTCAACTTAGCACCTCCAAACGAAAAATAGCATGTTGAAAGATGGCCAGGTAAAAGCAACTTTATGAAATCAAGCACAGCCATGAAGAAATCAGGAAGGCTAATTTTTACATAGATGTCAAATAAATAGGAAGTTCAGTAAGAAAATTTCTCAGATTGCTTATTTGTTGGCATTTGTATTATACATTAGAAACTCCTCCTAAGTCTTTGGACTTATAAAGTGGTCTTTTTCAAACTTGAGTACTTTCTCATATGAAAACTCTTACTAAAATATCAAGAAGTGGTACAATTGAAATATCTACAGATAAACAAAACCTATCTTTTTTTCTGTGTTTCCCCAATGCCGTATTTATGAAACCAAACATTTAATTAATCATGACTGTCATGATGATCAGTTATTAATAGAAGTTAGTATATTAAATCCTAATGTTTAATAAATGAGAAAAAGAAGAAAGAAGCATATTAACAGAGCACATAGAGAAAGAACTAATGGAGACATTTTGGTACAATGTTATTTAAAATACACTATCAAAGGTACATGTGGTATACAGCTATTTCTCAAACTTACTTGCCAAAAAATCTTCTGTTTATTATTATTATTATTATTATTATAATTATTTTTTTTCATTTGGCTTCTTGTGGGACTATATTCTAACAACAATTATTTGCTTGGCCAAACTTTAGTCAAGCTATGAACTTTCTCCTGGGCCTGCCTGTGCACACATACATAAAATCCAGTTTTAGCAAATAATACTGCTGCCAACAGAGTTTAGCAAGAATTATTCATCCTGGATATCTGATCATCCTCAATATCTCATTAAACTTTTTTCTCTGCTCACTCATATTAGCTAATCACCCTGGCCTGCCTTCAGCAGGAATCCTGTTAGATTGGTTCTGCCAGAATTTCCGCCAGACTTGGTATCTCTTCTTAAAAATTTTCTGACTCCCTGCTCTTTGGCTGTAAATCCCTACTTATCCCTGATGTCTTTGGAATGAAGCCCAGTTCTATACTGGGGTCACTCTTTCCCTATTGCAATAGTCCTGAATAAAATTTTCCATTGTCACTTTAATTTCTGCCTCTGATTTTTTTGACAGTCCTAAGAAATATGTTTGAAAAATACACCAATATTACCTGACAAAACTTATAGGGCAAGTTGGTACATTGTAGCCTGAAAGTCTACTCATTTGATAAAATTTAAGGTACTATTATGCACTCTTCTACAAGTAAGGACTAAGATGATCTTGTAATATATAGGCATTTTCCTTAAGGAGTTTCCAATGAACTGATCATTTCAGTTCTTTCAGCAATAAATTACTATCAGCTCCATATCCAAAGGGGCACATGTAGTAAAACAAATTAAACCTGTCTCTGAAGTAAAATATTAACATAATTCCTCTTCTGTAATGCTTTGCTCTCTTCACATAAGCAACCATTACTTCTCTAGACAGAGAAAAACTGAATTCTCCAAGAGTAGTTCTTACCAGCTTTACCAGCCCTAAGCATTAAAGCTGCATCTAAAGGAAACCTAGTAGACATATTTACCTGCAAAGCCACCTGGAGGCATTACTAACCCCAGAACTTTATGAAGATAACAGCAGAATTCTCAAGAATGATCATGCACATTGTAAAAAAAAAAAATGCTGCTTCTCTTCATAGTACCATCTTTTTATACTACCTAACAGAACTAAATATGTCTTCCATCACCTGCAAAATGTACAGAATCAGGGGACAAATGAGACATAAAATTCCCAGATTTTCATTTTGAAGGCACAGTCTAGCTGTATAATAGTAATATTTGAAGGAAAATGTGATACCATGGGAATTTATCACCACCTTTCACCCCAAAACTGGCTAAAATCCCTTAGGGCCTAGAAAGTGGAGGGCATCTTCTAGGTGCCCCAGGCAGAGCTCTAGTGAAAGATACATTTAGAGGAGTCCCAGAGTAAAAGAAGTGTGCAGGCTGCTTGCCTGGAGCTGCAAGGGTGGCAACCTTGCCAAAGTTACTCCTACTTCTATGATAAAGTGGGGACAGGATGGTTGCAGGGGAGCCTGGCCAGCTAGCTTATAGCCCAGCAAGTCTTTTGCGGTCCCATCTTAAAGTGGCAAGCAAAATAGCAAAGGAGCCTAATATAAGCTAAGAAACAATCTGTAGATCTGGAGAGGCCATGTCGTCAGGAGCAGAGCTCAGACAGGCAAACACAGGCATCTGACAGGTGCCAGCATGGATTGATAGTTCTGCCAAAGCTGGAGATCTTAGATGCTTTCATGAAGAGAAGAACAGGGAAATGAGAAAAGTAAAGTTGGTGAAACACTGGATGATGTCTAGGCTCACTTGGAATTGTCTAGATAAAGTTCCCTACTATCTAGCAGAATGAGGGCTAAGTGAGCTTAAATTGATAGGCAAGGAAAGGAGTTACGTTTTTCACATAGCCCTGTGAAAATAGTAGCCACTAAACAATGACCTATGGTATGTTTAGTAAGTTCTGTTATCAACCTCTAGTTCTTCCTTACCAGAAAACTGGTAACCACCCTAACCCAGAATAAGCAAGACAAAGAACTTACTCTTTTCTGGAATTTGTGACCCTTTCGTCCCCTGCTATCAGCACTGGTATGGCTGCTAAAACATTATTGCATTTCTAAGAAATCATCATTCACTTGTATATTTTCAAATCACAGTTTTTAAATGTTGAATTATCAGCAGATTTCTATGAAATTTTTGGCTTCCTGCCATTTTACTCAACAAAATATTGCCTGTGAGTATGCAATGCTGCAGCCTTATAATTTAACTAAACTAAATAACTTGGGTTTGTGTTTCTGAGGACTCTGTTCTCTTTGTTCTAGCAGAAATCTTGTGACTATTAGACAAAGGAAAAGAAATCATGAGTAACTCTAATGGAGACTCAAAAACTGTCACTTAAGGAGACTCACTAAGTACCTTCTGGGCTGTGGAAAGAGCGTGGGAAACAATAAATGAATCTGAGCTGAAAAGTAGACCTTTCATTGCATACTTATGTGAACGATGGAATTCTTACGCAGAACCGTTAAAAATTACTCCAGAGGTAGCAGTCAAGGAAGCTGATCATACCAACCTCTAAAGACAGTTACCACTTTATATTGTAATCAGTGATTTCCTTGCCTATTTTTTAAACTAAATTAACAGCTCCTTGAAAGCACGGACAATGTCTTCATTATTGTCATTATTAATCTCTACAACAATGCTTAGGACATAATAATCAATATTCATGAAAAAAATAAAATAAATTTTTAATTATTATATTAATAGACATCCAGCTGTGTGTAAAATATACATCATCAATCAGAACCACAAATTAATCATTCTTTCTCATATCCTGCTCTATGTTTAAATGAGATCATTTCACCAAAATTTGGAACTTCCTCCAATCATTAAGAAGAAACCACAACATCCATTTGAAGACAAACAGGAAACCACCTCTAAATCTGTTTGTGGCTAGTGAAATGTTTCCATTTAAATGGAAATTCTTCCATATATAGCCAGGTTAACTAATTTGAGTTCAGACTTAAGTCAGCAAGTGATGTCACTACCTCTTTTTACATTTTAAGTGTTTCATATGTATTTTTCCATATTAACCTAAAAGAGAGAATGTTAAGATTCAAAGTAGTAGTCAGCCCCCAGTAGACTAATAACCCAAGCATTGTTTGCATGTGATTTGTATATTTAGAATTCTTTTCATTCACCTTATCGAATTTAATCTTATCAACGTTTTTATGATTTAGAGAGCTTCTCATATTTCATATAATAGATGAATAAACAGGCTCAGGGAATTGTTCAAGGTGACATGGCTTTTAAATGGTAAAACCCAGGTCTTCTAACTCTATAGCACACTAACTCTATCTCCTACACCAGCACGCTGTCTTTTATGAAGACAAATATGTCATTTTGGACTGTTTTGCCTATAAAAATAAAATTCTTTTGTTTCACATGAAGATGCATTTGACATTCTCGATTATGATTGTTAATCAGTGACACTAAAGAAGAAAAATCAAGTGTAACTTCTGTGTGCCTGTTAAAATGTGTAGACCATAAAGATACATCTTATAGTAATGTATTTTCCTGAGAAGATAAATGAGTTTGTAGATGCATTATCTCATTTCCTGTGGGAAAGCTTTTTCATCCTACTCTGAGCACAGACTGGGATATGGAGCCAGCATGTAGCTCCTGATGGAATCCTGGCAGAAGAGTTTTGGCTTCACAATAGCTTTCTATCACCCACAAACACTAAGAGAATTTGCAAATATGCCTTGGAGATCTAACGAATGCAAAAGTGTAATAAATCATAAATTGTCTTTTTTTAAATTATTGCACTGACCAGGTGCGGTGGCTCAAGTGTGTAATCCCAGCACTTTGGGAGGCCACGGCAGGTGGATCACCTGATGATGCAAGGTTCTTTGAACTGACTGCACCATGGGCCACACCCTAATTAAGCCATTGTGACCCCGTGACCTGCACATACACCTCCAGATGGATTCCGGGACCCAGAAAGTCTGAATCAACCTTGTGACACTAGACCCTGCAGCCTCATTAACTGACCTTGCAACATTTTGCCATTGTTCCTGCCTCAACCGTTCTTCCCTCAACTGATAAATCAACTTCATGACACTGGATCTTGGACCTTGTGACAACCCCCCAGTAATATCTACCCGACTTACAAAAACCACCCTAAACTGTAACTTCTTTAACTTTCCACTGCCTACCCCAAACCTATAAAACCAACTCCTATCCCACCGCCCTACACTGACTTTCTTTGGACTCAGCCCACCCGCACCTGGATGAATACACAGCCTTGTTTCTTACACAAAGCCTGTTTAGGTGGTCTCTTCATTCAGAGTGCACCTACCAGTTGGGAGTTCAAGACCAGCCTTACCAACATGGACAAACCCCATCTCTACTAAAAAATACAAAATTAGCTCACACCTGTAATCCCAGCACTTTGGGAGGCTGAGGCGGGTGAATCACAAGGTCACCAAATCGAGACCATCCTGGTCAACATGGTGAAACCCCGTCTCTACTAAAAATACAAAAAATTAGCTGGGCATGGTGGTGCGTGCCTGTAATCCCAGCTACTCAGGAGGCTGAGGCAGGAGAATTGCCTGAACCCAGGAGGTGGAGGTTGCGGTGAGCTGAGATCATGCCATTGCACTCCAGCCTGGGTAACAAGAGCAAAACTCCGTCTCAAAAAAAAAATACAAAATTAGCCAGGTGTGGTTGTGTATGCCTGTAATCCCAGCTACCCAGGAGGCTGAGGCAGGAGAATCCCTTGAACCCAGGAAGTGGAGGTTGTGGTGAGCCGAGATCGGGCCATTGCACTCCAGCCTTGGCAACAAGGGCAAAACTCCATCTCAGAAAACAAAATAAAACAAAAAAGAAACCACACAGTCTTTTATTTTATGAACAACCTTGACTTTTTTTTAATTCATATAAATAATTTGGCCATAAATTGATGAGGAAAAGGGAGAAGATATTAATTTTTTTATTCCTAGTATATTGCCTAGTTTCTGGCATAGAGGTGCTTCATAAGGGCATAAATTCAGTATAAATGTACATGTAAAATATTATTTATTATGAAGAAAACCTCCCACTTTCCCACTTGCCTTCTAAAGAAGATTATTTGATGATCAGTGTGGTAGGTATGAGGATACAGAAACAATGAAGAAAAGCTTGAGAAAATATAAAGATATAAATATTTGATAAGAATCTCACGAAGCAGAGCAAGATAAAATGAAACTGGAAAACCTGCGATGATGAGTTTCAATAGAAAAAGAAGACAGAGGCCAAAACAGAACTTGGAGAGGGATGGAACAAGAACTTTTAATGGCTTGGTTTTAGAAGGGTTGTTTTATTACATATGACACTACATTCTGCATCACCCAGAAAATCTTTAGTAAATTAGATGTCATATCCTAACACTGTGAAATTAGACTTGTTTGGGAGACATGTACAGATATTCTAAGTTTACTTCAAGTAGGGCAAAGAAGTTGCTTAGATCTGTTTCCACCAGTTTAGCTTAGTTTATAGGATCTTTTCATCTGTGTAAATTCATAGACTTTTAGAATAAGAAAGATCCTCAGATTTCCTTATCTAATCTTCTAGCTGTACAGAAGAGGAAGCTGGAACACAGAAACATTTAACTTTTACTCTCTTTCATCAGATCCAAGTGTCATTGAAATGCACCATTTTTATTATATCACAAGGAAACAGAATACTATTAATCTATACAAAACTTTGTATTATTTAGAACTTTATATTATAGCAATTTATTGTAAAAATAAACATTTTGTAATTAAAAAGTGGCATAATAAAGAATAAACTACTATAGATTAAAATAAACAAGACATTTTAACCAATTATAATATGTGAACCTTATTTAAAACCTGATTCCAACAAATAAAGTATAAAAATTAATTTTTCATGCCACTCCCTTTTTAATAAATGGTGCTAGGATAACTGACTAGCCATTTGTAGAAGATTGAATCTGGACCCTTCCTTACACCATATACAAAAATCAACTCAAGATGACTTAAAGACTTAGATGTAAAACCCAATTCTATAAAAACTCTGGAAGAAAACCTCGAAAATATCATTCTGGACATAAATCCTTGCAAAAATTTCATGACAAAGATCCCAAAAGCAGCTGCAATGAAAGCAAAAATAAATGGGGCCTAATCAAATTAAAGAGCTTCTGCACAGCAAATGAAACTATTAAGAGAGTAAATATTTCCAAACCGTGCAACCAAATAGGTCTCATATCAAGAATGTATAAGGAACTTAAACAAATGAACAAGCAAAAAACAAAAAAACCTTATTAAAGAGTGGGCAAAGAACATTAACAGGCACTTTTCAAAGGAAGACATACATGTGGACAACAAACATATGAAAAAAATGCGCAACATCACTAATTACTTGAGAAATGCAAATTGAAACCACAGTGAGAGATGTGGAGCAAGATGACAGAATAGAAAACTCCACCAATCATCCTCCCACAAGGACACCAAGTTAAAAACTACCTACAGAGGGGCCAGGCATGGTGGGTCACACCTGTAATTCCAGCTCTTTGGGAAGCCAAGGTGGGCAGATCACAATGTCAGAAGTTCGAGATCAGCCTGGCCAGCATGGTGAAACCCCATCTCTCCTAAAAATATAAAAATTAGCCAGTCATGGTGGTGCATGCTTGTAGTCCCAGTTACTCAGGAAGCTAAGGCAGAAAAATCACTTGAACCCAGGAGGCAAAGGTTGCAGTGAACCGAGATCACACCACTGCACTCCAACCTGGGTGACAAAGTGAGACTCTGTCTCAAAAACAATAAATATAAAAAATGAAAAAACTACATACACAGAAAAGAAACATCTTCATAAGACCCAAAAGTCAGGTGAGTACTCATGTTCATGGTTTTAACTTCTTATTGCTGAAAGAGGCATCGAAGATATAGATAAAACAAGTCTGAAATTATGGATGCTACCCCTTTTCTACCCCTGGCAAAATCTACATGATATAGAGAGCTTCTCTGGGCACTGGAGTAGGAAGAACACAGCAATTGTGAGGCACTGAACTCAGTGCTGTTCAGTTGAAGTGGAAAGGAAAACCAGACCAAACCCAGCTGATGCCCAACCACAGAGGGAACATTTAAACCAGCCCTAGCCAAGAGGAATCACTAATCCCAGAGGTCCACAGTTGAGTGCCCACAAACCTCACTACCAAGGGCCAAAGTGCTATCAGTATCTAAGTAAATTTGAAAAGCAGCCTAGGCCATAAGGACTGCAACTCTTAGACAAGTCCTAGTACTTCACTAGCCCCAGAGACACTGGACTGTGAGGGCATGCAACATATTAAGATACCAGCTGGGGTAGCCAATAGAGTGTTGGCATCACTCCTACTCCAACCCCAGGATGCACAGCTTGTGGCTCCAAAAAAAGACCTCTTCCTTCCACTTGAGGAGAGGAGAGGAAAGAGTGGGGAGGACTTTGTCTTGCATCTTGGATACCTGCTCAGCCACAGGAGGAGAGGGCACACGTAAGAGACATGAGGTCCCTTGTTTCAGGCCCTAGCTCCCAGATGATATTTCTAGACACATCCTGGGCCTGAAGGGAACCTGCTGCCTTGGAAGAAAGGACCCAGTTCTGCCAGGATTCATCACCTGCTAAATGAAGAGCCCATGGGCCCTGAACAGCACAAAACCCAGATACTACATCCAGGGCCTTGGGTGAGCCTCTGAGACTTGCTGACTTTAGGTGAGGGTTAGCACATTACCAGCTGCTGTGGTTTTGGTGAAAAAATGTCTTCTGCTTGAGAAAAGCAAAGGGAAAAGTAAAGGGGACTTTGTTGCACACCTTAGATACTACTATAGCCACAGTGGTTTAGAGCATCACGCTGACTCTTGGGGTCCCTGATTCCAGGATTTGACTTTTGGATGGGAATTCTGGACCTTCCCTAGGCCAGACGGGAGCCCATTGCCCTGAAGGCTGAGTCCCAGGCCAGGCAGAATTCACCACAAGCTGACTTCAGAGACCTTGGACCTTAAGGGAACATTGACCGTAGTCTGGCAGTACTCCTCATGGCCTAGGGTAGTGATGGCTATGGGTTGAGGATCCTCTTACTTTAGAAGAGAGAAGGAAGAATGGCAAGTACTGCATCTTGTGATTTGAGTGCCAGCTCAGCTGCAATATGATAGAAGGCAGACTTCTAAGATTTCTGACTCTAGTCCTTGACTTACTGGTAACACTTCTGCAGCCACCTAGGGCATGGAGGACATCATCACCCTGAAGAGAAGGACATAGCCTGGTTGACTTTGCTGATAGTAGAGCCCCAGGGCCATAAGAAACCATAGGCAATAGACCAGAAGTGGTTATAGCAGGCCTTGTGCGATACACTGTGCTGTGCTGGCTTCACGTGTGACCCAGCACAGCCATAGTGGTGGTGGCCACAAGGGTGCTTGTGTTACTCCAACTCCATCTTTAGGTGTCTCAGAACAGAGACTCTCTATGTTTGGGATAAAGAAAGAAAGCAGAACAAGAGGCTCTGCCTGGTAATCCACAAATTCTTCTGGATCTCATCCAAAACCATCAAAGTGGTACCTCTATGAGTCTGAGAGCACTATTGGGCTTGGGGTGCCCTTTAAAGCAGATACAGTTTAAATTACAACACCCAAGTCCATTCAAATATCTGGAAAGCCTTTCCAAGAAATATGGCTACAAGTAAGCCCAGACAGTGAAGACTACAATAAATACCTGAATCTTCAATGCCCAGACACTGAAGAATATCTACTAGCATCAATGCCATCCAGGAAAACATGACCTCAGCAAGTGAACTAAATAAGGCACCAGGGAGCAGTCTTAGAAAAATAAAGATACGTGAGCTTTCAAACAGAGAATTCAAAACAGCAGTGTTGAGTAAACTCAAAGAAATTCAAGGTAATACAGAAAATGAATTCAGAATTCTAGCAGATAAATTTAACAAAGAGATGAAAATAATTTAAAAGAACTAAACAGAAATTCTGGATCTGAAAAATGCAATAGGCGTACTAAAGAATTCATCAGAAACCTTAAAAAGAAAAACTGGATCAAGCAGAAGAAAGAATTAGTGAGCTTGAAGACAAACTATGTGAAAATGCACAGTTAGAAGAGATAAAAGAAAAAGAAATAAAAAGCAAGCACACCTACAAGATCTAGAAAATCTTAAGAGGAGGTAAAAAGACAGGGGTAGAAAGTTTATTCAAAAGGATCATAACAGAGAATTTCCCAAATATAGGATATATGGCAATATCTAAGTACAAGAAGGTTACAGAACATCAAGCAAATTTACTGCCCCCTCACCTAAAAAAAACCTACCTCAAGGCATTTAATAATTGAACTCCCAAAGGTCAAAGATAAAGAAGGGATCCTAAAAGCAGAAAGAGAAAAGAAAAAAATAATATACAAGGAGCTCCAATATGTCTGGCAGCAGACTTTCCAGTAGAAACCTTACAGGCCAAACGAGAATGGCATGATACATTTAAAGTGACAGAGGAAAATAACTTTTACCCTAGAATAGTATATCTGGTGAAAATAGCCTTCAAGCATAAAGGAGAAATAAAGATTACCTCAGAAAAAAAAAAGCTGAGGAATTTCATCAATACCAGACCTGTCCTACAAGACAGGTAAAAAGAGAGTATTTCAATCAGAAAGCAAAGGACATTAATGAACAATAAATAATCACCTGAAGGTACAAAACTCACTGGCAGTAGTAAGTACACAGAAAAACAGAATATTATAACACAGTAACTGTGATGTGTAAACTACTGTGGTTCTAAATAGATTATATTGTGAGCCAATCAAAAACAGTAATTATAACTTTTCAAAATACAGTATGATGTGATATAAACAGAACCAAAAAGTTAAAAAGCTGAGGAATAAAGTTAAGGCATAGAGTTTTTGTTAGTTTTATTTTTGCTTGTTTCTTGATGCAAATAGTGTTAAGTTGTTATCAGGTTAAAATAATGAATTATAAGATAGTATTTGCAAGCCTCATGGTAACTTCAAACACAAAACATAAAAAGTAAGAAACTGTATCACCAGAAAATATCACCTTCACTACAGGAAGACAGGAAGGAAACAAAGAAGAAACAGAATATCAGAAAATAAATAACAAAATGGCAGGAGTAAGTCCCTACTTATCGATAATAACACTAAATGTAAGTGGACCAAACTCTCTGATCAAAAGACATCCCATGGCAGAATGAATTAAAAAAAAATAAAGACTCATTAATCTGTTGCCTAAAAGAAACACACTGCACCTATAAAAATACACATATACTGGAAATAAAGGAATGGAAAAATATATTCCACATAAATGGAAACCAATAAAACAGTAGGAGTTGCTATACTTATAGCAGACTAAACAGAATGCTAGAAAAAAAATCTTGAAAAGACAAAGAAGGTCACTATATAATGATAAAGGTGTCAAATCAGCAAAAGGATATAACAATCTAAAATACATATGCACCCACCACTTGAGCACCCAGGTATATAAAGAAAATATTATTGAAGCTAAAAAGAGAGATAGGCCCCAACACAGTAATAACTAGAGACTTAAACACCATACTTTCAATACTGGACAGATCTTCCAGACAGGAAATAAAAACAGAAACATCAAACTTAATCTGCACCACAGACCAAATGAATCTAATAGATATTCACCAAACAATTTCATCCAGAAGTTGCAGAATACCTATTCTTTTCCTCAGTACATGGATCATTTTCAAGGATAAAACCGTATGTTAGGTCACAAAACAAGTTCTAAAACATTTTTAAAAACTGAAATAATATTAAGCATGTTTTCTGATTATAATGGAATGATTACAAATTAATAAGAGGAAGTTTGGAAACTAAACATATACATGGAAATTGAACAATATGTTCCTCAATGACCAGTGGGTAAATAAAGAAATAAAGAAGAAAATGAAAAAATTTTATGAAACACAAGATAATGAGAACACGACCTACCAAAAACTAATGGGGTACACCAAAAGCAGTACTAAGAGGGAAGATAGGTGTCCATACCAGAAGACAGGAAACACTCGAAATGAACAATCTGATGGTGCATTATAAGAACTAGAAAAGCAAGAGAAGACCAAACCCAAAACTAGTAGAAGAAAACAAATAAAGAATGGAGTAGAAATAAATGAAATGGAAATAAAAACAAAATTCAAAACATCAATGAAATTAAAAGTTGGTTTATTGAAAAGTTCAATAAAACTAACAAACTTTTAGCCAGACTAAGATACAAATAGAGAACACACAAATAAATAAAGTCAGCAATGAAAAAAGAAGACATTACAAGTGATACTGCAGAAATTGGAAGGATCATTAGTGGCTACTATGAGCAAATACATGCCAATAAACTGGAAAATCTAGAATAGATGAAAACATTCCTAGATATACACAACCTACCAAGATTGAACCAGGAAGAAATCCAAAACCTGAACAGACCAAAAACACATAACAATATTGAATCCATGATAAAAAGTCTTCTGGTAAAGAAAATTTCTGGACCTGACTGCTTCACTACTGAATTCTACCAAACATTTAAAGAACTAAAACCAATCATATTCAAAATATTTCAAAAAATAGAGGAAGACAGTATACCTCCTAACTAATTCTATGAAACCAGTATTGCCTGATACACAAATCAAAGACACATCAAAAAAGAATATTACAGGCCAAGATCACTGATAAATATTAATTCACAAAACTTCAAGAAAATGCTACCAAACTGAATTCAACCATACATTAGATCACTCATGGTGACCAAGTGGGATTTATTGCTGGGATGCAAGGATGGTTCAACACATGCAAATCAATCAAGGTGATACATCATATCAACAGAAGAACAAAACTTATATGATCATTTCAGTTGATGCTGAAACAGCATTTAATAAATTTCAGCATCTCTTCATGATAGAAATCATCAAAAAACTTGGTATAGAAGAAACATAACTCAACATAATAAAAGCCATATATGGCAGGCCTACAGCTAGTATTACACTGAATAGGGGAAAAAAATCAAAGCCTTTCCTCTTACATCTGGAATATGTCAAGAATGCCCCCTTTCACCACTGTTGTTTAACATAGTACTGAAAGTCTTAGCTAGAGCATTCAAACAAGAGAAACAAAATAAGGGGCATCCAAATTGGAAACAAAGAATACAAATTATGTTTCTTTGCAGGTGATATGATCTTAGATTTGGAGAAAACTAAAAACACCACGACAAAACTTTTCAAACTGATCAACAAATTCAGTCAAGTTGTAGGATACAAAATCAACATACAAAAATCAGTAGCATTTCTATATGTCAACAGTGAACAATCTGAAAAAAAAAAAAAATGACAGTACTCCCATTTACAATAGTCACAAATAAAATTCAATAACTAGGAATTAACCATAAAAGTGAAAGATCTGTATCATAAAAACTATAAAACAATGAGAGAAATTGAACAAGACACAAAAAATTGGAAAAACATTCTATGTTCATGGACTGGAAGAATCAATATTGTTAAAAAGTCCATACTGCCCAAAGCAATCTACAGATTCAACGCAATTTTTATAAAAATACAAATGACATTCTTCACAAAAACAGAAAGAGCAATTCTAAAATTTAAATGTAACCATAAAAGACCCAGAGTGGCCAAAGCCATCCTGAGCAAAAAGAACAAAACTGGAAGAATGACATTACCTGACCTCAATTATACTAAAAAGCTACAGTAACCAAAGCAGCATGCTACTGACATAAAAACAGACATATGGACCAGTGGAACAGAATGGATAACCCAGAAACAAGTCCACAAACCTACTGTGAACTCGTTTTTGACAGAGGTGCCAAGAATATACACTGAAGAAAAGATAGTCTCTTCAATAAACGGTGCTGGGAAAACTGGATATCAATGTGTAAAGACATGAAACTAGACTCCTGTCTCTCATCATATACAAAAATCAAATCAAATAAATTAAACAATTAAATCTAAGACCTTAAACTATGAAACTACTACAAGAAATCACTGGGGAAACTCTCCAGGACATCAGTTTCTTGAGCAATACCCTACAAGCACAGGCAACCAAAGCAAAAATAGACAAATGGAATCACATCAAGCTGACAATCTTCTGCACAGCAAAGGATACAATCAACAAAGTGGAGAGACAACCCACAGAAAGTGAGAAAATATTTGCAAACTGACAAGGCATTAATATTCAGAATATATAAGGGGCTCAAACAACTGTTAAAAAAATGGAATAATCCAATAAAAAAGTAGGCAAAATATTTGAATAGACATTTATCAAGACCTACAAATGGCAAACAGGCATATGAAAAAGTTCTCAACATCACTGATCATCAGAAAAATGCAAATCAAAGTTACAATGCAGTACAATCACACCCTAGTTAAAATAGCTTATATCCAAAAGATAGGAAATTACAAACGCTGGTGAGGATGTGGAGAACAGAGAAGACTTGTACACTGTTGGTGTGAATGTAAATTAGTACAACCACTATGGAGAACACTGAAATTTCCTTAAAAAGTGAAAAATTGAGCTAGCATATGATCCAGCAACCCCACTGCTGTGTATATACCAAAAGTAAGAAAAGCAGTATACTGATGAGATATCCACACTGCCATGTTTGTTGCAGAACTGTTAACAACAGTCAAGGTTTGGAAGCAACCTCTGTCCATCAACAGATGAATACACAAAGAAACGGTGGGACATATACATAAAAGAGTTCTATTTGGCATTAAAAAGTATGATATCTAGTGATTTGCAAGAACAAAGATGGAACTGGAGATTATTATGCTATGTGAAATAAGCTAGGCACAGAAAGATAAACATCACATGTTCTTACTTATTTGTGGGATCTAAAAATTAAAACAATTGAACTCATGGACACAGAGAGTAGAAGGAGGGTTATCAAAGACTGGGAAGGATAGTAGGAGGCTGGGTGCACAAAGTTGGGGATGGTTAATGGGTAGAAAAAAATGAAAAAGACCTACCATTTAATAGCATAATAGGGTAACCATAATCAATAATAATTGTACATTTTAAAATTACTTAAAGGATATAATTTGATTAACTGTAATTCAAAAGATAAATGCTTGAAAGAATGGACATTGTATTTTCCATGATACATCTATGTCACAATGAATATGTGTATTAAAATATCTCAGGTACCTCATAAATATATATGCCTATAATACTCCCAAAATTAAAAATAGTAAAATGAGAAAGGAAAATGGAGACATAACAACCAAGACCACAGAAATACAAAGAATCATCAGAGGCTACTATGAACAAATTTAAATACCTAGAAGAAATAGATAAATTCCTGGACACATACAACCTACCAAGATTAAACCAGAACAAATGGAAAACCTCAACAAACCAATAATGAGTAACAAAACTGAAGCCATGATAAAGTCACCCACCGAAGAAAATCCTGGGACCTGATGCCTTAGCTGCTGAATTTTACCAAATATTAAGAGAATAACAAATAACAATTCTAGTTAAATTCTTCTAAAAAAGGGAATACTTTCCAACCCATTCTACAAGGCCAGCATTACCTGATACCAAAACCAGAAAAGGAAACAATAAAAACAAGAAAACTACAGGCCAATATTCATAATGAATATAGATGTAAAAATCTCAACAAAATATCAGCAAGCCAAATTTAAGTGAACATTAAAAAGATCACTCATTGTGACTAAGTGGGATGTATCTCAGAGATGCAAGGATAGTTCAACATAAGCAAATCAATAAACATGGTGCATCACATTAATTGAATAAGGAACAAAAACATATGAGCATTTTAATAGATGCTGAAAGAAATTCAATAAAATACAAAATTTCTTTATTATAAAAACCTTCAACAAACTGAGTTAGAAGACATATCTCAAAATAATAAAGGCCACATATCACAATTTCATAGCTAACATTGTAATGAATGGAAGGAAATTGAAAACTTTTGCTCTCAGATCTGGAATAGGACAAGGATGCCTACTTTCATAACTTTTTCAACATAATACTGGTAGTCCCAACCAGAGCAATTAGGTAAGAGAAAAAAATAAATGGCATCAAAATTGGAAAAGGGAAAGTCAAATTAGCCTTGTTTATAGACATAATCTTATACTTAGCAAAACCTAAAGACTAACAAAAACTGTTATAACTGAATTTTTAAAAATTCAATAAAGTTTCAGGGCCAAACACAGTGGCTCACACCTGTAATCCCAACACTCTGGGAGGCCAAAGAGGGCAGATAACCTGAGGTCAGAAGTTCAACACTACCCTGACCAACATGATGAAACCCCATTCCAACTAAAAATACAAAATTAGCCACTATGATGGCACACGCCTGTGGTCCCAGCTACTTGGGAGGCTGAGGCAGGAGAATTTCTTGAACCTGGGAGGCAGAGGTTGCAGTGAGCTGATGTTGCACCACTGCACTGAGCCCGGGCAACAAGAGCGAAACTCTGTCTCAAAAATAAGTACCTAAATAAATAAACAGTAATGTTTCAGGATATAAAATATACATATGAAAATCAGTAGCATTTATATATGCTAACAGTAAACAATCTGAAAAAGAAATTGAGAAGTCAATCTTATTTATAACAGCTACAAAGAATATAAAATATCTAGAAATCAATTTAACCAAAGAAGAAAATATATCTATACAAAGAAAGCTACAGAACACTGATGAAATAAATTGCAGAAAATACAAACAAATGGAAAGAGATCTCATGTTCATGAATTGGAAGAATTAGTATTGTAAAAATAACAAAACATTAGGCAAATGCTGCAGAACATTGGTTTGTGTCAAGAATTTTTTTGTATGTAAGACCTCAACAGCATAGGCAACCAAAGCAAAAACAGACAAATAAGATTTCATCAAGCTAAAAACTGTTGCACGGCAATGGAAATCATCAACAAAAAGACAAGACAAACAATAAGAGAAAAACATATGAAATACATAGTCTGAAAATTCAAACTATCAATCTGAGAAAGAATAACCAAAGAATCTAAGAACCTCATTCAATGCAATAACAAAAATAATAATAATTTAATCTAAAAATGGGTAAAACCAAAGTAATATACAGATTCAATAATATTCTTACCAAATAACATCATTTTTTCACAGAATTAGAAAAAATATTAATATTCATATGGAACCAAAAATAGTCCAGATAGCCAAAGCAATTATAAGCAAAAAGAATAAAGCTGGAGGTATCACATTACCTGACTTCAAACTATGCTATACAGCTACAGTAACCATAATAGCACAGTACTGCTGGTTAGCTATACTCAGAAGAATGGAACTCGACACCCCTACCTTTCAAAACATAAAAAATTAACTGAAAGATTATTGGTACCAAAACAGAGACATAGACCAATGAAACAGAACAGTGGCCTCAGAAATAATGCCACACACCTACAACCATCTGATCTTTGACAAACAGGACAAAAACAAGCAATGAGGAAAGGATTCCCTATTTAATAAATGGTGGGAAAACTGGCTAGCCATATGCAGAAAGCTAAAACTGGATCCCTTCCTTAAACCTTATATAAAAATTAACTCAAGATAGGTTTAAGATTTAAATGTAAGACCTAAAACCATAAAAACCCTAGAAGAAAACTTAGGCAATACCATCTAGGACATAGGCATGGACAAAGACTTCGTGACTAAAACACCAAAAGCAATGGGAGAAAAAAGCCAAAATAGACAAATGGGATCTAACTAAACTAAAGAGCTAATGCACAGCAAAAGAAACTATCATCAGAGTGAACAGGCCACCTACAGAATGTCAGAAAAATTTTGCAGTCTACCCATCTGACAAAGGGCTAACATCCAGAATCTACAAAGAGCTTAAACAAATTTACAGAAAAAAAAAACCCCATTAAAAAGTGAGCAAAAGATATGAACAGACACTTCTCAAAAAGAGACATTTATACAATCAACAAACATATGAAAAAGTGATCATCAGTAGTCATTAGAGAAATGCAAATTAAAACCACATTGAGATACTATCTCACGCCAGCTAGAATGGCGATCATTAAGAAGTCAGGTGACAAAAGATGCTGGACAGGATATGTAGAAATAGGAACACTTTTACACTGTTGGTAGGAGTGTAAATTAGTTCAACCATATTGGAAGACAGTGTGGTGATTTCTCAAGGATCTAGAACTAGAAATACCATTTGACCCAGCAATCCCATCACTGGGTATATACCCAAAGAAATATAAATCATTCTATCATAAAGACACACACACATGTATGTTTACTGCAGCACAGTTCACAATAGCAAAGATTTGGGACCAACCCAAATGCCCATCAATGATAGACTGGATAAAGAAAATGTGGCACATATACACCATGGAATACTCTACAGCCATAAAAAAGGATGAGTTTAGGCCCTTTGCAGGAACACAGATGAAGCTAGAAACCATCATTCTCAGCAAACTAACACAAGAACAGAAGATTAAACACTGCATGTTCTCACTCATAAGTGGGAACTGAATAATGAGAACACACAGACAGAAGGAGGGGAACATCATACACTGGGGACTGTCAGGGGGTGGGGAGGGATAGCATTAGGAGAAATACCTAATGTAGATGACAGGGTGATGTATGCAACCAACCACCATGGTACATGTATACCTATGTAACAAACCTGCATGTTCTGCACATGTATCCCAGAACTTAAAGTACAAACAAACAAAAAAAAGAATTCAAAAAAAAAAAAAAAGAAAGAAAAAACAGACAGATGCTGGCAAGGCTGTGGAGAAAAGGGAATAATTATATAACTGTATAATTATACAGTTAGGGAAAAATGTAAATTAGCTTGGCCACTGTGGAAAACAGTTTGGAGATGTCTCAAATAACTTAAAACAGAACTATCAGTTGACCCAGCAATCTCACTACTGGGTATATATCCAAAAGAAAATAAATCACTGTACCAAAACAACACCTGCACTCATATGTTCATCACAGCACTATTCACATCAACTAAGAAATGGAATCAACCTAGTTGTCCATCAATGATGAACTGGATAAAGAAAATGTGGTACATATACACCATGAAATACCAGTCATAAAAAAGAAGAAGATCGTGTCCTTTGTAGCAACATAGATGCAACAGGAGGCCATTATCCTAAGTGAATTCACACAGGAACAGAAAGGCAAATACTGCAGGTCCTCACTTCTAAGAGAGCTAAACACTGGATATTCATGGACCTAAAATGACAACAGTATACACTGGGGATCACTAGAGGGGAACAGAGGGAGACAATGTTTAAAAAGCTAAATATTGGGGATTATGTTCAATACCTGGATGATGGGATGATTAATACCACAAAGCTCAGCATCATGCAGTATAGCCCTGTAACAAACCTGCAGATGTACCCTCTGAATCTAAAACCAAAGCTGAAATTATTTGTTAAAATCATAATAGTATAAAATACTAAAAGTAAAATAAAAATGGGCAGAAACTCTGAATAGATTTTCTCAAAAGACATATAAATAAGCAACAGGTAATATGAAAAATGGCTCAGTATCACTAATCATTAGAGAAATACAAATTAAAACCAAAATGAGATATTATTTCACCCCATTAAAATGGCATTTATCAAAAAGAGGGATAACAAATGCTGGCAAGGATGTTGAGGGGGACCCTCATACAGTATTTGTGGGCATGTAAATTAGTACAGCTCCTTTGGAAAACTCTGTGGAAGTTTCTCAAAAAAACTGAAAATACAACTCCCTTATGATCCAGCAATTTCACCACTGGGTATATATCCAAAAGAAAGGAAATCAATGTATTAAAGAAATATTTACACTCCCATGTTTGTAGCAGCACTATTCACAATAGCCAAAATATGGAATCAATCTAACTGCCCTTCAAGGGATGAATGAATAAAGAAAATGTGGTATATATACAACATAAACATTATTCCATCATAAAATGAATGAAATCCTGCCATTTGCAGCAACACAGCTGGAAGTGAAGGTCATTGTGTTAAGTAAAACAAGCCAAGCACCGAAAGACAAATATCACATGTTGTCATGCATATGTGGGAGATGAAAAAGTTGATCTCATGAAGACAGAGACTAGATTGGTAGTTACTAAAGTCCAGGAATGGTAGAGGGAAGGGTAGAATAAAAACATGTTGATGAATGGGTACAAATATACAGTTTGATAAAAGATGTAAGACTTAGTGTTTGATAGATCAGAGGGCAATTATGGTTTACAATAATCTATTGTCTATTTAAAATAGCTAGAAAAGAATAAATTGAATGTTTCTAGAATAAAGGAAAGACAAATATTTAAGGTGGTGCATATTTTAATTACAGTGATTTGATCTTCACAAATAAAATAAATCTGTTAATTTGTAATATGTACTTTGAAAATATGTACATCTATATATTAATTTTAAAACAATTTTTAAAGCTTTTTAATTTCTTAAAATTAAAATATTATATATAAGTATAGTATATTTGTCATAATGAATAAATCAATAGTATACATGGTTAACTGAAGACAACAGTTTATTCAGACTTTCTGAGTTCTTATCTAATATTCTTTTTCTATTCCAGAATCTCATCCAGTATATCACAGCTTCTTTAGATATCATTTCTCCCTTGGCTCACCTGTGGTAATTTCTTAAACTTCCTTTGTTTTTTATGATACTGAGAATTTAGAGAAGTATCGGTCAAGTATTTTACAGAATGTTCCTCCATTACAATTTGTATTATGCTTTCCCCATGATCAGACTACGGTTAGGGAATCTGTAGAAGAATACCACAGAGATAAGGTGCCATTATCACAATATTATATCAAGGATTGAGACTGTCAAAATGACTTATGAGTGGTAAGGCTAACTTTGCTCGCTTGGCTGAGGTAGTGTTTGTTGGGTTTCTCCATCGTAAAGATATATTTACATACTGTACTCCTTAAAAGAGATTCACTATGCACACTCCGCACTTAAGGATTGGAGAGTTATGCTCTACCTCATGAGGGTAGAGTATCTACCCAGAACCTGTTCTGTCGCAGGAACTCTTCCTTGCTGCTGCCAGACAGAATACTCCCTGACTTCTACCTTTTTGGACACTAGCTCTTGAACCAGTCTGCGACAACAGCATGGACTAATTTCCATGCCTATTCCTTAAATGTAAAGGAATTTGAGAAAAGGAGCAGTGGCTCCTAAATTTTGAAGGTCACTCTTGCCTCTCACCAGGAGTTAAAAGGTAGAAAATTTCCCAAATACTGGAAGGATATTGAGTAGTCAAAGAATACATTTTCACTGTTGTATTAAGATTGAAATCTTATAAAATATAGTTACATACTTTGATTTTTTACATTAGTTTTTATAATATGAAAAATTTTTGTCATTATGTATTCTTTGTGAGCATTTTTTACCACTAATTCAGGATACTGCTATGTGAGCCTGGTTTTAATGACTGTGCAATTTTTCACGATGCATTACTTTCCAATTACACAACTTTCATGATTTTTTTTCTGAAAATTTGTCTAATATTTTGATAGCTATTCTTATGAAGTATTATATTTATCTGAAAATCTTCTGAGAGAAGAATATTGAGATTTGCTTTATTTTCTAAATGACTAATTTAAAGTCAACATAATTATAAATAGTAAATTGTTATTAAAAAAATTTCAAAAAATGAAAATATAGATAGAAAATAAACAGCAAAATTGTTAGCAGCATATACTGTAAAAAATACATAATCCAATTGTTATTATGAGATATTCTATCATAACAGAAAGAGTTTATAAGAGAAATAAAATGTTGATTTCAATCCTCAAGAAGCTTGCAATCTCAATGATGACACAAAGCATACACATATAAAACATTTAGTATAATACTTGAATTTACACCATGCAATTTTAATTTTCTTCATATAAACCCCTTTGGAGAAAAATGTATTCTTTCCCAGAACTTTTTTAAGTAAGTTCTTTTTCACCTAGACCAATCTACTAAAACTTGCATGGAGAAATATAGAGAGAGAAAGTATTTCTAAAAGAATTATTCTTGTGTGATATAAGAAAACACTATACCAAAAGTAGTATAGGATGAATAATAGTGAAATTTCTTTTATTATAAATCCTTTCAATTTTAAATAAAAGAAAATGATCCTGGGATGGTCGCTTATGCCTGTAATCCCAGTGCTTTGGGAGGCAAAAGTAGGAGGATCACTTGAGGCTAGGAGTATGATGCCAGGAGTCTGAGGCCAACCTAGGCAATACGGTGAGACCCTGTATCTACAAAAAATTTAAAAGCTAGCCAGTGTGTGGCACACACCTATGATCCTAGCTAGTCAGGAGGCTGAGGTAAGAGTATTACTTGAGCCTAGGAGTTCAAGGTGACAGTAAGCTATGATCATGCCACTGCACATTAGCCTGGATGATAAAGTGAAACCCTACCTCACACACACAAAAAAGAGGTGATAAATTTCAGAATTTTAAAAAATTACCGAAAAATTTGTGTGTGTGAGTGTGTACGTGTTTGTGTGTGTGAGAGAGAGACTGTAATGAATATTATATTTTCTAAAATGACTCAGTAAGTCTGTTTTCCACCACCAAAGAACATACAAAATAAAAACACCTGTAGTCTAACTGCAGCTCTCACAAATCACTGGCAGTCATTTGAAGAGACTGTGTAAATGAAAACTGCTTTCTGGATAGGATATAAACAGAATTTTTAAAGATCTGTGATTACACAAGATTGGAGGCTTTGAAGTTCAACTCTGAGGGAAAATAATGGATAGGAGGGGAAAAGTCAAGAAACAGATCGAAAAGAAATCACAGGAAGAGAGAAGCATACCTTAGAGATTCAAAATGTTCTTTTTATGTGAATGTCGCTAGATTATAAAAGCCTTAAAAGCAGATAACATGTCTCACTCATTTTGTATTCTTAGAATTCAACATGACACCTGGTGCCTAACAGTGGACAATAGAATCCAGAATATAACAGGGAAACATGTGGTGGTGCATAGGGGAATAAAACATATTTTTAGTTATCTTTTGTTTGAATTTTCAAGTTTCAGAAGTGTTTTGTAATAGACCAAAAAGGGCTTCATTTTTGAAGACATAAAGTAAAACATTGAGAAACTAGCAAGTTCCTGGTTTCATGGAAATATAATTAATGGTTGGAATATTTTGAAAAGGAGTCACATTGGTATTTTTTATAAATTCACGTGCAAGTATGTTAGCCCTGAAAAGGCTTGTGCTCCTGAATGACTGAGTCCTGCCAGCGTAAGGCATGTGAAAGTGAAATGTGGCCCTTAGGCCTGGCCCAGAAGAGTTTCTTACATGCTTCCCCTCTGCCCTGGGACTGCTCCTACCACCTTTTTTCTTTACCTGGCCAACTGGGACTTAGATGACTACATTCCTTAGAAGTCATGTTTCAAAAATGGCAGAGCTTCTGTCAGCTTTGATTACTGATTGATCCCATGAAGAAATTTCTGGCCCCACCAACCAGAAACACCGCCACAGTTATGTGAGCAAGAACTAGATGTCTATTGTGTTTGAGACACACACATTTTGCATTCTATTGAAAAAAAGCACCTAGCATTAGCCTAATATACCACTCTTTAAATATACCTTGAACATCTGCCTGGAGTCATTCATTTAACTTTTCATTTGACAGCACTTTTTTCAGCTCCTAATCACTAAAGGCACAAAGGATAGGGAAATCAGTAAAACATTTTTTTTACCCAAATTCTCAAACTAGTTGGAAAAGAAAGTAAGCAGACAAATAATTTTGTTACAAGTTATCAAAGAGTACAAGCATACAGAAAAGACCATATGAGATTGGGATGAGGGAGATGATGGATCAAGAAAAGCTTCCTCAAGAAGGCATTATTTAAGCTACATTTTGAAGAATCAGTAAAAGTTAACCACGTGAAGAAAGAGGTGCAAGGCATTGTAGGCCAAGGGCCCGGCAAGTCTGGTAGCACAGTGGGCTGTGGAACTGGTAGTTATTAGTAAGTCTTGGGACCTGGGATACAGAAAGGGGAGTCCTTGAAGAAGGAGAGAAGGCAACTTGCCAAGTGTAAGGAGAATCCACAGTTGCTGCAATGTCAATAGTTTGTGTCTGACATAGCAAAATGCCAGGTCATATAAAACTGAGTGGCAGTTGGTATTCATGGTGTGTGTTCCAAACCCCTTCTGGGGTTAGAAGTAAAACTTCTGAGTGGCAGCTCACCTTGGAAGCTTTTGGTGCTGACTATAAATAGGTTATCTTGAAAAGGGAAAGGTTCCATATTTTATTATATTTTTTAAGGTATCAGGCTACAAACTCGCATGATTCCCTGCACACCTTCGTGTCTGTCAGGGCTAAAATAAAACAAACAATATACAGGTTCTCTGCAAAAACCAGTTAAGTTTTCGTTTAGCTTTCTTTTTGTTTGCTTTTTAACATTTGGTTAACATATTGGAGCAAATTATTTTGATCTCTACCTTCATTTGCTAAAAGCAAGATGAAAAATAAATAAATAAATAGCTCTGCTACCAAGTTGATTCCAGTGGTAGATATGGGGATGCCAAGAAATCAATGTCAAAAATCTTTGAATAGCATATGCAGTGAACAGTGAATACACAGTAAGTAGCATAATAAACGTTTACAAACCAGAGGAATGTATATGTTTAGTCCACTTTAATTATTTTGTGTCCCAGGAGATAACATAAACAGGATGCAACACACTAAATGCCTATAGTCAACAGAAAAAATAATTATCAATATTTAGAAAGAAAACAATCAAAATTCCCTAATTTCTCATTAATGTGACATATTGAAAATCATAAACACTTAGCGATTTCAAAATTTTGAGAGATCAAGAGTGAGTCTGTACTGAAATAATCTTTGTTGACTTTTCTATGATCAATCACCCCTAAAAATTTCCAGTATTATTGGTGTTTTAAAAACTCTTAGGAGGACAACATCACTAGCATAGCAAAATAGGAAGCTCCTTACTCTTCCTCCACCCACAAATCCATCACATAAACATTTGTCCATGGATCAGTTCCCTCTGAGGGAGTCAAAGAGCAGTCAGGAAATTCCTACCCACCAGGAAACTAAGAAAACATCCACAATGAATGGGAAGAAAAAGCTGAAGCACACTGAGGCACAGACTAACCTTGGGCACTGTGTCAGAAAATTGGGAAAGGAATCTGCATCACCCATTTTCTCCCTGTGGAGAGTAGGGTAAAGACCTCACATATAAGACCCCAACCCTAAGTTTCCCCACATTTTGACTCTTCATTTACCAGCTAGATAGGTGGAGAGGAGTAGACACATGTGCATCTGTCTAGATCATAGGAAAAATCTAAAGAGCAAAGTTTCATATGAACTGCAAGAACTTTCAGAGACTTCATCCTCCTAGAAGTGCCACAAAGGGGCTTATAAAACACATCCCCCTGATTCCTCTGGAAAAGGTTTATGAAACATCTCTCCAGCAAATACCTAGCATTCTAACTTCTAATTAACTTGTATTGAGGAGTTAAAGGGAAAGTCACTAATTAACCTGCCACTAGACTGGAAGGAATTTCCACTCACATCAGGAGCCCAAGCTTTTACAACATCCACCTAAGGGACTGCATCTAAATCTCCTAGCTCTGGGAGGAGAAGTAACAGGCACACATATGTCTCTCTATATCTTAGGATAAATATGCAGCATTTTTAAATAGATGTGCAAGCACCCCCAAGAACTGTATCCCCCAGGAGCAGTGTAGAGAAGAAACTTTAAAAATGCCATTCACTGTTTAACAACAGAAGGGTTTAGAACACACATCAAGAGCCCCAATTGTTAAAGCTACATCCTAAATGACTTCATCCTAAACCTAATAGCTCTGAAAACAGAAGTGAATAAGCACATATAAACATGAGTCTCCCTTCATCCCAGAACAAATAAGTGGTTTTAAACAGGCATTCATACACTTCCAGGGGCTATAGTCCCTTGGTATAGTAAAAAACTGGGGCAGGAATGTGCACTTCTCACCTTCTGCCTCAAAGAAGCTTATGAAACATGCTTTCTGTGACTACTTGACAGTCTGGTTTCTAATGAACTAGCATAGAGGAGGTAAAGGAACAAACAATAGCTCTTTGGTAGCTAGAGCCACAGCTCAGCACTGTAGAATCCCTAGATCCCCAGCTCCCCCAAGAGATAAATCCAGGCCCCTATTCATATTTTTTTTTCTGGAAGGAGTTAGGCCATTCACTAACAACCACAACTTCATAGCTCCTACCTAACAGACTGTATCCTTAATAACCTAGCCCTGATTAACCCAAGACCACAGAAAACAAACAGGTGGCCAAATAATTGGCCTACTTCCAGAAGCTATCCCTTCTGCATCAGAAGGTGCAGGCATTTGCCACAGATATTCTTTCCAGTTTAGTCCAGAAAGAAGGGGATATAGATACCTGTACTCGGTCTTCTTGCAAAGATAGAGCTAAAATTCACATTTAACACCCCAACCTTTCTAGATACATCTAAAGAGTCTGGCTCCTATTATACTAATCTCAGTTTACTGACAAGATACGGCACATCCTAAGCTCCAGGGGGCCACCAAAAACAGAGACAGAAGACTGGACAAATGTAAAGATCTGAGAGGCACCTTAAAATCTCTGGCTGCATGGACTAGTGAAAACCTTCCCCTACACAGCTAAAAAAAAAAAAAAGAGAGAGAGAGAAGTACCTGTCTTATCTAATGCACAGAAACCAACACAGAGAATCAAATAAAATGAAAATGTATTTTAAATAAAAGAACAAAGATAAATCTCCAGGAACTGACCATGATCACAGAGGTAAAAACAGGAGTGTAAGAAAAAACAGAGCTTTTAACAAACAAAAAGAAAGTACTTTTTGAAAATACAGAACAGAAATCATGGATTTGAAGAATGCTATAATCTAACTAAAAAATTCAATAGAGGGGATGAATGATGGACTAGATCATACAGAAAAAAAGTCAGTGAACTTGAAGGGAGAGCACAGGAAATTATCCACTATGATGAGAAAAAAATGAAAAAGTGAAGATAGCTTAAGAGACCTATGAGACATCATCAAGAAGAACCAATTACACATACACATTACTAGAATGCCAAAGGGACAAAAAACAAAGAAAGGGACAGAAAACCTATACAAAGAAATAATGGCAGAAAACTTCCCCAGTCTGGGAAAGAAATTAGAAAGCCAGATCCAAAAAGCCAGTAAGACATCAAATAAGATGAATCCAAAGAGATCCACACCATGGCATGTCTAATTTTCAACAGTTAAAGAAAAAGAGAGTGTTAAAAGCAGCAAGGAAAAGTCAAATTGTAACATATTGAGGAATCTTCATAAGAGTATCAGCAGATTTCTTAGCATAAACCTGAGAAGCCAGAAGGTTGTGAGATGATATATTCAAAATATTAAAAGGAAAAGGCTGCCAACCAAGAACCCTGTCTTTGTCAGCAACCCTGTCTTTCAAAAACAAAACAAAGGCATGATAATGACCTCCTCAGGCAAATGAAAGCTGAGAAAGTTTATCACCACTAGAACCTTATTACAAAAAAAAGTGAAAGGAAGTTCTTCAAGCTGAAAGAAGAAGGTATTAATTAGTAATAAAAACATAAAAAGTATAAAACTCACTAGTAAAAGTAATTACATCATCAAATTCAAAATAGTCTAATACAATAATGGTGGTGGGTAAGTCAACTATATTTCTAGTGTAAAGATCAAAACACAAAACTATTAAAACAATGAAAGCTATAACTGCTAAGGATTATATATTATTTAAAAATGTAAAGTGTGGCATCAAAAACATAAAATGCAGGAGGAGGGGCAATAAAAGTAGAGAGCTTGTGTATGTAATCAAAATTAAGCTGTTATCAACTTAAACTATTATAAGTATAAAATGTTTCATGGATGTCTCAGGATAATCACAAAGAAAAAGCCTGTAATATATATTCAAAAAGATAAAAATAATAGAATCAAAGCACAGCACTACAGAAAGCCACCAAACAACAAAGGAAGAAAACAAGAGAGGAAGAAGGAATCAGGGATCTACAAAACAACTAGGAAACAATGAACAAATATGGCAAGAGTAAGTCATGCCGATCAAAAATAACCTTGAAAGTTAGTTGATTAAATTCTCTAATGAAAATATATACAGTTACTTAGCCAGGCATGGTGGCTCATGACTGTAATTCCAGCAATCTGGGAGACTGAGGCAGGTAGATCTCTTGAGCCCAGGAGTTCAAGACCAACCTGGGCAGCATGGCAAAACCATGTCTTTACAAAAAAAAAAAAAAAAAATACAAAAAAATAGGCATGGTGGTACACACTGGTAGTCCTAGCTACTTGGGAGGCTGAGGTGAGAGGATTACCTGTGCTCAGAAAGTCAAGGCAGCAGTGACCCATGATTAAACCACTGTACTCCAGCCTGGACAACAGAGTGATACACTGAAAAAAAAAAAAAAATATATATATATATATATATATATATATATGCCTGTGTGTGTGTATGGATATGTGTGTGTGTATGTATATATATATACACATACACACATATATAATAAAGCTGTGTATATATGTGTATATGTGTATATATACACATCTGTGCATATACATATACATGTGTATATGTACATACATATATACATCTGCATATATGTATACATATGTGTATATGTATATAAATAACTGTGTGTGTATAACATATGTATGTACACACAGTTATTATATGGATGAGAAAACAAGACCAAGCTAAATACTGTTTATAAGGGACTCATCTTGGCTGTAAGAACACACATAGACTGAAAGCGAAGAAGAGGAAAAAAAGATATTTTATGCAAATGGAAACCAAAATCAAGTAGGAGTAGTTATACTTATCTCAGATAGACTTTAAGTCACAAACTGCAAAAAGAGACAAAGAAGTTATCTTTATTTAAATTATAATTATTATATAATAATAAAGGGCTCAATTCAGCAAGAAGATATAACAAATATAAATATATACGCATACAACATCAAAGTATGAAAATATTTAAACAAATATTAATAAATTTATAAGAAGAGATAGACTGCAATACAGTAACAGTAGAAGACTTCAATATCCTACTTTCAGCAATGGGACAGATCACCTAGACATAAAATCAACAAAGAAACACTGGAGTTAAACTACACTCCAGACAAAGTAAAACTAACTGACATTTACAAAACATTTTATCAAACAGCTGCAGAATTTATCCATTTCTTCCAGGTTTACTGGTTTATGTGCATAGAGTTGTCTGTAGTAATCTCTGATGATAATTTGTATTTCTGTGGAATTGGTGGTGATATCCCCTTGGTTGTTTTTTTATTGTATCTATTTGATTCTTCTCTCTTTTTTTATTAATCTGGCTAGTGCTCTATTTTGTTGATCTTTTCAAAAAGATAGCTCCTGGATTTATTGATTTTTTTAAAAGGGTTTTTTTTGTATCTCTATCTCCTTCAGTTCTGCTCTGATCTTAGTTATTTCTTGTCTTCTGCTAGGTTTTGAGTTTTTTTTTTTTTTTTTATCTTGCTCCTCTAGCTCTTTCAATTTTGATGATAGGGTGTCAATTTTAGATCTCTCCTTGCTTCTCATGTGGGCATTTATTGCTATAAATTTCCCTCTAGACACTGCTTTAAATGTGTCCCAGAGATTCTGGTACATTGTGTCTTTATTCTCATTAGTTTCAAAGAGCATCTTTATTTCTGCCTTCATTTCATTGTTTATGCACTCAACATTCAAGAGCCAGTTGTTCAGTTTCCATGAAGTTGTACGGTTCTGAGTCAGTTTTTTTATTTTTTTAATTTTTTTCAATTTTTTTTTATTGCATTTTAGGTTTTAGAATATACAATGGGAAAAGGACAGACTGTTCAATAAATGGTGTTGGGAAACTAGACGTCTATTTCCCATCATGTACAAAAATCAAAATGGATTAAAACTTACACATAAAACCCAAAACTATGAAGTAGTTACTAGAAGAAAACATAAGGGAAATGTTTATCACATTGGTCTGGGCAAGAATTTTTTGAATAGAACCTGAAAAGTGCAGGCAACAAAAACACAAAACAGACAATTGAGATTACATCAAACTGAAACGCTTCTACACAGCAAAGGAAACATTCAACCGAGTGAAGAAACAACCTATATAATGGATTAAAATATTTGCAAACTATCCATCTGACATGAAATTAATACCTAGAATGTTGAAAGAACTCAAACAACTCTAAAACAAAATATAAATAATCCAATTAAAAATAGATAAATAATCGGAATATAGATATTTTTTAAACGAAGACATACGCATGGCCAACAGATATGTGAAAAATGTTCAATATCACCGACTTTGGAAATTCAAATGAAAACCACAATGAGATATCCCCTCATCCCAGTTAGAATAACTGTTATCAAAAAGACAATATAGCAAGCCATAATGGAAAACAATGTGGAGATTCCAAAAAAAAACCTAAAAATAGAAGAACCATATGATCCAGCAATCCCACTACTGAGTATATATGCAAAGGAAAGGACATCATTATGTAGAAGAGATAGCTGAACTTTTGTTTATCACACTATTCACAATAGTCAAGATTTGGAAGCAATCTAATTGTCCCTCAACAGATTAATGGATTAAAAAAATGTGGTATATATACACAACAGAAAATTACTTCGCCATAAGAAATTTAAATACCTTCATTTGCAGCAACATGGATGATTCTAGAGAACATCTGTCTTAAGTGAAATAAGTCAGGCACAGAAAAATAAGTATCTCATGTTCTTATATGTGGAAACATTAAAAAGGTGATCTCACAGAAGTAGAGTACAATGCTGGTTACCAGAGTCTGAGAAAGAATGGGGGGTGGGGAAGGTAAGAAGAGGTAGATTAACAGGGACAACATTACATTTAAATAGTAGTAATGAGTCCAGTATTCTATAGCACAGCAATGTGACTACAGCTTATTGTAAAAATAACTAGAAATAACTGAGGTGATAAATACACGAATTACCTGATTTGATTATTATATACGCTAGATACATGCATGAAATTAACACATATATCACATAACTATGTACAATTGTCACATGTTGATTTTAAAAAAACAATTCTTTGAGGGTCTGTTACTGCTGCTTCTGTTCGTCTTTGGTATTAGCCCTTGTCCTCTCCTTTCTGCCTCTGCTTCAATATCCAGTTAGTTTACTTTGGAAGCAGAATGACAGACAGCCATCATCAATAGGCCTTGAAACTGATGCAATATACATAGAGGCCTTGTCCAAGAATTAATAAAGACCATATTTAATAAATTTTTTTAAAGAAAGGGAAGGAGGAAAGACAAGAAATCTCATTTCCTATTGTTAACTTCTGAAGCACTTTCAGATTCATTAGGCTGGATGGAACTAGTTTAGAAAAGAACAAAAAATAAAATATAACTGGAGATGTCTACCTTATAACAAGACAATCTGCCAAGAAAGTCTTTCAAATTCATTAGAGAGAAAGCCGCCCTTCATTCTTCAAGATGCAAAATGTGGTCTTTTCTAAGGGACAGCTGTAACCCACATGTCTTTTGCTAATCACGCATAGCCTCAAAAAAGAATCTGAATCTTTTTCCTTGATTTTGTCATGGCTTCCTGGCCACCACCTGCTGTGTTACAGAGGCTCACCCTAGGAATTATGTGGCCTCATTTCATTCTTGAATAAATTTTTTCTCAAGCGCAGAGATTAAAGAGTCCCCTTTCTTAGGATATGCAGAATGGGAGGTAGGGGGCTCTGCAGCTGCTGCAGGGTCTGCACTTCATGTCTACAATGAAAATATGAAAGCGGCTGTAGGCCTCTGAGAGGTCTCTTGGCACAGAGTACAAACAGGTCACCCTGCAAAGTGAAAGCTCTCATAAGGCTAAAATGTTCTGTGTTCCTTATTTGATGCTCGCTGACATTCCACATGCTGCTCTGCTCCACAGTATTAAAACACACACACACACACACACACACACACACACACACACACACAATGGTTGCCTTCACAGGCAGAAAAGCAAGGAGAAAAGCAAAAACTCCTATTAAGAGTCCAAAAATCAACCATTTGGATGACAGAAAAAAAAAAATAAAATGTTTTATTTCATTTTACCTAGCTGGATGTCTCTATTTCAGAAAGGTACAGTCAACAATTCTACTAATAAGGAAATCCACAGATAGCTCTAGGACTGTCACTACCCTGTCTAAGAGTGACTTAGATATTACTCCAATCCATAAGCTGAATTGTTATGATATTAAGACAAGGTGTAATGGAGCAGGAAATGTACTAAACAAAGAAATTCTGAATGTTCTTCTTTGAGCTACCATTATGACTTTCACAATATCATTTAAATTCTTCATGCTCAAGTCTATACAATAAAAGAGGGGTCATGTTCAGTGGTGTCTACAATTTTATTATATGCACAATTTTCTATTTTTACTCAACATTTTGTAAATAATCAAGAAAAACAGGCATAGTAAAAGGTAAAATGTAAGCCATGTAAACATAACTACTCTTCATTTTCATTCAGGCTCTTGATAAAGTATCAGGTTTCATGCATCTAAGAATGTAAAGACCTAGGGATGACATAGAATTCACATACTATACTAGATTGCTGCATATGAAAAAAAAGTTAGATAAAATAATAAAAATGTGCAGAATTCCAATGTCTCATTAATTTATAAAACCAAAGAGCAAGGGAGAAATTAAGATTTCCAGGTTAAAAAAAGCTAAAGGAATGAAGAAGGGAAGGTGAAATAACAGCAGAATAAAGAAGAGGAAAAAGAAAACAAATACTTGAAGTTAAAAATAAGTTAAATTCTTCTATGGTTTTTATGGTGTTAGGTCTTATGTTTAAGTCTTTAATCCATAAAACCATTCAGGACATAGGCGTAGGCAAGGACTTCATGACCAAAACACCAAAAGCATTGGCAACAAAAACCAAAATAGACAAATGGGACCTAATCAAACTCCACAGCTTCTGCACAGCAAAAGAAACAGTCATTAGAGTGAATTGGTAACCAACAGAATGGGAAAAAATTTTTGCAGCTTACCTATCTGACAAAGGGCTGATATCCAGAATTTGCAAAGAACTAAAACAGATTTACAAGAAAAAAACAAACAAGCCCATTCAAAAGTGGGCGAAGAATATGAACAGATACTTTACAAAAGAAGACATACATGAGGCCAACAAACATATGAAAAAATGCTCATCATCACTGGTCATTAGAGAAATGCAAATCAAAACTACATTGAGATACCATCTCACACCAGTTAGAATGGCGATCATTAAAAAATCTGGAGACAACAGATGCTGGAGAGGATGTGGAGAAATAGGAACACTTTTACACTGTTGGTGGGAGTGTAAATTAGTTCAACCATTGTGGAAGACAGTGTGGCGATTCCTCAAGGACCTAGAAATAGAAATTCCATTTGACCCAGCAATTCCGTTACTGGGTATATATCCAAAGGATTATAAATCGTCCTACTATAAGGACACATGCACACAAATGTTCATTGCAGCACAGTTTACAATAGCAAAGACCTGGAACCAACCCAAATGCCCATGGATGATAGACTGGACAAGGAAAATGTGGCACATATACACCATGGAATATTATGCAACCATCAAAAGCGATGAGTTCGCGTCCTTTGTAGGGACATGGACGAACCTGGAAACCATCATTCTCGCAAACTGACACAAGAACACAAAATCAAACACCACACGTTCTCACTCATAGACAGGTGTCGAACAATGGGAACACACGGACACAGGGAGGGGAGCACTATACACTGGGGTCTGCTGGGGGGAGGTGGGGACAGGACAGCAGGGGGTGGGGAGTTGGGGAGAGATAGCATGGGGAGAAACGCCACATATAGGTGAAGCGGAGGAAGGCAGCAAATCACACTGCCACATGTGCACCTATGCAACAATCTTGCATGTTTTTCACATGTACCCCAAAACCTAAAATGCAATAAAAAAAAGAAAAAGAAAAAGAAAAAGAGCATGGAGACAGAACAGCTGAAGAGACTCTGATCTCCCAAGAGCTTGAATGCTAGGAATACCTGGGGGCCTTGTTCTAAGCTAGACATGACTCTCTTCTCTTGTCCATTGAAAAATTCTTCCTTGAATAAGAGTGCTGAGAGAGGGCATCACCACTCCTATTCAATATAGTATCGGAAGTTCTAGCCAGAGCAATCAGGCAAGAAAAAGAGATAAAGGGTATTTAATTAGGAAATGAGGAAGTCAAATTGTCTCTATTTGCAGATGACATGATTGTATATTTAGAAGACCCCATCATCTCAGCCCAAAAGCTCCTGAAACTGATAAGCAACTTCAGCAAAGTCTCAGGATACAAAATCAATGTGCAGAAATTACAAGCATTCCTATACACCAATAACAGACTTAGAGCCAAATCAAGAATGAACTGCCATTCACAATGGCTACAAAGAGAATAAAATACCTTGGAATAAAACTAACAAAGGACGTAAAGGACCTCTTCAACAAGAACTACAAACCACTGCTCAAGGAAATAAGAGAGGACACAAAAAGATGGAAAAACATTCCATGCTCATGGTTAGGAAGAATCAATATTGTGAAAATGGCCATACTGCCCCAAGTAATTTATATATTCAATGCTATCCCCATCAAGCTACCTATGACCCTCTTCACAGAACTGGAAAAAACACCTTAAACTTCAGATGGAACCAAAAGAGAGCCCGCATAGCCAAGACAATACTAAGCCAAAAGAACAAAGCTGGAGGCATCACGCTACCTGACTTCAAACTATATGATGAGGCTATGGTATTCAAAACAGCATGGTACTGGTACCAAAACAGGGATATAGACCAATGGAACAGAACAGAGGCCTCAGAGGCAATGCCACACATCTTCAACCATCTGATCTTTGACAACCTGACAAAAACAAGCAATGAGGAAACGATTCCCTGTTTAATAAATGGTGCTGGGAAAACTCGCTAGCCATGTGCAAGCTGAAACTGGACCCCTTCCTGACACCTGACACTAAAATTAACTCCAGATGGATTAAGGATTTAAACAAAAGACCTAACACCATAAAAACCCTAGAAGAAAACGTAGGCAAAACCATTCAGGACACAGGCATAGGCAATGACTTCATGACTAAAACACCAAAAGCATTGGCAACAAAAGCCAAAATAGACAAATGGAATCTAATTACACTCCAGAGATTCTGTACAGCAAAAGAAACAATCACTAGAGTGAACTGGCAACCAACAGAATGGGAAATAAGTTGTTGCAATCTACCTATCTGACAAAGGGCTAAAATCCAAAATCTACAAAGAACTAAAACAGATTTGTAAGAAAAAAACAAACCCATCCAAAAATGAGCCAAACATGAACAGACACTTCTCAAAAGAAGACAAACACGAGGCCAACAAACATGAAAAAATGCTCATCATCATTGGTCATTAGAGAAATGCAAATCAAAACTACATTGAGATACCATCTCACGCCAGTTAGAATGGCAATCATTAAAAATCTGGAGACAATAGATGCTGGAGAGGATGTGGAGAAATAGGAGCACTTACACTGTTGGTGGGAGTGTAAATTAGTTCAACCATTGTGGAAGACAGTGTGGTGATTCCTCAAGGACCTAGAAATAGAAATTCCATTTGACCCCACAATCACATTACTGGGTATATACCCAAAGAATTATAAATCATTCTATTATAAAGACACATGTACATGTATGTTCATTGTGGCACTGTTTACAATAGCAAAGACCTGGAACCAACCCAAATGCCCATCGATGACAGACTGGACAGGGAAAATGTGGCACATATACATGATGGGGTACTATGCAGCCATAAAAACTGCTGAGTTTGTGTCCTTTGTAGGGACATGGATGAATCTGGAAACCATCATTCTCAACAAACTGACACAAGAACAGAAAATCAAACACTGCATGATTTTCACTCCTGTGTGGGTGTTCAACAATGAGCACACATGGACACGGGGAGGGGAGTATCACACACTGGGGTCTGTTTGGGGGGACTAGGGGAGGGACCGTGTGGGATAGGGAGGTTACGGAGGGATAACATGGGGAGAAATGCCAGTTATAGGTGATGGGGGGATGGAGGCAGCAAACCACATTGTGATGTATATGCCTATGCAACAATCCTGCATGATCTGCCTATGTATCCCAGAATCTAAAGTACAGTAAGATATATATTTTTTTTAAAAAAAAGGAAAGAAAATTTCTTTCTTTCTTTTTATAAAGAATGGCTTAATTTTCTTTCTTTCATTACACAGAATGGCTTAATATGGAAGGAATTAAACCTTATTTGAATTCTTAATTAAAACCATATTTAATTTCTTAATATGGAGTATTTTCATGTCCTTCACATGAGCTGGGGTGGAAAAAAATTCTGAAAAGCACTAGAATAAAATATAGCAGCAATAATAATATAAAAATAGTTGCAAATTATTTGATACTTTTTCATACCAGCACTGTGCTGAGAACTTGACAATTTTTAGCATTAACACTCATGACAATTATTTCAGTTGAGCATTATCCTCATTTGCAAGACAGTAAACTATAAATTGGAGAGGTAAGTAATTATGCAACACTGCATACTTAGGAGCTCAGATAGCTTGAATATGAACACAAGATTTTATGAGCCCAGCCCACAACTCTTGTCCTTTTCTCAGAAATAGTGTTTGGGATTCAGTAGAGCACTTATGATTGGAGATACAAAATTGGTCATCAGTGATATTTTGTCAATGCAGTTAGATGTCACCTAACAACAGACATACTTTATTAAAAATGCATTGTTAGGTGATTTCATTTTGTGAATAACATAGAGTGTACTTAGACAAACCTAGATGCTATAGCCTCCTATATGTCTAGGCAACATGATACAGTCTATTGCTCCTAGGCTACAAATCTGTACAGCATGTTGCAGTTCTGAATATTATAGGCAATTGTAACAGAATGGTAAGAAATGGTACATCTAAACATAGGAAAGGCAATGCATTGCACTATGATTTTATGACATTACAACAACTACAACATCACTAGACAATGGGAATTTTCCAGCTTCATTATAATTTTATAGAACCATCATCATAATAAGCAGTTCATCATTGACCTAAACATTTTCATGTGATATATGACTGTAGTTGAAGCCTCTGCAGAATGCAAAAATTCTGACTAAGAAAGAGATGAGAACTAAGTTTGGAAGTCTGAGGAATGCCAACATTTAAGGGCTGAATTTAGGTTGATCTACGTTCTTAGTTTGCCCAGAACTGAGGGATGTCCTCAGACAGCAGGGCTTTTGGTGCTAAACATCAGACAATCCTTGGCAAATGGGGATAATTGGTTACCCTACGGGTTTTGAAGAAAAGAGACAGCAAAATAATTAGAACAAGTAATTTGAGAGCCAACACATGGAGCATAGTCACAAAGACCGGACAGCACAGAACATCCACGAGAATTACTGCTAATGTTTCAAAGGCAAGATTAGATGAAGACCATAGTTTGGATATTTGCTTAGGACTGGGGAGACATAAGCACATTTTTAAACTCAGAAGAGAGACAATAAAGAAAATAGTTCGAGATGCTGGAGATGGAGATTCATGACTATAGTTAGATAACAGAAGACATAAACATTAAAGAAACTGCATACCTTTTATTAAAAGATGGAATACGTATCAAATACATCTACGATACAAAAAGTGAACAATCATGGCATGTCTGCTATGGGCCAGACTCTGTGACAAGTACATTTATTTATGTTGTTACATTAAACACCATTGAAAAGCCAATTGTTTACTTTCAAGGGGGTTTTATTGATAGTAACAACTAAAAGCAAATGTATGATTTCTTGTGAACTACATATAGATCAGAAAAATTTACTCTACTACAAATATGATGACACATTTCAAAGTTTACTTCACATTAATTTGCAAAATTATCTTTTTTTCCATGTTCATACAAATAATCATAAGTGGAGTTATGAAAACTGGGCAGTTTGCCCTTCTTACTCAGTGTTCGAAGTCTAGAAGACTTGGTCCTATTTGTAAGTGGTTAGCATCCCCTTCTAAACCTACCTCAGTTTAAAGCTAAACAGGTGCAGGAAAAGTGAACTTAAAAAACTTTATCTGTGGTCTTCTCATGTTCACATTCTTCAAATACAAAGAAAGAAAGAAACAAAACAATAAGTTTAAATATAAATATTTATAAGTATTTTGGTTTACATAAAGTTATTTGTTCAAGTACTAAGTCCTGATGCTATCTAAAGTCAGTTTATGATTTATAGCTAAGTTTAAAACCATGCTATTCTATTGTATAAAGCAGTGGATGTAACTTTAGGACAACGTCTTAGAGTTATAAATCATCTACAAATGCTTACCAAAGATGAACTCAAATAGAAGATTCCATAAAGTAAACAAAGAACTCAGTACAATTTCTGACATAAAGCAGGGGCTAAGGTTTAGTTCCTTTCAAAGTAGAGATGTACAGGTAAGCTTACAAAGCTTTTCTTAAATACAATCAATGATTTCTTTTATCTCTGCCTCTAAATTCATCAAAAAGTTAACTCATTTACAATGAAAAAAATCTATACTAATTTATTTTGAAAGTATTTTTTCCATTTATATTTATTTGTATACCAGCATACCTCATTTTGCCAGGCCAATAGCTTCAAATCTTAAAATATTTAAATATTTTAATTTAAATGTAAAACATAAAGACTTTTCAAGACAGCTAATTAGAAGCAGTTAGTGTGCACCACTCTCACCAGAAAGAAATAGAAGGGACAAGTAAATACAACACCTTCAACCAACATCTAGATCCATGCATTGGGATTTATCAAGAAAACAACTGAACCCATGGGAAATAGAAAAAAAGCAAGGCAGGACAACCGCCCACCCAGGAATGACACGAGTCAGAGGAACCTCCCCACCCAGGAAGCAGTGAGTGAGTAAGCAACTCATGCTTCTTTCATAGATCTTTGCAACCCTCAGGTCAGGAGATCTCCTTGTGAACCCACTCCACCAGGGACCACAGTCTGATATGTGTAACTACATGGAATCTTGGCAGAGCAGCCACTCAGGCACATGCAGAGTTCCAGGAGCTTTAGATATCTGGGGTTCTGAGAAATAGCAGCTGCAATTCCAGCTAAGTAGGGTATTAGACCCCCACACATACCCCTAGAAAAGGGGCTGAATGCAGGGGGCTGGGCAGCAACAATCTGCAGGCCCCATTTCCACAGGACCTCACAAAATAAGACCCACTAGCTTTGAACTCCAGCCAGCCACTGGTAGCAGTGTTATACTCCCTGAGGTAGAGCCCTGAGAAGGAGTGGCAGGCTGCCATCTTTGCTTCATACAGGCTTAGCCATTATTGCCTTCAATGCAGCTGCCTTGTGGAATAGCAGCCAGGCTGCTTTTTGTGTGTGTGGGTACCTAACCTTGCTTTTCTTCACTGGGAAGGACCTCCAGACCAGGGCTACCAGCTACTCTCACTGGTGCTTTCTAGCTGGCAGTGGTTTCAAGCCTTTTAGGATGGAGCTCCCAAGGGAAGGGATGGTCTGCCATTGTTCCAGTTTCACAGTCTTAGCCATTGTTGTCTTTGGGCTCTAAGGAGTTTGAGACAATAGTGATTGAAGCAGTCTATCAGCACAGTGTAGCAGCTCTAGAAGAAGCAGGTAGACTGCTTTTTCACACATGTCCTGGATCCTGTGTCTCTTCACTGGGCATAATCTCTTAGCTGAGGTCTACACCCACCTCCACTGGTGTGTTTTGTCTGGCAACAGGTTCATATTTCCTTGGGAAAGAGCTCCCAGACAGAGGGCAAGCCACCATCTTTGCAGTTTAACAGCCTTCACTGTTGATACCTTAGGGTGCCAGAAAACCCAAGATGACTAGAGACTAAAGTGGACTCCCAGAAAGCTGCAGCAGCCCTGTGGAAAAATGACCAGACTGTTTATTACATGGATCCCCAATTCCATATCTCCTCACTGGGTGGGTTCTCCTGATCTGGGCCTCCACCACCCACAGCAGGGACTATCAAGCAAGTAGCAGCTCTGCAACTCCATGAGACAGAGCTCCCAGTAGGGAGTTGGTTGCCACCTTTGCTGTCTCACAGTCCTTGCCCTTGCTGTCTCCAGGCTCTGGAAAGTCCAAAGGGATAAGGGGCTGGTTTAGACTACCAGCACAGAGCACCCACCTTGCAGAAAAGTGACCAGACAGTTCTTCATGCAGGACATGGTTCTCACTTATCCTCACTGGGTAGGGTGGCCCAACCTGGGACTCCAGCACCACTACCCTGCCCCCACTTAGCCACTTCAAAAAGAGGAGTTAAAAGAACACCCACATACAGAGATGAGAAAGAAATAATGCAAGAACTCTGGCAACTCAAATGTCAGAGTTTACAGCCTCCAAACAACCACACCAGTTCTACAACAAGGGTTCTTGACCAGGCTGGACTGGCTGAAATGACAGAAATAGAATTCAGAATATGGATAGGAATTAAGATCATGTAGATTCAGGAGAACAGCAAAACCCAATCCTAGGAAACTAAGAATCTCAATAAAACAATATAGGACATAACAGATGAAATATCCAGTATAAAAAATTGTTTAACTGGTCTAATAGAGGTGAAAACCACACTACAAGAATTTCACAATGCAATCACAAATATGAACAGAATAGACCAAGCTGAGGAAAGAATCCCAAAACTTGAAAACTGGCTCTCTGAAATAAGACACACAAAATAAAGAAAAATTAAAAGGAACAAAAAAAAATTCTGAAAAATACAGAATTATATAAAGAGGCCATATCTATGAATCATTGACATCCTGAAATGGATGGAGAGAAAGCAAACAACTTGGAAAACATATTTTAGAGTATCACTTATGAAAAATTTCCCAACTCACTAGAGAGGCAAACAGCCAAATTCAGGAAATACAGAGAACCCCGGCAAGATGCTACGCAAGAAGATCATCCCCAAGGCACATAATCATCAGATTTTCCCAGGTCAAAATGAAAGACAGAATGGTAAAGGCAACTAGAATGAAAAGGCAGGTCACCCACAAAGGAAATCCCAATCAGGCAAACAGTGGATATCTCAGCAAGAACCCTACAAGGCAGAAGAGACTGAGGGCCTATATTCAGCATTCCTAAAGAAAAAAAGCTTCAACCAAGAATTTTATATCTATCCAAACTAAGCTTTCTCAGCAAAGGAGAAATAAGATCCTCTTTCAGATAAGCAAATGCCGAGGGAGTTTGTTACCATCAGACCTGCTTTATAAGAGATCTTGAAAGGAGCACTAAATATGGAAAGGAAACACCATTGCCAGCCAATACAAAAACACACTTAAGTACAAAGACCAGTGACACCACAAAGCAAACATGTAAACAAGCTGACATAATAACTAGCTAACAACACAATAACAGGTCAAATCAATACATATCAATATGAACCTTGAATTTAAATGGGCTAAATGTCCCCATTTAAAAGGCAGAGTGGCAAGCTTAATTTAAAAGCAAGACCCAACAGTATGTGGTCTTCAAGGGACCCATCTCATACACAGTGACACTCTTAGCTCAAAATAAAGAAATGAAGGAAAATCTACAAAGAAAATTGAAATCAGAAAAAAGCAGGTGTTGCAATCCTAATTTCAGACAAAACAGACTTTAAACCAACAAAGATCAAAAAAGACAAACAAAGGCATTACCTAATGGTAAAGGGTCCAATTCAACAAGAAGATCTAACTGTCCTAAATATATATATGCACACCCAGAACAGGAGACCAGATTCATAAAGTAAGTTCTTAGAGATCCACAAAGAGACAGACTCCTACACAATAATAGTGGGATACTTCAACATTGCACTGACAGTATTAGATCACTGAAGCAGAAAATTAACAAAGATATTCAGGACCTGAACTCAACATTGAACCAAAAGGATCTGATAGACCTCTACAGAGCTCTCCACTCAAATAACAACAGGATGTACATTCTTCTCTTTGCCACATGGCACATACTCTAAAATTGACCACACAGTAAAAACAATCTTAAGCAAATTCTAAGGAACCAACATCATACCAAACACACTCTCAAACCACAGAGCAATAAAAACAGAAATCAACACACACACACACACACACACACACACACACACACATATCACTCAAAACCATGCAATTTTATGGAAATTAAATAACCTGATCCTGAAAGATTTTGGGGTAAGTAATGAAGTTAAGGTAGAGATAAAAATATTCCTTGAAACTAATGAGAACAAAGATACAACAAACAAAAATCACTGGAACATAGCTAAGGTGAGTTTTAAGACAACTGTTTATAGCACTAAATACCCACCTCAAAAATTTAGAAAGATCTCAAATTAACAACCTAACATCACAACTGAAAGAGCAAGAGGAGCAAGAGCAAACCCCCCTAAAGCTAACAGAAAACAAAACATCCAAAATAAGAGCTGAACTGAAAAAAATCAAGAAACAAAGTATCACTCAAAAGATCAATAAATCCGAGTTATTTTTTGAAAAATCAATAGATAGGCTGCTAGCTAGACTAATAAAGAAGAAAAAGCATGATACAAATAAGCACAAATCAGAAATGACAAAGGGGATGTTATCACTGACCCCACAGAAGTACAACCAACCATGAGATCAGTATAGACATCATTAGGAAACCTAGAAGAAATGGATAAATTAGGATACACCCTCCCAAGACACGAATAAATTTATTTTCTGAACAGACCAATAATGAGCTTTGCATTAAATCAGAAATAAATAGCCTGACTCAATGATTCTGTGACTCAATAAATGAAACCATAAAAATCCTAAAACTAAACAGATTCACAGCTGAATTGTACCAGATGTACAAAGAAGAGCTTTCAGTACCATTCCTACCGACATTATTCCAAAAACATTAAGGAGGAGAGACTCCTCCCCAACTCATTCTAGGAGGCCAGCATCATGCCGATACTAAAATTGGGCAGAAACAAAACAAATAAGAAAACTTCAGGCCAATATCCTCGATAAATATTGATGGAAAAATCCTCAACAAAATACTAGTAAACTGAATTAAGCAGCACATCAAAAAGCTAATCTACCATGATCAAGTAGGCTTTATCCCTGCAATGCAAGATTGGTTCAACATATGCAAATCAATCAACATTATTCATCACATAAACAGAACTAGAGACAAAAACCACACGATTAGCTCGATAGATACAGGAAAGGCTTTCAATAAAATTCAACATTCCTTCATGTTAAAAACTCTCAAGAAACTCAGTCTTGAAGGAATATACTTCAAAACAATAAAAGCTGTCTATGAGAAACCCACAGCCAACATCATACTGAATGGGCAAAAGCTGAAAGCATTCCCCTTGAAAACCAGCACAAGACAAACATGCCTTTTTCACTCTTCTTATTCAGCATAGTGTTGGAAGTCCTGGACAGAGCAATGAGGCAAGAGAAAGAAGTAACGAGTATCCAAATAGGAAGAGAGGAAGTCAAACTATTCCTGTTTGCAGCTGACATGATTCTCTATCTAGAAAACACTATAGTCTTAGCCCAAAAGCTCCTTAAGCTAATAAACAACTTCAGCAAAATTTTAGGACAAAAAAAATCAACATACAAAACCACTAGCATCTCTGTACACAAACAACATCCAAGCCAAGAGCCAAATCAGGAACACAATCCCATTCACAACTGCTGTAAAAAGAATAAAAATCTTAGGAATACAGCTAACCAGGGAAGTGAAAGATCCCTACAGTGAGAATTATAAAACATTGCTCATAAAAAATCAGAAAACACAAACAAATGGAAGAAAACATTCTATGCTCATGGATAGGAAGAATAAATATCATCAAAATGGTCATACTGCCTAAAGTAGTTTACAGATTCAGTGTTATTCCTATCAAACCACCAATGACATTCTTCACAGAAAAGGAAACACACTATTTTAAAATTAATTTGGAAGCAAAAAGGAGCCCAAATAACCAAGGCAACCCTAAGCAACAAAAATAAAGCTAGAGGTATAAGTTTACTCAACTTCAAACTGTATTAGAGGGCTACAGTAACCAAAAGAGGATGGTACTGGTACAAAAATAGATGCATAGGTCAATGGAACAGAACAGAAAGGGCAGAAATAAGGCTGCACACCTACTACTATCTGATCTTAGGCAAAGCTGACAAAAACAAGCAATGGGGAAAGGACTCCTTATTCTATTCAATAACTGGTGCTGGGGTAACTGGCTGGCCATATGCAGAAGATTGAAACTGGATCCACTCCTTACATCATATTAAAAAAATCAACTTCAGATGGAATAAAGACTTAAATTTAAAACCCAAAACTATAAACACCTTGGAATACAACTGAGGCAATACCATTCTGGACATAGGAACTGGCAAACATTTCATGACAAAGGCACCAAAAGCAATCACAACAAAAACAAATTGACAAATAGGATCTAGTTAAACTAAAGAGCTTCTGCACAGCAAAGCAAAGTATCAACAGAATAAACAGACAACCTATGGACTGGAAGAAAATATTACAAACTATGCATCTGGCAAAGGTCATATATCCAGCATCTATAAGAAACTTAGACAAATTTGCAAGATAAAAAACCATCAAAAAGTAGGCAAAGGACATGAACAGACACTTTGCAAAAGATGACATACATGTGGCCAACAAGCATATTAAAAAAAAATCTCAACATCACTGATCAATAGAGAAATGCAAATGAAAACCACAATGAGATATCATCTCACATCAGTTAGAATGCTCATTATTAAAAAGTTAAAAAATAACAGATGCTGTTAAATTGCAGTGAAAGAGAACACTTATACACCGTTGATGGGAGTGTAAATTAGTTCATCCATTTTGGAAGACATTGTAACAATTCCTCAAAGACCTAAAGAGAGAAATACCACTCAACCCAGGATTCATATTATTTGGTATATACCCAAAGGATTATAAATCATTCTATCAAAAAGACTCATGACACATATGTTCACTGCAGCTCTATTCACAATAGCAAAGACATGGAATCAACCTAAATGCCCATTAATGGCAATTTGGATAAAGAAAATGTGGTACATACACACCATGAAATACTATACAGCTATTAAAAAAAAGAATGAGATCATGTTTTTGCAGGAACATGGATGGAACTGGATTCTATTATCCACAACAAACTAATGGAGGAACAGAAAACCACATACCATATGTTCTCACTTATAAGTGGGAGCTAAATGATAAGAACATATTGACATATAGAGGGGAACAACATACACTGGGGCCTACTTGAGGTTAGAAAGTGGGAGGAAGGAGAGGATTAGAAAAAATATTGAGCCCAGTATGTGATACTCCCCCTCCCTGTGTCCAAAACCTAAAATGCAATAAAAAAATAAATAAAAGAAAAAAGCTTTAAAGAAAAAATATTGAGGGCTGGGCGCAGTGTCTCACACCTGTAATCCCAGCACTTTGGGAGACCGAGGCAGGTGGTTCTCAAGGTCAGGAGTTCGAGACTAGCCTGGCCATGGTGAAATTCCATCTCTACTAAAAACACACACACACACACACAAATTAGCTGGGTGGAGTGGCATGCACCTGTAGTCCCAGCTCCTCGGGAGGCTGAGGCAGAAGAATCGCCTGAACCCAGGAAGTGGAGGTTGCAGAGAGCCAAGATGGCACAACTGCATTCCAGTCTGGGTGACAGAGTGAGACTTCATCTTAAAAAAAAAAAAAAAAAAAAAAATAGAAAGAAAGAAAAAATATTGAGTACTAGACTTAGTACCTGGGTGACAGAATAATCTGTCCAACAACCTTCATAAAACGAATTTATCTGTATAAGAAACCTACACATATTTCCATGAACCTAAAATAAAACTTTAAAAAAGAAAACCTACAGAAAATATTTAATGTGGTAAGAGCTGAGAGGGATTAGAACAGAGACAATAAAAGAGTTCAAGTAGGTTAAATATAATAAAGTGGGATTAAAAAATAATAAAAACAAACTTTAAAATTAAATATTAAAATACCTAAAGATTGTTTTGTCAATACCATCAGTTTTGAAGACCATAAAAACTACATAGAATAAAAATCATATTTGTTTAAAGCACTATATGTAACTGTCAGCATGTTTATAAAGCTTGGGGATTGTTAATACATGATATTCTTATAATGACAATGGTAGTGATGTCAACACTAAATAATGCCTTAAGTTATAATAACCATACTGCTAAATCAATATGTATTATGTTATTTGTGTGTTCTTAATACAATAGATCAAAAGAGCAGAATGTTCTGTACCCAAGAATTCCACAATATTTATCCACTGGATTGTATGAGAAATGAAGATTTTAAAACCACACAGGACTACAAAGGTCAAGTATTTGAATCAGCTGATGATTACTTCACCAGTAAAATCAAAGAACAAATTTGAAATTTTTTAGACACTAGATAATTTGACTGATTCAATAGTCTAAAGATTTTACCATTTCAAATCAAAAGTAGCATCACTTTGTTTCCTATGAAAACTCATTTGTCTTATTTGATATGGTATACACAACAATATGAAGTTACAATTGCAGTTAAAATGCTATTATTCATAATAAAAATATGAAATCAGAGAAACTGCTAATTGTGGACATTTCAGCCTTACTTGAAGTAACCCAGTTAACACTGCAACTATAAGTCTATAAATTCTAAAAAATATTGTAACTGTGAATCTATAAAGAAAAACAATTATATTTCAATTAAACACTATAAGCAATAAATGACTTAAAGAGACTACAATCCAAGTTTATAAAAACCTTTTGAAATACTTCATTTTCTAATAGCATCTCTGTACAATTTTTTGCAAAATTTTTTCTTCTACAATCACTCACTTTCATTTATTCAACAAGAATCATTACTTGCCAGGCACTATGTGCTAAGTAGAATTAATAGGTGAGTAATATCATCAGGAAGCGCTGATTGACTGGCATCCCAGAAAATAACAACAATGAGAAAATTGTAACATTTAGACTAAGAAAGGCAACCCTATTAGAAAAGACATCTGTATTTATAATTAAATGAAGTCTTCAGCTAGGAAAATTTATAGTTAGGAATTTTGCTAAACAAACCTTAAAAGTAAGTATTACAATCAGAAGCATGTGTGTTATATTACACCCTGTCTTCCAAAAAAGTGTCATACAACATCACAGCTATAAATTTTCATAGGTATTTTTGTTAGAACACTAAATTGTTTTAATATTTTGCAACTCCCATGTGTTATAAATCTTAGAAAATATTCACCAGATAATCTTTATTCAGTAACGAAAGAGTTGCCAAAATGGTACTAATTCTCAAAATAATATGAATTATTGAAATATTCTAAAATTTGTTTTAAAAAGTGCTCACTTCCCTACCTTTTCCCCAAAATCCCAAGTAGAAAAACCCTAGAAATCAGTTAACATATCACTATAGTGGTAGTAAGACTGAGGTGACTAAAGGATATTCATAAAAACAATTTATCTTTTAGTCTTTTATAGGAAGAGGTCTCAATTTTGGAAACATTCTATCAGTTTCTTTCATGAAATAAAAGATCTTCTTTATGTTTTCTTTCATTTTGTTTTCCTGTTTTCAACCTTCTCCTCTTGCCATTTAATTATATCTTATTAGAGAAAGCAATTAGTCCTATTCTTTTCCTCGAATCTTTCTTCCTTTAACCATGGTATTCTGCCCCGCTTGCAGTCACTCATGAGTTTCTTAAACAAGAGGCAATGGTGTAAGATTCAAGAAACTTAGTTTATCACCTGAATTTGCCATTTACTTTATTACCTATTCATTTTCCTTCTCCTTCAGACATATGAAAATGGAAAAAATTCCCTGTCAGTCTATCATTCGATTGTTTTTATTTGGCAATTATATTTTTGCACCCAAATTTGTCAATCCTTTCAAATTTCCTTTAGAGAAGTTTTTAGGGCTCAGCATTGGTCGGAAATTGTCCCTATACCAGACAGTCTATCCAGAATTGGTGAAGGGCTCTCAGCATCCCACACAGTCAGGAAGAACTTGAATTCTAATCAATTTACTAGAATGATTTCTTTTCATTGTCTCAAAACAGATGCTAATAGATTTAGAATATGCTCTAGTGTGTAGGCTCACTGGCCATCTTTCACCACAGGCTTCCACAATCCTCTGAGGGAAGACAATTCTTTCATTTGCAGCTGACTTCACTTGAGTTCCTAACATCATATATCTTAGTTCTCATGTTATTTTAAAAGTCTTAATATAAATTTATTCTCCTGGGTTCCAGCCATACCACACTTTGAATCTTTGTTCCCCTTCCCTGCTCCTCACCCCCAAATTCATCACTGACAAGAATTGGGCAATTTTTCTTTTTCCCTATTCAACCCTCAGTTGCAAAGAGTTGTTCTACCTTGCCTGACCTTTTCACTGCACTTAACCTTGAAGTACAGCTACCCAGAATGTCTTCAAGGGGTCCTACATCTGTCTGAAATTCTCTTTGTTGACTCAGGCTGGATTAAATCAACTCTTTTGATCCATCCTGCCCCATCCTATTCTAACTTTCTCCAACATTCTCTAGGAAATTGGACCTTTATGAACTGTCCAACCTGCCTCCTTTTCCTTGTACCTCAGCTGTTGGCCTGTGTGGGTAATGGCATCCATGGACATGCATCTTTCAGAACTCCAACTATCAGGAGTTCTTCATTCCTAGAAGACCTGAGACTCCTTTAATAGATGACTTCCATTGTGAGGCTTTATTAGAACTGCATCAGAGGAATGCAGTTCCTCTCTCCATGGACTTTACCTGGTGGTCTGATGATTCTTACAGCCTCCTTGGGTTCCTCCATTTGTTCTCATGGGCATTTCCCCAGTAAATCTATTGCATGTCTAATTCCATCTTGGTATCTGCTTCTTGGAGCACCTGACCTAACATACAGTAAGAATAGAAGATGGTGGGGTGTTAATTTCCTTGAGTTCCTTCCTGTTGGGCCATACAGGTTGGCAGAGGCTAAGTTCCTGCCTCTATGACCACATTTTCCATTGGGTTACCCTCTCTAACAGGTACAGTCTTGCTGACCTCCAGAAACTGCTCAGTCAACTTGTTCTTTCAAACACAGAATTAGTAGCAACTCCCTCCTGTTGCCAGTACTGGAATACTTCATCATCCTTGTTAATTATCTTTAATTTTACCCATGTTTTAGACACTTTCTTGAATTATTTTCCAACACCTTTTATTTTGATATATGTTTAAATATTTAGAAAATAATTATATACAAAACTTACCTGTATCTTTCCCTCAGATTCCCCACTGTTTCATATCATAAACAATCACTCTGCATGTGTGTATGTAATTATTTTTTCTGAATTATTTGAAAGTTTCATGTCTGATGCACTGTCTAGCAAATATATTTCCCTACAAACAAGGACTAAAGATATTATCTTGCATTTCCATAGCATTACCTGAAAATAAGAAAAATTAACATTAATGTAGTATTATTATCTAACCTACGAATCTTATTCAAATTTTTCCAATTAACTCAATAATGTATTCTATGAAAAAAATCTAGTCCAGGTTTGAATTCATAATCATATATTGCCTATTCACCCCCACTGCATGCAGCACCTATTTTCTGCCAAGTTGCTGAAAGTTATAATAATTGGTATGAAAAAAGGCCCTAGGAAACAGACCCTCAGAACTGGATTATGGAATAAGTTTGCTTAAACATTTGATGAGTGTATGTATAACCTTCTTCCTTGATGGGTAAGGGAATAAGACATGGTATTCAGTATCAGCATGATCAGTCAAATTATCAATAGTGACATGAAAGGGAAGAGATGAAATGGATGTGGCATGTAGTTGGTTAGGTGATAACGGTTATTAAAGAAATTGTGTCATGATAGCTTTTTATAATTCTAAAGAATGTCATACAAAAAAAGGACAAATTGAAAGCTTCAAATGCACAACACAAGGTGCAAGTAGAAAACTGGAAAGTATAGCAGCTTTAAAAGAGTCCCTTACTATCAGTATCCATACAGAAGGTATGGCTAAGGATCAAGGAGAGGACCTGAATGTAAAAATTTAGGAGGTACACCACCAAATAAATACATAACCTTGACATGTCTCATGTCAAGGCAAGAGCATTGGGAAAGGAGCAGAACTCTGAGACAGGAAATAAGGAAATTGGGCAGACAAGACAAGACTGAGAATTTTGAGTCCCCAAATCTCCCTGAACTTTGTCTACCAGAAGCAGCAGCCCCTCCTCTCCTGGCAGAGAGGAACCAACCTTCCTCTGGTATTACCAGGAGCAGTTGACTAACAAGACAAAGGCAGTTGTCTATTTCCCTGAGGACCTTTCCTCACCGTCCTTCATCATCTCCAAGTCCATAATTCAAGTTGAATCCCAGCATAACCCAGTCAGAGAAGAATAAGGCATGATCCAAATGGAGATAGCCTATGTACCTAAAAGAGTGCAGGATCTTGGCAATGTGAATCAGCAAGAATTTGAGGAGCATGTACATATGTGTATAGGTTCTAATATTACATTCATTAAAATGGAGCAAATAAACTGATAGAGTATAATCATACAGGATTTAAGATTTCATATATACTGTGTTTCCACAGGCAAATGCCAGTAGCAGTAACAGTCTACTAGGTAGATTAACTGAAGTGTAGACTCAACCATAGCTTATAATCAGTAATACTGAAATGCTAGAACTTAAATCCTTGACATACTATAGAGAAAGTAATGCAGGATTTTTTCTCAGTCCCTTCATTAGACTCGCAACAGGGGCAAACATTTACTCAGCCTGTTGTGCTCAAACCATTTCAGGAGGGTGGATGTGAGTGAGTGTGGGACCCAGCCAGCCACTCCAGGCACTGATAGGAGCAAGCACTGCATGGAGCTCATGCCCAGACAAGGCATGAGCAAATGAGTGTGGAATCCAGCAAGCCGCTCTGGGTGCCAGAAGTAGAAAGCGCCATGCAGGGCTCATGGCCAGACCAGCTGTAAGCAAACAAGTGTGGGATCCAGCTGGCCACTCCAGGTACTGGGAGGAGCAAACTCCATGTGCCCAGGTATGGGGTGCCTGCCACCCCAAAGCCAAAGAGGGGGTTGTTACAGGCTCCTTTAGTTCCGCTGTCTGCAGACAGTTGTGTGTTAACAGCTCAGTTGGCCCCTTGTCTCATCACATGAAGTGGATGCCCTCTGCCAGCAAGTGCAAAGGACCAATGTGACAGCCTCTTTGGGTACTCACAATTGGTGGGTCCTGAGCTCTTGTTCTGTGTCCAAAAAGAATGAGGTTACGTGGACACTTAAAAGATGGTGAAGGTGGAGAATTTTAGTGAGCAGTAGAAATGGCTCTCAGCAGAGAGGGCAGCTAAAGAGCAAATGGGAAGGGCAGGTAGTCTTTCCTAAAGTCAGGTTGTCTTCTCCCTGAAGTCCAGCCATCTCTTCTCCAAAGTTCTACCATCTCTTTCCTACCAACTGAGTCTAGGGTCTTTATAGGCACAGCATGAGGGTAGGGCAGGCCATAGGTAGTTTTGGAAAAGGCACTATTCAATTGGTAAAAACACATTATTCAGAAAGAACCAATCAGGAGAGAGCAGGCAAAAAGGAATAGAAGTTTTCACTTTGGGCCACTGGTTTCAGGCTACTTTGGCTTGAAGGTGGGGTTTTCTCCAGGGACCCGCTCCTGTCTGCCTAGAATTTCTCTGCCTCTTGCCTCTATCGAAAGGAGTTCAAAATCTCATGAAGATGAGAGTACCTGGCTGGATCTATCATACACAGCCTGCTCAGCCATTCCTCTAATCATAAACCTCAAGGGCCCAGGAGACACATTTTCCAAAGGACATTAAGAAATGTATTGGTGACGGAGACAATGAAATTCTTAGAAAGCTCCGTGGAGTCTGTTTTCTATAAAGCATAGATGATGGGGAGAGAGGCTGCAAAGCAATCAAGCTCTCTGAGTTTAATGGTGACTCTGGGACCCTGGCATGGTAGAAGTGCCTAACCCTCAGAACCATATCAGCTGTAAGGACAGGATAGAAATCAAAATGTTTTATGAGAGTGGCAGGAGGCAGCCTAGGCAGATAGGGGCACCTCCCCAGTGAAACCCCACCTCCAAGCTGAAGACAGTTTAAAGCATGAAACCCAAGCTACAAGTTAGGACCAAACTGAGAACTTGTCTTCCTGTTTGGCATGCTGTCCTCTGATTGATGCCTACCCTTCACCCATTTTACATATACCTACCCTCTGCTAATTGGTTTCCTACACTGAGGTGCCCACCTTTGAGTGGTGTCTTCACTTTAATCTTATTTGCATACTCACAAACCAATCAGCATGCACTCTGCATTCTAAGTCCATAATAGGGTCTGGACCCCAGTCATAGGGGAGGTGCTTTCCAGCCTTCAGGTAAGGGAACCAGACACCCCCACATCCCATGTTTGCTCAGAGCTTTCCTTTCAGAAAGTAGAATTTATTTCCTTAATAAATTCTACTCCACTCATTTTCCAGTGTCAGAGCACCTAGTTCTTCCTGAAGAACTCAAACCTAAGTGAGCTAAGGAGCAGAAAGACTAACATTTTGACCCACAGAGATCTGCGGCAATGGCTGACTGATCATGGGGTACTAGTGATAAAATCATCCTAGGTGCAGCTTAATATTTATAAATAGGAAAAGTGGAGGCTAAGTAGGCAGCAATCTGACTCATCACTCTGATTAGAATATCCAGGCTCTTACCTAGTTGCCAAGCTTATACCAATTTGCAAGCCTCTTGAATTCAGGGAACAGGTGCCACAAAGAAGCTTGCATATTGGATGTAATTTGAAAATCAGCATCCTAGTCAATGGCTTTGTCTTGGCTATATATAAAACTCACTTACAGAACTTTAAAAAAATACTATGTTTGTCCTTATCTCCAGAACTTCTGACTGATATACATGCCATCTGAGGAACTGGTGAAAAGAAAAGCTAAAAGTGGCTAAAGTTTGAAACAATAAAATGATATCCAAAAGCATCCAAATAAATCAGAAGGAACTAAACCAATACCCACAAAGTTCAATGCTCAAATTTTCTCTACTTTGTAAGGAACAATTAGAATGTATCAGTTTGGAAGAAGTTTACAGAAAGAAGAGACATGAAAATGTAAATTAAAGTGTGAAACATTTAACCCAATAGAACAGAACTGAGGAGGAAAGTCAGAAAGAAATTATTGGAATTAATCATATAATTGGTACCTAAAATTTTCTACTGAATAACCATGAGTAAAATGATAAAAGTAATTTCCAGAATGTCAGTTGTTTAAAAATCCCCCAAAATAGAAAGATAAAATCAGAAATGTATTGGCAATTAGTAACAACTTTTGGCTACTAATTGCTATAAATCATAAACCAAGATTGATAAGCTACTTAAGAAACCAAAGATAAAAATCATAAAATGCTAAAACTTTGGCAAAATAAAAAATTATCCAAAAAATGATTCAAACAAAATCAATATAAATAGAAAAACCACATGCTCAGTTTTGAAATTTTGACTTTCAAATATACTTTTAAAAATATTAAATACACTCAGATAAAAACACCTTATGATTTTAGACTTTGATAAGTTCAAGTTTCCCTAATCCTACTATAAAACAATTATCAATCAAATTTTGTAGTAATCATTACAAGCTGTTAGTATCATTCCACAATTTATGTAAACATTTAAAATAGTTTAAAAGAAACAAAATTTTAGTAAATTAAAGAGATTTAGTAAATTTTGTGAATTAAGTTTCTTTACATTTATTTTAAACTAATTAGTTTCTAGCTTATTGTTAGCACATGCTACTCTAAGAGTTAATACAGATATTTTTATGATCTCTGAAAAACCTCAATTTTGCCTCAAACTTATGCTTCTTCCGGCTATGTATATGAGATTGAAAACATCTGGATATGTGGCGGGGTGTGGTGGTTTACATCTGTAATCCAGCACTTTGGGAGGCCAAGGTGGACAGATCACCTGAGGTCAGGAGTTTGAGACCAGCCTGGCCAATGTGACAAAATTCCATCTCTACTAAAAATATAAAAATTAGTCGGGCATGGTGGTGCATGCCTGTAATCCCCGCTACTCAGGAGGCTGAGGCAGAAGAATCACTTGAACCTGGGAGGTGGATGATGCAGTGAGCCAAGATGATGCTACTGCACTCCAGCCTGGGCAACAGAGAGAGACTTCGTCTCAAAAAATAAGTAAATAAATCTAGATATGCCATTGTAACAGCTGTTTAATTCTGAAGAACATGTTAATTAATAGCTATATTTTTTAAAACATGTACAAATTCCACAGACCAATCCAGATGTTTACTTTCCCACAGGATAAATTGAGTCAAAAGGCTAAATTTCTAAGTTTTGTTGATGGCAATCACAAACAGAAAATATGTATGAATGATGATAAAGAAAAGGAAAAGGAAGAGGAAGAGAAAGAGGGCATGGAGTACAAGAGGAGGAGAATACTTTTTATTTTAAATTCTGGGGTACATGTGCAGAATGTGCAGAATTGTTACATAGGTAAATGTGTGCCATGGTGATTTGCTGCACCTGTTAATCTATCATCTAGGTATTAAGCCCAGCATGCATTAGCTGTTTTTCCTGATGCTCTCCCTTCTCCTACACCCACCCCCACCAACAGGTACCAGTGTGTTGTTCCCCTCCCTGTGTCTATGTGTTCATGTTGTTCAGCTCCCACTTATAAGTGAGAACATATGGTTTTTGGGTTTCTGTTCCTATGTTAGTTTGCTGAGGATAATGGCTTCCAGCCCCATCCATGTTCCTACAAAGGACATAATATCATTCATTTTTATAGCTGCATAATATTCCATGGTGTATATGTACCACATTTTCTTCATTCAGTCTATCATTGATAGGCATTTGGGTTAATTCCTTATCTTTACTATTGTAAATAGCACTGCAATGAACATATGTGTGCATGTATTTTATAATAGAATGATTTATGTTCCTTCAGGTACCTACCCAGTAATGGGACTGCTGGGTCATATGGTATTTCTGGTTCTAGGTCTTTGAGGAATTGCCATTCTCTCTTCCACAATGGTTTAACTAATTTACATTCTCACTGACAGTATAAAAGCATTCCTATTTCTCCACAGCCTCGCCAGCATATGTTGTTTCTTGACTTTTTAATAATCGCCAGTCTGACTGGCATGAGATGATATCTCATTGTGGTTTTGTAATGATCAGTGATGTTGAGCTTTTTTCCATATGTTAGTTGACAGCATAAATGTCTTCTTTTGAGAAGTATGTGTTCATGTCTTTTGCCCACTTTTTAATGGGATTGTTTGCTTTTTACTTGTAAATTTGTTTAAGTTCTTTGTAGATTCTGGATATTTGACTTTTGTCAGGTGGCTAGATTGCAAAAATTTTAGGAAGAGAATAATTGTGTTTTTTCATAGTAATTCTGTTACACACATTAGGTTATTGCAACAACTCCCTGAGGAATTTAAAGTAGTAATAACCTTATTTTTCAGACAGGGAAACCAAAACTGAATAAATTTAAGTTATCAAAGACTACAGAAAATGACAAAGGCAAAGGTAGAATTAAAAACCAGGTAGGACAAAAAGTTTTTAAAAAATACCATTTAGACCTTAAATATCAATCCTAGCATAACTTCTAGCATAATAAATAACATTGCTTTCTTATCTTTTTAACTTGAATCAGGGTTGGGTATAAAAAATCCTTTTGCAGCTTCCTACAGGATCCTGAACTTAACAGGAGTTGTAGCAAATATTATTAAACATTCAGTGTTCCCTATAATTATGTTAAATATCATGGCCTCTCCCAACCCCTTTTTACAAAATTCCAATGGTACACCCAACTAAAAGGATGTGTGTGTGGTAGTTTAGCTCAGGAGAAGTCTTAACCATGGCTGCTCTGAGGTCAAATGCTGAGTCAGAATCCCAGCTCCATATACACAGCCAGAGCAAGTGACTTGGCCTCCCTAAGTATGTTTCCCCATCTCCAAATGGGTAGATAATAATAGCACAAATGTCATGGGCTATTTTGAGAATTGATGAGTTATTCATATAGGTACTTAGTATTCTCCTCTCCAGCACATAATACGTACTCAGAAACTGTTGGCTACGTTTTAAAAGGAAAATGTTCTTGCATTTTTGTCTAGGAGAATTAACACTTAAATTTTCAATACAATGTAATTCCAAAAATATACACGGTTAACAGACAGCATGTAAAGTTCATGCTGTTCCAAAAACAAGTATGTAAATCTCCGATAACATCCATATCACACTCAGCCCCACTCACACACATGGAGCATATTACTCACAACTATATTGGATTATAGCTTTTCTTTTGTGTAAGAGTGCCTGTGTATGTGATTATAGACATTCCTTGTCTCTAATCCCATCTGCATTATAGTCTGGACAGTGTCATCAGTGCACAGCTCAGAATTAGGTCCAGATGGAAGCAAGAATAGTTAGTAGTCTAATACAGAAAATGCCGTAAGAGACACACATTTAGTGCAAGTTGAGAGATTGGGGATTTCTCTGACACTAAACTAAGTTTAGATACTTTCAATATAAGTTTCACAGTTCTTTTTATGTCCACTTTTCCAGATATTTCAAAATAGATCATTCCTAGGCCTAGTATGGATAGCATTATTAAAAGTAAAAAAGTAACTCTGTGTTATTCTTATGTTTTCATCAATGGGAGATGAAAAGAAAGTAAAAAGTTCTTAGAATGTTAGCTGTAAAATCCAAGACTGAGGTTTTAATATCAACATCAATCCATGAGAATTGGATACCAATAAGCAACATATAGCCCAATAAGTAAGAAATGTCAAAATATTTTTAAATGCTTATTCTGTCAATGGTGTTAATAATCTTCAGCTGTTTCTTAAGTAATGTGGTAAATTTACTATTGTTTACCTCTGCTTCCTAAGTCTATGGAAGAGTACATATCCCAGACTGCTAGTAATTAGGCAGGGCCACATAACTAGTTCTGCCTGATAGACTATGAACTGAAATAGTCTGCTTCAGTTCCTGACCAAAGAATTTAATTGCAAGTGCAAGATGCTGTCACTCTCTAACCTTCTCCATGAGTTCAAAGGGTAAAGCTGCAAGGGAGCCTCTGTCAGCCCAGCTTCATGTGAACTAGGGTGTCCCGCCAACCCACATGGAGGGCAGCATCAATAAGTTATGATAAGCCACTTACAGAGTTGCTACTGCAGCACAACCCGAACAATCCTGCCTAATATAAACAGAATCAATATTTTTCCACCAGATTTTTGAAATAGCTGTGGAGTCCTTCTCATTTTACTATTATTAGTGAGAAATGAAATAATCTATGCCCATTCAGTTTACTGTCATCAATAATATGACAGTACTCTTGGGCTGTCTTCATTAACATGACTTTATTATGCCAGGAAACTTTTGCTCAAGGGAAAAAAAGTTGCAAAAGAATGTATTAATGTATCTTGTTTTACAACCTCCCAATAATCCATTTAAATTAACATCAAACTGCTCAACTTTCCAACTGATACTATATAATCACTATTTACTCTCCAAGACACTTTTTGAAACTCTTTTCTCAAAACTTTTACTTTGTGATGCCCATTATTCCTAAACTATCACAGCACAAACCTTACCCAAACAGAATCTGTATCAACACAGGTTTGGAGATAAGCATTGTGATTCAATGTGGCACCCAAATGTTGAAACCTATTTGCTATTCCTGATCTAGAAGAGTCAGGGATTGAAGGATTCTGGTACATCTGAAGACAAAGTGGGGCTAACAATCATAGGACTGGTTGAAAGTCACGAAGATCCAATCAAAGATCTTGATTATCTCATCTAGTCTAGCAGAATATTATTCTTTGGATATTGTACAAAATGAGGACTTACCTATTGAAAATGCTAGGAAGAGCTGAAGGAAGCATACTTACTAAATTCAGGTGAATTTAATAAAAGTTAATATTCAGAGCAGGGAGATGTCTAGTTCCCTTCCTTGTCCCCCAAACCCTTTGGCTCCCAGAATGCAAGAACTAGGGTTATACTCTCAAGGAGTATTAGTGGACTCCAATGAAAATGCCTACAGAGACTGACACTCAATTATCCCACAATGAAATAAAAAGTTTTTGATCCTAAGAATCCCAGGAATTTTAGTTCCTCACTATCAAGTATGAGTGTATAGAGATCACCAGATTTTTGAAGATAACCTCCAATATGAAAGAAGCAGTGCCCCCTCACCCAAATAAAAAAAAATACTCCAAGAAAATAAACACTATGCAAAGCAGAAGAAAATTTCAAAAATAACCCCCAAAAGAAAAAATATTACATTTGTGGGAAGGTAGGGAGCAGAAGACAATAAAGATAAAACAAGATAAAAACCAGAAAAAAATTTAAAAATTACAAAAATAACAGAAGAAAGAAAAATATTTCACAGAAGAAATGAAAAATTAAATTCCACCAGAAAGCAGTACATAAAACAAGAGATTAACAGTAGGAGAGAAAAGATAGACATAAGAGGCTAACTCAGAAATCAATTTGACTAAGTATTACAGCAATAGGTAACAGGGATAATAAAAGGCAAGAAAGTATCAAATAAATAATGAAAGAAAATGTTCCAGAACTGTAAGTTTCTAGATTGAAGTATCAGTAAGTGCTCAGCACAATGGATGAAAAAAGACCCAGACCAAGGTGCATAGTTGTGAAATTTTTAAACACCATGAGTAAAGCTAAGATTCTAACAACTTCCAGAGAGAAACAGTAAAGGTCATATGCAAAGTACTGATAATAAGAATAGTGTGAGATTTTTCAATAACATAATTGAGAATTCAAAGACAGCCACAAATATTTAACTTCTGATTATGGAAATTTTAAGTATGAATAAAGTAAAGTGAATAATATAAAGAATCTCAATATACCTTCCACTCAGCTTCAAGAATTGTTTACTTATGTCCAATCTTTACTACAAACTATTTCTCCCTCATCCATGAACACCTAGAAGAAAGTCATAGCAACATATATCACGTGTAACAATTTTAGCATATATCTAAAATCAAGAAAACTCCATTTAAAACATAACCATACTTTTATCCCATCCCCAGATAATCATTCAAAATTTTTTGTCAACCAACTCAGTATTCACACTTTCATGATTATCTTTTGTTTTGTTTTGTTTTCTGAACTTGCTCTGTCACCCAGGCTGGAGTGCAGTGGCTCAATCTCCGCTCATTGCAACCTCACCTCTTGGTTTCAGGCGGTTCTCCTGCCTCAGTCTCCTGAGTAGTTGGGACTACAAGCACATGCCATCTCTACTAAAATTTGTGTATTTTTAGTAGATACAGGTGTTCACCAAGTTGACCAGGCTGGTCTCAAACTCCTGACCTTAAACCATCCACCCACCTCGGCCTCCCAAAGTGCTGTGATTACAGTTATGAACCACTGTGCTCGGACTCTTTTCTTTTTATAACAGTTTGAATCTGGATCTGAGTAAGATCAATACATTACTGTTGTTAATATGTTTGTGATCTCTTTTAACCTATAAGTTCCTTCTCCAATTCTTTCATTTCTCGCAAAATTTTTGTTGAAGAAATTGAGTTATTTTTTCCTTTAAAGTTTCCCACTGCTTTGATTCTGCAGATTATCTCTCTGTGGTATGATATAATGTGTTCTTCTCTCCATTGTACTTCCTACAAGTAATCCTGTAGTTAGATCCTGAGTTTGAACAGATTTAGGTTAAAGCAGTTTTTTAGCTTGACACTTTCATAAGCTGTGTTCTGTAATTCAATCAGGAGGTACATGATGATGTAAGCAGCCATTGATGATCATCATTGATGACTGCAAAATGCTATTCTCATTCTATCTTCCCTTCTTAGTTTATTAATAGAGATACTTATATAAAGTGAAAGAAATATCATCTTATCAACTATTTAATTACTTGACATAGTTACTATTGGAAAAGCAGAATTCTTGTTTTCCCTTATTTATCAATTTTCAAAATAATGAGTTACTGTTCTGATATCTTCCAATCATAATCAATGAAATTTTGTCTCAAAATTTCATGCTAATTTAAGTATGTTTGATGTATTCATCTGCTTCAATCATTGAGGTTATTATTCTTATTGATGCTCAAATTGTCCCATCTTTGGTCAGTGTAAGCCCCAGGGACCTCTGGGTCCTTCTGACATGATCCAGTAGGTTTGGTGGCATTCTTGTTTTCTCATATAGCAAAATTTCCCCAGGCTTATCTGTTATAGTTTCTACCCCAGACATGGAATAAGCCATTTCTCCAATGTTCATTGTTTTTAGAGGAAATACTCTTTAAGGAACACGGTCTGGGCACCAGGTATCAATGATACCAGGTTGCTCGTTATTTCTAATCTAGCTGACAAAGCTATATGTAATGTGTACTTTTCAATACAAATAGTAACATGATACAATATCATCAACCATACACTATTGATTATTCCAATTAAAATGCAATTTATGGGTCTTTTACTTAGCCCTGTGAATCTTACATTTGTCCTTTCTCTCATAACAATAGCAACTTTATTCACAAGGATGCCAGTATAATTATCTGTTTAATTGTATCCATGTAAAACTATCCAAGAATAACAATACTAACACTGGCATCAACAATATGAGTAGTATAACAGTTTAAGATATTTTGCAGTTCTGTTCCCAGAACTAGGAACATAGTCAAATTACTGTGTTGTAAAGTCATTTATGATAATTTATCTTTCAAAGTTATGTTGTCAAGCTGCTCTGGCATCATTGAAATTTCCTGTGGCCCTCCTGCACTCAATTTAATATGGACGGTTCTCTCCCAGTTTCAGCTGCTGTCCACAGAATTGCCTATGAAGCTCGGCAGTGAGTACCTAATGTGTCCACAGTCTTCTCCAGTTCTCTGGATCATCAAAATCTTACTGGCATCCCGCTTCTTCCTCATGAATTGCTTCTGGTACCACCCATGTGGTAGGTAATTCTGTAGGTAATTGGTGGTTTTTTCCTCTGAACTGATATTTCAGCACTTACTAGACTACTTTGTCATCTAGTTTTGTTTCAGAGGTTGTTCATTGTTTTTCAGTTTTCCGTTCTCGTTTTTCTGTTTGTTTTATGAGAAAATTCAGTGGACTTATTAAACTGCACAGTTACCTCCATTTTCTAAAACTCCTTGAATAACTTTCATTGACTAATCCTTGTCTTCAAAACATTGAGTAACAAATAATTTTCGTTCTATAATACTGTATCCAGTCAACTTAGCAATCAAGTAGAAGAAAATAATGCAGACAGATTCACGTTTACCAAATCTTTAAAAAATTACCTTTTAGGTGCCCTTTCTCAGAAAACTACTGAAAGATGTGTTTAAACAAAATAAGAGTACAGAAGAAAGAATACATAGAATTTAGGAAATAAGAGTTCTTGCCTGGGATATTAGCAAAGAAAAGTCAGGGGAAATGTTCCAGGATGCTATCATGCCCTAGAGAGCAATCAAGCTAATGTGGAATAGGATTTAAAATTCCCAGAGGAAATTCTTCAGAGATAGACACTGATAGATTACCTAATATGTTCAAGCCTATGAAACACAATGTCAAAAAAATTTACAATTTTATTGGAATATTTGGCAAGTGTAGCAGAAACTTCTAACCATCCCACAATATTCATTCTCATATTAGAAAAATAAATCCTTATCTACTTTAATAAGTAGTCAATATATAGTACTTACAATTGATAAATACTAAAAAGCAACAGAAGTACATTATTCCAAAATACATAAATACCAGGAGAAACTGCTACAAGAGTTGAAAGTATTCACTGATAGAGTAATTAGATGATGGGTAAGTCCCGTGAGAGCTACTGCTTTTTGTTATAAACCTTCAAGCACCATTTGATTTTTAAACTCTATGTATTTATATCTTTGATAAAAAAAAATTAAGTAATCTGTAGTCAATATACTGGGACAGGTGGTTTACATGGCTTAGATGCAGCAAGATGCACTTTCATTAAAAGTAAATGTCATCTAGTTGATGAGGATAGACACACAGATATTAGTTCATCGCAATCTCTATAATGACACAGTATATAGAACATAGTTGACTTCATTGAATATTTGTGTTTAACTATCAAAAAGATACTTCCTCTTCTATCGCTTCAGAAAAAATAAAATATATAACATTCTTTTAAGACTCCACAGGGAAAACTGCATAAATATCTTCCTGAGGAACTTAGTGTCTTCCACATTACCCCATAAGACAATTATGTTTGGGCTGGGATTGTGTTTGGTCTATTTCCGGTTTTATCTTTAGCTCAGTGTAGGGTACATCAGAATTGCTCAATTAGTATTAGATAATTGAATGAAACCATTTTAGAATCTTCTTCCTATGATCCATATGAAATTTTTACTTTTCACTGGAACATTTCCTTCCTTATTGACACTCTCAAAGAAATTCTGGGTAGTATTGGGCAAGAGAAGAAGACATTAAAAAGAAAAAAACTGGGAATGTCCAAAACAAAGAAATGGAAAAGTTCACAGCATTTAACAAGGCTAAAGGTAAAGGGAAAATAAGGCATCAGGACTGATCCAACCTCATATACTTTCAAGCCACCCAGGATATGAACCTAAAGCTCAGGGAGTTCATTATATTGACCAAGGCACACCATCAGTTTGTAGTAGAAAGAGTATTAATCTTCCAGCCCTCTAGTGTCCATAGCAATGGACTAGTAATTTTACATTATTAATATACATAGGTTAAAATAATTGTATTTACATATAAGTAATTCCACAAAAATGAATCACATAATTGGTCTTCAGATGACTGTGGTTAACTAATGACATGGAGTTGTTTTTACATCACTTTATATTATGCTTATTCAAATAGTGGTTTTAAGACTAATCTTTTTCTGAAGCTTATTCAAGGTCTAGAAAACTTTGAGGAAAAAAGGAATAATACATAAACTCAGCAACAAATGGATTGATAAATCTGGGATCTCATGACGTGCTCCTGGTGGAATGCTGAAGTAGAGACCAGTTATTTAGAAATCACAGACCTTGTTTAGGAAATGGGAAGTATGGACAAGTTCTCATGAGTTCAGTATCCCTTTTCTGCCCAGAAACAAGCAAGCAATGCACCCTCCCTTGGCCACAAGCGCTCACAGACACGTAGAGGTCTCCCTTATCCACTCTTACCAGTAACATTTTATAAGGGCTAAATAAAATGGCATGCTCATACTCAAGCTTTCTTTTAACAAAACAGGACTGAGTGTTTTGTATTTTGAAAGTTACTTCCAGGCTGTCAAAACATTTTAAAAGTATAAACCAGTTCCCATAATGCAGAACCAAAAATGAAGTGATTATTAAGTTTGAGGAATAGGGTTGAAATTATATAAAAGTAAAATTCTTAAATCCATATACAACATAACTTACATAACTCATTAGAAAATTGCAAGTTGTTTAATGTTAAGATTATCAATTTATCAGTGTTAAATATGATACTACTTTATCTTTGAAACCCTGATAGTATTGGCTATTGCTTGGAATGACGTTCTCTAAAATTCCCTTTCAGTGACTCTAATATTGTCTCTTACACTTTCACATGATGTAATTATTGATTCAATACTCTTGAAAAAAAATGTACATAGGAATTTTAAGTAGAAAGTAAGAAATGGAAGGGAGCTTGCAACATTTTAGTTTCTTGTTCAATCTCACTTCTTTTCTGGAAAGTGGAAAGATTTGAGCCATGAAGTCAGAGACCTAGACACAAACCCTGCTGCCAGACAGTCATGTCACTCAGTTTATTTTCTGTCTCTAAATCTCAGCTCCTCATCTATAAAAACAGAAAGAATATGTATCTTATATGGCTGATGTAACTAATAAGAAAGATAATATACAAAATGTCCAATTGAGCATTAGATTGTGTTATCAATGAGTGGTTGTTTTATCAATTCTAGCCCAAAATTATATTAAAATAACTTTTTACAGGGTCTTGTTTTCAATTTCTCTATCCTTTTATCCTTTTAACAATACCAAAAACATGTTCTGAATCAGTGTAGTGAGATTCATGTATGTGAATCTGTGGTTGTGTTGTTTAACACTCTTCTGTATATTGAGTTTTTACCCAAAACAAAATAAGATTCAGATTTAGAGAAAAGCATATTTTTGTTTGGTTTGGTTTGGATTTCGATTTTTTGTTTTTTTTCAGTTTTTTATTTTAATGTATTTTTTTACCATGAGAAAATAGGTAAAAAGTTTTCAGTTATTCCTCTACAGATAATCTCTACTACTAATTGCTCAGATTGAGGAAACAAAATAGGAGACATAATCTGTCAACAGAGAAAACTGCACATCCCAAGAGTTGTGGTTAGCAGTTGCCCCAGAAAATCTGGATCCTGGAAGAGGTCCATTTACAGCCAGCATTAGAGTTGAAAGCGAAGGAAGAGAATTTCTCAATGTCAAGCAACAAGAGGCACAGACACTGCCCACAATTTTTAGTTGAGTATCTACTACTACAACCAAGTTGTCTACTTGCAGCACCATTTCCCACCCTTTGGGGAATAATCAAGTGAAGTCCCTGAGGAGAGATGTAAAACAAAGGATTTATCACAGAGGCCCTCGGAAGGAAGTAACTTTAATCTGAAAGTCTGTATCATCTCTTCAGAAGGGACTATGCCAAGGATAGATATGAATACAGTTAAGTATATGCGTTGAGAAAGAAGGAAAAGAAGCCAAGAAAGATGCCACCAGACAGTCTGTACTGCAGAAATGGCATACAGGTTTGTACACACATAGAACAAAATGTATCTAAGACGGTTTGATTCTGAATAATGACTGCATTTGTTTTGATTACAGAGGTGTTAACGCATGTTTTGGCAGTGTTCTCAGAGCTCCCATTCTCTCTCCCAGTATAAGCTATAAACTGCAGCAATGCCCTCAGCCAGTGTGCTCTCTAGCACACTACCACAAGTGAAGGAAAGCACAGTGGACAATGTTTAGTCCACTTGGACCTCTCTGCTATTTATTTTGTGATCTGAGGAACTATGTTTATCTGTAGTAGCTGATAAAAAGATATGGATGTGGTAATGCTGGATCAAAGTAAAGAAGAGCATCAACAATATTAAAATTCCAATTTCATGGCACCTCAAAGTACCTTCAAAGATCTGATAAAGATCAGAGGGTATCTAGCAACTGGTGGGAATTCTTTGGCATCATAAAGAACCTTTGGCTGAGGCCTGGGGTTACTGATTGAAAAGTGCATGAATGGCTGCAGTAAGAAACTGATCAGAGGCTCATTTTGACTCCAGTGCACATGCAAGGACCATATATTAAAAGAGAACAACCATGTGTACTGTGCTGAGAAAGCAGCAAACACCCCCATAGAGCCTTGGCTCAGCTCCTACTGCTCCATTCCCAGGAAGGCATTCCCTCACCTCCCCTACCCTCCCTGTCCAAATGTCTTCTCCATGCACGGAGACAGCTAAATTAGGAGATTTACTTCAAATATCTGGTCCCATATCATACTGATAGACACCTGCTTGTATACACTGCGGTAACAGAATTAGTCATCCCTACCAAGGAGCCAGAAAACTGGCTGCATAGAGATACAGAAGAGACTGACTCAGTTTGGGGACAACTGAGTCTTTTAACGATCTTTCATTAAGGGACAGTATCTGTATTGTAATTAAATATGAGGAATAATAATCTTAAGAGGTATTTATTGTAGCCTGCTACTTTTAATGATCTTTCTTTCTGCATCTCTGTCCAACTCAGTTCTCATTCTACTGGGGAGGTGGGTGAATGAGAAGCAGAGGAGGAAAGGGAGAGAGAAGAGGAAGGGAGGAGAGACCAAGAGAGAAAGACCAGGTGGAGAAAAAAAACAGAGAATAACATTCTCAACAGATTTTTGGCCCTTTTTAAATTGAATAATTTATATGGTATTTCATGCTCCTAAGCTATTTTATGTCTATTATTTTCATATGTGGATAATATCCATAGATAGCTGAATATGCTTTCAAATATCTAATGCAATTTTAACCAAATAAACCTACGATTGTCCTAGTGTGTATCATATTGGCTAGTTTTATACTAACCATGAGTTTAGGTTTTCATAGGTTTCTTCACCATCATTATCTTGGTTAATCAAGAATCAAACTCACTTTATGTTAAAGAAAGTAAGTATTTTAAATGACTCTCTGATTTTAAAATTGTGTACTGGATTTCTTAAGTCAAGGAACGTTTTTTTAAAATGTCCTTTTTTCTCTCTCTCCTGTGGTATCTATGTAGCTTCTTTTGCTATTCATAGAGTGAGAGCAAGAGTTGGGGGGTGGTACCGATTTCATAAGATACAACATCTTTCAAAATGAAGCCCCGGACTGGGTATTCAGGTTTCTAACTTCTTTTGATTTTTCTATGAAATTCTCTTAATGATGGAAGCTTTTTTTCAGAGTAGGAGCCACCTAAACACAGCTCAACCAGAATGGTAACAGAAAGACTTCAATCTTTCTCTGGCTTCATCTTATCACAGAAGCCAGAAGAGTTTATCACAGAAGAGTTTAAGCAACCTTTGCAAGAAGCTATGTATGCACTAAATATTAAATCAGAGTGTACAATTAAGTCAAGCTTAAGTGCCTTTGTAAGTATTTTAAAACTCAATGAGAAAACGTATACATATATCCTAGTTTTCCTTTTTAAAGTCTAGGTTTGTACATATTATCTTGGCATAATAATTAATAGTGCCCCTTGTCATTGCTCAATGTTCAAAATAAACTCAAAATCTCAGTGGTTTAAAATAGTAGCTATACCAGACATTTCAAAAGCACATCTTTGGAGTTAAAAGGGGAAATGCACCTGGAAGGAACCTCATTGTGCTTATGTTCAAATAAATACCTTTCACCTTTCCACCTAAGATATTGTTCAGACTATGAACCAGGGGGCAGATTGCATGAGAATGCCTTGGAGTGTATATGAACTTTCTTAGAATATACTGTTATTTTGCCCCTCATGAGACATACACTCTCCCTTTTCCACTCCAGATATTGCACAAGGTATCACAAGCTCTTGTGGAATTGATCCTTGAGTGTTTCCCAGCCCTCTTTGTGACTGATTCTGCATAGGTTACTCTGAAGTAAGAAACTGATCAGAAAAAGGTGTTTTGAAATTCACCTTTCAGAAAAAGGTGTTTTGAAATTCTAAATTCTTAGGACAAAAGTAGTCTTGTGGTGCTACATAATAATAATTTGTTCATACCACAATTATTTCAAAAGGTAGATTTTCTTTCAAGAAAAATCATTTTAATATGATACACTGTGACATGGTAGAATAAGAAAAAATGGAGTTATACATATACATATAAATACACAGAGAGAGAGAATTCTATGTAAATTATATATTTATATATACATAAGTTATATTTTTATATTTATAAATGTGTTATGTCACATTAAGTCATGTGACAAATGTGAAAAATGTTTATTGGAAATTTTTTTTTGATGATTTGAATTTTGGCTTCAGTGGAAAACATTTTTTTTTCCCCTAATTCTAGCAAGTCAAAGTAGAAATCCCAGCTGTTAAAAATAATGTAACTACTTCAATAATATTTCCAACAGATTGAATCTGAAGCATACATTAAGGCTAACATTTTAAATTGCTTAGCTATTTGCACTAAATATGCAAATAAACAATTTGATACTACTTGCTTCCACTTAAATTAATTTTTGCCAGTAAGATAAAGAAAACTGTCCTCACTTTTTATAGTACAGATATTATAAGAGAATAAGAAAGAACAGTACATAAAATAGAGCCGCACAATTTAAAGAAAAACTTGTAGTCTTAGGAAATAAAATATGTAAGAATTGCCCTTACCTAAAAGATTGGTATCCTTGAAGTTCATAATTTATTTGAGAAGTCCCAGAGTAGTGAAATAATCTTACCAAAACTTACAACGTGTTATGACCTATATTTATAATAAAAAGTGAAAGGGTTGTTCTCTCTGGTAGCTCTGGCCAGAGCTGATATTGATGGTCAGGCCTCTCCCAGGCCTTGTATTACAAGAGATAATGGATAGGCACGTCCATACAGCAGTCAGCATTTCAGGGTTGCAATATACAGATATATACAGGTTGCATAATTATGAACACTGTCAAAGTTTACAATGAAGAAACATTGGCTGGATGTGGTGGCTCACACCTATAATCCCAGCACTTTGGAAGGCCAAGGCAGGCAGATGAATTGAGGTCAGGAGTTTGAGATCAGCCTGGTCAACATGGTGAAACCCTGTCTCTAGTAAAAATACAAAAATTAGCTGGGTGTGATGGAGCATGCCTGTAATCCCAGCTACTCAGGAGGCTGAGGCAGGAGAAGCACTTCAACCAGGGAGATGGAGGTTGCAGTGAGCCGAGATCGCACTGCACTTCATCCTGGGCATTAGAGACTCCTTCTCAAATAAAAATAAATAAATAAATAAATAAATAAATAAAATAAAATAAAATAAAATAAAATAAAATAAATCATTGTTTAAAAGGGTGCTGTCATAATTATACAACCTGACAACAAAATAGTAGAATAACACTGGTGGTATAGTAAAAATAAAATAAAATAAATAATTGTGCCCTGCATCTGAACTGAATGTTTGATCCAGGGACTGTTTATAGCCAAAATCAGTTTTTTCAGCCATTCCATTAGATCAAGCTAAGAGTAACAAACAACCCTCAAATTTCAGTGAATTAAAAAAACAAAAATGATTTCACTCCATGTCTGTTATGGATTAAAGAGGAGGCTCTGTACATGATATTCATTCAGGGAGTCCACTGAGTGACTGAGTCAGCCACCATCTCCAAGGTTACAAATCAGGACACCAGGAGGAACAAGCTCTAGGTGCTTTGCATCAACGATTAAATGTGCCAGTGCCCACATGATATAGGTCACTTTTGATCCCAACTCATTGGCTAGAATTTGTCACATGACCTTGTCCAGTTGAAATGGGGCTATGATTGTGTAGTACTATATTATTGTAATTGTAATTTACATTTCCCTAATGACCAAGGATGTTAAATACATTTTCCAATATACTTTTCTTAATTTGCAAATGCTTTTCTCATTGAGATAATCATATGGTGCTTCCTCTTTGTGCTATTAATGTGATTAGTTACGCTAATTTTCAACTGTTAAATCTAACCTGGCATTAGTCTTACTTGGTCATGATTTATTATTCTTTTTATAGATTATTGGATTTGGTCCACTAATATATTATTAGCAATCTTATATCTATGTTCCCTGGGGACATTAGATAGCAGTTTTTCAATTTTTATTTTATTTTAGACTCAGGGGGCATATGTGCATATTTGTGAGAATATTGTGTACTGGTGGGAAGTGGGCTTCTAGCATACCTATTACCCAAAAAATAATGAACATTTACCTGATAGGCAATTTTTAAACTCTGAACTTCCTCCTATCCTTCCCCCTTTTGGAGTTCCCAGTGTCTACTATATCCATCTTCATTTCTATGTGTACCCATTATTTAGCTCCCACTTATAAATGAGAATATGCAGCATTTGATTTTCTGTTTCTGAATTAGTTCACATAGGATAGTAGCCTTCAGCTTCATCCATGTTACTGCAAAGGACATGATTTCATTCTTTTGGGGCTGCATAGTATTTCAATGTGTCTATATACCATATTTTCTTTATCCAGCAACCACTGATGGACACACAGGTTGGTTCTATAACCTTGCTATTGTGAATAGTGTTGCAATGAACATACGAGTGCGGTGTCTTTTTTATGTGATTTCTTTTCCCTTGGGTACACACCCAGTAGTAGAATTGCTGTGTTGAATTGTAGTTAAATTTCTAGTTATTTCAGAAATCTTCATACTGTTTTCCATACAGGTTGAACTAATTTACATTCCCGCCAACAGTGTATAAGTGTTCCCTTTTCTCTTCATCCATGCCGACATCTGGGGTTTTTATATATTTTTTAAATAGTAGCCATTCTGATTGGTATAAGATGACATCTAAGTGTGGTTTTAATTAGCATTTCCCTGATGATTTTTCCTCAAAAGAAGAAATGTCTGTTCATGTCCTTTGCCCAGTTCTTACTGAGGTTGTTTTTTTTTCTTGTTCAGTTATTTAATTTCCTTGTAGATTCCAAATATTAGTCCTATGTCAGAGGCCTAATTTGTAAGTATTTTGAAAGAATCTTTAGAGTTTTCTAGGTATACAATCATAGTATCAATGAACAGAAATAATTTGACTTCCTCTTTTCCAATTTAGATGCCTTTTATTTCTTTCTCTAGCCTGATTTCTCTGGCTATGACTTCTGGTGTTATGTTGAATTATAATGGTGAGAGTGGACATCCTTATCTTGTACCAGTTTTTAGGTGGAATGCTTTCAACTGTTCCCCATTTACTATGATGCTGGCTGTGAGTTTGATATAGATAGATAGATAGATAGATATCTTGTTATTTGGAAGTATGTTCTTTTGATGCCTAGTTTGTTGAGGGTTTTTGTCATACAGAGATGTTAGATTTTTGGATAGCAATATTTCATGTTTTGATGTCAGAGTTGTGCTGACCACACAAAATACACAGAAAAGTAGTTTCTCCTCCTCTATTTTCTGAAAGAGCTGTGTAAGACTGGGAATTTTTTTTTAACATTTGATAGAACCAATGAATTCATCTAGACTTGAATTTTTCTTCATGGGAAGGTTTGTTATTACAAATTCCCTTTTCTTAATATATGTAGGGCTAGATAAATTTCTCATAAATCTTTTGTGTCCATTTTGGCATTTTATGTTTTTTTTTTTCAAGGAATTCATCAATTTCATCTATACTGTTGACTTTCTTGGTATGATGCTGTTTATAACTATTCCCTTTTATCCATCTTTTTTAAAGTCTGTGAATCTGTAGTAATATCCTTCTTTCCTTCTAGATAATGGCATCTTGGTAATTTCTCTCCTTCCTTTCCCCCCGCTTTGTGTGTGTGTGTGTGTGTGTGTGTGTGTATGTATGTGTGTGTGTGTGTATATATATATACATATATATATACATATATCTTTCTATCTCTCCTTTTTGTTTTTTAAGTTTTATAACTCAGTCTTGCTAAGGATTTATCAAGTTCCACATTTTCAAGGAACCAACATTATTTTCTTTGTTAATTTTCTCTACTTTCATATGTTTTCTATTTCATTGTTTTTTTTTATTTTAAACCATTTATATAATGGTTTGAACCATTTTATTTTCTGATGTAAGTATCTAAAGTGATACATTTCCTTTTTTAACACTATTTTAAATGCATTCCATCAAATTTTTATATGTTGTCTTTTTGTTATCATATAATTCTAAACATTTCCTGAAATCTGTGATTCTTTAATTTCATCCAAGGGTCATTAGAAATGTAGTGTGACTTTTAAGTATTTTGGAATTTTTTAGAACTCTCGGTGTTACTGATTTCTAATTTAATTCCATGGTGGTCAGAGAATAGTCCCTGTAAGATTTAATATTTTATAATATATTGAGACTTGTTTTATAACAAAGGATCATCAGTCTTGATGAACATTTTATATGTACTTTAAAAGAATATATATTCTGAAGCTGTTAGGTATAATGTTCTATAAACAGTAATAGTTACATGGTTGACAATGTTACTTAGTTCTTCTATGTCCTGACTTATTTTTGCCTATTTATTCTCTATATCACTGAGAGATTGGTATGTCTTTTTTTTTTTTTAATATCCAACTGTGTTTGTGGATTTTCTTATTTAACATTTTCTCTCACTTTTTGAGTCACATATTTCAAAGCTTAGCTATTAGGAGCATACACACTTTTGAATACTAAACCTTCCTGTTGAATGGACTCTCTTCATTATTACTTGTCCCTCTATCTCTGCTAATACTCCCAACTTGAAGTCTTTGGTCTAATATTACTATAATCACTCCAGCCTTTTTATAATTAATGTTTTTGTGTTATACCTTTTTGTTTACGTTTTCTATCTCTTTTCACCCACCCAAATGGTGAAAAGAGATAGAAAACGTAAAATGTTCAACTTATTCTATCTTTATATCTAAAGTGTCTCTTATAGACAGCATATAATTTGATTTAGCATTATAATCTAATCTGACAACCTTTGGCTTTTCATGAGAATGTTAATCCACCAACATTTAATGTAATTATTGATATAGTTGGATTCAGATTTACTACTTTACTTTTTAATTTTTACGATCTTCTTTCATTGTTCTTTTGTTCCTATTTTTCTGCCTTCTTGTAAATACTTTGAATAGTTTTACCATTCAATTTTAAATGCTTTATCAGCTTAAAATTTGTAACTCTGCATTATTCTTGGTGATTCTTTAAGGATTAAAATGTTTATCCTGAAAGTTTCACAATCTACATTAATGTTGTATTACTTCTACTAAAAGGTAAAGATAGTACAGTTCTATTTATAATTATTCACACCCACTCTCTGTATTATTACCATAATGTATCACATCTACATTATAAACCTAACAATTTAGTATTGTAGTTTTTGGTATAAATATGTGTATGTCTTTTGAATAAATTAAGAACAAAAAACAAAATTCTTTTATATTTACTCAAATATTTATTATTTCTTGTGCTTCTCAATTTTTTAAGCAGAACCAAGTCTGTACCCAGTGTCATTTTGCTTCAGGCCTAAGAACACCCTTTAGCATCTCTTGTAGTGCAGACCTACTATGACTAATTCTCTCAGTTTAATTTCAAGCTTGAAAATATCTTAATTTTGCATTCACTTTTCACAGACACGTTTACTGGACATAAAATCTGGATTGGTAGGGGTTTTTTTTCCTTCTTTGTTTTCAGTACTTTAACTATGTAGCTTCATTTTCTGTGGGCATCCATTGTTTCTGATATCATTAATATGTATTACCATCAGTAATTACATGCATTATCATTCCCTATACATAATGTGTCAATTTTCTCAAGCTGCTCTCAAGATCTTCCCTATATTTTTGAATCTCCACAATATGACTATGGTATTACTGGGTGTGGCTTTATTTGCATTTATCCTTGCACTACTACTTAGAGTTTTCTGAGTTTCCTGGAATTTCAAGATCATGTTTTTCACTAATTTGGGAAAAATTTTACACATAATGTTTTCAAATATTCCTTCTTCCCAATTCTATTCTTTACTTTCTGAGACTTTAATTACACGTATTTTAGACTACTTAATATTTTCCTACAGATCACTAAGGCTGTTAATGTGCTTCTTTCAGTTTTTTTCCTCTGTTTTACTGATCTCTGTTCATGTTAACTGATTCCTTCTTTTGCAATTTCTTATCTGATATTAAGCACATGAAGCTCAAATTTTTCAGACACCGTATTTTCAACTTTACACTTTTCATTTGGTTCTCTTTTATAGTTTCCATTACTATTCTGAGATTCCTCACCTGTTCATTCATTACAACATATTTTTCTTCCTGCCCATGAAAATGCTTACAACAGTTTAAAAGTGGTGGTCTGGTAATTAAAATATCTGAGTGATTTTTGTGCTTGACTTCTATTTACTGATTTTTATCTTATCTGTGAGTCACATTTTCTTGTGTCTTTACATGTTAATTTTTATTTTTTACTGATCATTTTAATTATGCATTTTAATATTCTGGGTTTGGTTACCTTTTTCAAGAGTACTGATTTTCTTTTCCTTTTTAGCAGTTCGCTAACCGGGTTGGACTCAAACTTTCAACTCTGGCTCCCCTGTAAGCAGCTTAAATTTCCACTCAGTTACGCTTTCTTCCAGATCTGCTGAATTTCCCCATAAATGCATAGTTCCAGGATCAATCAAGGACTCAGACAGGGTTTATATGCTGATGTGGGGGCCTCCACCTCAGTTACTTCCCTGCTTTCCAAGAATCCTCACCTTCTTTTCATCTACCTTGGCTATATTGAACTCTATCGTCTTATTTCTCGAGTCAGTAAGACTACAAGTTCTGTTTGAGCTCCAGTCAGTCCAAGCCACTCTGAATAAAGAATACCCTCAAGCAGAAAATTCATAAATGTGAAATTCACTCAGTGAAGTTTCCCTTTTCAGGAGTCTATACTCTCCAGCTTCTGCCTGCTTTTGGTCACTCTACAGTGACTTCAAATAGTTGTTCTTTTTATTTTATCTAGAATGTACTATTCTATTCTGACATGGTTAATCTAGCACTAGCTACTCTACTACTACTAGAAGCAAAACTCCTCAATTATGTTTTAAGATAAAATAAGACCAAAATTATACTTGAATAGAAAACAGTAATAAGGTCCCCATTCCAAATGAAAAACATTTAAAATCTATGCACTTATTTCACAAAGTCAAAGATTTTAAAATGCAATTATTCTAATGCATGTTTAAATTACCATCTTTCCTTTAAAAATATTCAGAAATTCAATTGCAATAACATTTACTCTCACTTCAAATGCTTGTTCTAAGACAGCCATGTATTAGAGAGCAGCAAATGAGTTTCAAAAGTAAGTGAGTCCTTTTCTGAGAAAGCAGAGTCAGAGATTTCTACTTCCCTGCCTCTGCGTAAATCAAGAAATTTTAAGGTCAGAGGAGTTTAATAATTTGGTTTTCAATCCTCACAACTTGGTTGTAGACAACTAAGACACAGGTAGATATAGATGTGGATACAGATAAATAAATGTTTGCAAGGTATCTTAATTTAAAAAATTTAGTAAACAATCTCAACCTATGAGTATTCACTTTTAGGTCAAGGACAAATAGGCCTAACAAAATTTAAAAGGCCCCCATATTAGGGAGAATCCACAGAAATCATTCATTAAATTTAAAAACTTTGATATTCTGTACTTTTTTTCAAATTACAAACATAAGTGAAAGGTTTTAGGTATTATTTAATGACAACTGTGTATCAAATTTCCTATTTACATAAGTTTTATTTTCTGTCTCCTGGCCATACTTACAGTTTAGTCATTTAATCAATGAAACCCTCAAATAGTAAGATTTTCATGAACTAAAGTGTTGTGTATTCAACAACAACAACAAAATACTATATAGGCAGTTCCCAGCAAGAAAAACACAGAGGATGAGTGATCACTGCATTTCCAAATGAGTTTTTACTCCCCAAAGACCAAGAGATTCCTGGGCTGAAAAATGTCACAAAATTCCAGCATGGCTGTTTCAGCCAGCACTGTGGGTGTCCACACAAAAACTTGCACAAATCTGGGCAGCCAGCCTTTCAACAGGGGCCTGGAATACCTGGGATACAGAGCCACCCATTCTACTGAAAAAAACAGGGGGCTGAAACAGGGAGTGAGGTGATCTGGCTCAGCAGGTCTCACCCCCAACAAAGACCAGCAATCTGAAATGCTCTGAATTAACAGTTTTGCATCAAGCACAGGCAAACCCAGGACAGTCCAGCTCGGTGCGGGGAAGGGCATTAGCCATTACCAAGGCAGTCCACCACTACCAAGGCAGTTCATCATTACCAAGGCAGTCTAGCATTACTGAGGCAGACCACAATTACTGAGGCAGGTGTAACAGGAAGTTCACACGGCAGCTGAGCAGAGCCCACAGCAGCTCAGTAACACCTCTGCTGGCAGACTGTGGATAGACAGTGCTCCCTACCTTGCTAGGGAGGACATCTCTGAAAAAAGGCAGCAGCATGTCAGAAACTTATAAATAAAGCCCCACCTTCCCAGGACAGAGCACCTGGAGAAAAAGGTGTTTATGAGTTCTGCTACAACAGACTTAAATGTACCTGCCCAGAAGCACTGAATGGAACAATGGAACTCCCAGCTCAGCACCTGAGCTCCTATTAAGGGATAGACTGTCTCCTCAAGCAACTCCCTGACCCCTGTATATCCAAAGAGACACCCTATAAAGGAGAGCTCAGGCTGACATATGGTGGGTACCCTTCCGGGATGAAGATAACAGAAGAAGAAACTGGCAGCAACTCTTTCTGTTCTTCAGCTCCCATGGGTGATCCCAGGCAAGCAGGGTCATATGGTGGGTACCCTTCTGGAACGAAGATAACAGAAGAAGAAACTGGCAGCAACTCTTTCTGTTCTTCAGTCCCCATGGGTGATCCCCAGACAAGTGGACCTCCAGCAGTCCCACAGCAGAGGGATCAGATGGTTAGAAGGAAAACTAAAACACAGAAAGAAGTAACTTCAACATCAACAAAAAGGACATCCCTCAGAGAGCCCATCCAAAAGTCACCAACTGCAAAGGCCACAGGTAGATAAATCCACAAAGATGGGAGGAAACCAGCCCAAAAAGGATGAAAACACGAAAAACCAGAACACCTCTCCTTCAAGGGATCACAACTCCACACCAGCAAGGGAACAAAGCTGGATGGAGAATGAGTCTGATGAATTGACAGAAGCAGGCTTCAGAAGGTGGGTAATAAAAAAAATTCTCTGAGCTAAAAGAACATATTCTAACCCCATGCAAAGAAACTAAGAACCTTGAAAAAAGGTTTCATGAAATGCTAACAGGAATAAACAGCTTAGAGAAGAATATAAATGAGCTGATGGAGCTGAAAAAATAAGAGAACTTCATGAAGCATATACAAGTTTTAAAAGTCAAATCAACCAAGCAGAAGAAAGGATATCAGAGATTGAAGATCAACTCAGTGATATAAAATGAAAGGCAAGATCAGAGAAAAAAGAGTAAAATGAAAGGCAAGGTCAGAGAAAAAAGAGTAAAAAGAAATGAACAAAGTCTCCAAGAAATATGGGATTATGTGAAAAGACCTAATCTGTGCTTGAACAGTGTAACTGAATGTGACGGAGAGAATGAATCCAAGCTGGAAAACAAGATAATATCTCTTCAAGATATTATCCAGGAGAACTTCCCCAACCTAGCAAAGCAGGCCAACATTCAAGGGCAGGAAATACAGAGAACACCACAAAGATATTCCTCAAGAAGAGCTACCACAAGGCACATAATCATCAGATGCACCAAGGTTGAAATGAAGGAAAAAAGCTAAGGGCAGCCAGAGAGAAAGGTCAGGTTACCCACAAAGGGAAGCCCATCAGACTCACAGCAGATCTCTCATCAGAAACCCTACAAGCCAGAAGAGAGTAGGGACCAATACTGAACATCCTTAAAGAAAATAACTTTCAACCTAGAATTTCATACCCAGCCAAACTAAGTTTCATAAGCAAAGGGGAAATAAAATCCTTTACGAACAAGCAATTGCTGAGAGATTTTGTCACCACCAGGCCTGCCTTACAAGAGCTCCTGAAAGAGGCACTAAACATAGAAAGGAACAACCAGTACCAGCCACTCCAAAAAGGACCAAATAGTAAAAAGCATTGACACATGAAGAATCTGCATGAACTAACAGACAAAACAACCAGCTAGCATCAAAATGGCCAGATCAAATTCACACATAACAATATTCGCCTTAAATGTAAATGGGCCAAATGCTCCAATCAAAAGACACAGACTGACAAATTGGATAAAAAGTCAAAATCCATTGGTGTGCTGTATTCAGGAAACCCATCTCACATGCAAGGACACACATAGGCTCAAAATAAAGGGACAGAGGAAGATTCACCAAGCAAATGGAGAGCAAAAAAAGGCAGGAGTTGCAATCCTAGTCTCTGATAAAATAGACTGTAAACCAACAAAGATCAAAAGAGACAAGGGCATTCCATAATGGTCAAAGAATCAATGCAACAAGAAGAGCTAATAATCCTAAATATATATGGACCCAATACAGGAGCACCCAGATACATAAACCAAGTTCTTAGGGACCTACAAAGAGACTCAGATTCCTACACAATAACAGTGGTAGACTTAACACTCCACTGTCAATAGTAGACAGATCAATGAGACAGAAAATTAACAAGGAAATCCAGGGCTTGAACTCAGATCTGGAACAAGCAAACCTAACAGACATCTACAGAACTCTCCACCCCAAATCCAGAGAATATACATTCTTCTCAGCACCACATCACAACTACTCTAAAATTGACCACAATATTGGAAGTAAATCACTCCTCAGCAACTGCAAAAGAATGGAAATCTTAACAATCTCTCAGACCACAGTGCAATCAAATTAGAACTCAGGATTAAGAAACTAATTCAGAACCACACAACTTCATGGAAACTCAACAACTGCCTGTCAAATGTTGACTGGTTACAATGAAATGAAGACAGAAATAAAGATGTCTTCAAAACCAACAAGAACAAAGACAAAACATACAAGAATCTCCGGGACACATTTAAAGCATTGTCTAGAGGGAAATTAATGGCAATAAATGCCCAAATGAGAAATAAGGAAAGATCTAAAATCGACACCCTATCATCAAAATTGAAAGAGATAAAGGAACAAGATCAAAAAAACTCAAAAGCTAGCAGAAGACAAGAAATAACTACAATCAGAGCAGAACTGAAGAGCTAGAGACACAAAAAACCCTTTAAAAAATCAATAAATACAGGGGTTGCTTTTTCAAAAAGATGAACAAAATAGGCCACTAGTAAGACTGATAAAAAAGAAAAGAGAGAAGAATCAAATAGATGCAATAAAAAATGATAAAAGGGATATCACTACCAAATCCAAAGAAATACAAACTACCATCAGAGATTACTACAAACAACCCTATTCACACAAACCAGTAAACCTGGAAGAAATGGATAAATTCCTGGACACTTGCACCCTCCCAAGACTAAGCCAGGAAGAAGTTGAAACCCTGAATAGACCAATAACAACCGCTCAAGTTGAGGCAGCAATTAATAGCCTACCAAAAAAAAAAAAAAAAAAAAAAGCCCAGGTTCAGGTGGGTTCACAGCTGAATTCTAACAGACATACAAAGAGGAGATGGGACCACTCCTTCTGAAACTATTCCAAACAATGCAAAATGAGGGAATCCTTCCCAAATCATTTTATGAGGCCAACATCATCCTGATATGAATACCCAGCAGAGACTCAAAAAAAGAAAACTTCAGGCCAATATCCACGATGAACATAGATGCAAAAATCTTCAATAAAATACTGGCAAAGCAATTGCAACAGCACATCAAAAAGCTTATCCACCACGATCAAGTAGGCTTCATCCTGGGGACACAAGGCTGGTTCAACATATGCACATCTATATACGTAATCCACCACATAAACAGAACAAAGACAAAAACCACATGATCATCTTAATAGATAGAGAGAAGGCCTTCGACAAAATTCAACAGTGCTTTATGCTAAAAACTCTTAATAAACTAGGTATAGATGGAATGCATCTCAAAATAATAAAAGCTATTTACAGCAAAACCACAGCCAGTATCATACTGAAAGGGCAAAAACTGGAAACATTTCCTTTGAAATCTGGCACTAGACAAGGATGCCCTCTCTCACCGCTCCTATTCAATACAATATTGGAAGTTCTAGCCAGAGCAATCAGGCAAGGAAAATAAATAAAGGGTATTCAATTAGGAAAGGAAGAAGTCAAATTGTCTCTATTTGCAGAAGACATGATTGTATGTTTAGAAGATCCCATTATCTCAGCCCAAAATCTCCATAGGTGATAAGTAACTTTAGCAAAGTCTCAGGATACAAAATCAATGCACAGAAATCACAAGCATTCCTATACACCAATAACAGACTACAAGAGAACCAAATCAAGAGTGAACTGTCATTCACAATTGCTACAAAGAGAATAAAATACCTAGGAATACAAGTAACAAAGGATGTAAAGGACCTCTTCAAGGAGAACAATGAACCACTGCTCAAGGAAATAAGAGAGGACAAAAACAGATTGAAAAACTTTCCATGCTCATGGTTAGGAAGAATCAATATCGTGAAAATGGCCATACTGCCCAAAGTAATTTACAGATTCAACACTATCCCCATCAAGCTTCTTATGACCCTGTTCACAGACTGGAAAAAAATCATCTTAAACTTCATATGGAACCAAAAAGAGAGCCTGCATAGCCAAGACAATCAAAGGCAAAAAGAACAAAACTGGAGGCATCTTGCTACCTGACTTCAAACTACACTACAAGGCTACAGTAATCAAAACAGCTTGGTACTGGTACCAAAACAGAGATATAGACTAATGGAACAGAACAGAGGCCTTGGAAGCAATGCCACACATCTAAAATCATCTAATCTTTGACAAACCAGACAAAAGCAATGGGGAAAGGATTCCCTGTTTAACAAATGGTGTTGGGAAAACTGGCTAGCCATGTACAGAAAGCAGAAACTGGACCCCTTCCTGACACCTTACACTAAAATTAACTCCAGATGGATTAAAGACTTAAACATAAGACCTAACACCATAAAAATCCTAGAAGAAAACCTAGGCAAAACCATTCAGGACAAAGGCATAGGCAAGAACTTCATGACTAAAACACCAAAAGCATTGGCAACAAAAGCCAAAATAGACAAATGAGATCTAATTAAACTCCAAAGCTTCTGCACAGCAGAAGAAACAATCATTAGAGTGAACTGGCAACCAAAGGAATAGGAAAAAAATTTTGCAATCTACCCATCTGACAAAGGGCTAATATCCAGAATCTACGAAGAAAAGAAAAAAACAAACAACACCATTCAAAAGTGGGTGAAGGACATCAATAGATACTTTTCAAAAGAAGACATACATGAGGCCAACAAACATATGAAAAAATGCTCATCATCACTGGTCATTAGAGAAATGCAAATCAAAACCACATTGAGATACCATCTCACACCAGTTAGAATGGCAATCAGTAAAATATCTGGAGACAACAGATGCTGGAGAGGATGTGGAGAAATAGGAACACTTTTACACTGTTGGTGGGAGTGTAAATTAGTTCAACCACTGTGGAAGACAGTGTGGTGACTCTTCAAGGACCTAGAAATAGAAATTCCATTTGACCTAGCAATCCCATTACTGTGCATATGTCCAAAGGATTATAAATATTTCTATTATAAAGACACATGTACATGTATGTTCACTCTGGCACTGTTTACAATAGCATAGATGTGGAACCAACCCAAATGCCCATCGATGACAGACTGGACAAGGAAAATGTGGCACATATACACTATGGAATACTATGCAGCCATAAAAAAAACAATGAGTTCGTGTCCAAAGTAGGGACATGGATGAATCTGGGAACCATCATTCCCTTGTGTCAAACTTACACAAGTACAGAAAATCAAATACTGCAAGCTCTCACTCATAGGTGGCTGTTGAACAATGAGGACACACGGACACAGGTAGGGGAGCATCACAAACTGGGGTCTGTTGGAGGGGACTAGGGGAGGGACAGTGGGGGGTAGGGTGGTTGGGGATGGATAACATGGGGAGAAATGTCAGATATAGGTGATGGGGGGATGGAGGCAGCAAACCACACTGCCATGTATGTACATATGCAACTATTCTGCATAATCTACACATGTACCCCAGAATCTCAAGTACAATTATATATATATATGTACACACACACACACACACACACGCTATATTTAAAAAAAGAATTGAATTAGGCACAACTCTCATATTCTTATTCTTTGCTATATTGTGATGCATATAATAACTACCTTGGGTGAGAACTGAAGACCTGTTGCCTTTAATTTTGTCTTTATGCAAAGGTAAGAATGCATTTCATTTAGGCATGTATCTTGATTAGGCATCTTAATTTTCACAAAAGTGCCATATTCCACCTTTGGACTGGTCATTAAGTATAAACATCTGCTCTTAATAAGTAACCTAACTGTTCCAGGTAATAACCAGTAAATGCATCTTTGAAATTTCAGCTGCCCATGCTTATTTAAAATAACCTGGAGAAAATAACATTGACAGCTGTTAAAAGTAATGTGACCACAGTTAACTATCATGTCAGATTTTAGTCTCTCATACCAGTCTTCACCTGGAGAAATAGCCGATTCCAAGATTGGGAAAGGGATGGTACAAGGTGAGTCTGAGATATGTTGTGACAGAAAGCAAGAAACTTTCAAAGATTATTAGGGTTGGTCAAAAGCTAATATAAGGGGACACCCAATAGCTAATATAAGGGACCAAAAATAATAGTTCTAATAAAATAACCCACATGAATTTTCTCAGACTTCATGGATACAATATGATACTAAGAAGAGAACACCAGAAAATTTAGCTGCTAATATTTTAGGTATTTAAGCCAAATTCGTATTTTGAAAATTGATTAAATGAAAAAATTACATATCCTGATTTTTCAGTAAAAACTTTATTTCAAGACAACCAAATAGGCAACTTAAATCTATGCTTCTATATTCCAGGAGAATGCTAGCAAATAAATATATCATAGAAAACATATTAATTTAAGGATTGTCAATTATAATTAAGACCTTTAAGTGAACAGTTGGTGAGGAACCGACATTTATGTAGTGACAAACGCTCCATTGATTACTTTCATGATTCAATTAAAAGACACATTTAAGCAAAGAAGGGACCACGCTTTTATCACTCTAATTCATGGGTTAGTCTGAACATTACTAAGAATGAGGCAACCATATATGATGTGTCTCCTGATTTAATGCAATACGATGAATGTGTATTAATTAGGAAAGATACATGATTTTCCATAAGCGAGAAACCAGATAAAATAGAAAATGAGATATACTGCAGGACAAATAGCAGTCTCTTCAGCAAGTCAAGGTCATGATAAAAAGCACTGTTCTAGATGAACAAACGCTTAACCAACGTAAGATTCAACACATAAACCTGGATTCAATTCCAGTTTCAATAAACCAATTATATAAAGAACATTTGGGAAGCAATTGGGGCATATGGAATATGGACTGGTTATTAGCAGAGATAAATTTATTGACATGGAAAAGTAAGTATTTTAACCAAACACTTAACCAGAAAAAGCAATTTACAAAATAGTATGTGTAATGTGACTTTTCTGCAAAACACTATGTTTGTTTTTTCTGTGTAGGATAAAATGGTTTTTTCCCTTTTTTTATTTATCTGTATCTGTTGATTTTCTACAATATATATATATACTTCTTTTATAATAGCAAAATGTTATTTTTAATTAGAAAATATTTATGGTCTAAAAATGTGCAGTCCCATTCATGTATGCTATAATTATTTGTTCTAACTTTTCCCTTGGAACAGCCTTATTATTTCAGAGTTAAATATCTACATTAAATTATTTATGCCCACCCCCAAATCTGGTGACAGAACTGCTTTTACTGAATTATAAGTCTGTATCGCACATTCAGCTTACTACAAAGGCAATGTTCAAATATTAGAATGTATAACTGTGTATTTATTACAGTTTTCCAGAGAAACAGAACCAACAGTACATATGTGGATATATAAAAGGGAATCTATTATGGAAATTGGCTCATGTGATTATGGAGGCCAAGAAGTCCCAATATTTTCTATAAGCTGGAGAACCAGGAAAGTTGTTGATGTGATTCAGTCTGAGTCTGAAGGCCTGAGAACCAATGTTACTGATGGTGTAACTCTCAGTCCAGGGTCAAAGGCCTGAGAAACTATTGGGGGTAGGAGGGAAGGTGCAAATTTGCCCTTCTTCCACCTTTTGGCTCTATCTAAGTCCTCAGTAGACTGGATGATGCCTGCTCACATTGGTGACAGCATATCTTCTTTACTCAATGTAGTGATTTGAATGCTATTCTCTTCCAGTAACCTCACAGACACACTCAAAAATAATTTTTTATCAACTATCTGACTATCCCTCGACACCGTCAAGTTGATACATAAGATTAACTATCGCAAACTGTATGAACTATGATAGTATCATTAGGGATATTTTTAGGTTGCTTATGAATACCCATGGAAGAACAACTCAAGTTTTGATATCAGAAATATCTGTTTCTCATGAATCCCTAATTGGTTTCTATCTTATGAACACTGACTATTAAAATTATTTTTTAATTTTTCTTGAGCATCTAGGCAACTTAAAGCCAAATTCTCAGCCACTTCTAGCCACTCTTTAGAATGATGTGTTATACATTTCTGAGCATCAATCTTGCTACTGGTTTATTAATTCCTTGCCATACTTTTCACCTTGCCCGGATTTGTTCAAACATTTACTTTTTTTGAGCTGCATATGTTCACTTTGATTGTGTTTTACAGAATGAGCTGAGGTGTTGATTAACTAATTAAGACTGACAAAAAATTCTAAAAAATATTCTAGTTAAACCACTGTGACTCAATAACCTCAGTCCTATTCCTCATTTAATCTGGTCAAGAGAAAATTACTTCCTGGCCTACATCATGGCAGCTCCCTATGGGAATATATTGCGAACTATATTTTAAAATGATGCTCTAAACATTGATTGAAAGCCAACATGGTAGAAATTCAGCCATATGAAGACATTTTCTGCATGATTGGTAAAGTTACTATTGAAGACCCTGCCTGTTATGTTCTTCAATAACAAAGGTAGAGAATTCAACATTTTTTTTTTCATTGCTACCTAGGGAGTTTCTGTAAGAGTCTACTTCAGAAAATGTTTCCGTCAACTAGGAACAGCTTTTCTCTTGCCAGGAATCATAATACATACATCACCAAAGTTGGATCTAAAGATAAGTGCTTCAGTCCAGTTTTGCAAGTCTCAATCTAAACATTCTCTATTTATCATCAGTTTCAACACTGGTACAGAGCAATTTTGGCAGCCCAAGAACATGATCTGGGAATCAAACTAAGTTTTTAAAAGAACTAATATATGGAAAGTCTTACCTTTGCAATAAATGCAGACTTCAAAATGATCATCATACAATGAAACCATAGTACTAAAAGAAATGGTGAATACAACAAAAACTGATTTATAAACCCTTTGCTGAAACTTGGAAGCTGAATGTAACCAGTTGGGTAAATAATGGAGAATGAGGTAATGAAGTTTCTTATTCAGTATGCAAAAAAAAAAATTAATAAAGCTACTCACATAAAAATCTTAAAAAATCAGGAACTCATAAAAGGGAAAAAGGCAAAATATAAGTGGTCACTTAATAAACTACTAAGATATACTACCAAATAAACATTCTTTGTAATTACTATGTAAATGATTTAAAATAAATTAATGATGAACAACCACTGGGTTTTGGGGATTCAAAGACATATGCTCAACTGCTGGCTCTGTCATTTACTAACTTTGGGACACTGAGCAAATTTCTTAGCCTCTTTTACCCCGATTTCAGCAACTGGCATGTGGTGCTGATAATATTCCTGCCTGGTAGAGTTATTAGCGTTATTGTGTGTGGTTTTTTTTTGTCAAAAAAGTGTCTCACTCTGTCACAGAGGTTGGAGTGCAATGGCACAATCTCAACTCACTGCAAACTTCACCTCCCAGGCTCAACTGATCCTCCCATCTCAGCCTCCCCAATAGCTGGGAATATAGGTATGTGCCATCATACTCACCTGAACTCAGGTGATCCACCCACCTCAGCCTCCCAAAGCACTGGGATTACAGGCATGAGCCACCACAATTCTTTTTTTTTTTTTTTTTAAAGCTAGCAGAAGACAAGAAATAACTAAGATCAGAGCAGAACTGAAGGAGATAGACACACAAAAAAAACTTCAAGAAAATCAATAAATCCAGGAGCTGGTTTTTTGAAAAGATCAACAAAACAGATAGACTACTAGCCAGACTAACAAAAGAGAGAAGAATCGAATAGATGCAATAAAAAATTATACAGGGGATATCAGTACTGATTCCATAGAAATACAAATTACCATCAGAGATTATTACAAACACCTCTATGCACATAAACCAGTAAATCTAGAAGAAATGGATAAATTCCTGGACACTTACACCCTCCCAAGACTAAACCAGGAAGAACTTGAATCCCTGAATAGACCAATAACAACAAGGTCTGAAGTTGAGGCGGCAATTAATAGCCTACCAACCAAAAAAAGTCCAGGACTAGATAGACTCACAGCCAAATTCTGCCACCATGATTCTTAAATGACAAAATAAATGAAAATAGTTTAGTCGAACATATGAAATGTAGTGTGTACTTCATAAATGGTACTTTGCAGTGGTTATAATATTCACTAAAAGAACACTGAATTTCTAACATCATTAAATTCCGGAGTATTTATTTTCTCTGTGAAACCGAAACTTCTTCCCTTTGATAACTGGGCCATCACAGAATCTTGTATGTATATTTGAAAATCATGAAAACAAGCAGAAACTACTCATAAAGGCATGGACCAGCAGAATTGAATATTGCAGGAAATAAATACTTGAAAGTGTCATAAAAACACCCGAAAGCAGTATTTGGAATTAAACAAGTAGCAAATAAAAGCATGAAGACACAACAGACATTTACCAGTTACTTTGATAGTATAAGGTTTTTCTTAAGTGTTTAAAAGATATATAGAATTCACTGTCTATATAATTTAAAACATTCCTCTACAATGGAAGTTACAGGACCAGATTTTCTATTTTTATTCTGTGTGTTGCTTTTACTGACTTCTACCAGGCAAACACCAATGCCAACACACACGCACACACACAGGCACATACACACACAGAGTGGAGAGTTCTGTATCATGACAGTTAAGCAAGATGCTTTGGGCTGATGGCAAAATTATCTAAGGAACACTACAATAGTTTTCGTATCTCAGACCTAGTTATAGTTAAATTTCCTAGATTGTTAAGGACTATAGGAAGCATTGGCAGGCACCTTCAGCTTCAAAGACCATCTTTTGCTGGATGAATGAAGCCAACGCCATTTAGTGACAGCATAAAGACTTAGAGGAAGAGGTTCAGAAGTTAATCAAGAATTCTGCATTTTGCTTTGAACATGTTAATTTGGAGATCCTACTAATCATCCACGTGAAGGTCTTAAGTGGGCAGCCACACGAGTCCAAATCTTAAGTGTGTAGGTCTGGGCAGGAGATATAAATTTCAGAGTTTTCAGGATATAATAACAGCTAACCTTTATTAAGTGCTTAGTACAAGCCACACACTATTAATATAGCCCTCCTCACTGTAACTCTATCACTAAAGCACCATAATTATTCTCATTATACAAAGAAACAGAAACAGAGAGATCAAGTAATCTGCATAAGGTCACACAGATAACAAGTGGTGGAGCCAGGACTTGTGTGCAGACAGTCTGGCTCCCCAGCCCATGCTTTTGTCTGCCATTTTATATGAGTATTTACAGACTCAGGACTTCAGGAGATGATGTAAGATTAAGATCTGAATACACAAGAATTTAGCCTAGAAGCATGCCCCAGTATAAAGGATGGGTAGAAGATAACCTTGAGTCAAACTAGGGAGCAGGTGGGTCATATATAAGTAAAATAGAAAAAATACTTCAAGAAGGGGAAAATGCTTCCAATGGGTTGAATGTTACTGGTTAGGTTAAGATGAATACCAAACAAAGGCCACTGAATTTGGCTACATGAAGATGCTGACATCATGAAGAGTGACCTTGGTCTCTGCAGAGGTGTGGGATCTGATACTAGATAACAAAGAGGTGGAAGGGAATAGGAGATGAGGAAATAGAGACAATAATTGCAGGATGCTATTTTAGAAGTTTTATTATAAATGGGAACAGAGAGGGTGTTTGGAGAAAGCTGTTATTGAAACTTCATTTTTTGGTTGGTGATAATGATCCAATGGAAGGGTGAATAACAGGAGGAGCAGATCCTAAGAGAAAAGGGGAAGGAAGCAGCAAGAAACAAATGGGATTGGCCATTGTTCCCCATCATCCTGAAGCAGCTGGATTGATCTGTAGGGCTAGGACAAAGTTCTCCAGAAGGCCATGTATGCTCTGAGTCAACGTCCAATATATGGTACTGTTTCTCCCATAGCCAGGATTCACGGGTCCAGGAATCAAGGGGTGGAAGGGAAGTGCCACCACTCACCATCACCTGTAGTGATCCACTAGCAAAATTTTTGCTTTCTTTTCCCACGACATTACATTCTGCTGGCCTAAAAGTCTTAGTTCCAGAGGGAGGAATGCTGCCACCAGGAGATACAACAAAGATTCCATTAAACTGGAAGCTAAGTTTGCCACCTGGACGATTTGAGCTTCTCCTACCTTTAAATCAAAAGGCTTAAAAGAGAGTTACAGTGTTGGCTGGGGTGACTGACCCAGACCATCAAGATGGAATCAGTCTACCACTCCACAATGGAGGTAAGGAAGAGTACTCATGGAATACAGGAGATCCATTAGGGCGTTTCTCAGTATTACCATGCCCTGTGATTAAGGTTAGTGGGAAACTACAACAGCCCAATACAGGCAGGACTACAAATGACATAGATCCTTCAGGAAAAAGGTTTGGATCACTCCACCAGAAAAAAAAATGCAATCTGCTGAGGTGCTTGATGAAGGCAAAGGTAATACAGAATGCGTAGTCGAAGAAGGTAGTCATCAATACCAGCTATGACCACATTACCAGCTGCAGATACAGGATTGTAGTTGTCATGAGTATTTCCTCCTCCTTTTGTTAAAAATATGTTTGTGCATGTATACATTTGTACTAAGAAAATATCTTCATTTTGTTTCCTTTTCCTTTATCATGTGACATAAGATTTATTGACTTCAGATCAGCATTTAAGTATTGTTAACTTTATGTAATAGTATTTGGGTTTGGGATTGGTGTGTTTCGCTTGTAGGAAGGATAGTTGTATTATATTAGGCATAATTATGACCTTATTATTGTCTTTATTTGAAGATTATGTATGATCTCAGGAGATGTGTATGGGTTCAAGTTGACAAGGGGTGGACTTGTGATGGTTAATACTGAGTGTCAACTTAATTGGATTGTCGTACACAAAGTATCGATCCTGGATGTGTCTGTGAGGATGTTGCCAAAAGTGATTAGCATTTGAGTCAGTGAGCATGAGAAGATAGGTCCACCTTTAATCTGGTGGGCACAATCTAATCAGCTGCCAGCAAATATAAAGCAGGGATAAAAACATGAAAATGAGAGACAGGCCTAGACTCCCAGTCTACATTTTTCTCCCATGCTGGACCCTTCCTGCCCTCAAACATCAGACTCCAATTTCTTCAGTTTTGTGACTCAGACAGACTTTCCTTGATCCTCAGCTTGTAGACAGCCTATTGTGGGACCTTGTGATTGTGTAAGTTAATATTTAATAAACTCTCCTTTATATGTATATATAAAAACATAATACATATATGTGTATGTATATGTATGTATATATATCCTATTAGTCTGTCCCTCTAAGAGAACCCTGACTAATATAGCCATGATCCCATGATCAAAAGAGAATTACTTCATTCATGGAAATAGAAAGAAAGAAAGAGTGGGCACAGATGCACTAGAGAGAAATGATTTGGAGGTAGGAAGACAGAGTTTCCAAGTTAATCTGTATTGTCTCAATTAAGTGTGAGCTGAAATTATGAGCTGAGAGATAGAGTGAAAGGGTGTAGAGTACAGGAAAAAATGAACAAAGTTTAACAAATCATTTTCTTCAGTGGGAAGGCAAGCTTAATAGAGAAGAGGACTAATTACTGGGCAGTGATGAGGGCCAGCTTGAAGGTTATAATCATGAATTCAGAAAAGAATCAAAAATCTCAGTTGTTCAATTATATATATATATGTGTGTGTGTATATATATGTTTCTTTATATATATATAATTCTTTATATATATATAAAGAAAATAATATATATATTACTGTACTTTAGGTTCTGGGATACATGTGCAGATCATGCAAGGTCGTTGCATAGGTACAACATGGCAATGTGGTTTGCTGCCTCCATCCCTCTGTCACCTATATCTGACATTTCTCCCCATGTTATCCCTCCCTAACCTCCTACACCCCACTGACCCTCCCCTAGTCTCCCCCACAGACCTCAGTGTGTGATGCTCCCCTCCCTGTGTCCATGTGTTCTCACTGTTCAACACCTATGTATGAGTGAGAACATGCGGTGCTTGAGTTTCTGTTCTTGTGTCAGTTTGACACAAGATAATGATGGTTTGCAGATTTATCCATGTCCCTACAAAGGACACGATCTCATCCTTTTTATGGCTGCATAGTATTCCATAGTGTATATGTGCCACGTTTTCCTTGTCCAGTCTATCATCGAGGGGCATCTGGGTTAGTTCCAGGTCTTTGCTACTTTAAACAGTGCCACATGAACATATGTGTCCATGTGTCTTTACAATATAACGATTTATAGTCCTTTGGGTATATAACCAGTAATGGGATTGCTGGGTCAAATGGAATTTCTATTTCTAGGTGTTTGAGGAATCGCCACACTGTCTTCCACAACTGTTGAACTAATTTACACTCCCACCCAACAGTGTAAAAGTGTTATTATTTCTCCACATCCTCTCCAGCATCTGTTTCTCCAGATTTTTTAAGGATCAGCATTTTAATTGGCATGAGGTGGTATCTCAATGTGGTTTTGACTTGCCTTTCTCTAATGACCAGTGATGATGAGCTTTTTTTCTTATGTTTGTTGACTGCATAAATGTCTCCTTTTGAGAAGTGTCTGTTCATATCCTTCACCCACTTTTTGATGGGGTTGTTTTTTTTTTCTTGTAAATTTAAGTTCTTTGTAGATTCTCGATATTAGCTCTTCATCAGATGAGTAGGTTGCAAAAGTTTTCTCCCATTCTGAAGGTTGCCTGTTCCCTGTGATGACATTGCTGTGCAGAAGCTCTGGAGTTTAATTAGGTCCCATTTGTCTATTTTGGCTTTTGTTGCCAATGCTTTTGGTGTCTTAGTCATGAAGTCCTTGCCTATGCCTATGTCCTGAATGGTTTTGCCTAGGTTTTCTTCTAGGATTTTTACAGTGTTAGGTCTTATGTTTAAGTCTTTAATCTTGTTGTTCAATTTTCTCAGCAAAGTTCATTTGCTCTAGTGGAAGCAGGAAAAATGAGGATGATGACAATGGTAACAATACTCTTTGAGGCCTTAATTTGTGCTACTCTCCTCAATGTTTTAAATATAATGAATTTTAAACAATCCTGGATGGGAAAGTTGGAAATCTAATATTAAAGCATACAGTCAAGTGACTATAATTGCAGATCAGCAGTGAGAAGGCAGGGCATCATGTCAGCCAATAATAACTTCAATGGAGCTAGAATGAACAGCTTGGAGACAGCGATGGAAAATAAGGGAAGCACTGTCCCACATCTTGACCCTGGTATATGTGACTGCAGGGAACGTGATGTCCTCAAGGACAGTTAACTTTCCATCTAGATAACAGGTAGAAAGAGCATTCCAAGAAGATGTTGAGAATGCAATGGGGTTTGCTGGACCTAAGTGGAAAGTTCCAGAAGGTACACACACAGATTTAGAAAAAAAGGGTAGGAAAGAAGATTGAATTCAATTTGATTATGGAAGGAAAGTCTGGGTGATAATGTTTGGGAAGGATGTTTAGATCTTCGGGGGTGATCACATCAAATATGTGTGTAAAGCACAATGCAGCTAGTTCTGAAAGTGTGTCAGATGACTGGCAGAACTAAGTTCTAAGCATGCTGATACGGAATGCTCAGCTTGATGGCTATATCATAAATAAGAGTTCAATCAGAAAAATAAGAAACATTTTAGGTATTTTGAGCACAAAGGGATTTAATTCAGGGAATTAGAAAACTTTCAAAATAATGGGAAGCCATGGAAAGTAATAAACTTCAGAGAGACAGCCCTGATTATTTCAACCACCTGTAGAAAGAAGGGGATGATTCTCAAGACACAAAACTTCAAGACACCTATTACTTCCCTAATTGAAATAGTGTCTTTCTTCTGCATATGGCTAGCCAGTTATTGTAGTACCATTTATTCAACAGTCCTTTCCCCATTGCTTATTTTTATTGATTTTGTCAAAGATTAGATGGCTGTAGGTGTGCAGGGTTTATTTGGGGGTTCTCTATTCTGTTCCACTGGTCTATGTGTCTGTTTTTGTACCAGTACTATGTTGTTTCAACTACTGTAGCCTTATAATATCATTTACAAGTCAGGTAATGTGATGCCTCCAGCTTTGTTGATTTTGCTTAGGATTGCTTTGGCTATTCAGGCTCTCTTTTGGTTCCAAATGAATTTTAGAATAGGTTTTTCTAATTCTGTAAAAAATGATGTTGGTATTTTGATAGGGTTAGCATTAAAAATATAAGTCACTTTGGGCAGTATGGCCCTTTTACTATATTGATTGTTCTAATCCATGAGCATGGAATATTTTTCATTTATTTTTGTCATCTCTGATACTTTTCCCACAATGTTTTGTAGTTCTCCTTGTAGAGAACTTTTAGGCTTATTAAACTAAAGAACTTCTGCACAGCAAAAGAAATTACCAACAGAGTAAACAGCTTACATAATGGAAGAAAATATTCGCAAACTATTTATCTGACAAAGATCTGGTATCCAGAATCTACAAGGAACGTAAATCAACAAGCAAAAAATTAAAACTACAACTAAATGGGCAAAGGACATGAACAGATACTTCCCTAAATAAGACATATATGTGGCCAAGAAACATATGAAAAAACGTTCAACATCACTAAACATTAGAGAAATGCAAATCAAAACCATGAGATGCCTTCTCACACCAGTCAGAAGGGCTATTATAAAAAAAAACAAAAAATAACAGATGCTGGTGATGCTGCAGAGAAAAAGGAATGCTCATACACTGTTTGTGGAAATGTAAACTAGTTCAAACACTATGGAAAGCAGACTGGAGATTTCCCAGAGGATTTAAAATACACCTACCATTCAGCCCAGCAATCCCTGGGTATATACTGGGGATATATACCAAAAGGAAAATAATTCAGTCTATCAAAAAGACACATGCACCCATGTGTTCACTGCAGCACTATTCACAATAGCAAAGACACAGAAGCAATTTAAGTGCCCATCAACAGTGAACTGGATGAAGAAAATACTGTACATATACACCATGGAGTATAATGCAGAGTATAAAAAAGAGTGATAGAGCTAGAGGCCATTATCTTAAGCAATCTAACAGCAAACCAAAGAACAGAAAACCAAATACCATATGATCTCACTTAGAAGTGGGAGCTAAACTTTGAATACACATGAATGCAAAGATTGGAATGCAAAGATTTGAATACACATGAATGCAAAGATTGGAATGCTAGATGAGGGAAGGAGCAGGTGGAGGGTGATAATGGGCTGAAGAACCACCTGTTGGATACTATGCTTACTGCTTGAGTGATGAAATTGTTGGGACCCAAACCCTCAGAATCACACAATTTACACATGTAACAAATCTGCATGCGTACCCTTTAATCTATAATAAAAGTTGAAATTTTTAAAAAAAGAAAGAAAGAAACGGTGCCTTTGCTTCTCCCTGACTCCCAAATCTCATGTCCATGCCTCTCATTGATAGAATTTACATGGAAACCTTGCCAACAGAGATTTTGGAAAATGTATTTCCAGGTTTCCAGTTCTAGCATACAAAGGAGAGAAGTGAAATGGGAAATAATGCTGAGTTACCAAAAAATAAAGCCAGATGCAGTGGCTCATGCCTGTGATCCCAGTAGTTAGGGAGGCCAGTGTGCAGATCACAAGGTCAGGAGTTCGAGACCAGCCTGGCCAACATGGTGAAATCCCATCTCTACTAAAAAATACAAAAATTAGCCAGCCACGGTGGCATGCATCTGTAGTCCCAGCTACTCAAGAGGCTGAGGCAGAAGAACCACTTGAACCCAGGAAGCGGAGATTGCAGTAAGCTTAGATCGTGCCACTGCACTCTACCCTGGGCAACAGAAGGAGAGTCTCAAAAAAAAAAAAAAAAAACCACACACTAACATACTGTGATTTATTCATTCTCATTCTCTCTGTCCCTGTCCCTCCCCCTCTCATCTCTTTCTCATCTGTCTCTCATCTCTCTCCTCTCTCCTTCTCTCCTCTTCCTCCCTGAAATCACAGGGAAATTTGTCTGGCTTGGCCATCACCTTTACCTTTGCATCTCCCCATCCCCATCTAAAAAATGACAAACTTTCCTTGTCACTGCACCCTATTCTGACATTGTATTTACTCAGGGTTCTATCTCATCTGCTTGGCCTTCACACTTTCTGTTCTGACTTCCTCCTCCAACTCAGCACCCTCTTCCTGGGCTTATTCCTAGGCTTTCTTCAGGTATCAACTTGCGATTACTTATTCCTGAGACCTCTCCCTTGTGACCCCTCAAGAAGTTTTAATGCCCCAATCCTACACTTCCGTAATACTTTCCCCATTAGAATTCATATTACAACTTTATTAAAGTTGCTTATTGTCTCTCTCCTGTACAAGCTCTGTGACTCTTGGGAAAGAGACCTTATCTTTCTTGTTCCTTTCTGTGACCTCAGTGTCTTTTATACTCTAAGTTCTTAACAATTACTTGTGAAATGAAAGAAGAAAGGGAGAGGAAAAAAGGAAGAAAAGAAGGAGAGTTATGAGACTTCCATTTTATTTCTTAACTGGAGTTTCATTGATGTAATATGGTCTGTTTTCAAAACTTACACATCTGGAATACATCATTTTCTTCGTTTGTAAGGAATTTATGATATATTTATTTATACTGCTTTTGTTTATATTTCCATTGAGATGAAACTAAACTATAAGAAGATATACTGCCTATAACAAGAAAAATTGGTACCTAATTTACCCTTTCAAAATAATTTCACAGACTTGTGAACCCTTGAAAGTTGAAATTTCCAATTAGGACAAAGGGTGAAAGTATTTCCCCATCCTGTTTCCTACATGGTCCCATCAGCCCCAGCAGAAAAAAATCAAGGTATCAAACATAACAAACCTTCTTTGTTTCAAGCCCAAGTTTCAGTTTTCCAAGAAGAAGCTTTTAAGAATTTATATTAAAATTTGATGAGACTATGTATTAGTCTGCTCAGGCTGCCATAACAAACTACAGCAATCCCCTCTAAGCCACAATTTGGCTTTCCATAATTTCCATTACCTGCAGTAATGGCAGTCTGAAAGTGGTGAATATAGTACAATAAGATATTTTAAGAGACACATGGAGAAAGAACAAACATTCACATAAATTTTATTAGAGTATATTGAAATAATTTTTCTATTTTGTTATTATTCTTAGTCCCTTACAGTAATCTATAAAGTAAACTTCACCATAGGCATGTATGTATAGGAAAAAGCATACTGTACAGAGGGTTTGCACTATCCATGGTTTTAGTCATCCACTGGAGGTCTTCAACCATGTTCCCTACAGGTAAGTAGAGACTATTGTATCATAGCCTGTGTGGCTTAAACAGGAGTTTACTATTTTTTTTTTTTTAATCATTCTGGAGGGTAGACATCCAAGATCAGAGTGCCAGCATGGTCAGGTTCTGGTAAGGTCTCTCCTCCCAGCCTATAAATGGCCACCTGATTATTGCATCTTAAAATGGGCTTTCCTCAGTGCCTCTGAGCTTTTGCTCTCTTCTCTGGTAAGGTCAGGAATCCCATCATAAGGGCCTCAGCCTCAGGATCTCATCTAACCTAATGATCCCTGTAAGGCCCCATCTCCAAATATATCACATTGGGACTTAGGGGTTCAACATCAATTTTGAGAGAACACAATTCAGTCCATAGCAAACCAAGTTATTATTCTTCTAGGGACACTAGAAAAAAAAACAGAACAATCTATATTTGTTCTGTCCAATACAGTAGCTAATAATCCCATGCAGCTATGTAAAATTAAACTTAATGAAATTTAAGATTCATTTCCTCAGTCTCAGTAGCAACACTTCAAGTGCCCAATAGTCACATGTACCTGGGGATACCATATTGAGCAGCACAGATACAGAATATTATCGGGACATAAAGTTCTATTAAATGGCCCTGGTCTAGATCAATAGTTGGACACTAAGGAATCCCTAAAGGTAGGAATTTTAGACTTGTAGATAAGTACAAAATCTACTGAGAGATAGACTGATTGGTTTCTCTACTTCCACTGTTCTCACATCCTTTAACAAAAAGGTGAGTTTTTATTACACATACCAGAAACTTGAACTCAACCTGACATAAACAATTAAGGATTTCATTTACTCACATAACTTGGAAATTCAAAGGGGGTTCTAACATGGTTTATCACAGTGCTGGCTCCACTTTTCTCTAAGCCTTTCAACATCTTCTATTAACATTTTAAACCTGAGCCTAGTTTCCTTCCATGATTACAAATGGCTCCAGCAGTTGCAGGCCACATATCTAAACCCCACATCATTCAGAAAAAGAGGTTTTCTTTTCATTCCACCTTAGAAGGTAAGTTCTTTATTTCACTCTGCTTGAATCTAAAAAAATAGTAATTTCCAGGTAAATCGCATTAATTGATAGCCTTAGTCACTGATTTACTCATCACGGCAACAGTGTCAGATCAGGCTGATTTGCTCAGGCCTGTGAGAACTCACTCTGGGAACTGGGATTAAGTCATTCCCCTCCTTCCCCCAAAAACTGCTCAGTTACTATGCTATAAAGGAACATAGCTCTCCAAAAGAAATTGTGAGCTGTTGGAAAGGGGAAGAACGGTGTATCAGTCTGTTTTCACAGTGCTATAAAGAAATATTCAAGACTGGGTAACATTTAAAGGGAAAAAGTTTAATTGACTCACAGTTCCAGGAAACTTACAGTCATGAAGGAAAAGGGAGAAGCAAGGGCCTTCTTCACATTTAGCAGGAGAAAGGAGAGCAAGCAGGGGAAATGCCAGGTGCTTATTTAACCATCAGGTATCATGAAAACTTACTATCACGAGAACAGCATGGGGAAAGTCCCCGAATGATACAATCATATCCCACAAGTTCCCTCCCTGGACACACGGGGATTAATGGGGATTACAATTCAAGATGAGATTTGGGTGGGGATGCAGAGCCAAACCGTATCAAATGGATACTGAACAGGCACCCAGCAGATGTGCCCCTGTATGCATCCTCAGCAGTCAAAGGACTGGCTCTGGATACAAGTACCTAGTCACAGTACAGTTTAAGCAGTCTGTTAACTCCTAACACAGACAGCTACAGTTTCCCAATGCGGTGCTCTGACTCCATAATTCTTTTTACCTCTTGTTCCAGCCAAGAGCCAGAACTGATTCATTTTAACCTTTCCTCATTATTGTTTTGGAATTTATATGTGTTTTCCTTCTATTGCTTAAGATGTTTCTTATTGTATAGGGGGCTTTAAAACTGAGCAATAAAATAGAGAAGCAGATTTCAAAATAAACAAATCTGAAGTCAATAGCTTTCTGAAATACCAGCAACAATCATAAAATATTAAGGAATAAAGGATATATTCAGGATAATAGGAAAACTTAAACTCTATCCTTTAAGTACCTTATGCCCCTAGGTAATTTATTTAAATCATGTACACAACAGTATTCTCATCTGTAAAATATGACCTGTAAATAATTATTACTAGGATTAATAAGATAATATAAATTTTTTAAGTGTCTGATCACAGTGATCACATGGATTAAAGACTTAAACATAAGATCTAACACCATAAAAACCCTAGACGAAAATCTAGGCAAAACCATTCAGGACATAGGCGTAGGCAAGGACTTCATGACCAAAACACCAAAAGCATTGGCAACAAAAGCCAAAATAGACAAATGGGACCTAATCAAACTCCACAGCTTCTGTACAGCAAAAGAAACGGTCATTAGAGTGAATTGGCAACCAACGGAATGGGAAAAAATTTTTGCAGTTTACCCAACTGACAAAGGTCTGATATCCAGAATGTACAAAGAACTAAAACAGATTTACAAGAAAAAAACAAATAAGCCCATTCAAAAGTGGGCAAAGGATATGAACACACACTTTACAAAGGAAGACATATATGAGGCCAACAAACATATGAAAAAATGCTCATGATCACTGGTCATTAGAGATATGCAAATCAAAACTACATTGAGATACCATCTCATGCCAGTTAGAATGACGATCATCAAAAAATCTGGAGAAAACAGATACTGGAGAGGATGTGGAGAAATAGGAACACTTTTACACTGTTGGTGGGAATGTAAATTAGTTCAACCATTGTGGAAGACAGTGTGGCGATTCCTCAAGGACCTAGAAATAGAAATTTCATTTGACCCAGCAATACCATTACTGGGTATATATCCAAAGGATTATAAATCTTTCTACTGTAAGGACACATGCACGTGAATGGTCACTGCAGCACTATTTACAATAGCAAAGACCTGGAACCAACCCAGATGCCCACTGATGATAGACTGGACAGGGAAAATGTAGCACATATACACCATGAAATACTATGCAGCCATAAAAAACGATGATTTCGTGTCCTTTGTTGGGACATGGATGAAACTGGAAACCATTATTCTCAGCAAACTGACACAAGAACAGAAAATCAAACACCACATGTTCTCACTCATAGGTATGTGTTGAACAATGAGAACACATGGACACAGGGAGGGGAGCACTACACACTGGGGTCTGTTGGGGGGAAATAGGGAAGGGACAGCAGGAGGTGGAGAGTTGGGGAGAGATAGCATGGGGAGAAATGCCAGATATAGGTGATGGGGAGGAAGGCAGCAAATCACACTGCCATGTGTGTACCTATGCAACAATCTTGCATGTTCTTCACATGTACCCCAAACCTAAAATGCAATTAAAAAAGGTACACACATATGTTTACACAGGATTCACATGTTTATAGATACACATGCGTGTATATACAGGCATACTTCAGAAATGATGACTGGGTTTCAGACCACTGTAATAAAGTGAGTCACACAAATTTTTTGTTTTCCCAGTGCATATAAAAAGTTATATTTATGCTTTACTGTAGTCTATTAAGTGAGCAATAGCATTATGTCTAAAAAGCAGTGTGCATAACTTAATTTAAAATACTTTATTGGGAAAAAATGCTAAGGATGATCTGAGCCTTCAAGGAGTCCTTGTCTGTTTGTGGTGGATTGTCTTGCCTCGGTGTCAGCGGCTGCTAATTGATCAGGGTGATGGTTGCTGAAAGTTGAGGCAACTATAGCAATTTCTTTAAATAATACAAGAATGAAGTTTACCCCCCCCCAAAAATATGATGGTAAAATAATTATGTAAGATAAATACTTTGAAATCATTTTAACGGCTGATCAGTTGGAACTACGTGAAGAAACTCTAGTTTCCCAATTAATATTTTACTTCTATGAGAAAGAAAAACAATGTCAGTAAATGATAAAGCTTACCATAATACTGGATGGAAAAACTATTTACAATCAAGACTGCATTCCAAATCAATGCAAGAGAGAATAGACTATTTAACAAATGTTATTGGCATAACTAGCTAACTATCTAGGAAGAAATACATTTATATGCTTAAATATTACCTTATACAAAACTTCTGAATAAGTGATATATTTTTAATGTATAAACTATAAAATTCTCTAAGAAATATGACTAAAATGTATGCAATTTAGGGGCAGGGAAGTCCATTCCAAGAGTGGCAGCAACATTTGAAAATTTAAAGAAAAAGACTAACACATTATAAAGGTAATTTACAGATGCAGAGTGTGGGCTGCCTAACTTCAAAATCTAGCACCACAACCACTATGGTTTCTTTATATAGGTCTAAATCATCTGTTGTTAAAATGATTTCAAGGTATTTATCTCACATAATCATTATTTTATCATCATCATCATATTTATTTTATTATCATTGAGATTATAGAGAACAAGGTTTTCTCTTGTGAAAGTTTCTTATCTTTTCTCTGCATCGGTGTCCTCTTCTGCTGAATGCCTATTTATACTGGACATTTGTTTCCACCCTCCTCTGTGTTCTGCTCTACACACAGACACTTGTTGCTGGAGCAAGAAGTCTAATATAACATTTTCCAGACTTCTTAACAACTAGGATTTGCAATGCCATCTTGGTTCTGCCAGTGTGACATATGGCCACAAGATTTGGAAGACAAAACATGAAGTAGATGTCAATCTTTTGTGGCTGGAACAATTAACTAGCAATTTCCAACACATGAATTTCTGTGATGGTCAGAGTTCACATTCCAGATGTAGTAACAATCTGCTGGTGATACCAGAAGCAGTAGTAGCTTCCTCAACAGTGGACTTCCTCCATCTAAATTTGACCTTAAAAAACAGCTTGATGGTGACTCTCATGACTTCCACTCCTCCACCCTTCCAGTGGTATTTGTAAGAACTCAGTTCCCTGTACTAAGTATTTTTCTCTTTGAAATTCCTGGAATGTTTTCTATTTCCTGGGCTGAACCCTAACTGATACAAACATATAGTTATTCTTTCCCTTCAAACTAGTTAAAAAAGATGATAGGGAAATCAACACAAATTTTCATAAAGTAGACATACTAAGTAAAAGCTAACTTTCAACAGGAAATTGATCAATCAAGCATAAAATACATAGGATACAATGCAACCACTAAATTATAACATTCATACAGCTAGTTCATAATTATATTATGTGAATAGCCTTATAAATACTATAAAATTCAAAATGAGTATAAATGTGTATAGTAAAAAAAAAGAAAAAAAATCTTGCCCATGTTTATCTCTGTTATCTGGTTATCCTCTCCAGAGGCAATCAGGTAGCCAAAATTTTCTGTGTATTTCAAGAGATATTCTACACATATACAAATATATGTAAGTACATTCAAACGTATATATTGCTTTTCTCACTGTATAATGTATCTCATAATAGGTACATTTGCCTTATTCTTTTCATAATACTATATATCTCATAATAGGTACATTTGCCTTATTCTTTTTAGTAATGACAAGATTTTATTGTTCTCATGTACCATTTATTTTATTGATAAATAATTGTACATACTCATTTGGCACATAGTGATGTATTGATACACATATGCATAGTGATAAAATCAGGGTAATTAGCATAACCATCATCTCAAACATTAATCAATTCTTTGTGCTGGCGGTACTCAATATTTTCCTCATAACTATTTGATACTATATATTATTAACTGTATTTTTAATTATAGTCACTCTATAGTGCTGCCGAACAGAACTTATTCCTACTATATAGCTGTAATTTTGTATCCTTTAGCAAATCTCTCCCTATTCCTCCCTTCCCCCATCCCTCTCAGCCTCAAGTATCCTCTCTTCTACTTTGTAATTCTATGAGATCAACTTTTTTTTACCTTCCACATTTGAGACCACACGGGTTTTTAACTTTCTGTTCCTAGCTTATTTTACTTAACATAGTGTCCTCTATTTACACCCATGTTGTTGGAAATGACACAATTTCATTCTTTTTATGGCTGAATAGTATTCCCTTTAATATATATATACCACACTTTATTCATTCACCTGTTGTTGGACACCTAAGTTGATTCCTTATCTTGGCTACTGCAAATAGTGCTACAATAAACACAAGAGTGTAGATGTCTAATCAACATACTAATTTCCTTTCATTTGGATAAATGCCCAGTAGTGGAATTTCTGCATCGTATGGTAGTTCTATTTGAGTTTGATGGAGAGTCTCCATATTGTTCTTCATAGTAGCCATACTACTTCACATTCCCACCAACAGTGTATGATTTCTCTTTTGATAATAGCCATTGTAACTGGGGTGAGATGATACTTCATTTTTTATTTGCATGTCTCAGAATATTAGCAATGTTGAGCATTTTTATATATTTATTGGATATTTGCGTATCTTATTTGGAGAAATGTCTGTTCAGATGTGTTCATTTTTTTAATCAGATTTTTTTTCACTGTTGAGATGCTTCCATTCCTTGTATATTCTGGATATTTATCCCTTTCAAATGAGTAGTTCCAAATATTTTATTCCACTATATAGGTAGCCTTTTTTCACTCTATTGTTTATTTTGCTGTCCAGCTTTTCAGTTTGAAATAATCCCAGTGGTTTTTTACTTCTGTTGCCTTTGGTTTTAAGCTCTTACTCATAAAATCTTATTCCAGACCAATGTCTTGAAGCATTTCCCCTATAGTTTCTTCTAATAGTTTTATTTTACAGTGTGAGACGTGTGGTCCAGTTTCATTCTTCTGCCAGTACCATGCTGTTTTAGTTAATACAGCTTTGTGATACATTTTGAAGTCTAGTAGTGTGATGCCTTCTGCTTTGTTCTTTTTGCTCAGGACTTCTTTGGCTATTGGGGTCTTATGCGGTTCCACACACATTTTAAGATGTTTTTTCTATTTCTGTGAAAAATGTCATTGGTATTTTGATAGGGATTGCATTGAATCTGTAGATTTGGGGAGTATTGTCATTTTAACAATATTAAGTCTTCTGATCCATGAACATGTGATTTATTTCCATTTGTTTGTATTTTCTTCAATTTCTTTCATCAGTGCTTGCAGTTTTCCTTGTAGAAACCTTTCATCTCCTGGGTTAAATTTATTCCTCGGTTGTTTGTGTCATAAATGGGATTGCCTTCTTGGTTTCTTGTAACAAACAAGTAACAATACTGATTTTGAATTAGTATTGTATCACAAAAATAATATTCATTCTATATATTGATTTGTTATTCTGCTGTAACTTGACTGAATTTGTTTATCCTTTCTCAGAGTTTATTTTGGTAGTCTTTAGGTTTTTCTATATATAAAATCATATCTGCAAACACAGATACTTTGGCTTCCTCCTTTCTCATTTGGATATTTTTATTTTTCTTGCCTAATTGCTCTGGCTAGGACTTCCAGTGCTAAGTTGATTAAGAGTGGTGAAAGTGAGCATTCTTTTTTTGTTCCAGTTCTTAGAGGAAAAGCTGTCAGCTTTTCCGCATTTAGATATTAGCTGTGGGCTTGTGACATATGGCCTTTATTGTGTTGAGGTACTTTTCTATGCATAATTTATTGAGGGCTTTTATCATGAAGGAATGTTGAACTTTATCAAAAGCTTTCTCAACATCTATTAAGATGATATTATTTTGTCTTTCATTCTTTGGATGTGATGTATTATGTTTATTGTGTAAATTGAACCATACTTGAATCCCTGGTATAAATCCCACTCGATTTTCATTTTTGTCTTTTTGATGTGTTGTTGGATTTGGCTAGTATGTGGTTGAGGATTTTTTGCATCTATATTCACCAGAGATACTGGCTTGTAGTTTTCTCTTTTTGTTGTGTACTTGTCTGGTTTGGGTATTAGGGTTATGCTGACCTCATAGAATGACTCAAGGATTCCCTCTGCTTCAAATCATTGATTAGTCTGACAAGAATTGGTATTAACTTTTCTTGGTAGAATTCAACAGTAAAGCCATACAGTCCTAGATTTTTCTGTTGGAGACTTTTTATTATTAATTCAACCTCATTACCTGTTATTAGTCAAGTTTTCTTCTTCTTCTTGGATCAATCTTGGTAAAATGTATGTGTGCAGGAATTTATCAATCCTCTAGGTTTTCAAGTTTATTGGTGTATACTTGTTCATATTAGTCACTTTGTATTTCTGTAGTATTCGCTATGATGTCTATTTTTGTTTCTGATTTTATTTACATGGGTCTTCTCTCTTTGTGAGTTTAGCTAATGGCTTGTCAATTGTTTTATCTTTTTCAAAAAACCAACTTTTTGTTTTGTTGATCTTTTGTAGTTTTTGTCTCAAATTTTTTTTTTTTTTTGGCTGTAATTGTCATTATTCTTTCCTTCTATTTTAGGGTTTTGTTTGTTTCTAGTTCTTTGAGGTTGTTTATTTGAAATCTTTCTAGTTTTTTGATGTAAGCATTTATTGCTATAAACTTGCCTCTTATTACTGCTTTTGCTGTGTCTCCGGTTTGGTATGCAGTGTTTCTCTTCTCATTCATTTCAAATTTATTTTATTCTTAATTTCTTCCTTCACCCACTGGTCTTTCAGAAGGTGTTTAATTTCCATGTATTTATATAGTTTCAAATGTTCCTCTATTGATGTAGTTTTATTGCATTATGTGCAACATGATGTGTGAATGAGTATATATGTAAAACAAGTATCTAGAGACTTCAAACTGTGTGAAAAGTTTATGCTCACCTTTACTTTTGAGACATATGTCCAAAAGTTCCATGAGTCAAAGATTTTGATTTTACTAACAAGTTAGTCTACCACAGTTATGAGTGTATGTCTGTACATGTGTATGTGTATGCATATGTATAGGTATATGTACTGTCAGAAACACTAGACATCTGGACCAGAGAACAAATCACGTATTACTCATAGCAAAAATAGTAGCAAGAATAGTATCTTGCATGAGTTCCCAGTTCCTCACAGGGTAACGCAATGAGGACAAGATATCAACCTATATGTGTGGCAGAGAAGAAGATCTCTGAAACTGTGAGACATAAATTTATGTAAGGTAGATGGTATATCTGATTCTATCTCCCTTTCTGTACACAGAGAACAAGAGAATAAGAGAAAGAGAGAAATCTTACAACCCTGGAAGGTAACTGAATACTTGTCCATGAAAAGTAAGTTTCTACAATTCTGTAGCAATTCATCATTTCTAGTTTTCAAGACCTTTGTATCAAAACATATCCCTTGTTCAGAGACCCCAAATCATGCAAAAATGTGAGAATATTCACAGAATTGACTTCCAAAAAGATGATATCAAATTAACCTATAATGTGGTATCTGTACCAAGTTGGAGACTGTTTCCTCATTCACTACAATAAAGTTATCAATTTTAATTTGTTATTCTATTAAGTTAAAATTCTAATTTTTTAGTTTCTATTTTTAATGATTAAAAGTTATCTTTATATATTCTTTATAAAAGTTTTATTATAATTTTTGTTAAACTGCTAGTTTATATCCTTTGGCCATTTTTCTAGTGTGCTAACTGTCTTTTAGTAATGATTTAGAGAATTTTTCCCTGAGATCCTCTCAAAGTGCATCTTGAGAAAAAGATTGATGTATTCATGCTATATTCAGGAACATGATTCCAGAAAGCAAGGGTGGAGGACAGCAGTATATGTGGAAGAAGAGAGTCAATACAAATAGAGTTTTTCCCAGTTATTATACAACTATGAAAAACTAACGGACTTTCTGAGAAGTCTTATGCAGTGGACCCCAGTGGTTTTTGCACCAGTGACTGGTTTTGTGGAATACAATTTTTCCATAACTGTTCGACCTCAGATTATCAGGCATTAGTTAGATTCTCATAAGGAGTGCATAGTCTAAATCCCTCGCATGTGCAGTTCACATTAGGGCTCAAGCTCCTACGAGAATCTAATGCTGCTGCTCATCTCACACCTCCTGCTGTGTGTCCTCTGCTCCACCTGCTGTGTGGCCCAGTTTCTAACAGGCCACAGACCAGACCAGTAGTACTGATTTGTGGCCTGGTGGCTGGGGACCCCTGCCTTATATATTTCATGAAGGAAGATGGAAGATTTATGTCTAGGTGCTTGTATCATTGGTCAAGAGCTGGCTGACTGTTGCTATTCACTCAGGGGTAGCTGGCAAAATATAAGATATTGGCTTTTATGAAAAGTTATAGATTAGTCTCAAACCTTTTGGAAGGCCAAAAGGTTTTATTGGGGCAGTCCATTAAGTTAGGGAGAAAATAGGGATGAGACTTTTCCCAGTTTAAGTCTGTTTACCCCACATCCCTCTGTCTTCACTCTGTTTACTCATGTTAACTTTGTGCTGGATGGCTCTCTCAGTGGGAGATCAAAAGGGAATTACCTGTTAATAGTGTTTACTCTGGGCCCAGAACCTAAAGCTTTTATCATTTGTATAACCACTCTTTTGTCGATGTTAATTATCAACAAGTGTGTTGACTTGGAACCTCTGTTATGAATGAAAGTGTGGACAGACAGAGGGTCTGTGTCGATTGATTGTATTTTGCCCTCTGAAAGCAGCCGATGGCCAGCCCTAGCCCACTTGAAACTCTAATGGTGTGAGAGGGCATTCATTCATCCTTCGTTGAGTCAGGTTCTGCAGGTCAGACTTCTGCAGGTGGTAACTCACATCTCAGGTGGTGATCCCGACATGATCAAGGACACAGGCTGACTTGCTGGGTGTAAACTCTCCCACACTTCCTTGTGGTTGTGCATGCCTGAGTGCAAGTGATTCCTATCAGCTCCCAGACATTCAGGCAGGAAGAGAGGGACTCCCAATATGTTCCTAGAGTGACCCTATGTCAGGATACATCTGCCCAAAACTAGTCAGTCAGTTCAAAACTTGTCATCATAGCCTTGGTCAGACTCTAAGATGAGGCTGAGAAGATGTAAATGCTGCATATGAAATGTCCAATTGGTACACTTATGTCCCCTTAGATCTCTCAAATCCAGCTTATCACTGAGTCCCCTATAAGGCAGAGCTTTTCTCAGGAATTTCTATTAACAAAATGTCTGCTCTTTACATTTTTCTTCCCTTAACCTAAGACTTAAATTAGGGCAGAAAAAATCCTCCAGTAACTTCATTGGAATTCCACGATTGAAGTTCTTATTGTATTCAGGCTGCTATAACAAAATATTATAAACTGGGTAGCTAATAAACACCAGAAATTTATTTCTCACAGTTTTGGAGAGAATGGGATGTCCAAGATAAGGTATTGGCAGATTCAGAGTTGGTGAGGGTCATTTCTCATAAATGGCACCTTCCTGCTGTATCTTTACATGGTGGATTTGGCCAACGAGCTCCTTAGGCTTACTTTGTAAGAGCACTGGACCCATTCATGAGGGCTCTACCATGATTGCCTAGCCACCTCTCAAAAGGCCCCACCTCCTTATATCATCACTCTTGGGATTAGGATTTCAACATATGAAGTTTGGACAAATGCAAACAATCAGACCATAGCAAGTTCTAAGGATGTTCAATTGTGTCATTCTGAATATCTGGCAAAGACTCCAATGGCTTCCATGAAGTATTTTCAAAAGAACATCATTTTATTCAAAACCGCTCTATGTCTTCTGTATCTGGACAATATATTGTACTTACTAAAGTTCATTTGAACAAATAGCAAATAATCTTGAAAGAACCCAAAGTACTCTCAGGCAGTAATAAAGCCTCATAAATAAATTTAAGAAGAGGTCAAATATGCTGTTTTTACTGCTTCTTTATAAATTGGTTTTAATTTCAAGATTCAAGGAGATAAAACTTAAAAACCTAATTGTCATTGACAAAAATTATGTGTACTCCTTGGAACTAAGCTATATTCCATCCCATTTACTACAATAAATCAACTCTTAGAGTTGCCATGTACCTCACTACCAGATTAAAGATCCTCTAGTCCCTAATTAAATTGAGAATACATTTGGAGAAGTAGAATGAAGTCAAACCTAGAGTTGTCCAATTAATTTTTAATTCATATGGGCCCTGGGAAATCTTTAAACATTAAATACAAAAATTTACCTCAAGTAAGGTAATTTATCTAGGCCTAATTTAAGAGATATGACCCTTATAGAAACATAGAATTTTTCTTAAAGAACCAAATTTAACAGGGTTGGTGAAATTCAGCCAGGACCACACTACTTCTGAGCTCTCTGATTACTTTACGTGTAAAATGAGGTATTTGGTTTTCTGTTCCCACATTACTTTATTAAGGATAATAGCCTCCAGCTCCATCCCTATTCCTGCAAAGGACACAATCTTATTCTTTTTTATGACTGCATATTATCTCATGGTGTATTTGAACCACACAGATAGGCATTTAGGTTGGTTCCATAACTTCACTATTGAGAACAGTGCTGCAAAGAACATATGTGTGTTGTGTGTCTGTATAATAGAACAACTTGTATTCCTTTGGGTATAAATCCAGTAATGAGATTTCTGGGTCAAATGGTAGTTACATTTTCAGCCTTCCAAGGAATCATCACACTGTTTTCCACAGTGGTTAAACTAATTTACACTCCCACCAATAGTGTATGCATCTTCCTTTTTACTGCAACCTCACCACCATCTGTTATTTTTTGACTTTTTCATAATAGCCATTCTGACTTGTGTGAGATAGTTTCTTACTTGGGGTAACTGGCTAGCCATACGCAGAAGATTGAAACTGGACCCCATCCTTACACCACATACAAAAATTAACTTGCAATGGATTAAAGCCAAAACTACAAACACCCTAGAAGACAACCTAAGTGACACCATTCTGGACATAAGAACTGGCAAAGATTTTATGATAAAGATGTCAAAAGCAATGTCAAAGCAAAAATTGACAAATGAGGTCTAATTAGACTAAAGTGCTTCTGCGTAGCAAAACAAACTACAAATAGAGTGAATGGACAACCTACAGAATGGAAGAAAATGTTTGCAAACTACACATCTGACCAAGGTCTAATATTCAGCATCTGTAAGGAACTTAAATTTACAAGGAAAAAACCAACAATCACATCAAAAAGTGGGCAAAGAACATGAACAGACACTTTAAAAGAAGACATTCATGCAGCCAACAAACATATGAATAAAAGTTTAACACCACTGATCATTAGAGAAATGCAAATCAAATTACGAAGAGACAAATCTTTTTTAAAAGAAATCTCATCTTCAAGTGAAGAAGATAACATAGTGGTGTCTTTTGCGTAATTTTTAATTCCTAAAATCAACTTTACATTCTAAAAATAAAAATGTAAAGAATATGCAGTCATAGACCCCAATTATTTGCTCCTTTCAGGAAGAGCATTTCCTCTTCTGAAGTCCCCTGGCAAAGGTCCACAGAGTTACCAGAAGTGAGTATCTGACTCTACAGGCGGTGATCCTTTCACTTCCCATGGAACTTTTGGTTTTTCCATACACTATATTCTGCTTTGACAAAGGACTACTAGGAATAAACACTTTTTAGAAGTAACATCCTATAATGAAATGTATTAGCTTATTTCCAACTTTGGACATTGTCCATGCACTCAACATGAAATGACACCCTGCAAAATCCCCAAGTAGGGCTGGCAGCCTGTGTGGCTCAGCATGTGAGGATGAAACCAGATTACCTTCCTCAGGACCATAGAGACTAAATAAATAGAAAGCCAAAGTGTAAAAAGGGCAAGATAGTGCATTCTCCTCAAACTTTGGGGAAAGCATTCTTCCTTCACTTTCTCTCCTTGATAACTCCACAAGAGAAAAACAGCTCATCTTTTCAGTAAGATGTTCCCTTTTATAAATCCCTACCATTCTACAGCAAATTTCTTTAATATGAAGATGAAAATATTAGAGAAGAGAACTTCTTGTCATTCTATCATTAGAGAAAAAAAATTACTTCACCTAGAATAAAAACAGTGAAAGGTAAACTTCAAAGTGAAAATCCTAAGAACTAAATATTTGAGTTTTTAGACTTTTCTATTCTGGTTAAAAGGAAATTAGAGGAATTTAAATTGTTTCCTTAAAGAGTGTCCATTGCCATTTTTATCACTCTGCTTTCCTTAATGAAACCATCAAGTCACTTAGGGATTATAGCCATATTTGTATAAACAATAGTAGATATAAAGTGCTAAGCATAATACCTGAAATATAAGCACTTGATGATAATGATGATGATAATAATGATAATGATAATCATGATGATGATTTCCCCACAATACTTTCCGTACCAACATAGACCTCTGTAAATGCCTTCTCAGGTTCTGTAATACCAACCACATCAAACTAGCCCTGGGCTCAAAATCTCTAACTTTTAAATCGTGACCTTTAGGCAATTAATAGAGAAAGTACTTACATGGCATCTGCTTTGTATGATTTTGTAATGACATATAGTTGTTCTGGACCAAAATATATCTTAAGAAGAAGAGTAATTAAAATCCTTCTGATTTACTATGTAGACATCATAGTTTTCCTCTATAATTCACAAAAGGAAAGTCCATGAAAAAAACCTTCTGCACTTTCTTCTATACTTGCCAGCATCTCTAAAATTGTCAACATCTCTAAAATTAGCAATGAATAACTCAGATGACCGTAAGGTTATACAATTCAAGGAATGTGTTTTATATTCTCCACTTTGTGCAAGTACAATGTGCTCTGCTACTAACAGAAGGTCAGCTGTTGACAGGCAGAGTCATTTAAACATAAGTGATCTTTCATTTCAACACTCTGAAATTATTTTGCCAAGGAAATGGAGTTGCAATACCCTCAATTGTTTGATGGAAGGACATTAAGAGGAAAGCATAAAGAGAAATAGAAAAATCCTAATTTTTATAGATTTCTCTCGCTCATATGTAGCCATTCTTCTTGAGGCAAATGTGTACAAATACTCATAACTGACCTTTTATAAACCCTAGCTAACTTTAGAGTTATTGAAGAATATATATTAGATATTATAATTCAAAATACAAAACCTGGGAAAAACTCTTCCTTACTAAATTCTAACAGGCAACAGAATAGTATATCATAGCTATTACTTAACAGCAAACTGAATGAGGAATGTATTTCAAACAAAAGACTCTAATTATACTAATGGATCCAAGATTTATATTTGCTTTAAAATTTAGCTCTGGGCACCCCTCCATCACTTGACGTTATTTGGTTTAGACCACTGATAAGAAAAATTTCTGAAAATTTGACAACAAAAATCTAAGGTTGTTTTATTGTAAAACTAACAAATACTAAGATCTTAGAAATAAACTGTAGATTCCCCAAACATATGAGAGTAACTGAGACAGGATAGAAATATCTTTTACCTGAGTAATATCACTAGCCTCAAATAGGGTTCTCATTAGAACAAAACCACTGTGAGGACAGGGAAATTAGCACACAGAGGGAAAATTAAAAAATATATATCTAAAATGTTTTCTAGAGTCTGAGTCCATAAGAAAAATATAGCAAATTGCTGGGAAGGGGGTGTAGGAGAAAATTCAGCAGAGATTGCCAGCTGTCTCCCAAAAAAGGAATAGGATTCTTCCATTCTTCCATTGTGACAAAGTTGTACTTGTGTCATCACTGCCCAGCAAGAAACTGAGCTCCCCAGTCCCCATGCACTAAGTGTGGGCTGTGACTAACAGCTTCACCATGGGATTGGAGCATACATTATTTGTTTAACTTGTTTATGTTTAATTCCCAGCCCCAGATTTCTGTTCTTTTCCCTTTTGTCTGGTTCAGGGCACTCCTCCATTACTTTAAGCACTGAGGAACCTCACACTAAGGAACCTTGAATGTCACTTGTTGACAATGGCAGTGCCACATTATTCATCTGGCTCCCAAAATACTTGCATGGAGGAAAGCCCAATACCAACCTCTAGCACTTACCAAAGAGGTTAGAAAACAATAAGCCTTAGGCTTTCAGCCACTAAACACTTTCATTTATTTGTTAAAGCACCTTAGATGACTCTAACCAAACAGAAAAAATTAAGAAGTGGGAAATGATGAGAAGAGGGCACGATTGAAAGAACTGGAGGAGGTGAATGTCTGAAAACAGGGTATTACTTAAGCAGTTGCCGCTGTTATTGTGTGGCAGTATAAGTCTCTTTGTAGGTCTCTAAGAACTTGTTTCATGAATCTGGCTGCTGCTGTATTGGATGCATATATATTTAGGACAGTTAGCTCTCCTTGCTGCACTGATCCCTTTACCATTATGTAATGCCCTTCTTTGCCTCTTTTGATTTTGTTGTTTTAAAGTCTGTTTTCTCAGAGACCAGGATTACAACCCTTGCTATTCTTTGCTTTCCATTTGCTTGGTAAATATTCCTCCATCCTTTATTTTAAGCCTATATGTATCTTTGCACGTCAGATGAGTATCCTGAATATAGCACACTGATGGGTCTTGACTATCTAATTTTCCAGTATGTGTCTGTTAATTGGGACATTTAGCCCATTTACATTTAAGGATAATATTGTTATGTGTGAATGTGATCCGGTCATTACGATGCTGGTTATTTTGCTCATTAGTTGATGCAATTTCTTCATGGTGTCAATGGTCTTGACAATTTGCTATGTTTTTGCAGTGGCAGGTACAAGTTGTTCCTTTCCATGTTTAGTGCTTCCTTCAGGAGCTCTTGTAAGACAGGCCTGGTGGTGACAAAATCTCTCAGCAGTTGCTTGTCTGTAAATGATTTTATTTCTCCTTTACTTATGAAGCTTAGTTTGGCTGGATATGAAATTCTGAGACTTTAATGCCCCATTGTCAGTATAGACAGATCAATGAGAGAAAAAACAAGACTATCCAGGACTTGAACTCAGATCTGGACCAAACTAACCTCAAAGATACCTACGTAACTCTCCACCCCATATCAACAGAATATACATTCTTCTCAGCACCACATCACACTTATTCTAAAATTGACAACATAATTGGAAGTAAAATACTCCTCAGTAAGTGCAAAAGAACAGAAATCCTAACAGTCTCTCAGACCTCAGTGCAATCAAATTACAACTCAGGATTAAGAAACTCACTCAAAACCACACAACTACATGGAAACTGAACAACCCAAAAATAACAAAATTAAGGCAAAAATAAATATGTTCTCTGAAACCAGTGAGAACAAGACACAACATACCAGAATATCTTGTGTAGAGGGAATTTTTATCACTAAATCCCCACAAGAGAAAGTAGGAAAGGTCTAAAATCGAAATCCTAACATCACAATTAAAAGAACTAGAGAAGCAAGAGCAAACAATTTAAAAAGCTAGCAGAAGATAAGAAAAAACTAAGACCAGAGCAGAACTGAAGAAGATAGAGACAAACTCTCCAAAAAAAAAAAAAAAAAAAAATCAATGAATCCAGGAGTCAGGTTTTTGAAAACATCAACAAAATAGATAGATTGCTAGCCAGACTAATAAAGTAGAAAAGAAAGAAGAATCAAATAGATGCAATAAAAATTGATAAAGGGGTATCATCACTGATCCCACAGAAACACAAACTACCATCAGAAAATACTATAAACACCTCTATGAAAATAAACTAGAAAATCTAGGAAACAATAGATAAATTCCTGGTCACATACACCCTCCCAAGACTAAACTAAAAAGAAGTCAAATCCATGAATAGGCCAATAACAAGATCTGAAATTGAGGCAGCAATTAGCCTACCAACCAAAAAAAGTCCAGGACCAGATGGATTCACAGCCAGATTCTACCAGATGTACAAAAAGGAGCTGATACCAATCCTTCTGAAGTTATTCCAAACCACAGAAAAAGAGGGAATCCTCCCTAATTTATTTTATGAGGCATCATCCTGATGCCAAAACCTGGCAGATACACAACAAAAAAAAGAAAATTTTAGGCCAATATCCAATTGATAAACTCAATGCGAAAATCCTCAATAAAACACTGGCTAACAATCCAGCAGCACATCAAAAAGCTTATCCACCACAATCAAGTAAACTAATGACAAAAACAACATGATTATCTCAAAATACAGAAAAGGCCTTAACAAAATTCAACACCCCTTCATGCTAAAAACTCTCAATGAACTAGGTATTGATGAAATGCATCTTAAAACAATAAGAGCTATTTATGACAAACCCACAGTCAATATCATACTGAATGGGCAAAAACTGGAAGCATTCCTTTTGAAAACTGGCACAAGAAAGGATGCTCTCTCTCACCACCCCTATTCAACATCATATTGGAAGCTCTGGCCAGAGCAATTAGGCATGAAAAGGAAATAAAGGGTATTCAATTAAGAAATGAGGAAGTCTAATTGTCTCTGTTTCCAGATGACATGATTGTGTATATTTAGAAAACCCCATAGTCTCAGCCTACAATCTCCTTCAGCTGATAAGCAACTTCAACAAAGTCTCAGGATAGAAAATCAATGTGCAAAAATTACAAGCATTCCTGTACACCAATAACAAACAGAGAGCCAAATCATGAGTGAACTCCCATTCACAATTGCTACAAAGAGAATAAAATACCTAGGAATACAGCTAACAAGGGATTTAAGGACCTTTTGAAGGAGAACTACAAACCACTGCTCAAGGAAATAAGAGAGGACACAAACAAATGGAAAAATATTCCATGCTCATGGTTAGGAAGAATCAATATCGAGTTGGAGGGAGGAAAAAAAAAAGGGAAGAATCAATATGAGGAAAATGGTCATATGGCCCAAAGTAATTTATAGATTCAATGCTATCTCACCATAAACATAGCATTGACTTTCATCACAGAATTGGAAAAAACTACTCTAAATTTCATATGGAACCAAAACACAGCCTGCATAGCCAAGACAATCCTAAACAAAAAGAACAAAGCTAGAGGCTAAGAACAAAGCGTGATGCTAAATACCATTCAGGACATAAGCATGGGCAAAGACTTCATGACTAAAACACCAAAAGCAATGGCTAAAACAGATCAATGGAATTTAATTAAACTAAAAGAGCTTCTGCACAGCAAAAGAAACTATCATCAGAGTGAACAGGAAACCTACAGAATGGGGAAAAAATTTTGCAATCTACCCATCTGACAAAGGGCTAATATCCAGAATCTACAAAGAACTAAAGCAGATTTACAAGAAAAAAACAAACCCATCAAAAAGTGGGCAAAAGATATGAACAGACACTTCTCAAATGAAGACATTCATGCAGTCAACAAACATGTGAAAACATGCTCATCATCACTGGTCATTAAAGAAATGCATCTTGAAACCACATTGAGATATCTCACACCAGTTAGAATGGTGATCATTAAAAAGTCAGTAAACAACAGATGCTGGAGAGGATGTAGAGAAATAGGAACACTTTTACACTGTTGGTGGGAGTGTAAATTAGTTCAACCATTGTGCAAGACAGTGTGGTGATTCCTCAAGGATCTAGAAATAGAAATATCAATTGACCCAGCAATTCCTTTACTGGGTATATACCAAAAGGATTATAAATCATTCTTCTACAAAGACACATGCACACTTGTTTTTATTGCAGCACTGCTCACAATAGCACAGACTTGGAACCAACCCAAATGCCCATCAATGATAGGCTGGATAAAGCAAATGTGGCATGTATGCACCATGAAATACTATGCAGCCATAAATAAGGATGAGTTCATGTCCTTTGCAGAGACATGGATAAAGCTGGAAACCATCATTCTCAGCAAACTAACACAAGAACAGAAAACCAAACACCACATGTTCTCACTCATAAGATGGAGTTGAACAATGAAAACACATGGACACAGGGAGGAGAACATCACACACCTAGGCCTCTTGGGTGGTTGGGGGCTGAGGGAGGGATAGCATTAGGAGAAATACCTAATGTAGATGATGTGTTGATGGCTGCAGCAAACCACCATGTCACATGTATACCCATGTATCAAACCTGCACATGTACTTCAGGACTTATCGTACAATAAGAAGAAGTTGCCTAACAAATGTGAGATATAATTCTCAAATTATTTCAATTCTTCTGCTAGACAACAAATAATTACTGACTCTATAACCTTTGCTAGGATCTCTAAAAAAATGAAGACAAAAAAGACAAAATTTGCCCTTTGGAAACGAGATCTGGAGGTGCTCAATGTAGCAGCTAATTTCAGAGAGACAACAGAATTTCTTCAGCTATGTTTCACTTAACTTTGCCTCTTTTTCTCATAGACACAGAATTGTTAATACATGTGACATGTCAGGAAGAAAAGAGCAAGTACAGACTTTTTAGAAGTGATAGTGTTAGGTTTTTGTTACCCATCTTAATGAAAATTTTTAAATATTTGCCATAGTACAACTTTAACTTCTGTTTTACGACATTACTGATCTCATGAACTTTTGAAGGTTTGATATCCCTGGGATTTTCTTAAGAAAGATATTCTCTTCTGAGAAGTTGTTGACGGTGTACTTACATTCTTTGTGAATTTGTGAATTGTTACAGACATCTTCCAAGGAAGATGTTTACACCCATAGTATTGTGTCTCTAAGATTCTTTACCACCTTTAAAGCAGAAAGCAAGTCTTCTACATTTATTCATGCTTGGCATGCCTGGCACCAAGCAGGAATTTAAAGAGATTATTAAAACTGTAAGTTGGTAAAACACCTTACCCTCATGAAGAAATGAATCCTAAGAGCCCATGCCTACAAGGACAATGGCAGAGCTAAGAAAATACAAGGGTCTTGCCTCTTAGTGCAGTGATTTTACAATATTTTCTGGTTGATACATATGACACTCTATGAATCAAATTATTCAATATTAGCTATCAATGTTATGGTGAAATTAAAGAAGACAATTGCTTCCCTTCTCTGATGTTTGTCTAATTATTTGCATTGGCTAGTTCTAGCTTATGGCTATGTTCAAAAAAAAAAATCAACTGGATCTAACATTTTATATATAAAAATATAATGAAATAAATCAAATAAACCCAGTTGTGGAATAGTTAAAGGAATATCATGATTTGGTGATTACTAATTTTTTTCATGAATTACCAAAGTGATTATCATCAAGGTAAAAGGAAGAGATATGTCCCTGGAGGGAGAAAATAATTCTGAGGAAAAGTCTGAGAAAAAGCAATGTATGCCTTTCCTTGATTACAATATGGTCTCCTGCATAGTGCTATCCATAATCATTCTCTTTATCACTCCTCTATTCCTCATCCTCCCATCCCCAGTTAAGAATTACTACCTTTGAGATCTGTAGGGGAAGTAAAATGTTGAGATCTAGATAGGTGATTGAAAGAGGGAGTTAAAGGCAATCAAGTTTTAAAATACATTATCAGAGGGATGTGCATTTTATTTCTCCACTTATTTCCTATTTAAGAACTTGGAGAATTTAAAACAGGGACATTTTAAAGACTTAAATAACTCAGTCTTTACCTAATCTAAGAAGGGAAAATAAAACATACATGAATAAAATGAGAATAAATATAAACATGTTATCGATGCCCATATATATGTGTATGTTTGCTTGTGTGTGCATATATACACACATACATAAACACATACCTGAGTGAACTCAGAGTAAAGGTGGGTGTGGAAATAAATATGTCAGTATAATAAAAATGAAAAAGACTTCCAAATAAGGGAAAATATCATAAGAAAGGCTGAAAGAAGTCCATTGTTTAGACAACAACTGAAAATATCATGAGAAAGGCTAAAAGAAGTGCATTGTGTAGAAAATAACTTGCCCAAGTTGGGAAGTACCAAAAGATTAGGCTGGTTAGATGTTGATACGAGGAAGTAGAAATTAGATGATCTTGAAGGCCAGGCTTGAGACTTTTATTTATGTCATAACTAGTAACAAAAAAATGCCTTCCTAAGTAAGCACTGTAATAAAAGCAGATACCTGCAGAGACCAAAATCCATGAATGCTCCAGTTCCAGATACAAAATGATGCAGTATTTACATATAGCCTATATACATCCTCCTCTATACTTTAAAGTTACTATAAGTAATATTAAATTACTTGTAATACCTAATTCAATGTAAAGGCTATGTAAATAGTTGTTACATTATATTGTTTAGGGAATAATGAGATGTGAGGTGTTTTTCTTACAATCTTAAGTAAAGGATTAAAATACCTGAATTAGAGATGTTGAGACTCAAATAGAAACTCGAAGGGAAGCTTCTATTGTCTGAAGGAGCATGACGCTATAGATATGGATAAAAAGGAATGACTCCTGAATTATTCCAGAGGAAAACTCAGAAACATTTGGTGTATAATAGGCTTCATGTGCCAAAGAAGAATAAATAGTCACAAATAGTCCTGAGGTTATGAGACTGGAGAATGTGTTTGCATTGCTACGGCATCACAAGAAAACAAATTTATTTTTCTTTTGATCTCTTTATAGAAAGCTGAGACATTCATAATCACAAATAATTTTTCTGTCGTAATTTTGTTCTGTTCTTCAAACTGAAATACGGTTGGCCCTCTGTATTTTTTAATGCAACATCTGTGGCTTCAACCAATCCACAGATGGTTCAAAAACAGTCAAAAATATTGTGTCTGTACTAAACAGGTACAGACTTTTTCCTTGCTATTATTCCCTAAACAATACAGTATAACAACTATTTATATAGCACTGACATTGTATTAGGTATTATATGTAGTCTAGATATTAAAGTATACAGGAGGATGTGTATAGGCCATATGAAAATACTACACCATTTTCTATCTGAAACTGGAACATTCATATTTTGGTATCTGCAGGAGGTTCCAGAACCAATCCCTCATGAAGACTGAGAAATGACTGCATAGCCAGAAACTTTTTATTTCAGTCACCTTGCCTCATCTTACTAAGCACACACACATATGCAATTCCTTAAATAACATATTTTGAGCAGTGTCATATATGGTTTTTAAATACAAACATTCAGCAATTATACATGTTATGCAAGATTAACTTATCTTCCCGTTACCATCTCCCATTCCTCTACACCCCCAAAACACTAAGCTCTAGCTTACGTGACTTATGCCTTCCTGAATACTTGTTCGTACCTCTCTGCGCCTAGAACATGATTCTAGATGATGGTCCTTCCATCAAATTATTTATTCTTCCCCTTGTTCACCTGAAAAGTACCTGCCCATTATTCAAAATCCAGATCATTCATTCCTTCTCTGTGATGATTTCCTCAAAGTCCTATACATTCCTCAACAAGCATTTTTGGCACCATTGAGCTTGATAAAAGGCCCATCAGTATGTAAAGATTAAATATAATTTTCATTCACAGGAGTTCAGTCTAATGGAGTGACAAGCATACAAACAAGCAATTATAAAACAATAGGTGAGGTTCTATAACAAAGGGAGAGCTTATAAAAGGTAAAGCAGAAACATAAGGAAAAAAATTATCTAGGTCTCTGTGGAAGGCAAGAAAATTTCCTATGCATATTCCCGACTATAACAATTACCATGTTTTAAATAATTGTTTGTATATGTCTGTGTGTCGTCAGTTCAGGTAATCCAAAAGTAAATGCCAAGATGAAGTATTAAAAAATTTGTTGAGGGCAAAACTTAAGAAACATAAGAAAAGAAGGAGCAAGAATAGCAGGGAAAGCCTTGATACCATGATGGCACCTGTCAAACAAGAACAAAGAGAAGAAGGTAGGACTGGGTAGGAAGTGCAGGGCTGCACTAAGAAAGTCTTAGGAAGGACACAGGGGAATCTAGCCCAGGAGTTACTAGTGGAGCAGTCCTGCTTTGGGTAAAATATGGTCAGGCCTAGTATCTTCCTTATGCTCAGTAATTGACAGGGAGCTGCCTGGGGAGAGCTTGACTGTCCTCAGTTGAACCAAAAACATGATAAGTAGTCAGAACTGCATGAAAAAGCAGGTTCTCTCTAGAAGGAAGAATTAAGAAGTACAACTTCATGGCTTCACCAGGCTGGCTAAAATGCTGAATTCTTCTAAGCCACAAACTAAAGTTTAGTCTATTTGTATTTCCAATATTTATTATAGTGCCTGAAACTCAGTAAGTATACAAACAATGTCTAATAAATTAATATTTTAAAGTGCAATATGGTGAGTTAGGCATTGTGGAAGTAAAACATATTAAAATTTATTATCTATTTGATCCTATAGATCTTTACAGAAATATAAATGATATTGTAAAGTAACAAAACCCGAGTAACAAAGGAAAAGGTACATAAAGAAATTGCTATAAATCTTAAACACAATGGGCCCACTGGCAGTTCTAAAGCCCTGCCAAATTCCAGATTCCCAGAAACATCTGGATAATAGATTCTTGTCATAGCTCCACTGAAATTAAGTTAGAAATATGTTTATCCCACGCTGGGATAGCTGGGGAGGCTGGGAATGACAGATAAGGTGTTTAGAGCTGAATGTACTGGATGCACAGTGCTCCGTCCTTTGCAGTCATGCTGTACACTTTGCAACTCTGAACTTTATGACATCTGCCGTGATCCCTGCTCAAACAACACATGCAACTGTGTTCCACTGGTAGTTCCGATCTGAGAGTTCTATAAGCCTATACTTTTACCTATCATTCAACAATGTTGTGATTCCTCTATTGTGTACTCTTATCGAGCTAATTTCCTTATGTTTACTTTAGATAATTAAACCTAATTGGATTTACCCAAGTGGTATCTGTGCATGGTTTTTTTCAGCAATCTATTATTGACATTTTTTAATATGCTGATTGTGCAGATTGGTAGAAGCCAAGGGATTTATGCAACAACTCTGAGACCTATCACGACCACATATCTGAAGAAAAAGTTCTCGAACAATGGAAAGCAGGGAAACGCAACTGTAGTGTAGTGCTTTGCTGACCTTTCAGATTGAGATGACCAAGACCTTAACACAAGTGATGCAAAGTAAAATATATCAGTGGAGAATGAATAATATACCATCAACTCTCAAAGTTCTGGCCCTCTTGATAAAATAAATTAAAACTAAAAATTCCTCATGGCCCAGTAATTTCTGGACAAAGTGACAAGGGACTCATTAAAACCTGGAAAGTGATATGAAGCAGAGGCACAAGGGCAAAGGTTACAATTGACATAGAGATTTGTAGCACATTAAGAGTCATAATGGGCTGAGGCAGTAAGAAAATGCTTGAAGGAGATGAGTTTGAACTGAGCTCTTTCTTTTTTTTTTTTTTTTTTTTTGGAAATGGGGTTTCGCTCTTGTTACCCAGGCTGGAGTGCAATGGCGCGATCTCGGCTCACCGCAACTTCCACCTCCTGGGTTCAGGCAGTTCTCCTGCCTCAGCCTCCTGAGTAGCTGGGATTACAGGCACGCGCCACCATGCCCAGCTAATTTTTTGTATTTTTAGTAGAGACAGGGTTTCACCATGTTGACCAGGATGGTCTCGATCTCTTGACCTCGTGATCCACCCGCCTCAGCCTCCCAAAGTGCTGGGATGAACTGAGCTCTTAAAGGCACAAAGAAGGAGGTGTGCATCGTAGGAGAGCATTGTGACAAAAAAAAACCAAAAACTGGAAAAATAGAAAAGAGCTGACCATATCCTAGGTATGATAAAGAGGCCCTTGTAAAGAAACATTGGTAAATCATTTGTTCATTTATGTCTTATCTTGTTCCAAAAAGGATTTGTGGCCTTCTAATAAAATATTAGTTTGGTATCAGATTACATCAGAAGTTGAATTTTAGGCTGTAGAATTCAGCTTTTCTTCATAAAGAATGAAGAGCATCAATCTATCTTTCAGCTGAGTATAGAAGTCAGGTGAATGGATGTGAAGATAGTGTGTACCTACAAAAGCAGACACCCAAATACTAATTTATAAAGAGCATCCTGAAGAGAGATGAACATCTTTTCAATCTATACCATGGGTAAAGCAAATACATTTGTGTCCATCTACAGTCCAACTGTTGCCTTTGATACTGTCACTTGTGAGAAGTCTAAGTAGCTGCAGATAAAAACAAAGACTGGAGAGAATAGGTGTGAGTGGACTACAGACCAAGAGCATGATTTCAAATCATATGAGCCCATGAGCAGGCACCCAAGTGGGGCAAAGGAACTTCAGGGAACTATGTCAACGACGACCAAGAGAACACATCTTCCTAACCCACCCTTATGTTCCAAGAGAACACTCCTTCCTACACCACCTCTATATTTCAGAGTCCTAATTCATTTAATATTTTCTATCTTTTGTGCCTTAGAAGCAAGCATCTGCCATGGGTGTGTAATCTTGTAAGTGTCTTTCAAATGCTCAAACTCAGACACCACACATCAAGAGATTAATGAGAAAACCACTGGCATGACCAGGCAAGAGTAAATGTGGAGGAGGCATGGGACATTGACAATAGGATAATACAAATACAAGAAATATGAAGAGTTTACAGAATCTAGCAACTGCTCACAAGTGGGAATTGAAAAAGAAATCATGATAATAGAATGGCACTAAAAGAATCATATAACTTTAGAAGATATCCACTTGTAGGAGTAGGAAAGAGAAATGGAACAATCGTGACACAAAAGGAGCCATCAGAAGATAGTAAAATGATGACCAGGGTATGGCAGGTCTTTGAGTCCAAGGAAGGAGGGATTGTAAAAATTACAGACAACAGAGTAAGTTGTAAGATGGTGAACAGAGTATAGATATAATACACTTTCAAGAATTTTGGAAGTGTAAACAACGTAAGGAGTAGGACAGAAGCTTGGAAGGAAATCAGGTTCAAGAGATTTCCTTTTTCTTTTCTGTGAATAGAGAGGATGAAGCATGTTTGCAGGAAATGATGTGATCATTAGAAAATAGAAGCATAAAGATAAAATGAGAGAAAAGGAACAGAACAAGTTCACAAGACTGACAAAAGAGAAAAGAATCAAAAACAGTCAGTTATATGTTAAGGGGAAGACAATGTTGCATTATAGAGATCAAAGAAAGAGGCATTAAATATAGGTGTAGGAGTACTAACAGCCTGAAATGTTTGAAAACGATGAAGAAGGAAATCTTAGAAAGGGTCATTGGTTGTCTATTAAGAGATCACACTGTCCCTTTGAAGGCAGTGTTTTCAACTGTCAGGAACAGAAGCAAGATTGCAGAAGGATAAGGCAAAGATAGGAAGTAGAGGCAGTAAATGTGAACTACTCTTCTGAGAAGAAAAGAGTAGTTCTTTCTGAAGAAAATGAAATGAATGGGTAATAATTCAAGAGGTGCAAAATCAAAAGATGTACATAAACTCAGGAAGAACTGAGTATGTTTGCAGGGGAGAGGAAGATACCACCACAGATGGAAAGGCTAAACATACTGAAAAGAAAGGGAATAAAATCCCTGAAGTAAGGCATAAAGAAATTGGGAAAAAACTGAATACAAAGCATAAGATGAAGGATTAATGCTGGAAAGAATATAAACAACTTGCCTCTGAAAAAGAACAAAAGGAAGATTCAGTGAATGCATATATTTTGAGAAAGGGAGTAATTTCAAACTTAGTCCAAATTCCTCCTAAGTCTTTATGAATGGTTGTCATTAATCAACCAACTATGTCAAGTATAAATCATGCACAGTCATCTTATATCTCATTTGAATTTTTCATTTAAATGGTTTTGATTGAATTCAGCTTTGGGTCTAGTGTCCTGTTTCTATGCTCTATTTCCACTGGATTGAGAAAGAATATGTTCAAACAATTTTTAAATGAGAGAGTAGATGTAGTAAAAAAAAAAAAAAAAATCCCAAGATTTAGGAAATTACTAACTGCTGTAAACAAAGCCATAAGAAACAAAAGCCCTGTCTGCTTCCTAACAAAAATAAAAGAGGAATGGTTAGGATTCAAAATAGAGAGGAGAATATTTATGTTCATTGGTATAGCATTGCAGACCTGACCTATATTTTCAGAGATTCAAGTGAACATCCTCTGGCAGTGCAAGCCCAGATAGTGAAAGCGGGAAGAAAGGGCTAGGAAGGAGGACGGTAGCAGACACAGCAAACAGTTTGTTTCACATGGAAGCTGCTCTTCTCTTACTCAGCTTCCATATTCGGCAGAAACTGAAAAGGTAAAAGCTCTATTTCTCAGATCCCTTCAGCTACTGATCTGGGTATGCCTCCCAATCAGATGCACGTGCATGAGATTTATAATTGAAGTAAATGGAGAGAGGGGTAGAAGCACTTGAGATGAAATAAGCCGGAGCTGATTAGTAGCTGCTGTGTGGCTCTCAAATCAGTAGTTCTGGGAATGGCTTCCAGTTTGCCCCATCAGATGTAAGATGGTATGTTCCTGGAGCCAACAGACCTCCCAGAGGCACAAAATACTGAAAACTGACTGGAATAAGTAGTCTCCTTGGCAGGCCAGTTCTAGAATGCTGATCTGGGGCTCATTCCTGGTGGTCTAGTGTAAAGCCTACTCATCCAGCTATTCCAGTGATTTTGTAAACATTTAAATCCCTATATTATATCCATTTCTGCAAGTGGCTTCTGCTTCCTGAAACCAGACTCTCAATAATACAGTATGTCAGATGTCAGCAAACTATACCCCTGAACCACAATTGGCCAGCTGTTTTTTACAGCCTGAAAGCCAAGAATGGGTGTCACAGTTGGAAATGATTATATGTTAAATGATTATATAAGTTAGAGTTGCTTAATAAACATACAAGATGCCATCTTAAATTTGAATTTCAGATAATTTTAAAGTATAAATATGTCCCAAATATTGTATGGAACATACTTACATTATTCAATGTTTGATTTGGCAACCCTAATGAAAGTACTCTATTATATCCTCAATTTTGCCTGTTGGTCTGCAAAATCTAAAATATTTGTTATCTGATCCTTTAAGAGAAAGGCCTTCAAGGGATTTGAGGATCGCTGCCGTAAGTAACCTTTCTGCACATGGATCGCTCACGGTCTAGGGCTGTTGCATCAATTCCATCAGTTCAGGCAACATCTAATGAATGTCTACTAGTGCCTTGGGAAGAAGGTAAGGATTGTGTGTTTTCTTGGGAATAAACTGGAAAGCCTTAAGGTGACCAGAAAGCTAAGGGAGATACCTCGGTAAAGAAGCAGCTGGATCCTTCCTAGAGAGTTAGAAAGATCCTGAAGCTGAGAGAGGTGAGGCCTCAGTAACAGAACTCGTTAAGGAAAATAAAGATCTGAAGTAAAGAGCCCGGGGGCATTTAACTCCAAGAATGCAGCTTGGTCCCGATTGTGAGGGAACTAGAAACAAACAAGAGTCTCCAGCACAAAAACATTCCCGATGTGCGATCTCACTGCATTCTGCCTTGATCTGGAGACATGACCCAAGGCTATTCCTATCACAAATGCCCAGAGATATCTGTAAATCCACCATAAAAAGGAGCAAAACACAGAGTCCCCTGATTACAAAAAATGCAAAGCAGACCATATGTTGTGCCAGTTATTAAGGTGTTACATTGTCTTGCACTCCCAAACCCACATCTCTTTACTCTAATCAAAGAGTACTATCACTAGGGTTGCCAAATCAAACATTGAATAATTAAGTATATCCCACACAATATTTGGGACATATTTAGACTTAAAAATTATCTAAAATTCGGTATGACACTGCATTTGGGACTCTACAAACATTTCTGCTTTACTGAATCCTTTCTTGTTAGGCATCTCAAACAGGGACTCTGCATGGAGACTTCCATACTGGAGGAGGAAAAAGAAATTGGCTCTTTTCCCTGTGTTTCCTGTGGACTTCCTGTCTATTGCAATTCCTGTGAAGCAATACCTCTTCCCCCTGGCACAAGCAGGTACTTCCTTTAACTGTATGCATCCAGTTTGCAAGTTTTCCAACACTTTCAAAAACAGCTCAGGATCCCTGCTGAGAAATACCAACACCTCCTCAAAGGTTTGAGTTTCAGCTCTGTGGGGTTCCTTCTTACTTCTGTAAGTTTCTAAGTTTTCATGATTTCAACCATATCAAGCTCAAATCTCCTTTACAATAATTGGCCATGGGGAATTTAGTTGGCTGACAGCACCAGTCATCTCCACTATGGCCCCATCACCACAGTTGAGCTGAAGTCAAAGCCCCACCCACTGACCTCCACCCCTCCCACCAGGCCCTGGTCAATTCCTGCTAATGCCTAGGCCCTAGTAGTACAGTGCTGGCCTTCATTCCTATGGGATGTGGGACTACTCTGATGGACAACTTGTTTAGGGACTTCCCACCATCCTGGTCAAAACTTTCTTAGAACTGCTCCATGGTCTGAGAGTTTTCTGCCCTCCCTCCTTTTGCAAAGGTGTCAGAACCACCCCCAAAACCTGAAAACTCTTCTATCTACTTCTGTGACTTCCCTCTTTATTCCTCACAGGCATTTCCCCCGACAAATCTCCTTCACATTGAATCTTGTCTTGGTGGTGGCTTCTTCAATGAACTAGCACAGTAGTTGCAGTGGTCCAGGTAAAAGATGACACCAGCTTGAAGGGGGAAGTTGGCAGTGGATATGGGGAGAAGTAGACAGCTCTAACACATACTGACCCATAGTAAAAATAATACACACCTGCCTGCCATAGGGGACAGGGTAGGTGGGAAGGAGGGATTTAAATTACAACAAATGGCATTGAACTACAGCCCCCATTGACTTTGGATATAAACTGCCTCTTGTGTCACAAAACTAAGCTCCCTTTGGGATTCATTAAGGTAAATTCTCTTTCAAGTTTTAAATCGTGATAGAATGTTCCTAAGGGAAGTTGCCTCAGATATATGGAGGAACTTAATAGCCAGTTACTATACTAATATTTCTCTCCCTCTTTATCATGAGTTCTTTCTTCCTGAATTATTTTGTCTTCCATTTAGACAAATGGAAGTTCTCAGGACTCATCTTACTCCCAGAAGCAATTATCACAGATGATTGCTTACTATTTTCTTTTTTTGCTTTGAGTTCTTGGCTTGCAAGACAACACCCATTCTCAGTTCTCTTCCCACCACACAGGCTACAACGTTCCGTTTCTATTTCTAGTTGTCCCTTCTCCACTTTACCTTTCAATGTTAAGAGTGTCCCTGGGCTCAATCCTCAGCCTTCTCCTTCATTTATACTCATACCTCTCACTCTCTAAGTTATCTTATGCAGTTCTGTGGTTTCAGATACTATTAATACATTTGTGACTCCCAAATTTATATATGAAACCCTGACTTCTTCCAGAGCTCCAGGCTTGTTTTCCAATTGCCAACCCAACAACTCCATTTGAATATTTAATAGTCATTTTCAACTTAACATGCTCACTATGAACTTTTGATTTCCCAACACTCCCTCTGTCCTTTCTACAATTGCTCTCCTCTCCCAGTCTTCCCCATCTCATAAAAAGGGCTCCCCATTTTCCCAGTGTCTTCCTGTCTTTTGTAACTGCTCTCCTTCCCTCTCTCTGACCTCTTAACCATCAGCAAATCCTGAAATACCTTGTCAGACTTGACCTTCCTCATCACTCTCTATCTACTTTAAGAGCTTACTTTCTCTTCACAGAATGATTCACTATATTAACATGTGTGTATTATATACAGGCATATCTCAGAGATATTACAGGCTGGATTCCAGACCACTGCAATAAAGCAAGTCAGACACTTTTTTTTTTGGTTTATCAGTGCAAATAAAAGTTATGTTTACTCTATACTATAGTCTATTAAATGAGCAATTGTATAATGTCTAAAAAACAAAACAATGTACATACCTTAATTTAAAATACTGCTAAAAAATGCTAATGATCATCTGAACCTTCAGTGAGTCATAATCTTTTTGCTGGTAGAGGGTTTTGCCTCAGTTTCAATGGCTGTTAAGTGATCAGGGTGGTGGTTGCTGAAGATTTGGTGACAGTGGCAATTTCTTCAAAAAAGGCAACCATGAATTTTTCTGTACCAATTGACTCTTCATTTCAAAAAAGTTTCTCTGTAGCATGTGATGATGTTTGATACCATTTTATACACAGTGGAACATTTTTCAAATTTTGGAATGAAAAATCCTCTCCAATTCTGCCACTGCTTTACCAAATAACTCTATGTCATATTTTAAATATTTTATTGTCATTTCAACAACGTTCACAGTATCTTTACCAGAAGTAGATTCCATCTCAAGAAACCACTTCCTTTGCTCATCCACAGAAGCAACTTCTCACTCATTCAAGTTTTATCATAAGACTGTAGAAATTCTGTCACATTTTCATGCTCTATTTCTAGTTCTCTTGATATTTCTAACACATTTGTAGTTACTTCCTCTACTAAAGCCTTGAACTCCTCAAAATCATTCGATCGACTTCTTTTAAATCCTTGTTAATGTTGATATTTTTACCTTCTCCAATGAATCACAAGTGTTCTTACTGACATTTAGGAATGGTGAATCCTTTCCAGAAGGTTTTCAATTTACTTTGCCCAGATCCACCAGAGAAGTCAGTATCTATGGCAACTACAGTCTAAAGAAATTTATTTTTTAAATCATAAGACTTGAAAATCAAAATCACTTCATGACTCATGGGCTGCAGATTGGATATTGTGTTAGCAGGCATAAAAACAACAGTAATCTTATACGTCTCCATCAGAGCCCTTGGGTGACCAGGTGCATCGTCCATGAGCAGTAATATTTTGAAGGAATCTTGTTTTCTGAGTAGTAGGTCTCAAAAGTAAGCTTAAAAATTTTAGTAAACCATATTGTAAACAGAGGTGCTGTCATTCAGGCTTTGCTGTTCCATTTCTAGAGCAGAGACAGAATCAATTTAGCCTAATTCTTAAGGGCCCTAGAATTTTCAGAATGGCAAATGAGCACTGGCTTCAGTTTAGTCACCAGCTGCATTAGCCCCTAAGAAGAAAGACAGCCTGTCTTCTGAAGCTTTGAATCCAGGCATTACGTCTCCTCCATAGCTATGAAAGTCCTATATGGCATCTTCCTCCAATAGGAGGCTGTTTCACCTTCACTGAAAATCCATCTTTTACTGTAGCCACCTTCATCAATTATCTTAGGTAAATCTTCTGGATACTTCCTGCAGCTTCTCCATCAGCACTTGCTGTTTCACCTTGCACTTTTATGTTCTGGAGACAACTTCAGCTTAAACCTCATGAACCAGCTTCTGCTAGCTTCAAACCTTTCTTCTGAAGCTTCCTTGCCTCTCTTAGCCTTGACAGAATTGAAGAGAGATACAGCACTGCTATGGATTAGACTTTGGTTTAAGGGAATGTTGTGGCTGGTTTGATCTTCTACTTAGATTATTAAAGCTTTCTCTATATCAGCAATAAGGCTGTTTCATTTTCTTATTATTCTTGGGTTTTCTGGAATAACACTTTTAACCTCCTTCAAGAACTTTTCCTTTGCATTTACAACTTGGCTATCTGGCACACAAGACTTATCTTTCAGCCTATTTCAGCTATTAATATGCCTTTCTCACTAAGCTTATTTCCAGCTTTTGATTGAAAGTGACAGACGTACAGCTCTTGTTTTCACTCAAACACTTAGAGGCCATTGTAGGGTTACTAACTGGGCTAATTTAATATGATTGTGTCTCAGGGAACAGGGAGCCCAGGGAGAGGGAGAGAGATGAAGGAAAGGCTGGTTGGTGAGCAGTCAGAACACACAGCATCTATCAGTGAAGTTCACCATCTTGTGTTGGAACAATTCTGTCACCCCCAAATAATTACAATAGTAACATCAGAGATCACTAATCACAGATCACTATAACAGATAAAAAGGTAATGAAAAAGTCTGCCATATTGTGAGAATTACCAAAATGTGATACAGAGACATGAAGTGTGCACATGTTGTTGGGACAATGGCACCAATAGATTGGCTCAACGCAGGGTTGACACAAACCTTCAACTTGTTAAAAAATAAAATAAAATAGCTGCAAAGCTTAATAAAGCAGAGTGCAATAAAATGTACCTTTGGTTTACTTGTGACCAAAAAAAAAAAAAAGTAATCTTGTCTCTTGTCTGTTTATAGCTATTTCTCCAGCAATTGGGACTATACCTGCCACATAGAGTAAGCATCATAAATACTTGTCAGATTAATGAAATGCCCAGGAAAATAAATAAACTGAGACATCAAGGAAATGCCCCCCTGCTCTCTTTGATGTTATCTGGTTTTAGCTCTTTAGCATTTACATTCCAAAAAGCATTTCCTGCTTGCAAGTGGAAGTCCTCACTAATAGAGTTCCAGATCACTGAAGCTATTAATATAACAAGTTATTACTTTTACTAAGATTTTAAACCCATATTTATTATTTTAAAATTCACAAGCATTTTCTGAAAAGTGGGTAAATAGATGCTACTACACTTTTCAGGATATTTAAACATTTACCAAAAGGAACTGTCTCCCAGCCAGCATTAGCTAGTTTTCAACAAAATTCTAATCCAGGTAAAAATTGTTTGAATATATTCTTTTTCCTTGCATTGCTCTCAGCTTTCTCTTAAAAGCAATCATCTCCACATTTTTTCTTATGATGATTAGATAATTTCTAATCAGTGTCCCGAAACCTTGAACTTTGCTAATGTCATCATTTGTTACCTGACAGAGTGTCAGTCCTCCTCCTAGTTCAAACCCCAAAGCCTACAAGTCGTATCCTTTGAAACATTTCTTCTTGTCTGTCTGTTTAGTCCAATCACAGCACATTTCATTTTTAAAAGCAAAACTACCTTTTCTGGCACCAGTAGTCACCTGAACAGATGAGCCTAATAGCTATGCCATGAACTAATTGTTCCCGGAACATAGTAACATACAGAAAGGTAAGTATGTTTTCCTGGCAAATGGATTTCCTGAGATAATCTGGTCAAAAAGCCAGTCTTTCCATTCCATGTTTATGGTAGTTTCTGAGATAAATAGCCCTTATCAATGAACTGTCCCAAAATCCTACAACTTCAGGAAGAAGAAACCAGCCCTGTAATATTTAAATTTCACAGGCATTATCTAAAAAGTGAATAATGAATAGACTCATCCCCACTTTTTAGGATGTGCAAACACTTACCTAAAGATGCTGTCTCCTAGCCAGCAATCAGATAGTTTCCAATAAAACTGTTTTTAAAAATACTTATAGCTCCATCTTTGGAATGGAAAAAAATTCTATAATCAAAAAAAAAAAAAAAGCTATTTACATGTTTGGCTCCCAGTGAAAATGGTTGGTAAAAGCTGGAACTGGACGATTAAGGAACAATGAATTAGCAAGTAGCAGGATCTAGTGTTCTAATTGCTGTGAATATACCTTGCTAAGTGAAGAGAATAATGTGTATTTTATAGAAACAGTTTCTCCTGTCTCATGCTTCTTAAAAATATTAACTTCTTTGATGTAAATACACGTCAATACTACAAAAATCAAATAATTTTAAAAGTACTTTGATTCCTCAACAGAAGGAAATTCAAGTTTTCTTTCTAAAAAAACTATGTATATATAGTTCATACATATATGTTTAAACTATATATATTATCTTGTACATTAATTTCAGTTACATATTTGTTACAGGATACTCTACAAAAATATGGGCTGTGTCACTACAGAGTATGAGGCTTTTGATTTTATTTTGTGTAGCTAAGGACATTTATTTCATGTTTGATATTATGACAGAATTGTGTTTAATAATTTTGCATGCTTACTAATTACTGATCTTTGGTTTTCCCATATATGTTACATTTCTTTTCTGCAGTATTATCCTACTAAGTTTGCCACTTATAATTCCTTCCTTCATTCATTCATTAAAACAATCATTGATTGAGCTTCTACTATATGTCAGGAGCTATAGTGAATAATGGAAATGCATTGTCAATACTAATCAATGGGAATTGATTAGTCCAGTGGTCCAGTTTTATACTGGAATGCCTAGAATTGAGCATCTTTGAGGAAATTTTTAAACAGACATATATATTATTATTTGTTGCCCTGCTTATCTCCTGCACCAGACCAGGAGCTCTTGAAAAAATAAACCATATGATAGTCCTCCTGATTCTGTTGCATTGCCAGATATAGAGTAAGTGTTCAGTAAATATGAACAGCAGTTTCTCATCCTGGACTTAGTTCATTTAAAATGTCCCAAGAGTATCAGAAAAAAGAGAAAGGTGAAAATCAATATACTTTTCCTAATGCTGTCTGGAGAGGCTTAAAGAAATGTGTCAGGGTCATCCAGAAACAAATTAAAATGTTAAGTGGGGTTAGAAGCTGACTTGGCCTGAAATTTTACGGTAGGTAACTCTGACATAAATATATATATATGTTTTATATAGCAGTAAAATATATATATGTTTTATTGCACTTTAGGTTCTGGGGTACATGTGCAGAACATGCAGGATTGTTGCACAGGTACATACATGGCAATGTGGTTTGCTGCCTCCATCCCCCCGTCACCTATATCTGGCATTTCTCCCCATGTTATCCCTCCCCAACTTCCTACCACCCGATCCTTCCCCTATTCCGCACCCCCAACAGACCCCAGTGTGTGATGCTCCCCTTCCTGTGTCCATGTGTTCTCATTGTTTAACACCCGCCTATGAATGAGAACATGCGGTGTTTGATTTTCTGCTCTTGTGTCAGTTTGCTGAGAATGATAGTTTCCAGTTTCATCCATGTCCCTACAAAGGACACAAACACATCGTTTTTCATGGCTGCATAGTATTTCATGGTGTATATGTGCCACATTTTTCTTGTCCAGTCTATCATCAATGGGCATTTGGGTTGGTTCCAGGTCTTTGCTATTGTTAACAGTGCCACAGTGAACATACATGTGCATGTGTCTTTATAATAGAACAATTTATAATCCTTTGGATATATACCCAGTAATGGGATTGCTGGGTCAAAGTGAATTTTTATTTCTAGGTCCTTGAGGAATTGCCACACTGTCTTCCACAAAGGTTGAACTAATTTAGTCAGCAAATATTTATTGAGCACTTACCATGTTCTAGAGAATGGGTTGACTTCTGCATTAGATACTGGGCACTGTGCTCAGTACTACATATAATTCCAGAAGAAACTTCTACTGTTCTGAATAGGATGGCCTATTTGGCCTCTAGAAAACCAATTTCTCTTTTAGCACAAGACTCAGAAAGAAACAGGCAAGCAAATTGCCCATAATCAAATGCTGGTCTTGCAACTCTAGTTGTTACCCTCTAGTTCTAAGTAGAGACCCAGACAAGAAAGCTATCCCTACACCAAAGACTTGAGCCAGTGTAAGTGACTCATTTCATTTCCCACTGGTCTCATCCTGACACTGATCAGGACTTACAAAGGTGAGGGTATCCCCTTCAACTGGGTGATGCTCTGAAGTCTGGTATTTACCCACCAGCGTGATGGGAGTGAACGGAACTAAAGCATTCCCCTCACCAGAAAGTTTCTAAAGAAATGTTTTGTTAACAATCCCTTACTCCTCCCACCAAACACTCCTCTCAGTATTTCACTGAGAACTTCATCCTTACCCCTTTTCTGGATAAGAAAATAAGGAAAGGGGAAAAGCTTTGAGATTATAGATATAGAAGAGCAGGGCCAATACTATTGTCCTCAGTCTTTCCAGTGGTAAAAACCTATGGTGGTCTTAGTCAACTGAGGCTGGGCTATACTGATATGAAGATATAAAGCATGCTGCCCTTTTTACCACATACCCATTTCTCATAGAATTTCCTTTTACTGTTACCACAGAGCAAGCCAGGACATTTGCTCTCCTCACCATTTACCTCTTTCATCAGGTTTTCCATTAAGGGAATGGCAGTTAGGCTACATAATGTGTCATTTTCAAAAAATATATTTTCCACTTTCTCACAACCATACTTTGCAGTTAGGAAAGACAGAATCTTGCTGTCTGTTCTTTCACATACCTCACCTTTCTTTCCCCATCTTTTGTGCCCCTAGCCATAATGCCACCAGTGATATCAATGTCTTCTAGTCAATGATGGAAAGATGCACTAGGATTGTGTGATATGGTAGTCAGCCATCAAAATAGAACAATTCCCTTTGGAAAACCAGCACTCATTCGTTTTCTTCTTTTTTCTCTTTAAACTACTTGTTATCTCCACTATTTGGAGCAGCAGATATCAAAATTTTATTGAATCTTTTTTTGTCTTGCAGCTCATAATAATTGCTCCTACAGAGATAAAAACTGTTTCACTCATGTCTCTTATCCATCATTTGGGATATTACAGGGACTTCATGAGTACTCTGTCACGAAGATCTTTTAAAATTTTAGCATTGGAAATCTAAATTTATATACATTTGTATAAATTTAGAAATCCCCAAATCTTTACAAATTAATAAATATTCAAAGCTCATACAAATCTTCCAAGTGGATTCTGCTACTTTCTTTAAAAATGCTTCCTTGATATCCATTTTTCTTTCGATAAAGCCTGCCACAAAACTCTAAAGTGTTTTTTCCCAGCTTCTACAGAGGTTTCCTCTGCCTTCAAGCACGTAGGTCTGACACGTACTCAGTATCCGTAACCTTCCCTAGCCTGTGTTCTTTGGAAACACACAACTATTTCTGACTGGATTCAATCCTAACAAAACCAAACTCTTAATACCAAAAATCAGAGTAGTTACATAGAGGAAAACTTCATGTAAGATGCTTGTAAATTTTCTTACCCTTTTCTCCTCAAAAGATACACATTCTCTTTATAAAAGTTTTTGAAATTGTTTTGAAAACAGCAATGCATACTTCACAAAAATGCAAATTATGCCTTTTTCAGCAAAACATGCACATACTCATATTAATTTGAATTTAAAATGTAGTACTGCAAAGCCACCGATCAACACATAAGACACAGTCTAAATTGTTTAAATAAGCTATACTACAAAACCATTATGGCCATGAATTGCCAAAAATAAAAGCCGATTCCTATTAGTAGCACACAACATATAATGCTAACTTCAAGAGCTCAGAATTAGGAGTATATTATAGAATCTCAGGAAGAACTTTCCTTGGTCAGCTCCACACACTTGTACCAAAGATCTGTCTTTTGCTCTCTTTCTTTCATTTCTCCTTATTCTCTAGAATTACATCTACTTCAATCGTTTCAGAAATCTGGACAAATAGAAAAATTATTTTTGGTGAGACAAAATTTGTTAGAGGTTTTCTGTGCTTCTGCATGTGGCACTAACTGCCTTTTGTTTCAGAATGTCTTATCAAAAATGCATATATAGCAAACAGCCTTGTAGGATAGAGACAGCATCTCTCTCTTGACCAAAGGGTAAGCATGACTACAGTCCATTATAGAAGACTCAGGTTCTCTAAACTCAGAGTTCCCGTTCTCTATGCAAGTTACTGCAGGCGCATGTGTCATCTGGCCCTCCTGGCACTGCCTTCAGGATTCAAAGAACAGATTCAAAAATGTTGATGCCCATGCTGCTTCTTGTACTATGAATAAGAATGTCCTTTGTGTCTGACCTAGGAGGCCTGTGTCTTCTAGCAGCATTCATAAAATTATAACAAACTAACTTAGTAACTTGTAAGCAGGATAAATCTCATACCCTTCAGAGTTCTGGGCAGTTTTTTTAAACTACCGGCCAGCAAAATTGCCAACTCTTTGTTTCTTAAATTTTTTGTTAATGTTCATAATTAAGAACAGAGCTAAAAAAAAAAAAAAAAAAAAAAAAACAAATAAAATTGGTCAAGGACTGGTTACCTCCCAGACCAAAGACTTACTTGCAGGAGTTTAGACAACACATCCTACAGAGTGTTGCCCTAACTTGTGTTGCATGGTCCTAGGGGATAGTTCTTCCCAAAGGAAAGAAGCTTATGAAGTAGGATATGTTACCTTGCCTAGAATCAAACTGTGCAGCTCTCACAAGACCACCTCACTTTATGAAGATATATTCCTTTAACAGTGAAGGAGGAAGACATGATAACCACCCAAAGACAGGAAAGACTCTCACTTCCCAACCGTAATACTCGGTAGTCTTTGGGATGGAAGACGGAGAGAAAGGCTGCAGGGAAGGGAACACCTGCCATCTGCTTCATTTGCCACAGTGGCAGGGCAGGCAGTCATTCCTGGGAGCTGCAATGTCAGGTGGCAAAATTCCTCTGTTTTCTGCCAAATCTAACATTTGGTTACAAAGGAAAAGCATCTGGAAATAGTTTATTCTTCTACTGGATGGTATTCTATATGAACCGTCACTTCAAATATATATTCAAAAGCTACAGCTTAAATCTACATCAACATAGAGAAGGAAGAAAAAAGAAAACTTGGCAGATTTTTTTCCCTAAAATAAGCACTCTATATTCTTTTTTATCTGTCTCTGAGTCTGCTTTTTTAAAATAAGCATTCTATATTCTAAGCCACTAGAACAAAGTTTGGAAATTGTCTCAGCTTCTCCATCTCACCATACAAATTGAACTAGACTGTCCTTTGGAACCAGCCAAAGAGCTCCTTGAATCAAACTGGTATTCTTCAAACTGTGGCCATTAGGGCAAGACATAAGGCACAGTTTCTAGGGACCGTTCAGACCCTTCTTCATTGTCTTCTGTCTCTATTCATATCATTTATAAAATTCATTTAAAAGGGATTCAAGGCACTAATGGTGAAAAAATAGTAGGGAAAATATCTAACTGTAATCATGATAACCAACAATTAACTTGAAAAATCTTTTTATTAAAACATCTAACAAGATTACATGGGCACTCTGATATTACTTTGACTTCTCAGGACATCACTTTTCTTTCTCAATAAATAATTCTGAGCCCCATATAAATGATATTTTCACAGTTCTAAGGTTCCATTCTACAGATAGACACATATCCTTTCAGGGGATAGAGTCTTGCTGCAGAAGTATTCCTTTCCAGCAACGTGACTCAGTAACTCAATGTAATTGGAGCTCATGTCTCTGTGCTTAAGAAATCTCTAAGAGGCTGGAAAGGGGACAGAATTTTTTAGTTTACTGATGTGAAGAATAAAGAAGCTCTACATTCTGAAAATCTTGGCTGTTTAACTTGAAGGTAATTTCTTCCTTTCAAGTCTTTTTTAACATAAAAAGAATAAAAATGAAAAAGTAGGAAAGCTTCACTGGAGAAGACTTTCTCTTCAGGGTTGCAAAGTTCTCCAACATGGCTCCATGTACTACTTCAACCTTGCCTTTCCTTTCATTTATGTCCCCACCTCTCTACTCCTGAAATCCAGGACTGTTCTATCACTATAGGACCTTAATACCTGTTACCCCAAATGATAGCACCTGAGTGAAGGTCTTCTTCTGGAAATCTTCCCTGATGCCTGGCTTAAGAACACTCCAGAGAATATTGTAGTTTTCCTATCCCACTTTATCAAAATATGTGTGTGTTGTGTGCTATAACTGCTGATTTTCTTTCCTTAAGTTCCTTCTAGACAACACTCAATGAAGTCAGAGATTATCCAGTAATTAATACAATGAGTGACATCCTGTTATCACTCAATAAATATTTGCTCAAAGAAAATAAACTTGCTTGTCCTTAGTCAAATATAGTTCTATTCAGGCTTTCAAGAGCTAAAAAAAAAAAAAAATTAATTCCCACAGTAACCTTGGTATTCTTCAATGAAGAGATACTAGATGGCTCAGAAAGTCATTAATCAAAATAAGTAGTCCTATTCTGATTTAATATAGCATATCCTTGTCTAAGTTCAAGATAGTATAGGCAAAACAGAATTTCCCAGCAGAGAATATCCTTTTAATTCTACAAAAAATGTTTATACTGAAAAGGAATTTAATTCATGTGTAAACATGAACAGTTTTAAATATTTCCTTGAAACATCTCCATTAACTGTAAACTCTCCTTTCCAAAATATGAAAAAAAAAGTATTCACTAGCACTAAAGCAATATATGTATTTTTCTTTGTACATACATCTTTGTATTTTTTAAGTGACTTACTCTTCAAATAAAAGTATATTATTAATTAAGTCTAGGTGAGTGCAAAAGTAATTGCAGTTAATGTACATTAAAAGTGATGGCAAAACCGCAATTACTTTTGTACCAACCTAATATATGTATGTAGTGCATTTAAAAGTAAAATTATTTTTAAAATTAAATTTTCTAAATTATAATTTAGGAAAAAACTCCATCAACTTTAACCTAAAATGATAAAGCAATTGGAAGCCATAAATTATTTAAATGGATATTTGTCATTATTGTAAAATGTTACCTTTGATAACAGCAATATTCCTCATCATTTATTGTATATTTTGTTTGTAAAAGAAACCATCAATCCAATTCTTGAGCAAGAAATATACTTGAAACAATGACTTGAAGTAGAATGTGGCAGTTGTTAAAACAATTAGTTCCACTGGGTTCCCTGGAGTGAGTAAATTAAGAAGGAACATAAAATCTGAGAAGGCTTCGCAGAGGAACTGGGACTTCTTCAGCTTCAGTGTGATACAGGCAAATGGAAAGATAGTCCAACAAGGAGACAATGAGGAGACCAACGAGGATCCGGGAGAGCTAGAGCGTCCAGAAGTATAAATGGTAACCACACACACATAGAGTTGGGTACACCAGAGAGGCTTCCGGGAGGCTTTGTCAATGGGGAGGAGACGTATACATGTTTTAGGTGTTTTAAGATGATTAATCGGCCCACGGTTTACAGAACAGATTGGACATGGAAAAGACTTGGGAAAGAAAGAAAGAGTTTATACCAAGGACAGCCAAAATGAAAAAGGAGAAGGCAAATGAAAGAAATGTCCCCAAAGATGGCTGACAGGGAGTTAATAACTGAAAACTTGAGACAGTTCCCTCACTTAGATTTCTACAACAGGCCACTGACTGAAGCAGTCATTTCCATCCTTGCCTCACTGAAGCCAGGGGATCTTTTCTCACCAGGTAAAATCCTCTCCTTCAGCAACCCATTTACCGTCATGACAAAGTATAGAAGTCTGACACATGACCAGGTTCATGGCAGCCTACCCAGTCTCATGTCCCTACTCACACCTCTACTCACTGCACCCCAGCCACATCTAGGTTCCCTCCTATGAGGCATTCTATGCTTGAAATTTTTATAACTCATTTTTGCTTTCCAGATACAGCACCATCTCTCCCCACCTCTCTCATATACAAATATTCACCCCTCTTCATTCAGTAACTCACACTAATCCTTTGCACCTCAATTTGAATGTCACTTGCTTATGTAAATTATTATCTCTTACCAGACTGCATGAGATTAGCTGGCTGTGTGATTCTATAACTCTCTCAATTTTCTTGTACTATCCATTAAACTCATAATTACTTGTGCAATATCCTCCTCTCCACTACACTGTAAGTTCCATAAGGTCAGGGGCTTTCTCTGACATGTCTAGTGTTATATTCCTAGTCCCCAGTCCAATGCCTTGAAATGTAACGTGCACTCTAAAAATGTTATTATATAAATTAGTGAAAAGTACTGAGTGTTAGTGATTGAAATGATCTTCTGGCCCCAACACTTTATCTAAAATTTAGGTCTTAGGAGAGACAACCACCATGCAAAAAACAAATAGATAGGTACCAGCAGTTTTGCACTGGCTTTTACAGGTATATAATTACCTCCATTTGTCCTCACCTACCCATGATTCTAATACCATTTATTTATAATACATGTGAATAGTCTGCACCTTTGGCTTTTATCACCCAAAGCCAAAGAAAGTAACAGTTGGCATCATCTAACCTCTGCTTTATCTCCTCTAATTACCCACAAATTAAATTCTATTTAAAATTAAGAGATATAAAATGGTCAATGCATTCTGCATTTTTAATATGCCACAAGTTATGCTTAAGAAGATATATTTTCTTTTTTCTATCATGAGAAGATTTTTCTCATCTGCTATAATTCAACTTACATGCTATTCAACCAACCAAAACAATGACTCAGCTTCTAAATGGGACATGAATTATCCTCCCTTCTAATGTGGAAAAATGCCCAATTTTCTATGTCCATTATCATGTCATTTCCTCTTTTTCATGGGGCATTGCTAGCTTTAGGGAGCATTGGCATAGGAAACAAAATATGGTCTTTCTGCTTCCATTTATTAAACAACATACCAAACATGCTATGGAAACAACGACTGGAATGTAAGCTGGAAGACAGAGCCCATCTCTCACAGTGCTTTGGGCATTATAGAAATTCAATGACTTTCATAACTTTCAAAAAATCTTATTAAACTGTCAATCTTAGCATTTCCTAGAACTTAGAATACTGTCATATCCTGCACCCACCAAATTAATAGAGAACATACAGGACTTTAACTATTAAACAGGGATTATCTAAAGGCAATTAAATGATTAAAAAGGAAAACTTCAAGAAAAACACTGAAGAAAATGGGATATTTTGACCTAACACTTTGAGACTTAGAGTTCTGAAGAGAATTAGCAGTATTATATTACTATAGTCATCTATGTCTGTCTGTTATAGTTGCTTTACATGCATAGTTCGAGTTTTTCCTCTCTCATGGCTACTATATCTACTATAAGCCAGGTATACTAACAACCAATCCTCTTCAAGAAGAAAGAATAAACTGAAACATTTACATTACAGAGGGAGAGTCTAAAGGGAAGAATTGTATAATACTATCAAAACAGAGTCAAAGTCTCTTTTTCTGAAGTAATCAAGAAATTAGTACCTCTGGCTAAACACAGTAGCCAAGTATTACAAATTTCCAAAGAATTAGAAAATAATAGCATATGCTATAATGAAAAATTATATCTATCATCATCTAATCTGTACTTCATCCAAACTCCCTAATAATCTTCCCAGCCGCTTGACCAGCATTCAGAATGTTATTTGTCATTGCCTTTTCAGGTTAGAAGGATAAGAAGAGACTAAGCTGAGCCTATTCTATAAGACATTGGGGGAGTTTTGCTGTTGTTAAATAAATCTCTGATCTTGATAGTAACCTACTTATTTTTCTCTAACTTTGCAGATGACAATTTAATCCCAATCTCCACTTCAAACAAATTAGTTGTGAAGCCAGGAAATAGATATTCTTGTCTTGAGTCTGCCACTATCTTTGTGACCTTAAGCAGATCAAAAGACAAATCTCGAGGGGGGACCAAGATAGCTGAAAGGGAGCGTCTACAGAGTGCAACTCCCAGCGAGTGAGACAGAACCAGAACGATATCCGTGTCTCCGAATGAGGCACTGGGTTCATTCCAAAGGGACTGGTTGAACAGTGGGATTAACCCAAAAAAATGTGGCCAAAGTAGCCCAAGAGGGCTAGCCAAGGCAAGGCAGGGCACTGCCCCACCTGGGAAGTGTATCTGGCACAGAGGATCAGGGGGCTTCACCTCCTTGGTACTTCAGTTCAGATACAGCTATTGACTCCGTGACTTCAGCAGCACACAGCCCAGGAAAACACCACCTGGCTGAGAACTGCCTTGAGTTGCAGACTCGGGCGACAGCCCTGGCACGCAACCCTGGCTGGACCAGTGCCGAGAATTGTCAGTACAGACCAAGGCAGAGACTTTTACTAATACGGAGAAGGCTTGAGGGAAGGAACTGCCCCTCCCACAGAAGAAGGGAGAGTTGAAAGTGGGGAGGGGGATACAGCCAGAAAAGGTCCCACTCCCGCAAGATCCAGCAAGTGGAAGCCCTCTCCCAGGAGAGTTTCACAGTTAACACATTAGACAGAGCTCCATCCAGGAGCAGCAGGCTCAGCGGAGGGAAAGATGCCCCCACCAATGGGAAGGTGGGGATAATCCCACCGGTATAAAGTGGAAACCAGGCAAAGAATAAACAACAGCCTGGCTAAGACTGAGGCAGCCCAACAGCACCTCCGCAGGCAGACAATGAATAGACTGTCTCAAGAAGCACACTGACACCTGCAATTAAAAAAAAAAAAAAAAAGTCATACAGGAAAAATAACCACAACTCTAAAAGAAAGGACATCCACTCAGAGAGCCGACCCGAAATCACCAACTTCAAAGATGAAAGATAGATACATCCACAAAGATGGGAAGAAACTGGCGCAAAAAGGATGAAAACATCAAAGTCCAGAATGCCTCTCCTCCCCAAACAGATCACAACGCCTCACCGACAAGGGAACAAAACAGGTCAGATAATTATTTTGACAAATTGACAGAAGGCTTCAGAAGATGGGTAATAACAAACTTCTCTGAGCTAAAAGAACATATTCTAACACATTGCAAAGAAACTAAGAACCTTGAAAAAAGGTTAGATGAAATGCTCACTAGAATAACCAGCCTAAAGAATAACATAAATGACTTGATGGAGCTGAAAAACACAGCACAAGAACTTCATGAAGCATATACAAGTTTCAATAGCCGAATTGATCAAGCAGAAGAAAGGATATCAGAGATTGAAGATCAAGTCAATGAAATAAAAAGAGAAGGCAAGAAAAGAGCAAAAAGTAAAAATAAATCAATAAAGCCTCCAAGAAATACGGGATTATGTGAAAAGACCTATTGTATGCCTGATCAGTGTACCTGAAGAGGATGGGGAAAATGAATCCAAGCTGGAAAACACTGTTCAGGATATTATCCAGGAGACCTTCCCCAACCTAGCAAGGCAGGCCAACATTCAAATACAGGAAATACAAAGAACACCACAAAGATATTCCTCAAGAACAGTAACCCCAAGGCACATAATCATTAGATTCACCAGGGTTGAAATCAAGGAAAAAATGCTAAGGGCAGCCAGAGAGAATGGTTGGGTCACCCACAAAGGAAAGCCCATCAGACTCACAGCAGATCTCTCAGCAGAAACACTACAAGCCAGAAGACAGTAGGGACCAATATTCAACATCTTTAAAGAAAAGAACTTCCAACCCAGAATTTCATATCTAGCCAAACTAAGCTTCATAAGTGAAGGAAAAATAATATCCTTTACAGACAAGCAATTATTGAGAGATTGCATTGTCACCAGAACTGCCTTACAAGAGCTCCTGAAGGAAGCACTAAACATGGAAAAAAGCATCCAGTACCAGCCACTGCAAAAACGAACCAAATGGTAAACACCAACAATGCAATGAGGAAACTGCATCAACCAATGGGCAAAACAACCAACCAGTAACAAAATGGCAGGATCAAATACACATATAACAATATTAACCTTAAATGTAAATGGCCTAAATGCCCCAATCAAAAGATGCGGACTGGAAACTGGATAAAAAGTCAAGACTCATCAGTGTGCTGTATTCAGGAGACCCATCTCACAAGCAAAGACATACATAGACTCAAAACAGAGGGATGGAAGAAGATCTACCAAGCAAATGGAGAGCAAAAAAAAAAAAAAAAGCAAGGTTGCATCCTATTCTCCAATAAAATGAACTTTAAACCAACAAAGATGAAAAGAGACAAAGAAGGGCATTCCATAGTGGTGAAAGGATCAATACAACAAGAAGAGCTAACGATCCTAAATATATATGCACCCAATACAGGAGCACCCAGATACATAAAGCAAGTTGTTAATGACCTACAAAGAGACAGACTCCCAACAGTAATAGTGGGAGACTTTAACACTCCACTACCAACATCAGACAGATCAACAAGACAGAAATACAACAAGGATATCCAGGACTTGAATGCAGAGCTGGAACAAGTGGACCTGATAGACATCTACAAAACTCTCCACCCCAAAGCCAAAGAATACACATTTTTCTCAGTACCACATTGCACTTACTCTAAAATTGACCACATATTGGAAGTAAATCACTCAGCAAATGCAAAAGAATGGAAATCATAACAAACAGTCTCTCAGACCACACTGTAATCAAATTAGAACTCAGGATTAAGAAACTAACAAAAACTGTACAACTTCAAGGAAACTGAACAACTGACTCCTAATGTCGACTGGATAAACAATGAAATGAAGGCAGAAATAAAGATGTTCTTCAAAACCAATGAGAATGAGGACAGAGAGTGTGTACCAGAATCTCTTACACATTCAAAGCAGTGTCCAGAGGGAAATTTCTAGCAAAAAATGCCCACATGAGAAGCAAAGAAAGCTCTAAAATCAACACCCTATCATCAAAATTGAAAGAACTAGAGGAGCAAGATAAAAAAAAAAAACTAAAAAACTAGCAGAAGACAAGAAATAACAGATTAGAGCAGAACTGAAGGAAATATAGACATAAAAAACCCTTCAAAAAATTAATGAATCCAGGAGCTGGTTTTTTGAAAAGATCAACAAAATAGATCACTAGCCAGATTAATAAAACAGAAAAGAGAGTAATCAAATAGATGCAATAAAAAACGATAAAGGGGGTATCGCCACCAATCCCACAGAAATACAAACTACCATTAAAGATTACTACAAACAACTCTATGCACATAAACCAGTAAACCTGGAAGAAATGGATAAATTCCTGGACACTTGCACCCTCCCAAGACAAAACCAGGAAGAAGTCGAAACCCTGAATAGACCAATAACAAAGGCTAAAATTGAGGCAGAAATTAATAGCCTACCAACCAAAAAAAGCCCAGGTCCAGACAAGTTCACAGCCGAATTGTACCAGACATACAAAGAGGAACTGGTATCACTCCTTCTGAAACTCTTCAAACAATACAAAAGGAAGAAATCCTCCCCAACTCATTGTATGAGACTGACATCATTCTGATACCAAAACCCAGCAGAGATTCAACAAGAAAAGAAAACTTCAGGCCACTATCCATGATGAACATGCATGCAGAAATCTTCAACAAAATACTGGCAAACCAATTGCAACAGCACATCAAAAAGCTTAACCACTATAATCAAGTAGTCTTCATCCCAGAGATGCAACGCTGGTTCAACATATACAAGTCTATAAACATAATCCACCACGTAAACAGAATCAAAGATAGAAACCACATGATCATCTCAATAGATGCAAAGAAGTCCTTCAACAAAATTCAACAGCCCTTTATGCTAAAAACTCTCAATAAACTAGGTATCAATGGAATGTATCACAAAATAACAAAAGCTATTTATGACAAACCCACAGCCAATATCATACTGAAAAGGCAAAAACTGGAAGCATTCCCTTTGAAATCTGGCACTAGACAAGGATGCCCTCTCTCACCACTCATTAAATATAGTATTGGACGTTTTAGCCAGAGCAATCAGGCAAGAAAAAGAAATAAAGGGTATTCAATCAGGAAAGGAGGAAGTCAAATTGTCTCTATTTGCAGATGAAATGATTGTATATTTAGATGACCCCATCGTCTCAGCTCAAAATCTCAAGATGATAAGCAACTTCAGCAAAATCTCAAGATACAAAATCAATGTGCAGAAATCACAAGCATTTCTATATACCAATTACAGAGAGAGAGCAAATTAAGAGCAAACTCCTATTCACAACTGCTACAAGGAGGATAAAATACCTAGGAATACAACTAACAAAGGATGTAAAGGACCTCTTCAAGGAGAACTACAGACCTGCTCAAGGAAATAAGAGAAGACACAAACAGAAGGAAAAACATTCCATGCTCATGTTTAGGAAGAATCAGTATCATGAAAATGGCCATACTGCCCAAAGTAATTTACAGATTCAACACTATCCCCATCAAGCTACCTATGACCTTCTTCACAGAACTGGAAAAAACCACTTCATATGGAACCAAAAAAGAGCCCACATAGCCAAGACAATCCTAAACAAAAAGAAGAAAGCTGGAGGCATCACACTGCTGGACTTCAAACTATACTGCAAGGCAACAGTAATCAAAACAGCATGGTACTGGTACAAAAACAGAAACATAGACCAATGGAACAGAACAGAGGCCTCAGAAGAATTCCACACATCTATGACCATCTGATCTTTGACAAACCTGACAAAAACAAGCAATGGGGAAACGATTCCCTGTTTAATAATTGGTATTGGGAAAACTGACTAGCCATGTGCAGAAAGCAGGAACTGGACCCCTTCCTGACACCTTACACTAAAATTAACTCCAGATGAATTAAAGACTTAAACATAAGACCTGACACCATAAAAACCCTAGAAGAAAACCTAGGCAAAACCATTCAGGACATAGGGATTGGCTAGGACTTCATGACCGAAACACCAAAAGCAATAGCAACAAAAGCCAAAATAGACAAATGGGATCTAATTAAACTTCAGAGCTTCTGTACAGCAAAAGAAACAATCATTAGAGTGAACCAGCAACCAGCAGAATGGGAAAAAATTTTTGCAATCTACCAATCTGACAAAGGGCTAATATGCAGAATCTACAGAATGCTAAAACAGATTTACAAGAAAAACAAACAAACCCATCCAAAAGTGGGCAAAGGATATGAACGAACACTTTTCAAGAGAAGACATATATGAAGCCAACAAACCTATGAAAAAAAGCTCATCATCACTGGTGATTAGAGAAATGCAAATCAAAACCACATTCAGATACCATCTCATGCCAGTTAGAATGGTGATCATTAAAAGATATGGAGACAACAGATGCTGGAGAGGATGTGGAGAAATAGGAACACTTTTACGCCATTGGTGGGAGTGTAAATTAATTCAACCATTGTGGAAGACAGTGTGGCAATTCCTCAAGGACCTAGCAATAGAAATTCCATTTTACCCAGCAATCCCATTACTGGTTACATACCCAAAGGACTATAAATTTTTCTATTATAAAGACACTTGCACACGTATGTTCATTGCAGCACTGTTTACGATAGCAAAGACCTGGAACCAACCCAAATGCCCATTGATGATAGACTGGACAAAGAAAATGTGGCACGTATACACCATGGAATACTATGCAGCCATAAAAAAGGATGAGATCGTGTCCTTTGTAGGGACGTGGATGAAGCTGGAAACCATCATTCTCAGCAAACTGACACAAGAACAGAAAATCAAACACTGCATGTTCTCACTCATAGGCAGGTGTTGAACAATGAGAACACATGGACACAGAGAGGGAAGCATTACACACTGGGGTCCATTGGGAAGGACTAGAGGAGGGACATTGCGGGGGCGGTGGGGTGGATAATGTGGGGAGAAATGCCAGGTATAGGTGATGGGGGGATGGAGGCAGGAAACCACCTTGCCAGGTATGTACCTATACAACAGTCTTGCATGATCTGCACATGAACCCCATATCTAAAGTACAAGAAAAAAAAAAAAGAAAACCTTTTAAAAAAGGAAAATCTCTTTGTAAAATAAGGAGCCAATTAAAATAATGAATCTAGGCCCTTTCTAGAGTAAGAATCTATGATGGTAAGAGTAGTAATTCTTAGAAAGTAAAAAATAATTAATCAAGGCTCTTTCTCCAATAAGAATCTATGATGGTAAGAATAGTAATTCTTAGAAATTTCTGTTAAAGAAAATGATCAATGTAATAATGAAAAACAAGTTTCCCTTTTTATGCCTAGACAGCATGAAAAGCAATGAATGAACACAACCCTCACTGTATTATGGGAAAAACCAGTGTAGTAGTTCTCTCTCCTGGAACATCTCCAAGGAGGAAACTCAGTGGTGATATTTGAAAGGGAGTTAGGACTTTAGGATGGGCAAAGTTGGGCCTGTAGGAGGGCTTTAGAAAGAGATCAAGAAAAGGAAGCACCATCTTATAGAACTGGGGAGGACTGTGTGAGCACCACTGCTAGCTTCCCTGCCTTTTAGCTCAGGACCCAGGACTAACCTGCTTCTGCCTTCCTATTTTTCTTGCTTACAGTTCAGTATTTCTTAGTCACCATCTTCATCCAGATATCTAACACTTAAACACTTTTACTGAGACTGCAATATCTTACCCAAGCTCATTTGGTTGTTTGACATTCTGACTTAGAGTTCTGCTATGTCAGCCATTTTCCACTTTCTTATCCCAGATGAGCATTAATAAGGTTTTACCAGTCAACCCCTGCCACTATGTCCCAGACAAAATAGAAACTGTCTTTTCTTTGTCTGACATACTTCTTCATAGAAGTGTAGACACTGTTTATAACACTCTAAATGCTTTCTAAGTTAATTTGTTCTTTGAAAAAGCAATTCTTAGGAGCCTACCATGTGCCAGATATCATAAATGAACAAGCAAATAATAGGTGGGAATTTGTTCCCACCTATTATTTGATGAAAATGATATAGGGTGGTATAGGAATATTAGAAACCACATTAGACTGGTTGGTCCAGAAATGGTCTCACTGAAGTGCAGACATTTAAGCTAAGTCCTGATTGAAAAGAAAGAGACATCCATGCAAGCATCTTGGGGGAGGCAGAGGGACATTCACAGCAAAGGGAACTGCTATGGCAAAATCTTTCGGACAGAAATGATGTTGATGAATTAAGAAACAGGGAGATCAGTGTGGCCAGAACACAGGGGTCTTGTGGAGAGAAGTCAAGATGAAACTGGAAAGTTGAACTGAGTCAAGAAAGGGAGGGATTGTTAAGGAGTTAAGGAGCTTATGTTTTATTCTAAGAGTAGTGGAGGTTTTTAGGCAGTGAAGTGATATGATGCGATATATAAAAAGATGGAAAGAGAGAACAGTAGAATCCAGAAGGTCCATTACAAACTCACTGCAATAGTCCAGGCAAGACATACTGATACCTTAGAGTGGTATCTGTGTAGGTTTTAAAAAAGTGGGGATAATTTCAAAATAAATGTGGCAGGACTAGCTAATTAATTAGATTATGCCATGAAGGAAAGAGAAATCAAAGATGTCTTCTAAGTTTTTGGCATCTAGGTGGATGGTATGCCGCTTACTGAGATGGGTACACCTGTTAAAGCAATGATCTGCTGGTAAATGTTTAACTACCAACTCTCAAGAGGGGAAATCCATCATTTACAGTGTTTGGCATATCAGGGGTATAAATATTCCCACCATTGCCCAATTCCATCTACAAACATAACATCACTGAATGAGAAATGGTCACCAGTTGGCTTTTGGGAAGTGGTAGAAATTGGCTCTAGCATATTTTTGGTAGTAACAAGCTTTAAGAAGGTCAAGAATTCTATTTTGATGTGGACTGAATTTTAAAACTCTATTGGCTATTCAAAAAACCATAAGTTACTGTATTTTTTCATGATTGTATACAATTGTATAACTGTATTTATACATGAGAACTAACTTGTATCTTTGTAGTCAAGGTACCTAGACTAGTGACATTATCTTAATTCCCTATAGAAATATCTTTACTCATTTCTTTTTTCTCTTTTTCTGTCCTCTTTATTTTATGCATATGTACATATACATCTGTGTGTACTCATTTTTTATTGCTGCTGTAACAAATCACCACAAACTTAGTGGCTTAAACCCTGATTTATTTCACAGTTTTGTAGGTCAGAAATCTGGCATGGGATCTCATGAGGCTAGAATCAAGGTGTCAGCAAGGCTGAGTTCCTTTTCAGAGACTCTAAAAGATAATCTGTCTTCTTGCCTTTTCCAGTTACTGGATATGTCCCTCATCCCTCGGCTTCTGGTCCTCTTTCTCCATCTTCAAAGCCAGAAGATTGAGTCCTTCTCCTATTTTATGACTCTGACCTCTTTTGCTTCTCTCTTCCACTTCCAAGAACCCTTGTGATTGCACTGGGGCAACCCAAATAATCCAGGACAATCTCTCTAGTCTGGATTCAAATTACTAGCAACCTTAATTTGCAAACTAATTCCCCTAACCTATTAATAAATTACAGGGAACAGGATGTAGGCATCTGGAGGTGACCATTAGTCTGTGCAACGCAATAAATATGAATGTATGTCTGTATGCATACACACACCAGGGCAAATATTTACATATTTTATTTGTATACCTGTACACATATATCTATATATGTATATAAGGACAAATTTATACCTACACCCTCATATATTTCTGTAATACAAAAACTTACACATTTCTTTTACTAGAATATTGTTTCAGAAAGAATTCTCTCCACACAAGAACAACTTGTATACATTCATCTCTCAATATCCATGCGGGATTGGTTCTAGGACCTCTCACGGACACCAAACTCCATGGATACTTAAATCCCAAATATAAAGTGGTATAATATTTGCATATAACCATTGCACATTCTCCCATATAATTTAAATCATTGCTAGAGTGCCTATAATAGCTAATATAATATAAATGCTGTATGAATCATTGTTATACTGTTTTGTTTTGGAAATACTGACCCAGAAAAAGTATACACATGTTTAATACAGACTACAGGCACCATCTTTTTTTCCAAATATTTCTGATCTGCAGTTGGTTGAATTCATGGATGCAGAACCAGTGGATATGGAGGGTTTACTGTATTTCCTTTTTTAGTTCTGAAAAAACTGTAAAATCCATATGTTGCCCTTACCCTGTTTTCCAAGATGCTCATAACTAAATTTAAATTTTGCTTGCAATAGTTTACTAATCCCAGATAATAACTACATCTATTTATCACCTTTTAATTAAAATATTAGATCTACACATCAATGTTTATAATTGTACTGTATTTATCTCCTATTGAAAACTACTTCAAATTTTTTTTGAAAATAGGATAGGTTATAAATTATAAACAATGACAGCTCTGACAGAAATCCCAGGAAAGCAAAATGATAGTGTTACACTTTCTTTAGACCACAACATTAAAAAACAAATCACGGAAAGCTGAAACCATACAGTAATAAGACTCCAAATCCCTGAGAAGGGAAAGAGCATTCACACTAGCTTTCCATTTTCCACAGCTCTGAGCTCAGCCATTCCAAGAAAATCAAAATGTGATAATCCCAGTCAGATAGAATAACCAAAAGAAAAAAGAAAGAAAACTTTCCAAGAAGAAATGGAGCCTGAGTGGCTGCATGCTCTCACTACATGGAAAGCTTTGAATTTCCTCAAGCCTTGCCATTCCCTGGACATTCATCCTTTCCTAATATTTCACCTCTAGAGCTCAAAGACCCATGGGCATTTTAAAGGATTTCATATGAGCCACTGGGTGGGAAATACATCACACATATTAAAAGGCCCAGCCCAGAGCTGGAGGTAGTCCCAGCAATAGCTACTCTGCAGCTAAACCATGGTCCCTATGCCCATTCCTGTCAGCAGTGGTGAGCCTCATTAATTCAACCCCATTTACAAAAGTAGTTCATGGATCACAGACCTAGAGGCCACCTCCAGAGTGGGAGCACAAGCCTTCTTCAAGTGGGCCTACTCTCCTCCTCCCCTCTCCTGAATGTGGGTGATCTTGCTCCCATGATGACTTAGACATGCATCAAGGTAAAGCTTATAAGCAGGGAGGGCCAAGAAGGAGGCTTCATGTGTACAGGGAAAGGAAGCTCTGATTGCCACGCTGCCCCACCTGCGAGACGAGTCACCTCCTTAAAAATATCTCTCTTTAAGCATCGGAGGCAGAACTGAACTTTCAAAACCTAGCACCAAGATCTACCAGTATGTGGCCTTCGGCAAGCCACTTATGTCTGTGAACCTAAGAAGCCTTATCTCTAAAACAGGTTTAATAATGGTACCTGCCTTGTAGATTTGCTGTAAGAATGAAATGCCATGATATATATAAACTCCTTGGCATGCTATACGATATAGTAAACACCCCATAAATGTTAACTAAAAGTATAGACAAAAAGAATTAAAATTAATAATGCTCCATCTGGAATGCCAAAAACACATTGCATATTAAGTCGTGCAGCAAGATCTATTTGTTTAAATTCTCAATACAAAATACTAGAAACAAATTTGGTCCATAGAAAACAAGGCAAACATTTAATCTGCAAACAGCCTGCAACGGTAACACCTATGATGTGTTGCAGATATACTCCATACCTGTTACTGGACTAAGTGATGTTTATAAACAACGTAATCTTTACAATTACCATATACTTACTCATTTTAAACATCAAAATACTTATGCATAAGTAAAATGGGGAGCAGAAAAATTAAGGATTACCCAAAGCCCTACAGCTAATGAGTTGTATCTCTACCCTAGACCTGCCTTGAGGTCAGATCTGATAATGTTGATTATATATGTTTTGATGTTTGTTGCATCCCTGAGAGAAACTGAGAATCCTACCAATGCCAATCTTTTAAGAGTCAATTCATATGATGACCACATGGTCACTTTGCAGAACTGGCCTCCTCTCACTAAAGGTCCATTCTCCTTACCTTGCTTTGCACACTATGAGCCAAGCTATTTGTTTTGTAGCCTCTACCAGGTCCTCATCCCCAAGGGATTTTCCTCTGGATATTGTGTCCTTACATTTTCCTGAGTTCAGCCGCTGGCAGGCCCCCAACTTTTGAAATAAGGGGGAAGAGAATCTTTTCTATTCATTTCCATGATGGCACCATTTTTGTTCCCTCCCTCCTAGAAAGCAAGTACTTTAACATTGGCTAAGAACTTCAGGTCAGAAGTTAGGTAAACTTTGTTTTAATTCCTGGCTCCAACTCTTACTAAACATGTGACTTTGGGTAAGTTATTGAGTAACACCAATTTCCTTTTCTTGTTGCATGGAAGTAACAATCGTATTTATCTTACTGTTTCTTGAAAATATTATACAATTAAATGAAGATTAAATATACAGCTTGTAGCATAGTGCCCAGCACAGAGCAAGCATTCAACATATGCAAGATAATAGTATAGAACTCATACAATTTTAAAGTTTGTGGTATATTTTCCGACAGACTCTAAGTGTCACATTCTTTTTTTTTTTTTTTCTTTATTGCATTTTAGGTTTTGGGGTACATGTGAAAAACATGCAAGGTTGTTGCATAGGTGCATACGTGGCAGTATGATTTGCTGCCTCCCTCCCCTTCACCTATATCTGGCATTTCTCCCCATGCTATCCCTCCCCAACTCCCCACCCCCCACGATATAGTTACTCCCCCCCCCGCAACAGATCTCCGTGTATAGTGCTCCCCTCCCTGTGTCCATGTGTTCACTCTTTATGGTGTCCCTAGTTCCCATCACAGTGCCCAGCCTCTAGCTGTGGCTTCTCACACACTCGCTGATTGATCGAATGAAAGAATGCTGTGAATGAATCCTTTATCAGGCGTATCACAAACTACTCTCACACTCCCCCTAGTGGTGGTCTAATAAATTCCCCTACTTGGAGATTCCTACCTTTTGCCTTTAAATTGTATGCTTTGGAAACAAAGCGATGTAGAAATCGTTTTTAAGAAGCTTTATACATAAAGTGCTGTGTGAAACCTCTGCACTATTCTCTTTCAAAACACTTAAGGATCAACACTATTTGTCTTGGCTTCTAGCGTCAGACTGCTGTTTCTTTGACTGTGATAAAACACAGACCCTGGGCCACATGGGACTCAGTTATATTCGGATTATATATATGTTCACAGAGCCTCCTTCCAAGGAGGGTTCCCTTCCAAGGAGGGTGCATTATATTCTTCTCTAGGCTTTTTGATGTGTTGTGGCTAACCACTCTAGTAGGAGAAAAATAACTAAACCAGAATGAACGAAAGGAGATAAAAAGAAAGGGAAGAGCAGTGTGAACTGCGTTTGGAAAGTGAATTCTAGGGAATTTTGAGAAAATATTATGGGTGAAACAGTAATGTTTGAGCTATTATGAGATGGAAAGAAAAAGTGTTCTAAGATAGTTTCCTGTGTGTGATAAATGGAATTCACCTTTAAAATTTCTTCACAAGACTTTACACATTTAAATAGCTTTTCCAAGACTTTTGGAATATCTAAGTGGTTTTTTTTGAACAGGATACCTTGTTAAGACTGCCCAAAATGGGTCCTGCTTTCTTTCAGTTTTTCTACATACTTGGTCGATGAACATACATTGCATAAACTGGGCTATGCAGGTAGACCAGTTTCTCTTTCTCCAATACTCTGAACCACACACATCTTCATGTGGATCCCTGTATAGTAACTTTCACCTTCAAAACTGCCCTTTACATCCTTATTTACTTCAGCTGCATTAAAATGGCTATGTGAAGAAGCAAGCAGATTATTTAGCATAATTCCCCAATTATTAATTCTCTTTCAAGGACAGATTTCCAGTAAAACTGCCTTCCATGCCTCCTTTTCTGGCTTGCTGAATAAACAGGTGGCCGTCAGCCTCCACCAATATCCACAGAACAGTAAGGAGTGTGATTGTTTAGGCTCCAGTGTTTCTCTACTCTCCCCCCTACTGCTGCCAGTGTGACCGTCGTAAAATCACAGCAACTCTCTGCACTGCAGATCTTGCTTTTTCTTTCAATTTGAAAATTTTGTATTGGATTTTAAATACATGCTTACTGCAAAAAGCTCAAATAATATGAAATTATATAAAGTGAAACGCTTGCTCTCTCCCCACTTCCCACCCTGATCAGTGCCTCTGCTTACGGTAGTTATCTTCTTATACTTTTCTATACAAATATATTAATTACTATGTAATATAATTTATACTAATAAAAATAGTATCGTATAGTATGCATTACATAGTATGAAATTCTTTTAAAAATCAGATCACACTAGACATAATAACTTACTTTTTTATGTTTTCAAATGGAAATAATAATGGAAACAGTTTTTGTAAGGTCCAAGTGAAATAATGTATATGAAAGCAATTTGACGGTTCTAAGACACCCTGCAAAGGTATCATCCTTTTATTGTAACTAGGAGCACTTGGCTCGTAGTTTACTCTTCTCATATGGCATCTGTAATGACCAGCTTTTCTTCTTTCCTCTAGTTTCTTGAAAATAACCTTATTTTCTCAATTCAAAGACACTCTTTAAAAAAATATTTCACCATCTCTGAAACCAAGATACATATTACAATTAATAGTGCATCCTGGTTTGATTTGGTAATATTTTTTCTATTTTACTGGTTTATAAAATAATGGCATATCTTAGAATGATGGCATCTTAGATTTGGTGATAAATACCAAATGTGTATCTCTTCTTTCCATAATCAGTTTGACCACAAAATTCTCACCTTAGTTAAACAACTTCATCTCCTTATGTCTAAGCATCACTGGCCATTAAATGATGGTAATATTTAGAATTATTTTAAAAGTACCTAAGATAGGCCTGCCTTATAGTAGAAATTCACGTCGGAATTTCATTTTTTTCTGTACCCCTCTAAATTCTTAATTCTCAGACTGATATTTAAAGCCCTGACCACATCATTGCATGTCATATACTCTGTCCTTCAATCAACCTATACCACCTGCTAGTCCCCAAAATTACCCCATATTTTCTCAGCCCTGACCCCTGACCAAATAGTTACCTGCAAAAGTCCCACCTATCCAAAGTCAGAATGCATAGAATTTTTTTCTGATGTTCTTGGAGCAGATGTGATCTCTTTTATATTTGAGTCACCATAGTACACTATTTTGCTAAGTCACATTTTCTTGTATCTTTTTCTTATCCTCATCTCTTTCTGCTAGAACTTTCTTCAAAATACTCTTCATTACCTGTGAATACAGGTACCCCATACAACAGCACAGTGCATTACATAATGTAACTGTTCAGTAAATAATTTCTGCATAGAAATCTATGTTCAACATTAAAGTCTGTGGTTACGAGGCATTGCTCCCAGGAATTGTAACATTTTCAGTATTTCCATCCTTACATAGTTTCAACTTGAATTTTTATTAGTCTGAAAACATACTTCAAGGTAGTTTATAGGCAAATACTCTCTTAATTCCTTGAAATCCTTGTTTTAGAAGAAGGATTTTACGGCCAGGAGCAATGGCTCAAACCTGTAATTCCAGCACTTTGGAAGGCCAAGGTAGGAGGATCACTTGAGTCTAGGAGTTCAAGACCAGCATGGGCAACATAGGGACACTCTGTCTCTACAAATAGTTTAAAAATTAGCTGCCTGTGGTCACTGTGCGTTCTGTGGTCCCAGCTACTCAGGAGGCTGAAGGAGAGTCACCTGAGCCCAGGACGTCAAGGCTGCAGTGAGGTGAGATTATGGCACTGCACTCCCACCTGGGTGACAGAGCTAGACCCTGTCTCAAAATATATACTTTTTTCAGGTTATTTTATAAAGAAAATATATAAATTTACCAAATAAGAAAATGGATAAAAAGCAAAATCAATTCACCAATTATAGTTGCTGCTTTGTCACATAAATAGAAACAATACTGAAGACAAAGTTACTTGAATATCCTGAAATGTAGATATTCATCCAATCCCACACAAGGTAATTGCCACAAATTTTGTCCTATATAAACAAACTGTGACTATAACATACAGAAGGCATATACAGTTTCTAGCTACTGGTAACAGAAATGTAGCTAATTAGCTTCCCTTATTCAGTATCAGTGATTTTATAAGAGAACAAGTCTCTTTATAAATAATGATAAACATGCATCTTGCTAAAATTATACAGAGAAGCAGAGACCTCCAGTGGCTGAATAACTTCACAGAGAGAATGTGAACAGTGTAAAAGAGATGGAAAAATATAATAATGGATTATTCACCCAAAGGGTTTTCAGTCTAGTCATTCTTCTATGGCATGTACTCTAGTACTTCCTTAATTATGGTCTAAGTGTCTGAGGACAACTGTGTTCTCATCGTAACATTAGAAAAATCATACTATCTAAGAGACGTTACTAGACAGCTTAACTGGTATTATTTACAATTATTTTTAATTACGTTACATAATTTAAATTATATTTTCCAATTATTTTCTGTGATGTTTTCTATTAATATAGTTTCACTGCTTACAAGCATTGATACTTGAATAAATTTTTTAAATTCTCAATTGATCTTTGTGAGATAAACAGCACAGACTACATATATGTAAGAGAAAGCTATATACATAAACAAATATAACATTTTAATAATTGAAATTAATGAGATGAATGCAAGAAAACATGATGACTATAAAATATATTTCTAAAACTAACATCATTTATATTAATTAGGTGATTCCACTTAAGCCTGATATTTGTTTCCAAAGAGCAATAAGATATATGCTTTAATGAAATCAAAAGTACAAAAATTGCTTGAATCTAAGCAAAAAGGGCTTTTTTTTTAAAGGTCTGAGGATCTTTAGAAACCATAGGTTTTCTGTACTATGTTAATAATTTCTCCCGAAGGGGAGAAAAAGAACCATGTCGGTTCATTTTCCGTTGTTATGTCTCCAATATTAGAAGGACCACATAGTTTCATGCATTCAAAGAACAAATAGTTTGCTAGATATTGAGAATATAAAGATGACTTGATTAACCTTTTAAATATTCAGGTTTCACAAAACACTAAAATACAAATTAAGCTTCTTCGACTACTCAAAAAAACTGAACAATATTTGTCAAATGCTTATTAAGACAGCCCAGTTCTAGCTTAGAGGTTATTTCTGTATTTTTAAAATAAGGCTGGAGAAAATAATAAAATAATGCCTTCCAAAACAGACTTCTCTCCCAAATATTCACACACATCCTCTATCCCAAATCTCCATGTTTTGGAGGTTTTCTCTCTAAATACAACTCTGAGGCCAAATGCACAGGGGATACAATAAAGAGAAGTTCAGTTAATGTAAGACATTAGTGCATACATATGGATTGTTTTTGCAAGTTCTAATACTTTTTTATTTTTTATTTACTTTCTCGTCTTTTTTTTTCTTTATATATATATTGTTGCATTTTAGGTTCTGGGGTACAAGTAAAGAACATGCAGGATTGTTGCATAGGTACATACATGGCAATGTGGTTTGCTGCCTCCATACCCATCAGCTGTATCTGGCATTTCTCCCCATGTTATCCCACCACAACTCCCTGCCCTCCACTGTGCCTCCCCTAGTCTCCCCCACAGACCTCAGTGTGTGATGCTCCCCTCCCTGTGTCCATGTGTTCTCACTGTTCAACACCTGCCTATGAGTGAGAACATGCGGTGTTTGAGTTTCTGTTCTTGTGTCAGTTTGCTGAGAATGATGGTTACCAGGTTCATCCATGTCCCTCCGAAGGACACAAACTCATCATTTTTCATGGCTCCATAGTATTCTGTAGTGTGTATGTGTCACGTTTTCCCTGTCTGGTCTATCATTGATGGGCATTTGGGTTGGTCCCAAGTCTTTGCTATTGTAAACCATGCTGCTGTAAACATGTGTGCATGTGTCCTTATAACAGAATGATTTATAATCCTTTGGATACATATCCACTAATGGGATTGTTGGGTCAAATGGAATTTCTATTTCTAGGTCCTTTAGGAATCTCCACACTGTCTTCCGCAATGGTTGAACTAATTTACACTCTCAGCAACAGTGTAAAAGTGTTCTTATTTCTCCAAATCCTCTCCAGCATCTGTTGTCTCCAGATTTTTTTTAATGATCACCATTCTAACTGGTGTGAGATGGTATCTCAGTGTAGTTTTGATTTGCATTTCTTTAATGACCAGTGATGATGAGCATTTTTTTCATATGCTTGTTGGCCTCATATACGTCTTTTGAAAAGTGTCAGTTCATATTCTTAGCCCACTTCTGAATGGGTTTTCTTGTAAATGTATTTTAGTTCTTTGTAGATTTTGGATGTAAGTCCTTTGTCAGATGGGTAAATTGCAAAAATTTTTTCCCATTCTCTTGGTTGCCAGTTCACTTGAATGATTTTCTCTTGCTGTACAGAAGCTCTGGAATTTAATTAGATCCCATTTGTCTATTTCGGCTTTTGTTCCCATTGCTTTTGGTGTTTTAGTCATGAAGTCCTTGCCTATGCCTATGTCCTGAATGGCCTTGCCTAGGTTTTCTTCTAGGGTTTTTACAGTGTTAGGTCTTATGCTTAAGTCTTTATTCCATCTGGAGTTAATTTTAGTGTAAGGTGTCATGAAGGGGTCCAGTTTCTGCTTTCTGCACATGGCTAGCCAGTTTCCCCAACACCGTTTATTAAACAGGGAACCCTTTCCCCATTGCTTGCTTTTGTCATGTCTGTCAAAGATCAGATGGTTGTAGATGTGTGGCATTGCCTCCAAAGCCTCTGTTCTGTTCCATTTGTCTGTATCTCTGTTTTGGTACCAGTACCATGCTGTTTTGATTACTGTAGCCTTGTAGTATAGTTTGAAGTCAGGTAGCATGGTGCCTTCAGTTTTGTTGTTTTTTTGCTTAGGATTATCTTGGCTTTGCAGGCTCACTTTTGGTTCCATATGAAGTTTAAGGTGTTTTTTTTTTTCCAGTTCTGTGAAGAAGGTCATTAGTAGCTGGATGGAGATAATGTTGAATCTATAAATTACTTTGGGCAGTATGGCCATTTTCACAATATTGATTCTTCCTAACTATGAGCAGGGAATATTTCTCAATCTGTTTGTGTCCTCTCTTATTTCATAGAGCAGTGGTTCATAGTTCTTTTTGAAGAGGTCCTTTACGTCATTTGTCAGTTGTATTCCTAGGTATTTTATTCTCTGTAGCAATTGTAAATGGCAGTTCATTCTTGATTTGGCTCTCTTTAAGTCTGTTATTGGTGTATAGAATGCTTGTGATTTCTGCACATTGATTTTGTATCCTGAGACTTTGCTGAAGTTGCTTATCAGTTTCAGGAGATTTTGGGCTGAGACGATGGGGTCTTCTAAATATACAATCATGTCGTCTGCAAATAGAGACAGTTTGACTTCCTCCTTTCCTATTTGAATACCCTTTATTTCTTTTTCTTGCCTGATTGCTCTGGCTAGAACTTCCAATACCATATTGAATAGGAGTGGTGAGAGAGGGCATCCTTGTCTAGTGCTGGATTTCAAAGGGAATGCTTCCAGTTTTTACCCATTCAGTATGATATTGGCTGTGGGTCTGTCATAAATAGCTTTTATTATTTTGAGATACATTCCATCCATACCTAGTTTATTGAGAGCTTTTAGCATAAAGGGCTGTTGAATTTTGTTGAAGGCCTTCTCTGCATCTATTGAGATAATCATGTGGCTTTTGTCTTTGGTTCTGTTTATGTGGTGAATTGTGTTTATAGACTCTCATATGTTGAACCAGCCTTGCATCCCCGGGATGTAGCCTACTTGATGGTGATGGGGACAAGCTTTTTGATGTACTGTTGCAATCAGTTTCCCAGTATTTTATTGAAGATTTTTGCATTTATATTCATCATGGATATTGGCCTGCCTGAAGTTTTCTTTTCTTGTTGAATTTCTGCCAGGTTTTGGTATCAGGATGATGTTGGTCTCATAAAATGATCTGAGAAGGATTCCCTCTCTTTGGATTGTTTGGAATAGTTTCAGAAGGACTGGTACCAGCTCCTCTTTGTATGTCTGGTAGAAGTCAGCTGTGAACTTGTCTGGACCTGGACTTTTTTTGGTTGGTAGGCTATTAACTTCTGCCTCAACTTCAGCCCTTGTTATTAGTCTATTCAGGGTTTCAACTTCTTCCTGGTTTAGGCTTGGGAGGTGCAAGTGTCCAAGAATTTATTCATTTCTTTCAGGCTTACTGGTTTATGTGCATAGAGTTGTTGGTAGTAATCTCTGATGGTGGTTTGTATTTCTGTGGAATCTGTGGTGATATCCCCTTTATCATTTTTTATTGCATCTATTTGATTATTCTCTTTTTTTATTAATCTAGCTAGTGATCTATTTTGTTGATCTTTTCAAAAAACAAGCTCCTGGATTTATTAATTTTTTGAAGGGTTTTTTGTGTCTCTATTCTTTCAGTTCTGCTCTGATCTTAGTTATTCTTTGTCTTCTGCTAGCTTTTGAGTTTTTTATCTTGCTCCTCTAGCTCTTTCAATTTCGATGACACGGTGTCGACTTTAGATCTCTCCTTGCTTCACATGTGGGCATTTATTCCTATAAATTTTCCTTTAGACACTGTTTTAAATGTGTCCCAGAGTTTCTGATACGTTCTGTCTTGATTCTCATTGGTTTAGAAGAACATCTTTATTTCTGCCTTCATTACATTGTTTATCCAGTCAACCTTCAAGAGCATCAGTTGTTCAGTTTCCATGAAGTTCTGTGGTTCTGAGTTAGTTTCTGAATTCTGAGTTCTAATTTGATTGCACTGTGGTCTGAGAGATTTTTATGATTTCTGGTCTTTTGTATTTGCTAAGGGGTGATTTACTTCCAGTTATGTGGTCAATTTTAGAGTAGGTGTGATGTGATGCTGAGAAGAATGTGTATTCTGTGGATCTGGGGTGGAGAGTTCTGTAAATATCTACTAGGTTTGCTTGGTTCAGGTCTTAGTTCAAGTCCTGGATATCCTTGTTAATTTTCTGTCTCATTGATCAGTCTAATATTGACAGTGGAGTGTTCAAGTCTCCCACTATTATTGTATGGGAGTCTAAGTCTCTTTGTAGGTTATTAAGAACTTGCTTTATGTATCTGGTGCTCCTGTATTGGGCACATATATATTTAGGATCATTAGCTCTTCTTGTTGCATTGATCCTTTTACCATTATGTAATGCCCTTCTTTGTCTCCTTTGATCTTTGTTGGTTTAAAGTCTATTTTATCAGAGACTAGGATTCCAACTCCTGTTTTTTTTTTTTTTGTTTTGCTCTCCATTTGCTTGGTAGATCTTCCTCCATCCCTTTATTTTGACCCTATGTGTATCGTTGCATGTGACATGGGTTTCCTAGATACAGCACACTGATGGGTTTAGACTTTTTATCCAATTTGCCAGTCTGTGTCTTTTGATTGGGGCATTTAGTCCATGTACATTTAAGGTTAATATTGTTATGTGTGAATTTGATCCTGCCATTTTAATAAGTGGTTGTTTTGCCCATTAGTTGATGCAGTTTCTTCATTGTGTTGATGCTCTTTACCAGTTGGTATGTTTTTGGAGTGGCTGGTACTGGTCGTTCCTTTCTGTTTAGTGCTTCTTTCAGAGCTCTTGTAAAGCAGTCCTGGTGGTGATGAAATCTCTGAGCAATCGCTTGTTCATAGAGGATTTTATTTCTCCTTCACTTATGAAGCTTAGTTTGGCTGGATATGAAATTCTGGGTTGAAAGTTCTTTTCTTTAAGGATGTTCAGTATTGGCCCCCACTCTCTTCTGTCTTGTAGGGTTTCTGCAGAGAGATCTGCTGTCAGTCTGACAGGCTTCCCTTTGGGTAACCTGACCTTTCTTTCTGGCTGCCGTAGTATATTTTCCTTCATTTCAACACTGGTGAATCTGATGATTATGTGCCTTGGGGTTGCTCATCTTGAGGAATATCTTTGTGGTGTTCTCTGTATTTCCTGGACTTGAATGTTGGCCTGCCTTGCTAGGTTGGGGAAGTTCTGCTGGATAATATCCTGAAGAGTGTTTTCTAGCTTGGATTCATTCTCTCTATCACATTCAGTTACACCTTTCAAACGCAGATTAGGTCTTTTCACATAATCCCATATTTTTTGGAGGCTTTGTTCATTTCTTTTTACTCTTTTTTGTCTAATCTTGCCTTCTCATTTTATTTCATTGAGTTGATCTTCAGTCTCTGGTATCCTTTCTTCTGCTTGATCGATTCAGCTATTGAAACTTGTGTATGCTTCGCCAAGTTCTCATGTTGTGTTTTTCAGCTCCATCAATTCATTTATATTACTCTCTAAGCTGTTTATTCTCGTTAGCATTTCATCAAACCTTTTTTCAAGGTTTTTAAGTTTCTTTGCATTGGTTTAGAACATGATCTTTTAGCTCAGAGAAGTTTTTTATTATCCACCTTCTGAAGCCTGTTTCTGTCAATGCATCAGACTCATTCTCCATCCAGCCTCATTTCCTTGCTGGTGAGGAGTTGTGATCCCTGGAGGAGGAGGAGAGGCATTCTGGTTTTGGGTATTTTCATACTTTTTGTGCTGGTTTCTTCTCATCTTTGTGGATTTATCTACCTGTGGTCATTGTAGTTGGTGACTCTCAGATGGGGTCTCTGAATGGACATCCTTTTTGTTGCTGATGAAGTTATTTCTTTCTTAGTTTTCCTTCTAACAATCATGCCCCACCCTGCTGTAGGACTGTGGGAGGTCCACTCCAGACCCTACTTGCCTGGGGATCACCTGCAGTGGCTGTAGAACAGTAAGGGTTGCTGCCAGTTTCTTCTTCTGTTATCTTTGTCCCAGAAGGACACTCGCCAGATGTCAGCCTTAGCTCTCCTTTATGAGGTGTCTCTTTAGTTATATGGGGGTCTGGGAGCTGCTTGAGGAGACAGTGTGTCCCTTACAGGAGCTCAAGTGCTGAGCTGTGAGCTCCGTTGTTCTGTTCAGAGCTGCTGGGCAGGATGTTTAAGTCTGCTGCAGCAGAACTCATAACTACTTTTTGTTCCCAGGTACTCTGTCCCGGGAAGGTGGGGCTTTCTTTATAAGTTCCTGTCATTCTGCTGCCTTTTTTCAGAGAGGCCCTGCCCAGCGAGAAGGGATCCTAGTCACAATCTGCCAGCAGAGGCATTACTGAGCTGCTGTGGGCTCTGCCCAGCTGCTGTGTGAACTTCCTTGCAGTTTTGTTTATAGAGGCATAGTTAGAACTGCCTCGGTAATGGCAGACTGCCTAGGTAATGGCGGACTGCCTCAGTAATGGCAGATTGCCTCGGTAATGGTGGACTGCCTCAGTAATGGTGGACTGCCTCGGTAGTGGTAGACTGCCTTGGTAATGGCAGACATCCTTCCCTCCACACAGCTGGACCATCCTGAGTCCAGCTGTGCTTGCTGTGAGACTCTCAATCCAGAGCGTTTCAGATTGCTGGTCTTTGTGGGGGTGGGACCAGCCGAGCCAGATCACCTGGCTCCCTGTTTCAGCCCCTTTTTTAGAATTGAATGGGCAACTCTGTCTCCCAGGCATCTAGTCACCAGTTGAAATGGCACCCGGATTTGTGAGAGTTTTTGTGCGGAGACCTACTGCACCAGCTGAAACAGCAGTGCTGGAGACTCATGGCGCTTTTCTACCCAGGAACCTCCTGGTCTGTGGGCAGTAAAAATTCATTTGGCAATGCGGTGATCACTCACCCTCTGCATTTTTGCTGGGAACAGCAATCCAGAGCTATTCCTATTTGGCCATCTTTGATCAGTCTACATATGGATTTTTATACTTAAGAGCAGGACACCTGAGGTCATAGCTACTACAGATAGGAGCCATGTCTTTGAACTCACAGTACCAGATATTGGGCAGTCACTCAAATGTGCTATCAAGAGTAGCTGGGATAAAGTTATAGCATCAATCTTCATCTTTCCCCAACAATCAAGTGGGTTTGTTATCCCATCTTGAAAGCAATCTAGAAGTGTAATTTTATGAAGCAAAAACTCACATGGTATAAATCTGAATCACAGGTGGTATCAGATACATGGGCTGCTTGATACAGATGAACACTCTCAATGCATCAGAACAGCCCGTTTTTGATTCAGCTGTGCTAAGGAGGACAGAGATTACAGATTTTTAATCCCCTCTACTTGAGAAATGATAACCAAAACTAGATTACTCTCTGTTCACTTCTTGGAGATCACTGAAGAAAAGAGAAATCATCATGGTAAAAGAGAGAGAGAAGGGAGGGAGGGAGGGGGAAGGGGAGGGTAGATCAAGATAATTCTTATTCTATGTAATCTGTTTCTGGATGGAGATGAGCATTTTCCCAAGTAACTAACCAACCAGTTTGATACACAAAATGGTCAAGTCCACATTTGCAGGGATAGGAAAACAGAACTTTATTTTTTTAAAAATCACCATATGATTCAAATAATTCTCTAGTCATAAAAGTTATAACTAGAGAGTTAATCAAAATATGATCTTTCTAAAAATATTTTATTGCTTCTAAAAATGAGATGATTTTGCTGCTTCTTTCTCTCTAAAGTTCTTTATAGCACACACATTTGCCATTTCCTTGGATATTTTGAGCTTACTAGTAATGTTTCAGTTCATATTTTCTATGAGCCAAAAGTGCCAGATTTCTGAGCTTTGAAAATTGTGAATGAAGACCTGATGTCACATTTCTGAAACATCAGGGTTTAAAAAATTGATTTTTTTCCATTAATGTCCCATAAATTATATTAAATCCAAACTCCCTTGGCTATTTCCAGATTTTGATGTTATAAAAACACTATGTATCTGGCTTTCATTATTAAATGAATACTTGATTCATATGACATGTATGAGAAAAAAGAAAGAGCTTTAAGATAAATTTATATTGAAAGAAAAAATATATATATATATACATAATATTATTGGGCCAGGCACAGTGGCTCACACCTGTAATCCCAGCACTTTGGGAGGCCAAGGTGGGTGGATCACGAGGTCAGGGGTTCAAGACCATCCTGGCCAGTATGGTGAAACACTGTCTCTACTAAAAATACAAAAATTAGCCAGGTGTGCTCGTGGGCACCTGTAATTCCAGCCACTCAGTAGGCTGAGGCAGAGAACTGCTTGAACCCGGGAGGCAGAAGTTGCAGTGAGCCAAGATCACGCCACTACACTCCAGCCTGGGCAACAGAGAGAGACTCCATCTCAAACAAACAAAAAAATTTCAAGGAAGCAATTTAACCTTCTATTACAAACCACATTAACTACTTTACCTATGAATGTCACAAATACACACTTTTTTCAGGTCTTGGTACTTTTATGTGTGTAAAGGCACAAAGGAAATAATGTAGTAGTTAAGTGTTAGGACTAAGAGATGGAGAAACTTGTTCATTGAGCAATTATCTGATCGTGGTCAAATTACTTAAGCTGGTGAGGAGAAAGAAAGGGGGGTAAGGGTTGAAAAACTACCTATTGGGTATAAGGTTCACTCTTCAGGTGATGGGTGCACCAAAAACTCAAACTTCACCATTACACAATACATCCATGTAACAAACTTGCACATGTACCCCCTGAATCTATATAAATAAATATTTAAAAAATTACTTGGCCTCTTTGTGCTCAGTATCCTTATCTGTTAAATGTCACAATAAAGTGACACACCTCTTTATGAGGATCAAATAAGAAAACGCATATAAAGAACTTAGTCTGTTGCTTGTACATAAGAAACATTAACATACAGTTATTACTGAGGAAGTTGAAAATGAGTTTTTATACAGTATTAAAACAACTGTGTCTTTTAGATCAAGCTGTCAAGGTTATGGCAAAGCTAATTTGCAAAGAGAATAATTCAGACCAAAAAAGGAAATACTTCAAAGGAAAAATCCAGAGGACTTGAAGCCAAAATGAAGAAATACCAAGATTCAATATTCTTTTCCCTCATTCCCTCATTCTTTCTCTCTGCTGATTACTTTTTGTCTTCTTTTCCCTTCGCTTCCAATGAGATACTGTTCTCTGGGTCTCCTCCTAGAACTCAGATGATTTTTTTTTTCTTTCACTCCTGAAATGTGTATGATCAAGTTTTTGCCCTGAACATTTTCACTTCTCTTTCTCAACTATCTCATTCCTTTGAACAATCTGTTCAATCCCCTGTCTTCACTTGATACTTCCATAGAAATGGTCTTCGAATCTGAAATCCAGGCCAAGTTCTCTCCTTTACATTTCAGCTGTGTATTTCCAGCTGCTTCCTGAAGCTGTGCACCTGTCCCATCTGCCCTTCACACTCAATATATTTGCCCCCTTTTCTCTTCAACCAGCTCCTCCTCTTGACTTCTCCATTTTACTATTATTTTAGCCATCTTTCTGGGTATCAAGACTTAAAATTCTGGCATCACCTCTGAATTAGTTTGTTCTCACATCGCTCTAAAGAAGTGCCTGAGTAATTTATAAGAAAAGAAGTTTAATTGGTTTTTGTTTCTGCAGGCTGTACAGAAAGCATGGTGGCATCTGCTTCTGGGGAGGCCTCAGGGGGCTTTTACTCATAGTGGGAGGCAAAGTGGCAGCAGGTACTTCATATGGTGAAAGCAGGCACGAGAGAGACAGCAAGGTGCCATGCAGTTTTAAACAGCCAGATCTCCCAAGAAGTCACTATCAAGAGGGCAGCACCAAGAGGATGGTGCTAAACCATTCATGAGAAATCCACCCCCATGATCCAGTCACCTCCCACCAAGCCCTGCCTCCATTACTGGGGATTACAATTCAACATGAGATTTGAGTAGGGACACATTCAAACTACAACCTCTCATTTTTTTCTCTTATTCTCCATCTCCAAGTTTTAGCTAAGTTCTACAAATTTCAATTCTGCAATATATTTCTAAGTAATTCTCACCTCTGTTAACACTTCCTCTGTACTTTAGTCCCTATCACCCATGACCTATGGTATTAGAAAGGCCTCCCATGGGTCTCTCTGCCCTCAGAATATCCTCTGGTCCTAATCCACTTTACAGTATACTCTTCCTGCTCACAATTCTGAATAAACTACTTACCTGCTCAAAAACTTTCGTTAGCTCTCCACTATCTATTATAGAGTCAACCCCTTTTCTCTGCCATTCTCCAGCTCCGATGACATGACCCATATCCAACATTTTTTTCTGCCTACTCTTCTTAATGACTCCTCTACTTCAGCCCAATTGAATCATATGCTCATTCCAATCCACACCCTGAAATTTCTAATATCACAATTTGTTAATGCTTTCTGTCTTGAATTTCTTTCCTCATCTCTGAAGAGATCCTTATTTCCATCACATGTGCAGTAATCTGTCACCCCCTCTGACTTTATCAAACCATCCATAATTCTTTTGCAATACTCTTCATTTTATACTTTCTATTCTAATTATTTGGGTATGTCTCATATTCCATATGAATTTCAAGTCAGTAAGGACAGGATCTGTAAATGATCCATCCATTTTGTATCCACCATTATCACTAGCACAGGCTTTCCATATACTACATCATCAACAATCTTTTTTCATTTTCAAAATAGTTATGAAAAGTGCTTCTTAACTTCGATCCAGTTAGCATAAATTTAATTGGCAATTCAGGATCCTATTCACCTAAATGAGGGTAGAGCATCACTGGATTATTGTATGGTCCTTTCACAGTCTACTGAGAATTACTGTAAAATAAGCAGAGAGACATTGCCACAAAAGTGCATTCAACAAAACCCACAGACACAAGCACAATCTTGGTGGCAAGATGAGAACAATCGAGGAAATCCCACAATTATCCTTGCAAAAATCTCTCTTCACAGCGCTCAGCTCTAAATGCAGCTATATTAATTGGTAGCATTGAAAAAATTAGTTTGGAAAAATCCCTCTGAAGCTTGTTGATTTTAGCTTTCTGTGATGCTGTTAGGTTTTAGCCCTTAATTAAATTTATGTGCTGATACATTAAATCATTTTCATTTCTGTTTAACCCTCTATTCGAGGAGGTTTTGTTCCAATATTATATGAAAACCTATCTGGATCACAAAGCAAAAGATTGTAGTTTTTCTGCCTTTCTAGTTGCCCTTGTAGAATTAGAATTAGAAGTCTATATAAGAAATCCCAAATGGAGAAATTAAAATGCAGTTGTTCCTAGGAATCTCACCATGCCTGAAGCGCTGAACTCCAATTCCTGTGTTTTGATGAACTACATTACAAATTAGCCCAATCATCTCACCATCATATTTGCAGGTTTTATTTCTTCTTTGGAACTTAGAGAGATTAAAAATAAATTTTAGTTTATTCTAACATAGTTTCGAAATTTACTGCTTCTCTTTCCTCCACATCTGACACTCAACCAAGCCAAAGGCAGAGTACTCCCTCCCTGGTGATGTCCCTGCTCATCCATCACGCCTTGCTGATGCAATCCAGTGCCATAAGCTGTCTTCAGGGAGCATGGGTGGCCAACAGACATGAGCCCATGAGTGAATGGAAGAATTGTGTAAGACTCTGTCTTGTGTAGGAAAAGTGCAAGGGCATGTTTGCCAGATCTCCTGGATGCTTTGTGTGGATAGTTTTCATCTCCTCTTCAAATAGAAGAAGTTCATCCTTTAAACATTTATTTTCACAATTTTTCTTGTTTCTTTTGTCTGTTTTACATGTAAGCCTAATTTATGTGTACCTTTTAGGACTGTGGTTAAAAGCTTCTCCCAAAAGAATTCTAGGTTCATACTAGGGAAGTAGATACATAATAAAAAATTATCCAAAAAGCCTGGTTACCTTCTTTTTCCCAGTATACACACGTTCTATTAGCAAAGAAATTAAGCTAGACCCAAAATAATCTTCAATTTTGTTTACCTAATTACTCAATTTCTATTTTAAATTTCCTAGTAAAAAACTTCATCTTAATGTGTATTCTGTTGTATTTCTAACATATTAGCATGTCTATACATTATTTATTTGTAGATTTCACTTTCAAATTTCCCATTTTGATTATATAAAAATTAAATGGTATTTAGAGAGGGTATTTGATAATACAAGCTTTTACCTGCACATTTGGTAGGTGTTAACTTTGTTATTGTTTGAGTTTTCTTTTAATAGGCTGTTAGCTATGCAGCTGGGAGCCCTAGCAGATGCAATTTCTCCTTCAGTAAGGACAAAAAGCAGCTAGATGCTCCACAGAAGCATTGGAAAGGTCATCCAAAGCATATTTTAAGAGCTTCTATTAGTTTTGCAGGTTTCTGTCACACTGAACCTCATGCTTGGAAATGAAAAATAAGAGATTTTTGTTTTACTTGTCAAAGGACTCCCTCCTCTGATATGCACAGTAGCAATAACGGATAGGTCAATTTGCATGAGGAGCCAATGATTTTCTGTAATAGAAAGTACCACAGTCCTATTTCCTATCACCAACTTTCTCTTCCTAAAAGTCAAGGTAGATTTAGATGGACTCATGAGGCAATGATGAATGACAAGACTCCTAAAATGGGGTTAAAACAAAGGTCGAGAGGGAAGGGAGTGAGCAAGTCCTGGACTGAATCAGGGCATCATCTTCGCATCTCAAGGTGTGGTAGGCATGAGAATACACCTGGTGGGCTTCCACCCACAAGAAGTGTGTTTGACTGAGGCCCCAGCCACCACTCCCTGAAACCTATCCTTGCATCTGCACCAAGGCCACACCTACCATAGGCTGCTTCCTGCCAATGACCTGTCTCTGGGAGACTTGAGACTTCTTTTGGCTGACTTTGGCTCAAGAACTCCCCTAAAGTTTTACCAAACCTTTCTCAGACCATATAGAAATCTAGGAGGCATGCAGCCAACTTACTTTCTCTCTCTCTCTCGCCTTCACTTGAAGTCAGACTAGCATCACATTCTGATGACTGGCTAAACTCTTCCTACTTCTTTCACACGCAGGCATTTCCCCCTAATAAAATCTTTGCCTGTTTCATTCCATCTTGTCATCTCCTTCTTAGAGGACTCAAACTAACATGCACAGTGTAAGTGCTGAACCTGTCTTGACCTACTTCTTTGAGTCACTTGTATCTCAGGAACTATTGTATCTTGTCCAACTGCCAACATCCAACCATTGGTGACTTAACAAAAGTAACAATTTCATACAGTTCAACCTTATAGTAGCACAGAATGCTGACAGGATTGAAACCCTGGAGGTTCGGTTCTCTAAAGAACAGTTTCTTTGAGACTGAAATAAGAATCTACATTCCCTTTCCTGAGAGGGCTGAATCTGGGACAGTTAGCCCAGTTCTTCAGCTCAGGATAGCTTTCACCCAGCAAATACGATGCTTTCCATTGCCCATGTTTCCCTCAAGAGACAGCTTGGCTGCTTCATCAGCCTTACCGGCTTATTTCCACTGGAGCCCTGCTCATCGTCATAACTTACCTATAAGAAGATGGGCATCAAAACTCATCGTGATTATCTACTGTAGGTAGCCTTTGCCCCCATGGAAATGCCTTGTCTCAGGAATTGATAGGACTTTGAACTTCAAGTCACCAATAAGTTTGTGGGGAATTCTTTTTAAAATCAGAGGTACCTTAGAAAGTGGGGGAGTCCACCTTTCCAGAACCAGGCAGGATCAATTCAGAACTCAGAATGACTGCTGCACAGGGGACTCCACACCACCTTTCTTGTTTCCAACACGGCCCAGGAAGGCAGCTTCTACTCAGGAGACAGGAACCCTCTGCCACAGCTGGCACGCTGAGCCAGGAATAAATCAGATAATTCTCTTCCACTTTCCAGACCACTGAAAACAGGGACTCACAGGAGTGAGTCCCTGTTTTCAGTGGTCTGGAAATTGGAGGGCAATATACTGGACTTCTTGCTCCTATTAGCAATGGTATTCCACTCTGGCTTGACTAGGGCATGCAACTTGCCCCTGAGATTCAGTACGCCAACTACACATAGTAAAAATGTTAATAGTAAAAATTTACCTTTCAATGTAGGAATTTTTCCAATTATTAAACCTAATTCAAATTGTAATTAAAGTACAAAAGTTTTGCTATTCAAAAATCTTTGTTTCTGAAAATTTAGCTTTTAAAACTAAGTAACCACATAACTTTTATTCTCAAATGCTAAGAGAAAGGTCTTGCTTTTTCTCCAACAATTTCCCTTTTACTAAAGAAGAAAATTAACTTTACAAGCAATTAATTTGAGCGCTTTAATATAAGAAAAATAGCCTCCATTTACTGAGCCCTTACTATCTGCTAAAATTAAGTTAGGAACTACTGAATACTTGAGTTCTGCTGCTGGTACTGATTCAATGCTATGAAATGAATTGAATAATCACTATTGCTTTCTGTATACCATATTTCATATGTTTCTTCCATGCATATTGTATATTTCTTCTTTGCAACTTGAAACATTAGCATATTTTGTATTGGACTTTACATAAACATATCGCTAATTTATTATAACCCTTTCACGAACATTACTTTTCCATTTTGTGGACAATATGTTTAACCCTTCCTTATGTTTAGACACTTAGATTGTTTAACTTTTTGCCTCAATTGAACATACCATCATTCTCAAACATGTAATTACTTGGTTAAAGATTACAGAAGTCTCCCCTTATCCACAAGAGACAGGTGGATGCTTGAAACCAGTGGGTGCTTAAAACCAGATATAGTACTGAACCCCATACATACTGTTTTTTGCTGCACATACATACATATGATAAAGTTTTATTTATCAATTAGGCACAGTAAAAGATTAACAACTAATAAAATAGAACAATTATAATTATATGCCAGCATCATTACTCGTAGCACTTTGAAACCATTATTAAATAAAATAAAGATTATTTGAACACACCACAACAGTCAATCTGATACCAAGACAGCTACTACGTAACTAACGAGTAGCATATACAGGGTGAACACGCTAGACCAAGGGATTATTCACATCCCAGGTGGGACAGAATGGGATGGCAGAGATTTAATCATGCTTCTCAGAAGGCACACAATTCATAAAACATGAATTTTTTATTTCTGGAATTTTCCATTTAATATTTTCAGATCGTGGTTGACCAAGGGTAACTGAAACCACAGAAAGTAAAACCTTGGATAAAGGAGGGAATGTATTAACATTTTTAGACTCAATAAGCATCTTCAAATTTATTTTACATTTTATCAGCTAAATATGAATGTTTCCATTGGAGACCTTGAATAATATGGAAGAAAGATGTGGAAGATCATAAGATATTCTTCAGATAAACATCTTTTCTAATGTGAAGTAAAAAATGGTATTTCATTTAAATTTGCCTTACCATACCAATAATATTTGGTACTTTTCACCAATTTTGTTAAATAACCTATATCTTTACCCTTTAAAGTAACTCCAGAGTTCTTACTTTCAAATGCTCAAAAGTCATCTCTGTAATCTTCTTGAAATTTTTCATCAGTTACTTCAAATAGACGTAAATAGGACTGTTATCCATTCTATATCAATTATCCCTTTGCCTCAGTTTAGTTGCTGTTGTGGATTTTACATTAATATATGAACCAGGATATTTACATAGTTTTCCCTCTCTTTCTGTTCATGTGTGTGTGAGAAAGAGAGAAAGAGGCTAATCTTCAATCCTCTCTCAAATCATAAGAATCACCGACATGTCACAATCATAAATAACCCATAACTAAATTCATTCTCTTTCTCAAATTACATTATCCTCGTTACTTCGCAAATTTTCCATTTTGTCCTAAAAGTTTCTTGCAATATTATCATGAATTATATGGTAAAAATCTCCAATATTAAAAATTAACAAACCATTTGATTCAAGTTGATTGCTAAATATTTTCTCTCTGATGATATATAGCTTGGTTTAGATAATTTGATATATATATTTTTTTAAGGTTAACTAACTAAATTCATTCTCTCCAGATTGTGGATTGGAAGTTGGATGAAACACTATAAATAAATGTGGAAAAATAATTGTGCCAAATTTCAATCTCAATCAGTCTCCATCAAAACTTTATCCTTTTGCTGTTTCAATATATTTGTGTGCTTTTTTAAGTTGTTTATTTATTTTAAAGTCTCAATGGGCTTCCTGGATGCCAAATCACTTTAAAAATTTTTGATGATACAAACTAAAATGAATTAAAAACACCTGGAATTAATGTTCTCTAAAATATATGTGTTTTTAAAGTTTAGAGAAAGAAGGTGGGAAGAGGTGCTTGGCAGCATGTTTGGGTTTTAGTAAATCTGAAATTTTTGAAAAATTGTTCCAGATGTTGATGAACCCCCTGGTTCCCCTAAGTTTCACCCAAACCTGCTATAAATAAAGATAATTATAAACAGCAATAAACTAGGGTAAGGCAGTGTGTAATGGATGCCATAGGAATCATAATTAATTTGAATTAACTAGGAACTGAATTTAACCACAGATCATACGGATGTGGATGGGTTGTAAATACCATGAAGAAAAGTTTAGTTTTATGTGCACTTACATAGATGAAATAGGAAAATAAAAACAACTATTTCACACATAAAAACCTGACAGCATCCTGGCATTTTATCCTGGCATTCAGAAGCTCTCATTATCTAGCCCAGTGGTTCTTCAGACAGGGTGATAAATCTCCCATGGAGGATGTTTGGAAACTTGTGAGACATTTTTTGTTGTCACAATGACTGGGAAGAGCTACTGCCTTTTATTACCCAGTGGCCAAGGATGATTAACATCCTAAAATTCCCATAAAATGAGGAAATATTCACCCAAGTAACCATGGTGTCCCCACCAATCTCACCAGCCCTCTCTGACCCCTAAATTCTTATCTTACCAACTTTCCTGACATCCCCCACAAATCACAGGCATCTTGTCTTTGTGTTTTTCCTCTACTCTTTGCTTCTCGGATTCTTTTTACCTCTCCTCTTCAATAATCCACATCTAATTTTAACTTCCAGAAAGACTTTTTCACTTCAGGTCTTTCCTCTGAAAGACTGACCTCCACAGTAAACTTTTTATCTTCTCCTGAGGTCTTCCAATAGCCTCATCCTCATTATTTCATATTTCCTGATTACATCTAATACAGGGTAGTTTGTGTACACAAAAACTGCTTAATTAACTACTGCTGAACTTTTTATCAAGATTTGAACTTGTACAGCCTTAGCAATAGTTTGACTTTTTTATTTAGCTTTATTGAAAGAACTCTGCCATGTGTGTTTATTATATGCACACATGTATGTCTGATGATATAGATATAAATATAGACACAGAGACAGATATAGATTACATACATTCCTATAAACAAACCATTGCCCTCTCATTTAAGGATGGCATTGTTTGAGTAGAATTTGTCCTCTTGATTTATTCCTTTGATAATCATGTACCTCTGATTCTCATGGTTTTAATTCTTACTAGTTACACTACAACAGTAGAGAATCTTTAGAATCTTAAAGTGCAGCCAGGAACAGTTGACTTGGAAAAATATAATCTAATACCTCTGAGAGGAAATAATTCCCACAGACATTTGCTGGAAGATATGAACTATACATCTGGACTGTAGTAATGCTTCAGAATGACTAAGGAGAGTTTCAACTTTCAAGCCAGTGAGAGCTGTACTAGAAAGTAAGCTTTCAAATAGCCCTTCGCTGGTTTCATGGAACGAGACTTAAGGGCTCAGATAAAAAATGAGTAACTGCTACTTTAATTTAGGGCTGATACCACTTTATGGTGATGACTTGTAAACGAAGTCTTTGTCTCAAGAACATGTGACTTTTGAATGACCTTGTCCCTATCACTGGAGGCTTCCTGCTCCTCTGGACCCTTGCCAAAGTACCCCCTTCCAGTGTAGCAGCTGTCACCAAGAGCAGCCCACAGTCCACCTCAGCCTCATCCCACTTACAGCCCTCGAGTGGGCACAGAATTGAAAGCTCAAAAGATTAAAGATTTCATTTCAGAACACAAAAGGGAAGAAGTCTACTTTCTGTGGACAATTAAGTCTACTAGTAACACTTTCTTCATTCTCTATGCGAAATAACTGACTAATAACATGAAAATTTATAGTAATATAACAATCTTTTATTAATAAAAAATGCCAAAAATATCATGATTAACACTATTGCTTTCTCTGACTATGAAAGCATCACATTATTTTAAAATAAGAAATGCACTAAGATAGCAAAATAATTTGGAAATTACTTCTAATTCTACCATGTACACATTATCACTGAATATTTTGGTAAACATTCATCCAGAGTTTATATTAATACACACACACACACACACACACACACTCTCTCTCTCTCAATCCAAAATAGTATTATAAAACACATACACTGCCTATGATTTAGTTTATTACTTACTATGTTACGGGCATGTTTCCATGCCAAACACAACCCTATTCACCATAGAAAAGACAAGGAATCAACCTCTCATATCTAGGTACCAATGTAGGTACCCATCAACAGTTAATTCAATAAAGAAAATGTGGTACATCACCATGGAATATACAGCCGTAAAGAAGAACAAAATCATATCCTTTATAGCAACATGGATGCAACCGGAGGCCATCTTCCTAAGCACATCAACACAGGAACAAAAAAAAACAAATACCACATGTTCTCACTTATAAGTGAGAGCTAAACATTAAGTACACAGGGAAAAAAAGATGAAATCAATGGACAATGGGGAATACTGGAGAGAAAAGAGAACAAGGGGGTTGAAGGCTGAGGTACTGCCTACTGGGTGCTGTGCTCCCTACCTGGTTGATGGGATCATCTACACCTCAAACCTCAGCATCACACAGTATTCCCATGTGACATACCTGCACATGTACTCTCTGAATCTCAAACAGAAGTTGTAATTATTAAAGACAAAAAAGAGAAAAAGTTCTCAAAAGAGTATCAATTCACCATGACTTTAGGGTAAAATAAAAATTTCTACAAGGGTGAGTGGCTGCACCTTTGAACTGTCAATCTTAAATAGGCCGTCATTTGTAGTAATAGTTGGAGCTATTTCAATGAAGGCAAAATCAATAATTTACTTGTAATTAAATTGTGTCTTTTTTTTAAAAAAAAAAAGCAAAACCCTCTTAGTTTATAACATATGCTGAGATTAAACAAAAGAGGTTATTTTAGCAATTCTCTTTAGTGTAGTTTTGATAATATTAACAACATAACAGGAAATCTGAGATTCAACTGTTTCATTGCAAAGACATAAAATAGTCTATCATGGTGAAGCATTTTAAAGTATAACTTTTACAGAAATAGAGAAAGACAGAACAGGAAAAGCAAGCAGAAATATATACATAGGACCCCAAACCACAAGACATGAGGCCATTCCTTCAGGTCTAATAGAAAGCCAAGGGCTGAGAGTATGTGATACAGCATCAGGAACTGGAACAATCACACAACCACTCAATCTGCCATTTGCATGAGAGTCCAGCAGGGGACTGTCTCTGGGAAACACCTATGTGTGCACTCTGCGACAAGTATTGACAAGAGAGGAGAACCACATTTTAGGGACCACAACACTCTGCTTCCTGTTTAAGCTCTACTTAATGTTTAGAGCCACGAGGAACTTATTTAGAAAAGGAAAAGAAAATAGCTGTTGTTGGAAAAGCAGGTATTGAATAAATTGTTTTTTGAACTCTAGACTGTGAGAACAGCCCCAGAAACGTTATTTTATTTGCTTTCAACAATCCAGCATTAACATAGCATGAATCATAATGTGGTAATGTAATATAACACAACAAAACATAACATAGCATAACATAACATGGTAGAGAACCCAAATTCCTGTGATTGCCAATTAAGACTCCTTGCTAAATGAAAACTAAATCATCAGCCCCTACACAAACTTGGCTCCACAGTTGAGCAATTCGTTACCCTCTTTGGATCTTAACTCTCTTGCCTACAAAACTAGGGAGTCAGACATCTAAGGAATCCTCCAATTACATAATTGTCCAATTCTATAATTCCTAGAAATATTCAAATCAAGCAAAATTGGAAACTTTTTTTTTCCCTCACAGAATTACTTGAAAGGAAACGTGTTTTCCTCATAGCTCCTGGAACTAGACTTTGTCCCAGCTCCATCCTCTGCCCCTCAGGCACAGCAGCTGCAAAAGCTGCAGAAAGTGGCTCACTTCCAAACAGCTCTTTTCCTTCTAGCACAGGGGTGAGACTATTCAAGAGCATCTGGAAAGTCTGGTTAGTGTTGCAGTCGCTTCCCAGGGTCTCATGTTGCTTCCTCGCAGCAGCTAATGATACCCACAAAATAAGCATCCAAGATGTCTTCCCCCAGTTCACGTTCTCTGATTTACCTGCCCTAAGGGTGTGACAGAGAAATGCCTGCCCTAGGATTTAAGTGGCAGGTGACAATTAGTACTGCTATCTGCCACATATACATCTTCAAGCACCTAAAAACCAATGCCCAACTCTAACTCTGGAAGAAAGTTTCAAGGCTAACATTTCCTTTAAGAAATCAGCAAATATTTGGTTAGCAGTTGGATTATAAACATATATGTAAAGTTATATCTGCATCCTCATGCTTAGTGACTTGTAATGTTTAGCCAGGCCAGTCTCTTACAATCTTTGTGTAGACTACTGAAAATCGAAAGATGGTTGTCTTAGAAATAATTCAGTCACTGTGCAGCTAAAGGGAATAAAAAAGCAACGTACTGAAATATTTGAAAAATGTATTTTACTGCTTTGGAAAAAAGTTAGATCAACACTGTCCCACATATTTAAATCTATCCAGAAAATTAAGGGAAGGCCTGTTAGACCCAAAAAGCACTTCCTACTGGCTTTCTCATTATTTCTGCAAAGGTATTTGCTTTCTCCTCTAGACTCTACCCATGACATACCTTACGTCCTTCTCTCATTGGTAAAAAAACATAAAAAAGGATTTTGTCAATGCATCCACTAAGAAGTACAAATGACTGAGAAGTTGCAAATGTCCTCTTCTCATAAACTATTTTGTCTCAACACAGAACAAACCCATAACCAATGGGATGAAAGGCAAATCACAGAATGTTAGGCTGCAACCAATCAGAAACAGAGATTTTCAGGGAAGGGAACACTCCCAGGAGTTAACAAATAATAATGTTGTAACTGCCTGCCTCTCCACAGAATAAAATGTCTTTATTTTTGGTACCAATAGTGTTCTCTTTTCACTACTAAACAAGGAAAACAGGTGACAGTGACAGAACTAACTTTAAAACCTCAAAGTAGTATCACTTCACTGCTAATGTTCAACAAGTTTTGAGCACAGTAGATCTTAAAGTAAAAATGTTGAGAGGAAAAAGAGAAATCCGAGTTTACCTACTATACCAACCATCCAGGGCCACTGGGAAATCTACTGAGTTTTTAAACTTCCAGACTATAATATACGTGAAGAATGTAATGATAATTAAATTGCACTAGTCACCTATTTGATTTAATTGAATATAATGACCAAAAGTTATTTTAGTACAAGCATTTTCAGAATGACTCTTTCAAGTAAACAATTGCCAAGCACCTCAGTATTAAACTGGTGTGAGGTCTGGTTTCCATAGAGCAGCAAATAAACAATACAAATGAACACAACTACAAGGTCATATGTCAGTTTATTTTCTGAGGGAAATAATTAAATTGAACAATCTGAAGGAAGTAGCTCTATGTTTGTTATTTATAGTTTTCTTTAGGTCATTTTTCCTGAATCTCATAAGGAGCTTTTCATGTTTTCTAGTGCATTAGAGGAAAATAAAATATTACTTATTTGTAAAGAAACAGAATGTACCAAATACCATAATTTTCCTTCACATGTTTTATCTGAATTTTTCATCTTATTTTCATAACCATTTATAAAAACATTTGCCCATGTGCCAATGCTCTCACATCTGAATTTATCCCTTTCAAACAATGCTTTTATTACTTACAACCAGTACAATAAAGTGACTTATGTTAAAGGCATTGTACTTCAATTTTCTTTTTTAAAAAATTCATTAAAAATTGCAAACTTAATTTTTATAAACTGATAGTATTGACTCACATTATCATATGAGAGATATTTTCCCCAGGGGAGGAAAAGAACCTTAGACCCAAGATATCTAAAGTCTTTTAGATCAAGAAACACATTTTCTTAAGAATGCAGCAAACCGTTATTATTTTATATGGAATAATTTTTGTCATCTAACATTGTAATTCTAATACTATACAACAGTTAAGTACTAGAAATTTTAATGAATGCTGAGGATGGCTAAGGAAAGAAAAACTTTGTTTAAACAAAATAGAGCAAGCTTTAGGGTTAAAAAATACATATTCCCAACAGCTTCCAACACCTATCTCTTTTTTTCAACTTTCTGGCCTTCTTCCATACAGCTTTCTCACAGATGGTGAGGCCATAGGGAAAATAGAAGGCTTTGGTTTTGCATTTCCAAGAGAGATGAACTCAGGTTAAAATTTCTCCCTCTCATGCTTCATTACTTACAGTGATGTTGTCTGACCGCAGAGTTAATTTATAAGCCCATAAGAGGAAAAGCGCTGAGTTTAAAAATTTATGTAATAAAGTAGACTAGAGAAAATAGTAATAGAGAAGATGAAATCAGCATGGCTGGTAGAAATGAGAATCATTTAACTACTCCCTAACACATCTAATATCTAACGCAACTACCAGATTACTAAAACAACATGATGACCCTGGCAGAAGCTTTATCAAGTGTACAGATTGAATAATTTAAATGGATAGAAGTACAATCTGGGATTTGCTTTAACTAAAAAAAAGTATATAGTTAAGACAAGAAGAAATGCACTCATATATTAAGCAAATCTGATCTATTCTGGACATAATTATTCTAATTATTTTTCATTTCTAAAGCAATTCTAAAACAGTACAAAGTCTGAATGAATTTGTTCATTTATTACAAACAAAAACAGGTTAGGCACTATGGCAGACATTAGACTATTCTCTGCTTTATAACTGCATATCCTTCCCTCACTGAAGTTTAGCATGCTATGTGACTAGCTCTGGAAAATCAGTTGCTAATAGAAGTTACTCTCTAGCTTTTCCCATCTGTTAGGATGGAACCTCTATTAATATTGGTTTCTAAGTGACTAAAATAAGTTTCCCCATTACTGCCATCAAATTGCATTGAGCACGGGCAAGAAATAAACCTTCGTTGTTCTAAGCTATGGAGATGTGAGGGCTGTTTCTTACTGCAACATAACTTGACGTTTATCAATCACTACAGAAAAAAAGTTTTTTTTTTTTTTGAGATGGAACCTCACTCTATTGCCCAGGCTGGAGTGCAGCGACTCAATCTCAGCTCACCATACCATCCACCTCCTGGGTTCAAGCGATTCTCCTGCCTCAGCCTCCCAAGTAGCTGGGACTACCGGCATGTGCTACTATGCCCAGCTAATTTCTGTATTTTTAATAGACTCGGGGTTTCACTGTGTTGGCCAGGCTGGTCTTGAACTCCTGATCTTGTGATCTGCCTGCCTCAGCCTCCCAAAGTGCTCAAATTGTAGGTGTGAACCACGGTGCCCAGCCTTACAAAAAAAAATTTTTTTATTGCATTTTACATTTTGTGGTACATGTGAAGAACATACAAGATTGTTGTATAGGTACGCACATAGCAGTGTGATTTGCTGCCTTTCTCCCCATCATCTATATCTGGCATTTCTCCTCTTAGATAAGAAAATTTTCTCTGAAGCACATCAATATAGTACAGTGGTATAATGGTAGTAGTAATAACTGTTATCTGTTAAGACTAATTCTTTTTAAAACTGGTACTCTGGGGCCGGGCGCGGTGGCTCACACCTGTAATCCCAGCACTATGGGAGGCCGAGGTGGGTGGATCACGAGGTCAACAGATCGAGACCATCCTGGTCAACATGGTGAAACCCCTTCTCTACTAAAAAAAAAACACAAAAAAAATTAGCTGGGCATGGTGGTGCGTGCCTGTAATCCCAGCTACTCAGGAGGCTGAGGCAGGAGAATTGCCTGAACCCAGGAGGCGGAGGTTGCGGTGAGCCGAGATCGCGCCATTGCACTCCAGCCTGGGTAACAAGAGCGAAACTCCGTCTCAAAAAAAAAAAAAAAAAAAACTGGTATTCCGCAGAATTTTTGTGAAAGATTATTCAGGAATCTAATTATTTTTTCAATAATAACTTACTTGCATATAATAGGCACTTAATAAGTATATAGTAAGTAAATTTAAGAAGTGGTCTAACTAAAGGACAATGATAGGTATTTTAGAAAATACGCTCAGGTCCATGGGTAGCCTGAATCCTTAAATTACAGCATATAAAGAGTATGACTTGTATTCAAGTTGATTTAATCTTGAGAAAATCAGTAATTGAATAAAAAGTAAAAACCCATTGGTGTGCTGTACCCAGGAAACCCATCTCACATGCAAAGATACACATAGGCTCAAAATAAAGGGAAGGAGGAAAATTTACCAAGCAAATGCAGAGCAAAAAAAAGGAGGAGTTGCAATCCTAGTCTCTGATAAAATAGACTTTAAACCAACAAAGATCAAAAGAGACAAAGAAGGACATTACATAATGGTAAAGGGATCAATGCAAGAAGAGCTAACGATCCTAAATATATACTCACCCAATACAGGAGCACCCAGATACATAAAGCAAGTTCTTAATGACCTACAAAGAGACTTAGACTCCCACACAGTAATAGTGGGAGACTTTAACACTCCACTGTCAATATTAGACAGATCAACAAGACAGAAAATTAACAAAGATATCCAGGACTTGAACTCATCTGGACCAATCAAACTTAATAGACATCTACAGAACTCTCCATTCCAAATCCACAGAATATACATTCTTGTCAGCACCACACCACACCTACTCTAAAATTGACCACATAATTGAAAGTAAATCACCCCTCAGCAAATGCAAAAGAGCAGAAATCATAAGAAACAATCTTTCAGACCACAGTGCAATTAAATTAGAACTCAGGATTAAGAAACTAACTCAGAATCACACAACTTGATGGAAACTGAACAACTGGCTCTTGAATATGGACTGGATAAACAATGAAATGAAGGCAGAAATAAAGATATTCTTCGAAACCAATGAGAACAAAGAGACAATGTACCAGATCTCTGGGACACACTTAAAGCAGTGTATAGAGGGAAATTTATATCAATAAATTCGCCCATGAGAAGTGAGGAAAGATCTAAAATCGACACCCTATCATGAAAATTGAAATGGCTAGAGGAGCAAGATCAAAAAAACTCAAATGCTAGCAGAAGACAAGGAATAACCAAAATCAGAGCAGAACTGAAGGAGATAGAGACACAAAAAGCCCTTCAAAAAATTAATAAATACAGGATACGGTTTTTTTAAAAGATCAACAAAATAGACCACTAACCAGATTAGTAAAAAAGAAAGGAGAGAAGAATCAGATAGATGCAATAAAAAACAATAAAGGGGATATCACCACCGAATCCACAAAAATACAAACTATCATCAGAGACTACTACAAACAACTCTATGCACATAAACCAGTAAACCTGGAAGAAATGGATAAATTCTTGGACACTTGCACACTCCCAAGCCTAAACCAGGAAAAGATCAAAACTCTGAATAGATCAATAACAAAGGTTGAAGTTGAGGCAGCAATTAAGAGCCTACCACCCAAAAAAGCCCAGGTTCAGATGGGTTTACAGCCAAATTCTACCAGACATACAAAGAGGAGCTGGTACCACTCCTTCTGAAACTATTCCAAACAATCCAAAAAGAGGGAATCCTTCCCACATCATTTTATGAGACCAACATCATCCTGATACCAAAACCTGGCAGAGACTCAACAAGAAAAGAAAACTTCAGGCCAATATCTACGATGAACATAGATGCAAAAATCTTCAATAAAATACTGGCAAACAGATTTCAACAGCACAACAAAAAGCTTATTCATCACGATCAAGTAGGCTTCATCCTGGAGATGCAAGGTTGGTTCAACATACACAAACCTATAAACACAATTCACCACATAAACAGAACCAAAGACAAAAACTACATGATTATCTCAATTGATGCAGAGAAGGCCTTCAACAAAATTCAACAGCGCTTTATGCTAAAAACTCTCAATAAACTAAGTATCAATGGAACTTATCTCAAAATAATAAAAGCTATTTATGACAAACCCACAGCCAGTATCGTACTGAATGGGCAAAAATTGGAAGCATTCCCTTTGAAATCTGGCATTAGACAAGGATGCCCTCTCTCACCACTCCTATTCAATATAGCATTGGAAATTCTAGCCAGAGCGATCAGGCAAGAAAAAGAAATAAAGGGTATTCAATTAGGAAAGGAGGAAGTCAAATTTGCAGACGACATGATTGTATATTTAGAAGACCCCATCATCTCAGCCCAAAATCTCCTGAAACTGATAAGCAACTTTAGCAAAGTCTCAGGACACAAAATCAATGTGCAGAAATCATAAGCATTCCTATATACCAGTAACAGACTTAAGGAGGGCCAAATCAAGAACAAACTGCCATTCACAATTGCTACAAAGAGAATAAAATACCTAGGAATACAACTACCAAAGGATGCAAAGGACCTCTTCAAGAAGAACTATGAACTACTGCTCAACAAAATAAGTGAGGACACAAACAGATGGAGAAACATTCCATGCTCATGGTTGGGAAGAATCAATATTGTGAAAATGGTCATAATGCCCAAAGTAATTTATAGATTCAATGCTATTCCCAAAAAGCTACCTATGACCCTATTCATGGAACTGGAGGAAAAACGCCTTAAACTTCATATGGAACCAAAAGAGAGCCCACATAGCCAAGTCAATTCTAAGCAAAAAGAACAAAGCTGAAGGCATCACATTACCTGACATCAAACTACACTACAAGGCTACAGTAATCAAAACAGCATGGTATTGGTACCAAAACAGAGATACAGACCAATGGAACAGAACAGAGGCCTCGGAGGCAATGCCGCACATGTCCAACTGTCTGATCTTTGACAAACCTAACAAAAACAAGCAATGGGGAAAGGATTCCCTGTTTAATAAATGATGTTGGGAAAACTGGCTAGCCATGTGCAGACAGCAGGAACTGGACCCCTTCCTGACATCTTACACTAAAATTAACTCCAGATGGATTAAAGACTTAAACATAAGACCTAACACCATCAAAATCCTAGAAGAAAACCTAGGCAAAACTATGAGGACATGAACATAGGCAAGGACTTCATGACTAAAACACCAAAAGCAATGGCAACAAAAGCCAAAATAGACAAAGGGGACCTAATTAAATTCCAGAGATTCTGTACAGCAAAAGAAGCCATCATTAGAGTGAACCAGCAACCAATAGAATGAAGCAATCAACAGAATGAAGCATTTTAGCCACGAAGGGGTAATATCCAGAATCTATAAAAAAACTAAAACATATTTACAAGAAAAAAACAAACAAACCCATTCAAAAGTGGGTAAAGAATATGAACAGACACTTTTCAAAAGAAGACATATATGAGGCCAACAAACATGAAAAAATGCTCATCACTGATCATTAGAGAAATGCAAATCAAAACCACATTGAGATACCATCTCATGCCAGTTAGAATGATGATCATTAAATAATCTGGAGACAACAGATGCTGGAGAGGATGTGGAGATATGAGAACAGGTTTACACTGTTGGTGGGAGTGTAAATTAGTTCAACCATTGTAGAAGACAGTGTGGCGATTCCTCAAGGACCTAGAAATAGAAATTCCATTTGATCCAGCAATCCCATTACTGGGTATATATCCAAAGGATTATAAATCATTATATTGTAAAGACACATGCACACATATGTTCACTGCGGCACTGTTTACAATAGCAAAGACTCGGAGCCAACCCAAATGGCCATCGATAATAGACTGGAGAAGGAAAATATGGCACATATACTCTGAAAACCACCATTCTCAGCAAACTGACACAAGAACAGAAAACCAAACACCACACATTCTCACTCATAGGCAGGTGTTGAACAATGAAAATACATGGACACAGGGAGGGGAGCATCACACACTGGGTTCTTTTGAGGGAGACTAGGGGAGGGACAGAAGAGGTAGAGAGCTGCAGAGGGATAACATGGGGAGAAATGCCAGATGTAGGTGATGGGGATGGAGCCAACAAACCACATTGCCATGTATGTACCTATGTAACAATCCTGCATGTTCTGCACATGTACCCTAGAACCTAAAGTGCAATAAAATATTTCAAAAAAAGGATTAAAAGAAAATCAAAATACACTTCTATTTTAGCTACAGTAATTAAAGCAGATGTGAACTATTTTCTCCAACAAAGAATCTTTTGTGAAATTGGACTGCCTTGGACCAAATCCTGATTTTACCACTTTTTTTGTGTATGGCCTTGTGCAATTATCTAACCCAACTGAATCTTGGCTGTCTCTTTTGTGAAATGCTTACCTCAGAAAGATGTAAAAATAAAATTCTTTTAAGTTATATGTGAAGTGTTGAACTCGTTGCCTGACACGTACTATACTCTTAACAGTACTAGTTAGATCTTGTTTCACGTAACAAAAGTAAGATTAGGTTTGGGACTATCATAACTTACGTAATAATTATGTGAACCTTTATGATTATATTCACAATTACCAAATCCTTTCTATCATTACCACTAATGAAATGCTCTCCAAATGCAGACAATAAGCAAAATTGATTATTTTTAATAAAAAATAACTTTTGAGTTTAATAAAATAACCTGTCATTCAGAGCTATAGAATTATTAATAAAACAAATATTCTTTGTGTTAGAATTTGTTTCCAGAGCAAAAATATGGTCTTATTTAACAAGGGGAAGACAGACAAAAATACACTGAAAGTCTATCTGGATGCAATGTAGTTCTTACAAAACAGAATTTTGATGACATAGCCAAAGGAGTCCAAAACATGTGAATTAAATTTCTTTTAAAAAATTACATATGGTTCAAAAATAAACAAACATGGAGAGAAAACATTGTGTGCAATGACCTTGGAATTTATTAAATGTCAAATATTTTTTAATTTGTGACATTTGTACATTTAAAAGATCACACCACTCATTAAAAAATATTTTCTTGGTGTCCACATATATGCTTAAATTATTTCATTTTTACCTGAATCTCAGTAATTTCCACTTGGTTTAAGTGTTAAGCATTACACAAAATAATTTTATAAATTTTTAATTTTCTCATGTTTTTAAATTTGGTTCTTTTGCTTTGAAATTTAAAACTCAGGGTTTTTCCCATTTCAGTAGCTGAAAGTGAGAAAACTCATTGTAGTACAAAATGCTGCTGAAATAAAATCCAGTGACAACAAATAGAAAGAATGTTTTGGCTTGCAAAGAGTTTTGACTAGATGAAAGAATATAACTGCACAGCCTATAATCATGGCTCATTTTACTGCACCAAAATTTCTTACAGTTAACCCAAGCTTTGCAATGCACCAATCATCTACCCTCTGCCCATAACAGTCTTTTAATAATTGATCAGTTTTCAAAGCATGAAGCATTTTAGCCACATACCAGTGATATTACAAAACCTGACCAGTTATTGCATGCTCAAACCGATAAACTTGGAAGGTGTTGGGCAGGACCACACTTACATAGCTTTTTCAAGTTATCTGAATCTGTATAGTTTCTGCTATGATTTGCCGTCTTTCATTGGTTCTGAGAGAATAAATTCATTTATAATAGTTCATATCATTAAAATACAGAATAGGTTAGTATATTGTATAAACAGTTTTGATGACAATTGCAATTCCTTGCTCAGAAATAAATAATTTTCTGCCAGAGATTGTAACAGGATGTGAGTTTGCTTTTTCTTTCTGGAACCAAGGCCAAGGCTTATAGCTAAGGACAGTAAGTAGCCACTCCATTTTCTAGGTTCTACAAACCAGTGGGGCTTACTAGAAGAAATATTAAAGGTAATGGCAAAAATGGCAATTATTTGTATACCACCCTAATAATTCAAAAGTTTGGCTTTACAACAAATCCCTACTTCCCACACATATTCACCAAAACATGTAAGAAGATGACTAAGAAGTAACAGAGGTCAGCTTGGCAGTTGGGCATCAGGAGGGGAGAAAACTGTATTTTTGAGACTGTTTCTTCTGTCCTGTGATTGAGGAAAGTCAGTGTATCCCTTGTCTAAAGCCAAGGGAAATAATTCAGATGTGAAGACAGGAGCCCTAGCTGAGTATTTGGCCAGAAGTCTTGCAAACAAGAGAAAAACAAGCATAACAAGACAAAATGATAAAGGACTGTCGGCTAGAGTGGAGGCACCTCAAGTCGCTGTTCAAAAGAGATATATTCAAGAGATTCCCCATATGCATACACGTCTGACTACTGCCCTAGGAGTGAAGGTGATATTGAAGGTTTCAATCTGTTGAGACCACTGAGTGTAGGGGGCAGAGAGAGATGCATATGGTGACATTAGCTGGGGACAATCCAGAAAACATGAACAAATCTCACCAGGAATCACCAACGCTTGGGGTGCTGCTCAGAGGTGCATGTTGAAACCACTACCCATCCAAGTCCATGATCAGCAAATTCAACAGCATCTAACCCAGGGGAAGAGGCAACCTCATCAAGTTAGAAGACTTTTGCCTTTTCCTCTGTCCCTCCTCTAGCTCTCTCTCTCTATTCTTCCCTGATCCCACCCTAGCCTGCCCTAGGTCCAAAAAAAAAGGTATTTTAAGAAGATAATTGAGAAGGTTTTAAATAAAGAGATGTGAATAGTAAGCACCAGATTAAGACCATTCTAATAAATGTCTAAAATAGGCTGACAAGTTACAGGATCTGGCTTAAGATGTTTTAAGCATGTTTCTAGACAGCAGAAAATATATATTTAAGTAGCACAAAATGGCAGGGAGCTGTTACTGAAAAAAAAAAAGAAAAAGAAATGTTTGCATTTATACCAAATGAATTAGTTTCCTCAGAAAGGGTCAATGCTAATGGATTTGTCTTTATTTTCATGACTAACAAATTGAAAATTTTAAAATAGTTAATCCAGGAACTTTCCAATTTTAGGTTGCCTTAAAATCACCTGGATCTGTTATTTAAATTGAAGTTTCCTAAGCTCCATGCCAACTCCAGAGATGCAATTCAATTGCTCAGTAGCAAGAAATCAGAATCTGCATTTTAAACAATTTAATTATTTAACGCTATATATTTCCCTTTAATCACTGTTTTGACTGCATCCCACAGATTTTGAAAAGTTGTACTTTCATTTTCATTTAAATCAAAATTTTTTATTTCTCTTGAGAGTTTTTTTCTTTAAACCATGTGTGATTTAGAAGTATGTTGTTTAATCTTCTAGTATTTGGGATTTTCCAGCTTCTTGTTTTTGACTTCTAGATTAATTCCACTGTGGTCTGAGAGTGAGAATTGTATGATTTTGATTCTTTTAAACTTGTTCAGATGTGTTTTATTGCCCACAATGTGGTCTGTCCCAGTGAGTATTTCATGTGACCTTGAGAAAAATATGTATTCTCTTGTTGTTGGATGAAATAGTTTATGGATGTCCATTATATCCAGTTGATTGATTGTGCTGTTGAGTTCAACCATGTCCTTGCTGATTTCTGCCTGCTGGATCTATTTCTAATAGAGAGGTGTTGAAATCTCCAACTGTAATAGTGGATTCATTTATTTTTCCTTGAAGTTCTATCAGTTTTTGTCTCATGTATTTTAATACTCTGTTGTTAGGTGCATACACATTAAGAATTGTTACGTTATGTTATGTCTTCTTGGAGAATTGGCCCTTTTATCACTATGTATTCCCATCCTTTATCTTTGGTAATTTTTCTTTCTCTGTAATAAAGTTGAACACAACTTCATTACAATGGAGCTAGTTCAGGTGCTACCCTTGGAGAAAACCTGTTTTACTTTTTAATGGCTGCTGTAACTAATTACCACAAACTTAAAACAACACAAATGTATTATCTTATAATCAATGTGTATCTCACTGGGCTAAAATCACAGTGTTTCAAAGGCTGCATTTCCTTCTAAAGGCACTAAGGGAGAATCCATTTTCTTGCCCTTTCTAGCTTCTACCCACATCTACAAAAGGACCCATGTGATTAGATTAAGCCCATCCAGATCATGATCTCCCTATCTCAAATTTCTTACCTTAATCACACCTGCAAAGTCTCTTGCCAAGTAAAGTGATATTTCCACAAGTTTTGGAGATTAGGATGTGGCCATCTTTGGGAGAAGCCACTATTTTACATGCTCCACTGGCCTAATTACATTTGCTCTATGATTTTAACAGAATTTTCAAAAATATCTTAATAACCCTTGACCAATTTTCAGTGTGTGACATCAGGGAAATAGCTTTGATTTCTCACCCAGGAATGGCACTCTTACATGACAGTAGGATATTGTAATTTTTATAATGGTGACATTATTGGGTTTATTCAGTGTTTCACATTAACTAGATTCTAGTGACACATTTTGGCAGGAATACTACAAATGTGATGTTGGTTCTCCTCAGTGAGTTACTCAGAAGCGCATGATGTCAGTCTGGCCCAGCATGGCAAATGTTAATTTTCATCACTTAAACATCAGTTAAATGATATTCACTGTAGAGTCACTATTTCTTCACTCTAAAGTTACTATTTTTCTTCTTGTAATTAATAATCTGACCACATTTTATTCTAGTACTCATATGACTTCATTATTTACATTTAGATCCCTGACCAATTTGTAATTTATTCTTGTATATGGAATGAGATGTAGATACAATTAGCTTTTTTGTCAAGTGGCTATTTGTTTCAAGACCATTTTGTTAAATTTTATTGTATTCCCCTTAATTTGAGATGTCACCTTGGTCATATGCTCAATTTTCATATGTGCTTGGGTCTTTTTCTGGACTTTCTGTTCCATGTTCAGAAACTATCTATGGATCTATCTATGTACAAGTACCATGCTGTTTGACTATCGAAGTTCCATAGCATGCCTTAATAATAAGGGTAGTTTCTCCTTGTAGTTTTCTTTTTCAGCATTCTTGCATGTACACTTTTCAATATGAACCTTAGTATAACCTTGTATACCTCCACTATTGGGCAATCCTATGCAACAAGAAGGAATGCCTTTTCATTTGTTCAAGTTTACCTCTGTGTTTTTAACAAGTATTTAAAAATTGTATTCATGAAGATTTTATACATATCTTTTTAAGCTTATTCCTTAGCATTTTTTAATTGTTGTTGCTACTATAAATGGTATTTTTCTCTACAATTACATCCTCTAACTGGTTACAATTGGGTATGTAAACACTATTTACTTGTGGACATTAATTTTATATCCTGCTAATTTACTGAATGATTTTATTGTGTTCAGAACCCTTGACTTGCTGGAGTTCTCCAGATATGCCATCACATCATCTACAAACAGAAATATTATTACTTCTTTTTTACCTAATCTTATGTCTCTAATTGATTTCTCCTGTTTAATTGCATTGGCTAAAATCTCATGTATAACAATAATAAACACAGGAGACATCCTTGCGTTGTTTCTGACTGCATGTATATTATTCTAGCATCAAGTAAGGTGCCGAATTTAGAAGTAAATTGATGTCAATTTTTACTTAATTTTTATCATGTTAAAAAAGCATCTCTAGAATTCCTCTGGAACATTTTAATTCAAAATGGTTCTTGAATTTTGTTAGGGTTTCCTGTGGCATCAATGTAGATATGTCCTATGATATTTCTCAAGAATATTAACAGAGACATCATAATATAATGAAAGTGATAGCAAACCCAGCTCTTTGGTTTGCTATCACTGGTGTGGCATTATTATATGAGGCAGAAGCTATGCTGGCCAGAGATTAATCTTCTCTGTAAGTGATGTATGACTTACTCACTCCTCTCTCAGGCCACAGCACTGCAATAGCCTTTTACTTCTGCCATCTCAGGATCCAAAGCTGCCATCCCACTTTCCAACCAATCAGTGACAGGAGCCAGAAAATTTAAAAATGACTGGCCAATGATGACAGGGGCCAGAAACAAATGGGAAAAGATTGGGTAGAAGTTGAGAGAGAAAGCAAAAGTAGTTAAAACGGACCAAGTAGCAGTGGGAAAAGGAATAGAGGATTCAAAGGAAAAAAACCCAGGGAGGCACTTTTGCCAACATGGATCCAGGCAGGAGCTCCAAGTGCTCAAAAAATAAGGCTCTGTGCTCATAAACTGGTACAGGAATGAGTTAAATCATCTAGATTAATGGTTGGCAAACTTTTCTGTAAAGGGGCAGATAGTGAATATTTCAGACTTTGCAGGTCACATACTTCCCCATCTCCTTTTCCTTCTCCTCTTCCTCTACTACTTCACAACTCTTTAAAAATGTAACTACCATTCTTAAGAGTCATACAAAAACAGACCATAGGCCAACCCAAGAAGCACCATTCCCAAAACACAAAGCCCTATGGACTTGAACCTGCAGTAAAAAACTGCTTTCCTCACTTTGGATATCACATCAGTGATGTGTCTGCCTGAGAGAGGGATAGCCACCATTCCCCACTCCATCACCAGTAGACACCTGGCCTTCTACAGGGAGGAAGATGAGGAGGGAAGAGGCCCTCCCAGAGCATTTGCCATCCGAGTCATGAGACTGCTTGTTACTAACTTCCATCCCAAGATAAAGGACAGAGTCCCTGGGATGCATTAGTGGAAACAATTGGCAAAAGAGGGCGATATTAACAAGAAGCTTGCATCTAAGCTCCTATTTCTGGGAATGACAACTAGAGTTGAAGTAGAAATAAGAAAAAAGATATTTGTTACCTTGAGATGGAATGGATGGTTACATATATGTATAGGTACAGGTATAGATATAGATACATAATTGTAGTGTGTTGATGACAAATAATTTGGCAGCATCTTAGGCCATGAGAGCCCCACCAGTGATAGCAAACCCAAGGAGCTGAAAAGAGTCTGGGTTTCAGAATTTAGAATATGGTGGCACTCTGACAGCAGCTACGGTCAGTCTGCTGCCTCTAGACTCTGAGTTAAAGACAATGAAACTGTGTAATATATGGCACACACAGCTGAAACCATCCTGATTAATACAGTTCTCACAAGCTAGAGTACCCAGCCAAAGAACAAGGCATATTGCCTTCATTCCTAAAAAAAAAAAAAAAAAAAAAAAAAAAAAAAAAAAAAAAAAAAATTATTTGGGGAGTGTAGTATTCCTGAGTAATAATTTCTTTTAAATGTTTAACAAGTTTTTCAAAAGAGTTATTGAATGCCATTATTATATATAGCTTATTGAACGCTACAGTAAATGCAGTAAGTTAGGAAGTCAGGAAACCTGAGCTTTAATCCAGCTCAGCTTCTTAGTAGCTGTACGAACTTGGATCAGTTTTGTTTCTTCTATAACTGAGACTGGTACAGTAACCAGTCTTGAATGTCTCTTCTAACTTTGAAATGAATGATTGTGATTATCTCATTTTATCATCACAAGGGACTTGGAGGCATTTAGCCTGTGCATCCAGGTTAAGTATAGAAAACCCAATCAGCACTGTGCAGTTTAAAAGAATATTCTCAAAGAGATGCAACTTACATACGTTTTGCTCAATCTAAACACAAAATTTTTACTACCATGGTTGATGTGGACAGAGTCCAGGACTTTATGAAAATGGCAAAAACAAAAAAGATTTAAGTGCAATTGAATTTACCATACAAAATATTGTGTACGTTGTGTTATAGAGTAGTTTACTTCCAATTATGATCATTAGTTACAAACTGTGTACAGTAGATTCTGATGTATACTTCCAAACCCCCTCTCTCTGATGAAGTAGATGAGAGCCTCACTGCTCCTCCAGGTTCGCTTTGTTCTCATCCCATGGGGCTGCACTTGTCAGGTTTTTGCTGCCTTCATACTACTTGCACAAAGTCTTTGGTGTGCATCTACAAATTCTTAACCTTCACTTTAAATACCAAGTGTTTACCAAGTAATAGTTTCTTTGAATGTAGCCTACATCATGTCAGATACTGCTTTTCTTTCTTAACTATGAATGAAGTGTCTGTGTTTATCTCTGCCTCCCTTCTTGTTCCCCATCCTCTATATCTATGCACCTGTCACCACTACCACAGTCAGTGTTCTTTGCCATAGTCAGTGTCCTCTATCAAGTTTTAGTGATGGAAAGAATTATATTGTCTACTTGTTTTGAGTATAAGCAACCAGCTACTGGTAGTGGTATAAACTAAAAACTGAACTCTCTTCACTACCCACTGTCACAACACTTTCTGTATAATCACAAAGAACGTTCCCTTGGGGCAGCAGTACAAACGTATTACTCACTAAATTCTCATGATAAGCATCAGATAGACCCTGTGAGTACTGGACAACCAGGATCATTTAACTTTGTTTGCATCCTAAGGCAAATCCTCAACCCTAGTTTTTTCCAAATGAGTCCCAAGTCTCATCATGACAGAAGAAAGAAGAAAAGTCAAACCACATGTGCCCCACATCAGCCGTCTTTTTTCTTCTGTTTCCCTAAATAGCTGAATTTCTCCCTGGCCTTATAGTATTAAAGAGTCAAAATTTATAACATTATAAGCGTATCTCATCCTATGGAATCCCAAACTGAGCTATCAGAGCCAAGATTTTTTCTTCTGAATCACATTTGTAATTCATTCTAAGACTCATTTCACAACAAGAAGATTAATCATCTCATTTTTTAAAGGCAACTTATATAATCATTTAAAGTGTGTTCTGCAGATACAAAAAAAATCAGATGCTGAATATAATCTTTCAGGGTAAATAGATGTCAAAAATATTTCTCTATAGTAATTGATAGCTATGGGAATTTCTAAAGTGCAGAATGTACTATACTATTCCTAATCAACAGGTGTTGATATCACCATTTGCCAAATTAAGTATAATTATTTACACCTGATGAGTTCCCGCAAAGTATTATGAGCCATCCTACATTTTCTCGATATTATATCATTGTAAAATTAGACATTGCCTCTATATCCTAAGATTAAATTCAGGTTTTTAAAATTTCTGCAATGAGTAGAAATATAAATTTCAACCAGAGTGAAATAAAGTTACACTGGGTCATTGTGCAGTGTTATATATACATTTCAGTTTCTTATCTAGCCTGCTAAACTTAATATTGGTCAGAAGACAGGTTTAATTAAAATACAGAAAAACAAAAAAGTAAAAATTTTTTTTCGTTTATACTTTAGAACTCTCCTATCTGTTAGAAAGGCAACAGTATAATGAACATAATATGCAGTGCATGTGTGTTAGCTACATATAAAGAAGCGTGCAGACGATCTGCACATGTACCCCACAACTTAAAGTATAAAAAAAAGTGTGCAGACATTGCACAAAATTTTTCATGCAGCATCTCCTGCCTGAACTTTTAAAAAATGTATTGCCTTCAGTTACCCACAAACAGATTAAAATCCTACATATTCAAATTCAGTAACAAAATCAATTAATAGAATATAATCATAGATGCCGTATCTGGGTTTTTAGTGTTTAAGAACAATTTTTCAAATGACTATAATCCAGAAGTTATATTTAATTTAACACTTCCTGAGGATTTTAATGCCAATTTGGGTCCTGACAATGCTTCAATGTCATCCTTCTGAAAGCTTAACATTGTACATTACCTTAGAAAACAATGTGATGCTATTAACATTTATGTTAACTTAAATACCTGGTAAATAAGAATTTATCATGTCACCTTAGAAAGCGCAACCATTTATTCTGATGAAGCATTGAAACATTTTTTTGGTCTACTTATACCGATGATGTAGAAACCTAACAGTGAGTCATTCCTAACAGTGAGAGAAAGCCAGATGCACTACAAAAATCACTTTTCCTGACCCTGTCGGGGAGCTGACATTGCAGAAGAACCAAGCAACCTGAAATCCTAGGAGGCCTCTCACCCAGGTGAGATGAGAGCAACAACAGTCTCACCTGTGATAACATGAGAGGAAGATGAGGCTTCCGTTAAGGTGGGTTTTTTAAAAAGTCAGCCAGTATTAGCACAGGCTACCCTAGCAGCAGAGAAAGCTACAAAACCAAGGAAGTTCCCATACATGTTCAGGATTCCTTTTTTACTTTTTTTTGATAGATGCCTACCTGGTGCTCACAAGAAATACTAAAGGCAAGATAGGAGATCAGACAGACTCCCTCTGTGGTACAGAGTCAAAGAAGAGAAAATCAGCCACCACCACTGGCGGGCATGAAGCCCTGCTCCTCTGCTTAGAGCCAGCCATCTCTCAAAAAACTAAAGTCTCTGGAGTACAGGCAATAAAACCTGCCATCTCCAACAGGACAGAACCATTGTTTTCTAAAAGGATAGAAGAAAACACCTCTATCTCCAGGAGAGGAGCAAAAAAAATAGTCCTGAGCCCTGGATCCTACACCAGTACTATTAGAAGTTTCCTACCACTGAAGTAGGGCAAGAAAATCTGCACAAGACCCACCACAGATACAGGCAGAGAATTGGCTGCCTGCTATGAGGAGGAAGAAGCTGCACACCCAGAGGCACAGGCACCTTAGCATGAGGCTGAGGTCAGAACAGGCCTCCTGCCCTGCTCCCCACCAGTCTAGTGAATACTGAGTACAAACCACCACAGTCTACCGGTGGGAGAGGAGAAGGACCATGGGCCCCTCTCAGGTACAGGCAAAGAAGGACAGCTGAAACTGAAGGTTGAAAGCAAACATTTAGATCAACTGTGAGGCACCCAGCTCTTCACCTTAAGCATAAGACATGATTAGAGAAATTTAAAGACAGTTGCATACTGAAGATAGTCATCGCAACTGTAAAACACAAACCCAGTTTCTCACATTAACTCCTATAAGAGTTAAGCTAGGAAACATGAAAGGAAAATAAAGTATCAGGACCCCAATTCACCATGCCAAAAGGAAAAAAATAAGTTGAATGATGAGTCATACATCAAACTGCCTTTCCTTTTGTTCCTAAGCAGATTGCTAAAGACAAAAAGCCAGATGATCTCCACAGGTAGCTACTCTATGTCCATCTTATTATCTGTAAACTGCAAATTCCCCTACCTGCTCCTTTTCTCTTGCAACATATGGATTCGGTAATGTAACCACACCCTCCCTTCTTTGCCTTCCAGTCTGCTTTTTTTCTGTAAATATTGATGTCTGACCTGCCCAGACCCTCATAACTTGGACCCCAAGGCGCGACCGAATTAGACCAGATGAAAGAGGAGTTTAGGCTTTATTGGAGAGTCTCCGGGTGGACTGGACTCGTAACGGGGGAAGAGTTAGCAGTCTCGCACTGGCTTTCTTTGTTTGGCGGTTTTTATAGGGGTAGAAGGATTGGGGGAGTGGGAGAGCTGATTTGGCAGGTGGCAATGAGTCAGGTTGGCTGTTGGCGGGGGGGGGGGGGTGGGATGTCTGCCGGGCGGGGAGCTTGTCGGGCTGGAAGTTACTGGAGAGCTGATGGGGCGGATGGTGATTGGTTCAGTTGGTTGCTCAGCCGGAAGGCTGCTGGAATCGGGCCGAGCCAAGGCGGTAGACAGAGGGAGATAAGGGACCCTCCTTGCGAGGGAGGAGGAGCTTTCGTCATCCGGAAGTTAGGCACTTTCCATGTGGGGGGGGGGCGGTGCCCAAAGGTCCTCCACCAGACAATTGAAGCCCTGAACATCATCTTAGGAAAAAAGCATGGATCACAGATTTCTTCCTGTTTTGTGTTCCCTTTTCTCCAGGCATGTCCTTAACTTTGGCAAAATAAACTTCTAAATTGATTGAAATCTCTCTCAGATATTTTTTGGTTTATAAAACCAATAACAAATTTATATATGGAAGACCCCTTAATATATAGAAAGCAAACAACAAATTTCTAAGTAATCCATGGGTCAAAAAGTTACAAGGAACCTACAGAGTGCTTAGTATAAAATAAAAATGAAAATGCAGCATATCAAAATTTGTGAGATGCTGCTGAAGCAGTGGAGCTCAGAAAGATAAAAGTTGGCCGAATACAGTGGCTCATGCCTGTAATCACAGCACTTTGGGAGGCGGAGGCAGGTGGATCATCTGAGGCCAGGAGCTCAAGACCAGTCTGGCTAATATGGCAAAAACACTTTCTCTACTAAAAATACAAAAATTAGCTGGTCATGGTGGCTCACACCTGTAGTTCCAGCTACTCAGGAGGTTGAGGTGGGAGAATTGCTTGAACCTGGGAGGTGGAAGTGCAGTGAGCCAAGATTGCACCACTGCACTCCAGCCTGGGTGACAGAGTGAGATACCTGAAAGGAAAGAAAAGGAAGGAGAGGAAGGAAAGAAAATGAAGGAAAGGAAGGAAAAAAAGGAGGGAGGGAGAGAGAAGGAGAGAGATAAAGAAAGGTCACAATACATATCTAAGCATCTGCAATAAGAACACTTTTTAAAAGAGCAAATTAACCCATAGCAAAACAGGTAGGAAATTATAAAAATAAGCGGTTGCTAATGAAATTAAGAATAAGAAAGCTATACAGAAAATCAATGAAACCAAATTTTGTTTCTCATTATTTACGAATCTATGTCTAAACTGACCAAGTTTAAAAAAAAAAAAAAGAGGGCAAATCACTACAGACCTCACAAACACTAAAATGATAAGAAATATTGCAAAAAAAAAAAAAAAACTGCGTGCGTATAAACTTAACAAGCTAGATGAAACTGAAAAATTCCATGAAAGACATCAACTGCTGAAGTTCACTCAGAAAGAATTAGATAGCCTGGTTAATCCTATACCTACTAAAGATTTTGAATTCATATATAAAAATCGTCACACAAGGAAAACTCTAGGCCTAGATACTTTCATTGGCAAATGTTGTCAAGCATTTAAGGATTTATGTTAATTATTTTTTAAAGTTATTTCAGAATACAGAAGAGGAGGAAATACTTATCAACTCATTTTGTGAGACCAGCATTACCCCAATAATACCATCAGAAATGATATTACAAAAAAAAAAAAAGGCAGAGGCAAAAAAATTCTTACCAAAATAGTAGCAAATCAAATCTAGTAATATTACATTTCAAAAAACAAACTTCATGAACAAGTGAGGTTTATCTAGGAATTGCCAGACAGATTCAACATTCAGAAAAAATCAAATTGGTCCATATAATTAACCAAATAACTAAGACGATCATATGAACAACTCAGTTGTTATAGGTAAAAAAGCACCTGATAAAACCCAACATCTTTTCCTGAAAAATAAAAATAAAAAACCCTCTCATCAAACTAAGAACAAAAAGTAGCTTTCTTAACATGGTAAAGACAATAGTGTCTCCCTAACATCAGGAACAAGACAAGGATAAGTTGAATTGTATTCAACATTTCCAACCCAATATAATCCAAATGCTAAGGGTCTACTTAAAGGAGTTTATTCAACCACAAAGCATGAGGGTGGCCATCTGGGGAGCACAGCTACAATGAAGAATGGTGAGCAGTGTTCCCAATGTGGAGAAAAATGGGGGTCATTTATAAAAGCAAAAACAGAGGTGCTAAACAGAATTACATTTTCAATACAAAAGCTAACATACAGATGTAAGATTTGATTAGCTACTACTGATTATGCTCTAAGAGTGTTGCTTGACATTCTACAGTAAAGAGGTAGTAATCACAGAGGTCTCTATCTCCAACGTCATTTAGCTATGTTTAAATAACGAATAGAGAGTCTGGTTAATGCATAATATCTCAACACAAAGGTCAGAAACCAAACGTCATGCACCAAAGAAGAAAAAGCGTTAGTGAGTCAGCTTTCAGGACTTAACTTTTCCCTTGGCATAAATTTGGTAAGTCCTGAAATTTTATTTTAGTTTTATAATATCATACTGGAGGAACTAACCAACGCAAATAAGGCAAGAAAAAGAAATAAAAGGCCTACAAATTGGAGAGCAGGAAATAAAACCATTTCTATTTACCAGCTACATGATTACCTACAGACAAAATCCCAAAGAATCCCCAAAAAGTATGAAAATTAGAAAGGGTGTTTAGAAAAGTTTCAGAACATAAAGGCAGTATACAAAATATCAATTGTATGTATGTCTACCTATTTCAAATGTGTAATAGATGCATATTTTCTCCCATTGTACATTTGTTTTATTCTGATTTGTTTTCTTTTAAAGAATCCTCCCCCATAAAAATTTAATCCCACTTTCCCAGCCTTCCAGTGTTTTTATCTTAAAGAATAATTAACATTAAACTTTTCTTAAATACCATTTACAACAGCAACAAAAACACAAAATACTTAGGCATAAATCTAATAAAAATATGAACATGGTATGTATCCTGGAGACTAAAAAACATTGATAAATTAGTAATCTAAATGAATAGAGAGATATTTTGGGTTTGTGGTTTGGAAGACTCAATCTTGCGAAAATGTCAATTCTCACTAAACTGATCCATAGAGTCAATACAATTCCAATCAAATCACAGCAGTGTTTCTTTACAAAAATTGACAAGCCGGTTTTTAAAAGTATATGAGAAGACAAATAGATAAAGGAAAGACCTATGTGTATGGTCAATAACAGCACTTGAACAATTGAGTATCTGTGTGAAAAAAGAAGAGCCTCACACTCAAAATGAGTATAGACTTAAATGTAAAACCTAAAATAATAAAATAGGAGAAAATATTTTGGACATTGAACAAAGATTTCTTAGATGCAACACCAAAAGTATGATTTATAAAGAAAAATGATAAATTGGACTTCATCCAAATTAAAAGTATCTTCTCTTCAAAATACACTGTTAAGAGTGAAAATGACAGAAACAAAAAACAGATCAGGGCTTGCCAGGGGCTGAGATAGAAAGAGGAATTGACTACAAGGGGCCTAAGAACCCTTTTGATGTGTTGAAAATGTTCTGTATCTTGATTATGGTGGAAGATCCATGAATGTATGCACTTTCAAACTTCATAGAACTCTGTATGTACGAAGAGCAAATTTACTGTATATAAATTATACACCTGTATATGACATATTATGACATACTGCATATCTATATTCATACATATGAATATGTACCATGTGCAAATTACACCTCAATACATGTGACATATATGTCTATATGTCTATATATTTTACTACCTGATGTTTTCTTGAGTTAAAACTATACTCAGTGTACTTTTTTTCTTTCCAAGAAAATCAACAAGAACAGCATAGTTTTGGCACAGTTATGCTAAGTAGGCCAATGGAACAGAATAGAAAGTCATGAAAAAGACCAACATAACACTATTTGTGTTAAAGGTGGTACAGCAGAGCAGTCCGTACATAAAGCCTTTTGTATGAATTTTATTGTGGCAATCTGACATCTATAGGAAAAAAGTAAAATTTAACTCCCATCTCATACCATAACAGTAGTCAGTTTCAGACAGATTATGAACCAACTGAAAAAAATAACAAAGTTTATAAGTGATAATATAAGAGATTATTCTTATGACTTTGGGGTAGGAAATAATTTTTTAAACAGGACATAGAACATGGTCATCATGAAGGAAAAGATTGATAAATTGAACAACATGGATATTAGTAAATTTTGCTCATCAAAAGGCACCATTAAGAGAGTGAAAAAGCAAGGCATAGACAGAGGATCCTCACCACGCATACAACTAACATGGGGCTTCTATCCTTAATATATAGAAAGCTATTATAAAGAATAAGACAGAAAACCTAATAGAAAAATGGGCAAGAGATTTCAAAGGCATTTCACAAAGAGGATACTCAAATGGCCAATAAATGCAAAAACGGTATTCACGCTCACTAATCATTTGAGAAACTCAAGCTGAAAGCACATGGCTAAAATAAAGTGACTGGAAATACCATGTTTTAACCAAGGCATGAAGCACAGGGAAAACCTAGATACAGGGAGATGCTATCACAATAATCCCCAGAAAGAGATACAAGTTAAGGAAAGTCTGATCTAAACAGGCAGCAACAATGTGATGGAAGAAAAGGAATGTTTGTGAGAGGGCAAAAAAAGAATTGCCAGACATTCTTAACTTGTTAGATGCAAAGGAAAAGGAGAAAGAAACAAGGCAATAATGTTTCAAGCAAATAAAGAAAACTTAACCATCGCATACTTCAAGGAATTTTTATCTTCTTTCATGATTAAAAAAAGAAACATGAATTACAATTAACACTTTGCCAGGTCTTTATCATACCCAGAAGTATTTCTATTGTACATGCTAAGCACTGTACCAGGGATGGTGCACATTAGAATCCCTGCATCCATGCATTTATAATTTATTATATAATTATAAGGATAAAATTATATAAATTATATATGTATATTCAATCTCCATTCATTAACTTGTATATTTTTGCACATATATGCAAATACTGATATTGTCTTATAAATCTTTCAATTTAGCCACCAAAATAATATTCATTTTTGATAAAAATTTACTAATTATGTAGACTAGTAAACCACAGCCTTGAATGATCCAATCTTGTAGTATTTTTCCCTGTTGGACTGAAATCAATTTCCCAAGTCTTTATCAAGCCTAATTAGAAAGGTTATTAGAGTCCATTCACTTAAATATTTCAAGTCTAATTTAAGATGCATCTTATTTATTTTATGGTAAATTCCATTTGGCTGTTTATCATCTAAAATTCCCAGGCCACCAAACTCCAAACATGAGACCCAGCTGCTTTACGTCTCAAGTGAATGGTTACTGGTCAAAGGACATGTTCTAAAAGTCAAAAAGTTGAGTATGAGTCAGGCTGAGTCTGCCCTGGGTAGAATTTGGAGACAGCATATTACTTCTACTAAATTTTATTTTATTCTGATGTTTTTGTTCTGAAGAATGTTTCCATATAAAAATTTAATATCACTTTTCCATCCTCCTAGTGTCCTTACCTTATTCCAATGTTTCTTCTAGCTTTGCCTTCATCACATTAGCTCTGATGCCACATGCTCTAATGTCTGATTTTTTCTCTCTTCAAAACTAACCAATACCCTCACATTTGTGTTAGTTAGCAAGTTAGATAAGGGGTGTGCTAATGATTGACAATATCTTACTAAACACTATTGAGAACACACTTCCTAAAGAAAAATAATTCAACACATTAAAAATTCAGATAAAGGGTATTCTTGGAAATAAAGACATTAAAATAAACAGGTGTTAACCTTTTGTCCATTTAATCAACAATGGTTAGAAATAAAAGAAATGTATTTGTGGCCGGGCGCGGTGGCTCACGTCTGTAATCCCAGCACTTTGGGAGGCCGAGGCAGGTGGATCACGAGGTCAAGAGATCGAGACCATCCTGGTCAACATGGTGAAACCCCGTCTCTACTCAAAATACAAAAAATTAGCTGGGCATGGTGGCATGTGCCTGTAATCCCAGCTACTCAGGAGGCTGAGGCAGGAGAATTGCCTGAACCCAGGAGGCGGAGGTTGCAGTGAGCCAAGATCACGCCATTGCACTCCAGCCTGGGTAACAACAGCGAAACTCCGTCTCAAAAAAAAAGAAAAGAAAAGAAATGCATTTTGATATTTTGAATTGTGGGCATAAGAAAGATTATGTAGGAGATTATAGTTGGTATGTTTATAGCCTGGAGACAGTAGACTGAAGAATGATTATCCTAAAGAAATAAAGTAGTAGAAAGAATAGAAACAAAGAAGATAATTTACAGAGAGGGGAAAAAAACAAAGAAAAACCTGAGAGTCATACATTGATAATTTCTAGCCAAGAACTCTCTATATTCTGGAATGAAAATTCAAAAGTAGAACTTCACTTTCACTTAAATGAAAAAGAAGTTGACATTTCATTAGACATTAAATATACTAAGAAAGCAAATCATTTGGAAATGAAGTGTTTCAAACTTCATTTGATGACAGAAAAAAATAGAGCTGGCATTTAAGAAAATTTATTTTGTCAATGACTTTAGAAGCTCCCCTCTGAATTATTTTTATCTCAAACAATCAACAGAACATATGTATTCTGACTTTTTTTCTTGGTCTGTGTTACGGTCCATTCTTCTGAGTTCCCCTGATGAAAGAGTACCCATATTAAGAAAACAGATGAACTCAGAGTACAAATGTTTTCTGTTCTTTACAACACATAGATTTCAATTGAAAATAATAGTGAAAATTTTCTTGATCTACTGCAAGTATTCAAAACATTTCTCTAATAAAATAACCAAAAACTCTCTATCAATAAGGTACTTGAAATATAATGCCAATATTTCTACAGAATAAACACATATGAATTACATTCATAGTGTGAACTTCGTATTCTTCAAGCCCCCGCTGTGGTGAGAGCAGGCTCCCCATAGTCCATGCTAGTAGTGGTGATGTGAGGGAAGAAATCCAGCAGAGACAACTGGACTGAAAATCTCAGATACAGTTTTTCTCCTTGAACCCAACTCAAAAAAGAAGCTGGCACTTGAGAAAGGTGCACAAAATGTTTTTTGGAAGGAAATGAGTTCATACAACCTGGCAGCGTCACTCCTACACTCCAGTCACTGCAGGAAATGTATGGCCCTTTTTAAGCCTTAAAATTTTTACTCTCTCTTTGTCACAATGGAACGAAATGGAGGAAAAAAAGACTTTGTGTTTTGGGCTGTAATGGTTTATTTGTCCTGTTTGGGGAAAAAGAAATCTCCAAAGTTTTAACTACACATTAATGCAGGCTCCACTAATCCACACAGGACTAAAAATATTCAGCCATATACTGAAAAGCACCATTTTCATCTTATTTTTATTCAGGGGAAGGACGAGAACTCAGGGATAAAAAGCAGAGTTGGTCATGAAGAGGGGTATATGGATGAATATTTGGAGAAAACATTGTCATGCAAATTGTAAAACTCCAATATATTAGCAAATAAGATATCCAATCTGAAGGAAAAACTCAAGTAAAAGGGAAAAAGAATAAATTCCAAAAGTTAAGGGATGTTTTAAAGTATTACTAAAGAAATTTTAACATCATTAATACTAAAAGCTAATCAAAATGTGGCTAAAGAAACAGACTGGGAAATTCCATCAGAAGCTCTAAATCTTCTCACCAGCTTTCCACATACACTTTTTACCAATGCTACTATGAATGTGTCTGACTCTTATTAAGGAGTCTAGTGAATTTCAATGTCAGCAATACCAGGGACCATCTCAAGCAAATATGAACTGTACTAAATTATTTCTTATTGGAAATATATTTAGATTGCATTTAAAATAGATAAGACCATCCTGGAATTTTTTCTCTACTCTAGCCTCTAAAAATTTTAATCCAGGCAAACATAAATTGATAGTCACACTCTCAAAGCTGCAAAAAAGCAGAAAACTAAGAGTCTAGAAAAAAGGTAAACAATGGTACCATCAAGTCTAGAGAGTTTGAAAGAGAAAAGTCATTAAGCAAGTAAGGAAGTATATTTCAGGCACAAGACACGTGTGCAAGAAGTCCAGAAGCATCTCTACATTAAAAAACAACTTACAGACACAAACTACCATAGGAAATTTAAGTTTTTGTTTGAATCATTCACTTTATTGATACTTTGGATTTTAAAAATAAATATTTGTTTTTATATTAGTAAAATATTCCAAAGTAGATGAATTACTCATGTCAGAAGGAGGAATTAAAAAACTGAATGATACGGATCAAAAAGAAAATATTATTATCAGAGGCAATTAAATCCAGACAGTTATGTAAAGTTTCATATTCAGAAGGAAAAAAATTCTAAATACTGTTTAAGTATGGCAAAAGCAAAGAAGAAACACATAATAATGAGCTGAAGAAATTGGCCTAAGCCTGCTGAGTTTCCAGGGGAAGGAGCAGCCATAATCACTGCTGTGACTGCCTGCTGTCTAAGCCATCAGAGCTCCTTGTGGGAGGGCAGCAGTGAACACTGAAGCTGCAGGGACTCCCTGCAGGAACTCCAACTCACATCAGGGACTCAGGGACAGAACTTTCATCTCCCTGGGTCCGAGCCCCTAGGGGGAAGTGTGGCTGTAGACTTCACAGACCAGCAGACTTGGTCTTTCCTCCTACAAGCTCTGAGGAATCCTGGCAGACCAGACAAGTGAGTTTACCCTCAGTGCAGCACACCCCCTCCATCCAAGGACAGCCACAGTGCTTTGTTACATGGGTCCTGCTTCCTGTGCCATTCAACTGGGTGAGCACACACCCCAACAGGGGTTGTCAGAAATCTTATACAGGAGTGTTCTTACTGGCATCAGATCAGTGCCCCTCAAGGTCAGAGATCCCAGAGGAAGGAGAAGGCACCCATCTTTGCTGTTCTGCAGCCTCCTCGAGTGACATATCCAGGTGCAGGAACAAACCAGATAAATAGGGCCTGAAGTGAACCCCCAGCAAACCATAGCAGCCCTAGAAGAGGGACCTGACTATGAAAAGAAAAACGAACAGAAAGCAACAACAACAACAACATCAACAACAACCACAACAGAAGTCCCCAGAACAACTTCATCTAAGGGTCAGCAGCCTTGAAGATCAAAACTAGACAAACTCATGAAGATGAGAATGAAGCAATGAAAAAAATGCTGCAAACCCAAAAGGCCAGAGTACCTTTTCTCCTCCAAATAATCACAACCCCTCACCAGCAAGGGTGCAGAACTGGATGGAGGATAAGCCAGATGAATTCACAGAAGCAGGCTTCAGAAGGTGGGTAATAACAAACTTCACTGAGGTCATGGAGCATGTTCTAACCCAATGCAAAGAAGCTAAGAACCTTCATAAAAGGTTAAAGTATAAACAGTCTTTGGAGGAACATAAATAACCTAATGGAGCTGAAAAACCCAGGACAAGAACTTTGTAAAGCATACACAAGTATCAATAGCTGAACTAATCAAGTAAAGAAAGAATATTAAAGGTGGAAGACATCTTGCTGAAATAAGGCGGGCAGACAAGATTAGAGAAAAATGAAAAGGAATGAACAAAACCTCCAAAAATTCAGGAAATACAGAGAACCCCACTAAAATATTCCATGAGAAGATCAACCCCAACACACATAATGATCAGATTCTACAATGCTGAAATGAAGGAAAAAATGTTAAGGGAAACCAGAAAGAAAGGTCAGGTCACCTACAAAGGAACACCCACCAGACTAACAGCAGATCTCTCGGGAGAAACTCTACAAGCCAGAAGAGAATGAGGGCCAATATTCAACATTCTTAAAAAAAAAATAATTTTCAACCCAGAATTTCTTATCCAGTCAAACCAAGCTTCATAAGCAAAGGAGAAATCAAATCCTTTTCAGACAAGCAAATGCTGAGCGAATTCATCACCACCATGCCTGCCTTGCAAGAGCTCCTGAAAGCAGCACTAAATATGGGAAGGAAAACCCAGTGCCAGCCATTGTGAAACACACAAAAATATAAAGACCAGTGACAATATGAAGAAATGGCATTAACTAGCTTGCCAAATAGCCATCCAGCATTATGATGACAGGGTCAAATTCACACATAACATTAACCTTAAATGTAAACGGGCCAAATGCCCCAATTAAAAGACACAGACTGGCAAATTGGATAAACAGTCAAGACTCATCAGTTTGCTGTATTCAGGAGACCTATCTTACATGCAAAAACACACATAGGCTCAAAATAAAGGGATGGAAGAAAATGTACCAAGCAAATGGAAAAAAAAAAAAAAAAAAAAGATGGGGTTGCCATCCTAGTCTCTGGCAAAACAGACTTTAAACTAACTTTATTAGTCCATTTTCATGCTGCTGATAAAGACATATGCAAGACTGGACAATTTACCAAAAAACAAGCTTTAATGGAGAACTCACAGTTCCACATGGCTGAAGAAGCCTCACAATCATGTTGGAAGACAAAGAGAAGCAAGTCACATCTTAAAAGGATGGTGGCAATGGGGGAATGGAGACAGCAAACCACCATGGCATGTGTGTACCTATGCAACAATCCTGCAAGATCTGCACATGTACCCCAGAACTTGAAGTACAATAAAAAGAATACAGTATTTAATATCTATAACATACAAAATACATGTGAATCGACTTTAAAAAAAAAATGATGGTGGCAGGCAAAGAGAGCTTGTGCAGAAAAACTCCCATTTGTAAAACCATCAGGTCTCATGAGACTCATTCACTATCACAAGAACAGCAAGAGAAAGACCCACCCCCAGGATTCAATCATCTCTCACCAGATCTCTCCCACAACAAATGCAAGTTATGGGAGCTACAAGATATTTGGGTGGGAACACAGAGCCAAAACATAGTACTCTGCCCCTGGTCCCTTCCAAATCCCACACCTTCACATTTCAAAACTAATTATACCTTCCCAACAGTCCTCTAAGTCTCAGCTCATTTCAGCATTAACCCAAAAGTCCATAATTCAAAGTCTCATCTGAGACAAGGCAAGCCCCTTCCACCTATGAGCCTGTAAAATCAAAAGCAAGTTAGTTACTTGGGTGAATACAACCATTCCAAATGGGAGAAATTGGCCAAAACAAAGGCACTACAGTCCTTATACAAGCCTGAAATCCAGTGGGGCAATTAAATCTTAAAGCTCCAAAATGATCTCCTTTGACTCCATGTCTCACATCCAGGTTACACTGATGCAAAAGGTAGGTTCCCATAGTCTCCTAATATTTATGTCTATTCCATGTGGCCCTGCCTTGAAATGATTCTCCTTCCTGATAATTTGAAACCTGAGAAAAAACGGCATAGACATCAAGAACTATAGTTAATTCCTGACTCTACTTAATATAAGGGCCCCAGAAAAAGTTCATAAGCAGACCCATTTGTAATATTTGCAGGGCCCAGGGTAAAAAGTACAAACGGAGGCCCACATACCACATGTTGAAATAAGTAAAAGTTATAAGCCAAGCTTATAACTTATTAAGTAAAATATATTCTCTCTGCTATCTTTCATAATGACTTGGAAAGCTAGATTCAAATTTAGAATTTTCAGATTCCTGAAAATTCTGAACCAAATGATTCAGAATTCTACCTGAATTCTCTTTCTACCAGGTGTTTCCATATGACTCTAAGGGCCTTGTGTGCATGCCAGTACATCTCCTCTGACCGAGTCCTCTTCATTCATTGATCAGCAGTGTTTGAGTATCTAAAATGCACCAAATAATGCAGAAGACAATTGATATCACTTCAGCTTTCATGTCCTGTCTCCAAACAAAAATCCCTCAAATGGATGTTTCCAGGGTTTTCACTCTAATGGAAGATCCATACAAATTCCAAAAGTAGGAATCAGAATTTTAGATAGAGAAAACCAAATTCCAAGTACCAAGGTGTGCTAGAGGATGGATGTCTATGGGTGGTCATTTATACTTGGCCCTAAGAACCCCTTCCTCCATGGGGAAGGATATAGTAATAGCACCTTCTGAAGGACAGGGCCTAGGACAAGAATAGCTTTTGCTAACGTTTAATGAAAGTAGTACCTATGTAATATCTTGCAGTCAAGATCCTTGGAGTTGGTCACTATTCTTTTATCAGATAAAACAGACTTGAAATCTACAGCAGTAATAAAGGACAAAGAAGGCCATTATGTAATAATAAAAGGATCCATTTAACAAGAGGATTTAACTATCCTAAGTATATATGCAGCCAACATTGGAGCATCCAGATTCATAAAATGAATACTTCTAGACCCATGAAAAGACTTGAACAGCCACATAATAATTGAGGGGAACTTCAACACCCCACAGACAACATTAGACAGATCATCAAGGCAGAAAACTAACCAAGAATCTCTAGGCTTAAACTTAACACTTGACCAAATGGAACTAATAGACATCTACAGAATCCTCCACTCATCAATCAGAATTTACATTCTTGTCATCTGCACATGGAACATAATCCAAGATTGACCACGTGCTCGGCTTTAAGCAAGCCTCAATAAATGTTTAACAAATCAAAATCATACCAACCATACTCTCAAACCAGAATGGAACTAGAAATCAATACCAAGAAGATCTCTCAAAACCACACAATTATATGGAAATTAAACAACTTGCTCCTGAATGGCTTTTGAGGAAACAATGAAATTAAGTCGGAAATCAAAAAACTATTTTGAAGAAATCAAAACAGAGATACAACATATCAAAATCTCTGGGATGCAGCAAAAGCAGTGCTAAGAAGTGTACAGTGATAATGAACTAACATTATACCTAGAGGGGCTAGAAAAACAAGAAAAACTAACCTTAAAACTAGCAGAGGAAATATTAAAATCAGAGCAGAACTGAACGAAATTAAGATCCAAAAATTTATACAAAGTGTCAACTAAAAGTTTTTTGAAAGACAAACCAGATCAATAGACTGCTAACTAAATTAACAAAGAAAAAAGACCCAAATAAGCACAACCAAAAATTACAAATGTGACATTACAACCATTTCTACAGAGACACAAAAGATCCTCAGAGATTATGAACACCTCTATGCACACAAACTAGAAAATCTAGAGGAAATGGACAAATTCCTGGAAAGGCAACTTCCCAAGAGTGAGTCAAGAGGAAATTGAAACCCTGACTTGACCAATACAAAGTTATGTAACTGAGTAAGTAATAAAACCTGCCAATCAAAAAAAAGCCCTGGACCAGGTGGATTCACAGTCAAATTCTACCAGATGTACTAAGCTGGTACCAATTCTATTGAACTATTCCAAAAAACCAAGGACAATATCCTCCCTAACTCATTTACAAAGCCAGTACCACCCTGAAACAAAAACCTGGCAAAGACACAATAAAAATGAAAATATCCCTGATTAACAACAATGAAAAAATCCTCCACAAAATACTACAAAACCAAATCCAGCACATCAAAAAATTAATTCACCACAATCAAATAGCCTTCATTCCTGAAATAATACAAGATTGGTTCCATACAGGCAAATCAATAAATGATTAACTAAAAACAAAACATATGAGCATCTCAATAGACATCAAAAAAGCTTTTGATAAAAATCCAACATCCTTTCATGACAAAAGATCAACAAAAAAGGTATCAAAGAAACATACAATAGGAACCATCTATAACAAACAAAATAATAGGAGCCATCTATAACACACCCACAGCAAACATCATACTAAATGGGCAAAAGCTGAAAGCATTCTCCTTGAGAACTAAAATAAGACAAGGATGCCTACTCTTCCCACTCTTAGTCAACATATTACTGGAAGTTAGTACTAGAAGTCTTGGAGGAGCAGTCAGGCAAAAGAAAACAATAAAAGGTATCTCAATAGGAAAAGAAAAAGTCAAATTATTTCTCTTCACTGAAGATATGATTTTATCGATAAAAAACATCAAGAAACTCTGCCAAAAGGCTGCTAGAACTGATAAACAATTTCAGTAAAATTTCAGAATACAAAATCAATGTACAAGAATCAGTATCATTTCCACATACCAATAGAATTCAAGCGGAGAACCAATAGAATTCAACAAATATGAAATGCAATCACCACCAAAAACATAAAACACCTAGTATCTAACCAAAGAGATGAAAGAGCTACAATGAGAATTATAAAACAACTGCTGAAAGAAATTATAAATGACATGGACAAATGGAAAAACATTCCAGGCTTATAGAAGAATCAGTACCATTAAAATGACCGTAGAGCTCAATAATGCAATCTACAGATGCAATGCTATACCTATCGAACTACCAATGTCATTCAACAGAATTAGAAAAAAATATACCAAAATTCATATGGAATCAATAAAGAGTCCAGGTAGGAAAGCTATCCTAAGCAAAAAAAAAAAAAAAAAAAAAACAAAAACAAAAAACAATGTCCCAGGTATTACATTACCTGACTTCAAACTACACAATAAGGCTACAGTAACCAAAACAGCACTGTACTGGTACAAAAACAGAAAAATGGACACATAGACCAATGGAATAGAATAGAGAACTCAGATATAAAGTTGCAAACTTACCACCTTCTGATCTTAAACAAAATTCACAAAAACAAACCATGGGGAAGGCACTGCCTATTCAATAAATAAAAGGTGCTGGTATAACTGACTAGCCATATGCAGAAGATTGACAATGGTTCCCTACCATTCACCATAGGAAAAAAATTAACTCAAGATGGGTAAGATTTAAATGTAAGACTTCAAACTCTAAGAATCATATAAGAAAACCTAGGAAATATCCTTCTCAACATCAGCCTCAGCAAAGATCTTATGGCTAAGTCCTCAAAAGCAATTGCAACAAAAACAAAAATGGACAAGTGGGACCTAATTAAAGAGCTTCTGCACAGCAAAAGAAACTATCAACAGAGTAACCAACCAACCTACAGAATAGAAAATATTCACAAACTAGGCACACAACAGAAGTCTAACATTCAGAATCCATGAGAAACAAATAAGCACACAGCAAGTAACTTCATTGTAAAGCAGACAAAGGATCTAACACTTCTTAATAGAAACCACAAGTGGCAAATAAACATATGAAAAAATGTTCATAACTAATTATCAGACATATGCAAATCAACACCACAATGAGATACCATGTTAAACCAAAAAGTCAGAAAACAACAGATGCTAGTGAGGCTGCAGAGAAAGGGAATGCTCACATATTTTCATGGGAATGTAAATTAGTTCAGCCACTGTGGAAAGCAATTTGAAGATTTCTCTAAAAACTTTAAACAGAACTACTTTTTGACCCAGTAAATCCCATTACTCGTATATACCCAAAGAAAAATAAATCATTCTACAAAAAAGACACATGCATTTGCATGTTCATCACAGCACTATTCACAATAGCAAATACATCGAATCAATCTAGGTGCCCAACAGTAGATTGGATAAAGAAAATTTGTACATACATACTATGGAATACTAGCTAGGCATTAAAAAAGAATGAAGTTGCTCTTTGCAGCAACATGGATGCAACTGGGGGCCATTATTCTAAGTGAAATTAATCCAAGAGCAGAAAAGCAAGTATCATATATTCTCACTTATAAGTAGAAGCTAAACATTGGTTATACATGGACATAAAAATAGGAGCAATACCAGCCTGGGCAATATGGTAAAACCCCATCACTACAAAAGAAAAAATACAAAAATTAGCCAGGCGTGGTGGCTTGTGCCTATAATTCCAGCAACTTGCAGGACTGAGGTGGGAGGACTGCTTGAGCCCAGGAGGCAGAGGTTGCAGTGAGTCAAGATTGCACCACTGTACTACAGCCTGGGCAACAGAGTGAGACCCTGTCTCAAAAAAAAAAAAACAAAAGACTGAGGACACCTAGATGGAGGAGATAAGAAGGGGAGCAAGGGCTGAAGAAAAAAACTACCTATTGGGTTCTATGCTCACTACCTAAGTGAAAGGATCACTCATACCCCAAACCCTAGCATCACCCAATAAACCCATGTACAAACCTGCACATGTACTATCTAAATCTAAAAGGAAAATAGAATTTTATTATTATACTTTAAGTTCTGGGGTACATGTGCGATCATGCAGGATTGTTACATAGGTATACACGTGCCATGGTGGTTTGCTACATCCATCCCTCATCAACTACATTAGGTATTTCTCTTAATGCTATTCCTCAATCCCCCCACCCCTGCTATCCTTCCCTTAGTCCCCCCACCCTCCAATAGTCCCCAGTGTGTGATATTCCCTTCCCTGTGTCCATGTGTTCTCATTGTTCAACACCCACTTGTGAGTAAGAACATGTGGTGTTTGATTTTCTGTTCTTGCGTCAGTTTGCTGAGAATGATGCTTTCCAGCTTCATCTATGTCCCTGCAAATGACGTGAACTCATCCTTTTTTATGGCTGCATAGTATTCCATGGTGCATATGTGCCACATTTTCTTTATCCAATCTATCATTGATGGGCATTTGGGTTGTTTCCAAGTCTTTGCTATTGTAAACAGTTCCACAATGAACATACGTATGCATGTATTTTCATAAAAGAATTATTTTAAAAAAGATCTCTGGAGCTACCAAATCTGCCTTGCATATTGGTTGTTCTTTAATCTATAAGTCAACCCAATATCATACTTCTAATAACTCTCCTTTTTCCTATTAAGCCAGACAGAATTGCTATCTGTTAGCTTCTATTCTTTCAAGCAAAATAAACTTAATTCTAAATGTGGCTTGCATGGTTTTGCATAATCTGGTTCCTGCCTAGTCTCTAATTTCTCTTCATATTACTTTCCAAATCACTTACTGGCCATATAGGCTTCTTTCAGTTTGTCCTGTCCACCTCAGTATTTTTGACACCTTGTCCTGTCTCTAAGTAAACCTCCTCTTGACCTAACCAATACTTTCTTTCAGGAATCCAATTAAATATCACTTTAGGATGCCTCTCTGCTCACACCCCTATTCAAGCAACACATGTTCATCATATCAAGTCTGTCTTCTGAGCATGTTAACACTAATGGTTAGATTTTTATCACATATGAGTCTTCCTGAAAGAGCCTAAATGCAACCAGGAAAATTTTGTCTATATTATTCATTCTTCTCTCCCAAACACCTTGTGCAATACATGATACAGAGAAAATGTTTGATGTATTTTTGTTGGGTAAACAAATGAATGTTATCACGTGTGTCTTGATGCTTTCCTCCATCAACCAAAACTCAATTTTCTTCTTTGCATTCTACATCATATCTAAGTCTCTCCTTCACACGTAGTTTCTCAATAAATTGTCTTACAGGTACTCGGAGAGAAATTACCTCTACCTTTATGTCATTTAATAGATAATTATTTTTAATTTTTGTGGGTACATGACAAGTATATCTATGAAGTACATGAGATATTTTGATACAAGTATGTAATGCATAATAATCACATCATGGAAAAGGGGTAACCATCCTCTCAAGCATTTATCTTTTGTGTTACAAACAATCCAATTATGTTGTTATTTTTAAATGTATAATTATTGTTGACTATAGTCACTCTGTTGTGCTATCAAATATAGATGTTATTCGTTCTTTTTAACTATTTTTTTTTTTCAACCTATTAACTATCCTTACCTCCTCCCCACACCCTTACCATGCCCAACCTCTGGCAACCATGCTTCTACTCTCTACATCCATGAGTTCAATTGTTTTGATTTTTAGATCCCACAAATAAGTGGGAACATGCAATGTTTGTCTTTCTGTGCCTGCTTATTACATTTAACATAATGACCTGCAATTCCATCTATGTTGTTGCAAATGACAGGATCTCATTCTTTTTTATGGCTAAATAGTACTCCATTGTGTATAAGTGCCATGTTTTCTGTATCCATTTTTCTGTTGATGGACACTTAGGTTGCTTCCAAAACTTGGCTATTGTAAACGGTGCTGCAACAAACATGGGAGTGCAGATATCTCTTTGATAACACTAATTTCCTTTCTTTTGGTTATATTACCCAGCACTGGGATTACTGGATTCATACGGCAGCTCTATTTTTAGTTTCTTAAGGAACTTTCAATACTCTTCTCCATAATGAATGTATAAATTTACATTACCACGAACAGTGGACAAGAGTTTCCTTTTCTCCACATCCTTGCCAGCATTTGTAATTGCCTATCTTTTGGATAAAAGCCATTCTAACTAGGGTGAAATGATATCTTGTTGTCATTTTGATTTGTGTTTCTCTAATCATCAATGATGTTGAGCAATTTTTCATATGCCTGTTTGCCATTAGTATGTCTTTTGAGAAATGTCTATTCAAATTTTTTGTCCATTTTTTAATCATATCAGATTCTTTTCCTATAGAATTGTTTGAGCTCCTTGTATTTTCTGTTATGAATTTTTTATCAGATGGGTAGTTTACAGATAGCTTCTCCAAGTTTGTGGGTTGTCTCTTCACTTTGTTGACTGTTTCCTTTACTGTGCAGAAGCTTTTTATCTTGATGTGATCCCATTTGCCCATTTTTGCTTTGGTTGTCTGTGCTCGTGGGATATTACTCAGGAAATTTTTCTCAGCCCCATGTTCTGCAGTTTCCCTCAATGTTTTCATATAGTAGTTTCATAGTTTGAGGTCTTAGATTTAAATATTTTATCCATTTTGATTTTCGTATATGGTGAGACACAGGAGTCTAGTTTCATTCTTATGCATATCAGTATTGTTTTCCCAGCATCATTTATTGAAGAGACTTTCTTTTCCCCAGTGTATATTCTTGGCACCTTTGTCAAAAATGAGTTCATTGTAGGTGTGTGGACTTGTTTCTAGGTTCTGTATACTGTTCCATTGGTCTATGTGCCCGTTTTTATGCCAGTACCATGCTATTTTGTTTACTACAGCCTTGCAGTATGATTTGAAGTCAGGTAATATAATCCCTCCCATTTTGTTCTTTTTGCTCAGGATAATGTTGACTACACTGTATCTTTTGTTGTTTCATATAAATTTTAGGATTTTTTTTTTCTATTTCTGTGAAGAATGTCACTGGTATTTTGATAGGAATTGCACTGAACCTGAAGATTGCTCTCGGTGGTATGGACATTTTAACAACATTGATTTTTCCAATCTATGAATATGGAATAACTTTCCATTTTGTAGAATCCTCTTCAATTTCTTCCATCAGCATTTTATCATTTCCATTATAGAGATCTGTCATTTTCTTTTATTCATTCCTAAATATTTAAGGGCCGATAGGCTCTTTAGTAAGTAGGTGATGAACTGTGCCAGGACTGGGTCCTTCCCTTCAAGGCATCAAGTTCCCTTTCGGCCCAGGATGTGGCTGCAAATGTTGTCTGGGATCTACAGCCTAGAATAGGGGCCTAAGCACTCTGCCCAGTGTCCTATGCTACTGTGGCTGAATTGGTATCCAGGATGCAAGACAAAGTCCTCTTTACTGTTTGCTCTCTGCTGTCCTTTCCTTAAGGATTCACTTTCCGTGCGGTGAGAGCTGCACTGCCTGGAGTTGGGGGAGGGGTGGCACAAGCACTCCCTTAGCCACCCAGACCAATATCTCCATAGATCATGTGTCACCCTTGTTCTCTGGCTCTGAGTCCAGTCCATCACTAGGAGTTGCCTGGGAACTACAGTTCTTGTGTCCTGGACTGTCTTTCAGGTTTACCTAAGACCCCAGAGTACTTTGGCCCACAGTGGTGAGGCTTGCAGAAAAACTCAAGTTCCAGCCACTAGGATGGGTGATTCCTTTCTGGCTAAGGCTTGCCCAAATGTTTCCTTCATGCACAGGCACTGGCTGAGCCCAGCATGGCTCTGCTTTCCACTATGACAGGGCAACATTGAATTCAAAGTAAAGTTTCCCAGTCACTGTGCTCTACCCCACCCCCACTCTGGGATGCAGATGCCTGATGCCAAGTGCCACATGGCTGCTGCTGGGGGATGGAGAAGAAGTGGTGTTGGCAATTTAGGACTGTCTCTCCAACTCTCTTCACTGCTCCTTCCAATGATACGAAGTTAAAACCAGGTACTGTTATTGCTCACTTGACTTTTTGGTTTCTGTGACAGTGCTTTACTATGTACAGATAGTTGTTATAATTTGGTATTCATCCATGGTGGGGGGCTTCTATTCCACCATCTTGTTCCACCCTCTAGATGAGAAATTAAATGAGAAAACAAGTTCTACCGTATTAGTCCATTTTCACACTGCTGATGAAGTCATACCTGAGATTGTTAAGAAAAAGAGATTTAACGGACTTACAGTTCCACATGTCTGGGGAGGCCTCACAATTATGGCAGAAGGAAAGGAGGAGCAAGTCACATCTTACGTGCATGATGGCAGGCAAAGAAAGAGTAATGGGAGTTTCTAGGGAAACTCCCATTTTTAAAACCATCAGATCTCATGAGACTCATTCACTATCTCAAGAACAGTACAGAAAAGACCTGCACCAATAATTCAATCACCTCCCACTGGGTTCTTCCCATGACATCTGGGAATTATGGGAGTTACAATTCAAGATAAGATTTGGGTAGAGTCACAGCCAAATCATATCACCTACTATGCATCAAACTATGTTACAGAGATTGCAGAAACCAACTAAACCTGCCTCCTTGCTTTCAAGGAGTTTGCAGTCTTCATAAGAATGTGAACATGCTGGTCTTCACCATAGCTAGGTTTCCCCTCCCTACGTCTGTCTTCGTATCACTGAGTTCCCAACAACTGCTGCTATTGGGTCTTCTTGGTCCGTATTACCTACACACTAACTTCTACTACACAAAATGCCTGGACAATGCTATGTACTAAGAGTATATAAAACAATGGCACAGCTAACAGCAACTTTAGACCTCTAGATGGGCTGGTCTCATCACCTGCAGATCTTTTCTTCCTCATATCCAAATATAAGATGAGTTATTTTATCTAAACATAGTAGACCACCTTGGATTCCTTTCCCCAATCTATTCTCATTCATCTTGCTCAACCACTGCCCCAGCTGAGGTTCTAGCATAAAGGCAGGGAGTGGAAGGGAATCAGCTTATCTAAGATTTCTGGATACTTGGATCCTAGACAAATAAATGTGTTATAAAGATATGTTTGCTAAAATCTCAACAAAGATACTTGCCATAAACAAAAATTATATTCCTAACATCTTCACCATATAATGACTGCAGTCCACACAGAAAAGTACAGAGTTTTTTTAAGGTTCCTATCTTCTAAAATACAGAAAGAAAGCACCCAAATACAAAATGATATTTTGCTAAGGTCATTCTCTTCTATAATAGTTTTTTATAAAGACACACAGGAAAAAAAGAATATTTGGTTTTCTGAAAATACATGTTTTTGAAGATGCAGTTAAACAATTGTTTACTTGTAATGGAAGAAAATGGCCAAAGGGAGTATCTTTAATGCTTTCTGGCATCCTTCAATTATTGCTGGTTTCTCTAAATATCTTTATTTTTGTACAAGATAAAACATGTTTAGAGATATTGAAAAGGAAAAATAAGTTTTCTAATATATAAAATGTGTATAACTGGCCGGGCACGGTGGCTCACACCTATAATCCCAGCACTTTGGGAGGCCGAGGCAGGTGGATCATGAGGTCAAGAGATTAAGACCATCCTGGTCAACATGGTGAAACCTCGTCTCTACCAAAAATACAAAAATTAGCTGGACATGGTGGCGCATGCCTGTAATCCCAGCTACTTGGGAGGCTGAGGCAGGAGAATTGCTTGAACCCAGGAGGCGGAGGGTGCGGTGAGCCAAGATCGTGCCATTGCACTCCAGCCTGGGTAATAAAACCAAAACTCTGTCTCAAAAAAAAAAAAATGTATATAACTTTATTAAGATGAACCCATTACAATTAGAAAGACATTTATTTTCCCTTTTTACAATAACATGTCCAGCCTGGACTACCTCAAGGTAATAATATCTTAAATTTACCCCACAACATCACAAGGAATTAAGAAGCTTAAGATTCCATTTTCCAGGTAGAATATCAGGCAAGTATTTTTAGAGTTAGTTTAGTAAATTTTATCTAGTTACAAAATGTTTATATTGGCCACCCTTCTCAATTTTCTCCATTATATTCCACTTATCGTACTTTTCTAGGCATGATATGCTGACATGGGTTAAATTTTTCAATGAAAAAAATAACGCTTTCAGGATTTGTAAATTTCAAAGCATTCATATTATTCTTATTGGGGCAAAAAAAGTCTTTAAAATAAAATGTTGACAAGATTGCAATCACTATGTTGAACAACATGAATATAAGTAAAAACTGTTTTTTAAAAAATTGACAGTAAAATTTATTTTTTTTAAGAAAAATCATTTATCCTTCTGTCTCTTACTGTAAATTATTTTATATTTGACAAATGGAAGATTGACCAATGGCTGTTAGAAATAAAATCGGGAGAATTTATTTCTAAAATTTTAAAACCATATAAAAATCCTGTGTATCTCCTTGAATAATTCACAGACTAAAATATTATACTGAAACTAAGAATGCAGTATGTTGCTCTATGGGGTGGTTTATAGCTCAATGCTATTCATAGACAATGAATTCTATTTTATTTTTCAGGGATTTATCATGAGTTTAGCAAGTGTTTACAGTGGCATCTCTTATTCATTATTTATTCATAAGAAGTTTGAAAGTTATCTATTTGGCAACCTTAAAAATAATTCTGTACTAAATTTTTACAATGCTATTATTGCCTATTTTGAAACTTTTAGAGACCTCTCAAAAAAAGGAAGCCTCCAGTGTTCATCACTGATCTTTCCTTCCCCTTGTCCAATGAATAAAGAATTATTCTCTCCTATGTATTAACTAAGATTATTTTGGTTGCTAATGACAGAAACCCCAATCACAAGTGAGCTAAGTAAAAAGATAGAATTTTGACTCCCCTGACTGCAAAGTTAAGGAAAGGACTTGCCTCAGATATGGCTTGATAAAAGGAACAAAGTAATGAAAACAGCCCCAATACTCTTTATTTCTGTAACTGGCTCTGCTCACCCACATGTGAAGATTTCATTTTTACACAGGTTGTCTCCTCTGATCAGCAGGTAGCCAGCAGCAGTCGGAGTTAAATTCTCCCAGGTTCAAACCCAGTAGACAAAAGAAAAATCTGTGTTCTAGCATGCCCCAAAATACCTGATACATTTCTTTTGAAGTGGCTTAGGTCACATGTCCATGGCTGAGGCAATCACTGTAGCCACAGAACCATAAGGAAATAATTGTCTGAAGCCTCAGGTGGAAGTAGAGACAGGTACCCAAATGAAAAGTTGGAGCTGTTGGCAGAAGGAAGCAGGGATGCTGGGGTGGCAAACAATCACTAGCACCACTGCCTCCTCATGCTCACTCATTTCAAATGGCCCATTCATATGCACAAGTCACTTTACTTTAAAAAAAAAAAAAAAAAGTATTTTCAATTTAAAATGCAGATAAGTAGCAAATTACAAATGCAAAATACGGTCATGAAGAACATCTTGAGATCCTTCTTTTGGGCCCCAATCTTTAAGGAAAACAAGATCTTTTGTCAGGGTTTCAAGTAAAACATTCATGTTCAAACAAAATTGCTCTCTCCAAAACTACCCAGTACCTGAGGCTTGTAGGCCTCCGTTCTGAGCTCCACCATCCTCCCACCTCCCATCTAAATCCAGTTCCACCAGAAGAATTGTATTGTTTGCCCTAGAGGCCTTGAAGGTGACTTTCCTAGCGTATCTTTCTCAAAAAAATCTCAAGACCACATAGTCTAGACAACTGTAGCACTCTCCATCAATTGTGTTCCTTTTTACACCTCCTATCATGGACCCATCCTCAGTCAGAGAATGTATATGCCCTTCTACAGTTGTGCAAAAGTAATTGTAGTTTTGCCTTTTTTTTAAACAATGGTAAAACTACAACTACTTTTGTATCAACCTAATATTAATTTTATTTTCCTACCAATAATATAATTATATTATATAATTATATTAATTAACTAATTTTCTAATAATATGAATTTTTCTACTAATCAAAGGAAGTGATTCAGTGGTTAAGATTGCCTGAATGCAGATATTGACTCTCTTTAACTAGCTGTGAAACCTTAGACAAGTAGCTTTATAAAAATCCCAAGACTCCTCAACTTCATCTGTAAATCAGAAAAATTTCCTTCTCCCCAGTGATCTAATCTCTTTAGCTAGCTACCTAGCTCCTATGTGGTTGAGATAATATATATAAAATGCTCAACTCAGCATCTGCACATAGTAAGCCTTCAAATAGAGAAGTTGCTATATTTTGATTGATATTATTACCACCTTCCTTTAACCCAATAGCCTCACTTATCTCCTCCTCTTTATAGCAAAACTCAAAAGAGCTGTACATGCTAACTTCATTTCCTAAAGGGTCTTTGTTCACATCTGTGTGTTTTCATGACAGTGTTGAGTATGAGACCTGTGTACCCACTACTGAGCTAGCTCACAGGCACGTTTCCAACCACTTCATTTGTCCTGCCATGGTCAGGGGATAAGGTCACCCGAGGATGTCCCAGCTCCCCACCAACAATAACAACAACTGTCCTTTCTAAGGCTGATCACAGGCAATAAGGAATAGTAGGAAGGGGAGAGAGATAACCAGACACCAGGGAGAATCCTGGGAACAGGAGCTCACTCAGCGCAGAGCCCACATTCACTCAGCTCCCAGAGTGGTTCTCTTCTGTTCCTCTCCCCAGTTTTCTCCATATTCCTTCCTCTCTTTTGAGTAGTTCTTTTGCCTCTCTTTCCCTCTTCCCCAGCCCGAGTATTACCTAGCTTCTGAGAACTTGGAAAACCTCTCTGAATCTCCTTGACATTTTAGCCACTGGCCTCTCTCAATAAAATTCCTAGTCTTTGGGGCTGCTTCAGATGCGGGTGGCTGTTGTCTACACAACAGTCTAAAAGAGGGGCTTTCAGGGTAGTAGAGAAGAAAGAAATACTCAAGACATGGATTAATACCCTATGATATTATCCAGCCACAATTTTCACTGTTATAATTCTTTTTATTGTTGTTGTTCCAACCAATGTTAATATTAGCATCCCCTAAACTCGCAGTTTCAACAACGATGTAGAGCTGAAATTTTATTTTCCAGGAAAAAAAAAAATGAGAGAGAGAGGTAGGTTTGAAAGAGATCTTTACCTTGGAGAAATAACTTCAGTTTAGTATTCTCTGTTCAATAACCTACTTATTATATCTAAAGTAATCAACCATTCATTGAATAAATTATTGTACATCTGCTGTGAAAACAATGCAGCTATTAAAAGATTGAAGTAGGTCTCTATGTACTGTTTTGAAACAATCTTCAAGATAGAGTTAAATTTTAGAAAGCAGATTACACAATTGCTTAATCTCATTTGTGGTATGTATTTTTAAATAATTCTATTTTAATTTCTTTCATATGCTTCTTATGCATTGGTATTATGCATAAAAAAATTTGAAGACATACATTAGAAACTATTGAAAGGCATTACATCGGGCAATTGGAACATTAGGTTACAAATAGAATAATTACTTTTAACTTATTTTTTATTGCTTGTTTTTTACCATGTATACAGCATTTTATAATATGAAAATGAACAAAATTTTATTATTTACTCAACTATACCTGAAAGTCTAGGTTCCCTTAAAGAACATATAAGTTATATCAATAAGAGGTACAGACTTATGGTCATAAAAATAGGAACTTAGTCATAGGAACTTAATTCAAAATCCCATCCTCAAACTGTATCCTCTCCATGCAGGGTTTGAGAAATACATTCACCCAGAAGAAAATACATGCACAGAGGGAAATGGCCATCAAGTATTAACACCCTACTTCTCTCAGCCTGTGGCTCAGCACTATAAGCCATGGTAGACCACCGAGGAACCCCTTATGCCAAGGTTAGGAAAGTATATGTAACCTGGAGGCAAAACGACAAAAATGGCCCGCTTTGCCCATTCCCTCCGGTGCCCTCAACCAAATATGAGGTACCCCCATTCTTAAGAAAGGAAGACTAATACAGAACAAGCCAAAGAGAAAAACAGTCAGAGCAATAAAACACTGGCTGATGCCCAGAGCAGACATAGCTGATCTAGAATTCTGAGCCCAAAACTGTTCCTGGAAAACAGGCTATCAACTGAGTGACCATCAAGAGAAGTCTCCCAAGAGAGTTGGATCCTAAGACATAGACAAACCACACCCACCACCTGTGCACTAGTTGCCCACACTGCCCCTGTGCAAGAGCCTTCACTTTGGGGTGAGGTCAACGCCCTTTCCCAAATCATCCTTGGTCAAGGAATAAGGAAGGTAATCTACACCTGCTGAAAGCCAACTTCACATTTACATTTTACAGAGTATTTCCTCAAGATAAAATCTGATTGGTGAAGTCACTTATAAAAATGTATTTTCAAATGGCCATCGATGTATTTATCTTGATTAAATGTGTTATCTTTCATTCGAGAGTTAATTTGAGTTAAATTTGGCTGGCATTCTAAAAAATGACAAGCTATTTTAATCTGGTAGAGACATTAACACAGAGAAACCAACTGACAAAAAGCATCCTATCAGAACACCAAGGACTATTTCACTGAAATAACAGCAGCAGCATCTTTTCGGTGTTTTTCCACACAAGAGAGCACTTAAAATGCATAGCCTCCAACATTGTCTCACCACAACACACACACACACACACACACACACACACACACGTGAGTCAGAGGGTCAGGCTATGGCATTTGTTTGTAATGTTCATTGGGGCAATATCTAAATATTGGTCAGAGATATTTATTCATAATATTTTTAAAAACTATATAATCCAGAATATCAAACATAGGTCAGCAATAAATATTCATGGAACAAATGAACACTCAAACATTAAACTGTAAACCAAATGAATATTTTTTACTTTTCTATGAATCCTGTTTAACACTTCTATTCAATTTTTCCAATCTTTTCTTGCATGTCTCTTGATAATGTAATGGGTATTTTTAATCATCTTCAGAACTGAAAAGGTTTCTTGGTAAAAGTAACAGGTAGTGATAAATTTGGATTCTGTCACACTTCAGTTCTCTTCCACCAACTATGTATTTAAGAAACTTAAATAGCAAATTCAAAATGGTAGTAGCTAAAGAATTTGATGAATATGTTTAATAACTTAGAGTTGAAAATGTAGATAAGGGTCGTTATGGTCACTTGTCAGACTCTAGTACCCATAACAGTGAAGCAGATGAAGAGCAACATGCTTCTCAGGAAGCCTGGACAGTGCAGGAGATGAACTCACTGTGGTGCAGGCCTTGTGAAATTATCAAGCCTTTCTTGCATTCTGTCTCTTAAAAGTATACCAGAGTGGTGTTCCTTGAAGTAAATGTAGATGACTGTCAGGATGTTGCTTCAGAGTTGAACTAAGGCATGCCTACTTTCCACTTTTTTAAAATGGGACAAAAGGTGGGTAAATTTTCTGGGGCAAACAAAGAAAAATGTGAAGGTACCATTAATAAATTAATCTAACCATGTATTCTCAAAATATAACCAGCCAATGGGTGTTTAAGGCATAATTTATGTTCAGAAAAGAAAGATGAAGACTACATACCAAACTGCCATCAATTATAAATGGCAAATATTTATTCTACCCTTTAAAAAAGAAAGAAGATGAAGATGTATCTTAAAAATTAGCAGTCTGAATTTTTTTACACAACCTGTACACATGGACACTACATGTCCATTGTCTGATGGCAATTCAATAGGTTAAACATAGGCATATCTGGTTATTAAGATTTGGGAATTATGATTCAAACCACACTTCAGTGCCTATAGAACCAACCACCTGGTTCTAAACCAGGATCAGCTGTAGCAAAGATGTCGCTTTAGTTGAGGGTGTAGGGTAACAGGGTTGCTGAAGACCATAAAGCCCTGTTGGTTAACCCACTCCGAATGTAATCAGCAAATTATAATGGAGGATGGTTTGAGATGTACTTGAAAATAATGGTAGAAAGACAGACTAGGGTAGAATTGCAGGCTGCTGTATACTAAGCTAGATATATTGAACTTTATTCTGTTGCAATGGAAACCCATCAAGAGATTTTTAGTAATGTAGTGACATGACTTTAATCAGGAGTCAGCAAACCATAGTCTGAGGGCCAAATCTGCCATTTTTATAAATAAAGTATTAGTGGAACACGGCCACATTCATTATTTATAAGTTATCTGTGTTTGCATTTGCTCTACAAAGGGGAAGAATTGAGTAGTTGCAATAGACACCAAGCCTATATGGCCAATAAAACCTAAAATATTTACAGTCTGGCCCTTTACGGAGGAAGTTTGCTGACCCCTAATTTAAACTCATCTTTTAGAAAGAACTTTCATAGCAGAAGAGAAATGTTAGAAGCCAGACAGACTAGTTCAGAGATAACACTTGTGAATGTTTTCAGCAACTGAGAGAATAAAAGGAGGGACTAGGAAGGAAGAGTTCTCAGAAAATGAAAATCTTCATTCTTACCAGTACCATGCAAGTACCTTGTAAAATCTAGGGCCAAAAGAATTCTGAAACACTACTTGATATAGTTTGTCTGTGTCTCCACCCAAATCTCATCTTTAATTGTAGCTCCCATAATCCCCATGTGTCAAGGGAGAGACGCAGTGGGAGGTAAGTGAATCATGGGGGCAGATTTCTCCCATGCTATTCTTGTGATAGTGAATAAGTCTCACAAGATCTGATGGTTTTATAAAGGGCAGTTTCCCTGCACACACTCTTGCCTGCTGCTATGCCTTTGCTCTTCCTCCACCTTCTGCCATGAGTGTGACATCTCCCCAGCCACGTAAAACTGCGAGTCTATTAAACATCTTCTTCTTATAATTACCCAGTCTTGGGTATTCCCTTATAGCAGTATGAAAATGGACTAATATATTACTTAGCAATTATCTTCCCAAATCCTATAGTCCTTACCCATCCAGAAGAATTAGAATGTCATCAAAATGCCTACTTTTCGTAAAGTTTCAACAAAAATCCCAAACTTCTTTCAAGTGTTTATAATCTGGACTATTGTTTACTTACTTAATCTTTACTAAGTAAAAAAGCTGGGAGCAAAAAAAATATGAAGACATAACTACTGTCCTTGAAAATTTTGAAGTCTTTTAGACAGAATCGTAAAAGTAAATTCCAAATTTTCAATAAAGTAGCAGTGGTGGCCTAATAATTGAGGAAATTATAATTTCTTACTTTGTAGGAATGCCAATTATCAGCCCTATCTCTTTCAACCCAAACTGTGAGTCAAAAAATGTCTACATCAATATGTCCCAACTAGTTTCATGAGAATATGGTTGCATTTCAAAAAAAATGCAAATTCCATTTACTTCTAAAGAAGTAAACATTACCAAAACTCAGTTGGCCATGGAAGATTTTTGGCCCTTTAGCACTTATTAACATGCCATATTTTTCCCCAATTTAGAAAATCGTAGTTTCATTATTCCAAACAGCAGATGTTAAATTTAACAACTTAGCTAAACAAAGGTATATGGGCCAAGTACAGTGGTTCACACCTGTAATCCCAGCACTTTGCGGGGCTGAGGTAAAAGGATCACCTGAGGTCATGGGTTCGAGACCAGCCTGATTGACATGGTAAAACCCTGTATCTACTAAAAATACAAAATTAGCTGGGCGCAGTGGTGCATGACTGTAATTCAACTACTCGGGAGGCTGAGGCAGGAGAATCATTTGAACCCGGAAGACCAAAGTTTCGGTGAGCAGGGATCATGCCATGCACTCCAGCCTGGGCAACAGAGTGAGACTCCATCTCAAAAAACAAACAAGCAAACAACAAAGGTATATGTTTGCCTATCTGGGTGTTTGATTCATTGTAGCAGCCAAAATATCTATCTGTCTGATTTTTTTACTGTTTGACATTGTATAGGCCCAACTGTAATCCTATAGCTTTCACAAAGAAAGAAGCATTTGCCTGTGTTTAAAGAATCAAATGGCCACATATCAAACAACCTTGGTTAATAATAGACAAGTTGAAAGAATTTGCTCAAGATTTTATGAAAAATATACGTAAAACTTCTGCTCCCTACATCATTTCTTAAACCATCTAATAACAGTAGTTTCTACTACCTTCCAGGAACACACATACACATACACACACACATAGATGTGCTTTTTTTTTTTTTTTAGAGACAGAGTCTTGCTCTGTCACCCAGGCTGGAGTACAGTGGTGTAATCACAGTTCACTACAGCCTCAACCTCCCACCCCGATAGATTCCCCTACCTCAGCCTCCCAAGTGCCTGGGACTATACATGCACACTGCCACGCACAGCTAATTTTTTTTTTTTTTGTAGCAGCAGAGTCTAAGTTCCCCAGACTGGTCTCAAACTCCTGGACTCAAGCTATTCACCTGCCTTGGCTACCCAAAGTGCTGGAATTACAGGTATGAGCCACTGTTTCCAGCCTACATTGTTAAAATAAACATATTCTTAAAATAAACTAAAAAAAAAATTACACTAAACATTTCAAATAAACATATTGATACATACCATATGAAAGTACATAAATCTTAAGTTTGCCAGTGAATTATCATAAAATGAACACACTTTCAGAAGATCCATGGAATGCAGTCAATAGCATCCCCCTTTAACAGGCAAAGAAATTAAACCTTAGGGAAATTACATAACTTGCCCAAGGGTACATAGCTGACAAAGAGAAGATGCAGGAATTTGGAACAGACCACTGGAGTTACTTGGGAAAATATCACAAGCACAACCCTGCCAGACGAAGAAGCACAAAACACCATAAATGACTTGCACATTTGCTGGTTCGATTCTTACTTGCATTTTGCTTGCTTGTGCCATACCAGATCTGCAAGTGAACTCAACTTCTAAACCTCTCACTCTTTCTTCACCACCCAGGCCTGATTATTCCTCCCCATTCAGGTCTGATATCCTGACTTCCTGACTTCCATCTCATTCTTGGCCACAGTCAACTACTGATTCCCTGGTCTTCATTTTCTGGCTCCCAAATCACTGGCTTATTCAGACCAGGACATCTGTCTGGCTCTCTCCTGACCCCCTGCCAGCCCAACCCAATATTGCTATTGCCCACACAAGTGCATCACAGACACTCCCAGGGGAGAGGTTGACATTTCTCACTGAAACCATCTCAATCATTCAGATCATTTGCCAACCAGGCAACTCTTCTGCTGCTGGCTTTCAGGGCCACTCCAGAATTAAGCAATAAATTATGTTTACTAGAAGAGGAGTTCGTTTCTACTAGTAGATCACGTGTCAGTGCTGTATTAGCCATGACTACTTTCAGCATGACCTATCCAATTTACTTAAGACAATATTCAGATATATATGGAGAAAAAAAAATCATGTCAATTTCCTTTCTGCCCTCTGTTTTGAATTCTTAACTGACTTTAATTAAGTGTTGACATCATGAGTTTGGCTTTAGAAGCCTAAGTCTTGAAGCAAAGTGAACTGGACAGGTCTTCTTGATGTCATTAACCTATAGAACCATGCAAGTCTTGTGTTCTGGTGCCATTTGAACATTCTTAAGCCTAACACCAAAAATAAAATCAAAATGTACTCAAGGTTCCCCAGACTGCCCATTTCTAAGAAAAAGTCAATACTGACCTCAGCATACCCACGGTGTAAGAAGGTACCACTCAGCATTAGGATTAGTGGTTACTGAGCAGAGATGCTGTTATTGTCTTGGTCCAGTTTAGTTTCCAGTCGCTGTGTGAGATGAACCCACAATCCAATGACCAGTATTAAACATTCAGAGTAATATCTAAGATTTAAAACAAACGATATTCTAGCCAGAGTAGAAAATGTAAGATTTCTATTAAACACAGATAAAAGATGAGATATCAATGATAAATAGGTTTGGTAGAAAAGAGAATATGCCACAGAAAAATCATGACAGATGTGCAGTCAGCATGTTTGTCTAGAATTTTTTAAGGCTTACGGACCATTACTCCATGTTCCAAACCAGTCACTTCATGCTTATTACCATTGAGTGACCATTTATAACTAGTATCTATTCAAGTGTATCTATGCATTGTCCCAAGTATCTCAGTTCTTGGAATGTGACTCTTCCCACACCAAAGGTGCATTCAGTTAAGGCTATGGTATGGGTATACACAGAGCTGGAAGTCAGACAAGACAGAAGACAAGGCACTGTGCTGTAAGATAACACAGTGTAAGATATATAAATCAAGGAGTACTGAACTATTTAGAATACATAGTCTTCTTTGTTTGGAATGCTTTAGGTTGTTTTGGGTTATATTTTCTGGGTTTTCTGTGAGAAATAGTTAAGGTTTTAAATAAGCTTTTAGACAGAACAATGGGGAAAGTACTCCTTACTCAATAAATGGCACTGCGGTAACTGGCTAGCAAGATGTAGAAAATTCAAACTGTTTCCCTTCCTTTCATCACATTCAAAAATTAACATAAGATAAATTAAAGACCTAAACCTAAGACATAAAACAACAGAAATCTAGTAGAAAACCTAGGAAATACTATTCTGTACATCAGCCTTGACAAAAAAAGTTATGACTAAGTCCTCAAAAGCAACTGCAACCAAAAAAAAATTGACGAGTAGGATTTAATTAAACTAAAGAGCTTCTGCACAGCAAAAAACTATCAACAGAGTAAAGATGACCTACAGAATGAGAGAAAATATTTGCACTCTATGAATCCAACAAAGGTCTAATATCCAAAACAGATCAAGAACTTAAGCAAATTATCAAGCAAAAAACTCATTAATAAATGGGCAAAGAACACGAACAGACACTTCTCAAAAAGACCTATGTAGCCAATATATGAAAAAATGTTCATCATCACTAACCATCACAGAAATGCAAATCAAATCTACAAATATCATCTTATACCAGTCAAAATGGCTATTACTAAAAGTAAAAAAATAAGAACATGTGAAGAGGTTGTGGAGAAAAGCAATCACTGCAGAAAACTGGAAATTTATCAAAGAACATAAAACAGAACTACCATTTGACCCGGAAATCCCACAACTGGGTATATAGCCAAAGGAAAATAAATAGTTCTACAAAAAAAAGACACAAGCACTCATATGTTCATTGCAGTTTCAGAATAGCAAAGACATGGAAACAACCAAGATGCTCATCAATGGTGGACTGGAAAAAGGAAATGTGGTACACATACAACATGGAATGCTACACAGCCATAAAAAAGAATGAAACTGTGCCCTTTACAGCAACATGGGTATAGCTGGAGGCCATTATCCTAAGCAAACTAATTCAGGAAGAGAAAACCAAATACCGCATGTTCTCACTTATAAGTGAGAGCTAAACATTACACATGGGCACAAAGATGGGAACAACAGTGTAGACTGCTTGAGAGGGTGGGGAGGAAAGCGTAGTTTGGAAGGCTACCTACTGGGTGCTATGCTCACTGCCTTGGTGATGAGATCATTTGTACACCAAGCCTCAGTGACACACAATTTACCCATGTAACAAATCTGCACATGTATGCCCTGAAGCTAAAAGTAGAATATAAAATAACTTTTTTATAAAAAGATACTTTCTCACTCTCTAGTTACCACAACCCAGACCAGTACTGATAGACATATTTTAAGAGAAAACATTTTCTGTCCTCTTCAATCAATCAAAAGTTCACTATTTATTCTTAGAGCAAAGGAATTAATCAAAGTAAATGTTTTAAATCCTATGTCGACCACTAAAACTCTGTTCCCTTAGATGGTGTGTTAGATTTATTGGTTGGAAACTTCCCCACAACAATTAATTAATTAATACAAACTATCCTGAGAGTTCCTAGTTCTTTATTGAAAGTTAGACTTCAGAGTATTTTTAGTAAATTACAATCAGAAGTTCCCTCTAAATCTTGGAAGTTTAAATGATGAAACAGTGCCAGCTTCTGAGGCACTAGCATGAGGTTTTATTTTATGTCCTTTATTATTCAAAAAGAATTTGTTTATAAAAGGAGAGATCCAAATCATGAGAGGCAACAAAGAAATGCTCTGCATGGGTGAGTCCATCAGTTATCGAGTTGTGATACCTTTTAAAAACTCCTTTGAAGATCCTTAGGTACTGCAAATTTCACTCAGTTCTGCTTTGCTATTTGTACCAGAAATCACAGTTTCAGAAATGAAAATGTACTCTGGACTATTCAAAACACACATGCAACTGCATCCATGGGGTGACCCTGAAATAACAAAAACCATTTCTTCACACTGGTCTGAGAGCTTCATCTCTGTGTTTTAGGTTTATACAGTTTATAATCACCACAGACAGCATAACTGATTTAGATAACATTAAACAACATGAAATCATAATAACCAGCAGCATTGTGTTGGAACAAAACCTCTAAAAAGACTGTAAACAGTAATGTTACCTTTTACATTCCCAACATCTGAAGTGCAATTTGTCATTAATTATTAAGCCTTTTCATTTATAATATGGCTTCTAATTGTAATTAATTATAGAATTCAAGTTTCTTCCAACTAAAGCTAAGCATGTGTGATTTAAAGCCATTAGAGATGTTTTCAACATATTTCAGGGAGAAAAAATTTCAAAAACATTCTTTGGATAAAGCCTAGCATCTTGAAAGCTTCACCAGTACTGGGGTTAGCCCTGGTGGCAGGTACAGTGGCTCAGATGTCCCCATGTCCCTCCCCCAAGGTCCATGACAGCCAGTGGTAGAGTCATTTCCAAACAGCAGGCTTCTGCCCACTAGTAATCTGACACTTTCCTCCCAGGAGAAATAAGAGGCCTTTTAATTATCCACAGAAAGCAAAGCGTTTTCATTCTCGTGGTCCACTTAATCTTAATTTGACTGTATCAATTCAGTATAATACATTATAAAACTTAATACTCTTTAAATTATAGAATGCAAAGAATCTACTCATCTAGGACAAAAAGAAGCCTCCAAATTATATGTGACTTTCTGGAAGATCTTTCTTCTACTAAAAATGAAGCCTCCACTTGTTCAGCTTACAAATTAAATATACATATGTATTTGTAAACGTATAGATGTTTTTATATATGTTCATGTTTTTCATATGTTCACATGTTTTATATATGTTCATATATGTTTTATGTACATTCATATATGCTTTATGTATATTTTAAATGTTCTCAAGTTCTGGGTTAAAATAGCTAACCTTTGCCGATTGTATTATAATAGACTTGTCAACTTCTTTCTTATCTCTTTGCAAGTCCAGATTATAGGCAGTCTCTTTCCTTAAGGTCAGTTTAAATTTGTTTTCCACCAGCTCTATCGCTATACTCTTTAGTTCTGAGCCTCACACTCCCTGAATGTGCCAGCTTTCCTGCTCTCTATCTTCAAACATGCACCTTGGAACCTCGTGGAGGTTTCCACCTCACATTTTCTCTCTAGCTTTCACCTCTCCTCTTGCTCACTTCATTGCCCTGCCTGCTAGATACACTGTTTCAGATCCTCCTTTGCCACTGCCCTCAACCCCTCAATCTATTGTCCCAACCTCACAGCATGACTCTAATCCTGGCTATTAGGGACTGATTATTTGTGTTCCCCCAAAATTTCATGTTGAAATCCCAACCCTCAGTGTGATGGTATTAGGAGATGGGGCCTTTGGGAGGTATTTAGATCAAGAAGGTGGAGCCCTCATGAATGGAATTAGTGCCCTTATAAAAGATTTCAGAGCGTTCTCACATTCTTTCCACCATCTGTAGATATCATGAGAAGTCTGTAGTCTGCCACAAAAATGAAAGCCTTCAAAACAAGAGAGCCTTCAAGAAAAAAGAGAACCCAACCACTTTGGCACTTTGATCCTAGACTTCCAGCCTCAAAAACTGAGAAATAAATACTTGTTGGTTAAGCCCCCCCAGCTTATCGTATTCTATTATAGCAGCACACACTAACTAAGATCATTTTTCTATGAAGTAACATTCGAGTTCTGGTATTTCCTCCTTGCAAAGCACATCTCAAGTTTCTTGCCTATGCGTATATTGGCTTAGTTGTTCTACAATATTCTTTAAGCTTTATCATGCCTATTACAGATCTCTAAAAGTCCTATCTACCTATACAAACTAATGGAATAGTAGAGATCAGCAGCTCATTTTGACAGCTTCTGGTTGGGTTCGTTTCCGCAAATACATCCTTAAGATCACTGGAAATTAGTTTCTGCAGATACATTATTAAAATGTTGTCATTTTAAATGAAAATACATAGCCATGACCCAAGAACAGGAATTATCTCAAATCCGTAAGTTGATTAGATATAACAAAAATTTTCAACACATTTATTCAATGCTTACTGTACTCATGATTTGATAGCAATGGAACATTTAATCCAATCAAGGATAAAATACATACACACATAAAAAGATAATCTATACTTTTAAAGTGACAAATTTAAAAACTGATGACTGACAATTAGAGGCACAGGACTGCCAATATATAAAATAGTTGCACAGGACTGCACGACTATGTGCCAAAGTGGTTAAGAAATACAGTATCTGTATAGGGCTTTGAAAGTTGAGAACAACATTCAAACGGAGAGAGGTATTCAAGTAGGCATGAAGTATTCAACCAAAGGAAATGGTTTTAAAAATTCGAGGAGTATAAACATATTTAGGAGCTTGTAACTAGACCAATTTGGCTTAAATACAGGTTCAATTCAATTTGTAAAAAAGTACTTAGAGCACCTACTGCAGCCCAACCCTGTTCTAGGTGCTAGGATATCATTGTGAAGTGAAACAGGCTAGAGCGGGCTCCACTGCTCATGGGGCTTACAGTCCAGTGGCTAAAGGCAGACCATAACAAAAAAAGATGACATATGGTATTAAGTTCTGCAAACATAAAATAGGAAAATAGAACAGAAAGTACATAGAACTCTACCTTAGACTGGACAATCAGGGAAGACATCTCTGGGGAGATGGCATTTGACCTGAAATTTAAGTGACTAGAACGTTCCAGCCACATAACGCTTTGGGGAACCAACACTCTGATCAGAAGTGATGAGAAAGGCAAAGGCCATGGGGAGAATAAGCCGGTGTGGTCTGAATTAAAATATGACCAGTCTAATTGGAGCACGGCAATCAGTGGAGAGGATGGTGCCAGAAGAGGGGAGGCCCATCACAGAGGGCCCTGGGGTCTGGTCACCAGCATAGACTTGGATCTACCTGATATAGGAAATCATTGGAAGTTTTAAGAATGGAAGTGATATAATCTGCTATGTAAGTTTTTTAAATTCCTCTTTATGTGTCCAAGTTGCGATTTTAGGAGAAAACATGGAAGCAGAAACACATTTAAGAGGCTAAACGGATTGAATTTATTTTCCATAGAAGCAGTTCAAACTGAACACTATCAAAAAAATTGAAAAACTTTTTCCTGACTGTAGCCGACCACCAGCCTTTAGGCAATTGTGAAGTTCAGATGTTTTCCCATAATTTATGTGGTATATGCTGTTTTTCATCCCGTGGACTATAAACATGACAGTTTCTACATGCACAGCTGATTTCACCATTCTAGTGCTCAAAATCTATATAAAACCATCTAACTCTGTCAAATAATCTATTATCTGCAATCTGTTCTGCCCAGCTTTTATGACTGACCTGACAAGGGTTATACGTCCATATGCATTGGCCAGATGTATGTGGAAGTGGACAGAGCAGACACCCATGATTCACATTGCCAGGACTGACCCAAATGGCCCTTCCAGGGCAGCTTATTTTTGTTTTGTTTTTTTTAAAGTAGTCTTGCTCTGTCACCCAGCTGAAGTGCAGTGGCATGATCCCGGCTCACTGTAACCTCTGCCTCCCGGGTTCAAGCAATTCTCCTACCTCAGCCTCCCAAGTAGCTGGGACGAAGGCACCACCACCATGTCCAACTGATTTTTGTTTTTTAGTAGAGACAGGATTCCACCATGTCGGCCAGGATGGTCTCCATCTCTTGACCTCATGATCCGCCCACCTCGGCCTCCCAAAGTGCTGGTATTACAGGCGTGAGCTGCTGCGCCCGGCTTGATCTTGAATACATAGCTGAAAATCCAGCATATGCCCTACCCCTGCAGTCTACCAGCTTTGCAATTTTTCATCCTTCTCTTCCCTTCCTTCCTGTATATTCTGTCCATCTTCAAGCTATATCCTCTATTCTCTACATTTCTAAAGTGAGTAGAAAGAGAATACATAAGATTTCTTTCCAGAGGATCAAAGAATCATACTGATGGGAAAAAAAGTGTATCATAAAATTTTTCCAGTCACTTGCAAGTGGAACCAGCCTCCAACAGATCCATGTATTTGGTTATTCCTAAATTGTTCACAACAGAGTATTTCTGCTGTGAAATCCCATTTAATGCAATTCAACTCTGGGCCAGTGTCACTAGGGCCCAAATAACACATTCGTTTTGTGAAATTATTATTTGTAAGGGATTCCAAATAACACAATTTAGTTTTTGTATATATCCATGTTTCTGGCTACCTATACAGATAAATGACCAAATAATAGTCAAAAAAAACAAGCACTTTTTCCCTAGACTTACACAAAATTTTTTGAAAAAAGTCCTTATAAATTATGCATTAAAAATAATCATGAAAACCATATTTCTAGCTGCATAATATTGTAGAATACAATTATCTCTCTAAATGACACCTCTTCCACCTGTAAAATGACCATATTAATTCTTCCCTTACAGGGTTTTGGAGAATGTTAGCATGTCTATGCTTTGAAAATGTTAAAATACCATATAAATATTTAATATTATGAAATAGTAAAGGAAAGTAGCCTATTAAATATGTATTTTTCTATATAGCCCCTGTGGGACAAACTACCTTTCTACTTAAAGTAGAAAACTACCTTTTAAGTAGAAAGGTAGTTTGTCCCACAGGGGCTATATCACTTCAAATTATTCAATTAAAACAATTACAGTTAGTTCAACAAAACCTATTATGTGAATAGCCTGTAAATGACTCCCAGTCGTGTCCCAAATCCTGGTTTTCATGTCCTATGGCGCCTTCTTCCCTTGTATATGGGCTGGACCTACTGACTCACTTAAATAAAATATGACAAAGGTGATGGGACGTCATTTTCAGTATTAGGTTTTTAGAAAACCCTGGCTTCTGTCCTTTTTCCCTTCTTTGCTCTCTCAATTCTTTACTCTGATGGAAGCCAGCTGCCATGTTGTAAGGTGCCCTAAGAAGAGAGGTCCATGTGACATGGAACTGAGGAAGGTCTCTGGCCAGTAGCCAGATAGCTAATGCAATCCATACTTAACTTTGTCTATGAAATAAAATTATGAGTAATTAAAGATATTTCAATTCTTGCCATTTTCAGGTGATTTTGATTAAAAGTCCATGCTCCATAGAAACAAGAGCAAACAGAGAGCTTCAGGGAATGGAAGAAGAGTCTAAATGGGCCACCCTGCTTTTGTCAAAGAAAATTTATTGCCATCAAATTATTTTATTTGTATATACTCATGGGATACAAGTACAATTTTGCTACATCGACATTGCATTTTGGTGAAATCAGGGCCTTCAGTGCATCCATCACTGGAGCAGCACATATTGTACTCATCAAGCAACCTCCCATCATCTACCCCCCTCCCACTCCCCTTAACCCTTTGAGTCTGTGTCCATCATTCCATACTCTGCTTCCATGTGTACACATTGTTTAGCTCCCACTTATGAGAACATGCAGTATTTCTCTGTCTCTGAGTTTCATTTCACTTAAGACAATGGCCTCCAGTTCCATTCATGTTGCTGCAAAAGACATGATTTTCACTTAACATAATGTCCACCAAACTCATCTATGATGCTGTGATAGAATTTTATTCTTTTTTATGGCTAATAGTGTTCCATTGTGTATTTACCACATTTTCTTTATCCAATCCTCCACTGACGGACATCTAAGTTGATGCCCTATCACTGCTATTGTGAACAGTGCTGCAATGTAGATTTTTTTTTTTGGTAATATGTTTTTCTTTGTGTAGATACCCAGTTGTATAATTGCTGGATCATACGATAGTTATATATTTACCATCAACTTCCTTTATACATGATAACCCACAAATCTATGCCTACTTTATAAATGTTATCCATAGGGTCTCCTTTTACTTAGAATAGTTTCTTTTTTAAAACTTTTGCCAAGACTTCTACCAACCTAGTACATACTACCAAGAGGCAAGGACCTTTCCAACAACCCAAGGCTGGTTAGTTATTTCTCTCTTGTTTAAATGACATGTTTCTTTCCATTAAAAAACAGAAGCTTATAAAATCATGATATCTTTATTTACCTTTATGGCTAAGAAATTTAGAGTTTAGATTAATATAGAAAAATAATAAAATGTAAACCCTCTGTTCCTTCTACCTCTAAAGTAGAATTAGTAGATTATCTGCACTCTATCTAGGACTAAAAAACATATTTTTTAACTACACAGTTGATTACCAAGATGACATGAAAGTATCTTTTACATTCATTCCCTCTTCTGATAATTAGAATTTGTCAGAAATGTTTCTGAAACAAATTATCTCTTCTCTTTAGTACCAAAAAGAGATAATGCTAATCTTTTGTTTCCCACTTCTAAGGTAAAGAAACTCACTGAAAATGTATCTCAAGATCAAAAGCCAAACTGAGGAGGCAAAAAAGATAGTATTGACCATGCTTATGGCTGGAACTTGAATCTGCAGGCAGACCAACATTAGTCTCCCAGACTAAAGTTTTCTGGGCATCACACAGCATCCAGCAATATATGTGGAGACCCACATAGTACTAACGCAGAAATGAATCTGACTTCATGGAGACATAGTGATTGTCTGCTTCAGAGAGTATGCAAAACAACATAAACCAAAGCCACAGAATTCCCAAATAATTTCCAAAATATCTAAAATTCCTGGATTTTTCTGGGTAGTATATGTTGATTTAAAGAAAATATTCCCCCATTTAGAACATAGGGAATATCTTAAGATGACTCTTCTTAATAAGTATTAATGAGGTTCCAGTTGGGAACAGTGCTGACAAAATGTGCCTTTCACTCTAGGATTTTCTAATCACACACACGCCTCCTACTCCCTGCTGGATAGCTTCTTTCCTAGTTTTCTCAGTATATTTTGGTTTTGGGGTATCTTTGGAGATAGAGTTTGATGACAGGTCTTAGTAACATAAAGTGATCATAGTGAATTCCTCTCTTCAACGCTACTATGATCAAAAGCTAGAGTGGTGAATTGACCTATTCTGTGAAGAAAAGTTTTAGATCAAACTTTTGCCTTTATTTATTTGGTAAATGAGAATTTCTGCACTTCAAGTGTTACTTAAAGATAGTTTTATATATCTAAACTTCCAGCCCTTTTTATTTGCTTCTGAGGCCAGTGTAAGTTGAGATATCATAAGTATTAAAAAATTAAAGAATGATAAATTATATTATCCCTGAATGGGTGGATTCATTCTAATAAATGTATCGTATATCCTAAGTTATACAAAAATTACTATCATTTTGAACAACCCAGTGATATTGACCTTGGAGTATACAGTGCATTGCAGGAGGCAGGACTAAGTCACTGATTTCCTAGCCAAATGGAAAAACCCACATTTTATACATACTTCAGTGACATACCTAATTTCTATTAGGATTATATTCATTTGCTGGGGCTGTTATAACAAAGTACTGTGCACTGATTGGTTTTGACAACAGTAATCTATTGTCTCACCATTTTGGAAACTAGAAGTCCAAGATTAAGGTATTCACTGGGTCATATGCCCTCTAAAGGCACTAGAAAAAGGTTTGTCCCATGCCTCTTCTGGTCATTTTTTTGTTTGTGGCAGCGTAACTGCAATCTTCACATGGCTCTCTATGTGAAAGTCTGTGTCCACATTTTTTAAAAATGACACTGGCTGGGCACAGTAGCTCACGCCTGTAATCCCAGCACTTTGGGAGACCGAGGTGGGGAGATCACAAGGTCAGGAGTTTGAGACTAGCCTGGCCAACATGGTGAAGCCCCATCTCTGCTAAAAATACAAAAATTAGCTGAGCTTGGTGGCGGGCACCTGTAGTCCCAGATACGCAGGAGGCTGAGGCAGGAGAATCACTTGAACCCAGGAGGCAGAGGTCGCAGTGAGCCAAGATCGTGCCAGTGCACCCCAGCCTGGCAACAGAGCAAGATTCCATCTCAAAAAAATAAGAAGAATGCCAGTTCCATTGTTAGGAACTACTCCAGTTTAACTTTATCCTAACAACTTATTATTACATCTGCAATGACACTATTTCCAAATAAAGTCACTTTCTGAAGTACTGGGGACTAGGACTTCAATATATGAAGGGGGAGGCAGTGCACAATTTAACCCAATACAAGAGTAAACCAAATTCATGACTTACTGAGTTTGCCAACCCGTTATGGATACCATCACTAAGCACTTTTGCAAATAAGCTATTTTGCTGAGCCTTGATGTTAGATCACAGTCACTACCTTGAAAGAGTGATGCTGTCAAAAAGCAACTCTCCTAAAAGAGAAACCTGACCTGGTAGCCAAGGCAGAAGATTTATCTACAGAGAGAACACTGATGTACCTCTTTTAAAGCCAGAGATAAGCAAGCCTATGATAAGGAGGACCTAGGGAAATGGGGCAGACAAGAAGAGCAAGATGACTCAGATTTTACAGACAAAATCATAGACCTTAATTTTTTAGATGTGGAAACTGAAGGTAGAGGCTGAAGGGTGCACGATTGGTTAGTGGTAAACCTGGAATTAGATGGAAAATCTGTTGATACTCTTGTCTAGTGAGCTTTTCTCTATCACACAGATTCTAACTCCAAAAGGAGTGCAAGACAACCAGGATAAAAGAAAGTACTAACCCAAAACAATTACTTGTCTTTGCATGTCTTGAACTCTAAAAACAGTGCATGTCCAAGATATTCAGTACCTTTCATTCCATCTAGCCTGAAACACATAGTGTGAGGGCTGACTGGTAAGTTGACACTGCCCTCCAGAGGCCTGTGTTGTCTGCTCAGTTGCCCCATCTGGCTGCCATCACAAAGCCTCTTGTTTGGCTGCCTACTCAGAGTATCAATGTCACTAACGGGCCTTTCCTAAGTGGCAGGCACTCAGTCAGAGTTTCAGCAGTACATTCTGTGCATAATTAAATACAAGCAGTCACCAAACAAGAAGGCAAAGGCACGTTTTCTTAGCATGTGGGATAGTTATCCCTCACTTCACAGAAACTTTGCATAATCCATTGGAACTCATTTAACTGGCCTCAGTTCTGTGACTGAAAACAAAAGCCAACCCATAAATCCAAAGGAATCATCAATTTTAATTATGCATAAAATTCAAAAGAGGTCAAAGTATCAAACTGGAAACATGGAAAACAATTTCCTATAGACCCATCTCAGAGAAGAGTAACAAAATAAAAGGTGAGTAAAATCCCCTTTCATGGTTCTCACTTTTCTCACTCAAAATCTATATAAAGGCATCTGAGGAAGCAATATTTTAGCTTTTGTTTCTCTCATTTAGTTCTAATTCCTTCCAGTTTATGATTCAAGGAGAATCAAACTGGGACTCAGGAGTCTTGAATTATGCAACAACTACTTCTGCTAAAAAGATGTGTGACCTTGATCAACTCCTTTAACTTCCTTAATTTCAATTCCTTCAACAAGGGGCTGGTTTAACTGATCTCAAACAGCACTTGCAGATTTAACCCTCTGTAATTCTGTGAAATCTATTTTGCAAGAACAAAGTCTAGAATTTCAGCAAACCTCCATGGACTGGAATTTCCCTACCTCATACACCATATAGGGGTCTATATTATCAATGGAGTTGCCTTGGCAGCAAGTCAAAGAGCTAGAGCCATTATAAATGATAATGCCCAAATAATTAATTCAAATGCCAAAAAATATTCATTTCTTTTTTTAAATGTATACCATTTGGAATAAGAATAATTTCTATAGAAATTTTCAAACAGTCAAAAACATCTTGTAATTTTGCCTTACACCTTTTGACCTAACAGTTAAGCTGTTAGACATTAACATTTCAATGTAGCAAACTTGCCACATTCATAGTGAGCAGCTATGGGAATCAAAAGCTCCTTCTGGTCAAACTCATAAATACTTTCTCTCAAAATGTGAGTACATAAAGCAGAATCACATATCTTTATATCCACTCAATTATTCCAAACTTGTTTCTAAATTATTAAATTTGTGGTGCTTCCTACCATAGTATCTACAAGCTACAAAATAGGCAGTACATCTAGTGTGCAATTCATTTTTGGAATTATGTTTGGACAAGTGAATTGAGGATACTCGCAAATGACTTCATGTATTATAAACAGGCAATTAATTTCCTCACTAGTTATGGCACAGCAATTTGCTATGCAGTTATTACCTATTAAAAGATAACAAAAGTATGTAATCATTTTTGTTAATGTGGTCAACTCAACTCTAAAGTATTTTGTTTCTAGGATGCTTACATCTGAGATTTCCAGGAGAAATATATGCCCAACAATGAAAACCCTTAGGAGACTCCACTGCACAATAGCACTCCAAAAATCTCAGTAACATGAGGCCTCATTTTCCCATTTATCAAACTCTATGGTTAACTGGTAGAAATTTTAAGATTTCAATGGTAGTCCATAAGAAAGAATGAACTGAAGGATGAGGCTAAGATCTAACTGAATTATGAGTCAAGTGTGATCTGAAGTCCAAATTGCAAAGGAAGAAGACATAAAAACTTTGTGCTCAATCAATACTAATGTCCAAACCCCAAAGATCAATATGATGAAAGGAAACCAACAGCAGAAGTTAGCAGGGTGCATGTCTACTTTTAGGCTAGTGGGTAAAAGCATCAGGGGTACATTGAGGCTCATGTTCTGTAAAGTCAAATGTCAGGGAGTGACTGAGGGCATATGGACAAGATCCAGCATCTGTTATAGTGAGAGGAGCAGGCAGCTTATAATAGCGAAGTAGATGGTCAAGGCCTTCTAGTTTTATTAGAGAACTGGGACACAAGAAACAGAAGGAGCCTAGAATTTGAAAGCTGTACCTCAGTATACCCAGAACCTTCCCAAGACCAGGAGATTCTGCAATTACTCAGAGTGATTCAGACAACTATCACATCCTTTCTATTCTCTTTCTCCAATGGTGGACACAGAGCTCCTGAATAATATCTGGCTTGGTTCCCAATATCTCAGGAACCACACAGAACAGATACTGGGAGATAAACCTTTTGACAATAAGCCCCAAGATGGTGCAGGGATAGGCAGAAACTGGTATCTATTAACACCTATAACCTATTAACAATTTATTCCTTTGTCTGTAACCTGTGATCTGCCTTTTCCCTCAGTCAAGCTCTTCTGGTAAGGTAGGGCCAAGAGCTTAAGTGAAGAAAGACAGAACAAAGTAGAGATGAAACTCATGATTATTAACTGTTGAATGGCATTAGTAAGATTCTTAGACTGATTAACTTTAAAAGTTTTAAAAATTAAGGAATCCCAGTCATTTGTTTCTAAATGAGGAAACGAAACCACAGAGAGGGAATTGACTCACTCAAGTTCATACAGTCTGTTGGTCATAGAACCATAAGAACCAAGATATCCTGTTTTAATTCAAGATATACCCTACTAAAAGACCTTGTCATCATAACTGATGGCCCCAAATGGAATTCTGAGAATGATCAACATCCCACAGATTCATCCCTTTGACAACAAATTTGTTGGAGCTGCTGTATTCTTTTTCATTTACTGATGTGCCAGAAAAACAAGGCTTTTTGGAAATAGGTTCATATGGGTCGATATTCTTCATGAACATAGTGGCAAAATATTCTCAACAAAATACTAGCAAACCAAATTCCACAGCACATTGGAGGATTATTCACCATGAGGAAGTGGGATTTATCTTTGAGGTGCATGGATGGTTCAACATAGGCAAAACTATAAATGTGATACACCACATTAACAGAATGAGGGGCAAAAACCACATAATCATCAATAGATACAGAAAAGCTATTTAACAAAATTTGTGGTCCTTTCATGATAAAAAAAAAATTAGGTACAGAAGGAATGTATCTCAACATAATAAAGGCCATATATGACAAACCCCCAGCTAACATCATATTCAACAATGAAAAGTTGAAATCTCTTCACTTAAGATGAGGGAACTAGATGCACACTCTCATCACTTCTATTTAACATAGTACTATAGAAGTCCTAGACAGAGCAATTAAGAAAAAAAGAAATAAAAGTCATCCAAGTTATTTTTTAAGTCAGATTGTCCCTGTTTACAGATGAGATGGTCTTAAAGAAAACCCTAATAAATTCACTAAAAAACTGTTAGAATAAATGAATTTAGTAACGTTTCAGAGTCAACATACAAAATTCAGTAGCGGTTCTATTTACTAATGATGAACTATCTGAAAAAGAAATTAAAAAGCCAATCTCATTCACAATAGCTACCCTGAAAATGAAACATGTAATAAATTTAATGATGGAGGTAAGACTTGTATACTGAAGACTGTAAAATATTGGTAAAAGAAATTGAAGAAAATACAAATAAATGAAAAGATATGTTCATGTATTAGAATACTGCTAAAATTCCCATATTACCCAAAGCTATCTACATATTCAATGCAATCTCTGTCAAAACGCCAATAACATGTTTTCACAGACATAGAAAAAACAATTCTACAATTTGTTTGGAACAACAAAAAATCCTGAATAACCATAGCAATCTTGAGCAAAAAGAACAAAGCTAGAGGCATTATACTACCTGGCTTCAAAATATCCTATAAAACAGCATGGTACTGGCATACAAACAGATAAACCAGTGGATCAAAATAGAGAGCCCATAACTAAACCTATCCATTTACTGTCAGTTGATTTTCAACACAGGTGCCAAGAACATACATGTGGAAAGTACAGTGTATTCAATAAATGGTATTGAGACAACTGGATATTTACATGCAGAAAAAAAAGTAGGCCCTTTTTTCACACTATATAGGAAAAATCAACCCAAAATGAATTAGACTTAAATGTAAGACCTAAAACCATAGAACTATTAGAAGAAAACATAGACAAAAAGTGCCATGACATTGGTCTGGACAATAGGTTTTTGGATGTGACCCCAAAAGCACAGGCAACAAAGACAAAAATAGACAAATAGAATCACATCAAATTAAAAAGCTTCTGCAAATCAAGGAAAACAATCAGGAGAGTAAATCAAAGGCCTACAGAATGGGAGAAAATACTTGCAAACCGTGTATCTGGTAAGAGATTAATATCCAAAATATATAAGAAACTCAACTCAATAGCAAAAAAAAAAACAATTTTAAAAAATAGGCAAAGAATCTGAATAGACATTTCTCAAAAGAAGACATACAAATGACTAACAGGAAAATGAAAAAATACTGAACATCACTAATCATCAGGGAATTTAAAGTTAAAACTGTGATATCACCTTACACCTGTTATAATGGCTATTATCAAAAAGATGAATGATAACAAGTGTTGGGGAGGGTGCGGACAAAAGAGAACCCTTGTATGTAGTTGGTGGGAATGTAAATTAACATAGCCATTATAGAAAACAGTATGGAGGTCCCTCAAAAACTTAAAAATGGAACTATCATATGATCCAGTAATTTCACTACATATCCAAAGGCAATGAAACCAGTAAGTTGAAAAGATAGCTGCACACCCATGTTCATTGCAGTGTTATTCACAATAAACAAGATATGAAATCAACCTATGTGCCCATCAGTGAGTAAATGGATAAAGAAAATGCAGTGTATGTATGTAATGGAAAACTATTTCACCTTTAAAAAAAGAAGGAAATTATGTCCTTTGTGACAACATGGATGAAAATGGAGGATATTATGTTAAGCGAAATAGGCCAGGCACAGAGAGACAATACTGCATGGTATTACTTACATGTGGAATCTTTGTAAGTTGAATCCATGGAAGCAGTGGTAGAACAGTGGTTACCAGGGTAGAAAGAGGGAGGTGGGTGGGGAGGTGTTAGTCAAAGAATACAAAATTTCAGTTAGATAAGAGGAGTAAGTTCAAGAGATCTATTGAACAACACAATTACTACAGTTAATAACAATGTATTGTATTCTTGAAAATCACTAAGATTTTAAATGTCCTAGTCACAAAAATGATAAATATGTGAAGTAATGCATGTGTTAGTTTGATTTAGCCATTCTACAATGTATACATATTTCAAAACATTATGTTGTATACAATAAGCATATACCATTTGTACTTGTCAATTTTAAAAATTAATTTTTAAAGGAAAATCAGGTCCTAATTCTGCATCTGAGCTGATACTGGTAAAATCTAGAAACAAAATATATGTATATAAATAACAGATGAATTTGGATCTGATGCCTACAAAACACTGAGAGGAAAACAACAGAATCCTAGAATGAGATGGATGGCATGCAGGCAGCCTGAGAAGCTCCAGGAAGCCCTGAATTAGTGTCAGACATGACATGTTGCCTGCCACACCCTTAGAACATGTCTGGAGCTGAAAGGGCACCATGTGAAAAACAGTCATCCAGATGCATTTTTCATATGTAGCAGTCATAAAGATTGGTTCTTAGAACAAGCTAACATTTTTCTAATTCCCAAATGTAATGCCAAGACTTGCGGGGGAAATAGATGGCAGTAACATATGCTGGAATGGACCTAGTATATTCAGATCAATAATGTAGAATGCCAGATGACTCCTCACACAAATTCTAAAGTAAGTGGCCATATGAAGGAAAACTTGGTTTCCAGATGAGACACAAGTTTTAAAAGCCAAAATGACTCTATATCCCAGACAGGATATGGCAAGATGCTATAGGCAGAAGGTGGAAAAAATGTCTGTTTCCTCTTCCCCTGCCAAGTCAATCTGGCCATGTCAGGACAGTCACTGCACATTTTTGGTAGCTTCTCACTGCCTCTGAAGAGTTTCTATCATGCATCAACTGCTTGACCAGGGCGAGATTTAAGCTAATTACTATGTGAAATATAAATCAGCAATCACCAATTAAAAGTTCTTGGCAAAGTGAAACAATGCTAAATCTGTCCCCTGGGTTTATTATAGACCATGTGCTCTGCAAGGATTATGGGAAAACAGTTGTTCGTTGATGTTGTTTTTGTTGTTAAAGGACTTTCTTCCCCTTAAGAAGCCTAGATGTCTCATTCACAGTAAAAAAAAAAAAAAAAAAGGCACCACCAAATGGATTTTTCACAGCTATGCATCGCTAAAATCCTGAAAAAGAAGTTTCCATGAATTACTCTCTGGAACACAGGGCAGCTGTAAGGCAGACCCAACCACAAATGAAAGTCACATAAATGAAAGACAAATATGCACAGAATTAGTACTCACAACTTGCAACATATGTGGAGTAAGGGCTCTCTCTAATCCTGTGGCCATAGCCGATGCTGCATTCTAGTCTAAGAAATAGCCTGATCCTGCCCACATATAGTTTCTGCTCTAATTTATTAAGAGATTTTTTTTGTTTTTCTTTTTCTTTTTTCCTAGCTGCAACCACAGCAAGAATTGGGAATTTAATTTACTCACTGGTTCAGAGATGGTAGTCTTTGTCCTTCAACCTCACTGCATTCCTACTAAATCTTCTGTGTTTAATAGGCACAAAGAAACTTGCCAGAAGAGGTGAAGTTTCCTTAGTCACTTTTTTTTTTCCCCTTAGTCACTTTTTAATGTTCTTCCTATTATCAAAGCACTTGATAGTTGAATGCAATCAACTACATATAGTTTTCTAGACTGGAGATGATTCTCCTAAAATAGTGACTCTCAAATTTTCAATTTTTTCATACTCACTCAAAGAGCTTGCTGAAACATAGGTATCTGGGTCCCACCTCCAGAGTTCTGATCCAGGAGGTCTGTAGTGAAGCTGGATAATTTGCATTTCCAGAAAGTTCCCAGGTGATGGTGATGCTGACCCAGGAACCATACTTTGAGATCTACTATTTTAGAATATCCTACCAAGCTCTGAAAGTCATACAAACCAATCCAAAAAAGTTTAAGTCTAGAGAGTGGGTCATGTGTGATGATTAATTTCAATCTTATTTTATGCAAGTAATGATTATGGCATAAGAACTATTATATTTTTAAATGCAATAAACTTGGACTGGGTTCTCCCTCGTATATTGTAATACATATAGCATAGCATATATATATATATATGTATGCTAGGGATTCACATGGTAAGCTGGCACATCAGATTTCAGAGAAGTGCAGAACAGAAACTTTGACCTAGAAGTTTAGGACAATCCAGTGGTGCCTCAGGGTATCCTTTGCTAGCTATCTGCAACTATACTGTGGACTTTACAACAGAAACCAAGTCTAAGAGGAGTACACTCGGAAGAAAGTTGAATAAAGAAAAGACTTAAGGAAGCTGGTATTTGCCTTTAACTGGATAAGATGTCTGAATTGAATATTTTCCAGATGTGAGGAAACAAGATAAAACCCAGGGGCTTCAACATGAACAAAGAAACAACTTTGACAGCCTATTTGAGACTAAAATATAGACATTATCTTACAATGAGGGAATAAGGGAATGTGAAGCACAGTCCAGCTTATGTAACTACATTTACTTGGACACTTAGACTTCGAATTTGTATTTTGAAGACTTTATTTTTATGAGGTTTGGAACTTTTGTGGTTATTATTTCTTCCCTCCTGGTTTTCCCTTTCTTTGGGTTGACATTGCTCTTTGTATTCTTTATTAGAAAATGATTATAGTCTTTTTTGACTAAGTATAATAGAAGTTAAGGGTTTTTTTTTTTTTTCTTATTTAAGGTAAAGACAAAAAAACTTTTAATTATGAGAGTCAAGAAGCACAGTGGAAATTAAAGTGAGAGATTGCACAAGCCAAGACAAAAACTTAAAAAGAATGTTTTAAAACACCTGAATCTCACACTTGGGCATTTCCCACCAAAGAATTTTAATCAATCCTCGGAAGGGAAGGGGGTTGCATTTTTATATAAGCAACTCTGCTTAGATCATAATGGGTGCTATCAGTTTTTTTGCTCCAGATTAGAGTTTTCCGAGTTCTTCTCGCAGGAAAAGTGCCTCTTATTGCCTCAAAGTCTTAATATGCAAAGAGTTTGATCAGTAAATATTTAACAGCTACTTGCCCAAAGTGTGGATATATTAGACAAGTAAAAAAATACAAACACTTGGAACATCAGGTAAAACCTTAGAAAAGTAGTTCGATGCAGGCTGAAATCTGACAGGTAAATTGAAAAAAAAATCCAAACTAGCCAGCCAAAAGGGTTTTTTGCAGGTAGGAAAAACAGAGCACATAAAGGCTCAGTGGTGAGTGATACCACATGAATAAAGGGAACTAAAAGGAAATGGGTATAACTGAAGAGCAAAGGAGTGAGCTCTCATAACAAGAGTGACCATATAAATTATTAACCAAACAAGGACACTTTGGAACTACAGTGCAGTTGCTATCAATAAACACACTGAAATAATAATGGCTTAAACTGAGATACATGCTCACTCTAATTGTGAGCCATGTTTTGGAGCTTGGACTCTATTTTTATTTTTTTTGGCAATTTTTTTTTACTTTAAGTTCTGGAATACATGTGCAGAATGTGCAAGCTTGTTACACGGGTATACATGTGCCATGGTGGTTTGCTGCACCTATCAACCCATCCCAGAATTTCATATCCAGCCAAACTAAACTTCATAAGCAAAGGAGAAATAAAAGCCTTTCCAGACAAGCAAATGCTGAGGGATGCTGTCACCACCAGGCCAGCCTTGCAAGAGCTCTTAAGGAAGCACTAAATATGAAAAGGAAAAACTGGTACCAGCCACTGCAAAAACATACCAAAATGTAAAGAGCAATGACACTAAGAAACTGCATCAACTAGTGTGCAAAATAACCAGATAGCATCATAATGGTGGGATCAAATTCACACATAACAATACTAACCTTAAATGTAAGTGGGCTAAATGCCCCAATTAAAAGATACAGATTGGCAAATTGGATAAAGAATCAAGACCCATCAGTGTACTGTATTCAGGAAACCCATCTCATGTGAAAAGACACATATAGCCTCAAAAAAAAAAAGGATGAAAGAAAATTTACCAAGGAAATGGAAAGCAAACACACACACACACACACACACACACACACACACACACACACACAACTTGGAATCGTAGTCTCTGAAAAACTGGTCTTTAAACCAACAAAAATCAAAAAAGACTAAAGGAGAGCATTACATAATGATAAAGGGATCAATGCAGCAAGAAAAACTAATTATCCTAAATATATGTGCACCCAATACAGGAGCATCCAGATTCATAAAACAAGTTCTTAGAGACCCACAAAGAGACTACGACTCCTACACAATAATAGTGGGAGACTTTAACACCCCACTCTCAGTATAAGACAGATCGACAAGATAGAAAATTAACAAGGATATACAGGACTTGAACTCAGCTCTGGATCAAGTGGACCTAATAAACATCTACAGAACTTTCCACCCCAAATCAACAGAATATACATTCTTCTCAGTGGCACATGCCCTTATTCTAAAATCGACCATGTAATTGAAAGTAAAACACTCTTCAGCAAATGCAAAAGAACTGAAATCATAACAGTCTCAGTCAAACAGTGCAATTAAATTAGAACTCAAGATTAAGAGACTCTCTCAAAACTGTACAACTACATGGAAATTGAACAACCTGCTCCTGAATGATTTCTGGGTAAATAATAATATTAAGGCAAAAATCCAATTCTTTGAAACCAATGAAAACAAAGAGACGACGTACTTGAATCTCTGGGACACAGCTAAAGCAGTATTAACAGGGAAATTTATAGCACTAAATGCCCACATCTGAAAGCTAAAAAGATGTGCAATCAACACCCTAACTTAACAATTAGAAGAACTAGAGAAGCAAGAGTAAACAAATCCAAAGGTTAGCAGAAGGCAAGAAGTAACTAAGATCAGAGCAGAATGAAGGAGATAGAGATATAAAAACCTCTTCAAAAAGCTTTTTTTGAGATAGTCTCATGGCAACACCCAGGTTAGAGTGCAATGGCACAATCTTGGCTCACTGCAACATCTACTTCCCAGGTTCAAGAGATTCTTCTGCCTCAACCTTTCAAGTAGCTGGGTTTACAGGTGTGCTCCACCATGCAGGCTAATTTTTGCATTTTTAGTAGAGATGCGGTTTCACCAGATTGGCCAGGCTGGTCTCAAACTCCTGAACTCAAATGATCCGCCCACCTTGGCCTCCCACAATACTAGGATTACAGGTGTGAGCCACTGCACCCGGCCCAAAAAATCTATTTTAAAGATAAAGGTTAATTCATAGAATTATAAAAGAGGACATAGCATGTTCATATTTGTGTTCTGCTATGATAATTCTGGCATCTGAATAGAGAATAACTTGGAAGCACCATACTGGAAGAGAGCAAACAACTGTTCAGCAAAAGATGATGGTCATCTGAACTAGGGAAGTGCCTAAAGAAAGAGAGGAGAAAATGAATTCAAGCAAGTCTCAGAGGCTCAGTTTGAGTCTACAGGGAACCTACAGAAATTGGTAATTAGGCTGGGAAGAGTTATCAGGAAGGTTTTTTCCACTTGTTTTGCCATCAAAACCTGGCAGGCCATCTATAGACAAAATTTCCTTTAATTAGGGAATTGTGATACAAGTTGTTTTATGTAAGTGAGAATCAATCATGTTACATTTCAAAAATAGATGTCATATATTACTAACTCCTGAACCTTCTAAAAGTTTAATTGATACCAATATAACAAATAATACATATATAGATTGGTATAACTAGATGTCCCAGTTTTCTAATATCAGTTTTTATTTTATTTAAATTCACCCTGGTCACCCTTGGTTAAAAATTATTCATTCAGGTTAGAGAAAGATTTCTTTGATACAATAAGAAAATCATGATTCATACAAGAAAATTTTCACATGTTAAACTTCATCAAAATTAAGAACTCTGCTTTCAAAAGACATTATTAAGAAATGACAGGACAAGCCACAAACTAGGAGAAATATTTTCATATTGTATATCTGATTAAATGATTGTATTGTAAATATATATTTTTTTTAATTCTCAAAACTCACTAACAAGGAAACTAACAATCCAATAAAAGATGAGCAATTTGAACAGACATTTCACCGAAGATAATATGTATTACAAATAAGAACACCAAAAGATGTTCACCTCATTAGTTGTTAGGGAAATGCAAATTTCAACTACAAATAAAATCGCTACACATTTATTACAATGCCTAAAATTTTTTAAAAGATTGACTGTTCCAAGTGTTAACAAGGATGTAGAGCAACTAAAACTTTCATGCACTGCTGATAGGAGTGTAAAATAGTACAATACCTTGGAAAACGGTTTGATCATTTCTTAAAAGTTTAACATAAATCTCCAGTACAATCTAGTCAGTCCAATCCTAGGTATTTACCCCAAAGAAATGAAAGCATCTTTCCATGAAAGGGCATATGCAAAAGTGTCCATAGAGGCTTTATTTGTATTAACTGAAAACTCGAAACACAAATAATGATAAACAGTTAGATGGGTAAACAAATTATGAAATGTCCATGCAACGAACTACTACTCAAAAACAATCAGAAGAATCTTCTTGACTCTCCAAGAAGCCAGGCCAAAAGAGAAGAGATAACACACTGTATGATTCTATCCATATACAATCCTAGAAGATACAAAATAATCTATTTCAACAGAAAGCAGATCAGTGTGCCTGCTGGGAGGGAGAGAACAATGGGGATTACTTTTGAGAGTGATGGATATGTTTATTTTCTTGATTGTGATGTTAGTTTCACAGGTATATACACATGTCAAACCTTATCAGATGTATTCTTTAAATGTGAAGTTTTTTTATGTCAATTCTACTTCAATTAAGCCATTAAAAAAGAAAAGAAAGAAGAAAAAAATCAGTTATCCTAAGTGTACAATGCTGAGAATTTCTGATGAGCTGGCAAGAAAATCAGGTAGTTTTTTGTGAGATCATCACCTACCTTGGAGGTGGTAATCAAAATTTATTTACTCTCAAATATGAGCAGGAAGTACAAGAATAAGCCAGGCCAAAAGCGGGCTACTAAGGTGATCATACAAACTGATGTTCTTGGGATGGTTCCAATTTACACATATTATCTGACATAATTATTAAATGCCCTTTTATTCACAAAAGCATCCTGATTCAGAAACACTAATTACATAGCTAACGTACTTTTAGGCAAAATAACTATCTTCCCAGGTAGTCAAGGCAGAAAACCAAACTGAAAATCACTCAAGTAACTATTTTAAAAGAACGTTAAGTTATACTGTAGAGCATCCAGGAAGATCTGTTAGCCAAAATAAAATTTGGTTTCCAAAATGTAAACAAATCAAAACATAAGTGGACTTTAAACCAAGAAATCTATGAGCAAAAGAGTCAAAACTTATTTCAAGGCCTGAGAGCACTTTTACTTATTCATTTATCACCAAGTAAGTGCCAGATACTATGCTGAATGCTGGGAATACACTGCACAGTTCTATCTTGCTGGCATTCCAGGCACCACTGGGGTACAAAAAAAAAAAAAAAAAAAAAAAAAAAAACTCCTGCAGCTAGCTCGGTGTCTGCTCAAATAGCCACCCAGTTTAGTGTTTGAAACCCAGGGCTCTGGTGGTATGGCAACTGAGGGAATCTACTGGTCTGTGGGTTGCCATGACCATGGAAAAGGCATAGTATCTGGCCCAGAATGCACCGTGCCTCACAGCACAGTCCCTCAAGGCTTCCCCTGGCTAGAGGAGGGAGTTCCCCGAACTCTTGCGCTACCAGGAGAGGCAACACCCCACCTTGCTTCTGCAAGTGGGCTGCGCCCACTGTCTAACCAGTCTCAATTAGATGAAACAGGTACCTCAGTTGGAAATGCAGAAATCACCTGCCTTCTGCATTCGTCTGGCTGAAGGCTGCAGACCAGAGCTGTTCCTATTCAGCCATCTTTCCACTTTTCAAACAGTATTTTTTTTTACGTGAGAGGATATAAAAAGCCCAATTCAGAGATCCTGAGCTTTTATCTCTACACGTCCATAAAAAATCCTTAACAGCTGTGATGGTTAGAGTTTAGGTGCTGTACTCTGGCAAGCAGCTACTTCAACCCCAGGCACTTCACTCCTCATTTCTCAACAGCCAGCAAGGAACCTTGAGCCACAAGTGTGAGATGCAGGTGTTGTTCATTTGTCTTCTTGATATTCAAAATATGACTGACGAGGAGACTTTAGTAATTATGTCAAATTTTCCTAACGCTCACATTTCAAAATTTTATAGTTCTAGCTAGAGTCTCATTTGCAATAAACTAAACCAAATAAGGCCATAAATGTTGAAGGCAACAAATATGAGGCTTTTAATAAGCAAATATACAATATTGTTTAGTTTTTTAATGTAACACATATACATTCTAAGGTGTAATTCAGAACATCATAAGTTAATTGGGTGGTATTTACCTCATCTCATTCATAGTAATAGGGAAATACGTGATTCTAAAGAAGGTATGGAAACCACCACAGTTGAACTAGTCTCATTCATTTTACCTTCCATTTCATCTATGAATCTAGCATACTCAGAAGACCAACCACGTATTAAAAATGTAGAAAAAAATAAGAAAATACACATAACTAGGATAGAGGAGGCCTAAAAGCCACTGAAGATGCACAAACAGTAGCAACTGACTGCTTTGGGACGTGCGTGCACTGGAGTAGAACGGAGATTTACTGAGAGGCTTTGCAATCATCTCAAACACTGTCAGGAATGTTAAGTCGAAACGCTGGCATAAATGACACAGTGTTCACCTTTTTTTTTTTTTTTTTTTTTTTTTTTTGAGACAGAGTCTCGCTCTGTTGCCAGGCACCAGGCTGGAGTGCAGTGGCACGATCTTGGCGCACTGCAACCTCTGCCTCCCCGGTTCGAGCAATTCTCCTGCCTCACCCTCCCGAGTAGCTGGGACCACAGGTGCGCGCCACCAAGCCCAGCTAATTTTTGTATTTTTTTAGTAGAGACGGGGTTTCACCATGTTGGCCAGGATGGTCTCGATCTCTTGACCTTGTGATCTGCCTGCCTCAGTCTCCCAAAGTGTTGGGATTACAGGCCGTGCCCGGCCCACCAAGCTGTCTCAAAGACTGCTTACATACCTGTAGGCAAAACTGTATTTCACATCATTGTTTTACAAAATAATAATTCTTAAATTTTAAACTGCAGTTTTCATATACATAAAAACTTGTGTGGTCTCTCCATTTCTCTGAAAAATACAATTTTGCTTGTCGTCGTTTAATTCCCATGTTAGGTCAGGACACCATTTATAGTTTCAAAAAATTAGTAGGAATAAAAGGTCAGTTTAGGGTTCAGTGTGGTAGTGGAAAAATATCTGGCTGGTATATTTTATGGAATGTTTTGAAATCACTTTTAAAATCTCTGGAAAGCTAAAGGTGAAGAACTTTATAGAAATTAAAGAGTCATTGGCAAAGCCTGTTGACTAAGACAGATCAGTGGAAATATACCAATCATCCCCCCAACCCCCCCACCCCAACCCCCGCCAAAAAGAAAAATCATAATTCAGGTTCTCCCTCCTCGTTCTCTAACAGTTTCCTGCCATCTAGTGGATGTAATGCAGTCAAGCCACCAAGTGCTTTCTTTACAAGCAATCAATCAACAGTGCTTATTGAATCAGGTAATAATGTCATTTGAATAAAAACAAGGGCAGGAGTTTATCCTACAGCACACCCCCAGAATAAAGCCCTCTGGTGAAGACTTAAATGAACTATTAAAATACTCAAAAAACAGATTTTTGTGCTTAGCTAATCAAAAACCAATTCCCTTTAAAGCCAAACATTAAATAAACAGACTTGCTATTTTTATGCTTTCTTTGCATGTTCTTGGGCTTAGTCTACAAATTATTTTGCTTCAGCGTATTATATTTCTGTTAAAAATCATTTAATAAATTATTCATTGAGCACCTCCAATGATCGATACTACAGGAAATACAAAAAAAAAAAAAATGTAAGGCTATAAGCCCAGCTTTTAGATTTACAACCTGGTGAGGAAGGAAAAAAAAAAAATCCAAATGCAACAACTAATAACTGTGCTAACTTGTGTGGTTCAAAAGAAGGCAAGATCAATGAGGAGGAGAGAAACCTTAATAGTGACACCTGAGGACTTGAGGGGTGTTTTGAGTATAATTAGAGACAAATGACTAAGTCCCTAGGCCTGGAGACAGTGAAGATGCTTTTCACAGGAATGGGGAATTTATATCTTAATATAAAGCAAAGGGAAAATGAACCTATAACAAAATGGGCTCACAAGCGTGGTCATTCCAGGTGAACCTGGGCCATATCGTAGGCTGACCAACTATCACCTAAGTACCTATTGCAACATCATAAAGAGTTAAATTATATTGCTACCACCATCTGCGCTCTTAAGGTCATTATTTGCCTACAGCTGAGCAAATAGTGCCTAATTTTAAGTGGAAACAAATGCCCTAATTGGACTCTAAGCATACTCTTGCAAGACTTTGTTAACCAAAGAGAAGTTCTGGTTGCCAGACTTAAAAAGTCTGAGAAGGGAAATCAGAGTTTATAGAGCCAGGTGCACCGGTGAACTCCCCACTCATCCTTCCAGGTGTTCCCTTTTGCCAGTGGCTGAGGCCAAACACCCTTTTGGAAGCTCGGGCTGCTTTCTACAGCCAGTATGGAGCCTTCACCTTTTTAGGGGCTGATAACTATTCTCCTTTCATTTCTCCCAAAATAGCTTTTTCTACTTTAAAGTTTAAACTACTGTTCAGCTCACTTTTATATGAATTTTAATGTGCTTTAAAATTTTAAAGTAATTCTTGATTCCATAAATTTTTCTTTTCTCATTTGCCTGTTCTTTGATTTGGGACTCCATTCTATTTATAGAGACTACATAATGATGATTAGAATTATTTTTTAATTTACTTTCTACTTATGTTCTTTTAAACATAAACCTATAAGATGAGCATTATCTCACTTTTACAGACAAGAAAATCAGAGGCTATGAAAATTGCCCAACATCATTACACAGAGAGTAACAAAGTAGGGATTCCATTTTAGATTTTTCTGATTTCAAATCATGTGTGTGTTACTTGTTTTTTATCGGGCTCTGCTGCTTTCTACTAAGGAATACATCTTGCCCTCCTGCTGGAGCTGTAGTCTCTATATACATTTCCTCATGATTCACAAGCCTTGATTTATTCAGATGAATTCGATATGGAAAAAGGACTTTTAGGTCAGGGAGTACAACTTCCTGCCAAGACTCGAATTTTTCTGTATAAAGCATTTATTGTTCCAAACACATTTATAATAAATATCACATTTTTCTATTGCATCCCAATAACCAAGATTGCCATGTAAATGCTGTCAGATATCTCCCATTTCCAGTCTCTCACAGTTATAGTTTCCCACCCTCCAACTTTTCTACTTACCAAATAGAAACATTCTTCCATTTCTACTCAAGGGGATAATTTTTTTGGGGGCTAGCTATCACTTAATTGCAGTAGAGAGACTAGGTTAACAGAGACTTTCTGTCACTAGCAAGAGACTTTGCAAAGAACAAGGTGACCTCAACCTAAACTCAGAGAGGCTGGGTGTTCTCAGGGGCCTCACTAGTGGTCACATTTGTGGCAAATACTTGCTCCTAAGGTTCTTTAGGAAAGAGAAGTGTCGGCCAAGGACCTATGTGAGTCCCCAGTTCTCAGAGAATTATTAGCTGGCCTATTGAAATAGCATATTCACTGAAGGATTCCTAGGAAAGGAAAGTTTTAGTTCCCTTTTAGTGTTTCCCAAACATTAAAAGAACGATTTTACTGGGCCACCACCACATAAATTACAATTAGAAGTAAGCTTTACTCTGTCACAATCAAACTCTACCAAACTGAGAGGTCTAGAAGCTCAAGGTCCTTATAGAGAACAAAAACAAAAGTCAGAGTAGCAGACCCTTCCATTGCATTCTCCTAATTAAACAAGAGATTTACAGTAAGGTAGCGAATATGTGGAAGACTTCGTTGAAACTTGCAGTAATGTTAAATACACACGTTAGTTTAACGCACTATTTGAAAGGGATATTAGGTCACCTCCATGAGGGTTAATTATTTTCGTGACTCTGGTCCCCACAAAGACAGCAGAGAAGATCACAGAAAGCCAAACCAGAATCAGAGCCCAGAGGCAATGGCTGCTGCGTCTCTATCAGTGCAAGCAAAACCCAGAAAAGCCAGCTATCCTGTATTAGTCCTTTTACACACTGCTAATAAAGTCATACTCGACACTGGGCAATTTACAAAAGAAAAAGGTCAAATTGGACTTACAGTTCCACATGGCTAGGGAGGCCTCATAATCACAGCAAAAGGCAAGGAGGAGCAAGTCACATCGTAAGCGGAAGGCAGCAGGTAAAGAGAGCTTGAGCAGGAAGGGCAACTCCTTTCCGTGTCTTCCTTTTTAACCATGAGATCACGTGAAACTAATCCACTATCACGAGAACAGCTCAGGAAAGACCCACCCCCACAATCAATCACCTCCCACTGGGCTCCTCCCACAACAGGTGGGAATTATGGAGTATAATTCAGGATGAAATTGGGCGGGGACACAGCCAAACCGTTTCATACCCTTCTACTGGAGATGTATTTTACAATGAACAGAAGTCAAAATCTTTCTGAAACTTCACTGGGGCAGGGGACAGGAGTATTGTTGGGTGGAAACCCCCAGTTTCAGAGTTCCTGAAAATCTATAAAGAAAAGGCAGCAAACCACCTTGCCATGTATGTACCTAAGCAACAATCCTGCATGATCTGCACATGTACCCCAGAACCTAAAGTACAATTTAAGAAGAAAGAAACAACTTAACAGTAGTTAAGAGTATAGATCAGAGGGCCCGGAGTTCAAATCCTACCTTGCGACTTCCCATCTTAAAAAGTAACTTGACTTCTCAGAACTACACATTCCCTATTTGAAAATTGGAAGTATTGTGAGGAGAAAATGAAATAATGTCTGGAAGCACCTGGCACAGTGCCTAGTACATTCTGTGAATGCAAGAAATGGCATTTACCAAAACAGAGGGGCTATCAGTGTTGTAGCCATCTCCAATTGTCCATTAACAAAATAGACACTGTATATAAAAATGTTAATCTAGTATAGCAAAGTCCTGCTCCATCTTTACCAGCCTCACCACCACTTCAGACACGCCGGAGGGCTGCTTGATGTCTCACTCATCCACTGCTTTCAAAATCGCATCAAATAGGCTATTCAGTACATTCATGCACAAAATCAACTTGAAATCTCTAAAGAGTATGGCAGAGTCTACCAGATCTCCTACTTGTGTAAATTATTAAAGTCTGATCTGCTGGAGACCACTGGAGGCAAGCCTGTACTCTGACAAACTCAAGATTTATGGACATAGATGCAGCAAGGGACGCACTCCTGAGCAAACACAGAATGCTACTCAGAAGATAGGAGGAGGGAAGTGTCTTTTCTAAAGTTTGACTTCTGTGAAAGATTCTGAGGAGGATCTAATGGAAGTAAAGACAAGTTCTAGATTGGTTGCTGTTTCTTAGGACAAGATTAGGAAAAATAAGGATTAACTAGGGAGTAGGTGCTGTCATGAGGAAAGGCTGGTTTAGCAATTGGATGCCTCCAGTAAAGGATGGGCAAAGTGGCCCCCTAGAATCTGGATGCTGGGTCTAAAGGGAGCTCTCTGTGCTATCTCTGCAACTTTTCTGTAAGTCTAAATAGTCATAACAGTCCTTTAAATATTACTATTTTAACCCTAAGACTCTTCACCAAAGGAAACTACCACCTCACCACTCTGCTCACTGATCCTCTGGTCTCACAATGAGTTACCAAGGGACCCCACTGGACAGAACACTCCTGGTGTGGTTTATAATCCTCAGTTTGGGCCACATCCCCCATCATCTTTTCCACAAGCAGATTGTACTATTGGCTCATATTGTACTTGTGGAAAACTAAGATCCCTGAAGTTTTTCCTACATAAACTGGTATCAAGCCAGCTGTCCTCTTCACCTTCCTCTCCAAACTGTACTCATGTAGTCTATTATTTAAGCCAAGCCTAGAACATTACTGTTAATGTTTATTTTATAAATTTCCCCCTCTGTCAGTGCTATGACATAGTGGAAGAGGACTAAGAATCAGAAATTCCAGGTGCAAATTCTAGTTCCACAACCAGTTGCATAACTTTAAACAGGCCACTCTATTTTTCTGGGTCTCATTTCTTCGTAAAATAAGCATGTTGTTACTAGACAGTCTGTGAGATTTCTCCCAGTCCAACATCCTGTCATCTCTCCTTACGCTATCACACTAGGAGTCAGACTATTGCACTAGATGTGTATCTTTATCTGCATTTTGTCTTTATTTTACTGATGAATAAAATGATTCCGGTGTGCCAATTTAATTGACCAATGTATAGCTAGAGGATTCTAGCAAGCACTTTCAGGGTCTAAAGCCCGTGCTCTTTTCCCTACACACAACCAGCCTTCCCTTAACCTTTCTGGGTCTTCCTGCTTCTTCCATCTCTCCTTTCCTCCTGCACACAAAGCTACAAAAAATCTTCTTAGCCTAGAAAAACATTTTCTGCCTCCGTATAACCTTCACTAGCTACTCCATTATGTTCCCTCTCATGCAGCTTCTCAAAGGGGCTGTCTATACCCCTATTTGCATAGTATCATTTACTTATTTCTTCATCCCCTGAAAATCAGATTTCTTTCCCTATGTGCTTTTTAAATTGACTTCTCAACCAGTAGACCTGGAGGCCTTGTCTCAGTCATTATCTTCATGACCTCCCTGAGACTGCATCTCTGACTCCATTTCCTTCTCCCCAGAGTTTCTCTGAGGCTTCATTTGAACCCTTCTCTTTTTTAGAACACGCCAACTGTCATCTCCACACAAATGACTCCCAAGTCTTCCTGACTAGCTCTGAATTTCATTCATAAGTGACAGGATCATTTTATTGGGATACTAACTTTGAATGGTCTCTCCTTGCATTTTCCCCTTCCTTCTATTCCAAACAGGCAGCTGACCCCTTAGAGATTCCTTATCACGGGACATTTTTGCCTCATGGAAATCTGAAGGCTATTCAACTCCCTGCTCAGGTTCCAGCCTCATTTGCCAATACAACCTACTGATAGAAATTCTGTCCATCTGGCTATGGGCAGGGCTGTGGTAGCCTTTGTCCAAGAGTACTACTAATAACTAAAAGGCTATAAAGCAGATAACAGTCCACAGTGATATTTAGCAGTAGGTTGGAGAGTTAACAGGCATTTTACCAATCTCTCATAAAAGTACAAAAATGTTTTCTTTTCAGCCAGAGGAAGAACAAGCGATAAAGTTTAAGAGGAGGTCTGGTTACCTAGATGTGTAAATAAATATGGTTTGTTTTAAGGCCGAGAACATTTTTTAAAATACTTATCCATTTACATGTCATGGAAACAGTCAAAACAATCCATATGACAACTTTTTAGTGCAAACAAGAATTTGCTGTACAGATTGCCGAAACAAAACAGAAACACACCAAGAACAAAGTGAGAAGACAGCTAAAATGAGGACTCAATATATTTTAAAAAAAGGAAGAAGAATCTCTCTTTATTCGTGAATACTAATTAAATGTCTTTCAATGTTTTGTAAAACAGATGGGAACTTTATTTGTTGTAAGGATTTAGGCATATGTAGAATTGAAGAACAAAGCTTAAAAACCAAGAAATCCCACCACCACCATCACTTATTCTGCCCCCCAAAGCCAATATTCAATTGAAAAACTAAATTTAGTCACATCTTTTTAAAAGACTACATTATTTAATTTATTAGTATGATAAAAGCTGGAAATTAAAATATTTCTATAGTTTTTAGACTGCATTCTGATGTTCATCCCATTTATATTTTTTATAATAGTGATGCTTGTGGGAAGACAGTAATTTTGAAATTGGTACTGTATGTTGCAATGTAACAGACTTTCTGTTGAATTAGGTCACTTATGGATTATTTAAGGCCAGTTTTCTATTTCTTCTTGAATTCATTTTTCCTATGAAAGCATGTCCATGGTAACTGTTCAACATTAGTGAAGAATCCCCAGTGCCACCTTGCTGGGTTGGAAATCTTACTACCTAAGATGGGACTGGTTTTTCAATTATGGGGGTTTATTTCAGAACAGCAATTTGAGGAAAGGATGTTATATATATATGTGAAAATATTTTTAAACTAATCAAATAGCATCTGACTCTGAGAGGAAATTATAAAATATGGCTCTGACCATCCTGGGAAGAGGAAAAAGTATGAGAGGTGGGAAATTCAGATTAGGATGTGAAAAAGAATGTGTCATGTATCAGGAAGACAAAGTAAGAAAGAGGACAGGAGTGGATATTAAAGAGTACAAGGTGTCCTTCATATCTATTTTTCCCCTTGTGAAAGGAAAATAAAATCTTGGGACCCCAAACTCATTATGCCAAAAGGAAAAGTTAAGCTTGGAAACTGAGTCATGCAAAAAAAGCTGCCTTTCCTTTTGTTTCTAAACAGATAGCTACAAGATAGAAGTCCACATATCTTCACAGGGGGCCTCCCTCACCTAGACAATGTAAATTGATAGCTTATCTTCATGGGTGTGGGACAAGGGGAAACTAGAAATTGTCCTTCCGCCCACCTTGAGATGAATGCATATTGGACATCTTCCTCTATTCTATGCTTACTTTATCTTACATAAAGTGTACATTTACTGAGTGTAAGACAAATATGTAATTAAAAATTCCTCCACTCGCTCCTCTTCACATGCAACATGTAGAATCAGTGAGTTCTACTCAAAACCTCAACAGAATGTAACTGCTTGTCTCATTTGTCTCCTTTATTTTTTCTCCTTATCCTCCCACCTGCTTTAAATATTAAAGCCCTCAAAATTCTCTTTGGAAAAAGTACAGGCTATAGATCCACTGTGGCTTTTGTCTTTTTTCCCTGTGTGCATCCTCAACCTTGGCAAAATAAACCTCTAAACTGATCGAGACCTATCCCGGACACTTTTTTGGTTTACACCTTTCTTGTATAGTAATCCACTTTTTAGCTACACGCCTGGCCACCTGGAATAAGCACTACATTTCCAAGAAGCTAGGTGTGGCTATGTGACCTTTAAGCTCTACCCAATGGGATATGAGTAGAAATTCCTGTAACAGTTTTCAGAAGACTTCCTAAAGGAGCAATTGGTATTAACCGTTGGCCTCTTTTTACCTCTTCCTCCATCTGGCTGCTTGGATACAGATGTGATGGCCTGGTTTCTGTCTTGAAATATGAGGACAAGGAGCATACCTTAGGGGTAGCAGAATAACGGCCAGAGAATAACTCAGTCCTTGAGGACTTTGAGAAGCCTTGCTACCATCCAGCTTTAGATTACTGCATTACTTTCCTCGGGCTGCCATAACAAATCACCACAAATTATGTGGCTTAAAACAGCAAAAAATTATTCTCTCATAGCTGTACAGGCTAGAAGTTCAAAATCACACATAACCAAGGCCATGCTCACTCTGAAGCCTCTAGGTATGGATCCTTCCTGGCCTCTCCCCTATTTCTGGTGGTTTCTGGTATTGGGGAAATAGAATTAAAAACAAAATACTCACTCAGCCTAGAAAACCTTTCATCAAAGCTAGATGAAAAAGAAAATTTTGTTATTTAGTAAGCATTAACTAGAATGGGATGTTCATCATAGGCATTTCACAAAGAGATTACAAACCCAGAAGACAATATTCACTCTTTTCTACAGACAAGCCTATACAATTCATCCCATACTTGTTCTCAAGATAAACAAGTAACTAGTCCTTAAGAGAGAGAACTTGACTGCACCATTTGTTACACATCCTAGATTCATCTGGCAGCTGGGGTGACCATCTGTGTTTGCTAATTGGATTTATCCAAAGGAAAAATAAATTTCTCCTATCTTTGTAACAAGAGACAGTTTCGGAGAGAGGTGCCTGCCCGTTAGGCTCCTACTCTGAAGAAGAAGGAGAAGACTGGGAAAAAGGGGCACTATCTTCCTTAATGATTGCATTTCAAAGAGATGGCTCCCAGGTACTGGAGAAAGACATTCTTAAAAAGAAGAAAGCTGGAAAGAAGTTTATTTACCTTTTTTAAAGGTTTACATAACATCAAGCAGGCAGAGAAAGAATTTATAATTACAAGTTTTCTAAAGTAAATGTTCACTAGGAGAATTAAGTCTCTTCTTTTTAATTTGTATTTACCCTTACACAGGCAGTCCTTGGCTTGTAGTTACATTGCTCCAGTCTCTACTTCTGTCATGACAAGGCACAGTCTCTATGTGTCTTTCTGTCTAAATTTCCCTCTTCTTAATAAGATACCAGTCATTGTACTAGAGCACATTTAATCCAGTGTGACCTCATCTTAATTTAATGATATCTGCGAAGAGCTTATTCCTATGTAAGGTCACATTCACAGGTAAGGAGGGAAAGGTTAGGGCATATCTTTTAGGGGGATACAATTCAATCCACAACAATTGTCTACTTACAAAATTGTATGTAGGAGAAAAAATTCTAATTTGGCTAAGACATCATTATTTGGGGACCTTGTTACTCACACACAAATAGTTCTGGGACTTGGCAGAATCTGATGACAAATTAAGTACTCCAGCATCCTTTACTAAACCAGGTAAGCTCCTCTCCCTTGGGGTGAAAAGAACACTCTGGAAAAGATGCCCCAGGCCATTTCTTATGTCATTAGTCCTTTATTATCCCAACTCCCATCCCAGTTGTAACCTTGAGGTGTTGTCTCCATTTTTATCTCCTAGTTGATACCTAAAATTGTTTTAAGAGGAAAACAAAACCTTTTAATTTCTTAGTTACAGTTAAAAGTCCTAATAGATATATATGCTAGTTGTGGTAACGCTTTAAAGTGAATAGGTTCCTGTAAAAATGCAATCAAACTATCAATCAACAGATGTAAATTACTGAAGTTAAATTCTTGCTCTTTTTTAGAGAAAAACGTGGTGAGAATAGACACAAGTCATTTTTCAAAGATCATATCCAGAATACGATTAAAATGAAGCAATTTTTGAACAGATAAAATGGAAAATGCATTTAAACTTCTAAATATTTAAGTTTGTTAGAATCTATTACTAGATCAACTAGTGAAATCCTGAACATGCCATAACAACAACACAAAAAGCCCGTTTGTTTCGTTCCTATGATAATTCCAAACTGCCGGAGGCAGACAACTTCTCTGTGGCTGATAAAAGGTTACAGAGCAAAATGTATGAGAAGACAGAGAAGCAAAGAACCCAAAAAAAAAACAGAGGTAAAAGGTATATATGAGTTGTCCAGAAGGCAACTATGGCAAACACTGGGAGAGACAGCATTTGAGCTAAGCTCTATATTGCTTAAGGAAAATCTTTTCAAAGGCCCAAAGTTTTAGAGAAAAAAAAAGTCAGAATTTTAGATTTGCACTGAGTTCAGCATCACCTGTGTTAGGTCCCAGCAAGTACATGTAATTGAACTTGACAGTTCCTCCTGAAATCATACATCCCAAATGCTCAGAAATGCTAGAGTGAGTGACTGGTCAACAACCAATGAGCCTTAACAACACAATACAGGGTTTTCGCAGAGCTGGTAAAATCAGTTGCACCCTAGGTAATTTTAACTTATCTATACATTTTCCCACTGAAGCCTCCTGACCTTCCCAGGGTTCCCACACACGAAGCCATTTTCTAGCCAACCACATCAAAAGATTATTTCAATTTACATAATAGATGAAGTACTAAAAAAAAGGGTTAGAATTCTGTATTTTAGCAAGTTAAATTCCATGTTAAATGCATTAAGTTTGTTACTTAAAGAATAATATTCCTACTTTTTTTTCTGTGTAGATCTGGAGAACAGTCATATTTGCATTTTGCTTAACAGACAAGGGGCACATGAGATCTTCTCCAAAAGAGGAATTTCACATAAAGAGAATTTTTAAAACCTCTTTGTGGCCAAAATAATGAGATTGTTAACAAACAATCATCTGTAACCCTTGCTTACATTTTACTTGATCTAAAATCTGCAATTGTTTTATTTTAGTAGCCCAGAGGGCTGCCATTTTGAAGTGCTATGCTAAAATCTCTGACTATAAAAGAATGGCAGATGGTACGGCAGTGGTTGGAATGATAGAAAGCAGAAAAATGCCTTGTTTACTTAGGATTGCAGTTGAACTCAACATCCTAGAATCATTCATGGAGATTGTTGGAAATAGTTTCCTGATTCTAACCCTCAGAGTTTCTGATTCATAAGGTACAAAATAAAGCCTCAGAACCTGCATTTTTACAAGCAGCTCAAGTAATCTGCTGCAGATGATCAATAAATCGTACTTTAAGAGACAGTCCTTACCCACAGAGCCAAAGCAAGACTAAGCAAAAAGAACAAATCTGAAGGCATCACAATACCCGACTTCAAGCTATACGCCAAGGATATACTTACCAAAAGAGCATCGCTCTAATATAAAAATAGGCATGTAGACCAATGGAACAGAATAGGGCACCCAGAAATAAAGCCAAATATTATAGCCAACTGACCTTCGACAAAGCAAACAAAAACACAAATTGGGGAAAGAACATTGTATTCAATAAATGGTGCTGGGGTAATTGGCAAGCCACATGTAGAACTGGATTGTCACCATAAAAATTCTAGAAAATAACTTCAGAAAAAGTCCTTTAGACATTCGCTTAGGCAAAGACTTCATGACCAAGAACCCAAAAGCAAATGCAAAGATAAGTAGATGGGACTTAATTAAACTAGAAAACTTCTTCACAGCAAAAGAAATAATCAGCAGAGTAAACAGAAAACCCACAGAGTGGGGAAAAATATTTGCAAATTATGCATCTGACAAAAGACAAATATCAAGAATCTATAAAGAACTCAAATAAATAAGCAAGAAAAAAACAAATAATCCTATCAAAAAGTGGGCTAAGGACATGAATAGATAATTTTCAATAGAAAATATACAAGTGGCCAACAAACATGAAAAAAATGCTCAACTTCACTAATGATCAGGGAAATGCAAATCAAAACCACAATGTGATACTCCCTCACTCCTACAAGAATGGCCATAATCAAAAAATCAAAAAATAACTGTTGGAGTGGGTGTGATAAAAAAAAAAAAAAAAGAACACTTTTACACTGCTGGTGTGAATGTAAACTAGTACAACCACTATGGAAAACAGGATGGAGACTCCTTAAAAAACTAAAAATAGAACTGCCATTTGATCTAGCAATCCCACTACCGGGTACCTACCCAGAGGAAAAGAAGTAATTATATGAAAAAGACACTTGCACATGGATGTTTTTAGCAGCACAATTTGTAATTGCAAAAATGCTGAAACCGCCTAAATGTCCATCAACCAACAAGTGGAAATAGAAACATATACATACCATGGAATACTACTCAGCCGTAAAAAAGGAATGAAATAATGGCATTCACAGAATCCTGGATGGAGTTAGATACCATTATTCTTTTTTTTTTTTTTTTTTTGATCTCTTTTTTTTTTCTTTTTTTAATTGCATTTTAGGTTTTGGGGTACATGTGAAAAACATGCAAGGTTGTTGCATAGGTGCATACGTGGCAGTGTGATTTGCTGCCTTCCTCCCCTTCACCCATATCTGGCATTTCTCCCCATGCTATCCCTCCCCAACTCCCCACCCCCCCACTGTCCCCCCCACTCCCCTCAACAGACCCCCGTGTATAGTGCTCCCCTCCCTGTGTCCATGTGTTCTCCTTGTTCAACACCCGCCTATGAGTGAGAACATGTGGTGTTTGATTTTGTGTTCTTGTGTCAGTTTGCTGAGAATGATGGTTTCCAGGTTCATCCATGTCCCTACAAAGGATGTGAACTCCTCGTTTTTAATGGCTGCATAATATTCCATGGTGTATATGTGCCACATTTTTCCTGTCCAGTCTATCATCGATGGGCATTTGGGTTGGTTCCAGGTCTTTGCTATTGTAAACTGTGCTGCTATGAACATTCGTGTGCATGTGTCCTTTACCATTATTCTTAAGTGAACTAACTCAGGAATGGAATACCAAACAGCCTATGTCCTCACTTATAAGTGGAAGCTAAGCTATGAGGACACAAAGCTGTAAGAATGATACAATGGACTCTGGGGACTTGGGAGGGAATGGTGGAAGGGAGGTGAAGAATAAAAGAGTATACACTGGGTACAGTGTACACAGCTCAGGTGGTGGGTGCACCAAAATCTCAGAAATCATCACTAAAGAACTTTTCCATGTAGCCAAAAACTGCCTGTTTCCCAAAAACTATTGAAATAATAATAATCAAATTACATTAAACAGTGCTTTAAACTTAAATTTGAAAGACTACAGTTTATTTGTAATGTATAACCCTGACAGTATGTCCCACCACCCCTGGAGCCAGGCTACCCTTCACTTCCTGCCACCATCACCCCTGCCTGCATGTATATACATATGCTGTGATTTCTAGTTTGCATGCCAAACCAAACTGATTCGTCCATGTATATAGAGCAATGAGCCATCAAGTAGTAGCGATGATTTGGTGATGTATTTCCTGTAATACAATCATTGTAAAAACATTCTTGAAATCTAGTGTACTTATTACAGGATCTTGATTCAATAATTTAACCAAACAAAGAAGTACCTCTGTGTATAGTAGTTCAAGCAGCAGTGTAACCCACAGAAACCCTTTAGTGACCAAGAACATTAGCACCTGAGTCCCACGAGCATTGAGGCCAACACACTCTCTTTTAAAACCTTGAGCCCTGACCTCAAACTTTAATTGTAAATCAGTAGTGGAATTATTGTAGGTTTTTTATCGAAAAGATACCTCAATGATCTGGTAACTGCAGGAATTAGAATTGCATTCCCAAACTGCCTTTGTGGTACAAAAATGGAAGGTAGAGATATTGTACGAAGCTGATGGGAGAAGTTTCCTGGCCAATTTCTTTTGAAACAAAAGTTTACTTGCCCAATTAGTCATATTGAAAGAGGTTGACAACAAAATCAAAAATACTGCCAACCAGACTAATCATGGTCCAAATTCCCAATGTTCATGAAATAAACACTTTTCACAGCAGAACATGAGAAAAAATAAAACATACCAGAACTCCACAAAGAAATAAGAGGATTAAATTTAGGAATAACTCTCAACAACAAAATAAACAATCCCAATTAAGCTTTCAAGCTCTTAATTCAATTGAAAAGGATGTACAAATTGGGTCCCTACACATTTCTGTGGAGTAAGATAAATAAGATCATTTTAATCTTCTATTAATGGAATAGTAAAGTAATAGAATAGCCAGAAATTTAATCTTTGAATCTGTGTATTTTGCATTGCATTAATCATTGTCAAACACATTAGTTTGACAATGCTGAATAAGTTCCTAAAAACACAAAGATATTTCTAGAAATGTAAAATAAGAATAAGGAATATGAAATAAATAACTTTTGCATTTTACACTTTTACAACTTGCACAAAGTATATATGAAAGCATAAGAAACAAATGCTATCATCTAAAAAACAAAGCAGATTTTACCAGACAGGATGGACCAAATGACCTTTATTCATCCTATTGAAATATCTTTTGGCCTTTAGTTTATGGAATATCATTATTAAAAATCATGTTTCTCTAAAGCATCTCTAAAATATGGATAGTCATTTCAACAGAAAAAGCTACTAACATTCTAATGGAATGCCTCATGCTGTTTCTATTACGACAAATCTTTAAGTAGATGAAAAGAAAAATTATTATGACAGACTGTACTTAAAACAGTGAAAGCACTGTAGAATATATTTTTATTACAAAAAGAGCAGGTATCGTTCTAATTACATGGAACCGTCAAACAGGCAAAGGCCTTATTGGGCACCTCTTAGTCACAGTCTTCTTTCAGGCCCACAATACTTTTAATATAAACCTAGATTTACCCATCATGGAGACCTCACCTTGGTCATATCTAAAATGTATGCTTGTAACTCAAAGCCTTTATGAGAAAACAAAAGGATTGCTTGAGACGAATGAAACCCACGGTATTAAATGCATTGTGAACACTTTTCAAACATTTGATATTTAAGAAAATACTACAAAAACAACAAAAGAAGTAATTATATATGGTTATTAAAGTCTGTTGTTACTACCAATCCCTCAGAACTGGAATATCAGTGAGATCCCCAAAATATAATAAAGTAAGTGAAATGTCTTCTGGGCCATTTCAGACCCTCTTTTCACATCATTCATGCCATTTCTAGCCCCAAAGGAAATACATTTGCCAAATAGAATGAGTCAAATGTCAAACACTGGAAAAGGAGCCAAAGAAAATGCAAGCTAGAGGAACTCAGCCAAGGAGATGCAGAATATCAATAGGAAGTCAAGTTTAATGGAAGCCAACAGTCAGAGAAAGTAAGGCTGAGGATAAGGACAGGTTGGTGGCACCTCCGTAAATGCCAACTGTGAGATTTGTACAAAGGAGTCAGCAGGTTGTACTGTAATAAAGTTTGACTCTTTAAGGAGTTAAATGTGCCCAGACACCATCTTTGTCTTTGGACTTCCTACTATCATCCAAATCACTATACAGACAACAGGGAGGCTGATGTAAAAGAAGTTCTATAATCTTGTGCTCTTTGGTCTGTATCTCTGAAGGCTCACAGGTCGAGCTGTACCAACTTTCTTCAAACTAGTACCCCAACAAGCTCACCACTATCCCTATGCAATTCTATGGGCAAGAGGCCATTGCTAACAGCTCCTGTTCTGATTTCTGTATCTTGATGACTGACAGTAGAGGGGAGACTAGGCAGGAACATGCAGATCAGGCCTGGTTGGACAAAAGCAGTAAACACATGGACAGGGAAATGGAAGATCATAAGCTTCAGGATTGACTCCTTGCTCCATTGAAGCAAGAGCAAGAATTGCCCTCTCAACCACAAAGAGCTGTGGGATACAGATATGACACAGAATAGATCTAACCTGGCCACGTATGGTGGCTCATGCTTGTAATCCCAGCACTTTGGGACGTCAAAGTGGGCAGATCACTTGAGATCAGGAGTTGAAAAGCAGCCATGGTGAAACCCCATCTCTACAAAAAATACAAAAATTAGCCAGGTGTGGTGGCGCACATCAGTAGTCCCAACTACTTGGGAGGCTGAGGCTGGAGAATCACTTAAACCTGGGAAGCAGAGGTTGCAGTGAGCTGAGATCGCCCCACTGCACTCCAGCCTGTGCGACAGAGTGAGACTTCCTCTCAAAAAAAGAAAAAAAAGACCTAACCTGGCTCTATTCCCAATTGCTGCCTTACATTTCCCCATGTTGCTGTCCAGAGTTTAATGCCAAAAAATAATTCACAGAACATATGAATTTGAGATGTGTTGGCCTAGTTTACAGTGTTTTTTAATTATAAGCTGAGGAACAGTAATCAATAATAGTAACAATCTCAAATACCTGAGCCAGAATCACAAGCCTCTTCCATAAAAAATCTTCAAAATTTCTGCATGTCCTCAGCTTTACTTACCTCTTTAAGATCTTTTCTTTGGTGGAAAACAAGGAATGTCATTTGCTTTATTTCATTTGAGAAATAAATAGATTGGAAGAATGTAAACCTGCCTATCACCTCTAGATCACTTATTCATTCAACAAAGATTTATTAAGCACTGATTACTTCTCTGTCATTTTGCTATACACTGGAAATTCCAGACACAAATTAGCCATAATGTTATGCTTTGCTGGCCAATATTTGGGGAATAGCTGTCTTTATCTTTTGGGCAACAAGTAAGGATGTATGGCATCCTGGTTTTCATTATCCTGAAGGAATTCAGTGTTCAAGTAGGCCTGCATCCTCAGTTTTACCAACCTCCTCTAATTTCAGGAATATCATTTCCTTTTTTCGTTTTTTTTTTTTTTTTTTTTTTTTTTTTGTGAGATGGAGTCTCACACTGTTGCCCAGGCTATAGTGTAGTGGCGCAATCTCGGCTCACTGCAATCTCTGCCTCCTGGGTTCAAGCAATTCTCCTGCCTCAGCTTCCCAAGTAGGTGGGAGTACAGGCGTGTACCACCACGCCCAGCTAATTTTTTTGTATTTTTAATAGAGACGGGGTTTCATCATGTTGGCCAGGATGGTTTCAATCTCCTAACTTCGTGATCTGTGATCCGCCCACCTTGGCCTCCCAAAGTGCTGGGATTACAGGTGTGAGCCACTGTGCCCAGCCTCATCTCCTTTTTCCTTCCCTCATTCCCTCTCTTGGCCACTGCCTAACATTCTGTCCTTATTTAGCGATTCCTTAGCCCTGAGATGTCAAATTTTGGTGGTCTGCTTTCTCAATTCTATCTCTTATCCATCTTGCTCTCTCATTCTCTTTTTCCTGCTGAGCTTATTCTTCATCCTTGATATATTTTCCAATATGGTTTATTCCTCCACTTCATTTTTTTCTTACTTATTTAATATTGCCATCATTTAAAACATACCCTGACTAAAACCCAAACTCCTTGCCACTTGCCCCTCCATTTACTTTTTCAGAAATATACCACCTCTGAGGCAATCCAGCTATTCTTCTTTGCTCCATATCTAGATTATTAAGTGCCATTGAACAAAAAGATTTTACAAATGAAATATGAGTTGAGAGAATTTGAACTCCTACATATTTATGACCTAGAATTCCATTATATTTTTAATACTGGTAAACAGTTATCTGTGTCCTTGAATGGCTTCTCTTCATATTCCATCTTGAAGCTCTCTCATATCTTCATAACTCTGTTCAAGTATTTAGTCCTACTACTTCTCCCTTCCCTTCCTAGTTAATGGTCATTATCTACTTCACAAAGAAAATAAAGGTTATTGGCACAAGCTTCTATCAATAAGTTTTCTAACTCTTAGTTGATGCCTATGCACAAGCAAGAGCAGATTGCAGAAACGTTTTAGCTCTTGGCCTTGCTCTGCCTGGCCAATATATGGAATGAGGAAGTTCAAATTCCTCTCTACATCTATCCACCCATTTTTCTCACATCTCCATGCACAGCTGCATTTTCTTCAGTCTGCACTGAGTCTCTCTGCTCTATTTTGTATCCCAACCCCTTTAGTGTCTAAGGGACTCTATCACATAAAGACAATCTTTTACTTCTCCCTTCCTGCTGCCTCCTTTTCTCAGCCTATTCCCATGAGCAAACCTATTCCACATTTAAGACCCTTCCCTTAACCCCAGATCCCCTCTAACTATGGTCTATCTGACTGTTTCCTTTTTTAGAAAAGTTTTCTTTAAGAGTTGCCTAGACCCCAGTAATTCCAGAGCTAAGGTTCAAGAGAAGCACAGGCTGCTGCCCCTGGGGTTTAGCACCAAAGGCAGAAGCATGAAGGAGGTGCAGGATGTCACTTTTAGGACCGAGACACAAGTAGGGCACCATTTAAGAGCCTAACCTAACAGAATGTGAACCATTCTGGAGCCTGGTGATTCTGGGGCTAAGTTGTAAAAGTAGAGCTGGCTGCTGACCAGGAATCTTAGGTACAAGCGATTGTATTTGGGGCTGAAGAGCAAGTGGTACATACGATCTGCAGTCACCAGTCTAGAATGCCATTAGTGAAGGCAGCACTGACCTCCCACCACAGTGGCAGGGCAGCAGCATGGGGGATTGTCCCAATCCTGCCTACCACAGCCAGTGCCTATACACACCATGGGCAGGTGGGGGGTGGGTTTGAAGACAATCCATCCCAGCCTACTTTGCCCCTTGTCCCCATGCCAGAGCACACAGTCTGGGAGCCACAGGATTGTCCAGCCCAGTTCACCAGCATAAGTACCTGAACACTCCTCCCAAGGGACTGAGGTTAGCCTACCTACCCAGCCACTATCACTTTAGCTGGCACCTATCTGGTGTTACCTGCAGGACTGGAGACTGGCCCACCCAGCCCATCACAGCCATTGCCAACACCAGTGCACACTGCTCAGGACCCAGAGGGTCATCCTGCCACTGCCATTGCCCATGTGACACTGGCTGCCCAGGGGCCTGAGAACTCACTAACCTGCCCAGACTATGACTGCCACCATTGGCATCTGAGTAAGCCACCAACACAAATAAGAATTGGCCTGCCTAGACCCACTAACAACCGTGCCAGCATATGCCACCCTGGGACCAAAGGATAAGCAGGCTTAGCCCACAACTACATACAGTGAGGCCCAAAGACTGGCCTACTTAGCATCCCCACAGCCTCAACTAACAATCACACCCTAAGCCATGAAGGAAACCATAGATACCATTGATGCTGTTAACAGACAAAAAAGTCAGAGACTACACTACTGCACACACCAAGAATCAAAGCCAAAGTGCTCTACCTAGCCAACACTCTAGATTCATCTTCAGGAAAAAGTAATCACCTATGAAAGCAAAGTCAAAAAACTGGAAGACATGATGGATGCACTATATGCATAGATATCAACATAAGGACACAAGAAATGTGAAAAAGCAAAAAAAAAAAAAAAAAAAAAAATACACCACCTCCAAAGGAACAAAAAATTATCCAGCAATAGATCCCAATCAAATAGAAATGAACAAACTCCTGGGAGGAAATAATTCAAAGTATTGATTCTAAAGAAGCTCTGGGAGATAGCAGAGAATTTCAAAAAAAATGAATAAATCAGAAAAACAATTCAAAATATGAATGAGAAATTTATCAGAGAGAAAGATATCACATAAAACAACCAAACAGAAATACTGAAACTGAAGAGTTCATTGAATGAACTATAAAACACATTCAAACACTTCAAAAACAGACTAGATGAGAATCTCAGAACTTGAAGATAGGTCTTTTGAAATAATACAGTAAGAAAAAAAGACAAAAACACTTTAAAAGAGTGAACAAAGTCTTCATGATATATGGGACACCATAAGGCAACCAAATTTATGAATTACTGGTATCCCAGAAGGTGAAGATAAGATGAATGTGTTCAAAAACCTATTTAATGAAATAACAGCTGAAAACTTACCACATCTAGCAAAGAATTAGAAATCTGGATACAGGAGGTCCAGTGATCGTCAAGAAGATACAATGCAAAAAGTCTCTACTGCATGTTATAGTCAAAATATCTGAAATCAACAACAAAGAGAATTCTAAAAACAAGAGAAAGGCATCTAGTAACCTATAAAGGAATCCTTATCAGACTAATAGCAGAATTCTCAGCAGAAATCTTACAGATCAGCAGAGAATGAGATAGTATATTCAAAGTGCTGAAATAAAAAACACTGCCAGCCAAGGATATAATATCTAACAAAATTATCCTTCATGAATGTGGAGAAAAAAATGTCTTCCCCAGACAAGCAAAAGCTGAGAGCATTCAACACCCTAGACTAGTCCTACATGAAGTGCTCAAGGAAGCCCTAGAAGCAAAAGAACAACATTTACCATTATGAAAACATACAAAAGTATAAAACTCAATAGTAAAGCAAACACACAAGTGCGAAAGAACTCAAATAGTTACTATGGATAACAACCAAACTACAATGAAAAACAATTAGAGAAAAAGAAAAGAACAAAGAATATGCAAAACAACCAAAAAACAATTAACAATATGAGAAAAACAAAACCTTGCAGATCAATAATAACCTTGAATGTGAATGATTAAAATTATCCACTTAGATAATATAGACTAGCTAGTGGATTTTTGAAAAGAAAAAACATCAGCTGCCTATAAGAAACACACTTTACCTTTTAGGACACTTATACACTGAAAGGAAAGGAATGGAAAAAGTTCCCATGCAAATGGGAAACAAAAGCTAATGGGAATAGCTATACTTATATCAGATAAAACAGACAAAATGAAAGAAAAAAAAAAGACAAAGAAAATTATTATATCATGATACAGAGATGAGAAAATAACAAAGGTTTTATGGCTAAGACCTCAAAAGCACAGGTAACAAAAACAAAACAAAACAAAAGGCAAATGGGACTGCATTAAACTAAAAAGTTTCTGAACAACAAAGGTAACAATCAATAGAATGAAAAGACAACCTGTTAGATGGTGGAACATATTTGCAAACTATTTATCCAACAAGGGACTAATACCCTGAATATACAAGAAACTCAAATAGCTCTACAGTAAATAACAATAACCCCATAAGGAGGGAGGAAATGACATGAACAGACGATTTTCAAAAGAAGATGTAAAAATAGTCAACAGGTGTATTAAAAAGTGCTCAACATCACTAATCATCAGAGAAATTCAAATCAAAACTACAATGATATATCATCTTGCCTTAATTAAAATGCCTGTTGAAACACACACACACAAAATAACAAATGCTGGTGGGGATGCACAGAAAAGGGAATGCTTATATACTATTTGTGAATGTAGTGTGTAAGAATGTAAATTAGTATAGCCAGTATGGAAAATAGTGCATAAATATCTTATAGAACTAAAAATAGAGCTACCATATAATCCAGGAATCCCACTATTGGGTATTTATCCAAAGGAAAAGAAATCAGTATATCAAAGGGATACCAGCACTCCCATGTTTATTGCAGCACTATTCACAACAGCAAAGATACTAATCAACCTAAGTGTTGATCAATGGATTAAAGAATAAAGAAAATGTAGTATGTCTACACAATGTATTTGGCCATGAAAAAGAATGAAATCATGTCATTTGCAGTAACAAGAATAAAACTAGACGTCATTATGTTAAGTGAAATAACACAGGCACAGAAAGACAAATGTTGCATGTTCTCACTCATATGTGTGGAAGCTAAAAAGCTTGATCTCATGGAGAAAGAGTATAATTGCAGAGGCTGGGAAGGGCGTGTAGGTAGGCAGGGGCATGAAGAGATGTTGGCTAATGAATACAAAGTTACATTTAGATGAAAGGTATAAGTTCTAACATTTCACAGTAATGACTAAAAAGTTGATCTCATGGAGGTAGAGAATAGAAAGATACTAGAGACTAGGAAAGGCATGGAAAAAAGAGAGTGGGAAGATGAAGAGAAGTTGGTTAATGAGAGCAAACATACATAAAGATAGAAGGTACAATTACAAGTGTTTGACAGCAAAGTAGGGTCATTATAGTTAACAACAATGTATTCCACATTTCAAAGTAGCTAGAGGAGAGGACTTGAGTTGTTCCCAACACAGAAATAATAAACACTTAAGGTGACAGTTACCCTAAATATCTGGACTTGATCATTACCTTTTCTATGCATGTAACAATATATCACATGTACCCCATACATATGTAAAATATTGTGTTTCAATTTTTAAAATTAAATAAAAATAAGTAAATAAAGGAAAAATAGATAGAATTAAATATATTTGACATTTTAGCACCTATTATGGCTCTACAGATGAATGTTAAATAGTTATGATGTTAAAAGAAAATAAAACAAAAAAAGAGATTAAATCAGGGTCGTTGCATATAAAGCAGAAAACTTCTAACTTAAAGAGAATTTATAGATGGGAGTTTTTTCCATTTAAAGTTCCATAATACGAAAATTCTTAAGGTAGAAACCAAGTCAAAATATTACTCATGCGTTAGTCTATTTTTAAGTTTTTTGTGGAGGTTAAGTAAATCTACAGTGGGAAAAGAACATTTTCCTAAATGAAGTCTATTACTCTATGTGTCATACGCCAAGAGAATAGTGTAAGTGCTAGTGCCTGAAGGTTTTTTAATGAACTGAGATTATCACTGGCAAATACATTGTGGGAACAGCTCTGGAAGTAGAAGGCAGAAATAAACCAGATGATCTAATGGTTGGTCTTTTTCTTGTCCAAAAATGATGAGTCTGTGAAGTGAGTAAATCATTCTGTAAAAGAGCTTTAAAACATAAGCAAATATGCCCATGTATCCCAGAATTTAAAGTATAATAAATAAAAATATATATATATAAGCAAACATGAGAAGAATTAAAATAGCTGTTATATTAGAATGAAGTTAAATTAAAAGTATACACAGGGGAGAATTATACTCCAGTGAAAAGCAAGAGGCTAGAAGTGTGTGTCTGTGTGTATGTGTGTGTGTGTGTGTGTGTGTTGTTTGGGAAAGAAAAGATTTAACTATCCATAAGTAGTTCTGGTTTGTATGCTGTTCACAAATGTTGCAGCTGGGATGGAGTTAGCAGGGATGAAAGATCTGGGAAAGAGCAAACCATGAACAATGTAAGAAACAAACAAAAAGTACTGGAGATATTTCCACTGTCAAGAAATGCCTCCAATAAGTGGATTTAAGAGAAAGTGAAAGTTCTAAAGCGTGTTGTGCAAATAAGTACAATAAAATAGAGGTAAGTTAGCCTTTTTGTATTTAACCTAGCCCATATAAGTATTCATGGCTGAACTGTTGTAAAGATAACGTTCTAGCAGTAGAAGCAGCTTTAAGACTGAATAGACAACTCAGTGGATACCGTAACACTTATCATCTTGCAAATTACCCTATGATCGGGTACTTTTGTTTTGTTTTTCCACGACTTGCTTCTTTCTCGAAAGCTTCATTCAAGTATGTGCATCAACATAATTCATCTTGAAAGTGTATTCTATCAGAGCCAATGAGTTTATTACATTACTCTAAATCAGCTTCAGCTTTCACCACCCCTCCTACCATGCGTGCAGAAACTAGGTTTTTTTACCAGCTGTTCTAGCTTGTCCTTCAAGGTCTAAGGAAATAGTCATCCCTTGCTTGAAGATTACGTGATGTCCCACGTGGGACAGATATTTTTTAAGGAATATGACTTCTCACCAAGATTCACCTCAACTACCATTTGTTGCCTTAGACCCAATACTAGGGTCTCATCTCATCATGTTCCTGGGGAAAAAGACAAAGTTCAAACTAAGAAGGGATATCTTATATACCAAAAGAATTATGAGATTTTACTCAGGTGTATAGATAAAAAACCTGAGACCAAAGAGAACAGGTTATAACCCTGGATCTGGCTACATTTAGGGATAGGCATAGACTTCCAGAGATTTAGGGTTTAATGTTGCAGCACATGCAACTGGAATCAGCTCCTATAGTTTACTTCATTGTTGGCTAAATCTTTGACTTAACTTAGGCTTACATTTAATGAAGCTGAGGTGTCAGAATCTCCCTTACATAATCCAGAGCAAGGAAACAAAAGGTTAAAGGAGATAGGAAAGGAAAAGTTGATTTGCATTCGCACTCACTCCTGCTAAATCCCTTGAGAGTTCCTAGAGGACACTCCCCTTACCAAGGCATTAAGAAATACATTAGTAGGTAGAGTATTAACATTCTTGAAAAGCTCTGTCATTGCTCTCTGTGTAGGCCATGTATCATGGTAGAAGATGACACCATTGAGATGACTGCCAGATTTCAGTGGAGATGATGAGATCCTTGTGATCTCATCACCAGGTGACAAAGTCCATGTGACAGTCCTTAGCTGCCAGAGACAAGGTGGATGAATTCACCATAAAGGGCAGCAGGGCATTGTGGCCATCAGAGTTAGTCAACCTATAGAAATCCTTGGCATGGCTAAGTCACAGCGTCCCTGGGAATCAAAGAGATAGACAGCTACAAAAAATGTTACTGTCTTAGAATTGGCAATACCTCAGAAAAATCTCCCAGCTTGGTGACCAGAAACCTGACTTGAGTTATTATGGTGGGGGGTCATGGCTCTCATTCTGTTTTCAATCCTAAACAAATTCATACACCTGGTGCCTCTTGACTGAAGGGGAGTCCAGGTCCCTTTAAGGAAGAATCCTTCAACATTGTCACAAGCATAGACTCTACATTTTCCTCCAGATTCTCCCCAGAAGACTCTGTGCCATTTACTAGAGTGACTGGACATTTGAGAAAAAAAAATACCTGAGACTTTTCAGGAATTACTAGACACTGGAAGATGTCACTGGAAAGTAGAGATAGAAGAAATTTATCAATATTACCTTCAGTCCTCTCATTTTACAGATAAAAAAATTAAATCAGATAAGGAATTACAGATAAAGAATAAATGATTTGTCCATGGTTGGTCAATAGCATAGCCAGAACTAGAATCCAGTGCTCATTTATTCCACTCTAGATCTCTCTCACAGCTGCCAAAATGAACATAGTAAGCCATCGCTTTAAGGGATTTTGTACTTTAACAATGATCAGACAGCTGACTCATCTATTATAGCTTGCAGCTTTCAATTTACGGTTTTAACTTTTCATTTCCTTTAGATAAAAACTGTGATGAAATTAGATACAGATCTTTTAAAATATTCCAAATTAAAAAAAAAAGTAAATGCCAAAAGAGCTCATGGCCAATCTTTTCATACAGTCCCCACCCTGTGCTCATTACTTTCAATTCCTCAAAACAAAATAGCTGAATGGGCTTGGATTGAAAATAAGAAAATGTATTAGCATAAGGACTTAAAAATGATTAATTAATGGACAAAAATATGACCAAAACTAATATATAAACTAGATATCTCTCTTCTTTTCCTTCTCCTCATATCAAGTAATTTGCTATGCTAGAGGAATCGTCATACTCACCACTCATGTAAATTAAGTTGTTAAACTAATCTCTACAGGCTTATTTCATGTTTAATTTGCTCTCAGAAATATTCCATATACCATATATATAAACTCTGAAAGCTTATGGGAGATTAAAGCCAACAGAGACTTATTTCTTGCCCTCAATATTTTTATCTACAGTCTCATGGAAAAGGCAATCAAGGTACCACAAGGACAAAGAATTTTTAATTGAATGTTGAAAGAGATCATTTTTTAAAACGGCAAGTGAGATGAATAGGGAATATTTCAAAGAGAAGATATAGGGGAAGATTTTCAGGTTAGATTTCCATTCTGTGATTCCTAAAACCTTAGCTATGTTTATTCTAATGGAAGACTAATTTTTAATTATTACTAAAAATAAGTACATTGTTTAAAAGATCATAAAAGTGAAGATATTGGACAAGGTTCATTTTATAGAGAAATTAGCCATGAATCAGAAACCAAGTTACTTTTATCAAGCACTTAACTCAGATTTGAAAACAAAATACTATGGTGCAATACCAATTATTTTCATTTCATTTCCCTCTTGTAAATGCTTTGGAGGAAAGAGTTTTCCTGAAGTTATAGAAAACCTTCTCAGATATGAGATCAAGGTCACCATGACTGAATTTGATTTTAGTACATCTAATACCAAGGTTAAAATTCATAGCATTTTTTTAAGTAATCATAAAAAATACAAGCAAGATTTGTGGAAGAATAGCAAAAATAACACATCACTGTTTGGGCATCACTCAATTACCTGATGGCAGTCGCTGCCCCAGAGATAGAAGAAAATGGGGAACAAAGAACAATATTTTAAAAGCCACTGAATAAACTCAATGTTAGGCAACCAAACAGAACTTTAATCATGTTAATTACTCTGATTTCAGACAAATCAGACTTGTAAGAAAACAGCTTTGAAGTCAAACTACTTGGGTTTGAATCTCAAACCCAGTACTGTTGCCTGGGTAAACATGGCCACATCATTTAACCTCTCCAAGTTGAACATCCAATGAACGTTGGCTATCATTAATAATTAATTACCCAGCCCGTGTCACATTAGAAGAAGCACATTTTAAGTGAGACCTTTGAGCAGCAGTGAGCACCAACAGCACACTATAAGACAAAGAGTGAAAAATAGAACTATAAAATTAGAAACAAGAAGTCAATAAACAGGGCAATTTCCAGATGTTTAGCACTGTGGCCAAGAGATCAGTATACTTTAGTAGTCCCTGATGGCAGGAATAAGCTTAATAATAAATGTACAGCTGAGACAATGGGGTCTTCTAAATATACAATCATGTGGTCTGCAAATAGAAATAATTTGACTTCCTCTTTTCCTAACTGAATTTCTTTTTCTTGCCCGATTGCTTTTTCTTTTTCTTGCCTGATTGCTCTGGACCCCTTCCTCACACCCACCTTATACAAAAATTAACTCCAGAAGGATTAAAGATTTAAACATAAGACCTAACACCATAAAAACCCTAGAAGAAAACCTAGGGAATACCATTCAAAACATAGGCATAGGCAAAGACTTCAGAGTAAAACACCAAAAGCAATGGCAACAAAAGCCAAAATAGATAAATTGGATCTAATTAATTGAATCAGAGCTTCTGCACAGCAAAAGAAACAATCATTAGCGTGAACCAGCAACCAACAGAATGGGAAAAAAATTTTGCAAGCTACCCATCTGACAAAGGGCTAATATTCAGAATCTACAAAGAACTAAAATAAATTTACAAGAAAGAAACAACCTCATCAAAAAGTGGGTGAAGGATATGAACAGACACTTTTCAAAAGAAGACATTTATGTGGCCAAAAAACATATGAAAAAAAATGCTGATCATCACTGGTCATTAGAGAAATGCAAATCAAAACCACATTGAGATACAATCTCATGCCAGTTAGAATGGTGATCATTAAAAAATCTGGAGACAACAGATGCTGGAGAGGATGTGGAGAAATAGGAATGTTTTTACACTGTTGGTGGGAGTGTAAATTAGTTCAACCATTGTGGAAGACAGTGTATTGATTCCTCAAGGATCTAGAAATAGAAATTCCATTTGACCCAGCAATCACATTACTGGATACATACCCAAAGGATTATAAATCGTTCTATTATAAAGACACATGCACATGTATGTTCATTGCAGCACTGTTTAAATAGCAAAGACTTGGAACCAACCCAAATGCCCATCGATGGTAGACTGGACAGGGAAAATGTGGCACATATACACCATGGAATACTATGTAGCCATAAAAAACGATGAGTTCATATCCTTTGCAGGGACACAGATGAATCTGGAAACCATCATTCTCAGCAAACTGACACAAGAACAGAAAACCAAACACTGCATGTTCTCACTCATAAGTGAGTGTTGAACAATGAGAACACATGGACACAGGGAGGGGACATCACACACTGGGGTTCATTGGGGGATTGGGGACTAGGGGAGGGATAGGGGTTGGGGAGATTGGGGAGGGATAACATTAGGAGAAATATCTAATGTAGGTGTGGGGGCATGGAGGTAGCAAACCACCATGACATGTATAAGTCTATGTAACAATCCTGCAAGATCTGCAAATGTACCCCAGAGCTTAAAATGTAATAAACACACACACACACACACACAATGTACAGAACATTTTTTAAGAAAGTAACAATACATTACCAAAACACAGTTTTTAAAAAAAATTCTAAAAATTAAAAGATATTCTATATTTCTGAATGAGAAGATTCAATATTTTAAAGGTGTTAGTGTGTCCCAAATTAATGTTTATGCTATGCAATTCCAACTGAAAGTCTAATCAAGATTATTATTTTATTTTGTAAAGGGATTCTACATGTGAAAGTAATGAATACATTTTAGAAAAAGAGAGAAGGAAGTAGAAGGACTCATGCTTTTGAATACCATAACATTTTAAAAGAATGTACTGATTTAAATAGTTTATCATGGGGCAAGAGTAGTCTAATTAAAAAAATAAATAAAGCCCCCAAACAGACCCTAATATTATATAAATTTAGGATTTTATAAGAAATACATGGGGAAAGGAAAGATATACCATATACCCAAAGAGACACCTCATAAAAGAGAGCTCAGGCCGACATCTGGCGGGGACCGTTGTGGGAGAAGATAACAGAAGAAGAAACCAGCAGCAACCCTTACTGTCCTGCAGCCCCTGTGGGTGATTTACAGGCAAGCAGGGTCCAGAGTAGACCTCCAGCAGTCCTGCAGCAGAGGGGCCTGACTGTTAAAAGGAAAATTAAGAAACAGAAATAAATAGCTTCAACATCAACAAAAAGGATGTCCACTCAGAGACCCCTCTGAAAGTCACCAACTACAAAGAGCACACATAGATTGAGCCACTAAGATGGGAAGAAACCAGTGCAAAACGGATGAAAACACCAAAAACCAGAACAACTCTCCTCCTGCAAGGAATCACAACTCCTCACCAGCTAGGGATCAAAGATGTATGGAGAATGAAAATGATGAATTGACAGAAACAGGCTTCAGAAGGTGGGTAATAACAAATTTCTCTGAGCTAAAAAAACATATGCTAACCCAATGCAAAAAAACTAAGAACCTAGAAGAAAGTTAGATGAGATGCTAACTAGAAAAAACACCTTAGAGAAGAATAAAAACAACTTGATGGAGCTGAAACACACTGCACAAGAACTTCATGAAGCATACACAACTTTCAATAGCCGAATCGACCAAGCAGAAGAAAGGATATCAGAGATTGAAGATCAACTCAATGAAATAAAATGAGAAGGAAAGATTAGAGAAAAAAGAGTGAAAAGAAATGAACAAATGCTCCAAGAAATATGGGATTATATGAAAAGACCTAATCTACGTTTGACAGGTGTACCTGAATGTGACAGAGAGAATGGATCCAAGCTGGAAAACACTCTTCAGGATATTATCCAGGAGAACTTCCCCAACCTAGCAAGGCAGGTCAAGATTCAAATACAGGAAATACAAAGAACACCACAAAGATATTTGTCAGGAAGAGCAACCCCAAGGCACATAATTGTCAGATTCACCAGGGTTGAAATGAAGGAAAAAATGATAAGGGCAGGCAGAGAGAAAGATCGGGTTGCTGACAAAGGGAAGCCCATCAGACTCAGGGTGGATCTTTCTGCAGAAACCCTACAAGCCAGAAGAGAGTGGGGGCCAATATTCAACATCCTTAAAGAAAAGAACTATCGACCTAGATTTTTCACATCCAGCTAAACTAAGCTTCATAATTGAAGGAGAAATAAAATCCATTTCTGACAAGCAACTGTTGAGAGATTTCATCACCACCAGGCCTGCCTTACAAGAGCTCCTGAAAGAAGCACTAAACAAGGAAAGAAACAAACAGTACCAGCCACTCCAAAAATGTGCCAAATGGTAAAGACCATCAACACAATGAGGAAAATGCATCAACTAATGGGCAAATCAACCAGCTAGCATCAAAATGGCAGGATCAAATTACGTATTACCATATTAACCTTAATGTAAGTGGGCTAAATGCCCCAATCAAAAGACACAGACTGGCAAATTGGATAAAAAGTCAAAACCATCAGTGTGCTGTATTCAAGAAACCCATTTCATGTGCAAGGACACACATAGGCTAAAAATAAAGGGATGGAGGAAGATTTATCAAGCAAATGGAGAGAAAAAAAAAGCAGGAATTGCAATCCTAGTCTCTGATAAGATGGATTTTCAACCAACAAAGATCAAAAGAGACAAAGAAGGGCATTACATAATGGTAAAAGGATCAATGCATCAAGAAGAGATAACGATCCTAAATATATACACACCCAATACGGGAGCACCCAGGTACATGAAGCTAGTTCTTAACAACCTACAAAGAGACTTAGACTCCCACACAATAATAGTGGGAGACGTTAACACTCCACTGTCAATATTAGACAGATCAATGAGATAGAAAATTAACAAGGATATCCAAGACTGGAACTCAGATCTAGACCAAGTAGACCTAACAGACATCTACTGAAATCTCCACCCAAATCCACAGAACATACATTCTTCTCAGAACTGCTTTGCATCTACTCTAAAATTGACCACATAATTGGAAGTAAATCACTCCTTAGAAAATGCAAAAGAACGGAAATCATAACAAACAGTCTCTCAGACCACAGGGCAATCAAATTAGAACTCAGAATTCAGAAACTAACTCAAAACTGCACAATTTCATGGAAACTGAACAAACTGCTCCTTAATATGAACTGGATAAACGATGAAATGAAGGCAGAAATAAAGATTTTCTTTGAAACAAATAAGAACAAAGACACAATGTATCAGAATCTCTGGGACACATTTAAAGCAGTCTCTAGAAGGAAATTTATAGAAAAAAATGCCCACATGAGGAGCAAGGAAAGATCTAAAATCTACACCCTATCATTAAAATTGAAAGAACTAGAGGAGCAGGATCAAAAAACTCAAAAGCTAGCAGAAGACAAGAAATAACTAAGATCAGAGCAGAACTGAAGCAAATAGAGACACAAAAAAACCTTCAAAACATCTATAAATCCAGGAGCTGGGTTTTCAAAAAGATCAACAAAATAGACCACTAGCCAGACTAATAAAAAAGAAAAGAGAGAAGAATAAAATAGATGCAATAAAAAAAAGATAAAGGGGATATCACCACTGATTCCACAGAAATACAAACTACCATCAGAGATTACTGCAAACAACTCTATGCACACAAACCAGTAAATCTGGAAAAAATGTATAAATTCCTAGATGCTTGCACTCTCCCAAGACTAAACCAGGAAGAAGATGAAACCCTGAATAGACCAATAACAAAGGCTGAAGTTGAGGCAGCAATTAACAGCCTATCAACCAAAAAAATTCCAGGTTCAGACAGGTTCACAGCAAAATTCAACCAGATGTACAAAGAGGAGCTGGTATCATTCCTTCTGAAACTATTCTAAACGATACAAAAAGAGGGAATCTTCCCTAACTCATTTTATGAGACCAACATCATCCTGATACCAACACTTGGCAAGACTCAACAAAAAAGAAAACTTCAAGCCAATATCCATGAAAAACATCAATGCAAAAAATCTTCAATAAAATACTGACAAACCAAATGAAACAGCACATCAAAAAGCTTATGCATCACGATCAAGTAGGCTTCATCCCAGTGATGCAAGGCTAGTTCAACATATGCAAATCCATAAATGTAATCCATCACATAAACAGAATCAAAGACAAAAACCAAATGATTATCTCAATAGATGCAGAGAAGGCCTTCGACAAAATTCAACAGCGCTTTATGCTAAAAACCCTCAATAAACCAGGTATTAATGGAACATATAACAAAATAATAAAAGCTATTTACAACAAACCCACAGCCAATATCATACTGAATGGGCAAAAACTGGAAGCATTCCCTTTGAAATCTGGCACTAGACAAGGATGCCCTCTCTCGCCACTCCTATTCAATATAGTATTGGAAGTTCTAGCCAGAGCAATCAGGCAAGAAAAAGAAATAAACGGTATTCAAATAGAAAAGGAGGAAGCCAAGTTGTCTCTATTTGCAGATGACATGATTGTATATTTAGAAGACCCCATCATCTCAGCCCAAAATTTGAAACTGATAAGCAAATAAGCAACTTTGGCAAAGTCTCAGGATACAAAATCAGTGTGCAGAAACCACAGGCATTTCAATACACCAATAACATACAAACAGAGAGCCAAATTAAGAGTGAACTACCATTTACATCTGCTACAAAGAGAATAAAATTCCTAGGAATACAACTAACAAAGGATGTAAAGGACCTCTTCAAGAAGAACTATGAACTACTGCTCAAGGAAATAAGAGAGAACACAAACAGATGGAAAAACAGTCCATGCTCATGGTTAGGAAGAATCAATATCGTGAAAATGGCCATACTGCCAAAAGTAATTTACAGATTCAACGCTATCCCATCAAGCTACCAATGACCTTCACAGAATTGGAAAAAACCACCTTAAACTTCATACGGACCAAAAGAAAGCCTATACAGCCAAGACAATTCTAAGCAAAAAGAACAAAGCTGGAGGCATCACACTATCCAACTTCAAACTATGCTACAAGACTACAGTAATCAAAACAGCATGGTATTGGTACCAAAACAGAGACATAGATCAATGGAACAGAACAGAGGCCTTGGAAGCAGCACCACACATCTACAACCATCTGATTTGACAAACCTGACAAATACAAATAATGGGGAAAGGGTTCCCTGTTTAATCAATGGTGTTGGGAAAACTGGCTAGCAATGTGCTGAAAGCAAAAACTGGACCCCTTCCTGAAACCTTACACTAAAATTAATTCCAGATGGATTAAAGACTTAAACATAAAACTTAACACCATAAAAACCCCAGAAGAAAACCTAGGCAAAACCATTGAAGACATAGGCACAGAAAATGACTTCATGACTAAAACACCAAAAGCAATGGCAACAAAAGCCAAAATAGACAAAACACAGCAAAACAGACAAAAAAACAGCAAAAGAAACAATCATTAGTGTGAACTGGCAACCAACAGAATGGGAAAAAAATTTTGCAATCTACCCATCTGACAAAGGGCTAATATTTAGAATCTACAAAGAACTAAAACAGATTTACAAGAAAAAAACAAACAAACCCACTCAAAAGTGGGCAAAGCATATGAGCAGACACTTCTCAAAAGAAGACATATATGAGGCCAACAAACATGAAAAACTGCTCATCATCACTGGTCATTAGAAAAATGCAAATCAAAACCACATTGAGATACCATTTCACACCAGTTAGAATGGCCATCATTAAAAAATCTAGAGACAACAGATGCTGGAGAGGATGTGGAGAAATAGGAACACTTTTATACTGTTGGTGGGGGTATAAGTTAGTTCAACTATTGTGGAAGACAGTGTGGCAATTCCTCAAGGACCTAGAAATAGAAATACCATTTACCCAGCAATCCCATTCCTGGGTATATACCCAAAGGATTATAAATCATTCTATTATAAAGACACATGCACACATATGTTCATTGTGGCACTGTTCACAATAGCAAAGACTTGGAACCAACCCAAATGCCCATCAGTGATAGACTAGGTAAAGAAAATGTGGCACATATACACCATGGAAAACTATGCAGCCATAAAAAATGATGAGTTCCTGTTTTTTGCAGGGACATGGATGAATCTGGAAACCATCATTCTCAACAAACTGACATAAAAACAGAAAATCAAACACTACATGTTCTCACTCATAGGTGGGTGTTGAATAATGAGAACACATGAACACAGAGGAGGGAGCATCACACACTGTGGTCTGTTGGCGGGGGCTGGGGAAGGGACAGTGGGGGTGGGGAGGGTGGGGAGGAATAACATGGGAAGAAATGCCAGATATAGGTGATGGGGGGATCAAGGCAGCAAACCACCTTGTCATATATGTACCTATGCAACAATCCTGCATGATCTGCACATGTACCCCAGACCCCAAAGTACAATAAAAAAAGATAGAGAAGACAAAATTATTCAATGCAGGAAAGGAAAAAAAAGACTGTTTAGTGCTATTTAGACAGTATCTTATAGAAATTTTATGGTGTAAGTGGTCTAGCTTTTACTCATTTCTAATATACAATTATTTTAATTTTTATTTGACTTTAGTGCAAAGGGCTTCTAGAAAAATATTTTTGAAAGTTCAAATGTATAGGTTACATTTTTAATTTTTTGTTAGTTTTTATTTTCTTCCTTTCAAGTGTTCAGAAAATGTAGGGTACATTTTACTTTATGAAATCACTGAAATTTTTGTGTGACTAATAAATGTGATCACTTTATAAATGTTACCTCATAATTTTAATAGAATAAATATTTTTATATGGTAGGCACAAGGAGAGAAAAAAACTGTTAATTTTATTATTCAAATTCCCTACAGATCTACTTTTTGCTTTTTGTTTGATAGGTCAGATTCTGAGAGATCCAAGTTGAAGTCTCACACTATCATTCTGATTTTGTAAATTTCTTTGTGGTTTTGAATAAGCAGTGCTATATGGTAAAGTGAGTTGGGGGAAATGCTGTGTAGAAGTGATTTTAAGATAAATATTTATAAACAGCAAAGCCAGGTAGAGAAGAGAAGAAAGAGAATTCAAGACTGTTACGACAACTTCTGAAAAGACACAGAGTACATTAAAGAAATGACAACCTCAATTCATTCTGGCTTTTAGTCCCCTGCTTTTTCAAAAGTTAGGCAGTGACACTCTTCAGGGAGGTGAGCTCCTGTTCAGGTACATGGGATTAACAAAACTGTATTTTGTTGTTGTTGTTGTTTGTCAAAACAAGTTTAAGGATGGACATACTTTTAGCAAATGAGACCTATGGAAAAGTTAGCTGGAGCCTTCTTGGAAAAGATTTTCTGCTCTGACTTAAACGAAAAGAAAATGCAAACAGAAACTCTTCCTTTTTCTTGGATGTTACTGTATGAAGCCTGGCTGGGGATGAACATAAGGTCACATCTGGCACGTATGGAATGCAAGCTAAATATTAAAATGCTGTGTCCTTGTGTAGCTGAATTATCAACACCGTCTGCCACTGGACTTTCTGTTATACAAATAATATATGTCCTTATTATTTAAGCCATTTTTAGTTCAGGATTGTATTGCTTTTGGCTGAAATACTAATACAAATAAAAAGAATATACTTTTCAGAAACATCTAGAGGTCTAATAGGGTTGGCACAGAAAGCAAATTGAAGAGTGTAATAGGAGAAAGAAAGGCTGAAACACATTTTAAAAAGCTTTAGATGCTATGCTCCTAAGCTTCTCTGTAAACAATGGGGAATTCTGTATCTGCTTACATGTAGGAAAGAGCATTCTGGAAGGGATTAGAGAGGCTGAAACTAGAGGTTCAGAAACAGAGATAAAGCTAAGGTTTTCAACCAAAGGTGCTATTCTACTATCCCTTTATTTCCAGGGCACTGTAAGAAATCACCTGGTCCTTCTCTTTCTCTCTTATTTTCCTCCTTCCCTGTCTCACTCTCTCCCTCTGTCCCTTATGTCCCATGCTTGACAAATGGAAGGTCACTGATAAATTATGTAAATCTGTTTACAGGTCACCTTGGAAATACCATGAGAATGTGTATTGTAATTTTGGCTAGAATAAAGTTGATGTCCTACAGGAAGAGTAACAAATCCATGGCTGAAAATGCAGAATTAGAAACTAAAGAAGTGGTTTAAAAGAAGTACAGAAAGAGATTACAGTTTGTAAACAGGTGTATTTCCTAAATTTTTTACTTTTCTCTCCTCTTTCTCCAGATTATACTCTCAGCCCCAAAATCAATAGTCTTGCTCTTGCTCGTGAGAATCTCAGACAACAACAAAGTCAATATTTCTACCTATCACTTGTTATTTAGCAGTTTTACGTCTATAATTTCAGAAACCCTGACAATGTCATATTACAAAGTTTAGAAGCAGGTTAAGAAATTTGGGGTATCTATGCATACAATAGGTCTCTACTAAAAGTACAAAAATTAGCCAGGTGTGGTAGCACATGCCTGTACTCCCAGCTATTCAGAAGGCTAAGGCAGAAGAATTGCTTGAACTGAGAGGCAGAGGTTGCAGTGAGCCAAGATCATGTCATTGCACTCCAGCCTGAGCAACAGAGAGAGACTCTGCCTCAAAAATTAAAACATGATAATGAAGAACAACCTTAAGAACTGATTAAATATGTCCTCAAAGAAAATGAGCAGAACAATCTAAATAATCCTAGAATATGTAGTTTAGGTGACATTATTTTTTCATATTTAGAAAGTCACAAGTAATTAAGAAGCATTTCATTTTGCTTTGATTGACATATGCACAGCATCTTGTTAAAAGGTAAACAACTAGAGTCTGCACATAAAAACAAAATATGTATCAACAGAGTAAACAACCTACAGAATGGGAGAAAATATCTGTAAACTATGCATCCAACAAAGGACTAATATCCAGAATCTATAAGAAACTTATACAATTTAACAAGAAACAAAATAGCCCTATTAAAAAGTGGGCAAAGGACATGAATAGACACTCAAAAAAAGACATACACATAGCCAACAAACGTGAAAAAATGCTCAACATCACTAATCACCAAAGCGATGCAAATCAAAACTACAATGAGGTATCACCTCACACCAGTCATAATGGCTAATAGTAAAAAGACAAAAATTAGAAATTGGAGAGTTTGTGGAGAAAAGAGAATGCTTATACACTATTGGTGGGAATGCAAATTAGTTCAGCCCCTGTGAAAAGCACTTTAAAGATTTTGCAAAGAACTAAAAATGGAATTACCATTTGACTCAGCAATCCCATTGCTGGGTATATACCTAAAGGAAAATAAATTGTTCTACCAAAAAGATACCTGCACTTGTGTGTTCATCACAGCACTAGACACAACAGCAAAGACATGGAATCAACCCAGGTGCCATCAATGGTGGATTGGATAAAGAAAATGTGGTACATATACACCATAGAATACTACACAGCCATAAAAAATAGTGAAATCATGTCCTTTGCAGCAACATGGATACATCTGCAGGCCATTAACCTACACAAATTGACACAAAAGCAGAAAATTAAAACCACGTGTTCTCACTTATAAGTGGGACCTGAACATTGACTACACACAGACACAAAGATAGGAGCAATAAACACTGAAAATTCCAAAAGTAGGAAAGGAGAGAGGGAGGGAAGAGTTAAAAAAACTACCTACTGGCTACTACATTCACTACTTAGGCAAAGGAAGCATCAGACACTCATACATTAGCATCTCGCAATATACTTTTGTAACAAACCTGCACATTTATCCCTAAATATCTTTTTAAAAAACAGAATTTTATAAACAATAAAACCCTATAATTAAAAAAAAATAGATGATACATAACTGGTACTAGCCTACTGGAAGTCCATTAAGTAAAAGTGCAACCATTTAGCTCTGCAGCACTGCTTCAAAATGTGCAACAAAGTACTCCCAAATTCATAGAAAACTGCAAAAACAAAAATTAAAAGAACTTTTTATAAAGCTGCAATAACAAAAAGAAACTCTTGAGGGGAAATGGATTTTTTTAGTTGGATTTTGGCCAGAACTCTCCTTTTAAGAAGTAATGAATCTTTCTTCAGCAACAGAAGTCTAAAAAAGCCAGTGTTGGGCAACTGTAAGTCTGCAATAATAGCCACAATTTATTAAGCCCTGTGCTCAGATCAGATGTTTTATAGTAATTATTTTGAATCCTCACAACTCTACACAGTAGGTACCATTTTCCTCATTTTACATAAGAAAAGAAAGAAAGAAAGACTCTAGCAGATTATATATGTAGTCCAAAGTTAAACAGACAATTGGAGAGCGGAAATTTGAACCTAGTTCTTCTAACTCCAAAACCCATTCACTTTTGACTATACCACACTGTTCTTAAAGGATTTAAAAGGCTAAAATAGATTGCTGAGGTGGTTATCCACCTAGGGATGACACTCTGATTTCTGCTGGAGATGCTAAAAATAACCAGAGGGTTATAAGTTACTTGAGACCAGAATTATTCACTTTGTATCCCACCTATTTGGTTTGTTCAGTCACTACAACTAACTAGTAACATCAGCAAGATGGCAGACTAGAAACCTCTAGCACTCATCCCCCTCACAAAATAACTGAAGGAGACCATCACAGTGCATCAGAGAAGTAGCAGAAATTTTGGTGAGTACAGAAATTCAGGATGGCCACATAGAGAATCAGAGAAAATATCAGGACATCACCATCCCTTCCCCATCTGAAATAAGCTTGAAACCTGTAGGAACTTCTTTCTTAGGAAAGGAGATAAGCAAGAGGGCCACAGCAACTCCCAGCAACACCTACAGACCTCATCACTGGAGTCATTTGCAATCTTTTTTTTTTTTTTTTTAAGGCAGAGTCTCTCTCTGTCGCCAGGCGCCAGCCTGGAGTGCAGTGGTGCGATCTCGGCTCACTGCAACCTCCGCCTCCCGGGTTCAAGCAATTCTGCTGCCTCAGCCTCTTGAGTAGCTGGTACTACAGGCACGCGCCACCGCGCCAAGCTAATTTTTGTATTTTTAGTAGAGACGGGGTTTCACCATGTTAGCCAGGATAGTCTCGATCTCTTGACCTCATGATCTGCCCGCCTGTGCCTCCCAAAGTGTCACATGCAATCTTTACAGGCACAGACATTAAGCCCAGCTGAGTGAGCTGGCTAGAGTCCACATAGCCATGATCCCTCCAGAAAAGATGCCAACACTGTCCCTCACCCTCTGTGGCCCACATGGCCACTGCACTAAGCAACTTGGAAGTGGAACTACAGCTGTACTGCGTCTTGCTCTGGAGACAAGTAGCCATGCCTCTCCTTCATACCTGAGACTAAGCCACCACCAAACCACCCCAGCCCAAGGGCCTGATATCCCTGACAGCAGAATTCATACTCAGAGCTGTCAACATCTGTTACAGTCTTTTCCATGGGACCAAGCAGAGATTGCCATCTACTTCTTCCCCCATCCCCTTGGGCCAAAGCTGAAGCAGCACCCTGCATCCTGAGAAATAGTACCTTGGCAACTCAGAGCAATCACGCCTCCCAGGTGCCTAAATTGAAGCACTGCTCTGCCTCTAAAGAAATAGTGCCTGGTCACCCAGAGCAGTCATGCTTCATGGTACCTAAGCTGAAGCTCCAACCTGCATCCCAAGGATAAAGTGCCTGGGCCACCCAGAGTAGTCATGACACCCAGGCCTGAAACATACTGACACTTGGAACGCCGGGGAATCAGTGCCCTGGTTGAGCTGAGCAGCTGAACATCCTAGAGCTGGTTTGATATTTTATCCTCTGTCCAAGGGAAACAGCACTGGCTGAGCTGAGACACCCAGTCTTGGGTGTGTATATATTTAGGATAGTTCAGTCTTCTTGCTGAATTCAGCCCTTTACCACTATAATCCCCTTGTCTTTTTTGATCATTGTTGGTTTAAAGTCTGTTTTGTCTGAAATTAGATAGCAACCTCTACTTTCTTCTATTTTTCATCTGCTTGGTAGATTTTCCTTCATCCTTTTACTTTGAGTCTATTAATGTCACTGCATGTGAGATGGGGCCTTTGGATACAGCATATTATTGAGTCTTCCTTCTTTATTCAATTTGTCACTCTGTAACTTTTAATTGGGGCATTTAGCTCCTTTACATTTAAGGTTAGTATTTATAAGTGTAGATTTTATTCTGTCATCTTGTTGTTGTCTGGTTATCACGCAGACTTGTTTGTGTGGTTGCTTTATAATGTCACTGGTCTATGTATTTAAGTGTATTTTTTTAGTGGCCAGTAGTGGTCTTTCCTTTCAGTATTTAGCACCTCCTTCAGGACCTCTTATAAGGCAGGTCTGATGGTAACAAATTTTCTTAGCATTTGCTTGTCTGAAAAGGATCTTGTTTCTCCACCACTTATAAAGTTTAGTTTGGTTGTATATGAAATTCTTGGTTGGAATTTCTTCTCTTTAAGAATGCTGGATATGAGCCCCCATCTCTTCTAGCTTGTAAGGGTTTTGCTGAAAGGTCTACTGTTAGCCTGTTGGGGTTCTCTTTGTAGGTGACCTAACCCTTCTCTCTGGCTTCCCTTAACATCTTTTCTTTCATTTTAACCTCAGAAAATCTGACAACTATGTGTTTTGTAGTTGGTCTTCTTGTGTAGTATTTCATAGGGGTTCTCTGCAGTTCCTGAATTTGAATGTTGGGTTCACTAGCAAGGTTGGGGAAATTTTTATGGATGATATCTTAAAATATGTTTTCCAAGACGCCTGCTTTCTCTCCCTCTCTTTCAGTGATGCCACTGTGTCATAGATTTTGTCACTTTACATAATCCTATATTTCTCAGAAGTTATGTTTATCCTTTTTTGTTGCTTTTCCTTTATTTTTGTCTGAGTTATTTCAGAGATCCAGTCTTCAAACTCTGGAGTTCTTTTCTCAAGTTGGTCGATTCTGCTGTTAATACTTGCAGTTGTATTCTAAAATATTAATACTTTTAGTGAATTTACCAGCTCTATCAGATCAGTTTGCTTCTAACTTATAATGGCCATTTTACCTTTCATCTCCTGTATCATTTTATTACTTTCCTTAGAATCCTTGCATTGGGATTCAACTTTCTCCTGAATATCAATGATCTTCATTCCTATCCATATTCTGCATTCTATTTCTGTCATTTCAGCCATGTCAGCCTGGTTAAGAACTATTGCTTGGGAACTACTGAAATCATTTAGAGGTAAGAAGACTGGCTTTTTGAGTTGCCAGAATTCTTTCTCATCTTTGTGAGCTGATGTTCCTTCAATCTTTGAAATTACTGTCTTTTGGGTAGATTGTTTTTCTTTTAGCCTTTTTTAAAATTTTTTATTATATTAAGTTCTGGGGTACGCAAGGGTTTGATTGTGGTATAAGGTGGGTTCAGTCAACTGGCTTCACTTCTGGAAGATTTTAGGGGACCAAAGCTCAGCTCCGGACTCCTGTATTGCATTCTCAAGCTCTGTGGGGGGACTGGTATCAAGCTCCCAGCTTTGTTATGTGGCTCCTCAACGTCGGGAACCTACTGCTCTGGAGGGGCCAATGTGTTTCCAGACTGCTGGTGGCACCTGCCAAAGCGCTTCATTAGGCAGTGGCAACAGGATTCATATTCATTCACACTTGCCAGCAGCAGCAGCAGCACTGCAGCAGGGCGCATGCTTGTTGGCTGAGGTGGGGCACTGGCAGGCACAGGGTTGCCAGTCTTTGTGTGGACATTTGCAGCAGTGTCAATGGTAGTGTGGGGGCCCTTGCTTTTTATATTAGGTTTAGAATCTATGCCATATGACTGTTTTTTTTGGCTCTGATGGTTAATTATATTCCCATTTCCTATCATGCCCTGTATTTCAGAGAGCTACAATTCCCAGGGTATCTTATCTTCTGCCTTTCTGGTAGGTATGGCTGATGACAGGCACTGGCAGAAGATTGGAGTGGAAGAGTAGTGAAGCCAGAGTAGTTTCCCTCTCTGTCTTTGGCTTTGGAGTTGCCACTGGCAATGGCTATATTCCCTCTGTAGCACTAGCTCTCAGCTGCAGCCTCTACCATGTTTCTAAATTTTTCCAGGTATTCTAAAATTTTACAGTCTGAAAACATTAGTTTTTCCATTGTTTTTCTTACATGACGGAGAGAGTAGTGTGTTGCTGTTGCCATTCTCTAGATTGCCTTATGATACCCTGTTTGGCTCCTAAGCTTTTTTATCATCTGTTTCACCAATTGCCTTTATTAAATTCTCTTTGCTGAAGAGCTTACAGTGATTATACCATTTCCTAGCTGGACTCTAACTGATACAGAACCTACATACAAAATAAGACTTTCTTGCAAGTTTTGTTCCTCATTATGTGTATATGTAAGTAACTAGGAAAAAAGAGATGCTTAGTAGAAGAGTGAATGAAAACATGAGCAATATCATAGCAGGGGGAGTGGCTCTATCCTCTCACTTGTGACTGTCTCACAAATAACTCTTAAGGACCTCATAGTGGGCCAGGCACAGTGGCTCATGCCTGTAATCCCAGCACTTTGGAAAGCCAAGGCAGGTGGATTACTTGAAGTCAGTCGTTCAAGAACAGCCTGGCTGACATGGTTAAATCCTGTCTCTATTTTAAAAATACAAAAATTTGCTGGGCGTGGTGGCACACGCATGTAGTCTCAGCTACTTGGGAGGCTGAGGCATGAGAATTGCTTGAAACTAGGAGGCAGAGGTTGCAGTGAGCTGAGGTCACACCACCGCACTCCAGACTGAGCAACAGAGCAAGACTCTGTCTCAAAAAAACAGAGAAGAAAAAAGAACCTCATCCTGGGATAACTGATCCCACATGGGACCCAGATGCTCTTCAAAATTTGAATGTCCAAATATAGAAAGTTATTATTTCTTAAAAGTTACTCATTTAATGCTTGATGATTAATTTAAATAGAATTAGAAAAGTATTATAGGCCTAATCTCTGAAAAATGTACGATTTTATTCTTAAATAATTTCTTTCATTATTTGAGTCTCTCTGAGACTCAATTCCTCAAATGTGTAATCAAGGATGGACTCAGACTAGATCAGTGGTTTTTAATGGTTTGGGGACATCAACCATTTGAGTATTTAATATAATTATTAACACCTTTCTCAGAAGAATGACTTGGTCACAAATTTTGTGTACTATTTCAGGGGTTCTCAGACCCTTAGAGTCTCACCAATTGTCCTATGGAATATCCACAGACTGATGATTACGAGATGCTGGACTAGATCCCAGACATCTCCAAAGGTCCATTTAATTCTTACATTGCGGCGGGGTTGGTGGGGGTTCCATACCAGGTAAGAAAGATAAAACACCTGGAAATTGGTTTGAGAAGACTGTCACAATTATCTTCAATGATGCCCAAAAGAATGAACTGACAAAGATTTTCCCAGTCCTAGAATTCATACCTTTCCCAAGTGCCTGAGATGAGATCAGCTTCTTGGAGTTATCAACTTGCTGGCATGCACACAAAGCGTGAGGGCTAGAGATGCAAGAGCTCCCTGGAACTGATGATAGAACAAGGCTGCTTACCATATCCTCTCTGGTCTGAAAAAAGGCAAGTGGCAACCCCTAGAGGAATTACAGAATGGTAACATTACCAAACTTCATAACAGAAAGTGGAAACTAATAAAGCTTGGGTTTGATTCAGTCATTCCAACATTTTTCATTTGGATGGCTCCTTCACTGTCTCCCACAGCCCCACACTCCTACCATCTATACACCTGGTCTCCATCTGTTTCTGAATTGCTTTCAGCATTGACAGACAATGCCAAAATCTAATGATAATACTTTCTTCTCATGAAAACATGCATAGTAATCAAAAGAATTACTATGGATCAAGAAGGAAATGCAACAATTCTAGAGAATGTTATTCAGGTAACAGAAAGATAGATCACTAGTTTTATGTTTAATTAAAATTTGAAACGCCCAGGCTTAACTCCTTTGTTTTGATATAATAAATATATAATTTTAGAGATTTATTTTTAAGTGTAAGTTATACAGAATGGTTGACAGCAGCTATACAGGCTTCAAAATATGTGAGCTTTAAGTTTCATCTCTGCCATTAACTATTTTTGTGACTTTAGATAACTTAAAATCTTAAGATTAGGGTAGGTCATCTCCAAATTGTATTCCAGCTCTAAAAATCTCATTTTGCTAGCATTTCTCAAAGTATATTTCAGGAAACAGTGGTCTTCGGGATGTTTTCTCCAAAATAAAAAGTGTACTTATGCAAGCAACTTTAGGAGACCCTGAAAATCTATTTATGTTTTCATTTTATTCATAGAAATTCCCAATACAGGCCAGGCATGGTGGCTCAGGCCTGTAATCCCAGCACTTTGGGAGGTCAAGCCCGGCAGTTTGCCTGAGGTCAGGAGTTTGAGACCAGCCTGGCCAACATGGTGAAACTCCAACTCTACTAAAAATACAAAATTAGCCAGGCATGGTGGCATGTGCCTGTAATCCCAACTACTTAAGAGGCTGAGGCAAGAGAATTGCTTGAACCCGGGAGGTTCAAGCGGAGGTTGCAGTGAGCCGAGATCACGCCATTGTACTCCAGCCTGGGCAACAAGAGTCAGATGTCATTGCAAAAAAAAAAGAAAAAAAGAAAAGAAATTCCCAATACAAATGAACGTATTGAAGGCCATGAGATCTTACAAGGAAGAAATGGAGGAAGAAACGTTTAGTTTTGTTTAATTCACTGTTTCCTGAATGTATCTGGCCTCAGAAAAGTTTCATTAAATAGTATCTTTTGAGAGTCCATAAAACACACTTTGAGATATATTGTTCAATGTTTTGTATTAGCAAAAATGTTGATGTTCAAAAATTATTCTGAAGAATTACTTCTCAAAAAAATACTTTCAAGAAAGAAAATTTCATCAAGAAAGCATAGTTATTACAAAATTTAAGAAGGTAGAGGTTTCTACATAATATGTAAATAAATGAAAAAAGACTTAGCATTTTGTGACACAAAGTCAATGCTAATCAATCTAAAAGATATTAAGTGGATCCCTTGATAAAGTATTAATCAAAGTCACACTCACCTGAAACTGGAAGGATTGGCTGGGAAAAGGCGGGGCAGTTGTGGGGTTGAGGGGCGGCAACATTCCCAAAAGATATCTCTGCCACGATTCATTTTGCAGTTAGCAGCTAGTCAAGCTCTGTGGCATGGCAGACATCTGGTACATAATACCTTCAGACTACCTACAGCCAGATGCAGGTGGGTCAGATTTTTTTAATACAGTAAAGGTATTAGCAGTTATATTAGTTTCCTAACATAATAAACAGAAATGTGTTGTCTTACTATTCTGAAGACTAAAAGTCTAAAATCAAGGTGTCCTAAGAGCAATGCTTCCTCTAAACTCTGTAAGGGAAAACTTCCTTGCCTCTTCCTAACTTCTGGTGGTTTAGTGGCAATCTTTGAGGTTTCATGGCTCATAGCTGCATCCCTTCAATTGTCTATCTTCATTCCCCATTCAGTATAATGTTAGCTGTGTGTTTGTCATATAGGACTTTTATTATTTTGAAGCATGCTCTTTCTATGCCCAGTTTATTGAGCACTTTTATCACGAAGTGACACTGAATTTTATTAAGTGCTTTTTCTGTGTCATTGAGATGATCATATGGTTTTTCTCCTTACTTCTGTGAATATGATGTGTCACATTTATTGATTTGGGTATGTTAAATCATGCTAACGTCTCTGGCATAAATCCCACTTGATCACAGGATATTCTCTTTTTGATATGCTGTTGAATTCAATTTCCTAGCATTTTGTTGAGGGTGTTATGTTTATGTTCATGAAGGATATTCTTTTTTTTTTTTTCTGTGTACTTGTCTGGTCATATCAGGATCATGCTGGCCTCATAGAATGAGTTAAAGAGAATTTCCTCCTCTTCAATTTTTGGTAATAGTTTGAGTAGGATTGGTATTAGCCTCTTTATGTGTTTAGTAGAATTCATCAGTAAATTCATTTGGTCCTGGGATTTCTCTGTTGAAAGATATTTTATTACTGATTCACTCTCATACCCATTATTGAGGTTTTCGCTTTCAATCTTGGTGGTTGGATGTTTTCTCCTTTCTCATTCAATCTTGGCAGGTTATATGTTTCCAGGAATTTATTCATTTCTTCTAGGTTTTCCAGTTTGTTAGCATATAGTTGTTCATGATATTCTGTGATGATTTTTGTATTTCCGTGGTATCAGTTGTAATATCTCCTTTTTCATTTCTAATATTGTTTATTTGGCTCTTCTCTCTTCTGTTAGTCGAGCTAGCAGTTTATCAATTTTGTGTGTGTTTTTAAAGTACCAACTTTTTGTTTTGTTGATACTTTGTATTTTTTATTCTGTATTTCATTTAGTTCTACTCTGGTCTTTGTGATGTCTTTCATTCTGCTAATTTTAGATTTTGTTTGTTCTGGCTTTTCTAGTTCCTTGAAATGCATCCTTAGACTGTTTATTTGAAATCTTTCCACTTTTTGATGTAGGCATTTTTTTATTATACATTTTCCTTTTAGAATAGCTTTTAATGTGTCCCACAGGTCTACATAAGTTGTGTTTCTATTTTCATTTGTTTCAAGAATTGTTTTTATTTCCATATTAATTACTTTGCTGATCAAATAGTGATTTAGGAGAATGTCATTTAATTTCCATGTATTTGTATAGTTTCTGAGCTTCCTCTTGGTATTGATTTTTAGTTCTATTCCATTATGGTTTGAGAAGATACTTGATATTATTTTGATTTTTTTAATCTGTTGAGATTGTTTTGTGAACTAACATATGGTTTATCCTGGAGAATGTCTGATGTGCTGATGTGAAGCATATATATCCTTCAGTTTTTTGATAGAATGGTCTATAAATGACTGTGAGGCCCGTTTAGTCTAAAGTCTAGCTTAAATCCAAAGTTTCTTTGCTGACTTTCTGTCTATATGATCTGTCTAAGGCTGAAAGTTGGACATTGAAGTCTTCCACTATTATTATATTTCAGTCTACGTCTCTTTTTAGATCTAGTAGTATTGCTTCATGAATCTGGGTGCTCCAGTATTAGGTGTATATATACTAATAATTGTTTCTTCTTGCTGGATTGATACCTTTATCATTATGTAATGATCTTCTTTATCTTTTTGTTGTTGTTATTGTTTTACTGCTTTTGACTGCAGTCTGTCTTATTTGACATAGGTATACCTACGCCTGCTCACTTTTGGTTTCTGATTGTGTGAAATGTCTTTTCCATTCATGTCTTTATAGATAAAGTACATTTCCTGTGGGCACCTTCTACATTTTTTAACCATCAAACCAGTCTATATCTTTTAAGTGTTGAATTTAATTCATTTATATTCAATGTTCTTATTGTTACATGAAGTTTTGTTTCTGTCATATTGTTCATTTTTTCTGGTTGTTTAGCCTATTCTTTGTTCCTTTCTTTTTCTCCTATTGTTTGTATTGATAGTTTTCTGTAATGGTATCATTTGAGCCCTTTCTCTTCCTCATTTGTGTGTTTGCTTTACTAGTGAGTTTTTTAACTTTGTTTGTTTTCATGATGGTAAATATTGTCCTTTTGCTCCTAGATTTAAGACTCCATTAAACATTTTTCATAGGGCTAGTCTAGTAGCAATGAATTTCTTCAGCTTTTATAGTGAATTTCTTCAGTTTTTATAGTGAATTTCTTCAGCTTGCCTGGGAAAGACTTTTTTGCCTTTACCTATAAAGGATAATTTTACTGGATATAGTTTCCTTGGCTGACAGGGAAGTTTTTTTTTTTTTTCTTTTAGCAATTTGAACATATTATCCCATTCTTTCCTGAGTGGTAAGGTTTCTGCTGAGAAGTTTACAGTTGATCTGACAGGAATTCCTTTAGAGATGACTAGATGTTTTTCTCTTGCTGTTTTTTTTATTTTAATCTCTCTTTGTCTTTGACTTAGACAGTTTGACTATAACGTGTGAAGGAGGAGAACTTTTTGCATTTTATCTGTTAGACGTCTCTGGGTCTCCTATATCTCTATGTCTAAATATATTGCTAGACTTGGGAAGTTTCCAGCTATTATTTTGTTAAGAGGTTTTCTAACCTTTTCATTCTCTCTTCACCTTCTGATGAAAACCTCTTAACCCCTGCAATTTGAACATTTGGTCACTTTATGGTACCCTATATGTCACAAAGGCTTTGCTTGTTGCTTTTTTCTTCTTATTATTTTTATGTGACTGGATTATTTCAAAAGATTGTCTTCAATTTCTGAGATTCTTTCTTCTGCTTCATCTCGTCTATTGTTGCAGCCCTCAAATGTATTTTGTATTCATTCAATGAATTCTTCAGTTTCAGGATTTCTATTTGGTTCTTTTGTATCTAATATCTAGCTCTTTAGTAAATTTCTCATTCATATACCAAATTGTTTTTCTGATATCTTTTTATTATTTTTCAAAATTATCTAGTATGAACTTCTGTCTAATCAACGAGTTGAATTCTTTTTCTGGGACTTTGTGAATTTATTTTTGGTTGGGATCTGTTGCTGAAGAATTTTTGTTTTCCTTTGGAGATGTCATGTTTCCTTGCTATTTTGTGCTTCCAGTATACTTGCCTTGATATCTCTTAATCTGCTGTAAACATTGCTTCTAATTTTTTGAATTACTTTCATATGAAGGTACTGTTTCCTGGAGATGAATCTATGTTGTTGGTTAAGTAGGGCACTTTGGCTTCAATTCTGGGTGCTTACAGTAATGTAGTCTCTGTGTGATTTCTTCAGATGTAAACAGCATCGATGATATCTGTGATTTCCTCAGTGGCATAGGGTGCAATTATTAGTGGAGACTGTAGTAAAGTTTTTCTGGGGACCAGGATGCCAGTTGGGCCAGTCTTCAGGCCCCAATAGTGTCAGTGGCAAGTTCAGCTTTCCTGTCCCCAGGACCCAAGTGGGATATACTGGCACCTAGAGTTAGTAAGTTCAAGCAAGCTGATTCTTGGGCTTCCAGGTGGCTTCCTCTGATGCTGGTAGTGGCAGCACTGGGTTGGAAAGAAGGATGAGTTCTTGGGCCATTGGGAGGCTAGCATGTTACGGATGGATGATGGTAGTGGCAGTAGTGAGATGTCCTTCTGGTACCTGGGAAGTACGCTGGTGTTGGTGTTGGCTTAGATAGGCTGAGTGTGTCTGTCTCCAGGCCTGCACATGGCATGTGCAGGTAAATGCCAGCTGTGGAATAGAATCTGGGTGGGGAGGCCCAACCTCACATCCACAGGAGGAATATTCAGGTGCCAATGGAAGTAGATGAAACTGGGCAATCTCTTAGTCCCTGGACTATGTGCTCTGGCACTGAGGAGCAAAGCTAGGCTGGGCAGGTTTATTCTCAGGCCGCTCAGTAGTGCATGCTGTGGTAGGCAGGGGCAGAAAATCCCCAGGTCATTGGCAGAGTGCTCAAGTGAGAGATGACAGTGACCACACTGCTGTCCTTCCACTGGGAGGGTGATACTGCCTTCAGTGGCAGGCAGCCTAGGCTGACTGCTAAGGAACACACGTACCTCTCATGCCTTACCCCCAGTGTGTTCATGCCTTAGCCACTGCTTGCTATGCAGCACTCCATTCATGCTTTAGGTCTGACATTTTTAGCCCATGCATTGGCCACACCTCAGCCCCTGCTGTAGTAGTCTGCAGTCACTCACATCTAAGCCTTAGGGGCAGCAGCCATACTTCTCTTGTGTCTCAGCCCCAGTGCTACTGGGCCTCCATACAGTATGCAGTCTGCTGCGGAAAGAACTCTAAATTAAAGCCTTGTCATAGCTGCTTAGGTCTCAGGGAATATGTGGGACCCAATATGAGCTCCCTCTTTGGACAGTGTCATCCCACAATTTCTTGGTGGCTCCCTATGTTAGTTTCAGGACTTGCAAGGGTCGACAGACTCTCCCATAGCTAGGATTACAGAAGTTAATTGTGAAAATGTGTACCATTAAGGGTTCCTCACTTCCCCTTTCCCTGTATTGGGGAGTCTCTCGGCTCCCAGATTATCCTGGCTGAGCAGGCTGCCTTGCTTCATTTTCCTTCCTTGCTTTAGGTATTTCCTGTCACTTTTCTTTTGAATTCTAGTTTTCTTTTTTGGATTATCTATTCAAAGTGTGATTATATACTCACAATTTTGATTCTTAGTAAAGAAAAGAAGGTTTAAAATGTGTCTAGTCAGTGGTCTTCAAGTTTCCTCCCATGAATAATCTTTCTGTTGTCATATAACATATTATGAGAGTAATATCTCATTACAGTCACAGGTTTCACCCATACTTACATGAGAGGGGATCATACAAGGGTAAGAGTCATTGGGGGTCATCTTAGAATCCGCCTACAACATCATTCAAAGTTTCTGTTTTGTGTGTCCTAGACACTTTTATGGCCTTAATAGTGCTTTATTTTAAAAGTATGAACAGTGTAAAATTGCATCAGAAGCCATAAATTCTGCAACAGAGAACTATTCAAAATGTCTTTTAAAACTAACATGTTTCAGTTGTTCAAAGTTATCTAGAAAATCTATCATTAGGCTGGTGCTCACTTTGGTGTTCTTTGTCTAAAACACAATATGGGGGAGGGATTTTTCAGAGACATTAGTTCTGTCACTGTGAAGTTACAAAGTCAGAATAAAAACTAGGTTAGAGAGAATATTTTGAAAATTTTTTTCAGTTCAAAAATACTGAGGTTTAACTTTTGTATGTTTGTAAACGCAGGAAGGAAACTAATTATCCTGAGACTAAGAACATCTGGAGCAATATAAAAAGAGTATTAAGAATGATAGAAAACAACTCCAATCAGACACACATTATCTATATTTTCTTGTACCCACAAATAAATATTGGTTAATTTCAATGAGCATCTAAACTGTCTCTTGTTCCATGAAACACACAACTTAAATTCTTAGTTCACCAGACTTATTCTTCTAGTTCAAAATTCCATTTTCCAGATTATAGCTCCCTTCCTTCTATCAAAGGTCTGAACATTTGCAAAATTTATAAAGTGGAGGTTTGCCAATCCTCAAACTCAAACTAATGACTTAAAGCCTTGTAGTGTGGACTTTGAAACAAACACTTCATGTCAGATTGCGTAAAAACATAAGGAAATCCACACCAACTTATGAAAATGTGTCAGGTGAACATACAATTTGTCTTATTAAAAAAGACAATGATACAAACAAGTGCATTTTATTATGTGTTTGAACATTCTGTTTGTTTATATCAGCAATTGTATGACAAAAGCAAGGTTTTGGAACACCATCCCAGCTTGCACTATCTTGAAAAAGAGGTTCTAGAATACTAGCCCAAAGCATTCTTCAGAAAAGCAGATCTATTCCACAATGGGGTGTCTGGAAGATAAGTGAAAATACAGTAAAAAAAATTAATTCATACATTTGTATTTGTGATGATTAGCTAATGTTTTATTTGGTATTACTAAGCATTTAAAATCAAAATGGAAACTGAGAAAATCTGCTTTAATTTACTTATTAGACAAACTATTTCATTTAGAATATATCTCTCTGCAGGTAAAAGAATACACAACTAACAATGGCTTAAACCATGAGGACATTTACTGTTTACAAGTAAAGAGATAGATGGTCTCAAGTGGATTCACTAAGTCAAAAACGTTGACTAACTCTCTGGCCCTTTCCACTCTTCCCATATGCCATTCTGAGCACAACAGTGTCTTCACTCATGAATACAGGGTGGCTACAACAGATCTAAGAATCATGCTCTAAGCAGGAAGGATGAAAGCAGGTAGAAAGGAGCTCTCTTCCATAGTGCTTTTCTTATCAGAGAAGATCTGATAATGCCTACTCTAGATCCATCACATAATTGCAAGAATATTGGCACATTCACTGGGAGATAATAATTTGAAGTTAATTCTGTTATAGTAGTGCTGGGTGCCTACCCAAAGTTTATTTTTCCTTCTTCCTTATAGATGTTACTCTTTCCTACATGTGAGTCAGGTAGGTAACCCCATTCCCAGATCCTCATTTTTCTATGTCAATCAAAAGTGTTTCTATAAATCAAATTTTCTGGTGTTTGCCACTGAAAGCACCTTAACTAATTAAGTAAACTATTTATAAAAATGGGCCTTAAGCCATCCTAAGTATCCAAGAACAGGAAAATGTATTGTGGAAGAATAAATCATGAAATGGAAAGACATTGGCTATATGCTAAGTTTTAAACCTAAATAGAAAACAACATAATCTCACATCTGTAACAAAAAGAAAGCACAAAATGCATATACCTGGGGAGGAGACTAAGGTTATAGCCCAAAATCTTATCAATAAATGATTAAAATGTCAATGACTTTTTTTTCCATTTTTTCTTTCTTCCTTTTCTTTTTTGTTTCCTAAGTTTTTACCATGAATATGTAATAATCTGATAGTTAGTAAAACTAAATTTAATATATGCCAAAAAAAGGGTTACCATTGTTTGAAAAATATATGGACTCTCATTAATAAAACTATTATTTCTTCAATGTATTTAATAGTAGCAAAAGGAAATAATCTTGAAGGATGTTTTTCTAAAACATATATATTTCTATCAATGTGTTTTATAATATAGCATATTTGTATGTACTAAAAAATATTAATGCAATGATAGTAAAAAATAAGTAAGGTTTCTCTCACCCAACATTAAAATGACTTATGTTAAACAAGCAATAGGTACTGACTAATAAAAAAAATATAATGACTTTATTAATGTAATAAAGACCAAGTAATTGTCACTGATGGGTAGAATTATTTAAGGAAGTTGTAGAAGAATAAAGTAAAACTATGAGGCAAGGTATGTCAAATAACTTGTGTTAGTAAAACTTCAGACAAATTAATATTTTTTTGATAGAGTCTTTCTGTGTCACCCAGGCTAGAGTGCAGTGGTGCAATTACAGCTCACTGCAGTCTCTACCTCCTGGGCTCAAGCAGTCTTCCTACCTCGGCCTTCTGAGTAGCTGGGACCACACACATGTATCACCATGCTTGGCAAATTTTTTAAGTATTTTTTTTGTAGAGATAGGGGTCTCCCTATTTTTCCCAGGCTGATCTCAAACCCCTGGGCTCAAAGATACTTTCTCTTCAGCTTCCCAAAGTGCTTGGATTACATGTGTGAGCCACTGTGCCCAGTTACGAAAAGTAAGTTTGATGGAGTTTGTTTGAGTAAAGAATGATTCACGAGTTGAGCAGAACTCAAAACCAGAGAAGTTCAGAGAACTACACCCAGAAGCATGAACAGTGAACTTTTATAACACAAACATGGAAGCAAAGTAGAGAAATCATCTGATTGACTGCAGATAAGCATTTGTGTTAGTTGGGTGTTGTCTGATCCTTTGGTTGCCCATAAAGGCTGAAGCACAGCTGTTTATGATTGGCTGAGAATTGGCTGTTTATTACACTCCTAAGTTAGGTTGCAATTTGTTTACATACTAAGTTAGGTTGCAGTTTGTTACATAGGAACTCAAAGTGTGGAGACATCCTCAAGCAAATGGCCTCCTGCTTTGTTAGTCAGTCTCAAGTAGAGCTATTAAGGAAAAATATTATGAAGACTGGAAAAGTGAATGTCTTAATTGATGAAAGTCTGAGGTCCTGCAGCAGTGCCTTGGAGGCCACCCCATGTGCTGCACTGTGACGTTGATAAGCTGAGTGCCTAGTGCAGCCCCTCTCCTACTCCAGCTGAGCTTCTTCACTTTCACCCCTTGTAAAATTTGTTTTCTAGATGTCTTCTGGAAAAATAAAAGAGAATGGGAGAAGTTTTGCTACTACATGTCACTGCCCAAATGAAGCTTCTTTTCCCTACTAAGAGGATAAATAGGGGTCCCCAACTGCTTAAATAATTTACTGAATAAAAATAAATAGATTTCATAAATTACTTCCCAAATATTTGCTTCATACTCTGAACAACTATTAATGAGGTCAGGGCTACAGGAAGAGAAATTGTAAGACAGCTCTGGTTCCGGCCAAGAGTTAATCTAGGACAGGCTGCTGGATCCCCCCCGCAAAATCAACTCTAGAAAAACTGTAGATGCTAGAAGAAAACACAGAATGCAGCAATTAATGACAAGTGAAAAAAGATAAGAAAACCCCACAGACTGAAGCTTGGTAGAAACTGATTTGTGTGAGAGTAGGGTGGCCAAAGCCCAGGAGCTAGTGATGAGGGCATGGGTGGAGGAAAGCTTTTTTTCCACTCTTACCCCTCTTTGTCTTGAGATACTCATATCCTGACTCTGTATCACAGACAGTAGCAACTTCCTGGGCCATTTGTGATCATGGAAAGGAAATATCAGAGCAGTGCACAAGTCCATTTGAGGTAAAGAGTTATGGAAAACATGCTGGCCGACCACCTACCATCAACTCTTCAAAACCCAGGGCTGTGGATTACAACATAGGAGGCTGTCTCCTCCAGTGATGCCCCTTTCCAGGACTTCCAAGATGAGTCCCTGACAAGAGAATAGCTGAGCAGAATGGGAGCAAGGAGGAACTATCAAGGAGGGTTTGTGGCTCCTGGGCTTCTCCTTGTCCTTCTTAATTTGCTGACTGACTAGGGGCTAGTACTTATCTCCTCCCCAACTATTACCAAACAGAATAGCTGGTAGTCCCAGGAAAACACTGCCTCACAGACTCAAATAACAAACAAGATATCGGGGAGTATAAGTTATTTCTTTAAGTCAACAAACTTTAAAATATATAATTTGAAATAATGTTGGAACTGACAAGTCAAGATTTTAAATTAAGCATGATAGATATTCTTTAGAAGATAAGGTGAAAATAAAATAAAACAAAGACAGAAAAAAAATTGCAAACAACCAAGTGGAAATATTATATATGAAAACAAAATACTCAAAATAAAGAACATAGTGGATTCGTATAATAGTATTTAGATGCTTTGAAAATAGATTGTAAGAAGAGCAGATCGAGGAGTTCCCCCAGAAGGCAGTAAGAAGGAGAAAAGGAGAAAAATATAGAGAAGGCAATACTAGATGTAGCAACATCCACATAATAAGAGTCAAAAGGAGGCCAAAAAACTGAAGAAATGTTAGAAAAAATAATGGAATTAAATGTCTTAGAATTAGAGAAAGAGGAAAAACCTCAAATTAAAAAGGCCACTTTGTGCCAAACTGAAGAGACCAGAGAGCCACAGATAGATATGTTAAAGTTAAATTAGAATGTTAAGGGCAAACAACACTTTTAAAGATGCCTGAAAGAAAGAGCACATCACCTACAAAAGATCAAGGATCAGATTGGCATTAGACTTCTCAAGGCAAAATCAGATGAAATTAAACAGTGAAGTTATTTATTAAGGTACTCAAGCAATAGTCCTGAATATGGAATTTTATATCCAATCATTCAGTATTGAGCATATAGCAAAAAAAAAAAATTCTCAATTACACCAGGTCCGAAAATTTTTACCACTCAAAGATGTACACTGCAAGCTTACTTGGAAGAAGTGCTCAAATGAAACAGGAAAAAAATACAGGAAATGCTACCAGAAATGTGGGAAGTAAGAGGAATCTAATTTAAAAATCTAAAACCGCTCTCTGGAGGGATCCAAGATGGCGGATTAGGAGGAGCTTAGGATTGCAGCTCCCAGTGAAAGTGTGGAGGGTGAGTGGATGCCACATTTGCAGACAGATTTTTACTGCCCACAGACCAGGAGATTTCCAGGCGGAGGAACCCCAGGGGTCGCCAGCACAGCTGGTTTGGCCCCCGGCTGCTGTTTTAGCTGGTGGGAATGTTTTTGCCAGTGCGGCTGTTTTGCTGGCACACCAGCGCAGCAGTTCTCTGTACAAAATACACGGGTCCGGGTGCCACTTTAGCTGGTGATTGGAGCTCCTGAGAGACAGAGTCACCCATTCATCTGATTAAAAAGGGGACTGAAACAGGGAGCCAGACCAGGAGATTCCTGGGCAAAAAAGCGCCACGAATCTCAGCATGGCTGTTTCAGCTGGCACAGTGGGTCTCTGCACGGGAAATCACACAGATCCCAGTGACTTTTCAACAGGCAACTGGAACACCTGGGAGAGAGAATTGACCATTCAACTAAAAAAAGAAAAAAAAGGGGGCTCTGAGGCAGGGAGCTAGGTGATCAGGCTTGGCTTGTCCCACCCCCACAAAAAAACAGCAACCAGAAACATTCTGGATTGAGAGTTTCACAGAAAGCACAGCTGAATCGGGATGGTCCACCTCTGTGGGGGAGGGGCGTCAGCCATTACTGAGGCACTCCACCATTACGGACATAGCTTGCCATTGCTGAGGCAGTCTGCCATTACACAGAGAGTCCACCATTACAGAGGTGGGCTGCCATTGCCAAGGCAGTTCTAACTACACCTGTATAAACAGGACTGCAGGGAAGTTCACATGGCAGCTGGGCAGAGCCCACAGCAGCTCAGGAAAGCCTCTGCAGGCAGACAGTGACTAGGCTGCCTCTTTGCTGGGCAGGGGAGCCCTGAAAAAAGCCAGCAGCACAACAGAAATTCATAAATAACGCACTAACTCCCCGGGACACAGCACCTGGGGGAAAAAAAAGAGGGGGGGTTATGAGTTCTGCTACAGCAGACTCCAACATACCTGCCCAGCAGCTCTGAATGAACAACAGAGCTCACAGCTCAGCACTTGAGCTCCTATAAAGGACAGACTATCTCCTAAAGCAGCTCCCTGACCCCCGTATATCCAAAGAGTCACCTCATAAAGGAGAGCTCAGACTGACATTTGGTGGGTATCCTTCTGGGACAAAGATAGCAGAAGAAGAAACTGGCAGAAACCCTTACTGTTCTGCAGCTGCTGCAAGTGATCCCCAGGCAAGCAGGGCCTGGAGTGGACCTCAGCAGTCCTACAACAGAGGTGCCAGACTGTTAGAAGGAAAACTAAGAAACAGAAAGAAATAACTTCATCATCAACAAACGGGACATCCACTCAGAGACCCAATCTGAAAGTCAACAACTACTAAGATGACAGGTGGATAAATCCACAAAGATGGGAAGAAACCAATGCAAAAAGGATGAAAACACCCGAAAACAGAACGTCTCTCCTTCTACAAGGGATCACAACTAATCACCAGCAAGGGAACAAGGCTGGATGGAGAATGAGTGTGATGAATTGACAGAATCAGGCTTCAGAAGGTGGGTAATAAGAAAATTCTGTGAGCTAAAAGAACATGTTCTAACCCAATGCAGAGAAATTAAGAACCTTGAAAAAAGATTTGATGAAATGCTAATGAGAATAGACAACTTAGAGAGGAATATAAGCAAACTAATGGAGCTGAAAAATATAACATGAGAACTTCACGAAGCATACACAAGTTTCAACAGCCAAATTGACCAAGCAGAAGAAAGGACATGAGAGGTCAAAGATCAATTCAATGAAATAAAACGAGAAGGCAAGATCAGAGAAAAAAGGGTAAAAAGGAATGAACAAAGTCTCCAAGAAATATGGGACTATGTGAAAAGACCTAATCTACGTTTGATAGGTGTACTGGAATGTGATGGAGAGAATGAATGCAAGCTGGAAACTACTCCTCAGGATACTATCCAGGAAAACTTCCTCAACCTAGCAAGGCAGGCCAATATTCAAGTCCAGGAAATACAGAGATCACAAAGATATTCCTCAAGAAGAGCAACCCCAAGGCACATAATTGTCAGATTCACCAGGGCTGAAATGAAGGAGAGAATGCTAAGGGCAGCCAGAATGAAAGGCCGGGTTACCCACAAAGGGAAGCCCATCAGATTCACAGCAGTTCTCTCAGCAGAAACTCTACAAGCCAGAAGAGAGTGGGGGCCAATATTCAACATCTTAAAGAAAAGAACTTTCAACCCAGAATTGCATATCCAGCCAAACTAAGGTTCACAAGTGAAGGAAAAATAAAATTGGTTGCGAACAAGCAAGTACTCAAAGACTTCATCACCACCAGGACTGCTTTACAAGAGCTCCTGAAAGAGGCAGTAAACATAAAAAGGAACAACCAGTACTAGCCACTACAAAAACATACCAAACGGTAAAGAGCATCAACACAATGAAGAAACTGCATCAACTAACGGGCAGAACAGCCAGCTAGCATCAAAATGGCAGGATCAAATTCACCCGTACAATATTAATCCTAAATGTAAATGGGCTAAATGTCCCAATCAAAAGACACAGACTGGCAAATTGGACAAAAAGCCAAAACCAATCAGTGTGCTGTATCCAGGAAATGCATCTCACATGCAAGGATACACAAAGGCTCAAAGTGCAGGGAAGGAGGAACATTTACCAAGCAAATGGAGAGCAAAAAAAAGCAGGAGTTGCAATTCTCGTCTCTGATAAAATAGACTTTAAACCCACAACGATCAAAAGAGACAAAGAAGGGAATTACATAATGGTAAAAGCATCGATGCAACAAGAAGAGCTAACAATCCTAAAATATATATGCACCCAATACAGGAGCACCCAGATACATAGGGCAAGTTCTTAATGACTTACAAAGAGACTTAGACTCCCACACAATAATAGTGGGAGACTTTAACACCCCATTGTCTATATTAGACAGATCAACAAGACAGAAAATTAACAAGGATATCCAGGACTTGAACTCAGACCCAGACGAAGAAAACCTAATAGACATTTACAGAAGTCTCCACCCCAAATCCACAGAACATACATTCTTGTCAGCACCACATTGCACCTACTCTAAAATTGACCACATAATCGGAAGTAAATCACTCCTCAGCAAATGCAAAAGAATGGAAATCATAACAAACAGTCTCTCAGACCACAGGGTAATCAAGTTAGAACTCAGAATTCAGAAACTAACTCAGAATTGCACAGCTTCATGGAAACTGAACAACTGGCTTTTGAAAGTTGACTGGATAAACAATGAAATGAAGGCAGAAATAAAGATATTCTTTGAAATCAATGAGAATGAAGACACAACATACCAGAATTTCTGGGACACATTTAAAGCAGTCTCTAGAGGAAAATATATAGCAATAAATGCCCACATGAGAAGCAAGGAGAGATCTAAAATCGATACCCTATCATCAAAATTGAAAGACCTAGAGGAACAAGATCAAAAAAACTCAAAACCTAGCAGAAGACAAGAAATAACTAAGATCAGAGCAGAACTGAAGGAGATAGACACACACAAAACCCTTGAAAAAATCAATCAATTCAGGAGCTGGTATTTCAAAAAGATCAATAACATCGACAGACCACTAGCCAGACTGATAAAAAAGAAAAGAGAATAATCAAATAGATGCAATAAAAAATGATAAAGGGGATATCACCACAGATTCCACAGAAATACAAACCATCATCAGAGATTATTACAAACAACTCTATGCACATAAACTAGTAAACCTGGAAGAAATGGATAAATTCCTGGACACTTGCATCCTTCCAAGCCTAAACCAGGAAGAAGTCAAAACCCTGAATAGACCAATAACAAGAACTGAAGTTGAGGCAGCAATTAAGAGCCTACCACCCAAAATAAGCAAAGGTCCAGATGGGTTCACAGTCGAATTCTACCAGACATACAAAGAGTAGCTGGTACCATTCCTTCTGAAACTACTCCAAACAATCCAAAAAGAGGGAATCCTTCTCAGATCATGTTACGAGACCAACATCATCCTGATAACAAAACCCGGCACAGACTCAGCAAGAAAAGAATATTTCAAGCCAATATCCATGATGAACATAGATGCAAAAATCTTCAATAAAATACTGGCAAACCGATTGCAACAGCACATCAAAAAGCTTATCCACCATGATCAAGTAGGATTCATCCCGGGATGCAAGACTGGTTCAACATACACAAGTCTATAAACATAATTCACCACATAAACAGAACCAAAGACAAAAACCACATGATTCTCTCAATTGATGCAGAGAAGGCCTTTGACAAAATTCAACAGCCCTTTATGCTAAAAACCCTCAATAAACTAGGTATTGACAGAACGTATCTCAAAATGATAAAAGATATTTATGACAAACCAACAGCCAATATCATACTGAATGGGCAAAAACTGGAAGCATTCCCTTTGAAACCTGGCACTAGACAAGGATGCCCTCTCTCACCACTCCTATTCAACATAGTATGGGAAGTTCTAGCCAGAGCAATCAGGCAAGAAAAAGAAATAAACGGTATTCAAATAGGAAAGGAGGAAGTCAAATTGTCCCCATTTGCAGATGACATGATTGTATATTTAGAAGACCTCATCGTCTCAGCCCAAAACCTCCTGAAACTGATAAGCAACTTCAGCAAAGTCTCAGGATACAAAATCAATGTGCAGAAATCACAAGCATTCCTATACACCAATAACAGACTTAAAGAGAGACAAATCAAGAATGAACTGCCATTCACAATTGCTACCAAGACAATAAAATACCTAGGAATACAACTAACAAGGAATGTAAAGGACCTCTTCAAGGAGAACTACAAACCACTGCTCAACGAAATAAGAGAGGACACAAATAGATGGAGAAACATTCCATGTTCATGGTTAGGAAGAATCAATATCGTGAAAATGGCCATATTGCCCAAAGTAATATACAGATTCAATGCTATCCCCATCAAGCTACCAATGACCTTCTTCACAGAACTGGAAAAAAACCACCTTAAACTTCATATGGAACCAAAAGAGAGGCCACATAGCCAAGTCAATTCTAAGCAAAAAGAACAAAGTGGGAGGCATCACACTACCGGACTTCAAACTATACTACAAGGCTACAGTAATCAAAACAGTATGGTACTGGTACCAAAACAGAGATATAGACCAATGGAACAGAATGGAGGCTTCGGAGGCAACACAACACATCCACAGCCATCCAATCTTTGACAAACCTGACAAAAACAAGCAATGGGGAAAGGATTCCCTGTTTCATAAATGGCGTCGGGAAAACTGGCTAGCCACATACAGAAAGCAGAAACTGGACCCCTTCCTGACACCTTACACTAAAATTAACTCCAGATAGATTAAAGATTTAAAGATAAGACCTAACACCATAAAACCCTAGAAGAAAATCTAGGCAAAACCATTCAGGACATAGGCGTAGACAAGGACTTCATGACCAAAACACCAAAAGCATTGGCAACAAAAGCCAAAATAGACAAATGGGACCTAATCAAACTCCACAGCTTCTGCACAGCAAAAGAAAGAGTCATTTGAGTGAATCAGCAACCAACAGAATGGGAAAAAATTTTTGCAATCTACCCATCTGACAAAGGGCTGATATCCAGACTCTACAAAGAACTAAAACAGATTTACAAGAAAAAAACAAACAAGTCCATTCAAAAGTGGGCGAAGGATATGAACAGACATTTTACAAAAGAAGACATACATGAGGCCAACAAATATATGAAAAAATGCTCATCATCACTGGACATTAGAGAAATGCAAATCAAAACTACATTGAGATACAATCTCATGCCAGTTAGAATGGCCATCATTAAAATATCTGGAGACAACAGATGCTGGAGAGGATGTGGAGAAATAGGAACACTTTTACACTGTTGGTGGGAGTGTAAATTAGTTCAACCATTGTGGAAGACAGTGTGGCGATTCCTCAAGGACCTAGAAATAGAAATTCCATTTGACCCAGCAATCCCATTACTGGGTATATATCCAAAGGATTATAAATCATTCTACTATAAGGACACATGCACACGAATGTTCATTGCAGCACAGTTTACAATAGCAAAGACCTGGAACCAACCCAAATGCCCATTGATGATAGACTGGACAGGGAAAATGTGGCACATATACACCATGGAATATTATGCAGCCATCAAAAACGATGAGTTCATGTCCTTTGTAGGGACATGGATGAACCTGGAAACCATCATTCTCAGCAAACTGACACAAGAACAGAAAATCAAACACGGCATGTTTTCACTCATAGGTGGGTGTTGAACAATGAGAACACATGGACACGGGGAGGGGAGCATCACACACTGGGGTCTGTTGGGGGGAAATAGGGGCGGGACAGTAAGGGGTGGGGAGTTGGGGAGAGATAGCATGGGGAGAAATGCCAGATATAGGTGATGGGGAGGAAGGCAGCAAATCACACTGCCATGTTTGTACCTATGCAACAATCCTGCATGTTCTTCACATGTACTCCAAAACCTAAAATGCAATTTAAAAAAAAATCTAAAACCAAGATGAAAAAGAGAAAAAATATTCACAAAACAGCAAACTAAATTCTAAATCCTATCAGCATCATGGAGAAGAAAGGAGATTAAAAACCAAAGTGACCTAAGTACATGACTACTTAACTAGTAGTCAGGAAAGATAAACATAGTGATAACTTTAAGAAATAATAGATATAAATAAATATAAGGATGAATCTTGTGTTAAAGGAAACTGTCATCAGAATAAAAATAAAATATATAATTCTTTAAACAGAAGAAAAAAGCTTGACCAGTGTGATTGAAAGTTAAAAAAGAGAAGGAAGCAAAAACTCTGTGAAAGAAAAGTAAATGGAAAATATGAGACAAAATAACATATTTTAAAAAACTAATATAATGGCAGCTATGATAAATGCAAACTGTTAAATTCATGAAATAAAAAGGCAGAAATCTTCAATTACTTTTTTTATTATTATTATACTTTAAGTTCTGGGGTACATGAGCAGAACATGCAGGTTCATTACATAGGCATATACATGCTATGGTGGTTTGCTATACCCATCAACCAATCATCTACATTAGGTATTTCTCCTAATTCCATCCCTCTCCTAGTCTCCCCACCACACCACAGGCCCCAGTGTGTGATGTTCCTTTCCCTGTGTCCATGTGTTCTCATCATTCAACTTCCACTAATGAGTGAGACCATGCAAAGTCTGGTTTTCTGTTCTTGTGTTCATTTGCTGAGAATGATGGTTTCCAGCTTCTTCCATGTCCCTGCAAAGGACATGAACTCATCCTTTTTCTGGCTGCATAGTATTCCATGGTGTATATGTGCCACATTTTCTTTCACCAGTCTATCATTGATGGGCATCTGGGTTGGTTCCAAGTCTTTGCTATTGTGAAAACCCTACATTATCTATAAGAAATTCATGAAAACAGGAGGATCTAAGATGGTCAAAGAGGAACAGCTCTGGATTGTGGTTCCCAGCAAGAGCAACAGAGAGAGTGAGTGATCACCACATTTCTAAACAAGTTATTACTGCCCACAGATGAGCAGATTCCCAGGCTGAAAAGTGCCATGAGTTTCCCACATGGCTGTTTCATCCAGCACGGCAGGTCTCCACACAAAACTCACACAAATCTGGGCCGCTATTTCAACTGGAACACCTGGGAGACAGAGCCACCCATTCAATTGAAAAAAAGGGGGCTGCTGAAACAGGGAAACAGGTGATCTGGCTTAGTTGGTCCCACCCACACAAAGACCAGCAATCTGAAATGCTCTGGATTGAGAGTTTCGCAGCAAGTGCAGCTGGACCCAAGACAGTCCAGCTCTGTGGGTGGAAGGGCATCCACCATTACCAAGGCAGTCCACCACTACCGAGGCAGTCCATTATTACCAAGGCAGTCCACCATTGCCAAAGCAGTCCACCATTGCCTAGGCAGTCCACCATTACCGAGGCAGTCTGCCATTTCCAAGGCAGACCGCCATTACTGAGACAGTTCTAACTATACCTCTGTAAACAAAACCACAAGGAACTTCACACAGCAGCTGGGCAGAGCCAGCAGCAGCTCAGCAATGCCTCTGCTGGCAGACTACAACTAGGCTACTTCCTTGCTGGGCAGGGCATCTCTGAAAAAAGGCAGCAGCACATCAGGAGCTTACAAATAAGGCCCCAACTTCCCAGGACAGAGCACCTGGGAGAAGAGGCTCTTATGAATTCTGCTGCAGCAGACTTAAACATACCTGCCCGGCAGCTCTGAACAGAACAATGGAGCTCACAGCTCAGCACCTGAGCTCCTATAAGGGACAGACTGTCACCTCAAACTGCTCCCTGACTCCCGTGTATCCAAAGAGACACCTCATAAACGAGAGCTCAAGCTGGCATCTGGTGGGTACCCTTCTGGGATGAAGATAACTGAAGAAGAAACTGGCAGCAATCCTTACTGTTTTGCAGCCACCACAGGTGATCCCCAGCCAAGCACGGTCTGGAGTGGACCTCCAGCAGTCCTACAGCAGAGGGGCCTGACTGTTAGAAGGAAAACTAAAACATAGAAAGAAATAATTTCAACATCAACAAAAAGGACGTCCACTCAGAGACCCCATCTGAAAGTCACCAACTACAAAGACCACAGGTAGCTAAATTCACAACAATGGGAAGAAACCAGTGCAAAAAGGATGAAAACATTCAAAACCAGAATGCCTCTTTTCCTCCAAGGGATCACAATTGCTCACCAGCAAGGGAACAAAGCTGAATGGAGAATGATTCTGATGAATTGACAGAAGCAGGCTTCAGAAGGTGGGTAATATCAAATTTCTCTGAGTTAAAAGATCATGTTCTAACCCAATGAAAAGAAACTAAGAACAATAAAAAAAGGTTTGATCAAATGCTAACAAGAGTAAACAACTTAGAGGAGAATATAAATGACCTAATGGAGCTGAAAAACACAACATGAGAACGTCGCGAAGCATACACGAGTTTCAATAGCCCAATCAACCAAGCAGAAGAAAGGATATCAGAGATTGACGATCTACTCAATGAAATAAAATGAGAAGGCAAGTTTAGAGAAAAAAGAGTGAAAAGAAATGAACAAAGCCTCCAAGAAATATGGGATTATGTGAAAAGGCCTAATCTGTGTTTGATAGGTGTACCTGAATGTGATGGAGAGAATGAATCCAAGCTGGAAAATACTCTTCAGGATATTATCCAGGAGAACTTCCCCAATCTAGCAATGCAGGCCAATATTCAGGTCCAGGAAATACAGAGAACACCAAAAATATACTCCTCAAGAAGAGCAGCCCCAAGGCGCATAATTGTCAGATTCGCCAGGGTTGAAAACAAGGAAAAAATGCTAAGGGCAGCCAGAGAAAAAGGTCAGGTTATCCACAAAGGGAAGCCCATCAGATTCACAGCGGATCTCTCTGCAGAAACCCTACAAGTCAGAAGAGAGTGGGGGCTAAAATTCAACATCTTTAAAGAAAAGAACTTTCAATCCAGAATTTCATATCCAGCCAAACTAAGCTTCACAAGTGAAGGAGAAATAAAATCCTTTATGGACAGGGAATTGCTGAGAGATTTTGTCACCATGAGGCCTCCCTTACAAGAGCTCCTGAAAGAAGCACTAAACATAGAAAGGAAAACCAGTACCAGCCACTCCAAAAATGTACCAAATGGTAAAGAGCATCAACACAATGAAGAAACTGCATCTACTAATGAGCAAAACAACCAGCTAGCATCAAAATGGCAGGATAAAATTGATACATAACAATATTAACCTTAAATGTAAATGGGCTAAATGCCCCAATCAAAAGACACAGATGGGCAAATTAGATAAAAAGTCAAAACCCATTGGTGTGCAGTATCTAGGAAACCCATCTCATGGGCAAGGATATGCATAGGCTCAAAATAAAGGGATGGAAGAAGATTTACCAAGCAAATGGTAAGCAAAAAAAAAGCAGGAATTGCAATCCTAGTCTCTGATAAAATAGACTTTAAACCCACAACGATCAAAAGAGACAAAGACATTACATAATGGTAAAAGGATCAATGCAACAAGAAGAGCTAACAATCCTAAATATATACTCACCCCATACAGGAACACCCAGATACATAAAGCAAGTTTTTAACAACTTACAAAGAGACTTAGACTCCCACACAGTAATACTGGGAGGCTATAACACTCCACTGCCAATATTAGACAGATCAACAAGACAGAAAATTAACAAGGACAGAACTTGAACTCATATCTGGACCAAGCAAACCTAATAGACATCTACAGAACTCTCCACCCTAAATCAACAGAATATACATTCTTCTCAGCACCACATCACATCTACTCTAAAATTGACCACATAATTGGAAGTAAATCATTCCTCAGCAAATGCAAAAGAATGAAAATCATAACAAACAGTCTCTCAGAACACAACGCACTCAAATTACAACTCAGGATTAAGAAACTAACTCAGAACCACACAACTTCATGGAAACTGAACAACTGGCTCTTGAATGTTGACTGGATAAACAATGAAATGAAGGAAGAAATAAAGATGTTCTTTGAAACCAATAAGAACGAAGACACAACGTACCAGAATCTCTGAGACACATTTAGAGCAGTGTCTAGAGGAAAATTTATAGCAATAAATGCCCACATGAAAGCAAGGAAAGATCTAAAATCGACACCCTATCATTAAATTGAAAGAACTAGAGAAGCAAGATCAAAAAAACTCAAAAGCTAGCAGTAGATGAGAATTAACTAAGATCAGAGTAGAACTGAAGGATATAGAGATGCAAAAAAAAAAAAAAAAAAAAAAAAACCTTCAAAAAATCAATAAATCCAGGAGCTGGTTTTTCGAAAAGATCAACAAAATAGGGAGACTGCTAGCCAGATCAATAAAAAGTAAAGAGAGAAGAATCAAACAGATGCAACAAAAAACAATAAAGGGGATATCACCACCAATTCCACAGAAATACAAACTACCATCAGAGATGATCACAAACAACTCTATGCACACAAACCAGTAATCCTGGAAGAAATGGATAAATTCTGAGACACTTGCACCCTCCCAAGCCTAAACAAGGTAGAAGTTAAAACCCTGAATAGACCAATAACAAGGGATGAAGTTGAGGCAGCAATTAATAGCCTACCAAACAAAAAAAGCCCAGGTCTAGATAGGCTCACAGCCGAATTCTACCAGGCATACAAAGAGGAGCTGGTACCACTCCTTCTGAAACTATTCCAAACAATCCAAATAGAGGGAATCCTTTCCAAATCATTTTATGAGACCGACATCATCCTGATACCAAAACCCAACAGAGACCCAACAAAAAAAGAAAACTTCAGGCCAATATCCATGATGAACATAGATGCAAAAATCTTCAATAAAATACTAGCAAACCGATTGCAACAGCACATCAAAAAGCTTATCCATTATGATCAAGTAGGCTTCATCCCAGGGATGCAAGGCTGGCTCGACATACACAAGTCTATAAACGTAATCCACCACACAAACAGAATCAAACACAAAAACCACATGACTATCTCAATAGATGCAAAGAAGGCCTTCAACAAAATTCATCAGTGCTTTATGCTAAAAACATTCAATAAACTAGGTATCAATGGAACTTATCAAAAAATAATAAAAGCTGTTTATAACAAACCCACAGCCAATATCATACTGAACGGGCAAAAATTGGAAGCATTCCCTTTGAAACCTGGCACTAGACAAGGATGCCCCCTCTCACCACTCCTGTTCAACATAGTATTGGAAGTTCTAGCCAGAGCAATCAGGTAAGAAAAAGAAATAAAGTGTATTCAATTAGGAAAGGAGGAAGTCAGATTGTGTCTATTTGCAGATGACATGATAGTATATTTAGAAGAACCCATCATCTCAGCCCAAAATCTCCTGAAACTGATAAGCAACTTCAGCAAAGTCTTAGGACACAAAATCAATGTGCAGAAATCACAAGCATTCCTATACACCAATAACAGACAAACAGAGAGCCAAATCAAGAGTGAACTGCCATTCACAATTACTACAAAGAGAATAAAATACCTAGGAATACAAGTAACAAAGGATGTAAAGGACCTCTTCAAAGAGAACTACAAACCGCTGCTCAAAGAAATAAGAGAGGACACAAACAGATGGAAAAATATTCCATGCTCATGGTTAGGAATAATCAATATCATGAAAATGGCCATACTGCCCAAAGTAATTTACAGATTCAATGCTATCCCCATCAAGCTATTAATTACTCTCTTCACAGAACTGGAAAAAAACAGCTTAACCTTCATATGGAACCAAAAGAGAGCCCACATAGCCTAGACAATCCTATGCAAATAGAGCAAAGCTGGAGGCATCACACTACCTGACTTCAAACTATACTACAAGGCTACAGTAATCAAAACAGCATGGTACTGGTACCAAAACAGAGATATAGACCAATGGAGCAGAATAGAGGCCTCAGAGGCAATGCCACACATCTACAAACCTGACAAAAACAAGCAATGGGGAAAGATTCTGTGTTTAATAAATGGTGTTGGGAAAACTGGCTAGCAGTGTGCAGAAAGCAGAAACTGGACCCCTTCCTGACACCTTACACTAAAATTAACTCCAGATGTATTAAAGACTTAAACATAAGACCTAACACCATAAAAACCCTAGAAGAAAACGTAGGCAAAATCATTCAGGACATAGGCATAGGCAAGGACTTCATGACTAAAGCACCACAAGCACTGGCAACAAAAGCTAAAATAGACAAATGGGATCTAATCAAACTCCAGAGCTTCTGTACAGCAAAAGAAACAATCAGTAAAGTGAACTGGCAACCAACAGAATGTGAAAAAATTTTTGTAGTCTACCCATCTGACAACGGACTCATATCCAGAATCTACAAAGAACTAAAACAGATTTACAAGAAAACAAACAAACAAATCCATTCGAAAGTGGGCAAAGGACATGAACAGACACTTTTCAAAAGAAGACACATGTGAGGCCAACAAACATATGAAAAAATGCTCATCATCACTGGTCATTAGAGAAATGCAAATCAAAACCATATTGAGATACAATCTCACGCCAGTTAAAATGGCCATCATTAAAAAATCTGGAGACAACAGATGCTGGAGAGGATGTGGAGAAATAGGAACACTTTTACACTGTTGGTGGGAGTGTAAATTAATTCAATCATTGTGGAAGACAATGTGGCGATTCCTCAAGGACCTAGAAATGGAAATACCATTTGACCCAGCAATCCTTTTACTGGGTATATACCCAAAGGATTATAAATCATTCTACTATAAAGACACATGCACACATATGTTCTTTGTGACACTGTTTACAATAGCAAAGACCTGGAACCAACCCAAATACCCATCAATGCTAGACTGGACATGGAAAATGTGGCACATATACACAATGGAATACTATACAGACATAAGAAACGATGAGTTTGTGTCCTTTATAGGAACATGGATGAATCTGGAAACCATCATTCTTAGCAAACTGACACAAGAACAGAAAATCAAACACCACACGTTCTTACTCCTAGGCAGGTGTTGAACAATGAGAATACATGGACCCAGGGAGGGGAGCATCACACAGTGGGGTCTGTTGGTGGGGACTAGGGGAGCTACAGCAGGGAGTAGGGAGGTTGCGGAGGGATAATGTGGGGAGAAATGCCAGATATAGGTGACGTGGAGATGGAGGCAGCAAACCACATTGCCATGTATGTACCTATGCAACAATCCTGCATGTTCTGCACATGTACCCTAGAACCTAAAGTGCAATTACATATACATATATATATATACACACACACACACATATATGTATATATATAGAAATTCATGAAAACTAAAAGGTACAGAAAAAAAATTAAGGATAAGAAAGAAGTAGAGGTAAGTATGATGTAAGAAAAGATGAGAGGAGACAAAGCAAGATGGTAGTTTAGAACACTCCAGTGGTTATCCCCTGCAGGAATATCAAATTGAACAACTACCCACACAAGAAAATACCTTTACAAGAGCTGATTAGATTTGGTTAAAGAACATGGCATCTATTTTTAACATAATAACAAGAAAAGATGTATTGAATACTATAAGAAACACAGTTTTGCATTGTCTGGAGCACTCCTCCCTCAATGCCAGGCAGCACAGCATACAGAAAGAATATGTCTGTTTGGGGGAAGAATAGGAAAGTGTGTGAGAGACTTTGTGTTGAAAGTTCCAGCCTTGCCAAAGCAAAATATGCACTGGGTAAAACCCCACATCCCTTGGTTCTTTGCTGGTTCCCATGGAAAAAGCATTTAGACTTGCTATAGGCCAGAGGGAATCTGTCAACCCAGCATGAGAAACCACAGTCCAGGCCTTCTTTACTACCAGCTAACTAAAGTAGCCTTGGGCCCTGAATAAATTCCAGTGGCAGATAGGTCACTCTAGCCACACAGTCCTTGGGCGAGCCCCAGTGCTGCACTTACCTGGGAGGCTATGGGTTTGGGGTATAACCTAGCATTATATAAGCTGTGGTGGCCACAGCAGTGCCTATTACCCTGTCCCAACTCCCAGCAATGCAGTGTGGAAAGAGACTCTTTCTGATTAGGAGAAGGAGAAGGAAAAGTAGTATAAAGGGCTTTACTTTGCAACATATCATCAGCTCTGCCACAATTCAACACAGCAACAGGCAGAGCCCCGCAGTCCATGCTTTTAGGCTGGTGCCTTCTAGACCCATCCTAGGGCAGATATAAATATTTGGGTATGGGAAGGTCAAATATATCCAAGCTAATTTAACCCAAATAAGACTACTCTAAGGCATATAATAACTGAACTCTCAATAGCCAAGGACAAAGAGAAGATTCTAAAAGCAGCAAGAAGAAAAGAAGCAAATAACATTAAAGGATCTCTAATACATCTGGCAGAAGAATTCTCAGCAGAAAACTTACAGGCCATGAGAAATTGAGATGATATATTCAAAGTATTGAAGAAAAAAAAACCTGCCAATCATGAATATTGTACCCAGCAAATCTACTCTTCAAATATGAAAGGAATAAAGACTCCTGGTCAAACAAAATCTGAGGGAATTTGTTATTACCATATTTGTCTTATGAGAACTCCCTTTAGGGAATTTTTAAACATGAAGGAAAAGCATGCGGATGCACATAAAGAAAACATCTGAAGATATAAAATTCACGATGAAATTAAGTATACAGATGAATTTAGAAAACTATGCTTCTGTAATTTTGTTGCCTAGCCACTGATATCTTTACTATGAAGACTAAAAGAAAAAACTATTAAAAATAATAATCAGAATTTGTCAAGAAACAGTCAATACAGAAAGATGTAAATTGAGACATCCAAAAGTCAAAAGAGAGGGAAGGGTTAAAATGTGGTTTTCGGCCTGGCGCGGTGGCTCAAGCCTGTAATCCCAGCACTTTGGGAGGCCGAGGCGGGTGGATCACGAGGTCAAGAGATCGAGACCATCCTGGTCAACATGGTGAAACCCCGTCTCTACTAATACAAAAAATTAGCTGGGCACGGTGGCGCGTGCCTGTAATCCCAGCTACTCAGGAGGCTGAGGCAGGAGAATTGCCTGAACCCAGGAGGCGGAGATTGCGGTGAGCCGAGATCGCGCCATTGCACTCCAGCCTGGGTATCAAGAGTGAAACTCCGTCTCAAAAAAAAAAAAAAAAAAAAAATGTGGTTTTCAGTGGAATTTTTAAATGTATTTCTTGGTGTCTTTTCCTCTTTGTGATCCATGTTAAGTTGTCATAAATTTAAAGTAACTTGTAATAACTATAAAATGTTTTTGTAAGACTTGTGGTAACCAACAAAGCAAAAAACTACAGTAGATACACTAAAAATAAAAAGCAAGGATTTAAAACATACTACCAGAGAAAATCACTCAACCACAAAGGAAGAAAGAGAGAAAGAGAGAAAGGAAAAAAGGAAAGAAGGAAAGAAGGAAGGAAGGTAGGTAAGTTGGTTTACAAAAGAACCAGAAAACAAGTAACAAAATATCAGTTACAAGTCCTAATCTATTAATAGTAACCTTGGATATAAATTGACAAAATTTTCCAACAAAAAGACAGAAAGTGGCTGAATGGCTAAAAAGACCCAATCATATGCTGCCCAAAAGAAGCTCCTTTCACCTATAAAGACACACATAGACTGAAAACAAAAGAATAAAAAAAGATATTCCATGCAAACAGAAACTAAAGAAGAACAGGAGTAGCTATACTTATCAGATAAAATATAACTTAAAGTCAGAAATTATTTTTTTAAAAAGACAAAGAAGATAATTATGTAATGATAAGGGGTCAATACTGCAGAATAATTTAATAATTTTTAAATATATACATTCAACACTGACACAACTAAGTATATAAGGCAAATATTAACAGGGCTAAAGGTACAGATCTACCATAATACAATAACAGCAGGGGACTTCAAAATCTCACTTTCAGCAACAGACAGATAACCCAGGAAGAAAATCAACAAACACTGGAATTAAACTACACCCTTCTTTTTTTTTTTTTTTTTTTTGAGATGAAATTTCACTCTTGTTGCCCAGGCTGGAGTGGAATGGCACTATCTTGGCTCACTGCAACCTCTACCACCTGGGTTCAAGTGATTCCCCTGCCTCAGCCTCCCAAGTAGTTGGGAGTCCAGGCATGCACCACCATACTCGCCTAATTTTTATATTTTTAGTAAACACAGGATTTCACTATTTTGGTCAGGCTGCTTTCAAACTCCTGACCTCAGGTGATCCACCCACCTAGGCCTCACAAAGTACTAGGATTACAGGCGTGAGCCACCATGCCCAGCCTAAACTACACTCTAAACTAAATAGACCTAACAGTTATTTACAGAACATTCCACCCAACAGCTGCAGAATATGCATTCTTCTTAACAGCACATGGAACATCTACAGGAACAACCATATGTTAAGTCAAACAAGTCTCAATAAATTTCAAACAATTGAAATCATATCAAGTATCTTTGCTGACCACAATGCAATAAAACTAAAAATCAATAACAAGAGAATCTTTGGAAATTATTTAACTAAATGGAAATTAAACAACATGCTTGTGAAAAACCAATGAGTCATTGAAAAAAATTTAAAAGGATTAAGGAGAAATACCATATGATTATTTCAATAGATGCTGAAAATGTATGATAAAATTCAACATCCCTCATCATAAAAATCCTCGACCAGCTGGACATAGAAGGAACAAACCTCAACAAAATAAAGGCCATATGAGGCAAACCCACAGCCAACATAATACTAAATGATGAAAAGATCTTTTCCTCTAAGATCTGGAACAAGACAAGGATGACCACTTTCATCACTTTTATTCAACATAGTACTAGAAGTTCTAGCCAGAGTATTTGTACAAGTTAAAGAAATAAAGGGCTTCAAAATTGGAAAAAAGGAAGTCAAATTGTTCTTATTTGCAGATGACAAGATTACATGTAGAGAAAAGCGCAAAGACTACACCAAAAACAAACTGTTTGAACTTATAAATGAATTTAGTAAAGTTGCAGAATACAAAATCATGTATGAAAATAGGTAGTGGTCATATATAGCAATAGCAAACAATCTGAAAAGCAAAGCTAGAAAATAATTCCATTTGAAATAGCTACAATGAATAAAATAAAATACCTAGGAATAAAATGAACCAAGAAAATGAAAAATCTCTACAATGAAAACTACTAAACATAATGAAAGAAATTAAAGAGGACACAAATAAATGGAAACATATCCTGTGTTCATGGATTGGAAGAATTAATATTGTTAAAATGTCCATAATACCTAAAGTGACCTACAGATTCAATGCAATCGCTATCAAAATACTAATGACATTCTTCACAAAAATAGGAAAAAATCTTTAAAAATTCATACACAAATGTAAAAGACCCGAAGTAGCCAAAGCAATCCTGAGCACAAAGAACAAAGCTAAAGGCATTACACTACCTCTATCAGTCCATTCTCACACTGCTATAAAGAACTACCTGAGACCAGGTAATTTATGAAGAAAAGAGGTTTAATTAACTCACAGTTCCACAGGCTTAACAGGAAGTATGACTGGGAGGCCTCAGGAAACTTACAATCATGGCAGAAGGTGAAGGGGAAGCAAACACATCTTACCATGGCAGAGTAGGAGTGGTGGGAAGGGATGTGCCACACACTTTCAAACAACCAGATTTCATGAGAACTCACTAAATATTTTGAGAACAGCAAGGGGGAGGTCCACCCCCCATGATTCAATCACCTCCCACCAGGCCCCTCTTCTGACACATGGGATTACAGAGACAAACGATATTATTCTGCCCCTGGCCCCTTCCATATCTCATGTCCTTCTCACATTTCAAAACAAATTATGCGTTCCCAACAGTCATACAATGTCTTGACTCATTCCAGCATTAACTCAAAAGTTCAAGTCCAAAATCTCATCTAAGAAAAGGCAAGTCCCTTCTACCTATGAGCCTGTAAAATCAAAAACAAGTAAGTTACTTCCAAGATACAATGGGGGTATGGAGATTGGGTAGATTCTCCCATTGGAAATGGGTCAAAATAAAAGGGCCATGGGGCACATCCAAGTCTGAAACCCAGCAGGGCAGTCCTTACATCTCAAAGCTCCAAAATAATCTCCTTTGACACAATGTCTCACAGTCATGGCACACTGATGCAAGGGGTGGGATCCCAAGGCCTTGGGCAGATCCACCCCTATAGCACTGCAGGGGAAAGCCCTGGCTACTGCTTTCACAAGATGAAATTCAGTGTCTCTGGCTTTTCCAGGTGCTTGGTGAAAGCCATTGGTGGATCTACCATTCTGGGGTGTAGAGGGTGGTGGCCTTCTTCTCACAGTTTCACTAGGCATTTCCACAGTGAGGACTCTGTGTGGGGGCTCTACCCCCACATTTCCCCTCTGTATTTCCATTGGTAGGGGTTCTCCATGAGGGTTCTTCCCCTGCAGTGGGCTTCTACCTGGACATCCAGGAATTTCCATACATCTTCTGAAATCTAGGTAGAGGTTCACAAAGTTCAATTCTTATCTTTTGCATGCACCCATATGTCCAACACCCCATGGAAGCCACCAAGATTGGAGCTTACACTCTATGAAGCAACAGCCCAAGCCATACCTTGGTCCCTCTTAGCCACAGCTAGAGCTGGAGTAGCTGGGATGCAGGATACCATGATCCAAGGTTGCACAGAACAGCAGGGCCCTGGAACTAGCCCATAAAACCATTTTTTCCTCATAAGCCTCTGGGTCTGTTGGTTGGGAGGCTGACAGCAAGGTTTCTGACATGCCCTAGAGACATTTTCCCTGTTGTCTTGGCTATTAACACTTGGCTCCTCATTACTTATACAAATTTCTGCAGCTGGCTTGAATTCTTCCCCAGAAAATGGGCTTTTCTTTTCTACCACATGGTGAGGCTGCAAATTTTCCAAACTTTTATGTTCTGCTTCCCTTTTAAACATGTTTCAATTTCATATCATCTCTTTGTGAACGCATATGACTGTATGCTGTTAGGAGCAGCCAGTCCACCTCTTGAACACTTTGCTGCTTAGAAATTTCTTCTAGCAGATACTTTAAATTCCCTCTCTCAAGTTCAAAGTTCCACAGATCTCTAGGACAGGGGAAAAAATGCCACAAGTCTTTTTGCATAATCTTTGCTCTAGTTCCCTATAAGTTCCTTATCTCCATCTGAGATCACCACAGCCTGGTGTCCATATCACTACCAGCATTTTGGTCAAAGTCATTCAACAAGTTTTTAGGAAGTTCCAAACTTTCCCACATGTTCCTTTCTTATTCTGAGCCCTCCAAACTGTTCTAACTTCTGCCCATTACCCAGTTCCAAAGTTGCTTCCACACTTTCAGGTGTCTTCATAGGAACGCCCCACTTTCCTGGTACCAATTTCTGTATTAGTCCATTGTCACCCTGCTATAAAGAACTACCTGAGACTGGGTAATTTATGAAAAAAAAAGAGAGGCTTAATTGGCACGTAGTTCTACAGGCTTAACAGGAAGCATGACTGAGAGGCCTCAGGAAACTTAAAATCATGGCAGAAGGCAAATGGGAAGAAAACACATCTATCTTACCACGGCAGAGCAGGAGGTAGGGGAGTAGTGTCATACACTTTCAAACCACCAAATCTCACGAGAACTCACTATCAGGAGAACAGTAAGGAGCATGGTACTGGCATAAAAACCAACTAGACAAATGAAACAGAATAGAGAATTCTGAAATAAATTAATGTATTTAAAGTCTACTAATTTTCAACAAAGGCACCAAGAACATACATTGGGGAAAGGACAGTCTCTTTAATAAATGGGTCTGGTAAAACTGGATATCTACAGGCAGAAAAATGAAACTGAACCCATACCTCTCACCATATAAAAAAATAAACTCTAAATGGATTAAAAACTTAAATATAAGACATGAAACTACCAGAAGAAAACATATAGGAGATCCTTAAAGAAATTGGACTTGGTAAAGATTTTTTAGAATAAGATCTGAAAAGCACAAGAGCAAAAATAGACAGATTATATCAAAATAAAAATCTGCACAGCAAAAGAAACAATCAATAGAGGAAGAGGAAACCTATAGAATAGGAGAAAGTATTTGCAAACTATGCATCTGCCAAGGAGTTGATATCCAGAATACATAAGGAACTTAAATAACTGAATAGCAAAAACCAAATAATCTAATTTAAAAAAATGAGTAAAAGACCTGAATAGACATCTTTGCATATAAATGGCCAAGAGGTATATGAAAATATGCTCAGCATTACTAATCATCAGAGTAATGCATATCAAAAATGCAGTGAGATATCACCTCATCCCCGTTAGAATGGCTATTATCAAACAGACAAAAAAATAACAAATGTAGAACCTAAAGTACAATTTTTTAAGAAATTATATATATATATATATAACAAATGCTAGTGAGGATGTCAAGAAAAGGAAACTCTTATATACTGTTGGTGGAATTTTACATTAGTATAGCCCTTATAGAAAATGGTATGGAGGCTCCTCCAAAAGTTAAAATAGAACTACCACATGATTTAGCAATCCATTACTAGGTATACAACCAAAGAAAATGAAACCAGTAGGTCAAAGAGAAATCTGCACATCCATGTTTATTGCAGCACTATTCACAATAGCCAAGATATGGAATTGACCTAAATTCCTATCTACAGATTAATGGGTGAAGAAAATATGATATATATTAATTAAATACTATTCAGTCATCAAATAGAATGAAATCCTATTATTTGTGGCAACATGGCTGAACCAGAGCACATTGTGTTAAGTAAAATAACCCAAACATAGAAAAGCAAATACCACATGATTGTCTTCATACATGGAATCTTAAAAAGTTGAGAAAATAGTGATTATCAGAGGTTGGGAAGGGTAAGGAGACGGGGAAACTGGCAAAGGCGGTTCAATGGGTACAAAGCTACAATTAGGAAGAATAAGTTTTGGTGTTCTGTTACACAGTAAGGTCACTATAGCAAACAACAATGTAGTATGTATTTCAAAATAGCAAGATAGAGAAGATTTTGAATAGTGTCACCACAAATAAATTGTAAATATTTTAAGTGATAGGGTAATTACCACCAAATTGGTCATTATTCTTTGTGCATATTCACTGAAAAAACACATTATGCCTCATAAATATGTACAATTATTATGTGCCAATTATAAATTTAAAAATTTAGATGAAAAGAAAAAGAAACATGGGATAGCAATCATAATTTCTGAAAAATAAAAATATAAGGCAAAAGCATTCATAAGAGTTAAAGAAGAATGTTACAAAAAAACAAGAACAATTGAAAAATGTATCAGTAAACAACTGAGTGTATAATAAGTAGAAATAGATAAATCAACAATTTTAGATATAGATTTTAACATACTTTCTTAGAGGCTAATATATCAGCCAGAAAAAATAATATGCAGTAATGTCAATAACCTGAAGAATTTAAACAATAAGCTCCAACTATTAGACAATAGATAATTTTTCACCTAAAAGAGAACATTGGATCTTTATAAGCATACCATATAACACTTAAAAAGTTAAATCTCAAAATTAATGACTACTAACAAACAAACAGAGAGCTTTAAAAAAAAATCTCATCTGTTTGGAAATACATGTTACCAAATTGTCCCTGTGTTAAAGCGGAAAAGAAGCAATATATAGAACTGACTGGTAATGCAAACTCTGCTTTCCAGCCCTTGTTGGACACACCTAAAGCAGTACTCGGAGAAATTTTCACTTTACATTTGTCAAGATACAAGAAAGTTTAAAAATAAATTGATGAGTCATTAAACTTAAGATGTTAAAGAAAAAGCTACAGAATAAACTTAAAGAAATAAGAAGGAAGGAAGTAATAAAGGCAGTGAGAAAAAAAAAAGTATAGACCAAATATTAAATACTGAGAAAAGTAATAAAACCAAAAGCTGATTCTAGAACAGACTAATAATATTGACCAATAAAAGACAGAAAGGAAAATGGAAACTAACCATAGAAATTTTGGAGAATTTTAAAAATAATAAAAATTTATAAATAATTATATGTGAATAATTTTAAAATCTAGATGAAAATGTTAAATTGCTAGAAAATTTTTAAATGCAAAAATTGATGCAAGAAAAAATAGAAAACTTAGATAAATCAATTAGAACTAAAGAATCTGAAAAGGTAAAGATGTCACTTTCTCCACAAAAGAAAAAGAAAAAACAAGACCAAATAGTTTTTTGTGTATGTGAACAAATCATTAAATTCTATATTAATACTAGTCATTCACAAAAATAGTAAAATAATGTAAGGCTGTTCAATCAGACCATTTTTTCTGCAAAACTATATAAGGAGAGTCCAAGAAAATAAAATATAAGCTCATGTCACTTATGAACATAGCTAAATCCAACAGAAGTAACTAAAACAACATAGGGGACAGGGAAGCCGGCATTCTAGAAATTTTAAAGGCCTCACAGAAGTTCTTATTTAATGATATGCTTTATTCACTTAAGGAGAACAGCAGCAAATTAATGAAAATACTACCTGTTTATATATGTAGGTAAATCATACAACTATATTGCTTTGATTTGAAATGACCCTGTATAAGAAATAATATCCTTACCACATCAAAAATTCTAGATAAGTACAATAACTAACTTAAGGCATTTTGTTGCACAAAAGGATAATATACAGTTAACATATGTGAATGAAAAGATTGGTTTATTATATTCATTCCACTCATCCCAATTGTATTTATACTTTAGTGGGGTAGCGTCCAAGGAAATAAAATACAAAAGGACAATTTAGAAGTGTCAACTTTGTTCCCCAAAAGACTGGGTTATACAGTGAGGTTAGCAGGCTCTGGAGGGACAGCCCTTCTGATTCTGCTATAGACTGACCCTGCTCATATTCCAGAAATAGGATGCCACTAAACACACTCATCACCTTCTACTAAGATGGTTTCTGGGGGCCAGAAAGCACTTAAATGCCAGATTGACTTTTCTATTTTTCACCCTAGTCTGAGTAAATCTAGTTTTTAGAGAGGGTACTTTTCTGAGAAGTCATTTCCATAACAAAAGGGGCATTATAATTGCCTTCTCTATAGTAGAAAAACAGTGAAGTAGGTATTTAGACTAAATATCAGACCACATCCTGTGTCACATGGCATGGTATGGAGTAATGACTGATTGCTGGCACAAAAGGATAACTCTTTGGAAAAGAGCCTTATCCCTTTGTCCTTTTCCAGGAATCATTACTTAAAAATTTAATGAGGCTAATTCTTCAAGAAGAATCCATCCTTCCAGGAAGACAAAAATAAATTCCTCATCTTCCTCCACCTACCCTCCATATACACACAGATGTATAGAAACACACACACACACACCCTAGAACAGAGAAGCTGGGCTCCTGAGCACAGGCCCCAAGCCACATAGCAGAGTCCAGAAGACACCAAGGTTTGGGGCTGCCAATCCAACCACATCTCAAGATTTTCTAGCTCATTCTTTTTTCTGCCTTTCAGCTGAGGGTGAAAGAAGAGGAATCTTTAGCTGAATGAAGCATCCAACTAGGAGCACTCTTCCCAGGAGGAATCAACTCTACCCCTCAACTGTGTAGAAAAATATTTTTTACTAAATCTTTATTTTTTTTTTGAGATGGAGTCTCGCTCTGTCACCCAGGCTGGAGTGCAGTGGCCCGATCTCAGCTCACTGCAACCTCCACCTCAAGGGTTCAAGGGATTCTCCTGCCTCAGCCTCCTGAGTAGCTGGGATTACAGGTACGCACCACCACACCTGGCTAATTTTGGTATTTTTAGGACAGACGCGGATTCACCATATTGGTTGGGTTGGTCTCAAACTGCTGACCTTGTGATCCACCTGCCTCAGCCTCCCAAAGCCCTGGGATCATACAGGTGTGAGCCACCATGCCCAGCTGAAGATAAATTTTTAAAGGAATCTCATTAAATCCATCATGTTTTAATCCACATCCAAGAAATTTTGCTGTACAATCAGAGCACATTTGTGTCTCCCAATAAAACTATAAATGGTATTTATCACTTTACTTAAATAAGCACAGCAGAAACAAATGGTAACTAATCCAGATTTCCTGCCTGGGATTTGTTCTACACAAACTTTTTTTTTTTCTTTTTCTTTCTTTCTTTTTTTTTTGCATTTATTTGGAAAAAAATTGCCTTAACACCCATTAACAGAAACATAAAAAGACAAAAGTTCATTTTCTTTTTTCTTTTTTTAAGACAGAGTCTCACTCTGACACTCAGGCTGGAGGGCAGTGGCACAATCTCGGCTCACTGCAACCACAACCTCCCCAACTCAAATGATCTACTCACCTCAGCCCCCAGAATAGCTGCACTACACACACACACCACCACACCAGGCTAATTTTTGTATTTTTTGTAGACACAGGGTTTTGCCAAGTTGCCCAGGCTGGTCTCCAACTCCTGAGTTCAAACAACCCACCTCGGCCTCCCAAAGTGCTGGAATTACAGGCGTGAGCCACCACACCCAGCTGAAAGTTCATTTTCTTAAATGGTGAATGTAATATGTTAAAGAGAAAGTAAGAGGGGTTTAGTATTTAAAAGTGAGTTATACCTGCTCAGAGACCCTCCATCTGAGTTAAACCTCATCATTCAGCATGTTGCTGTCACAATTCACGACGATGGCACTGCTTTTTTCAGCTTCTCTATTCATTAAGCATTGCCATTACTTTATGTATTTATTTTCAGAGCGTTTTAAAAGGGGAAAAGGGAAGATTCCAGATTACCTGCATCTATAAATGAACCATTGGCCTTCTACTAGCTTCTACTTCAAATGCTTCTGTTAGCACACATACCAAACCTAGTGCCAAGATAACAATCAGATAAAATTAAAAGCAATAGCCTGCAGCTGGAAAGGAAAGCAGCAGTAATTCATTCTTTGAGTTGGGACATGAGTTCTGATTAAAACTAATGATTAAAAAAGAAATCTTCAAGTTTGGCTACAAATTTCCCAGTATGCTTCGATTAGCCAATTTCTGTCATCAACTAGGGTCTAAATTAAAGGAAAACTCCTGCATTGACTAGACAGCTATCTGCTCAACAATGAAATGTTGGAAATTGTTTCCTCCCTCATATTTTCTCTAAGCTCTTCCTACAAGACCGAACCATACTCGGTTAATTCATTGACATGCTTCACAATTGCTTAAAAAGATGTACTATTTTCCTCTAAAGAAAGGTTTTAACATGCTAGTTTATATGCACATATTAAGATTCTCTGTTTTTTCTTAATTCTTCTTATAAAAAGCTCACGGAATTACACTGTTCTCTGGACGTCATCAATACACCAATCTTGTCATCTGACAGTAGAGATAAAACTAAGATAAGAGAGCCTTACACCTGGTTCATTTTTTGGTCCCCGATGTTATAGCAGCTTTCTTTTCTATCCTAACTAACCACCATATTCTGTGGCCATCTAGTGGTAACATAATAGGTACTATAATAATAGTAGTTAACGTTGCATTTCCCCTACAAAAAATTATGCTTAAATAGTTCCAACACTGATCCAAATGGTGCAACTTTTTTTTTTTTTTTTTTTTTTTTTTTTGAGATGGAGTCTTGCTCTGTCACCCAGGCTGGAGTGCAGTGGCACAATCTCAACTCGCTGCAACCTCCACCTCCTGGATTCAAGCAATCTTCCTGCCTCTGCTTTCCAAGTAGCTGGGACTACAGGCACATGCTACTACACTTGGCTAATTTTTGTATTTTTAGTAGAGACAGGGTTTTGCCATGTTGGCCAAGCTGGTCTCTAACTCCTGACCTCAGGTGAACCACTTGCCTCAGCCTCCCAACAAGTGGTGCAATTTTAAAGCAACATTTGATAATAAAATTTCAAGTTAACAAAATAATTGGATGTCTCCTTATAGCTAATTGTGACTATATGTGATTTATATGTTTATTCAACCACCACTTCCTGAGCACCAGGAACTGTTTTAAGAGCAAATAAGAGAGATTGAGAAAGAAAGAGATGTTAGAACTTACGATTTACTGGGGAAAACAAGCAATAAAATGATAAGTTTTAAAGGAGTAACATTTCAACTAATGATAAGGACCATGGAGAAAGAAGTCCAAAATGCATCAAAAAGTGATTGCTTCAAGGAGGTAGAAGATAGGATAACCTTAGCTTGAGTGGACAGGAAAATGTCAGAGAAATGACATTTGTGCCCAGATCTGAATGACAAGGTAAAAGCAGAAAGCACACCTGAGCAGAGGTGGCAGGGTAGGGTTTGACCTGTGAAGTAGCATAGATATCCTTCTCTCCAAGTATTCTTGTCCAAAAGACAGAATATGAGCCAAACTCCACCTTTGGGTCTACCTCTAGGAAAAAAATTGAATGTAGATAAAATTTAGCCTGGTAATCTGTAGCCCTTCTTTCCATCCTTTTGTTTTCTCTTTTCCCTTCACTGATGAAGCTTATATCCCCAAGTCACCCATCATCTTCTTCCTCTTTCCACCACCAACCCAGCCCTTCATGCAAAGTCACCCTGTGATGCAGTGGTGCTCTTCAAACTATTCTGCTGAAAACCCTACTGCAGCTGGGCATGAACCCATGCACACAAGGGCCTGCATCTGTGTGTTATGCTATAAGGAAGTCATGGGAAACGTAAGTTACAGGTCAGGCTCTCTAGGAATGTACAGTCTATTAGAAAGACTCAAGGCACAAATAATCATCACTGAATCCTCAAGATGTGCATTAACCACGTAGTAGAGACCAGCCACATGGTTATTTCACATTAAAAGGAGTTTCCTAAAACAGAAATATCACCACCTGTGTTAATCTGGACATATTTATTTTCAACTTTTAAGTTCGGGATGCAAGTACAGGTTTGTGACATAGGTAAACGTGTGCCATAATGGTTTCCTGCACAGATCATCCCATCACCTAGGTATTAAACCCAGCTTCCCTTAGTTACTTTTCCTGATGTTCTTCCTCCTCACCCCCCTACCCTCCAACAGGTCCCAGTATGTGTGGTTCCCCTCCATGTAGACACATTGTTTTAACCATGTTTTTCAGTTTTGCCTTCATTCCTTCCTCAAAAATGAGAATTACATGTAATATTTCTGTATAACTTCAAGGATTAGAGAATAATATATTCATACTAGTGTTCATTTACAGTGTCCTCATAATTACCTCATTAATCATTGTATAAAATCTTAGGCAGTCATTACTATCCCCATTTTACAGAGAAGGAAACTCAGATTCAGAGAAATTCTATAACTATGAAAGGTAAAGGCAGGCTCAGGCCTTCTTGTTCTGAGTTATTTTCACCAGACTAAACAGCATAATTTACTGCAACATATCTTTCTAAGGATTGTATGCAGAGTTGGCATAATATCAGATAACCTTACAAAGCAGCTGTTAAGGGTGAATGGGAAAATAATGTTTTATAACACCTAAGACCTAACCAAGAAAATTATGATGAAACTTCTGAGGCAGAGAGGCAGAACCACAAAGACCACAGTACACACAGCTCATAAAGAAGCCTGGAGAGGCTTCCTAGGTAGATTTTATAATTTTCCAAACTTACTTCAAAGTATCACTGAAATTATCAACTGCAGGAAGAGTTACAAACTGTAGCTACAGAGAGTAGTGTGGCCACTAGCAAAACACATAACTGTCCCCAAAGAGTTTGACTATAAAATGAAGGAGGTGAACTGGCCAATCACAAAATGCAATTTAGCTCCTTGATTGTAGAATTAATACAGTAAGCACAACAGGCTGAAAGAATGTTCCCTTTAAAAATAGGTGGGAACTGTTTTTTCAGATGCATTAAATTGTACCAGAAGTCAATAAACCAATAGGTGAGTCATAGGTACCTGTGGATGATAGGATTACACATGAGCTTTTTTCCCTCCCTTTCTTCTTATTCTTTTCCTTCATAATTTTATTTTCTATATTTTTATAAGATGCTTTTATTACTCTTATAACACAAAGCAATTTTAAAAAATAAAGGCTTAGTTGGTGAATATGTCTCACAATAATGACCCTCAAGATGACCTGTTCTTTGTGTCTCATGAAAGCCCAGAGTTATAGAGGTGCCCACTTCTGCTAAAAAGGCTGTTTGCCTCAAGTCCAACTTCCACGCTGGCATTTAAAATAAGCTTGCTACTTGCAGTATTTCAAAGCTATTTGTGGTATTTCTACTAAAATAATATGGAAAAATGCAATAAGTAATAAATGTGGTGGTAAACTGTTTATGCAGAGAGCATTAAGTGGGACTATGAAAAGCCATTGGCTGGGGAGTTGAAGAAAAAACTGTAGTCTATTTCCACTGGAAGAAGTCAAGAGCTCTGGATTCTAACAGTCCAAATGCAAACGACACACTTCAAGCAGAGCATTTAAACTTGTTTACAACTTCCTGGTAAGGAACCGAACTTTGAAAGAGCCTTTGATGAAACTTGGCTTTGGCTTTCTCAGGTCTAAGAGAGTGGCATCTGGGGTTTGTTTACACAGACTGGGATAAGAACCTATTTACATTTCAAATACATATTTGCCCTTGAAAGAATAAACTTCAGATGGTTGGGAGGTTTTATTTGGAGACCCAGTCAAAGGCTGGGTCCTTGACTGGGAGAAACGCTGTCCCACAGTTTTGATTGCCACATTGTGGTGGTAATTCCACAGGCATCTCCTGTCTGGGGGTTACCCAAGGAGCCAAACATCATGAGAGGGTCAGTTGGACAATCCCACACAACCAAGAATTGTCCTCCTTAAAATGCAAGTTGTTTAAGTAAAATAAGCCAGTCACAAGAAGAGAAATACTTACATGAGGTATCTACAGTAGTCAGATTCAGAGACAGAAAGTATCATGGTGGTCACCAGTGGTTTGAGAATGAGGATCCGGAGAGGAATGGAGAGTTACTCTCTAATGGGTACAGAGTTTCAGTTTTACGAGATGAAAAGAGCTCTGGAAATGGACAATGGAATCGGTTGCACAACAATGTGAAGTACTCTATAGCACTGAATTGTACACTTACAAATAGTTAAGATGGTAAATTTTATGTTATATATATTTTGCCACCATTAAAAATGAGCCTTAAAAATGCAATGGCACCTCCAGTTGAGATACATTGAATCCCAATCCAACTCTGAATCTGCCAGATTGAACATCAGAGCCCAGGAACACACTCCTTTTTCTTCTATCACTTAGCATTAACCAGGGGAGAGTTGTAGCATTTTGCTGTGATACAAAGCCCACTGCAAGCAACTGACAGTCTCATGAAATATAAACAATAACAAGATAGTACAGATCAAATCATTATGATATATACAAAAAGACTTCATTCCATTTGGTCTAAGAACTCAGAGAACACCTCATTGGGTTCCAGATATGATTGCATGTGTAAAAAATCTTTTTTAAGTTGTAAAACAATATATAAATAAGATATCATACTTCTTATTTAATACAAATCCTCAATCTCGTTCCTTCAAATTAAGACATACAGTCTACCAAAAACAGAATCAGAATGGCTTTAACTGGCCTAACTTTCTCAGAACACAATAGTTACTATGCAAGAGGAGGGAAAAAAACATTAATTTTGCATGCTGGCATACACTACCAAATGCTGTGTTTATACTCTTACAAATCATTTTTTAAAACATGACATGCCTGGGGAAATATGAACAAGCAATTTTCAAAAGATATACAAATGGAAAGATAAATACATGAAAGTGCTTTATTTCATTAGTATTCAAAAGGTGCCAATTAAATAACTAAGACACTTAGCCTTATCAGCAAGATTAGAAATGATATGACTGGACTACCGGTCCTACCTCTTGCCGTGCCCCAGAGGCTAATAAGCTCCTTCATTAAGAAAAATCATCCCTAGAATTGTTATCTCACAGATTGCCTTTATACATACAAAGGAAAAGACAAAAAGGGATGGAGATCCCTTCCTGTCCTTGCAGTCCCCAAGGTGCTTGATCTGAAAACAGGAATAAAAAGAATGCTAGCCTGCATAAAAAGAGAGAAACAGCTTACAAACTATTAGACAAGAAAACAATTTTGTCTTCTTTAGGAATTGAAATAATCTATTGCCCAAGAATTAAAACTTAACCTTAGGAGACATGTGAGCACTTGCTGGGTTTAACAGGAGTAATGGTAAAGAACTAGGTGGCCCCTCCCCTGCTCTGGACCCACAGAGAGACTTGTGCTCCAAACCCTCTCAAACAGAAGGTCTTCTTTCTTAACTACTTGCTCTTTGGACTTTGGAGAAAATACCACTAAGTACATTATATTAGTTCCCACTTCGAGTTCTTTTTCTTTTTAATTGTCTGGGCCCTTTAGTAAAGAAAATTGCAAACACCTAAACAGCTAGTTTGGTGGTTTGGGGAGACAAAGGCACAGATTGCCCAGAAAAATATCTCCACTGTGAGGTAGACAAGGGCGCCAGCAACCTGTCAAGCCAGGCCAGCCAGTGGCCAACAGCAGGGAGGCCCCGCCTACATTGCAAATCCCCTGCTGGCAGGGACTAGATTGCCTGCCTTGTTTAATCTTGTTCAGCATTAGGCCCAATGCTTTATCATTAATCAACACTCAATTCCTCCGCAGGCCCATTTTTGTGGCAACTATCAAGTGGCATTTTTCCTTTAAGTAATACAAAAACAGACTCTTGTTTTCCTCCAGATGTTTCCCTTCTTACTAGGAGTTTAGTGAAATATTTTATTAAATAAAATATCTCAGTGATGGATTACAAATGGCCCTGGGGGCAGGAGTGGGAAAATTGAAAATTCCCTGTAATAAAAACATCTCATCCCTACTTCTTCTGGAGTGAATTGCATGGGGCCCCGTTTAGGCCAAGACACCTTACATCATTTATGGATTGTAAGGCTGTGTTTCATTAGAAGATCGCTAGGAATTTATGTCAATCTGGATTCTGTTCAGGCGCTAGAAGCCAAGTGCTGACGGTGGGCGAGACATTTTATGCCCAGTTCTCCCGGAATGAAAGAAAACAGCTGGGTTTGTTATAAAAAAAGAAAAACCAAGTGGACATCATTACCATGATGGTCAAATAGTCATTGGATAAAAAGTAATTTCTCTCCCTTTACAGGACGCAAGGCAATGAGTCTGTCATGGGAATGTTCTTTAAATTAGGGCCTAGAAATTTGGAAAAAATCAAAATTCTCTTCATTACTTCCAGTTCTCTTGAGTCCAGGAGACTTTTTAACAATGACACATCTAGTGGCTTCAGTGCCATTTGGTTTTGAGAATAAGCAAAATCCTCTGATGCAATATTTTCCTTTATTAAAAATATTAGCTATTCATCAAGAGCACTGTCTTAGCCCCAGATGTCTACAACTACCATCATAATGGAGCCTACCAAAGGGCAGAGGTCATCATTTAACTACCTGAGAGGCAAAAGCAGACGCATTCCAATGCTGTACAACAACATAACTCAGAACATGCCAAGACTCTTCCATGACATCTGTTATAACAACTCCATTGTCACCTAATAAATGATCCCCCTGAATCCTCCTAGGTGATTCACCTTTCCCCCTCAAAAGCCATTGGAGCAGAGAGAAGGGAAAGGCAGGGAGAGCATCTCTGAGTCTGCAGCCAGGACTGCTTGCAGGATTTTGCATCCCATTGACCCTGTCATCTATTCAATTCTTGGAAATATCTCAGAAAATATTCCCTTTGTCCCCGCCACCTCTGTGATCTGGATTACTGGAATAACGTCCCAAAATCCCCACACCCACCCCAAAATCAACCCTCTTATCCACTCCAAATCAGCCCATATACCACATTTGCCTTTATGAAAAAAAAAAGTTTGGGCAGTTTGACACTCCCCAACTCAATAACAAATAAATAATAACAACAAAAACATTTATTGTCCAAATGGCTCACCACAGCATCCAGTCTAGACTCACCCTTCCTGTCCTAAATGCCTGCCCACAGATATTAGTTCCAACGACTAGACAGAACTCAGCCCACTGCAGCTAACTACAGACAGTTTGGCCTGGGCAGCCTGAAGCAGAACTGAACTAGGTAATAATGGTCTGTGAGGGCCTCAGCAAAGGGGAGGGTCTTTAACAATCCTGGCCTTAAGTAAAAATGAGGAAGAATAGGGAGATCATGAGGAGGGATGGGAAGGACATGGGTCTTTACACTTGAACCTCTCACTTGCAGTGAGATACAAGGTGGGCTGAGGCAAACGGTAAGTGAGCCCTCACAGGCAGCCTCAGGACACAGCTGTAGAGTTTAACCGTGAACTTGTACATCTGAGGGAACCTGCAGTGGGAGGAGGGAGTTGTGCCTTAAGCATCCCAACCTAAGCCAATGAGCCACAAAGGCAGGCTGGAGTAAAGATTCTGTTATAGGTGGAACAGATTCTTGCCCAGTCCTTCAGGCTTCTGTGTTTCTCAGCCAGGTCTTCAGGGCAGGTGAATTTTACCAGTGCTACTGAGCACTCTCAAGGGTCTAGATTTAACTCATTAGAGCCAGGACTGGGTTCTGGGCTGGCTGCACAGAATTTCATTCTGCATTTCCAAAGAGGGAGCTGTAGCACGACCAACCTCATGGTTTGTCAATACGTCTACAGTTACTAGCAAAGACTATCAAGTAGGCTCTGAATTTAACCATACATGAGAAAGTAGCCCTCCCCAGGAGGCAGATTTCACAGACCTAAGCAACTCCACAGAAGAAATACTGGAAACAGCCACAGGGTTGCAGGACCAAAATGGCTGCACAGGAGAGGGTGGTAGGCCTGCAAATTTCTCAACTTTGCAAGAAGGTAACAATGTCTCAGGTACCACTTTCTGAGAGTGAAAACAAACAGGATGGATTTTTTCTCTTAAACAAAACTGATGAGAAATTTCTTCCAGTTGATTTTAGGTTATTAATTCATAGTGATTTCTGGACAACTGACATTGATTGGCATCCTGATAAAACTAAAACCAACTGTTTCAGTTGTTGGTTGGGTGGTTATTATTGTTTTGTTTGATCTAAACTTCTAACATCAGGTACTATTGAGTTTCTTCCGTGACCTTTGGCAACACTACATACTGGGTCTGGGAATATAATTTAGGTCACTCACTGAAGTTGTTGGGTGTGTGACTAGCACTGTGAGGCTCTATTGACTCTTTGTACTCTTTTCAAAAAGGAGGTTTGTCAGAGAATTGGCATCAGAGATTCTGAGGCCCTAAACCAATTGTACCCATACAAATGAGTGGCATATGGGATCTAGGTGTATACACAGAGGCCAAGGACTTCTAACCAAGACTGAACAAAATGAGAAACTGGGAAAAACAGTAGTTTATGCTATTAACTCATAAAAGCAATAGAACATGATTTGTGGCCTGAATTTTTTTATATAGGTTTTAATTTCTCTCAGGGAATTTTATAAGGGCAGAAGTTTGAATTCAGATTCTGGACATCCCAAAGTTGTGGAAGAAGCTAAACTGATTACTGCTTTAGAAGGCAAAGGATTTATGCTCGGTTTTATTGTTACATTTATTTAATCGTCATATAATTTCACTAATACCTTGAGAGACAATGTTGGGCATAAATTGGGATAGCAACTAGAAGAGGAGATAACTTTTGCCCTTGGACACAAAGTGGTTTTGAGTTTAGTTAGTTAATATGTTTTAAGCAAATGTGTACTTTTTATGTCAAAATCTATAGTGACTACCAGTTGATCCCAGAATAAGAACTAAAGGAGCAGTGTTTGGTGTTGAAGGGTAACCAAGTAAAGTTGGGATCAGGACTATCCTGAAGACAGAGATCATCTTACCCAAAGGGGATGCTTGTGCCCCAGGTGACCTTGAGCTTAATGATTAGTCCAGTGAGTGAGAGAGCACAAGGCAGAGAATGTTAGGGGAACATTTCCCCGACACTCTTGTTCTGTCCTTCCAGGTGGAGGTTGCCTAACTAAAGTGGCAATTCTGACCTTTTGCTGCCACCTTCCTCTCTCAAAGCAGATGAGATGCAGTGACTTACATGATTGGCAAATGTGGGCAGCATGCCTAGTTCAGTTCTTTCCTCCTCTTAAGAGTGAGCTGCCCATAGATATCATTCATTACGCGACTCCTGCAGGGATCTGTCATTAGGTCTTCTGGCTCTCACACAAAACTGGAATCTCAGATTTAGCCTTTATTGGAAATGAATGTGATGTCTTGGTTTCTCATCTGCCATTCCTTTGTTTTATTTCTGTTTGCTCAGCACTAAGGGAAGGAGGAGGAGGCACTGTTTATTGAGACCCCCCACTATTCCTCTAACACTATCTGTCTGCTAGAGCCATGCCTCTTGTTGTTGTTGTTACCGTTGTAAATGGAATAACACTTTACTCACAGAGAAAAGACAGAGCAAGATCAGCTTTAATAAGTGAGCATTGATCCCCACCAGCCAGCAGTTCTCACCCTCCAGGCAATGCAGGTACATAGTCCGCATGCAATCCTCTCAGGATTGGCCAGGGGCCATGCGATGAACACACTCAAGCTGAACAAAGTACGCATCAAGGAAACAGGGAAAGATACTTCCAAACAAGGCGATGAGTCCAGCACAGGCTGTGAGGGCTCCCTGTCTCCCTGGAAGGAGATGCTCCAGGCTGAAGGCACAATCGTGTCAGACACTGCAAGGGTCAAGCAAGTTGTTCATGGCCGCCTTTCTCAACAAGTATCAATATTTGTTACTATGGTCTTGGTAGGTGGTCATTTCTTGTTGACTCTGCATCTCCTTTCTACCTGCTTTATTTTTTAAAATAAATTTTATTGTATACATTTAAGATATACAACATGATGTTATGAGAGACGTATAGACAGCAAAATGGTTTCCATAGGGAAGCAAATTAACACGTCCATCAATTCACATTGATTTTTTTTATATTGACACAGTCATGTTAGTGTTGATTCTAAGCCTTTTATAAGATGGTTCCACTTTCCTCAAAAGTATTTCCATCTCATTTTCCAATTCCTTAAGACTCAGCAACTCCTCAAATCTCTTCCTAAATAATCCTAAATAATCTCTGTACCCCATCTAATTTACATTCTATTATTTATATTAGTGCAGAGTTATTTTATACATCTTTTATTTTCTGGGCATCTGAACTCTTACATTTATTTGTAATACCTCCATTTTTGTGGTACCCAACACAGTGTACACATGCTGAAAGCAACTGATAAATTATTATTTTAATGAGCACTTTCTCTGCATTTCTTTGACATCTAAAAACATTCTGAAAAGTCTTCTATTTTAACAGAAAGGTAATAACTTCAAAAATCTGAATGTTTGGACCATGATATAGTTGGGATATTTGTCCTCTCCAAATCTCATGTTGAAATGTGATCACCAATGTTGGAGTGGGCCCCAGTGGGAGGTGTTTGGGTCATGGGGGCAATCCCCCTTATGATTGGCTTGGTGCCTTCCCCATGGTAATGAGTTCTCACTCTATTCATGCACAAAGAAGCTGGCTGTTTAAAGGAGCCTGACATGTGACACACCGGCCCCCTTCTTCACCTTCCACCATGAATAAAAGCTCCCTGAGGATACACCAGAAAACAAGCAGATGCTGCTGCCAAGCTTGTACAGCCTGCAGGACCATAAGCCAAATAAACATCATTACAAATTACCCAGCCTCAAGTATTCCTTCATAGTACTCCAAAACTAACTAATACAGACCACAAAAGGCAAAACTTTTTAGGTGTGTACTGCTTTTGGCAATATGTCTGAATTATGTATGGAAAGTCAAATGAATAATATATATATATATTCTACAAGGAATTCTAGGTACAAGGAATGAAAGTGGAAAGTAAGAGCCCAGCTCTGGTGGAGATCATCCTCAAGGTTAGTAAGATCCCCACGTATGGTCCAAAGATCATTTCATGAGAGCACCAACAGTGACTTGCTAAACATTCAAGTTCCCAGGTCTCAGGACCTACTGAATCACCATCTCCAGGAGTGGGCCCAGTAATTTGTTTAATGAGTTTCCCAGTGATTCTTGGGCACACTGAGAACCACTGGTGAAGAGCAAGACAGAGACAAGTAAGTGCTGTCCTCAACTAAAGGAGCACAAGGCAGAGCACCTGACCTCAACTGCTCTTGAGAGGAAGCAGAGAAGCTTCTCAAAGGAAGTGATGTCTGAGCAGAGGTTGATGATGGATAATGAGTGAACCTGATGACAGAAGGAGGAAGGTAGTTCCAGCAAGCAATGGAGTTTTTATTTTTAAGTTATAGCTACAATGGTTCTTAATCAAAATAAATTCACCCAACAGGATGCTGTTATGGTAGTTGTGGTTGTTTTTAACATCTATCAGGCCAGGAGCGGTGGCTCATGCCTGTAATCCCAGCGCTTTGGGAGGCTGAGGTGGGTGGATCACTGAGGTCAGGAGTTCAAGGCTGAGGTCAGGAGTTCAAGACCAGCCTGGAAAACATGGTGAAACCCTATCTCTACTAAAAATACAAAAAGTTATCCAGGTGTGGTAGTGGGCACCTGTAATCCCAGCTACTTAGGAGGCTAAGGCAGGAGAATTGCTTGAACCCAAGAGGGTTGCAGTGAGCCAAGATCATGCCATTGCACTCCAGCCTGGGCAACACAGTGAGATTCTGTCTCAAAAAAGAAAAAAAATCTGCTATCTGGATAACACACACTTTATTTTTTTTCTTATTGGCACAAAATCCTAAATGACTTTCCTTTTTTTTTAATTTTAATTGTACTTTAGGTTCTGGGGTACATGTGCAGATCATGCAGGATTGTTGCATAGGTACATACATGGCAATGTGGTTTGCTGCCTCCATCCTCCCGTCACCTATATCTGGCATTTCTCCCCATGTTATCCCTCCCTAACCTCCTCACCCCCTGCTGTCCCTCCCCTAGTCCCCCACAACAGTCCCCAGTGAACACACACTTTATTTAATTCTCATTACAATCTTCCAAGACAAGCAGAGCAACCTACTTTATAGATAAAGAAACTGAGGTAAATAATTTCCTCATACCATGCACCTGGGAAATGTCATGCCTGAGATCAGAAGAAATAAAGTGTTCTCATCCCCAATACCTGTGCCTCTTATTTCACCATGCAATGCTATTTCTTAAATAATTTATATCAACTTTAAAATAAACTCTACCACCCAATTTCTCCCTTCTAATTAAGGATTCAAAAATGATTTATGCATACCAGAGTACCTCTGATGTCCACCCAAACACCAAAATTCCACAGATCTGCGAAAAATTTTAAATCTTGTTAAAATAATAAGGTCTAAAATCACCCCTAATAGATTCGTTCATAAGACGTTGCCCTTAGTTTCCAAGCATGTGTTTATTTTCAGGCAAAATCCATGGTCAAACTGGGACACACCCACTGGAAAAAAAATTAAAAATTAATGTTATGATTCAAGTAAAAATGCAAACATAAAAGGCCACCATGACTGAATGTTGTGACATGGTGTGATGTCATATGAATAGTATTCAAATACCAGTAAACTTTCAAAAGGAAAATGTTTAGCTACTCATAGAATTAGTTCTGGCTTTGGAATCATTTATCGAAATTAAGACACAGCCTTTATTTTTATGACTTATTTCAATTTGACAAATGAAGAGTTTAGAAGACATACCCAGGCCTGTCAAAGAGGACTGATGTTTGGTTCAGATGTAGATATTTTTAATATTGATTTGTGTTAACAAACTGATCTTTCAGATATAGGGGAAGAGGAAGAAAGCAGGATAAAGCATATCATTTAATACGCTTTTAACTTAAGTAAGTGAAACTTTGGTTCAATTTATTCAATCAATAAGGAATTTATGATCTCACATAGTAAGAAGTCAAAATACAAAATGTTCCAGGACTGATTAATTTAGCAGCTCAGGCACCATTACGGATCAGATTTTTTTTTTCTTTTTCTCAGTTGTCTTTGGCAATTTCACTTCCTCCCCTGACAAATGAGAGCCACAGTTTCTACACAGCATATCTTCATGACAATGGCAAAATACCAATAAGAAACTATTTATTCTCATGTATCATTTTTATCAATGGCTTAAAACTTTCCCAGAAGCCCTCCAGCAGATGTTCCCTCTCATCTCATTGGTCAGAATTGTGTCAGATCCCCAAGCCGACACCAATCACTGGCAAGAGGAAAGGGGCCCTGGACTTGTGGTTCTCACATGAGACTAGACCTCCTACCTACACTTCAGCATGTCCCCCTACACTTCTCCCCATACCCTGTTCACATGGGATATTTAAAAATGTTTGGGAGTATTTAGGGGATACAGTGATCAGAGATGTTTTTGGAATTTAGACAATGGAGATCAAGGATGCTAAATGTCCTGCAATGCATAACATATTCCCACAAAACAAAGAATTCACCTATTGTCTAAAAAACTGATTCCCAACTTTAAGAATCACTGGCATCAGCCTTTGGGGCCGGATACAGGGCCTTCTCCTTTGAAACACATAATCAACTGAAGTGTGAGTCCCGGGGCAAAATCATGATTCTGCTGGCGACAGCACCATCAGGACCTGCTGTGGAGGCCAAACTAGTGAAAACGATGAGAATACTGGAGATGAATTCGAGGTATTGTTCTTTCTTTCTGAGCTCTTAGATTCACACATTCATAAGTCTTACACAGGTTTTACATGATTTTTATAACAAATAGCACTCCAGATATGATACATGTAGGAAAGTCAATGTTCTAGTCAAATGAAAAGGTGAACATAATGAACTTCACACTTAGTCACTGCTTTTTTTTTTAATTTTATTTTATTTTGTGGAATAGGGTCTCTCTCTGTTGCTCAGGTTGGAATGCAGTGGCAATTTTGATAAGAATGGTAATTTCCACTTCCCTGTTTTGTTCTTATTGTGAAACAGCAAGTTTTGTTCATCCTTAAATGGCTACAAGGTCAAGTATATAATTTGTCCACACGTGCCAACTTTTTTTCATCAAAAGCAACAAAACACTGTGAGAGTTGGCTATGGAATTTGCAGTATACCTGCACTAGGCCAACTGACAACAGGGCTGCATGTAGGAGGCAGAGTGGGGAAACCACACCTGGCTGGCAGAACCAGCAAATCTTGTTCTCAGGTATGAATCGATGGGAAGTAGGGGTCAGAAGGGGACTGGACAGATCTGTCAGTTCTTTGTTTTCCTCTTCTGCAATCTGTTCTGCCTCTTAAATTGAGCCCTGGGCTATATTGATGAAAGAGTCTAGTCTTTGAAAATAGAATATTGTCTTTAAAGATTTGAAGGCCAGTCACGTGTGAGACATTTCTCTATGGCTACAATAGATTAGACCAAGATAAGTGGGTGAAAGTTATCAGGAGACAATTTTCTAGCAGCCAGAGATTTTTAATGATGGAACCATAAGCCTTAGGAAAGGATGAGGGTGTAGGTTTGGCAATCTCTGTGAGAGAGTTAAAAAGTTTTGGACTAGATGATCTTTATGGTTTCAGAGCCTTCTAGCCTAGTGATTAAGTGACCCTAATGAAAAACTTGTTTAGGGGAACCAGTTCTGTTCCCTATACCTACTTGCTGGACCCATATTTCACAGTGAATTTCATCAGATCTCTTCAATCCAAATCCAAAAGACAGTGCTAATTTATATCATTTTAAATAACAAGTACATTAAAGTAGATCTTTTAAAGGGAAAGGAGATAGTTAGAATGTCTTGTCTTATTTAGCCAGTGTTCAAGCAACTTGAACATATCATATCATACATGATATGATAAGAAAATTCTTCACAACATCAAATCCAAATTTGCTCAGATATTCTGCCTACCTTAGACTCTGGGAATCTATCCAAAAGTCTCCTAAACTGCATGCACTTCCAAAGTGTCCATCTTTTTCAACCCTCAGTAATTCTTGGCTTCTCTGGTCAGTTATCAAAAGCATCACCTCATATATTTGAAACACTCCCTTAGGAAATTAGATATTTGCTATTTCAATATATGTCTGTCCTATACGTAGATAGGTATGCAGATATATATTTTGTATCTTAAAATGTGATTCAGTGACTTTACAGTGCTCCAGCTAGAAAATATAACATAAAATTCATGTTCTTCAGTGATAGTTTTACTAACTACTTATAAATTTATTTCACCCAGTCCTTTTTCAGAGAATACACCTTAAATCATAATCTCTTTTCTAAGTACTCACACAATTCCAAAAGAAGAGAATAAGTGTGTCCAGGAAAAGTAAATGAGATTCATAAGCTACTAAGACCAAACATTTACTATTTAATGAAACCCACAGTTATTTACATGCCAAGTACTTGATCAACATCCTTAACTATAATAAATATATTTGGAAGTTTTATTTATTTCTAAAATGGCATTTGTCAAGAAAATTATCATCGATTTGAATAAAATCTATTACATAATGCTTCAAAAATACTCTTGTTGAATTCATGATTAAAAAATAAACCTAAATTGAAATAAGTCAATCACAAAAAGATAAATACTGTATAATTTCACTTAGAGGAGGTAGTGAAGTCAACTTTATAGAGATATAATAGAATGGTGATTGCCAAAAGCTTGGAGGATGGGTAGATGGAGAGTTATTCGGTACAGAGTTTTAATTCTACAAGACAAAAAGAAATCTGGATATTGTCTTCACAACATTGTGAAAGTACCTAGCACTACTGAACAGAACACTTGAAATTAGTCAAGATAGTAGATGTTATGTATCTTTTACCACGATTAAATTTTTAAATTTTTTAACTAATTTTAAAAGAAAAAAATATATATATACATATATATATGTATATATATATTTCTAGTTCTGAATACTGAAATGGCCTAGAGGCAATGATACCCCAGTAGCAGTGGGCACATATGACCTCCAGATCTTGTTTTCTAAATATCATTTCCAACTAAAGGGAGAAAGACTGATTCCAGTGAAAGTGTAAATTGAACTTGGAATATCTCAATATGCCAATAAGTAAAGTGGGGCTCAAAAAATGATGGGGACCAATCAAAAGGACACAGAAACCAGCCTGACAGTTTCTAGTGTCCATACTTTCAACAATTGCAGCATCAAAATGACTAATCAAAGTCATAGATTATATAGCACCTTGAATAAAAATAATCCATACATTCATAATAATACTAAAACAAGCAACAAATTAATTAAGAGAAAATGTTATTCAAAGTAGAAAGCCACATTCTAATAAATGTAGAAAGAATAATATCACTGGAAAATTACTCTTTTGCAACCATTATACTGATAATTGGTTCAGGCAAGAAATATCACTGGATGCTAAAATCACCTAATACATATTTGTGTGGAACAGATAATTTGCAATGACTTAAAATATCTCCCTACAGAAAATGTATTATTTAATTAAAAAGGGGGCAAATGATACCTTTACAATATAAAAATCTGAAAAATACCACCTGAACCTAGTGATCAGTTACCATCAATAATGGGAGAAACTGACATCAGGTGCTTCCTGGTATGATACAGTGAGAGGGACACAGCATCTCTTAAATAGTAATAACCTAGGCAAAACCATTCAGGACATAGGCGTAGGCAAGGACTTTATGACCAAAACACCAAAAGCATTGGCAACAAAAGCCAAAATAGATGAATGGGACCTAATCAAACTCCACAGCTTCTGCACGGCAAAAGAAACAGTCAATAGAGTGAATCGGCAACCAACAGAATGGGAAAAAATTTTTGCAGCCTACCCATCTGACAAAGGGCTGATATCCAGAATTTACAACGAGCTAAAAAAGATTTACAAGAAAAAAACAAACAAGCCCATTCAAAAATGGGCAAAGGATATGAACAGATACTTTACAAAAGAAGACATACAAGAGGCCAACAAACATATGAAAAAATGCTCATCATCACTGGTCATTAGAGAAATGCAAATCAAAACTACATTGAGATACCATCTCACGCCAGTTAGAATGGCGATCATTAAAAAATCTGGAGAAAGCAGATGCTGGAGAGGATGTGGAGAAATAGGAACACTTTTACACTGTTGGTGGGAGTGTAAATTAGTTCAACCACTGTGGAAAACAGTGTGGCGATTCCTCAAGGACCTAGAAATAGTAATAACTCTACGAAATAATCGTAATCTGGAAAAAATGAAGAACACTCAGACAACCCTAAATTAAGAAACATTCTACAAATAACTGGCCTGTCTTCTTCCAATATGTTAGTTATAAAAAAAAACACTGAGAAAATATTCTAGGTTAAAGAGACGAGGGAGATATGACATGCTATAAAGGTCAATAATGGCACAGTTGGCAAATTTTGAATAGGACCTCTATATCAGATAATTATTGTATCAACTTTAAATTTTCTCAATTTGATCATTATAGTGTGGTAATGGTTACATAAAATAATTCCTTGTTTTTAGGAGGCACAGAAAAGAAGTAAACATAATATCTGCATACACACACATATTAAGAGGAGGAAAAAGAAAGAACATAGGACAGAATGTTAGTAATTCATGATCTTAGGTGAAGAGTATGCACAAATTCATTGTTCTATTCTTGCAATATTTGAAATTTTTTTTTTAATAAAAGGTGTTACAAGTTTAAAATTCTGTAACAAAGGCACAGGTCTTGATTCAGGTCTTGATTTCTAAAAATTGAGTTACTTCAAAATCAAACATATTTTTAGATTGACTTCCTAAGAACAGCCAAAAAATATGATCACTTCTTGTTACTTTTAAGCTACTAAAAGTAAAAGTTTACCTTGAAAAAATAACTACAACATTCATATTATTGAGGTAAATAACATATAATCTTTAAGCTGTCCTTTCATATAAACTTCAACCTTCTATAACTCTAGTTTTGTGAGGCCCTGGTAATACCTGTGATGTGAGCTGTTTACTGATTTTTCACTATGTCCATACATTATATTTCAGAAAGTATGACTTAAACAAAAATATATCTAAATAAAAACAAAGAGTTAGTATTATTACCATATTGTTTTGAAAACTTAATTTCAAAGCATATTCTCTATAATAGTCCAGATGTTAGAAAATACAAATAATCACCCAGTTTCATCAAAGAGGTCTATATTCCTCAGAAAGGACTGAAAACTAGAGAATGACAAGCTTAGTTCAGTGCTTTGTGTAGAGTATTCCCACAACACGTGCAGACGAGGGTTTCTCAACCTCAGCACTATTGACATTTTGGCCCAGATAATCGTTTGTTGTAAATAACTGTCCTACTCTTGCAAGATGTTTAGCTGAGTCCCTGGCCTCTGCTAAACACTAGATTCCAGCAGCACATACACTCCACCTCTCCCCAGAAATGATAATCAAATCTGTCTCCAGACATTGTCAAATGTACTCTAGGGAAGATGATTAAAAACTCTTCCCCATTTGAGAAAAACTCATATGAAATGACTTATGAAAGCAAAACAAAGAAAGAGGAGAGAGGGAGAAGGAGGAAGGAAGGAAGGAAGGGAATTTATGTTCATTCTGAACTGGTTTTATCCATTAAATTTTCTGATTTTTTAAAATTATAGAACAAAATTTTGTCCTCTACAATTATTCGAAGTAAAATTTATACACTTACATACATGAAAACAATTTGAAATTATCAATCTTTCTAAAACCCAACCCAGATTGTGTACTTTCTCTACTCAAAAGTCTACAATAGTTTTTACCAAAGTTCAAATCCCTAGCCTTACATTTGAGACACAAGACGTTTTCATACTTACTTTTCGAGGGTCACCCTGAAAAGCACCTGTTTAGACCAAACCATTCTAGAAAGTTCACTCAAGTGCCATATTTCAATTCCAAATACCCAAACAAGTAACTTTGCAACCTCAAACAGATGATTCTGCTCTTCTTGCAATCCCAGCAAGAGATAAAGATAATTAAAAGATATGAGGAATACATTAATCAATCACATAGTATTAATTTGGGGCATAGATTAAGTATTGGTGTTCATAGGTTTTGTAATAATATTACTTTATGTGTATTTTGTTTTTTAAAGACTTTTTGAAACACTAACATGATCTGATATACTAAGTATATGAAGTTTATAATATAATATTTATTAGATTGTGTTTGTTAAATGTGTAATACTACCTTATAAGTATTTTACAAGTTTTCATTAATCAATTAGTTTAAATTTGCAAATGTAGATTTGTCTTCATTCATTTTGTGTTACTACAACAGAATACCTAAGAGAAAGTAATTTATAAGGAAAAGAGGTTTATTTAGCTCACGATTCTGCAGGCTGAGAAGTTCAAGGGCATTGCCCTGGCTTCTGATGGGGGTTTTCATGCTGAGCCAAAATATGGTAGAGAAGGTCCAAGAGTAAATAGATAGATGTGAAGAGGCAAAACCTGAAGGATGTCCTGCTTTATTAAAATAATCTATCCTCAGTAATCTACCCTGAAGAGAACTAATGCAGTCTCAACAGAGGAAGAACTCACACACTACTACAAGAACAGCACAAAGCCATTCACGAGAGAGCCTCCTGCATGAGCCAGACATCTCCCACGGGGCCTCATCTCCCAACATTGCTATATTGGGGATCAAATTTAAACATGAGTTTTGATGGGGACAAACTCAAACCAAAGCAATATTGAAATGACTAAGAATTTAATCAAGCATACAAATGGCATTAAATATTTATATATTAAGCATTTCATAATATTAAAACTTCAAGATTCGTTAAACATTATTCCAAGAACAATACAAAAGTGACTGCAATGCAAGAAAAATCAAATTTGTTAGTAAAATACCAAGATTAATAAGTTGGTTTTACAGGCATAAAAAAAGTTTTTAAATGTACACCTTCAATAAAATTGAATATTAACATGCAAGTAAACTATGTATTGTTTTCTATTTGTACATGCTTCTTACATACATTTGAAACTCAGTGAGTAACATTATTTTTATCTCTTTTCTTACTCTGCTTTACGTTACATTTATTTGTGTACGTGTATCACCTCTGCTAGATTTCAATTTCTTGGAAGAGAGAAATTGCACCTTTCTCATCTTTTATCTCCCACAGCATCTAGCAATATATCTTGCATGTAGAAATAGTGCATTATGTTATGTAAAAGCATACAGGTACTCTAATATGCAAATAAAAGGAATTTTTTCATATTAGGCACTCAATAAATTTTTCTAATGATTAGATAATATTTAACAACAAGAAGAGATGCATCTTGTTATATTCACATTATCCTCTATATTGCAGCTCAGATCTTCAATTACTTACACTACAAATGCTTAATGAAAATGTCAGCCATTAAACTGGAAATGCATCTAATCAATTTATAAAGTACTGGGGCATCATTTCCTACAGATGTGCCAAATCCACTTAATGGATATCAGGAGATTGCACAAAAATATTTGCCAAACTTAGCATCCAATCACAATGCACAGTTTTTATATTTAACCTAAGCTTACTTCTTTGATGTTATAGTTTAACAACTCTTTACTAAGTTATGACTTCCCAACATGGCCAGGAAACAATCAAGAAGCTCATCATTCTTGGATCAAATAGCTTGGAAAAAAGTAACCTCTATGGATTTAAAATGTAAATTAGATCTCTGCCAACAAGATTCTATGCTATGTAAATGGAAAACCCAGGAATTCTAGTTCTCCTTTGAGGGGAAGAACAATTGGTTAGAACTCTGGATGTTATCTTACTTTGGATATCTGAAAAACTGAACTAACTCTCTAGAATCTGGGTTCATCATTCAAATAAATGTGCTGTGTTATTTTAAAAGATATAACCCATTTGAAAAAGAACAGTGAAAGATTTCCTTTCTTATATAATAGAGATGGAAATATTTACTCTATAAGTGCAAATGTTTTGCACATTTTTAACAATTTGGCTTATTTTACTATAGAATTCCTCATAATTGATGTCTATAGGCATTCTATTCCTTACATTTTCCATATAAAAAGTAAGGAAACTTTACAAATAAGACTGGTAATAAAATTGAATTAACATACTACAGGCAAAAATTTATTTTACTTGTATGGTGTAACGATTTTACTTCCAAAATTCCAATTATTTGGGATAATTCACAATATTTCCTACTCTGACATTATTCTGAAGCTTTGGAAACTAAAAGAGCCAAATACAAATTTGACAAAGGATCTTTCCTGGAACTGGAAAAACATATATTCCATATAATAGAAAGAGACACAGCTGGAAAAGAATGAGATCAATTTATTCTTATTATGATACATATATAGCACACAAGAGATTTTAGACAACTTTAAAAGAATGTGACAGCACATTATTTTGTTTAAGAAACAAGTATATGATTTCTCTCTTAATATTTCTAATATAACTGAATCTCTTCATTTGGAAAGTGTATAATCATTAATACCCTAAGCTATCTGGAAACTGAAATGTATATTACGAAATTACTCTTCTAAACAATTTAAAGAATTAACTGTACAATTTAGAACATATGTACTTGATTGTGCTTGATGATAGCACATACACATCTAGTCCTTCCTTAATATTTGGATTCAGGAGGCGTATTATTTCTATGTAGAAGCAACACCTAGAAGTAATACGCTTTAACATAAGGGAACTGTAATCATGTCTATAGGAGAACTTTAAAAGGCATTCTACTTCTAACATTTTGATGGCTAATCTTATGGTCTTGGTTAAATATTCTATTCTTTGTTGTAATATCAAGGAATCTACATAGCTTAACATAAGGACCTCTCTACAGGCGTGAGCTCACTGACCTCTTCAATCATCTGCCACATCTCACAATTTTATAAAAAAAAAAAAAAAGACAAGATGAACAGCTAAAGTAGATATGAAGGAGAAAATGAATTATAAAAAGCTAAAACTTCTAGAAGAAAACATGGCAAAACATTAAGACATTGGACTTGGCAAAAAAATATATATATGAAAAGGGCAGAACTGAAAAATAAAGAGGAAGTCAAACCCATTTTCTTTGAGAATGTTTTATGGACTATTACTGTAAGCCATTACTCGGAAGAATCCACCACTTTAAAGACAGACTAGCCCTCTCCTTCACCACACCACTTTGATATTACCCATTAATGTATTTTAGGGAGCACTTTGTTTCACATAATATTTCTGTAGGTGTCAACTACAAAGGAAACAAATCCTCATCTAACCCTCTCTGCACATCACCTCCTTACAATATCCATTGCCACTTTTTGACTGGCCAAGCACTAGTGCTATCTGAACGTTTTCAATCTCATATGGAATGCGAAATTCTTCTTTATATACCTGATTCCAGTTTCTGACAGCATCCTGAATGTAAGATACAACCACAGATTTCTTTTTTATTTCATTTTGTTTTCAAGTTCTGAGGTACATGTGCAGGATGCACAGGTTACATAGGTAGACGTGTGTCATGGTGACAACCACAGATTTTTTATCTCTTCTTTGTAATTCCAGTTACAGTAGCCTTAATGGAAATGAAGACAACTATTTTCCTGCCACATTCACATTATCTTGAAAATCCAGAAATCTGCCCAGTCTTCCAAGTAGATAGTTGTTTATAGTGATGGGCGGAAGAAAGAAAGGACAATAGAGACAGTGGACTAAGCAATACAAAATAAAGGTCACAGGGAAGAATATGAAAAGCATTTGAGCCAGGATAGCTAGAGGTGGAAACATCAAACGACGATACTAGATTCAAAAACAAAATCTGAGAAGCACACACAGTACTAAAGCAGAGATCTTCAGAGCATCCTAAGGTTAACTGTTAAGGACAATGGCGGCAAATTCACAACAGTTATGCATTTCATGTGTTGTCATTCATCATCTATGAGTTCTCCCAGACATGCAGGTGTCTTTACGTAGTTAAATTCACCATAAAGAAATTGTTTAGTATTCTGATATTATCCATTCTCCTCACATTTCTTACTCATGAAAATCAACTTTCTGTGATTGTTATTCCAACTAGCTAACATTCTCGCTTACCAGATTGAGTGGTGGAAACCATAAATCTAGTTTCTTCTCCTTCAGGAAATCACCCGAAAACAACCAGTAGAATGAGAAACAGAAAAGTAAGCTCTATTTTTAATAAAATTCAAGACTTTTTAAATCCAAAAACATAATACATTAGGATGAGCTGCCAAATGCATTGAGAGTCAAACGGAGGTATGGGAAGACACCCAGAGAGGAAATATTTAGCTGAAGATTTCAAAGCCATCAGAGCACAGGTCTCCATGGCTCATAGCACAACCTGAGAGAATGTGTAGCCTGGATCAAGGAAGAGCAGGAAAAGTGGGGGTAAACCAGCAATCGTTCATACACACCATCTTTTTAGAAAACTGTCAGGAAGGGAGGTAAGGCTGGGTAGAATACATTATGTAAATGCCGGCCTGCCAATCTCAGGTAGCTGGGAAGAAATAAAAGCTAAAAGAATTTACCCACCTAACACTGTGTCATAAGGAATTTTACTTGTATGGGAAATTTTTTACAAGCGTGGAAAATTCCCTAACCCCTCTTTCACATAAATCTCCTCTAATATACAGTACAGAAAGAACATGATTGGTTCCAGAATGAGAAAAGAAAAAACAAAAAGAAGTCATCAGATACACCTCACCAACATACCACCAGAAAATGTACATGTATGTGTCTGTCTCTGTGTGTCTGTATGTCTGTTCACGTGTTTGAGTCTGTGTGTGAGCGCGTGTGTGTGCATGTGTATGTCTATGTATGTGTGTAGTATAAAAGAGTCAGAAAGAAAAAAAGAGGAGATAACTGGGAAAACAAATGATAAAAAAATACAAGAAAACTTTTCATGCAGCAGATAAAAGTGAACTTTAAAACTTAATGAACTAATTACTCCTATAAATCAGGAGCTCACAGGGAAAATGCAAGAGTTCAAGCAAGAAAATCCTTATCAAAATGGTGGCTTATGTCTGCAATCCTAGCACTCCAGAAGGCCAAGGCCAAGGCCCAAGTGGGTTGCTTGAGTCCAGGAGTTGGAGACTAGCCTTGGCAACATAACAAAACCCTGTCTCTACAAAAAATACAAAAATTAGCTAGGTCTGGTCGTGCACACCTGTAGTCCAGCTACTTGAGAGGCTGAGGTAGAGGATTGCTAAAGCCCAGAAGGTCAAGGCTACAGTGAGCTGTGACCATGCCACTACCCTCCAGCCTGGACAATAGAGCAAGACCCTATCTCAAAAAAAAAAAAAAGAAAGAAAGAAAGAAAAGAAAATCCCAGTGACAATTTTGCAGAAATAGAAAAATCCATCCTAAAATGTATATGGAATCTCAAGGGACCCTGAATAACCAAAACAATCTTTAAAAGAAAAAAAAAGAGCAATTTGAATGTCTCACACTTCCTGGCTTCAAAACTTACAACAAAGTTATAGTAATAATGTCTCAGAAGAAGGAGCAGGTCAATAAATAAATAAATAAATACTATAGTAATCAAAACGGTGTGGTACTGGCACAAAGACAGACACATAAGCCAATAAGATAGACTAGAAAACCCAGAAATAAATCCTTGTATATATCATCAAATGATTTTAATAAATATTCTAAGACCATTCAATGGACAGTGTACAGTCTTTTCATCAAAAGCCACTGGGAAAACTGAATATCCACATGCAAAAGAATGGAATTAGACCCTTACCTTATAGTGTGTGAAAAATTAACTAAAAATGGGTCAAAGAGCTAAAACTCTGAGAAGAAAACATGGAAAAACATTATGACATCGGATTTGGCAATGATTTTTTGTGTATAACACCAAAAGCATGGGCAACAAAAGATAAATAAGTGGGACTACATCAGAATTTAAAACTTATGCACATCCAAGGACAAATATTTACAAGTCATATATCTAATAAGGGATTTACAAATCAGGAAAAAATATTTACAAATCTTCTATCTGATAAGGAATTCATATCCAGAATATATAAAGAACTTCTACAATTCAGCAACAAAGAAACAAACATCCAAGTAAAAAATAGATACTTAAATAAACTTTTCTCCACAGAAGATAAACAGCCAGTAAGTACATGAAAAGATATTCAACATCACTAGTCAACAGGGAATTACAAATCAAACCCACAAGATGTCACTCACATCCATTTGGATGGCTACTATCAGAGTAACAGAAAATAACAAGTGTTTGCAAGAATGAGGAGAAATTGGAACCCTTGTGTGCTGCTAGTGAAAATGTAAAATGATGAAACTTCTATGTAAAATAGCATGGTGAGTCCTCCAAAAGTTAAACACCAAATTATCATTTGATCCAATAATTTCACTCCTAGCTACATACTCAAAAAGCATAGTTGAAAGCAGGGACTCAAACAGATATTTGTATACCCATATTCATAGCATCATAATTCACAATAGCCAAAAGGAATCAACCTGTGTTCATTGATGGATGAATGGAGAAACAAAATAAAGTGTATATATTCAATGGAATGTTATTCAATCTTAAGAAGAAAAGAAATTCTGACATGCTACAACATGGATGAAGCTTGACGAAATTATGGTAAGTGAAATAAGCCAGTCACAAAAGGCCACATACTGTGTGATTCCACTTAAAGAGGTACTTAGAGACAGATAGCAGAATGGTGGTTTCCAGGGCTGCGGAGAACTAGAATGGGGCATTGTTCTTTAATGGGTGTGGAGTTTCCATTTAGGGAGATAAATTTCTGGAGATGATGGTAGTAATGGCTGCACAACAATGTGAATGTACTTAATGCCACTAAATTATACACTTAAAAAGCTTAAAATGGTAAAATTTTATATGATATATATTTTACCATGATAAAAGCGTGACAAGTTTTGCATGAAGGAAGTTCAATGAAATGCACTAATTTAATCAAAAGGATGATATGTTATAAGGCAGAGGAGTCTGTCAATGCCAAAGGCAGAGTTACTCGTGGTTCTGGGGAAATGAACCAAAAGGTGACTAGAACACTGGAGACAATCAAAAGATTCTGTTTCTCATCTCTGTCACTGTCTAGCATCTGCCTCTTTCTTGTCACTCACTGCAGTCTTCGTTTGTATTTCCTCTGTTAAAGAGAACAACCCCTGTCTTGAATCTCTTGGTCTCAGGGCTAAATGTGAGAAGGGACACGTTGCCCCACATTTGTCCAATCACTTGTGAAGGCAGAGACATACCATGTGAACCTGGATGCTCCCACTGTAATCACGTAAATGGTCTTGGGGTGGGGAACAGTGAAGCAGGGGCAAGGGATGAGAAGTTACCAGAGAAGGAAAAACCACTGTGGTGGCCAGATAGCTGCATGGATGTCTGTTACAAACCCGCACACATATCTAGCTTTCCATGCTTTTCCAAATTCCTCGTTTTCTCTTCACACCCTTGCTTTCACTGGCACCTACATTCTTCAAGGTTATTAGATTCTGTAAGTTCACCGGCCCACCCATTGATACCTTGAATAAACTGCTCTGTACTAGGGAGTAATTTACATGTCCTAAACCCCTTTCCCAAGGGCTGCATCCTACTCGGCAACTCGAAACAATCCATTTGGCTCTTAAGATAATACATAGTCCTTCTTGAGTGCTCTTATGAGCACTTTCATGAGACTTTCTGAATGTAATACTTTATTTCTCTATGCCATCAACAAATATTTTAGGGCAGAAACTTTTCTACATTCTACAAATTTAACTGCAAGGAAAAGGTGGCATTGGTAGGCAAGCTTAGGTAGATTGTGGTGCTTGACAAACGATTCACAGGATAATTACAGGGCTGGAAATTTATAAACTTAAAATTATATATGTGTATCATTATATGTAATTTTTACTAAAAATATCACTCATCATATTACATAAACCCCTTTACCATAGTGAAAGAATAAGACTTTAAAGTAGTAAAAACATGTGTTATTACATTAACTACCAAAAAAATGGTTTCCATAGAAAAAGTAACCAAAACAATACAAATTGCATAAAGAAAAGGGTTTGAGCAAATCAAAGCCAGATGATAAAAGCTGAATACTAAATAAAGAAAGAATGGCACACAGATGGTTCAAGAGAAGAACAGAATCAGCAAAACAAAATTCAAGAACAAAAATACCAAGCTTATACTGCTCCCAGATTCTCAGGAACACTCACTTATTAGAAAGATGTCTGTCCTGAATTGCAAGGCAGCCAACTGCTGATATAAACTCTGTGATTAAGAGTGTGGGAACTAGAGTCTCAGTGTGGGTTCAAATCTCACTTCTGCCTCTTAAGAAGCTACATAACATTGGGAAATAACTCAACGACCCTAAACTTATCTTTATGGACAATAATTATACTTTCCCCATTTGGTTGCTAGATGAATTAAGGGGCAATAAATTTAAAGAATTTGTTTTCCATTTAGTTAAGTACTAAACAATATTTTGATGCATATTAGCTGTATATTTGAAGATAATATTGAGTTAAAAATACAGAATGACATCTGTATTCTTAACTCAATATTATCTTCAAATATAATGTGATTCTCAGATCACATTGTTCCTGAAATGGCATTGTAGTGTTTTATCATCAAACTCCAGTTTTTACTCTAGATCGCTTTCCCCGAACAAAATGTATATCTTCAATGCATATGATCACAGCAGAACCTAGGGGATTGTGGATCAATTCTGCAAGATTTAATCCTGGTCAATAAGATTTGGTGAAAGTCAGGTGAATGCAACAAGGTGGCAGGGTGGTACAATGGTTAGTAACACATGCTCTGGAACCAGACCGCTAGGATTTGAGTCCAGGCTATACACCTACTATCATGTAATATATAGTCCACCTCATTTGTCGGTGTCTCTGTCTGTAATATTGCACTTAATCTGTAAGGCATTTAGAAGGATTATCTGGCCTTAAACATGTAAAGAACTTAGAACAATGCTGGGCACACTGTAGCCAAGCAGTCAATGTTAGCTGCTGCCACAAGTGACACATGGTGGCCAACAGCTGCTCTATTGGAGAGAAGACTGGGTCAGTGTTACAGATGAACCCCTTGACAATGCCACATGACGATTTTCCTTTCTCACAGGAACAGAGAGTCCATACTCTGTGATTATTAAGCAATTGTCATCAACATCTTGGTGCTCTTTTCCCAGGAAATAAACTGCCCCGAGGAAGTGAAAATGAAACATCTGGACTCCCCTGCTCAATGCCCCTTTGTTTAAAATTGGGATGGCTGGCTGCTTTCACATACCCCCGACATTAGAGAGGATTTATCCTTCTGTGTACTGGATAAAGGAAGAGGGTAGTGATCTGATGGCAAGGTATAACATATCTTTTCCAAAGAAGCAGTAAAAGGAGACACACCCAGACACACACACACAGACACAGACACACACACACACACTCTCCTCTGAAGCACTCACTTTGTCATGCCTTCAAATGCAGGTGCAGGAGAATCCTTCTATTTCAGCCCTTCAACCAATGGGCCACAAAGTTCAGGGTGCCAGAGTCCTTGAAAGAGCCCCACTTTCAACACAGGCGCTGAAGACCATGCAGTTAATACCTACTATTACTTAGCACAGTCTTGAAGTAAAGAACCTGTAGAAACCTTTTTTCACCTGTCTCTGTCTCTTGTATCTTGAAACTTCTGTATCATTGCAGAGTAAGACCTAGCCAAGAAAGTGAAAACATCTCTATCTGCGGAAATGCGAAAACTACTTGGATGCAGAAAACATGTTTTAGCCGCTGCCCAGCTTTAACCTTGTAACTTTGGGAACATCACTCAGCCTCTGAATCTGAAAACAGCTGCATGAGGGAGTCAGTTCTAAGTTGATAATAAAAGGATAAGTCCCCTACTTGGCCTTCTTCTCCTACCTAATAACTGATAGATTTGAAAGAACTCTGTCAAGGGGGAAGCTTAGAGTGCAGCTCTCTGTAGCATTTTGTGTGAGAAGAAATACCAGCTGTCCCTCTTTGCACAGGTCCTCCTCTGAGCGGAATCCCCATCGCCCTTGAAGATGGCAATGAACAAACAAAAGCTCTCATGGGAAAGGAGGGTTAGGCCTTGTGACTCTAACATTTTAACCCTGACTTCCAAATTCCTGCTTTCAATGTCTCATCTATTAAAGTCACCACTTCTGCACTGGCCTGACCTGGAGACATGGCTCTCACAATACAATTTTAACTTTCTTAAATTCCATTCAGTATAGCTGAAATATGTCCAAAACATTTAGAAATTGGTAACATCTAAGAGAAAACAGAATGAGAAAAAAAATGTCCTACTAAATAATCTGGTTGAGGTGGTATAGTTTACCCACCTTCATCCCTCTCTCCCTGTTTCCCAGCCTTCATCTGTATGGCAGAAGCATCTTAAACCTCTCCTTCCTGGGAGCATCCTCAGGCATATCTAAATATCCCTGCACAGACAAGACAGCAATACCCAGAGAAAAGCAAGAGCTCCCTCTCCCACATACTGATTTCCAGTTTTCTTTCTGAGGACCCACAACTTCCCTAGATTATGGCCCAGGAATTACTGTCTCCTTTACAGAGATGAAATTCCCACCGCAGGACCTTCCCTCTCTAACCAGGACAATTGTATCACAAACAAGTATTCACATGAAGGAAGGGGAAAAGAGGATGGATGGGCTTATAAGTGTAAGGTTCCTTCATTATGATATCAAACCCAATAATGCACTTTCCTCTTAGAGAATTTCTAGACAGTCTTCCCAAATGAGAAGGTTTCCAGAATTATCAAAAAACGTTTCTATATAGATCACAATGAAAAAGAGCATGTGGAAGGCGGGGGCTGTACAATGAAGACGGGTTTTGAGAAGCCCTCCAGGCAATCAAACCTCCACTAACAAGTCCATTTTGCTATCTTTCCTGTTATGTTTATTCCTCTCCAGCTGTGAGTATGAGAGGACGCACTGGGGAGAAACATACTTCGAGTACAAAGCAAAAGTAGGTGGAAAAAGATAGTAATAAATACGTGTTCAATGATTAATCAGGATTTGTGATTCCATTAGGAGATTAAAATTCCACAAATTCTCAGTCAAACTTTACTCACCATAACTTATTCCCTAACCAAAACAGGCTAGAGAAATGACAGTAGAATCTGGCAAGGGTACCTCTTTCTAAACTGTCCAAAGGTTAATGATCTCTTCAGTTTTGAAAATCAGGATTTATATTTACAAAGTCAAAAAGAAACTCCCACTCTGTACATGGCTTTTTTTTTTTTGCTCTAAGAATAACAAATTTACATGCAAAAGATAAAAATGCATCCATCCTAAAAGCATATGGTAACAGAAGTAGGTGGATTATTTTAATAATCTTATCATCTGTTTTCCCAGAAATGAGGAAGAGCCCTCAGATCTCCTTTCATTCTTAGTACTCAACAGGAACGTGAAAATTAGGCAACAATTTAAGGAAGGTATTTTCTTTTTTCTAATCCTCTTCTGCCCCCTACTGGTTACATATTTTTAAATAATATTTATTTTTATACTCTAAGTCCTAAGATGTACGTGCAGAATGTGCAGATTTGTTACATAGATATACATGTGCCATAGTTGTTTGCTGCATCCATCAACCCATCATCTACATTAGGTATTTCTCCTAATGCTATCTCTCCCCTTGCCCCCCATCCCCGACAGGCCCTGATGTGTGATGTTCCTCTCCCTGTGTCCATGTGTTCTAATTGTTCAACTTCCACTTATGAGTGAGAACATGCGGTGTTTGGTTTTCTGTTTCTGTATTAGTTTGCTAATAATGATGGTTTCCAGCTTCATCCACATCCCTGCAAAGGACATGAACTCATCCTTTTTTATGGCTGCATAATATTCCATGGTGTATATGTGCCACATTTTCTTTTTCCAGTCTATCATTGATGGGCATTTGGGTCGGTTCCAAGTCTTTGCTATTGTGAACAGTGCTGCAACAAACATACATGTGTATGTGTTTTTATAGTATAATGATTTATAATCCTTTGGGTATATATCCAGTAAGGGGATTGCTGGGTCAAATGGTATTTCTAGTTCTAGATCCTTGAGGAATGGCCACACTGTCTTCCACAATGTAAGGCAGGCCTCATGGTGACAAAATCCCTCAGCATTTGCATGTCTGTAAAGGATTTTATTTCTCCTTTGCTTATGAAGCTTAGTTTGGCCAGATATGAAATTCTGAGTTGAAAATTACTTTCTTTAAGAATGTTGAATTTGGCCCCACTCTCTTCTGGCTTGTAGGGTTTCTGCAGAGAGATCCACTGTTCGTCTGATGCGCTTCCCTTTATGGGTAACCCGACCTTTTTCTCTGGCTGCCCTTAACATTATTTCCTTCATTTCAACTTTGGTGAATCTCATGATTATGTGTCTTGGGGTTGCTCTTCTTGGTATCTTTGTGGTGTTCTCTGTATTTCCTGAATGTGAATGCTGGCCTGCCTTGCTAGGTGGGGAAGTTCTCCTGGATAATATCCTGGGTGTTTTCCAGTTTGCTTCCATTCTCCCCGTCACTTTCAGGTACACCAATCAAATGTAGGTTTGATCTTTTCATAGAGTCCCATATTTCTTAGAGGACCTGTTCATTCCTTTTCATTCTTTTTTCTCTAATCTTGTGTTCATACTTATTTCTGTGTGTTTTTTATCTCCATCAGGTCATTTATGTTCTTCACTAAACTGGTTATTCTAGTTAGTAATTCCTCTAACCTTTGTTCAAGGTTCTTAGCTTCCTTGCATTGGGTTAGAACATACTCCTTTAGCTTGGAGGTGTTTCTAATTACTCACCTTCTGAAGCCTACTTCTGTCAATTTGTCAAACTCATTCTCTGTTTGATTCCCTTGCTGGCAAGGAGTTGTAATCCTTTGGAGGAGAAGAGGAGTTCTGGATTTTGGAATTTTCAGCCTTTTTGCACTGGTTTCTCTCCATCTTTGTGGATTTTTCTACCTTTGGTCCTTGGTGCTGATGACCTTCAGATGGGTTTCAGAGTCAACATACTTTTTGTTGATATTGATGCTATTCCTTTTTGTTTGTTAGTTCTCCTTCTTATGGGCAGGCCCTTCTGTTGCAGGTCTGCAGGTGGTCCACTCCAGACCCTGTTTGCCTTGGTACAAGAGCAAACAAATTCAAAAACTAGCAGAAGGAAAGATATAACTAATAACAGAGCAGAACTGAAGGAGATAGAGACATGAAAAACCCTTCAAAAAAGAAATGAATCCAGGAGCTGGTTTTTTGAAAAGATCAACAAAATAGCCCGCTGGTCAGACTAATAAAGAAGAAAAGAAGAATCAAATAGATGCAATAAAAAAATGATAAAGGGGATATCACCACTGATCCCACAGTAATACAAACTACCATCAGAAAGTACTATAAACACCTCTACGAAATTAACTAGAAAAATCTAGAAGAAATGGATAAATTCCTGGACACTTACACCCTCCCAAGTCTAAAGCAGGAGGAAGACGAATCCCTGAATAGACAAATAACAAGGTCTGAAATTGAGGTAGTAATTAATATCCTACCAATCAAAAGAAGTCCAGGACCAGATGGATTCACAGCCGAATTCTACCAGAGATACAATGAGAAACTGGTACCATTCCTTCTAAAACTATTCCAAACAATACAAAAAGAGGGACTCTTCTCTAACTCATTTTATGAGCCCGGCATCATCCTGATACCAAAACCTGGAAAAGACACAACAAAAAAGGAAATTTCATACCAACAACCCTGATAAACACTGATGTAAAAATCCTCAATAAAATACTGGCAAACCAAATCCAGTAGCACATCAAAAAGCAGCACATCCACCGTGATCAAGTCAGCTTCATCCCTGGGATGCAAGCCTGTTTCAACACACGCAAGTCTATAAACGTAATCCATCAAAACAACAGAACCAATGAAAAAACACATGATTATCTCAATAGATGCAGAAAAGGCCCTTGATAAAATTTAATACCCCTTCATGCTAAAAACTCTCAATAAACTAGGTATTGATGGAATGTATCTCAAAATAACAAGAGCTATTTATGACAAAGCCATAGCCAATATCACACTGAATGGCAAAAACTGGAAGCATTCCCTTTGAAAACCGTCACAAGACAAGGATGCTCTCTCCTATTCAACATAGTATTGGAAGTTCTGGCCAGGGCAATCAGGCAAGAGAAAGAAATAAAGGATGCTCAAATAGAAGAGAGGAAATCAAATTGTCTCTGTTTGCAGATAATATGATTGTATATTTAGAAAACCCCATCATCTCAGCCCAGAATCTCCTTAAGCTAATAAGCAACTTCAGCAAACTCTCAGGATACAAAATCAATGTGCAAAAGTTACAAGCATTCCTATACACCAATAATAGACAAACAGAGAGTCAAATCATGAGTGAACTCCTATTTAGAATTACTACAAAGATAATAAAATACCTAGGAATACAATTTAAAAGGGATGTGAAAGACCTCTTCAAAGAGAACTACAAACCACTGCTCAAGGAAATAAGAGAAGACACAAACAAATAGAAAACATTCCATGCTCATGGATAGGAAGAAGCAATATTGTGAAAATGGCCATACTGCCCAAAGTAACCTACAGATTCAATGCTATCCCCATCAATCTACTATTGACTTTCTTCACAGAATTAGAAAAAACTACCTTAAATTTCATATGGAACCAAAAAAAAGCCCACATAGCTAAGACAATCCTAAGCAAAAAGAACAAAGCTGGAGGCATCACACCACCTGACTTCAAACTGTACTACAAGGCTATAGTAACTAAAACAGCGTAGTACTGGTACCAAAAAAGAGACATAGACCAATGGAACAGAACAGAGGACTCAGAAGTAACACACATCTACAACGATCTACAACCACACATCTACAACCATCTGATCTTTGACAAACATGACAAAAACAAGCAACGGGGAAAGAATTCCCTATTTAATAAATGAGATTGGGAAAACTGGCTAGCCATATACAGAAAACTGAAACTGGACCCCTTTCTTATACTTAATACAAAAATTAACTCAAGATGGATTAAAGACTTAAACGTAAGACCTAAAACCATAAAAATTCTAGAAAACCTAGGCAATGCCATTCTAGGCATGGACAAAGACTTCATACATAAAACGCCAAAAGCAATGGCAACAAAAGCTCAAAATTGATAAATAGGATCTAATTAAACTAAAGAAATTCTGCACAGCAAAAGAAACTATCATCAGAGTAAACAGGCAACCCACAGAATGGGAGAAAATGTTTGTAATCTATCCATCTGACAAAGGGCTAATATCCAGAATCTACAAAAAACTTAAACAAATTTACAAGAAGAAAACAACCCCATCAAAAAGTGGGCAAAAGATATGAAGAGACATTTCTCAAGACATTTATGTAGACAACAAACATATGAAAAAAACCTCATCATCACTGGTCATTAGAGAAATGTAAATCAAAACTATAATGAGATAGCATCCCACACCAGTTAGAATTGCAATCATTAAAAAGTCAGGAAACAAAAGAGGCTGGAGAGGATGTGGAGAAATAGGAGTGCTTTTACACTGCTGATGGGAGTGTAAATTAGTTTGACCATTCTGGAAGACAATGTGGCAATTCAAGGATCAGAACCAGAAATACCATTTGACCCAGCAATCCCATTACTGGATATATGCACAAAGGATTATAAATTTTTCTATTATAAAGACACATGCACACGTATGTTCATTGTGGCACTGTTTACAATAGCAAAGACCTGGAACCAACCCAAATGTCCATCAATGATAGACTGGATAAAGAAAATGTGGCACATATACACCATGGAGTACTATGCAGCCATAAAAAAAGATAAGTTCACATCCTTTGCAGGGACATGGATGAAGCTGGAAACCATCATTCTGAGCAAACTGACACAAGAACAGAAATCAAACACCACATATTCTCACTCATAAGTGGGAGTTGAACAATTAGAACACATGGACACAGGGAGAGAAACATCACACACTAGAGACTGTTCAGGGAGTGGGGGACTAGGGGAGGGATAGCATTAGGAGAAATACCTAATGTTGACGATGGGTTGATGGATGCCAAAAACCACCATGGCATGTGTATACCTCTGTAACAAACATGCACGTTCTGCACAGGTACCCCAGAACTTAAAGTATAATTTTTTAAAAACTGAAATAATATTAAGCATCTTCTATAATCACAATGAAATAAAACTGAAATTAATAACAACATGAATTTTGGAAACTATACAAACTCATGGAACTTAAACAACATATTCCTGAATGACCAGTGGGTCAATGAAGAAATTAAGAAAGAAATTGAAAAAAAATTTTCAAATAAGTGATAGAAATACAACATACCAAAAGCTATAGGATACAGAGACAGTCACACTAAGAGGAAAGTTTATAGCTATAAGTGCCTGTAGCAAGAAAGTAGGAAAACTACAAGTAACTTAATGATACATCTTAAAGAACTAGAAAGACAGAAGCAAACCAAACCCAAAATTAGTAGAAGAAAAAAATCATAAGAGTAGGAATAAATGAAATTGAAATGAAGAAAGCAATAAAAAAGATCAATGAAATAAAAAATTGATTTTTTGAAAAGATTACCAAAATTGAAAAACCTTTAGCCAGACTAAATAATACAAAAAGAAAGAGAAGAACCAAATAAATAAAATCAGAGATGAAAAAGGAGATATTACAACTGATAGCACAGAAATTCAAAGGATTATTAGTGGCCATTATGAATAACTATATGCCAATAAATGGAAAATCTAGAAGAAATGGATAAATTCCTAAACACAAACAACCTACCAAGATTGAACCATGAAGAAATTCAAAAGCTGAATAGACCAATAACAAGTAATGAGAGTGAAGTCATAGCAAAGTCTCCCAGGAAACAAAAGCTGGGACCCAATGGTTTAACTGCTGAATTCTACCAAACATTTAAAGAACTAAATACCAATTCTACTTAAACTATTTCATAAAATAGAAGAGAAGGAAATACTTCCAAACCCATTCTACAAGACCAGTATTACCATGATACCAAAACCAGACAAAGGCATGTCGAAAAAGGAAAACTACGGGCCAATATCTCTGAATTCTAATGCAAAAATCCTCAACAAAATACTAGCAAACCAAATTTAACAATGCATTAAAAAGATCATTCATCATGACCACATGGATTTATCCCAGGGATGCAAGGATGGCTCAATGTATGCAAATTCATCAACGTGATACATTATATCAACAGAAAGAAGGACAAAAACAATATATATTAGTCCCTTTTCATGCTGCTGGTAAAGACATATCTGAGACTGGGAATAAAAAGAGATTTAATTGGACTTAGAGTTCCACATGTCTGGGGAGGCCTCAGAATCATGGGGGGAGGCAAAAGGCACTTATTATCTTAAGTCTTATTTAAGACTTATTTACTATCTTAAGACTTATTTACTAACTTAAGTCTTATTTAAGACTTATTTACTATCATGAGAATAGCACGGGAAAAATCCTACCCCTATGATTCAATTACCTCTCCCAGGTCCCACCCACAACATGTGGGAATTCTGGGAGATACAATTTAATTTGAGATTTGGTGGGGACACAGCCAAACCATATCACCATATGATCATTTCAACTGACACTAATAAAATAAAATAAAATAAAACTGGTAAGATTGAACACCCCTTCATGATTAAAAAACCCTTTAAAAACTGGGTACAGAATAGTCATACCGGAACATAATAAAAGGCATATATGACAAACCTGCAGCTAGTATTACACTTAATGGGGAAAAAATGAAAACCTTTCCGCTAAGATCTGTAACACGACAAGGATGCCCACTTTTACCACTGTTATTCAATACAGTACTGGAAGTTCTAGCCAGAGCAATCAGATGTGAAAAAGAAATAAAGGGCATTCAAATTAGAAAGGAAGATGTCAAATTTTCCTTGTTTGCAGATAATATGATCTCGCACTTGGAAAACTGTAGAGACTCCACCAAACAACTATTAGAACTGAAAAACAAATTCAGTCAAGTTGCAGGATACAAAATCAACATACAGAAGTCTGTAGCATTTCTATATGCCAACAGCAAACAATGTGAAAAAGAAATCAAGAAAGTAATCCCATTTACAATAGCTACAGATAAAATTAAATACCTGGGAATTAACCAAAAAAGTAAAAGATCTCTATGATTAAAATTATAAAACACTGATGAAAGAAATTGAAGACACAAAAAAATGGAAAGATACTCCATGTTCACAAACTGGAAGAATCAATACTGTTAAAATATCCATGCTACCCAAAACAATCTATAGGTTCAATGCAATCTCTATCAAAATGGCAATGATATTCTTCACCGAAGAGAAACAAACAATTCTAAAATGTATATAGAATCACAAAATACCCAGAATAGCAAAAACTATACCAAGAAAAAAAAAATAAAATTGGAGGAATCACATTACCTGGCTTCAAATTATACTGCAAAGCTATAGTAACCAAAACAATATTTTACTATCATAAAAACAGTCACACAATGGAACAGAATAGATAACCTAGAAATAAATGCATACATCTATAGTTAACACATTTTCAACAAAGGTGCCAAAAACATACATTGGGGAAATGACGATCTCTTCAATAAATAAAGGTGGGAAAACTGGATATCCATATGCAGAAGAATGAAACTAGACCCTGTCTCTCACCATACACAAAAATCAAATAAAAATGGATTAGACCTAAATCTAAGACCTCAAACTATAAAACCACTGCCACAGCAAAGGAAACAACAAAATAAAGAGAAAAATCACAGAATGGGAGGAAATATTTGCAAACTACTCATCTGACAAAAGATTAATAACCATAATATAAAAATTAAAAATGGGAAAAACATCTGAATACACATTTCTCAATAGAATACATACAAATGGCAAATGGGCATATGAAAAAGTTTTCAACATTATTGATCATCAGAGAAATGCAAATCAAAACTACAATGCAACATCACCTCATCCCAGTCAAAATGGCTGTTATCCAAGAGACAGGCAATTATAAATGCTGGCAAGGATGTAGAGAAAAGGAAACTCTCATATATTGTTGGTGGGAATGTAAATTAGTACAACCACTATGGTGAATAGTTTCGAGGTTCCTCAAAAAACTAAAAATAGAGCTACCATATATCTGCACTCCCATGTTTGTTGCAGTACTGTTCACAATAGCCAAGATTTGGAAGCAACCAAGTGTCCATTAACAGATGAATGAATAAAGAAAAGTGATACATATACAAAATGTAGCACTATTCAGCCATAAAAAAGAACGAGATCCTGTCACTTGCCACATGGATGGAACTGGGGATTGTTGTGTTAAGTGAACTAAATCAGTCACAAAAAGACAAACTTTGCATGTTATCACTTATTTGTGGGAGCTAAAAATTAAAACAATTGAACTTACAGAGATAGAGAGTAGAAGAATTGTTACCAGAGGCTGGGGAGGGAAGTTAGAGGGATAGATGGGGAGTGGGGATGGTTAATGGGTCCAAAAAAATAGAAAGAATAAGACCTAGTATTTGATAGCACAACAAGGTGACTAGAATCAATGATAATTTAATTGTACATTTTAAAAACAAAAAGAATATAATTGGATTGTTTTTAACCCAAAGGACAAATGCTTCCAGTAATGAATATCCCATTTACCCTGATGTGATTACTATACATTGCATGCCTGTATCAAAATATCTCATGTACCCCATAAATGTATACGCCTACTATGTACCCGCAATCATTTAAAAAAATTTAAAAAGAAGGTAAAGGAAAAAGAGGATTCAAGAAGAAGAGTGGTCAACAGTGCCAAATGCTAAAATGTCAAGAAAACGAGCAAGGACCTTGTCCATTAAATGGAGAATAAGAGAGACAATCACTAGATTTAGAGTAGCTTCTGCAAGGTAAGTCCAGGTTTTAGTGGTCTGAGGAATGAAAGGTGAAGAAATGTAGGTAATAAATATAAAAATCTCTATCAAGAAGTTTAGCTATGAAAGGAGACAAAACAGGCTCAAAGCTGAGAAAGATGCAGAATTTTTAATTGGGAAAGCTTCAGAATGTTTTTTTCAATTCTGCTAGAGAGAAGTCAATTACTCTCTTTTCATAATATCTCATTTCATCATTATAATACTCTGAAACTATATTTAATAATTCACAACTACTATGTTAATTACTGACATTAGTTAAAACTAAAAACAATAGAAACCTTATTCCTGCAGACTTGGGCAAGGGGAGCAAGAAATTAGATAATTTAATAAGAATACACAGAGCAGCATTTGCTCATAATTGCATGAATGAGGTTGACTATTTATTCGGCACTTTAAACACAGGGCTGAAATATCTATGGGGTTTGAAACTCAGCTGAAATTCTGCACTAATCTCTGTAATTGAAATTTAACAAATCACCCACTGGTCATGCGTAGAACTATTTCTTATTTTCCTCTCATTTGCATTTCTTTCTTTCCACTATTTTCTTTCTTTACTTCTTCTGCCATTTCTTTATCTTTTATTTATTGATGTGGGAAAGTTGTTCACTGCTGGTACCTCAAATTCTACTATTCAGTTAAACATTCCTGAACACGTGCAGCATTAAAGGTAATAGATTTTGTGAAAGATAGAGCATTGTATTTGTCTTTGTAATTACAATCTAAACAAATTAACTGAGTCTTTAGAGAATATCAGACAATGAGATTTAAAAATAAATAATATTCCCTTCATTAAATAAACTAAATTTTTTTGGCATTTGCCATATTGAGTATCTGCTATATGAGGAACTCTGTGTAGACAGTGAAGATTAAAAACTAAGCAAGATATAATCCCTGCCCTCCAGCAATGTGCTTCTCATTGCATTGATATGCAGAGTAGAGAAAAGATAAAGGGAAACGGGGCAATATTAGAGGTGAAAACAGGAGTCTCAGAAGCTACCAAGAGAAATGTAAACCTAGTTTGGATTTCCTAATAATAGAAAAAATCCTTTCCCATGTGCTTCTTTATAGTAAAAAAGAAAAATAAAATCCTTCAAACCACAAGTTTTTTTACTTTCCAATTTGCCATATAATCTTTTTTTTTAAGTAGCAAGTAAAAATGTATTAAGACAAATGCACATAGTAAAATAGATAAAGAAAATTTTTCCTAAAGACTCTCCTTTGTTTTACACTTTTGACACGCCAGAGATAAGGGAATTATTTTTTTTCCATTTAATAAGCATTTATTATTTTAAAATATATATATAATTTTTTTATTGCATTTTAGGTTTTGGGGTACATATGAAGAACATGCAAGATTGTTGCATAGGTGCACACGTGGCAGTGTGATTTGCTGCCTTCCTCCCCATCACCTATATCTGGCATTTCTCCCCATGTTATCTCTCCCCACCTCCCCACCCCACGCTGTCCCTCCCCTATTTCCCCCCAACAGACCCCAGTGTGTAGTGCTCCCCTCCCTGTGTCCATGTGTTCTCATTGTTCAACACCCGCCTATGAGTGAGAACATGCGGTGTTTGATTTTGTGTTCCTGTGTCAGTTTGCTGAGAATGATGGCTTCCAGGTTCATCCATGTCCCTACAAAGGACGCAAACTCATCGTTCTTGATGGCTGCATAATATTCCATGGTGTATATGTGCCACATTTTCCCTGTCCAGTCTATATTCCTAAGTAATTTACCCTGTTTCTCAATATCTGTCAACAAATTCCTAAGAAAACAAAATGTATGAATTAAAGATTTAAACATAAGACCTAACACCATAAAAACCCTAGAAGAAAACCTAGGCAAAACCATTCAAGACACAGGCATAGGCAAGGACTTCATGACTGAAACACCAAAAGCATTGGCAACAAAAGCCAAAATGGACAAATGGGATCTAATTAAACTACAGAGCTTCTGCACAGCAAAAGAAACAATCATTAGAGTGAACTGGCAACCAACAGAATGGGAAAAAATTTTTGCAATCTACCCATCTGACAAAGGGCTAATATCCAAAATCTGCAAAGAACTAAAACAGATTTACAAGAAAAAAACAAACAAACCCATTCAAAAGTGGGCAAAGGACATGAACAGACACTTTTCAAAAGAAGACATATATGAGGCCAACAAACATATGAAAAAATGCTCATCAACACTGGTCATTAGAGAAATGCAAATTAAAACCACACTGAGATACCATCTCATGCCAATTAGAATGGCAGTCATTAAAAAATCTGGAGAAAACAGATGCTGGAGAGGATATGAAGAAATAGAAACACTTTTACACTGTTGGTAGTGTAAATTAGTTCAACCATTGTGGAAAACAGGCGATTTCTTAAGGACCTAGAAATAGAAATACCATTTGACCCAGCAATTCCATTACTGGGTATACATCCAAAGGATTATAAATTTTTCTATTATAAAGACACATGCACATGTATGTTCATTGTGGCACTGTTTACAAGACCTGGAACCAACCCAAATGCCCACCAATGATAGACTGGACAAGGAAAATTGGGCACATATACACCATGGAATACTATGCAGCCATAAAAAACGATGAGTTTGTGTCCTTTGTAGGGACTTGGATGAATCTGGAAACCATCATTCTCAGCAAACTGACACAAGAACAGAAAATCAAACACTGCTTGTTCTCACTCATAGGTGAGTGTTGAACAATGAGAACACATGGACACAGGGAGGGGAGCATCACACACTGGGGTCTGTTGGGGGGGACTAAGGGAGGGACAGCAGGGGGTAGGGAGTTGGGGAGGGATAACATGGGGAGAAATGCCAAATGTAGGTGATGGGGGGATGGAGGCGGCAAACCACATTGCCATGTATGTACCTATGCAACAATCCTGCATGTTTTGCACATGTACCCCAGAACCTAAAGTGCAATAAAATATATATTTAAAAAAAAAAAAGAAAAACTGTGTGGTAACTTGCAGGGGATGTGGGAGGAATGAAAACTAGAAAATCGGAGACCTCAGGAAGAAAAGTAGCTGTCCATTTTCACTGGTTTGGGATGCAAGACCTTTAGTGTATCACTTTATTATTATAACAGTATTATTATTTCTAAATTACATAATCTAAAGCCGACAGAGTACACTGGGTACCTCAGTCAGATAGCATTTATTAGATAGATAGATAGATAGATAGATAGATAGATAGATAGATAGATAGATAGATAGAGTCTATGGTATAGGGTAGAAATTCTAAAGATGTGAACTTAAGATGTGGACTGTGAATCAAGACCAACACCAATAAAGAAAATAGTTCACAATGCAAGGCAACATAATTAAATGGTAACTTGTATAGTACAGATCCTAAATCAGGAATGGCAGAGTCCCCACTCAAATGCCACCATCTGGCTTTGCCTCATCCATGCAGACATCCACAGCTAATTCTAGCTCTTATTCCCACCAGGTTCAGAAGTGGCCTCCAAAACTCTGGCAGAACCCCCCAAGGCAGTTATTTCAAACTGATTTCAGCTGGTACTCAAGAGGAAATCAACTTGGCATCCTAACTATAAGAGTTTATTTAGAAACACACACACACAATGAGTAAGTCAGCCTGGAATGGATGGCAATTCCAGTTCTCCTACCTGTGACTGCGGGCAGGTGTGCCAGGAGCAGCGGTTAAGTGTGGGGGCTTAGCCACCAGCACTGGCTAGGAACAGGACTGTAAGCAGGAACTGGGAAAGCCATCAACCTGCCAGAATTCAGACTCAAGGAAATTCAAGCCACAAACAGTTATGGAGTGCCTGCTTCATGCCACAGAGAAGTTTCAATGTTGCTCTTAAGAAGTTGTAGAGGGAGGAGAAAATAGAAGTTTTAGAACTGGTGCAAGGCACTTCATCTCCCTTATTTTTAGTAAAATTGGGGAGCTATGTTCATTTCCTAAGACTGCTATAACAAAGTACCACAAACTGGGTGGCTTAAAACATCAGAAATTTATTGTCTCACAGTTCTGAAGGCTAGGTCTGAATCAAGATGTCTGTAGTGCCATGTTTCCTCTGAAACCTGTAGGGGAACCCTTCTTTCCCTTTTCCCAGCTTTTGGTGGCTTGGAGGCAAACTTAGGCATTCCTTGGCTTGCAGCTGCATAACTCCAACCCCTGCCTTCATCATCACATGCTATTCTCCCTCTATGCCTCTGTCTCCAGATGGCCATCTTCTTATGATCTTATAAGGACACCAGTCATATTGGATTAGGGGCTCACTCCTACTCCAGTAAGACCTCATATTAACTAATTACATGTGCAATGACATTATTTTCAAATAGGGTCACATTCCAAGGTACTAGGGGTTGGAACTTCAACATACCTTTTTGGAGAGGACACAATTCAACCCATAACACAAGCAAAATTTTTAAAACTCTCAACCTTTACCATTTTCAACACTCAGTACAAGAAAACAAAAATAGTAATGGATAAGTTACCATTTTAAGAAGTGTCAGCCACTAATGATCATCAGCTTCTACTAACCAACTTCAGGGACCATTTAGTCACTACTTTCTGATTCAGAGATGCTCTATTTGGTTCTTCTTAATACTGAGCCAAACTCTACCCACTTGGAATGATTCTGCAACTTGAGCTTGCTCACAGTAGTCTTTCGGATATTTGAAGACAAGCGTTAAGAGTCTGAGTTGTCTCTTCCACCAGCTGAGCCTCTGCATACCGTTTGATCTTTCATCCTGACACCATTACAGCTGCTCTGCCCCATGTGGACTCCAGTTGGTCTACTTTCCTAAATCGTGACATTAGTAACTGGACATAAAACCCTGAAACATTCAGAACTAATACCCTCCTTCATTCGCAAACTGGAAGCATTTGCTCTCTTGTCACTGACTCATACTTTTCTTAACCATCAAGTCTCTCTCATGGGTGCTGCAATTTACTTTCTCTCTCATCCTGAACTCATGCAGTTGTCTGACCTTTTAGATAATTGGAATAACATAAAAGGGAATAAAATCCAACTACCAATCAGAGTGGAGAATCATCCAAAGTTCTTTCATCACCCTTTTACCCTAAGGATGTGACCTGACAGTAGACGGGCAGAAGACAGAAAGTTTTGGCCCATAGCTTCCATGAAACAAAATACAGCTTAAGGCAAAAAGGGAGACCTGGGACTTGCTGATTACTGAAACACGGTAACTGACAGGAAAAGTGGAAAACGTGGGAATTTCAGAATGGAGAACAGATAAAATATGGGACTTTTGCAGGGAAGAAGACGGAGATAGCCTCTGCTAGCACAGGACGCTGTCAAAGCCTGGGCAGTAAGGCCTCATGTTCCTGTACAGGCTGACAGGGCAATGTAACTAGATCAGAGGGCACAATATTCCTGTATCTGAATCTCTATAATTTGGATTTCTCACTAGTGATTTTGAATAAATTGTTACCTTCTTCATGGTCCCATTTGTGAATTCACTTTGGTAGAAATGATGGCACAGGCATATATGCCATGGAATACTATGCAGCCATTAAAAAGGATGATTTCATGTCCTTTGCAGGGACATGGACAAAGCTGGAAACCATCATTCTCAGCAAACTGACACAAGAACAGAAAACCAAACACTGCATGTTCTCATTCATAAGTGGGTGTTGAACAATGAGAACATGGACACTGGGAGGGGAACATCACACACTGGGGTCTGTTGAGGGGTGGGGAACTAGGGGAGGGATAGCAGGGGGTAGGGAGATTGGGGAGGGATACCCAAATTAGGTATTAGGTATTAGGAGAAATACCTAATATAGGTGACGGGGGGATGGAGGCAGCAAACCACCATAGCATGTGTATATGTAACAATCCTGCAAGATCTGCACATGTACCCCAGAACTTAAAGTATAATAAAAAAAATTTTTTTTTTAACGTGGGTGGCACAGGCAGTAGTAGGAAGGAGAGGAGAATCCATCCCCAAGCCGAGTACCACCTGTGGCCCATTGTGAATATTAGAGTAACATCAGTACAGGCTACAGGGCATCAAAGAGACCCACCATTCAGCAGCAGCTCAGCTAGTGAATAGAATTCCCTTCCATCCTACCCAAAGTTACACATATACAGCTAACACCTAAACTGTATCCACCAGTGTATGCATATATATAATCATAACCATGATTTATTAAGCACCTAATATGTACTAGATACTGCAAAACCTGCCCAAGATCATGCTCTTGGTGAAGGTGTTGGGGTTTCTGAAGAAACACAATAAATCCTTCCTCCCCATCTGGTATACGAAAGGCAACAAATGAAGGAATCAAAATATTCACTTTATTACTGATAAAAGCTAAATGGGGGGTGGGGGGAGGGAGCACAACCTGGTGTGAGTATCCAATGGATGTTCCCACTGTAGCTCATTCTTGGCCAGAATTCCTCAACCTTTGCAGGCAGCTCTGGGCCTAGACAAGACCTAGGTCAGCAGAGGGGAACTGGGGATGATGTCAGCGTAGAACCCAAGCGGGAGATGAGCCAGCCATTGCCTTTTCATTCTTCCTAACTTGACAATGCAGAAAACCACTTTGTCTCCTTTTGGATGGAGCGAGTGAAGGGAGAGACTCTAAGAAAATTTAGGGGAAAATTCTACCTCAATACACCAGAGAATAAAACTCTCTCCCTTCTAACAAGACTCAGGCCAGGCCTGCCTGGTACCAAAGCCCATGCTCTTACCCATCAGTATCTATAAGTGAATGTGTCTCGTGCACTATTGGCAGGGAGGGCTATCAGGAGTCAATTTTGCTTGAAGATTTCGGAGAAATAACAGAGAGAGAGATTGAGATTGAGATTCTGTCATAAAGAAGAGAGATTAGGAGGACACTATAGTATCTGTACCCCATGACACATGGTACAGCCTCCTGATCTTAGGTCTGAGAGAGAGAAGTGGGGGGGCAGGAAGAAATTAAAAGAACAGTTTTCATTTAAAAACATTAAAAATCCTCAGAACAGACTGCAGCCCCAGCTGATGCCTTGATTACAGCTGCAGGAGATCCTAAACAGGGAGCCCAACTGTGTGCCCAGTCTATATCTGAGAAACTGTGAGATAAAAAATGTGTGTTATTTTCTTTTCTTACTTTCTTTCCTTTTCTGACGGAGTTTTGCTCTTGTTGCCCAAACTGGAGCCCAATGGTGCAATCTTGGCTCACTGCAACCTCCACCTCCCAGGAGATTCTTTCTTTTTTTTTTTTTTTTTTTTTTTTTGAATACTGTAAGCCCTGAGACACAAGCAGCCCTATTAAGAATACAAAAATATACACTATAGCACAGAGGCAGGGAGAGAAAAACTCCTCACTTCATTGTGGAACTCAGTGTGGCTTTGGAGCAATGAGGCCTCCAGAGAACACAGCTCATCTTTGGCACAGAGTTGGAAATGGCAGATCAGAGGGAGTACTGGGCACCAGGGCTAATGCTCATGTGTTTATAGGCTCCTTGATGGCAGAAAAGATGGCAACACCAAGTGTACCAGTTAGAAATATTAGCTGCATACCCCAGAATTAATTTTTTCACTTATTTTCTTGTTATTAGTTTCCTATTGCTGTGTAACAAATTAGCACAAACTTAATGATTAAAACAACTTACATTAATCCCAGCACTTTGGGAGGCCGAGGTGGGTGGATCACCTGAGGTCGGAAGTTGAAGACCAGCATGACCAAGATGGAGAAACGCCATCTCTACTAAAAACACAAAATTAGCTGGGCCTGGTGCCGCATCCTTGTAATCCCAGCTACTTGGGAGGCTGAGGCAGGAGAATTGCTTGAACCCAGGAGACGGAGGTAGACGTGGGCCGAGATCACACCACTGCACTCCAGCCTGGGCAACAAGAGCAAAACTCTGTCTCAAAAAAAAAAAGAAGAAGAAGAAGAAAGAAAAGAAAAGAACACACACTTTTTATCTCACGGTTTCTCTGAGTCATAGACTGGGCACACAGTTGGGCTCCCTGTTTAAGGTCTCCTGCAGCTGTAATCAAGGCATCAGCTGAGGCTGCAGTCTGCTCTGAGGCTTAACGAGAGAAGACTCCACTTTTGTGGGCAGAACTCACTTCTTTACAGCTGTAGGTATTTCAGTTTCTTGCTGGCTGTCAATTGGAGGCTGCTGTCAGCTCCTAAAAGCTTCTCTTACTTTCTTGCCCGATATTGGCAGCTCACTTCTTCAAAGCCAGAAAAGCAGGGAGAGACTCCACCAAGAGGGTCACTGCAATCTAATGCACATTCTGTCACCTTTGCCATGTTCTGTTGGCCAGAGGCAAGTCACGGGCCTCACACACACTCAAGGGAGGGGATCCACAGTGGCCTGAGCATCAGTAGGAAGTGGTCATGGGGCCTACCCTAGAGCCTGCCCACCACCACAACTGGTTTAAACAAGGTAGATGTTCTCTAACTTGCAGAAGAAATCCGAAGGTAGGTGGTTCAGAGTGGTTCCATAGTCATCAGGGACCCCAGCTCCTTCAGGCTCTCCAGCCTCCTGTCCTGAGGGTTTGGCCTTCCCCATAAAAGACTGAAAAATTTATGGACCCCAGAACTTAAAGTATAATTTAAAAAAAATTGAACTGATAGAGCTTTAGCCAATCATCCACAATCCAGGCAGCAGGTTGAAGAAAAGGCACTACTATAAAGACACATGCACACATATGTTCATTGCAGCCCTGTTTACAATAGCAAAGACCTGGAACCAACCCAAATGCCCATCAATGATAGACTGGACAAAGAAAATGTGGCACATATACACCATGGAATACTACGCAGCCATAAAAAACAATGAATTCATGTCCTTTGTAGGGACTTGGATGAATCTGGAAACCATCATTCTCAGCAAACTAACACAAGAACAGAAAACCAAACACCACATGTTCTCACTCATAGGCGGGTGTTGAACAATGAGAACATGTGGACTCAGGGAGAGGAGCATCACACACTGGGGGCAGTGGGTGGAGGGGTAGGGGAGGGACAGTGGTGGGTGGGAAGGGTGGGGAGAGATAACATGGGGAGAAATGCAGGATATAGTATGCACCTATGCAACAACCCTGCATGACCTGCACATGTACCCCAGAACCTAAAGTAAAATTTAAAAAAAAGAAACAAGGCACCTACTCCCTTCCTTTTAAGGATACTTCTCACAAGTATCACTAATATCTTTAGCCTACATCCCACTGACCAGAACTTGGTCTGGGACACTACCTTACTGCAAAGGCAGCTGGGAAATGAGCTCCTCCTGAAACTAAGGAGAAGGAGAAGAAGGGGTTGAATAGGAGGAAGAAAGTGGCAGTCTCTGCTACACTGAACATCAACAAAGTGGGCCAGATAGGAGAGAAAGAACAAAGCAAATCCCAGGTGACAGCTCTTGGGATCCTTTGTGAGAGAATGAAACAGTCCTGGAGGCCCCCGGGAATCACTGGGAAGGACTGTCTGGGAAGCTGGAGGCCCTATTAGATGGCATGGATGATGCTATTTCCAAGATCCCTTTTAATACCCAGGCCACTGAGGCCTGGAAAACTCACTAAATAATCCAGTGGTTCTCAGATTAAAATAATCATCAGAATCACCTCTTTGTCTAACAATTCAGATCCAGAACCTGATTCTGGATATGCTGAATTAGGATTTCTTAAAGTAAGGCCAGAAATTTTTGTCAAACCAAGCTCTTAAGAGAATCTGATGTCTATCAAGTTTGGAAACTACCATTATAGATATTTTCAAAAAAAATTATGTCATCTTTCCCCAGCCTTCAAGCTAAGTTTCCTAGACTTGGGATATAAACTTATTTGTTAATCTAAATATCTGTCCAGTGATTCCAATGACTCTATTCTTGTATAAGAGTGTATTAACAATCATATTAAACATTTGGCATTATGAGGTGATCTAGAAGGGCCCAGCATCACTTAGCTAGAGGGTTTTCAAACTTGGAACTTTTTTATATTTTGGGCCAAATAATTCTTTGTTGTAAGGAGCTGTCTGGTGCTTTGTAGGATGTTTAGCAGCATCCCTGGCCTCCATTCCCTAGATGACAATAGCACTATCTCGAATTATGTTAACCAAATAAACTATGTCCAGACATTAGCAAATGGTACCCGAAGGCAAAATCACTTCCAGTTGAGAACCCCCAATTATGAAATGTTATCTTTAGTATTTCACAGAAGCCCAGAAAATTCATGGCAACAGAAGTATTAAGTAACACTGAGTGGGAATTAAGAAAATGCACATGAAATCTTATGGTCTGGATGCGACGAGTATATATATATCCATTTTCCTGTGTATATAAAAACTATGTGTTCTGTATACTTCTATATAATTTCCAGAAGTTAAGTGAGTGCTTACCTGACATTATTTTTTTTATTTGTGTATTACATACCTCTCCACTGAGGGGGCTAGGTAAAGGAGGCTGGTGATAAAATTTCTTCAACTTCATTTATGTCAACCCCTTGCAACACAATAATACCTAATCTCAGCTAGCCACAGACATCCTGTTTCTCATAAGTAAGCTTAAATAAGGGAGATGTGCTATAGATATGCTTTATGCTAAAATATAAAGAACACATAATAAATAGATGGGAATTTAAACTTTTATTAACAAATCATGATTTTCTATTGAATACATAATAAAGTACAATTAATAATAACATAACATTCCAACATTAAAAATTAAAACTTTCAGAATCTCGATCAATATATAAAGCTTTAGTTCCTGGAAAAATAATATTTCAACAGTATTCTTCTCATATGCAAAACAGCTTCCCAAAATAGATTTGTGAATGAAATTTTATAAAGCTTCCTGTGTACAAAAGAGATTGACTCCACATCAACTGACCCCTACTGAAAATCAAAACCATAAAGGCTTGAAGGACCAGAATTGAGCAACACTCTGTTATCAAAAGATAAAGTCTTAAAGATCTACAAATGGAACATGGAACTGCCTTCTCCCACCAATTCAACACACTGGGCAAAAGTGGTAAATCTTGGCCTCAAGACAACATAAGATAGAATGATTCTTAAATATGTAGCAACACATATATCAATATTATTCCTATTACAGAGACACATGCATACCAATGTATAACTTTTCTTTGCAGTAAGAAACTCAGAAATCAGCCAGGAAATATCTATTTTCCTATGTTATTATTGAAATGAAAATGATAATGTATTTTATAAAATGATGCAATGTGGTACTGTCTTTTGATGAGACATGAAAACACAACTCACTGGATAGAAATAGTTGTTAAAATAATCCTACTCTCACTGACATATACTTCATTTAAAAGTTACACTTACTGCTTAGTTTTCTGAAAAGAATAATCAAAGTAGTGACAAAAATAATTGCACCTTAAATTACTCCCAGTGTAACATAAGATATTTAATATTAACATAAATATCATCTGAATAGATTATGGAAAAATTTTAATTTCTTAAAAGTGCTATGCCTTACTGGAATTTGAAGACAAAAAAAAAGTGAGCAATATACTCTTCTGCCTGTCCAACAGAAGCCTCTACTGAGAATGTAAAAGGTTCTGAAGTCCATTCACAAATGAGTCCACTTACTATAAGTGTCTTAAATTTACAATATGCAAAAAACTAATGCACCCAAGAATATATCATGGCACCTTGACCCATGGTAACCGCTTGGCAGACTCAAATAATAACTACCCTCATAGGGAGAAATCTTGCCAAGAGAGAATTTACAACATATATTCAGAAAGAAATGAGCATTCAATAATTCAATAAAGCAAATTAGAAAAAGTAAGGTTGTCAAAAGAACTCCAGATTATATGCCAGCAGGTTAATAAAATGGTTCTTTTTTTAAAAATGGCAAAGAAAAATCATAGTTCCAATGTTTTTAATGTCGAGTCAGCCAGACATGTCAAATGAAATAATTGAATTATGTCAAAATAAAAATAGTTGGAATTATATTGACGGTCTATTTATAACTATATTTAGCATAAATAGAAATTAAAACTAAATACGTCTTTAAAAAAAATTATACCTAGACTCAAAAGAATAGGAGCAGGGAGAGTTATGCTATCTACAATTCTGAAAATTGCCACATTCAGGATATGGTATGGCATATGTAAGTCACAACTCCAAGGTAACAGAAATATATCGTATTCTGTATAAGCAAAATGCTCCTCAGATTGTAATATATAATCCAAAATATTAAACCAAAGATACTATTTTTAGAATGTTTGAAAAACAAAGTACAATAGAACAGCACAATAAAAGGAAGAATTTCATTGACCAGACATATTTTAATGGGCTTGAATTTCTTTTTTAAAACTATAACTAAAGGTAGTAAGATGGTAAAACCCAATATAAAAGTGTTATTCTGTCCTAGAAGTGTTTGGCTACTAGGTTTTCCTAACATGGAGTCTCTGGAAGCATTGGCCAAACAGAAAGGGAGGTGAGATATGCTGGTGTCTTAAGGTTCCCAGTCAGTAGAAAAGACGGGGGCTTTAGTTCATACCAGTAGATGACATTGACAGTATTCTAAATGGAAGAGCTTCAGCATAAGCGATCTTAATGGTAAAATGAGTTTTTTAATACTGTTACCCATAGCATGTGAAGAAAATCATCTATACTATTGATCATTACTACTACATATACTCCTTTTCTCCTTATGCCTGTGGTATTTTAATCACTTTTAGTCCAAGTCCACTGCTTATAGCAGAGCAAGTTCCCCAAGGGAAGTATGAAGGAAGAAGTGGCTGGGACATCTGCACAGCCCCATGCCCCAGGAGGCAGTGCTAGCTAATCCTTTCTCTTCCTTCTCATTGTTGTCCTCTTCACTTTCAATAAACTTACAATAAAAAGAGATGAGTTACAAGGTACTTTTAAATTGAAAACCTGAAGTTCTTCACAAAAAAGTATTCAAATGCTAGTTTTTAAACAAGGAAATATGGTTTAAAAAAGATACAACCTCTCTTCCAATGGCCTTTCCATCCTAGTGGTTCCTAATATATGACACCAAAAGTTCACTATACATTAGGTACTAAAGAATATAAAGTATCGATTATCATTATAAGGTTCCCAGGCCAGGGCAGAGGAGGGGAAAGTCCTTTGCCAAGACCCTCCCCCAATTTTTTATAAGATTATTTGACCTTTAAAGAACACCCAGAGTATAAAGGGCAAAAACATCATTACAAGGAGGCCCCATAATAACAAGTGCCTGTTTTAGAACATTGTGTCAGAGGTGTGAGAGATCTAGAAACTTTTCCCCACTTAAAAGTAAATGCAAGAAAATTAGGTATTTGATATTTAAATGCCCTCTTCATAGACCACTCTCTGGGATCTATTTTCTACATATAGGTTTGACAGCTTTAAAACATTGAATGTTAGTTATTCCTACCATGGTATCCAAAATATCCGTAAGTAATATATACCATCCATTCCACTATAATTTCTGAAAATTCACTAAAATAAGAGCATTTTTTAAAATTAACTTTAAAAGATACATTTGCATACTTTCTTTTTGATGGATTTATTTTTTAAAAAACTAAAAACATAAAACAAACTCTTTGGAGCCCATGGCTATTACTTTTTCTCATGTCCACTTGAGAGAAATGCCAATGAGCTAAAGAGCAAAACTAAACCATTTCTTAGATTGAGTAAAAGATCATTAATTGTTGACTCATCTCTAAATTATTTCAGTATATTTAGAAGGCAAAGAAGAAAGGGAGATGGAAAGGAAAGAAAGAGAGAACAAGGAGAAGGAGAAAGGGGGACATCTTTAAAATTTCCATCCAGATAAATTATATTACTCTTCAGAATATAGGGCAACTAAAAATTGAGGTGCTCAGGATTCAGGGATCTTAAAAGTTCACAGCAAGCATCAGATGTCACTAGATGACTGGCAGTCTGATGCTCAGATCCCTGAGCCTAGAAGAGGTTCCACAGAACCCCTGGCCAATGCCAGAGATCTTTAGGCCGGCAGTCATGTCAAGATGCTCTGATTCTCCACAAACCCAGCTTCTTTCTCAAATTGCAGGGAGGTCGGTCTGCAGTGACTTATCTAGTATTTTGTTGTGCCCTGGCTCACAGTGTCTTCTGGTCTAGGATCTTCTAATCAAAGTCCCTTGAGGCACATATTGCAGTGCTCTCTGACTCTCACCCCTGAAATAGAGTCGGTGTGGGGCTGAGGATGTGGGAAGGAGAGAGCACACCCAGTATCCTCCGGGGCAGTTTTTGGTATGCTCCTCAACCTCTGAGATGGCATGCAAAGCAGAGGGACATGCCCCTCTCACATTTCTCTATAGAGGAAAAAGAGAGGGAGGGGAAAGGCTGGGGTGTGTGATCAGATTTCCAGCGAAAAAAGACAATGCCACTAAGAAAAAAAAAATCATCACCTACATTCTAAAAAGAAAGAATTTCCAGTTAAGAAGTATCTACTGAGACCACTGGGCATGGGGCAGCAGGGTGGGGTGGGGTGGGCAGTAGGGTTAGGTTGGAGGTGGGAAGGGAACAGATCAAGCTCCTCCTGCTGGCTGTTTTCTCCCATTCCCAGGGAAATCCATCTTTAAGCAAACATGGATGTGCAATAATGCTTAAGAATCTAGGTTCATTTCCTCCACAAAATGAGAATAACTATTCTAAAATAATACCTTTATTCTGGAGAAAACAAACACCTCCAAAAAAAATCCTAAAAGATTTTGAAAGGGGAAAATATAGACATACAACTGCATTCATTCTGATCTTCCACACAAAGACCAGGTGAAGAAATCTATGCAGCAATACACACTAGGACCTGTTGTACACCACCACCACCATCCCAACCCCATAGAAAGAAAAAAAAAAACTGTTTTTCAAAATAGAAGCAATATTCGATTATGAAAACAAAGCAATCACATGTGAGTACTGGAAATATTAGTGTTACATGGAGTCCTTTAAAAATAAATCACAGCCAAAGTTGCAGAAAAAAGTACAGAAGTGTGAAACAGAAAATAAAAATGACTGAAGAGGGATGATGGGAGCCTGAAGCTCCATCCTCACAAGGACGGCAGCCCTGGACGTCGCGGCAAAGGTCACAGGAGGATAGCTTCGCTTCAGAGTTGTAACTTCTCACCGCCTGTCTCCCTGTTCAAAGAAGCAGACATCAGTTCACACAGCTCCCTTGTTTAGAAACATTGACTTTGCCAAAACACAAGAGCATTTCGATACACTCTTCTGAGTTTTCCATTCTTTACCTAATTTTATTTTTCTTTACAAGAAACAACTGAAATGTTGAAGAGGGGTCCAAGGTACTAACCAAATCCAAGGGAGAAACAATGCACTCAGTCCGATCTGTCTACCACCAGCAGTTGGCGAGCATTAAAAGAGAGCAAATCGACTGCAGCTGCACACTGCAATCGCAAGCACCACTTTAATCTCTTACTGCATCAGGAAGAATTCTCAGCTGAGGACTGTTTAACCTCCTCAAGAGTTTATTTTAGGATGACATTTTCTATGCATTCAAATCAAATTCTAATCATTAGAACTACCGAAAAGAGGCATTTACCCTGGGCTCTAGTAAAAAATACATAAATATGAAGGGAAGAGTGCCTATGCAATACCTTGTTTTAAGGTTTCAAAACACTGAGCATATAGTATCTAAAAGCTAACATGAAAAAACTATATAAAGTACCTATAAAACCACAGTAAACTCACTGTAAAACACAAATGAGTTTTATCGTTTTAAAAAAAATTCTGATTTCAAATTTATTCATGATTTTTCAGAGATTATTGTCCATATTGTAAATGTGTTTTGAGATTTTTTTTTAATTGTACTTTAGGTTCTGGGGTACATGTGCAGACCATGCAGGATTGTTGCATAGGTACATACATGGCAAGATGATTTGCTGCCTTCATCCCCCAGTCACCTGTATCTGGTCTTTCTCCCCTCATTATCCCTCCCCACCCCCGCTGTCCCTCCCCAGCCCCGCCACTACTGACCGCAGTGTGTGATGCTCCCCTCCCTTTGTCCATGTGTTCTAATGTTTAACACCCGCCTATGAGTGACAATATGTAGTGTTTGATTTACTGTTCTTGTGTCAGTTTGCTGAGTATGATAGTTTCCAGATTCACCCATATCCCTATGAAGGACAGGAACTCATCGTTTTTTATGGCTGTGTAGTATTCCATGGTGTATATGTGCCACATTTTCTTTATCCAGTCTATCAATGATGGACATTTGGGTTGGTTCCAGGTCTTTGCTATTGTAAACAGTGCCACATTGAACATACGTGTGCATGTGTCTTCATAACAAAACAATTTATAATTCTTTGGGTATATACCCAGTAATGGAATTGCTGGGTAAAATGGTATTTCTATTTGTAGGTCCTTGATGAATCGCCACACTGTCTTCTACAATGGTTGAACTAATTTACACTCCCACCAATGGTGTAAAAGTGTTCCTATTTCTCCACATCCTCTCCAGCATGTTTTCTCCAGATTTTTTAATGATCACCGTTCTAACTGGTGTGAGATGATATCTCAATGTGGTTTTAATTTGCATTTCTCTAATGACCAGTGATGATGAGCATTTTTTCATATGTGTGTTGGCCTCTTTGATGTCCTCTTTTGTAAAGTGTCTGTTCATATCCTTTGCCCACTTTTGAATGGGTTTGTTTTTTTCTTGTAAATCTGTTTTAGTTCTTTGTAGATTCTGGATATTAGCCCTTTGTCAGATGGGTAGATTGCAAAAATTTTTTCCCATTCTGTTGGTTGCCAGTTCACTAATGATTGTTTCTTTTGCTGTGCAGAAGCTGTGGAGTTTAATTAGATCCCATTTGTCTATTTTGGCTTTTGTTGCCATGGCTTTTGGTGTTTTAGTCATGAAGTCCTTGCCTATGTCTATGTCCTGAATGGTTTTGCCTAGGTTTTCTTCTAGGGTTTTTATGGTGTTAGATCTTATGTTTAGATCTTTAATCTATCTAGAGTTAATTTTAGTGTAAAGTGTCAGGAAGGGGTCCAGTTTCTGCTTTCTGCACATGGCTAGCCAGTTTTCCCAATACCATTTATTAAACAGGGAATCCTTTCCCCACTGCTTGTTTTTGTCAGGTTTGTCAAAGATCAGATGGTTGTAGATGTTTGGTGTTGCTTCTGAGGCCTCTGTTCTGTTCCATTGGTCTATGTCTCTGTTTTGGTAACAGTACCATGCTGTTTTGATTACTGTGGCCTTGTAGGATAGTTTGAAGTCAGGCAGCGTGATACCTCCAGCTTTGTTCTTTTTGCTTAGGATTGTTTTGGCTATGTGGGCTCTCTTTTGGTTCCATATGAAGTTTGAAGTGGTTTTTTCCAGTTCTGTGTTTTGCTTATTCTGATCTTTCCCAAATTTTCATTTTAAAATGGCCTACTCATAAATAAGTTGCTTTCCACAAAACTTTGCATAGACTGCATTATTTTTGTTTCGTAAATGTTTAAAATGTTCCCCACACACCCAAGAAATATAAATTGTGGAATTTTTCAATTAAGTAATAAAGTTGGATAACTAGTTACTGTCATTGGGTCTGCACAGTGTAGTCCATCCTTCCACTAGAGAAGAAGTACGACATCAGTGTTTCCCAAATGTCCCACAGGAACCTGGGTGAATCCTTTTCCTCAGTGCCAAAAGACAAGAGGAACTGGCTTGTTGACTTAGAGGAAAGAACTGGTGCTACACCTTCGTCTTGAATACTCTATCAAGCACTAACAACAATGGGAACAAGTTCATCTCATTTAAAGTGCAATTATCTACAACTACCTAACACATCAAAATGGTCATGCTTCTCATCATTGTGATGATTCTGGGCCACCACAAGTGCTTATTCAAAATAAGACGTATTACCATTAGAAACATTAGGCCAGAGGTCACATGCAAAAAGTCACTCTGACTAAACATGGATTCATCCTGTTAAACTTGGGCCATCTCTAGACCAGCTCTCTATTTTTACATCCTAAATTCCCATCATTTTATAAAATAAGAAGTTACCAGTAATATCAAAGAAGCTCAAGTTATTTTCCAAACTGGCTATATTTTTCTTGATACACTTTTAAAAGTCTGTTATCAAGTATAAGTTTTCAGCAAAACACCAGACTCCCTCAATGAAGAAAGAGCTAACTCCAGCCAATGCTACTGCATTGCAGATGCTGTGCATGTTCTCTCCTGAAGAAGTCCCATTTTACTTATTTATTTATGTACTATTCAGGGGGTACATGTACAAATTTGTTACAAGGGTATATTATGTGATGTTGAGGTTTGGGCTTCTATTGATCCTGTCACCCAAATAATGAACATAGTACCCAGTAGAGTATTTCAGCCTTTGTTTCCCTCTCTCCCTCCCCCTTTTGAAGTCCCCAGTGTCTACTGTTTCCATTTTTATGTCCATGTGTACCCAGTGTTCAGCTCCCACTTATAAGTGAGAACACATGATATTTGGTTTTCTGTTTCTACATTACTTGACTTAGAATAATGACCTTCAGCTGCATCCATGTTGCTTCAAAGGACATTATTTAGTTCTTTTTTAATGGCTATATAGTATTCCATGGTGTACATGTACTTCATTTTCTTTATCCAGTCCACAGTTGATGGGCACCTAGGTCAATGTCCTGTCTTTTCTATTCTGAATAGTGCTGTGATAAATATATGAGTGCAGGTGTCTTTTCAGTAGACTAATTTATTGTCCTTTGGATATATACCCAGTAATGAGACTGCGGGGTCAAATGGTAGCTCTACTTTTAGAACTCCCATTTTAAAGCTGGAACCAAATGAAATGGGTGCTTGGAATAGAAGCAATATCTTCAAATGAAACATAGCTAGACTCTCTATGTCAATTTTTCTTTGTAAATTTTATAATTGTGAGTTAAAAACTTAAAACATTATGAAAAAATATATCATTTTTAAATTTCATATGCTAAAACCTCTCATGTGACCCTTGTAAATTATCAATAGTCTTCACTGAAATGGAATGCTCACTTCCTGCCTCTCTGCCTTTTATACATTCTCCTACCAAACCCTGCCTTTGCCACAGAACCAATCTAAAAGGTAGTCACTTCCAGTAAATCAATGAATGCCTGGCTTAATTTCTAAGTATCCAGAACTCCAGAGCATACTTACTTGGCTCATAGTAATCCACAATGGACACTGAAGCATCTTGGGTATTTGAAACTTTAAAGTTTCTCACAGCAGGAATATCAACACAAAACTGGGTTTCATTTACCTTGAAAAATACAAAAGAGTCTTAAGGGGTTGGCACACTGCATGTTCATGATTAAGTAAAGACATTTCTTTTTCTTATTTTAAGAAACAGAGACTAACACTTAGGGAGGATTTCTACTTGTCAGATACTGCAGTAAGTACTTCCTAGGAACTCTCTTATTTAACTTTTAAAACAACACTTACAAAAAGGTATTGTTCTTAGTTCCATTTTGCTGAATGGGATGCTGAGAATTAGAGTGGTTAAGTAAGCAGCAAGCCTGAGGGTGCATGCACCCAGATCCCCTGTGTCAAACGGTGCACCCCACACCCAGTTACTACTAATGGCTCACAGCAGCCTCCTTCTCCTGGGAATCTCCCTCAGCTCATGCAAGCCATGCCACCCAGTAGGTGAGGTAACTAAGAAGGGCTGTACTCCACAGCCAATGACTGAGATGGGGTACACAAAGCCAGCCTGTCTGTCTCCAAGAGGGATAGCTTTTGTCAATTTGGCAAACAACACTAGATAAAGAATCAGAAATTAGTAAATTCCTTCCAACATTCCCTTATTTGCCAGTAGTAGAAAATGAAAAGTCAAACTGACCACTCAGAGAGTACTGGACACTCAAATTAAGATAACCATTAACAAGAGCATCAAAGATAGAAGACCAACTCCAAAACCAATTACACTACTAAATTAAAACCTTATATTTGTTTTTCAAGTTCCAAATCAGGCCCATGGCTTTCAAGCAGGGTTTAATGTAAGATAATTCCTAAAGAACAAAAGAATCTAGAGACTCTTATTTAACATTAAATTGAGACTGAATTCATTTTAACAGGGCTTTAACCAAAGTGGTCTTGAAGAGCTAAGACAAATGAGAACATTCAGGAACTATCTTTTTAAAAGTAGATATTTAGCAATATATTTCTGATTCATACTTAGCAAAACTGAAACAAGAAACATACAAACCCACCCATGTAATATGAAATCCTTAGAATACTATGAACTCAATATCAAGTCAACCTGTGAAGCGTATCTAAATGCTATAAGAAAAGAATAAACTTACATGCCACCAGTTTTGAGACATACCAAGCAGAGTCTGGAATTCTTCACTCACCTTTCCCTACATATTGTACGCATCTTATGCTTGAATTAGTAGTACTCATTCAGCAATGGAAAGAGTACATGAGGTTATATAATAATTATACGTCAAGATCAAATCTCTGAGAACAATCTTCCATGATTTAGCATCTAATTTTTCAAGGTAAGAATATTAATCCCTTTAAAGTTTCTTAAAAGTTTCATGGAAGAATTTTAAAATGTATAATTAAGGCTTTTGTCTTCTAGCCAGGCATGGCGGTTCACACCTGTAATCCCAACACTTTGAGAGGCCAAGATCAGAAGATTGCTTGAAGCCAGGAGTTCAAAATCAGCCTTGGCAACAAAGTGAAACCCCATCTCTACAAGAATTTTTCATGAAATTATCTAGGCATGGTGGCATGCACCTGTAGTCCCAGCTACTCAGGAGCTTGAAGTGGGAGGATCACTTGAGCCCAGGAGTGGGAGGTTGCAGTGAGCTATGATTGTACCACTACACTCCAGCCTACGCAAGTCCCTGAGGCAGAGAGGGTCTCAAATTCACATTTGGACTGAATTTTTTTAATTATAATATGGAAATTTCTATTTATTTCACATCTGGTGTAAAATAAAGATTAAGTTTTAAAGACTTTCATCAGGCTCGTCAGTAATAGCAACTCTCTAAACTGAGTTTATAGTTATGTCTTTCTAATGAAGATAAATATATGGTGGCCATGTTAAACTCATTCAGGGACACAAAAAGTTGAAATAACAACAACTTAAAGAAATCACACTTAAAGTAAGGTAGACATCTGAATATAATACATAGCTGTGTCAACAGTTACTTTATGCTTTACTACTTACAGAATCTAAATAGAGGTTGAGTTTTCCATGATCATATTCCACTTTCTTCACTGTCTCGCTCAGAGGAATTGCATCTGAAGGCACCATAAAGCCACTGAGTAGGTTAACTTCCATAAGAGCCATGCCACTCCTATCTGGGCCCAAAAACCTAAATCAAAGAGGGGAGGATGAATGAAAACTCCTCAGGAAAAACCTTAAGCTGTTATCAAATTATCTTCATATAAAAATCAAGCAATTCTCCTGCCTCAGCCTCCTGAGTAGCTGGGATTATAGGCACGCGCCACCATGCCCAACTAATTTTTTTTTTGTATTTTTAGTAGAGACGGGGTTTCACCACGTTGACCAGGATGGTCTCGATCTCTTGACCTCGTGATCCACCCACCTCGGCCTCCCAAAGTGCTGGGATTGCCTGAACCCAGGAGGCGGAGGTTGTGGTGAGCCAAGATTGCGCCATTGCACTCCAGCCTGGGTAACAAGAGTGAAACTGTCTCAAAAAAAAAAAATCAAACCCACCAAATGTTATTCCAAATACTGTTTAAGTTCAAATAAAATTCACTATAGAGAATTTTAAAATAGGTTATCATTTTCTTACATGTGTGGCATTCTTATAGCTTTCGATCATGTAAGAAATAATGATACAACAATGTGTTCATTTGGCAGATAGTATGCAATGCCTGCAACGTAACAGGCTTGCGCTGATAAACTGTAGCAGAACAACATACATCCTTTCAACAGACAACTCTATTTTCTAGTGGTGATTCCAAACTGAATTGCATTTTTCCTTTTCTCAAAAGTTGAGAGCACCAAACTTCTGAGCTGAAAGCCAGGCCCAGAGAGGGAGGCATGACTTGACAACTTAGCGATAGGCCCCATCCAAGGTCTTAGCAACCTTTTATTCATCTGGTTTTAGAAACATCAGACCAGTAGGGAGAGGTCTTCCCTTTGTTTTCCCATATACTTGAAAAACATTTTGTTTTCTTTGGCTGCTGTGAGGGAATTACAAGCCTTGGAAAGTTTTATTACACTGCATCCTTCTCTCACCCCGTTGTACATAATGTAAGCATCAAAGGATCTGGGCACCAACAACATTTTGTCGCCTTGAAAATAAATATTTTTCTAAAATGAATTTATGGCAAGAGCTTTTCATTTGGAGCAGAAGGAGCCCAGCTAAGTGATTAAGGAAAGATGTTTGCCTCCAATGTAAAAGGATCACAGCATTAAGCTAGTACCTGTTGTCCTTTTAAGTGGCAAAAGCAAGAAGGGCTGTTAGAAAAATCTTGCTTTTTAGAGCAGCAAACTCATGCCTGCCAAACATGACTGATTGAAAAGCCACACAGTACAACTGCTGACTTCAGCTGGCTCTGCAATCCAAAGCAACTGAAACCATCTGCTGACAATGCACTAAGCCAAAATAGATGTTATTGAAAACTAATAAATGGATTGAAACTAGAGGTGTTTGCATATGAGAAAAAATTACAGATGGGAAAAAACAGTCAATATGCTTAAATACTTAAAAAGCAAAATGCAGATTATACTTTTGGTACATCATTAAGAGTGCCTTGGTTGATCTGATCTCTCTACCAGCCTGGCACAGAATTTGTTAGACTATTATGCCACACAGAAAGACTGGTATGACATAAGGTCTTGGATCCTGTTGACAGGAATCAAGTGTCTGAAATATCAGGTAGTCTTTTTATAATGTGCTGCTGAAAAAATACACTTAAATGTTATTTGTCTTTCATACCAGATTTTTCTCAGAAAACTAGTAGCAGCATTTAAACCCTTTTTATAAAACCCCTACCCTCACATGAAAACATTTCCCTTCTTCAGGCTCTACCTATCACCCGAACTCTGTTGTCCATCTGATTCCTGACATGTGGATAAGATTGGAAATCCTGCATCCTTACATGAGCCCCTATAAATGAATGCTGAGGCCTCTTCATAGTCTAAATCCTGGTTCCACCTCATTTTCCTCATGTTTCTTCACCTGATATCTCTTAAGAGGCAAAAATATCCCCCTCATAACTCCATGAGGTTCTTCTTTACCCTTTTCAAAACTAGAATTTTAGACCTGCTTAGCAGATGTTTTTCATTAATTTATGTATCCCCCTCAAACACCAATTTCCACGAGGGCAGAGCTTGTGTCTTTTTTGGCTTACAATTATATTCCCACAGTTGACACACAGACACTATGCCTGGCACACAGTAGAGACTCAACCAGTATTTGGTGAGGGAATAAATAAATGAATGAGAAAAGCAGGAATAGGCATGCCTATAAGCCCAGCTCTTTGGGAAGCCAAGGCAGGAGGATCACTTGAGGCCAGGAATTCGAGAAAAGCAGGAATAATAATAATACATACTTTACAGATTTACTGTAAGAATTAAATGAGATGCATGTGAAAGTGCTTGGTACAGTGCCTGGTATATAAGTTTGTAATTACTGTAGGTTGTTATTGTTTATAATAATAATAATAACTTGAAGTTGTTATTCTATAACAGAGACCAATTGCAAGATTAATAAAAAATAATTGGAGTCTTATTTTCTTCTCAGCTGAAAAGGATGCCACTGCAGAGATTCTGATATCCCTTTGCTGCTGGCCTGAAATGCCCAAGAAGGTGAAGACTGGGGCAAATGTGTGACATTCTACCCCAAAATCAAGAATGAGAAGGTCCAAAGATAAGAGAGACAGTAGCAGTAATGGCAGAGACTGGGTCCAGGCAATGGCTCTGAAGGCTGGCCACCAGGATGTACACCCAGAGATGAGCTTGAAGAACACCTGCCAGCTCAGGACCACATCAGGGACTTCTAGCCCAGCAACAAGCTAAGTTAAATCAGGATGCTATGGGATATTTCAGAAGAGCAGACAGCAGCTCCTCAATGCCAGTACATCTTTAACTCCCAGCTCAATGCCAAATAATGCAGATATAACAGGATAGATTCACGAAAGAAAAAAAACATGAAGCCTCTATAAGAACATTCACAAGGAGTATGCTCAAACTCTTGTGTGCAGTAGAATCATCAAAAAGCTGCAGCTTCCCAGCCTTACTGTGAAGTCAGTAGGGTTGAGGTAGAACCCTTCTTTCTTATGACTTAACAAGATTCTCAGATACTTTGATATAGAACAATTTAAGAATCAACTTTAAAAGTACTCCCGGAAGCTTCACTTGTTAAGTGTCTAATTATTCAAGATGAGAACCTCCTAAACTGGAATATTTTCAATGTATCTAAAAAAAAAAACTATCCTCTTGATTGAATTTGCATGTTATCATAAAGTTTTGGGTTAAATGCATAACAGTTAAGGTTCAATATGAACCTGAAATAATTATTTCAATAGAAAAATAACTCATAACAAATCACACTGCCACGTATGCACCTATGCAACAACCTTGCATGTTTTTCACATGTACCCCAAAACCTAAAATGCAATAAAAAAAATATATAAAATAAAATAAAAAAAAAAAGAAAAATAACTCATAACAAGAAATAACCATTTTTGGAGTATTAAATATGATTGACTCAATTTGAAGTCTTCCTAAATTAGACCTGAGTTTTATTAATGTATATATACATTGTTCTATTCAAATTTGTTATATATTCAGGGAAAACATAAATAATTTTTGTATGCATCTAATAAATGCTTGAATATTAGTATTTCTAGTTTGTAATATGAAGTGTGGTGCATTACTGAATTCTTTGTTCAATATAACTTCTTATATTGACATAGTTAGACAACTATATATAATTGAATCTTCAACTCTATTTTTTAAAGGGAAAAAGAAGAGAGACCTAAGCAGACATTTACCTTGTGCACACATTCAAATCCACATGATTCAGATCATCTTTATTATCTTTTACAGCAATATCTAAGTCAAAGGCTTCTTGATTTTGGATAGATCTTCGTCTTCTAGAAGACTCAAAATCTTTCACATTATATACAACATTGAGCTGTAAAAAATAAACTAGCATAAATAATAAATTGGACATAAATTTCCATCATTATGCCTTCTAAATACTATACTAGTTAATGATTCTTTTTGGATGGACCCAATAAGATTTTTAATCTTCAAACTAAAAAAAAAATTAATTTTACTGGCTAACAAAGTATCACTATTAACAAATATTATTACAATTTATAAAATTATTTTGTAATGGAGAAATTTGTTAAGTAATATTCAAAAACAAGAATAATAAAACACTATGGGTGATGTTTGGGGATATACCTTGTCAAAGAAGGTAAACAGTCCCTTGAGGGAAAAACTTTCTTGAGAGCATTCACTAATTTCTAAGACCTGTTTCCTGAATGGGGTCATTTTTCACTACCTAGAACTTTAGAAACTCTCAGTAGGATAAATCAAAACTAAAACATTGAAGAGCCTTAGTTTAACATTGCTGAGGATTTTGTTGTTGTTGTTCATACAATGTTTGTCAAAAATGATAAAATAAACGACAGCTTTCAGGTCAACTGGGTCTTTCTCAGCATCTACTGGGTACCCATCACTGATGTTAAAAGTGCTGTAGACATGCTGGGGGAGCCTGAGGACCCGCATCTTTCTCAAAGGGATCCTAAATCAGAAGCTTAGGGACGTACTCAAAACTTCCTAGGCCACTCTCATCCCCAGATGGATTGGAATCTACTTACATGTTCTACCTCATCCCCTTTTTTATAACAAGGTTCATAAAGCTTACTGCTGCTTTGTAAGGTTGTATTTTCTTTTAACTTAAACCTAAAACATACACACATATGCGCACACACATACACACACACCCCTCAGAACTAACATCTAATATCGCTCATGGATTTGCATACTTAAAATAAAATCCTCTAAAGTAAGTCTTCATTTTTCAAATCTAAAAGTTACAATCTTTTTATTCTGCCACAATCCAAACTCAAATACTCCCTCATCCCCTTGATCATTCTGGTTATCTCACTTTGGACATTCGTCAGCTCTTTCTTAAAGTGTAATGATTAAATTATAGAGTATTCCTGAAGCAGCTGAAGAATAGTCTCATAAAATTGAAGAGATGCTCTCTATTATTTCCATCATTCCCTTTCCAGTGGCACACAACTGTTCTTTTAGAGACCAATGCTGTCAGGAAACAGACAAGGACTACTCTATTTGTCTCTCGGGCCATAACTAAGTATTAGGGTTTACATTTGGCAGTAAAGCTCAACTGCTTGCTCAGGGAACTTCAAAAGATCTTGCCGTTTATTTCCACCAGTTTAGTATTTTATTACCCAAAAGAGGGTAATATTTACTGCAAACTCATGAGTATTCTTTGCCTTCCTTTTTCCAGAGCACTTATTAAAATATTAACTGTAAGAAATCTCAATACTCATTTCTGGGTGACCAACTTCTTTGTATTTTTTCCCTCTGTCATGAAAAATGCCTACTGGTCCCTCTGCATTTTGAGACTGATGTGGGATTGGTGAACTTTCTGACAAGCAGGTACCACATTTAACCCTGTGTCCTTCAAGCCTCAAGTAAAAATCACTTGGTTTCAGTAATTTCTCTACATTCAGTTTATCAAAAATGAATCCCAACCAACTTGGTGATTTAAGTATATGTAATTTTTCAGTTTTATCTAGAACACACTGAATATTTACTTTTGGATTTACTCTTGGATTGCAAGAAAGCTTGAGAATGAGAATTTTCCCATGGTCTTTGTTAGTAAAGACCAAAATAAATTATTCACTGTCTCTTTCTGTCCTTTTCACTGAATATCATTCCTTTTCACTGTGATCATTTTTTTTCTTTTTTCTTTTTTTTTTTTTTTGAGACAGAATCTCGCTCCATCACCAGGTGCCAGGCTGGAGTGCAGTGGCACAATCTCAGCTCACTGCAACCTCCACCTCCCAGGTTCAAGCAATTCTCCTGCGTCAGCCTCTCAAGTAGCTGGGACTACAGGCGCACACCACCACGCCCAGCTAATTTTTGTATTTTTAGTAGAAACAGCGTTTCACCACGTTGGCTAGGATGGTCTCAATGTCTTGACCTCGTGATCCACCCGCCTTGGCCTCCCAAAGCGCTGGGATTACAGGTGCGAACCACTGCACCCAGCCGATCATTTTTCCTTTAGTTTTAAAAAAAAAAAAAAAAAAGGTTTACTGTGTTCTGAGCATCATACAAAATAATCTTAGAATTATTTGGAAGTTTCTAAATTATACCTGCTTAGCAAGGTATACCTGCCATACTCACCAAGTATACCTGTTCTCTCAACTAGAATGATTGTACTAGTTTTCAAAAAAGCACTTTATCTCCTTAATAGCCTTTTTTTAACATTCTCAGTAAGTGTTTCAGTGTTTTTACTTGTTTGCTTGTTTCTACCCAAGCACACACCCGTTTCTGGTCCTATTACATATTATCTTGGGGTTCTAATGAGATGATTTTAAAGTCCTCAAGATTTTTATGTACTCTTTTGCATAATGATTATTTTATTCAGTATTTTTCATCCTACTTTAATTTTCTTGTAGCTCCTGCTGTACCATAACAATGTAAATTTCTTTAGATTTTTCTTCCTATGCCACAGCATTGAACATAATTATGCTCTAATTGTTATATCTACTATTATACAAGATTTTACATTAAAGGGATACAATTCCTCCCTTCAAGTAAATAATTCTACCATGTTGACAATAATTCTACCATATTATCAGATGAATATTAAGAAATTGTAAGTAAAACATGTTTTTGTTATCGGGAATCATATCAGAGGATTTTAACCCTCACTTCAAAAAGCAAATAATCTCCAAGAAATATTTTTCAAATAGAAAATCAGTCTATATAATTGCTCTCTACTCACTGACTGGCAACATCTCTTAACACTTTTTATTAAAGACAGTGATATATCTTGTTTAAGTCATAGATGTATATCATTAAGAACTATATTCAAGTTATCTAAGTTAAAGACTTAGCAAAGCCCCAAACCAAATAATTATTATAAAAAGTCATATTTAACTTTAAAAAAATAAGCATTGTTACATACCTGACAAATAGCAAATCCAAAACCACTTGCGGAAATATTAACTGCAGTTGGCTGTACCACAGCAAGCTGAATCAAGGTGAAAAAAAAAAAAGTGAATGAAGCTAATGTTCCATATGTAGAGCCTTCCAAGTAGCAAAACAGATCAGCCCTATCCCTCAATAGGAGCAGAAGCAATCACTGACAGCACTAAGAGCTTTGCTACTGTCTCACATACCAAAAGCTATGAGTTAAATAGGTAAGCAAGGTGATGGCAGGAAAAGTGCACACTCTCCAAGCTCCCTCACTTCTGCCCATGGGAGGGCACATTAGTGCTACTTATAAGTCTGTCCTCCTGTTGGGGTTGAAACATAAAAGACAAGAAACTAAAGTCATCTCCTCCCCGACCTCCCTTAATCAGGGCCTAATCCCCTGGCTTTCCTAGAAGCACAATAACATATTATCTATGACTGTGACTAACTTTATTCCTTCTTTTCCTTTGTCATCACCACTCTTCCTCACTTTCCAGAATTGAAGTTATCACCTTCATTCATTGTACTCAACCTCCCCCAAAACTGACCAAGGAAATAAAGTTAAAAACTAGCATATCCTTTTCTTCCAGTTAAAGTAAGAATTCTACTACTAGTTCTATCAATTCTCCTAAGAAGACATGTGGAACAGCTGAAAGAACATGGTCTTTAGAATAATGAGTTCAAATTCTAGCTCTACTGTTACTAGTAACATGATCTTGAGCAAGTCACTTAACCTCCCTCAGTCTCAGTTTTATCACATGTATGATGGGGATAAATGCACTTACTTCTTAGAGTTACTTTGAGAAGTAAATGCAATAACATATGTAAAGTAATCTAGCACAGTGCCTATGAAGAATAGAAACTTAACAGGTTTCTATGTTCCTTCCTTTCCCAGTGTTACATTGCCCATGTTTTCTCCTGTTCCACCAATCTTTCCAAAGTTCCCCACCCTTCCAGAGCTCAGCAAATTCAACCAAAGGAGGGCACCACTCTTCCCCATTCCTCTACAGAGCTCTGGAAACAAGTCTTTGTTGAAATCAACAGATTACAAATAAAGCAGTATTCCAGCATAAAGAATCATCTACACAGATTTTTAAATAAACTGCCTCTTGCCCACACCTCTGCTGTCTGAAGGAGTAAGCGGTTGTGTGTGTCAATCCGAAAGTTTACAGGACTTGGTGAGCTAGGCCCCATCACGGTCACTTGGATATTGGTCCTTTCTGTATTCATTAGGGCTGCAAATTCAGACAGAGCCTTTAAAGCCACAATGGTATCCTGTTGAGGGAAGAAAAACATTTGTGCATATAAGTATATACCAAGGTTTTCAAAGAGTAAATTTAGTTGTGTTTTGTTGCTGTACATTCATCCACCTTCCTTCAGAGTGGAATGCTCCCTGACTCATATTTGAATCTCCTTGCTAGAGTACAGAAGAGGCTCAGAAAATGTTTGCTGAAATGTTTCATAGTTTTCCGTGTACAGGTCTTACTGATTTTTGTCAGATTAATCCCTAAATAGTTCACATTTTATGCTATTTTGATTTGAGTTTCCATTGCTCATATATAGATACAATGGATTTCTGTACCCTGATTTTTTTATACCACAATGTTGCTAAACTCACTTGTTAATTCTAGTAGCATTTTTGTAGATTGGAATTTTGCACATAAATGATCATATTGTCAGTAAACTAAGTTTCAGTTTTTCCTTTCCAAAAAAAGAAAAGAAAATAGAAAATATTTGCTATATGAAACTGAGCATTTACTCTTATATCAGTTACCACAGATGAAAAATGGCAAATGTAGATGGGGAACTGATTTATTCCATACAAATATCAGATATAAACTTCATAATAATGAGGAGAAAAAAATTAAAATTGGTGAATTTAGTCTTTGGCTTAAGTTACTAAACTTTGAAACTGCCAAATAATTTTATAAAATCAAGGAAAATGTGCAACCACATACTTCCATATATATGTGTGTGTGTGTGTGTGTGTGTGTGTGTGTGTATATGTGTGTATGTATGTATTATATACGTATGTATATATATACATATATATTACATATATACGTGCGCATATGTGTATATATACATATACATATAGTATATAGTATACAGTTTAAATACATATAAATACTATAATACATATATATGTAATATTATAATACATATAAATACTATAATACATATATATGTAATATTATAATACATATAAATACTATAATACATATATATGTAATACTAGTATTATAGTATTTAAACTATATACTATAATTTAAAGGGAATACTTTAAAGGGAAAAGAAGTCTCATCTCTCACCTGAGTAGATGCAAAACCACCCAAGCTATTTCTTTGCCTGCTTAGCCACCTCATAATTGGGATTCCCTCAGAAGCCTGAAACTGTAGGAAGTGTGAGAGCAGCGCATAGGCTGCAACTTCAATATCCAGGGAGCGTGGCTGCCAGGAGTTAGAAAGTTTGGACTCTGATGACACCCAGAATTGCATGCCTCCTGCAAGAGAAAAGTAATAACATTCTGATCATTTATCCAGAAAAATTACATTTTATGCCATTAAATATTCCTACTCTGATCCAACTTGTACTTAACTAGCATAAATATATATATATATATATACACACACACACACACATTTGTATACAGGTATTTATTTATGCCAAACATGTATTTATTTATCACAAACACACACACATACATATGTATACATGTACAAGTATGTCACTTTTTAAAACTATTACAAGTTAAGCATAGCTTATCCAAAAAGCTTGGGGCCAGAAATGTGTCCAATTTCTGATTCGTTTAAATTTTTGGAATATTTACAGAATACATACATTCCAAAATCTAAAATGCTTGAAAATCAGAAACTTTTTGAGCACTGACATGATATTCAAAGGAAATGCTCATTGGAGCATTTTGGATTTCAGATTTTTGGATTAGGGATGCTCAACCTATATACTTATACATTTTCATCCTTTTCCCATTGCCTACATTTGAGGATGTTTTGATGACAATAGTTTTCCTAAGAGAAATTCCGTATGTTTGACTCAAGACTAACAATAAATAAAAGGAAAAATTAATATATTCCAGACAAGAACATACATTACTTACCTGACCAGGCCATCCCCAAAATGTTGTAGCACACATTGAAAAGAATCCTATTCTGGGAATCTGCCATTAACTAGCTCTAATATTCTGGAAAGACTCTTCCATTTTCATTATCTGAAGGTTGATGTTAGAAGTTTGAGGTTCAAGCCCCCAAGAAAAAAATTAGGAGCCCCAGCCAACTCAACAACCTTCCTAGAGATAACTCTGCTCTATCCCCCAGAGGACTATCCTACTTGGTGCCCTCTCTCAAATATTACTATTTAGATAATGATTACACTTGGGTGGAATATTAAATAACTATCACTTAGTCAAGCAGACAAGAAGAAAAAATGTCAAAGACTGCTTCAGCCTCTATGCAACAATCTTCTAGTCCCCAGCTTTGGAATGGGTAACAAGAATTCAATCTAAGTTATTATTAATACAATATTTTTTACAGTCTCAGAAGCCTCTAAACACTTTCTACAATTATCCCTTCTTGAATTAACAGAAGTTTGAATCACTGGACATTATCTTATTTCTGTCCACCCACTCCCATCTCTCTTACACACCCCAGATCATTGTCCACTTTATACATAAAATGCACATAATCCACTTATTTCTTTCAATTAGCATTTCTTTTAGTTCCTATTTTTGAGTACTTGCTATGCAGCAGCATTGCACATTATCTCATTTAATCCTCACAGCAACTCTAAAATAGGTGTTATTCCCACTTTACAGTTGGGAAAACTGAACCTCATAAAGGTAAGGTACAGAACCAGAATTTGAACCTAAGTCTCGCCAGAACCCAAGGTCTTAGCAAGCTACAAGGCTGCCAAATCAGAAATGGTATCAGACACTCAAAGGGTAACTGACATTGGGCATGACATATCTAAAATAAAGAGATATCTGAGCCCTCAAATTGCACTGTGGCCATATCAGGCCCATCCTGATCTTTTTGTGTGTTTTACTTTTCATCAAAAGATGCAGAACTAATCAATTTCAAACCTGGCTAAAAATTTTTGTCATGTAAGTTATATATTTCATAATGCATAACAACCTTAAATGGGCCTGGCACATTACCTTCTTCTTCTGCTCTCCGAGTCAGCATATTCAAAGCTTCCTTCGCTTTAGGACTCCCCACTGATGATAATGCATATGCTATAAGAGCTAGAGTATAATTGTCTAAAATTTCTCTGCTGAATTCAGACTCCAAGAAACTGATAGACTCTTGCACATCAATGTTAGGCTTGGAAGAAAAAAAGTATATTTTTTACTATTCAAAGTAACCCATTACCCGTATTCAAACAAAAAGTACTTTGAAACATTCATTTAAAAAATAAGTTCAGCATCTATGAAGCACCTGACCTTGTCCTAGGCAATGAAAATCAACCATAATTATTGACATTTAAAGACTTGCCATGCATTTTTTAAATAATACTGTTTTTCAGTTTTTATAAGTAAACACATATCATTCCTTAGAAGAAAAAAGTAGAGCTTTTGCCAGTGTTTCTCCCACTCGGTATCATAAACTCAGACAAGAACAGCAAACTCCTCGAGAAATGTATTTCTTATATTTGATCTCTGGTATTGCGGCTCTAAGTTTAGGAAAAGTTTAGCTTCTACAAGCCTAGTAGTAGAACAGGAAAATAGTGGGGGGCCTAAAAAAAGAGAAAGAATGGCTTTGGTGATCTCATAAAATACAGTAGGCAGTAAGCAGTAATGGCATCGATCACCAGGATAGCTCTGGAGCAAACTTAAGCTCATCAGCATTACCTTGCCATGCATATTCATTCTCATCCAGGCATCCATGCCCATTCAACACACGTTTCAGGGTATGGGTGTTCTCAGCACTAAATTAACAGACATTGTAACTCTTCCATGATGTTTTAGAAATAAAAAATCCTTCACAACCTAAGCTTGCTAGAACACATTGTCAAATTCTAAATAATTTTCTTTCCCCTCAGAAATTAACTTTTCCAATGATAAAACATGTATTGACTTATCTTACCAATAGCAAGTAAAATACATACATTCAAAAACGTTTCTGTAATTTTCTTAGTTACTCTGAAAGAGTGGGTCAATGTTTTTATCCTCAGATTTTGGAACATGGCCACAAATGCAAGCAAAAGGGTGCTCAAATTCAAATTTCACGTGTTGTAAAATTGCAACTTTTTAAGTTTCCACATACATATTTGACCCATTAAGACCCACCCTCCTTGAATTTCCCATCAATCATTTATTAAATTAAAGATGAAATACCTGATACTTTCTATATCCCAGGAGAGAAGTCACAATATAGGCTGTAAGTGTTACTGGACTTTTATTGCCACCTTGAAGCTCACTATGAATCACTCTTCCTGGCTCCCAAAATTCACCATTGGATTTCTGACGTCCTTTAAGCCAAGTGTATGTTCTGTGTAACACATTCTGATCAATATCTATGTACGGATCAGCTTCAAGGAAACATCTTAAAACAAAAGCTGACAACCTTTATGAAAAGGGGGGGAAAATCACATAAAATACACTTTGTAAGGTTCACCAAATAACACTGAGCAAGCAAAACAACACTTTTTCCCCCATCAGAAGATTCACCAAAGGGAGAATCAATGAAGATGGAACAAAGGAAAGAAAAACAGTAAATAGACAAGGTAAGCAACTCTCTCTAGCAGGCAGACCTGGTTTCCACTTGAGCGTGGCCAAGAAATGCCATGTTGACTCAAAAACATCAGATTTGGAAAGGAATTTAGAAATTACTTAATCCAGCCCATTATTTTGTAGACTGAGAATCTGACAGTCTAAGAGAGTTAAATAAATTGTCCAAGGTTATTCATCTTTGGATTGTTCCAGATATTTACCAAAGAAGAGCTCAAACACACTTCACTCAGCCCCAAAGCTGTGGATGAAGAATGTACACATAGTTCACAAGCAAACTGTAGTACTTCAGGTGGGGGAAATGATATTTTTCTCTCCTATAGGACAGGAGTTAGCCAACTGCGGCCTATGGGCCAAATCTGCCTCGCCCAAATCTGGGCCTCAGGCCAAATATAACCCAGGGCCTGTTTATGCGTGCACCACCGCCGCCCCCACCTGCCCACACCACCACCTAAGAGTGGTTTTTAAAAGGATAAAGAAAAGAAAAAAACAAAGACGGGAAAGAAAGATGGAGAAGAGGAAGGAAGAGGGAAGAGCATGCAACAGAGAAACTATGTAGCTGGAAATGCCTGAAATACTTACACTCTGACCCTTTACAGAAAAGTTTGCCAGTCCCTGCTACACAACACTATACTGAGGTAAAAAGAACATCAAGCAATAAAACACTGAAAGCTTTCTATTTATGGTTCTATATCCTGACTCAGGCCAAAAGAAAATTTGAAGCAGATCTGTTTCATGTTATATAAGGTTTCGTGTGGTAAACATTACTAATATTCAGTAATACCCCGTTCTGTTTTACTTTGGTTACACAGAGGAATTCACTTTTCTGCCCCATTGAGGTTAGGCATAGCCATGTGACCAGCTCTGAGAAGGATAAAATGAATAGAAATGATACACTCAGGATGAAGTCTCTAATTGCCAGTGCTATATACTCCAGCCTCCTCTTTCCAGGCTGTGGAAAACCTGGACCCTCCTATTCAGATGTGGACACAGTGGCAGCTGCAGAGCCCCCTGCTGACCACAATGGAAATGCAGCATGAACAAGAAATCCCTCCATTGTGAACTGCTTAGATTGAGTAGGTTGGTTGTCACCACAGCCCTCCTAGTCTATCCTGATTGATACAGTGAGACAATCTTTTTCTGAGTAAAATAGAAAATTAAAGATAAGTACAAGAAGAGAGATTAATCATCCAAAATCAGCCACATAGAGATTCCCGTCTGAAGGAAACTGGCTGTTCATACTTAATTCCATCACTGTTCTTCACACACGCAAAAAAAAAATCTTAAAGAAACTACATTGACTGCATTAACACAACACTTGTATTAGTCATGGAAGATTAAGAAAAAAAGCTGTGTCACAATCACCCGGCATTTCTAAGTGATTTTATCAGTCGCACCATCATCATAAAGTATTTTTATTGCGATTTTTCCACAAACACACAAAAGAGGATTTATAACTTATCTTTTCTAAATAAAAACATTTGATTTGTTAATGTTTGAAAATAATACTTTAAAAACAGAATCTCTTTTTAAAGCCAGACTAAGGGAAAAGCAGCCTCCCAGTCTATAATATATAGAGATATATCTGTCAATTTCATGGCTATTGTGACCTAGAGAAAGCCCATTCCATGACACAGATTTGTTCAGTTGGCAAAGACACTTACCAAGTGCTCCCAGAAGGGTCATCGTTCCCAAAAGCACTGAAAGAGCCATCTTCCCTCTGATAAAGAAGTTCTCTCTGGTAACCTAAAGACACAAAAATGGACAGATACCCAAAATCAAAATAATCATTAACTTACAATGGATGTAAGTTTCTAATTGTGACTTCATGTTGAGGAAATATAGGAGAGAGGGGGAAAAAAGAAGTCAAACCAGGAGCTAATATTGAGTACTTTCTATTTTAAGTGCTGCTGAAAATTTGAAATGCCAGGACTTTTCAAGCCGAATGTATAAAATAAAAAACTTTGATATCTCGGCCAGGCACAGTGGCTCACAACTGTAATCCCAGCATTTTGGGAGGCCAAGACAGGTGGATTACCTGAAGTCAGGAGTCCAAAACCAGCCTGACCAACATGGTGAAACCCCATCTCTACTAAAAATACAAAAATTAGCCAGGCATGGTGGCCCATGTCTGTAATCCCAGCTACTCAGGAGGCTGAGGTAGGAGAATCACTTGAACCTAAGAGGCAGAGGTTGCAGTGAGCCGAGATCGTGCAGTTGCACTCCAGCCTAGTCAACAAGAGTGAAATTCTGTCTCAAAAAAAGTGATATCCCAAATTAAAGTAAATTAAAAGATCACTATGGCATTGATACTTCTAGCCATTCAAAAGCAAGCAAATTAAAGGCAGATTTTTATTTAACTCTCTAGTGTTCACCATAATGGTTTCAATGCTTAGTCACCTAGAATTGTTTGCTCTCAAGAAAAACACTATGTAGGGTATCATTAATTAAAGTTTAAGGCCAAAACAGAAAATAAAAATATGTTCTATTCTTAGACCAGCAATAGAAAGGAGGAAATGCTACATAATCTAAGACAATCGCTCTTAAATTTTTTGGCCATGGCCAACTGAGGTAAACCAAAAAACCAACTTGCCTGCCATAGATGCTACAGCATCTGATATAGATGCTATCATTATTCTTAGTCAGATAATGAGACTGAAACTCAGAGGATACAGACACCATGTGCAAGGTCACACAGCTGACAGGGAGTGAAGTTGGGAATTAGCCAAGGTCTCGCTGGCTCCAAGGCCACTGTCTCCTAGTAAACCACAGAGCTCTTCCAATGATTAAACATGATAAACTTTGGATTTGAGTATCTAAGTTACCCACCAATTCCACGTTTCCACTAACACACACATATATATATATACTTAGTGGTGGCAATGAAGTAGCATTACAGAAGTAAATTGGGGTGGGGGTTAAGGCTCATGTATCTGCATTAATCAAAGCAGATGTGTCAAATCTGCAAATAGTTACAAATAACGATTGCAAATAAAAAGCAGATGTTTCATATTTGCAAAGCAATGCATACAAATATCAAAGACCAGTGTGAGAACTCGTGGGCCAAACACTAAAGATTCACCAAACAACCCACAGTAAACTAACTTGCTAAAAATGAAGTTAAGATAGCAATAACTTATCACTTAAAAGCAAGCATTAGCAGAAACATTTCCAGCTCAAGACGTTATCAATGACTCTCTGATAGCCAAAACTCCTTCCAAAAATTACAGGATTCCACTATTAGCAGGTGAGGGCACACAGCCTGAGCTTTGCAGCACAGCCAAGACAAAGCCTGGCAACCATATTCATTTGTGAAATGTTGAAATCATTCCCCAGTAAACTCCAGTAATAAATAAATTTGACTTTATGAATACCATATTTTAGAAGCATCCATAAGTATAAATAATATTCATATTTGACTAACTAAACATAAGCATTAATGGTTTGAAATTACAGTTAATGTGCTCCTACCATCAAGTCCCAAACTTTTCTCCCTGAGTCTTTCCAAAAGAAACTTTAGATTTGAGTATCTACATTACAATAAAACAAAATGTGTAAAGAAAAACCACGCAAGATAGTCTGTTTCATGGTGATATTTAAGACTTACGGTAAAAGAAACATAAACATTTAATGTGATGACAGAACTTTGCTTAATTTGAAGAAGGGAGCATTAGATTATATTCTTTATGTATAATAATTAGCCAACTTTGATTAAGCAGTCACTAGATGTCAGGAACTGTTCAAAGTCCTCAGGTAATTCTCACAACAACCTTCTAACATAGATGCTATTATTATTCTGCTTTTTACAGATAATGAGACTGAAACTCAGAGGATACAGACACCAGGTGCAAGGTCACACAGGTGACAGGGAGTGAAGTTGGGAATAAGCCAAGGTCTCACTGGCTCCAAGGCCACCGTCTCCTAGTAAATCACAGAGCTCTTCCAGTGATTAAACATGATAAAAGAAGAAAAGTCCTCAGTATAGTACCTTTATATGGCAAGCTCTCAATAAACATTAGGCATTACTCTCTAATATAGGTGTAGGGGAAGGCTTTCTAAGCACCACATGCAATAAACTAAAAAAAATTGATGCATTTGACCATTTTTTAAAAGTCTTTAAACTGTTCCAAGGCAAAACACACTATAAGCAAGGCTTAACAAACAAATAAATTAAAATAACATATTTGCAACATATAAGATGGATAAATAACTAATATCAGCATTATGTAATTTTTATTTATATGTTATTACATACATGTATACACATATGAAGAAATTTTATAAATTTAGGGTAAAGGATGAAAAGTCCTATAGAAGTAAGTGAATAAAAGACAAAACAGGTAAGTCACAAAAGACAAAAATATGAAGACAAATTCTAATATAGAAAACATGTTTAACTTCATAATAGGAGAAACTCAAACCTACACTGAGATACCATTTCTCTCCCATCAGATTAGCCTTAAGATTCAAAAGTTTGACCACTCCTTCTGTTGGGTGACCTGCGTGGAAACCAGCACTGATCCACTGCTAGAGGGAATTCAGAAGGGTACAACTACCATGTAGGGGAATGTCTTTACCCTTGACCCAGTAATCGCAGTTCTAGGAATCTACCCTGAAAATACACCTCCAACAAGACAAAAATATACATGCAGAAGATTATTCATTACAGCATTATTTGTAATTGTACCATAATGGAAACAATCTTAGTGCCCAACAACTGGAGACTGATTGACTATGGTACACATGCATGATGGAGTACTATGCAACTGTGAAAAAAAGAATGAGGAACAGCTCTGTCAACTGAGGCAGAGTAATTTCCTGGATATACTGTTAAGTGAAAAAGGCAAAGTTAAAACAGTACATATAGTACATACTATCTTCTGTATAATAAAAAGAGGAAATGAGGCCAGGCGCCAAGGTTCATGCCCGTAATCCCAGCATTTTGGGAGGCCAAGGCAAGTGGATCACTTGAGCCCAGGAGTTTGAGACCAGACTGGGCAACATGACAAAAGCCTGTCTCTACTAAAAATACACACACAAAAAAAAAAAATTAGCATGGTGACACACACCTGTTGTCCCAGCTGTTCGGGAGGATGAGGTGGGAGAATCACCTGAGCCCAGGAAGTCAGGGCTGCAGTGGGCCGTGATTGTGCCACTGCACTCTAGCCTGGGCAAAGGGAGAGGGCCTGTTTTTAGCAAAAGGAGAGAGAGAAAAGAAAAACTAGAAACTAATGAAGTAAGTAGGTTACTGATACAGTTGGTGTATTTGTCCCACACAAATCTCATGTTGCATTATAATCCCCAATGTTGGAAGTAAGGCCCAGTGGGAGGTCATTGAATCTTGGTGCTGTCCTTGAGATAGTGAGTGAGTTCTTGCAAGATCTGGTCATTTAACAGTGTGTGGCATCACCCCCTGATACTGCCTCTCTTGTTCCCGTTTTCACCATGTGATATGCCTGCTCCCTCTTTGCCTTCTGCCACAGTTGTAAGCTTCCTGAGACCTTCCTAAAGGAAATGCCGGTGCCATGCTTCCTGCACACCCTGCAGAATTATGAGCCAATTAAACTTCTTTTCTTATAAATTACACAGCCTCAGGTAGTTCTTTACAGTAATGCAAAAACAGCCTGATACAGTTACCATCAAGGGGTAGAGAGCAAGAAAAGGGGAAGAAGAGGCCCTCTTTTGAATATACTTCTCAAAATAAGTTAGTCTTTTGGAAGCATGTTAATGTTCTCCATGTTCTAAACATAAACAAAAGTGGAAAAAATTAAATGATAAGTATTATCACTACCCTAGTTCATTTTATCATATTTTAGTTTTCACATAACCTTTCTTTTTCATTTTATGCTATCCCTCCCTTATCCCCCAACCCCTTGCTATCCCTCCCCTATCCACCCACCCCAACAGGCCCCGGCGTGTGATATTCCCCTCCCTGTGTCCATGTCTTCTCTTTCCCAACCCCTACTTATGAGTGAGAACATGTGGTATTTGGTTTTCTGTTCTTGTGTCAGTTTGCTGAGAATGATGGTTTCCAGCTTCATCCATGTCCCTACAAAGGACATGAACTCATCCTTTTTTATGGCTGTGTAGTGTACATGCACCACATTTTCTTTATCCAGTCTATCACTGCTGGGCATTTGGGTTGGTTCCAAGTCTTTGCTATTGTAAACAGTGCCACAATAAACATATGTGTGCATGTGTCTTTATAATAGAATGATTTATAATCCTTTGGGTATACACTTAGTAATGGATTACTAGGTCAAATGGTATTTCTAGCTCTAGATCGTTAAGGAATTGCCACACTGTCTTCCACAATGGTTGAACTAATTTACACCAGTTTCTCTTTGTACCTTTGGTAAAATTCAGCTGAGTTTTCACATAACCTTTAAAAATGCCATATATTAGTTCATTTTTCAGAGGCAGCCAGGGATCACAGAGAAGCAAAGCAATTAATGTTCACAAAAGAAATCAGCAAGAGTCCAGGACATTCTCCCTCTATTTTCACTTAAGGACTAAATTCTCCAGATAGCCAGAGTTTAACTATGAACTCAATTTTAGAAAAAAGAGGAAAAGGAAAGAAGAGAGGAGAAGGAAAGGAGAGGGAAGAAGAAAAAAGAAGAGAGGTTGGAGGCTCTCAATCCCTACAGGAGGTACTTTTTGTGACAGAAAGAACCACCTCGAGGAAGGACCCTGTGCCTCCAAGCCCCCAGATCACATCAACAACGGCAGTTCCAAGTATGAGATATTGTGAAACCAGTCAGAGATGAGATCATGGAGATGAGATCAGTGCTTAAAGAAATTACCCCTCAGGTGGCTGACCTCCAACATTCCCCACTAATATCAACAACTAGCACCATTCTTCCACTAGAGGCAGCGAGCCCAGAGGAGATGAGGCCACAGACAATCACCAGTTCTGCAGTGAATTTCTTGAGCAGGTTTAGATAACACTGAGAATCCAAACCACCAGCTCTGCTATCAGGGAAAAGTAAAGGAGAAATTCGGAACCTACAGAGAACGTGTATGACTCCTTCTGGGAGTCTCCCGTGAGGTTTCCGTCCTCATCTTAAACCAGCATGCATCATTGTGGATCCCTCGGCTGTTTGTCCTCCAAATCATCCCAGTGTGTCAGGCCTAATTTCCATTCCACAAACAAAATAGGGCCAGGCACAGTGGCTCACACCTGTAATCCCAGCACGCTGGGAGGCCAAGGTAGGTAGATCACCTGAGGTCAGGAGTTTGAGACCAGCCTGGCTAACATGGTGAAGCCCTGTCTCTACTAAAAATATAAAAATTAGCCAGGTGTGGTGGCATGCACCTGTAGTCCCAGATACTTGGGAGGCTGAAGCAGAAGAATCGCTTGAACCTGGGAGGCAGAGCTTGCAGTGAGCCAAGATCACAGCACTGCACTCCAGACTGCACGACAGAGCAAGACTCCATCTCAAAAAAAAAAAAAAGAAAACAGGACACTGATGACTCATCTATAATGTTCACAACAGCTCAGTGTTCCAGTGCAGACATCTAAGTTGAAGACCTTTTATCACAATAGACGATAAAGGCAAAAACATAGCTTTCTCCAAAAGTTTATGAAGAAATAAGAGTATCGCCTTTAAGTTAATCATTTTAAGAACAGCTCTTGAGCTTGAAATGTAATCACATACTCAGAACATTCACAGACTTCTGAAAATCGAAATGCAGAAGAAGTCCAGAGGTTATTAGGATAAAAACCCGTGAGCGCTTCATAAAGGGCCAGATAAGATACATCCTGTTCTGGGTTATGAATTTTCTTTGGAATAATCATAAATGTATTTCAGAATTTACAATAGTAAAGATAAAAATGCTGTTCACAAACACATGAAAAAGCAACAACCTGAACATGGTTTGACTTGATTTACCTCAAGTGTCAAAATTATATGTAAATAAAAGAAATAAAATAGGCTTCTTGTGACTATTTCAAGAATTTCCTCTACTAATAAGATGATAAAAAAAATTATCTGTATTAAAAGTAATCATTATGAACTTGCTTACTTTCTATGACATGAAATGGAAAGTGAGAATATCACAGCTTTTTTAAGCTATTGTTTAAGCTATTGCCACTAGCCATACTTGTGACCAATGGCAACATCTACATTCTGAAGCCCTCTTTCTCTTATTTTTACTTCAGTGGAGGAAATATGTTTTCAACTAGACTTGGTCTGAGTTTTACCTTAAAAAACTGAAGTGCAGGCATTATGATTTAAATATCTTAGGAAAACAAATGGTTTAAATTTTCAATTAACAGGTTCAGGATTTCCAGTCCTTATCAAAAACAGTTTTCACGTTATGGTTCCGTTTTTCTTTTTGACAGCAAAGGCACTTCATTCAATGATGTAGCTGTTGTTTCGACCAACAAAACAGTGGCTTAGGTTACAGGGCTCCTGGGCCAAGCATGATTTAAGTAAAACAATGCGCTGTTCATAAATGACATTTAAATAATATAATCATGACTCATGCCGAAGCCACTTTGATTTCTTAAAAAATAAGAACTACTACGGTATATTTAAAGGACTTTGGCAAATGTGATGGCAAAAGAAAAAAGAGAGTCTCTGAAATGAGACACCGATTTTATAATGAAAAGCATTATACCAAAAGCTTTTGTCTACTACTTTGAAACATAATTTAGTTCAGCATGTGAGATGATGTCTTTTTGGGGAGCTCTACTGTGCTGACTTTCATCAGCCACTTCACCAGCTCAAAGAGTAGCACATGGAAATCACTGGTCACATTTCTTAGGTTCTAAGAGAATTCCAAGGCCAGGCAGACCCCTTAGTGCCCAGAAATAATCACATTACACTGTGGCACTTCGGATTCAGGGATCTTCTGGACCCAATATCCACATTAGGATGATAAACCTAAAGTCCATAGAAGTTAATATTGGTAATAAGTCATTCGCCTATTCTGGATTTACTGAGATGCTCACATAGCTATACAATGAAGATCAACCATGGCCCCCAGTGTCACAGAGCTCCCCCTCTAAATCCAGGGACAGATGTTGGACAGGATACTTTTAAGTAATGTTAAGTGAAGAAATAAAATGGAGTAGTACAAGTTAGAGTTACTAAGTGGTCAGGGAAGGCTGCTCTGAGGCAAACACCACCTGAATGATGAAAAGGAGCAACCATGGAAAGATCCAGGGGGAAAGCATGTCAGGAGAAGGAAGAGCAAGCCTCCTGTCCCTGAAGCAGCACGGAGCTCACAGTGTTCCAGACACAGCCAGCTCCAAAGGAGACTAATGAGGGAGGCCGAGCCATATCACCCAGGACCCAGTAGGCTGAGGCCGGGAGCCCACTGCAGGATTGCCAGCAAGCAAGTGACAGGATCTTGATGCTTTCAAAGATCCCTTTTATGTGATATGAAGAATGCACTGAAGTGGAGGGAACACAGAAAAAGAGAAACTACTCAGGAAGTCGTTGGAGTAGTCCAGGTGAGCGATAGTGCTGTTTGAATGGAACAATTAGCAGTGGGATGGAGAGAAATAGAAGAATTTCATATTGGTGTTTAGAGGGAGAATGGACAGAATCTATTTGCTGACATTAACCCCTAACTCCCTAGTTAGAGGCAACTGATCCTACTATAGCTGATATTCACTGTGTGCTTACTATGTACTGAATAAAATGCTGACATTTCTCACGGTCTCCTCCAAACAACCCCACCAAGTGAGTGCTTGTATTATCCCTGTCTTCCAGGTAAGAAAACCAAGCCTTGGAGAGGCTAAGGACCTGGCCCAAGTGGGGAGCCAGGACTCCAGCCCAGGTCTGACTGCCTCCACAGCCAGTGCTATGCCCCGATCTACTACCTCTCAAGGGGAAACTCACCTACTTTACAGCTGCAGCGCTCAGCATTCTCAACTCTTGAGAGGACTACCTGGCATTTAGAGAACAACACTTTTTTTGCACTCTGGCCACTCTGCACCTTCTAACAACCAACCAATGTGAGGAGGGATCTCGGGCAATCATAAGAGATCTTCACTGGGTTACTTTGAAAAACTACAGTTTGGCCACCTACCTGACTGGGACTGACCTAAGGGGCTAGCACTGCTTTGGGAAAACAACAGATGCTGAGGATTTTGGACCATTCATTTTGCAGGATGACTGCTGATCTGCAGCAAAAGGATCTAGGATACATACTGAAATTATTTTTAAGGAATGAGTTTTCATTGCTTAAATGTTTCAAGCTACGTAAAATTTGTCCTATCTTTTTAAGCATTAATATTTGATTAGCCAAAGTTATAGTTCATAAAAGCATATAAAAATATGGAATTATGAGGCATTCTCTAAAATATTTTACCTTATTTTATTAAAATATCCCAAAGAATGTATACCAAATTATAAAGCCCCAGTCTAATTCCATTGTAGTTTCTACTTGAAACCAGACAAACTAAATCTTGAATACAAACTGGAAACTTGTTTTCAAAAGGTACAAAGTTCAACATGACAATCCCAAATAATTTTTACTTATCTCCTTAATTACAGTCATTATGCCAGTGTGTAAAGATCTTATTTGTTTTTAGCATGGCACACAATATACCACAGAGACCACTCGGTACCACTTAAAAAAGGTTATTCTTGCATGTATATATTTAAAACATGACCAATCCACAAATGTGTATAAACAAGGATAATTTTACATAGGCAACTCTATGCAGGAAATTCCAACTGCTGGATCTCTGCAAATTTCCCAGAAGACCTAACCACCTGCTGCATTTCAGGGCCGGCCATAGTGTCTGCAAGGTCTGGCCCTAATCTAAGGGAAGATGTATCACGATGTCATTCCCCACATGAGAACTCAGGCCACACCCACCCTGATTCCAAACCCTGGTCTCCCTTGGTTTGTGGCCTCATACACTGCATTGTTCCTGATCTTCAATCCCTTGACTCCCACTCAGCCTGTGTCTGTGCCATCCTATCCCAGGGAGATCTTTGGACACTGATTCCAGCTCATCTACTTAAACCCAACACCTTACTGCTCACTTCAGTCTAATCCGACAACCCATATTCTAACCTTTGCTGCCTCCTTCCCTACAGGACTCCATGTTCTTCCCTTACTATTTTATCAGAACCTCCAATGAGACTTCGTACACGGTGGTGTTACTCAAGCATCCTGCCCCAGTTCCTGGTCCTTTCCATCATACCCCATTGCTTCTCACAACCTGAGAACCTCGCAGATTAGAATTATCCCATAGTGTGCTGAGGAACAAGGTGGACTCTGGAGCTAGATCACCTGGGGAAAACCATGGGTAAATTATTTAACCTCTCTACACCTCAATTTCCTCATCTGTCTCTCACCTACTCCTAGAGTTTTTGTGAGAATTAAATGAAACATGCGTAAAACATTTATACAGAGTTAGTTGCTATTACTGTCATTACATAGAATTAGTTTAGAATAAACAGGTCTCTACACAATAAGGGAGCCTAGAAGAAACACTAACATGAGTTTTCTAATTCTCCTGTGGAGAAATTAGTAAACAATAGTGTGCCTCTACTTTGCATTTAATCCATTTGTCATAAAAAAAATTAGGAGTTAGGAGGTATTGAACTATATTTTTCTTAGATTATAATGAATTCTTATTTTTAATCAGTTTGTGTGAGCCCTTCTAATCCTCAAGAGTTTGATGGACAGAATATATCATACAAATTGTGCAGAGAGAAAAACTCAGCCACAGAGAGTTTGTGCTAGAGGTCCACTGATAAGGAAATGTAAAACTGAGACTGTAACTTTTGGTTGGCTTTGGAGTATTTCAGAAAATCAAATTTACTATTATTATTAAACATGTTTCACATCTCTTTGTTTCCTCCTAAGTGTGGATGTCAAGAGCATAGGCTGAGTCCAAATCCCAGCTCTATATGACTACGTGACCCTGGGCAAGCTAGCTAACTTTTCCACACCTCAGCTTGCTCATCTGCAAAAAACAGGAGCATGCTAATACGAATTGTGAGCCTTCAATGAGGTATGAGATGTAAAGTGCTTAGAACACTGCCTGCCACATAGTACACACTCAACTCACGTTAAATGCTGTTATTAACAAGTTGCCAGAACGAAGGATCTGGTGCCTGTGAACAGTTTCCACCTTTCAAGGTGTCAGGATACAGTCTTCACTAGCATGGCATTTCCTCAGGGTCCAGCAGGTCCTCCTCATACAAACATTTCTCTCTTAACCCCTATCTGCTTGACATTTTAAATGCACCAAGAAGGTCTCCACCACACGGCACTGCGTCGGTTTACATACAAACCATCCTCTCCACTGAGCAGCGAATTCATTAAGAAGAGAGGCTGCAGTGAACATTCGTGTGCATGTGTCCTTATAATAGAACGATTTATAATCCTTTGGATATATACCCAGTAATGGGATTGCTGGGTCAAATGGAATTTCTATTTCTAGGTCCTTGAGGAATCACCACACTGTCTTCCACAATGGTTGAACTAATTTACACTCCCACCAACAGTGTAAAAGTGTTCCTATTTCTCCACATCCTCTCCAGCATCTGTTGTCTCCAGATTTTTTAATGATCGCCATTCTAACTGGCATGAGATGGTATCCCAATATAGTTTTGATTTGCATTTCTCTAATGACCAGTGATGATGAGCATTTTTTCATATGTTTGTTGGCTTCATATATGTCTTCTTTTGTAAAGTGTCTGTTCATATCCTTCACCCAATAGCAAAGACTTGGAACCAACACAAATGCCCATCGATGATAGACTGGACAGGGAAAATGTGGCACATATACACCATGGAATATTATGCAGCCATCAAAAACGATGAGTTTGCATCCTTTGTAGGGACATGGATGAACCTGGAAACCATCATTCTCAGCAAACTGACATAAGAACAGAAAATCAAACACCGTATGTTCTCACTCATAGGCGGGTGTTGAACAATGAGAACACATGGACACAGGGAGGGGAGCATCACACACTGGGGTCTGTTTGGGGAAACTAGGGGAGGGACAGCAGGAGGTTGGGAGTTGGGGAGAGATGGCATGGGGAGAAATGCCAGATATAGGTGATGGGGGATGCAGGCAGCAAACCACATTGCCAGATATGTACCAATGCAACAATCTTGCATGTTCTTCACATGTACCCCAAAACCTAAAATGCAATTATATATATATATATATATATATATATATATATATATATATATATATATATTTTAAAGAAGAGAGGCCCTGGTTCCCTCTCTTTTCTTGGCACTAGAACTGATCCTGGCACTAAGAGACACTCCACAAATGTGTAAATAATGAATGAATGAGTGTTCCTCTAGATTTTTAGTGAGTTTTAAATTTCAGATCCCTTAGTATAATACAAACTCCCTCCAGAAACTAACTCTTAAGCCATTACTAACAAACATCTTAGCAGCCATGAGTGAACAGTTTGCTAAAGGAACAGTAACAGCTTTTCAGTGTTTGTATTTCCTGCACATGTCAACACCATGTAGCCCATCACCTACCTGAGACAAAATCCATCTATTTGAAATACGGTCTAAAGTGAACCCTACCTGAAAAAAAACACAAATTTTTTGCAAACAAATGTAGGTCTCTAAAATGCTTACCTTGCCTCATAAATGAAAGAGCTTTTTCTTTCAAATTATCTGTCAGTTGTTTCTTTTTAGTCAGATAATTCAAAATGTAAATATTTGGAGCAAAATTTATCATGTTCTGTTCACCACAGCCATAAGGCATCCGAATCAGTGAGGCTAAGCCATTGATGGAAGGACCGAGAACATCTCCTGAAAGCACAAGACATGCAATTCATTCAGTAAATATTCAGTAACTACCACCTGCTGGTGGCAAAGAGACTTCCACTGAGTACAGAAGGCCTCTGTCATTGAAGCAATATGATTATCCCACTGCTTAGAACAGAGTTGAAACTTTATATCAAGCTTTTAGGAAGACTGGTCAAAAAATAACAATGCTCTGGTACTGAACTTGCAAATCATATGATTAAAAAGGACATTTTTAGCTCAGTTAAAGCTTACAGCATAAATTAGGCAAAAAACAACTTTTTAAAAAATATTTATTTAAATGTAAGGAATTGATTAGTAGGACACTATCACTTACACAGGAAAGAAATGTTTTGTTAGGAGTATTCTTCACATAAACAAAATTTTATTCTTATTTCTTACTAATATACCACAAGCAGTTGAGAAATAATTTAAAAAAAAAAAAAGGCCAGGCGCAGTGGCTCATGGTGGTAATCCCAGCACTTTGGGAAGCCGAGGCAGGCAGATAACAAGGTCAGAAGTTTGAGACCAGCCTGGCCAACACAGTGAAACCCCGTCTCTACTAAAAATGCAAAAATTAGCTGGGTGTGGTGGCAGGCACCTGTAATCCCAGCTACTCGGGAGGCTGAGGCAAAAGAATCACTTGAACACCGGAGGCGGAGGTTGCACTGAGCCGAGATCACGCCACTGCACTCCAGCCTGAGTGACAGAGCTAGACTCCATCTCAAAAAAAAAAAAAAAAAATGAAGATTGTAGTGTTTTTCAATGTGTTCTATTTAGCAAAAACAAATCTAAGTATTTCAATTAATTCCTAAAAGGATTAGGAATATTCTTCAAAGTCAGTAATCTAAAATTAAACAAAACACACCCTTTAAAAAATCCTCTACCCACATCCTAACACTGCAACTCACAGAAAGTAGTAAAAATTCAGAAATATGAAGGCTGAGTTCTAATTTTGGTCCTCCCATTGTTAAGCTGTATAGATAAGAGTATCTTTCTATGTAGTTTATTTTGAAAACTTATACAATGCCAAGTCCAAATACCTAGTGAAAATGTGATCCTAAAAAATGAATATTAAAAAAGGGGGAAAAAAGCCTGTTTCATATGAATAGGCTGAAGTTGTGCCAGCATAGCTTAAACTTTAGATGTGAATACAAAGAAATAGAGGTTATATTGTTACCACTGCAGGTTATATGTTTCATATTCAAAGTGAACATAAACTTAGACTCTCAAAGTTCAAAGAAGCAAGCTAAAATTTGTACATTCTGGGCTACAAAATAGGTCTTTTTTAAAAAATGTGAAAATAAACCTTGAAAATCCATTCTTTACATCAAGCATAAAAATTAAGCCTCGGGGTATTTCCGTGACCATAGATCGAATCGTTCCTATGTAAGGAGTGGTGGTATATATTTAAAATGCCAGGCTCCTTCCCTCTGTGTGTGTGCGTGTGTGTGTGTGTGTGTGTGTGTGTGTGTGTGTAGTGCATCTCCCAGCATCCCAACACTGTGGGAGATGCTTAAGCAGAATTTATTCCCCTAAATAGAGAGTTTATTTAATTCCTTTTAAGAACTGGCCAGGCACAGTGGTGCACGCCTGTAGTCCCCAGCTATGCAAAGGGCTGGCACAGGAGGACTGCATGAGCTCAGAAATTCAAGTCCAGCCTGGGGCAAACATAGCTAAACCCTGTCTCTTCCCCCAAAAAAGAAAAATTATATCTAACTCTCCAAATAAAGTCATCTGCCTACAGATTGGTTGTTTGGGTTATAATGAAAAGCATTACACCTGCTGGTGAAATATAAAAGAACTATAAAAAAGTGTTTTAGGTCCTGCCATCTTAAAGATCCAACAAACTATTAGATGTCATTAATTAAACCGTTTTCTTCAGTTATTTGTAAAGCACAACTATATAAACAAACCATTTGTGATGGTTAATTTTGTGTGTCAACTTAAGTGGGCCATGGGGTTCCTAGATTAAGTATTGCATCTGGGTGTCTGTGAGGGTATTTCTAGATGACATTAGCACTTGAACTGGTGGACTGGGTCCAGCAGATTGTCTTCCCAGTGTGTGTGGGCACCATCCAATCCACTGAGAGCCTGAATAGACAAAAGCTTGAGGAAGGAGGAATCACCGCTTTTTTTCCTGCCTCACTACTTAAGCTGAGATACCTCATCTAATCTTCTCCTAGGACTGGAATTTCAGCTCCCCTGGTTCACAGGACTTTGGACTCAGAGTAAATTATACTACTGACTTTCCTGGGTCTCAAGCTTGCAAAAGCAGATCATGGGACTTCTCAGCCTCCATAATTGCATGAGCCAATTCCTCATAATAAATCTCCTCTTATATATAAGTATCTCCTATTGGTTCTGTTTCTCTGGAGAACCCTGACTAACAACACCATTTGTGTAGACACTATATTTAATTAAAAAGTACTTTTAGGCAGGCTCATGCCTGTAATCCCAGCACTTTGGGAAGCCAAAGTGAAATCCTGTTTCTACTGAAAATACAAAAAATTAGCCAGGCATCGTGAACAGAGCTGTAGTCCCAGCTTCATGAGAGGCTGAGGTACGAGAATCACTTGAACCCAGAAAGTGAAGGTTGCAGTGAACCAAAATCACACCACTGCACTTCAGCCTGGGCTACAGAGACAGACTTTGTTTCAAAAAAAAAAAAAGAAGCACTTTTAGCATGGAAAATTATAGTTAATAATAACAGTACTGTACATTTCAAAATTGCTAAGAAAGGCTGAGCACCATGGCTCACACCTGTAATCCCAGCACTTTGGGAGGCAAAGGAGGGTGGATCACCTGGGGTCAGGGATTTGAGACCAGCCTGGCCAGCATGGCAAAACCCCATCTCTACTAAAATACAAAAATTAGCTGGGCATGGTGGCACATGCCTGTAATCCCAGCTACTCAGGAGGATGAGGCAGGAGACTCGCTTGAATCCCAAGAGGCGGAGGTTGCAGTGATCCCAGATCCTGACACTGCACTCTAGGCTGGGTGACAGAGAGAGACTCCATCAAAAAAAAAAATTGCTGAGAGAGCAAATTTCAAATGTTCCCCCCACAAAAAACAGTTAAGTATTTGAGGTGATTAATAAGTTAACCAGCTTGATTTAATTATTCCATATTGTATTCATAAATGATAATATCATTTTGTATTCCACAAATTTACACAACCATAAATTGTCAATTTTTGAAAAGTACTTTTATGTTATGGAAAGCAACTAGGAGAGGTGACTGAAGTCAGTGGGTAACTTCCTACTGTAAAGGTTATCCATATCCTGCACAGAGAACTGCTCTAGGCAGTAGTACTCAACCTTTGTTTACCTGAATCACTTGTGAAAGCTTTTTAAGATACACATGACCAAGCCATAGCCCAAGCAATTCTGACTAAGTAGGGTTAGAGTAGAGCCCAGATGTTTGTGTATTTACAGAGCTCCTTAGAAGATTCTGATATTCACCAGTGGTGGAGAGCCACAGAAGCCAGAAGCTCTGCTCTTAGGAATAACCCCTTTCTCTAGCCACAGTAGAGTGAGGCTTTGCCACTCAGAGTGTGATCTGAAAGCCAAAAGTATCACCGACATCTAGGAGCTTGTTAGAAATGCAGATTCCCAGGCCCTGCTCCAGACCTACTAAACCAGAATTTGCTTTTAAACAAGACTCCCAGGTGATTCTTATGCACATTGAAGACTGAGAAGAACTAGTCTAGGATACATAATTTGCCAGCTTTCATAATACAATCAGTTGTTGGGGCCAACTAAAAAAAAACTTTTTATTGTACTTTAGGTTCTGGGGTACATGTGCAGATCATGCAGGATTGTTGCATAGGTACACACATGACAGTGTGGTTTCCTGCCTCCATCCCCCCATCACATCATCCTGATACCAAAACCCAGCAGAGACTCAACAAAAAAAGAAAACTTCAGGACAATATCCATGATGAACATAGATGCAAAAATCTTCAATAAAATACTGGCAAACCAACTAAAGATTTTTGAAATCTCTTCTTATTAGGACTCAATAAGAAAATACATCTTTAAGGAACAACGTATATGATCAGATACAATGAAACCAACAGATGGTGATATCCTCTATTCTTACCAATTGCAGTGATCTGAACTCTTTCACTGCCAGTCACTGTATTAGGAGGAAATGAGAAACTCAAAGTTTTCAGGGTACTCTGTAGCCTATTGTCAGTCAAGTCTAATAAGATGGATTGTGAATATAATTTTTCTATTCCTTCAGCCTGTTGAATAAAAGGAACACAATTAACATGGTCTCTACTCACATATTTAGAGAGAACTATACACAGATATGAGCACAAACATCTGACCTGTTGTGTCTGAGGTTTGTGTATGGCTAAATAAGCACCTACCATTTCGCTTTTGTTTTCTTTAAATTAGATATTTTATTTAAACAAGTAATAGATTCGTTTCACAGAATGAGTTTTTCCTGTTAGTTGGTAGTACAACAAATTACCATAACTTTAATTAATTTTTCCTACTTTTAGATTTTCTCACAAAGTCATTAACTGAAATGTGCTTTTCAACAGGATTTGCACTTAATTGGCACCATTTGCTTGGAACTGAATTAAATCTGATGACACAGTGCGTACCACTTTGTTATTCTTACTTCAGATCTGTTAGTAAATTCTAGTTAAATTAGATAAGACATCTCACGAACTGACCATGAAAATGACAAAGAAGAAGATGAAAATATAAGGAGAAAAACCCTTTCAGGTAGTTGCTATTATTATCCAAAGAGCGGGAGATTAAATGCCTTGTTCAAAATCACACTTGGCAAAACTGAGATTCAAACACAGGGTTGCCTCACCCCAGAATACAAGTGTTCAGTCGCTATGCTTATTGTCTTTCTGTCTAGAATATCTTTGAAAAAAAATCTATAAAAATATCTTTTACCTTCACTGAAAAATTCCAAAATTCTAAATCTACAAATCGACTTAACTGTGTTTTCACAGGATCGCAACATAACACAGTCTGTAGATGTAAATGACTGTAAAAGAGCTGTTAGTCACGTTCCTGACTAAAGTTAAAGAGGAAATTGGCAATTATTCCTAAAACATTTATATGATTATTTTTACATGCAGATGAGAAAATGATTAGGCATTACCAGAAAGGTAATACGATGGCCTACTAGATATGCCAAAAAATTTAACCAAGAGAAAAAAAATCCTCTGCTTCCTTTTTAAATATGTATTTCTACTTCACTTATTTCAGACATCAAATATTCACCTTTACAAAAATCATCTGGGTGATAGCATCAGAAGCAGTGGGTGAAAGAGCCGTGACTGTGATAGGAATTTCTCCCAGATGTGTCGGCTTAATGGGAAAGAGAACAGTTGCGCCATCCTCACTGGGAACCAGAATGGTCTGCTGGTGGCCTGTGGTATTTATTTCATTTGAAGTCATTAGAATATCAAATTTGTCACTTTTCTCAACAATTACCTTAACCTGAAAGAAAAAAATAAATCAAAGCTTTTGTATAATAAACGCTCTTCAGTAAAGTGCTCTTTTATCGCCACTTTAAGTACTGTTCAATCTGTGGGGCTCAAGACCAGAGAAGAGATGAGACAAAGATTCGGCCAAGGAGAGTTTCAAAGGGTACCAGGAAAAATTTCACTTATTTTCTATGATTTCCCCTCAACCTCAAGATGCATGGGGAAAGGGCACTCTTCAGCCCCATTTCTAGTCCTCCCACTGATATTAAATTCTCTCACTATCTGACAGCATTAGGTGGTAAGGATGTGCACAGAAAGGTTATTTTGTATATCGATTTCACCACCAGCTTGATTTAACTACGTCATCCTGGGACATACCGGTCCCATTAGAAAAATATGAAGAAAACAGCATGAAAAATTATTGAATTCATTGAAGTCACTGTAAAAACTATTCCAATGAAAGTACAACTCAGACATTAGTCCTGAAGCATATCTTGGTTGTAAACTTTTGTAAATTGTCCCAAAGTTGAAGCTCATCAAAAATAGCATTTCTCTAGGCTTTACATTTTATAAATTATTTTTCCATTGATGTTTTCCTCTGCTTCTCAGAATATTGTTTGTGGGTATAATAATTATCATTTCCATTTTATAGATGAGGAACAACAATTAAATCATTTGCTGGCAAAAGGTAGATTGGACGAATTCAGGCCTTTTGGCTCTAGATCTTTTACTTGTTACTGGGTTAAAAAGTAAAATTAAAAATAAAAAAAATTACTTCCTGCATTGTCAGCCAAATATGCCAATAAAAAGCTGAAAAATTAAAATTTTAATTTAAAAAAATTATATATAAAGTGCCTAAAGAGATTATAGCATTTTCATGTATGTAATAAAGTTAATTATATATCCCTACTTATTCTTGGGAGAGAAAAATCAATCATATGGTTAACATACTGCGGGCATAACACAAATAGTGGACCTAACTCCTGCCTCCCAGGGAAATGACTAGCTAAGAAATACAAGGTACATGATCCAATAGTGAATCCTTGAAAATATAAACATGGAGGTTACAAACACAACAGAATGGTGGTCGGGTGCAGTGGTTCATGCCTGTAATCCCAGCACTTTGGGAGGCTGAGGCAGGCAGATCACTTGAGGCCAGGAGTTCAAGATCAGCCTGGCCAACATGGAAAAGCTCTGTCTCTATTAAAAATACAAAAAATTAGCCTGGCTTGGTGGTGCACACTTGTAATCCCAGCTACTCGGAGGCTGAGGCAGGAGAATTGCCTGAACCTGGGAGGCTAAAGTTGCAGTGAGCCAAGATCCTACCATTGCACTCCAGCCTAAGAGACAAAGCAAGACTCTATCTAAAAAAAAAACAAAAAACTGCAGTGGGCACAGAGTGGCAGGGAGAAATGGCCACACATTCTAGATATGGGAAAAACCAGGAGGAAATGCAGGGAGGCAGGAAAGAAAAAGGCATGCTTCAAAGACAATAAAGAACTTCCCTGGTGAAAGCGAAAAACCTATGCTGAAAATTCAAGGAGGGAAGGTGTAGACATGCTAATGATGTCCTTAGACATTAATTAGCAGAAGAAATCACTGGCAAGATATATCTATTTTCAGTCTCCCAGAAATGTATAAAGTGCTTAGAATCCCAAATGCCCAGACACTACACAACCCAATCCCTTCATGATACCCCCATTTTTTCCTGAATGTAAATGATCAAGAAAAGCTTGAATATATTACCTCAGTGGCATCTTTCAAATAATTGAATATAGTTACTTCCAAAGCAAATTCTTCACCTCTGATAACAGAGTAGGGAAGGTTCAAAAAAATGAAAAATGGTTGGAAGGCTTGCAGCTGGAAAGAATACAATGAGTACATATTTTCATTCAGGTCAAAATTCTTCACATTTTATGCAATTAAATACAATCTTTATAAAACCTGTGAAGTTTTTAACTTCACCTAGAAATGTCTATCAACGGAAAGCAAACAGCAACTTAACACAAATGAATGATGGCAAATTGACTTATGTTACTTAACCTAATAATCTCTATACTTTATTAAGTGCCTACTAGTACAAGCACTTTACATAAATTATTTTGTTTGGTCATTACAACCCCATGAGATTAGTGTTCGGCTCCTATTTTATAGAAAAGAAAATTAAATTTTAGAGTTCTTTGTAACTGGTACAAATTCATATTGTTGGCAAGTAGAGGAGCCAGAACTAGAACCCAGCCTGTCTAATCCCAAAGCAATTTGCTCTTCTTTCATACTGTATCGACTCCACCAGTCTGCTTTAAAAACCCTGCCAAATCCAAGAGCCCCTGTTGTAGAGTGGGACATCTAAATACATGTGCTTTCTGACTAAATTTAAAGAGGAAATTGGCAATTATTTCTAAAACATATATATGATTTATTTTTACATACAGATACAAAATGTGTGGGACACGTGAATACATGTGCTTCCTCCTCAGTGATCCAATTCTGATATTGTTGGCCAAGTCCCACAGAAAAGGCCAAGTCCCACTCCGGCATCTAAAACTAAACCTGGATTAGTTTAGGCCAGTGTATTTTCTGGCAGTAGTAACTCCCTCTAGACTTTATCTGGACATTTGTGAAGGTGCCTTAGATTGTCACCATGACACGAAGGTGCTATCAGGAGTTACTGGGTGGCAGTCTGCAATACTGAGGATAGTCCCAGACAATGAAAAATTGCCCTGTGTTCTCATGATTCTTGAATGTGCCTTCAGACATTAATGTAGTTGAATTGCCTGTTTCTAATGGTCTGAGTATACAATCTAATTCTAGTTTCTATATAAACCCAAAGTGTATATTTTTCAATATACACTGAATTTTTCATGAATACACTTATTTTGTAAATTGAAATTACATTTCAAAGGAGACAATTCATTTCATTTCATACAAGACAACTGCAACTTGTTTTATTTGTACCTTTACCAAAAATCGGTCACCATTTTGAAAATGCATACCACCACAGGCAGCATCACTCAAGGTTTTTGAGTTATTGAAACAATACACATATATCAAACTGCATTTGTAGCTGTTACATGCAGGGTGGTTCTATGCACAGCATAAATATTTCAGTATGTCGCTATGTCTGGTCAGTTACATATTGAAATACATATTATTTTATTATACATTACTTTCCTTTTATTTCTCCTTAGTCTTTTACTTAGGGCATACTGATTTTTTCTTCTTTTTTTTTACTTGTACTTTAGGTTCTGGGGTACATGTGCAGATCATGCAGGATTGTTGCATAGGTACACACATGGCAATGTGGTTTGCTGCCTTCCTCCCCATCACCTATATCTGGCATTTCTCCCCACGTCCCTCCCCAACTCCCCACCCCCGCCGCTGTCCCTCCATTGGCCCCCCAACCAACAGACCCCAGTGTGTGATGCTCCCTTCCCTATGTCCCTGCATTCTCAAGGTTCAACATCCACCTATGAATGAGAATATGAGGTGTTTGATTTTCTGTTCTTGTGTCAGTTTGCTGAGAATGATGGTTTCCAGATTTATCCATGTCCCTACAAAGGACACCAATTCATCGGTTTTTATGGCTGCATAGTATTCCATGGTGTATATGTGCCACATTTTCCTTGTCTAATCTATCGTCAATGGGCATTTGTGTTGGTTCCAGGTCTTTGCTATTGTAAACAGTGCCGCTATGAACATACGTGTGCATGTGTCTTAATAATAGAATGATTTATAATCCTTTGGCTATATACCCAGTAATGGGATTGCTGGGTCAAATGGAATTTCTGTTTCTAGGTCCTTGAGGATGCACCACACTGTCTTCCATAATGGTTCAACTAATTTACACTCCCACCAACAGTGTAAAAGTGTTCCTATTTCTCCACATCCTCTCCAGCATCTGTTGTCTCCAGATTTTTTAATGATCGCCATTCTAACTGGCGTGAGATGGTATCTCAATGTGGTTTTAATTTGCATTTCTCTAATAATCACATATCAATGTTTTTTAGAAAGTTGTATATACAGGTATCTTACACTTTCTATGAATTTCATCTGGAGATGGTAAAAAGGCAACACAAAATGTCTGTTATAAAAGGGGGCTTCAGGTAAAATTAAAGTGAGAGCTACTGGTCTAAGGCCACTCATGGTCATTATATTCCTCCTGCCAGTGACTGGTTTAGGAAACAATATATGATGCAATTTGACTAAAAGACATGATGGAATACTGGCTAGGGAACAATTTGAGAAGTTCTGTTCATTCTTGAAGAGGACACATGAAAAGACCCACTCTCTCTCCTCTCCTCTCCTCTCCTCTCTCTCTTTCTCTTTCTCTTTTTCTTTCTCTGTCTCTCTCTTCTGGCCTTTGGAGATGGTTAGTTCAGGTCAATAATAAACTTTTCTACCCAAATCTTAATACGGACTTCACACATTTAGCAGTTTATATAGCTACATATAGCTCACATTCTCAAATATAAAACAGATAAATAGCAAAGACAAAGCCAAGGAATCTCTAAACTGTGATAAATATTATAAGCAATCATTTCTTTAAAAAATCCACTGAGGAGCTGACGCTCTGTTAGCTTAATGTCACTGTAACATTGGTAAGCAGCTCTTTAATACAATACCTCCACTGGAGTAGTTGTTAGTCCAAGACCCAGGTCATCAGAGACCACAAAACCAGTAGCCACCCAAGAAGTGATAGAATCAGGTACAGTTACTTCAAATTCTTGGTAAATCCTGGAACTGAAGTCAATATAATAAACATAAACATCACAAAACCAAGAACTGATATATTTCTAAATAAGGCAACATAACCTAAACTATTTTTGGAAGAATTTCAATTTTTCACATTGTTTACATATCTGAATTTAAGACCATTTAAAGGATTTAAGTATAAAATAGTAGATCCCAACTTCTCAAAGATAGATTATCATAAGGTCATAATACTGCATATTGATCCATATTCTAATAAAGGCTTCCTGCAATATTTACATCTTCTGAATAAACATTTATTCCACAAATTTTGTGTAGATAATAAATAACACATTTTCAAACTTAATTCTAATTTTTTCTCTAAATTTGCAGAAAAGTGTTTATCTGTATCCCTGTCAATGCTGTTATTTGTTTCTTGAGATTTCACTCATGTGTTAACTCAACTATCGTTAAACAGCTGACTATAAAATAGTACGTGGATTTCATGATTTACCTGCTCAATTATCAAGCCAGGTAGTATGGGGTTTATCAGCTAAGCTGAATTCCTTCCACCACCCATGCCCCTTGTCCCTGTGACTCCCGGGAATGTTTTGTGAGGAACAGAGTTCAGTTAGCAGCACTGCCAGGGGTCACAGGAGGTAATCATGAGTGCTTCCCACCCTGTGACAACAAATGTACTCCCAGCAATTTTTCTTTAACAAGAATCACAAGACTTCAAGGAAGTTAAAATTACCCTTCATTCAAAAAAGGCCTGTCTTCTCATTGATGAGACCTTCCTGCCATAATTTGTGTGTGGCTTTATGAAAAACTGTATTTAGATTCAATAAATGTAATTTCCAAAAAAAAATTTTCAGTCTACTTAGTTCTTAGTTACACTACGCTTGTACTTAAACATTAGAAAGAGGGCAAAGCTTCTTTAAAACAAACACTAAACAAAATATATACGGGCAAAGAACTTTATACATTTTTACCCCATGTTGGTGTCTAGCCAAATCCAAGTCTCTGGAAAATGTTTTCGGACACGTGGACTGCTATCCAAAGAAAAGCCATTAATATCTATTATATGTCCTTCAGTTTCATCCATAAACCTTTCAGCATACTCTGGATGGTCATCTATAAATAAACATTAACAATAATTAGAAAAACGGCCACCAGAGAGAATGAGTTGTAAACTCCATGCGCAGAACAAACGTTGATCACTTGAGAAGGTGTTCAGAGACATAATGTCTCTGAAGAAGGTTTTCAGAAAAGGTGAAGGATGCAGTAAGTATTATTGGCAATAGAATGGGTATTACAGTAGGCATTAGGAAGAATTTGGTACATAAAAAAGAACAAAGGTGGGTAAAAGCTGAGACTAACAAATGGAAAAAGATGCTTGGAACATTGTCTAGGATAGAAGGTTATATGAGGAAAGCTAAATGTACCACATATCTTTAATATAGAGAGATGATAATGACTTCATGACATCTTCAAGACTATAACATTATCTTCTAAGTTTTAGGACAGAGGATCAGGTGTCCTGTGGCAGCAAGAACCAGACCGAAGAAACCCCGGGGCTTAGCATGGAATAACAGAAATTCTGACAGAAACAGGGAATTCAGGGATAGAAACTGACAGTTCTAGAATCCTTTCAAGACGATATTAGTATAATTTTACCTGAAAGAAAAGAGAATCCCTTCTAAGGTTAACCATTCTAATTTATACATTTCCTTCGGTCAAAACATTTTATGACTTCCTTCTAAAAGCACACTTATGATTATTTGGTAGCCAACTCTATTTAGCAATCCAAGAAACTAAGATGTGCAGATATGACCCATCCAGGAAGAACTCAGATTGATGAGGATTGTGTGTGTGAGTGCGTGTGTGTGTGTCTGTGTGTGTGTCTGTGTGTGTGTGTCTGTGTGTGTGTACCAGAATACTTTATGGCATGATGGCATCTGGTCTATTTTTGAACTTCAAAAAGCTAGAGAACAAAAACATTTCAAAACTATGTTGCTCCTTTTAAATAATTCCAAAAGAATAGCACAGTTTGTGATACAAATTGGAGGCACAGCAGCTTCCAATATGTCCAAAAATATAACTACCTCAAAGAATTACGGAGAGAAAATGGAAAACACTCACTTCAAAGATCTAAACAGGAGCTCAGGTGAACATTCCATGTCATGGCCCAGATATACTTCCAAGTACATTAAACTCCAAACATTTTAGGACAAGAGAATGGAAAAATGAAAATCACAATCTCTATGTTCATCTAGAAAATATCCATACCTACATAAGTAATGTTGAATATCAGGTGAAAGACAAATACAAGTATGTCAGTCACTATATATTACTTACAAACACCGTCAATATAATCCTCCCTGAGGTCTGCATCAGTCAATACCCAGAGTCCACATTCCTAAAAAGAATAATTTTAATTTTCTTTTAAAACACAAGTTGATATGCTCTCTAAATTATCACAGCAGTCTCCCACTCTCTTGACTCACTTTTGCTCATTTTTGAGAGTGTCGGTAAACACATGCACATACATTCAATCTCACTCAAACACACATATAAGAAATATATTTATATGGCAATATATACACATAAAGAAAAAAATTATTTGTTTAATGTCAATTCCATTAACTTTTCTAATGGTGAATTGTTCTGCTTGCTTTTAAAACTGGAAAGATGATTATCTTTCCATTTCAAATCACCCTTACATAAGACTGCACTTCAGTGACATATTTAATAAAAGGTTAACATCTCAAAATGATCACTAATTCTGAAAGTTTGCAATAGTAAAAACTCGTAATACCTTTTCAATATAGCAAACAAAACATACCTGAAAGACTGCAAAAGAATTCATGAACATGCCTAAATAATATCCTGTGTTATAAAGTTCCAACTCATGGATCACCTAAGGAGAAGATAAAACATACAGAACAAATGGATTCATAGCAACCTTCCACAACACTTCTTACACGTAACTTAGATGACTTAGCCTTCATGTTTATCAACTTTGAAAATGACACAAATTGAGGAGCAATGAATATGTAATTGCTTTGTTCATCATTCAGTCAGCCAAAATTGCGTTTCTTATTTATCCTTACTTTTACTCTGTTCAGCAATCCAGAGTTCCTAAGAAGTCTGGACTTCAGTTCTGCCAGGGAGAACTTACAAGACTAACAGGCAGAAGTCAGCATTAAAAATGACCCATGCTTTCGGCAAAGACAAACAGGTTAACTTTGTTGAGGGTTAATATAAACTCTGCAAAATGTCAATGACCTAAATTTTTTGAAAATCTGAAGAAGCATTTATAAAAGTAGAAATATGTTATTAATAAGCAGAAAAATATTCAGCCTCACTGACAGTCAAAGCAATGCCAACGACAACATCCATGAGATACAGTTTTTTCTAAAATGAGATATTTGCAGGTACCCCATTAGCAATGCTTTTTTTTTTAAGAACAATACTCATTGCTAGCAAAAGTCAGTAAAACAGGCTAAAAGAGTGAGTAAAACTGGCAGTTCCACAAAAAATTCAACATAGAACTAGAATACAACCCAGTAATTCCACTCCTAGGCTTATACCCAAAAGAACTGAAAACAATAACTCCAAGAGACACTTGTATGCCACCGCTCACTGCAGCATTAGTCACAACAGCCAAAAAAAGGTGGAAACAACCAGTGTCCATCAACAGAAAAACCGATAAACAAAATGTGGTGGATGTACACAATACAATACTATTCAGCTATAAAAAGAAGTTTTGATACACGTTACAACATGGGGGAACCTTGAAAACATTGTGCAAAGTGAAATAAGCCAGACACAAAAGGGCAAATATTATATAATTTTATTTATGTGAAATATCTAGAATACGCAAATTCATAAAGACAGAAGTAGACTAGAGTTGCCAAGGGCCGGGGGAGGGAGAAATGAGTAGATATTGTTTAATGATTACAGAGTCTCTGGAGCCATGAAAATGTTTTGGAAATACTGGTGATGGTCACACAACATTTTGAAGTAATTAATGTCACTGAATTAAATACTTAAAATGGTAAAAAGAGCAAATTTTGTTTCATTTATATTTAGCTACAATAAAAAATTAAAGTAATACACCTTTTCAGGTAATGATTTTGATACTTCTCCCTAATTTACATTAGCATTAACCAGATAAGACAAAGTCAGAATTAAAAATCACATTAAAAAAATCTAAGTACAAGTTGAAAAAACACACTTTAGCATAAAATTAAACACCTGCAACCACTATTTCTGCAATGCTAACAACAACCACAGCTACATCTACAGCAAGCAACTAGAACAGGCACCAATAAGAACACAATCAGAAAAAAATTTCATAATGTCTCAACAAGCTGGCAAGACAATGGAGCCAGAGCCAGGCATAATAAAGAGAAAAGTCTTCAGTTCCATGACTCTAACTCTGTCACAAAATACAAATACAGGACGATTTGCTTCTGCTCTTGCTCAGACACCAATTCATAGAACTATTCAAGAAGCAGCATTTAAACAGTGGTTATCAGCACAAGACAAGGATGCCCTCTCTCCACGATCCTATTCAATACAGTACTGGAAGTTCTGGCCAGGGCAATCAGGCAAAAGAAAGAAATAAAGGGCATCCAAATAGGAAGAGAGGAAGTCAGATTATTCCTGTTTGCAGGTGACATAATCCTATTTCTAGAAAACCCCACAATCTCAGCCCAAAAGCTTCTTAAACTGACTAAACAACTTCAGCAAAGCCTCAAGATACAAAATTGATGTGCAAAAATCACTAGCATTCCTATACACCAACAGCATGCAAGCAGAGAGCCAAATCAGAAATAAGCACCCATTCACAACTGCCAGGAAAAGAATAAAACATTTAGGAATACAGCTAACTAGGGAGGTAAAAGATCTCTACAAAGGGAACACAAACCACTGCTCAAAGAAATCAGAGATGAACAAACCAATGGAAAAACATCCCATGCTCTTTAATGGGAAGAAAAAATATTGTTAAAATGTCCATACTGTGCAAAGCAATTTATACATTCAATGCTATTCCTGTTAAACTACTACATTCTTCTCAGGACTAGAGAAAACTATTTTAAAATTCATATGGAACCAAAAAAGAGCTCGCATAGCCAAGACAATCCTAAGCAAAAAGAACAAAGCTGAAGCCATCACTCTACCTGACTTCAAACTATACTACAAGGCTACAGTAATCAAAACAGCATGGTACTGGTACAAAAACAGACACATAGACCAATGGAACAGAATAGAGAACACAGAAATAAGACTGCACATCTACAACTATCTGATCTTCAACAAACCTGACAAAAACAAGCAATGGGGTAAGGATTCCCTTTTCAATAAATGGTGCTGGGAAGGCTGGGTAGCCATATGCAGAAGATTGAAACTGGATCCCTCCCTTACACCTTATACAAAAATTAACTCAAGGTGGATTAAAAACTTAAATGTAAAGCCCAAAACTATAAAAATCCTGGAAGACAACCTGGCAATACCATTCAAGATATAGGTGCAGGCAAAGATTTCATAACGAAGATGTCAAAAGCAATTGCAACAAAAGCAAAAATTGACAAATGGGATCAAATTAAATAAAAGAGATTCTGCACCACAAAGGAAACTATCAAGGGAGTAAGCAACCTACAGAATGGGAGAAAATTTTTGCAAACCATGCATCTGACAAAGGTCTAACATGCAGCATCTATAAGGAACTTAAACAAATTTATAAGAAAAAAAAACATTAAAAAAGTGGGCAAGGATATGAACAGACACTTTTCAAAAGAAGTCATACATGTAGCCTACAATCATATGTGAAAAAGTACATCACTGATCATTAGAGAAATGCAAATCAAAAACCACAATGAGGCCAGGCACAGTAGCTCACACTGTAATCCCAGCACTTTGGGAGGCCAAAGCAGGAGGATCACTTGAGGTCACTTGAGGAGTTTGAGACCAGTCTGGCCAACACGGTGAAACCCTGTCTGTATTAAACTACAAAAATCAGCTAGGCATGGTGGCTCACACCTGTAATCCCAGCTACTCAGGAGGCTGAGCCAGGAGAATCGCTTGAACCCAGGAGGCAGAGGTTGCAGTGAGCCAAGATCAAGTCACTGCACTCCAGCAGCCTGGGTGACAGAGCAAGACTCTGTCTTAAAAAAAAAAAAAAAAAAAAAAAAAACTGAATGAGATATATGTCTCACACCAGTCAGAATGTATGGCTATCATTTAAAAGTCAAAAAATGACAGATGCTGGTGAGGTTGAGGAGAAAAAGGAACTCTTATACACTGTTGGTAGGAGTGTTAATTAATTCAGCCGTTGTACAAGACAATGTGGCAATTCCTCAAAGACCTAAAGACAGAAATACCAGTTGACCCAGCAATCCCACTATTGGGTATATATCCAAAGGAATATAAATCATTCTATTATAAAGACATATGTATGCATATATTCACTGCAGCACTATTCACAATAGCAAAGACATGGAATCAACCTAAATGCCTGTCAATAATAGACTGGATTAAAAAAATATGGTACATATGCACCATGGAATGCTACACAGTCATAAAGAACAAGATCATTTCCTTTGCAGGTACATGGATGGAGCTGGAGGCCATTATCCTTAGCAAACTAATCCAGGAACAGAAAACCAAACACCACATTTTCACTTATAAGTGGGAGTTAAATGATGAGAACACATGGACACATAGAGAGGAGCAATACACAGTGGGACCTGTCAGAGGGTGGAGGGTGGGAAGAGGGAGAGGATCAGGAAACATAACAATTGGATACTAGGCTTAATACCTGGGTGATGAAATAATCTGTACAACGAACCATCAAGACACAAGTTTACCTATGTAACAAATCTGCACATGTACCCCAAACTTAAAAGTTTAAATAAACAAATAAACAAATGATAGCTACAGAGATGAGAGAGGAAGGAAGAAGGAAATGAGAAGATGGAGATCAAAGGACAAAAAACAGCAGATATCTAGGATGAAAAAATGCAGTGATATAATCCACAACATGAGAGATACAGTTAATAGAATTGTATGATATTTGGAGTTTTCGGTAAATAGATTTTAACTGCTTTTGTCACAAAAATGTAGCTATGCAAAATGATAAATATGTAAATTTGTTCCACTACAGTAACCATTATACTGCCTATATGTATTCTATAACATCACGTTGCAAACCTCAAATATACACAGTAAAATTTATTTTTTAAAAAGGAAAAAAGAAAAAGCAGCATCTATCTCATAAAGAAATCTTCCTGTTCTCAGTGGCTCAATAAACAAAGCATTGTCAAAGCTGCAGCACAGGCTACCCACAAGAAGGCTAACCTCTAAAAATTATTCCTGGAAGATCCAATATACTTAAATTATTCCAAGGCATTCAAGAGGCTATTGGCAACACATATAAATTTAACAAGAAAAAAAAGAAGTCAAAACAGTCTACTATCACAGGCTCCTGATTCCCTCCTCCAGAACCAACTGGAGAAACAATAAAAGCAAGCAGGAAACTTCAGTGTGCACAATGAGAAAACCCCAGGAAGAGTGGCGGACATCTTGAATTGGTCTTGGGAGAAAGTGAGTGGCTTCAGCCTAAGGCAGAAGGCAGCTAGACACAGCAGTAGACACAGCAGTCAGAAAACAGACTGGAGGAGAGGTTTTTAAATTTTGCCCTTGTTTCCCTCCAGGGGGTAGCCTCAGGACACATAATCCTGGCAACTTCACTGCCAAAATCAATAGCAGTAGCAGCTCAGACTGCCTGTGCAATATCCAAAAGATAACACCAGATCAGCACCTCTGCCCTTCTAGTGTGGGAAAGTGAGGAAAACAGGCAGACAGACCCATGTCCCTCAAGCATTCACTCTCCCTCTCCTCCTCCTCCAAACCCTCGGGGCTAGTGAATCATAACCTCAGGAGACTTTCCCTTACTGGTGCTCTTTCCCCAAGGGTTTAAGAGTGAAGCTCTGAATAGAGCCAGGCAGCAGAAAAGATCAAGAGTAATTCTCTAGTCCATGAGGCTAGACCTCTCCCCTCAGAAGGGATTAACAGGATTTACACAGATTGGAACCTAATGCTCAGCCTTCCCCAATAGATATTATCGGAGGAGCTGCCAAATCAACTAGACTTCCAAAGAGTATAACTACTGTAAAAGTAAGACATCCAACTAGACATGTAGCATGCAGCATGTGACACAAAATTACTGAAAAGGTCAATTCAGTAATTTAAAATATGCATAGTAAATATATACAAGAAGATAAGGGGAAATATTCGAATATAAAACAAAAACAAGACACAAAGGAAAATAACAGATATTAAAAACATAATAGCTGACATAAAAGACACAGTGTAAGAGATCAAAGTAGGATAGATACAACCAATGAATGATCACTAAGCTGAAAGAGTCCATTGAGGAACTCTCCCAGAGAAGAAAGAAGGTGCCCACACTAGAAGGGCAGAGGTGCTCGCCTGAGAAGATGGAAGTAAAAGTGCCAATTTCTGAATAACAAAAGTCCCAGAAACAGAGAAAAAAATAAAATGGAGAGAAAGAAATAATCAACACAGATTTCACAAATTAAAAAATGAAAGAACAGCGTAGATTGAAAGGGCAATCTATGATAACACAAAGCTAAAATCTGTACACAATCAGAATGATCTGGCCAGGTTAGGAGGAGGAGGAGACAGAGACCAGGAGGATATAGTAGCATACTAGAAGATTCAAATATTGATAACCTTTCAAAATCAGCAAGAATAAATTAACATGGGTACAGCTTGTGAGTAACTAACAGAGTAACAAAAATAGAAAGCATAACTTCTAAATCAGCAAAACAAATTTAATGTAGCCCACAAAAAAAGTCTAAAATTAAAAATATGAAAAATGCAGAAAAAAGTCCCTATTAGAACAAGAATTACCATACTTATAGGTGGATTAAATAAAAACTTATTAAAAGATATTGACTATTATATTAGATTGAAAAACAAAAGCAAAATATAATAATATGCTATTTAAAAGATACACTTAAAAATTTACAGAAGGTTTAAAATAAGAAGATGGAAAAATACACCAAGAAAATATGAACCAAAAGAAATCTGGGAAAGCAATCTTAATATCTGAGAAAATTTAACATAAATATACATATATTATGTGTATCTATAAATATACTGGAAATATATATATATAACATGTATATATTATATATTAACACAAATAGAGACAGAGAGCAGCACATCAGAAAGGGTGTGTGTGTATGTGTATGTATACACATATATATATATGTACACACACACAAACATATACATATGTAGGGAAGAAAAAATGAAATAATATATTTACCAAGATATTTAGAAAGCTAAATACTTTTAAATACTATTGATTTAACTGAATAGCATTAACTGTATATAACAATATTGACTGAATGTAATAGTATTCAGTTAAATCAAATGCAAGATCTATAGACTTCTAAAAATAATGTGAACTCAGGAAAAGTCAGAGAGAAAAAAATGACCAATTGGTTGTAAAAAAAGTTTTCAAAAAAAAGAAAAGATAAAAAAATAGTTGTATAGACTGAAGAAAATGTACAATTTTTCACACGCAAATTAAATTTTACAATATAATGACCAAATCAACCTAACTATATATAATTTTCTTTCTGACGTATTGTTAATCACTGTACTGAGTCCATTAATAGACATAAATTGTACAATCTAGATTACAATTGACAATGGTACACAAGGATATACCAAGAACATATAAATAAAAACCAAATGACTCATGAATATGTAATTCATTTATGCAATGCTAGATGTTTATATACTTCTTGGTTTGTACATTTTCTGCAGAATAACATGATTTCACCACCTCAATATACTGAAAACTCCTGATTCAATGGGAACTGTAATTATTTATAACCACTGTATATAACCAAAATAGAAAACACTTCAAAAATTATCTAAAGCTCTCTTATCCAATGTAACCCAGAATTATGCAAGTCAATTTCCTAGTACTTTCTTGAGTGTCTTAAAATATAGTATGAAAATGAAGGAAAACCGTAGGTGGCATTTTTTAATATAGATTTATCGAGTACAATGCGATAGATTGATATCTGTATATACTGTGCAATGATTAAATTAAGCTAATTAACATATCTATCACCTTGCATACTATATACTGATCATTTTCTGTGGTAAGAACATTAAAATCTACTCTCTTAGCAATTTTCAAATATGTATTACATCATCATTAACTACAGCCACCATGTTGTACCATAGACCTCCAGAACTTATTCTTCCCATCTAACTTTAGGTGGTATTTCTCATAGAAGACAGCAGGGACACTTAGCCACATAAGCTTCTTTCCAACATAACCATTACAATACAGATTATTTTTTACTTGGAAGCTTTACTAATTAATGACTTGCACATGCAAAAGAACTAATGGAATTTTCTTTATTTAAAGTAATACAATAAAGTTTCCTTTTTCTCTTGTAATGCATATTTTCATAATTTAAAAAGTAGCTTAACTCACATTTTCCATTGTAATATCATTAGAGGCATTCATTAGATTCACACTTTTGTCAACAGCTACAATTCCAACTATGGAGTCAGGCTGTGTCACAGAGATCCTAAGTGAGACTTTCTCAGATGGTTCAGCCTTCGGTTTACTCCAATATAGCTTTATCTAAGAAGGAGAGAAAGCAGGATTATGTTATTTCACTTTTTTAAAGAACATTCTTGACAATAGCAGATCAGTGGCTACTGCTGATCTGCAGTAGCAGATTCTACATTTGCCTTGGCCCAGGGATAATTCTAAAACCATACATAACCCTTCTCTAGGGAAAGGAATAAAAAACTACTCCTACAGTGTTTGCAAGTCATAAAACTTCTCACAGTGGTATAAATCTGAATTATTCTTCAATTCTGTATATTTTTTCTTCCCTTTCTCTATCTCCCACCCCTCAGATCCCAACCACTGCTGAGTAGAAGACAGCACTGTCTAACACACCTGAGGAAGGCCAGTATCCAAAAGGAAAAACACAGAAACTGCAGATGCCTACATGTTGGTGATGTGAACTTAGGAGTGAATTCAATGAGAGCTCCCGGGGGACTCATAGAACCACCTGGACTGCGGGTGAGGGGAGGCCTTTCCAAGGAAGGGGGTAGTTAGAGCAAATATTAATCAGGACCCTATGCTCTGTGTCTCCATGGCCCTCTAAACTTCCTCGCCGTTACCCTCATGAAAGCATGGTCCTGACCTACTAATACTTTATAAAGAGCATCAGTCATCACATGACCGCTGAATCAAATGTCATGAGGCCCCTTCCTACTGGGAATTGTCTTTCTTTTTTTTATTTTTTATTTTTTTCTGGGCAACATGGCAAAACCTTGTCTCTACCAAAAATATAAAAATTAGCCAGTCTCATGACCCACTCTCAAAAAATAAACAAATAAAAATTTTTTTAAAAAAAGTACAGATCACTACTGTTACTCCTCAAATACTTTAATAAGTAAAGGCAAAAGAAATGGAAGAACCATACTCTGCCTATCACTATTTAAAGCAATAATTTTTTTTTTTTTTTTTTTTTTTTTTTTTGAGATGGAGTTTCACTCTTGTTACCCAGGCTGGAGTGCAATGGCGCGATCTCGGCTCACTGCAACCTCAACCTTCTGGGTTCAGGCAATTCTCCTGCCTCAGCCTCCTGAGTAGCTGGGATTACAGGCACACGCCACTGTGCCCAGCTAATTTTTTGTATTTTTTTTAGTAGAGACGGGGTTTCACCATGTTGACCAGGATGGTCTCGATCTCTTGACCGTGTGATCCACCCGCCTCGGCCTCCCAAAGTGCTGGGATTATAGGCGTGAGCCACCGCGCCCGGCTAAAGCAATAATTTTTTACATAAGAGACTGAGAAGGCAGCAGTTGTTAGTGACAGCAATGGCTCATTCTGATATACATGGGGTGACTCAATCAGGTTTCTTCAGAGCTGGGATCCAAAGAGATTTCCTAATCAAGCTGATCACTCGAGGTTATAAAAGGCACTGGTGCACTTGGAGACCAGACTCCATACAGATCCTCACATGCAACGTAATCAAGCTTATTGAAAAGTTCCCCTGGGCTAGTGTCCAGCTAATTAAATAGATAGTGAAAGTCCAGCTGTGCTTCTACATATTATCCTAGATGGCCTCCCTCCCTCCCACACCCTTTATATCACTGCAATATCAACACCACATCAACACTATGTTACCGCTGGAATTTCATCCCCAAGCAACATTTATTCAACCATTTGAAAAATTCTGAAATGGCTTCATGATCTGAGTTAAAATCTTAAAGACCAGAACCATATCTTACAAATAGACTACCAATACCCAATAACTCCACATGTGAAAATATATATATAGTGCTAAATATTAAAACATTTAACCATAGTTCTAGAAATGGAATAATAAAAATTTCTAACCAATTTGGTTTAATGATACTTTTCTAAAGAAATATTACATTTCTCAGACTTCACTAATATAAAGTTTTCTTTTAAACATCATTACCTTAAATCTTACCTCATTTTTAAAAACAAGCTGAACAGGAATTTTTAGAACATCATTTATAATTTCCCCATCATCTTCAATATAATACACAATTATACAGGCTTTTGGAGTCCAAGAATTTTCTGGTGTTAAAGAGAAGATCGTCGAATTTTGTTTGCCTACAGCCACCAACTGTCCCCTGGATACTACCTGAAAAGAAGAGTAGATGGGTTTAATCTATTGCTAACCCTAGTAAGATCTCAACTGAAGCTACATTAATCATAATTGTATGCATACACACAAATTCTTGACTTAAGTCAGCTTCAGAGTCTTTTTGAATGCAGGAAAACCTCTCTGACAAACACAGAGAGCATACACTGAGAAACAGAAAATTATAAGATTAAAGTAATACTGATTGGAGCAACAGTAGCTTCATAGTTAAGAATCTAATTTTGATTGGAAGAAATACAGGGCACTGTTGGGAAAGTTGGATTAGCAAAATTACAAGGTCATCGATAGTACTTTTTATTTTCTTTTTTGTTTTTCTTATATTTCATAATTTTCTACAATGAATATGTATTGCTTATCAAATAGAAATTTAAAATTTAAACATAATATAATATTTAATTATTTTAAATGGGAAATGCAAATATAGGTGAAGAAATAAAAAAGGTTTTTTATTTGATTGCAATATAAAAAAGACGAGCTAAAAAGGTATGAGGCTGAGTTATAAAAATTAGTAAGTTTAGTGTGGACATAAGGTAGACACCATTTAAGATGATTCTCAACCTAAATGCCCATCAAAGGTAGACTGGATAAAGAAAATGTGATACATATACATGATGGAATACTATACAACTATAAAAAAGAATAAGATCATGTCCTCTGCAGGAACATGGATGAAGCTGGAGGTCATTATCCTTAGCAAATTAAGTCAAGAACAGAAAACCATATACCACATGTTCTCACTTATAAGTGAGAGCTAAATGATGAGAACACATGGACACACAGAAGGGAACAACAGACACTGGGGCCTATGGAAGGGTGGAGGTTAAGAGGGAGAGGATCAGGAAAAATAACTAATGAGTACTAGGCTTAATACCTGGGTGATGAAATAATCTGTACAGCAAAACCCCATGACATGAGTTTAGCTATATAACAAACCTGCACATGTATCCCTGAACTTAAAAATGAAAAAATAGATGATTTTACAGATCATCAATTTAGATTCTATAAGAGATTACCATATAGCTTAACTCCTTCAATTGCTTGTTGCCACTAACCACCAACTCGAAAGGCAATCCCACCTAGAAAAAAAAACTTTAATTAACATGTACATATCAAAAGCAAAAGAGACTGATTACATTGTAATTATCAAGTGAGTTGTAAGCATTACCTTTATATTTTCATCTCTTGTTTTTAGTTGGATGTATGTCTTACTAGGAGACTTAAACAGACTATGAACTGCCATGCTACTTTTACTACCAAGAAAATAGGCCTATAACAAAAGAAAAGGGAGCTGTAAATATTCACCCTTAGTAACACCTTGAGAAAAGACGCTACCTGCTGAACAATTAGTAAAGACCAAATTAATTTTCACCTTTTTTTATGTAGGAAAAATACATTGATGACATTAGATTTTCATCATTGTATGGCTTATACTGTAAAGAAACTGATAGCTTTAAAACACAGGAAAGGAATATATATATATATATGCACATATATATATATTCCTCTTTCATTTCAGTTCCTGCAAAAAAAAAATTCAAATGACTGACCTCAAACCCTTGACTGGGGGTTTGAGGAACTTCTCCATCATATCTTCACATTGCTATATTTTACTGTGCTCTTCAAAATGAACTTACAAGGAAAAGTTTAGTGTAACATTCAGCCACTGTCATTTTAAATTACTTTAACACTCTCCCCGTTTTTTAAAATAGAAACATGTATCCACTTCCTATGCACTTTCAGGTCTGACAGGTTGAGTGCCTACCACAAGATTACAACTGTAACGATGTTGCAGTGACACAATAATGGGAAACAGATGGCACCTTCAACTGTAGCTCACTGGAATCCTCCAGGATTGGGAATTCAATCTTAAAAATTCCATTTTGGGGGACAGTATAATTTATCTTCTGAACAGCTTCCATTTTCTGATTTCCATTGTTAGATCTGCCCCAGTTCTCAGTATAGTTTGTCTGTGTCACCGTTATGACTACATTATTTCTTCTTTCTTCAAGAGTCAGTTGATTGCCATCAGCACGGGTTACCTTCACCTAATGGTCAAAACAAAACATCTTAAAAATGCAAAGGATTTAAGTACAATTGAATAAGGTTTCCATCTGCAGTATTCTCATGAAACTGAACTCTCAAAAATTATTGGTAGCACTATAATACCCAGATTCTGTGGCCTCTCTCTGGGAGGCATCCAACATCTCTGATTACTCCCTTGTTAATATTATGGATTCCCTTACCTTCCACAGCTCCAAAACAACCCCTTGACTTCCTACCTCTCTTTCTGCATCCTCTCAGTGTCCTTTCCAGTTTTCCCTTCCTCTTTCTAAATGTGGGAATTTTGGACATATGTTCGTTCTCTCTTCCTCCAAGGTCTCAGCAGTCCTATGGCTTAGCTTGTTATCTCTGTGATTGTACCCTAAATCCAAAATTCCTAGCCTCACCTTGCTCTGGAGCTCATGCCCAACTCCTCCAATTGCCTGAAGGAAATTTCTACTTGGATATCCTAGCCACCTCAAATCCACACAAGTAAAATGGCAACCACATCATTTTCCTATTTTTGCTAACATCACGATTCTGCAAGACTTTACATTTCTGGATTTTCCCTCCCTCTCCCCACCCACAAAATCCAATGAACACCAAGTCCTATCTTCTCTCTTCCATCCTCTCCACTCCCACAGCCACTACCACAAGGCTGCCCATCCACTCCTGTGCTACTGCCATCCTCCTGCACACAGCCTGAGCAGTCTCCCTCAAACACTACCTGAGTGCACCCTGAACTTGCCAGCCAGAGCTCACCTTCTTATCTCACTTCTTATCTTGCTCCCCACCTCCCACTCCCATGCCCAAGCATTTAAAACCCAACTAGTCTTTTAAAAAACAGTTTAGAGCATCCTCTTCCATAAAGCATCCCATAGAAACCCCCATGCCTATCCCACAGCCAGCTCTTCCTCCCTGAACTCCCGTGGTTTCACTCACCTCATTCAGAAATTTCCATTTGCAGCCTCAATTTTTTTAACTTACCTTTTCAAACTGTCTAAATTGTTAAGATCATTGAAATCAGAAACTACCTGAAACTTTTACTGACCCATTCAGCAAGTGACCCCTTCTCTCTTTAAATCAGAGGTCAGCCAACTACTGCAAGCTGATAGGCCAATCCAGTATGGCTGTAAATGAAGTTTTACTGGAGCATATTCCACTCTTGCTTATGTATAAATTAGCTATGGCTGCTTTCACACTACACTGGCAAAGCTGAGTATCTGTGATGAAGACCACATGGCCACAAAACTGAAAATATTTACTATCTAGCCCTTTGCAGAAAAAGTTTGCCAACCCCTGCTTTAAATCCCTACAGAAATTAATTAGTAACACTAATCTTAATCTACCATGAGTTACAGTTGTGTATATGTTTTCCTGCCACCATCACAAAAACTGCGAACTTGAGGATAGGGACTGAGCCCTTCTTAGCACCACAGCCCTGCCCAGCACCATGCCTTGCTCATTGCCAAAATTCACACAATTAATGTGATAATTCAACATTATCTAAAAAAAAAATGAGATCTGCTGATAATTTTTTAATGTAACATCTTTGCTAGAACTAAAATCAATCATTATAAAAACCAAATTGAAATTGAAATTTTTGACTACCACCTAATTCTTTCAATTAAATAATAAAGGCTTCAGTGTAGCAATCCACATCTAACATAAATTGCTTGTAAAAAAACACATTTTCAAAAAAAATACTTTTATTGTTGAAAAATACTTTTTTAGAAAAATTAGACAAAAGTCATTTGGAAACAAAACTACATGCCCCAAATATCTAAAGAAACAAAGTTATATACTTTTTGGCTTAAATTTTTAGAAAAGTATTGAAAATATTATTTCCTATTCTATTTCATTAAGCTGAACTTACTGCTATGGACTGGAAATAAATATACCAACTTACAGTGGCTGTGAAGTTGAGAGATGGCTTCAAGACAGTAGTATAATCAAAAAACTCAATAATGTAATCATGTTGCTTGAAGAACACATTAGTGCTTGCATTTCTTGAGATACCTTTTTTGGAAATTGCACAATTTAGAAAGCAAAAGTAATGTTTCACCAAAAGCTTCTATCCACCGAATCTCTCCATCTAACCTACTACCAAAAGGGTTTAAAATATCAGGGCACATAAGCCTCATTCCCGTATTGGCTTTGACACAAAGAGCATCACACGGTTCTATTATGTTCTCTGTGGATCCCTTCTAAGCACCATTGCTGCCATTCTACCACAGTGACATGTACACTGGCAGCAAATTAAGGCCAATGAAAGAATAGCCTTTTGCTCTTTCAGGAATTGCTTAAAGCTACTGAAATAGTAACAGAAAGGTCCAAGAAACTAAACCTTATTTTCCTATTACTGTCTAGGAGCAGCTGAGATTTCAGCGATTTTAAAAAGAAGAAGGTAGGCAGCTGAAAATGTAAGCCTTTCCATGTAGTTTTCAGGGGAAAAGAATAGAAATGGAAAAAAATTACAAAGAGCAATCACATGTGGTTGAAGTAGAGACTTTCATAGAAAATAAGATACCCCATTATAAAATCATCCTGCAAGTTAGACTAACAGTCATAACAATTTCAACATTAAATAGCATCTTTAGAAAGTCAATATGCTCCCAAATGAAAGTGCCAGTTATAATAAGAAAGATGATAAAGCAGTGTCACATAAATAGTTTTACCTTCATTTTAAAGTCTACAAACCTGTAAGTGATTCCGTTACTGTGGCTAAAATTTCTACCGGTCCAGGAGAAGATAGATCTATGTGTTCAGAAAGTCCATTTGAAAAATCCATTACATTTTTCATCTCTTCATCATTAAAAGAGAAGTTTGCTGATCCATTTATCTGTTTTGTTTAAAAGTTCAGTATTATTTTTCATTTTAGCAATTCAAATTTTAGAAATAAAACTCAGACTAAGTCACAACAATATGATAGCTCTGGTACCATTTTAATCACTATAAATTGGGTAAATTCTCACTTATTCAATGCTGGAAAGCTCTTGATTTTCTTACACTTAACTTTTTGTTAATTCAGTACTGAATCTTATTTCTAGAAAAACTACATATATTTTCCCCATTACAAGTTATAAAATATCTGCAAAAGTTACCTTAAATGTTTTTGTAATAATTTTCTTCTCGCCCCAAAAGGATAAAGGTAAAAACATAAGTGTTACGTCTCCTTTCACTGGCTTCCCATAGGTATACCTGAATAATTACAAACATAGTCTTTTTCACATATCAACTTGATATTGTCAGAACACAATAAAAATACTACTTTCAATAGCATACATTTTAGCAATCTAACATTTTAAAAAATTACACTGGGCCAGGCGTGGTGGCTCACACCTGTAATCCCAACACTTTGGGAGGCCAAGGCAGGTGGATCACAAGGTCTGGAGTTCAAGACCAGCCTGGCCAAGATGGTGAAACCCCATCTCTCCTAAAAATACAAAAATTAGCTGGGCCTGGTGGTGGGTGCCCTATATTCCCAGCTACTCGGAAGACTGAAGCAGAGGACTGCTTAAACCCAGGAGGCAAAGGCTGCAGTAAGCAGAGATCGTGCCACTGCACTCCAGCTTGGGCAACAGAGTAAGACTCCGTCTCAAAAAAATTAAATAAATAAAAAACAAATGGTGATCCTTGAAATTAAGTTTCCAAAATGGAAAGACTTTTAACTATAGTACCTTAAAACGGTTCTTAACACACACTCTGCCCAATCTCTGACTATCTAAAAGACTCCAGAAGAAAACCTGATCACAATTGGGAGTGACAGTTTTCTGTCCAAAGATTTTTTAAATATCATGTAAATCTTTCACTCCTAGAAATCTGGACTAGCCCATTAACTGCATGTCCATGAAACTTTGCAGCTTTAGAAGATTTTTAAATTTCAGCTGAAATTGCAATCACCATGGTCTATTGCTGCATGTTCCGATATGAGCCAGGAAGGTTCATTAGACCATCGACTCTGGAGCACCAAATGTGCTCATGGCTGTCAAAAACTGATTTTTTGCAGAAAAATTTAAAATAAGAATAATTTTTTAAATCCATAATACCAAACTTGGTTTTGTTTTGTTTTTTGTGTGTTTTTGTGAGACAGAGTCTCACTCTGTCACCCAGGCTGGAATGCAGTGGCGTGATCTCAACTCACTGCAGCCTCCACCTCCGGGGTTCAAGAGATTCTCCTGCCTCAGCCTCCCAAGTAGCTGAGATGACAAGCACACACCACCAGGCCCAGCAAATTTTGTGTGTGTGTGTGTGATTTTTTTTTTTTTTTTTTGAGACAGAGTCTCACTCTGTTGCCCAGGCTAGAGTGCAATGGCCCAGTCCTGGCTCACTGCAACCTCTGCCTCCCAGGTTCAAGTGATCCTCCTTCCTCAGACTCCTGAGTAGCTGGGATTACAGGTGTCTGCCACCACACCCAGCTAATTTTTGTATTTTTAGTAGAAATGGAGTTTCACCATATTGGCCAGGCTCATCTCAAACTTCTGACTTCAAGTGGTCCACCCACCTTGACCTCCCAAAGTGGTAGGATTATAGGCATGAGCCAGTGTGCCCAGCCCAAACATAGCTTTTTGAGTCAAACATCATTCTCTTCTACTTTTCTTTCTATGTATTAATTTTATCCTCTCTCATGATAGGAAAGTCTCTTCATGTGAAGATGAGGCAATACATTTTACTGCCAGAAAGCCTTTTTTAAATGCATTTCCTGGGTTGCTTCTATCTCTGTTGTGAAATGTGAGCCAGAGATGGAAGTCAATTTTGCTCTGCAGTCTATAAATCATAGCAATAAACTGCTGCTTCCTGAATCCATTAACTGAACACAGAAACAGCCCTTCATCTGGATCAACTCAACTTAAAATATAGCATATTCCAAACTAAGAAGAAAAAAGTAATAAAATCCACCTTCAAATGTACCATATTTCCAAACAAAAACAGTAAAGTTAGTGGAAACCCTGGTTAGCAACCATAGCATCAAATTCACCTATCCCAGAGTCTTCGAAACCTGACTCTACTTGTATCATGCTAAAGATTAAATAAAAGCAAAATTAGAATGCCAGGATATTGTATCTTAACTGAGTTATATCACACGATAGTATATGGATCTTTACAATCCAAATATAATTTAAAGTACTCTCAGACACAAAAATTTTTAATTTTGACTTCAATGTGAAGCAGATTTAGTTTTCCAAACACCAAGCTGGCTATAATAATTGTGAAACAAAGATACAATTATTGTCCTAATAGAACCTGGAAGCATTTGGGATAAGTTAATCATTCAGAAAATAAAAAGCTTGACTAATTTTTAAAAAGCAAATCAGGCCGGAAGTGGTGGAGCATGCCTGTAGTCCCAGCACTTGAGGAGACCAAGGCAGGAGGATCGTGTGAGGCCAGGAATTCAAGACCAGCCTGGGGAAAATGACAAGACCCCATCATTATAAAGGACAAAGTTAGCCAGGCATGGTGGCTCGCACCTATAGCCCTAGATACTTGGGAGGCTGAGGTGAGAAGATTGCTTGAGCCCAGGAGTTTGGGGATGCAGTAAGCTATGACTGCACCACTGCACTCCAGCCTGCAAGAGAGTGAGACTTCATCACTTAAAAAAAATAAAAATAAAAAGCAAATCAAAATATTCTAGTATCATTAACAAAACAATAGGCTAGTATTAACAAAACAAGGAATTTTTTTTCTCTGAAAGCAGCCATAGCACAAAAAAGGACAAAAAGTTTATAAAATAATACCTTGCCTTCTGATCAGTGGTAAATGAAAAAAAAAAAAGAAAAAGAAAACATAAAATAAAAACTCAAAAGGAGAGGCTTTGGAGAACTTCCAGAGAGCTGAAAGCATGGAGTTTCCTGGAGGGCAGCGTGCACAGCTCAGCGGGCATGGAAGCTCCATGTTGCTTCCCACGTGGGTCACCCTACGTGTCTCTTCCAGCTCTTCATCTCTATCCATCATAACATCCTTTGTAACAAGCTAGTAAAGTGTTTTCCTGAGTTCTGTGAGCAGCTCCAGCAGATGAGTCAAACCCAAAGAGAAGCCAGTGGGAACTCCGATTTGCAGCCAATCAGTCAGAAGTATAGGTGACAATCTATTACTTATGAGTGGCATCTGAAGTGGGGACAGTCTTGGAGCAAGTCCTCATCTATGATCTAATGCTGTGTCCCAGTAGATAGTGTCAGACTTGAATTGAACTAGAGGACACCCAGCTGGTGTCCCCTGCAAAACTGATTGATTGATTGGGTTTTTGGTGGGCAGAAATCCTTACCCACTTCTTCATGACCAGAGGTCACAGAAGTCTTCTGTGTTGATTGTTGAATGAGAAAATAAGATAAACTGAATTTCTTTTTTCCTATATCCACAGAACTCCAAATACTAGGCTTTCGGTTTGTTAGGAAGACCTTTGCTGTGCTACATACAGCTTAGAGCTGAAATCTTAAGGGTCATGTTGCTTATCTATTTGTTCTTTCTTTTTTTTTTTTTTTTTTTTTCAGACAGAATCTCACTCTCTCACCGAGGCTGGAGTGCAATGGTACAATCTAGGCTCACTGTAACTTCCACCTCCCAGGTTCAAGCAATTCTCATGCCTCACCTTCCCGAATAGCTGGGAGTGTGCCACCAGGCCTGGCTAATTTTTGTATTTTTAGTAGAAATGGGGTTTTGCCATGTTGGCCAGGCTGGCCTTAAACTCCTGGCCTCAAGTGATCCACCCTCCTTAACCTCCCAAAGTGCTGAGATTACAGGCATGAGCCACCGTGCCTGGCCTATTTTTTCTTTCAGTAGGTATATATTAGATACCTACTCCATGGCTGACCCTGTAGTAGGCACCAAGGTGCAGCAGTGCACAAGACACAGAGCCACCTTCAGGAAGGTAGACGAGCAAACAGCAGCACTGTGTGATTAGTGTTATGAGGGGCATAAAAAGCATTGGGGGCAAGTAGTAAGCCTTGAAATTGCCGATGTAATGGCCTACTGGTCAGAAAAAAGTGTTTTGCATTTTTAGAAGCTAAAGTAAAATTTGAGAGCAGAGTTTGGGACAGTAGAGGATGGGCTGGAGTAGAGGAAGGTGGAATGTTTCAAAAGACATGAATCCAGAAAAGAGCCCTGCAAGATAAACTAAAGAATCTGAACTTCACTCTCAAGGCAATAGTGTGAAAGTTTTCACGCAAAAAGAGTGATAAAATCGAATTTGCCTTTCAGTAAGAGAAACAAGAAACTTGATACCGTGCCAAGAAAAGATTGGAAGAGTAGCCTGGGTCAGGAAAAACATTTAAGAAACTGCAACAGTAGCTGAGGAGGGAGAGATGATGCTGGCCTGAATCAAGGGAGTGGCTATGGAGAAAAATGGATGGATTTGAGAGAGAGTAAGGAGCTAGAATCAAAAGCCGTGGATGGTGATTGGCTATGGGGATTGAGGGAATGGGGACAGTGCAGCTGATGGGAACCTAACCCGAAGGTGGTACAGTCTACCAAGAGAGATATAAGAGAACAATCAGGTTTGGGGAAAGATTATTTGTTTGCTTTAAAGTACCTGTGGGATCTTCTACAGGGACCTACCAAAAAAGGGAAAGAGGAGGAGGAGGAGGAGGAAGAAGAAGGAGGAGGAGGAGGAGAAGGAAGAAAGAAAAGAAGAGGAGGGGATGGAGAAGAAGAAGGAAGAAAGAAGGAAGAAGAGGGAAGAAGTAGAAGGAGGAGGAGGAGGAGGGAAATAAATAAATGAAAGCACCTGTGAGAAATGTCTGGCAGGCAGTGACATAGCAGTGTCAGAACCCCAAGAAAGAAATATGTGGCTGGAGATGTGATATCATCAGTTATAAGCAGTAGCAGAAGCCCTAGGGATGGAGGGGAAAAAATCTGAATAATGTATAGAAAAAGAAGAGAACCAAAGTAGAGCTCTAAGAAAGAACTTTTCTTATTCTTTATTTTTTTTAGAAAAAAAAAAAGAAATTGGGTCTTGCTTTGTTGCCCAGGGTGGAGTGCAGTGGCACAATCATAGCTCCTGCAGCCTCAAGTGATCTTCCTGCCTCAGCCTCATGAGTAGCTTGGACCACAGATGTCCACCACCACACTCAGCTAATTTTTTTATTTTTTTGTAGAGATAGGGTCTCACTAGGTTGCCCAGGCTGATACCAAAGTCCTGGCCTCAAGTGATCCTCCCACCTCGGCCTCTCAAAGCACTGGGATTGCAGGAATGAGCCACTGCACCAGCCTTGAAACAAGAACTTTTAAAAGATGGACAGAAGGGCCGGGCGCGGTGGCTCAAGCCTGTAATCCCAGCACTTTGGGAGGCCGAGGCGGGTGGATCACGAGGTCAAGAGATCGAGACCATCCTGGTCAACATGGTGAAACCCCGTCTCTACTAATACAAAAAATTAGCTGGGCACGGTGGCGCGTGCCTGTAATCCCAGCTACTCAGGAGGCTGAGGCAGGAGAATTGCCTGAACCCAGGAGGCGGAGATTGCGGTGAGCCGAGATCGCGCCATTGCGCTCCAGCCTGGGTATTAAGAGCGAAACTCCGTCTCAAAAAAAAAAAAAAAAAAAAAAAAAAAAAAAAGATGGACAGAGGGAGTTACCTGCAAGAGTCTCAAAGGAGTAGCCAAAGAGAAAGAAGGAAAACCGGAAAGGAAATGAGAGTGGACAACAATGTCATAAGCTGAAAAGAAAAAGTTGTTAAAAAAAAAAAAACTAAAACAAAACTTAAAATCTACACACAAGATTAAGCAAGATGTCTTTGTAACCATGGTGAAAGCAATTTCAATGGCATGGTGAAGGTGACAGTCTGATTGCAGGTGAATGAAGAATGAACAGAATATGAAGAAGTGGAAATGAAATTATAACTGGCTGTGAAGACGAGGTGAGAGATGAGGCAGCAGCTGGAAGGAGGCATGGAGGTCAAGGAAGGGTTTGTTTCTTTTAATAACACAAATGATTAAACACAGACTGAAGATCCTACCAAAGAACAAAAGGTTAAAGATACCAAATGGAAGAAATCGAGACACAGGTGAAACAGGAAGCAGGATTGTGATTCTCCTGATTCAGGAGACAGTGTCCAAGGCCCAAGTGGAGGAATTCGCTTCTGAAGGAAAAAGAGATGTTGCTTTCATCACGACAGACACAGTCAGGATGATGAGGAGGGCCTACCTTTTCTGGGACACTATTTATAGAATAGTATATGCCAGTATTTATATGCCAAGTTGTACAGACTGATAAAAGATCTCCTGCTGGTCAAAGAGCTTTCTTAAATCTGTTGCAAAGTTGTAAATGATATTTTCAGTCTGATTCTACACCCTGGAGGCAACAACAGACTCTCTTGGAACTGTACTGGTAGGCCCAGAACTCAGGACAGCTAGGGTGAAGATGTGATGTTCATCGTTTACTCACAGCCCTCTGGGGAGAGACGCCTCAGCCACATGGTGGCCATTCCTCTGAATCATGCAGAAGATCTGCGCCACCCTGGAATATATAAATCTACCACTGGCTCTCCTTCCCTGGTTGAACCTCAACTGATGCACATATTAAGAAAAATGATAAGAATACAACACGGTGAACACTAAAGAAATGTCATGAGGCCATCACAATTGTCATGTTATTATCAACCATTAGTGTCTCAAAGAGACCCAACCATGAGAACCGTGATGAAACAAGTGCTCCCACTGGGCTAGGGAGGAGGGTGTTGATAGGAAGGCTTCAGGGAAACCCATCACCCCCTAAAATGACATGTAACTTTTTCTGGAGAGTTACCAAAGTTTTACAACCACCGTTTTAACTTAGTGTATTAAATCCCTGGCACACCTCTGAAAACCAAAAACAGAACAAAAGAGGATAGCCAGACTCAGCCCAATCCATGTGGACAGGGACTGTGCAGGTCTGCACACAATGTCTGCGTGGATTTGTACCCACTAACTTTTATAAGCATTAGTCAAAGAACTCAAAATAAAACTCAGAATGCTTAACCTTCAGCTAAGATCAAGTACTGTATGATAATTATGGGAAATGCAGACATTTATGTATTGTCTAAACCATTAATCCATTCACAGAACCCAAATGCATATTGGAAGTTAGCTTTTAGTTGAAATCTAACTTGATACAAATTGTAGACACAGTTTTGCCTTTATGTTACATGGGCTTCCTATAATTATTTTGCTGAAGTCTAAAATAGGAGTCCTCAGAACATTTTGGTCTATGGAGATGCTTCTGCCAGGAGATTCTCTGCTGCCCATCCTTTGACATGCCATGGCCACAAACCCTCACGAGGCGAGGAATATAGTGAGAGGATGGCAGAGAGGTGAGGTCCAGCTTTTATTAGCTTTTAGAAGTAAATTCTGAAACTAAATATATTTCAGAAACCAAAGCACAGATACTGACACATCAAAAATAAAAGCCACAAGAGACCAGTCCTTAAATTACTTGAGGGCAATCCCAGCCTGCACTTCAGAGAACCATTAGTCTGGAACTCTGACAATGCTTTTTGCCTCAGCAAAACAAAACACTATGTGTTGTTCAAGCTAGTGAGTCAAAATCATGACAGACACCATAGACCTGTTCCGTAAGGTGGGTTGGAAGTCTCTGTGTTCACATGATGTAAAGGATAAATGTGGATTATTTACTCATTTGTTAATTGCAATAAGGCAACCAATTCTCTCCCTCAAGAGCTCTACCTCCAATATCAATGGAAAAAAAATGGAATTTAAGAAAAGGTAAGTTACCTCAATTCCATGTCATCTGAAAAATAGAACCCGAGTGCTATCTATAATGTAAATCCCTTAATAAGTCTAAGACATACACTAGTCTATGGGAAATATTTTAGGACTGGGTCAGCTTGGAAGCAGAGCAATGGATACAGAGATCTGTCCCATGCTTAATCATTTATTATAAATAGTTGTTTCCTGTCCACCAGGGTATTTTAATAAGCAAAAATTGTCCTATATTCTGAAGTATATAATCAGCTTTTAGTCATACAGTTTGACAATGGTTTCGAATCATATCAAAAGAAAAATGACACTTACTTTGCCGTGATGGTACCATTTAAATGCTTAGAATTCATAGAACAATATAACGGTGTCTGCAAAGCCACGTCAAACTTTGGTAATACTGGAAAAGAAAAGCAAGGGTAAATCTTTTTATCTACTTCATTATCATCTTCCACTGAACAAAATGAAAAATAAACTTGTTCTGAAGGAGCTGATAATTTGTACTATTTGAACTTAAATTCATTAGAATCCAAATACATGTTAACACGATGAAAAGCCCTTTGTTTTACCCAAAACTAGAAATCCCTAGTTTGGTTAGCTTTATGTAATTAAGGTACGAGGCTAGGAGCAGTGGCTCATGCCTTCTAGCACTCTACGAGGTTGAAGCAGGTGGATCACCTGAGGTCAGGAGTTCAAGACTAGCCTGGCCAACATGGTGAAACCCTGTCTCTACTAAACATACAAAACTTTGCTGGGCATGGTGGCACAAACCTGTAATCCCAGCTACTTGGGAGCCTGAGGCAGAAGAATCACTTGAACCCAGGAGGCAGAGGTTGCATTGAGCCAAGATTGTGCCACTGCACTCTGGCCTGAGCAATACAGTGAGACTCTATCTCAAAAAATAATAATAATAATTAAGGTATAAACTATTTTGAAAGTATTAATACTATAATTGATATAAAGCACTCTACCAGAGTAAAAAAATGTGTGTTTCTTTCCAGTCTATAAAACTTTTTTTCTATAGTTCTCTGACCAAAGAAACAGGTCACTCTCATAACAAGGCACCGCACCATTCAATTAACATAAGAGAAGTATCAAAATACCCAAAGAGGCAACAATATAGGGCAGACCTTCAGCTCCAATCAAGGCTACTGACCCTGAATATGCCAAGACACTCCTAGACTCTAGACCAGTCTAGGACAGGGAGACCAAAAGAGTCATGTGAGCCAACTTGACCCCCCCAACCCCCACCACCAAGGAAATCAAAATGCCTCTTCCTCAAACATTATAGGTTTGTAATCAATTCCCCACCTCCACTATACTTTATTCAACAACATACAACCACCCAGCATATCACCACAGTGGGATATAAAGATAGCCTATAAAATGTTGGTCCCCTGTGATTTATTCTTCTAGATCAGGGCTGTCTAAAAGAAATAAAATGTGAGCCATGTGTGTAATTTTTCATTTCTAGTACCCAAATTTTAAAAGTAATAATAAGCAGGTGAAATTAATTTCTATGTTTTATTTAACCCCATATATCTAAAATATTATTATTTCAACAAATAATCAAAATAACAAATGGTAATTAACGAACTATTTTTCTTTCTTTTTTCTTATACTAAGTCTTTAACATCCGGTGTCTCCATTCGGACCAGCCACATTTGAAGTGCTCAGCAGCCACACATGGCAAGTGGGCCCCATACTGGGGAGCACAGTTACAGATCAGAGTTCAGTAAACCATGACCAGCATGAACTAAGAACATTTTTACAATTTCTAACTGGTTGGAAAAAATCAAAAGAAGAATAATATTTCATGACATATGAAAATTATATGAAATTCAAATTTTCATGCCCATAAAATAAGGTTTATTGCAGCACAGCAACATTCATGTACACATTACTTTGGCTGCTGCCATGCTACCAAGGCAAAGCTGAGTAGTAATGACAGAGACATAGGCCCACAGAGCCGGAGGTACTACTACCTGGATATTAGCATTTCTACTGCCTAAATAAAACCCAATCTCAAAGAAAAGCTCAAATCAAATGAAAAACTGCATGTGTAACCTCAAAATAACTATTCAAATTATAGCTAATACTAAGATTCTATGCTTTCACTCTCATCTCTCATTCCTCTCCATTCACCAAGAAAAAAGGTGAGTCCCATGTTTTAATCTATGGGTTTCTAACTGTGATATTATAAATATGGCACCTGCAAGAAAGAGGATTTACCTGAGTTCAACAGACTGTCTTTACCAAAGCCAATCAAATGAAAACTGTGGAAGAGAATTTAAGTATTTTGAAGCACAACATTTTAAATATTTTATGATCACGACAAAGTAGAAAAATAGATTGTGTTGTGCATAAGAAAAAGACTAGCATAATATAACTATAGATGATATTTTTTGACTTTTTTCTATATAATGAGATTTTAGAATTTTTACAAAAGAAAAAAATATCTTTAAGCCTATAAAAAACACCAGAATTTTAACTCCGTTGGGATTTTTTCTTCAAATAACATATCTCTTAAACATTTCTCTAGTCTCTCCGGAAAGTAACAAATGTTTTTTTCTTCCAATATAAATTGAGGAACTCTTACCATATTCTGAAACCTGAAATGATTGATAATATGTCTGGTCCTATTGGGCAGGGGAAAAAAAGACAAGAAAATTTATGAGTTCTTATTTATTTTTCTTGCTTGCTTACTTGGAAAAAATGATTTAGAAAATTAATTTTAAAATTACATTTATAATGATGCAATGAACAAACCTGTTTATTTTCATTTATGGAAGTGTATTTGTGGTCAACTGCAACAGGAAGTCTGTAAAATTTCATGAATTTTTCTTGCCAACTCGTTAGCATAGAAAGGTGACCTATCTCTATAATTCATTGCAGGTCATTTAAACAAACTGCTTAATCTGACTTCCATCATTTGTGAAATAAGAACCAGATTAAAATAGATAATTCAGGAATTTAAAAAGCAAGGATAACACAGGTCAAACTAACAAATAACTTCAGATTTGTCTTGGATATGATTATGAAAAAATAATGGAGAAAATGAAGTCACACATAACTCAAATACTTATAAATAATTAAGGATACAAAACCTTCATAGAGCAACATCCTTCACCTTTCCAATTCCTTGAATTATTTTCTACTGTAATCCTTAAATCAATACATCCTGTGTGGTTATAATACTGTTAATTATTTCCTTTTTGACAATCAACAAGAAAACGTGGGCTATTATTGTATCATTTATCTAACTCTTCATATTTCTTCTTTTTTTGTTTCTTTTGTTTTTTGAGACAGGGTATCACTTTGTCACCCAGGCTGGAGTGCAGTGGCATAAACACAGCTCACTGCAGCCTCAACCTCCTGGGCTCAAGCGATTCTCCTGTCTCAGGCCACCAACTCTCTGGGACTACAGGCGTGAGCCACCATGCTCGGCTAATTTTTTGTTTGTTTGTTTATTTTGTATTTTTAGTAGAGATGAGATTTTGCCATGTTTGCCGTCTCTTTTGCCCAGGCTGGTCTCAAACTCTGAGTGCAAGCAATCTGCCCACCTCAGCCTCCCAAAGTTCTAGGATTACAGGCGTGAGCCACCATGCCCAGTCAACTCTTCATATTTCTAAATGTTCATTCCAAATAAAGGTAGCACATTAAACGAACCTCTCCAAATTGACTATGTAATTCCACTAATGAAATTTGTACTGTAAATTTAATTCCCAAATTTATCAAATCAAACACAGAGATGTAGCTATAAAATATTAGTTTGGTTTTTTTTTTGAGATGGAGTTTCGCTCTTGTTACCCAGGCTGCAGTGCAATGGCGCGATCTCGGCTCACCGCAACCTCCGCCTCCTGGGTTCAGGCAATTCTCCTGTCTCAGCCTCCTGAGTAGCTGGGATTACAGGCACGCGCCACTATGCCCAGCTAATTTTTGTATTTTTAGTAGAGACAGGGTTTCACCATGTTGACCAGGATGGTCTCGATCTCTTGACCTCGTGATCCACCCGCCTCAGCCTCCCAAAGTGCTGGGATTACAGGCTTGAGCCACCGCGCCCGGCCTAAAATATTAGCTTTTTTTAACAAGTACCCTTGGTTAATCTAAAGCATCTGTACACCAAGAGGTTATTTTTTAATCTTAAAAGAAGGCTATAGTTCACTTCAAAATACAAAACAAATATAACCATTAACATGCTAACAAATAAATCATTTATAAATTGACTTCAACATTATCATGTAAAGAAGATCCCATCTTTGGTTAGCTGTTGTTGAAAAATAAAAATTTTTTTAAAAAGGAAATCTCAAAGAAATTGTGTTGTTTTGATCAAAGTCTTAAGGAACTTCATATTTATGACTTCTATCTCAAATTGTTTTTATATCATATAGTAACATTATAAATTACATATACTTGATTCACTTATAAGTTCTAACGTGTCATTCTCAAACGTCAAATTAAGAAGGTAATTTACCCATTACCTGTTTTACTGATCAACACAGAAATGCTAGTCTTTCAGTTAGTTTTTGCTTTATCACTGAGGCCAGCATAGGCAAGGCTATGGAATAAGTAATAATTACAATGTTTCTGTTCATCAAGTTTCATTCATATAGCAAACATCAATCGAATAAATACACAATGCAAAACACCATGTGAGGCTCTATGAATTACAGTCCTAGGCATTAGAGAGTCCAGTGGTGGAGACAGACATAGTCAAGAACAAAAATTCAAGACTGACAGCTGTCCTGGAGTTTCACACACTGTGCTTTTGCTCTAACTCTTGCCTATTCTATTCTTGACTTACACTACTTCCATCCCTCCCCATTGTCCAGGGCTTAGCTTAAATATTACTACTTCACTTTGTGATCATTTTTGTATCCCTCATAGTTTATCCTTTGGGGTGCAATACTCTCATAGCACCTACTACAAAATAAGTGCTGAATAAATATGTGTTTGATTAAATAAAAATTATGAGCTTTTACAAATATAGGAAATCAACCTATTTATTTGGGCCTACTTTAAACAACAGCCTAAAACTAAGTTCTAGGACATTATTTGTTTAACACATAAGTAGTCACATTAGATTATATTTGAAATGAATTCCATCTCTCCTCGGCCTCCTACATTGCCAGTCCCTGATCAATCCTGGGTTTTCCATCTTTCCATTGACTGTCTCCTTCCCCTCATTCAGTCTCTAAGCACTCTTGTCTTTTGTTCTCTTGGTACTCTTAAATATCTCTCTGACCCCTTCCTTGTTTCCTTTCTGCATCTCTTTCTGATCTTTAAATGTTGGCCTTTCCGTGCTGAGCCCTCTTCCCACTCTTCAGGCTCTCATCAGCTCTCAGGGTTTCAACTGCCGTTTCTAGAATAAAGACACCTAAATCCTTATCTCTATCCCAGATTGAGACTCAAATCCACCTGACAGACATCTCCACCTGAATTTTTGACAGAATGTCCTGGATTTATTATCCTGGATTTAGCCTCTTTCAAGAAGCTTTCCTTGATTGCCCTCTCCCCATGGTGAGTTAGATGCCCCTTCTCTCCTATAATATCCTGCCTATAACTCAACCACCTTACCTAACACAATATATGATAATTACTTGCCTTGTGTCCATCTCTTGTAAGAGACTATGAAATCCTTGAGAGCACAGCACCTAGTAAAGCATGTCTTCAACATTTGTTGAATAAACATAAGTATAAATGAATAAACAAATCAATTCTTGTCCCCAGTCTGGTTCTTACAGTACTCATCAGAACAGCCTCATAATTATCAGGCAGCATCTCCTGCAACACATTAAACTAATCTTCTCTTGAGAAGGATCAAACTACCCTGATAAGGCAAATGACCCATAGGGTAACCTTAAGTCTCTGCCCTTTACTTGGAAGGAACATGAATGCCAAGCAGTGGAACCATCCAGCCATCACAGAAAACTGAAGAACATGAGGGAAGAAAAGCACTGACAGACATTTTAAATTGTTCCAAAAAATCCAGAAAGCATTTGGTAAGTGAGTGCTGACAGCATGCTTTGAACTACACAATGTCTTTCAAAGATGCTTACAAGCGGTAAAATGCAAATCAACAAATAAATTATTTTACTGTCCACGGGATTTGAAAAGCAGAAATGAGTTTTGTAATGTCCAACATATTCTCCATTGGACAATCAGGCCATACCAATTTTCAGAATTAATTCAGTTATTTTTACAAAATAATCAAGTACAGAAGATACTGACATATTTAAAATTAATAATAATTCAGAGAATTAATAGCCATTTATGCCATATGTAACCACAAAAACACTGATACTGAGTACTTTCATTAATCTGGAACAGGGATCTGCAAACTTTTCCTGTAAAGAGCAGGATAGTAAATATTTTAGGCTTTGCAGGCCATATGGTCTCTGTCACAACTACTTAACAACGCTGTTGCAGTGCAAGTGTAGCCAGAGACAATTTGTAAACAAACGAGCATGACTATGTTCCAATAAATCTTTATTTACAAAATGGGTGTCAGGCTCCATTTGGTTTTTCTGCCAAGGTTTGCTAACCTCTAGTTTAAAAAAAGGAATAAAATGTATTTGTAAATTGTTCTATGTTAGTTCTAGTTCGACCAAACTAAATCTGACTAAACTTTACTAAAAACATGGAGCAAAAAAACTCTAGTCCTTTCATAGGAAGTATAAGTTTCTCTTATTAAACCATTTTCCTTCAGTTTCAAAAAAAATTTATCTGCTTAAAAATGAGTATTTGTGTTAATTGTAGCTCATCAAATACAGTTTATGCTCATTCACTCTGCCAACAACAAGCCTGCCTAACGTGAAGGCTTAAATACTTGAGCAACGTGTTCTCTAAGCAAACACCTTCCAGGCAACAGAAGGCATAACTCATGTCTTCTGAGCTCATCTTTCCCCAATATGGTCACCGTTCCATGGGGAAAGCTCTCTTTTAAAATCCTGCTGTGAAGCACATATATTCACTCTCTGTTTCTACTGGTTGTAAGCTTGGCTTGATTAGATTTTCTAAACAGCTTCTAAAGCAGAAGTAGAAAATAAGAATCAGTAGATATTCTTAGCAATCTCTGTAATTTCTCTACCTCTTGTCCCTGAGTCAATAATTCATTGTGAGGGTATATGTTACAGAAATTAGTCAAACGAAGGGGGAAAGAGAAAACGCATTATTTTTACCAGCCTTTTAAGAAGTATGCTATGACTAGATACAAATTGGAGATGTGTGAATTACTAAAACCATCTATTCCAGTTACAGAATTTTTCTTCCCTAGCCATGATGCCATTCAACTGTTGAATAGTTTCCATTTTTAACAAATTTGAAGAAATATAGCATATTACATGACCATTAAAAACATATTTTAAAGCAGGTCAGTTTCTTTCAACTCTCACTTCTGGAGTTAAAAGCAATGCCAGAAACAAAACTAAGGTGCTGGTTGGACTATTTCTGTTTGTACATTACGTTCACTTATGATCATTTCAGTTTCCTAGTAGTTTGCTTTAGCAGTGCTCTCCACACTCCAGTGTCTGGATGCACCTTTTACTTAAATATTAAGAAAGGCACTGAATTTGTTAAATCTGCACTTAGTGGGAGGTTAAAAGAGAACTATTTCAGATTCAGTTTTGCCTTTGGCCCCAAGACAACAGATGTCAACTATATCCACATTCCACAGATTAAAGACTACCATGAAGGACGTGCTAAGGAGGTTTCCAAAAACTGGTTTTGTAACTCTTAACCCGTCACCAAGGTGGAAAGGTAAAGATAAAAATAAAACTAGAAGGGAATTTCAGGAGAGAGGTTTCGATGAGCTAGGAGTGGTACATACCCCACCCTGGGGCATCAGGTGGAGTTGGTTGGCCCTCGCTTCAAGCCTAGGGAAAGGGGCTTCCATAGACAATCCAGACAGCTGGGTATGTGTCCCTGGGAGCATCCTCAAGCTGTCGGTGAGCAGGCTGTTGACGTACCTGGAAACTCTAAAAGGCATAATATTGGTACTGACAGTGAAGCTAAGAGTGTGATATGCTGTGGGTGGTTTGCATCTCCTGAGTGTTGAGGATCAGAGAACGCATGAGCATTTTCCCTCAACTAGATATGCAAAAAGAGCAAGTCAGCACGGGACTGTTTTCTATCCTGATCAAAAGAGCCTTAGTAGGAATAAGGCAAGCTCTCAGAAGAGGGAAGCTGGAGGTATGTGATCTAGATGCCCAGGAGCTGAAGATGAAATTATGAGCTGACATTTGGAGGAGACAGATTCAAAAGCACTCAGGGTGCTTTGGATGAAAGGCCTCTCAGCAATTTTAAGGGTGCTCCTAGGAATACAGAAATGAGTTATAAGAAGGAAATATGTTAGTTTTAAATGCCTGCTCAGCCCAGAGAGGTCTGATGCAGATGACAACAGTATTACATTGAACCATATTAAATTGCCATTTTTGGTAGGACAAATATTAGCAAGTTCACATGACCCATCCTTATACATTAAATGAGAATTCTGTTACCCTTCACGCCTCTTTCTTCCACACAATTCAATCTGGAGGAGTCAATCGTGAGTCAGAGGCAGGCATCCAGACCAAAGAAGACCCAAACTGGAGAAGGGAGCATTTTATTTTATTACACTGGACATATTAATCACTGAATGTAAACTGTTTGTGTGTATGAAAGTAACCAAACATGACAAGACCTTTTGTTACCAAAGAGTAACCATAAAAGTAATAGGACTTTCCTTACATTTTATCCAAGGAGTAGGGAAGAATTAGTCCCAAAGAACAGGACGAAATGGCAAAAGAATAATGTGGTTTTTCACTTTACCTGTCAAGTAATAAATGTTCAACTTCACAGTAACACATAAATAACTGGGCATGAATATATTAAGTAAGAATAGGAATACCATAACATAAATGAAATTAATTATATTGCTGCTGCCTCCACCAGATATCATATTAATTCTCTCCTTCTTCGGAACAAAAGTTGAAGACTATTGTATACAATAGTCTACATTACATAGCTATATTATGTATAGCTATTAATATGCAATAAAGCATATTAATAGCTATACATAATATAGCTATGTAATGTAATCTTGAAATCTGGATTCTGCCTCTACCATTTCACTGGCACCAGAAGACGTTTGGTATGCCACTCTGCTTTCCTCTAACTGTTCATCACCTTTCTCAGGCCTCACTCTCTTTGAGGCCTCTGCAGCACCTGGAGAGTCACCCTATCTGAATCTCTTCCCCTCTGCTCTGTGCCTGAACTTGCTTGCTTCTCTCTTCCTAAAACTGGCTGTTCTTTCTCTATTGCTTTGGATGGCTTCTCTGCTTTGCTCCTAAACATGATTTCTGACAGCTCAGTCCAAATTCCTCCAGCTCATACCACTCACCCAAACTGAGCTTCCATCCCTGACTTCCCTAGAACTGATGATGGGTGATTCTACCAAAGACCCAACTTGAAATTCCCAGGCACCTTTTGCTCCTCTTTCTCCTTTGCCCCAGTCAAAATCCAGTCACAAATCCTAATGATTCTTCCTTTAAAGTGTCTCTTGAATTCATCCATTCCTCTTTAACTTTTTCTGCTCTCACCTCAGTCTCCTATTACCTTTGAGCTTATTAACACTGAAGGTATTCAATTATGAGCTAACATTGAAGGTATTCATATGTTGGTTAAACAATAATACTAACCCCCTGGTAGTCTCCTGGATTTTAGTTTCTCTCCCTCTAATCACCCCACATGCTGCCACTAAAGTGATCTTCCTAAAATACAACTTTAATCATGTCATACTATTACATAGAAACTTTCAACTAAAAGCAATAAGAAGACAACAAATACGGATGATTTTTGTTTGTTTGTTTGGAAGTTTATCATAATGGTGTCATACTTTCCACAGTATCATGTTTGGATGTTTTTACATTACTCATGCATTACTTTTATAATCAGAGGAAAATTATGAAGGTATGATCCTGTAACTTTATAATTTGAGAGACTCATTCACACACATTTTTTCCTTTGTCCTCAGAAATCCTATATTGAAATTTGCAACATTGATTGAAATACAAAGTAAAGGAATAGGAACAGCTCTGGATTGCAGCTCCTAGTGAAAACGCACAGGCCACTACAGGTGATCCCCAGCCAAGCAGGGTCTGGAGTGGACCTCCAGCAGTCCTACAGCAGGGGAGCCTGACTGTTAGAAGGAAAACTAAGAAACAGAAAGAAATAACTTCATCAGCAACAAAAAGGACGTCCACTCAGAGACTCCATCTGAAAGTCACCAAACACAAAGACCACAGGCAGATAAATCCACAAAGATGGGAAGAAACCAGTGCAAAAAGGATGGCAATACCCAAAACCAGAATGCCTCTCCTCCTCCAAGGGATCACAACTCCTCACCAGCAAGGAAACAAGTCTGGGTGGAGAATGAGTCTGATGAATTGACAGAAACAGGCTTCAGAAGGTGGGTAATAACAAACTTCTCTGAGCTAAAAGATCATGTTCTAACCCAAAGCAAAGAAACTAAGAACCTTGAAAAAAGGTTTGATTAAATGCTAACGAGAATAAACAGCTTAGAGAGGAGTATAAATGAATTAATGGAGCTGAAAAACACAACACAAGAACTTTGTGAAGCATGCAGAAGTTTCGATAGCTGAATTGACCAAGCAGAAGAAAGGATATCAGAGATTGAAGATCAACTCAATGAAACAAAACAAGAAGGCAAGATTATAGAAACAAGAATAAAAAGAAATGAACAAGGACTCCAAGAAATATGGGATTAAGTGAAAAGGCCTAATCTACGCTTGATCAGTATACCTTAATGTGACGGATAGAATGAATCCAAGCTGGAAATCACTGTTCAGGATATTATCCAGGAAAACTTCCCCATCCTAGCAAGGCAGGCCAACATTCAAGTCTAGGAAAAAAAGAGAACACTACAAAGATATTCCTCAAGAAGACCAACCCCAAGTCACATAATCATCAGATTCACCAGAGTTGAAATGAAGGAAAAAAATGCAAAGGCAACCAGAGAGAAAGGTCAGGTCATCCACAAAGGGAAGCCCATCAGACTCACAGCAGATCTCTTGGCAGAAACCCTACAAGCCAGAAGAGAGTGGGGGCCAATATTATACACCCTTAAAGAAAAGAACTTTCAACCTAGAATTTCATATCCAGCTAAACTAAGCTTCATAAGCAAAGGAGAAATAAAATCCTTTATGAACAAGCAATTGCTCAGAGATTTCATCACCATCAGCCCTGGTTTACAAGAGCTCCTGGAAGAAGCACTAAACATAGAAAGGAACAACCAGCACCAGCCACTCCAAAAACATACCAAATGATAAAGACCATCGACACAAGAAAGAAATTGCATCAACTAATGGGCAAAACAGCCATCTAGCATCAAAATGGCAGGATCAAATTCACACGTAACAGTATTAATCTTAAATGTACATGGGCTAAATGCACCAATCAAAAGACACAGACTGGCAAACTGGATAAAAAGTCAAAACCCATCGGTGTGCTGTATCCAGGAAACTCATCTCCCATGCAAGGATACACACAGGTTCAAAATAAAGGGATGGAGGAAGATTTACCAAGCAAATGGAGAGCAAAAGAAAAAAAAAGCAGGAGTTACAATCCTAATCTCTGATAAAATAGACTTTAAACCAACAAAGACCAAAAGAGACAAAGAAGGGCATTATATAATGGTAAAAGGATCAATGCAACAAGAAGAGCTAATGATCTTAAATATATGCACGCCCATACAGGAGCACCCAGATACATAAAGCAAGTTCTTAATGACTTACAAAGAGACTCAGACTCCCACACAATAATAGTGGGAGACTTTAATACTTCACTGTCAATATTAGATCAACGAGACAGAAAATTAACAAGGATATCCAAGACTTGAACTCAGACCCGGACCAAGCAAACCTAACAGACATTTACAGAACTCTCCACCCCAAATCCACAGAATATACATTCTTCTCAGCACCACATCACACCTACTCTAAAATTGACCACATAATTGGAAGTAAATCACTCCTCAGCAAATGCAAAAGAACAGAAATCATAGCAAACAGTCTCTCAGACCACAGTGCAATCAAATTAGAACTCAGAATTCAGAAACAAACTCAGAACTGCACAGCTTCATGGAAACTGAACAACTGATGCTCCTGAATGTTGACTGGATAAATAATGCAATGAAGGAAGAAATAAAGATTTTCTTAGAAACCAATGAGAATGAAGACAAAATGTACCAGAATCTCTGGGACACATTTAAAGCAGTGTCTAGAGGAAAATTTATAGCAATAAATGCCCACATGAGAAGCAAGGAGAGATCTAAAATTGACACCCTATTGTCAAAATTGAAAGAGCCAGAGGAGCAAGATCAAAAAACTCAAAAGCTAGCAGAAGACAAGAATAACTAAGATCACAGCAGAACTGAAAGAGACAGAGACACAAAAAAAACCCTTCAAAAAATCAATAAATCCAGGAACGGGTTTTTTGAAAAGATCAACACAATAGACAGACCACTAGCCAGACATAAAAAAAAAAAGAAATCAGAGGAGAATCATATAGATAAAATAAAAAATGATAAAGGGGATATCACCACAGATTCCACAGAAATACAAACCACCATCAGAGATTACTACAAACAACTTTACACACATAAACTAGTAAACCAGGAAGAAATGGATAAATTCCTGGACACTTACACCCTCCCAAGCCTAAACCATGAAGAAGTCAAAACCCTGAATAGACCAATAACAAGAGATGAAGTTCAAGCAGCAATTAATAACCTACCAACCAAAAAAAGCCCAGGTCCAGATGGGTTCACAGCCAAATTCTACCAGACATACAAAGAGGAGCTGGTACCACTCCTTCTGAAACTATTACAAAGAATCCAAAAAGAGGGAATCTTTCCCAAATCATTTTATGAGACCAACATCATCCTGATACCAAAACCCAGCAGACACTCAACAAGAAAAGAAAACTTCAGGCCAATATCCATGATGAAAATAGATGCAAAAATCTTCAATAAAATACTGGCAAACCAACTGCAACAGCACATCAAAAAGCTTATCCACCATGATCAAGTAGACTTCATCCCAGGGAGGCAAGGCTGGTTCAACATACGCAAGTCTATAAACGTAATTCACCACATAAACAGAACCAAAGACAAAAACCACATGATTATCTCAACAGATGCAGAGAAAGCCTTTAACAAAATGCAACAGCCCTTATGCTAAAAACTCTCAGTAAACTAGGTATCGATGGAATGCATCTCAAAATAATGAAAGCTATTTACGACAAACCCACTGCCAATATTATACTGAATGAGCAAAAACTGGAAGCATTCCCTTTGGAATCTGGCACTAGACAAGGATGCCTTCTCTCACCATTCCTATTCAATATAGTATTGGAAGTTCTAGCCAGAGTAATCAGGCAAGAAAAAGAAATAAAGGGTATTCAAATAGGAAAGGAGGAAGTCAAATTGTCTCTATTTGCAGACGACATGACTGTATATTTAGAAGACCCCATCATCTCAGCCCAACATCTCCTGAAACTGATAAGCAACTTCAGCAAAGTCTCAGGATACAAAATCAATGTGCAAAAATCACAAGCATTCCTACACACCAATAACAGACCTAAAGAGATCCAAATCAAGAATAAACTGCCATTCACAATTGCTACAAAGAGAATAAAATACCTAGGAATACAACTAACAAAGGATATAAAGGACCTCTTCAAGGAGAACTACAAACCACTGCTCAACGAAATAAGAGAGGACACAAACAGATGAAGAAACATTCCATGCTCATGGTTAGGAAGAACCAATATCATGAAAATGGCCAATAGTGACCAAAGTAATTTATAGATTCAACGCTATCCCCATCAAGCTACAAATGACCTTCTTCAGAGAAATGAAAAAAAAAAAAAAAACATCTTAAACTTCATATGGAACCAAAAGAGAGTCCGCATAGCCAAGTCAATTCTAAGTAAAAAGAACAAAGCTGGAGGCATCACACTACCTGACTTCAAACTACACTACAAGTCTACAGTAATCAAAACAGCATGGTACTGGCACCAAAACAGAGATACAGACCAATGGAACAGAACAGAGGCCTCGGAGGCAATGCCACACATCTACAACCATCTAATCTTTGACAAACCTCACAAAAACAAGCAATGGGGAAAGGATTCCCTGTTTAATAAATGGTGTTGGGAAAACTGGCTAGCCATGTGCAGAAAGCAGAAACTGGACCCCTTCCTGATACCTTACACTAAAATTAACTCCAGATGGATTAAAGACTTAAACATAAGACCTAATACCATAAAAACCTTAGAAGAAAACCTAGGCAAAACCATTCAGGACATAGGCATAAGCAAGGACTTCATGACCAAAACACCAAAAGCCATGGCAACAAAAGCCAAAATAGACAAATGGGATCTGATTAAACTCCAGAGCTTCTGCACAGCAAAAGAAACAGTCATTAGAGTGAACTGGCAACCAACAGAATGGGAAAAAAATTTGCAATCTACCCATCTGACAAAGGACTTATATCCAAAATCTACAAAGAACTAAAACAGATTTACAAGAAAAAAAAACCAAACAAACCCATTCAAAAGTGGGCAAAGGATATGAACAGACACTTTTCAAAAGATTATATATGAGGCCAACAAACATATGAAAAAATGCTCATCATCACTGGGCATTAGAGAAATGCAAATCAAAACCACATTGAGATATTGTCTCAAGCCAGTTAGAATGGTGATCATTAAGAAGTCTGGAGATAATAGATGCTGGAGAGGATGTGGAGAAATGGGAACACTTTTACACGTTGGTAGGAGTGTAAATTAGTTCAACCATTGTGGAAGACAGTGTGGCAATTCCTCAAGGACCTAGAAATAGAAATTCCATTTGACCCAGCAATCTCATTACTGGGTATATATCCAAAGGATTATAAATCATTCTACTATAAGGACACATGCACACGAATGTTCATTGCAGCACAGTTTACAATAGCAAAGACCTGGAACCAACCCAAATGCCCATCAATGATAGACTGGACAGGAAAAATGTGGCACATATACACCATGGAATATTATGCAGCCATAAAAAACAATGAGTTTGTGTCCTTTGTAGGGACATGGATGAACCTGGAAACCATCATTCTCAGCAAACTGACACAAGAACAGAAAATCAAACACTGCATGTTCTCACTCATAGGCAGGTGTTGAACAATGAGAACACACGGACACAGGGAGGGGTGCATCACACACTGAGGTCTGTTGGGGGGGACTAGGGGAAGCACAGTGGGGTGTGAGGACTTGAGGAGGGATAACATGGGGAGAAATGCCAGATACAGGTGATGGTTATGGATGCAGCAAACCACATTGCCATGTATGTACCTATGCAACAATCCTGCATGTTCTTAATATGTACCCCCGAACCTAAAATGCAATAAAATATATATATTTTAAAGAAAAAGAAATTCTAAGTAAAATACATAAAAGTTTTTAGAGCTCCCTGGTGTCTACAAAATGAAATATAAAACTTCAGCCTGATAGCTAATACCCTCCACAGCTCGGCCACAAACTCCCCCACCTTTCTCTTCAACTGCTAATCTCTACAAGCCCTGCACTCCAACCAGTGCCTGCTCCCAGCCCCACAGCCCTGTCAATCAGCTCAGAGCCCACACTTCCCATCCAAGTCCTACAGTCCCCTCCAGCCCCGTTTAGGTACAGCTTGAACTTGTAAAGCTGTGAAGAGCCTTAAAAATTCCCTGATCCAAATCCCTGATTTTACAGCTGAGGAAATGGAGACCCAGAGCTGAAATGCCATGCCCACCGTCACTTGAGTAGAGCACAGTGCCCAGGTCTTATGACTCCTAATCTAATGCTCTTTGCATCTGTTACATGAAGCTTCTCTGACTGGAAGCTCCTTGAAAGCCAGCCTATGTCTTCTCACCTTTAGATGTGAACTGACTGGTGTTTCTTTCCACACTTGCATACAACATAAAAGCTTCATATTTTCAGCTTTATTCCTATCCCTACTTACCTGACTATGCCTAAACCTACTGTCTACATAACAGCAATCATGCAATATCCTATTTTTTCCCTCTTTTACTTTTACCATAAAATTGGGAGCGCTTAAAAATAAACAAGAAATCACAATGGAAATATCATCCTGTAAAAGTGTCAGTTGATGTACCCTGACCTATTTAGAGGAAGGACAGAGTCAATAGGATTTGCAAAATGAGAGAAAATGTTTATTAACATTTACATCATCTTTTCCTTCCTTTTCCTGTTTAGAGTCTAAACATCTGTGGTCTAAACTGTAGTTGCAACATATTTCTCTGGGGGTTCAACCCAAATTCAGCATCCAAGTCAGCTGTGGTGGGTTTAATAAATAGAGATGTCCAGTTCCTACCCCAGAGATACTGAATCAGAATTACCAGGGCTTAGGCCCAAACACAACAAAGGCATTCATTCATTCATTCCTTCAGGATATATTCACTGCACCTGAATGTCAGGCGTAATAGGAATACACCCCTGCATGGAACTTTTGGCCTAGTGGAAAGAGGGATATTTATCAAATAACCACACACATGAGTATATATTACAAATTATGATAAAAGCTGTGAATTAACATGTACAGAGAGTTATGAAATCTGGAGATAAGACAGGAAAAGCAGAGTCAGATCAGGTAACACCCTGTATAGGCCATGGTAAAACATCTGAATTTTGTTCTGAGGCCAATGGAAAGTCTTTGAAGAGTTTTAAGCTGGGGAATAACACAATCCAACTAATGTTTAGATTATTTTTACTGCTGTGTTGATAATTGGTTGCAAAGGAGAAAAAAGTAATGCAGAGAGATTAAGAGACACTGCAATATCTAGGAATAATATAATAGTGGCTTACACAAAGGGGGTCAAAGTGGAAATAGAGAGAGAAGTAGGTGGATCTGAAATACATTTAAGGTTAAGGCAGGCAGATCACTTGAACTAAGGAGTTTGAGACGAGCCTGGGCAACATGGAGAAACCCTGTCTCTAATACAATATAAAAATTAGCCAGGCATGGTGGCACATGCCTGTATTGCCAGCTACTAGGGAGACTGAGGCAGAAGAAGTGCTTGAACTCAGGAGGTGGAGGTTACAGTGAGCCAAGATTACCTAGGTGACAGCCCAAGACTCTGTCTCAGGGAGAAAAAAAAAGAAAGAAACATATTTAAGGGCAAAAGCTGTGGGAACTGGTGAAGGCCTGAATGTGGGTGGTCAGGCAGCATGAAGTGTCAAAAACTCTAAGGTTACCAGCCTTCACAGCTGAATGGATGGTAGAGCAATTAAATAAGATAGGAAATGTTGCAGGAGAGCCAGGTGTGGTGGGGAAAGATCGTAAGAATGATACTGGTCACGAAGAGTTTGGGGTTCTTTGAAACATCCAAGTACAGATGTTGAATAGGTAGATGGTTTTAAAGGCTGGAACTTAGAGGCATAGGTTCTCTGAGAGAGACCAATTTGAGAGTCATTGGTGTATAGATGAATATTGCAACCATGTCTGTGGGTGAACTTCCCTAGAGTGAGAAATGAAAGAAACTTAAAACCAAACTTGCCATGTACCAGTATGTAATAGAGAGTAAATGGCAAAAGTGACCAAGAAGAAGAATTCAAACAAGTAGAAAGAAATCTCAGAGTCAAACTGGAGTGAGTTGGAAAAAATTGAGGCAGAGAGATTAGATTACATTTTTTTAGAAGACTGGCTAGAATGGGAACGTGAAGTCACTAAAGAGGAAGTAGGGTTAAAGCACAGTATTTCTCCATATCTTTGGTTTTTTCAATGAGAAAGAATTAAATGTATTAGATTTTGTAAAAAGATTCAAGACAAAAAGAGATGCAGTTTGAAGACTGAGAAGAAAGATATTGTCAACACTGTAAGTTTTCTGAGAAAGCAGAGGAAGAAAGAATCCAAGGCAGAAATCGGGATATTGGTCTTAGATGTGAAGAACAGCACCTTTCCTGTAAAAAGAAAGAATAAGCATAAGATGGGCACAGGCAAGACATGCAAATCTGGCAGAAAAAGTTTAAAAAAATCCCATCTGATGACTGTGTTCTCTGTCAAGTGGAAAGGAAGATAATCTACTGAGTATGAGAAAGGAACCAGAACCTCCCCAGGAGATAGATAGCTCTTTTTTTTTTTTTTTTTTTGAGATGGAGTCTTGCTCTGCAGCCCAGGTTGGAGTGCAGTGCCACAATCTCGGCTCACTGCAACCTCTACCTTCCAGGTCCCAGGTCAAGCAATTCTCCTACCCCAGCCTCCCAAGTAGCTGGGATTACAGGCACGAGCCACCATGTCCAGCTAATTTTTGTGTGGTTTTTTTCAGTAGAGATGGGGTTTCACCATGTTGACCAGTCTGGTCTTGAACTCCTGACCTCATAATCCACCCACCTTGGCCTCCCAAAGTGCTGGGATTATAGGCATGAGCCACCGTGCCCAGCCAAGATAGCTTCCTCCTGAATCCCTTGTCTCATTAGAAAGGATGACAAATATTCTGGTTCTTATCAAGGCTGGAACTAAACACCTGAAGAACTGAAGCTGGTCGATACCTGACAGTCACTCAAAGTGATAAGACTTGGAAATAACAGATCTAGCCAACGACCAAGACATAGACCATACAAGGCTCCAGTTAGAATGATAGTGGCCAGATAGCCAGTGTCACAAGCACACTCATGCCCTAAAAAGTGTTACCATCTGCAGTACAAGTACATCATGCAGTTCAAGGGACAAACTTGTTTCCTTGGTGTTAGGAAAAAAAAGTACTAACTAGAAACATATTCCCTTTAAAAACAGACAACAGGGGAGAAGATCCAAGATGGCTGGTTAGGAGCAGCTCAGGATTGCAGCTCCCAGTGAAAGTGCAGAGGGTGAGTGGACGCTGCATTTCCAGGTGGATTTTTATTGCCCACAGACCAGGAGATTCCCAGGCAGAGGAGCCCCACAGGTCGCCAGCGCGGCTGTTTTGGCTGGCACCCCGGCGCGGCGGTTCCGAGTGCAGAGTAAATGGGACTGGGTCCCCACTTAGCCAGCAAGTGGAGCTGAAATAGGGAGCCAGGCCAGGAGATTCCTGGGCAAAAAAGCGCCACGAATCTCAGAGCTGCTGTTTCAGCCGGCGCAGTGGGTCGCCGCACGGGAAATCACACAGATCCCGGCGCCTTTTCAACAGGCAACCAGAACACCTGGGAAAGAGCCAACCGTTCAAAGAAAAAACAAAAGGCTCTGAGGCAGGGAGCCAGGTGATCAGGCGTGGCTGGTCTCACCCCCACAAAAAAAAAAAAAAAAAAACACGAAAAAACAGCAATTGGAAATGCTCTGGGTTGAGAGTTTCACAGCAAGCACAGCTGAACTGGGGATGGTCCAGCTTTGTGGGGGAGGGGCATCCACCATTACCAAGGCACTCCACCACTACGGAGGCAGTCCGCCATTGCTGAGGCAGCCTGCCATTGCTGAGGCAACCCGCCATTAAAGAGAGAGTCCACCATTACAGAGGTGGGCCACCATTGCCGAGGCAGTTCTAACTACACCCATATAAACAGGACTGCAGGGAAGTTCACAGGGCAGCTGGGTGGAGCCCACAGCAGCTCAGCGAAGCCTCTGCAGACAGAGAGTGACTAGGCTGCCTCCTTGTCAGGCAGGGCAGCCCTGAAGAAAAAAAAAAAAAAAAGGCAGCAGCACAGTGGAAACTCATAAATAAAGCCCTAACTCCCCGGGACAGAACACCTGGGAAAAAAAAAGGGGGTTATGAGCTGCAGACTTAAATGTACCTGCCCAGCAGCTCTGAATGAACAACGGAGCTCACAGCTCAGCACTTGAGCTACTATAAAGGACAGACTGTCTCCTCAAGCAGCTCCCTGACCCCCATATATCCAGAGAGTCACCTCATAAAGGAGAGCTCAGACTGACATTTGGCAGGTATCCTTCTGGGACAAAGCAGAAGAAACTGGTAGCAACCTTTACTCTTCGGCAGCTGCTGCAAGTGATCCCCAGGCAAGCAGGGCCTGCAGCAGACCTCAGCAGTCCTACAGCAGAGGGGCCGATTGTTAGAAGGAAAACTAAGAAACAGAAATAACTTCATCATCAACAAACAGGATGTTGACTCAGAGACCCAATCAGAAAGTCAGCAACTACAAAATCGACAGGTGGATAAATCCACAAAGATGGGAAGAAACCAGCGCAAAAAGGATGAAAACACCCGAAACCAGAACACCTCTCCTCCTACAAGGGATCACAATCCTCACCAGCAAGGGAACAAGACTGGATGGAGAATGAGCGTGATGAAATGACAGAATCAGACTTCAGAAAATGGGCAATAAGATACTTCCGTGAGCTAAAAGAACATGTTCTAACCCAATGCAAAGAAACTAAGAACCTTGAAAAAAGATTTGACGAAATGTTAATGAGAATGGACAACTTAGAGAGGAATGTAAGTGAATTGATGGAGCTGAAAAACACAACACGAGAACTTCACGAAGCATGCATGAGTTTCAACAGCCGAACTGACCAAGCAGAAGAAAGGATATCAGAGGTCAAAGATCAACTCAATGAAATAAAATGAGAAGGCAAGATTAGAGAAAAAAGGGTAAAAAGGAATGAACAAAGTCAACAAGAAATATGGGACTATGTGAAAAGACCTAATCTACGTTTGATAGGTGTACCTGAATGTGATGAAGAGAATGAATCCAAGCTGGAAAATATTCTTCAGGATATTATCCAGGAAAACTTCCCCAACCTAGCAAGGTAGGCCAATATTCAAGTCCAGGAAATATAGAGAACACCACAAAGATAATCCTCAAGAAGAGCAACCCCAAGGCACATAATCGTCAGATTCACTAGAGTTGAAATGAAGGAGAAAATGCTAAGGGCAGCCAGAGAGAAAGGTCGGGTTACCCACAAAGGGAAGCCCATCAGACTCACAGCAGATCTCTCAGCAGAAACCCTACAAGCCAGAAGAGAGTGGGGGCCGATATTCAACATCCTTAAAGAAAAGAACTTTCAACCCAGAATTTCATATCCAGCCAAACTAAGCTTCATAAGTGAAGGAAAAATAAAATCCTTTGTGAACAAGCAAGTACTCAGAGATTTCATCACCACCAGGCCTGCTTTACAAGAGCTCCTGAAAGAGGCACTACACATAGAAAAGAACAACCAGTACCACCCACTCCAAAAACATACCAAATGGTAAAGAGCATCAACACAATTAATAATCTGCATCAACTAATGGGCAAAACAGTCAGCTAGCATCAAAATGGCAGTGTCAAATTCACACATAACAATATTAACCCTAAATGTAAATGGACTAAATGCCCCAGTCAAAAGCCACAGACTGGCAAATTCGATAAAAAGTCAAAACCCATCGGTGTGCTGTATCCAGGAAACCCATCTCACATGCAAGGATACACAAAGGCTCAAAATAAAGGGATGGAAGAAGATTTACCAAGCAAATGGAGAGCAAAAAAAATCAGGAGTTCCAATTCTCATCTCTGATAAAATAGACTTTAAAGCAACAAAGATCAAAAGAGACAAGGACATTACATAATGGTAAAAGGATCAATGCAACAAGAAGAGCTAACAATCCTAAATATATATGCACCTAATACAGGAGCACCCAGATACACAAGGCAAGTTCTTAATGACTTACAAAGAGACTCAGACTCCCACACAATAATAGTGGGAGACTTTAACACACCATATTAGACCGATCAACGAGACAGAAAATTAACAAGGATATCCAAGACTTGAACTCAGACCCGGACCAAGCAAACCTAATAGACATTTACAGAACTCTCCACCCCAAATCCACAGAATATACATTCTTCTCAGCACCACATCACACCTACTCTAAAATTGACCACATAATTGGAAGTAAATCACTCCTCAGCAAATGCAAAAGAACGGAAACCATAACAGTCTCTCAGACCACAGTGCAATCAAGTTAGAACTCAGAATTCAGAAACCAACCCAGAACTGCACAGCTTCATGGAAACTGAACAACTTACTCTTGAATGTTGACTGGATAAACAATGAAATGAAGGCAGAAATAATAAAAATGTTCTTTGAAACCAACGAGAACGAAGACACCACATACCAGAATCTCTGGGACACATTTAAAGCAGTCTCTAAAGGAAATTATATAGCAATAAGTGCCCACATGAGAAGCAAGGAGAGATCTAAAATTGACACCCTATCGCCAAAATTGAAAGAGCTAGAGGAGCAAGATCAAAAAAACTCAAACCCTAACAGAAGACAAGAAATAACTAAGATCAGAGCAGAACTGAAGGAGATAGAGACACAAAAAACCCTTCAAAAAATCAATAAATCCAGGAGCTGGTTTTTTGAAAAGATCAACAAAATACACAGACCACTAGCCAGATTAAAAAAAAGAAAAGAGAGAATAACCAAATAGATGCAATAAAAAAAGATAAAGGGGATATCACCACAGATTCCACAGAAATTCAAACCATCATCAGAGATTATTACAAACAACTCTATGCACATAAACTAGAAAACCTGGAAGAAATGGATAAATGCTTGGACACTTGCCTCCTCCCAAGCCTAAACAAGGAAGAAGTCGAAACCCTGAATAGACCAATAACAAGGTCTGAAGTCGAGGCAGCAATCAAGAGCCTACCACCCAAAAAAAGCCCAGGTCCAGATGGATTCACAGCCGAATTCTACCAGACATACAAAGAGGAGCTGGTACCATTCCTTCTGAAACTATTACAAATAATCCAAAAAGAGGGAATCCTTTCCAAATCATTCTATGAAACCAACATCATTCTGATAACAAAACCCGGCAGAGACTTAACAAGAAAAGAAAACTACAGGCCAATATCCATGATGAACATACATGCAAAAATCTTCAATAAAATACTGGCAAGCCAATTGCAACGGCACATCAAAAAGGTTATCCATCATGATCAAGTAGGATCCATCCTGGGGATGCAAGGCTGGTTCAACATACGCAAGTCTATAAATGTAATTCACCACATAAACAGAACCAAAGACAAAAACCACATGATTATCTCAATTGATGCAGAGAAGGCCTTCGACAAAATTCAACAGCGCTTTATGCTAAAAACCCTCAATAAACTAGGTATCGACGGAACTTATCTCAAAATAATAAAAGCTATTTATGACAAACCAACATCCAATATCATACTGAATTGGCAAAAACTGGAAGCATTCCCTTGGAAATCTGGCACTAGACAAGGATGCCCTCCCTCACCACTCCTATTCAATATAGTACTGGAAGTTCTAGCCAGAGCAATCAGGCAAGAAAAAGAAATAAAGGGTATTCAAATAGGAAAGGAGGAAGTCAAATTGTCTCTATTTGCAGACGACATGATTGTGTATCTAGAAGACCCCATCGTCTCAGCCCAAAATCTCCTGAAACTGATAAGCAACTTCAGCAAAGTCTCAGGATACAAAATCAATGTGCAAAAATCACAAGCATTCCTATACATCAATAACAGACTTAAAGAGAGCCAAATCAAGAATAAACTGCCATTCACAATTGCTACAAAGAGAATAAAATACCTAGGAATACAACTAAGGAACGTAAAGGACCTCTTCAAGGAGAACTACAAACCACTGCTCAACAAAATAAGAGAGGACACAAACAGATGGAGAAACATTGCATGTTCATGGTTAGGAAGAATCAATATCGTGAAAATGGCCATACTGCCCAAAGTAATTTACAGATTCAACACTATCCCATCAAGCTACCAAAGACCTTCTTCACAGAACTGGAAAAAACCACCTTAAACTTCATATGGAACCAAAAGAGAGTCCACATAGCCAAGTCAATTCTAAGTACAAAGAACAAAGCAGGAGGCATCACACTACCGGACATCAAACTATACTACAAGGCTACAGTAATCAAAACAGTATGGTACTGGTACCAAAACAGAGATATAGACCAATGGAACAGAACAGAGGCATTGGAGGCAACACAACATATCTACAACCATCTGATCTTTGACAAACCTGACAAAAACAAGCAATGGGGAAACGATTCCCTGTTTAATAAGTGGTGTTGGGAAAACTGGCTAGCCATATGCAGAAAGCAGAAACTGGACCCCTTCCTGAAACCTTACACTAAAATTAACTCCAGATGGATTAAAGACTTAAACATAAGACCTAACACCATAAAAACCCTAGAAGAAAACCTAGGCAAAACCATTCAGGACATAGGCATAGGCAAGGACTTCATGACCAAAACACTAAAAGCATTGGCAACAAAAGCCAAAATAGACAAATGAGATCTGATTAAACTCCAGAGTTTCTGCACGGCAAAAGAAACAGTCATTAGAGTGAATCAGCAACCAACAGAATGGGAAAAAAATTTTGCAGCTTACCCATCTGACAAAGGGCTGATATCCAGAATTTACAATGAACTAAAACAGATTTACAAGAAAAAAACAAACAAGCCCATTCAAAAGTGGGCGAAGGATATGAACAGATACTTTACAAAAGAAGACATACATGAGGCCAATAAACATATGAAAAAATGCTCATCATCACTGGTCATTAGAGAAATGCAAATCAAAACTATATTGGGATACCATCTCACGCCAGTTAGAATGGCAATCATTAAAAAATCTGGAGACAACAGATGCTGGAGAGGATGTGGAGAAATGGGAACACTTTTACACTGTTGGTGGGAGTGTAAATTAGTTCAACCATTGTGGAAGACAGTGTGGTGATTCCTCAAGGACCTAGAAATAGAAATTCCAATTGAACCAGCAATCCCATTACTGGGTATATATCCAAAGGATTATAAATCGTTATTCTATAAGGACACATGCACACGAATGTTCATTGCAGCACAGTTTACAATAGCAAAGACCTGGAACCAACCCAAATGCCCATCAATGATAGACTGGACAGGGAAAATGTGGCACATATACACCATGGAATATTATGCAGCCATCAAAAACAATGAGTTCGCATCCTTTGTAGGGACATGGATGAACCTAGAAACCATCATTCTCAGCAAACTGACACAAGAACACAAAATCAAACACCGCATGTTCTCACTCATAGGCGGGTATTGAACAATGAAATCACACGGACACAGGGAGGGTAGCACTATACACTGGGGTCTGTTGGAGGGAGTGGCGGGGACAGCGAGGGGTGGGGAGCAGGGGAGAGATAGCATGGGGAGAAAGGCCACAAATAAGTGAAGGGGAGGAAGGCAGCAAATCACACTGCCATGTGTGTACCTATGCAACAATCTTGCATGTTCTTCACATGTATCCCAAAACCTAAAATGCAATAAAAAAAATAAAATAAAATAAATAAAATTTAAAAATAAAAACAGACAACAAACAAAAACCACCCATTTAACCCTCTCTGTTCCTACTCAAAGTACAAGGAATTATGGTTTTTAAAGACATGTAACATGACCACATTTCCTGGGCACCTATCTTAAGCAAGGTGGAAAAAGCAGCAGCGTAGCTACAGCTTTGTACTGAATAGGAAAGTTACCCTTGGGGATAAATAACTCCATTTCTTGCTCTTTCTCCCTTTCCTCACTCCACTGGGGGACTCGGTACTCATTTCAGTGTCCCCCTCCCGCGACCCAGGGCTGCCACCACTGGTCAGCACTCAGTGAGTTATCATTTTCCAAAACTCCCTCTATGCCACTGAAAATTAAGCACCATATAGAACTATATACACATATCACACTAATGTCAAATTCTTACTTCTTATATTGTATTATAATAACATAAGATATAACCACTGAGTATACTACATAAAGAGTACATACGGCCTCTCTGTGCTATTTTCGCAACTTTCTGTGAATTTACCTAAAGGTAAACAATTATTTTAAAAATTAATCTTGGCTGGGCATGGTGGCTCATGCCTGTAATCCCAGCACTTTGGAAGACAGAGGAGGGCAGATCACTTTAGGTCAGCAGTTCAGGACCAAGCTGGCCAACATGGTGAAACCCTGTCTCTACTAAAAATACAAAAATCAGCCAGGGGTGGTGATGGGTGCCTGTAATTCCAGCTACTCGGGAGGCTGAGGCAGGAGAATCACTTGAACCTGGGAGGCAGAGGGTCACTCCAGCCTGGGCAACAGAACGAGACTATCTCAAAAACAAACAAACAACAAAAAATTAATCTTTGTGTGCCTTACATGACCAAGGTTATAGAGGCAGTTAGGGGACAGCAGCCTAATCCTTAAGAATATATTAATGGATATTAATGGATCAACCAGGTAACCTACACGTTGGACTCAAATCTTCCATCTAAACACATGACTGCTGTGGTCAGAATCTGGGACATGTTGGGAACAATCCAACGTGCAACAAGGTGATCCCTGTGGCATCCACAAGTCATATAAAAGAAGTAGGCATCTTCTCCACCAATGCATAACAGGCTGTGTTGACATCTAAATTCAACCTTAAAAGGAGGCCATTTTAGAACAGCAATTGCTGGCCAGGCACAGTGGCTCACGCCTGTAGTCCTAGTACTTTGGAGGCCAGGCCGGGCGGATCACCTGAGGTCAAGAGTTCAAGACTAGCTTGGCCAACATGGTGAAACCCCATCTCTACTAAAAATACAAAAATTAGCCGGGCGTGGTGACACATGCCTATAATGCCAGCTACTCCGGAGACTGAGCCAGGAGAATTGCTTGAACCGAGGAGGCGGAGGTTGCAGTGAGCTGAGACGGTGCCACTGCACTCCAGCCTGGGTGACAGAGTAAGACTCTGTCTCAAAAATAAATAAATAATTTAATTTTACAAAACTGAAAGTATCAGTAAACTAGTTTCTAGTCCTGGCCCTCCCACAACAGACTGTGTTAGCCTAACCAGGTCACATCACTTATCTCAGATTCTTCCTCCATAAAGTGGAGAGACAGATCTATGTGACCTCTAAGATCCTCTCTAGCGCTGATACCCTATGTTCTGACTGATGATGCTATGTGCTCAGACTCTCCATGTCACTGATGAACAACATCCTAAAGTCTGGCCCCAAAGTTTTCTAACTGATGCCAAAAACCTGTACCTTCAGAGAGGAGTAGAGAAGACACATTTGAAAGGAGGGGTCCTCCTAGGGTGGTTTCTGGAGAGAAAAAATAAAACAAAGAACTCCTCATGAACATTTGCATGGGGCCCAGAAATTAAAATGCCCACTGCCAAAGGACGGACACTAGCAGATCAAATGGCTCAATAAAGACACAAGAATAATATGGCACCAAAATTATGAGTGCCTTTTAGACTTTAAAGGAAATATTCTAGTTCCTTTAAAGGAACTAGAATTCAGTTATTACCTGAAATCTTTTTCTAATTTTCAAAATGAGAAAGTCCAGGGCATTAATCCAAAAGTCCTGTTTTCCATTAGCTCACAATTTCATCAAATACAGCCACCATATATATTCTCAAAATAAAAATATACAAAGATATTTCTAAGTGGCAAGATCATATAGCAGAATGGAACTATAAGTCAAAGAATATCACAAAGGATAACAGTAGCAATCATCTAGAAGGAGTTCTATTCACTCATTCTTTCATCCCACAAGCGTGACTGAGTCCCCATAACAGGTCAGATATTATATTAGACAGAATAAATATAAAAACTAATAAAATAGAACTCCTGTCTTCAAGGAGCTCACAGTTTAAGAAATGAAGCAGACATGTTTTAAATGTCTGAAGATACAATAGGGTCTGGAGATTGATGGTAGTAGATGGTTGCACCACAAATGTGAATGCACTTGATGCTACTAAACTTTTTTTTTTTTTTTTTGAGATGCAGTCTTTGTTTGTTGCCCAGTCTGGAGTATGGTGGCACAATCTTAGCTCACTGCAACCTCTGCCTCCCAGGGTTAAGTGATTCTCCTGCCTCAGCCTCCTCAGTAGCTGAGATTACAGGCATGTGCCACCATGTCCAGCTAATTTTTATATTTCTTTTTTAGTAGAGACAGGGTTTCACTATGTTGGTCAGGCTGGTCTTGAACTCATGACCTCGTGATCTGCCTGCCCAGGCATCCCAAACTGCTGAGATTACAGGCATGAGCCACCACACCCAGCCTACTAATCTCTTAAATGGTTAAAATGGTAAATTTTACATGTATATCTTACAATTTTTTAAAAAGCAAAATAATACTACACTGATTAATAAATGCTATTCTAGGGATGTTTATCAGGGCCTTTGGAAGAACAGAGAAGTGCTAAGCTCTGGCAGCTGATGCTCTAAGAAATCAATATTCTAAAACCAACTCCTCCCTCCCTTTGTCACTGAACAAGGAAGTAAGAGCTTGAGGTCCTTCCCAAAAAAATCATTCTTCTTAAAAGCAAAGACTAGCAAAAGTATTTTGGAAGCCACAACCACATTTCAGAAAGAATGCCACTGTTTTCTGACCTGTCAAAGTTTTGCTCCATGCTTTCTGTTAAGTTGTCATCACAAGCCAGGCAAGTTAAGCAGATGCTACTGGTAGAGTGCTTCAGGGACAAGAACTGTCCAAACAAAGATGTGCTCTTTTGCAAAAGAAAACCAGCTTCAGAGAAACTTAACAGAAGCAGCAAACTGACCCAGGCAGAGGCTGGGCAACAGGCTGGAAAAAATAAGAAATATCCTGAAAGGTTATAAAAAGCAGTAAGGCATTGGCAACCCTCACCTAATCTTTCCACAACAACTAACTCAAGAGAAACTAGATGTAACTGTTAGAAGCAAAAAAAATAACTCGTTGCAGATTGCTTCTGAGTTACATAATAATTTGATACCCACGTTTCATTACACAGGGCTCCAGAAGAGTGATTTCAAGCCTTAACCCTGTTGAGTTTTCTGCTTTCCATTTCTTGTTCCCCACGCCTAATGGTGGCTTAAGATTGAGACAAGGGTTAAGAAATTGTAGTTGGTGACAGATAGAAAAGACTGTAAGATTATCAAGTTCAGTGGTTTCCAAGTTGGCAGTGCATCTGAAGCACTAGAGAAGCTATTGTAAAAGATATACATTGTCCCAAAAATTCTAACTTAGTATGTCGAAGGTGCTAGGGAGCTCTACTAGACAGGTAAAGTAAATAGCGGAAAGTAGCCCTGCTAGGGAAGTCAAAGAATAAAACAGATGGCCTGTCCCCAGTTCCATACCTTGTTGACTGCCCAACGCTTCCTCTCAATGGAAAAGATGGATTCTAAAGATGCCTAGTTGGCGGGCATTTATCAGCACTTTTCAAAATGTGATTCAAAAAACTAGTAGAATTTCCTGGAGTGCTTACTTAAAGTTCAAACTCCTAGGTCCTGTGCCAAAATTAGTAAATTGTGATCTGGGGGTGGGACCTGGACTATGCATCTTTAAACAAGCTCCCAGTCCATTGATTCTGTGGCACACTGATGTTTCAGAACCAACGGCAGCCTCAGGTGGCCATTATGGCAAACTCAAATGCCTGAGCCACTCTAGAAGGGAGAACAGACTTCCATCTGACACCGAGGAAAGACAGCACAGGGCTGCCATCATCAAATGACCAGGAATCTCTCAGCAACTCAGTCTCTTCTTTTGGGCTCTTGGAGGAAAATGAGCACCAGTGCTTGGGTCACGCAGAGACCTGGAGCTCTGGGCTACGGGCTGCACTGCTGTGGCCAGACCCCTCCCGGCTCCTAGAAGCCTAGTTCTCAGACACCAGCATTAGCCCTTCTTTTAAAGAACCCAGAAAATCACCTTCTGGTAACCTAGAATATGATTTTTAAATCATAGATGCAAAAACATTTGCAACCAAATGCGGTATATTCACACAATGGAATATTATTCAGCCTCCAAAAGGAAGGAAATTATGACATATGCTACAACATGGATGAACCATAATAATATTACGATAAGAGAAGAAAAGCCAGTCACAAAAGAGATCCTGTATGATTCTGCTGATATAAGACTAATCAACACCATAGAGATAGAAAGTACAGTGTCTGCCAGGGGCTGGGGGTGGGAGGGAATGGAGAGTTACTATTTAATAGGTGTAGATTTTCAGTTTTGCAAGATGAAAAGAGTTCTGGAGATGGATGGTGGTGATGAATGCACAGCAATATGAAAGTACTTAATACCACTGAACCATACACTTAAAAATGGTTACGATGGTAAATTTTATGTTATGTGTATTTTACCACAACAAAAAAAAAATTGGGGAGAAAAAACCATTTGCAGGCCAGGCACAGTGGCTCACACCTGTAATCCCAGAACTTTGGAAGGCTGAGGCAGGTGAATCATTTGAGGTCAGTAGTTCACGACCAGCCTGACCAACATGGTGAAACCCCATCTCTACTAAAAATACAAAAATTAGCTGGACATGGTGGCACGCACCTGTAGTCCCAGCTACTCAGGAGGCTGAGGCAGGAGAATCGCTTGAACCCAGGAGGTGGAGGTTGCAGGGAGCCAAGATCGTGCCACTGCATGCCCGGGCAAAAGAGCAAGACTGTGTCTCAAAAAGAAAAAAAGAGAGAGAGAAAAAAAAAACCTAGAAATCCTACTAGAACGAAATAATTACCATTACTATCATAAAAAATCTTGAAGGTGAAAAGCAAAACAATACTTGAAGGGCAAACGATTTAGATTAATCCAGAAAGGTTAACACGGTATCATAAAGGACTTACTCTTATTCTACAAACAAACATGTTATTAATACAAGTGGAGAAATGCCAAGGAGGCCTCAAGTATGTTTCACCTAAGGGCTCCTTTTCCTGATCTAGGACAAAGGGTAACTAAGGAACACCACTTTCTGATTACCTGTATAGTCACTACACATCAAAGCTCTGATAGCTCCAGTAATCCTTAAAGAGTTGGCTCTCAGTGGGAATACTCATATCATTTCTTATTTTTTCTACAGACAAAATGGAATTTCAAAACACCTTCCCAAAGGCTGCATATGATGGCTCACACCTGTAATCCCAGCACTTTGTGAGGCCAAGGCAGAAGGACTGCTTGAGACCAGGAGCTCAAAACCAGCCTGGGCAATATAACGAGACCCTGTCTCTATGAAGATTTTTTTTTTAACTAGCCAGGTGTAGTGGCGCATACCTGTAGTCCCTGCTACTCAGGAGGCTGAGGCAGGAGGATCACTTGAGCCCAGGAGTCTGAGGCTGCAGTGAGCCATGACTGTGCCACTTCACTCCAGCCTGGGTGACAGAGGGCAACCCTGTCTCTTAAAAATTAAAAAATTTAAAAACACTCTCTTGAAAATAAATATTTTCCTCTCCCTGAGTTTTATATTGAGAATGGTGATTGCCTCAGAAAATTAAAAATATAGTCTCTAATGGTGGGCTGTTTAAATAATAAATACATTTCCTCCATGTCATTATTCACTATTAAAAGAAAAGGGGTTTAATAATAAGCAATATACAGTCTTTCGATGCTGTGCAGTAGTCAAAAGAAAAACAAAAGCCAGAGACCAAGGCTGCAGTTGCTTCTTGTAACATTTCCTTGGTTATACTGACCCCTGGTGGTCCTAAAAGGGCTCTTTTTTTAGGGGATTTATTTTTTTTTCATTGAAATTAAGATATCTCCAATGATGAGTACCTAATCAATATACTTGTCTTCAAAAAAATAAAGATGCTTTATAGAATATAGAAAAGCAAAAATTTTATTTGGTTCAAGACAAATGACTTTTATATACCTTTCATACATTCAGTTAAGCAAATACTGCTTTCTACTTACGTGAAAAAGCACTGAACTTGGTCCCAGGAATAGAGGGTTGAGCAAGACTAGAAGGTCAGGAGCTTTACAAAGGCTACCGTCTATCAGGGACCACCAATTCAAAGTAACATGAATGGACTAAGCGAAGCACACAGTACTATGGGAATGCCTGGAACAGCCAGGACACTCTAGAGAATGCCTGCAAGTAGCAAGAATAAGGAAGAAAAAACATTCCCAGCAGAGGGAACAGCATGAGAAAAGGTCTAGAATGAGACAGACAGGTGAGTTTAAGAAACATGAGGGACATAAGATGTCTAAAGCATAGAGTTCAAGAGGAAGGGCGGCAGTTTACAAGGCTGAAAAGGTGGGCAAGGGCCAGATCTTGCAAATGTTTTTAATTTTTTAATGACCTAGATTTCCTTAAGAGTATTATTTTTTTCTATAAAAGCAACATGACAAGCCAAGTCCACAACATGAGAAATCCTATAAATCTTTCAAAGTATAATCTCACATCTTCTGCAAAGTATTTCTCTATTATTCTATTCCCCTCTCTTCTGGTACTTATTCTGTCCACCATTCATCAAACAAATTAATCCCTCAGCGCCTGTCATCCAGCTAAAACTGCTCTTGCTGGTCACTGTGCAGAGGCGGTTTCTGAGTGGACCAACAATGGACACCCTGACCCAAGGGCAGCCCACCCACAGGCTGCCAGCCACCTGTGCAGAGGCCTGCTTTAAAGACACTGGGCATGATGATTATTTAGCGAAGCCAATGGAATGAGAAGAACTGAAGGACTCCTCAAAGGTTGGCAGAAGAGTGAAAGGAGAACAGAGCAGACCATGAGAGAGAGGGAGCAGCTGGCCCCAAAACATCAGTGCTTGTGCTAACAATAAACCCTCTTTATCACCAACCCGGCCTGAGCACCTTACAATTCCTCTGCTATTGCACTGTCTTGTGTTTGTCTGTCTTCCTTATGTCACTTAATTTTTATCATATTATTCATGTCGCCACAACAATGACCTTTGAAAATAGAAGTCATGTGTTTAGCTTCTTTGTATTCATCATGGCCATGTAAGTCCTTAATACACACTGGGTTGGTGGGTAGATGGAAGGATGGACGGATAGATGGATTAAAAAAAGATTCTGGAAAATGTAAGTGGGAACTGAAAATAATATTCAAATTAAACTCATAATGTGCTTCCTAATCTGCATCTCCCATCATTCTCCACATACTCCAGTAATATCAACTTCTCCAAAATCCCCAGACACATAAGGTTCCCTTCTATTTTTCTCTACTCCCACACAAATTTTTCACAAATGCCTACGCTTTTCACTTTCTCTATAAGCTCAAATATAAAGAATTCTACTTCCCCTAGAAATCATCACCCACTGCTCTAGGCTTCCATTTATAACAGTGGTTATAATTACACTGTTATAAATAAGGAAATAAGCAAAGACCACACTGTAAATTGCTCATGATTTTAATGGTTATGCAATACATTGTTCTCTAAAAGTATGAACCCCTTTCATAATATTACCACCAATGTTCTTTAACACCACATCATACATTCGGTAGAGCTCCTGTTAAATTAAAAAGAATAAGATTGGTAAACATATCATACAAACACCCATAAAGACTCAGGATGGCCATGAAGCAAATGTTGAGAGTCGATTGTACCTCCAGCACTGTTCTCATTCATACAGGTCAATTCACACACACAAGTCCTACCTACTCAAGGCTCAGCAATAATGCTTAAAGTAAGCTACAATTTCATGTATTTCATTTAACATATCTTCCCCTTTAGACACAGGAAAAAAATTGATTATATCTTACATGTTTATATGTCACATAAATATGTATTATAGAAAAATATAAAGGTTTACATATTATATACTAAATGACCAATTTATATCACACAAAACAGTTAAGTCTCATTACTTTTTAAAATTGTTTTATGTTTCATTGTGCTAAAATACATATGACATAGAACTAACTATATTCACTATTTTAACTGCACTATTCATTAGTGTTAAGTACATTCATATTGTTGTGCAACAGATCTCCAGAACTTTTTCATCTTGCAAAACAAAATCTACAACTCCCCATTTTCCCCTCCCATCAGTCCCTACAACCAGCATTCTTCTTTCTGTTTCCACAATTTTGACTGTTCTAAATCTCTCATATAAGTGGAATCACAAAGTATTTGTCTTTTTGTAACTGGCTATTTCATGCAGGATAATGTCCTCAAGTTTTATCCAAGTTGGAGCATTGTCACAATATCCTTCCTTTTTAATGTTGAAGTTCCCATTACCTTTTTTTTTTTTTTTTGAGATGGAGTCTCGCTCTGCCACCCAGGCTGGAGTGCAGTGACGTGATCTCAGCTCACTGCAACCTCCACCTCCCAGGTTCAAGGGATTCTTCTGTCTCAACTTCCTGAGTAGCTGGGATTACAGGTGCTCACCACCACATACAGTTAATTTCTGTATTTTTAGTAGAGACAGGGTTTCATCACATTGGCCAGGCTGGTCTCAAACTCCTGACCACAGATGATCCACCTGCCTAGGTCTCTCAAAGTGCTGGGATTACAGGTGTGAGCCACCGTGCCTCCCATTACTTTTAAATAGAGCAAAAGTAAGACCATAACTCCAAAAAAGAAATCAAGAAAATTAAATGTTTTAATATTTCAAAATCTAAGCCAAGTTCTTCCCTCTGGGTTGCTTCTTTCTGAAAGCCCTAGAAATAGAATCACAATTCTAAGATGTGAAATATCCATATATTTCCATTTGTCTATTGAAGCTCCTCTTATCCATAGCACATGTTTGCTTGAATGAAGGTAATCTATTTAGATTGAAGCATCTAGAATTGCTAATATTTGGTACTTCTGACCCACAAAAATGGCAATTTCAAATGTCTAACCTGATAATTTATCATTTTTCTTTTAAACTGATCTAAGAAACACTGCTTTTAAATTGAATAAGGATTGACTGTGTCTTCTATCTTCTAACCAGGGCCCAGATTCAAAGTATTTCTATCATAATGCTGGGGTCCTGGGGTCAGAGGGTCATGGGGTCAGCTAGGGAGGCTGGGCTTTGCCATCAGAGACCTGAATTTAAATCTTGCTTCTTTTGCTTCCCAGCTCCAACTTCTTGGCAAGTTGCTAAACTTCTCCACGTTTCATTTTCCTCATCTAGAAATTAAGTTTAATAAAACCTGTTTTTCAGGACTGTCCTGGCAATGCAAGTAAAAAGCAGGGCACATATTAAATACTGGGTACTTTAATCTTGCCTCAGGTCTTAGGCTAATGAATGATTATTCCTTCAGCTACAATGGTTCTCAACTGAGCAAGGGGAGGATATTTCCTCCCAGGGATGTTTGGCAATACCTAGAGAAATTTTTGCTTGTCACAGCTTATAGGAAGAGGAGAGCAACTACTGGCTTCTATTGGTCAGAGGCCAGAGATGCTGTTAAATGACCTATAATGCATGGCACAGAGCCCACAACAAAGAATTTTTCTCCAAAATGTCAATAGTGAGATGCCCCTTTCTAAAATAACTATTTTTAAAGCTCTGGTTCATGAATTTATATTTTTTTAATTCCAAAGAAAAGCATTCAATGAATTTTCAAGTATTACACAGTGATACACAGAAGAAAACTTGAGGCACAAAGAAATGGAGGGCATTTTAATGAATGCCCTCCATTTACATTTATAGGCCATTTAATGCCCTCCATTTAGATTTCAGAGCCATACAGGTTGGCAGCAAGTAAAGGCAATAGGTGTAGAAACTAGGGAGAAATGGGGAACAGAGGTTGGTGTGGCTATTTAAGCCACTGTTTCTTAAAACAAAGATAAAGTAGGTTAGTCTAATCACTCATTAGGAGTCATTATTCTAAGATAAAAAATTTGCCAAATAATACCTATATATTTATTACTTAATTTTAAAACAAAGCATGAAACAAATAAGTAAACATTGTGTACTAAAATGACAAAAGTTTTAACTTTTATACATTATATCACAGAAAAGGACAAAAGGGATGGAAATTCTAGTATGTTAGAATGAAGGCTAAATAAACCCTTGATAAACACCATAAATTAAAAATAAACCACTTCAATGCCTAGATGTTCACATTAATTTTTTTCTCTTCATTGAATAAATGACTTTAGAGCTATTTCCCCACGTGACCTAATTAAATCACTTTAACAGTCCCCCAAAAGATATATTTATACTCACATTCACTTGAACTTGAATAGACCAGTCCCCAAGTATTGGATGGGAAGACAGCTGAAAAGTTTTGGAAACGACTCCAAGATCACTTTGTTGTGACAACCACTGTTGGATCAAGTTTGATTTGGGGTCCTAAAATGAAAAGCAGACATGTAACTATGCAGGGGCTGCCCGTGTGCATGTGCATCCTCTGCGGTTAGGAAAGACGCCTTGCGGTATTCCCACCCAGATCCAGGACTTTCCTCCAAAATATGGCACAAGGACAGTTTTCAGAAAATGTAGGCACTATATTACTGAAGAAGACAAATCAATGTTTCTTCTCTTCTCATATTTCTTCCAAGTTCATCTTGATTCTGCTCCACCTTTTAAATTCCTGGCACCCTATTTCCTTCTACATGGAACACTACAACAGGTACATCACCAAACCCCTGGCGGCAGCGTGGTGGTGGCAGTGTTAAAAGAAAATTTAACTGTAGAAATAACAGGCCCCATTTATTAAAGACCCAATATGTGTCAGGCACTCTGCCTTATCTCTAAGCATTATAATTCTCCTTTAGGACAGGGTTATCCTCACTTTATAGTTGAGAAAACTGATGCCTGGAGAGGGAGGTACACATTCAAGTGACTGGTGTGACTCAATATTACGACACCAATGCATGATGAAATTCAGAATTCAAACTCATGTCAGCCTTTTTTTTTTTTTTTTTAAAGATGGGGTTTCACCATGTTGGTCAGGCTGGTCTTGAACTCCTGACCTCAGGTGATCTGCCCGCCTCGGCCTCCCAGAGTGCTAGGATTACAGGCGTGAGCCACCGTGCCTGGCCTTTTAACGCAACAAAAGCATATCAGAGAGATGTTTAACCAAAGATATACATGAAAAACACCTATAACCTCCCAAACAACAATCCCTTCATGCAGCCTTCATCCAAACCATTCCAGCAGTCATCCTAGATTCCTCTCACATTTCCAGCCCTGTTGACTTTGTGAGGTTAATATATCTCTAATTTGTCTCCTTCTTTCCATCCTCAATCTAGTCACCATGTCCTATTTTCTAACTAATGCAACTGATCTTCCCTCTCTAGTCCTGCCCTCTCCACCACATTCTCCCCACTGCCAACAGTGTGATCCATCTGAAACACACATCTGAGAATGAGTTACAGTGGTTGAAATACTTGGCGTAGTCCCTGGATATAAAAAGCAGTGACTATACACTTTTCATGGTCACTGATTATCATATATGATGATTATACTAGACCACTAGGTACCCACAGCTTTCATTTGCCTACTCCTTTGCACAGTTTACAAGTCCTTTACTAATATGACTCCATCTACATTTCTAGGCTCATCTTCCTCTAAACATTACAGATTTGTTTGCAGTTTATTCCCAAAAGCCCATGCATCTAGGTTTCTGCAGCTGCTGCATGGAAATCCCTCCCTTCCTTGTTCACCGGTGAAATCAGTTCCAGCTTCTTGCCTCCTATACAGGCCTCCAATAGACAGAGGTGACTGCTTCCTGGAAAGCCCCCGGTATATCTGGGGTTTATCTCTCTTGAGTACATATTATTGTTAAAGGCAGTAAAATATGTTTATTTTACATATTTTATTTTGCCAAAAATCTATATTTTATTATTCCTAACTAGATTGTGACTGAGAACGGGTTGAATATTTTCCCTTAGTCTTATTCCCTAAACTTTGACTGGAAGTAGTGAGTGGAGCCAGTTATTAGAAACCAGAAGAAACCTCTTTCCCAGAGCAGGGATATGACAGTTAGGGATAGGTCCAATGCTGAGAACTGTGCAGGAAGCAGTCTCATAAGCCAGAAACCGATTGCTAAAACCAGAGACCGGAAACAAGTCAATAACAAGCAGGTCACAGTATCCCTGGCAAACTCCTGGGCCAGGCATTATCATCAGCAGTTGGCCCTACTGTGCCCGCCACAGCATGATGCATGCGAGGGCTATGAAGTTCAAAGATTTGGGAACAAAGGAAGACATATCAATAGCCAATAAATATATGCTGTCTAATCATTAAAGAAATGAAAACAATGTAATATTGTGTTTCTTCTGTCAAACTGACACAGATAACAATAACAATAACAATAATTTTTGGTGTTACCTGAAGTGTAGGAAAACAGAATGTTCATATTCTACTGAAACATTATGGTAGTGAGGGTGTACATTCCTCCCAGACATGAAGGAAGCCTGAACTGACCTCACTGATGACTGCACCTGGGGGATCTGGAGGGTTGGGGGTGAGTGAGATAATTCCTCTGCTTTCCCAAGCCTGTCTTGGACCTAGGTCTACTGTCACCAATACGGCAGAGGGAGAGAATGCAGAAACACCAGAAGTCTACGAGGCACATCAGGATCTGAACCAGGCAAGCATGGTGGTGTCATAGCAGAGCCCAGCATGTGCATGCGATCATCTCCTGCTACGACACAGTCACGTACAGTATGAACGATGCCCTAGTCACAGTCAGAAAAGTTGCGCCCAGAGATCCTGGAATAGTGGCCCCGCATGCCCTTCAAGTCACCTTTAGATGGCTCTGGAACTCTGTCAGATGCCTCAACACAGCACACAATACTTGACTGTCTCAAGTAGTAAGCTCCCTGGCTGGAGAATGTGTCTGTGAGGACTATTTCTGGATTATGTGTGAAGGACATGTCTGTCCAGCATGTAGAATTAGAGAATTCAAATCACTTAAATAAGGTGGCCTCCTTACCTGGCCAATACTGCTTCAAGGCACAGTCACAGGATATACCCCCAAGCCAATAACACCTGTTTCCCTACAAGATCATTCACCCGTACTAGCACCAACAACTTCTTAAAGGAGAGGTCAGAGTAGAAGCCAGCCATGCCAGCTCCCATCACAGTGTCAGAGGCACTCATTTCCATAGAGTCAGGCCAAATTGGCTAGAGGAGGCCAGAAGCATGGGAGACACAGGTTATGTTTTTTCTACTGCCGAAAGGCCTCAAAGCCCCTTTCCCTCCTGAGAAGACCAGTTATTGGGGCATGCAAGATAAATAATTCCCAAAGATGCCCTGCAGTCCCCAAGAACAACACTGAACACCCCTAAACGTGCTGTGACAGTCAGTATCTTACCTACATCCTACAGCCACTCCTGGCTGGGCAAGATGGTCCCAAGTTAACTCACAGGTGTACTTCTCCACATCAGCCTGCAGGTGGTGCTGCACCAAGGAGTACAGCTGTCTAAGGGGCTCTAGTTAGGCTAAGTCCCAACTTTTTCTGAAAAGTTCTGCCAAGAAAGAAATCATTCTACACTGAAAGGTGTAGAAAATATCATAGTCTAGTAAACCTGGCCCAAATGTCTGTTGTCAGCTGAAAGAATTCCCACCTGGCCTCTGCAAGTTGCAAGGAGGAAGGCAGCTAGACCTGAGTCCACATTTGAGCATCACCTCCTAGGTACAGAGATGAGAGTATGGCCACCCCTCACTCACAGTTCCCAAACACTTTGGGTTCCAGGTAATATTTTAGTTTAAACTCCCCTCCCCTGGCCAGCAGGGTCATATCAGTACCAGAGCTAACAAGAAGAAAGTCTCTCTGAGCTCTTTCCAGAAAGCCAAATGTGGTCAGTTAAGTCCCAAACTGCACAGAAAAGCCCAAAGAATCTGCAAATCAAAGGTTCAAAGGAAGATACTAGAGCAGAGCAGAGAGGCAGAACTACGAAAACACACAGACTCGTTATCCAGAACCAGTAGGGTTAGTTCTGGGTTAATGTCTTGAACAGGCAATTTATGCAGTACTAACTTTTATCTGCCTTCTATTGCAGGCAGATAAAAGTTAGCACTGCATAAACTGTTACATTGAATGTAAACAGCCACAGATAGCCAGACATTTATTAAACCATCTATTGTACACAGTTTCTGGCATACAGTAAGCTCTCCATATATGTGGATAAATGACGAAGGATGGTATGAATGGAATCAGTTCACCTCTGCTCAGAGCGTGACACGAATTTAGAAATGTTATTCACTATGTCAACCTGCTTTATAGACATTCTGTTACATAGCAAAGGCAAACTCTGAAATAATGCTAGTTCAATTCAAGAAATGTGCATTGAGCACCATGCTAACCACTGTGATACTGGCTACAAACATATCTTGGCTCGAAGTTAAATGTATACATGTTTATTTGGTTGGGTTTTGTTGTTTTAATTTATAACAACAAATAAACTAAGAATAGGAAGATACTGAACTAAAAAGCCTGACTTTACCTTCCACACTACAGTATTCATTAGAATATTTGGAGTAACCAACATCCTGAGACAAAGGAGGTTCGCAGGACCAGGGACTTTTCAGTTTTAAAATCAGGGACATATCAGGCAAACTGGGATGAGTTAGTCACCCTATTTCCAAGTAATGGTCAAATGTCCAGTGCTCTTCTCAGTTGAAATATAGAAAACCAGGCCCAGCTGGATCTCTTTTGTCTTCAACCTGATTCTCACAGGAGAGCACTCTGTGTGCTAAACACAGTGCCTCCAGATCATCAGAGTATTAAGCAGCAAAGACCAAATGACTACCTTTCAAAAGGAATTCCTAAAATAATAGTAATGGTTAACTTTTAATGAGCATGTACTATGTGCCAGACACAGTTCTAAATGGTTTACTTAAATTATCTCACTTAATCCTCATAAAAGCCTTGTGAGGTTTTATTATTATTATATATTTTCCAGATAAGGAAACCGAGGTTCTAGAAGGTTAATAAATATCCCCAGGATCACACAGCTAGCATTTGGCATCTATTCTTTTTAGAGTTGACAGTGATCCTTTTAAGATGTTCAGTTAGATTACATCATCTCGCCTCAGAATTCTCCAGTGAATTCTCATTTCACTTAAGTTAAACTTCAAAGTCCTTATCATGGCCATTAAGGCCCTGCACGAGCCCCACCCTAACCCACCTACTTGTATACGACCTCATCTCCTAGCACCTCTCCCCTCGCTCCCAGGGCTCCAGCACACGCCAGCTTGTTGTTCCTCCAAAGCACCAAACAAGCTCCTCCTCAGGGCCTTTCCCCGTGCTTCCCGCTCTGTCTGGGCTTATTTTCTTTTATTGCCTTTGGAGCTCTGCTCAAATCAGCCTTCCCAGACAACTCTAGAGAAAGTAGCAAACATGCTGGCGCAGTTGCTCACGCCCGTAATCCCAGCACTTTGGGAGGCAGAGGAAGGTGGATCGCCTGAGGTCAGGAGTTCGAGACCAGCCTGACCAACATGGTGAAACCCCATCTCTGCTAAAAATACAAAATTAGCCAGGGGTGGTGGCACATGCCTGTAATCCCAGCTACTTATAAGGCTGAGGCAGGAAAATCACCTGAACCCAAGAGGCAGAGGTTGCAGTGAGCCAAGATCCTGACACTGCACTCCGGCCTGGGCAACAAGAGTGAAACTCCAACTCAAAAAAAAAAAAAGAAAGAAAGAAAGTAGCAGACACAAACTCTCTTTCTCACTCTCTTTTTCTCTCTCTCTCTCACACACGCAAATACATACATACCTGACCCTATGTAAATATATATTTGTATGTTTATTATGTCTGTCTTCTGGTACCCAGTGAAAAATAAACTCAGTGTAAGCGGGACTTAATCGCTTCTGTTCACTGCCTTATGGCTATGCCTGGAACACAGAAGCTTAGTAAGTGTTTAACAACTGAATAAATCAATGAAGATTCCAGGTCTGGAACTCAAGCAGGTCAACTGAAGACACTGAGCTCTTAACCAAGCACTGCATGCACCACCTCCTTTACTAATAGAGGAGTTCTGTGTTGGGCGGGAAGCTTATCTTAGGTGACTTCTAAGATATTCCAGTGTCAATAACACAAGCAGAACTTCCCAGAGGGCTTTCGTAAGATGGCTAGAATTCCTTGCTTCATTTCTGACTAGCACTTACCTTAATGAGAATGTTTAAAGAAGTTTTGTAAGGCTTGAAATCCGAGAAGAGCGTAACAATGCGAAACTTCACTTCTTGCTTTGGCTTGTATAAGGTCTTGTCTGTTTGAATGAAGACAGATATTCTCTTGGTCTCAAATGATAAGCGAGTACTATTAGAGAATAAAATCTCATCCTGGGCACGTCCGGTTACACGTAGCTCATAAATCCCATTGGCACTGTTCAGAGGTAGCTGGGGAAAAAGCGATCACGCATCAAGGTCTCATTATTTTACCTCAAAAACGTTTTAATTACAAGTTAGAATGAAGAAGGTAAATACATGGTATTATCAAAAGTAACTGTGATGTTGAAAATTTGCCCCTCCCAGGCACCAGAGTTAAACAATTTGTTTCCCCTATTTTAACATCCTGTAGTTTGCTCTCCAGTTACCTCACAGGGCTCCTGGTTGGGGACACACAGCCCACTGCTCTCCCTCGGCAGGAGACATCTTGCCATTTCCTATTCCAAGTGCCAATTCGTCCTCCCTAACAGTTATTGCAGGTCAGAATACCTAACATTCTTCAACCCTCTTTTCCACACTCACCCTATTTGAGGCAGTCAACTGATGAAAGGCTCTTTTGCACAAGATTTGTTTTCTTGCCATTTTCTCTCAAGCTGTTTTCTGAGATGCATTCTCCTAATGCATCTTGCCCATATGTGTCATAGTTTTGGTAGGGATGATGATGCTGCTACTTCTGCTACTACTATTAATAACAGAAATCCTTCCCGGGTGTGGTGGCTCACACCTGTAATCCCAGCACTTTGGGAGGCCGAGGCAGGTGGATCACCTAAGGTCAGGAGTTCGAGACCAGTTTGGCCAACATGGTGAAACGCTGTCTCTACTAAAAATACAAAAATTAGGTTGGGCACAATGGCTCACGCCTGTAATCCCAGCACTTTGGGAGGCTGAAGTGAGTGGATCACGAGGTCAAGAGATCGAGACCATCCTGGCCACATAGTGAAACCCTGTCTCTACTTAAAATACAAAAATTAGCTGGGCATGGTGGCACATGCCTGTAGTCCCAGCTACTCGGGAGGCTGAGGCAGAAGAATCGCTTGAACCCAGGAGGCGGAGGTTGCAGTGAGCCAAGATTGTGCCACTGCACTACAGCCTGGCTGAGAGAGTAAGACTCTATCTCAGAAAAAAAAAAAAAATAGCCAGGCATGTCAGAAAAAAAAAAAATTATCCGGGTGGTACAAGCCTGTAGTCCCAGCTACTCCAGGAGGCTGAGGCAGGAGAATCACTTGAATACAGGAGGCAGTAAGCCAAGATAGTGCCACTGCACTCCAGCCTGGGCAACAGAGTGAGACTTCATCTCAAAATAATAACAACAATAGAAATCCTACCTTCTAGCATTACTAGATACTCTCATCAAAGCCATTTCTCATACACACACACACACACACACACACACACACACACACACACGGAAGCTGGAGCTTAGAGTAGTTAAGAAAGTTGCTCCAAGTCACTAGCCAAGATTCAAACTCACCATGAACCATCCTATTCTAATAAGAACCTTGATGTGGTAATTTAAAAATATGTCCAAAAATTCTGTGACCTTCCTCCCTTCAAAAGGTGAATCACTAATCACTGCGGAAACACTAATTCCTCCGACTTAGTAATTTTCTTCTAAATCTTAAAATGAGGTTATGTCCTAAAAAGAATACCTTCTGCCCTGTTGTCTCTGTTTCTCGCTAGGATCACTCACTCTGGAGGAAGCCAGAGTGGTGATAAGGACACTAGAGAAGCCTGTGGAGAGGCCTGCACTGGGAGGAACCGGGGCCTCCCACAAACCACCACCACCACCGTGTCAGCCCAGTGAATGAGCTGCCTTGCAGAATGCCGCGGCCCCGGTGAAGCCTTCTGATATCTGCAGCCCTAGCTGATACCATGTTGGCAACCTCGTGAGACTCCAAATCAGAAACGCCCAACCATATTGCTCCCAAATTCTTCAACTACAAAAACTGAGAGAAGTAATGAAAGTATAGGTTTAATTGTTGTTTGAAGCAAAGTTTTAGGGTTACTTAGCAATAGGTAACTAGTGTGCTTGACTTTTAGCTGATTTTCATGTTAAAACTGAGGTCCTGAAACTATACCCTGATTCATTTTTGCAAATAAGTTTTGTCTACAGATATCTCAAAGGGGATTTTCCAGTAATAGACATCAGAATAGTATCAATATGGTTAAGAATATGAAGAAAATGATAGAGCAAGTATAGTAAAACATTAACGGTAGACTCTAAGTGGCAGGCATGAGTGCTCATTATAAAATGTTTTCAAGTTTTTCGTATATTTGGAAAGTTAATAATAAAGTGTTAGGAAAAACAATCAGTATGTCACCTTCGAATGACTTCTGGTGTCAATTTTTGCTTTTCTTCAATAAGGAAGTGTTTGTTTCGTTTCGTTTCAAGACAAAGTCTTGCTCTGTTGCCCAGGCTGGAGTGCAGTGGCTTGATCTCAGCTCACTGCAGCCTCTACCTCCTGGGTTTCAGCAATTCTTCTGCTTCAGCATCCCAAGTAGCTGGGACTACAGGTGTGTGTCACCACATCAGACTAATTTTGAATTTTTAGTAAAGACAGGGTTTTCACCGTGTTGGCCAGGCTGGTCTTGAACTCCTGACCTCAAGTGATCCACCTGCCTCGGCCTCCCAAAGTGATGGGATTACAGGTGTCAGCCATCACACCTGGCCTAAAGAAGTATTTACTGAGCATCCTTTGTGTACCAGGTTATCCTAGGTACTTGGGATACAACATGAACCAAAGATCTGTGCCCTAGTAGAGCAGAGGGTCTAGCCTGGAACTTGCAATCTTAAATTCTACTTTCTGAAGTGATACTTCAGCCCTCAGACTCTTTGAATCAGATTTCCTAATACGATAAAGAATAAAATACATATGCCAGGAACCAGAATATTATATGCTTAAAAAGGGCATCAATTTCTAAATATTTCATGTTTAAACATATATCTGATGGGATTGCTCTTTATAATTTGGATAAAAGTTTGATCATTTTTAGTGGCACAGAGGCCCAGAACAGATGCTAGATTGAAGACTGATGTCAAATTAACAACACAGAGGCTTAGAGCTAAAGAAACCTATTAACCACAAGCAGGCTAAAGGGTCAGAGAATTAAACTCAAATGTGTCCAAAAACATTTTATCCTACCTCCTACTCCATCCTCCTTCAGGGAGCTGACACTGACTCAGGGGAAACATTGCTGACTATCCTCCTGCTCCTTTGGGTTACCTTAACTAATTTGCTTTTTTAACTCTTCCCAGCTAAAAACCCCACCTTGCCATATATAAAATTTAGGTAATTTGGGATCCTCAAAGACTCAACGTTAATCCCAAGGCAGGCCACCCAGAGATGACAACATGGGCCTAGGTGAATCATTAGATCTGAGTGCCTTATGAAGCACAGGGCATCACCACATGCCTTGGAATATCACCATGCACTCTGGGTGGTGCTCCTGAGTCTTGCGGTGTCAACACAGACCTCAACTGCAAACTCCTCTGAGGAAACTAGACAATTATTGTGCTTTAGGCTGTGATTTCTGAACTTAAACCCCACCCTCCTCAGTGCTCCATTGTTAACAAGGGGGTCAAATAATGAGGAGACTGGAGGAAAGATGATTGATTTTAAGCAATTTTTTTGATTTTTATGAAAGTTTCTCTGTCTGTGGCAGATCTGGAGTGGGTTATAACCTGCCCACAGCAGAGTGGACACCATGAGGTCACAGAAGCTCCTGTGTCATTACTGGTAAATTGCCTTCTGCCTTCTTGGGGCCATAGTTACTAAAAAGGGTTCCCAAAAGTGGTGGGGAAAAAAAAAAAAAAAAGCTGTTCTTTGATCAGTGACTTCCATAGCTCTTACACAGGAATCAATTATTTACTCACAGAGATTTTAGACTCCTTGACCAGAGGGCACAGGGCTGGAGGAAGGTGCAGTTCCCACAGTGAGAGGCTGTCTGAAAGCAGGACAAGAGTCTGGGAATTTACAATATCCCTAAGCTTTGACCAGCAGAATATCAATCAGCCTCTGGATTGGGTGTGTTGATTCTCACATATGCACATCTATTTTGTGTATACAAAAATGCAAACTCTCTGAGGAGATGACAGCTCTCTGCCTAGGATACATAAAAAAAGCATCCTCAAAAAGATTCTTGCTAGGCAACAAATAAGGATTACTTATTCTAATCTGGGCTGTCTAAAGCCATTTCACCTTCTCTGAAAAATTTACTGCTGTAAGGAAACTTGAGACAGCACAATAGTATTTATTCTCATATACTTCATGAATAATGCCAATTACTAAACATAGCGGAGACAATTTTTCAAAATAAAATTGAGAATCTATTCTCAATTTTCTTGAATAGTTTCAATTCAAAATATATTAGTAATTATACTTACACATTAAAAACATTTCTAATCAAATAAAACCAGTCCCTCATTTAACAAAGAGAACAAAACAAGTTTTTCTGCCATATTGTGTACAAAACAATAATATTTATATTAAGCATCAATATGTTTTTTATTTACTTCATATTGAGAGTGATTTTAGTGTCTTGAAGTACAATGAGTAAATCGGAAATAAAAAACGCATTTGTGTTAATATACTCTTGAAATATTTATATTTTACAGTAAAAAGCCATAAAGACCTTAAAAATAATTTAAAATACTACATTCACAAATGTCAGAATGCAAGTGCACTTTAAAAGGTGGTTCTATCCACAGCTATGTTCTCAGTGGGAAAAAAAAAGTTGGTTCTGCTTTAACTGAAAACTCAATAAAATGCAGTCACCTCTTTTTGTCAAGCATTATCAAATTTGTCCACACACTTTATCTCTAAGTCTTTCAAACCGTGCTTTACTAAAAAGAGATACTCCAAAATATAATCTCTAATAGAGCTTTCAATAAATAATACTAGGCCATTTAGTACTATACTAAATATAGTACTAAATGGCCTAGTATTTAGTACTATAGTACTATATTTAGTACCTATTTAGTACTAGGCCATTTCAATTGTATATAAATATAGCTATTATTTATAATTCAATAAATAATTTATAATTCAATAAATAATAGCTGTATTTATATACAATTGAAATAGCATAATATTAAAGACAAATACTGGATGTCAGAGTTAGTATTTCATATGCTTAAGACTTAAAAGAAGTATAGTAGACAAATTTCTAGCTAATAGTAGCTCAGATACATACAGTTTATACTGGCATCATTGGAAGAAACTCTCACGCCCTTGCCCCGCCTTCTCCTTTCAGCCTTTCTACACTTCTGGTATGTGAAACTGCAAACTCCTCTGAGGAAACCAGACAATTATTGTGCTTTAGGCTGTGATTCCTGAACTTAAACCCCACCCTCCTTCTGTTATAGGGCAAATATATGACACAGGATTTCTTTTGATCTTACCACTGCAATACGCTTTCAACAAAGTTCTGCACACAGGCACTGGGGCCAGCATCTAATGTTTTAGGTTATTTTAATGTAATCTAATGTTTTATTGCCACAAAGACTGCAGGGTTTTTCCCCCACTTCTGCCTACTTATGCCTTTTTTTCTCCACTTTCTATTATTAGTAGCAGTATATTTCTTAGGAAAGAAAGCATAAATATACTATGTAAGAAACAGAATAGATATAGCATACTGAGTAATTTTTATAAAGTATTGTTTGAGAGTACAACATTCTCTATGAACCTCCCAAAACAAATGTGGTTTGTGAATGTGCTTGGCAAGTAACTTTCAAAAGCTAGTAAGTGGGCCAGGTGTGGTGGCTCACTCCTGTAATCCCAGCACTTTGGGAGACCAAGGCAGAAGGATTGTTTGAGCCCAGGAGTTTGAGACCAGCCTGGGCAACATAGGGAGACCTGTTTCTACAAAAAATAAAAAATTAGCCAGGCTTGGTGGCACATGTGCCAGTAGTCATAGCTACTCATGAGACTGAAATGAGAAGATTGCTTAGACCTGGGAGGTTGAGGCTGCAGTGAACCATGATCGTACCACTGAACTCCAGCCTGGGCAACAGAGCAAGACCCTGTCTCAAAAACAAATTTTTTTAAGGTAATGAGTGAAACTGGCTTATGAGGTAATGCTGATACTATTCGAGTATGCTATTTGTCAGGACCTAAGTCATTAGTCATCTGTTCTCAGAAAAGTACATATATCAAACTGCACCTGATATTGGATGCTGTGGTCTACTATATTGTACATTAAACATGCAAAGCCCCAAAACAAAGCATAGTAATAAAAGTACAAACTTCCAAATCAAAGCTACAGGAAGTAAGATTCATTTACAAGCATCTAATTAGGTTTTATGAATCTCTCAACAAAATAGTAACCCCTTTCCATTTCTATAGCAAATGCTCCAACAATTCCACATCTCATTTCACTCTAGGACATGCTGTGAGATAAAAACGGTATCTTCATCCTCTTTTCCAGGCCCAGGGCTACGGTGAGGTAAGTGAGGCACTTGTCTAAGGTACAAATGTAAGGCAGTACCAAAAAACTTAGCAACCAAGAAAATAATATTTTAAGACAATACTTTAAAACATCAAAATTAATACAAAACAATGAACAAAAAAGTCAACGTTTTAAACAAAGACAGCGTGAATATTACTGATTTTTCCTTTTGCCTTGAGTTCTAGTACATCTCAGTGTGGCACTGCCCTTTTCAAGGACAAGGAAACTGAGGAACAGAGTCTTAATTTCACATTCCACACTAGAAGGTTCATTACAGCAGAAGCAGGACCAAACCAACCCAGATTCCTTTCTTTTTTAACTTTCATTTGAAGTTCGGGGTACAACTGCAGGTGTGTTACATAGTAAACTTGTGTCATGGGGGTTTGTTGCACAGATTATTTCAGCACCCAGGTGCTAAGCCTAGAACCCATTAGTTATTTTTCCTTATCCTCTCCCTCCTCCCTCCGGAGGCCCCAGTGTGTGTTGTTCCCCTTTGTGTGCCCATGTGCTCTCATTGTCCAGCTCCCACCTGTAAGTAGGGAGAACATGTGGTATTTGGTTTTCTGTTCTTGTGTTAGTTTGCTGTGGATAATGACCTCCAGCTCTATCCATGTTCCTGCAAAGGACATGGTCTCGTTCTTTTTATGACCAGTCGGTATTTCTGTGCTAATAATCCAGGCCAGTTTCCTTCAGTGAAGTCCTCTATTTTACAAGAGAAAATCTCTGCCAAGAGTTTGAAGAGCCTCATAATCAATCTCCCTGAAATAATATTATTCATAAATAATCTGAAGGCTGAACTAAACTCAAGCCAATCTTACATGAAATGTGAAATGTGTGAATTGACATAAAATCCAATGAAATATTAATTTATTTAGTTCACTGATGCAATATATTTCTGAAACCAGATTTTTTAAATGGATACTTACTGATGGAAGAGTAAGTGTCTCAAAAGAGCCTTAAAGGAAAACAGAAAAAAAAAACAGAGTTAGCACAATTTGAATATGATGATAGAATACAAAACTTTCAAAACTCTCCCAATACTCTTAAACATGTAAATGAAATCATAAATAGATTTGGTCAAACAAAAATAACTTTTAAATGCCCAGAAGACCCAATAAGTTATTACATATCTTTGTGCCAAACAATTAAAAATCAGGATTCAAAGAGTATCAGTGGACGAACACAAAAAACATTAGGTTCTGCTTCTCTTTGCCGTTATCATGTCTGTTGTCACGTTGCTGCTGCCCTGTGCTTGCAGGACACTTTACACAGTGTACAGAAGTAGCCTGAGGTTTATTTCTTGTTCTCATACCCTTGTGATAAAGGAAGAAAGGAAGGCATTAGTCATATCAGGGGTGAGTTGGGACTCATAACTGACTCATGAGTACCAGGGGAATGTAGACTTTTTTCATGTAAAGTTTCTATCCATTGGATTGCTAATTAAACTCATGCCAATTTCTCATTAGATCCATTTATTTCAAGGGGAAAAAATGATTTCATGTTAAAAATAAAAGAGTACTTGTCCAAAGTTCCTGTCAGAGATGACAGTCCCTTGGGAAATAAAATGGGGCAAAATATGATTTTTAAAGAGAGAGAAGGAAATGATAGGCCCAAGTTCCTTCATTCATTTAAAAACTAGCACAATGTGCAAGACAGACATGGTCCCTCTCCTCCAGGAAGCCAAATGGGTCTATCATGTGAGGGCAGAGGAACCAGAGCACAGCACAGTACACAGCAGGGGTTAAGCTAGCGGCATGTGGAGTCAGACTACATCATGAATTTCCTACATAATGACCCCGTCCTTGAACAAATTACCTGATTCTCCAGCTCAACTTTTTTCATCCTTAAGATGAGGATGCTAATAATCCTACCAATCTCATGAGGTGGTTGTAAGGAATAAGTACGTTGATACCTGTAAAGCATATAGAACAGTGCCTGACACGTAGGAAACACTTGATGTATGTTAGCTATTATAGTGACAAAAAGCTTGAAGAGTTTTCCATTAGGGATGTCAGCATGCCCCTACAGACATGGTCTTAAAATTTTTATGATAGAGTACTCCACCAATAAAAACACGTAGTGCACCTTATTGATGTCCAATTAGATTTATAAAATTACATACATGCATTTTCTCAACCAAAATATTAAACATTAGAAAAACTTTAATTTCTAGCCAAGTACAGTGGCTCACACCTGTAATCCCAGCACTTCAGGAGGCCGAGGCAGACAGATCACCAAAGGCCAGCCAAAATGGCAATACCCCATTTCTCCTAAAAACTACAAAAATTAGCCAGGCATAGTGGCGCGCCTGTAGTCCCAACTACTTGGGAGGCTGAGAAAGGCCTGAACCCAGGAGGCAGAGATTACAGTGAGCTGAGATCACGTCACTGCACCACAGCCTGGGCAACAGAGAAAGACTCTGTCTCAAAAAAAAGAGAGAGAGAGAGAGAGAAGAGAAAAACTTTAATTTCTTAGCTTTGCTCAATAAAATAATAGAAATAAGAGTTACTACATTTTCTACTTGCATCCTTATGAATGGTCTTATATACTCTTAGCTGTGTGCACACTAACTGTGAAGGCTACCACCCCGGTGGGCCTCAATGAAATATAAGTATGTTTTCAGGAACAGATAAGTAATTCATCACCATCACTTATCACCTAGCACAGATCAGTTCATCCAATAACTGTCATCGTAGGAAGCAAAGAGCAAGACTTCTAAATAATGACACATTGAACATGGTGTTTCAAAAAGGTGAAGAAGGAAGTATCATGGAACAGATATATGTAGTACAGGTAGGACAAGGAGTACACTGGAGGGATCAAGGGAAGGCATCTAGAGAAAATGACGCCAGCATCTAAGGTTGTAGGACGTGGTTAGCCATATGAGCGAGGAGGGGTACAATGTTACAGGCTGAGGAGCAGCAAATGCAAAGTAGTCAACCTGAGTCTACCAAACCAAAGAGCTGGGTGAGCAAAGACCCCAGGCAGAAAGAGAACAGTAGCCAGGAGACTGGGCCCAATCACAAGGGCTCTTTGGACAAGATGAGGCCCTACCAGGATTGTTCCAGGTGACGCTGTTATTCCAGCATCCTGATTTAGCATTTGTCCTGGATCTTTTTTTGGTTAGCAAAATACAATTCTAGAATGGGTTTAATGCACACATAAACTAACTTTGAAGATGTTTATTCTTTTTTTAATTGACAAGTAATAATTGTATGTGTTTATGGTATGCCACATAATGTTTTGATAGATGTGTACCTTATGGAATGGCTAAAGTACACTATTTAACATATGCCTTACCTCACATAACTATTTGTGGAAAGGATCAATTAAAATCTACTCTCAGCAATTTTCAAGTATACAACATGTTGATATTAACCATAGTCACCATGCTGTACAATAGATCTCTTGAAATAATTCCTCCCGTATAACTGAAATTTTGTGTCTGTTGACCAGCATCTCCCCATTCCCTTAACCCCCAGCCTCTGGTAACTGCCATTTTACCCTTTATTTCTATGAGCTTATCTTTTTTACACTTCACATATAAGTGAGATCATGCAGGATTTGTTTTTCTGTGCTTGGCTTATTTCACTTAACATAATGTCCTCCAGGTTCATCCATGTCATTGAAAATGATAGGACATCCTTCTTTTATAAGGCTGACTAGTATTCCATTAGGTATATACACCACACTGTCTTTATCCACTTATCCATTGATGGACGCTGCCATTAATTCTATGTCTTACATATTGGGAAGCATGCAGTGGGCATGGGAGTGCAGACATCTCTACAACATACTGATTTTATATCTTTGGATATATGCCAGTAGTGCTTTGGGAGTATCTTACCTTGTAGGAAGGAACTTCTGTTCATTAAGCTTACTTTTAATGAGAAAGACTTATTCTATTCTATACTGAATTGAAGTGAAATTGAAAAGCCCTAGGATATTTCAGCAAGTAAACTTGGTAAAACCTTCAAAGGAACCACAAATAGAGAAAATTTACTGGACAAATTTTGTCCTGTAAAAACATTAATTGAAGAGAACCAGGGGGCTCTGCAAGCAGACCCTGTGAAATATTTGGGCTGAAACATTTAAACATTGCAATAAGGGGGTGGGGGGGATGGAATTGAGAATATCATCCATATAGCAGAATTTGTTCTGATCTTACCAGGTACCTCAGCATGTGTGGAGAGGGTGTTTTCTTAATTTAAAATACTATGGTCAGATCATTTGAATATCAAAATAAATAATGGGTTACAACCTACTGAAAAAAACAAGAATCTGAGTTCATGCTGATGTATAATTAAATACACGACTGAGTGAAAGAGAAGAAAAAGTTATTCCTTACCATAGAATTCCAACTAATAAATGTAGAAGGAATGGTGAAATTCAAAGATGTCACAACTATCACAAAATAATGGCAATAATCATCAATCTAGCATGTATAAGTTAAATGAGAATTGTGAGAAATAATAAACCATTGTTGTTTTAATCTACTAAATCTGGGGGTGGCTTGTTTCACAGCAACAGATGATTGGAACACTTTGGAAATGAGCAAGATTAACTAGCAACTCTCTAAAGCTACTCAGTCTCATACAGGAGCCTCTAAACACATGTGACTATTGAGCCACTGAAATAAGCAGCAAGTGTAAAATATACCCCATATTTCTGAAACTTACAACGAAAAACAATGTAAAACATCACATCAGTAATTTTATAGTGATTAAATGTTCAATTGATAATATTTGTAAATTATTGGGTTAAATGAAATATATTATTACAAGTAATTTCACCTGTTTCTCTTTTTTTTAAAGACGCTACTAGAAAATTTCCAGTAACTTACGTAGTTGACTTATACTTCTATCGGACAGAACTGGTCTAGTGGATAGAAGACTTACAATTTGTGTTTAACAACAATAAAACAACCAACAGATCAGACAGAATGCAGGTTTTTAATTTGATGAATAAAACAATAATAATAGTAGTAGATACCACTTACAGAACATTCTAAAGCATTACATCTATTAACTGGTTTCATGCTCACAACAATACTATTAAGTATTACTACTCTTATTTTACAAATGAGAACACTGAGATACAGAGATGTGAAATGACCTGCCCAGGGTCACACAGACAAAAAGTCATGAGGCCAAGCTTCTGACCCTGATCACTTGACTCATGGGTCTGAGCTCTAAACCACTGCTCTGCAATGACTCTCAGTATAAAAAATAGTTGTATGCAAATCAATCAATGTGATACATCATATCAACAGAATGAAGGGCAAAAACCATATGATGATTTCAGTTGAAGCTGAAAAAACATTTGATAAATTTCAACACCTCTTCATGATAAAAACCCACAGAAAGCTGAGTATAGAAGAAACATACCTCAACATAACAAAAGCCATATATGACAGACCCACAGCTAGTATCATACTAAATGGGGAAAACTGAAAGCCTTTCCTCTAAGATAAGGAAGATGACAAGAATGCCCAGTTTAACTGCTGTTATTCAACACAGCACTGGAAGTCCTAGCTAGAGCAATCAGACAAGAGAAAGAAATGAAGGGCATCCAAATTGGAAAGGAAGAAGTCAAATTATCCTTGTTTGCAGATGATATAATTTTTTAAATGTACTTATTTTTTAAAGATAAGTAGACACAGGGTCTCCCTGTGTTGCCCAGGCTGGTCTCGGACTCCTGGGCTCAAGTTATCTGGCCCTCCTCCACCTTCCAAAGTTTTGGGATTACAGGTATGAGTCACCATGCCCAGCCAATATGATCTTACATTTGGAAAAACCTAAAGAATCCACCAAAAATGATTAGAACTGATAAACTCAGTCTAGTTACAGGATAAAAAAAATCAACATAGAAGAATCAGTACAATTTCCATATGCCAACAGTGAACAATCTGAAAAAACAAGAAAGTAACCCCATTTACAATAGCAACAAATAAAGTTAAATACCCAGGCATTAACTTAACCAAAGAAGTGAAAAATCTGTACAATGAAAACTATAAAATACTGATGAAAAAACTGAAGATGACACCAAAAAAATGAAAAGATATTCCATGTTCATGAATCAAAATTATTAGTATGTTTAAAATGTCCATACTGCCTAAAGCAATTTACAGATTTAATACAATCTCTGTCAAAACACCAATGACATTCTTCAGAGAAATAGATGAAAACAATCCTAAAATTTTTATGGAACCACCAAATACCCAGAATAGCCAAAGCTATACTGAGAAGGAAAAAAAAAAAGGAATCAGAATCACATTGCCTGACTTCAAATTATACTACAGAGCTATAGTAACCAAAGCAGCATGGTATTGGCAGAAAAACAGACATACAGACCAATGGAACACAATAGAGAACCTAGAGGCAAACCTATACACCTACAGTGAATTCATTTTTGACAAAGATACCAAGAACACACATTAAGGAAAAGATAGTCTCTTCAGTACATGGTGATGGGAAAACTGGATATCCATATGCAGAAGAATGAAACTAAACCTATCTCTCACCATATACTAAAATAAAATCAAAATGGATTAAAGACTTAAACCTAAAACTATGAAACTACCAAAAGAAATCTTCAGGGAAACTCTTTAGGACATTGAAGTGGGCAAAGATTTCTTGAGCAATACCCCACAAGCACAGTCAACCAAAGCAAAAAATCAACAAATGGGATCACATCAAGTTAAGAAGCCTCTGTACAGTAAAGGAAAAATCAACAAAATGAAGATACAACTCAGAATGAGAGAAAATCTTTGTAACTACTTATCTGACAAGGGATTAATAACCAAAATACATAAGGAGCTGAAACAACTCTATCGGAAAAAAATCTAATAATCCAATTAAAAATGGGGGAAATATCTGAATAGACATTGCTCAAAAGAAGACATACGAATGGCAAACAGGTATATGAAAAGGTCCTCTCAACACCATTGATCATCAGAGAAATGCAAATCAAAACTACAATGAGATATCATCTCACCCCAGTTAAAATGGCTTTTATCCAAAAGACGGGCAGTAACAAATGCTGGTGAGGAAGTGGAGGAAAGGGAACCCTCGTACACTGTTGATGGGAATGAAAATTATTACAACCACTATGGAGAACAGTTTGGAGGTTCCTCATAAAACTAAAACAGAACTACCATACAATCCAGCAATCCCACTGCTGAGTATATACCTAAAAGAAAAGAAATCAGTATACTGAAGAGATATCTGCACTCCCATGTTTGTTATACCATTGTTCATAATAACTAAGATTTGGAAGCAACCTAAGTGTCCATCAACAAATGAATGGTTAAAGAAAATGTGGTGCATATACACAATGAAGTTCTACTAGGACATAAAAAAGAATGAGATCCTGTCATTCGCAACAACATGGATGGAACTGAAGGTCATTATGTTAAGTGAAATAAGTCAAGCACAGAAAAACAAACTTTGCATGTTCTCACTTATTTGTGAACTAATGGAGATAGTAGAAGGATGGTTACCAGAGGCTGAGAAGAGGAGTGAGGGGCTAGGAAGGAAGTGGGGTTGCTTAACGGGCATAAAAAGTAGTTAGAAAAATGAGTAAGACCTAGTATTTGACAGCACAACAGGAGGACTATAGTCAATAACAATTTAATTATACATTTTTAAATAACTAAAATAGTATAACTGGATTGTTTGTAACACAAAGGACAAATGCTTGAGGGAATGGATACCCCAGCTACTATGATGTGATTGTTACACATTGCATGCCTGTTTCAAAGTATTTCATGTACCCTGTAAATATATACACCTTCTATGTATCCACAAAAATTTACAAAAGAATCAGTTGGCCGGGTGCAGTGGCTCACACCTGTAGTCCCAGCACTTTGGGAGGCAGAAGCAAGCAGATCACCTGAGGCTGGGAGTTTGAGACCAGCCTGACCAATATGGAGAAATCCTGTCTCAAAAAAAAAAGAATCAGTTGTACTCTTGGTTTTATTATACATATTTTTTTTTTTTTTTTTTTGGGACAGGGTCTCACTCTGTCACCCAGGCTGGAGTATAGTGGTGTGATCATAGCTCACTGCTGCCCCAAACTCTTGGAATCAAGCAATCCTCCTGCCTCAGCCTCCCCAGTAACTAGGACTACAGGCACACGTCACCATGCCTGGTTAATTTTTTATTTTTTGAAATGGGGGCTTATTATGTTGCCCAGGGTGCTCTCAAACTCCTAGGCTCAAGTGATCCTCCCACCTTGACCTCCAAGACCCTGGGATTATAGATGTGAGTCACTGTGCCTCACCGCTAGTTTGGTTTTTGAGACAGAGTCTCACTCTGTTGCCAGGCTGGAGTGCAGTGGCACGATCTCAGCTCACTGCAACCTCTACCTCCCAGGTTCAAGAGGTTCTCATGCCTCAGCCTCCCTTGGAGCTGGGACTACAGGTGAATGCCACCACAGCTGGCTAATTTTTTGTATTTTTAGTAGAGATGGGGTTTTGCCATGTTGGCCAGGCCGGTCTCGAATTCCTGACCTCAAGTGATCTGCCCACCTCAGCCTCCCAAAGTGCTAGGATTATAGGCATGAGCCACCATACCTCATCATTGTTTTTATTATACATATCTTTGATTACTGTGAAACTTCCACAGCATGGATAACCTGTTTGTATATGTTGCTATCACCACTTCCTCAATCATGGATGTTCAAAATCTCAATCATCTTGAACTCTCTTCTCTCCTCACCTCTAAGTTTATCACTCACTAGAATCTGTGGATTCTTCTTCCATAAAGTTTCCCTTAGAAGAAACTTAGAGTTATATTCTAAGCACTGCAGTAGCGGAACTAACTCCAAAATAATTTGTGCCATATAAGAACTCTGAAGAGGATACAAAAACTAAAAATATCCCAACTCATGTCAATTCTTCACACTCCATAGTTTTGAAATGTTTGAAGTTAATTCCAAGATCTGAAACATTCCTCTTCAAAGGAATGTTAAAACAGTAGCCGACTCTGAGACGGTAATTACAATGCAGGAATTTTACTAAGGAGTATTCCAGGGATTAGCACCTGCAGAAGGGAAACAGGGAAACTGGACTGGGGAGAGAGCAGTGGGGCTGCAATGCAGGCTCCAAAGAGGCCTCCACCAGGGCAGCTCCAGAAGCAGCCATGGCCCTTGAGAGTTGTCCTGAACTGGGATGAGAGGGCTGGACTTTCATATCCCACGTCAATCAGTCACATAATGCAGGCCCCAGCCCCAAGAGGGAGACCAGCATGGGCAATCAATTCTCCAGCTGATACAATCATCAGAGGGAACTGGCTCTGAAGGCAGTCAGGTACAACACTCCCGGCAGCTTTCAGGAAAAGGTCCCTCATCCCTGAAGGGCGATCTGGACCCTAAAACACAGCATCCACCACAATGTTCCACATTGGAATAAAACAGAAACAAACTGCAGTGAGCTTTGCCCCAACAAACCAGCACCCTTCATTATTGAGAGTTACTTATTTTTCATTGCATCAGGATTAAATCATCAGGGGTTGACTATCTCGCTAGCTCCATAACTGGAGGAAGCAATGTGCTTCCTTCCTGCCCTGATCCGATACAAGCTACTGCCCACGGGCAGCAAATTTACAAGGTCGAAGAACGAGTTGGGAGGGGTGGCAATTTATTTTTATCCAATGACATCAGCAAGGAGAAAGTAAAAAACAGTTGGGAGTCTACAATCCAAATGAGGTTCTCAGAGGTTGACTAATTGGAGGGCAAGCATTCTGGCACTTCAAAAGAAGCTAAACAGATTTGAAGTGCAGGAAATCTCATTTCATAGTAAAAGTGTTTTTTGTTTTGCCTTTTGTTTTCAATGCAGCTATGAAGTCAAAACGTTGAGGAATTCTCTCACTAGAGAGAAATTGGAAGAGCGGTTCAACTGCATGCCTGGGTCCACCTGCTCAGACATATGACCTTATCTGTTCACAGATGCATGAAAGATACAGATACAAGTTCTACCCAGGCCAGGCATGGCAGCTCACGCCTGTAATACCAACATTTTGGGAGGGCTAAGGCGAAGGATCCCTTGAGGGCAGGAGTTCAAGACCAGCCTGGGCAACATGGTGTGACCCTATCTCTATTTAAAAAATAATAATAAAAATACAAAATACAAAGACTCTTCCCAAAAGTTAGAGTGTAGGGACAGAGATGTCCCACCCACCCCTATTTCTTGCCAGATCCAGGGAGCGACTCAGGGGATGTGTGGACACATCCAATCTAAGGCCTACTCACTGGTCGCATGTGTCCTTATTAAAAGGTCGACTTCAAGTATTTGACATTTTTTTCTACTGATCTTCCCTTTATTTTTACAAATACAGCTTGGAATTTCCTAAGCACTTACAAAGTCCTAGCATAGGACTTATTTGAAAGTTCTACTAATCTAGCAATAATTTACACCACCAAAACAAAATTGGGGGCAGCGGGGAGGAGGGTGGGGGCAATGTAGATGAGAGAGGAATAATAATCTCTTTCTCTGCTGTTGCTAGGTTGAGAATTAAATAGATAGTATGTGCAAATTGTTGTGAACATTTTTCTCCCTTTTGGCAAGGTTCCATTCAGACACGGGAAATGGTCACCACCTCTTGAAACCCAGTATGGCGCTCTTTTAAATCACTAACTAAAGATACACTCTGTTATGTAAGAGTCTTCTTAGCATTTTTATAGATAACTTAATAAAACTCTGATCATTTCTGTGTATAACCAGAGACAGTCAGTTTCAAAACCCTTTCAGAAGCTTTCTCCTTCCCAGTGCCGCTGAGGCAACTCAAAAGAAACCTTGTTTGAAGGCTTCACATTTGGCAGAGCCTGAGAACTGGCCGTTTGATTTACAAATAGAGTCAAAGCTATTTTTAAATTGTGTAATAAGCATACACAAAAACTAACCTTTCCTTAACTTTTTAAACATACTCTGTAATACTATACGTGCTGCCTCTTCTGACATCTGTCCTCACCAAATAGCTCTGGAAAGTCATTGAAGGGAAGAAGCAGTATGTAATTGGAAATCCAACTAGGTACAGAAATACTCTCTATAAAAAAAAAAAAAGGTGGATTTTCCACTATATATATGCCTGACTTAGTGCTTGCTGCTTAATTATTTTTGGCAGCCTTTTGCTACTCAGTCATATGCAATAATACATTTATGTTTATTATAACTATTTTAGCTAAAAATTTTGATCTCTTTATCAATTTACTAATTTTTTTTCCTCATTCTTCAGCAGTTTCTTTGATCTACAGATAAACAAGGTGAGAAACAGGTTTTCCCCCACAAATTCATGGAAAAACCAAACTTCAAAATACAATGTTTTATAGAGTGTGAAAAAATAGACATTGGAGATGCATATGGGAGGCAGGTGAGGGATAAGAAATTACTTAATGGATACAATGGACACTTTGGCTGACGGTTGGATCAAAAGCCCAGACTCTACCACTATCCAAAATATCCATTAAGAAAACTGCACACGTACCACCTAAATCTATAAAAATAAAAATGTTTTTAAATTTAAAGTAAGAATTAAAAATACAGTGTTTCTGCTTCACAGTTTAATGTCACTGTAAGGCAAAACAACCATTGGGTAAATTCAATCTACACGGAAAACACAAGTATTTCAAGGAAAACAAAACCAAACAAAAAAAATCTCCTTTGGTCCCTTACATACTCCTTTTATTTTTTTCTCTCTTGTTCACCTTTGCTTGCAAATATCTTTAAAAATATGAGTTTCATAAATAAAGTTTTGTTCCATTTAGACTGCTGAGGAAAAAAAAAAGAACAGGTCAAACACAAACCTACTAAAAGTAAAATAAATAAAATGGCACAGTATAAACTAAATGTTAGGTTAAGTACAAATTAAAAACCCAGAGTCAAGCAAGGTTCTTGGCTGCTAAACGTACACGGCATTTTTAATGTCAGGGCCGGCAATCCACAGCCTACAGACCCAGTTTGGCCCGTGCCTGTTTTTTGTACAGTTCATGAACTAAGAATGGGTTTGCATTTCTAAATAGCTGGGGGACATGTCAAAAGAAGAATAATATTTCGTCATAAGTAAAAATTATATGAACTCCAAATTTCAGCATCCATCAAGTTCTGTTGGTACACAACCGTGCTCATTTGTTTATGCATCGTCTACAGCTGCTTTTGAGCTACAAAGGCAGAGTTGAACAGCTGCAATGAAGACCTTAAGATTGGCAAAACCCACACGCTTAGCATCTGGCCATTTACAGAAATTTTGCCAACCCCTGAGGCTCTTTTTAGGGAGATTTCCTTCTTCCTCAAGGGATAGGAATAAGGTTGAAGACCCACCTAAGCCAGAATGAGTCATCAGCAGGAAGACTTGGACTCATGCCACAGGCTTGTGGTCAGGCATCAGTATTAATATCCAATACTGGGAAACACCAGGTACAACATAGTTCACATTCCCTGAGTGTTTTCAACGTACCAAGCATTGTGATAAATGTTTTAAAGACATGCACTAAAAAAAAAAAAATAGAAAAAATGGGTGAAATTAATTTTAGTAACATTTTATTTAATTCAATAGGTCCAAAATATTAACATTGAACGTTAAATCATTATTTTAAAACCATTATTTTAAAACCATAAGTTTTATTGCATTTCTTGGAACTAAGTATTCAAAATCCATTTTGTATTTTATACGCACAGTGCATCTCAATTTATATGAGCCACATTTCAAAAGCTCAAAAAACACATATGGTTAGTAGCTACCATATTGGATGATACAGCTCTTAAGTATTATCTCATTTAATCCTCTCAACAATGCTATGAGGTGGGTACTATTATTAGGTGAGGCTAGGGTTCAATTTCACTGTGGCTCCCAAGCTCCCACTCTAACCCACTATGCCTCCCAAACAGTGCAGGACAGATCCAGCTATTTCTTCCAAAAGAGTAGTGCAAACAACCTCATATTCCTTCACTCCTCGTTCCTCCTCTGTAGCTTGCTACACTCTCATTTACTATTTAAATACACCCACTCTTTCATCTTTTCTCTATTATCCATGTTGTTACTGCCTCAAGACCCTACTATGTAGGTGACCATTCCTCTTTGATCATTCCTCTTCAACTGATCCATAAATAAAGTTTATGGATGGGCTACAGAATCATCCGCAGCATTCAGACCACACACCCCCACTCCCAGCTCCATGGCAGACACAGCTAATTCATCCAGCTCTCTAGTCCAGTAAACCCAGGCTTGACTTTGAAACTGTCAACAAGGCATTCCAACCAGCCTGTATACTCAACTTGGGCTGACACATGAAATGAAGCCTACTCTGCTTCCCTGCAAAGAACATAGGCACAAGATCCTTGTGTGGTCACCAAATATTTACGTCACCCAGCATTGTGCCATATGCAATTTGGTGCTGAATAAATTTGAAGTGCTCAGAATAATAAATTTCCTGTCTTATCTTTATTCCTGAGGAGCTTTAACATATATTGCAGTGAAACTTAAGTTTGTAATACTAAATCATTTCAGCCAGCTACATTTTCATAAATGTAAATTCCTAACATGGCCCTGCCAAAAGGGAGCTACTAGGTGTTCTTTAAAAATTTTCCTCTCCATTTATTTCCAAGCTCTTTACCAGTCTGGTTTTCGGATTTTATTTTATGAATTGTTTCTTCAGAACTAACAACCCATAGACCTGCCTTCTACCTACCTACTGCTACTCCCTCCACCAAACCTTTGGCCAATTTCACCCGGAGCCTTGCAAGGGAAGAAGGTCACCTCATAGAATTCTCTGAGGGAAGTGAAGAGTAGAAGAGATAGAGCAAGACCAAGATCTACTTTAATCCTCCTCACCAAGTTTTATCATTGCACCTTTAATATGCTGGTCATCTTGGCCCAGACCAAGGGATGGTGAATTACAAATCCACTGACAACCATGGCAGTAATAAAGTAACCCTACCAACTCCTCTTAAGCTTCAACTGAGTCATATCATCATCATAAACAGCCCTTTCCTCTTCTCTCTCCTCCCTGTGTTACTTCCCCCAGATACCAATGTGAGTTCCAGCCCCTGTATTCCAATTTCCCTTAATCCAGCGGTGACTTTGTTTAGGGCACCACTAGGGAAGATCTCCAATCCTATGTTTCTCTTTCTGATGTGTCACTACTTTTAACTTTTACCCCCATTTCTTATAAAATGGTGGCCAGATCTGTGCAATTTAGAGGTAGGTAGATACGTTTTCTTTTTTTTTTTTTTATTTTTCTTTTTTAGAGATGGGGTTTCACCATGTTGGCCAGGCTGGTCTCGAACTCCTGACCTCAGGTGATCCAACCACCTCCGCCTCCCAAAGTGCTGGGATTACAAGCGTGAGCCACCACGCCCGGCCGATAAGTTTTCTTAAAACTGTATTTCAATTTCATTCTTCATCTCAATTTCATACCTCAAAATATTTCGTTCCTTACTGATTCTCTTCTATTTCTTTCTTTCATCAAAGGAGAAAGTATGAGGTTTTTTTTTTTTAGATAATCCAATTCCTTGTGCCCCAATACTGATCTCACCACTTCTAACCCAGGAATCATCCACTCTCCCCTTTGCCTTAACCACTTTCACCCTTCTAATATGCCTTTCGAGAGACCATCCACCTCTCTCCTTTCAACCACCAAACTTCTGGAAAGAATGGATTCTGATAATATTTGTCACCATCCATTTATTCCCTCAAACTTGCTTTTGCTCTCAACATTCAACTTAAAGCCATTTGCTTAAGGGTCACCAATGTTCCTTCCTCTGTCCTCAAAATTCTTCTCTGACCTTCTGAGAGAATTGATACTATTAAATCTTCTGGCTGGGTACAGTGGCTCACACCTGTAATCCCAGCACTTTGAGAGGCTGAGGCTGTCGGATCACAAGGTCATGAGTTCAAGACCAGCCTGGCCAATATGGTGAAACCCCATCTCTACTAAAAATACAAAAATTAGCCAGGTGTGGTGGCACGCACCTGTAGTCCCAGCTACTTGGGAGGCTGAGGCAGAAGAATCGCTTGAACCCGGGAGGTGGAGATTGCAGTGAGTCAAGCTCACACCACTACACTCCAGACTGGGTGACAGAGTGAGACTCTGTCTCAAAGAAAAAAAAAAGAAAGAAAAAAAAACTTCCTTCTTGGAACTTTTTCTTCCCTTGGCTTCTGAGATATTTTCAATCTACCCTTCTCTGACTCCTCAGTCTATCCTTTTCTTTTCCTTTTTTTCTAGGAACAGGGCCATGTTTTGTTATCCAGGCTGGAGAACAGAGGCACAATCATGGCTCACTGTAGCTTTGAACTTCCAGGCTCAAGAAATCCTCCTGCCTCAGCCTCTGGAGTAGCTAGGACTACAGGCACATGCCACCACATCCAGCCAATTTTTTTTACTTTTAGTAGAGATGAGGTTTCAATATGTTGTCCAGGCTGATCTCAAACTCCTGAGCTCCAGCGATCTACTCGCCTCAGCCTCCCAAGTTGCTGGGATTACAGGTGTGAACCACGTCTTCTCCCTTTCATTCACTAATTTTCCTCTTTCCAAGCTTCTGTCATCTGTCTTATTCTTTCCATGAGCTCTGTCTCTCTTGTGTGTCTCATGTATTTCCAGGACTTCAAAATATTGTCTGCCTCTATGAAAACAATGCCTAAATCTCTCTCCCCAGCTGCGATTTCAAAACTACCTGCTGGACATCTCCACCTGAATGTCTCCCCAAACTCACAATCCAAAGCAGAATGAAACGTCTTTTCAGAAAACACATACACAAACCCCTATCTCCTTTTCAGGACTGCCACACCCAGCCAGCAGCTCTTTCCTCCGGCACACCCTTCCCGTCTCTACTACGTGAAGTAACTGTTCCCTCCAAATGCCAAATATGTCAGCAGAGGTGGGACATTTATGAATGGACATCTGTATAGTTCTGAAAGTAAAAGGTAACAGTACCAGGCACAGGGTCACACACAGGAAGCACTATTTACAAACCACATTGAATTTTTTAATGCAAAAAAATAAAAACTCCTCCAGCCTTCTGCACTTTTAATATTATACTATCCTTCTGGGAACTCTGAGTCTCCTCCAGTGCCTTCCTTTCTCATATTCCCCACCCCCTATTCATTCATGTTTCACATACAGCAAATAATCAATAAAAAATACATTAATGAGAAGAAATGTCTGTGGGGAAACAGCTAGTTTCAGCACTGTAAAGCTTTCTTCACAGGACATAAAGGATCAACAGTAACCCAGCCCAAATTCTTATAGGATCTGTTTTCTATTTCCACCACAACCCTTCAGTGAGTCACTAGGACAGTGACTCATTCAGTGCTAGAAGAGAAGCAGCACATGTTTAACTTGGAGTTTAAAGAATCAGTGTGTTCACTTTTAACTTCACCCAATTGTTGATTCACAATCAGACCCCAAGTCATGTTTCTCTGCAGCTGAAAGCGAACTCCAGCACTTAGGATTGAGGGCTGCTTAAAAGCAAACATGAAAGAAGTCCATGATGAGCCTTCCCTCCACTGCCATGAATCATCACAGGCTTGCAGGGGCATGCCACTCATCCCCTAGCTTTCCAGTAGTTGGTCGAGTACAATTTGTGAGATACCAAAGGGCAGTTGTTCTCATTCTAATGTGGCTAAGAATCACCTGTGGTGATGGTGGAACATAAAAGTTACATTCTATTTTTTTTTTTTTTCAGTCTTGTTCTGTCCCCCAGGCTTGAGTGCAGTGGTGCGATCCTGGCTCACTGTAGCCTCTGCCTCCTGGGTTCAAATGATTATCCTGCCTTGGCCTCCTGAGTAGCTGAGACTATAGGCACCTGCCACCACACCCGGCTAATTTTTGTATATTTGGTAGAGATGGGATTTCACCATGTTGGCCAGGCTGGTCTCAAACTCCTGGCCTCAAGTGATCCACCCGCCTTGGCTTCCCAAAGTGCTGGGATTACAGGCGTGAGCCACTGCACTCAGCCGAGATTCTTGATTCTTACCCATGTCTTGAGGGAGGCCATGAATCAGCCTTTTAAATAAATACAGTTTGCACTTTGAGAAACACAGCAACAGAATTTAGTTTTTAAAAGGTCTATGAAGTGTCTAACCCAGCCCCCACTCCTTATACAGAGCCATTAGGGCATAAAGAGCAACTCCACCTTGAGCTAAAATAAGAAACTTGTACAATATGCAAGTAAGCATTTTTAAACCCCTTAGTTAGCCCTATTTGCTTCCATATCAGAAAAATCAACATTTGTAAATATATCTTAGGTCTTAAGCTCAGTTCTTCATATGTTAGGAAAGTTTCGTATAGTATAATGGAAATAGCACTAGACTGCAAATTTGGAAACCTGCAATCTGTTTCCAGCTCTGCCACTGAATAAGTGATTTAACCTTGGGAGAATCCCCAAACACCATGCCTCATCTGTCTCCTCAGCCATAAATTAGGTGATTGAATTGGCTTATCTTTGAGGTCTCCTCCAGTTCCAAAACTCTATGAGGCTAAAAGTAGATTAAGAGGAGATCTGCTCCAAGCAAAAGTACTTACAACCCAGGAAAAAAAAAAAAGGCGGGGTGGCGGGGGGGACATCTGGTATTTCATCTTGTAATTCTTTTGATTCAAATTAGATTTCATTAGATCTAGGTCTACACTACTGCAAGCAAAGGAGAAAATGATTTTAGTAGAAGATGACTATGTAACATTGCATCAATATCCCAAAATCAAGGAAACAAAAATACTTCACTCTTTCTAGCAATAGAAAAGCTTATGGTCTCTGGACCTCAGATACAACTAACTTCAAATTCAGGCTTCACCATTTACTAACTGGGTTAACTCAGAAAAACTAATTGTTCTCTTTGCCTCAATTTCCTCACCTCCAAAATGAAGACAAGAGTATCTGCTTCATCGGGTTGTTGAAATTAAATAGTGTGCATAAAGTCCTCGGCACTATGAAGAAACTAGATACTTAATATGTTAAATCCCTTCCAATCCCCTCCTAGGGATGTATCTTTTATAAAGTTCCCAGTTCAAGATCATCACAATAGGTGCTTAATAATTGCCTTTGACATAAACTGTTGCTACTCTCTTCTAGTAACAATAGCTACCATTTTCTTGAATAATTTCTTTGCGTTAGGTGCCTTGAATATGTTACCTCATTTAATCCTCACAATGCCCATATAATTGTATAAGGCAGAAACCACTATTTTTCAGATGACAAAACTGAAGCCCAGTGAGATCATGACTGCCCACAGCCAACAGGTAGCCAGGCTCCAGAGCCCAGGCACATTGTCATTATGCTGTGATCCTTCATTCTAAGGTACCACCTACCTGTTAATATACATCACACACAATAGCAAAGACCACGTGTGAATGAAAAGCTTACAGTCTTTAAAAATAATTCTCACATAACTGCAGGTTGAGACTGAGTTCTGTTGGCAAAGCTGCCTGTAGAAACCTGCCCTGGGAGATCTGCCCACACACTACACTAATTAATCTACTTTCATAAAGACCATGGGACTGATTTTATCTATGAGGCATGAAATGTATTTTCAGGAGCTTTGTTTCCACCAGAAAACCATCCTAACCGAACTGGATGATTTTTTAAGTTTTTCAGCTAATATCTCAAATTTTAAGAATTTCACACTGTTACTGAGCCAAGATGGAAAATAAAATAGACCATAGTCAATGTGAGAAAGACAACAAAGGAAAAAACAGATTTTTTTTTTAATCTTAAAAAAAAGAAAGTTAACGTTCCATTAACTCTCCAGGATTTTAGGACAACAAGAAAAAGCGAGTTATTAAAGGCTATATAGACACATTTATAAAGTACATCCCACCCCAATGACTCAATGGGAAGATAGAAGTAGACTTGGCAGTATTTAAAAAATGGTGCCCCAAACCAGCAAGCACTCACCAGGAGATGCCCATGCAGAGTTCCCAAATTTTTCAGTAGGCATTTTCACTTTAGGTTTTTGGGAGTTTTTGTTTTTGGGTTTTGTTTTTGTTTTTGTTTTTGAGATAGAGTCTCACTGTGTATCCAGGCTGGTCTCAAACTCCTGGGCTCAAGCAATCCTCCCACTTCAGCCTCCCAAGTTCTGGGATTATGGTTGTGAGCCACTGCACCTAGCCTCTAGGATTTTTTCTTAAATCAGGCTTACATGAAGCTAGTGATGATGAATTCATTAATGAGGGAGAAAGGCCATATTCTTTATTACATGAAGTGACTCTGTTCAGGAAAACTACTGAAAGTTTACAAATGAAAATGTCAAATTGTAAGGCCGGGCGCGGTGGCTCACGCCTGTAATCCCAGCACTTTGGGAGGCCGAGACAGGCGAATCACGAGGTCAAGAGATCAAGACCATCCTGGCCAACATAGTGAAACCCCATCTCTAAAAAAAAAAAAAAAGAAAAGAAAATGTCAAATTGTAGCAAGAGAAGGGAAAATAAAATAGAAATTATGGTTTCAAGGACATCAAAAAAATTAAATTATTTTATATGCCTTAACAGATGAGAATACAGGTCTCAAAATGTTCTTAACTTTTTTTCTTAATTTAGCATGGAACTCCAGAGCAACCTCACAGTAAGGAAAGAGAAAAAAACCAAGATGGGAAGAGTAAAAAGGACAGACTCACTCTACACCTAGTACAATAGTCTGACTTGATTTGAAACGCCAATAGCTGCTCTATCTTCTCTCTTCTGGTAATTATTACCTGCTGAACTTTTTCTACACTTTGTCAATTATGTTTATTTAACTAACTCTTTATGCAGAGGAAGATAAGATTAGGAACATAGTTATATTCACTATGGAGATAACGGTGATGATGCTGATAGTGGTGGTAGGGGCAATGACAGTGGTGATTGTGACAAGCAATCTTCTGAATCTCACTGCTAAAAAGTACTGATACGCCTTCCGAGAACTCTGCAAAGTGCAGTAGAAATATTTTTTCTAAAGGTCTATTAATCACCAAAAAAAAAAAAAAACCATAATCAATCCCCAAATGTAGAATTAAATGAATAACAGTAATATAACCTATACTCTCGGCCTTAAAAGTGGAAATGTAAATAAAATCTCCCCCATGTCTGTCAAACAAACAAATGAACTCATCGCTGAAGAAAAGCCATACTTCTTCACCTTTATTAAATACATTCTGCATTCACACCCTTTAGTTATTACTATTTCTGACACAAATTAAGCCAGAAATCTATTGTGGTTTGGGTGAAACGCCTCCCTACCCCGAGGATTTCTAAGAAGTCCTGGACTGCTGGAAATAAGCTACTGAGAAACAGTCTACTGCCTTACCCAAATTTACTAAAAGATAAATCTTTATTAAAACCAACCTTTTTCTGAGGGGGTGGTGTGGCTCATAAGAAAATGATGAAATAGTCAGGTTCATACCTGTAATTCCAGCACTTTGGGAGGCTGAGGCAGGAAGATCACTTGAGCCCAAGAGTTCAAGACCAGGCTGGGCAACATAGAAAGATCCCATCTCTACAAAAAAAATTTTTTTAACTAGCCAGGTGTGCTGGCACTTGCCTGTAGTCCCAGCTATTCAGGAGCTGGGACATCAGGATCACTTGACCTCAGGAATTCCAAGTTGCAGTGAGCTATATGATCTCACCACTGCACCACTGCACTCTAGTCTGGGCAACAGAGTGAGACCCTGTCTCTTAAAAGTAAAAGGTATTTATTTGTTGGTGTTAATATGATGGAGAAAAAAAACAAAACACAAATCCAGATCCAGATACTTGAAGATCCAGATCCCTGATTTAGGAGCCCTGGGTCATCTACATATTGTTACAACTGGAGAAGCCAAATAAGCAAAGGATATGAAGACAAGCAGGGAGAAGTGTCTAGATCCTCAAGTCCTCACATTACAGGAAGCATCTGCTCTGAGAACAATAACTCCCAGCCTCTGATAATAGAATAACATTCTCCTTTGAAAGAGGTGAGTGCTCCTAGCAATGGCATTTTCAATGAAACTCTGTATCAATAGAGTCAAAAACAGCCCATGAAAGAAGCAGCATTTTCCCTCTTTCCTTTCCACAGATCCACTGCTCCCAGGACAGCTTTGCCCGACCCAGTCTTGAGCACTTGAACTTCCCCACAGGCATATGAAGAACTCTTCTCCCAAAAGAAGATCTAAGAATAAAGTTGAAAACCAAGCCACAACAACATGCACCCCCAATGCAGGTACTATTTGTTGCAAAAAAAGAAAGAGACTGATAACAGAGATCACAGAAAAGACATACCAGGTGAAATTCTAGAATTAGAGTATGTAAATGTCCAAGTAAAGCTCAAATATTTATCAAAAACATCCATATATTCTGGACCTCTGCATTGCAGGAAAACTGCCACATTAGTGGAACCAAGATTATAAATCCTTTTTTTTTTTTTACTTTTACTTTCAGGGATACATGTGCAGGTTTGTTATATAGGTAAATTGCCTGTCATCGAGCTTTAGTGTACACATTATTTCATCATCCAGGTGATAAGTGTGGTACCCGATAGGTAGTTTTTCGATCCTCTCCTCTTCCCACTCACAAATTCTTAATGAATAAATAATGAATGTGGAACTACCTTAAGTATTATCTCCCGTGATTTCATATTTCAATATTTTCTTTAGCAACTATAAAAAGATCAGGATTCATTCATTTTCAGAAATGACAGTTCAATAATGAAAGTTGAAGTCTGCCCCCATGTAAAAGGAAATGAGCTTTCTGCATCTTCTTCTGCAGTATTGTTATACTAATAATATTAGCAATCGTTGTTTATTGAGTGCCTAAGAGGTACTACATGCAGATTTTAACATTATAACTTCCCTAGGAAGTCAGTTTCATTATTTCCATCTTATAGACGAGGAAACTGTGGCCCAAAGCAGTTAAGTAACCTACCCCAAGATCACAAGTAGCAGAGTATACCAGGATTCAAACTCAGATCTTAAGGGCTAACCTATAATTCCCCTCCAGGGAAATAAGGCCCCCCACTTCCCTGACATTGCTCCTAAGAGGGACAAAGTGGCCTGCCCCTACACATACCATCTCTTCCTGACTCCTATTCCAAATATAACTACCCAGTGAACTTCCAGTGGGGAAAGAACCACAGATGTAGATAAACTTTTACTTTCATTTCATTTCATGATGATGTTCATTTCTCTACGCTTGTAGAAAATAAACACTTATGTAATGAACTGTTATGGAATACCATCTATCCTTCATTGCATGCCTTAAATGATTTTTTTTTAAATAACTCTTAACATTATAAAAATATATGTCTCGGCAGGGCACAGTGGCTCATGCCTGTAGTCCCAGCACTTTGGGAGGCCAAGGTGGGTGGATCACTTGAACTTAGGAGCTTGTGACCAGCCTGGGCAACATGGTAAAAACTTGTCTCCAAAAGTAGTAATAATAGGCCGGGTGCTGTGGCTCCCCAGCACTTTGGGAGGCTGAGGCAGACAGATCACAAGGTCAGGAGATGGAGACCATCCTGCACAACATGGTGAAACCCAGTCTCTACTACAAATACAAAAATTAGCCAGGCATGGTGGCACATGCCTGTAATCGCGCCTACTCAAGAGCCTGAGGCAGGAAAATCACTTGAACCCAGGAGGCGGAGGTTGCAGTAAGCCGAGATCGCACCATTGCTCTCCAGCCTGGGCAACAGAGTGAGACTCCATCTCAAATAATAATAATAATAATTCATCTAAAAAAAGAAAAAATACAATAAATGTTCATTTTAATGAAAAACAAGTTTAAGTATTTAAGTATTTACCCCTTCCCCCAAATTGTTTTTCCCTTAGTATTGAAAAAGAAGACATTCTTTGGCCCAGTTTAATCTTGGGCCATGTTAACCTGAAACAAGAACCAAACGTGGTTGTTACAAATGGCTCCCACTTTCACAGTTTTCTTTTTTTTCTTGTAACTTTAAAACTTAAGAAGTATTCCATAAAACTGGATTTTAACTATTGTGTAGCTTCCCCTTTCCTTCCCACAGGCCTATTCTGTAAAATACTTTGCACTCAATGAATATGAGTTTGTGTTAGAGACTAGCCCATTTCCTCTTCTGAGGCATACAGTAGCCTACACTTCCCAGCCTCCTTTGCCTCTGAATATGAGCAGTAGTGATGTGAGCTATTTCTAGGTCTAGCCACAAAAACCTTCCACATGCTCTTCCCATGCTCTTCCCCTGCAATCTTGGGAGCCACGTGATGATAATGGAGCCACAGAATGGAAGGAACCCGGGTCTCTGAATTTGCACTTGGAAGAGCATGCAGGAACACCATCTAGGACTTTACATGAGTGAGAACTAAAAGTATGTTAGGTAAACTACTGTAAATTTGGGGTTTCTCTGTTACACCACCTAACACATGACCTTATTAACATATTCCAATTATTACTGCAGAAGGGTAAGACTTTACACGGTTTACCTTACCTTTTTCAAAGACTCCTTCTGCTTGCAGGACAGAGACAGTGAGGTTGGATGATGTCTTGAGCAGCTCCGCCTTCACAGTGACCTGTGAGGGGCAGTGTTCCAGAAGCTCCACCCCAATAGTCACATTTCCTCCAGGCCTGATGATCCCTGGAGCTGTCACCAGAAACCGGGGCCTAAAGAGTTCCCAACAAGGGAAAAACAAAGTTTCTTATCCTCACATCTCTTTTCCTTTGTGACCTTCAGATTTCATAGTGTGAAAGGCACTCCATACTGTGCCAACTGCAGTTGTTTCTGTTAATATTGTCCACTGCTCTATTTAGCAAATGCTAATTGAAATTCCCATTGAAATATGGAAATTAACAACCATAATACCCATAAATCAATTTTAATGCAGTAATTCATGCACCACTATCAGAGGAAAGCTTGTGTTATTATTTCCATTTTATAAACCACAAACGGCACAGAAGGAACCATGCTGTAAATGGCTAGCACCGGGGCATGCTGGAGTTATTGGCAAAGCAGAAGTCTCTAAGCTTCTCCTTTACAGACGACCTTATCCCAGAGTGATTACTTTCTTCTTGTTGTTGTTTTTCTTTTTTTAACTAAGATTTTGCTTTCTTATTCAAACCTTTATGCTTGAGTATCTGCCCAACGAGGGAAAAAATTATTTAACCAGTACCATTGATTGAAATATTCCATTTGAAAATAAGCTATCACTGGTGAAAATTCCAGGTGTAGCGGAGCATAAAAGGAGTCATTAAAGCAGCACTTTCTCTGCTCTAACTAGGGGTTATGGCTTAACTACAGAAATCTTTAGGAATGAATGGGGCTTTCCATTACTGGGTGCTGTTGTTAGTTATCTTCCTGCAATGTCTGCACCTGAACCCAAACATCAGTCCCCTCCGCCAAACTTTTTATCTTGGTTAGAAAAAATATATCGTATGTCTGTGAGAGAAGAAACGCAATCTGGGAGCAAAACGTTGAGAAGCAAAAGGCAAAGGCAACGTGGACTTAAAATAAAATGACTCTCTCCAGAAAGTTGTTATGGCCAGGGAGACGCTTATACAACTTCAGGAGTGAAGAAAGTCACTGTCCCATGGAGAGCCACGCTGAAGCTACGCCAAACCCCCAGGCCAGTGCCGGGCTGGGGACTGCAGTCGCGAGGGCGTTCTCCACCCGCTGCCGCACAGCCGCTGCCACCTCCCCTAAGCCCCTGGCCAGAGCCGCAGAGCCGCCCAGGCCCGCGCGCCCCCCGCGCGCCCCCCGCGCGCCCATGTTCCTACCCCGGGGCCGCGGCCAGGGCGGCGGTGCACACGCAGAGGAGGTGGGCGGCGGTCAGGAGCGGCGGGCCCTGCATCTCGACGGCTTCTGCCCGGGCGGCAGTCCGCTGCCGGGGAACTTCGCGGGCACTGTGGGGTGTGGCTTGCCACCTCCTCCCTGATTTTTTTTTTCCCCTCAATTCGAGTTTAGCAATCTGAAATGGGCGCGCCTACAGCAGAGTGAGAGATCTAAATTGAGACAGGACTTGGAGGCTCCACCCCTCTCATCCCCATCACAATGGCGCTTCTCGCTGCTCTGGCAAACATCGCAAATCCAGGGGGGTGAGAAAGCAGGCGGCCCCACCTGGCCCGGGCGTCCCCGCTGGCCGCGGAGAACGGAGAGCGTCCACTTCCCCGGCCCACCGGGTTCCTCAGGCTGTTTACACTAGCGCCCTACCAACCGATGCCCAGGGTGAGTAAACAGGCCCATCCTTGTAAGAAGAAATTCATAGCAGCTATGTGAAGTGGAAAAAAGTCAATCATTGTCCTCCAGACTATGAGTCAGAATCTTAGAGAAACGGCACACACAAACACACACACACACACACACACACACACACCCCAAACGGGCGCATTTCCTGGGTAGTTATTTAATGTATATGAATGGAAACAGAGAAAAACTTACTTTCCTTAAAACAAAACTTGAGGTCTACTGTTTTTCTTTCCAGAAAATGTTATGGTTTCTCACCTTTAAAAAAAAAAAAAAAAGGGAAGAAGAACAGAAATTAAAAAAGAACCCTGGCACTGCAGACATTAGGTGTTCCTACTTGGAACCCTGAAAAACAATTATCTAAGAAGATGCCTGTATATTTTTGCTACAGAAAGAATGCGGCAGAACTGTAAAGCTTGGAGCAATCTGGCTGAACACAATTAGGGTTGGGTGGCTCTCCTGTCAGAAGGAAGGCCAGTGCCAGTGGTGCCCAGGAGTTACTGATGCCCAACTCTTCTCAGTCCTGGCTTGTTTGCAGCTCCTCTCCCCTGCTCTCTGGCAGTGCCACCATCTTCAGATGACTCAGGTTTCACCATGACTACACCATAAAAGCAGGGAACTGCCAGAAACTGTTGGAAAACAGACACATTCAGTCTCTGACAACTTAAACTTTCTAATTCATGGAGAAGTTTTAGATGGTAGCATTCTAATACAGGGCAAAATGCAAACGGAAAAGAGGTCAGCAAAAAGATGTCTCATGACAACGCTATGTGCTAAATAAGGAAAAGTTAGAAAGTAGCACCTAGACAAACTGTGGTTTGGGGAGTCCAGGACTTGCTTTCCTCCCTTTCCTGTTCCACCCTTTTTCTCCCTGCTGAACAGCTTGCAAAGGTCCTAATGTCCTTTTCTACAGGCAGCCTATCTTTAGTGGCCAATTCCTGTGCACGCAGGACTTAGGGATGGTGAAAAGAGTCTGTGTGGATCCCTGGGTGCTGACCTGTTCCTGACACAGCTGTCACTGCTGGTGTCCTTGCCTCTGTTGTTCAGAGAGGAGGACCAGGGTCAAGTGTGGGCCAAGCACCAAGGCCTAACTCAGTGCTTCTCACATGCCAATGTGTATGAGAATCACGTTAAAACATAGACACTGACTTGGCAGGTCTGGAGCGGGGACTGGGATTCTGCTTTACTTTAGCAGACAGTGACCCATGGAGGCTCTACAAGTGGGGCAGTTTTGGGGCACTTGGATGAGCATGGGCAATTAGGAACACTGGGAAAATTCTTCTCAATCTTTCAGTTCATAAAGGTAGATTCGTAAATTCAGGTTCATTCTAGAGGTAGGTAAACATAAGGGGGACTGCAAAAGGTTAGTTGATAATGTTGCCTCCCAAGAAGACTTACAAAAGGCTTAGAACCACATTGTGTAAAACTAAATCTGTGTGGATTTTAAAGTGATGCCACCTTCCTATTTATGCCCTCCTTCCCACAATACACATTTGTTGAAAGGCATAATCATGCAGAAATTTAGGGATATGGATTTGCATAGAGACAAGGCTATTACATGCCTGGCACAGAGTAGCTATTCAATAAAAATTTGTTTAAAGGATTAATGAAAAAAAATTAATCTCAGTGGTGGGTTTTTTTATTAAGAAAAATTGAAAACAAGGCCAAGTGCAGTGGCTCACACCTGTAATCCCAGCACTTTGGGAGGCCGAAGCAGGTGGATCACCTGAGGTCACCAGTTAGAGACCAGTCTGACCAACATGGTAAAACCCTCATCTCTACTAAAAATACAAAATTAGCCAGGCATGGGTGGTGGTGCAAGTCTGTAATCCCAGCTACTCGGGAGACTGAGGCAAGAGAATCGCTTGAACCTGGGAGTTGGAGGTTGCAGTGAGCCGAGATCATACCATTGCTCTCCAGCCTGGGCAAAAAGAGTGAAACCCAATCTCAAGAAGAAAAAAGAAACAATGAAAATGGGCCAGGCATGGTAACTCACGCCTGTAATCCCAGCACTTTGGGAGGCCAAGAGAGGCAAATCACTTGAGGTCAGGAGTTCTAGACCAGCCTGGCCAACATGGTGAAACCTTGCCTCTACTGTAAAATACAAAAATTAGCCCAGCGTGGTGGCGCATGCCTGTCATAAAAGCTACTCGGGAGGCTCAGGCATGAGAATCACTTGAACCCAGGAGTCTCAGGCTGCAGTGAGCCAAGATCTTGCAACTGAACTCCAGTCTGGATGACAAAGCAAGACTCTGTCTCAAAAAAAAAAAAGAAAAACTGAAAATGGTCTGAACATGTAACAATAAGAGATTGCTTTGCTATCATCTGGATGTGTGTCCCCCAAAGCACATGCTGTAATATGATCCCCAGTGTTGGAGGTAGAACACAATGTGAGGTGTTTGGGTCCTTGGGGTGGATCCTCATGAATAGATGAATGTCCTCCCTGGGGGTGGGAGGTGAGTGAGTACTCAGTTCCCACAAGAACTAGTTGTTAAAAAGAGCCTGGCACCTCCCACTTCTCGTTTCCTCTCTCACAATGGGATCTCTGTACACTAGCTCCCCTTCCCCTTCCATATGAGTGGAAGCAGCCTGAGGACCTCACCAGAAGCCAAGCAAATGCTAGTGTCATACTCCTTGAACAGCCTGCAGAATTGTGAGCCAAGTAAACCTTTTTTTAAAAAAATAAATTACCCAAACTTGGGTAATCCTTTATAGCAACACAAAACAGACAAAAACCAGAAAATAAATTATGGAATATCCATGCAATGGAATACTATGAAATAATTAAAAACTGTTTGTTTAATTGTAGCTTGTTTAATCATCTAGAGACAAATATTCATATGTTATATGTTATTAAGGAGGGTGCATTAGTCTGTTCTCACACTGCTAATAAAGACATACCTGAGGCCAGGTGCAGTGGCTCATGCCTGTAATCCCAGCACTTTGGGAAGCCGAGGCAGGCAGATCACAAGGTCAGGAGTTCAAGACCAGCCTGGCTAACATAGTGAAACCTTGTCTCCACTAAAAATACAAAAATTAGCTGGGCATGGTAGTGGGCGCCTGTAGTCCCAGCTACTTGAGAGGCTGAGGCAGGAGAATCACTTGAACCCAGGAGGCAGAGGTTGCAGTGAGCCAAGATTACCCCACTGTACTCCAGACTAGGTGACAGAGTGAGATTCTTTCCCCCGCCACCACAAAAAAAGAAAATGCCTACCTAAGACATATCTGAGACTGGGTAATTTATAAAGGAAAGAGATTTAATTGATTCACAGTTCCACATGGCTGGAGAGGCCTCACAATTATTGTGGAAGGCGAATGAGCAAAGTCAAGTTTTACATGGCGACAGGCAAGAGAGTATGTATAAGAGAACAACAGAGAGTATGTATAAGAGAAAAACGATCAGATTTCACGAGACTTACTATCACAAGAACAGCATGGGAAAGACCCACCCCCATGATTCAATTACATCCCACTGGGTCCCTCCCACGACGTGTAGGAATTGTGAGAGCTACGATTCAAGATGAGATTCACATGGGGACACAGCCAAACCATACCAGAGGGGAAGTCTGTTTTATAAAACAGATTTTAAATTTTATTATATTTTTATAAAAAAATAAAGTGTGTTTATGCATATATACACATTATAGATCTATGCATTGAAGAAAGACTTGAAGAATATTCACCAAAATGTTATCAGTATCCTGGTGACTACCTGGATATCCCAAGTTTCCTACAATAAATACATATTATATCTCCTTTAAGAAGAAAAAAATAATAATTATATTGTTTTAGTAGATAATTTTTGAAGGGGCATCTTAGATGCTCTTTTGAATAAAATTCTGAATTTTGATACCAAAAATATCATCCATGCTTCTCGCATGAAAACTAAATGGTCTCTTGGATAAGAACCCCCACTGTTCCTGTGCCCTCCTGAGCTGCCCTTAGGATGTTGACATGGTTTGGATCTATGTTCCTGCCCAAATCTCATGTCAAATTGTAATCCCCAATGTTGAAGGTGGGGCCTGGTGGGAGGTGATTCAATCATAGGGGTAGATTTGCCCCACAATGCTGTCCTTGCGATAGTGAGTTTTCATGAGATCTGGCCTTTTAAAAGTAAGTGGCACCTCCCTCCAACTCTCTTGGTCCTGCTCCTGCCATGTAAGATACCGCAAACCCGTACATCAGTCCCCTCTGCCATATGTTGGCAATGTAAAGTTGAGACCATGAGTAAAATCTCCTTGAGGCCTCCCGAGAAGCAGATGCTGACATGCTTCCTGTATAGCCTGTAGAACTGTAAGCCAATTAAACTTCTTTTCTTCATAAATTACCCAGTCTCAGGTATTACTTTATAGCAATGCAAGAACAGACTAATACAGATGTAGTTCAAGGGGAAAGGCAGAACCACTCTGGGTGAGACAGACCCTGAGCAATCACGGGAGCTGGTGGGGCGGTCCCTGCAGGCCATCGCCCCTGCGTGTAGTGTGGAGCCTAAAGTCACTATCAGTCAGCCAGGGGAGAAAAGCTAAATGTGGCTAAGAACAAGGAAAAACTGATTGAGAAGTGGAACCCATGTCCATCTTACCACCTCCAACTTCACTGTCATGGGTAACTTGCAGGAGAAGCTGGTGTCCTTTGTCCAGAGCTGCATGTGCATTTGGCCCACAATCCAGAAAAACTGAAGAGAGCCTCTGAGAACTAAAGGAGCTACAGGCCTGACTATGGCTCTGAACCCACGAAGTGAACTAGCACATTAATAACAACATGGGCAAGTGTTCCCACCTGCCTAGCACTCTGAACAAAGCTTCAGGGAGTAAAAAATACAGCTGTGTGGGGTATCCCATCTCCCCTTTATAGAGTCTCCTCTGTCCATGACACCATAACCCAGCTGGAGGCTTCCCTGGGGCCACCTGAGTCCAGGCCCCCATCAGATGGAAATTGGAAGGGGTGAACCCAGGACTGGCAGGGAGCCGTTGCCTTTCCAGTCTCCCTCCCCAGCCATACACTTCTGCCTTTCGAAAAATGATGGGGAAAACCTGGGCTCCTTCTTTTTCCAGAGAGTGTTAATTGCCTGTGGGTTCTGGTGGCTGCGGAGAAGAACAGGAAAGCAGAGTGCAGCTGGGTGTCTTAAAGGGAAGAGGGGAAGAACAGGGCAGAAAACTGAGGGTGACCCTATCTAGCCCCCTGGAGAAGGGGTGGGAGGTCAAGTAGAGCTGTTGCTCAGTACACAAAACTTACAATGACGAGAAGGAAAAAAAGGAAGAATAAAAATCACCCACAGTCTTACCAATACCCAGAGATAATCATTACTTCATTTTGTTGTATTTCCTTCCTCTTTCTTTCTCCACATAATTTGCTGCTTTTTTAAAGAGTATGTTATAAACATAATGCAATTTTGTATCCTACTTTTCCCACTTAATTATTCCATCATAAGCATTTCTTCATGTTTTACAAACCTTTTTTAAATAAAATGATCATCAGCTGCATAGTAAAACAAACAAAAGGAAGAAAAACATGTTCAGAAGTAATGGCTCAGAAACTCTGCCTTTTACAAATTCTTTTAAGGAATTTAGGAGTACATATTTAGCAACCCAATGAAATAAGCGAAGAAAAATGGAAATGTATATATAACCCCAGAAAAAAATGAAGAAGTTCTAATAGGAAAAGTTCCAGGGGTAAGGTCTTAAGGGAAATAAAAGAGATCTTAGTAGAATAGATGTACATAATGAAATACGAGAAAACTGAGACTATGATAAAGTAAAATAGCGCAGTAAAAAGGAAGGGAATTTAGAAATTCAGGGGAAAAGCAAACACTGAACAGAAAAGAAAATATGATTCATTAGTTGGCTTTGCAGTGAAAAATAATTATTTAATTGTGTTGATGTAAGTATGGTTTATTGACTTATAACATAGAATAAAAGAATTAACAGAAGATTTAATCATACTGTTTCACCACTTCTAAAACACATGTTTTTCACATTTTTAACATTTTTGATCTTACAATGAGTGGTGTCTTATGATAATCAACAATATATTTTCTTTCTTAATGTTAAAGTAAGTGGTATATCTTAGATTTGATCAAATATGTGAAATACACAATGTTTACAGAACACAATGTAAATCGTATTAATACTTAAAAATGAAAAAAGCACAGATGACAAAAATTTACAAAGTCAAAGACGGATGAAGAATTAAAGCATTGACTGAGACACTAAGAAACTTGTAAAAAAAGAGTGTCTACAGTCTTCTTAGATCAAGAAATATGTCATAAGCATGTTAAGCCTATGAAGTAGTGTAAGGATATAAGAAAAACTGAACCAAAGCATTTTTCCCTCTTTTATACACTCAATATAACACACTGGCCACCAAAATGCATGGAAGAGTTTCCTCCACACTGACCAAGCAATCAATTCTCTGGCAGATTCTATAGCAGACACAGCTGAGCATCCTCTAAGTCAATTCGATCCCGACACAAACTACCTGGAAATAGCAACAGATCCCATAGGTTTAGGGTTCCTTCCCATAAGAGTGCCCTCAACCTCAGATGCCAATCACAAACTCAGGTTGTGGCCTGTGCTTCTGATCCAATGGCTATAAACTGGGGTTCCCACAGTGCCCTCCTTGGGTTTGGTTAATTTGCTAGAGCAGCTCACAGGACTCAGGGGAACTATCTATGTTTCCCAGTTTATTAATAAAGGATATAATAAACGACCTCTGCCAAAGCTAGTTTGGAAGTTGAAAGATGTGACCCAATGGAATAATTTATAAACAAACTAATTAATTAATTAACAGAAGCAGCTGGGCTTGGTGGCTCATGCCTGTAGTCCCAGCACTTTGGGAGGCTGAGGCAGGAGGATTGCTTGAGCTCAGGAGTTCAAGACCAGCCTGGGCAACCTTGTCTCTACTAAAAATAAAAAAAGAAGTGTGGTGGTGCGTGGCTGTAGTCCCAGCTACTTACGAAGCTGAGGTAGGAGGATCACTTGAGCCTGAGAGATTGAGGCTGTAGTGGGCTTGATCACACCACCGCACTCCAGCCTGAGTGACAGAAGAATTCCTTGTCTCAAAAAAAAAAAAAAAGATGCTCTCAGAACCTTATAATCCAGGAATTTTTATGAAAGCTTCATCAGATAGGAATAATTATTAATGCCATTTCCAACCCTTCTCTCCTCTCCAAAGAATGAGGGCAGGCTGGAAGTTCCAGGCTTCTAATCATAGCTTGGTCTTTCTGGTGACCAGCCTCTATCCAGCAGCCTACCAAGAGTTACCTCATTAGATCAAAAAGACTCTCTCATCACCCAGAAAATTCCAAGGGATTTAGGAGCTCTGTGTCAGACACTAATACTCAGGAAATTATAAATGTCTTTGGAGTTCTGTGTCAGGAACCAGAGCAGAGACCAAATATTAGAACAAAAGATTCTCCTAGCACCCCTATCTAAAAGGGTGTTAAGAACTCTGTCTCAGGAACCAGAGCAAAAACCAAACATTAGAACGAAAGATTCTCCTAGCACTCCTATTGCTCAGGAAAGTACAAGAGTTTTAAGAACTCTGTGCCAAGGACTGGGAGCAAAGACCAATATGTATATTTTTTATTTCACAACAGTCAATTAGAAATTAAAATACTAATATCATGAATATCACCATAAAAGCAAAGTTATTTTTTTCCAAAAAAAAATTACCAGACAAAAGGGAATCACAATTAATCTGAGTTCTTACAAAGTTTCTAGTGTTACTCTAGTGCATAGTTTTAATTATCATATTTTGAACAGCAAAGTACCATCTGCAGAAGATACATTAATCTGAGATGACGTCTACCAATGCCAGATGGGAATTTGAAAGATGTCAGCTAATGGGACAATTTGTAAACTTATTAATCTATTAATAAGCAAAGAAACAACCTCAAAATCATACCAACAATACACTTTTGCTTCAGATCCCAAGTGTGCAGACCAGCTGAGGCAGTTCACACTTTGTGTTGCTTTTTCTGCTCGGAGCAGTAGTCTGGGAGAAGCATGTCCTTGTGGTAGCAGTCACGGCAGAAGCACAAGAGAGCAAGCTCCACTGCTCAAGTAATTTTAGGTCCCTGTTTACTCGACATCTGTGAAAATCCTATTACCCAAAGCAAGTTTCATTGCCAAGGACCAAGTCAAGGGTGGGTAGCATACTCCACCTTTTGGTTAGTGGAACTGCAAACTTAATTATATGGTAAAGGATATAGATGGGAGGAAAATAGGGATGAATAATTCAATCTACCACAGACAGTTACGAAAATTTGCCAAAAGCTATGTTCTGTTCATCAGGACAGTGTTTCCATGAAGGACAATTAGCCAATCAAGGAAGGAAGGTAGAAACAAGGAAGGAAGAAAGGAAACGGGGGAGGGGAGGGGGAAAGCGAGAAGAGAAGAGCAAAAGCATGTGAAAGAAAGAAGGAAGGAAGGAGGGGGAAAGGAAGGAAGGCAGGGAGGGAGGGAGGAAGGGAGGGAGGAAGGAAGGAAGAAGGGAGGGAGGGAAGGAGGGAGAGATCAAACGTTTAAAATCATGCATTTTTTTTAGTTGTTCACTGTTGGAGGATGCTGCAATATGAACTTATTAAAGGTAAAGAATTAAGCTTTATCTTGCCTTTCCTACATGAACTGATCACTGGGTAACCAAACAGTAAATATGAGGAATTTCTCTCTATAGTTTTCCAGCTAATAAATGTAAAATTAATGTTAGAATAGCACCATATCATGAATCTTTGTGAATTAATAGATCTAGACCAGTGCTGCCCAATAGAAATTTCTGTGATGATGGAAATGTTCTGTATCTTATATATATATAAATTGTTATCAATTATACCTCCATATCACTGGAATAAAAGAGAGAGAATGAAACGAAGCCATGGATCTAAATGGACTTTTGGTTTTCAGACACTTCCTATGTAACTACCAACTTGTCTTATGGGGGAACACTGCAAATAGGCCACTGAAAAGCTATCCACTCCTTCCCTCTGCTGTGTATTCCTTTGCCAGAGAGTCTGTAAAGCTAAAATAGGCAACTTTCTGGGTTCAATCCAGCTAGACATGTCCATGTATGGTAATCCTAGACAAGGAGATGTAAAATGAAGACTGGAGGGAAAGCATTCCCTTCCTGAATGGAGACAACACCTCCAGGGAGCCAGCCTTTGGCTCTTCCACTTTTGTCCTGCCCAGAACCCAGGCACCATACTTTGAAACTCAGAAGACAAACAATACCTGAGAAGGGAAGATTGGAATGAGAGGTAGAAAGCACTGGATCACTAAGTGCACAATCAAGCAGTTGTGGGAGTCCTGGACCGGCCAAATGCCCTCTTCCCCATCAATCCATCTCCTTGCATGAAGGAACACCTGACTGCGTGCCAGACATTCAGGCATGGATCTTTCCCCCACAGGACTCTCCCTTTGGGCAAGATTGGCCAGGTGCATGGAGAGTCTACTATTGCCTCAAAGCTCTCTCTGCAGCCACTGCCCTTTTACTGTTCATCCATAACACAAAAGCTCATTTTTCACATCCTGTCTGCCCCCACAAAATACAACACACCCTTGAGGTCAGTGATTTCTACCAAAGTTAAGCTGTCTTGGCTTAGGGGCAATTTCTCCACCCACTCTTAAATATTTTTCTTTTAAGTACGTTACACCCTTCCACTGGCATATTTTAGTCAAAGGTATCGTCAATCAAGCTTCAGTGGCTGTTAGAAGATTATATTTACCTCCTTATGCTAAAACTACATTTGCTGGTTGAACATCTAGCAAATCAAATTTCTTCAAAAGGAATTGTATGAAGAAAAAGAATAAAAAATATATAATTACATAAATCTGTATGTAATATATTTAGAAAATAGTCACTGCAGAAATATAAAAATGGAAAGAAACCTAATAGAAATGAATCATGAATTCACTCATATCCCTGGGTTTGTGGTTTCAACTTTACTTTCTTTAGTTACCTGCCTCCAGATCTTGGGCTGAATCCTTTCTCAAACACATATAGTTTTATTTCTTCTAAAATAAAACACTACCATAAACTTTCCAAGTAAAACATGGTTTACCAAAAACAACACTGAAAAACATCTATAGCCGGGCACAGTGACTCATGCCTGTAATCCCAGGCCAAGGCAGGGAGATCACGTGAGTTCAGGAGTTCGAGACCAGCCTGGCCAACATGGTGAAGCCCATCTCTACTAAAAACACAAAAATTAGCTGGGCATTATGGCACGCACCCATAATCCCAGCCACTCAGAGGCTGAAGCATGAGAATCGTCTGAACCAGGAGGTAGAGGTTGCAGTGAGCTGAGATTGTACCACTGCACTCAAGCCTGGGTGACAGAGGGAGACTGTCTCAAAAAAAAAAGTAAAAAGAGAAGAAAAGAAGAGAAAAGGAAAAGAAAAAAGACATCTATGATATCATTTTCTCATTTGTTTTCTCTATTGTTGCTAGTATTGAAATATGAAATGCTGCCTTTCCCTGCTTCATAAAATATTAAACTTGTTTTTTTAATTATCCAAGGGTACACGATTATGGATGTTTTAATTGTAAACTGCAGAAACCTTTAGAAGGGGGCTTTAAAAACTTTTGGAATGTAACTGTTTTTCTCTAAAATTTATATTAACAATGGTGATTCCTTTAAATTTCACATGACATTCTACAAGGAAAATAAACTTTGTTAGACTCAGTTCTGACAGTATCTCAACCATCCTGGTTGGACTTGCTTTGCCATGCAGTCCCCACTTCAAGACTCACCCTGAGCCCGGGTCGTTCACACACACTTGGCACATTTTTACTTCTGCTTGCCCTTCCGGGCTCAGCTCTAAAAATAGGAAAAGAATTTTTAGCTGGAAACATGGGCACCCAAAATTAACTACATTTCCCAGTCTTACTTGCAGCTGGGTGTGGCCATGTTCTGGTCATGGAGTTGTTAGTGAAAATAGTGCGTGCGTCCTTTGGGAAAAGTCCCCAAAGGGAGGAGACAAGTCTTTTCCCTTTCTTTCCCTCTTTCCTTCTTGAGGAATACAGACATGGTGGCTGGAGCTGGAGCAGCCATCTGGAACCAATGGTTGAGTTTAGAAAAGGAGACCATGCCCAGTGATAGAAGAAGTCTAAGTCCCCGACTCCTCTGGAGTTCTTTTATTTCCCTTTTGAAATGTCTTGCTCTGTCACTCAGGCTGGAGTGTAATGGCTGGATCATAGTACACTGCAGCCTTGAACTCCTGGGCTCAAGAAATCCTCCTATCTCAGCCTCCCCACTGGGACTACATGCCACCACACGTGGATAACTTTTTTTATTTTTAGTAGAGACAAGCTCTCACTCTGTTACCCAGACTGATCTTGAACTCCTGATCTCAAGCAATCCTCCCACCTCGGTCTCCCAAAGCATTGGGATTACAGGTGTAACACATCACACCTGGTTCCTCTGGACTTCTTTTTTCTTTTCTTTTTTTTTTTTTTTTTGTGAGATGGGATCTGGCTCTGTTGCCCAGGCTGGAGTGCAGTGGCACAATCTCAGCTCACTGCAACCTCTGCCTCCTGGGCTCAAGCGATCCTCCCAGCTCAGCCTCCCAAGTAGCTGAGATCACAACACATGCTAGTATGCCCAGCTTTTGTGTTTTTTGTAGGGATGGGGTTTCACCATGTTGCCCACGTTGGTCTCAAACTCCTGAGCTCAAGTGATCTGCCCACCTTGGCCTCCCAAAATGCCAGGATTACAGGCATGAGCCACTACTCCTGGCCCTCCTCTGGACTTCTTATGAGAGAAATAAACAACTATCTTTTTTTTTTTTTTTTTTTGAGACGAGTCTTGCTCTGTCACCAGGTGCCAGGCTGGAGTGCAATGGTGTGATCTCGGCTCACTGCAACCTCTACCTCCTAGGTTCAAGCAATTCTCCTGCCTCAGCCTCCCGAGTAGCTGGGACTACAGGTGCACACCACCACACCTAGCTAATGTTTGTATTTTTTAGTCGAGACAGGTTTTCACCATGTTAGCCAGGATGGTCTTTATTTCTTGACCTCGTGATCCACCCTCCTCAGCCTCCCAAAGGGCTGGGATTACAGGTGTGAGCCACCGCGCCCAGCATAAACATCTATCTTGTTCAAGCCATGGATACTTTGAGTTTTCTATCACTCACAGAAAGGGATAACTAACATACCACATGTATATCAATTTGCCATGTTCCTTCAGCCTACTTTTGAGTTCTCATTTCTCTTCCATTGATCTATTTGTCTAGCACTGGGCCAAACACTTCATGTTTTAATTAATATAATATTGTGTTAGGTTTTGATATCTAATATGCAAATCTCCTCCCTTAGTTCTTTTTCAGAATTGTTTTTGGCTGTTCTTAGACTATTACTTTTCCATTTGAATTTTAGTCTGTCTAGTTCCAAAGGGAAAAGTGTGATGGTATTTTTATTGCCATCATGTTTCTATTTAACTTGTAGATTAACTTAGAATCAAACCTTTATGAAATTGAATGTTCCTATACATGAGCATGGTATAGTTCCATATTTATGTTTTTGTGTTCTACAATATTTTGTACTTTATTCCATAAACATCTACATATCCTGTGTCAGATTTATAGAACTGATGTTCTTGTAAATGGTATAATTTTTTTGTTATTTCATTACATGATGGGTTATTGGTGATATACAAGATTTTTGCATTTTGGGCTTGTATTCCACAACCCTACCGAACTCTAAAAGTGTGTCTTGAATTTTCTTTCTTTCTTTTTTTTTTTTTTTTTTTTTGAGACAGCATCTTGCTTTGTTGCCCAGGCTGGAGTGCAGTGGCACAATCACAGCTCACTGTAGCTTTGAACTCCTGGGCTCAAGCAGTCCTTCCACCTCAGCCTCCCAAGTAGCTGGGACTACAGGCGTGCACCACCATGCCTGGCTAACTTTTTGTATTTTTAGTAGAGCCAGGTTTTCACTGTGTTGCCCAGGCTGCTCTCAAACTCCTGGGCTCAAGCAATCTGCCTGCCTCGGCTTCTCAAAGTGCTAGGATTACAGGTGTGAGCCACCACGCATGGCCCTCTTGAATTTTCTACTAATCTGTTTCCATAAAGCAACCACAGGGAAATGAAAAAAGTAAAGGTAATTGCCTTAAGTGTGAATAGCACTAAGAGTCTCAAAACGGAAGAGTAGTGTAAGTAAGTTCAGGTGCCAGTAGTAGAGCCTCATCAATAACACAGCAACAGGACTAACAAGGCAACCTTGGAATACTGAGCAAGGACATAAGATACCTAGCACTGGGGGACAGGCTAGCACTGGAAACAGAAGTCAGGCCATGAAAGACAAGAGCCTGGGTGGAAAGAGAGAGGGAAGGAGAGAGTCTGGTAAGATCCAAGCATCAGAGGCAGTAACTCAACCAGACCACAACATCACTCCCATGGAAGTCATTTACAGCAGATCAATTTGTCAGTCTCCAAAATAGAATTTGTTCAATCTAAAAAGCTTGGGAGCAAAAGTTTATTTTGGTTGAGACACTGACCCTCCCAATACTGAAGGTAATACCATTACAAAGCAGAAAAGAGTAACGTGAAAGAGAGAAGATCTGGATCCCCACCAGGAAAGGACCCCTGAAAGCCAATTCAGCCTGAAACCTTTGACTTCTCAGAAAAAGAGGGCTGCAGTGCCTCTCCAGGGACTGTAGTTAACACATTCTTTACAATTCCCATCGCCACTTCTGGGTTCTTTGGTGTTTTGTTTTGTTTTTTTAATCTTTGTTACATGTTTGTATGAGTTTTCAGAAATGACTCAAAATTTTATATTGTGACCCCTGTACGTTCCAGATGTCTATCTAAGAGCCCCCAGAATAACATTAAGATAATAATTTTCCTCAGTGGGACACTTAGTTTTTTGTGTATGAAGGTCTAAAGCAGAAATGAAGAATAGAAATTGGGGCTGCAGGTCCGTAAGGTGACAGACACTTGAGTTCATCTACATTTTACATTCTAAATACAGGAAAAGCCTGCTGCAGATGGTCATCATGATGCTGGTGTCCACAGAAGTCAGACAGAACACTGTCCAGTTTCCCTAGCAGCTGTTATTCTGCACCAGCCTGCCACCTAGTGGTCAAAGAAGTTAAGGCAACATATTATTGGTGCTACCACATGAACCCCATATAGCCTCATCCTTTTCTTGTGCCTGGAGTTAATGATTACTGGGTAAAATCAAGGGAAAGAGAACAGATATTTCTGTGTCAGGTCAGACACAGTGGATTGCATCTGTAATCCCAGCACTTTGGCAAGCCGAGATGGAAGGATCGCTTGAGGCCAGGAACTCAAGATCAGCCTGGTCAACGTATGGTCAACATACAGAGACCCCATCTCCGTATATTTAAAATTTAAAATTTATATATATATAAAATAAAAGATATTTCTGGCCAGGCGTGGTGGCTCATGCCTGTAGCTTGTAATCCCAGCACTTTGGGACACTGAGGCAGACAGATCATTTGAGGTCAGGAGTAGGAGACCAGCCTGGTCAACATGGTGAAACCTTGTCTCTATAAAAAATATAAAAATTAGCTGGGCAAGGTGATGCATGCCTGTAATCCCAGCTCCTTAGGAGGCTGAGACAGGAGAATCACTTGAGCCCAGGAGACTAAGGTTGTAGTGAGCCAAGATCACATCACTGTACTCCAGCCTGGGAGACAGAATGAGACTCCATCTCAAAAAAAAAAAAAAATTCTATAACAATGTGTCTTAGTCAATTCAGGCTGCTATAAAAAAATAGACGTAAACACAGAAATTTATTTCTTACAGTTCTGGAGGCTGAGAAGTCCAAGATCAAGGTATTGGTGGATTCAGTGTCTGGTAAGGACCCTTTTCCTAGTTCATAGATAATACTTTCTTGCTGTGTCTCACATGGTAGAAGGGGCAAGGCAGCTCTCTTAGTGCCTCTTTTATGAGGACACTGATCCCATGCATGAGGACTGTGCCCTCTGACCTAATCACCTCCCAAAGGCTCCACATCCTAATACCATCACATTGGTGATTAGGTTTCAACATACGAATTTGGGGTAGTGAGTGGAGGGACATAAACATTCAGACCAGAGCACAGTGTGATAATGGTAATACAGTTACTGATAAAACTATTAAAAGATGCTCCTGATTGTAAAAAAAATAAAAATTTTAAAAAATAATTATTATTTTGTTTGTTTGTTTGTATTTGAGTCTTGCTCTGTCACCTGGGCTAGAGTGCAGTGGCGCGATTTCAGCTCACTGCAACCTCCACCTCCACCTCCACCTCCCTGGTTCAAGCGATTCTTCTGCCTCAGCCTCCCAAGTAGCTGGCGTTACAGGTGAGCACCATCATGCCTGGATAGTTTTTGTTTTATTTATTTATTTATGTATTTCTTTAAGAGGGAGCCTGACTCTCCCAGTCTGGAGTGCCATGGCACGATCTCAGCTCACTACAGCCTCTGCCTCCTGGGTTCAAGCTATTCTCCTGCCTCAGCCTCCAGAGTTACTGGGATTACAGGCCCACACCACCACACCCAGCTAATCTTTTGTATTTTTAGTAGAGATAGGGGTTTCACCATGTTGGCCAGGCTGGCCTCAAACTCCAGGTCTCACGTGATACACCCACCTTTGCCTCCCAAAGTGCTGGGATTACAGGTGTGAGCCACTGTGCCTGGCCAAAAAAATCTAATTCTTAAACCTGTTGTATAATTTAAGAGTCTATCTGAGATAATTGTTCACTGTCACTTACTTAAATATTAGTGAAATGAACCATCAATAACCTCGGCTTACACCACTGTTAGATGGACAGTTTAGCTATAAAGAGTACTAGGAAAGACACAAAATGAGACCATAGAAATTTTAGGATTGCTACCCTGCTCATAAATAATCTTATATTCCTCATTATAGACTTCACTGTGGACAAAAGAATTGCAATTTTCCTCAATGAAACAGGAAGATAGCCTCAATTCAGTGCCAAACTCAACCTTAAGACAAATCCCATCCATCCTAAAAATACCTTTCACTTATACTTCCTGGAGAACAGATTTTCCAGTACCTGAAACTAGGATTAGGTTACTTATTCCAAATTAGTTTCCATAGGGCTGGGCACAATGGCTCACACCTATAATCCCAGCACTTTGGGAGACTGAGGCGGGCAGATCCCTTGAGCCCAGGAGTTCAAGACCAGCCTGAGCAACTTGCAAAATCCTGGCTACACAAAAAATACAAAGCATTAGCTAGGTGTGTCTCCAGAGGGAGACTCTGTCTCAAAATAAATAATAAAAGTTCTAGAAATAGGCTGGGCACAGGAGAACTGCTTGAACTCAGGAGGTGGAGGTTGCAGTGTGCCAAGATCGCACCATTGCACTCTAGTGTAGGAGACAGAAAGAGACTCTATCTGAAAAAAAAAAAAAAAAAAGGGGGGGTCAGGCATGGTGGCTCATGCCCGTAATCCCAGCACTTTGGGAGGCCGAGGCAGGCGGATCATGAAATCAGGCAAGACCAGCCTGGCCAATGTGGTGAAACCCCGTCTCTACTAAAAATACAAAAATTAGCCAGTTGTGGCACACGCCTGTAACCCCAGCTATTCAGGAGGCTGAGGCAGAGAATTGTTTGAACCCGGGAGGAAGAGGTTGCAGTTGGCTAAGATCTGGCCATTGCACTCCGGCCTGGGCGACAGAGTGAGACTCCATCTCAAAAAAAAAAAAAAGAAAAGTAGGAAATAGGCACTACTAAGTAGACTGTGACTAGCTTTAACTCTGCATTGGCCAGACTTTTTTTTTTAATCCCATCAGTTATATAATTGTATCAAATCAAATTATACAAAAACTGTCACCCCAGGTGGGGAGTGGTGGCTAACACTTGTAATCCCAGCACTTTAGGAGACCAGGGAGGACAGATCATAAGGTCAGGAGTTTGAGACCAGCCTGGCCAACATGGTAAAACCCCACATCTACTAAAAATACAAAAATTAGCCAGGCGTGGTGGCATACACCTGTAATCCCAGCTACTAGGAAGGCTGAGGCAGGAGAATAGCTTGAACCCAGTAGGCAGAGGTTGCAGTGAGCCAAATGGTGCCACTGCACTCCAGTCTGGTTGACAGAGTGAGACTCCATCTCAAAACAAAAATAAAATTAAAAAAAAAAGAAAGAAAGAAAAAGAAAATAAATAAATGGCTATCAAACAATGAAACAATAAGAAACAACCTTAAATGCTTATTGCTAAGTGAAAGACGCCAGTCTGAAAAGACTACAGAGTGTATGTTTCCAACTATTCTGGGAAAGCTTAGTCAGATGACATTGTTTCTGATAGTTTCAATTATGTCTCAGAGTGAGTGTTTCATTTTGTTGACATTTTTTGATTATTTAGGCACAGGAACTAGTAAATTAAATGTTATGATGCTCGTTTAAGGAAATTAATGTTATCATGCCTTTATAAAGCTTAGAAGGGATGGACTTCCTTTTTTTCCGTCCAGGCTGGAGCGCAGTGGCACGATCAGGACTCACACAACTACTGCTTCTAGGGCTCAAATCATCATCCCACCTCAGCCTCATGAGTATCTGGGACTATAGGTGTGCACCCACCACACCTGGCTAATTTTTTTGTGTTTTTAGTAGAGACAGGGTTTCACCGTGTTGCCCAGGCTAGAAGAGACTTTCAATGATAGCTTCGGTTCTGTCTCAGAGTCATTGCTTTTCATTGGTTTATTTCTGATTACTTAGGCATGGGAATGTATAAATTGAAGGCTACGATACAGTTTTAAGGAAATTACCCTACTTGTGGATTCGATTGCCAATACAACACATGGCTTCAAAAGGAATTTCAATTATTACTTAGTTGAAACCCAGTCATCCCTACCCTGTCCCTCTTCATTGTTGTGCAACAAGTGGTGAAACCTAGACAAAATTCTAATTCATTTCTTATACCCTATTGTAATGAGGAAACAGATCAGCACAATCCTTTAAAAACAGTATATGCCTTAAAGAACCTTTTCATTGCCGGGCGCGGTGGCTCACGCCTGTAATCCTAGCAGTTTGGGAGGCCGAGGTGGGTGGATCACCTGAGGTCAGGAGTTCAAGACCAGCCTGGCCATCATGGAGAAACCGCATCTTTAAAAAAAAAAAAAAAGAACCTTTTCATTACGAAAAATTTCAACTCTACACGAAGAATAGGATAATAAACTGCTATGGATTATTTTGCCAAATTTGTTCCATTTATCTCCCATTCTACCATCTTGTACCTCCCTATGCATGAGGAATACATAAATCATCTACTGGAACTCAGCATGGAAAGAACATGGGATTTGGAGTAAGCCTGACACACATTCTAACCCCTGTGCTTAATTAAGCAGGTTACTCTCTCTGATGTCAGGTTTTCTCAGCTATATAATGAGAATAAAGATACCAAACACAGGTAGGCACAGTGGCTCACGCCTATAATTTCAGCACTTTGGGAGGCTGAGGCTGGCAGATCTCTTGAGCCCAGGAGTCTGACAACACCCTGGGCAACATAGCGAGACCTCATCTCTATCTCAGTTAAAATTTTTTTTTCTTTTTTAGGCCAGGCATGGTGGCTCGTGTCTGTAATCCCAGTATTTTGGGAGGCCAAGGCAGCAGATTACAAGATCAGGAGTTCGAGGCCAGCCTGACCAACATAGTGAAACCTCGTCTCTGGTAAAAATACAAAAATTAGCCACCTGTGTTGGTGCATGCCTGTAATCCCAGCTACTCGAGGAGGCTGAGGCAGGGGAACCACTTGAACCCGGGAGGTGGAGGTTGCAGTGAGCAGAGATCATGCCACTGCACTCTACCCTGGGCAACAGAGCAAGATTCGTCTCAAAAAAAAAAAAAAAAAAAACTTAAGATACCAAACACTGGATGCTAGAGAGTTAAATAATATGTGTAACTGCTTACTGTAGTGTCTGACACATACCAGTCACTGAGTATTCATTTTTTTTTGCTTCTCATGACATTGGACCAAAGCAGTAACAGGTATATTCTTACCATGTGAGTGTTAGCTTGCAAGCACTACTGGCACAAAATTATTAAAAAGTTAATAACTGTAGTAATCCATTTTCACACTGCTAATAAAGACATACCCAAGACTGGGCAGTACAAAAGAAAGAGATTTATTGGATTTATGGTTCCACGTGCCTGGGGAGGCTCACAATTATGGCAGAAGGTGAAAGGCACATCTCATATGGCAGCAGACAAGAGAATAGAGCTTATGCAGGGAAACTCCAATTTTTAAAACCATCATCAGATCTCATGAAACTTATTCACTATCATGAGAACAGCACGGGAAAGATCCACCCCCATGATTCAGTTGTCTCCCACCAGGTCCCTCTCAAAACACATGGGAATTATGGGAGCTACAAGATGAGATTTGGATGGGGACACAGAGCCAAACCATATCAATAACCTTAGTCTCTGGCTTTACAGTGATCATCTCTTCTCCTTCAGGTAAAAGTCCTCACCACAGTACACCCATTATTTTTTTCTAGGAAAAACAAAAAACAACACTGTTGTCTTCATAAAAGGCATTGTTATTTCCTTATTAACTCACTGAAGCTCTTCCCCAGGAAAAGTATTGTATAGGGTCTGCCTCTCTTGACGTCACAATGGCTAAGCTGCTACTTGGCTACATGAGAGACAATCGTGTAATGATAAAGCAATAGAGCTATTGAATTTTTTCAAATAAACACAAATTACTGTAAAAGAGAATGCAAATTTAACAGAGTAAATACTTTTTCTCAATTGTTCCATCCTTCAAAATACTTTTGGAACTTTTGCCCTAGAACTGTCTTAACGATTAATTCTTAACTCCCTCTCCTTCACACATCTCATTATGTAATACATCTTAAAAGTTAAAACTGAGACCTAGTTGAAGTGTTTCCCTTTATTGTTATTTTTTATTTTTAGACACCAGGTCTCACTGTGTTGCCCAGGCTGGCAGGTCATGGCTCACTGCAGCATTGAAGTCCGGCCTCATGGAATTCTCTCAACCTTAGCCTTGTGCCTTCCTTTATATGCAAGGATGTCACTACACAGCATGCTTAATTATCTACTTATTGCTGTTGGCTTTTATTTTGGGTTTAGGGAGTAGATCAATCAATCACATTCTGTAGATTAAGTTTTGGTTTTCTGTTGGTGGATATTTGTTCTTTGGGGTCTTTGTGTTTGTTTATTCCACAAAGAGGCCTATTGATATGATTGGAGTCATTTCACCAACTGATATAACCAATTCTGATGGAATTTTTTTTAATAGACGGGATTAAACTCAACTATTCTGATTCATTAGCATTATAACTATGGACTTACAAGGTTACAATTTTTATTCATGAGGAATTCAATTAAAAAGATAAACTATTATTCTACTCCAGTTACTTGCCAGTGAAGTAACTTTTTATTTACAAAAAGATAAACTAAACATGAGTACATTTCTCTTTTTACTTAAATTACTGAATGGAAAAACCAGTATAAATGTGCCCTATTAAAGAACACCTGGCCAGGCACGGTGGCTCATGCCTATAATCCCAGCACTTTGGGAGGCCGAGGCGGGCATATCACGAGGTCAGGAGTTTGAGACCATCCTGGCCAACATGGTGAAACCCTATCTCTACTAAAAATACAAAAATTGGCTGGGCGTGGCAGTGTATGCCTGTAATCCTAGCTACTGGAGAGGATGAGGCACAAGAATTGCTTGAACCCAAGCAGTGGAAGTTGCAGTGAGCCGAGATCATGCAACTGCACTCCAGCCTGAGTGACAGAGCAAGACTCCATCTGGGAGGAAAAAAAAAAAAAAGAACACCTAAAAAATGAAAATCCAGCTACTTCCTTTCAAAATAAGTAATCACAGCTTCTCTATATCTCATAAACTCTACTGTGTCATCTTAAACATGATTGAATCTATATAAAACTCAAAGAATATATTTATTAGAAAAAGTTATAATTGTGTTAATTGGTAGGTTGTGATGATGTTTTAATACGAAATATCAAAATCCATTGACTTATGGACCGGCTTTAGCAGAAAAAGACCTTAACCAATAGATCAGGCCAGAGATTCCAGGAGCCTCTCAAACGTTTCCTATCTCCTGAGTGATATTCAGTCCTTAAAGAATAAACAAACAGCTGGGCGCGGTGGCTCACGCCTGTAATCCCAGCACTTTAGGAGGCTGAGTCGGGTGGATCACCTGAGGTCAGGAGTTTGAAACCAGCCTGATCAACAAGGTGAAACCTTGTCTCTTAAAAAAAAAAAAAGAATAAACAAATAAATAAATCCTTTCTTACAGACGTGCACATTCATTCCTCTCTTCTCCTGGAGGAGTAATTTCAGGGTTGTGTACATTCTCCCAATCTTGCAGAATCATCAGACTGCCATAAACCACCCACCCCTTATCCTTAGGGCAGTACACTAAAAAAAACAGGACTGTAAAACTCGTAGGAAAAAAACATAGAAGTACAGTCTTGGCAATGATTTCTTGGATATAACACCAAATGCACAGACAACAAAAGCCAAAAGCAAAACTAGACAAGTAGGACTACATCAAACTAAAAAGCTTCCACACAGCAAAGGGAACAACAGGGAGAAAGGACAGCCTACCAAATGGGAAAAAATATTTGTGAACTATACATCTGATAAAAGGCTACACCAAAAATATATAAGTAGCAAAAAAAAAAAATCCTACTAAAAAATGGACAAAGGACTTGAATAGACATTTCTCAAAAGAAGACATATAAATGGCCAACAGATATTTGAAAACATGATCAACATCACTAATCATCAGAAAAAGGCAAATCAAAACCACAATGAGATATGATCTGACATCTGTTGGGGTGGCTATTATCAAAAACAAAAGATAACAAGTGTTGGCAGGGATGTGAAGAAAAGGGGACCCTTGCACGCTTAGGGTAGGAATGTAAAATCATGCACCACTATGGAAAACAGTCTGGAGGCTCCTCACAAAATTGAAAATAGAAATACCATATGATGCAGTATTCCCATTTCTGGGTGTATATCCACAAGAATTGAAATCAGTATCTTGAAGAGATATCTGCACTCATATTCATTGCAGCCTTATTCACAATAGCCAAGTCATGGAAACAACTCAAATTTTCATCTGCAGATGAATGGGTAAGGAATATCATTCAGCTTTTAAAAAGACACCAAGGCTGTCGTTTGTAACAATATGAAAGGAACTTGGAAGACATTATGTTTAGTGAAATGAGCCAGACACAGAAGTTCAAATAATGCATGATTCCACTCATATGAGGTATTGAAAATAGTCAAACACATAGAAGCAAAAAATAGAATGAAGTTGCCAGGGATTAGACGGAGAGGAAATAGGGAGTCTTTGTATAATATCTACAAAACTTCAGTGATGCAATGTGAATAAGTTCTAGAAATCTGCTCTACAATGTAGTGCCTATAGTTAGTAATACTGTATTGTGCACTTAAAGAGTTAAGAGGGTAGATCTCATGTTAGGTGTTCTCACAACAACAAGAAGAAACCAAAGAGGCATAAGGAAACTTTTGAAGGTGCTGTATGTGTCTACTACCTCAATTGTGGTGATGGTTTCAGAGGTGTGGGTATATGTCTAGACTCATCAAATTATACACACTAAATGTGTGCAATTTTCATATATCAGTTACACTTAAATACAGCAGGTTTTTAAAATTCATTGATTTTGAGTTTTCTTCCCTGTTATAAAACAACAGCAATTAGTTTCTGAGCCCCTATATAGTTTCTTGGTCAGAAAATACGAATATATGATGTATGAAAAGATTTTGGACCAAAAAGGATTTACAGGAAAAGCTGACTCAACAGCCCCGTTTGGCTTCACATATTACTTAGAAAAATAGATTTGAACCTTAATCTTTTAATCTGTGTGAGCCTTGCAATTTTTAGTTGCTTTGCATGCACTTTTAGCTCATGTCGAAAGGTCATTCTGTTTCTTGTGTTTCTTGTGTGATTCTACCAGCTGATTTTCTATCTGCTCCATTAATATTTTACAATATCTGCAAAATTTGATTTATTTTAAATTCTCTGGAGTCAGAGATAAAACTGTGACAAATCTTTTTAAATTTTTCAATGTGTTTAAATTTTAAAGATTGCTCTCTTCTAAGCTTTTCACAGAGGTAACATTACTAATGTGTATGTGTGTGTATATATATATTTTTTACAGTGGCTGTGTTTTCAGCTCCCCTAAAGTAAGTAACTGAAACTGACAAAGAAAATGCCACATAATTTGTAATCAGCAATTGACTACACATTACATACTTATCATTTGAATTATTTCCAAGACTAAGTGAAATTGTGCTTCAAGATTTAAGATGCAAAAAATAACATATAACATGTACAGAATTAAGACAGTTATGAAGAAGTACCACCTAGAATTTGAATATTATGAAAGGCAATAAATCTGAATGGCAACAGTGGCTGTCATTAACCTCGGACAAATCACTTCATTCAGTTGCCATCTCTTAGTTTTCCTCTTTGAAATGGTTATAATAATGTTCATGTCTCTGTGAGTATGCCACAAGAACTACCCAATTGTTAAGTCAAAAAGCACTGAGGAAATCCAAATTCTGCTATGAATACAATGAGCGCATGCCATAAGAGAAACAGAAAGCTATGCACATGTGCCTCTCCTATTTTGATTATATTTTGAACAGTATCTGAGGACATCTGACAGTACAGCTGCCTAGAGGAAACAGGGTATGGGAAAGTATGTCCAGACTCCATTATCGAAACCGTTTGCTAAAAATATTAATCACTCTTCTTCTGGAATACATTAATCACACACCAGGCTGGGCGTGGTCGCTCACGCCTATAATCCCAGCACTTAGGGAGGCTGAGATGGGTGGATCATGAAGTCAGGAATTTGAGACCAGCCTGACTAACATGGTGAAATCTTGTATCTACATTAAAAAAAAAAAAAAATTAGTCGGGCATGGTGGCACACATCTGTAATCCCAGCTACTCGGGAGGCTGAGGCAGGTGAATTGCTTGAACCCAAGAAGCAGAGGTTATAGTGAGCAGAGATGGCACCATTGCTCTCTAGCCTTGGTGACAGAGACTCCATCTAAAAAAAAAAAAAAAAAAAAATCATATACCACTTGCTTAATAAAAAATAGATACAAAAATATGTCCTCTGACTTCCATAACTGTTAGGAAAATACTTTATATTTTCCTTGCACAGTTTTAAGAAATATTTCCATCAAGGTACCTTTCACTTATAAGCTCCTTGAAAGCAGAAATTATGTTTATACATCTTGTATATCTATCTGCTCCACTGATAGTGTATACCCCCATAGCAACCAGGACAGTGCCTTACAGATAATATGGGGCTCCATAAATATTCATTGTCTCTGCTTAAAGCAGGAAATGAAAAATAAGTAAGTCAAGGTTTCTGCTCTCAAGGAATGACTCACATACTATTCAACTGCCTTGGATAACTTTAACACAGTATGCACAGTTGTACAAAGGCGTGTACAACATACAGAGGAGCACAGAGTAAGGGAGAGATTATCAAGGAATCACTAAATAAAAGGTGATCTTTTAGCCTCAAAGGACAAATAAGAACCTACCATACACAAAAGAAGCAAACAGGTGGAGGAAACAACACAAGGAAAACATGACATGTATGAGATTCAATGAATAGAACAACGTGTGAAGCACAGAGCGTGGCAGCAGTGGTGGAAGATGGGACTGGAAATGTAAGCTGGGGCCAGTTTGTAAAGGCCTTGTGATCTATACCAAAGAATTTTGATTTTATCCTCTAGACAGTGATCTCCAAAGTGGGGTGCACCTACCCAAGAGCATGTGCACAATGATCCAGAAAAAAATCACATTTATACTTTTTTCTCATCCTTTTAAATTCTTTAGATGAGCTTTTTTATTACTATACGATGATTATACATATTTTGGGGGGACATATGATATTCTGATACCTGCATACAACATAATGATCAAATCACTGTAATTGGAATATCCATCACCTCAAACATTTATCTCTTCTTTGTGTGGGGAACATTCCAATTCTCTTCCAGTTATTGTGAAATATATAATAAATTTTTGTTAACTATATTCTCCTTACTATACTATTGAATATTAGAATTTATTGCTTCTATCAACATATAGTTTTGTACCCATTAACCAACTTCTCTTCATCCTCCCTTCCCTCTACCCTTCCCAGCCTCTGGTAACCAACTATTCAATTCTTACCTCCATGAGATCCGCTTTTTTAGCTCTCATATATGAGTGAGAACATATAAACTTTTCTGTGCCTGGCTTATTTCACTTAACATAATGACCTTCAGGACCATCCATGTTGCTGCAAATGACAGGATTTTATTCTTCTCTATGGCTGAATAATATTCCGTCACATATATGTACCACATTTTCTTTATCCATTCATCTGTTGATGGACACAGGTTGATTTCATATCTTGGCTACTGAGACTAGAGCTGAGCTAGGATAAACATGGGAGTAGAGCTATCTCTCCAATATACCGATTTCCTCTCTTTTAGATATATGCCTAGCTGTGTGACTGCCAGATCATATGATAGTTCTACTTTTAGTTTTTTGAGGAACTTACATACTGTTTTTCATAATGGCTATACTACTTTACATTCCCACCAACAGCGGACAAGCATTCCTTTTTCCTGCATCAGCACCAAAATTTGTATTTTTCTTTTTGTCTTCTTTATAATAGCCATTCTGAGTAGGGTAAGAGATAGTATCTCATCATGGTTTTGGTATGCATTTCCCTAACAATTCGTGACATTGAGCATTTTTTAATATACCTGTTGGTCACCTGTATGTATTCTTTTGAGAAACGCCTATTCAGGTCTTTTGCCTGTTTTAAAATTGGATTGTGGGTTTTGCTATTGAGTTGTTTGAGTTCCTTATATATTCTGATTATCAATAGTCTGCAATTCATCCATTTTAAGTGTTTGTTGAGTATTGATAGTGTATGTGTGCACTTTATAAAGAAATGTATACATATTGGATATGTTGGGCTCAGAAAAAGATACCCCAAAGTATGGCACTTTGGCATGCTGAGTACCTTGAACTAAAGGAGATCGGGAAGCCTCGGAAGCAATCTCAGAAACAAAGTCTCTCTGACTTTCTCCTGCCCTCCTGTCTCCTGGTCCTCTTTCACTCTCAAAGTGAGTAATAGAAAACCAGATTCTTCTTCACCAAGGCAGGTCACAGAAACTAGAACCCCTGTCCCCCGAAACAAGCCATAAAACCTAAAAAGTCCAATTCTCCCTTCTTCCTTGAAGGCCTTCATTCCAGAGGCATCCTGTCCCATATCTGGGAGGAAGAAATGCTACACAGAGACTTAAGATTTTGAACTGATCAGCTTTGCTGGGTTTCCCCACACTCAGTCTGTTGCCACTAGATCATACGGTTTTACTTAATCACATTTCTACACAGCTCTCCATTCTTTACTGAACCCAAACATAAAAAGAGACAGTTTTCCCTGGGTCTTTGGAGCTTCATTTCTGAAGCTCCCATATCACATAAAACTTTGATCAAATTTGTTATCTGTTATCTTGTTAACCTGTCTTTTGTTATAGGAGTGTCAGCTGTGCCCGTGAATATCTAAGCAGTAAGCTACTATTGAAGCAGTTTTTAAGGGATAACAGGCCGAGCACCATGGTTCACACCTGTAATTCCAGCAATTTGGGAAGCCAAGGCAGGCGGATTGCTTGAGCCCAAGGTTTCAACACCAGTCTGGACAACATGGCAAAATCCCATCTCTACAAAAATACAAAAATTAGCCAGGCACAGTATTGCGTGCATGTCATCACAGCTACTTAGGAGGCTGAGGTAGAAGGATCACTTGAGCCCAAGAGGTCGAGGCTGCATGAGCCATGATCACGCCACTTTACTCCAGCCTGGGCAACAGAGTAAGGCCCTGTCTCAAAAAAAAAAAAAAGGCAGGAGGAGGGGGAGAAAACGGTACCATATCCTCATACATTGCGGTCCATGTAGAGGATAATCTCACTGGGAAGAGGAGAACACATTACAGTGGAGAGAAATCTTCGATTTAATGGAAAATTTCCTATCAAGTATATCTTTTAAAAATGGGACCAGGTACGGTGTGGCTCACTTGTGTAATCCCAGCACTTTGGGAGGCCAAGGTGGGCAGGATTACCTGAGGTTGGGAATTCGAGACTAGTCTGACCAGCATGGAGAAACCCCGTCTCTACTAAAAATACAAAAATTAGCCGGGGCCAGGCACAGTGTCTCACACGTGTAATCCCAGCACTTTCGGAGGCCAAGGCAGGCAGATCACCTGAAGTCAGGAGTTCAAGACCAGCCTGATCAACATGGCAAAACCCCGTTTCTACTAAAAATGCAAAAATTAGCCAGGCATGGTAGTGGAAGCCTGTAATCCCAGCTACTCAAGAGGCTGAGACAGAATTGCTTGAACCCGTGAGGCAGAAGTTGCAGTGAGCCAAGATCGCACCATTGCGCTCCAGCCTGGGCAACAGAGCAAGACTCCGTATAAAAAAAAAATTTAGTACCAAAAAAAGAGCTTATCTCATTAATCATTTTATATTGATTACATGTTGAACTAATACATCGGGTTAAATAATGTATGTTATATAATTAATTTCCCCATTTTATTTTGCTTTAACTTTTTTTTTTTTTTTTTAAAGACGGGGTTTCACCATGTTGGTCAGGCTGGTCTTGAACTCCCGACCTCAGGTGATCCACCCACCTTGGCCTCCAAAGTGCCTGGATTACAGGCGTGAGCCACCACGCCCGGCCTTGTTTTACTTTTTTAATGTGGCTACTAGAAAATTTAAAATTACATCTATGGCTTGCATTATATTTCTGCTAAACAGTGCTGATCTAAAGTGTTGATAAAGGAAAAGTACCAACTAAAGAATAAATATGAAGCTGGGCGCAGTGGCTCATGCCTGTAATCCCAACACTTTAGGAGGCCGAGGTGTGTGGATCACCTGAGGTCAGGAGTTCGAGACCAGCCTGGACAACATGGCAAAACCCCACCTGCACTAAAGATACAAAAAATCAGCCAGGCGTGGTGGCGGGTGCCTGTAATCCCAGGTATTCAGGAAACTGAGGCACAAGAATAGCTTGATACCAGGAGGCAGAGGTTGCAGTGAGCCAAGATCGCACCACTGCACTCCAGCCTGGGCAACAAGAGTGAAACTCTATCTCAAAAGAAAAAAGAAAGAATAAAAAATAAATAACACCAACAACAATCTTCTATGGTAGCATGCAATGGGGAAACAAACACCAGATACAAGGGGAAAAAAATGTGTCATCATACTTTTTTTTAATCCTCTTGGGGCCAGGCACGGTGGCTCACGCCTATCCTCTCAACACTTTGGAAGGTTGAGGCAGGAGGATGCTTGAGCCCAGGAGTTCAACATCAGCCTGGACATCATAAGGAAGCCCTGTCTCTAAGAAATTTTTTTTTTAATTAAGAAGGCATGGTGGCACCTACCTGTGGTCTCAGCTAACAGGGAGGCTGAGGTAGGAGGATCACTTGAGCCCAGGAGATTGAGCCTTACAGGGAGCCATGATCACACCACTGCACTCAAGCCTGGGTGACAGAGTAACATCCTGTTTCAAAATCTTCTTGGGAAGATTATAAAACAAAACAAAAGTACCTCCTCTGAACCTAGAATCAATGACACTGCAGTAGGAAGAAGTACACCCGGTGCTCAGATCTTAGCGTGTAATATCATTCTCCTTAGAGAAATGGCAGGGGTGGAGAATACACAAGATGAGTCTGGAATATCTTATCATACCAGAAAGTAAGGAAATGCTCAAAAACACCACAATGGGGGCATGCAAGACACAAAAGCCAACTGAAAGAGCTCCTAGTCACCAAAGCTGGAATAATTTGAGCAACAAAATAAGTAAAATAGTGTTGATAATATAACCCAAAGTATAAAATAAGTAACCATGACTTCATACTAATAAAAATAAATGATTGAATAAGTAAATAAATGGGGGAGAATAAACAAATCTCTCAAACAAAAGAATTCTGCCCCTCAAAGTGGTGGAATACAGATAACTCCCCATCCCTAAGTGAAGGCTGCACATACTGATTTCTTCCCAAAGACAAAAATGAGGCAAGGAGGAAAAGAGTTAACTTCACAGTGAAAACAACTGACCAACATGACCTCAGGCATGTGATGAGGCTTAAAATCACTAGTGATCATCATCAGTGATACATAGTTGAGAGCACATTCCTTTGACATTATTTGATAAGAATGGCCCTTTACCTCTATGACCTTTCCCTCAAAAATCCGTAACTCCAGTCTAATTATAAGAAAAACATTCAGGCCAGGTGTGGTGGCTCACGCCTGTAATCCCAACACTTTGGGAGGCTGAGATGAGTTGATTACGAGGTCAGGAGTTTGAGACCATCCTGGCTAACATGGTGAAACCCCATCTCTATGGAAAATACAACAAATTAGCTGGGCATGGTGACATGAGCCTGTAATCCCAGCTACTTGGGAGGCTGAGGCAGGAGAATCACTTGAACCTAGGAGATGGAGGCTGCAGTGAGCCGAGAGCACACCACTGCACTCCAGCCTGAGCAACAGAGTGAGACTCCATCCAAAAAAAAAAAAATTGACAACCCAAACTAAGAGACTTTCTACAAAACCTACCAAAATTGTCAAGGTCAGCAAAAGCAATGAAAGTCATGAACTGACAATCTAGAGGAGCCTAAAGAGGCAAGATAACTACATGTAATGTGGCATCCTGGATAAGATCCTGGGACTGAAAAGGATATTAGGTAAAAATTAAAGAAATTAAAATCAAGTATGAACTTCAATTAGTAATTCATTATCTATACTGGCTTATTATGATATATGCATTATACTAACATAAGATCTTAATAATAGGTCAACCTAAGCAAAGGCTACGGAGAACTTACTGTACTGTCTTTGCAACATTTATGTAAACCTAAAATTTCTAAAATAAAAAGTGTATTTAAAAAAAAAAAAAGAATTCCTCTGGTTTAAAGTCTTTCAAGTCTGTTGGAACCTATATTCCCTGGCCCAAGACTTCTATAACCTTGGACATCTGGGAGCCCGATAGCAGTACAGAATCTCAGGCCTATCCCAGATGTAGTAGGCTTCTCAGAGAAACAGTGCCAATTGGGTAGTTTGGGTAATAAAGTTTTGGCTTTCACAATATAGGCCAGCCAACTCCAGACCCAAAACAGATGATGGTGCACATGCCTGGTGACCCAGGAGGATCTGTGGTGCAGATCAAGTCTGAAGACACTCTGTTGGAGAAGTCTCCCTTGCTTGGGGAGGAGAAGTGGGGGAGTTGGACTTTTTATTTTAGACAGGCCTTCAACTGATTGAATGAAGCCCACCCAGATTATGGAAGGCAACCAGATTTACCCAAAGTTCAATGATTTTAGTGTTAACCTCATCAAAAAACATCCTGCAAGTTAACACATAAAATTAACCATCACACCAGATCTGCTGAATCTGAATCTACATATTAAAAGGATTTTGCGGGTGACTCTGCATAATCAAGTTTGAGAATGGCATTTTCCTACAACTCTTAAAGAGTGTAAAAATCTACATGGTAATTCAGCAATTCAGAAACAAGGCTTGATTTGCTGCTTTGAGAACTTCCCTAGCATTTACTGATCTGGAGGTAGGGATGCCTGCAGAAATCCTCACCCTTCCTTTTGGGTAAAGGACCTTCCCCTTTGTTCCCACATGGACCTCACCACGCTTGTACTCTGGTTTACTAAATTATTGGTTTGTGGGTCTTCCCTGTCTACACCGAACTCTCAGAGAGCATTTACCACATCTTTTCTACCTCCACAGAGACAGCCTTTATTAGTGGCTCCAGATCTGCCCCACCAAGGCAAGCTGGATTTTCCTGCAGGGGTCTGTCCTGCACACCCTGACTCAACAAGGATAAATAAGTACATTCCAACACAGAATACAATGGAGAGAAGGCTGGGGTGTCCCAGCCATTCACTCAAAGTAGTTAATAGCAGCTCCCCCCACCCAACTCCCTGGCCTTCCCGGCCTTTATTCAGCATACTGACTCAACAATGGATAAATAAGTACATTCCAACACAGAATACAATGGAGAGAAGGCTGGGGTGTCCTGGCCATTCACTCAAAGTAGTTAATAGCAGCTCCCCCCACCCAACTCCCTGGCCTTCCCGGCCTTTATTCAGCATATATTAAATGACAAAGGCTTTGAGGATAAAGATTAAAGGCCAGGTTCCAAGGCCTAAAGCAATCACCATTAATATCCCAAGGTAATATCCCTGGTAGACATCCCCCTGAGAGAGCCATCAGAATAATCAAAGGTTAGTTTTAGGACTGTATTAGTAAACAAGTTAGATAAACTCCCCACATTCCTTTGTTGCTACTCTATTTAACTAAGGGGACAAGGTTGCCTTCAGCCAAGTACTATAGTAAAAACCCACAGGCCTTCCAAAAGGGTTTGTGTATATTCTCTATAACTAAAATTTCTCCCAACAGCCTGACTGAACCCCCACATTTTCCTAGTTTCACTTTCTCAGAGTCTGCAAATGCTAGCACAATCTATCCAAATTATATTGTGGAGATATAACAGCACACATACATCAGAGGATTCCATAGGTCAAACCATATCAAACTACCTATGCTGATTATTTTTACCTATAAAACGAACAATTTCATAGGACTCAACAAATTTCCATTGCTGTTTTTTCACCTCAAAGCTATTTTAGTGCCAGGAGCAGTGGCTCATGCCTGTAATCCCAGCACTTTGGGAGGCCAAGGAGGGGACTGCTCGATCCCAGAAGTTCGAAACCAGCCTGGTCAATATAATGAGACCTTGCCATTACAAAAATAAAAAGTAAAACCAAAATTAGCCAGCCATGGTGCCGTGTGCCTGTAGGCCCAGCTACCTGGGGGAGCTGCAGTAAGAGAATCGTTTGAGTCCAGGAGTTCCAGGTTGCCCTAAGCTGTGATTGCGCAATTGCATTCCAGCTTGGGCAAAAGAGGAAGACATTGTTTGAATAAAAAAAAAATGCTATTTTAGGGACAATATGCTGTCACAGTCACAGGGTAGATCATACAAAGGTTGCTAACAGAGTGGCAACCGACCGCTAACAACTGAATGTCAAATTGTCAAATACACACCACCCACTTCCCTAGTTCGGTCGAAGACCTCCCCTTAATTATGTGCAATTCAAGTCCCCACTGCCCTCTTGCAATCACCCACCCTTCCTCGCTGCAGGAAGGGCGGCCTCTGCACTTTACAAGAGGGCGCAGGAGCGGAGACGGTCGTCCGAACCCCGGCTCCCCGGCGTGCGTAGACCGGCGGGTCGGGCTCACTTTGCGCCAATACAGCCAGAACTCCCGGAACTCCGCTTCCCTCGTCCAACCCTCGCCAGAGTTGCCCACACCTAAGATGGCGGCGGGGGCGGAGTCAGCGCGGCTGTCTCTGGGCGGGGTCGCGGGGACGAGACGTGTCCGGTAGGCGGTGCCAGCGCCCCCGCCCCGGCTGGTCCCGCCAGCTCGGCCCAGGGGCTTCGGGCTGTTGGGTCGGCGCGCTCTTCTCTGCCAGGTGGCGAAGGCGCCTGCTCCACGTAGGCGTCATGAGGTCCCCGGTTCGGGACCTGGCCCAGAAGGATGACGAGGAGAGTACGGATCGCACGCCTCTTCTGCCAGGCGCCCCACAGGCCGAAGCCGGTATGCGCCGGGGTCTTCGAGGGGCTTCGGGTAGGCGGCGGTCCAGGGGGCAGCGGTCTCTGGGCGGGCATGGCCGGGGTACCCGCACCCTGCGCCGGCGGGGCCGAAGCTGCTCAGGCTCGAGGAGAGAGTAGAAGGGGTGCCCGTTCAGAGTCCCGCTCAGCCCCGCCTGCCTTGGGGCCCAGAAGCCCCTCGGGGACCCCGGGGACCGTACCGTGACCGCGGAGCCGAGCCGGGGCCTCGGCGGGTGCAGCCCCTCGGGGTGGGGACGAGGAGCGGCTGTACAGCCGGCGCTGAGCTGGTGCTTATTTTGGGTAGTGCTGAGCGAGGGACCCAGTGGAAAAACGAACTGGGAGAGAACCTTCAAATGAATGGGCTAAGGTCCGTGCGAAGGACCCCAGTGTAAGAGCGAACTGGAGGAGAAACCTGCAAATCAATAGGCAAAGGGCTGCCCTTTCCTGTCACCGCTAGGTTTCCGCCACTGCGTATCCGCCAGCATGTGACCTGGTAGCTTCTTAGGCGGGGAGGGGAAACAAAAAAGGACTGGAGTTAACATTTATGAGTATGCAGAGGGCAATTATTGCATAACCCAGAGAATGTCTTGACAGTACAGACAGTAATGTCTTGTGCAGTAAGAGACTAAAGACATTGAGGACATTTTTTTTTCCGTCTGGCAGTCTATGACTTAAGTTAGGAAACAGTTCAGTTATCCTCAAGATATCTATAGAGTGCTAAGGTAATTTGCCAAACCGAAAAGCAGGTACTTCATAAAGCATCTTCCCTAAATTTGAGAAAATTAAAATATTTTGCTATTTGACACTTTTGTAGTATATTTAAAAGTAACAAAAACAAAAGAGCAAATCAGTTTGCATGCATTCTATAGTTTCAAATATATGTGTGTCTGAGAAAGAGTTGCATTGGAAATTTGACTTTGGCTGACCCAGAATTGTATAGTTTTCTATATTTTTTATGTTTTTAATGTTACCAGATGATGGCAGTAGAGGTGGCAAGATTGTAGCTCCAAATGGCAGCTGGGAGGTTCCTTTAGTCAACACAAACTGTAAATACCGTACCATAGTTACGTTTTACCTGGAAGTCAGATTTAGTTCCATAAACTGATCATTTTCTGTGGCTTGTAGCATTCAAATTTTATAATATTCCTCATAAAATAATATAGAAATACAGAAATAAAAGTTATAATAAAGATACTTGCCAGAAACTATTATATTGTTACAATTGAAAAATATGTATATGTATAATCAAAATTTAGCTCAAGTGTTAATCATTTTTCTCAGGAAAATGCAGATTAAAACTACAATGAGGCACTATACACCCACTAGAATAGCTAAAATCAAAAAGGCTGAGTATACCAAATGGCAGAGATGTGGATAGAAAAGCTATACATCTCAATCAAGACTGAGATGGACAAATGTATACATTTATCATGTAAATTATATTTCAATAAAGTTGATTGAAAAAAAAGTAGCTCATAGCATCACTTTTTTTTTTTTTTTTTTTTTTTTTTGAGACGGAGTTTTGCTCTTGTTACCCAGGCTGGAGTGCAATGGTGCGATCTCGGCTCATCGCAACCTCCGCCTCCTGGGTTCAGGCAATTCTCCTGCCTCAGCCTCCTGAGTAGCTGGGATTACAGGCACGCGCCACCGTGCCCAGCTAATTTTTTTGTATTTTTAGTAGAGACGGGGTTTCACCATGTTGACCAGGATGGTCTCGATCTCTTGACCTCGTGATCCACCAGCCTTGGCCTCCCAAAGTGCTGGGATTACAAGCATCACTTTTAAAAACAATCCCTATTTGATTCGTGGGTTGAATATATAGATCTTAGGGTACTGGCCCTGTCCTTGCTGGCTTGAGGTGGCTACCTTCATTATAACCATTTCCTTTTTTATTTACTGTTTTTACATACCCACTGGAAAGCAAGTGAAGTGGAAATAGTAGTAACATATTGTTTTTGCTATTTAGAATATGATAAAAGTTTTAAAGAGGAGGAGCATATATGGCAATCAAGAGAGGTATATAATGAACCTCCATGTAACCAGCACCCAGATTAAACAGTTATCAATTCATGGCCTGTCTTGCTTCATTTGTTCTTATGCTCATACATACTATGTATTTTGAAGCAAATCCCAGATACCATGTCATTTCATATGTAAATGTTTCTGCTGTTTAGCTCTAGAAGATACTCTTTTTAGCATAACTACAGTACTGTTATCACAACAAATAAAAAGAATATGAAATACTCAGTGTTCATATTTCCTCAGTTATATTCTTTTTTTTTTTTTTTTTTTGAGACAGTCCTGCTCTGTCACCCAGGCTGCAGCGCAGTGGCGTAATCTTGGCTTACTGCATCCTCCACCTGGCGGGTTCCAGTGATTATCCTGCCTCAGCCTCCCAAGTAGCTGGGATTACAGGCCCGTGCCACCACACCCAGCTAATTTTCTTATTTTTAGTAGAGATGGAGTTTCACCATGTTGGCCAGGCTGGTCTTGAACTTCTGACTTCAGGTGATCTGCCCGCCTCGGCCTCCCAAAGTGCTAGGATTACAGGCGTGAGCCACTGTGCCCGGCCTATGTCCTAATTTTTTATAGCGTGTTCAAATCAGGATCTCCATCATGTCCATACCTTCCAAATGATTGAAATGTTTTTTGTCTCTTTTAATCTGTTTCCCCCCGCTCCTTTTTTTTCCTTCCAATTTTATATGCCTATGCTGTCCTTTAATATATTCTTCTGCCCTCCTGGTTTACTGTAAATTGGTAATTGGTAGGTCTGAAAGTTTGATAGGATTGAGTCTGTCTCTCTGAATTATTGTCATGAGTATTCCATAAGTAGAATGTGAAGTGTAGAAAGTAGAATTGTGTCAGCATGCTAATTCTCCCACACACTGCTCTAGACACTAGAGATATAAAGAAGTGAACAAAACAGAACAAAAGCTCCTGCCCTTAGATTTTTATATTCTAGTGTATATTTTCCTAAACTTTCAACCCTCTCCATTTTGCTTTCTTCTTGGGTTGTAACCAAGTCCAACACTTTATTTTCTTTTTTTTTCATGGTTTCGCTCTGTTGCACAGGCCGAAATGCAGTGACACAAACAGGGCTCGCTGCAGCCTCAACCCCCTAGGCACAAAGTGATCCTCCTACCTAAGCCTCCTAAAGAGCTAGGACTACAGGCATGTGTCACCATACCTGGTTAATTTTTTTCTTTTTCTTTTTTTCTTTTTTTGTAGAAACAAGGTCTCACTTAGTTGCCCAGGCTGGTCTCGAACTCCTGGGCTCAAGCGATCCTCCTGCATCACCCTCCTAAAGTGCTGGGATTATAGGCGTGAGCCACAGCACCCAGCCCAACACTTTATTTTCTTGCCAATACTTTCAGTTCCCTTGCCCTCTGCTTTGTAATCACATCCATCTCAGTGCCGGCTCTCTGCTTTCTTAGTACCTACTCCTGAGCGCAGGCACGCAGTACTCAGTGCTTGTGAAGTTACACACTAGGACAGATTGTTCCCACCTGTTCTGTATGGGTATCTGCCCAGCATTCCTGTGTTTCACTGGGAACGTTGTTCCCACCTGTTCTGTATGGGTATCTGCCCAGCATTCCTATGTTTCACTGGGAACCTCATGCCCCTACTCTTTTCAACAACTTCTTTTTGCAAATCCTACTTTCTCACAAATAAGAAATAACCTCAATTCCTAACAAATAACCTAAATTCCTAATATCCAGAAAAAAAACCATAATAATAATTCACAGTTACTCTACGCCAAGCTCTTCTAGGTATTTTACATTACTAACTTAGTGAACCCTTCTAATAACCCTAATACAGGCCAAACACTTGGACTAGTGCCAAGCATATAGTAAGTGCTTAGTAATATTTGTTTTTTGAGACGGAGTCTTACTCTGTTGCCCATGCCAAAGTGCAGTGGCACAATCACAGCTCACTGCAGCCTCAACTTGCCAGACTCAAGCCATCCTCCCACCTCAGCCTCCCAAGTAGCAGGGATTACAGGTGTGCAACACCACAACCAGCTGATTTTTTAAATTTTTTGTAGGAATGGGGTTTCACCATGTTGCCCAGGCTGGTCTCAAACTCCTGACCTCAAGCAATCCTCCCCCATCTCAGCTTCCCAAAGTGCTGGGATTACAAGTGTGAGCCACCATACCCTGCTTGCTTAATAAATATTCTCTATTATTGGCTGGGCGCGGTGGCTCATGCCAGTAATCCCAGCACTTTGGGAGGCCAAGGTGGGTGGATTGCCTCAGACCAGGAGTTTGAGACCAGGCTGGCTAGCATGGTGAAACCCTGTCTCTACTGAAAATACAAAAATTAGCTGGGTGTGGTGGCGCATGCCTGTAGTCTCAGATACTTGGGAGGCTGATGCAGGAGAATTGCTTGAACCTGGGAGACAGAGGTTGCAGTAAGCCGAGATCGTGCCACAGCACTCTAGCCTGGGTGACAGAGCAAGACTCCGTCTCCAAAAAAAAAAAAATTATCTATCGTTTTATGTTATTAAACTTAGTACCCACTATCCCACTCAATAGTGTTAGTTCTTAGAGTTACTACAGTATGTAGTCCAGATACTGCAGATCATTTAGAATGCCCTGCTCTCCCTGTGTTTATCTGTCTCATTTCCATACATCTGTACATGCTGCTGCCTTTGCTTGGATTGCTCCACCTGTCCCTACAGGTGACTTCCTGCTCATTCAAGAAGACTTCTCCAAGAGGCCTTCCCTGACTGTCTCCACCATCCCCTCCAGTGATTAATGTGCCACTTTGTTCCTTGTTATATAAATGTACATGGTACTTTGTCTTACTGGCATAACTTTCTCCAGATTAAAAGGAGGAAGCAATCCTTTTTACTAAGTGCCTGTTATAATGTCTTACAGTACTTCATTTAATCCCCACTCAGCCCAATGAGGTAGATGGTGGTCTCCTCATTTTATAGCTGAGAAACCTGAGGATAAAAACTATTATGTAATTTCTGCAAAAGCACACAGCCACTGAAAATTACTCCCAGGTCCCACCTTAAATTAGCATGTGTACTTTCAGTTTACACCCACACACATTCCTAAGTTTAAAAAATATTTTAGAAGCTGATGTTTGTTTTGATGGGTGCCATGTTCCTTATGCAAGCATGATTGTGCTTTGAACTTGATGCTCAATGGATATTCTCTCTCTTGGTCATGCAAGCATGTTTTGTTGGATCAGTTTCAAAGATTATCCAAGTTCACAGGCAGGTTTTTCTTTACTGCTATACCTTCTTGAAATAATTTTTTCTGATTGAATATATTTGTAATCAGCAACCATTTTATTAGCTAGTAATTAATATTTCTTAGAATCTCATAGTCATATACTTTGTGACAACTGAGTTAGCTTTTTATTTTCTAATTATTGACTGTGTACTCAAAAGTTAAAGTCGCCTGACCTATAACTTGAAGGTCAGATTTTCAAGTAATATCACTAGTAATTTGAAATCATTTTACTTACCTTGCTTTCATTTCCAACTTTCTAGCCCCTTCTAATTCACATAAGATATATCATAGTCCAAATAAAACATCACTTAGGGAAAACTAATAACATACAGTAAAATAACTGCAAATATGGATAGAATGGCATAATAACATTACAAATTAGAGTAGCACAAAATAAAGTTTTTTAGAGTAAGAGAATTACTAACAACTTCATCCCTCCACTTACTCCCACATCTACCTTTGGGCAAAGCCTGTTAATTCTCTCTTTAAACATCTCAGATCTGCCCATTTTTCTTCGTTGCTGCTTTCACTCTAGTTTAAGCCACCTTCATCTCTTACCTGGAGAGCTACAGTAGTCCCTTAAGTGATCTCCCTGACCGTACATTCCCCACTCCCATTCACACTTCTCCTCTTTATAATCTCCATGCAGGGACCAGATGAGCTCTTTAAACCATCAGCTGGATAAGCTCTTTAAACCATAATTCACATCTCCTCACTCCTTTGCTGAAATAGATAATGATCTTTTTAAATACTGCATGACAAAGCATACATAGTACCTAAATCTAGATTTGTCTTGCTCCAAAATGCTCAAAGTAACAGATTTTAATGCACAAATGTAGCAAGGTTATGAGTCCTTCATCCAGACTTTTAGGTAATATCACCTAACACAGAGCAATGATAAAGAAAATGTGTTCTGCCAGGCACAGTGCCTCACGCCTATAATCCTGGTGCTTGAGGAGACTGAGATGGAAAGATTACTTGAGGTCAGAAGTTTAAGACCAGCCTGGGCAACATAGTGAGACCCTGACTCCACAAGTAAAAAATTTTAAAGTTAGTCAGATATACTGGCATATGCCTTTAGTCCCAGCTACTCAAGAGGCTGAGGTGAGAGGATCACTTGAGCCCAGGAGTTTGAGGTTACAGTAAGTTATGATCACCCACTGTACTCCAGCTTGGGCAACAGAGCAAGACCCTGTCTCTAAAAAAACAAAAGAAGAAAAAAGGAAATGTGGTTTTTTTACAAAACATGCCTCTCAGTATCCAAACTGTCATTAACTGGACAACTGCCCATTTGGATGAAGCAGAAAGCAAATTCACCTGGATTCTAGTTATAGAGACAATGTGAATAGAACTTTAGAAATTCAGTTCTTACAGATCTGGCTCTAAGTATGGTAATGGTACCATGAACTTCATAGCTGTGCCCCTTGAAGAAAGGATTTAAGAATGCCAAATGAAAAGTTTTCTATTAAGCGAAGTAAATCTTAGAGAAAACAATTAATAGCAGTTGTTAAATATATAAAAGCATACAGAAAAATGAGTTGGATCATAATATATTAATATAAACTTAAGTATAGTTGTGCATATTCATTAATGTTTCAGTCCAAATCAGTTCATCTGAGCCAGTATTAATACTTTTGTATTCTGTAAAATATATTCTCTCCTTTGATGCTAGGTAAATGAAAACACCAAGATTCTTAAGTAGGAGAAAAACATACACACATATATGATGTTGATGTGTCATTACCAAATAAAAGCACACATATTTGCATATATAGTTAATTTTAATTTAAATATGCCATTGCTTAATGAAATACATATTTAGATCTTTAAAGAGATGCTTATCAGCCACGCAGAGTTCACTAAACTTAAAGATGTTCAGACTGAATTTGCTAATTTATCTGTTACTAAGAGGTTGATTATCCTTAGCTTCCTGAATCTCATCCCTCTCCAATTCTGCAACTCAGTAAAAGAAAGAAAAAGAGAAACTATGCATAAGCCCACAGTTAGAGTAAAAAATAGGTCAAACTCCTCCTCTCACATGATCCTTTTATTGATTCCTCCAACCTACTTTGCATTCCTTTTTCTTTAAATCATCGTGGTACATTCACTCATTTCCCTCTTGGCTGTGAGCCCTTTAAGCATGATAACTACTGAGAACTGTTACAGATGCTGCAACTGTCATAGGTTCTGCAAGTTTGTGTCTAGATTCTTAAATGCATTTAGTTTATGACAGCTTTAAGTATTAATCATGGCTTCTGATTCAAACCCAGCCTTTAAGGATACTCTTCGAGGTAAGAAATTTATCAAGAGAAATTTCATACCCTACCTTTGGCAGTAAATTTTTTTTGCTATGCTACACTTACGATGAGATGGCTACTAACTCATAGTAATATAGCATGTCATTGTAAGTGCTGAAGTACTTATTGACAATGTTTCAGATAGTTTTTCAGGAATAGTAATGCCATTAAACCTCCTTACCTACTTTTCTCATGCTGTATATCTGTGCTAGCTGACAGAGAATAGGGGTTCAGTTTGAATCTGGAATAGATCTTTTTCTCAGCAAAGGTGATAAAACTACTACCTCCATGTTTTAATGAACTTTCTTATAGTTCAGGCTCTCGTGTGATATTTTTACCAAAACTACAGTTATGAGGAATGGCTAATCTTTGATCAATGTTTCTTAGATTTGTTTAATCTGAGAATATTCTTTAAATTTCTTTTATAATTATTTTTGTACTTTTAAAAAGCAACCTTTTTCATTATTTAGACAGTATCATGTAATTAGTTATTTTAATTAAAGTGGCCGGGTGTGGTGACCGATGCCTATAATCACAGCATTTTGGGAGGCTGAAGTAGGCAGATGGCTTGAGCCTAGGAGTTCGAGACCAGCCTGAGCAACATGGCAAAACCCTGTCTCCAAAAATGAAAGTTTAAAAATAAATAAAAATTTTCCCCAATCTTTATTTCAGCTCCAGCGTGCTGCTCTGCTCGTTACAACTTAGCAATTTTGGCCTTTTTTGGTTTCTTCATTGTGTATGCATTACGTGTGAATCTAAGTGTTGCGTTAGTGGATATGGTAGATTCAAATACAACTTTAGAAGATAATAGAACTTCTAAGGCGTGTCCAGAGCATTCTTCTCCCATAAAAGTTCATCATAATCAAACGGTAGGTGCTATTTTTTAAGGAAACAACCTTAATTTAAAAAAAAAACCTTACAAGTAAAAATATTAAGAGGTATTTTTTCATCCTACAGAAACCACAAACACTTTGTTTATGTATACTCTGAATCACTTTCTTTTTCTGTTTTCCCAGGAACTGATTGGGCAATAACTTGTAACTATAGCTGCTACTGCTATGCCATAATACATCTTGATCTGTTTGAAAAATAGTTCTTCCATTACTTCTATAAATATACCGTCTTGAAGAAAATTTGGAAAAACTTGTTTTACATAATAAAAATTAAACTGCTTTAAATTTTCTAAATAGCTTTTATAGGAGTATCATTTATAACCCTTTATCACTTATAGGATTACTGCTGCAAGAGAGTTTAGGTAATCTCATTTGCAAGTTGAAAAATAAGAACTGGCCAATTTCTTAGGATATTCTTTTCTGAATGTACACATGCGTAACCTAAGCTACTTAAGTCATTTTGCCTGCCTTATGTTATAGTGGAATTGATAAATGTGTGTTCATCATTTGTTTATAATTAAGTTATATAAACTTTATTTTATTTTGCTTATCACACAAGGAGATAGTACAGAAAGAAACGCTAGTATTCTTTTTAGAAGTATATTTTCAGGCTGAGTGTAGTGGCTCATGTCTGTAATCCCAGCACTGTGGGAGGCTAAGGCTGGTGGTTCACTTGAGGTCAGAAGTTCGAGACCAGCCTGGCCAACATGGCGAAACCCTGTCTCTACTAAAAATACAAAAATTAGCTGGGTGTGGTAGCACACATCTGTAATCCCAGCTACTCAGGAGGCTGAGGCAGGAGAATCGCTTGAACCTGGGAGGCAGAGGTTGAAGAGAGCTGAAATTGTACCACTGCACTCTAGCCTGGGCAACAAGAGCAAGACTTGTCTCAAAAAAAAAAAAAAAAAGGGCTAGGCACAGTGGCTCACACCTGTAATTCCAGCACTTTGGGAGGCTGAGGTGGGCGGATCACCTGAGGTCAGGAGTTCGAGACCAGCCTGGACCAACATGGAGAAACCCCGTCTCTACTAAAAATAGAAAATTAGCTGGGCATGGTGGTGCATACCTAGTAGTAGTCCCAGCTACTTGGGAGGCTGAGGCAGGAGAATCACTTGAACCCAGGAGGTGGAGGTTGCAGTGAGCCGAGATCACACCATTGCACTCCAGCCTGGGCAATAAGAGTGAAACTCCAAAAAAAAAAAAAAAAAAAAAAAAAGTAAACTTTCATCCATTTTCAGTGCTTATTTGGGTTTCACTGCTCATGAAGGTTCATACTTGGGTGAGTCTCCTCTGTCATTTATAAGCAGTGTATTCAAGCAGGAAAGAGGTTTTCTCTCTAAACAAAATAAATCTCTCCAAAAATCTTTATATATTGACTTCAAAAATGTTGTTGAATAACATTTGGGCACACATCACTCACTCTCTCCACTCCAACCTGTGACCTTCAGGGACAATACTGCTGGATCGTACATGAAATCCTAGAATTCCACAGATAAACTGCAAATTGGCACCCTAAATTAGGAAAAGTAGGAATTTGCTTTGTGTCTTTTCCTTTGCAAAGTGCTTTTGTTGACTCTGCTACTTATCTTCATCTGCCTTATGTCAGCAACAGAAAGAAATCCAGGAATGGTTCTTGACCCGTTGGCTTGGTTATATAGCTACGTGCATTGAAGATGTCAGATATTCAGATCAGTCATTAATTTTCATTAGTACCTTACCATGTGCTGCTACTATGAAAGCACAGGTTCTACTCACATTAAGTTTGTTGGTTGATTTAAATTTTGCTTTTTGGTATTGTTCAATATGCTTAAGTGCTTGGTCTGAAATGGGGAGATATTATTAATATCTATATTTATGCTTGTCAATAACTAGCATTAAGTAAACACAGTGCATCAAGCTTTATTTTATGTGCCTATTTCATTTACTCTTCCCAGATCACACATCCGTTAAGTAATAGAGCTAGGATTATAACCAGGCCTGGTTCCCAAAGCCTAACTCAACCACTACAGTTTAATTCTGTTTACTAGGTTTCTAGATTAAGCCTGTGACTCTTTTTTTTGGTTAGAGTAGCAGGGAATGGCAGCCTCCCGAGCCATAGTAGGCTCAGAGACACTTAAACCTTTTTTGTGATTCTTTTGTGAGCCTTCTTGCTCATAGTTATTACAAAGCTTCTGCAGCTCATCCTGCAGTCTAGTTTCATAAAATTGCAAGGCTTCTTGAAGTTTACGACTTTCAGTTCCATTCATTCACTTCTAAATGCTATATGTCTGTATTGTTATGACTCACCCACTTACTAGAAAGTTTGCATGTTCTTCAGTCCAAAGTAGTAATTCAAAATCTCATTTATATGTCCTTACATGCCAGTAAGAGAAAAGAGCTGTTCTGTGAAGGTCTTAAAGGGTTGTTTTATTCTCTTCTGCTTTTTGTAGGGTAAGAAGTACCAATGGGATGCAGAAACTCAAGGATGGATTCTCGGTTCTTTTTTTTATGGCTACATCATCACACAGATTCCTGGAGGATATGTTGCCAGCAAAATAGGGGGGAAACTGCTGCTAGGATTTGGGATCCTTGGCACTGCTGTCCTCACCCTGTTCACTCCTATTGCTGCAGATTTAGGAGTTGCACCACTCATTGTACTCAGAGCACTAGAAGGACTAGGAGAGGTAATTTTCTTTTCTCTCTTGTTTTACTTCTTACCCTATGTCTCCTCTTCTTCTTAAAGATTTCACTCTTTGGTATAAATATGAACCAAAAAATAACATTGGATGATAACAGGGATTTGTTTTTTACAGAAAGGACTAACTAGAAAATTACCTGAATAGATTTTGTTTGTGGTAAATGAGGTCTTGGGTAGGAGCACCCCAAAATTTGAACCTTTACTCAAAAACCAGAGAAAACGTTTTTCCAGAAGAGACTTCATAACTTGTACTTTAGGAGAGAAGAAAATAAACCATTATTAAATTGTTAAGATAGGCTGGGCACGGTGGCTCACACCTGTAATTCTAGCACTTTGAGAGGCTGAGGTGGGCAGATCACTTGAGGCCAGGAGTTAGAGGCCAGCCTGGCCAACATGGCAAAACCCCATCTCTACTAAAAGTACAAAAATTAGCCAGGTGTGGCAGCACACACCTGTGATCCCAGCTGCTTGGGAGGCTGAGGTTGGAGAATCGCTTGAACCCAGGAGGCGGAGGTTGTAGTGAGCCAAGATCACGCCACTGCACTCCAGCCTGGGTGACAGCAAGTCTCCATCTCAAAAGAAAAAAAGATGGTTAAGATTGGCCATCCTTACCTCTTGTACTTTTGTCACAGTTTAACTCTGCTCTATCATTGATGCCCAGATCTGAAACACATTTTACACATTAGACTGTTAAGTTGCATTGAATTTCTTCTTTATCACTTGTTCTTTTATTTTTTCTGGTCTTGTAACTTAGGGACAAATATTTTATGATTTTATGTAACTATCTCAATTTAGTTCTATGATTCTGCTGTTTTTAGAAGTATTATTAATTTTTGCCTCTATTTCCCTCCCCTTAAGAATTTTATCATTTTTTAAAATTTTGATTCTTGTCTTTCTTTTCCTTCCCACTTTTCTTTTGATTTCATCATGTGTGCCTCCATACTTAAATGATTTTCACTTTTCCTTTATAACTTTGAACTTGTACTTGTGAAAGGCAAAGGTGTATTTTGTTCTCTTGCATTTCTTTAATTCAAGCAAGGTAGTGGCCACTGGGTTTGGTGTAGAGCATGAAGATTATTTTAAGTAGCAGCATATCATGCTGTTGGAATGAACACTGGACTAGAATCTGAATTGTATCTAACAAGGAAACTCCATTGTATCTAACAAGGAAACTTTAGGTAAGCTCTAATCTCTAGACCTCAGTTCCATCATTTTTTAAATTGGGACTCAAATACCTTCCCTGTTTTCAGCCACAGGATAAAAAATTCATATGTGATAAGGATTGCTAGAATACTTTGGATGTTACAAGGTACTATTTGAAGATTTTTCATTCATCTGAATGTTTTTGTTCTTATCAGTAGAGGTCTATTAAGTAAACCCTTCCTGATCACAAAATTAAAATGACTCCTCTATTACCAGGTTCCTCTTCTTCCTGACAAAGTAAAATATACTTAAATCTAGCATATTTTCTCTTATCCTAGTACTGAATCTCCTTGCTGGATGTATCCCCATATTTTACTTCCTGTCTGTTTATGCCACTAATTTAACATTTTATCATGTTGATCATATTACTACTGTTATCTCAGGTGACATTTTATTTCTTTTCTTTTTTTTTTTTTTTTGAGACAGTCTCGTTCTGTCGCCAGGCGGTAGTGCAGTGGTGCGATCTCATCTCACTGCAACCTCCATCTCCTGGGTTCAAACGATTCTCCTGCCTCAGCTGGGATCTCAATAGCTGGGATTACACTTGCCACCATGCCTGGCTAATTTTTGTATTTTTAGTAGAGACAGGGTTTCACCATGTTGGCCAGTCTCATCTCAACCTCCTGACCTCAAGTGATCCACCTGCCTTGGCCTCCCAAAGTGCTGGAATTACAGGCATGAGCCATCATTCCCAGCCAATGTTTAATTTAAGAAGTTGTGTTTATATTCAGGTTCTCTCGTCCTTCTTCATCCTTCCAATATGTATCACAGGTATATTTCCTCATTTATAAAGGACACTTAGATTACCATCTCTCATTCCTACCACCTAATTCATGATAAATATACCTACATTGTCCCTAGGTTTTATAATAAAGTTTTCTACAACATAATATCTGTGGGCATTTCCAAACATCTTCAGTTTTCTTCTAGAATGACTCATCCTGTGAATACTCCATGATACAGATTTTTACTGATTAGCAATGTACCTAAATCATCTTTGCCTTCCATTGGTATTACTTTTTCTTTTAATTCCTTTGTTTTGTTTTTGAAAGAGTCACCAGGAAGTACAAAGTATTAAAATATTTATTATTCTCTCCACTAAAAATGGCGCTACCATTTATCTTTACAACAATTATGCAAGATTGGGAGTATTGTCTCTGTTTTACAGATAAAGAAATTGAAGTTCAAGGAGGTTAACTGATCTTCCTGAAGTGACACAGAGAGTGTCCAAGGAGAGCTGTTCTCTCCCACTCTGCTGTGCTATCTCCTCATTTACCCAACCTCCACAAACCTCCTGCTTCTACATCCCATTACCTCTCTGTATCAGTAATTGTCATTTACTAGGCTTGTTATCACAGTAAAAAAAGAAAAATGGCTGTAAACATGCCTATTGATTGTCAACTCGAATTTTTTTTCAGTATCCCAAAGTATTAACTCAGTGTTTTTCAAAGTTATAAGTTAGTAATATTCCCTTTTCATTCAGGTGATCAATAAAGTGAACGAGAAAAATTAACCTTGAGCATGATCCCTTTATGTCCTCACTCAGTACAGTTCTTTTAGATTTATTATAACCTTTTTCTTGTTATCTTCAAACCAGTTCCAAAATCCATGAATCTTTGGGAATTTTTACTTTTTTTTTTAAGAGATGGGGTCTCACTATGTTGCCCAGGCTGATCTCGAACTCCTGGGCTCAAGCAATCCTCCTCCCTTGGCCTTCCAAAATACTGGGATTATAGGCTTGAGCCACCATACCCAGCCCTCAAATTTTGAAAGTACTTAATTATAAGGTATTTTCACTTAACACTGTAAAAATGTCTCACTTCATGGAACCTGATTCAGATTTGATTCTTATCCAGATAATGCTTTTGCAGCAAAATACTTAACTTACTTTAAAACATTAACAAAACTACCTTGTATTTCATCAGAAATATCATGTTCCCTTCTCTCAGGGTGTCACATTTCCAGCCATGCATGCCATGTGGTCTTCTTGGGCTCCCCCTCTTGAAAGAAGCAAGCTTCTTAGCATTTCATATGCAGGTGAGATAACTATTATCGAATTTTGCTGTAATATGTTATGTATATATCACCCTTGGGGAAAAAGTACCTGCATACCAGAATCGTGCAATGTTGGATTGGATGCCCCTCTGGGGAGAAACTTAAGTTTCAGTAGTATAACTTTATTACCAATTTTTCTCTTTGGCTCAACAGCTTGTAGTAATGTGGCTTAATTGACTATCATTTTCCCCATCTACCATCATTTATTTCAAAGTGTGTTGCCTTTTCAGATATTGGTATAGAGCTGCTATTTTTTTTGTTTGTTTGTTTACTTTTTTTGTTTTTTTTAATTTATTTTTGTTTGTTTGGAGATGCTATTTTAAAAAAAAAAAAAAAGGCCAGAAGCTAGAAAATGGAATGTTTTTGTCCTTAAACTGTGATTTCTCTTTTGATTATCTAATGAATGTATCATGATTCTCAACCCCTCTCTTCATGCATCTTTTCTCGATGCATCTTTATTTGCCATCATTTTGATCTACAGGTGAGAGAACATGAGATTTATATATGTGAATTATAATTTTACCAGATTGCATAAGAAATTCTAGCCTTTCTTTCATTGACTGAAATTTTTCCACCTGACTGCTTTTTAAAAACAGTAGTTAAGAAAAGCCCTCTTTGTGGTACTTTTAAGCTAAAATCTGAAGGATAAGATCAAACAAGTCAGGCAGGGAGAAGAGCACTTCAGCCAGTCAGAACCGCATGTATGAGGGCTCTCAGGCAAGAAATAACATAAGGGTTCAAAGAAATGGAAAACTACTGTGGGTGGCTAGAACTCAGTGAGTAAGGAGGATAATGGCATAAAATGAGATTAGAGAAAGAGACAAGAGCTGGGTTATATGAGGTCTTACAGGATACAGGAAATAATGTAGTTTTTTTTTTTAAGAGGCATGATTCAGTTACATTTTAAGAAAATTATTCTTGCAACTATGTGGAGATTGACATGAGAAATCTTTTGATAGATTCAAGAACAGGTACTGTCTAAGGTTCCCCTTTATCTATTGAATAAATCCCAAACTCCTTGAATGAGGAGCAAGGTTCTTTACAGTCTTCACTACTTTGTTGCAGCTAGCCTTATATCTCTGGCACATAGTGCCTAGCATGGAGTAGGTACTCAGTAACTGTTTGACTGTTCAACCTATTTTTCCAGCCTTATCTATTTTTCTTTTCCTTTCCTTTACCCAAATGACGTTCCCAAGCCTACTGTCTGCTTTCCTACTTCCATTCCTTTGCTTGTCCTGTTACACTAACTCTGTATCTTTTTTCTAATCTTGTTTCTATGGGATCAAATTATAGCCTTTTTTTGTTTGCGTTTGTTTTTGTTTTTGAGACAGGGTCTCACTCCAGGCTGGAGTGCAGTGGCACAATCACAGCTCACTGGAGCCTCGACATCCCAGGCTCAAGTGATCCTCAGCCTCCCAAGTAGCTAAGTAGCTAAGTAGCTGGTACCACAGGCATGTGCCACCACCACACCTGGATAATTTTTGTATTTTTAGTAGAGGTAGGAGTTTGCCATATTGCCCAGGCTGGTCTCAAACTCCTAGACTCAAGTGATCCACCCACCTCAGTCTCCCAGAGTGCAGGGAATACAGCCATGAGCCACTGTGCCCAGCCTGTTACCCATCCTCTGTAAGCAGTAGACTTGTCTGTCCTATTTTTGTTTCTCTCTCTCCAAAGTTTATAAAGTCTTATGTGTTGTTCTAGGAGCACAGCTTGGGACAGTAATTTCTCTTCCTCTTTCTGGAATAATTTGCTACTATATGAATTGGACTTACGTCTTCTACTTTTTCGGTAAGTTTAAAATTTTAACTAAATTATAACGTAACAAATTCAAAATGTAAATAGTAGCCTAATAATTTGTTAAAAATATACATTCCAAATCACCAAACCTCAAAGTTCTAAAACACTTACTGATAACCTGTTTTTCAAGTTAATATTGTTAACTCGACCTATCTAAGTTATGACCTGATGTTAGTTTTGGAATATTTCTCAGTAGAATTTCTAACAACTGTTGATCCTGGACACACATTTGCTATCAAAAAAATCACTATCTTGGATATTTTCAATTTCTTCTCAAGCAAAGTAGGATGTTCTCACTTGGTAGTTTTAATGTTTTTTTTTTTCTTTTTATCTAGTCCCAAGGCATTTTATTTCTCAATTTCATTGGCAGCATGATACACATTTTTAATAAATTAACTTTTCACATGGATGTGTCATGCAAGAAGTATATCTGCAATCAAAATTTAAAAATCAACTTACAAAAACAGACACCTTTGGAAATATGTAGATTGTGGAAATGTATCTTCAAAAAGGTTTGTCTGGTAGACCCTGATGGGCAAAGTCATGTAGTTAAAAGTTGTTTTCTTCTGACCGGGTATGGTGGCTCATGCCTGTAATCCCAGCACTTTGGGAGGCCGAGGCAGGTTGATCACAAGATCAGGAGTTCAAGACCAACCTGGCCAACATGGTGAAACCCCATCTCTACTAAAAATACAAAAATTAGCCAGGTACAGTGGCACATGCTGTAGTCCCAGCTACTCAGGAGGCTGAGACAGTAGAGTTGCTTGAACCCAGCAGGAGTACGTTGTAGTGAGCCAAGATAGAGCCACTGCACTCCAGCCTGGGCAACAGAGTAAGACTCTGTCTCAAAAAAAAAATAATTTCTTCAAAATGTGTAAACGATAACACAGTTATAGCAATTATCCCATTAAAGAATTGAGAGAAACTTGAATCCAAACTGAAGTTAGTTTTACATCGATTTTATAGTTACAGAATGTTTTCAAGACATGTAAAAACTACTGTTGGTACATTCTAATTTTGTGTTTTTGTTTTGTCTTTTGTTACATTCTAACTTTATCTAACGATTATTTTTTGATTTTAAGGTGCTGTTGGAATATTTTGGTTTCTTTTGTGGATCTGGTTAGTTAGTGACACACCAGAAACACACAAGAGAATTTCCCGTTATGAAAAGGAATACATTCTTTCATCATTAAGAAATCAGGTATGGACTTTGACACATTTTAAAAACAATACCAGAATGTTTTTTGCTTCAGAATTAAGATACCAATTTTTAAAAATTGATATTTCTATTGTGCATGCCCTAGACAAAGTAGAAGAGGCAAATGAAATAAATATCCAGAGTACTGTCTGGCTGGGTGCAGTGGCTCACACCTGTAATCCCAGTACTTTCAGGAGGCCTAGGTGGGAGGATCACTGAGGCCAGCAGACTAGCCACCTCAACATAGTGAGACCCTGTCTCTACACAACATTTAAAATATTTAAAAATTTTTTTAAATAAATATGAACAAAGTATTGTTTGAAGAATGCAGTTCTTTCATTTTTTATAGAAAGTATAGTTTTATAAGCTATAAAAAATACTTTTTGAGTCATTTTAAACCTTTTAGAGTAGTGGTTATCAAATGAGTCTTGTTTATTTTTACCACTTGATTAGTAGAAAATAAAATGTGTTATTCATGAAAGGATTCTCATTCTGATCATTAGTTGTTAAAAAACCAACTAGTGTGTTTATACAGTTGTGTATCCCAAATCTAAAAATTCTAAATCCAAAATACTCTGAAATACAAAAGTTTTTGAGAACCCGCATGATGCTCAAAGGAAATGCTCATCGGAGCATTTCAGATTTTTTAGATTTTAAGATTTAGGATGCTTGGCCAAGCATGTTGGCTCACACCTGTAATCCTAGCACTTTGGGAGGCCAAGGCGGGCGGTTCGCCTGAGGTCAGGAGTTTGAGACCAGCCCGGCCAACACAACAAAACCCCATCTCTACTAAAAAATACAAAAATTAACCAGGCATGGTGGTGCACACCTGTAGTCCCAGCTACTCAGGAGCCTGAGGCAGAAGAATTGCTTGAACCCAGGAGGTGGAGGTTGCAGTGAGCCAAGATCCAATCACTGCACTCCAGCCTGGGTGACAGAGTGAGACTCTGTCTCAAAAAAAAAGAAAAAGATTTCAGATGCTTATAGGAGTGAACCACCACTCCCAGCCCAAGATTGATATTTTAAATATTTATATGTAGTATAATCAGGCAGTAATTAAAAACTTAATATGGGCTGGGCATGGTGGCTTACACCTGTAATCTGAGCACTTTGAGAAGATAAGGCAGGCAGATTTCTTGAGCCCTGGAGTTCAAGACCAGCCTGGACAACATAGTGAAACCCCCAACTCTAAAAAGAAGAAAAAATTTACTCTTTAACATTTCTTTTTAAGTTTTTTACTTTGCTATAAATGTCTCTACAGCAGCTGAACTTTAAGAAATATGACCTGTCACCAGGTACGGTGGCTCACACCTGTAATCCAGCACTTTGGGAGGCTGAGGTGGGCGGATTATGAGGTCAGGAGTTTGAGACCAGCCTGGCCAACATAGTGAAACTCCATCTCTACTAAAAATACACAAATTAGCCAGGCATCATGGCACACACCTGTAGTCCCAGCTACTTGGGAGGCTGAGGCAGGAGAATCACTTGAACCCAGAAGGTGGAGGTTATGGTAAGCTAAGATCGCATCACTGCACTCCAGCCTGGGCAACAGAGCAATACTCCGTCTCAAAAAAAAAAAAAAAAAGGAAGAAATATGACCTGTCATGATCTTTGCCAAAGATTGGCAAAAACTTAGAAACAGAAGAAATAAGCACTGTAATAATGTTTTAACCAGGTGGAGAGCTCATATCCAAGGTTACTTGGGTCTGAGTATTCCCAGCAAAAAAAAAAAAAAAAATTTTAATACAAATAGTAAGTTTTAGCTGGGTGTGGAGGCACATGTGTAGTTTCAGCTCCTCAAGAGGCTGAGGCAAGGGGACTGCTTGAGTCCAGGAGGTCAAGGCTGCAGTGAACCATGATCAGCTATTGCATTCCAACCTGGGCAACAGAGCAAGACCGTGTCACAAAAAAAAAGTTACTTTGAAAGTTTAGTGTCCTACATGATGTTAAGTGAGTTACCCACTTTTTCCTCTTAAGGAACAGGTTGAATTTAATGCATTATAAACAGATGTTGCCATGTAAAACCTGATGTTTTGTATTTTCTTAACACTGATGGGTAACAGCTTGCTTCTTCCAATATTTCATTTTTATCATTATCTTCCAGAACTTATAAAACTTTTGAGTTTGTTTAAATTTTTTAAAAAGCTTTCCCGGCCAGGCACGGTGGCTAAGGCCTATAATCCCAGCACTTTGGGAGGCTGAGGTGGGTGGATCACCTGAGGTTGGGAGTTCAAAACCAACCTAACCAACATGGAGAAACCCCATCTCTACTAAAAATACAAAATTAGCCAGGCGTGGTGGTGCATGCCTGTAATCCCAGCTACTCAAGAGGCTGAGGCAGGAGAATCGCTTGAACCCAGGAGACAGAGGTTGCAGTGAGCTAGATCAGGCCATTGCACTCCAGCCTGGTCAACAAAAGCAAAACTCCATCTCAAAAAAGAAAAAACCCTTTCCCTTGGTCAGCCACGGTGGCTTGCACCTGTAATCCCAACACTTTGGGAGGCCAAGATTGGAGGACTGCTTGAGTCCAGGAGTTGAGACCAGCCTGTGCAACATGATGAGACCTGATCTCTATAAAAAATTTTAAAATCAGCCGGGCATGAAGTTATGCACCTATAGTCTTAGCTACTCAAGACGCTGAGGCAGGAAGATTGCGTGAGCTTGGGAGGCAAGACTATAGTAAGCTGTGTTTGTGCCACTGCACTCCAGCTTGGGAAACAGAGCGAGAACCTGTAAAGTGGTCTTATTTTTGTCTTGCTCCAGCATGCTCATAGAGTGGCCTGGTTTTGGTTCAACAGGAGAACCCCAGGGCCTAGATGTTAGAACCAGGACAATTTAGCTTACAGCAGCCTGGGACTGCTTCTTTCTTTTTCTTTTCTTTTCTTTTTTTTTTTTTTTCTGAGACAGTATTTTGCTCTTTTTGCCCAGGCTGGAGTGCAATGGTGCAATCTCAGCTCACTGCAATCTCTGCCTTCCGGGTTCAAGTGATTCTCCTGCCTCAGCCTCCCGAGTAGCTAGGATCACAGGCACGTGCCACCAAACACAGCTAATTTTGTATTTTTAATAGAAATGGGGTTTTACCATGTTGGCCAGGCTGATGTCAAACTCCTGACCTCAGGTGATCCACCTGGCTCAGCCTCTCAAAGTGTGGGAATTACAGGCTCAAACCCCCACGCCAAGCCTGATTGCTGTTTTTCTTTCTCACTTTGCTGAGAGAAAGAGTGGTATCTTCCAGAGAGAAAGTGACACCTTCCAGGAAGTGCGGCAGTTGGATGTTGCTCTCATGGATAAGGCAAAGGCAAAAAATAACAGGAAGAGGAAGCAGGTGTAAGTCAGGTCATGGAGGATCCCCTGTGCCTCACTAAGGAGCTTAGCCTTTATCCTTTAGGCACTGGGATGCCATGTAGTATTTGTAAGCTTGAAGTGACAGAATCAGGTTTGCATCATAGATAGCTTATGCTGGCAGTAATGTCAAAGGAGATCTGAGCTGGACAAGCAAGAGTTGCCGTTAGAATGTTTTCTCAGTTATTTAAGAAAAAGTCAGTACTAATAGGCAGAAATGTGATTTCATTCTTACAATAAGTGGATTTTACAAGTATGACAGCGTATATACTTCTAATTCTGATTCTGAAATTTCTACAAAAAAAGAAATAGGCTGGGTCCAGTGGCTCACACCTATAATCTCAGCACTTTGGGAGGCAAAGGCAGGAGGATCGCCTGAGGTCAGGAGCTTGAGACCAGTTTGGCCAACATGATGAAACCCCTTCTCTACTAAAAATACAAAAATTAGCTAGGGGTGTTGTGCATGCCTATAGTCCCAGCTACTGGGGAGACTGAGGCAAGATAATCGCTTGAACCCAAGGGACAGAGGCTGTGATGAGCCGAGATCATGATACTGCACTCCATCCTGGGTGACAGAGCAAGACTCCATCTCAAAAAAAAAAAAAAAGGGGAGAGAGAGAAGGCCGGGCATAGTGGCTCATGCCTGTAATCCCAGCACTTCTGGAGGCCGAGGCAGGCAGATCACCTGAGGTCAGGAGTTCAAGAGCAGTCTGGCCAACTTGGTGAAACCCTGTCTCTACTAAAAATATAAAAATTAGTCAGGCATGGTGACAGGCACCTGTCAAACCAGCTACTCAGGAGGCTGAGGCAGGAGAATCGCTCGAACCCGAGAGGCGAAGATTGCAGTGAGCCGAGATACCACACCATTGCACTCCAGCCTGTGTGACAGCAATACTCTGTCTCAAAAAAAAAAAAAAAGAGAGAGAGAAACAAAAATCTTCATTGCACCCTGCAGTTAAATTCAGAAGGCCAGCTCATAACTAGTGAGTGCTTTAAGACCATCAACTACTCTATTTTGAAGATCTCTTTTTAATGAATTATGGAAAGATATCACCGCTTCACCCACTGAAATGTCCTTTCCTATATATCTGCTATTTTTTGTTGTTGTTGTTGTTGTTCTTTTCTTAATTCTGGGGATATCGTGGGGTTTTCTTGTTTGTTTGGTTCTGGGGTTTTGGGAGATTTGTTTGTTTGTAAGAAAAGGTCTGGCTCTGTTGCCTAGGCTGGAGTACAGTAGCGTAATCTCAGCTCACTGCAGCCTCCCTCCACCTCCCAGGCTCTAGCCATCCTCCCACCTCAGCCCACCAAGTAGCTGGGACCCCACAGATGTGTACCACAATGCCTGGCTAATTTTTATATTTTTTGTGGAGACGGTTTTGCCATGTTGCCTAGGCTGGTCTTGAACTTGTGAGCTCAAGTGATCCGCCTGCCTCAGCCTCCCGACGTGCTGGCATTACAGGAATGAGCCACCATGTCCAGCCTGAAGATAGCATGTTTTTTAACTGTTTTACTTCTCCTTTATGCCTTTTAGGAAGAGTATACAATTTTGCAGCATTGCAAAGCAAATCAAATGGGGACCTTGATTTGAATATTTGGTTGTCTAATTAAGATAGAAATTAAGAGCATTTATTACATGTAACTTTGCTAAATCAGTTTGCTGTTACTTGCATTTGATAAGAAATTTTTTTTTGTAAAATGGCATATTAGAAGATATTGAAGTATTTGTTGAGTGATCATACCCTCTCTATATTTCACACATTTCATGACAAATAATTTTTACAGTTTGTCCTTTTCTGTTTCAACTCATATGGAAAAAAAAAGTTGATTGAGCTATTATTAGAAATTTGACAATACATTTTGTATACAAGATTCAGGATCTCATTAATTTTTCCTTCACAAACATTATCATTTAAATCTCCAAAGTACATTTGCTTTCAAAATGTTAGCTGGGCAAATGATCTGAGCAATTTTAAAATTCCTTGCCTGTATGTATTTGGGAGGCTGAGAAGGGGATGGGGAGGACAGAGTCTCACTCTGTTCCCCAGGCTGGAGAGCACTATCTCAGCTCACTGCAACCTCCACTTCCCGGGCTCAAGCAATTCTTTTGCCTCAGCCTCCCCAGTAACTGGGATTACACGTACACACCACCATTCCCAGCTAATTTTTTTGTGTCTTTAGTAGAGCCAGGGTTTCACTGTGTTGGCCAAGCTGGTCTCCAACTCCTGGCCTCAAGTGATCCTCCTGCCTTGGCCTCCCAAAGTGTTGGGATTACAGGTGTGAGCCACCACACCCAGCCACACATATATATTTTCCTTTATCAGCAGTGGTATTTTAGAATATAGAGCTCTAATAAGAACTTTCAGAACCAGGTGGAGTAACTTTTCCCTGTAATCCCAGCACATTGCTAGGCCTAGGTGGAAGGATCACTTGAGCCCAGGACTTAGAGACCTGCCTGGGCAACACAGGGAGACCCCATTTCTAAAAAAGATTTTTAAATTACCTGGTATGGTGGTACATGCCTGTAGTCTCAGCTACTCCGGAGGCTGAGGTGAGAGGATCACTAGAGACCTGGAAGTTGAGGCTGTGGTAGCCGTGATCGTGCCACTGCACTGCAGCCTGGGCAACAGAGCAAAACCCTGTCTCAAAAAAAAAGCACCAGGCACGGTGGCTTACACCTGAAATCCCAGCACTTTGGGAGGTTGAAGCGGGCAGATTGCCTGAGGTTAGAATTTTGAGACCAGCCTGGCCAACATGGGGAAACCCCATCTCTACAAAAAATACAAATGTTGGCCAGGCACGGTGGCTCATGCCTATAATCCCAGCCACTTTGGGAGGCTGAGGCAGGTGAATCACCTGAGGTCAGGAGTCGGAGAGCAGCCTGACCAATATAGTGAAACCTCATCTTTTAAAAAATATATATATGTACAAATATTAGCTGGGCATGGTAGCAGTTGCCTGAACTCCCAGCTGCTCAGGAGGCTGAGGTAGGAGAATTGCTTGAACCCAGGAGGCAGAGGCTGCAGTGAGCCAAGATCACACCACTGCACTTCAGCCTACATGACAGAGCGAGACTCTATCTCAAAAAAAAAAAAAAAATGCTTTCATAATTTTTTTATTTTTTGCCAACAATTAGATGTGATGAAGCCATAGAGAGTATGTGTTTACATTGCTTGATTAGCGAGATAGTAGTGTGTTAGAAACAACAGCAAGAGAATAATTTATAGATCCAGAACATCAAAAAAAAGCTGTTTTGTACCTTGTTAAGTCCAGCCTTAACTTGTGTTGTCCAGTATGGTAGCCACTAGCCCCATGTGGCTATTATATTTTTAATTTAACTAATTTAATTAAATTTTTAAGTAATTTAATTAAAAATTTAGTTCTGGGCCAGGTGCGGTGGCTCACACCTGTAATCTCAGCATTTTGGGAGGCCAAGGAGGGCAGATCACTTGAAGTCAGGAGTTCAAGACCAGCCTGGATAACATGGTGAAACCCCATCTCTACGAAAATACAAAAATTAGCTGGGTATGATGGTGGGTACCTGTAGTCCCAGCTACTCAGGAGGCTGAGGCAGAATTGCTTGAACCCGGGAGACAGAGACTGTAGTGAGCCGAGACCAGGCCACTGCACTCCAGCCTGGGCAACAGAGCAAGACTCAGAAAAAATTCTTCAGTCACACTACCCATATGACCAGGGTTTTGTTTCATTTTGTTTTCTTTCCTCAACCTGTTAGAATGACAAGGATTTAATAACCACATGTAACTACTAGTTACCCTGTGGACAGTGTGTATATAGAACATTTCCATCATCGTGGAAAGTTCTGTTGGACAGCACCATCTTAAACTCTTGAAGGATTTTTTTTTTAATGTCTGCTAGATACTTGGATAGTTTCTCCTAGTAACATTTGAAAATTCATCTTTAACTTGAAAGCTTTTTATAAATGAACACTTTCCCACCTGAAATAAAATTTGTAATGTGGAAATACTGTAAGTTGATATTACCATTCATATTGGGAGAACAGAAAACTGTTGTGTTGTACCTAGGTTACAAATGAATACTAAGCTGTAAATCATATATTTCACATTCTTCTTCCTAAGCCTTTAACCCTCTGGCCTTGTATGCATTTGATAAGCAGCTGTTGACAGCCTGCCATGTGTCGGGCTTCTGTGTTAGACATACAGCTGATCTTGGTCGGGTGATTGTCCAAAAACATCAGATTATCAAAAATTCAATTGCTATTAACAGGTTGTAAAAACATACCAGTGTGTCTAAAATTAAATATTTCATATTACAGATTATATTTCTAAGAGGTAGGATACATTCTTCAGAATATATTCAGTTTTCAGACTTCAAATACATTTACACTTGTGTCTTTCAGCATGAAAGAATAATTTTCCTTCTTTTGTGGATTTCAAAGCCATATAAAAAGAGCTATGTTCCAAATTCCTTCAAACTCTAAAATCCTCTCTGTCCTGAGCTTTTCGGTTAAGAGGGATGAAGGCAGACTTTAAAATCTAATCTCTACAGCAGTGGGTCCCAAAGTTGCTGCACATTGAAATCACCCAGGGATCTTCAAAAACTAGGGATGCATACCTCCCACCCACCCACAAACTATTCAGTTGGTCTAGGGTGTGACCTTGGTCTCAGTGGTTTTAAGGCTCTGCTGGGTGATTCTTATATGCATCAAAGTTTGGGAACCCACTGCTCTACAGAATTACCAGTGAAGCCTTTTAAAACTTAGATTCCTTGGCCCTACTCAGAGTTTTTTGCTTTACTTGTTTTTGTTTTGTTTATTCAATAGGCCAAGAGTAGAACATAGGCCCTTATAATTTTAAAGTGTCAAAGATGATTCTGAGGATAGCTGGAGTTGAGAACCACTGCTGTAAAAGAATAAATGTTATCTCTCCTTCTCTTTCCCTCTGTCTGTATGTCTTTGATCATATTAAAAACCACAACTGGGTGCAATGGCTCACGCCTGTAATCCCAGCACTTTGGGAGGCCAAGGTGGGCAGATCACCGGAGGTCAGGAGTTCTCAATCAGCTTGGCCAACACAGTAAAACCCCATTTCTACTAAAAACATAAAAATCAGCCAGGTGTGGTGGCGGGCACCTGTAATCCCAGCTACTTGGGAGGCTGAGGCAGGAGAATTTCTTGAACCTGGGAGGCGGAGGTTGCAGTGAGCCAAGATCGTGCCACATCACTCCATCCTGGATGACAGAGCAAGACTCCATCTCATAAATTAATTAATTAATTAATTAATTTAAATGTTTTTAAATTAAAAAAAACACGAGCATATCTAGCAAGGTGTCAAGTAAAAAGTCCATAGAAAAAAGGCCAAAAGAAGGTTGGGCAATACTGGTTCTTCCTAATTTTTTTAATTTTTTAATTTTTCTTTTCTCTGGTTCTTCCTCTTTTCAAAATAACAGTAACTGTGAACCCTGAAGACAGAAACATAGATTGCTCTTGCTTTTGAGAAAAGCCATAGTCTTGGTGTAAAGGAAATATTTTAAAAAACCACAGTTTTGGTGTATAGGAAATGTAAATATCTGATGCCCTAGATCAGTGGTATCCAAGCTTTCTTGATCATGCAAGAATCAATAAATAGATGGGGGGCTCACAATCTGAATGTATGTATATTTATTCTCAAGTCATCTATATGTGCTATGATGCTTATGTATATCATAAAATATATACAGAAATAGACTTTTAAAGGATATATAGATGAAATAAACAGTATATACATAAAGTTTACATCTTAATAGAAAAAAACTTTGCTATAACTAAAAAATTACAAATAATTTGTTGTTTTTAATTTTTTGAGATGGAATCTCACTCTGTCACCCAGGCTGGAGTACAGTGGCAAGATCTTGGCTCACTGCAACTTCCATCTCCCAGGTTCATGCAATTCTCATCTCTCAGCCTCTCAAGTAGCTGGGATTACTGGTGCACATCACCACACCTGGATAATTCTTGTATTTTTAGTAGAAACAGGGTTTCACCATGTTGCCCAGGTTAGTCTTGAACTCCTGGCCTCAAGTGATCCTCCTTCCTTGGCCTCCCAAAGTGCTGGGATTACAGGCATGAGCCATTGCACCCAGCCATAATCTGTTAATATAATAATAATGTTTAATGGGAGCAATGTGTTCGACTATGTTATAGTTAATGATCTGTCATTATTTTGCTTGGTGAAGTAGCTGACAAAGGACTCATCAAGAAAAGTGGCAGCTTAGCCGGTCGCAGTGGCTCATGCCTGTAATCCCAGCATTTTGGGAGGCCAAGGCAGGCAGATCACGCAGTCAGGAAATAGAGACCATCCTAGCTAACACAGTGAAACCCCGTCTCTACTAAAAATACACAAATTAGCTGGGCAAAATGGCACATGCCTATAGTCCCAGATACTCGGGAGGATAAAGTAGGAGAATTGCTTTAACCTGGGAGGTGGAGGTTGCAATAAGCGGAGATCGCACCACTGCACTCCAACCTGGAAAAAAAAAAAAGAAGAAGAAAAGAAAAGAAAAGTGGTAGCTCTACTATGTCCTTAGTGTTTCTTCTGTTTAAATATTATTAAAATTCTCTTCTTCCATTAGACTATTGTCTAGTAGATCAGTCTCTTCTAATAACTGTTGCTCTGCAGGAATCTTTTGAAGACACTGTCAATTTTGTGAGGTTTGATTTAATTAAAACTAATAAAATCTACAAATGCAGTATATATATGTGTGCATATAATTATATATATATATAATTTTTTTCTTCTTTTTTTATCTTCACATGTCCTTGAATTATTATTATTATTTTTTTTTTTGAGACAGAGTCTCACTCTGTTGCCCAGGCTGGAGTGCAGTGACACAATCTCGGCTCACCAAAACCTTCGCTTCCTGGGTTCAAGCGATTCTCCTGCCTCAGCCTCCCTAGTAGCTGGGATTACAGGCATGTGCCATGACGCCCTGCTAATTTTTTTTTTGTATTTTTAGTAGAGACAGGGTTTCACCATGTTGGCCAGGGTGGTCTCAAACTCTTGACCTCAAGTAATCTGCCCACCTCAGCCTCCCAAAGTGCTGGGATTACAGGCGTGAGCCACCATCCCTGGCCCACAAATGCACTTTAAAAGGCACTTAAAATAAATGCACCTATGTTTGGGGCAGTGGCTCACACCTGCAATCCTAGTACTTTGGGAGGCAGAGGCGGGCAGATAACTTGAGGTCAGGAATTCGAAACCAGCCTGGCCAACATGGTAAAACCCCCTCTCTACTAAAATGCAAAAATTAGCCAGATGTGGTGGCATACCTGTAATCCCAGCTTCTTGGGAGGCTGAGGCAGGAGAATCTCTTGAATCCAGGAGGCAGAGGTTGCAGTGAGCTGAGATCGCACCACTGCTCTCAGCCTGGGCAACAGAGTGAGACTCCGTCTCAAAAAAAAAAAAATAGGCCAGGTACAGTGGCTCACACCTATAATCCAAATACTTTGGGAGGCCAAGGTGGGCAGATCACCTGAGGTCAGGAGTTCGAGACCAGCCTAAGCTAACATAGTGAAACCCTGTTTCTAATAAAAATACAAAAATTAGACAGGTATGGTGGTGCATGCCCATAGTCCCAGCTACTCAGGAGGCTAAGGCAGGAGAATACAGCTTGAACTCGGGAGGCAGAGGTTGCAGTGAGCTGAGATCATGCCACTGCACTCCAGCCTGGATGACAGAGCAAGACGGTGTCTCAACAAAATAATAATAATATAAAATAAATAAATATAGGCCAGGTGCAGTGGCTCACACCTGTAATCCCAGTACTTTGGGAAGCCAAGGCGGGCGGATCACGAGGTCAAGAGATCGAGACCAACCTGGCCAACATGGTGAAACCCCATCTCTACTAAAAATACAAAAAATTAGCTGGGCATGGTGGTGCACGCCTGTAGTCCCAAGGTCAAGAGATCGAGACCATCCTGGCCAACATGGTGAAACCCCATCTCTACTAAAAATACAAAAAATTAGCTGGCCATGGTGGTGCACGCCTGTAGTCTCAAGGTCAAGAGATCGAGACCATCCTGGCCAACATGGTGAAACCCCATCTCTACTAAAAATACAAAAAATTAGCTGGCCATGGTGGTGCACGCCTGTAGTCCCAGCTACTTGGGAGGCTGAGGTAGGAGAATTGCTTGAAACCAGGAGGTGGAGGTTGCAGTGAACCGAGGTCAGGCCACTGCACTCCAGCCTGGCGCCTGGTGACGGAGTGAGACTCTGTCTCAAATAAATAAATAAATAAATAAATAAACAAATATAAATAAATAAATGCACTTAAACTGTAATATGCTATAATACACGGAGGGCAAAAAAAACAAGTGAAGATGCCATTTTAACCCCTCTGAATTAGGGGACTCATACAATTTATAATCATCTGACATACTCCAGGACCAACATATTTATTAAATATTAATAGAGTGTAGTTTCTTATTTTTAGAATAAAAATGAGTAAAAATAGAAATATGTCTTTCCTCACCCCAGAAGATCATTTTGCATGCCCCCATGGTGCTTTTAGCCGGCTTTAAAGACCACTGCTCCATATGACTACAACAGAAAGCTTCTATTGCCTAGTTCTTATAAATCATTTCAATTGAATAAAGATTGGATAATTAAATATGAATTCTAACAGGACCTTCCTATCTCTTTCCTTTACCCTTATGTCAGCCTCTGAATTATTTGACTATGAAACTGTATTTTAGAAATCGAGAAATCAGGCTGGGTGCAGTGGCTCACACCTGTAATCCCAGCACTTTGGGAGGCTGAGGTGGGCAGATCACTGGAAGTCAGGAGTTCAAGACCAGCCTGACCACCATGGCAAAACCCCGTCTCTACTAAAAATACAAAAATTAGCTGGGCGTAGTGGCACATGCCTGTAATCCCAGCTGTTTAGAAGGCTGAGACAGGAGAATTACTTGAACCCAGGAGGCAGAGGTTGCAGTAAGCCAAGATTGTACCATTGCACTCCAGCCTGGGCAACAAGAGTGTAACTGTCTTAAAAAAAAAAAAAAAAAGAGAGAAATCAATGCTGCAGGTGACTTCTGACATTCATAAGCAATGTTTAGGGCTGACATTATAGCTCTACCATTACCTTTTTACTTTATCATGCATTTTGCTATTTAATATTTCCAAGGAGTTGATTTAAAAATTTAGAGTTTACTAATTAAGGTAATATTCTGTATGAATTCTGGATAGAGTTTTAGCTGATATGGTACAGCTCTAAGCATTAACATAGGTGTAGCTTATCCTAATTATTCCTGTTTTTTTCAGCTTTCTTCACAGAAGTCAGTGCCGTGGGTACCCATTTTAAAATCGCTGCCACTCTGGGCTATTGTAGTTGCACACTTTTCATACAACTGGACTTTTTATACTTTATTGACATTATTGCCTACTTATATGAAGGAGATCCTAAGGTTTAATGTTCAAGAGGTAAGAAAAAATAATCATCTGCTTCTTAGAATTTTTTTCTTTTTTATATATATTTTTTTCTTATATATAATTTTAAGACCATACACAGAATTGGTTTTCATCTATATAAAATTCAGTTATTTTTGCATCCTCCATTTTACTCTGCTGTCCTAAATTTTAGAGATGTCTCCTTTTGGCCTCCACAGTTGTTACTTCTTTTCTCAGTGTGTGCTAACTCTTGATTAAGGTATCTTTTGCCAGTTATTCCCTTTAGCAATGAAGATCTTAATAGTCTCTAGTAATATGCCAGGATATCAGTTGATACCAAATTCAAATGGTACCAGTATTCACTTCTAAAAGGGGTGGATTCATTGTGAGCAGCCTTATTTTTCCCAGGTTCTTTGTTAACAGAGCCTGATTATAATCTACCACATTTCAACTATAAAGTGGAGCTGATTTTTAAAAAAGAAAATAAATAATATACTACCACAGTGATTAATTGCATTCAACTGCACATTACAAGGTTAATTTGGTAATTATCATTTGGGGTAAAACTGAGACCCACAGGAAGATTAAGAATAGCAAATCCCGGTGCTCACGCCTATAATCCCAGCACTTTGGGAGGCTGAGGCAGGTGGATCATGAGGTCAAGAGATCGAGACCATCCTGGTCAACATGGTGAAACCCCGTCTCTATTAAAAATACAAAAATTAGCTGGGCATGGTGGCGCACGCCTGTGGTCCCAACTACTCAGGAGGCTGAGGCAGGTGAAATGCTTGAACCCAGGAGGCGGAGGTTGCGGTGAGCCGAGATCATGCCATGGCACTCCAGCCTGGGTAACAAGAACGAAACTCCGTCTCAAAAAAAGAAAAAAAGAATAACAAATTCAGCTGGACACAGTGGCTCACATGTATAATCCCAGCACTTTCAGAGGCCAACGTGGGCAGATCACTTGAGGTCAGGAGTTCGAGGCCAGCCTGGCCAAACATGGTGAAATGCCGTCTCTACTAAAAATATAAAAATTAGCCTGGCATGGTGGCAGGTGCTTGTAGTCCTCAATACTCAGGAGGCTGAGGCCGGTGAATCACTAGAACCCAGGAGGCAGAGGTTGTAGTGAGCCAACACTGTGCCACTGCACTCCAGCCTGGGCAACACAGTGAGACTGTCAAAAAAAAAAAGAATGATTCGTTAAGCTGTATGTTTGACTTAACGTGGTTTTCTGCATCTGCATTTTATTTTATAGTAAAAAAATTTTAAAATAAATAAGTGAGAATGGAAGACGAAAATGTTTAGTAGGGAGAATCCATAGATTAATAGGAAGGCTTGTCTTCTCCCACAACTGAAATCCCAAAGAAACAGTCAAGATTACCCGAAGCAGACAGGACTAGGGCAAGCCTTATTTCCTCTGAGACAGACTCTTAGGGACTGCCTTGGACGAATCCAATAATCCTTCTGAAAACCAGACTTATTTACTGTAATTATATAAAAAATTAACAACATATTGCTATGCATTTCCTTTGTTTTCAAGTGGTGGTTGTTGGCTGTGATGAATGTGTATGTTTTGTTTTTTCCTCCTATATCTTCTTATTCCTTCCAGAATGGGCTTTTATCTTCATTGCCTTATTTAGGCTCTTGGTTATGTATGATCCTGTCTGGTCAAGCTGCTGACAATTTAAGGGCAAAATGGAATTTTTCAACTTTATGTGTTCGCAGAATTTTTAGCCTTATAGGTAAGTGAAGCAAATCAGGTTTGGTTTTAGTTTACAGTTATTTACCATATTTATAGCTATTGGAGATAGGAAAACAAGGTGTGTTTCCCACTTTTAGACACAAGTTAACACAATACTCACTTTTACACACAGTTAACACAATACTCAACACAGAACACTTCACTCTGATCACCAAAATGTTTGTGGGGATTTCTCCCCAGACAGTCAGTCTGCAGCGCACGCCAGCTGGGTGTCCTATCATTCAATTCTGACGCTGTCCAGCTGGCAGTAGCATCAGATCCTACAGGTTGAGGGCTCAGTTCCACAAGACCACCCCCGTACTTCGGATGCCAACACAAGTCCCAGCTTGTGACGCCTGTTTCTGACTGACCAGCTATAATCAGGGTTCCCATGACTCTCTCATCAGGTTCAATTAATCTGCTAGAGCATCTCACAGAACTCAGAGAAACACTTTATTTATGTTTACCTGCTTATTATAAAGGGTATTACAAAAGATATAGACGAACAGCCAGATGGAAAAGCTGCATAGGGCAGCATATGTGGGACCAAATAGGGAGTTTTCATGCCCTCTCCTGGAACACCACCTCCAGGAACCCCCACGTCAAAAGTTCATCCCAACTCTGTCCTTTTTAGTTTTTATGGAGACTTCATTAAGTGGCCAAGATTGATTAAATCATTGGCCATTGGTGACTGACTCACCCTTCAGCCCCTCTCCTCTCTCTGGAGGTTGGGGGTGGTGCCAAAAGTCCCAGACCTCTAATCCAGCCACCATCCTGCAGCTGTATGGGGACCCCCAGCCACCAGTTGTCTCATTAGCATACAAAAGATACTGTTACCACTCCAGAGATTCCAAAAGTTTTAGGAGCTGCGTGCCAAAAACCAGGGCAGAGACCAAATGTATGTTTATTTTTTTAAAAAAATCTTTTAATAGAAATGAGGTCTTGCTATGTTGCCCAATCTGGTCTTGAATTCCTGGCCTCAAATGATCTTCCTGCCTCAGCATCTCAAAATGTTGGGATTACAGACATGAGCCACCGCATGGGCCATATTTCTTTCTTTCTTTTTTTTGAGACAGGGGCTCGCTCTTAGCCCAGGCTGGAAATCTTGGCTCAATGCAGCCTCAGCCTTCTCAGCTTCAGGTGATCCTCCCACCTCAGCCTCCTGAGTAGCTAGGACTGCAGGCATGTACCACCATGCCCAGCTAATTTTTGTATTTGTATTAAAGTCAGGGTTTCACCACGTTGTCCAGGCTGGTCTTTAACTCCTGAACTCAAGTGATCTGCCTGCCTTGGCCTCCCAAACTGCTGGGAATACAGGTGTGAGCCACCACACCCAGCCCCAGCCATTTTTTTTTTTTAACAGGACAGGGTCTCACTTTATTGCCCACATTGGCCTTGAACTCCTGACCTCAAGCAATTCTGCTGCTTCAGCCTCCAAAAGTGCTAGGATTACAGGTGTGAGCCACCACACCCAGCCCCAGCCATTTTTTTTTTTAATGGGAAAGGGTCTCACTTTATTGCCCACATTGGCCTTGAACTCCTGACCTCAAGCAATTCTGCTGTTTCAGCCTTCCAAAGTGCTAGGATTACAGGTGTGAGCCACCAACCCAGCTCCCCACCATATTTTTTTAATCACAATATCACAACAGTTTAAGACAAAATAAAAATGTTATTAGTCATTTATTTTGTTCATATAACAAAACCCTATGATACATTTAAGTGCATTTCTTCACATATGTTTCTTTTTGAATCATACATTTTGAGGTTTAAGATTCATAATATTCACCAGGCGCAGTGGCTCACACATGTAATTTTAGAACTTTGGGAGGCCAAGGTGGGCAGATCACAAGGTCAGGAGTTTGAGACCAGCCTAACCAACATGATGAAACCCCATCTTTACTAAAAATGCAAAAATTAGCCTGGCATGGTGGCAAGTGCCATCGTAGCTCACTGTAAGCTTGAACTTCTGGGCTTAAGCGATCCTCCCACCTTAGCCTCCTGAGCAACCAGGACTACAGGTGTGCACCACCATGCCTGGCGAATTTTGTTTTTAATATTTCATAGAGACAGGGTCTTGCTGTGTTGCCCAGGATGGCCTCAAACTCCTGGCCTCAAGTGATTCTCCCACCTCGGCCTCCCAAAGTGCTGAGATCACCTAGCCAAGATGGAGTATTTCTCTAATCTCATCCAACAGAGTTTATTATTTAGTTTATATTCTTTGGTTATATGTATTTTAAATCACATTCTGTGTCAGCTATTGCTTCTCTCTAGAAACATATTTTTAAGTTGTTCTCATCTTCCCTAACACCATGGAATTTTAGCTGAGTTTTAGTCACATGTAAATTTAATAACATTGCATAATAAGATTTTCCTTTTATAGTATATTAGTTGTGTTATACCCATGTTTTCCAGCAGGTTTTTTTTTTCCATGAAATTTGTTAGTCTTCTAGGCAGTATACTGTTTCTACAGTAGGTGGCAGCAATTTCAGATTTCAGATTTATACCATATTAAGGGAGAGCAAATATTAATGCTGGGGCTTTTTTCCCTTTTAAAACTTTTCGACTCCAGGAATGATTGGACCTGCCGTATTCTTGGTAGCTGCTGGCTTCATTGGCTGTGATTATTCTTTAGCCGTTGCTTTCCTAACTATATCAACAACACTGGGAGGCTTTTGCTCTTCTGGATTTAGCATCAACCATCTGGATATTGCTCCTTCGTGAGTACTAATATAAAGATTTGCTGTGATTTACTTTAAATTATTATTTTAAAAAATTATAAGTAGCGTAAAATTGGTTCAGCAGCCATCCAGCCAGAAGAAGGTGGTAAGCCACCCACTCCATTTAATGAATCTGAAAAGTAGCGCTAGGCACAGTGGCTCACGCCTATAATCCCAGCACTTTGGGAGGCTGAGGCGAGCGGATCACCTGAGGTCAGGAGTTCGAAACCAGCCTGACCAATATGGTGAAACCCTGTCTTTAAAAAGAAAGAAAGAAAGAAAGAAAAGTAGCTTAAGATTCATCAGGTTCCTGAAGTCTTGTCAGAATCTCTGGAATCTGATGAGGGCCTCCCACCCTGCTCTCTTGAACTGTCAATGAAAGAAAATTGGATCATCAGATAAAAATTAGAGCTACTGGTGCAATGGCTCACACCGGTAATCCCAGCACTTTGGGAGACTAAGGAGGGCGGATCACCTGAGGTCAGGAGTTCAAGACCAGCCTGGCCAACATGATGAAACCCTTTCTCTGCTAAAAATACAAAATTAGCCAGGCGGGGTGGCAGGCGACTGTAATCCCAGCTACTAGGGAGGATGAGACAGGAGAATCACTTGAACTTGGGAGGTGGAGGTTACAGTGAGCCATCGCACTCCAGCCTGGGCAACAAGAGTGAAAGTCCATCTCAAAAAAAAAAAAATTAGAGCTATTGTCAAGAGATGAAAATAAGTACTGAAGAAAAAAAATCAAAAAACAAATATCCATGATATCTACCTTATAAGATCATTGTGAGGATTAAACAGAGCACACACACAACCCTTTGCTCATAATGCAATAAATGTATTTGCATATAATGCAGCAAATGTAATTATTATTTTCTGGCTAACTTTGAGTAAGGTGTGGTGACCAGGGTCACAGATCAATCCAAGTAAAATATTAAAGTGATGATTGGTGTGCTTTCAGAAAAGAAAATGCTGATGACCAAAGAGCCACCACTGGGTCACTAGAGCCAAAATGACAAAACAGTCTAATTTCTCAACATCATTTTTAGCCTGATACAATAAAGAAAATATAGATTTGATATGTCAGGACTTCAGCCAGGTCTCCTATGATAGATACCCTTTGGACAAGGTAGAGAAACATGAATTGGATGTACAATTAGATAAATTTATCACTACTAAAGTTCAGTGTAATAGCATGCTGATTAATGGATCTAGTCATTTGAGAAACACTGTGCCAGGCACTGTACCAGATGTTGAAGACACAAACATGAAAGTAAAATGATTCCTGCGTGCATCTGTGTAAGCATAAGCTGGCCTGAAGGATGATGGGTCATGTCATAAAGTATATGCTGGACAGGCAGTAGGTGGGATCCTGTGCCTCAGCTTCAAGCATCAGGTGGGTGGTTGAACTCTACATTTTAAAGACCCAGGTCCAACCCTGAAATGTTATGAGTCTCATAAGTCAAAAAAGACATTTATCTAGATATCATATGAAGCTAAACAGTTTTAGCAACATAAATGATACCAGCAAATAGTTGTAGCAGTTAGGAGGATGGTAAGCAAGTGCCTTTATGCCTCAGGTAATGAGGGCGGCTGTACTCGCTCTCTGAGACACAACTATTCAAATGTAAGTAGGTCGGGCACAGGAGATGGCAGTAAGCAGAGAGCACTACTGCACTCCAGCCTGGGCTACAGAGCAAGACTCAGTCTCAAAAAAGAAAAGAAAAGAAGTTAATCTGATCAAAGTCAAAAAAATTTTTTTAATGATTTTTTTAAGATGAAGTTTCACTCTTGTTGCCCAGGCTAGAGTCCAGTGGTACAATCTCAGCTCACTGCAACCTCTGCCTCCCAGGTTCAAGCAATTCTCCTGCCTCAGCCTCCCCAGTAGCTGGGATTACAGGCATTAGCCACCACGCCTGGATTTTGCATTTTTAGTAGAGACAGGTTTTCTCCATGTTGGTCAGGCTGGTCTCAAACTCGTGACCTCAGGTGATCTCGGCCTCCCAAAGTGCTGGGATTACAAGGGTGAGCCACCACATCCAGCCCAAAGTCAAAATTATTAATCTCCGTGTGTGTGTGTGTGTGTGTGTGTGTGTGTGTGTGTGTATTTTTTTAAACCTTGCAGCTCTAGCTCAAAGGATAATTCCCTTATATTTTGATTCAGCCCTTCAGATCAGCTTTTTAGTTTTTCTTTTCCAACTGGAATTTCTTGGTTCAAAGCACACCAGTTTTTTCTAGTTCCCAGAGTCTTGGCTACCTATCTTGGGGGTTACATATCTTATGTTTTTCTTAGTTGCTTTTTGTCGTGGTAACAACTAAGTGCCCATTCAGTGTAACACTCTACTAGTTAGAACAGGAGCACTTGAGGACCATAAACAAGCATTCAACACCAGGGCTTGTGGTGAAAAATCAAGCATGAGAAAATTTATGTTTCCTATGGATTGGGTTCAGTGATTACTGTGTTTTTGTTTTTGTTTTTTAACAAGATAGCATTGTAGATTATAACATTATAATATTAAGTACTGATTTAGAATCAGACAAATTGGGTGACATTTTATTGTTTTTTCTTATCTATATAATGAAGATAATCTGTCTGGGTGCAGTGGCTCATGCCTGTAATCCCAAGACTTTGGAAGGCTAAGGTTGGGAGGATCTTTTGGGCCTAGCAGTTTGAGACCAGTGTGGGCAATATAGCAAGACCCTGTCTCTAAAAATATAAATAAAATTTTTTAATTAACACAATAAAATGGGCCGGGCATGGTGGCTCATGCCTGTAATCCCAGCAATTTGGGAGCCTGAGGCGGGCAGATCACGAGGTCAGGAGTTCAAGACCAGCCTGACCAACGTTGTGAAACCTGGTCTCTACTAAAAATACAAAAAAAATTAGCCAGGCGTGGTGGCATGCGCCTGTAATCCCAGCTACTCAGGAGGCTGAGGCAGGAGAATTGCTTGAACCTGGGATGCAAAGGTTGCAGTAAGCCGAGATCACACCACTGCGCTCCAGCCTGGGCAACAGAGCGAGACTTGTCTCAAATAAATAAATAAATAAACATAATCCTACCTCATGGGGTTGGTTTTATGATTCAAATGATATAATATGATATATATAAAACCCTTATAAACATGTCTAAGGTTTTCTAATAAATAGATACAAGGTTTTCCAATTAATAATATTCCTATTAACATATAAATGTGAACTTGGATTTTCTAGGCCTTCCCTTCTATAGACTGAAATAGAGATTTCATTTTATTTACTTATTATTTTTTGAGACAGGGTCTCACTCTGTCACCCAGGCTGGAGTGCAGTGGCAAGATCACCACTCACTGTAGTCTCAAGCAATCCTCCTGCAGTCCTCTGGCCTCAGACTCCTGAGTGGTGGGTCTACAGCATGAGCCACCACACCCAGCTAATTTTTTTGGTGTTTTTTAAATTTTCTGTAGAGACAGGGTTTCACCATGTTGCCCAGGCTGGTCTCAAACTTCTGGGCTCAAGCAATTCTCCCACCTCAACCTCCCAAAATGCTGGGATTATAGGCATGAGCCATGGCGCCTGGCCCCAAAATAGAGATTTTCTTTTTCTTTTTTTTTTTTTTTTTTGAGACAGAGTTTTGCTCTTGTTTCTCAGGCTGGAGTGCAATGGCATGGTCTCGGCTCACTGCAACCTCCACCTCCCGGGTTCAAGCGATTCTCCTACCTCAGCCTCCCCAGTAGCTGGGACTTTACAGGCGTGTGCCACTATGCCTGGCTAACTTTTTTATATTTTTAGTAGGGATGGGGTTTCACCATGTTGGTCAGGCTGGTCTCGAACTCCTGACCTCAGGTGATCCACCCGCCTCGGCCTCCCAAAGTGCTGGGATTACAGGCGTGAGCCACTGCACCCAGCCTCAAAATAGAGATTTTCTATGGTAATTTTGTTGCTCGAATCATAGGAATTGGATAGATTTTCAGCTATTAATTCCAATAGTACTCTAACAGCATGGAATCCAGACTGAGTCCATACAACTTGTTTTATTCCAAGTAGTCATCAATCTTTCATGGCCAAGTGAAATATAAGTACCTGAATGAATTTCTTGGTGCTGACATTTAGAATTTCACGGCATTCGTCTGCACTTAATATCTGTCACTGGAAATGCTGGCAGCATTGCAGTTGGTTCCTCTTACTGCCAAGGTGTTAATGGTTTAAAAAGAAAAAAAAGGCAGGCTCTGCCAAGCTTGGTTAATTTAAGATACACTCCCTAAAGGGGATAAGCTAAAAAGATCTGTGCCTCGTGGTTTTGTTATAGTGCTGTGTATGCAAGAGTTTTGAACATAAAAATTTGTGATCTTTATATATAACTGAATTAGTTAAGCAGAATTTTTTATTTAGACACCTTTCCATCCAAAATGGGGAGGAGTTTCAGATAAGTAGTCTACAACTGAGGATCCAAAATTCTAATAGAAATTGGGTTATTCTACATTAAGACAGTATGAATTAATAAAATATCAAGCTGCTTTAATTTTGACTGGAATTGTATTTTATAATACTACTAATTATCTCACAAAACATTTAAAGCTCTATTTGGACTTTATATATGTCTAAGTGATTTTTATGAAAAAGTAATAAATGCCATTTAGTTGCTTAACTAAGTTTTTTTTTAACTGAACTCCTCTACCACCTTTAAGGTTTTTTACCAAAAATATTAAATCTAAATCTAATGAACCCTCTAGGATCTAGAGTCTAGCCACTATCAGTATACAGGAAATACAGGAGGTATAAGATTATGTGAAATGATACCTGAGAGATACCATCTTCAAAGTCCAGAATTCATGACTATATATAGGACAAACATCCTAGTAAAAATACAGCAGTTTTAGGCCAGGCACAGTGGCTCATGCATGTAATCCCAGCACTTTGGGAGGCCGAGGCAGGCAGATCACCTGAGGTCAGGAGTTCGAGACCAGCCTGACCAACATGGTAAAACCCCGTCTCTACTAAAAATACAAAATTTGCCAGGCATAATGGCACATGCCTGTAATCCAAGCTGCTAGGGAGGCTGAGGCAGGAAAATCGCTTGAACTCAGGAGGTGGAGGTTGCAGTGAGCTGAGATCACACCATTGCACTCCAGCCTGGGCAACAACAGTGAAACTACATCTCAAAAAAAAAAAAAGAGAGACAGCAATTTTAAAAATAAATTATCAGGCCAAGTGTGGAGGCTTACACCTGTAATCCCAGCACTTGGAGAGGCCAAGGTGGGTGGATCACCTGAGGTCAGGAGTTCGAGACCAGCCTGACCAACATGGCGAAACCCCATCTCTATTAAAAAATATATATCTACAAAAAATTAGCTGGGCTAATACAGGCACCTGCAATCCAGCTACTTGGGAGGCTGAGACAGGAGAATTGCATGAACTCGGGAGGTGGAGGTTGCAGTGAGGCAAGATTGTGCCACTGCACTCTGCCTGGGCGACAGAGCGAGACTCTATCTCAATCAATCAATGGCTGGGCACAGTGATGCACACCTGTAATCCCAGCACTTTGGGAGGCCAAGATGGGTGGATCACTTGGGATCAGGAGTTCAAGTCCAGCCTGGCCAACATGGTGAAACCTTGTCTTGACTAAAATTACAAAAATTAGCTGGGTGTGGTGGCGGGTGCCTGTAGTCGCAGCTACTTGGGAGGCTGAGGCAGGAGAATCACTTGAACCCAGGAGGCAGAGGTTGCAATGAGCCAAGATCATGCCACTGCACTCCAGCCTTGGTGACAGAGTGAGACCCTGTCTCAAAAAAAAAATTATTAATACACACAACAGTTTGGAATAATAGTAACCCTAGCATGTAATCCAAAATGTTACATTCTGTATTATTCTGTTCATATAAAATTCCTGAGCAGGAATTGTCACTCTTTGGAGCAGTGTGCAGAGGAGTTCTAGTCTGTATGGAAAAATCTCCAGTGGTCTGTGCAGTCAAAGCCCCATGGTTCAGTGCATAGGGACTAGATTAGTGTGAGTCACATGATACCTCTCTTTAGTCAGCATATATTGAATGAGCACAGGTGTTGTACTGGGCACTGAATATAATGAAGGGAAATAAAACATGCTTCTTCAATGAGATTATGGAGTCAGAATTAGCGAACTTGAATTAGAGGACTTATATCTTAAAACACATGATACTAGCTTTAAGGACAATAAAGATTCTGAGAGGACAGCTTCAGTATGAGCTGATCAAGACAGACAGCTTCATGGAAGAAGCACCAAACAAGTGGTTAGGATGGAAGGTGAGTGGAATTCAGGCAGCAGGTATAGTGTTAGTAAAGATAAGTAGCAGAAATGAACATGACAGATGTGAGCAGCTGGAGCTGTCTGGATCTGAAGGAGTGATTTTACAGTGCTAGGAAATAAGGCTGTGTAGATGGACCAAGTCCAGGCCACTGCAAATCAGGCAGAAGATTGCAGTCTTCTGCAGGTAAGAGTTAAACCATTCTAGTAGGTTTTTTGGTAGAGAGGGGTGACCTGACTATTCGGATGAAGGCTTATACAGTTTGAGAGGTAGTTCAACCACATGGAAAATGTCCTTAAAAATGTGTATACCAATAGGTTCTATTTCTTGATCAGATGCTAGTGATGTGGTTGTGTTCACTTTGTGAAAATTCAGCAAGTTGTACACCGATGGTTTATACACTTTTCCATATGTATTTTACACTCAAATGAATTGTTTTAGTATATCTGATAGAGTGTGAGGGAGCTCACAGTTGACATGTTATATGTATACATCTGTGAACCAATGGATAATAAGGGAAATAATAGGCCAGGCATGGTGGCTCACGCCTGTAATCCCAGCACTTTGGGAGGCCGAGGTGGGCAGATCACCTGAGGCCAGGAGTTCAAGACCAGCCTGGCCAACATGGCGAAACACCATCTCTACTAAAAATACAAAAAATTAGCTGGGCATGGTGGTGGGCGCCTGTAATCCCAGCTACTCAGGAGGCTGAGGCAGAAGAATTGCTTGAACCTGAGAGGCAGAGGCTGCAGTAAGTCAAGATCGTGCCCTTGCACTCCAGCCTGGGCAACAGAGAGAGACTCCATCTCAAAAAAAATAAAAGGAAATAAAAATGCATCACTAACTTGCCCAAGGTCACATAGATTGGTAATGGTGGAGCTTCGTCAGGAATCTCTAATCAGTTTAATATGACTTTTTTATAGAAAATGATAGGTATTTCATTCCTTTTTATGACGGTACTTACTCAAGATCTTGGCTAAGGTAACATTTCTTATTCTACATACATTCCTTATATAGTAAAGAAATCAATAGGTCATTAGTATTTCCCAAATACAGGCAAAAATTCTGTAAAGATTTGCATGTAGACATAGAGAGGACTATCCCATTCCCTATGATTCACCCTTAAAATAAATCATTGCATTTGAGAAACTTTTTCCAAACTTATTTAAAATGCCCTTTTTATTAATACCCATACACACAATGTAGATCCAACTTGTCTTCTTTTAGGACAGCACTCAGTAATTTACCTATAAGCACATGTGTAATTAATGGAACAAGTAAACTGTATGTTTGATATGATCTCATGTCTATAATAATATACTAAAAATATATACAGATAGAAAATATAATTAGGATATTTATGAAAATGTTAATGTTGATTATCTCTATAAAGAAGAATTAAAGGTAATTTTATTTCCTTATTGTTTTTCTTTTATTAATTTTCAAAAATTAATTACAATTGAATTTTCAAATCAGAAAAGAAATTCTTTCAAAAACTTCAGGCTAGACATGCCAAACTTTCTGTATGAAAATGATATCTCAGAACTTTCCTACATCACTATAAAAGGGATTATTTCAATGGCTGTCTTCCTCTATGTAATGTTAAAATGCTACTTAACTATTGAAATGCAGGTTCTATAAGACATTTTATTTAGACATAAAATTTCACAGGAACACAACCTGAGAGCAGAATAGCTGTCTACTGAAAGAAGCGGCCAGGTGCGGTGGCTCACACATAATCCCGGCAGTTTGGGAGGCTGAAGCAGGCAGATCACTTGAGGTCAGGAGCTCAAAACCAGCTTGGCCAGCATGGTGAAACCCCAGTTCTACTAAAAATACAAAATTAGCTGGGCATGGTACTACATGCCTGTAATCCCAGCTACTTGGGAAGCTAAGGCACACTTGAACCCAGGAGGCAGAGGCTGCAGTGAGCCAAGAACATGCCACTGCACTCCAGCCTGGGTGACAGAGTGAGACTCTGTCTCAAATAAAAAAGAAAGAAGCTGTTTAAGTGTATAAAACAATAATAAACTTCTATGAAAATGTTTCTACAGGTATGCTGGTATCCTCCTGGGCATCACAAATACATTTGCCACTATTCCAGGAATGGTTGGGCCTGTCATTGCTAAAAGTCTGACCCCTGAGGTAAGTAAATAATTTACTTGTAAACTGGAAGGGTTTTGGAACTCCACATCTGAGTCAAAGTTCAGTGTATTTTCATTAAAGGTAAAATTCTAAATGTTCTTATGAAATTCTTTATGGCAACAAAAAAATAAATGCCTTACTAGATGAGAAAGTGTATTTTCGAAGAACACTTTTTAGATTTTAGACAAAACAGTAGAACTAAGCAAATGAAGATCTTGCAGCTGAAACCACACCAGTAGTTAAAGTTGTGATATTATACCAGACAAATAATTTTTGTCTTTGATTTGAACAAATAAAAATTGGCAATGTAAAATTATTTAAAAAGTGAGGGGGCAGAAAAAGCCCTTCAGGCAGAGGCGATCACTTGAGCAAAGGCAGGGGCATAGAATGCCACAACAAGTTCAAAGAATGACAGTGACTCCTGGGGTGCCAATTTCACCCTGCAGGAGCTGGGGCTAAAAGAAGTAACGCCCCCTCACAGGACCCTGTACTGGACAGACATTGGCCTCCCCCACTGCGGCTACTCCATGGGGGCCGGCTCCGATGCTGACATGGAGGCTGACACGGTGCTGTCCCCTGATCACCCTGTGCGGCTGTGGGGCCAGAGCACATGGTCAGGGCACAGCTCCTGCCTGTCCAGCCGGGCCAACTCCAACCTCATGCTCACCGACACCGAGCACGAAAACACTGAGACTGCTTCCAACTCCACTGTGCTTCTTCACATTCCTGCATCACAACATCCTTCATAGTTTTGCACATGCCTGATGGAGCTGAGACCATGCATCCACCTGTGCCTCCCACAGACAGGAGCACGCAGCCGACACTCAGGAAATCAATTCTGGCCTTCCCAGCCCCCGCCAACTTTCTCACCAATGCAGTATCCTCCAGCCATGTTTTAAAGTATTGATTTTAGTTAAAATCATCATAGACTTGGGGAGGTGGAAAGAGAATAACTGTTGAATGGTTATGGGGGTTTCTCTGGGGAGTGGCGAAAATGTTCTAGAACCAGATAGTCAGGAGGGTTGCACAACATTGGGTATACTAAATCCCACTGAATTGTAGGCTTTTTAATGGTTAAAATGATGAGTTTTATGTATAGCTTTCTATAATAAACATACTTTAAAAAAAAAAAGAGATCCAAGATGGCTGATCACTAGCAGCTCGGGATTGTAGCTCCCAGTGAAAGCACAGAGAACGAGAGGACACCATACTTTCAGACGAATTTTTGTTGCTCAAGGACCAGGAGACTCCCAGCGGAGGAGCCCCACAGGTCACCAGCGCGACTCTTGTGGCTGGTGCAGCAGTTCTTGGTGCAGAGTAAGCGGGACTGGGTCCCCTTTTGGCCGACGTTTGGAAGGCAGAGTTGCCTATTCAGCTGATTGAAGGACGGACTCAAGAAGGGAGCCAGACCAGAGATTCCTGGGCAGAAAAGCACCATCAATCTTAACACTGCTGTTTTGGCCGGCGCAGTGGATTGCTCAGATTTCGGCACTGGGAATCAACAAGTTGGACATCCACTCAGAGACCTAATTAGAAAGTTGGTAATTACAAAGACGACAGATGGATAAATTTATAATGAAGGGAAGAAACCAGCCTAAAAAGGCAGAGAATACTCAAAATCAGAATGCCTCTCCCTCTACAGGAGATCACAGTTCCTCATCAGCAACGGAACAAGGCCTGATGGAGAACGAGTGCATTCCATTAACAGAAGTAGGCTTGAGAAGGTGGATGATAAGAAACTTCTGTAAATTAAAAGAACTTGTTCTAACCCAATGCAAAGAAACTAAGAACTATGAAAAAAGGTTTGATGAAATGCTAACAAGAATAGACAATTTAGAGAGGAATATAAGTAAATTAATGGAGCTGAAAAACACAACATGAGAACTTCGGAAAGTATGCACAAGTTTTAACAGTCGAATTGATCAAGCAGAAGAAAGGATATCAGAGGTCGAAGACCAACCTAATGAAATAAAACGAGAAGACAAGATTAGAGAAAAAAGGATAAAAAGGAATGAGCAAAGTCTCCCAAGAAATATGGGACTATGTGAAAAGACCTAATCTACGTTTGATAGGTGTACCTGAATGTGACGAAGAGAATGAATCCAAGTTGGAAAATATTCCTCAGGGTATTATTCAGGAAAACTTTCCCAACCTAGTAAGGCAGGACAATATTCAACTCCAGGTAATACAGAGAACACCACAAAGATATTCCTCAAGAAGACCAACCCCAAGGCACATAATCATCAGATTCATTAGGGTTGAAATGAAGGAGAAAATACTAAAGGCAGCCAGAGAGAAAGATCAGGTTACCCACAAAGGGAAGCCTATCAGACTTACAGCAGATCTCTCAGCAGAAACCCTATAAGCCAGAAAAGAGTGGGGGCCAATATTCAACATCCTTAAAGAACTTTCAACCCAGAATTTCATATCCAGCCAAACTAAGCTTCACAAGCGAAGGAAAAATAAAATCTTTTGCGAACAAGCAAGTACTTAGAGATTTCACCACCACCAGGCCTGCTTTACAAGAGCTTCTGAAAGAAGCACTACACATAGAAAGGAACAACCAGTATCAGCCTGTCCAAAAATAAATCAAAAAGTAAAGAGCATCAACATAATGAAGAATTTACATCATCTAATGGGCAAAACAGCCAGCTAGCATCAAATGGCAGTATTAAACTCACATATATTATTATTAATCCTAAATTTAAATCGACTACAACCCCCAATCAAAAGATACAGACAGGCAAACTGGATACAAAGCCAAAACCCATTGGTATGCTGCATCCAGACCCATCTCACATGCAACGATACACAAAGACTCAAAACAAAGGGATGGAGGAAGATTTACCAACCAAACGGAGAGCAAAAATAAATAAATAAAAAGCAGGAGTTGCAATTCTCGCCTCTGATAAAATAGACTTTAAAGCAACAAAGATCAAAAGAGGTAAAGAAGGACATTACATAATGGTAAAAGGATCAATGCAACAAGAAGAGCTAACAATCCTAAATATATACGCACCTAATACAGGAGCACCCAGATACATAAGACAAGTTCTTAATGACTTATAGAGACTTAAACTCCCACACAATAGTAGTGGGAGGCTGTAACATCACATTGTCAATATTAGACTGATCAACGAGATAGAAAATTAACAAGGATATCCAGGACTTGAATTCAGACCCGGAACAAGTAAACTTAATAAACACTTATAGAACTCTCCACTTCAAATACACGAAACATACATTCTTATCAGTACCACATCATACCTATTCCAAAAGTGACTACGTAATTGGAAGTAAATCACTCCTTAGTAACTGCATAGCATTTCATAGGTTTAAATGAAATATTGGTTGGCTGCTTGTTTGTTATTTTCTTCCTTATTCCTTCCTGTCTCCATTGCTAAGCACAATTATTGGCATAAAAGAGGTTTTCAATACCCATTTTTAGACCGCATTCTAGCCTGGGCAGTAAAGCAATACTCCCATTCTCTCTCCCTCTTTCTCTTCCTTTTTTTTCCTCTCCTTCATTCTTTTCTTTTTCTTTTTCTTCCTTTTTTTTTCTTTCTAAAAATAAAAAAATAAAAATAAAAACAAAGTTACTATCCTCTGCAAAGTCAGCATAAAAGGTCATAGTTCCCCTCTTCTATTTTCTGCAATAGCTTTTGTACTGCTAATAAAAAAAAAAAAAAGTGAGCCCATGAAGGTGAGGTATCAGGAAATCATGTGAGCATTAATGAGGAAAAGTTGAAATAACCAAGAATGTTTAGAGGACCAGAAAACTCGGGAAGACATAAAAGGTGTCTTCATATATTTGAAGGGCTACTAAATGTTAAGATGGAGACTTATTCTCAGCAGATTCACAAAGACAGATTGAGAGAAGTTATGAGGAGATATTAGGAAGATTCTTTGTTCAAAGCTGTTCCTTTATGGAAGGAGCCACCTTAAGGGTTTTAGTAACCCCTGAAACAAACACTTATTCAACAGGCATTTCTTAGGTGCTTATTAATATGCTAGATATCTGGCCGGGTGAGGTGGCTCATGCCTGTAATCCCAGCATTTTCGGAGGCTGAGGCGGGTGGATCATCTCAGGTCAGGAGTTTGAGACCAGCTTAGCTAACATGGTGAAACCCCATTTCTATTAAAAATATAAAAAATTAGCCAGGCGTGGTGGTGCATGCCTGTAATCCCAGCTACTCAGGAGGCTGAGGCAGGAGAATCGTTTGAACCTGTTTTTGTTTTTTGGCACTAAGTCTTGCTCTGCTGCCCAGGCTGGAGTACAGTGGCACCATCTCGGCTCACTACAACCTCCACCTCCTGGTTCAAGCAATTCTCCTGCCTCAGCCTTCCATGCAGAGCATATCTAAAAGATCGCCGTCACTATGTAAGAAATAAAAATAAATGGCCAGGCACAGTGGCTTACGCCTGTAACCTCAGCACTTTGGGAGCCGAGGTGGGCAGATCACCCGAGGTCAGGAGTTCGAGACCAGCCTGGCCAACATGGTGAAACCCCATTGGGTTTCTACTAAAAATACAAAAAATTAGCTAGGCATGGTGACTTGAGCCTATAATTCCAGCTACTTGGAAGGCTGAGGCAAGAGAATCGCTTGAACGTAAGAGGTGGAGGTTGCAGTGAGCCACGATCATGCCAGTACTCCAGCCTGGGCAACAAGAGTGAAGCTCTGTCTCAAAAAAAAAAAGAAATAAATAAAAATAAATGACCTCAAAGGCCCCTTTCAACTTTAATTTTCTACCATAAGAGACTAACTCAAGCTTCTAAAATAGGTAATTTTCTGTTTTGTCTCTGTGATCAAATTAACACCATGTATAATCCTTAAAATTTCAGGACATACTTACAGACTTTACCAAATATACTGATTTCATACATATATGTGTTCCCACAGATAGTGTTCCAATTTCTTCTCCACTTCCACCATTTCTAATTCCTTAAGTGACGTAGTACCTCCATGTTACTATTTTCTCTCACTTAATAAAAAGGAATGTTGTAGAAATGTTTTTTCTAAACTTGTGTCTCAATATAGACACATTCAAAATGTTTAACCTTAGAGAGAGATCCAAGATGACTGATGATTAGCAGCTCGGGCACGTACCTCCCAGTGAAAGTGCAAAGAACGAGAGGACGCCACACTTTCAGACGAATATTAGTTGCTCACGGACCAGGAGATTCCCAGTGGAAGAGCTCCACGGGTCGCCAGGGCGACTCTTGTGGCCGGCGTGGCGGTTTTGCTGGTGCCTTAGCACGCCAATTCTTGGTGCAGAGTCCGGAGATTCCCGGGCAGAAAAGCACCATCAATCTTAACACCGCTGTTTTGGCCGGCTCAGTGGATTGCTCAGATTTCGGCGCAGGGAATCAACAAGCTGGACGTCAGAGACCCAGTTAGAAAGTCGGTAATTATAAAGACGACAGACAGACAAATATATAATGAAGGGAAGAAACCAGCGTAAAAAGGCAGAGAATACTCAACATCAGAATGCCTCTCCCTCTACAGGGGATTGCAATTCCTCATCAGTAACGGAACAAGGCTTAATAGATTACACGTGTGTTCCAATAACAGAAGCAGGTTTCAAAACGTGGGTGATAAGAAACTTCTGTGAATTAAAAGAACTTGTTCTAACCCAATGCAAAGAAACTAAGAACCTTGAAAAAAGGTTTGATGAAATGTTAACGAGAATGGACAATTTAGAGAAGAATATAAGTGAATTGATGGAGCTGAAAAACACAACACGAGAACTTCACGAAGCATGCACAAGTTTAAACAGTCGAATTGATCAAGCAGAAGGAAAGATATCAGAAGTCGAGGACCAGCTCAGTGAAATGAAACGAGAAGACAAGAATGCAGAAAAAAGGATGAAAAGGAATGAGCAAAGTCTCCAGGAAATATGGGACTATGTGAAAAGACCTAATTTACGTTTGATAGGTGTACCTGAATGTGATGAAGAGAATGAATCCAAGTTGGAAAATACTCTTCAGGATATCATTCAGGAAAATTTTCCCAACCTGGCAAGGCAGGGTAATATTCAACTCCAGGTAATACAGAGAACACCACAAAGATATTCTTCAAGAAGACCAACCCCAAGGCACATAATTGCCAGATTTATTAGGGTTGAAATGAAGGAGAAAATACTAAGGGCAGCCAGAGAGAAAGGTCAGGTTACCCATAAAGGGAAACCTATCAGACTTACAGCAGATCTCTCAGCAGAAACCCTACAAGCCAGAAAAGAGTGGGGACCAATATTTAACATCCTTAAAGAAAAGAACTTTCAACCCAGAATTTCCTATCCAGCCAAACTAAGCTTTATGAGTGAAGGAAAAATTAAATCTTTTGCGAACAAACAAGTACTTAGAGAGTTCACCACCACCAGGCCTGCTTTACAAGAGCTTCTGAAAGAAGCACTATACATATAAAGGAACAACCAATATCAGCCTTTCCAAAAATATATCAAAAAGCAAAGAACTTTAACACAATAAAAAATTTACATCAACTAATGGGCAAAACAGCCAGCTAGCATCAAACGCCGGTATTAAACTTATATATATTTTAATTGGATAAAAAGCCAAAACCCATCGGTATGCTGCATCCGGGCCCATCTTACATGCAACAATACACAAAGACTCAGAGAGAAGGAGGAAGATTTACCAATCAAACAGAGAGTAAAAATAAACCAATAAACAAAAAGCAGGAGATGCAATTCTCGCCTCTGATAAAGTAGACTTTAAAACAACAAAGATCAAAAGAGGCGAGGAATGACATTACATAATGGCAAAAGGATCAATGCAACAAGAAGAGCTAACGATTCCATAGATCAACAAGATAGAAAATTAACAAGGATATTCAGAACTTGAACTCAGACCCGGAACAAGTAAACTTAATAAACATTTATAGATCTCTCCACTTCAAATACACAAAACATACATTACCACCTCACACCTATTCCAAAGGTGACTATATAATTGGAAGTAAATCACTCCTCAGTAATCGCATAGCATTTCATAGGTTTAAATTAAATATTGGTTGGCTGTTTGTTTGTTATCTTCTTCCCTTATTCCTTCCTGACCACATCATTAAGTATAATTATCAGTATAAAAGAGGTTTTCAATACCCATTATTAAATTGCATTCTAGCCTGGGCAAGAAATCAATACTCCCATTCTCTCTCCCTCTTTCTTTTCCTTCTCCCTCCTCCCCATTCTGTCTCTCTCTTTCTCTTCCTTTTTCCTCCTCCCTATTTTCCTCTCAAAAAAAAAAAAAAAAAAAAAAAATGTTTAACCTTGTCCTTATGGAGCAGGGTGGCAACACCAGAACCTAAATCAGCATACTACCATGTGTTCATTTCACTTACTAATAATGCCAGCACTTGTGCTAGGGAAATATGGATTCCTGAAGCAAAGTCTTGTATGTTTACAAGGGGGAACTGAGCTCGATTTGGGTTATGTTATAGCATTTGTTTAATGCTATTAAAAGGATATCACTGTTTTAGCTGGGTGTGGTTCGAACCTGTAGTCCCAGCTACTTAGGAGGCTGAGGCAGGAGGATGCATGAGCCCAGGGGTTTGAAGCTGCAGTGAGCTATGATCATGTCTCTGCACTCTAGCCTGGGTGACAGCGGGAGACCCTGTCTCAAAAAAATAAATAAAACTTACTTTATATTATTTATTTATTTTCGAGATGGAATTACACTCTGTTGCCCAGGCTAGAGTACAGTGGTGCAGTCTCAGCTCCACCTCCCAAGTTCAAGCAATTCTCCTGCCTCAGCCTCTCGAGCAGCTGGGACTATAGGCACCCACCACCACGCCAGGCTAATTTTTGTTTTTGTTTTTGTTTTTGTTTTGAGATGGAGTCTCACTCTGTTGTGCAGGCTGGAATGCAGTGGCATGATCTCGGCTCACTGTAACCTTTGCCTCCTGGGTTCAAATTATTCTCCTGCCTCAGCCTCCCACATACCTAAAAATACAAAAATTAGTGTGCCACCATACCCGGATAATTTTTGTATTTTTAGTAGAAACGGGGTTTCACTACGTTGGCCAGGCTGGTCTCAAACTCCTGACCTCAAGTGATCTGCCCGCCTTAGCCTCCTAAAGTGCTGGAATTACAGGTGTTAGCAGCCATGCCCAGCCTGTACTTTCTTACTTTATGGAATAGGCACTGCCTCAAAAACTTTGTGGAATGAGTCATCGTATAAATAAATAATGCAATAATTAAAATTCAAAGTGTGTCTGAGGTTCAACATTATTATAAACAAAACAGTATTCTCTAAAAACTGGTGGAATTTTTGTTAAAAAACAAACTAGGAGCTGTGTGAGACTTCTAGTACAATGATTGATTTTAAGTTCACTCATTGCCTTCAGATAACACTGAAGTATTCTTTTATCCCAGAGACCACACAGGGCAGCTTTGTCTTGGTAATCCTAAGAAGCTGTTTCAAACATACCTTTCTGGTATAAGATGTAATTATTGACTGATTCCTCATCACAATTTAAGATGAGTATCTAAGAGTTTTTTTTTTTTCACTAAAATGCATTCATCTCAGATGAGTATAACAACCACAGGGCGTTCCTTTCTTCATGTTTCTCCTTTCTTCCCAAATAAATGATCTCATACTGGCTTCCCAGTGCCTGCTCTTTGACTTCCTCACTGCTAGTTCTATTGCTTGTTTGTTTGGGGGTTTTGTTTGCTTTTTTGAGACAGGGTCTCACTCTGTTGCCCAGGCTAGAGTGCAGTGGCTCACTCATGGCTCACTGCAGCCTCAACCACCCCAGGCTCAGGTGATCCTCTCACCTCAGCCTCCTAAGTAACTGAGACTACAGGTGTGCGCCACCATGTCTGGCTAATTTTTTTATTTTTTGTAGAGATGGGGTTTCACCACCTTCCCCAGGCTGGTCTCAAACTCCTGAGCTCAAGGTATCCACCTATCTCAGCCTCCCAAAGTGCTGGGATTACAGGTGTGAGCCATCATGCCTGCCTACTTGTTTTTTTTAATACTGCAAATGTAGTCACTCTGGTTGGATTGAAATCAGTAATTTAGATAACTGTCTGATATTTTTATGCCACAGGGATATACACTGAACAGTTGTCTTACGACAGATCCCATGTATGTCCTGCTTTGTGTGCCGCTCAAGATCTTTTACGCTTGCTACAATGTCCCAGATCCTCAAAGCTGCACTTGAGTTCATCTTAACCGTATTTACTTGATGCTCCTGACACCTTTCACCTAAGAACTTGGGAGACCATGCACAGGCAGACACTTTCTTAGTGTTAGTTCATGTTATTCAGGCAGGATGCAGGGACATCCCAGTACACTTTTTATTGAAGTATATCTGTCTATCGTCAGTAAACTTTTTATTGAAGTATAACTTTCTTTTAAATGTACAAATCCAGGCTAGGCGTGGTGGCTCAAATCTGTAATACCATCACTGTGGGAGGCTGAGGTGAGCAGATCGCTTGAGCCCAGAAGTTCAAGACCAGCCTGGGCAACATGGTGAAACCCCATCTCTATTAAAATATATATATATATTTTAATTATATATATATATATTTTATATTTAATATATATATGTATTATATATGTTAATTTAATATATATTAAAATAATAAATACACACACACACACATATATACACACACACATATATATATATAAACTGGGTATGGTAGCATGCACCTCTAATCTCAGCTCCTTGGAAGGCTGTGTTGGGAGGACTGCCTCAGCCCAGGAAGTGGAAGTTGCAGTGAGCCAAGATTGCACACTGTACTCCAGCCTGGATGACAGAGTGAGACTTTGTCTCAAAAATAAAAACAAAAATAAATAAATGTACAAATCTAAAGTGTACAGCTAGATGAATTTCCACAAAGTTAATACATCTGTGTAGCCTGGCACAGTGGCTCAAGCCTGTAATCCCAGCACTTTGGGAGGCCGAGGCGGGTGAGTCACGAGGTCAGGAGTTCAAGACCAGCCTGGCCAAGATGCTCAGACCCGGTCTCTACTAAAAATACAAAAATTAGCTGGGCATGGTGGCATGTGCCTGTAATCTCAGCTACTCAGGAGGCTGAGGCAGGGAATTGCTTAGCCGAGATTGTGCCACTGCACTCCAGTCTGGGTAGACAGAGCAAGACTCCAGCTCAAAAAAAGCTTTTTTAAAAAATACATCTGTGTAACCAGCACCCAGTCAAGAAACAATCTTACCTCCCTCAGTAAGCTCCCAGGTACCTCTTCCTGCTATTTTTTCTTCACCCTCACCAAGAGAAACCACTCTCCCGACTTTTAACCCCATAGATGACTACGGTCTGACTTTGCGCTTTATATTCATGGAATTATTCAGTATGTACTCTTTTTGTCTGGTTTCTTTTGTTTCACATTTTGATTGTGAGGTTGTAGCCCATTCTCACTGCTGTATCATATTCCATTGAGCAAATATACCACAATCCTACCGCTGGTGGACATCTGGGTTGTTTCAGGGATGAGGCTTTTATCAATAACATTGCTGTTTTAACAGTCTTGTGACACTATCTTTTTAGTGAACTACAAACGAAATTTCACTTCACTTGCATTTTTTTTCTTTTCTTACAGAACACTGTTGGAGAATGGCAAACTGTGTTCTATATTGCTGCTGTTATTAACGTTTTTGGTGCCTTTTTTTTTACACTATTCGGCAAAGGTGAAGTACAAAGCTGGGCTCTCAATGATCACCATGGACACAGACACTGAAGGAACCAATAAAAAATCCTGCCCCTATTGATGTATTTTTATTTATCATGTAACCTCAAAGTGCCTTCGGTATTTTATTGTGTAAGCATTCTCTGTTTTTTTAATTGTATTAGATTTTTAAGACCTATTGTCATGAAATGTCACTAGTTGCCAGATTAATAAAATGAACTATGTTTAATTATGAATAATATATATGCTAGGACTTCTACTTTAGGTTCACATACCTGCCTGCAAGTTGGGCAACACGAAGTAGGAGAGTTCTATTGATTTTTAGGGCCATGCTTAAGGGAATGAGCTGAAATAGACCTCCTAACCTTTGCTTAATTACACTAGATGATAATTCTCAGGTATTGATAAACACCTGTTTTTGTCCATTTTCCTCATAAAAATTGTCGGCTCTGACACTTAGATCTCAAACTTTAGCATCTCCATGGAGCTGCCAGCCACCATATAATTTGGCCTGGCAACTGTACTGAGGGGAGTGTGCCCAGGCAGCTGCCAAGCACTCCCTCCTTGGCTTCGGGGCCAGAGCACCCAGCATTTATCAGAGGCAGCATCCAAGCCCAGAGCCCGTGTTCACTCTTCGGCTGGTGCCCTTCCTCCGAGGGGCTATTACTGTGTAGATAAAGCCCTGAGAAGGCAGGAGCAGTGAGATCCACTGCTGTGGTCTTGATGCCTCCTCAAACTTTCCCTTCCCAGCACAGAGGAATATTGGCTGCATGCAGCCTGCAAAAGAAAAAATCCGATGTGCAGTCAATCACAAATAAGATCATCCTGGTTTAAATCTACTCTCACATGGACCACAGTATAAATGTCTAAGTGCTGTGTTTTGTTTGTTTGTATTTTGTAGAGACAGGGTCTCACTTTGTTGCCCAAGCTGGTTTTGAACTCCCAGCTTCAAGCCATCCTCCTGCCTCGGCCTCACAAAGTGTTGGGACCACAGGCATGAGCCACTGTTTCCAGCCTGTTCTGTGGTTTTTAAGCTACACGAGGATTTTTTTTTTAATTAACTCTCACTGTTTGTTCAGTCTGTCTTCATCCAAATTTGCAGTTGCAGTTTAAAGTAAAAGACCACATCACCTGAGACTAGGGTCATCATCTTTACTTCTGGTTCCTGAAATCGTATTTTTCCAGTGGACCATCCTCCAGCGGTTGTGGTTGTTGAGCATGCTTTCAGAGCACCTATGTGATTTAAAACTTAGTTTATGTTTTGTGTTCAACACTACCTGTAATGTTTTCATTAAAACTGTTTAATGTGACTTGAATAATTTATGTAAATTTATTTTCAAGTTTGTAAATAGCTTTAAATTGCTATGGCAATGTTTATTTTATAAATCAAAATAAACGTTTTTGAATTACTTTTTGGGTCTGACAGTTCTGTGATATTTCCTAGTGTCCACAGTGACCACTTGACATTTTTTCTGCATCCTGTTCAAGCTACCACAAAGCTGAGCAACTTGGGCCTCCTAAGGGATACAGCATCAGGAATTTCTGTTGCCATCAACCTGCCAAGAAGGATTCATTCAAGAAGGATGAATAGGGTCCATCCTTCTTGCTACAGCATATGCCCACACTACACTGATTCTCTCTCTCCCACCTCCTCTAAGGGCTTGCTTCAGTAATTCTTCTTTTTGTAAATAATTGAGATAGAGTCTTGCTTTGTTGCCCAAGCTGGGCTCAAGCAATCCTCCTGCCTCAGCCTCCCAAGTAGCTGGCACTACACAGGCATGTGCTATCATGCCCAGTTAGTAGTTCCTCTTTCATTTACCTCTTCAGACTCTCCCCTTGTTCTTTTCCTTCTGTCACAGCGATACACACGTCTTCTCTAGTCCTTAAATAAAAATACAAAAGTCTCCTGGGGACATTAAATCATAAGTGTACAGAATATCTCTAAGATAACACTCAAACTGGTAAAGATAGTGTGATGATTGACAGATAGATAGATAGAGATAGAGATTTTCATTCATGGTACTTGGTTCCTGGCTCCAGCTACTCTGGAGGCTAAGGCAGGAGAACAGCTTGAACCTGGGTGGCAGAGGTTGCAGTGAGCTGAGATCGCACCACTGCACTACAGCCCATGCAACAGTGCAAGACTCCGTCTCAAAAAAAAAAAAACAATTCTGGCCAGGCGCAGTGGCTCATGCCTGTAATCCCAGCACTTTGGGAGGCCAAGGTGGGCAGATCATGAGGTCAGGAGATCAAGACCATCCCGGCTAACAAGGTGAAACCCTGTCTCTAATAAAAAAATATATACAAAAAATTAGCTGGGCATGGTGGCACGTACCTGTAGTGCCAGCTACTCAGGAGGCTGAGGCAGGAGAATAACTTGAACACAGCAGGCAGAGGTTGCAGTGAGCTGAGATTGTGCCACTGCACTCCAGGCTGGGTAACAGAGTGAGACTCGGTCTCAAAAAAAAAAAAAAACTCTGTGGTCTACCTTGTTGGATTGTAGGTTACAAGACCCCATGCCCGCAATTGAGAAGAGGTCCTCTTCATGTCCTGGAGGAAGAAATGCTGCCAAGAAGAATCTGGATAGGACTTCCTGGGTTTCCCTGTGAGTCTATTAGTATTAGATCATACCCTTTCTGTTCAATCACATTTCTATATGGTTGTTAATCATGACTATCCAAATGAAGTTTCCATATAAGGCCTAATAAGACAGGGTTGGGGAACCTCCTGAGAGCTGAACACATGGAGGTTCCTGGAGGGTGGCAAGCCCAGAGAGGGCATGGAAGCTCCTCATCCCTTCCCCTAGACATTGCCATATGCATCTCTTCATCCGTGTCCTTGGTAAAATCCCTTTTTTTTTTTTTTTTTTTGAGACAGGTCTTGCTCTGTTGCCCAGGCTGGAGTGCAGTGGCATGATCTCAGCTCATTGCAACCTCCACCTCCCAGGTTCAAGTGATTCTCCTACCTCAGCCTCCAGAGTATCTGGGATTAAAGGCACACACCACCATGTCTGGCTAATTTTTGTATTTTTATTAGAGACAAGGTTTCACCATATTGGCCAGGCTGGTCTCGAACTCGTGACCTCAGATGATCCACACACCTCGGCCTCCCGAAGTATGGGATTACAGGCATGAGCCACTATACCCAGCCTATAATATCCTTTATAATAAACCAATAAACCTAAGTGTTTTCCTGAGTTCTTTGAACCACTCTAGCAAATTGATTGAACTAAAAAAGGCAATTGTGAAAACCTCAACTTGAAGCCAGTAGGTCAGAAGTTCCAGAAGCCTAGACTTGGGACTAATGTCTGCAGTGGTGGGCAATCTTGGGGACTGGGCCTTCAAACTGTGGGATCTGATGCTACCTCCAGGTAGACAGTGTCAGCACTGAATTGGGGGACACCCAGCTGGTGTCTGTTACAGAACTGATTGCTTAGTTGCTGTGTGGGGAAAAACCCACAACCATTTAATCACAGAAATCTTCTGTGTTTATTGTTGAATGAGAAACTAGCAAAAAACAGTTTGAGTGGATTTTTCCACAAACAGTGGTTACCTCTAGAGAGAGAAAATTGGCAATTAGGGATAGGAAGGAGAATTAATTTTCACTTTACCAAATGTGGCAGTACAACCTATTCAAATAAATATATTGTTTTATTTTATTTTTGTTTTTCAGATGGAGTCTTGTTCTGTTGCCCAGGCTGAAGTGCAGTGGCACGATCTCAGCTCACTGCAACCTCTGCCTCCTGGGTTCAAGAGATTCTCCTGCCTCAGCCTCCCAAGTAGCTGGTACTACAGGCCTGTGCCACCACACAGGGCTAATTTTTGTATTTTTAGTAGAGACGGGGTTTCACCATGTTGGCCAGGCTGGTCTCAAACTCCTGACCTCAGGTGATCCGGCTGCCTCGGCCTCCCAAGGTGCTAAGATTACCGTGCCCAGCCAAATATATTGTTTTAGAAACAAAAGACCTGTTGCCCAAGCTGTTGTGTAATCACCGCTAAGTTTTCACCTGCCAGCTAGACACCCGCAGCTGGCTATCCTTCCTTGCACCTGAGACTATTTAAATCCAACCTCACTTGTGCAGCCCCATTCTAAATAAAACTGGCTGTTCCTGTCACCTTCTTATTTCTGTTAAAAGTACATTTTCCCAGTCACTTAGGCCTGGCCCAGAGTCATTTTTGTTCCTCCTTTCTAGCCTCCCACCAAACCCCCGACTCTGTGTCTAAACAACCACCTGCCTTTCCCATTCCAGTTTTTTTAGGTTTCTGGAAGTTTTTGTTTGTTTTGAAACAGACTCTCACTCTGTCACCCAGGCTGGAGGGCAGTGCTTACTGCAGCCTCTACGTCGCAGGCTCAAGAGATCTTCCCACTTCAGCCTTCAGAGTATTGGGCAACAATATATTTGGCTGGGTGCAGTAATCCTAGCACTTTGGGAAGCTGAGGTGGGCAGATCACCGAGGTCAGGAGTTCAAGACCAGCCTGGCCAATACAGTGAAACCCCGTCTACTAAAAGTGCAGGCGCACCAGCTACACCACCATGCCCAGCTAATTTTTGTCTTTTGTGGAGATGGGGCTTCACTATGTTGTCCAGTCTAGTCTCCTGGGTTCAAGTGATCCTCCCACCTCCACCTTTCAAAGTGCTGGGATTACAGGTGTGAGCTTCCATGTCCAGCCTGGAATTTCTTTTTTTCTTAATCCTTCTACCAGGCCAGGCACAGTGCCTCACACCTGTAATCCCAATACTTTGGAAGACTAAGGTGGGTAGAGCCCAGGAGTTTGAGACCAGCTTAGGCAACATGGTGAAACCTGGTCTCTACAAAAAATACAAAAAATGAGCCAGACATGGTGGTGCATGTCTGTAGTCCCAATACACAGGAGGCGGACTTAAGCCCAGGAGGACAAGGCTGCAGTGAGCTGAGATCCCACTGCACTCCAGTCTGGGTGACAGAGTGACACCCTTTCTCAAAAAAAAAAAAAAAAAAAATCCCTCTGTCGGCTGGGCGCGGTGGCTCACGCCTGTAATCCCAGCACTTTGGGAGGCCGAGGCGGGTGGATTACGAGGTCAAGAGATCGAGACCATCCTGGTCAACATGGTGAAACCCCGTCTCTACTAAAAAAAATACAAAAAATTAGCTGGGCATGGTGGCGCATGCCTGTAATCCCAGCTACTCAGGAGGCTGAGGCAGGAGAATTGCCTGAACCCAGGAGGCGGAGGTTGCGGTGAGCCAAGATCGCGCCATTGCACTCCAGCCTGGGTAACAAAAGCGAAACTCTGTCTCAAGGAAAAAAAAAAAAAAAAAATCCCTCTGTCATCTCCTAAGTAACAGCCTAGTGGCTTTTGTTTCCACCTCGAAGAGAAAAGTGAAGTGCTATCACTGCCTTTAGTCTTGTCCTCTTCTGTCCCAGCTTCCCCTCAGTGTTGAGTTCATCGTCCCAACACAACTAATCTCTCTGATCAGGGGCTCCCCCATGGTGAGGCCCATGGCTTCCCTGGGCCTGACCAGTAAACTCTCCCACCCAGCAGCTGCGCCCTCCTCATCCCCCGGTCCAGCCTACCCTACCCTTATCGCCACCATGCCTTGTTGCAGCCATCTGGCTGCTTCACTCCCCATGGCTGCTCTCCATTTTCCCTTTCCTCTCCATACCTTTATTAATTTCCTTCCTTGGGCCTGGAAGTTCTCACCTCAACCTTGCCACCTCCTTCACGACCCCTGATTTCTTCTACCCTCCCTGATCTAGATGTGGCGTCTTCCTTACACCTATTAAAATGTCATAGTATTTATTTTGGGGTTTTCCTTTAAACTCAAGGATTTAGGCTCAGTTATATGGAAGAGAGAATCTCTTCATTTAGCAAATACTGAGTGTCTACCCTTTGCTAGGCAACAAGGACACAGAGATGCATCTGACACAGCCCTTTCCTTCCCTGGAACTCCTGCTGGCTCCTTGACTCCTTGATCCCTTTCTCTTTTTTTTGGAGACAGAGTCTCACTGTGTCACCCAGGCCAGAGTGCAGTGGTGCAGTGGCGTGATCTCAGCTAACTGAAACCTCTGCCTCCCAGGTTCAAGCAATTCTCCTGCCTCAGCCTCCCAAGTAAGTGGGACTACAGGCACACACCACCACACCTGGCTAATTTTTTATGTTTTTAGTAGAGATGGGGTTTCACCTTGTTGCCCAGGCTCGTCTCAAACCCCTGAGCTCAGGCTATCCACCTGCCTCAGCCCCTCAAAGTGCTCGGATTACATACCAGCATGAACCACCTCACCTGGCCCTCTTTCTTTATAATGCTTATGAGCACATGTCTGTGTCTGTCCCAGTAATAGATTCATCACAAGCATCTTGAGGGCAGGGTCCATTCCATTCATCTCAGCATGGTCTCACTCATAACAACATGTGCTGAGTTCACTTCAGATGCTTATTAAATAATAACCCTTTAGTTAAATAGACTATAAATTGATATTTTTGACCAGGTGCAAAGGCTCACACCTGTAATCCCAACACTTTATGAGGCTGAGGGCAGGAGGACTGCTTGAGCCCAGGAGTTCAAGACCAGCTGGGACAACAAGGCAAGACCCAGTCTCTACAAAAAAAATTCTAAAAATTTAGACAGGTGTGGTGGCACAGGCCTGTGTTCCCAGCTACTCAGAAGGCTGAGGTGGGGAGCCCGGGAGGTTGAGGCCACAGTGAGCCATGTTGACACCATGCCACTCCAGCCTGGGCAATGGAGCAAGACCCTGTCTCAAAAAACAATAACAAATAAATAAATAGTCTTTGTTTTCTTGAGATAGAGTTTCGCTCTTTCTCAGTTGCCCAGACTGAAGTGCAGTGGTACGATCTCAGTTCATTGCAACCTCCACCTCCCGCATTCAGGTGATTCTAATGCCTCAGCCTCCTGAGTAGATGGGATTACAGGCACCTGCTTACATGCCCAGCTAATTTTTGTATTTTTAGTAGAGAGGGGATTTCACCATGTTGGCCAGGCTGGTCTCAAACTCCTGACCTCAGGTGATCCGCCCACCTAGGTCTCCCAAAGTGCCGGGATTATATGTGTAAGCCACTGTGCCAGGTCAATAAATAGAAATTTTTGACCTCGTATATTGTTTTTCTCACATGTTGTTTTCTGCTGCCTCCCAAAATTAAATAAATGTGCCAACTGCTTTTGATTTTTTTTCAATAAGGTTCAAGTCAACAGTAGTGCAAGCTTTTAATAAACAAATATGCTAACCTCAAAATAAGTTATAAGTGGTAATTACTAGCAAATAGTTCTGAAAATATTTGAGAGTAGCTTAGTTTTGTATATGCAAAATACTTCTCCCAGTTTCCTCGCAGTTATTCAACCAGTATTTACTAAACATCCACTATATACCAGGCATTCCTTTTTGCACAAGGACACAGAAGTGGAAAAAAAAAAAATAAGCCAAGTCCCTTTTCTCCTGGACTTCACATTTTTATTTATCAAACTTTTTTCTTTATAAGCTCCAGCTTTCAAAACCTCTCATGTAAAAGCGTTATTATCCACCCAAGAATCAAATCCAGTGGGAAAGAAGCATGCCAACTGACCTGGAGAGTCCGCTTTATGAAAGAACTTGAGACAAACACTGAAGACAGCAGTTTTCATTAGCCATGGTGATGTCTTTTTTACTTCAGCCTTTGTTTCATTATCAGAAAATCAGAAATAGAGATATCGGAGTTTAACCTCTGTTGCAGAGATAGGTTATCTAATCTCCCATCTGGATGTTCAAAATAAAATTTTCCCAAATATCGGTACCAAAGCTATCACAAAAACAAAAAAATACAAACACAAAAGCCAGTCGTGATGGTGCACACCTGTGGTCCCAGCTACTCAGGAGGCTGAGGTGGGAGGATAGCTTGAGCCCAGAAGGTCGAGGCTGCAGTGAGCCAAGATCACACCACTGCCCTCCACTCTGGGTGACAGAGCTAGATTCTGTCTCAGAAAGAGAGAGAGAGAGAGAGAGACAGACAGACAGACAGAGAGAGACAGAGACAGAAAGAGAGAGAGAGAGACAGAAAGAGAGAGAGAGATTGATTCCCCCAAACAGAGAAAGACTGATGTAATATTTAAATTTGAAGGCAGGAAGAGCACTGTAGGAAATGGCCTGCTTCCTCTCAGTGAAAGCATGTTACTGCCTCAGAAGAAGAGACATGGGGTAAATGTCTAATTTCAGTTAAAGAATAAAGTATCTTTCTCATAGACATGTAAATTAAGATGGATCACAAAGCCTTTTAAGATGCCTCTGCCTTTTAGAGCAACCATAAGCAGAAAAGCCAACTATAAAATTTTCACTCTAAAAGGATAATATAGAAAATTCTTTCTAGGAGCTCTGCAGTGGAAAGCTGTGAGCATAAGCAATACTGAAAAGAAATGAAAGGTAAGGAATTATCTGCCCCCTTTTCTTAACGTGCCTGGAGCAGGAAGAACACTAGTAATTTTCCAAGCACCTGTTTACTTTCACTTTATCTTGATATTGGGGGAGGCGGAAACTTAGAAGTTTTACTTCACTGCCAGTCCTGTGCGCTCAAGTGAGAGGCCATTGTTGCACAACTGAGCTAAAGAAGTATTGAAACTATCCGCTCCCCCCACACACATTTTCAGGCCATAATCGTCTAGACTTTGGTAGAGGGGTAGGAATATACATATATATTGTATTAAATATTTTTCTTAAGCACGCTCACTGTCAGAAACAACTGAAATATGCTAACGTGTTCAACAGTGTTGTCACCTCTCAGATCAAGTGTACGTCGTGGTCCCAGTCACGCTTTAGAGCACCACAAATAGCCCCTTGTGTTAAGCACTTTTTATAGCCTTCACTCCACAGTCTGAAACTTGAACTTTCCCCAGAAGTTTTGTTGAGACTAAAAGTGATCTGGATAGGATAAAGAGTCTGGTCTTTTTAATGCTTAAGATCTGTTTGGGGCTGGGCATGGTGACTCATGCCTATAATCCCAGCACTTTGGGAGGCCGAGGCGAGAGAATTACTTAAGGTCAGAAGTTTGAGATCAGCCTGGTCAACATGGTGAAACCCCGTCTCTACTAAAAATACAAAAATTAGCCAGGCGTGGTAGCCAGAGCCTATAATCCCAGCTACTCAGGAGGCTGAGGCAACAGAATCGCTTGAGCATAGGAGGAGGAGGTTGCAGTGAGCCAAGACCACGCCATTGCGTTCCAGCCTAGGCAACAGAATGAGACCCTGTCTTGGAAAAAAAAAAAGATAATTCAGAATTTCAGATGCCTGTAGTGCTTTGAGTTGCTCTACTATCAGCGATAGGAAGTATATCCTGGGACATTCCTAAGGGCTGTATAATATATGTGTATAATAGATAATATAAATATATAAAATAAATATATATTGCCCAAGCAAATTTAGCAGGGAAGAATTTAGTGACACTAATTTTTTGTTTTTTGGGGTTTTTTAATTTTAAAAATTTTCTGTATGGGGTAACTGCCAAACCAGAATAGGTTCAAAGGGACTCACACTAATATAATAAGTTCTAATAACGCACTATTATTAGACCAGACAGGATTTCCCCAAACACACACAGCCTAACCCACCACTGAAGATTCTGCTTTTGACCACCACCAGCTACAGAGAAGCATAATATAGCATTTGTGCAGCGCTCACGTACATTACCTCTGCTCTTTCTGGGTGGCTGCCTTGGACACAGGACCTCTTCTCTGCCTTTTGCTCTTTTTTTTTTTTCAAATAGAGTTTCGCTTTTGTTGCCCAGGCTGCAGTGCAATGGCGCAAACTTGACTCACTGCAACTTCCACCTCCCAGGTTCAAACGATTCTCCTGCCTCAGCTTCCTAAGTAGCTGGGATTACAGGCATGCGCCACCACACCTGGCTAATTTTGTATTTTTAGCAGAGATGGGATTTCACCAGGTTGGCCAGGCTGATCTAGAACTCCTGACCTCAGGTGATCCACCTGCCTCGGCCTCCCAAAGTGTTGGGATTACAGGCATGAGCCACCGCGCCCGGCCTGCCCTTTGCTTTTTGACCCACTCAGTAAAATGGAGCCTGTGAAAGCTCATCAGGAAAATGGCAGTGAGTTTCTCTCTAGGTTTAGACTGGCCAGAAGTTTAGGCAGGCTTGGGGTGCACTGTATTAAATCTTCCCCCAGTTCTTCCACTGTGAGTCCGAGGAGACTGGGAAAGAAGAGGAACAAGGGTGAAGTGGATTCAACCAGGACTACCTGAGACTGTCAAGTGAATACAAACTAAAGTAGATGAGGAAATAGTGAAGAGATGTATTCAAAACTGAATGTAGTATTATCTAGTATTACATTACTATAAATAAAAGTTATGGCGGAATAGGGTGGCTCACACCTGTAATCCCAGTACTTTGAGAGGCCAGTCACCTGAGGTCAGGAGTTCGAGACCAGCCTGGCCAACATGGTGAAACCAGTCTTTACTAGAAGTACAAAATTTGGCCAGACGTGGCAGTGCTCGCCTGTAATCCCAGCTACTTGGGAGGCTGAGGCAGGAGAATCGCTTTAACCCAGGAGGTGGAGGTTGCAGTCAGCCAAGATCACGACATTGCACTCCAGCCTGGGCAACAAGAGTGAAACTCCATCTCAGATAAATAGACAGACAGACAGATGGACGGACGGACGGACGGATAGATAGATAGATTGATAGATAGATAAATTTCCCAAAGTAGAGAACTAGTGCTGGGAACTGTAGGAGAGTCTACATGAAACATTTAATTCTCATAACAGTCCTACCATATGGATACCAGCACCACCATTTTATAAAGGAGTAAACTAAAACAGTCACACAGCTAATAGCAAAGACAAGTTTCAAACCAAGTTTCTCTGATGTTAGAGCAAAAATCTCTTTACTCCTATTCTACACCATCTGCATTAAAAATCATGTTTGGAGGCCAGGTGCAGTGGTTCACACCTTTAATCTCAGCACTCTGGGAGGCTGCGGTGGGCAAATCATCTGAGGTTGGGAGTTCGACACCAGCCTGACCAACATGGAGAAACCCGTCTCTGCTAAAATACAAAAAGTTAGCCAGGTGTGGTGGCTAAAAAACAATCCTAGCTACTCGGGAGGCTGAGGCAGGATAATTGCTTGAACCCGGGAGGCGGAGGTTGTAGTGAGCCAAGATCACACCATTACACTCCAGCATGGGTGACAGAATCAGATTCCATCTAAAAAAATCTAAAAAAAAAAAAAAAAAAATCAGGCGGGGCGCGATGGCTCATGCCTGTAATCCCAGCATTTTGGGAGGTTGAGGCAGGCAGATCAATTGAGCTCAGGAGTTTGAGACCAGACTTACCAATATGGGGAAAACCCATCTCTACTAAAAATACAAAAATTAGCCAGGTGTGGTGGCGGGCGCCTGTAGTCCCAGCTACTCGGGAGGCTGTATCAGTAGAATCACTTGAACCCTGGAGGCAGAGGTTGCAGTGAGTTGAGATCACACAATTGCACTTCAGCCTGGGCAACAAGAGTGAAACTCCATCTCAAAAAAAGACAAAAAAATTGTACAGGCTGAGTATGGTGGTTCACACCTATAATTCCAGCACTTTGGGAGACTGAGGCAGGAGGATCACTTCAGGCCAGAAATTCAAGACCAGCCTGGACAATATAGCAAGAGCCTGTCTCTAAAAATTAAAATAAAATAGGCTGGGCACAGTGGCTCATGCATGTAATCCCAGCACTTTGGGAGGCCGAGACAGGCGGATTACCTGAGGTCTGGAGTTTGAGACCAGCCTGACCAACATGTAGAAACCCCGTCTCTACTAAAAATACAAATTTAGCTGGGCATGGTGGCACATGCCTGTAATCCCAGCTACTCCGGGGCTGAAGCAGAAAGGCCTGAAACCAGGAGGCAGAGGTTGCAGTGAGCCAAGATCACACCATTGCACTCCAGCCTGGGCAACAAAAGTGAAATTATGTCTAAAAAAAAAATTTTTTTTTTAATTAAATAAATTGCCAAGTGCAGTGGCTCACACCTGTAATCCCAGTACTTTGGGAGGCTGAGGCAGGCAGACAACAAGGTCAGGAGTTCGAGACCAGTCTGGCCAATATGGTGAAACCCCATCTTTACTAAAAATACAAAAATTAGCCGGGCATGGTGGTGCACACCTGTAGTTCCAGCCACTTGGGAGGCTAAGGCAAAAGAATCGCTTGAACCCAAGAACAGAGGTTGCAGTGAGCTGAGATCGCACCACAGCACTCCAGCCTGGGTGACAGATTGAGACTCTGTCTCAAAAAAAACCAAAGCAAAATAAAATGAAAGTGTACAATTCAACTGGGCATGATGGCGTGCACCTGTAGGTCCCAGCTACTCAGGAGGCTGAGGAGGGAGGATCACCTGAGCCTAGACAACATAGCAAAACCCCATCTCTTTTTTAAAAAAGTGTACAATTTAGAGATTTTTTTTAGTGTATTCGGGGTTGTGCAACTATTAAATGTCTAATTCCAGAACATTTCATCACCCTGAAATCACATATCCATTCACAGTCACTCTTCATTCCCTCTCTTTACCCCAACCCCAGTCAACCACTAACCTAATTTCTGTCTCTGTAGATATGACTATTCTCGGCTGTGCGCAGTGGCTCACACCTGTAATCCCAGCATTTTGGGAGGCCGAGGCAAATGGATCACGAGGTCAACAGTTTGAGACCAGCCTCACCAACACGGTGAAACCCCATCTCTACTGAAAATACAAAAATGAGCTGGGATGTGCCTGTAATCCCAGCTACTTGGGAGGCTGAGGCAGGAGAATCTCTTCAACCTGGGAGATTTAGAGGTTATGGTGAGCTGAGATCTCACCATTGCACTCCAGCCTGGGCAACAAAGCAAGTCTCTGTCTCAAAAAAAAAAAAAAAGATATGACTATTCTGGACATTTCTTATAAAATATGTGATCTGTTGTGAGTGGTTTATTTCTCTTAGCATGTTTTCTAGGTTCATCCTCTTGTAGCATATATCTGTACTTCATTCCTGTTTTATTACCAAATAATATTTCAGTGAATGGATTTTTTTAAAAATTTGTTCATTAGTTGATGTTTCTATTTTTGGCAGTTGTGAATAATGCTGCTAGAACATTCACATACAGTGTTTTGTGTTTTTTTGTTTTTTTTGAGACAGGGTCTCACTCTATTGCCCAGGCTGGAGTACAGTGGTGTGGTCTTGGCTCATTGCAACATCCACCTCCTGGGTTCAAGCAATTCTCATGCCTCAGCCTCCCGAGTAGCTGGGACTGCAAACATGTGCTACCACGCCTGGTTAATATTTGTATTTTTAGTAGAGATGGGGTTTTGCCATGTTAGCCAGGCTAGTCTCAAACTCCTGGGCTCAAGTGATCCATCCGCCTCAGCCTCTCAAAGTGCTGAGATTACAGGCATAAACCACCACACCCAGACTAGTTGATTTTAGTATATGGTAAGAAATAGAGGTCTAGTTGCTTTTCTTTATTTTTCTCTTTCTCTCTGCTCCATGAGGAGCAGGGCTAACTCATAGGCAATGTGTCCAGAGTCAGTGAGGGGGCCGGTTTCATTCTTCTGCATATGAGTATCCAGTTTTCCCAGCATCATCTATTGAAGGAGGTGTCCTTTCCCCGGTGTATGTCCTTGGTGCCTTTATAAAAAAAAATGTTGGCTGTAAATACATGGATTTATTTCTGGGTTCTCTATTCTGTTCCACTGGTCTGTGTCTGTTTTTAATACCAATACCATGCTGTTTCAGTTACTATCATTTTGTAGTATATTTTGAGTCAGTTAGTGTAATACCTCCAGCTTTGTTCATTTTTCTTAGGATAGCTTTGGCTAGTTAGGGTCTTTATGGTTCCACATTAATTTTAGGATTTTTTTTTTTTCTATTTCTGTGAAGACTGTCATTGGTATTTTGATAGCAATTGCATTGACTCTGTAGATTGCTTTGGGTAGTTAAAAATAATAGTAACAATCAGAAAAAGAACACATTGTAAAAAACAAATACAAAAACTCAAGGTCAGCCCCAGAAGCATTCCCCCGACTTTGGAACCCCAAATGCAGGGTCTCTGGCCCTTGGGCTTCAGGCTGGAGTGCTCCTCCCCACAACACCCTCAAACTTTACTCCTCAGACTGGATAGTAAGGTGGCTTCTGCAGCCTACAAAGTGGCCCTTGTTGATATTCATGTCAGCCTACTGGCCATGCCAAATGACCCATATTTTCTTGCCAAAAAAACACCAGAAAACAAAACACTGACACTCCTGGAGGATGCTATTCAGTTCACTACTTTCTCCACTCTCTTATCCCAGTGTCAACGTCCACAGCTTTCACTATTAGGACTTGTATTTTAAAAAATATGTTTTAAAGAACCGTTTGTTAAAGTGTGTGTGCGCGCGCACACACACACACACACACACACACACACACACCCTCTGTCTTCAGAAGCTTGGAATATATTACAGTTTCACTGTCCTAAAAACCATTCACAGCAGGGATTGTTTTACCCCGGACACTAAAGAAATCCTCCAGATTTGAGCCACTCAGTGGCGAAACATGGACTGTGGGTATTTCCCAGTAGGGTGGGGTACAGTAAATATTTATAGCTCTCAGGAAACTGAGTTTGACTCATATTTTAGCTGATTCGTGAATAAGAACTATCAAAGGCCAGATTTTTTTTCCTTTTTGGTTTAACGAAAGATGACTAGTAGAGCAACCATTTCTGCGAGATTCGCAGAGAGAAAACACAAAGAAAGGAATTTAGAATGACTCAGCCCAGGCGGCGCAGCGGGTGAGGGCCTCGCGAACAATGGAAAGTCACAGTGGGGCCTCAGAACCCGAGTCTACACCCACAGCACCAGAGGCTGCTGGTTGCTGGGGGCAGCAGGGACACTAGGCAAAAAGTGACTCTCCTGTCCCTCATTTCTTGCTTTCTAGCCTAAAATGCAGAACTAGCTCTTAAGATTGAAATATAATCATGATAATTTTGTAAACCCCACAGGAGCTCTGGGACCTAAAAGCAAAGGTCCAGGGCCTCATTCCCAGAGGCCAGGGTCACTTGGGCAGCAAATAACAAATGCCAGGAGACCACAGATCACCACGCCTGGGGTGGAGATGGGGGTGGGGTTGGATAGGACCCTGCACACATTTTTTTTAACTCACCAGAAAACTATGGGGGGGAAAAAATAGCTCAAGGGCCCCACATCTCAAGCCTCCACTTCCAGGTCAAGGGTGAAAGGCTTTGCTGTACTTGCGAGAGGCAAGTTTGGACCTCACGGGATATGAATTTGCCCTTTCTGGCAGGAACAGGAACTCGGAAAAGAAATTGGCCAGAGGCCTGGTGGTTAGGAGAGTATTTCAGAAAAAATGCAATCATCCAATACAGAATCTGTTGAGCCTAAGGTTTTTTGTGTGGGACTCAGTTACTCTCGAGGAATGTAGCAGCTGCAGCCAACATTTAAAAATCAATAGAACATATTGACTACCCTGGTTTTTTGTTGTTTGTGTGTTTGCCAGCGCATTGAATAGAAGAGGTCCAGGGTGCAGCCCTAAATATCTCCCAGAGGCCCCACCAGTGTCCCCAGGGAGACCAGGTCCACACCCACCCCCAGGTTGGGGCACAGCCCACCAAGTTTCTGCAGGTTGCACCCAGGCTCTGCATGCCAAGTGGCACGAGATCTGGAGCACATGCCCTGCTAGGGAAGGAAGGCATCACTTCTGACAAATCCCCTCTGGCCAGTGCCTCTCCTCCCTGTTGTCCTGGCCACATTGTGCCCTGTCCAGGACAGCTTCCTGCCAGCCCCACAGCCCAGGATGTCATCCAGATTTACAAGTTGCCCTCTAAATCTTCCTTCTATTCCCTGGGGATACACAAATACGCTAATACACACCCCCGATTCATGAATACACACAAGTGCATTTTTGCCCCCTCCTTTTCCCGTAGATGATGTGACCATGCTAATAATTACACCCAGGCGACAACGGAAAACCTGTCCCTATAGGATATTAGTATATACAGTCACCTTAAGAGACTTAAGCAATTTATCTACATTCAGAAAACATTCTTTTTTTTTTTTTTTTTTTTGAGACAGAGTTTTACTCTTGTTGCCCAGGCTGGAGTGCAACAGCGGAGCCTCGGCTCACTGCAACCTCCGCCTCCTAGGTTCAAGCAATTCTCCTGCCCTAGCCTCCCAAGTAGCTGGGATTACAGGCATGCACCACCAAGCCCAGCTAATTTTTTGTATTTTTAGTAGAAACGGGGTTTCTCCATGTTGGTCAGGCTGGTCTTGAACTCCTGACCTCAGGTGATCTGCTCCTCTTGGCCTCCCAAAGTGCTGGGATTACAGGCATGAGCCACCACACCCAGCCAGAAAACATTATTTACTTCTCACAATCTCCTAGTGAAAGGAAAGGAGAGACGAAGACAGGCAGAGGGGCAATTTAAAAAGGAAAAAAAAAAAAGCCGGCGCGATGGCTCATGCCTGTAATCCCAGCACTTTGGGAGTCGAAGGCAGGCGGATCGCAAGGTTAGGAGTTTGAGACCAGCCTGGCCAACATGGCAAAACCCCATGTCTACCAAAAATACAAAAATTAGCTGAGTATGGTGGCAGCACCTGTAATCCCAGCTAGTTAGGAGCCTGAGGCAGGAAAATTGCTTGAACCCGGGAGGCGGAGATTTCAGTGAGCCAAGATTGCACACCATTCCAGCCTGGGTGACAGAGCAAGACTCGGTCTCAGAAAAAAAAAAAAAAAGCCCAATTCAGCACTGAATTTTGAAAAATATCCTGTTTTGCTAAAAATGTTTAGACCTAATTAGTGCATTTTGCTCCTCCGCTTTTGTTAAATACTTGGAGATTTATTTGTAAACGCATGCAACAATTTCAGTTGAGATCAGCAAAGCAGGGTTAGCAAGTGCTGCAGCGGATGTAGAACTAGCCAGACTGACCTATCAGTGGCATTTCTTCCCACAGGATTCTCTCTGTGCGTTATCTTTATACACATAGAGTTATTACTTACATAGATACAGATTTGGGGAAAAAAATATATTTTTTTCCTGACTGTGGCTTCCTAGTTGCTTATGTGTAGTTAGCAAAAGCAAACCAAATTTTTTTAAACAAACCCTTATATAGTACGTACTATATGTGCAGACATTGTGTATTCTTAGCCTTACATATATTAACTCAGTTAATTCTCAATTCTATGAAGTAAGTACTACTATTATTATTCCCTTTTTTGGTTTGTTTGTTTTTTTTTTTTTGAGATGGAGTCTCGCTCTGTCACCTAGACTGGAGTGCAGTGGCACAATCTTGGCCTACTGCAAACTCCGCCTCCCAGGTTCAAGCAATCACTTGCCTCAGCCTCCTGAGTAGCTGGGATTGCAGGCACTCACCAGCACGCTTGACTAATTTTTGTATTTTTAGTAGAGACAGGGTTTCACTCTGTTGGCCAGGCTGGTCTTGAACTCCTGACCTCAAGTGATTCACCCACCCCAGCCTCCCAAAGTGCTGGGATTACAGGTGTAAGCACCTTGCCCAGCCATCATTCCCATTTTTACAGATAGGGAAACTGAGGCAAAGAGCAGTTAATCACCCAAAATCTCAAAACTAATAAAATTGCACAGGTGGGATTAGAACCATGCTCCCAAGCATTAACGTATGCTGATGTGACCTGTAGATGTTTCCTAAGAGCAATAGGAGAGGTGCAACCTGGCTTAATTAAGCTCCTTTGCTAAAGTACCTAAAGATGTGTTTTACTGCTGCCTATGCCTCTAATAAATGTTCCCTTCAGGCATCCCATAATAAAGCTGCTACTAAGATTCACCTTGGTTCTGTTAAGGCCTTTAGCAATGTGACCCAGTCTTCTCTCTCTTTAGTACTCAGCTGCCTCAGCATTTTCTCTGTGCTTTTCTCTCCACCTAGAATGCCTCCCAAGCCATCTCTCTCCACCTGACTTCTTTTATTTAAACCCCACCTACCTTCAAGGCCCAGATCAAGCTAGCATTCCATTGTCACACAAGACAGAATATCTCTGAAGTCTGAAATTCTACAGCCTTTATCTTCACCACTCACAAGCCTGCATATCTTATCTCCCCTACATGGTCAGCAATTTCTTTTCCCCACAACACTGAGCACAGCACTTTTGCACATAAATAGTTCTCAGTGAATGTATAGCCTCTCATTGTTTGCCCTTCATCCATCCTCTCTGTTAAATATCTGTAAAGAAATATAATGCATGGATTATTTCAAAAAGAAAATACTTCCTCCTCCTTAAAAAAAAAAAAAAAAAAAACATCATTTTGGTCAGGAATCTGTCCCTCTCAATTTCTGGAAATAGATCATGATTTGTCTGAGCCAGTGCTATCAAACAGAAACAGCAATCAACTTACATATGTTATTTTATTTTATTTTATTTTATTATTTTTTGAGACAGTCTTGCTCTGTCACCCAGGCTGGAGTGCAGTGGTGCAGTCTCGGCTCACTGCAACCTCCACCTCCCAGGTTCAAGCAATTCTCCTGCCTCAGCTTCCCAAATAGCTGGGACTACAGGCATATGCCACCAAGCCCGGTTAATTTTTGTATTTTTTGTAGAGATGGGGCTTCACCATGTTAGCCAGATTGGTCTCAAACTCCTGATCTGCCTACCTCGGCCTCCCAAAGTGCTGGGATTACAGGCACGAGCCACCATGCCCAGCCTTTAATTTTAAATTTTCTAGTAGCCACATTAAAAATTAAAAATAGGCGGGACACAGTGGCTCACACCTGTAATCCCAGATACTCAGGAGGCTGAGGGAGGAGAATTGCTTGAACCTGGGAGGTGGAGGCTGCAGTGAGCCAAGATCACACCACTGCACTCCAGCCTGAGCGACAGCAAGACTGTCAAAAAAATAAAAAATAGGCCAGGCAAGATGGCTCATGCCTATAATCCCAGCACTTTGGGAAGGTGAGGTGGACAAATTACCTGAGGTCAGAAGTTCAAGACCAGCCTGACCAACATGGTGAAACTCCATCTCTACTAAAAACATAAAATCTAGCCAGGCATGGTGATGCACACCTGTAATCCTAGCTACTGGGGAGGCTGAGGCAGGAGAACCACTTGAACCCGGGAGGCTGAGGTTGCAGTGAGCCAAGATCATGCCACTGCACTCCAGCCTAGGCAACAGAATGAGACTCCATCTCAAAAAAAATGAAATACGGCCGGGCGCGGTGGCTCACGCCTGTAATCCCAGCACTTTGGGAGGCCGAGGCGGGTGGATCACGCGGTCAAGAGATCAAGACCATCCTAGTCAACATGGTGAAACCCCGTCTCTACTAAAAATACAAAAAATTAGCTGGGCATGGTGGCCCGTGCCTGTAATCCCAGCTACTCAGGAGGCTGAGGCAGGAGAATTGCCTGAACCCAGGAGGCGGAGGTTGCGGTGAGCCGAGATCACGCCATTGCACTCCAGCCTGGGTAACGAGCGAAACTCCGTCTCAAAAAAAAAAAAAAAAAAAAAAAAAAAAAGAAATAAAATAAAAAATTTAAAATAGCCAAGCACAATGGCTCACACCTGTAATTCCAACACTTAAGGAGGCAGAGGTGGGAGGATAGCTTGAGGTCAAGGATCTGAGACCTGCCTGGGGAATATAGCAAGACCCCGTTTTCCAAAAAAGGAAAAAAAAGAGACCCAAAAAAAATTACAAATAATCAGGTGAAATTCATAAATTTTACTTAATCCAATATATCAAAAATATTACTTCAACTAAGGTTTCTAGGGTGGTTTGTTTTTTCGTTTGAGATGGTCTTTTTCTCTTGCCCAGGCTGGAGTGCAGTGGCAGGATCTCAGCTCACTGCAACCTCCACCTCTGGGTTCAAGCAATTCTCCTGCCTCCTGAATAGCTGTGATTACAGACATGAATCACCACGCCCAGGTAATTTTTGTATTTTTAGTAGAGACAGGGTTTCACCATGTTGGCCAGGCTGGTCTCGAATTCCTGTCCTCAAGCGATCTACCCATCTCAGCCTCCCATAGTGCTGTGATTAAGGCATGAGCCAGCATACCCAGCCTTCAACATGTAATCAATATAAAAAACAATAAATAAGCTGGGTACAGTGATTCATTTCTATAATCCCAGCACTTTTGAGGCTGAGGCAGGAGGATCATTTGAAATTCAGTAGTTGGAGACCAGTCTGACCAATGTAGCAAGACTTTGTTTCTAAGTCAAAAAAAAAAAAAACAACTAATTTTTAAAAGGAAAAAAATGAAATATATGTTTTACGTGTGTGTATATTATGAAATTTTTGGAATTTTTTTTTAATTTGAGTCCAAGTCTTTCTCTGTCACCCAGACTGGAGTGCAGTGGCATGATCTCCACTGGCTCACTGCAATCTCCGCCTCCCGGGTTCAAGTGATTCTCCTGCCTCAGCCTCCAAGTAGCTGTGACTACAGACACGCACTACCACACCCAACTAATTTTTATATTGTTAGTAGAGACAAGATTTTACCATGTTGGCCAGGCTGGCCTAAAACTCCTGGGCTCAAGCCCCCCTCAGCCTCCCAAAGTGCTGGGATTACAGGCATGAGCCACTGTACCCAGCTGAAGTTTTTGGAATCTGATGAGTATTTTACATGTACAACATATCTTAATTCACACTACATTTCAAATGCTCGGTAGCCACATATGGCTAGTAGCTTCCATATTGGACAGGGCAATTCTGAGCCCATTAGCACAGCATTCCCATGGTGACAGTTATTGATCCAGGAGTGAAGGCTGGAGGCCTAAATTAGGCTGACCAGACTGAAACGAAGGATTTATGGTCCATAATGGGAGACATTTCTGCCTGCTGTAGTCATGAGTGAAGTCTATAGCTCTGATTGCCACTGGCAGCCTTAGTAGGAATCATCTCAGGACCGTAAGGAAAAATCAGCAGCACTGGTGTTAGCATGGCACCAACATTGAGGAGTAGGAGTAGGAAGACAGAAAGTGCCCTGGGTCCTTAATGACATCGCTGACCCACTGATCAGACCCTGCCTAAAGCTCACCCTACTTCTAGTTATGAAAAATAATAAATTTCCCTTTTGTTTAAGCCAGACTGAATCAGTTTTCTGTAGCATCCAACGATATCCCAACATCAGAGCTAACCCTGGAATCTAAGTCTACAGCCTCCTACACCCAGGTTTCTTGATAAGGATGCCTTTCAAGAAAGAATTTTGGGTTTTGGGCTAATTCTTCTTCTTTTTTTTTTGGAGATGGAGTCTCGCCCTGTCACCCAGGCTGGAGAGCAGTGTCACAATCTCGGTTCACTGCAACCTCCGCCTCCTGGGTTCAAGTGATTCTCCTGCCTCAGCCTCCCGAGTAGCTGGGATTACAGATGCACACCAATACACAGCTAATTTTTGTATCTTTAGTAGATATGGGGTTTCACCATGTTGTCCAGGCGGATATCAAACTATTGATTTCAGGGGATCCACCAGCCTCAGCTTCCCAAAGAAGTGCTGGGATTATAGGCATAAGCCACCATGGCCAGCAGAATTTTGGCTAATTCTTTTGGATCCCTCTTTGATTCTTTCTGTGGCACAGTAGTGGTAACCGCCAATGAACTGGAAGTAAAGATCTGTGAAGATGCTGGTACTTGTGAAGGCCTCACCTAAGAGGTGGGTCAGCATAGCTGCAGATACCATCTCAGAGCACAAGAATGGCTGGAAATCTCTTCTCAGGGCAGCTGTTATTACACTGCACTCTCAAGTTAGCCAAAGCTTCCTCCATCTGCCAGGGCAGGCATTTGTCACAGCCCTTCAACACCTCTCCTGGAGCCGATAGATCCTGGGGCAGATCCATATCTGGACAAGCTAGAGTCCTTTGCCAGGAGGCAGCCCAGGAAGCCACACTTCCCACTGTGACAGCAGCCGTTTCTGTCAGGGTGCTGAAGATCAGTGTGTTCTAGGCCACCGCTGCTACCAGGAAATTTAGAGGGAAGATTGGAAAGACTGACAACGAGCACTGACAACTGCACGGCCATAAACTGAAGAGGAGCAGCACAAAGAAAGTGAGATGAAAAATATCTTACCAATAAGTGCAGAGTAGTGAAAAAAAAAGAAAAAAGAGAAAGTGAGCTGAAGGGATGCCACCACCAGAGCGAGAGAAAATTGCTCCCAAACTTAGTTCATCGTGGGTTGCTTAGCAGCAGCAGCAGGGTGTGAAGTCACCTGCTCTGAGGCAAACAGACTTCATGGTCCACTTACAACGCACAGGTCTCGCAGCCCCAAAACTAGGAGGAAAGGCTGAGCCATGATTAATCAAGCCTCCTTCCCTTCTGTCTTGGAGAATAGGCACTGTGCACCAGTTGGTGGAAAATGGCAACGTGGTATAGTGAGAAGAATGTGGCTTCCAGGCCAGGGATCTGCCACTCAGCACTGGTGCCATGGTGGACAAGTCACATGGCCTTAGTGAGGCTTACTTTTCTAGTCTCTAAAATGAGCATTATTACAAATCTCACAACTTTTGGAGGTCTAATTTCTAAAATGCATGTGAAACTCTTTATTTTATTATTTTTTAATAGAGACAGGGTCTTGCTATGTTACTCAGGCTGGTCTTGAACTCCTGGCCTTAAGAGGTCCTCCCTTCTCAGCCTGTCAAAATACTGGGATTATAAGATGTGAAACCCTTTATAACCTAAGTGCTATATATGTTCACTGTTATGACTTCTTTTATAAGGAAAAAGAAATGTCTCTGATGATTTTTTAATACCCAGAAACTACTGCCTACTTATTAATGCTTCTTCTGAAAAATAAATGAAAAACATAAATTTTTAAATAAAATTATTTGTTCTTACAGCGTTTATTTCTATCCACTTACTTGTTCTGTGCCTCAGGTTCCTGGTTTACAAAAACAGACCTCAAGTACTCGTCCTGCACAATGCTGAAAACTCAAATGATGGCCAAATGTAGGTACAGAACCAAAAGGTTTACTGAGTTTTAAGGCTTAGATGTCTTCTTCCTGTTCATTTCAAAAAAGAAAGAGAGAAAGAGATAAGGAAGGAAGGAAGGAAGGAAGGAAAGAAGGAAGGAAGGAAAGAGGAAAAGAGAAAAAGAATTTAAAAAATAAGGTTTATACATCAAGGGTGACACTCCAAAACATTTATAGCATCTAATTGCAAAACAGCTTGCCAAGGTGTAGGATCCAGCTCCCTAGGTCCTCTGAAGGGTAATACCACGTCTTGTTTCCTTCTGACCATAATACCCGTGGCTCACTGACACCTGTCCCAGCCAAGGAAACACATACCACATGGAACTAAGGTTCTTGGTCCCCTATGTCTAAAGATGAAGGAGAACATGCTACATCAAACTGGCTCCCAGGATAGTTGGCCCTGGACACTAAACTAGAACACACACACACATACACACACACATGCATGCAGGTGCACACATACACAAGCAAATATGGGTGCAGTAGCTCATGCCTGTAATCCCAGAATTTGGGGAGGCTGAAGCGGGTGGATCACTTGAGGTCAGGAGTTCTAGACCAGCCTGGCTAACATGATGAAACCCCATCTCTACTAAAAAATACAAAAATTAGCCAGGCATGGTGGTGAACGCATATAACCCCAGCTAGTTCGGAGGCTGAGGCATGAGAATCGCTTTGAACCTGGGAGACAAAGGTTATAATGAGCCGAGATCATACCACTGCACTCCAGCCTGGGCAACAGGCAAGTTGGAAGCACTTAACCAAGTATCCATTTAAGTTAAACAGGGAGATGCTGACTGTGTGTACCAAACACAGCTGGGCTTCCACTCAGAAGGGCCAAGGGTTCTTGGCCCTTCTGAGTCCCTGGAGCTATGTGCCTCTGGATTTTGGAGCAAACTCAGTGCAGCAGCAGTAATTTTTACAATGATGAACAACTATCTCAGTTGAAAGCCTGCTTCCTCATCATGCCTTGCCCAAATCCTGCTACTCAGTTCCCAAACTGCTCTGTTCCAACAAGTTTTTCCAGAGAACACTGTAGGCCAATACACATATTGAGGTGAGCTGAGAGGAAAACAGCAACAGCTGGGGAGCCAGAATAAAGGGCAGGTAATATAATAAGGACACACCAGCAAGACTGGTTGCACTTGGTACTCTGCTGGAACCCACAGGATTTGACCACATGCTTTCCAAGGGCAGTCCTACTAAGAGAGTGGACTACTATTCCATTGTATAAGTATAAATTCTTTGAAATTATCCTACAGCCTATCTAGTGGTATTCTTGATTTATACAGACATATCGGCCCAGCACAATGGCTCACACCTGTAATCCCAGCACTTTGAGAGGCTGAGGTGGGTGAATCAGTTGAGGTCATGAGTTCGAGACCAGCCTGGCCAACATGGTGAAATCCTATCTCTACTAAAAACACAAAAATTAGCCAGGCATAGTGGCATACACCTGAAATCCCAGATACTCAGGAGTCTGAGGCAGGAGAATCGCTTGAACCTGGGAGGCTGAGGTTGCATTGAGTCAAGATTGTGCCACTGCACTCGAGCCTGGGCAATAGAGTAAGACTCCATGTCAAAAAAAAAAAAAAGAAAGAAAGACATTATTATATTTAAAAACATACTTGTTCAACTGTTATACTCAACATGCACATAAACCAACTGGGAGATAGGTAACAAGGGCAAAATGACTGGGAAACAACTATTTCTGAATCGATGTTTGCAGGCTGGCAGGGTTTGGGGAAGGAAGAGGCTTGGAAATGTGTAGAACTGGCTCTGGGGCATGCTTCTTGACTACCCAGCAAACCCTTGGTGTGGTGGCACATGCCTGTAATCCCAGCTACTAGGGAGGCTGAGGCAGAAGAATCACTTGAACCCAGGAGGTGGAGTTTGCAGTGAGTGGAGTGCCATTGCACTCCAGCCTGTGCAACAAGAGTGAAACTCAGTGTCGAAAAAAAGAACACATACACTGGCCAACATGATGAAACCATATCACTATTAAAAGTGCAAAATTAGCAGGCATGGTGGTGCACTCCTGTAATCCTAGCTTCTCGGGAGGCTGAGGCAGAGAGTTTGCTAAACCAGTCATCATATTCAAGCAATGGTTCTTAAAGTGTGCCATAAGGACCAGTAGTTTCAAAGAATATGCACTACTTTCAAACTTGTTAAAATGCAAATTATTGCTGGGCATGATGACTCATGCATGTAATCCCAGCACTTTGGGAGGCCTGATCATTTGAGGTCAGGAGTCTGAGAACAGCCTGGCCAACATGGCCAAACCCCATCTCTACTAAAAATTCAAAAATTAGCCAGGCATGGTGGTGGGCACCTGTAATTCCAGTGACTCAGGAGGCTGAGGCAGGAGAATCGTTTGAAGCTGGGGGAGATGGAGGTTGCAGTCCACTGCACTCCAGCCTGGGCAACACAGTGAGACTTCATCTCAAAAAAAAAAAAAAAAAGCCAGGCACAGTGGCTCACACCTGTAATCCCAACACTCTGGGAGCCTCCCAAAGTGCTGAGATTACAGGCGTGAGCCACCACGCCCAGCCAAGAGCTTGTCTCTTAAAAATATATACATATATATATTTATACACACATATATATGTATAATATTTTCAAATAAAAAATATTTGAATACATAGTACATCTATATCTTTACCAGCATTTTTAGTCAGTCACTTGTTTATTTCTCTGTGCTGGCCCAAAATGTTTTGCTATTTACTATCTTATATACCTATCTTCTCTTTAGACTGCCAACTTTCTGGAATTCAGGACTTTTTGTTCTGTCCTGTTTATATGTATATCCCTGGGGCCTAGCATATTTATCTATTAGTTGAGCAAATGCAAATTTATCCTTAAATATATAGTTTGTTAACTTTCTATTGGTAAACTGGAACCACAGTCTCAGAAAATAGAAATATTGTGATGTTTAATGGCATATAACAGGAGGTTATAAATGTAAACTCCAGGGTGGTTTCAAACTGGAGAGCCAGTAAATTCTTCCTTGAGAGCCAGGTGCAGTGGCTCATACCTGTAATCCCAGCACTTTGGGAGGCCGAGGCGGGTGGATCACAAAGTCATGAGATCGAGACCATCCTGGTCAACATGGTGAAACCCCGTCTCTACTAAAAATACAAAAAATTAGCTGGGCGCGGTGGCGCGTGCCTGTAATCCCAGCTACTCAGGAGGCTGAGGCAGGAGAATTGCCTGAACCCAGGAGGCGGAGGTTGCGGTGAGCCGAGATCGCGCCATTGCACTCCAGCCTGGGTAACAAGAGCGAAACTCCGTCTCAAAAAAAAAAAAATTCTTACTTGAATTTGCATAATGATTAAAAAGCAAATGAGAGGCTGGGCACAGTGGTTCATACCTGTAACCCCAGCACTTTGGGAAGCCAAGGTGGGCAGATCCCTTGCGCTCAGGAGTTTAAGACCAGCCTGGGCAACATGGAGAAACCCCATGTCTACAAAAAAAATTAACCAGGCGGGGCCCAGGCATAGTGGCTCACACCTGTAATCTTAGTGCTTTGGGAGGCTGAGGCAGGAGGATCGCTTGAGGTCAAGAGTTCGAGGCCAGCCTGACCAACATGGAGAAACCCTGTTTCTACTAAAAATACAAAATTAGCCAAGTATGGTGGCACATGCCTGTAATCCCAGCTACTAGGGAGGCTGAGGCAGGAGAATCACTTGAACCCAGGAGGTGGAGGTTGCAGTGAGTGGAGATCATGCCATTGCACTCCAGCCTGTGTAACAAGAGTGAAACTCAGTGTCAAAAAAAAGAACACATACACTGGCCAACACGGTGAAACCACATCACTATTAAAAATGCAAAATTAGCTGAGTGTGATGGCACACTCTTGTAATCCTAGCTTCTCAGGAGGATGAGGCAGGAAAATTGCTTGAATCCAGGAGGTGGAGGTTGCAGTGAGCCTAGATCACACCACTGCACTCCAGCCTGGTCTAAAAGAGTGAGACGCTGTCTCAAAAAAAAAAAAAAAAATTAGCCCATCGTGATGGTATGCACCTATGGTCCCAGCTACTTCAGAGGTTGAGGTGAGAGGATCACTTGAGCCAAGTAGGTGGAGGTTGCAGTGAGCTGAGATTGCAGCACTGCACTCCAGCCTGGGCAACAGAGTGAGACTCTGTCTCAAAAAAAAAAAAAAAAAGGAAAAAGAAACAAAATTAGAAAACTACCAAATGGCACTTTTGATGGAAGATGCAGGCTACATCATCTTACATCTATTCTGGCATTTGCAAAACTGCATTAGGAAAATATTTGAGCTACTATCTCTTAAAACTTCCCTCCAAACAGTCCTTCAGGCCAATTTTGGGGAGGTGGGAAGTTGAATATTGGCTCCTTTGATTATCGGTCTGTTGGTTCAAAATGCCATGACAAAACACACTTTAATAATAAGAAATACAGATTTGTATGTTAACTTGCATATGGCTTCCTATTCTCTACACTAAATCTGCAGGAATCCCAGAGGCCTGGGGCAGGAATGTGTAGCTGCCTGTGCACACTCAAATGGCAGACATTCTTTAAATGTCTGTGGACCCTGTCCCTTCCACCTCCGTCTCCTAGTCTTAAGCAACCCAATGTCCCATTGCTAGGCTCGTCCTTCTCCAACCCGTCAGCCAAAATAGCACAGTATCTTAACAATGCTTCTTTTTTTTTTTTTGAGATGGAATCTCTCTCTGTCACCTAGGCTGGAGTGCAGTGGTGCAATTTCAGCTCACTGCATCCTCTGCTTCCTGGGTTCAAGCGATTCTCCTGCCTCAGCCTCCCTAGTAGCTGGGATTACAGGTGTGCACCACTGCACTGGCTAATTTTTGTATTTTTAGTAGAGATGGGGATTTCACCACATTGGCTAGGCTGGTCTTGAACTCCTGACCTAAGGTGATCTGTCTGCCTCAGCCTCCCAACATGCTGGGATTACAGGCATAAGCCACCACAACTGGCCCATTTTTATGGTTATTTCTTGATTATATGCTAAACAGTTTTCCAGGAAAGGGGTGGGCAATTTCCAGAACTGAGGGTTCCTCCCCTTTTCAGACAATATAGGGTAACTTCCTGACGTTGCCATGGCATTAGTAAACTGTCATGGTGATGGTGGGAGTATAGCAGTGAGAATGACCAGAGGTCACTCTTGTCGCCATCTTGGTTTTGATGAGTTTTGTCCAGCTTCTTTAGTGCAACCTGTTTCATCAGCAAAGTCTTTATAACCTGCATCTTGTACTGATCCCATATCTCATCCTGTGGCTTAGAATGGCTTAACCGTCTGGGAATGCAGCCCAGTAGGATTCAGTCTTATTTTACCTAGCCCCTATTTAAGATGGAGTTGATCTGGTTCACATTCCTCTGACATAGGACCCCAAGCATGGGTCTTAGCCATTTACTAACTCTATGGCTCAAGTAAGTTACTTGGCCTGTTGGATTCTCATTTAACCCATGGGAGCAAAATTCTCGTCTTAAGGCTGTTGGTCTAGTGCCTGGTACACATTAGGTCTTCCATAGAAGGAAATTAATATTATTGGCATTTCCAGCTAACTTCCTTACACATTATTTTCCTTAATTTAGTAGCCCCATTAGAACCCCATGTGGCTTCCTGTTTCCAGAAGCTGAAGGACCTGACTGACCCGTCTTTTGTGTTTCTAGATCATTAAGGCTGCAGCTACTCCTTGGGGCATATTAGGTGAATTAATGTGGTTGAATGACTTCAATAGTCATTCATCACAACTCACCCACTGAAGTGTTTAAGTTATTTCAGTTGGAAAAAGCATATAGATTACTGTTGATTAGAGAATCAGATGTTTCTTATCCATAAATGTAACAAATAGAGAGGTTTCAAATCTTTTTGCTTTTGGTTTATCTATGTTTGTTTATTTATTTATTTATTTAGATGGAGTCTCGCTCTGTTGCCAGGCTGGAGTGCAGTGGCATGATCTAGGCTTACTGCAATCTCCGACTCCATGGTTCAAGCGATTCTCCTGCCTCAGCCTCCCTAGTAGCTGGGATTACAGGGACATGCCACCATGCCCAGCTAATTTTTGTATTCTTAGTAGAGACAGGGTTTCACCATGTTGGCCAGGATGGTCTCAATCTCCTGACCTTGTGATCCACCCACCTCAACCTCCCAAAGTGCTGGGATTACAGGCGTGAGCTACCATGCCCAGCCTATCTATGTATATTTATACTGGGCAATTCAAGTTAAAATACTCCTTTCAGTTTACAACCCTGATTAAAATTTCCCATTTTCTATTTCTCCCTGAAGTCTCACCCATTAGCCTACATTTTGTCTCTAATGTAAAAGAGTAACCCCAAATCCAAAGAAAGATGAGGGCGAGATTGTTGAAACAGCTTTATAAAGGATGAGCCCCTAACCAATTATAAATGCCCTGATGACTATAAACGTGAATATACTGCCACAGCCACTTGTGGTGGTAAGAATGCCTTAAACTATTTTCCCATTTCTCCGAAGAGTCAAGGGACTTCTGCCTTTAGGACTATTTAAAATATTTAAGCCGGGCACAGTGGCTCACACCTGTAATCCCAACACCTTGGGAAGCTGAGGGGGAGGATCATTTGAGCCCAGGAGCTTCAGACCAGCCTGGGCAACATAGTGACATTCCCATTTTTACACACACACAGTACACACAGCCAGGCAAGGTACACACACAGCCAGGCAAGGTACACACACAGATCCAGCCAGGTGTGGTGGCACATGCCTGTGATCCCTTCTACTTCAAGAGTTTGAGCTGGGAGGACAGCTTGAACCTGGGAGGTTCAGGCTGCAGTGAACCATGATTGTCCCCACTGCACTCCAGCCTGGGTGACAGAGCAAGACCCTGTCTCAAAGAAAAAAAAAAGAGGGAGGGTGGGAAGGATGGTTGATGTCTTCACACTTTGAACACAAACCCAGACTGGAGAACTGGAGATAGCTAAAATAATCCCCATAGCTAAAAGTGAGTGCTGCGTCTGGAGTTAAAACTCACTTACTTCTTCATGAGAGAGCATAGGCAAGGCTTGCCTTGGAATTGAGTGTAATTCTCTGCCTGCAAGCCCAGCGCCCTGGGCAGAGCCATGGAAACAGGGCAGTGGTCAGGGTGCCTTCTACCAGGGCTGACTTACCTTCTTCCCTTGCACTCACTGGGCAATTATAGCTCTGTTTCAAGTACAGACTGAAAAAATAAGTTTCCAGAGTAATCGGGGAAGTTATCAAGGCCATATAGCCGGGGGACTGAGAGCCTGGAGTGCCTGCTGGAATATCTTTTGCCTTTGCAGGATGTACTGAGCTATTCATTGTCTGGGGCATTATTCACTCAGGATTACAGGACAAAGCTGTGTGATGCTGCTGAGGTTTTAAATGATTATAAGATCCTTCCCCAAATCTAAAACACTATACATGTGTTTTCCTGATTTCCCTATGGCCTATTAATAACTAAGAGGTCTGGATTCTTTAGTAATATGGAAAGAGGTTATTATCCAAGACTACGTTCTAACTGTGATGATCTCTCCTGCTTTGTATTATCTGCCCTGGGAAAATGGAAATTCAGAAAACAAGTGACCAGCTCAAAGATGAAGGGACTAGCTTTCTCTTTGCCCTGTGGGGATGTTAAAAATAGCAGTGGAATTATAAAGAGGTATCTCAATCCTCCAGGAGAAAGAAGCTATACATAAATGCAGTGTGGCTTAAACTTAAATAGCAAGACTGGACAGTGGCTCTTTCATTCCAGCAAGTGTCAGCCAGCTGCTTTGCTAATAAAGAATTCTCAGTTGGGGAGGGTGAGAAGATAGGATCAGCAAGAAAGGGAGGAACATGGAGCAGAAGGAAAAAAAACTACAGAAAGTTTTAATCTTTCCTATTTTCTTTTTTTCTTTTTCTTTTTTTTTTATCTTTAAGAACTCAAATTGGCTGGGCGTGGTGACTCACGCCTGTAATCCAAGCACTTTGGAGGTCAAGGTGGGCAGATCACCTGAGATAGGGAGTTCAAGACCAGCCTGACCAACATGGTGAAACCCCGTCTTTAAAAAAATAAAATAAAATAAAAAAAGAACTCAAATTATACCACCAAGATCCTTACTATTTTTAAAAACTACACGTAAGTAGTAAAGAAACACAAATATATAATTAGTCTCCCTACTTTCCCTCTTTTTAAGGTAGCCAGTGATTCCTTCCACAGGACTCTCTCTTCTCATACATATGTGGTTTTCGTTTTGGTTTTGGTATCTGTTTTTGAGATGGAGTCTCACCCTGTTGCCCAAGCTGGAGTACAGTGGCAGGATCTCAGCTCACTGCAACCTCTGCCTCCTGGGTTCAAGCAATTCTCCCATTGCAGCCTCCTGAGTAGCTGGGATTACAGGCGCCCACCACCACAGCTGGCTAATTTTTGTATTTTTAGTAGAGATGGGGTTTCACCATGTTGACCATGATGGTCTTGAACTCCTGACCTCGGGTGATCCACCCTCCTTGGCCTCAAAAAGTGCTGGGATTATAGGCATGAGACACCGTGCCCGGCCTCACATGTCTTTTATTTATTCATTTATTTATTTGAAACAGAATTTCACTCTTGTCACCCAGGCTAGAGTGCAATGGCATGATCTCGGCTCACTGCAACCTCTGCCTCCCAGGTTCAAGTGCTTCTCCTGCCTCAGCCTCCCAAGCAGCTGGGATTACAGGAGCCTGCCACCATGCCCAGCTAATTTTTTTGTATCTTTAGTAGAGACAGGGTTTCACCATGTTGGCCAGGCTCATCTTGAACTCCTGACCTCAAGTGATTTCACCTGCCTCAGACTCCCAAAGTGCTAGGATTACAGGCGTGAGCCACCACGTCTGGCCACATGTATTTTTTTTTAAGTTTGCTGACTGACTTAACATTAGCAATGGTGAAAGTAGAAAGTGGGGAAGGTAAAGAAAATTACCTATCTATAGTCCCACTCACTAGAGACAACCACTGTTAACATTTTAGTGTATCACTTCCCAGCATGTTTATACTAGAGAGAAAAAAGAGAAACCAAAGGGGAAGAAATAGGAAGGACAATGAAAGGGGAGAGAAAAGATGGAAAACATTTACATCTTCAATAGCAGCAAGCGTTGAAAGCATCATGCTACATAGGAAGGTCAAGTACATTCATCTCTCAGAGGAGCCATCTGTAACAATGGAAGGCAACAACTAAGGAATTGTAACTACTGCCTTTTTTTTTAATGGAGTTTTGTCCTCGGTTCACTGCAAACTATGCCTCCCGAGTTCAAGCAATTCTCCTGCCCCAGCCTCCAGAGTAGCTGGGATTACAGGGGCACACCATGTCCAGCTAATTTTTTGTATCTTTAGTAGAGACGGGGTTTCACCATGTTGGCCAGGCTGGTCTCAAACTCCTGACCTCATGATCTTCCCGCCTTAGCCTCCCAAAGTGCTGAGATTACAGGCTTGAGCCACTGTGCCCAGCCATATCTACTTGCTTTTCAAATGTGATCTGCGCCTGAGTTCTGGAGGCAGGGGTTGCAGTTAGCCGAAATCATACCACTGCACTCCAGCCTGAATGACAGAATGAGACTCTGTCTCAAAATAAAAAATAAAATAAAATGTGAACTGCAATTTCTAACTCTTGTTACTGTTATTATTTACATTTCTACCTGGAAACTCTTGCTTCCCCCTAACAACCTCATTTCAAGGCTACCAACAAAGATTCATCAAAGTGAAGTCATTGATTTTGAGAGTTCTTGGCAGCAGCTGTGAGAAGACATGAGTTCAAGAAGTGTAGATCGCCAGGCACAGTGGCTCATGCCTGTAGTCCCAGCAATTTGGGAGGCCAAGGCAAATGGATCACTTGAGTCTAGGAGTTCAAGACCAGCCTGGAGAGCATGGCAAAACTCATCTCTACAAAAATTAAAGAAATTAGCCAGGCATGGTGGCACATGACAGTGGTCCCAGCTACTTGGGAGGCTGAGGTAGGAGGATCACTTGAGCCCCAGAGGCGGAGGTTGCAGTGAGCTAAGAGTGCACTGCACTCCAGCCTGGGTGAAACAGCCAGACCCTGTTTCAAAACAAACAACAACAACAAAAAAAAAAAACAAAAAAACACCATAGGTTAACTTGAAATAATGTAGAAAAAAAAATTTTTTTTGAGACAGAGTTTTGCTCTTTTTGCCCAGGCTAGAGTGCAATGGTGCTATCTCAGCTCACTGTAACCTCCACCTCCGATTTCAAGTGATTCTCCTGCCTCAGCCTCCCAAGTAGCTGGAATTACAGGCACCCACCACCACGTCCAGCTAATTTTGTATTTCTTTTTCAGTAAAGACAGGGTTTCACCATCTTGGCCAGGCTAGTCTCAAACTGCTGAACTCAGGTGATCTGCCTGTCTTGGCCTCCTAAAGTGCTGGGATTACAGGCATCAGCCACTGCACCTGGCTGAAAAAATTTATTATAAAACATAAGTTATGTCTGGGCATGGTGACCCATGCCTGTAATCCTAGCACTTTGAGAGGCCAAGGCAGGAGGATCACTTGAGCTCAAAAGTTCAAAACCAGCCTGGGCAATACAGTGAGACCTCGTCTCTATTCTGGGAAACTTGAAAAAAGAGAAAGACATAATCTTTTTTTTCTTTTTTGAGATGGAGTCTCACTCTCTCACCAGGCTGGAGTGCAGTGGAGCAATCTTGGCTTGCTGCGACCTCTACCTCCCGAATTCAAGCGATTTCCCTGCCTCAGCCTCCAGAGTAGCTGGGACTACAGACGCACACCACCATGCCCAGCTAATTCTTTGTATATCAGTAGAGACTGGGTTTCACCATGTAGGCCAGGACTGTCTTCATCTCTTGACCTCATGATCTTCCCACCTCAGCCTCCCAAAGTGCTGGGATTACAGGCATGAACCACCGCACCCAGCCCAACATAATCTTTTTTTAAAGTGTGGATGAAGCGTTGAAAAATATCACTTTTTGGCCGGGCACAGTGGCTCACACCTGTAATCCAAGCACTTTGGGAGGCCAAGGCAGGCAGATCACGAGGTCAGAAGATTGAGACCATCCTGGCCAAAATGGTGAAACTCTGTCTCTACTAAAAATAAAAAAATCAGAGGAGAGTGATCCAAGATGGCCGAATAGGAACAGCTCTGGAGTACAGTTCCCAGCGACAACAATGCAGAGGCTGCCGCAGGTGATCCCCAGGCAAGTGGGGTCTGGAGTGGACCTCCAGCAGTTCTACAGCAGAGGGGCCTGACTGTCAGAAGGAAAACTAAAAATCAGAAAGGAATAACTTCATCATCAACCAAAAGGACATTCACTTAGAGACCCCATCTGAAAGTCACCAACTACAAAGACCACCGGTAGATAAATCCACAAAAATGGGAAGAAACCAGCACAAAAAAGATGAAGACACCCAAAACCAGAACGCCTCTCCTCCTCCAAGGGATCACAACTCCTCACCAGCAAGAGAACAAAGCTGGATGGAGAATGAGTCTGATGAATTGACAGAAACAGGCTTCAGAAGATGGGCAATAGCAAACTTCTCAGAGCTAAAAGAACATGTGCTAACCCAATGCAAAGAAACTAAGAACCTTCAAAAAAGTTTTGACGAAATGCTAACAAGAATAAACAGCTTAGAGAAGAATATACATGACCTGATGGAGCTGAAAAACACAACACGAGAACTTCATGAAGCATACACATTTCAATAGCTGAATTGACCAAGCAGAAGAAAGGATATCAGAGATTGAAGATCAGCTCAATGAAATAAAATGAGAAGGCAAGATTAGAGAAAAAAAGAGTGAAAAGAAATGAACAAATGCTCCAGGAAATACGGGATTATGTGAAAAGGCCTAATCTACGTTTGATAGGTGTACCTGAATGTGATGGAGAGAATGAATCCAAGCTGGAAAACATTCTTCAGGATATTATCCAGGAGAACTTCCCCAACCTAGCAAGTCAGGTCAATATTCAAGGCCAGGAAATACAGAGAACACCACAAAGATATTCCTCAAGAAGAGCAACCCCAAGGCACATAATCGTCAGATTCACCAGGGTTGAAATGAAGGAGAAAATGCTAAGGGCAGCCAGAGAGAAAGGTCGGGTTACCCACAAAGGGAAGCCCATAAGACTCACAGCGGATCTCTTGGAAGAAACCCTACAAGCCAGAAGAGAGTGGGGGCCAATATTCAACATCCTTAAAGAAAAGAATTTTCCACCTAGAATTTCATATCCAGCCAAACTAAGCTTCTTAAGAGAAGGAGAAATAAAATCTTTTATGAACAAGCAATTGCTGAGAGATTTCGTCACCACCAGGCCTGCTTTACAACAGCTCCTGAAAGAAGCACGAAACATAGAAAGGAACAACTAGTACCAGCCACTCCAAAAACATACCAAATAGTAAAGAGCATCAACACAATGAGGAAACTGCATAAATTAACGGGCAAAACAACCAGCTAGCATCAAAATGGCAGGATCAAATTCACACATAACAATATTAACCTTAAATGTAAATGAGCTAAATGCCCCAATCAAAAGACACAGACTGGAAAATTGGATAAAAAGTCAAAACCCATAGGTGTGCTGTATCCAGGAAACCCAACTCATGTACAAGGATACACATAGGTTCAAAACAAAGGGACAGAGGAAGATTCACCAAGCAAATGGAGAGCAAAAAAAAGCAGGAGTTGCAATCCTAGTCTCTGATAAAATAGACTTTAAACCAACAAAGATCAAAAGAGACAAAGAAGGACATTACATAATGGTAAAAGGATCAATGCAACAAGAAGAGTTAACGATCCTAAATATATACGCACCCAATACAGGAGCACCCAGATACATAAAGCAAGTTCTTAATGACTTACAAAGAGACTTAGACTCCCACATAATAATAGTGGGAGATTTTAACACTCCACTGTCAATATTAGACAGATCAATGAGACAGAAAAGTAACAAGGATATCCAGGACTTAAGCTCAGATCTGGACCAAGCAGACCTAATAGACATTTACAGAACTCTCCACCCCAAATCCACAGAATATACATTCTTCTCAGCACCACATCACACCTACTCTGAAATTGACCACATAATTGGAAGTAAATTACTCCTGAGCAAATGCAAAAGAATGGAAATCATAACAAACAATCTCTCAGACCACAGCTCAATCAAATTAGAACTCAGAATTAAGAAACTAACTCAGAACTACATAACTTCATGGAAACTGAACAACTGGCTCTTGAATGTTGACTGGATAAACAATGAAATGAAGGCAAAAATAAAGATATTATTCAAAATCAACAAGAATAAAGACACAACATACCGGAATCTCTGGGACACATTTGAAGCAATGCCTAAAGGAAAATTTATAGCAATAAATGCCCACATGAGAAGCAAGGAAAGATCTAAAATCGACACCCCATCATCAAAATTGAAAGAGCTAGAGGAGTAAGATCAAAAAACTCAAAAGCTAGCAGAAGACAAGAAATAACTAATATCAGAACTGAAGGAGATAGATACACAAAGAACCCTTCAAAAAAATCAATAAATCCAGGAGCTGGTTTTTTGAAAAGATCAACAAAACAGACAGACCACTAGCCAGAGTAATAAAAAAGAAAAGAGAGAAGAATCAAATAAATGCAATAAAAAATGAGAAAGGGGGGCCGGGCGTGGTGGCTCACGCCTGTAATCCCAGCACTTTGGGAGGCCGAGGTGGGTGGATCACGAGGTCAAGAGATCAAGACCATCCTGGTCAACATGGTGAAACCCCGTCTCTACTAAAAATACAAAAAATTAGCTGGGCATGGTGGCGCGTGCCTGTAATCCCAGCTACTCAGGAGGCTGAGGCAGGAGAATTGCCTGAACCCAGGAGGCAGAGGTTGCGGTGAGCCGAGATCGCGCCATTGCACTCCAGCCTGGGTAACAAGAGCGAAACTCCGTCTCAAAAAAAAAAAAAGAGAAAGGGGATATCACCACCGATCCCACAGGAAAACAAACTACCATCAGAGATTACTACAAACAACTCTATGCACACAAACCATTAAACCTGGAAGAAATGGATAAATTCCTGGACACTTACACCCTCACAAGCCTAAACCAGGAAGATGTCAAAACCCTGAATAGACCAATAACAGGGGCTGAAGTTGAGGCCGCAGTTAATAGCCTACCAACGAAAAAACACCCAGGTCCAGATGGGTTCACAGCCAAATTCTACCAGACATACAAAGAGGAGCTGGTACCACTCCTTCTGAAACTATACCAAACAATCCAAAAAGAGGGAATCATTCCCAAATCATTTTATAAGACCAACATCCTCCTGATGCCAAAACCCATCAATGACTCAACCAAAAAAGAAAACGTCAGGCCAATATCCATGATGAACATAGATGCAAATATCATCAATAAAATACAGGCAAATCGATTGCAACAGCACATCATAAAGCTTATCCATCACAATCAAGGAGGCTTTATCCCGGGGATGCAAGGCTGGTTCAACATACGCAAGTCTATAAACGTAATTCACCACATAAACAGAACCAAAGACAAAAACCACATGATTATCTCAATAGATACAGAGAAGGCCTTCAGCAAAATTCAACAGCACTTTATGCTAAAAACCCCCAATAAACTAGGGATCGACGGAACATATCTCAAAATAATAAAAGATAATTATGACAAACCCACAGCCAATATCATACTGAATTGGCAAAAACTGGAAGCATTCCCTTTGAAATCCAGCACTAGACAAGGGTTCCCTCTCTCACCACTCCTATTCAATATAGTATTGGAAGTTCTAGCCAGAGCAATCAGGCAAGAAAAAGAAATAAAGAGTACTCAATTAGAAAAGGAGGAAATCAAATTGTCTCTATTTGCAGATGACATGATTATATATTTAGAAGACCCCATCGTCTCAGCCCAACATCTCCTGAAACTGATAAGCAACTTCAGCAAAGTCTCAGGATACAAAATCAATGTGCAGAAATCACAAGCATTCCTATACACCAATAACAGACTTAAAGAGAGCCAAATCAAGAATGAACTGCCATTCACAATTGCTACAAAGAGAATAAAATACCTAGGAATACAACTAACAAAGGATGTAAAGGACCTCTTCAAGGAGAACTACAAACCACTGCTCAACGAAATAAGAGAGGACACAAACAGATGGAGAAACATTCCATGCTCATGGTTAGGAAGAATCAATATTGTGAAAATGTCCATACTGCCCAAAGTAATTTACAGATTCAACGCTATCCCCATCAAGCTACCTATGACTCTCTTCACAGAACTGGAAAAAAAACCACCTTAAACTTCATATGGAACCAAAAGAGAGCCTGCATAGCCAAGACAATTCTAAGCAAAAAGAACCAAGCTGGGGGCATCATGCTACCTGACTTCAAATTATACTACTAGGCTACAGTAATCAAAATAGCATGGTACTGGTAAAACAGAGATACAGACCAATGCAACAGAACAGAGGCCTCGGAGGCAACGCCACACATCTACAACCATCTGATCTTTGACAAACCCAACAAAAACAAGCAATGGGAAAAGGATCCCCTGTTTAATAAATGATGTTGGGAAAACTGGCTAGCCATGTGCAGAAAGGAGAAACTGGAACCCTTTCTGACACCTTACACTAAAATTAACTCCAGATGGATTAAAGACTTAAACATAAGACCTAACACCATAAAAACCCTAGAAGAAAACCTAGGCAAAACCATTCAGGACATAGACACAGGCAAGGACTTCATGACTAAAATACCAAAGCATTGGCAACATAACCCAAAATAGACAAATGGGATCTAATTAAACTCCAGAGCTTCTGTACAGCAAAAGAAACAATCATTAGACTGAACCAGCAGCCAACAGAATGGGAAAAAATTTTTGCAATCTACCTATCTGACAAAGGGCTAATATCTAGAATCTACAAAGAACTAAAACAGATTTACAAGAAAAAAAACAAACAAACCCATTCAAAACTGGGCAAAAGATATGAACAGACACTTTACAAAAGAAGACGTTTATGAGGCCAACAAACATATTAACAAATGCTCAACATCACTGGTCATTAGAGAAATGCAAATCAAAACTACATTGAGATACCATCTCATGCCAGTTAGAATGGAGATCATTAAAAAATCTGGAGACAACAGATGCTGGAGAGGATGTGGAGAAATAGGAACGCTTTTATACTGTTGGTGGGAGTGTAAATTAGTTCAACCATTGTGGAAGACAGTGTGGTGATTCCTCAAGGACCTAGAAATAGAAATTCCATTTGACCCAGCAATCTCATTACTGGATATATATCCAAAGGATTATAATTCATTCGATTATAAAGACACATGCACACATATGTTCATTGTGGCACTGTTTACAATAGCAAAGACCTGGAACCAACCCAAATGCCCATCGATGATAGACTGGACAAGGAAAATGTGGCACATATACACCATGGAATACTATGCAGCCATAAAAAGTGATGAGTTTGTGTCCTTTGTAGGGACATGGATGAATCTGGAAACCATCATTCTCAGCAAACTGACACAAGAACAGAAAATCAAACACTGCATGTTCTCATTTACAAGTGAATGTTGAACAATAAGAACACATGGACACATGGAGGGGAGCATCACACACTGGGGTCTGTTGAGGGGGAATAGGGGAGGAACAGCAGGGGATAGGGAAGTTAGGGAGGGATAACATGGGGAGAAATGCCAGATATAGGTGACGAGGGGATGGAGGCAGCAAACCACATTGCCAGGTATGTACCTATGCAACAATCCTGCATGTTCTGCACATGTACCCCAGAACCTAAAGTGCAATAAAATACATATATATATATATATATATATATATATATATATTTTTTTTTTTTTTTTTAATTAGCTGGGTGTCGTGGCATGTGCCTGTAGCCCCAGCTACTCTGGAGGCTGAAGCAGGAGAATTTCTTGAACCCAGGAGGCCGAGGTTGCAGTGAGCTGAGATCGCACCATTGCACTGCAGCCTAGCAACAGAGTGAGACAGAATATTACTCTGGCACCCAGGCTAGAGTGCAGTGGCATGATCACAGCTCATTACAGCCTGAAACTCCTGGGCTTAAACAATCCTCTCACCTAAGCCTCTGGAATAGCTGGGACCTCAGGAACACACCACCATGCCCAGCTAAGTTTTCAGAAAATATTTTGTAAAGACAGGGCATTGCTATGTTGCTCAGACTGGTCTCAAACTCCTGGCCTCAATCAGTCTTCCCGCCTTGGCCTCCCAAACTACAGGGATTACGGGCATGAACCACCTCGCCCCCTACCCCACTCTCTTTTCATACTAAACGCATATAAAATTAGTTGGGACGACTGGTTAAATGGGCATATTTCCAGACCCCACCCCAGAGATTGTGATTCAGTTGATCTGAGATTGGGCAGCACACCCAAATTGGTATTTTTACCCTGTAGCCTGAGTAATTCTGATGCATATGGCCATAGATTGTGCTTTGAAACACTGTATGCATTATATTTATTTTATTTTGTTTCTTTGAGACCACTCAGACTGGAATGCAATGGCGCAATCTCTGCTCCTTTCAACCTTCACCTCTGGGGCTCAAATGATCCTTCCACTGCAGCCTCCCAAATAGTTGGGACCACTGGCATGTGCCACCATGCCCAGTTAATTTTTGTATTTTTTAGTAGAGACAGGGTATCACCACGTTGGCCAGGCTGGTCTCAAACTCCTGACCTCAAGTGATGTATCTGTCTCGGCCCCTCAAAGTGTTGGGATTACCACTGTGCCCAGCGTATGCATTAAATTTAGCAATCACATAAGTGTGAGGAAGAAAATACCTAAATAAATGGGCGAGAAGTATTACATTTCTTACTAAACAGTGTGGGGTGTTGGCAAAAGCATTTTAAATTTGTCAGATCTGTGATCAGAACTTGCCATCACTTTTTTACTGCTGGAGATCTGTAGAAAGTTTATGTCTGTGAATTTTTGTTTGCTCCTAGGCAAACTGGAGATAACAGTGCCTATCACACTGTCAGACACTCAGTGAGGATTAAAGAAGACAGCATTTGTAAAGCACCTGGGATACAGTAAATAAATATTACTTTCCCTTTAACAAAAGTTTATCCCTTTGTAAGTAGTTTACTGAAAAAAGTTAGTTACCACTGTACATTACTTTTAGCCTTTCTTTTTCTTAGATTTTCTTTCATTTCTTTTACGTTCAGACATCAAAAGAGAAGTCTCTAATCTTGATGGGAGAGGATACTTGGGTTTTATATTGAAGACATTAGAAAATCTTTACTGTACTATAACTTTATTCTGTTCCTTATTATAATGCCCCAGTTGTTTAAAAATGAAAATGGCTGGGTGCGATGGCTCATGCCTATAATCTCAGCACTTTGGGAGGCCAAGGCAGGTGGATCATGAGGTCAAGAGATCAGACCATCCTGGCCAACATGGTGAAACCCCCTGTCTACTAAAAATACAAAAATTAGCTGGGCATGGTGGTTCATGTCTGTAATCCCAGGTACTCAGGGGACAGGAGAATCACTTGAACCCGGGAGGTGGATGTTGCAGTGAGTCGAGATTGTGCCACTGCACTCCAGCCTGGCAACAGATTGAGACTCCGTCTCAAAAAAAAATGTAAATAATGTAACTTTTAATTGTGTATTTTACAGGTCAACTTGAAAAAGAGTCATTGCACTAACAGTGTAAATAAAATTGAAACTAAAACTAAAATGAGGCTGGGCAAGGTGGCTCATGCCTGTAATCCCAACGCTTTGGGGGGCCAAGGCGGGAAGATCATGAGGTCAGGAGTTTGAGACCAGCCTGACCAACATGGTGAAAGCCCATCCCTACTAAAAATGCAAAAATTATCCAACCATGGTGGTACGTGCCTGTAATCCCTTTTACTCAGCAGGCTGAGGCAGGAGAATCACTTGAACCTGAAAGGCAGTAGCTGCAGTGAGCTGAGATGGCACCATTGCACTCCAGCCTGGGTGACAGAGCGAGACTACATCTAAAAAAAAAAAAACTAAAATGGATTTCCATGTGAGAAAAATATTGATGATTATATATATATATCTATCTATATATATATATAGATATATATTTTTGAGACAGAGTCTCACTCTGTTGCCCAGGCTGGAGTGCAGTGGTACAATCTTGGCTCACCTCAACCTCTGCCTCCTGGGTTCAAGGGAGCACATCTGCCTTAATTTTTGTATTTTTCAGTAGAGACAGGGTTTCATCATGTTGGTCAGGCTGGTCTTAAACTCCTGACCTCAAGTGATCCAAACACCTTGGCCTCCCAAAGTGCTGGGATTACAGGTATGAGTCACTATGCCCAGCCTATTATTTTATTTTATTTTATTTATTTTTTGAAACGAACGAAGTATCGCTCTTGTCCCCCAGGCTGGAGTGCAATAGTTCGATCTTGGCTCACTGCAACCTCCACATCCCAGCTTCAAGTCATTCTGCCTCAGCCTCCCGAGGAGCTGGGATTAAAGGCGTTTGCCACCACATCCAGCTAATTTTTGCATTTTTTAGTAGACACGGGGTTTCGCCAGGTGCGGTGGTGCATACCTGTAGTCCCAGCTACTCGGGAGGATGAGGTGGGAGGATCGCTTGAGCCCAGGAGTTCTGAGCTGCAGTGCGCTATGCCGATCGGGTATCCGCACTAAGTTCAGCATCAATATGGTGACCTCCCGGGAGCCAGGGACCACCAGGTTGCCTAAGGAGGGGTGAACCGGCCCAGGTCAGAAATGGAGCAGGTCAAAACTCCCGTGCTGATAAGCAGTGGGATGGCGCCTGTGAATAGCCACTGCACTCCAGCCTGGGCAACATAGTGAGACCCGGTCTCTAAGAAAAAAAATAGATACGGGGTGTCACCACGTTGGCCAGGCTGGTCTTGAACTCTTGACCTCAGATGATCTGGCCTTGGCCTCCCAAAGTGCTAGGATTAAAGGCATGAACCACCACGCTTGGCCTATTTTTTTTTTCTTTTGAGACTAAGTCTTGCTCTGTCACCCAGGCTGGAGTGTAGTAGCGCAATTTCAGTTCACTGCAACCTCTGCCTCCCAAGTTCAAGCAACTCTCCTGCCTCAGCCTCTGGAGTAGCTAGGACTTCAGGCATGTACCACCATGACCACCTAATTTTTGTATTTTTTTAGTAGAGTCTGGGTTTCACCATGTTGACCAGTCTGGTCTTAAACTCCTGACCTCAATGATCTTCCTGCCTCAGCCTCCCAAAGTGCTGGGATTACAGGTATGAGTCACCGTGCTCGACCACAAATATTGATTATTTAGGTTTACATATAGGATAGTTAGCTTCTTAGAGTAACTTCCCTGTGCTTTTACTTCTCATTCTAACAGTAAAAGACTGTTAGGATTTCTTGGGTTTCTTAGGGCTTACAAAATACACTGCTGGGGAAGAGAGGTTCATCCCTCCAACTCCCCTGCTTTCTCTACCTTCTACCTGTAACTCCTGGCTCCAGACTCCTCCACTCTTTAATCCCATCAAGGGAAGTGATAAATTGTCAAAACGTTATAAAAGATTTTTTCTTTAGCTATTGTCTGTAATTATTTTGGAATAATTTAGATTTATAGAAAATTTGCAAAGATAGTTCAGAGAGTTTCCATTATACACTCACACAGGATAAGATTTATTTTTAGAAATAATCCTAAGTACTTTGTACTAAGTACATCAATCACAACATTCTAGCATAATCTTGATTAATTGGTTGTTTTGCTGATCATCCTAGGCAAGAGTCCCCTTTTTTTGTGTCTGTGTCATCATTTCCTAATCTCACTGAATCTCTGGACAAAGCTCTTTGGGGGATGATAATGCTCTCTCCACCTTTCATTCTAAGTCCTAGGAATTTTGGTATATTTTGGCATAGGCTTACTTGTTGAGTACCCTGGTGGCAGCCTGGCCTTGACCTATTAATGACATTATCAGTACTGACCAACAGGAACTTCAATTAAATGAGCTATCACTTTTTGAAAACCTAAGTAGGAGACATTATGGTTTCTTCCTAGTCTTCCAGAAACAAACCTTGGAGGCCTGGCTGTCATGGTCTTCTAGGGACTGACTTAAATGATCTCTAAAGCATGATGGGCACCAAATCACATATATGTCTACCTTCTCTGATAGATTCTAGCACTGTAGCTTTACTTTTAAAATAACTTTAGATTTAAACGCACAATTTTTAAAATGCAAGTTGAATTTAGATTAAATAGTTTACATTTTAGTTTAAATGTTTTTTCCTTATAGCATTTAGTCCCATGCAAAACATATTCTTACAAATGAATTTTCTGGTGTGAGCTTCTTACCTCAGCATGATCTCTTTATCAGCATGTCCTTTTCCTAAGCACATTATTCTTGTTATGCTGATTTTAACAATAGCCATTATTATAAACATTGACTTAGAAAAAAAATAAGTTGTTTTTCCCATATTAACTCTTTATTTCCTAAATGGAGGAGAGTGGACTAGATAATCTGAGTGGTAGAAGAGGTAAAGAATTTGCTTTGGAGGCCACCACGCCTGTAGTTCCAGCACTGTGGAAGGCTGAGATGAGAGGATCTCTTGAGGCCAGGAGTTTGAGACTGGCCTGGTCAACATAGCGAGACCCCATCTCTATTATTTTTTTTTATTTATTTAAAGAAAAGAAGGGAATTTGCTTTGGAGCCAGGCAGTCACTCATGGACTACTACCTTAAGCAAGTTTCTTAATCTCTCAAAGCCTCTGTTTTCTTATATGTGAAATGGTTATAATACCTATCTCACTTTATAGTTTTAAGGACTAAATAATATATAATATAGTGACTTGCAGCAAATGGGAGTTGTCCACTTAATAAATGCAATATGGTTTCGTGTACATTTCATTTATCTTGTCTGTCCCACTGAAATGGAAGCTACTCAAAGATAGTGTGGTTCTTTTTTTTTGAGACAGAGTCTCACTTTGTTGCCCAGGCTGTAGTACAATGACATGATCTCAGCTCACTGCAACCTCTGCCCCCAGGGTTCTAGCGATTCTCCTACCTCAGCCTCCCTAGTTGCTGGGATTACAGGCGCTTGCCACCATGCATGGCTAACTTTTTTGTATTTTTAATAAAGATGGGGTTTCATTATGTTGGCCAAGTTGGTCTCAAACTCCTGAACTCAGGTGATCCACCTCCCTCAGCGTGCTAGGATTACAGGTATGAGCCACTGCCCCTCCCCCACCCGCACCTGGCCAGTGTGGTTCTTTTGTATCCCCTGGGAACCCAGGACCACAGTGAACAGGGAGTAAATTCCAAGTGGCTGTATTACTGCATTGCTATTTTCCAAGTTAACAACTGGTTTGAATTTTAATGAATGTTACCCCTGAGCTAATACTGACTCACCAAACTCTCACAGTTGCAACATGGCCACACAAACTGAATAATGGTTTAGCTTTAAAAAAATAACAATAGGGCCGGGCGCGGTGGCTCAAGCCTGTAATCCCAGCACTTTGGGAGGCCGAGGCGGGTGGATCACGAGGTCGAGAGATCGAGACCATCCTGGTCAACATTGTGAAACCCCGTCTCTATTAATACAAAAAAATTAGCTGGGCACGGTGGCGCGTGCCTGTAATCCCAGCTACTCAGGAGGCTGAGGCAGGAGAATTGCCTGAACCCAGGAGGCGGAGGTTGCGGTGAGCCGAGATCGCGCCATTGCACTCCAGCCTGGGTAACAAGAGCGAGACTCCGTCTCAAAAAAAAAAAATAAATAAATAACAATAAATAAAACCATAGTTGTTTCATTAGGTTCTTAGAAAACTACTTTTCATGGACTGGAATAGTTTAACACTGATGAAGGTATAAGTTAAGTGACCAAACAGGACAAACTATGAATGGATTTGGGAAGTACAGAGAATGAGATCATGCCTCACATGTGACCGGCAGGGTGAGTAACTTCAAAAAAGAACTTCGGAAAAGAATAATTAACAAGGTTGTTAATTAAGGTACAGTTTGTAGTTCTATCTTAAATAATAACTTGTTAGCATAAGATCTTATATATATATTTTTTATCAGTACTTTCACTATTCAGACATGAGTAGGACTTGACACTGAAGAAACTCGTGAAATTCAGGGGGGCTAAATAAGCTATAAGGACCTCCATGAAAACAAACATTAATAAAGACTAGAGGCGCTAGGCTCGGTGGCTCACACCTGTAATCCCAGGACCCTGGGAAGACGAGGGGTGCGGATCACTTGAGGTCAGGAGTTTGAGACCAGCCTGGCCAACATGGTGAAACCCCCTTTTTTTTTTTTTGAGACGGAGTTTCGCTCATTACCCAGGCTGGAGTGCAATGGCGCGATCTCAGCTCACCGCAACCTCCGCCTCCTGGGTTCAGGCAATTCTCCTGCCTCAGCCTCCTGAGTAGCTGGGATTACAGGCACGCGCCACCATGCCCAGGTAATTTTTTGTATTTTTAGTAGACGGGGTTTTACCATGTTGATCAGGATGGTCGATCTCTTGACCTCATGATCCACCCGCCTCGGCCTCCCAAAGTGCTGGGATTACAGGCTTGAGCCACTGCGCCTGGCCGGTGAAACCCCCTTTCTACTGCAAACACACACACACACACACAAAAAAATTAGCTACTCAGAATGCTGAAGCAGGAAAATCGCTTGAACCCATGGCAGAGGTTGCAGTGAGCCAAGATGGCACCACAGCACTCCAGCCTGGGTGACAGAACAAGACTTTGTCTCAAAAAGAAAATAAAATTTCTCTTTGGACTATTTCAAAAGTTTGATGATTTTCTTGTTTCCTATGATCCATGTTAGAGGAAGTAAAAATAAATAAATTAATTAATTAATAAAAAGTTTGATGATTTTCTACAAGGAATGTACCTGGCCCTGCACTTTGTTTATAGTACAGAAGGAAGAAAAAATATTTGACCTCTTCAAGCTCAATCTTTAGGGTTATTTTTATTCTATCTTGAGATAGAAATCAATTGCTCTTCAATTCTCAAACTCAAGTTTCACAACCACAAACCAAAAAACAAAATAATCAGTACCAGGATAAAAACACACACACACACAAACACACAATAAATAAATCAGGAACTAGGAGAAATGGAGTAGTGATGAGAGGAATATGAACGCTATTTCCTTCTTTCTACAGGATTCTAAGAATTTCTTTTCCATCACTGTTTATTCAAAAGAGGCTGTTTAAGCTTTCGATTCTGAAAACTGGTAATGTGATTTCAAGCAATATTGTCTTTTTTGTTTTTGAGATGGAGATCCCACTCCGTCACCCAGACTGCAGTGCAGTAGCACGATCTTGGTTCACTGCAACCTCTGCTTCCTGGGTTCAAGTGATCCTCCCACCTCAGCCTCCTGAGTAGCTGACACTACAGGCGTGTGCCACCACATCCAGCTAATTTTTTGGGGTATTTTTGGTAGCGGACAGGGTTTTGCCATGTTGCCTAGGCTGGTTTCGATTTCCTGAGCTCAAGTAATCCACCCACCTTGGCCTCTCAAAGTGCTAGGATTACAGGCATGAGCCATCGAACCAGGTCCAATATAGTCATTATATGTCACTAAAACATAACTGGAGGCCTATAAATTCAGTTAAACTTTGTGCATATATATAGATAGAATGCTTTTGTGCACATATAAACACGTGGTAACTTAATGATCTGAAGAGCTTTTTTTTTTTTTTTTGAGATGGAGTCTTGCTCTATCACCAGGCTGGAGTGCAGTGGCACAATCTCGGCTCACTGCAACTTCCATCTCCCGGGTTCAAGCGATTCCCCTGCCTCTGCCTCCTGGTTAGCTGGGACTACAGGTGCCCACCACCATGCCCGGCTAATTTTTTTTTTTTTTTTGTATTTTAGTAGAAATAGTGTTTCACCATGGCCAGGATGATCTCAATCTCCTGACCTCAAGATCCATCTGCCTTGGCCTCCCAAAGTGCTGGGATTACAGGCTTCAGCCACCATGCCTGGCCCTGAAGGGCTTTTAGATAAGAATTTGGTCTTTTGGTGGGGGAGGGGTGGACAGAGTCTTGGTCTGTTGCCCAGGCTGGAGTGCAATGGCACAATCTTGGCTCACTGCAACCTCCACCTCCCAGGCTCAAGCAATTCTCCTGCCTCAGCCTCCTGAGCAGCTGAGATTACAGGGGCCCACCACCATGCCTGGCTAATTTTTGTATTTTTAGTAGAGATGGAGTTGGCCACCATGTTGGCCAGACTGTTCTTGAACTCCTGAACTCCTGACCTCATGAACCACCCACCTCGGCCTCCTAAAGTACAGGGGCTACAGGCGTGAGCCACCGCACCTGGCCAAGACTTTGATATTTGAACAGCATCCTGCCAAAGGAATTACAATGATTTGGGAAGAAGGATGAGTAGTTGAGACACTTTCATCTTTTAAAAAATCAACTTATTGAGGTACAATTTACATGCCATAAAATTCACTCATTTTTTTTTATCTTGAAATAATGTCTTGTTCTTTTGCCCAGGCTGGAGTGCAGTGGTGCAATCACAGCTCACTGCAGTGTCGGCATCCCAGGCTCAAGTGATCCTCCCACTTCAGCCTCCCAAGTAGATGGGACTACGGGACTACAGCGTGCCACCACGACCAGCTAAATTTTTTTTTTTTTTTGGTAGAGATATTGCCCAGGCTGGTCTCCAACTCCTGGGCTCAGAGGAGCCTCCTCCCTTGGCTCATTTGAACCTGTGTTGGGATTACAGATGTGAACCATTGAGCCTGGCTTTCATTTATTTATTTATTTTTAAAAGACTCCTGACTTCAGCAAGAATAGGGATTTTGTTGAAAAGAGGTGTGGAGGTAGAGAGGGAGATGTAAGAATGTCTGCAAATTGCCTCTGGAGGGCCGGGTGCGGTGGCTGACGCCTGTAATCCCAGCACTTTGGGAGGCTGAGGCAGGTGAATCACCTGAGGTCAGGAGTTCAAGACCAGCTTGGTCAATATGGTGAAACCCTGTCTCTACTAAATATACAAAAATTAGCTGGGCGTGGTGGCAAGTGCCTGTAATCCCAGCTACTCAGGAGGCTGAGGCAGGAGAATCACTTGAACCCAGGAGGGGGAGGTTGCAGTGAGCCAAGATCGCACCATTGCCCTTCAGCCTGGGTGACAGAGCGAAAATCTGTCTCAAAAAAAAAATTGATTCTGGAGGCTGAGGCAAGAGGATTGTTTGAGCCCAGGAGTTCAAGACCAGCCTGGGAAACACAGCAAAACCCCATCTTTACAAAAACAAAGAAAAAAAAGAGAAAATAATGCACACCAGGTGGGGTGGTGTGACTCTGTAGTCCCAGCTACTTGGGAAGCTGAGGTGGGAGGATCACTTAAGCCTAGGAGGTCAAGGCTGCACTGATTGAGGATCATGCCACTGCCCTCCAGCCTGGGCAACAGAGAGAGACCTTGTCAAAAAAATAAAAAGAAGAAGAAAAAAGAAGGAGGAGGCAGAGGAGGAAGGAGAAGGGAGAAGAGGAAGAAGAAGAAGAGAAAAATTAGCCAGGCATGGTGGTACGCACCTGCAGTCTTGGTATTTGGGAGGTTGAGGTGGGAGGCTCACTTGAGCCCAGAGGTTGCAGTGAGCCAGAAGACGAGGAAAAAGGAAGAAGAAGGAGGAGAAAACAAGGAGAAAGAAGAAAAAAGTCAGGTATGGTGGTGCATGTCTGCAGTCCCAGCTTCTTGGGAAGCTGAGGCAAGAAGATTGCTTGAGCCCAGGAGTTTGAGAGTAGCCTGGTCAACATGGCAAGACCCTGTCTAAGAAGAAAAGAAAACCCTCTGTAACAGGCAGACCTGGCTCTAAAAATAGCCACTTATATAATGAATTATGAAATGTCTAGGATAAAAGAAGCCCAGGATCTATGAGAATGGTGCAAACATTTGCCTATTCTCCATGCAGCTCTATCTTCTCCAGTCTTAGGGTGATCACTCCTGTTGACTGCCTTCTAGCCTTCTAGCATTAAGGCAGCCTTCTGCAATAAAACTAGTGTTTTAATTTGTGAAATGTCAAATGTTTTCATTTGCTTTCACATGAATCCTTTTATTTATTTTTATTTATTTATTTATTTATTTATTTTTAGACGGAGTCTTGCTCTGTCACCCAGGCTGGTGCGCAATGGCACAGTCTCAGCTCACTGCAACCTCTGCCTCCTGAGTTTAAGCCATTCTCCTGCTTCAGCCTCTCAGGTAGCTAGGATTACAAGTGCACACCACCACATCTGGCTAACTTTTGTATTTTTAGTAGAGACAGGGTTTCACCATGTTAGGCAGGCTGGTCTTGAACTCCTGACCTTGTGATCCACCCACCTCAGCCTCCCAAAGTGCTGGGATTACAGGCGTGAGCCACTGCGTCCGGCCTCTCACACGAATCTTCAAACAATACATAGGGTCACTCATAAATCCCAAAAAAGACAATGTAGCAATTACTGTAACCCAGAACAAAGCAATCACATTTATGTTGAGATCAGTTGTTTCAATGCAGATATTTGCATTTCAATAATCTGGGCTTTAGACAGTATTATAACAAGGCTGTGTTGATTTCCTACCAACCAGCTATGCATTCTGATTAAAAACTTTCCCCCTTAACTTTTTTTTTCTTTTTAATTTTTTGGGTTTTTTTCAGATGGGGGGGGTCTCACTATGTTGCCCAGGCTGGTCTCGAACTCTTGGGCTGAAGCAATCTGTTCGCCTCAGCCTCCTCAAATGCTAGGATTACAGGCTTGAGTCACCGTGCCTGGCCTCCCCTTAACTTCTAAATAAGAATTGTAAAAGAAAAGCTCTGTGGCTTTATTAAGAGTTTTAAACTTAAGATTTCCTTTTTTTTTTAACAAAATAAGGCAAAAGATGGACTAAGGTAGAAATTAGTGACTGCAGCTTAATAGTGTTTTACAATCTCTAATACGGTCCTTTGGAAACTCTTGAGTTATACGACCACAGCATTATACCCTCTTTTTTCTTTTTTTCACGAACAGTCCTACTCTAGTTATTCCTTACTCTGGAACTTGTTTGCTATTTTCAGCTTGATATTGTACCTTTTCTATATTAATAGTTGTATATTTTAGTTATTCTATTTTTATTTTATTTTGAGACAGAGGGTCTTGCTCTGTCACCCAGACTGGAGTGCAGTGGCACAATCATGGCTCACTGCAACCTCTGCCCCAGGGGCTCAAGTGATCCTCCCATCTCAGTCTCCCAAGTGGCTGGAACCACAAGTGCTCCCCAACACGACCAGCTACTTTTTATTTTTGTTTTGGTAAAGATGGGATTTTGCCATGTTGCCCAGGCTGGTCTGGAACTCCTGGGCTCAAATGATCCACCTGCCTCAGTGTCCCAGAGTGCTGGGATTACAGGCCGTGAGCCACCGCACCCAGCCTAATTATTTTTTGATTCAGTAATCTGTTTACTTCTAAAAGGAGCCCCATACTATTAACCTCAGAAGTTCAAATGTATGCTTAGTAATGACAAGAAATAATTTTATTTTATTTTTTGAGACAAGCTCTCTGTAACCCAGGCTGGAATGCAGTGTGACTGCAGTTCACTGCAGCTTCAACCTCCAGGACTCAAGCAATTCTCCTGCCTCAGCCTCCCAAGTAGCTGGGACCACAGGTGTGCCATCACGTCTGGCTAATTTATTTTTATATTTTGTGGAGACAGGGTCTCCCTATGTTGCTCAGGCTGATCTTGAACTCCTGAGCTCAAGTGATCCTCTTGCAATGGCCTCCCAAAGTGGTGGGATTACAGGTGTGAGCCACCATGCCCAATCAAGAAACAACTTAAGAATAGCTAAATGTGCAAAGACATTTTGTTTGTTTCCATTATCTATCCCTGAAATCTAACAGTCAATTAAACAGGGTTAAACAGGATAATCAAATATAATTAAATTGCCAAGAAAATGTAACTAAAATAATTAAGGGGCTGGGCCATGTGGCTCACGCCTGTAATCCCAGCACTTTGGGAGGCCTAGGCAGGTGGATCATGAGGTCAACAGATCGAGACCAGTCTGGCCAATATGGTGAAACCCCATCTTTACTAAAAATACAAAAATTAGCCAGGCATGGTGGCACGTGCCTGTAGTCCCAGGTACTCAGGAGGCTGAGGCAGGAGAATCACTTGAACCCAGGAGGCAGAGGTTGCAGTGAGCTAAGATTGCGCCATTGCACTCTAGTCTTGTGACAGAGTGAGACTCCTTCTCAAAAAATAATAAAAAAAAAAGAATTAAAGGTTGGGTGCGGTGTAACTAAATAGAAAATGTAACTAAAATAATTAAGGGGCTGGGCCATGTGGCTCATGCCTGTAATCCCAGCACTTTGGGAGGCTGAGGTGGGCAGATCACGAGGTCAGGAGATTGAGACCAGCTCAGTTAACACGGTGAAACCCCGACTCTACTAAAAATTAGCTGGGTGTGGTGGCACATGCCTGTAGTCCCAGCTACTCAGGAGGCTGAGACAGGAGAATGGCTTGAACCTGGGGAGTGGAGGTTGCAGTGAGCCGAGATCATGCCACTGCACTCTGGCCTGGGCAACAGAGCAAGATTCTGTCTCAAAAAATAAATAAATAAACTAAAAATATTTTTGAATAATTAAATATTATTTAAACTGGTGAATTAAGTTTCAAACATGTCCATCCTTCCATGAAATAGAAAGTGGTCTTTATTAGAGGAAAATCCATTTTACCTCATAGATACAAGGTCTTGCTATGTTGCCTAGGCTGGTCTCAAACCCCTGGGCTCAAGTAGTCCTCCCGTCTCAACCTTTCAAAGTGCTGGCATTACAGGCGTGAGCCACTGTGCCCGGCCTTTTTTCTTTCTTTCTTTCTTTTTTTTTTTTTTGAGACAGAGTTTTGCTCTTGTTGCCCAGACTGTAGTCAATGGTGCAATCTCGGCTCACTGCAACCTCCGCCTCCTGGGTTCAAGCGATTCTTCTGCTTCAGCCTCCCAAGTAGCTAGGATTACAGGCATGTGCCATCATGCCCGGCTAATTTTATATTTTTAGTAGAAATGGAATTTCTCCATGTTGATCAGGCTGGTTTTGAACTCCCAACCTCAGGTGATCTGCCCATCTCAGCCTTCCAAAGTGCTGGGATTACAGGTGTGAGCCACTGCGCCTGGCCTCCTTTGCATCTTTCAAGACCCATATTCTCTATGAAAGTCCCCAGGTATAATCCAGTGGTGAACCATTATCTACATCTACCTCGTCCTAGCTTTCTTGAGGCCAACAGGGCAAGGGGAGAAGGAGACAATTATCAAATAGTCAGTACAATTCATGTATATTTACAAACTAAGACAAGTGGGTATTGTGGCTTATTCATGCCTGTAATCTTAGCACTTTGGGAGGCTGAGGTGGGAGGATCACTTGAATCCAGCAATTCGAGACTAGCCTGGGCAACATAGTGAGACCCCCATCTCCACAAAAACTAAAAAAATTAGCCAGGCATGGTGGTATGCCCCTGTGGTCCCAGCTACTCAGGAGGCTGAGGCAGTGGGTTTCACTTGAACCCAGGAGTTTCAGGCATACAGTGCCACTGCCCTCCAGCCTGGGCTACAGGGAAAGACCCTGTCTCTAAAAAAAAGAAAAAGTTAATTTTAAAAAAGAACTTTCCTGGATGCAGTGGCTCTAGCCTGTAATCCCAGCACTTTGGGAGGCTGAGGTGGGTGGGTCAGGAGTTCGAGACCAGCCTGGCCTCAGCTTCCCAGAGTGCTGAGATTACAGGCATAAACCACCATGCCTGGCCACACACACACACACACACGGGACTTTCTAGCCAGGCACGGGGGCTCATGCCTGTAATCCCAGGACTGTAGGAGGTGGAGGTGGTCAGATCATTTAAGGTCGGGAGTTCAAGACCAGCCTGGCTGACATGGTGAAACCTCGTCTCTACTAAAAAACACAAAAATTAGCCAGGCATGGTGGCAGGCACCTGTAGCCCCAGCTTCTCGGGAGCTGAGTGGGAGAAACACCTAAATCTAGAAGGCAGAGGTTGCTGTGGGCTGAGATCATGCCACTGTACTCCAGCCTGGGCGACAGAGCGAGACACTGTCTCATGAAAGAATGAATGAATGAATGAATAAATAAATAAATAAAATAAAATAAAAAATAAAGGTACTTTTCATGTGGCAAATGATATGCAAGACATTGCAAACAGTGATGGAAAAGCACAGAGAAGGGCACAGCTTAATTTGGGGAATTCACAAGACCTCCAGAGGCTTCATTACTCTTACTCGAGAATCATAGAAACTTAAGCCCAAGATCAATCACAGAGCTCCTGAGGAAAAGAGAGCTGATTCAGGGTCAAGTCTCTCCAACCCCAATATTGGGTTCTTTCCATTCCCCCAGCGTCCTTCTTGCAGCCACAGCACTTTATTTCTTCTGTTTAGCACTGACTTCATCCTAAAATGTATAATTTATATGGCAACAACACTTTCCATAATCCTAAAACAGTATATGTAAGTTTGTTTGTTTGTTTGTTTAAAGATGGGGTTTCACCATGTTGGCCAGGCTGATCTCCAACTCCTGACCTCAGGTGATCTGCCCACCTCGGCCTCCCAAAGTGCTGGGATTACAGGTGTGAGCCAGCCAGCCCAGCCCAGTACTTGTAATTTTGCTTAAATACTGTTCTATCATCATTATGTGTCAAAAATAATTTGGAAAATTATCATAGCTTTTTTTGTAAACTGCATTATCTGACTCTATAATGATTATCTGATCATATCTCATTATTGATCACTGAACAATAATGTTTAATAGATGCTTATCAGTTTTCTCATTTATTTTATTTTATTTTTTTGAGACGGAGTCTCTCTCGTCACCCAGACTGGAATGCAATGGCCAATCTTGGCTCACTGCAAGCTCCACCTCCCAGGTTCAAGCAATTCTCCCGCCTCAGCCTCTCCAGTAGCTGGGATTACAGGCACCCACCACCATGCTTGGCGCTTTTTTTTTTTTTTTTTTTTTCCTATTTTTAGTAGACATGGGGTTTCACCATGTTGGCCAGGCTAGTCTCAAACTCCTGACCTTAGGTGATCCACACACCTTTGCCTCCCAAAGTGCTAGGATTACAGGCATGAGCTGGCACACCAGGCCATAAGTTTTCTCATTTATAAACTGGGGATAATAACTGTACTTACTTGTATAGTCGTTGTAAGAATTAAATTAGTTAATATGTATAAAACATGTAGAATGGTGCTTGTCTGAGTCTGAGATCAGTAAATACTATAGTTACTGAAAAAGGGGATGGATTGATGATTGGATGATAAATAAACATGGTTATATCTCTGTTCTCAACGAGTCCCTTCAGCCCTTGCCATCCCTTACTTGTCTTTAAGCCAGTCCTAGTTATAAGTGTGACCAACTCTTCTTGTTAGGCCACATGAAAATGTCATTCTTTATTTGCAAAGTAGACAGCAAGGCAACAATTTCTAAGTATGTTCCCTATCTCTACCAGGGCCTGGGTGAACCCCTCACTTCTAGACAAACTTTAAAAAATCAAGCAAGAAGCTGGGTGTGGGCCTGTAGTCCCAGCTACTTAGGAGGCTAAGGCAGGCGAATCCCTCAAGCCCAAGAGTTGGAGGTTATAATGAGCTATGATCACGCTACTGCACTGTAGCCTAAGCGACAGAATGAGCCCCTGTTTCTTTGGGAAAAAAAAAAAAAAAAACAAGCAAGAAAACAAAGTGCAAGTCCAAATTAGAAAAGGAGAAAGACCGGTCAGGTGCGGTGGCTCAGGCCTGTAATCCCTTGGGAGGCTGAGGTGGGCTGATCATCTGAGGTCAGGAGTTTGAGACCACCTTGGGCAACATGGTGAAACCCATCTCTATTAAAAATACAAAATTATCCAGGCACGGTGGCACACGCCTGTGATCCCAGCTAACTCAGGAAGCTGAGGCAGGAGAATCACTTGAACCTGGGAGGCAAAGGTTGTAGTGAGCTGAGATTGTGCCATTGCACTGCAGCCTGGGCAACAAGAGCGAAACTCTATCTCAAAAAAAAAAACAGAGGAAGACCAAGGCACATTAGGAAGACAGCTGGAAAACATACAAACTATGAAATTATTTTTAATACCAAAGGAAGGGCAGGTTTTCATACTTAAAACTGAAGACAATGTATATATGTCAGTGAAATAAATGTACTTGAGGAGAAGCAGACTGCATTCCCAGATTCCCTCCCTATTTATTCATTCAACAGATGTCTACTGAATATCTACTATGCACCACACACTGGATACCATGGTTTAAAAAAAAAAAAGGAAAGATCTTTGCTTTGGATTTTCAATTCTAGTAGAGGAGACAAAGCTAAAATAATAGTCAAATGAATAAGATAATTACATGTTGTGGTAAGTGTTTAGAAGGAAACAAAGAAGCAGCTATAATGGAAAATAACAGGAGACCTTTTTTTTTTTTGGAGACAGATTCTTGCTCTGTGGACAGGCTTGGCTCACTGCAACCTTCAACCTCTGCCTCCCAGTTTCAAGCCATTCCCCTGCCTCAGCCTCCCGAGTAGCTGGGATTACAGGCATGCACCACCACAACCAGCTAATTTTCATATTTTTAGTAGAGATGGGGTTTCACTATGTTGCCAGGATGGCCTCGATCTCTTGACCTCATGAACCTCCTGCCTCAGCCTCCCAAAGTGCTGAGATTATAGGCATGAGCCACCGTGCCCAGCCAACAGGGGACCTTCTCAGATGCAGTAGTCAGTGAGGATTACTCTGAGAAGGCAGCTGTGAAATGAGACCTGTAGGAGGAGCTGGAGCAGCCAGGCTTGAGTCTTGTACTTTTCCCATCTTACCCTCCTGTGGCCATCCATACAGTAAAAACTGTTATGCAGGGAAAATGTTCATATAGTGATTACATTTTATGATAGTTAATCAAAACAACATGTATTATTTCCCAGTTTTCATGGAATCATGTTTTCTAAGTTTAATTAAGCATTTTTTTTTCTTTTTTTTTTTTTTTTTGAGACAGAGTCTCACCCTGTCACCCAGGCTGGAGTACAATGGTATGATCTCAGCTCACTGTAACCTCTGCCTCCCGGGTTCAAACAAGTCTCCTTCCTCAGCCTCCTCAGTAGCTGGGATTAAAGGCACACACCACCACACCCAACTAATTTTTGTATTTTTAGTAGAGATGAAGTTTCACCACATTGGCCAGGCTGGTCTCAAACTCCTGGCCTCAAGTGATCCATCTGCCTCAGCCTCCCAAAGTGCTGGGATTACAGGGGTAAGCCAACGCACCCAGCCCTTTTCTTCTGAGATGGTGTCTCCCTCTGTTACTCAGGCTGGAGTGCAGTGGTCCAATCTCTGTTCACTCCGCCTCCCAGGATCAAGTGATTCTCCTGCCTCAGCCTCCTGAGTAACTGAGACTACAGGCACCAGCCACCACACCCAGCTAATTTTTGTATTTTTAGTAGAGACAGGGTTTCACCATGTTGGCCAGGCTGGTCTTGAACTCTGGACTTCAAGTGATCCATCCATCTCTGCCTCCCAAAGTGCTAGAATTACAGGTGTGAGTCACCATGCCTGGCTGATTTATTATTTATTATTATTTTATTTATTTTTGAGATGGCATTTAGCTATTATCACCCAGGCTGGAGTGTGATGGAACGATCTTGGCTCACTGCAACTTCCACCTCCCAGGTTCAAGTCATTCTCCTGCCACAGCCTCCCAAGTAGCTGCAATTACAGGTGCTAGCCACCACACTTGGCTAATTTTTGTATTTTAGTAGAGATGGAGTTTCAGCATGTTGGCCAGGCTGGTCTTGAACTCCCAACCTCAGGTGATCTGCCTACCTCAGCCTCCCAAAGTGCTGGGATTACAGGTGTGAGACACCATGCCTGGCCTTTTTTTCATTTTTAAATAGAGATGGGGGTCTTGCTATATTGCCCATGCTCGTCCCAAATGACTGGCCTCAAGCAATCCTCCCTCCTTGGGCTTCTTCTGAAGTGCTGGAATTTACAGGTATAAGCCACCATGCCCTGCCCAGCACAGTTATTTTGAAAGTCATTCATGTTGTTGGATGTATCAATAGTTCATTCCTTTTTATTGCTAAGTAGTTTTCTAGTACATGGATATACCACCATTTGTTTTCCATTCACCCGTTGATAGACATTTGGGTCATTTCCATTTTTGTAATTACAAATAAAGCTGCTATGAACATTTTGGCCCAATTCTTTGTTTGGATATATGCTTTCATTTCTCTTGGGTAAACACTTGAAAGTGGAATCGATGGTCATATGGTAGATGTATGTTTAACTTTTTTAGAAACTGCTAAACTGTTTTCCTAAGACAGTGTACCATCTTACATTCTCACCAGCTGTGTAAGACTCCTAATTGCTTGCCAAGAGTTGATATTGTTAGTCTTTTTTAATTTTAGCGACTTTAGTGAGTGTGTAGCAGTATCTCACTGTGATTTTATTGTCTTTATTTGTGAAGGAGAGTTTTACTAGATAGAGAGTCCTAGGTTGACAGATTTGGTTTTTTCCTTCAGTACTTTAAGATGTTCATTTACCTCCTAGCTTCCATATTCCTAATAAGAAGCGGTCACTTCAATCATTGCTCCCAGGTAGGTAATGCGTCCCTTGTACGTAGTATATTTTTCTCTGAGCACTTTCAGGTTTTTCTTTTTCCCTACCCTTCCCTTCCTTTTTTTTTTTTTTTTTTAATGTTACAGACCATCTTTATTGGTTGCAATGTAAAGTGGAAAAGGAAGGAATATAACAGCTCTCACTCCTCAGGTAGCATTGACAGACTTGGCCACTGCCCTCCAAAAGGAGTTTTTTGTTGTTTTTGTTTTTGTTTTTGAAACAGGGTCTTGCTCTGTCACCCAGGCTGGAGTGTAATCATGGCTCACTGTAGCCTCAACCTCCTGGGCTCAAGTGATCCTCCCACCTTAGCTCCCCAAGTAGCTGGGGACCACAAGTGCATACCACCATGCCCAGCTAATTTTTTGTATAGATAAGGTCTCACTTTGTTGCCCAGGCTGGTCTTGAACTCCTGGGCTCAAGCATTCCCCTCTCAGCTCAGTCTCTGAAGGTGCTGGGATTACAGGTATGAGCCACCGAGCCCAGCTGAGTTTTTTCTTAATCTTTTGTTTTCACCAGTCTGACTGATGACTACAATGTGCCTAAACGAAGTCTTACTATCTTGCTTGGGTTTCACTTACTGGGTTGAATCTCTCCTTCACTAAATTTGTGATATGTTCAGCCATTTTATTTCTCCATAACATATTAATGTAGACCAAAAATCTTAAAAGTAGTCCTACCTACAGCTTTCACTTACTTCTGTAACTCAAACTAACCTACTGATATCTGACAGTGAGAACCATCCTTCCACAGAAATGGATATCTTAAAAAATTTTTTTGACTCAACTAGTCAATGATGGCATAGGGAGGCAGCTTACCCTTTAACCATTCAATTATTCATTTAACAAACAGTCATTGTGCAGGTACTGTTTTAGGCTCTGGAGGTAGAATAATGAACAAAACATAATAGTTAATACTTAGACAATGTAAATAATTTAGAATACGTGTATTAACTTGTCATAACTTTATAAATAAGAAATATTATCTTCATTTTGCAAATAAGGAAGCTGAGACTTAAAGAGTTTAATATGCCCCAGGTCACACAGCTATTAAATGTTAGAGCTGGGCTTGGAACTCAGCTAGCCTGGCTCTAAAACGTACACCTTTAATCCCTACTGCTTTACTCACTGAAGGCCAAAAATGGAAGCCAGAAGGCGGGCAGGCTTGATCTTCAGCCACATGAGCGCTGGGCAAATCGCTCAGTAATTCCGACACTTTCTCACCTGTAAAATTAGTGGTTTTTGCTACATGAAAATTAAACTGTCTTCAAAAGTGAAGAGTTTATTATTCTAGATCTTGAGAGCAAAGGTTGGTATACCTTAAGTGGAATTAATGAACTCAAGCGTGAAAATAATAAAATAATATAGTACTATCCAAAAAAGAACAGTAGTAGTTATTTTACAGTGGGTCCCAGGTGATAGATATACAAATTAATGGAGAGGCTGGTCAAGGTGGCTCACGCCTGTAATCCCAGCACTTTGGGAGGCTGAGGCGGGTAGATCACCTGAAAGTTAGGATATCGTGACCAGACTGGCCAAGATGGTGAAACCTCATCTCTACTAAAAATATAAAAAATTAGCCAAGCATGGTGGTAGGCACCTGTAATCCCAGCTACTCAGGAGGCTGAGGCAGGCGAATCGTTTGAATCCCCAGGCGAAGGTTGCAGTAAGCTGAGATTGCACCATTGCACTCCAGCCTGGGCAACAAGTGCGAAACTTTGTCTTAAAGACAAAAACAAAAACAAATTAGTAAAGAGAATTGTCAGTAGTTTGTATTCACATGATGGCTTCCAGATTCTTGCTTCATTTTAAGGAAAAAAAAAAAAGATGATCTAAGAGCTTACCATAGTGATTTTCTAGTTACTGAGACCTGGTTTTCCCTTTTCATTGATGAGTGTGTGACATGTGAAATAGCTGGGCGTTTTATAAAACTAAATCTGCAAAGTTCCTTTTGCAGCAAGCACAGCTTGCCAATAGATACAGCAGAAGCAGATGGTACTAGATAAACAAAGGCGATGACATAGCAACAATTCAAGAGGTAAAATTAAGAAAAAAATTAAAAAGAATAAAGAAGACAATCTTAGAAAATACATGACAGGATTTTAGAATTAGAAGTGATTGTTTATGCTGCTTTTCTTTCTTTTTTCTTTTGAGACAGAGTGTCGCTCTTGTTGCCCAGGCTGGAAAGCAATAGCATGATCTTGGCTCACCACAACCTCTGCCTCCCGGGTTTAAGCAATTCTTCTCCCTCAGCCTCCCAAGCAGCTGGGATAACAGGCACACACCACCACGCCTGGCTAATTTTGTATTTTTGGTAGAGACGGGGTTTTTCCATGTTGGTCAGGCTGGTCTTGATCTCCTGACCTCAGGTAATCCACCCACCTTGGCCTCCCGAAGTGTTGGGATTACAGGCATGAGCCACCGCGCCTGGCCTGCTTTTCATTTTTTAAAAATTCTAGGTTTTTGGTCAGGCACAATGGCTCACACCTGTAATCCCAGCACTTTGGGAGGTCGAGGCGGGCAGATCATCTGAGGTCAGGAGTTCAAGACCAGTCTGGTCAACATGGCAAAACCCCGTCTCTACTGAAAATACAAAAAAAAAAAAAAAAAACAATAGCCGAGCATGGTGGCGGGGACCTGTAGTCCCAGCTACTTGAGTGGTCTGAAGTAGGAGAATTGCTCGAACCTAGGAGGTAGAGGTTGCAGTGAGCCAAGATCGCGTCACTGCACTCCAGCCTGAGCGACATAGTGAGATTCCATCTCAAAAAAATAAATAAATAAATCTTAGGTTTTTTTAAAAAAAAAAAACAAACTTGTTTTCCTTAATATTTCTAACTTTATGATGTTCATAATTATTTATTTATTTTTACTCTTTTTTTTTTTTTTGAGACAAAGTCTTACTCTCACCCAGACTGGAGTACAGTAGCTCAATCTTGGCTCAGTTCAACGTCTGCCTCCCAGGTTGAAGCAATTCTCTTGCCTCAGCCTCCTGAGCAGCTGGGATTACAGGTGCATGCCACCATGCCCAGCTAATTTTTGTACTTTCAGTAGAGATGGGGTTTTGCCATGTTGGCCAAACTAGTATTTTTACATTATATTTTATCTTTTTAGAGATAGTGTCTCACCATGTTGCCTAGGCTGGAGTTCAGTGGTACAATCATCCACCATGCCCAGCGAATTTTAAAAAATGTTTTGTAGAGATGGGGTCTCACTATATTGTCCAGGCTGGTCTTGAATTCCTGACTTCAGGCAATCCTCTTGCCTCATCCATAATTATTTAAAACATGACATCTGGCCAGGCTTTATGGCTTACACCTGTAATCCTAGAACTTTGGGAGGCCTAGGCCAGAGGATAGCTTGAGCCTACGAATTTGAGATCAGCCTGGGCAACACAGTGAGAGCCCATCTCTACAAAACATTAAAAAATTAGCCAGGTGTGTTGGTACACAGCTATGGTCCTGGCTACTCTGGGGGGTTGAGATGGGAGGACTGCTTGAAGTCCAAGAGGTCAAGGCTGCAATAAGCTACTTTTGTGCCACTCTAGCATTGGTGACAGAATAAAACTCTGTCTCAAAAAAAACAAACCAGGGCCAGGTGTGGTGGCTCATGCCTGTAATCCAGCACTTTAGGAGGCTGAGGCAGGCAGATCACAAGGTCAGGAGATTGAGACTAGCCTGGCTAACACGGTGAAAAATCTCTACTAACACTAAAAATACAAACAAATTAGCTGGGCATGGTGGTGGGTGCCTGTAATCCCAGCTACTCAGGGGGCTGAAGCAGGAGAATCACTTGAACCCAGGAGTTGGAGTTTGCAGTGAGCCGAGATTGCACCACTGCACTACAGCCTGGATGACAGAGCAGGACTCCATCTCAAAAAACAAACAAACAAACAAACAAACAACAACAACAATAAAAACAAACCAGGACCTGGTGTGGTAGCACACGCCTGTAATCCCACTTGGGAAGCTGAGACAGGAGAATTGCTTGAACCCGGGAGGCAGAGGTTGCAGTGAGCCGAGATTGCACCTTTGCACTCTAGCCTGGGCAACAGAGTGAGACTCCATCTCAAATAAAAAAAAAAAAAAAAAAAGAAGCCTGAGGGAACCCCCTTGACTTTTCTGCCATGCAGGAATGCAGCTGAAAGGCACCATCTCTGAAGAACAGAGCAGGCCCTTACCAGACACAGAATCTGCTAGTGCCTTGATCTTGAACTTCCCAGCCTCCAGAACTATAACAAACGTCTGTTGTTTATAAGTTACCTAGTCTAAGGTATTTTGTAATGGCAGCCCAAGTGGACCAAAACAGCATCCATCTATCTATCTATCTATCTATCTATCTGTCTATCTATCTATCTATCTTTCTTTCTTTCTCTTTCTCTCTTTCTTTTTCTTTCTTTCTTAAAAAAATTGAATAAAGACAGGTTTCGCCATGTCACCCAGGCTGGTCTTGAACTCCTGGACTCAACTGATCTGCCTGCCTCAACCTGGCATTAAAGGCATGAGCCACCATGCCCAGCCAACAGCATCTTTAAGATTCTGAAAATGCAGGTTATAGGAAAATTAATAAGAAAACCTGAAATGCAGGAATGTTAAACACAGAGCTCAAGGCAAGGTCATTATGGCATTTTCTTTTCTTTTTTTTTTTTAGAGACAGGTTTCACCAGGTTGTTCAGGCTGATCTTGAACTCCTGACCTCATGATCCACCTGCCTCGGCCTCCGAAAGTGCTGGGATTACAGGCATGAGCCACTGCGCCCGGCCATTATGGCATTTTCTTAATAAAGAAACTTCATTCTATAATAAGATGATAGTTAATAAGGAATCTCAAATAACAAAAAATTAAAGTATCAAAGAACAATTAAAATTTATTGAATGCTTACTACATGTCCAGCACTGGGTTATATTATTTTACATTGATTGTCTCATTTAATTCTTAACACAGGCCTATGGGTAGATATTATTTATCCTTATCATCACTTTATAGATATGAAAACTGAGGCTCAGTGAGGTTAAGTCACTTGCTAAACATTCTACCTCTGGTTGTGGTAGAGCCAACAGAAATATAAGTGAAGATGTTCTAACTTCAGAGTTTCTTTGCTCTTAAAGTAATAAATAATAAACACAATGGATTGAAACAAAAATGAACAAAAACTTCCTGCCAATGACTATTCTAACTTGGTGCAAAAAATCTTGCTCAGCACTTGCAATACTTTCCTTATCTAATTTTCACAGCAGTCTTATAAAATAGTTATCATAATCTGCTCTTTACAGACAAAGGATCTGAAGCTTAAAACAGACCAAATACCTTGGTGAATGCCCCCAGACAGCTCCATTTTGCTGTTTGTTCCTGTCTGTGTAGGAGTAAATTCTTCCTCCCACTTTCTTTCCTAGAGCAGTCACTTCCATAGCCTCCCGCATTCAGAGCCTCCTTTCACCGGCTTATGCCCACAGTTCATACCAAACCCAAGTGAGACTTTCTGTCCTTTGAGAAGGTTTCCCTACTGCTATCCTCCAAACCCAGGTAAGACTCTGCCTTCTGGGAAGCTTTGCCTGCTGCTGTCCTCGTCCCTTCCCTGAGTCTGGATATTCCTGAGTGCTCAAAAGCACCTTAGGCATACCTGGTTCTGGCACTCATGCTCTCCTGGAGTTATCTGTTTACTATTTGTCTTCCTTCCCCTACCTCTCCAGGGCCATGCAGCAGAGTCTGCTTTTTCTCTCCTAGTGCCTGGCACAGAACAGATGCTCAATAAATGTTTGATGGATAAATGAATAAAGACTTACTTCAGAAGTCCTGCACAATTACCATCATCTTTTTTTTTTTTCAGACATGATAGTCTCACTCTGTTGCCCAGACTACGACAATCATATCTCGCTGCAGCCTCAAAATCCTGGCCTTAAGTGATCCTCCTACCTCAGCCTCCTGAGTAGCTGGAATTAATGGCACAAGCTTCCGTGCCTAGCACCAACATATACTGAATGTCATAATTCAGAAGTCCTTGCCACTTACAGAACACACATTGTCACATGTATGTATAACACCTGCATAGATTGGTGAATCTATAGTTCTAATACTTAAATGAAATTCACTAAATGGTACTCATTATTAGGATAAATGTTGAGAATTGGTAGAGTAAATTTCTCTACATTTTTTTTTTAAGATGGAGTCTCACTCTGTCACCCAGGCTGGAGTGCAGTGACTTAATCTCGGCTAACTGCAACCTCTGCCTCCTGGGTTCAAGCGATTCTCCTGCCTCTCAGCTTCCTGAGTAGCTGGGATTACATGCGCACACCACCAAGTTCAGCTAATTTTTGTATTTTTAGTAGAGACGGGGTTTCACCATGTTAGTCAGGCTGGTCTTGAACTCCTGACCTCATGATCCGACCACCTCAGCCTCCCAACGTGCTGGGATTACAAGTGTAAGCCACCACGCCTGGCCAATTTCTCTATATTTTAAACAGATTTCTGCTTAAAAGAGCTGGCTGGGTGCGGTGGCTAAGGATTATTTTCTAAGTATAATGAGCTCTGACATTTGTAAAAATGGTTTGCATTGTCTGGTCTATTATCTTATTTAATCCTTATGATCAGTTCTATGAAATAGATGTTAGATTATTTTACTATGAAATAATGACTTCCAGTGTGATTTATTCAAGATCACTCTGATAAAGAAATTATCTGGGACTACGAATATATTTCAGCTTGTCTCTTAGTTAAGTGCTCTGTAAACCATATCAGCTATGAAGATAAAGAAATACTGAAAACTGACATTATTTATAAAATATGCATTCACAAATGAATAGTGAGTGAGGAAGCCCCGCTACTAGGCTTACAACTATTGGGCTCTGCTCAGGAACTCTAACCTGGTCCAGAGTGAACAGTGGTCTCAGACTAGCCTTTCACCAGTCTAGAAGCCTTCAGGTTTTCTTTTCATCAAGATGAGTGATGAACCCAGACTTGTCAGAAGTGAAGTTTGACAGGTCAAAACTGAAGAAAACTAACATTGCAGAAAAAAAAAACTCTTTCTTCCAAGGAAAGTATTCAGCAGGAGAAAGAGGATATACAAACATCATATGATGGGGGCTGGGTTTGGTGGCTCACACCTGTAATCCCAACAGTTTGGGAGGCCGAAGGTGGGTGGATCACCTGAGGTCAGGAGTTCTAGACCAGCCTGGCCAACATGGCTAAAACCCGTCTCTAATGAAAATATAAAAATGGGGCAGGGCGCGGTGGCTCACACCTAAAATCCCAGCACTTTGGGAGGCCGAGGCAGGCAGATCACGAGGTCAGGAAATCAAGACCAGCCTGGTCAACATGGTGAAACTCCATCTCTACTAAAAATACAAAAATTAGCCAGGTGTAGTGGCGCGTTGCCTGTAGTCCCAGCTACTAAGGAGGCTGAGGCAGGAGAATCGTCTGAACCCGAGAGACAGAGGTTGCAGTGAGCTGAGATCCTGCCACAGCACTCCAGGCTGGGTGACAGAGTGAGACTCTGTCTTAAAAAAAAAAAAAAAAGGCCGGGCGCGGTGGCTCAAGCCTGTAATCCCAGCACTTTGGGAGGCCAAGGCAGGTGGATCACGAGGTCAAGAGATCGAGACCATCCTGGTCAACATGGTGAAACCCCGTCTCTACTAACACAAAAAATTAGCTGGGCATGGTGGCGCGTGCCTGTAATCGCAGCTACTCAGGAGGCTGAGGCAGGAGAATTGCCTGAACCCAGGAGGCGGAGGTTGCAGTGAGCCGAGATCGCGCCATTGCACTCCAGCCTGGGTAACAAGAGCGAAACTCCGTCTCAAAAAAAAAAAAAAAAAAAAAAAAAAACAAAAATGAATAAGGTATGGTGGCACATGCCTGTAATCTCAGCTACTCGGAAGTCTGAGGCAGGTGAATCCCTTGAACCTGGGAGGCAGAGGTTGCAGTGAGTGGAGATCGTGCGACTGCACTCCAGCCTGGGTGACAGAACAAGACTCCATCTCAAAACAAAACAAAGCAAAACAAAACAAAACATCGAAAATCTTCCCATTGGTGCATAAATTCCACATGGCAGATGCTGCCAGTAATCTAACCAAAGATGACCTGTGTGTGTACAGTCTTTGCACCTCCTATGGAAAAGCCAATTTTAACCTTCTATGAGTGCTTCCACTGCTTCATAATCCTCATGAAGTTGCATGTTTTTCAGCTTCTCACAGTTTATTTTCATTTCTAATGTAGCAATAAAATAATAAATACACTCACTAAAAAAACAGTGAGAGAAGAAAATCTTTTCCTTCGTACCAAGTAAGAGAGCACTTATCCCAGTAGGCCCTGGCTTTGGAATTATGAGAGCAGCAGTAGAACTATCTTTAGTTTTCTCAGTTTCCCTGGCGTATTCTTCAGGCTTCCTTTAAACTACTAAAATGAGAGTAACATTTCACTGTATAACCTCTGTACAATTTCTTACAGTGTATACGTATTACCTATGTAAAAATGCTTACAATTAAAAAGATACCAATGAGTTTATTTTCTCTACTGACTCAAGTTGGTGTCACTGGCATATCAATTAAGAACAGGCTTTCTCCAAAAACCCTGTAGAAACGCTGCCTTTTGTACTAATAAAGAGCCCCCATTTGTTTTCATGTCATTGTATATTAAAATTACGACCTAGGTACTAAGTAGGAACAAAAAGCTCCCGGGCGAGGTGGCTCACACCTGTAATCCCAACATTTTGGGAGGCCGAGGTAGGAAGATCACGAAGTCAGGAGTTTGAGACCAGCCTGACCAATATGGTGAAACCTCATCTCTGCGAAAAATAAAAAACTTTTAGCCAGGTGTGGTGGCAAGTGCCTGTAGTTCCAGCTACTCAGGAGGCCGACCCATTTCTTTTTCTTCTTTTCTTTTTTTTTTTTTTTTGAGACAGAGTCTTGCTCTGTTGCCCAGGCTGGAGTGCAATGACTGATCTCCATTTACCATAAGCTCTGCCTCCTGGGTTCAAGAGATTCTCCTGCCTCAGGTTCCAGAGTAGCTGGGATTACAGGCGCAGGCTACCATGCCTGCCTCATTTTTTGTATTTTTAGTAGAGATGAGGTTTCACCATGTTGACCAGGCTGGTCCCAAACTCCCGACCTTGTGATCCACCCGCCTTAGCCTCTCAAAGTGCTGAGATTACAGGCATGAGCCATCACTCCTGGCTGAGCCAACCCATTTCACAGATGTACTCAGAACTGCTGGGCTGTCACAAGGTCTAAGCCGAAGAGCAAAGACTAAATCCCTAATTTTCTGACACCAATGCCACTGATATTTTCATTATACAGGCTGCCTCAGCCAGCTGGTAAGGGTTAGGACTAGCTTTCTGATCAGATTACCCGGCTTCCAATCCTGCTCTGCTGGGCCCTAATGTATTCACGAGAAAATATCACCAAGCTGTATTAGGTAAAAAAAAAGCAAGGTGGCATATTGTAATTTTACCATTTTGTGCCAAACAAAGGGTAAAACTTTAGAAAAGAATATATGTCTTATTTGCTTATTATGCATAAACTGTCTGTTGCCCATTGCTGCTCCATCTATACAATGTAGGTGGTAGGATTATATTAAATATTGCAAATGTTAGAACAGTGCCTGTCACACTAACGCGCCATTTTTATTTGGATTCTCAGTCCAAATAGTTCCTTGAACTGATCACATTCTTGGCTTAATCACATTCTAAAATACCCCTTTAAAAATCTTTTTTTTTTTTCCCCTGAGATGGAGTCTCACTCTGTTACCCAGGCTGGAATGAAGTGGCAGGATCTCTGCTCACTGCAACCTCCTCCTCCCAGGTTCAAGCGATTCTCCTGCCTCAGATTCCCAAGCAGCTGTGATTACAGGTGCACACCACCACTCCCTGCTATTTTTGTGTTTTTAGTATAGACAGGGTGTCTCTCGAACCCTTACCTCAGGTGATCCGCCCAGCTTGCACTCCCAAAGTGCTGGGATTACAGGTGTGAGCCACTGTGCCCAGCCATCATCTTTTCTTCAGAGGTAGCTACAGCAGATAAAAAGATTTAAAAATCATTTTCACGTGGCAGGCCATGGCAAAATGTAACTACTTAAGGCTGCTTTAAATTAGACTAATAGCAGAGTGATTAGCCTATACTGAAAGCCTGGTGAATCACAATTATGTACCTCAAAGAACTATTCTTGTTTGCCTTGCTACTATGTAAATAACTGAAATCTTTTTCTTCCTAAAAGGGGTCATGGTGATGTTTACTTACAATGTATTTTAAGTTAGTCACTCGAAATGGTTATGAGCAAGTTTAAGAAAAATCTTCAGCAAATACCACCTTAGATTATGACCCCAAAACACGTTTACAAGCCTCAACATCGTTACTGTTACCGCTTTATTTAAGACAGTAAAAAGCATACTGGATGAGCTGTAGAGGCACAGGGGAGCGGGGAATGGCTTATGATCATGTTGAAAACATAGGGTCTGGGGAAAAGGGATTTAAAAGAAGAAGGAGGAGGAAGGAGGAGGAGGAGGAAGAGGAAGAAGATGAAGAAGAAGAAGAAAGACTTGAGACTTAAAAAGTCTTAGAGACCAGCTCACAGTGGCAAAAACTGACTCTCACCCGGAGCCCCGTGAGGTTTTCTGCTTCCTCCCGGCCCTTCCTTCCGCAATCAGAGGGCGGAAGAAAGTGACCTCAAGGTGGGGCGAGTTGCAGGGCGGACTCTGGCGACCTGACGCTGGGGAGACTCGAGCGGGGATCCATGCCGCCCAGCTGTCCGCCGCGGGACCCCGCCGGCCCGCAGGTGACCCAGCGCTGGAGAAACGCCAGTGACGTGGCCTGGCGAACTGGCGCGGGGCAAGGACCACCTGCGCCAGCCTTGCCACCCCAGGCTCCCTTCCTAGGAAACCGGGTGCGCCTCGGGGCGCGCGGGGCTTCCCCGGGACCGGCATTCCAGTCCCTCTCCGGGCTTCCGGCCCAGCCCTGGCCCGAGCGAGAGCAGAAAATGATCTCTGCCGTGAGAAAATGCTCGTGGCCAGTGACTACCCTTAATGCACAATAATATGGCTCAGATGGGCTGAAAGGTATTGGTTTTCCCAGGCTGGAGTGTAACGGCGCGATCTTGGCTCACTGCAACCTCCACCTCCCGGGTTCCAGCGATTCTCCTGACTCAGCCTCCCAAGTAGCTGGGATTACAAGCGTGCACCACCACGTCTAGCTAATTTTTAGTAGAGACGGGGTTTCACCATGTTGGCCAGGCTGGTCTCGAACTCCTGGCCTCAAGTGATCCGTCTGCCTCGGCCAACCAAGGTGCTGGGATTAAAGGCGTGTTGGTTCTTAAACACGAGAATTGAGATCTCCTTTCATCTAATGAAGGTCTGGGCCAATACTGCAACATTCAGAACACCAGCTGATGTTGCGCAATAGATTACTTAGGTATAAATCAAGGACCAGTATAATTTTGCCATTCCTTGGGTGATATTTTTAAAATTCCTTTTTTTTTTTTTTGAGGTGGAGTTTCACTGTTGCCTAGGCTGGAGTGCAGTGGTGTGATCTCAGCTCACTGCACCCTCTGCCTCCCAGGTTCAAGCAATTCTCTGCCTCAGCCTCCTGAGTAGCTGGGATTACAGTCACCCACCACGACGCCCGGCTAATTTTTTGTATTTTTAATAGAGACGGGGTTTCACCATCTTGGTCTTGAACTCCTGACCTCGTGATCTACCAGCCTCTGCTTCCCAAAGTGCTGGGATTACCGGTATGAGTCGCCGAGCCTGGCCCTTAAAAACCATTCTCTGTAAGGTATTTATGAAGCGTTTACTATTATCCACAATAACAGGGGCTTGGGAAAAACTTTGCCTGTGGCCAGGTGCCATGGTCCACATCTATAATCCCAGCACTTTGGGAGGCCGACGCGGGTGGATCACCTGAAGTCAGAAGTTCAAGACCAGCCTGGCCAACATGGTGAAACCCCATCTCTACTAAAATAAAAAAATTAGCTGGGCATGGTGGCAGGCGCCTGTAGTCCCAACTACTTGGGAGGCTGAGGCAGGAGAATCGCTTGAACCAGGCAGACGGAGGTTGCAGTGAGCCGAGATTTCGCCACTGCACTCCAGCCTGGCGACAGAGCAGGACACCCTAAAAAAAAGTATACTGTGAAAATTGACTAGAAAAACTTGACACTACAAAGATACAGAAACCAACTAAGCACCATACGCGTTTGCCTTTAACTGCTTCCCAACTTGTTTTCCTCTTCCAGTTTGATTGTGGGTTCTTCTCCAAAAGAAACTCCACAGTACTTAGCTTAGCGTTGGCCACATAGTAGAGTCTCAATTAGTAAATAAGTTGGTGCAAGAAGCTGGGCAGGGATATTCTACAGCTGGAAGAAGAAACATAATGATCTAGTAATTAGCTCATTAAAAATAAACGTTCTTCTTTCCTCAGAGGAGCATTTCCCAAGGCCTGCCTTGATAGCCATCCAAAAAGGCCAAGCTCATCCAGTCTTGCCCTAGATTTATGCTAAAATGCTTTTACAATCTAGGATGACAGAAAACGAAAGCACTTATTTAAATATAATAGGCATTTATTTAAATAGGAGGAGCTGTGACCTCATAGCAAGTGTTGGGGATAGGAAACTGGGTGGATAAACTTGCTGATGCTGTAGATCTTAGTCTCTACAGGAGATCATATGGAAAATCTGAATTTGAAATTTATTTAGGTTTCTCATGTTTGCCAACAAATGACTACATTTTTTAATTTAAAAAGTACCATGAGGCGGCCGGGCACAGTGGCTCACGCCTGTAATCCCAGGCCTTTGGGAGGCCTAAGTGGGCAGATCATGAAGTCAAGAGATCGAGACCATCCTGGCCAACATGGTAAAACCCTGTCTCTACTAAAAATACAAAAAAATTAACTGGGCGTGGTGGCGCGCGCCTATACTCCCAGCTACTCGGGAGGCTGAGGCAGGAGAATTGCTTGAACCCGGGAGGCGGAGGTTGCAGGGAGCCGAGATCGCGCCACTGCACTCCAGCCTGGCACCTGGCGAAGGAGCGAGACTCTGTCTCAAAAAAAAAAAAAAGTACCACAAGGCACAAACACACACTCGTAGGAACTTTTTGGCTTAACAAAACTAGAATTAGATCTAAAGCTAACTGTAGGACTGAGTCTATTCTAAACTGAAAACCTGGACATCTGGAGTACCAGGGCAAGATGACGTGTTACCGGCTTCGATAAAAGCAGTTGGATTTGAATGGAACAAGCCGAGACCAGCACAAGAGCGGATTCGTCGCGCTCACGGCCATCGAGCCGAACCTCTCGCGGGTCGGTGAGCTGTGAAGGAGGTCCCCAGTCCGGACCTTTCGCCCCAAGCCCTTCAGGGTCCCCGGGCCTGGTACTCCTCGCTACAAGGGAGGGGCGCGGAAACCGGGGCAGAGGAGGAGCCAACCCGGGGTTGGGCTGCGACCGGCAGAGGAAGACGCTCTAGGGATTTGTCCCGGACTAGCGAGATGGCTAGGCTGAGGACAGGAGGCGGATTGAGGGGCGAAGTTACATCCTTATCTCGATACAACCTTTGGGGCTACGCCAGCAGTGATAGAGGGAAGATTCTGGACGTCCCTTCCAGGCCGCCTCCTCATCGCCCCACCCCCCGGCCGGAGCTGAAAGTAATTCATACAAAAGAAGGACTCGTCCCTGCCTTGGGGAATCCCAGGGACCGTCGTTAAACTCCCACTAACCTAGAACCCGGAGATCGCTCCGTTCCCGCCCCCTCACCCGCCCGCTCTCGTCATCATGGAGGTAGAGAAGAGCATGCGCGAGGCTCCGGTGCCCGTCAGTGGGCTGAGAGCACATCGCCCACAGTCCCCGAGAAGTTGGGGGGAGGGGACGGCAATTGAACCGGTGCCTAGAGAAGGTGGCGCGGGGTAAACTGGGAAAGTGGTGTCGTGTACTGGCTCCGCCCCTTTCCCCCGAGGGTGGGGAGAACCATATATAAGTGCCGTAGTCTCCGTGAACGTTCTTTTTCGCAACGGGTTTGCCGCCAGGATATAGGTAAGTGCCGTGTTTGGTTTCCGCGGGACTGGCCTCTTTACGGACTATGGCCCTCGTGTGGTTTTCACTACTTCCAAGGTACTGGCCACTGTACGTGATTCTTGATCCAGAGTTTCGGGTTGGAAGTGGGTAGGAGACTTCGAGGCCTTGCGCTTTTTTCCAGGAGCCCGTTCGCCTCGTGCTTGAGTTGAGGCCTAGCTTGGGCGCTCGGGCCGCCGCGTGCGAATCTGGTCGCACCTTTGTGCCTGCCCCGCTGTTTTCGCTAAGTCTAGCCATTTGAAATTGTTGATGACAGCCTGCGACGTATTTTTGCTGGGTAGACAGTCTTATTAATGCGGGCCAGGATCTGGACACTGGTGTTTCGGTTTTTGGGACTCTGGGGTACCGCGGGGGGTTACGGGGCCCGTCCGTCCCAGCGCACATGTTCAGCTAGGCGGGGCCTGCGAGTGGCTGCCGAGAGTCAGACGGGGGCAGTCTAAAGCCGTCCGTCCTGCTCTGGTGGCCGGCCTCGCGCCGCCGTGTGTCGCCCCACCCTGGGCGGCGAGGCTGGCCCGGTCGGCACCAGTTGCGTGAGCGGAAAGATGGCCGCTTCCTGGCCCTGCTGTAGGGAACTCAAAATGGAGGACGCGGCGGCCGGGGAGAGCGTGCCGGGTGAGTCACCCACACAAAGGAAAAGGGCCTTTCCCTCCTCGGCCGCCGCTTCCTGTGACCCCACGGAGTACCAGGGCCGTTCTGGCACCTTGATTAGTTTTCCCAGCGTTTGGAGTACGTCTGTCTTAGGTTGGGGGGAGGGGTTTTATGCGATGGAGTTTCCCCACACTTAGTGGGTGGAGACTGAAGAGTTAGGCCAGCTTGGCACACCATATAATTCTCCTTGGAATTTGCCCTTTTTGAGTTTGGATCTTGGCTTATTGTCAAGCCTTGAATAGTGGTTCAAAGTTTTTATTTATGCCATTTCAGGTGTCGTGAAAACTACCGCTAAAAGCCAAAATGGGAAAGGAAAAGACTCATATCAACATTGTCGTCATTGGACACGTAGATTCGGGCAAGTCCACCACTACTGGTCATCTAATCTACAAATGCGGTGGCATCGACAAAAGAACCATTGAAAAATTTGAAAAGGAGGCTGCCGAGGTATGTTTAATACCAGAAAGAGAAATACCAACTAAAATGAGTTTTACCAGCAGGATCGTTGATTTCCCCAGAACTAGTGAGTAGTTCTGAATGTTAATAGTTATCCTACTTAGGAAATCATACTTTGGTTTTTGGTTATTTCTGTAACTATTGATAATAAGTAGTTTAGTTCTGAATGTTAATAGTTACGGTCCTACTAAAAGTTTGCTTTTTGGTTACTTCTGTAGCTGTATTGATTTCCTAATTGACTAAAATCACTTAGGACCTGAAGTTGTAAAGTGGAAACTGCTTTGTGCCAATTAAGAGGGGGGAATGCAAGGAAATAGAAGCTAGAGTTTGTTTTAGTAACCAAGTAACTCTTAATCCTTACAGATGGGAAAGGGCTCCTTCAAGTATGCCTGGGTCTTGGATAAACTGAAAGCTGAGCGTGAACGTGGTATCACCATTGATATCTCCTTGTGGAAATTCGAGACCAGCAAGTACTACGTGACTATCATTGATGCCCCAGGACACAGAGACTTCATCAAAAACATGATTACAGGGACATCTCAGGTTGGGATTAATAACTCCAGAGTTTTTTGGGGGTTTTTTTGGAAAGGCCTGTTTTGTCTTTTGGAGCGCTTTTGACAGGGATGTCTTTGCTTGCTTTAAAGGCTGACTGTGCTGTCCTGATTGTCGCTGCTGGTGTTGGTGAATTTGAAGCTGGTATCTCCAAGAATGGGCAGACCCGAGAGCATGCCCTCCTGGCTTACACACTAGGTGTGAAACAACTAATTGTTGGTGTTAACAAAATGGATTCCACTGAGCCACCATACAGCCAGAAGAGATACGAGGAAATCGTTAAGGAAGTCAGCACTTACATTAAGAAAATTGGCTACAACCCTGACACAGTAGCATTTGTGCCAATTTCTGGTTGGAATGGTGACAACATGCTGGAGCCAAGTGCTAACGTAAGTGACTTTCAAAACCATTGTTAAAAAGCTCTGGGAATGGTGATTTCATGCTAACACAAATTGGCATGCTTGTGTTTCAGATGCCTTGGTTCAAGGGTTGGAAAGTCACCCGTAAGGATGGCAATGCCAGTGGGACCACGCTGCTTGAGGCTTTGGACTGCATCCTACCACCAACTCGTCCAACTGATAAGCCCTTGCGCCTGCCTCTCCAGGATGTCTATAAAATTGGTGGTAAGTTGACTGTTAATACACTGAATTGGAGTTTGTAAGAGTGCCATCTGCTTTCACATAAGTACTACAGTATACTGTAAATATTCTTAGGTATTGGTACTGTTCCTGTTGGCCGAGTGGAGACTGGTGTTCTCAAACCTGGTATGGTGGTCACCTTTGCTCCAGTCAACGTTACAACTGAAGTGAAATCTGTTGAAATGCACCATGAAGCTTTGAGTGAAGCTCTTCCTGGGGACAATGTGGGCTTCAACGTCAAGAATGTGTCTGTCAAGGATGTTCGTCGCGGCAACGTTGCTGGTGACAGCAAGAATGACCCACCAATGGAAGCAGCTGGCTTCACTGCTCAGGTAACAATTTAAAGTAACATGTTCTTATTGCAGAGCCTAAAGTCATTTGAGACTGGATTTGTACTGAAAGCAAATCTTTTTTCCAAGGTGATTATCCTGAATCATCCAGGCCAAATCAGTGCTGGCTATGCTCCTGTACTGGATTGCCACACAGCTCACATTGCATGCAAGTTTGCTGAGCTGAAGGAAAAGATTGATCGCCGTTCTGGTAAAAAGCTGGAAGATGGCCCTAAATTCTTGAAGTCTGGTGATGCTGCCATTGTTGATATGGTTCCTGGCAAGCCCATGTGTGTTGAGAGCTTCTCAGACTATCCACCTCTCGGTAAGGTTGACTAATTGGTGCTAAAGATAAAAAAAAAAAAACCTGTGAACAAACAGGATTTTGGTAAAACTTTTTTTTTTTAACAGGTCGCTTTGCTGTTCGTGATATGAGACAGACAGTTGCCGTGGGTGTCATCAAAGCAGTGGACAAGAAGGCTGCTGGAGCTGGCAAGGTCACCAAGTCTGCCCAGAAAGCTCAGAAGGCTAAATGAATATTATCCCTAATACCTGCCACCTCAGTCTTAATCAGTGGTGGAGGAAGAACGGTCTCAGAACTGTTTGTTTCAATTGGCCATTTAAGTTTAGTAGTAAAAGACTGGTTAATGATAACAATGCATCGTAAAACCTTCAGAAGGAAAGGAGAATGTTTTGTGGACCACTTTGGTTTTCTTTTTTTTGTGTGGCAGTTTTAAGTTATTAGTTTTTAAAATCAGTACTTTTTAATGGAAACAACTTGACCAAAAATTTGTCACAGAATTTTGAGACCCATTAAAAAAGTTTAATGAGAAACTTGTGTGTTCTTTTGGTAAATACTGAAACTTCAAAATGCTTATGTGGAAGATGCCTATTTCTGGTTTTATGGATCAGCTGAAACTTCGTGAGAATGTTATTCTTAGATTAACATTTCCTTCAGGGATAGGGTTGTTACCCCCCATATTTTGAAGGGGAGGGAATCTGACCTTAGGCTATGGAGGGCTGCTTTGATTGCAACACCCTGGAGAGATAACAGCATGTTACTGTTACTGAAGGCCAAAGCTGTAATGAGTCCTTGTGTTGCATTGAAAAGTTGTTGTAGTTAACCAACATTCAATGAATGTTCAGAAACTTGAAACTTCAGTTTAAAATTAGCTGACATGTACATTTGAAACATTGTAGGTTAAAATGAGCAGTGTAGTGGAAGTTGTGTATTTCCCATGACAAGGTGTAGTGGCTAATACACAGCCTATGTGAGTAGAAGGACCCATTCTAAAGTTAGTGGAGTAAGCTTTATGCCAGTTTGATCATTTTGAAAGTTCTAATGAGTGCTATTAACAATAAGAACAAGGTACTGATAGATAAAATATGAGATGGTAATTTGAAGTAGCTATAAAATAGAACAAACAGCCCAATGAAGTTTTTTCTATATCCTGCAGAGTCCAATACCTTCTATATTTGGATAAATAGCAATTTTTGTCTACTTCATCACTAGCAAGGAAACTGGTCATAGGCTTAACAGGTGTCACTGATGACCCACTTAATAAATTCCTGAATCTTATAAATTTGTGTGTTTGAAAAGCTGTATGAAATTTTTAATATGAGAAAAATGAGGTCTGTGTTGCCCAGGCTGGTCTTGAATTCCTGAGCTCACGATCCTGTGATCCACTGCACCCAGTCTCCCATGAACCTTAAAAATTTTTTTTTTTTTGAGATGGAGTCTTGCTCTTGTCACCCAGGCTGGAGTGCAATAGCGTGATCTCGGCTCACCACAACCTCCGTCTCCTGGGTTCAAGCAATTCTGCTTCAGCCTCCCTAGTAGCTGGGACTACAGGTGTGCGATACCATGCCCAGCTAAATTTTTTATTTTTAGTAGAGACGGAGTTTCACCATGTTGACCAGGATGGTCTCGATCTCTTGACCTCATGATCCACCCATCTTGGCCTCCCAAAGTGCTGGGATTATAGGCGTGAGCCACCGCACCTGGCGAATCTTAAACATTTCTATGTGAAATAGTATCTAAAGGTACTTTTTGGTTATAAAAGGAAAATTTTTTTAAAGTTTCAAGGAAACAAAAAGTTTGAAGGATAGGTAAAATTGAAGTGGGTTTTTTGTGTTTTTTTTTTGTTTTAGATGGAGTTAAGATGGCTGCTCAGGCTGGGATGCAATGGCATGATCTCAGCTTACTGCAGCCTCTGCCTCCCGGGTTCCAATTCTCTGCCTCAGCCTCCTAAGTAGCTGGGATTACAGGCATGCCCCACTATGCCTGGCTGATTTTGTATTTTTAGGGTTTCTCCATGTTGATGAGGCTGGTCTCGATCTCCTGACAGGTGATCCACCTGCCTCGGCCTCCCATAAAGTGCTGGGACTACAGGCGTGAGCCACCGCACCTGGCCAGGATATGTTCTCTAAGGACATGCTAAGTAGGAGTTAAAGACAAGGCCTCTTACAGTGATTGGTAATGTGTGTTGCTCAAGGTTCAAAGGCACTTCAATTGGCTGTAGAGGTGAGCTTGTAACAAAATCTTACCCTTTCCTCTCTTGTAAGTCTGAATTAGATAAAATACCTTCCCATCTACCAATCATCTGAAGTATCAAATGTGTAAATTGAACCAGAGATTTTTTTGTTCTCAGCTATCTTGCTTCGTATTTACACAAGTAAATGGCCTGATACTTGCTAGATGAAGGGTGAAAAGACAGGTAAGGCTTTTAATAGATGGCCAACAGACGCCCTGATAATGAAAGTTGACACAGCTGTAAGATTTACCAATAGAGAGTACTGTTGACATGCAAGGAAGCAAGAGCTAATGGAAAACTTTTTCCCCCTGGAAACAGGAAAGAGAGCAAGTCAGCTTAACTAGTTGTATACTGAGATAAACTTACTCTGAAATCGGTGTCAGACAACTGTGGCTTGAGCCCCACCTGCTGGTATTCATTACAAACTAGCCCAGTACAATAAATGAATGTTTAAGCTTTAAGATGAAGTGGCATTTCTCTAACAGTTACTGTGTTGGAATTGATTAAAAATTTTTGAGTGGATTTCAAAAATAAGAACTAACGAGTATTTCAAGCTAGCTTGGCTTTTTTTTTTTTTTTTTTTTGAGACAGTTTCACTTTTGCCCAGGCTGGAGTGCAATGACACATTCACAGCTAACTAGTCCTGACTTCCTGGGCTCAAGTGATCCTCCCTGAATAGCCTTAGCCTCCTGAATAGCTGGGATCACAGGTGTTTGCCACCACACCTGGGTAATTTTTGCATTTTGCCATGTTGCCCAGGCTAGTCTGGAGCTCCTGGGCTCAAGCGATCTGCCTGTACTCTCTTTCCCAGTTAATCTGATATTTCTTTCAAATCTCAGATGTACCAGGCCTCAGCAGTGACTCAAGGAAGAAGCCATGTGCTCTTAGTGGGACACGGTTTGTTCAGACTTACTAACCTCAACCCAGTTTCATTTCTTTATAGTGAACACTGTTGACAACTTTCGTCAGCATGCCAGATTTTAGCACTGGTTTGTCTTTGTGATCTTCGTAATGTTTCCAACTTAGTGACTTAACCATTTATATCTTAGTATAATTCTAAAGATTTCATTCAGCTAGAACCCCTGATATTTAAATGTCCTTTTTCTCTTGTCTAATTATTTGCAGTTAAACATTTTGTCATTTACTTTGGGACTGTTTTTAGCAGGCCCATGGATCTCAGGGTTTAGAGTTTAGTTTGTGGTCTCTGTGGGAGACAATGGCAACAAAGATAACCTTAATGTTGCAATAATTCTAAGTAAGGAAGGGATATAAGAAAATTAAGGAAAAGTCCAGGCATGGTGGCTCATGCCTGGAATCCCAGCACTTTGGTAGGCCAAAGCAGCAAGATTTGTGAAGCCCCATCTCTACTATAAAGTACAAAAAAGCCAGGCATGGTAGCACATGACTATAGTCCCAAATGAGGCTGAGGCAGGAGAATCTCTTTAGCCCCGTAGGCAGGGGTTGCAGTGAACTGAGATCGTGCCACTGCACTCCAGCCTGACTGACAGGGCAAGACTCTTGGTCTCAAAAAAATAATAAAAATAAAAATTAGCCCCAGGCATGGTGGTGCACACCTGCAGTCCCACCTACTCTGCAGGGCTCAGGCAGGAGGATCGCCGGATCCTGGGAAGCTGAGGCTGCAGTGAGCTATGATGGTGTTATTGCACTTCAACCTGGGCAACAGAGTGAGACCCTGTGTCAAAAAAAAATTTTTTTTATTTTAAATAGGACACTTGGCCGGGGGCAGTGGCTCACGCCTGTAATCCATCCTGGTCAAGAGATTGGGACCATCCTAGCAAACATGGTGAAACCCTGTCTCTACTAAAAATACAAAAATTAGCTGGCCATGGTGGCACACACCTGTAATCCCAGCTACTCAGGAGGCTGAGTTAAGAGAATCGCTTGACTCCGGGAGGCAGAGGTTGTAGTGAGCCGAGATTGCGCCACTGCACTCCAGCCTGGTGACAGAGCTAGACTCCGTCTTAAAAAAAAATAGAAGGGCCGGGCGCGGTGGCTCGCGCCTGTAATCCCAGCACTTTGGGAGGCCGAGGCGGGTGGATCACGAGGTCAAGAGATCGAGACCATCCTGGTCAACATGGTGAAACCCCATCTCCACTAAAAATACAAAAAATTAGCTGGGCATGGCGGTGCGTGCCTGTAATCCCAGCTACTCGGGAGGCTGAGGCAGGAGAATTGCCTGAACCCAGGAGGCGGAGGTTGCGGTGAGCAGAGATCGCGCCATTGCACTCCAGCCTGGGTAACAAGAGCGAAACTGCGTCTCAAAAAAAAAAAAAAAAAAAAAAAAATAGAAAATTGGCCAGGCGTGGTGGCTCACGCCTGTAATCCAAGCACTTTGGAGGCCAAGGCGGGTGGCTCACCTGAGATCGGGAGTTCAAGATCAGCCTGACCAACATGGTGAAACCCCGTCTTTATATAAAAAAAAAAAGAAGAAAAAAAATAGAAAATTTTAAGCAAAAATATGTATAAGGCTCCTATTATTTCTTACATATATATTTTTATTTATTTTATTTATTTTTTTAAGGGACAGAGTCTCACTACGTCTCTTAAAACCAGGCTGGGCCGGGCGCGGTGGCTCAAGCCTGTAATCCCAGCACTTTGGGAGGCCAAGGAGGGCGGATCACGAGGTCAAGAGATCGAGACCATCCCGGTCAACATGGTGAAACCCCGTCTCTACTAAAAATACAAAAAAATTAGCTGGGCATACTGGCTCGTGCCTGTAATCCCAGCTACTCAGGAGGCTGAGGCAGGAGAATTGCCTGAACCCAGGAGGCGGAGGTTGCGGTGAGCCAAGATCGCGCCATTGCACTCCAGCCTGGGTAACAAGAGCGAAACTCCGTCTCAAAAAAAAACAAAAAAACAAAAAAACAAAAAAAAAAAAAAACAGGCTGGCTTCAACTCCTGGCCTCAAGCAAACTGCTGGAGTTATAGGCATGAGCCACTGCGCCCTGCCTCATCTTCTAAAAGTGTACAGTTATGCAATTTTCAACATACAAACTACCACAATTAAAATATGGAACAGTTCTGTCACCCCACAGAATTCCCCTGTGCCCCTTCAAAAATTAAAATTTTTTTAGAGAAGTCTTGCTCTGGTACACAGTCTGAAGTGCAGCGCCCTAATAGCTCTCCGCAGCCTTGAACTCCTGGGCTCGAGATCCTTCCACCTCAGCCTAGCAAGTAGCTGGGACTACAGGCATGAGCCACTGTACCTGGCTACATGTGTCCCCTTGTAGTCAACCTCTTTACCCCTCGCCCTTGGTAGGCACTGATTTATTTTCTATCCTCATAATATTGTTTTTGCAAGACTGTCCTATACCTGGACTCACAGTCTGTAGAATTTTCAGAGTGGTGGTTTTTTTTTTTTTTTTTTTTGAGATGGACTTTCTATCACCCAGGCTGGAGTACAGCGACACAGTCTCAGCTCACAGCAACCTCCGTCTCCTGGTTCAAGCAATTTTCCTGCCTTAGCCTCCTGAGTAGCTGGGACCACAGGTGCCCACCACCATGCCCAGATAGTTTTTGTATTTTTAGTAGAGACAGGGTTTCACCATGTTGGCCAGGCTGGTCTCGAACTCCTGACCTTAGGTGATCCACCTGCCTCAGCCTCCCAAAGTGCTGAGATTACAGGCATGAGCCACCGTGCCCAGCCACGTCTGGCCTCTTTAACTTAACATGATGCATTTGAGATCCATTCATTTTGCATCTATCAGTAATCTCTTCCCTTTTAATGGATGTATAAGAGTTTGTGTATTTATTCCCAGCTGAGGGACATTTAGTTGTTTCCAGTTTGGGACAATTAATTAAGCTCACATTTTAGTCTTGTGTTCACATATAGTTTTGTGTATAACAATGTTTTCATTTTACTTGTGTAAATAGCTAGGGAAGTGATTACTGGAATAAGTGCAAAGTGTTTATAAGAAACTGCCAAGCTGTTTCCAAAGTGGCTGAACCATTCAGTAATGAAGAGATTAATTTTTTTGAGGAAGACAAATAAACTACATGAGCATTAAATAGATTTCACAGGTCAGTGAAGTAATTTGTTTAGAAAATATCGTGCTTACTATGTTCTACGCACTGTTCTAGGGATTGGGGTTAGACCTATGAACAAAATGGACATGGTTCTTGACCTTTGAGTTTATAGTTAGTAGGGGAGATAGAGATTCAATAAATAAAAGTAATCAATTTTGAGTTGTGATGGTACCGTGAAGGAAAAGAGAAGTGTATGTTGAAGGAGAATAATAAAAGAAAGGGACATAATTTAGACTGGCCAGAGAAGGTATTTGACAGGAATAGCTGACACTGGAAGGATAAGTAGGAGGGAAGAATATGAAAACATTGTATTACTTTATATATGTTTATTTATTTATTTATTTATTTATTTATTTATTTATTTATTGAGATGGAGTCTCGCTCTGTCACCAGGCTGGAGTGCAGTGGCGCGATATTAGCTCACTGCAACCTCCACCTCCAGAGTTCAAGCAATTCTTCTGCCTCAGCCTCCCGAGAGCTCCTGCGACTACAGGCGCGCACCACCATGCCTAGCTAATTTTTGTATTTTTAGTACAGGCGGAGTTTCACCATGTTGGCCAGGATGGTCTCAATCTCTTGACCTCGTGATTAGCCTACCTTGGCCTCCCAAAGTGCTGGGATTACAGGCATAAGCCACTGCACCCGGCCTCAATTTTTTTTTTTTTTTTTTTTTTTTTGATACGGAGTCTCACTCTGTTGCCCAGACTGGAGTGCAATGATGCTTTATCAGCTCACTGCAACCTCCGCCTCCCAGGTTCAAGTGATTCTCGTGCCTCAGCCTCCCAAGTAGCTGGGACAACAGGTGTGCACCACCACGCCCAGCTAATTTTTGTATTTTTAGTAGAGACCGGGTTTCACCATGTTGGCCAGGCTGGTCTCGAACTCCTGACCTCAAGTGATCCACCTGCCTCAGTCTCCCAAAGTGCTGAGATTACAGGCGTGAGCCACCACACATGGCTTGTATTACTTTTTAGACATCTTGGTATTTAAGGCTTAATTAGGCCTAAGAACAATCACATAGAATCAGAAAATCTGAGAAGAAAACTTAAAAACCTTTGAATCTAACATACTCAAATCAACTTTGACTATATTAATTGAAATCTTTATTTTTTATTTTTTTTATTTTAGAGACAAGGTCTCACTAGAATGCAGGCTAGAGTGCAGTGTCACTATCATAGCTATGGCTCACTGCAACCTCAAACTTCTAGGCTCAAGCGATTCTCTTGTCTCAGCCTCCCTAGGAGCTGGGACTACAGATGCCACCACACCTAGCTCTTTTGGGGTTTTTTTGGTAGAGAAAGGGTTTTGCGATGTTGATCAGAGTGGTCTTGAACTCCTAGCCTCGAGCAATCCGCTTCAGCTTCCTAAAGTGTTGGAATTACAGGCATGAGCCATGCACCTGACCTTTATTACTCTGATGATGTGTATGTCATACATTGAAGGGCAAAGGCATCTCTGAATTCGTCACAACAACCATGGTAGGAGGCAGGTCCCTATATTACAGATGATAGACTGATGTATAGAGAGGTTAAGTATTGGGGAGTTTACCTTCTCCTAAATTGTCTTATTACTAGATGAATTTATTTTTGTTCTGTTTTTAAGAGAGTCTCACTGTGTCACCTAGACTGGAGTGCAGTGTCTCAATCTCGGCTCACTATAGCCTCTGCCTCCTGAGTTGAAGTGATTCTCCTGCCTCAGCCTCCTGAGTGGCTGGGACAACAGGTGCGTGCCACCATGCCTGGCTAAATTTTGTATTTTTTGTAGACATAAGGTTTCACCATGTTGGGGTTTCACCAGGCTGGTCTCAAACTCCTGACCTCAAATGATCCACCCACTTCAGCGTCCCAAAGTGTTGGGATTACAGGCGTGAGCCACTGCACCAGGCCATGAATTTGTTGTCAATATTTATTTATGTATTTATTCTTTTTTCTTTTTGAGATGGAGTCTCGCTCTGCTGCCCAGGCTAGAGTGCAGTGGCATGATCTTGGCTTACTGTAGCCTCTATATCCTGAGTTCAAGTGATTCTCCTGCCTCAGCCTCCGAGAAGCTGGGATTACAGGCATCTGCTAATGTAATAGCTAAAAATTCACCTGGCTAATTTTTGTATTTTTAGTAGAGACAGAGTTTCACCATATTGGCCAGACTGGCCTCAAACTTCTGACCTCAAGTGAGCGACCCGCCTCAGCCTCCCAAAATGCTGGGATTACAGGCGTGAGCCACTGCACCCAGCCCTTCCAATATTTATTTAAATTTGCCTGCCAGTAACTTCTCATTACACTTAGGCTCTAGTATTACAATTCACTTTATTCTCTCTTTTAATATTTTTTCTTTTTTTTTTATTCTCTTATCTATAAGAGCCACAATACTTGAAGACACAAACTGATACCTCTTAGTTACATCCAAGATAAACACTTTCAGTTCTTACAGCTGTTTCTTAGTCACATGGTTTCTAGATTGTTCCCAGACAGCTTATAGCTTTTTTTTTTTTTTTTTCTCTGAGAAAGAGTCTCACTCTGTTCCCCAGGCTGGAGTGCAGTGGCACAATCACTGCAACCTCTGCCTTTTAGGTTCAGGTGATTCTCCTGCTTCAGCCTCTCAAGTAGCTGGGACTCATGCCACCACCACACCTGGCTAATTTTTGTATTTTTAGTAGAGACAGTTTCACCATGTTGACCAGGCTGGTCTCGGACTCCTGACCTCAAGTGATCTGCCTGTGGATGGTCTTTTTCTTCATTTTGGAATAATTTTAGATACACAGAAAAGTTGCAAAGATAAGAATTTCCATATAACCCTCACCCAGTTTGCCTTCCCGAATGTTAACATCTTACATTACCATAGTACATTTGTCAAAACTAAGAAACTAATTTCTTTTTTCTAATAAAAATAATAGAGACAAGGTCTAACCATATCATCCAGGCTAGTCTCAAACTCTGAGGTCAAGTAGTCCTTCCACCCACCTCCCAAAGTGCTGGGATTACAGGCATGAGCCACCACACCCAGCCTACATTGGTATGTTACTATTAGTCTCCAGACTATTCACATTCTACCAATTTTTCTACTCATACCCTTTTTTCTGTTTCAGGATCCAATTCAGGACACCATACCACTGTATGGTTAATTTACATTTGATCTTAGCCAAAATGCCAAGAAGAGATGGATGGTTAATTTTAAAAACACAGGCATTATCACCACTGTATTTTATCATCTCATTAAGATAATTCTGTATCTGGAGCCTGCTATTTAGCATGATTAAGTAAAAATATGGACGTCGTGATTTACAGATCTGATATTTTTGTTTTTGTGTTTTTACTTTAAGTACTAGACAAAGAAGCTCTAAAGACAGAGGCCTGTGGTTCTGCACTGGAGAGGGTTATTTGATTATGGTGGGCCAAGTGGTTGAAAATTCACCTAACAAGACCATAACATAGGTATAATGTTAATCACAAGGCAATTGTGAAAATTTTATCAAATGTTTAATAAAAGCAAGGTGAAGTGAGTGATAGCTTTAAATTACTTTCAATTTTTGGGCACACAAAAATAATTTGCTCTACCACTTTTTTTTTTTTTTTGTAATTTTTTTTTTTTTTTTTAAGCGGGGTTTCACCATGTTGGTCAGGCTGGTCTTGAACTCCCGACCTCAGGTGATCCGCCCGCCTTGGTCTCCAAAGTGCTTGGATTACAGGCGTGAGCCACCACACCCGGCCTGCTCTACCACTTAAGAGTTATAAGGTCAGCCGGGCGTGGTGGCTTATACCTGTAATCTCAGCATGTTGGGAGGCCGAGGCAGGCAGATCACCTGAGGTCAGGAGTTCAAGACCAGCCCGGCCAACATGGTGGAAAAAAAAAAAGAGTTATAAGGTCAAGGTGGGAGTAAATAATCTTTGTACTAGAAATTAAAAGTTTCTATTTGAGCCAGTCATGGTTTCCCTAAAAGCGTTCAAGTAGTAGGCTGGGTGTGGCACCTGTAATCCCAGCACTTCGGGAGACTGAAGTGGGTGGATCACCTGAGGTTGGGAGTTTGAGACCAGCCTGATCAACATGGAAAAACTGTCTCTACTAAAAATACAAAATTAGCCAGGTGTGGTGGCACATGCCTGTAATCCCAGCTACTCGGGAGGCTGAGGCAGGAGAATCACTTGAACCCAGGAGGTGGGAGTTGTGGTGAGCCAAGATGACACCACCACACTCCAGCCTGGGTAACAAAGCAAGACTCTGTCTCAAATTAAAAATAAAAGTTAAAAAATATATATATATGATTATGGGCGAGGCAGGAGGATTGCTTGAAGTCAGGAGAATCACTTGAACCCGGGAGGCGGAAGTTGTGGTGAGCCAAGATCGCACCATTACAGTCCAGCCTGGGCAACAAGAGCAAACGTACGTCTCAAAAAAAAAAAAAAGAGTTTAGGTAGTTTTGCTTTTATCAAACTTTACATTTAAAACTAACTCAAGGCTGGGTGCGGTGGCTCACGCCTGTAATCCAAGCACTTTGGAGGCCAAGGCAGGCGGATCACCTGAGGTTGGGAGTTCAAGACCAGCCTGACCAACATGGTGAAACCCCGTCTTGAAAAAAATAAATAAAAACTAACTCAAAACACACCAAAGCAACAATATGCAGTCTGGATATTGCCTTTAACACAATCCCTTTTGAGACACTGTCTAAAATATGGGTTATTGCTTGTATTAAGCCAAATAGATGTAAGTCAAAAGTAAGCAGTTTTGTCCATTCCAGTGGAAAAAAGCATATAGAAGATTGTGTGGTTTTCAGAAGGTAAATGCCAGATGACTAATACCAAGTGAAAAAACATAAATAACATCAAATGAAAAAACATAAAACTTGGTGATATTTTCAGTAAAATCATGTGATTGAGGGAATATCCTAGTTGGTGTTGGGATAAACTAGGGTTACCATGTAAGCAATTTGAGTTTGAGTTCTGATGCTGCCTGGAGGCATGAAAACTGAATAAGTGGTTCTTAGCCTTCTGGTGAGGGTATCTGCAACATTTTCTGAGGCCTGGATTGTAACCATATGGGTATAACAGTGCAGCTATATTGGTGCAACAAAAGAAGAACCTCACGGAGCATTCACCTACGGTCCCTCACTTTAGCCATTATCATACCTTCTCGATTGACTCGTTGGACTTCTCTGTTGAGCCTCTTGCAGGATTCCGTATATAACTAGCAACTCAGTAAATGTCTGATGAGAAATGCGGTGATTTTTATTCAGTTATGGTTGCATACAAAGAATGTTTTCTCATAATTATCTTTATGTTGAGGTTAGTGATGCATTTCTTGTAACTCAATTTCTCATTTCATATAACTACTCAGCAGTATTTTTCTTCAGAGCTATAATTAATATCTCTGAATTTTGAGTTAAATGGCCCTCCTTAAGGTTGTTTCTTATGAAATTGAAAATATAGAAAATTCAAGCCATTTCCTTAAGTTACTTGAAACACCACATACACATAGCACAGTCTGGTCTTGTGTTAAAATACGGTATATTCTATAAGTGTTTCCTTTTAAATTTAGGCAGTGTGTTTTTTATGTATCTTACTTTACTGTTATAAATTTGGATTGCCCATGTTTTAAAAGGATGTAGACCAACTCCAAAAGAGAATTATAAAAGCAACCAACATAATTAAAGACTAAAAATGACTTAATTATGGGCCACTGGGCTAAAAAATAGTTTAGCCTAGCTAATTCTAAGACAGTATTATTGCCTTCAGATATATGAAGACAAGTCCGCAGAGGGTGCTGTTCAAGTGAAACTCACATTCTGAATTCCCCTACAGTCTCCAAACTAGAATACCTTTGAAAAGAGTGAGTGCCGTAATGGCTAATTAAGCATGGCAACTCCATAAACGCTTAACGTGAAATAGGTTACAAAGGGTGGGAGTGGGAACTGAAAGTTAAGAGAAACAGACTTCTAGATTGTTCAAAAGGGATGGAGAAACTTTTAATCCAGTAGAGGACTGCTGGTCCCTAGGAGGGAAAAACCCACTGAAAGTGGCAGAAAGGTATTGTGATGTCAGAAGACCTGAGATCTATGCTCAACAGCAACTTGATGTTAAACTTTAATTATGTCACCTGCAAGGGTAAGTTATATCTATAAAATTAGAGCATAAAGAGATCAATAAGACTTTAAGTTTTTAAAAACTTTTTAGAAAAATTCTTAAAAAAAAAATTTTTTTTTTAAAGACGGGGTTTCACCATGTTGGTCAGGCTGGTCTTGAACTCCCAACCTCAGGTGATCTGCCTGCCTTGGCCTCCAAAGTGCTTGGATTACAGGCATGAGCCACCACACCCAGCCTAGAAAAATTCTTTCTTTGAGGAATACACAGATCCTAACCTGTTGGGATTTTCCTGTCAGAAAGTAGTGCTGTTCAAACAGATTATGTTTTTTCAAACTTTGACTGTGATCCACAGTGAATTTTCGGCAGGGCATGGTGGCTTGCGCCTGTAATCCCAGCACTTTGGGAGGTGGAAGCAGTTGGATCACCAGGTCAGTTCAAGACCAGTCTGGGCAATATGGTGAAACCCCATCTCTACTAAAAATACAAAAATTAGCCAGGCATAGTGGCGTGCGCCTGTAACCCCAGCTACGATGCTGAGGCGGGAGAATTGCAGTGCGCCGAGATCATGCCACTGCACTCCAACCTGGGAGACAGAGCAAGACTCTGTCTCGGGGGTGGGGGAACACATATTTTTATTTATTTTATAGAGACTGGGTCTTGCTCTGTTGCCTCGGCTGGAGTAGAGTGGTGTGATCACAGCTCACTGCAGCCTTGAACTCCTGGGCTCAAGTGATCCTCCCACCTTGGCCTCCCAAAGTGCTGGGATTACAGGTGTGAGCCACCACACCTAGCCTGAAATATATTTTACATTGCAGCACAATACAAACACACACACTGTATTTCATTCCATCTGAGATGTTTTTCAGTCACAAATGCTGCCAGTTATAACTGTCAGATGCCGTTAATTGTAAGATATACTCCCATTTAGATATACTAAAATATGGAAAGATGTGCATCTTAAAATTGGTGAATATAGGCCGAGTGTGGTGGCTAACACCTGTAATCCCAGCACTTTGGGAGGCTAAGGCAGGCAGATCACCTGAGGTCAGGAATTTGAGACCAGCCTGGCCAACATGGTGAAACCCCATCTTTACTAAAAATACAAAACTTAGCCGAGCATGGTGGATTATGGCCATGCACCTGTAATCCCAGCTACTCGAGAGGCTGAGGCAGGAGAATTGCTTGAACCTGGGAGGCGGAGGTTGCAGTGAGCCAAGACTGCATCACTTCACTCCAGCCTGGGTGATATAGCAAGACTCCATCTCAAAAAAAAAACTTGGTGAATATAATTTGCATATGAGTTACTGAAACAAGCTGGACATGGTGGCTCATGCCTGTAATTCCAGCACTTTAGGAGAACGAGGTGGGAGGATTGCTTGAGGCCAGCAGTTCAAGGTTACAGTGAGCTATGATCACGCCACTATGCTCCAACCTGGATGACAGAGCAAGACCCTGTCTCAAAGAGAGAGAAAAAAAATTACTGCAACAAAAATTTCTTTCTTTTTTTTTTTTTTAAATAAAGATGGGGTTTCACCATGATGGTCAGGCTGGTCTTGAACTCCTGACCTCAGGTGATCCACCCACCTCGGTCTCCCAAATGCTAGGATTACAGGCGTTAGCCACTGCACCCGGCCTGCAACAAAAATTTCTGAGAATAGTATTTACTACCCATGACAAAAATATTTCATGACTCACTAATGAATTGCTGCCAGCAGTTTGGAAAATGTTGATTTTGGTCAGTGACAGTCAAAATGAAGTTCTAGGTCAAAATAATAGCATGCTTTCTCTTTGGCATAAAAGCATAGGGTATCAAGTTACATTGTTCAGGCATTCAAGCAGTCCCAAAGGTTAAGATTGAAAAAAATGTGGTCTTTCCCACAAATCAACATAGCTAACCTATCCATTGGAAGGTAGAATCACTTTCCTTTAGGCTTGAATTTTTTTTTTTTTTTTTTGAGACGGAGTTTCGCTCTTGTTACCCAGGCTGGAGTGCAATGGCGCGATCTCGGCTCACCGCAACCTCCGCCTCCTGGGTTCAGCCAATTCTCCTGCCTCAGCCTCCTGAGTAGCTGGGATTACAGGCATGCACCACCATGCCCAGCTAATTTTTTGTATTTTTAGTAGAGACGGGGTTTCACCATGTTGACCAGGATCGTCTCGATCTCTTGACCTCATGATCCACCCGCCTCGGCCTCCCAAAGTGCTGGGATTACAGGCCTGAGCCACCGCGCCCGGCTAGGCTTGAATTTTTATGATAGAATGTGAATTTAGGCTGGGCACAGTGGCTCACACCTGTAATCCCAGCACTTTGGGAGGCCAAGGCAGGAGATCATCTGAGATCAGGAGTTCAAGACTAGCCTGGCCAACATGGTGAAACCCTGTATCTACTAAAAATACAAAATTAGCCAGGCCGTAGTGGTGGGCGCCTATAATCCCAGCTACTCAGAAAGTTGAGGCAGGAGAATCACTTGAACCCAGGAGGCAGAGGTTGCAGTGAGCTGAGATAGTGCCACTGCACTCCATCCTGGGCTACAGAGTGAGACTCTGTCTCAAAAAAAAAAAAAAAAGTGAATTCAGCTATCTGCACAAACTGCTCTGGTACTTCAGTGCAGATTATTTGTATTCTTGATTCCTGAGCCCCCACACACTGTTAAATTAATTGCAGTCTGGTTTCTGCCAAAAGTAGCTGTGACAATGGATATTTATGGAGGAAAGCCAATGGTTCTTACAGCTGGCTTGGCATCAGAATAGCTTATGGAGCTTGTTAAAACATAAATGCCAAGCCCTTCCCAACTGAATCAGAATTGCTTGTGGTAAAGCTTGACCATCTATATTTTTAGCAAGTTCTATTGGAATTCTGATGTCCAGCTAGATTTGAGAATCAGTGCTCAGGGCTTGCCAATCATACATTCGATTAGTGTTTTCTAAATAACAGCTTTATCGATATGTCACATACAATAAAACTCACCTTTATTTGAAGACAGAATCTTATACTATTACCCAGGTGTCTTTCACTGCAGCCTCAACTTCCTAGGCTCAAGCCAACCTCCCACCTCAGTCTCCTGAGATGCTGGGACTACAGGTGCAAGCCACTACACCTAGCTGATTTTTAAAATTTTTGTAGAGACAGGGTCTCACTATGTTGCCCAGGCTGGTCTTGAACTCCTGGGCTCAAGTGATCCTCCCACCTTGGCCTTCCAAAGTGTTGGGATTATAGGTGTGAGTCACTGTGCTGGGGCAAATTCACCCTTTCGTTTTTTCTTTTTTTTTTTATTTTGAGATGGAGTCTCACTGTGTTACCCAGGCTAGAGTGCAATGGCAAAATCTCGGCTCACTGCAACCTCCGCCTCCTGGGTTCAAGTGATTCTCCTGCTTCAGCCTCCTGAGTAGCTGGGAATACAGGCACCTGTCACGCCTGGCTAATTTTTGTATTTTTAGTAGACACTGGTTTCACCATGTAAGTCAGGCTGGTCTCGAACTCCTGACTTCAGGTGATCCACCCACGTTGGCCTCCCAAAGTGCTGGGAGTACAGGAGTGAGCCACCACGCCCAGCCAAATTCACCCTTTGAAGTGTGCAATTCAATGGTCTTTAGTATCTTCACAGAGTTGTACAACCATCACCATAATCTAATTTCAGAAGATTTTCATCACCTCAAAAAGAAGTGCCCTTTTAGGCTGGGCGCGGTGGCTTGCACCTGTAATCCCAGTACTTTGGGAGGCAGAAGCAGGCAGATCACCTAAGATCAGGAGTTTGAGACTAGTCTGGACAACATGGTGAAACCTCATCTTTACTAAAAATACAAAAAAATTAACTGGGTGTGGTGGCAGGTACCCGTAATCCCAGATACTTGTAAATCCCAGATACTCAGGAGGCTGAGGCAGGAGAATTGCTTGACCTTGGAGGTGGAGGTTGCAGTGAGCCAAGATCTCACTACTGCACCATAGCCTGGGTGACAAAGTGAAACTCTGTCTCAAAAAATAATTTTTTAAAAAAAGAAGTGCCTGTAAAAAATAAATATTTCCTTTGATAAGAAGTGCTCCCTTTTTTTTTTCTTTTTTTGAGAGAGTCTCGCTCTGTCACCCAGACTGGAGTTCAGTGGTGAGATCTGGGCTCATTGCAACCTCCGCCTCCCAGGTCAAGTGATTTGCCTGCCTTAGCTGCCCAAGTAGCTAGGATTACAGGCACGTGCCACCGTGCCCAGATAACTTTTGTATTTTTAGTAGAGATGGGGTTTCACCACGTTGGCCAGGCTGGTCTCGAACTCTTGACCTCATGATCCACCCACCTTAGTCTCCCAAAGTGCTGGGATTACAGGCGTGATCCACAGGGCCCAGCCAAGAAGTACCCCTTTTAAGGGCAGAGAAGCCACCCAGAAGAGTCTTTTACAATTCATGAGGTCAGTAGGTACCCCAGCCTCAGGCCTAGAGCAAATGCTGGGGTAACTGCAATAACCAAGACTGGTTTAAACTAATGAAGATTTAGTTTCTGGGAATACAGGGGGAAGAGAATGAACAAAATCCCAATTATTTTACAAGGAAGAAGGTAGAGGACAGACGTGATTATTGGGAAGACAACCAGCAGTATTCATCATAAGCAAACTGCTTATAATCTCCAAGTCTTGTTTCCTTCCCGTGTTTCCTAGAATGGGACAGCTTTATCATGTGGTTAAATGCAATATCGCATTTAAAGCACTTCACATATGGCACACTAAACATTTATTAGATAATTTTATCTTTTACAAAATCCCTAATGAAGGTATTGTTTTCCTTAAAGGGTCATGTGATAAATTTATCTTAGATTTTAGTAACATGAAAAAGTTTTCTCCGGGTTTCTTTGAGACAGAAGAACGTTACTGCCAGGAAGTTCTAAGTTGGAATTTGACATTTAAGTGTAATCTGCCTTTTCCTCAGCTGATCTTTAATCTTAAACTGTTCTATTTTATTTTAAAATGTCTTAACTGTGATTTTAGAAATAAGCAAGGGATAAATTATCAACAACTATATGAAATATATTTAGGAGACCAAGATATATATATATACATGAATAATCCATCTGGCTTTAAGTTTTTTATTATACATATAATTATATATGTGTGTGTGTGTATATATATATATGTTTATACTTTTATTTATTTATTTTCAGACTCTTGCTATGTTGCCCAGGCTGGCCTCGAACTTCTAGACTCAAATGATCCTCCTGCTTCACCCTTCCAAGTAGCTGAGACTGCAGGTGTACACCACCATGCCTAGCTTCAGCTGGCTTTAAAAAAAAATTATAGCTGTTGTGAGTGGCTCATGCCTATAATCCCAGGACTTTGGAAGGCTGAGGCAAGATGGCTTCAGTCCAGGAGTTTGAGACCAGCCTCGGCAACATAGCAAGACCACGTCTCTACAAAAAATAAAAATTAGCTGGGCATGGTGGTGCATACCTGTAGTCCCAGCTACTTGAGAGGCTGAGGTGGGAAGATTGCTTGTACCCTGGAGGTCAAGACTGCAGTGAGCCATGATTGCACCACTGCAGTCAGCTTGGGGGACAGAGTGAAATCCTGCCTGAAAAAAAAAATTTAAAAAGTGATAAAACACTGTATTAGTTCGTTTTCACGCAGCTGATAAAGACACACCCAAAACTGGAAACAAAAAGAGGTTTAGTTGGACTTACAGCTCCCTATGGCTGGGGAGGCCTCAGAATCTTGGCGGGAGGTGAAACGTACTTCTTACATGGGAGCAGCAAGAGAAAATGAGGAAAAAGCAAAATTGGAAACCCCTGATAAACCCATCAGATCTTGTGAGACTTATTCACTATCACAAGAACAGCATGGGAAAGACCAGCCCCCATGATTCAATTACCTCCCCCTGGGTCCCTCCCACAACACGTGGGAATTCTAGGAGATACAATTCAAGTTGAGATTTGGGTGAGGACACAGTCAAACCATATCAAACACAGAACATAAAAATTTCCATCTTAACCTTTTTTTTTTTTTTGAGACGCAGCCTCGCTCTGTCACCCAGGCTGAAGTGCAGTGGTGCAAATCTCAGCTCACTGCAACCTCTGCCTCCCGGGTTCAAGCAACTCTCCTGCCTCAGCCTCCTGAGTATCTGGGATTTTATAGGCGTGCACCACCACACCCACCTAATTTTTGTATCTTTAGTAGATAAGGGGTTTCACCATGTTGGTCAGGCAGGTCTCGAACTCCTAACCTCGTGATCCACCTGCCTCAGCCTCCCAAAATGCTGGGATTACAGGCGGAAGCCACCGTGCCTGGCCGCATCTTAACCATCTTTTTTTTTTTTAAAGACAGGGTTGGCCGGGCGCAGTGGCTCAAGCCTGTAATCCCAGCACTTTGGGAGGCCGAGGCGGGTGGATCACGAGGTCAAGAGATCGAGACCATCCTGGTCAACATGGTGAAACCCCGTCTCTACTAATACAAAAAATAAGCTGGGCATGGTGGCGCGTGCCTGTAATCCCAGCTACTCAGGAGGCTGAGGCAGGAGAATTGCCTGAACCCAGGAGGCGGAGGTTGCGGTGAGCCGAGATAGCGCCATTGCACTCCAGCCTGGGTAACAAGAGCGAAACTCCGTCTCAAAAAAAAAAAAAAAAAAAAAAAAAGACGGGGTTTCACCATGTTAGTCAGGCTGGTCTTGAACTCCCGACCTCAGGTGATCCGCCCACCTTGGCCTTCAAAGTGCTTGGATTACAGGCGTGAGCCACCACGCCCGGCCCCAGGTAACTCTTATAAATGGAATCATATAGTATTTATCTTTTTGTGATTGGCTGATTTCACTTAGCATAACTTTTCCAAGGTTCAGCATCTTGTAGCATGTATATGAATCTCCTTCCTTTTTATGGCTGTATAATACTCTATTGTATATATATGCCACATTTTGTTTATCCCTTCATTCATTGAAGGATACCTGGGTTACTTCCAGCTTTTGGCTATTGTGAATTAACACTGCTACGAACATGAGTGTACAAATATCTTTTTTTTTTTCTTCTGAGATTGAGTCTCACTCTGTCACCCAGGCTGGAGGGCAATGGCATGATCTCAACTCACTGCAACCTCCACCTCCCAGGTTCAAGCGATTCTCCTGTCTCAGCCTCTCAAGTAGCTGGGATTACAGGTCCATGCTGCCATGCCTGGCTTATTTTTTTATTTTAGTAGAGATGTCAGGTTTCACTGTATTGCCCAGGCTGGAAATTTTTGTTGTTGTTGTTATTATATGGATGAGAGGTTTCTGTCTTACTCAGGCTGGCCTCAAATGCCTAGCCTTGCCTCCTTATGTGCCAGGACAACAGGCCTGAGCCACCATGGTGCCCTCTTTTTTTTTTTTTTGAGACAGAGTCTTGCTCTGTCCCCCAGGCTGGAGTACAATGGCATGATCTTGGCTCACTGCAACCTCTGCCTCCTGGATTCAAGCGATTCTCCTGCCTCAGCCTCCTGAGTAGCTGGGACTACAGGCGAGTGCCACCACACCCGGCTAATTTTATTTTTAGTAGAGATGGGGTTTCACTGTGTTAGACACGGTGGATCACATGGTCTCGATCTCCTGACCTTGTGATCCACCCACCTCAGCCTCCCAAAGTGCTGGGATTATAGACGTGAGCCACTGTGCCCAGCCTTTTCTTTTTTTTGAGACAGTCTTGCTCTGTCACCCAGGCTGGAGTGCAGTGGCTTGATCTCAGCTCACTGCATCCTCCACCTCCTAGGTTCAAGTGATTCTTGTACCTGAGCTACCCGAGTAGCTGGGATTACAGGAGCATGACATCATGCCTGGCTAATTTTTGTATTTTAGTAGGGGTTTCAACACGTAGGCCAGGCTGGTCTCAAACTCCTGTCCTCAAGTGATCTGCCTGCCCTGGCCACCCAAAGTACAGGGATTACATATGTGAGCCACTGCACCCAGGCTTTTTTTTTTAGGCAGGGTCTCGCTCTGTTGCCCAGGCTGGAGTGCAGTGGCATGCTATTAGCTCACTGCAGTCTCAAAACTCCCGGGCTCTAATGATTCTCCCACCTCAGCCCCCAGGTCACTGGGACAACATGCTTGGCTAATTTTTGTATTTTTGGTAAAGATGGGTTTTTGCCATGTTGCCCAGGCTGATCTTGAACTTCTGAGCTCAAGTGATCCGCCCAGCCTCCCAAACTGCTGAGATTACAGGCGTGAGCCACTGCACCTGGCTTGTCACAAATATTTTAATCTCATTTAATTGTTCACTTGAGTTTTAGTAATACAGTTTCTTTGCCTTTAGTAATATTCATCAATCTATTTAAAAAGCATGAGCATCTACAACTGAGATATTGCTTACCTTTACGAGGCTTATATATTGTTAAGGTAGACAGATATTAACATTAAGGGAGGGTCAGGCACATGGTGCCTCATGCCTGTAATCTCACCTACACAGAAGGCTGAAGAGGGCAGCCTGGGCAACACAGTAAGATCCCATGTCTACAAAAACTTTAAAAATTAGCCATGCATGGTGGTGCATGCCTGCAGTCCCAGCTACTTGGAGGGCTGAGGTGGGAGAATAGCTTGAGCCAAGGAGGTTGAGACAGCAGTGAGCTGTGATCATGCCACTATACTCCAGCCTGGGTGGCAGAGTGAGATCTTGTCTCTAAATAAAAAAATAAAATAAAAACATTAAGATAGAATGAAATAAGTGCAATAATAGAAGTATTGTGGAGAGGGAGTGTAAGAGGAAGCATAAGTGCTCTTCCAGATCAGAATAAACCCCTAGTCTCTGTTAGTGGTTTTCCTGATACTCCTGACCACTTCTTCTGGACAAGGCATTCTTGTAGGAGTTGAAATTTCTGAAGTGGAAAAGCCATGGCTATTCCAATCTGGGTTGAAACTAAAAAATGACAAAATACTTTTTTTTTTGAGACGGAGTTTTGCTCGTTTCCCAAGCTGGAGCGCAATGGGATGATCTCAGCTTATGGAAACCTCCGCCTCCCAGGTTCAAGCAATTCTCCTGCCTCAGCCTCCCGAGTAGCTGGGATTACAGCCATATGCCACCATGCCCAGCTAGTCTTTTGTATTTTTTAGTAGAAAAGGGTTTCACCATGTTAGCCAGGCTGGTCTTGAACTCCTAACCTCAGATGATCCACCTGCCTCGGCCTCCCAAAGTGCAGGGATTACAGGCGTGAGTCACTATGCCTGGCCTGACAAAATACTTTTAAAACCATCAGTCATAAAATTTAAGCTTTTGGCTATAAGGGAACTTCGTTTTCAGGGCTATAATGGTTTAATTTAGCATAGGTCCCTATCTTCATCCTTCCTCCCCCAATAATTTTACAAATGCTTAGTGTTTGTTAGTCATTTCTTCTTTTTTGGTGTTCCTGTTGAAATGAATTGGAAAAATACCTGGCTTCTCCAATTGCTAGGCAGTCTGGTCTGTGGTGACTGGAGGAAGTCACAGGTATGGCCAGCTTTTGTTGGCAGCTGATTATTGTACTGTCAGGGGATGTCTATGAAGTAACTGCATTAAGATTATGTTTTTAGCTGATTTATTATGAGGGTATTGTATTCTGTATCACTTCTGGCTAGCAGCACCAGAGGGTAGGATGTTTTGACATATTAAGTGATGTAATTTTGTATAAGTTAACATACAAACATTGTGGATTTAAAGAGGTCAGGCTGGGTGTGGTGGCTCATGCTTGTAATCCAAGCACTTTGGGAGGCCGAGGCAAGAGGATCACTTGAGGCCAGGAGATCAAGACCAGCCTGGGCAACACAGCAAGACTTCATTCCTACAAAACTTTTGTTTGTTTTTTTAAGACGGAGTCTCGCTCTTGTTGCCCAGGCTGCAGTGCGATGGCGTAATCTCAGCGCACTGCAACCTTAGCCTCTCGAGTAGCTAGGATTACAGGCATGTGCCACAACGCCTGGCTAATTTTTTGTATTTTTAGTAGAGATGGGGTTTCTTCATGTTACTCAGGCTGGTCTGGAACTCCCAACCTCAGGTGATCCACCAGCCTCAGCCTCCCAAAGTGCTGGGATTACGGGTGTGACCCAATGTGCCCAGCCATAAAAAAAATTTTTTTAAACTTAGCCAGGCATGGTGGCATATGCCCGTAGTCCCAGGCACTTGGGAGGCTGAGGCAGAAGGATCACCTGAGCCCAGGAGATCAAAGCTGCAGTGAGCTATGATTGAGCCACTGCACTACAGCCTGGGCAACAGAGTGAGACCCTGTCTCTAAAAAATAAAATAAAGACAACCAACCTTTAGCAGGGCTGCGGCTACCATGTTCTCTGGCACGGGTGTCTCTGGGCTGTCTGCCTGGACCTTGCAGCCACAATGGATTCAAGTTCGAAATATGGCAACTTTGAAAGATATTACCAGGTGACTAAAGTCCATTAAAAACATCCAGAAAATTACCAAGCCTATGAAAATGGTAGCAGCAGCAAAATATGCCCGAGCTGAAAGAGAGCTGAAACCAGCTTGAATATATGGATTGGGATCTTTGGCTCTGTATGAAAAAGCTGACATCAAGGTGCCTGAAGGCAAGAAGAAACACCTCCTTATTGGTGTGTCCTCAGATCGAGGACTGTGTGATGCTATTCATTCCTCCATTGCTAAACAGATGAAAAGTGAGGTTGCTACACTAACAGCAGCTGGGGAAGAGGTTATGCTTGTTGGTATTGGTGACAAAATCAGAGGCATACTTTATAGGACTCATTCTGACCAGTTTCTAGTGGCATTCAAAGAAGTGGGAAGAAAGCCCTCAACTTTTGGAGATGTGTCAGTCATTGCCCTTGAATTGCTAAATTCTGGATGTGAATTTGATGAAGGTTCCATTGTCTTTAATCAATTCAGGTCTGTCATCTCCTATAAGACAGAGGAAAAGCCCATCTTTTCCCTTAATACCATTGTAAGTGCTGAGAGTATGAGTATCTGCGATGATGTTGATGCTGATGTGCTGCAAAATTACCAAGAATACAATCTGGCCAACATCATCTACTACTCTCTGAAGGAGTCCACCACTAGTGAGCAGAGCGCCAGGATGACAACCATGGACAACGCCAGCAAGAATGTTTCTGAGATGACTGACAAACTGACACTGACATTCAACTGTACCCACCAAGCTGTCATCACAAAGGAGTTGATTGAAATCATCTCTGGTGCTGCAGCTCTGGATTGATGAAAATCAAGCTGCATCCTCAGACAAGAGGTAAAGAAGGAAAATTCAGCCAGCTGATTTTGTTTTTAGCTTACTGCTGTCTCTGTCAGAAGAAACTGTTTATCAATCGTTTGGATTACTGAAGACAGCAAGATATTTGTAAATTATCTTACAATAAATAACTTAAAATAAGAGAATAAAATAAAGAAGTTTCACATCCTAAAGCAAATCACAGAATCTAAAATACATATTTTCTATTAAACATTTTTCAGTCAGACAGTTACTATTGTAATGGAATAGCATTACAAACCTTCATTACAAAGAAACTTTAAAGTTTCTTTATATGCGTTGTGTCACTAGCCCCGAATTGTAGTTGTCAAGAACCTCCCATAGCATTTATGTTTCTTTAAGATAAATTGTTATATTCCATTCAAAAGACACTCCATTCACTGCTTTTACTCTTGTATTAATCAGAAAAAAATGTTTAAAAACAATGAATTTTGTTATTTTGCTAAATGGGTAGCACAAAAACACAAAATACCTTTTGTTTCCTTTTTTTTTTTTTTTGAGACCTAGTCTCGCTCTGTCATTCAGGCTGGAGTACTGTGGCACAATCTTGGCTCACTCAACCTCTGCCTCCTGGGTTCAAGTGATTCTTGTGCTTCAGCCTCCCAAGTTAGCTGGGACTACAGGCTTGCACCACGATGCCCAGCTAATTTTTTTATTTTTAGTAGGGATGGGGTTTTACCATGTTGGCCAGGCTGGTGTTGAACTCCTGACTTCAGGTGATCCACCCACCTCAGTCTCCCAAAGTGCTGGGATTACAGGCGTCACCAGCTGCACCTGGCCTTTTTTCAAAATATATATACAATGTGGTATTGTAATTAATATTGTCTCTGTAATAAGAATTTTGCCCAGGAGTAGCTATAACTAAAAGTTACCACCTTTTGAAATTATTAAATCAAGAATTAAAAAGAATTCATCATTGCTAAATTATCCAGCATTCCAAATACTTTTTTTTTTTTTTGAGACGGAGTTTCACTCTTGTTACCCAGGCTGGAGTGCAATGGCACGATCTCGGCTCACTGCAACCTCAGCCTCCTGAGTAGCTGAGATTACAGGCATGCGCCACCATGCCCAGCTAATTTTTTGTATTTTCAGTAGAGACGGGGTTTCACCATGTTGACCAGGATCATCTCGATCTCTTGACCTCGTGATCCACCCGCCTCGGCCTCTCAAAGTGCTGGGATTACAGGCGTGAGCCACCGTGCCCCGGCCCCCAAATACTTTTTATTTGTTACTGATCTTGCTGCTTTCTGGAAAAAACTAAAATAAGATAAAAAAAAAAAAAAAAAAACCATGAAAACTGAGCTACATCCAAGTGGCCATATGCAATTACAGTAACAAGATACTTGATTGCCTCACACCCATAATCAGGCTTAACTATAGATCTGCAGCCAAAGTACCCGCTTTGGCCTGAACCTGACACAGGAGCTTCTCCCTAGGCTAACACTAAAGATTAGGGTTGGAATTCCAGAGACAAGCAGGACTGTCTAGCCCATTTGGCTGTATTCATCCCTTAGTCTACTCAGAATGGTTGAGATATCTAAGGAGCCAGTCAAAAGGTCCAGCTGATTATTCCACTCTAACCCTTGTGATGACATACCATTCAACTACTGGAGAGGAAGAGGGGTACCAGAACTATTCTGTTTTTTCTGTCATTCTGACTTAAAAACAGGAAAACACTATTCACCAGTTACTATGGATCTGTCTTCAGTGTTAAGAAACCATGGCCATGACAGTTTCTTAAGAAAATATTTTTATGGCCAGGCACGGTGGCTCACGCCTGTAATCCCAGCACTTTGGGAGGCCGAGGCAGGTGGATCACGAGGTCAAGAGATGGAGACCATCCTGGTCAACATGGTGAAACCCCGTCTCTACTAAAAATACAAAAAATTAGCTGGGCATGGTGGCACGTGCCTGTAATCCCAGCTACTCAGGAGGCTGAGGCAGGAGAATTGCCTGAACCCAGGAGGCGGAGGTTGCAGTGAGCTGAGATCGCGCCATTGCACTCCAGCCTAGGTAACAAGAGCGAAACTCTGTCTCAAAAAAAAAAGAAAATATTTTTATGGTATTATATAAAATAACTAACTTAATTTTCCCTTAACTAGGTCACCAAATAAGTATCCATATTGTAGATAATAGGAAACAATGCTGATTTCCAATCTTTCTATTTTATAGGGTTTTCATTAATGTTCAAAAATAATTACCATTGAGGATTTCCTGAAGTAGTACAGATTTCTGTCAACTTTCACCCTACATACTATATTCCAATAGTATTAGCTGAATGATTCTGGATAATTTTACATAATCTCAAGTCTTTAGCCTTAAGAATTTAAGGGCTTTGATATTGCTTCCTAGCCTAGTATAACCAAGCAAAAGATTACTAACTCTCAAAACAAGCTGAGTAAGAGTTTTAATTTGGTACACTTAGTAGGCAAAGTCTCTATGAGTAGGCAAATCTGCATGTTGTTTTTCTTTCAGGCTTAGTTTTAGGTTCACTATCTATCTCTCTCTTTGAGGAACACTGCACAAAGTTATTTGTATTAGAGCTCCTTAGAGAAAGAGCACAAATTGTTTACAACTAGTTTTTTCATATACCCAAGAAAGCACAGTTACGATCTCTGTCCCATTCATAAATTAACGGCCAACCCAAAGTAACCTAATAAATCTATTTTAACAGGTGCTAAATAATTCCTTTTATCTATACTTTTGTATTGATCAAATTATTTACATGCTCTTTACAAATCTTTTATGAATTGAAAGCTGTAACTCTCTCTCTTGAAGTCTGTCTGTATCATGTAAGTATTGATCAGTCTTGGGTGATTCATTCATTAGCTGCCTGTCTTTGTTGAGCGGTCTTCACAAATCTCAGCAGATTGATGATGGCAGCAGGTGTTACTCCAGGTATACGACTAGCAGCCCCGATCTAATAATCAATATCACAAGAGAAACATAAATGAGCTATGTCAAATCAAATCGATTTTCCTCTTAATAACAACTTATATGGTATAGTTTATACAGTATTTTCTAAATTTTTATTTTTTATTTTTTAAAGACTGGGTTTCACCATGTTGGTCAGGCTGGTCTTGAACTCCCGACCTCAGGTGATCCACCCGCCTTGGCCTCCAAAGTGCTTGGATTACAGGCGTGAGCCACCATGCCCGGCCCATAGTATTTTCTTAATTACTATCTTGATGTATTATCTTAATGTATTACCTTTTAAAGTAGATAAAGAAATGTTATTATTTATGTCTTCATTTTATAAATGGGAAACTGAGGCACAGAGATATTAAAATAGCTTGTGCAAGATCACATAACTAATAGATATTAGAGTATCTACTTTTTCTTCCCATTAAACTAAGAAAAACTATAAACAAGTTTCTTTTTTCAAAAATAGGTCCATAGTCACTTTTTTGAAATTCTTGAGGCCAGCCTGGGCAAAAGAGTGGGACTCTGTCTCTTCAAAAGATAAAAAAAATTGGCTTAGCATGGTGGCACACACTTGTAGTACTAGCCACTCAGAAAACAAAGGTGGGAGGATTGCTTGAGCCTTAGAGGTCGAGAATGCAGTGAGCTATGATTATGCCACTGCACTCCAGCCTGGGTGACAAAGTAAGCCCCTCTCTCAAAAAAATGAAATCTTTGAGGCCATGTTTTTGTAATAAGGTATATATACTGTACATAATGTAACAGCCTCAGCAGTGTGTGGGGCAGCACCCCACATTTTTAATCCTATTAATATTTCTTCAGTATATTTTTACAGTGAAAGGCATGAATATTCACTATAAACAGTATAAAGACCATATATCCTCATGTGAGCTGAGCTCAGTTTTGCTACCAAATGAGTTTGTGGCAAACTTCTGCCAGAGCCTTTTGTATTATGGAATTGTGGGTAAGGAGTTCTGAACTCCTATGACCAGTGCTGTCCAACTGAACTTTCTGTGATGAGGGAAATCTTCTATACTATATATATTGCAATAATGCGGTGTCCAATATGATAGCAACTAGTCATATGCAGCAATTGGGCACTTGAAATGTGGCTAGTAAGACTAAAGAGCTGAATTACATTTTATTTAATTTTTCATCTTTTTTTTTTTTTTTTTTTTTTGAGACAAGGTCTCACTCTGTCACCCAGGCTGGGGTGTAGTGGTACAATCTTGACTTGCTACAGTCTCTACCTCCTGGGCTCAAGAGATCCTCCCACCTCAGCCTCCCAAGTAGCTGTGACTACAGGTACATACCACTGTACCTGGCCTATTTAATTTTAATTAATGTAAATAACTACAATGAGCAAGTGGCTAACATGTTGCGCAGTGTAGCCTATGATTATCCACACAAACATAATCTGAAATCAATAGGAAGGGACAAAGTTATAAAATATAAGTCTTATTTTCCTGGTTTCCATGATGATTATTGCTAAGAATACCATGTTATATTAATAAAATCACTCCTCCTTGTAAAAATATTTTTTTTTCAAATTTTTCTACAGTCTGTATTTTTATAATATACCCCTTTATTTTATGAATCACTACTAAAAAAAATGCTGCCCATTAAACTGTGACACACCATCTATTTTTGAGATATTAAAGATACAATTTTAGAGATGTTAAAATGTGGAAAAAAGTGCATCTCAGAATCAGTTAAGTATAGTTTCACAGTCTTTAAACATTTATTAGAAGCCCAACACTAATTACTATATAATAAATTAAAGGTTTTATTTGTTTACACAAAGGAACATGTACACAGCCTCTCACAATTAGTCTGAAGCATGTGGCGGGGACACTCTGGCTCCCCTTTCTCCCATTAGTTCCCAAGGCAACACTATGGAACTCCTAGGGAGGAATCCAAGTAGTGACTTGAAAACTACTAATGTGTGTTATATTTTAATCTAGTCTGGTTTCCTTTAAGCCATACATATATACTACCTTGCATAGTTTGCACTGATGGTTTATCACATGGTTGGGACTAGAGAATAGTTCCAATCAAACCAATTCTTGACTTCCAGTTATTTACTTAAAGTCAAGCTTTATTATCTGTCATACAGATACAGACATACCAACACCTGTCCTACATAGAAATACAGGAAAAAAGTCTGAGGTCAATTTTTTTTTTTTTTTGAGACAGAGTCTCGCTCTATTGCCCAGGCTGGAGTGCAGTGGCACAATCATGGCTCACTGCAGCCTCAGTGTCTTGAGCTCAGGTGATCCTCCACCTCAGCCTCCCAAGTAGCTGGCATTGCAGGTGCATGCCATGATGCCCAGCTAACTTCTGTATCTTTATAGAGATAGGGTCTTACTGTGTTGCCCAAGCTGGAAGTTTCTTATTATTAAATAAAACATTAGTTATATGGCCATTGTAACCCCAGGTTTAAAAAAATGAAAGCACCGGATCTTTAACTTGTTCCTTTTCACCTGCCTATTTTCTTACCGTCTGTGGACGACTAAAATGTAGTTTCTCTCGAACTTCATGGGACAAAGACACATCCCTGACAGTCAAATAATCTAGGTCTTTTGGCAGTTGGAGAGCTTCATCTCGCTGAACTTCCTTTATTTCTTGTAGCTGATGGAACAATACTGATTCATAAGTGGCTGGTGAACAAAATCAGAATCATGTTGTAATACCCAGATTATATTATACTAACAACTTACGTTTGTGTAGCATCTTACAATTTACAAAAACCTTTTGTGTACATCATCTCATTCAACACTCATTTCAACACCATAAGATGGGTTGGGTAGGTGTTCCCTTTTACATAGGAGGGAACTGAAGCTAAGATAAATGGAGTACCTTGCATATTAACTACAATTAAACTAATGTCTAGTAGTTTAATGCATGTCCTTTTCAAATATCTGCAAAATTAAAAGTAAAAAAAGAATTTGCGGCTGGGCGTGGTGGCTCTGCCTGTTATCCTAGCACTTTGGGAGGCCGAGGCGGGTATATTGCCTGAGCTCAGGAGTTTGAGACCAGCATGGGGAACATGGTGAAACCCCATCTCTACTAATAATATAAAAAATTAGCTAGGCATGGCAGTATGTACCTGTAATCTCAGCTACTGGGGAGGCTGAGACAGGAGAACTGCTTGAATCCAGGAGGTGAAGCTTGCAGTGAGCTGAGATAGCACCATGGCACTCCAGCTTGGGTGACAGCGAGACCCCATTTCAAAAAAAAAAAAAAAAAAAGAATTTGCTTCCACTGTCAGTGCAAACCTTGGCTGGAACATTTTCTTCAATAGGCTATGAGTTTGAATTTTATGTCCTACTGATAAGCTATTTCTCTCTCTTTTTTTTTTTCTTTTTTTTGAGACAGAGTCTTGCTCTGTTGCCCTGGAGTGCAGTGGTGTGATCTCAGCTCACTGCAACCTCCACCTCCCGGGTTCAAGCAATTCTCCTGTCTCCGCCTCCCAAGTAGCTGAGATTACAGATGCACGCCATCACACCCAGCTAATTTTTATATTTTTAGTAGAGATGGGGTTTCACCATGTTGGCCAGGCTGGTCTACAACTCCTGACCTCGTGATCCGCCCACCTCGGTCTCCCAAAGTGCTGGAATTACAGGCGTGAGCCACTGCACCCGGCTGAGATAATCTATTTCTCTAAGAAAATGGTTTTTTGAAGTATCTCCATATAGAGCTATAATTTTTAAAAGTAAAACTTCTTTTTTTCTTTTTGAGGGAAGGGAAAGGAAGGGGAGGGGAGGGGGGAGGGAAGAGAAAGGAGAAGAGAGGGGAGGGGAGGGGAAGGGAGGAGAGGGGAAGGGGAGGGGAGGCGAAGAGGAAGGGAGGGGAGGGGAAGGGGAGGGAAGGGAAGGCTTAGTTGACAATACATAATTTAAATAATTTAGTTAAGGGATTATTCAAAAGTGAAGTTAGGAAGATAATTCAACAATGTAATTAAAAAATAATAATTAAAGCATTCTGTTCTTAGAAAATGAAACTGAAATAAAAAACTGTTTTAAAACCTAAATTGAGGTGCTCATTCTGGGACTCCCTCAAAGGGAGTCCTCTGAGGATTTGGTGTCACCTTCTTCCATCACTTGACTGGCAGCCAGAAAATCTCATCTCTGTGTCTGACTCCGACAATGAGTTACCCTTTGACTATGAGCACATCATCAACATTTTGGGACTTAGCTTCTTTTTCTAGAAATTGCAAGGACTAGCCCAGATGACTTCTGAGGGTCTTTACGGCAACAAAGAATAGTTGTGAAGTACACAGGTTTTACAATCAGACAAGTTAGGTTCCAATCGCAGCTCTGCCAACTCACCATGTGATCTTGGGCAATTACCACTTATCTGTAAAATTAGGACAACAATGCTAATATCTGTCCTCCACAGGGTAGTTCTAAGTATCAAATGAAATAATGCATATGAAGAGCTCACATAATATTGTAATATAATAAATTAGTACAGCAAATTGTAATATAATGTTATGATTCATGAACTGACTCTTCAGGGCATCATGGAATATATGAGGTAATGCATAAGCTAAAGGTATATAAGGGTATAATGTTATATATATTCATATATAACAAAACAAGAAAGATAGTACAAAGAAGAATCTGACACTGATTTATGCCCTCAAGAAATGTGTTGTCTAGTGGAGGAATCCAGGTAGCAACTTGAAAACCAGCAATACGTGTTATATTTCAATCTAGTTGTTGTTGTTGTTGTTTTGAGATGGGAGTCTCATTCTGTCACCCAGGCTAGAGTGCAGTGGCACGATCTCGGCTCACTGTAACCCCCGCCTCCCAGATTCAAGCAATTCTCCTGCCTCAGCCTCCTTAGTAGCTGGGATTACAGGCGTGTGACACCATACCCGATTAATTATTTTTGTATTTTTAGTAGAGACAGAGTTTCACCGTGTTGGCCAGGCTGGTCTCAATCTCCTGACCTCTTAATTCACCTGCTTCGGGCTCTCAAAGTGCTGGGATTACAGGTGTGAGCCACCGCGCCTGGCCCAGTATATATATATTTTTAAGCCGTGGATAGTTATTAGGGTCTTTATATATGCCCAAGTCTTTTATTTTTTTTTTTAAGACAGGGTTTCACTATGTTGGTCAGGCTGGTCTTGAACTCCCGACCTCAGGTGATCCGCCTGCCTTGGCCTCCAAAGTGCTTGGATGATAGGCATGAGGCATCACGCCAGGCCTTATACGCCGAAGTGTTTAAAGCTATTCCACGGTTGAAGTCAGGACTTCCTATAAACAAGTTAATGATAATTTTTCTGGATTATCCTAATCAGAACCTGATGATTTATTGAACAAAGTAAAACTGCAAACCAAGTTTAAAGTATATAATCACTCTTCCCCAGATCTAACAGTCCTAAGTATTTAATAAAATAATTTTTACTCAATAGCAAAACAACGGGCCAACAACGCTTCTTCTACCTTAATATATTACTAGTGTTTAATCATTTGGAAGAATAATTCTAGAGTTTCTGACGAGTTTCCTTTTGTTGCCAGACTTTTGTAAATGTGTGTGGTTGAATGGTAGGTAGCACCTGGGTCATCCTACACACACAGCCAAAGCATAGCAAGTTGATAGACCTTTGTAGAACTAAAAGAAAATGCTGGCCGGGTACAGTGGCTCACAACTTTGAGGCCGAGGTGGGCGGATCATCTGAGGTCGGGTGTTTGAGACCAGCCTGGCCAACATGGTGAAACCCCATCTCTACTTAAAAAACACAAAAATTAGCCCTTGTAGTGAGCGCCTGTAGTCCTAGCCATTCAGGAGGCTGAGGCAGGAGAACTGCTTGAACCCAGGAGGTGGAGGTTACAGTGAATGAAGATTGTACCACTCTACTCCAGCCTGGGAAACAGGGCAATAGAATGAGACTCTGTCTCAAAAAAAAAAAAAAAAAGCCAGGTGCAGTGGCTCATGCCTGTAATCCCAGCACTTTGGGAGGCAAAAGCGGGTGGATCACCTGAGCTCAGGAGTTTGAGACCATCCTGGCCAACACAGTGAAATCCTGTCTCTACTAAAAATAAAAAAATTAGCCAGCCATAGTGGTGCATGCCTGTACTCCCAGCTATTCGGGAAGCTGAGGCAGGAGAATCACTTGAACCTGGGAGGTGGAGGTTGCAGTGAGCTGAGATGGCACCACTGCACTTCAGTCGAGGCAACAAAGTGAGACTCCATCTCAAGAAAAAAAGAAAATGCCACTGCTAGAAGGAATGCAGCATGATCACCATTCTGGCTGGTCCCCAAAGAGCAAAGTCTTTTCCTGTTTGAACAGCACACCATTATCTAACTTTTTCTTCCCTTCTCACCATGTTATCCTGTTCCCTGCCTTTTTCACTACATCATTTTCCACCCATGAAAAAACACCTTCTATCAAAATGCAGAAGCCAGTATTATTCTCAGTATTTTTTCTTTTTGTTTTGAGATGGAGTCTCACTCTTGTCGCTCAGGCTGGAGTACAGTGGCACAGTCTCCGCTCACTGCAACCTCCGCCTCCCGGGTTCAAGCAATTCTCCTGTCTCAGCCTCCCAAGTAGCTGGAATTACAGGCGCCTGCCACCACACTCGGCTAATTTTTTTGTATTCTTAGTAGAGATGGGCTTTCACCATGTTGGTCAGGCTAGTCTTGAACCCCTGATCTCAGGTGATCCACCCACCTCAGCCTCCCAAAGTGCTGGGATTATAGGGGTGAGCCTCCATGTCCAGCTTCAGTATTTTCACAATAAAAATTTTCATTATGAAAAACTTAAAAAATGCAGAGCAACTACCAAACACATCTGTGGCTTTGGTGGTCTATAAAGTGACCAAGAATATTTATAAAAAGTATTTGTCAATGGTAGAGTATTTCAGTATACTGTCAAAGCCAAAGATAGTATTATGTTTCTCATTATTAGAATATTAGGTGGGGAGAGTATAAAAACAAAGTTCAGGGTAAATATATATATATATATATGCTGGGCATGATGGTTTACACCTGTAATCCCAGCACTTTGGGAGGCCAAAGTGGGTGGATCACTTGAGGTCAGAAGTTCAAGACCAGCCTGGCCAATGTGGTGAAACCCCATTTCTACTAAAAGTACAAAAAAATTAGCTGGGCGTGGTGGCACACGCTTGGAATCCCAGGTACTCGGGAGGCTGAGGCAGGAGACTCATTTGGACCCGGGAGGCAGAGGTTACAGTGAGCCAAGATCATGCCATTGTACTCCAGCCTGGGTAACAGAGTGAGACTTTGTCTTCAAAAAAAAAAAAAAAATATATATATATATATATATATATATATATAGACACACACACACACACACACACACACACATGCATGCCGGGTACAGTGGCTCACGCCTATAATCCCAGCACTTTGGAAGACCGAGGTGGGTGCATCACCTGAGGTGAGGTGAGGTCAGGAGTTCGAGAGCAGTCTGGCCAACATGATGAAACCCTGTCTGTACTAAAAATACAAAAATTTCCTGGGTGTGGTGGTGGGCGCCTGTAATCCCAGCTAGTTGGGAGGCTGAGGCAGGAGAATTGCTTGAACCCGAGGGGCGGAGGTTGCAGTGAGCCAAGATTGCACCATTGCACTCCAGCCTGGGCAACAAGAATGAAACTCTGTCATACATACACACACACAATACATATATATATATACGTATTTTGTGCAGTGACACAATCTCAGCTCACTGCAACCTCCGCCCCTCGGGTTCAAGCAATTCTCCTGCCTCAGTATCCTGAGTAGCTGGGATTCAGGCGCCTGTCACCTTGCCTGGGTAATTTTTGTATTTTTAGTACAGAAGGGGTTTCACCATCTTGGCCAGGCTGGTCTGGAACTCCTGACCTCATGATACACCTGCCTCAGCCTCCCAAAGTGCTGGGATTACAGGCGTGAGCCACCGTGCCTGGCCCAAGATTCTGTATTTCTAACAAGCGTACAGGTATTGCAACGCTGTTAGCTGAGGACCACGCTTTTGAAGAGCACAGAAGCTAACACTATGCTGATCCAACAGTAATAATGGATCTGTTGTCTATTCATAATTTGCACAAATTGTAAAGGTATGTTAAGTCAAAAATTATTTTCTACCTTCTATTTTCAGTCTTTCGGCTAGCTCTCTACATTTAGTATACTTCTTCAAGGGCTCTGGAACAGCCTTGGCTAATGAATCCATGTCAACTTCTTCATACTTCAGAACATCGAGAGCTCTGCAAATATACAAAAGTTTTATTAACATAAGGATCCATGTCATATAAGGCAGATCAAGAACAAGATTCTTTGAAATAATGTCAAATCTCAGAATAAATATCAAAAGATTCTTTCTAAGTATGGTGAGCAAATGCAGCAGCATCTGCTAAACAGTAGGACCTCAATAAGACATATTATTTGATTGTCTCCAACTCCTTATCAGGAGAATTGCTGGTAAGGGTGGCATGGCTGTAATCCATTTGTCTTTCCTTTCATATAGAATATCATCTCATAACAAGGGCTTCACTGAATTCCCTAAGCATTGTAAAGTACTTTACATCTAAGCCATGTTAAGTCCTACAGTCCTGTAAATAATCATCCGTTTGCATGCTAGGAATCATGACAGTGATCTCCTGCTTTCTTCTACAGAATTCCCTAAGGAAGAACAAGAGGACATTATGAGCATGCTTTAAGTCTCTGCAAAACAAACTGATAAAAATGATATTGGGGTTCATAAGTATTTCTCTTCTTTTTTTTTTTTAAATAGAGAAAGGGTTTGTCATGTTGCTCAGGTGATCTACCTACCTACCTAGCACTCCCAAAGTGCTAGGATTTTTTTTTTTTTTTTTTTAGAGATGGGGTTTCACCATGTTGGTCAGGCTGGTCTTGAACTCCCGACCTCAGGTGGTCCGCCTGCCTTGGCCTCCAAAAGTGCTTGGATTACAGGCGTTAGCCACCGCGCCCGGCCAAGTGCTAGGATTGCATGAGTGAGCTATTGTGTCTGGCTGGTTCATAAATATTCGGTCTGATTTTTTTTCTCCTAATTTGGTATAATCTCCATGTCAATTTTTACCACATGGAAATTTTTGATAGTCACTTCTGGGTTCTACTTCTACTACCCACTCTGGATGGGCTAAAGCCTCCAGAGCCAATGCCTTACCTCTCCTTAAGAAAGGAGAGCAATGTATGCAGATAGTGGGAACAATTACTAAAATTCCCATGCAACTTACCTAGGCCAAAAAAGAAACATGACTAAGTATTAATGTACATATATCAAGTGAGATTTCCAATAACTTAATTCATTAGCATTTGTTGAAATCAAACTAATGAGCAAAACTTTAGCTATGTTTAGTCTTCACAAGTGTTGATGCTCTTATGACCAGTTTAATCCCTTTTATACTGATCTGAGTTCTCCCCTCTTGATATCACAAACCTCCCACCCCCAAATTGACCCAGACCCTCTCCTAAAATGGACCTAGCTAGGTCACTTGCTGCTATTAATTATTACTTACTTCATTTACATATGCCTTTTTTTGTTGTTGTAATTCATTTAAAAGGTTATTGCCATTGTTTTTTTGCAGAAATAGAAAATTTCATCCTAAAATTCACATGGAATCACAAGAGACCCAAATAGTCAAAACAATTTTGAAAAAAGAACATGGTTAGAGGCCTTACATTTCCTGATTTCAAGCATAATACAAAGCTACAGTAATCAAATCAGCATGGTACTGGCATAAAGACAGATATACAGACCAATGGAATAGAAAATCCAGAAATAAACCCTCACTATATAATCAAATTATTTTGACAAGCATACCCAAACTACTGAATGGGAAAAGCACAGTCATTTCAACAAATAATGTTGAGAAAGCTGGATATCCAAATAGCAAAAGAAGGACTTTGGATCCTTACCTTATGTCATGTACAAAAATCAACATGACATGGATTAAAGACCTAAGGAAAGGTCCTGAGTTATAAAACTTCTAGAAGAAAACATACAGGAAAAGCTTCATGATATTGGTTTTGCCAGTGATTTCTTGGCTGACACCAAAAGCACAAGGAACAAAAGCAAAAGTAGACAAATGGAACAACATCAATTTAGTTTCTTTTTTTTTTTTAATTTTTCAATATAAAGTCCAAAGCATTTTTGCCCAGGCTGCAGTGCAGTGGTGTAATCTCTGTTCACTTCAACCTCCATCTCCTGCATTCAAGCGATTCTTGTGCCTCAATCTCCCCAGTAGCTGGGAACTACAGGCATGTATCTCCACGTGCAGCTAATTTTTTTTGTATTTTTAGTAGAGATGGGGTTTTGCCACGTTGGCCAGGCTGGTCTCAAACTCCTGACGTCAGGTGATCTGCTTGCCTCAGCCTCCCAAAGTGCTGGAATTACAGGTACAAGCTACTGTGCCTGGCCTACATCAACTTTTTTTTTTTTTTCTTAAAGATTGGGTTTCCCCATGTTGTTCAGGCTCATTGTGAACTCCTGACCTCAAGTGATCCACCTGCCTTGGCCTCCCAACGTGCTGGGACTACAGGTGTGAGCCACCACTCCTGGCCTCAAATTTTTTAAAAATGTACATCAAAGGACACAAACAACAGAGTGAAAACACAATCCACAGAATGGCAGAAAATACTTGCATATCATATATCTGAAATGGGGTTAATATACAGAATACATAAAGAACTACAATTCAACAATAAAAAAATCTTGCAAGGCACGGTGACTACATCTGTAATCCCAGTGCTTTGCGAGGCTGAGGTAGGAGGGTTAATTGAGACCATGAGTTGTTCAAAATCAATCTTGGCAACACAGCGAGATCCTGTGTCTACAAGAAATAAAAATCTAGCTGGATAGGGTGGTGCACACCTGTGGTCCTAGCTACTTGGGAGGCTGAGGTGGGAGGATCACCTGAGTCCAGGAGCTCAAGGCTGCAGTGAGCTATGATTGTGCCACTGCACCTCCACCCTCGGTGACAGAGGGAGACCCTGTCTCTATAAGAAAAAAAAACAAAAACACAACTGATTAAAAAAATGGACAGAGGATGAATAGATATTTCTCCAATGATATAAAAATAGCTAACTAGCACATGAAAAGGTGATCAGCATCCACTAATCATCAGAGAAATAAAATCAAAATCACAATGAGCTTATCACCTCATACCCATTAGGACGGCTACTATCAAAAAACAGAAGATGACAACTGTTGGTATGTGGAGAAATGGGAAATCTTGTGCACTGTTGAAGGGATTGTAAAATGATGCAATCACGATAGAAAACAGTTCCTCAATAAATTAAAGCTAGAACTACTGCCAGAGATGGTGGCATGAGCCTATAGTCCCAGCTACTCGGGAGGCTGAGGTGGGAGGACTGCTTGAGCCTAGCAGTTCTGGGCTGTAGTGCCCATTGGGAGTCCACACTGAATTCAGCATCAATATGGTGACCTCCCAGGAGCGGTGGACTACCAGGTTGCCTAAGCAGGAGTCAACCAGCCCAGGTCAGCCAAACTCCTGTGCTGATCAATAGTGGGATTCCTGCTTGTGAAAAGCTACTGTCCTCTAGCCTGGGCAACATAGCGAGGCTGTCTCTAAAAAAAAAAAAAAAAGAAAAAAAAACATTAAAAAAAAAACCCCCACAAAGAACTATAACTAGCATACAATGTTGCAATTCCACTTCTGGGTATACAGTCAAAAAATTGAAAGCAGGGGCTGGTTAGGTGCAGTGGATGGCTAATGCCTGTAATCTCAGCACTTTGGGAGGCCAAGTCGGGAGGTCATCTGAGATCGGGAATTCCAGACCAGGCTGATCAACATGGAAAAACCCCATCTCCACTAAAAATACAAAATTAGCCGGGCATAGTGGAAGGCGCCTGTAATCCCAGCTACCTGAGAGGCTGAGGCAGAAAAATTGCTTGAACTTGGGAGGCAGTGGTTTCAATAAGCCAAGATTGCACCATTGCACTCCAGCCTGGGCAACAAGAGCCAAACTCTGTCTCAAAAAAAAACAAAACAAAACAAACCCCACCCCACACACAAAAGAAAGCAGGGGCCAGGTGTGGTGGGTCATGCCTGTAATCTCAGCACTTTGGGAGGCCGAGGCAGGTGGTCAGGAGTTTGAGACCAGTCTAGCCAACATGGCAAAACCTGTCTTTACTGAAAATACAAAAATTAGCCAGGCGTGGTGGCAGATCTGTAATCCCAGCTACTTAGGAGGCTGAGGCACAAGAATCACTTGAAGCCAGGGGTGAAGGCTGCAGTAAGCAGAGATGGTGCACTCCAACCTGAGTGACAGAGTGAGACTGTCTCAAAAAAAAACTGAAAGCAGGGTCTTGAAGATATCTTTGTATACCCATGATCACAGCAGCACTAACATGTACATTAACATTTACGAACAATAAGGTGAAAGCAACTCAAGTGTCCATCAGCAGATGAATGGATAAACTCAATGTGGTATATACATACAAAATTCAACCATAAAAAGGAAGAAAATCCTGTTACATGTTACAAGGTAGATGAAACTTGAGGACATTTACTATTATTGTGATTATTGAGAATGTGTCTTACTCTGTCAACCCGGCTGGAGGACAGTGGCACAAACACAGCTCATTGCAGCCTCGACCTCCTAGGCTCAAGGGATCCTCCCATCTCAGTCTCTCAAATAGCTGGAAAAACATGTGTGAACCACCATGCCAGCTAATTTTTGGATTTTTTCGTAGAGGTAGGGACCCATTATGTTGCCCAACCTTGTCTCAAACGCCTGGGCTCAAGGGATCCTCCCACCTTAGCTTCCCAAAGTGCTGGGATTCCAGGCATGAGCCACCATGCCCCACCTTGAGGACATTATGTTAAGTGAAATACGCCAGTCACAAAAAGACATACTATATGATTCTACTTCTGAGTTATCTAAAGTAGTCAAATACACAAAAACAGAGTAGAATGGGGTTACCAGGGGCTGGGGGAAGGAGAGAAAGGGGGAGTTACTGTTTAATGGGTATAATGTTTCAGTTTTACAAGATAAAAAAGTCCTGGAGACCTATTTTACAACCATATGAATATAATTAAACTTACAAATAGTTAAGCTGGTAATTATGTTCTTCTTTTTTGGGGGGATTATGTCTGTAGTCCCAGCACGTTGGGAGGTGGAGATAGGAGGATCCCTTGAGCCCCGAAATTTGAGATAGTTTTGAAACAATTTGTTTGCAAGGCTTTGAGCTATTTTCAACTCCAAACTTCAAGATCTGCTTTGAATCAAGCCTAAACCTCAGAGCCCTTGAGCCCCGGAATTTGAGATAGTTTTAAAACAATTTGTTTGCAAGGCTTTGAGCTACTTTCAACTCCAAACTTCAAGATCTGCTTTGAATCAAGCCTATGCCTCAGAGTACAGCGCTCTGGCAAAGAATGGGTAAGTTAGCATACTTCAACCATGCCAGGAGGGAATTTCTGAGCTACCTAACACATCAACACATTTCCCTGTAATCCTGACAGGAAATATGTATGTGTTATGCACAGGTGCACATGGACATGCATTTGTGTATCTCTTCTGTTAAATGCCTGTTCAGAGTCAGGTTCAACTGGTTGGTCTGGCACGTATGCAGCAACTGTATTTTAACCAGATTGTAAAATCTTTTTAGCTTTATACGTCTGGGCATTGATCAAGTGAGTTCATTAAGAAAGGCTAAGTGGGCCAGGCGCGGTGGCTCACGCCTGTAATCCCAGCACTTTGGAAGGCCGAGGCGAGTGGATCACGAGGTCAAGAGATCGAGACCATCCTGGTCAACATGGTGAAACCCCGTCTCTACTAAAAATACAAAAAATTAGCTGGGCATGGTGGCGCGTACCTGTAATCCCAGCTACTCAGGAGGCTGAGGCAGGAGAATTGCCTGAACCCAGGAGGCGGAGGTTGCGGTGAGCCGAGATCGCGCCACTGCACTCCAGCCTGGGTAACAAGAGCGAAACTCCATCTCAAAAAAAAAAAAAAGAAAGAAAGAAAGGCTAAGTGGTGGGGGCCGGGCAGCACTTTGGGAGGCTGAGGTGGGCAGATGACGAGGTCAGGAGTTTGAGATTAGCCTGGCCAGCATGGTGAAACCCTGCCTCCAATAAAAATACAAAAATTTAGCCAGCATGCTCCTGTAGTCCCAGCTGAGGGAGGCTGAGGTAGGAGAATCGCTTAAACCCAGCAGGCGGAGGTTGCAGTGAGCCGAGATCATGCCACTGCACTCCAGCCTAGGCAACAAAGTGAGACTCCATCTCAAAAAAAAGAAAGGCTAAGTGGTAGACTGCAAATATTCTCAAATAAAATATGTAGACTGATTCTTCCTGAAGGGAAATATGCCTGGATTAAAAAGGAATCTGGCCAAATTACCTTTTTAAAAAATCCATCTAAACAAAATGGCTACTCGTGGGATTGGTATGGTAAAAATACAACTGATATGTTTTCTTTGTTCATCTTTTTATTCATCAGTTAGCATGTGAGACTGTTGAAAACGATCACTTTCCACATTCTCAGTATTCTTCAATACACATTAGTCATATTCAATGCAAGTTCCTATTATATGAATTAGTGTAATATTTGTTATAAAAGAAAGCATAGTGTTATAAATTCTTTTTTTTTTTGAAACAGAGTCTCACTGTGTCACCCAGGCTGGAGTGCAGTGGTGTGATTTTGCCTCACTGCAACTTCTGTCTTCCAGGTTTAAGTGATTCTTCTACCTCAGCCTCCTGAGTAGCTACGATTACAGGTGTGTTCCAGCACGCTCGGCTAATTTTTGTATTTTTAGTAGAAACAGGGTTTTGTCATGTGGGCCAAGCTGGTCTTGACTTCTGGCCTCAAGTAATCTGCCCACCTCAGCCTCCTAAAGCACTAGGATTACAGGTATGAGGCACTATGCCTAGCCTTTGTTATCAATTCTTTGTCCAACTTTTGAAATAATGTGAACCCTCCTAAATTTAAATCAATAAATAGCTGGAGAAATGAGTCAGTTATAAACTGCTTACACTACAACTATTTCCTGATGCTACTTAGCTGGTAAACAAATATATCACCGCTATAGTCTGAGTGTTGGTGGTATCCCCATGGTTAAATTCATATGTTGGAATCTAATACTCAATATGATAGTATTTAGAGGTGGGCCCTTTGTTGGAGGTGATTAGGTCGTGAGGGTTCTGGCACTCATAAGTGGGATTAGTACCCCTATAAAAGAGGGTTGGGGAGCTTTTTGCCCTTTTGCCATGTGAGAACACAGCAAAAAAAGGCTCCATCTTGAAAGTAAAAAGCAAGCTCTCACCAGACACTTAATCCGTTGGTGCCTTGATCTTGGACTTCACAGCCTCCAAAACTGTAAGCAATAAATTACTGTCATTTATAAAGTATCCAGTCTAAGGTGTTTTGTTATAGCAGTCTGAATGGACAAAGATATCCACCATCCTTATTTGTGAATGAGGCTGTCATTTCTATGAATGAAATCCCCTGATCTGGATAACAAATATGCAAATTCTTCAAAACCTGCTGTTACTATTATTAAAAATCTGTTTCAATTAGCTGGGCACGGTGGCAGGAGCCTGTAGTTCCAGCTACTCGGGAGGCTGAGGCAGAAGAATCGCTTGAACCCAGGAGGCAGAAGTTGCACTGAGCCAAGATCGCGTCACTGCACTCCAGCCTAGGTGACAGAGTGAGACTCTGTCTCAAAAAAAAAAAAATTGTTTCATATACTATAACAGTGGTGCTAAGTGCTTTGGGAAACCCTTATGAAAATAAAAGCTTGGGCCAGGCACGGTGGCTCACACCTGTACTCATACCAGCACTTTGGGAGGCCGAGGCAGGTAGATCATCTGAGGTCAGGAGTTCGAGATCAGGCTGACCAACATGGAGAAACCCTGTCTCTACCAAAAATACAAAATTAGCTGGGCATGGTGGCACATGCCTGTAATCCCAGCTTCTTGGGAGGCTGAGACAGGACAATCACATGAACCTGGGAGGCAGAGGTTGCAGTGAGCCGAGATTGTGTCACTGCACTCCAGTCTGGGTGACAGAGTGAGACCCCGCCTCAAAAAAAAAAAGCCCTAAAAACTCAGGAACAGAAGTTAAAAAAGATAAAACACTTTGATGAAATGTAATCCAAACAAGAACATATGCCAGACTGCAATTAAGGAAGGAACACTTGGAAAGATTAGAGATAATGAAGAACAGAATTAAAATGGTTATATCTTTAAGTTCCCCTGCCAAAAAAAATCATAAGGAAAATGGGGACTTAAAAGGGGGAAAATATACTGGAGACACAGCTTCATGATCAATGCTACCATAATGTGCATAACGTAACTCTAAGCTACAACGATTGCAGATTTATGCCTTCTGGGGATCTTCTCTCATTCTAATTAAAGTTTTTCAAATAGGAAAAATCAAGAGTAAAATATATAGATTTCAAATTATTTAAGATCCTTAGGAACATATCTGTGGAGCAAAAATGCTCTATGTTAATGTCTTTTAGACTCAGAGGCCATAGAACTAGAATAATGGACAAAAAAGGACAAAAAACCCTAAAATGTAGCAAGGGATTCTTCATGTAAGTCCAAAGAATTTATAACACTCTGCTTTGTTTATCAAAGGAGTTTCCTTGCTATAGCTCATGGACAAGATAACATCATTCCACACTGCTCCAAGCCTAGAAAAGAAAGCAGATAACTATTTTTCTTGGTTTGAGCCTTCTAAATCTTATGAAAGCCTAAAGAACTCAATGGGAGCCACAGAAAAACCATATAAAAAATAAAAATAATAACTTCAAATCACATATGTGTGTGTGTGTACGTGTGTGTGTGTGTGTGTGTGTGTATATATATATATGTAATTTTTTATTTTCATTGAGACAGAGTCGTACTCTGTCACCCAGGCTGGAGTGCAATGGAGCGATCTTGGCTCACTGCAACCTCTGCCTCCCAGGTTCAAGTGATTCTCCTGCCTCGGCCTCCCGAGTAGCTGGGATTACAGGTGCATGCTACCACACCTGGACAATTTTTGTATTTTTAGTAGAGATAAGGTTTCGACACATTGGCCAGGCGGGTCTCAAATTCCTGACCTCAAGTGATCTGACCGCCTTGGACTCCCAAATATATACATATATATAAATATAATTTTTTTTGAGACAGAGTCTTGTTTTGTCACCCAGGCTGGAGTGTAGTGGCGAAATCTAAGCTCACTGCAGCTTCTGCCCCTGAGTTCCAGTGATTCTCCTGCCTCAGCCTCCTGAGTAGCTGGGATTACAGGCATATACCACCATGCCAGGCTAATTTTTTTTTTCCCTTTTCTTACTGCCACATCAAGAATCTGAATGTCCAAAGCCTGGCTAATTTTTGTATTTTTAGTAGAGACGGGCTTTTGCCATGTTAGCCAGGCTGGTCTCGAACTCCTGACCTCAGGTGATCCACCTGCCTCGGCCTCCCAAAGTGCTGGGATCAGAGGTGTGAGCCACATGCCTAGCTGTATTTTTTAATACTGAGAAAACAGCTGAAGGATTTTGAAAAGAAGCTAAAAACAAGCTACATTCATTTAAAATGTGGGTAGGAGCATATATATAGGTAATGTTTCTGAAATGATCTTATTTTTCTATAAAAAGTGAGAAAGGTCTGTATTAAAAATGTATACCTGACAGGCAGACTTCTACTAGTACTTATAGAAGCCTCTGGGATTAAGTTTTTCCACTTAGAGCTTGAAAACTCAATAGATTTCAACACAGAAATGCCTTCTTCTAAAGAAGACTTCATCCAATGAGCTCTTTCATATCGCTGTTGGGACACACAGCCAGCTTCTTTATATCCTAGGGAAGGGAGAAAGAGAATATAATGAGAAGTGTGGTTTTTAAAACAAATGTTTTGGTACAGACAGGGTCTCACTATATTGTCCTGGCTAGTCTTGAACTCCTGGCCTCAAGTGATCCTCTTGCCTTGGTCTCCCAAAGTGCTCAGATTATCGGTGTGAGCCACCATGACTGGCTGGATTGCAGGACTCAGGGAAGAGATACCTCGCAGTGTGAGCCGGCTGTCAGCATTATCGGGGCGCAGTGACAAACGGAACTCTACTCGGCTGGTAAACATGCGGTATGGTTCACTGGTGCCCAGAGTGGTGAGGTCATCAATCAAAACTCCTATATAACCTTCTGTTCGGCTAACCACAAAGGGAGGCTTGCGATTGACCCGAAGACTGGCGTTGATTCCAGCTATCACACCCTACAAGAGCACTGAAATGTTTAAAAGGCCATTATGAACTAAACAAAGGACTATCCTATTCATAACACTACCTGGAAACAATGGCATGGCACAGGAAGAAAGCAAGTATTGTACCTAAGGGATATAATAGAGATAGAAAATGTGATCCATATTCAGATACAGAATATGGGTAATATATCACTTTAGCAGGCTATGATTCATTGTTTTCAGAGATACCTATCTAATCTTCCAGGGGACTAATCTTTTTTTTTTTCTGGAGACAGGTTCTTCCTCTGTCACCAAAGCTGGAGTGTAGTGGCATAATCTTGGCTCACTGCAGCCTTGGCTTCCTGAGTTTAAGCAGTCCTCCCAATTCATTCTCCCAAGTAGCTGGAACTATAGGCACATACCACCACATCTGGTTACTTTTTACTTTTTTTTTTTTTTTTTTGTAGAAATGGGGTCTCACTACATTGCTCAGGTTGGTGTCGAACTCCTGGCTCAAGCAATCCTCTCTCCTCAGCCTCCCAGAGTGCTGGGATTACAGGTGTGAGCCACCATGCCTGGCCAGTTAATCCTCTTTTAAAACCCACCTGTGAAACTTCTCTAGCCTTTGCCCCCTTACAAATAAAAATAAAACAGGCTGGGCACAGTGGCTCACACCTGTAATTCCAGCACTTTGGGAGGCCGAGAAGGGTGGATCACTGAGGTCAGGAGTTCGAGACCAGCCTGACCAACATGGAGAAACATCGTCTCTACTGAAAATACAAAATAAGCTGGGCATGGTGGCACATGCCTGTAATCCCAGCTACTCGGGAAGGTTGAGGCAGGAGAATTGCTTGAACCCAGGAGGTGGAGGTTGTGGTGAGCCTAGATCATGCCATTACACTCCAGCTGGGGCAACAAGAATGAAATCCTATCTCAAAAGAAATAAACAATAAAAAATAAAATAATTTCTGACTTACAAGGAATAATAATAATTTCAAATAAAGTATATTAAAATAAAATTTAAACTTCAGAAGCAATACAATAAATCTAATCAAAATATGATATCACAGGAGCTCAGAAAAGTGAAATAAAGCCATAAGTGTTTTGATAATCCTATTATTAGCCAGTCACAGTGGTTCACACCTGTAATCCCAGCACTTTGGGAAGCCAAGGCAGGTGGATCACCTGAGGTCAGAAGTTTGAGACCAGCCTGGCCAACACAGTGAAACCCCATCTCCACTAAAAATACAAAAACTAGCTGAGCGTGGTGGCGCATGCCTGGAGTCCCAGCTACTTGGGAGGCTGAGACAGGTAGATCACTTGAACCTGGAAGATACACCACTGCACTCTAGCCTGGTGACAGAGTGACACTGTGTCTAAAAAAAAGAAAAAAAGAAAGAAAAAAAATCCTATTATCTACAAAAGCCATCTCCAAATACCCCAAAATTGATATTGTCTTCTATTAGTATGAGTTGTATCTAAAATCTATATAGTTAACAGAACATACATTAAAAGGAGAAATACCAGTTAAATAGTCCCTTTCAGTTTACAGTAACATCTTAACAACTTCTTACTTGAGCTGCAGCTTCCTCATAACCAGTGGTGCCATTGATCTGTCCAGCAAAGAAGAGCCGTTGAACTAAATGAGTCTCCAGAGAAGGAGTGATCTGACGGGGATCTAAGTAATCATACTGAACACCATAGCCTGACCAAAGAATAAAGGCATTAAATAAGTAAACACAGAGTTGGGTTTGCTCAAGGTAGAGAAGCAAACATTACCCTTAAATGCTCTTTAAAAACAGAATATTTAAAATGTATAGGTGTTGGGCTTCATCTTCTGAGACTCTAAGCAACAATGACTGTAGCTAAGGCCTCCTTACTGACCATTAAATCAATGCTGAGTTTACACTGAAAGGTAGCTGTGATCCTCTTTACCTGGCTGAATCACTTTAGCTTTCTCCAAGCCTCTGATGCACGTGATCATTTTCTCTTGTAACTCAGCTGGTAGTGTCATAGATAACCCCTGTGGGTAGATAAGGTCAGAATCCATTCCTTCAGGTTCCAACCAAACTTGATGTTGACGGTTTGGAAAACGTAAAACTTTTGACTCAATGGAGGGACAGTAACTAGAATAGAACATTGAAACAAATTTGAAATGAACAAAAGAGGATTGACATCATTCCTTAAAGTAATTGAGCACGGATATTTTGTCCTTACCGGGGTCCTCTTATTGTTTCCTTAACATGACTATTAAGGTGAAGGTTCTTAAGGACAATCTCATCCACTCTAGGGCTGGTGTGAGTCAAGTAACATGGCAGCTGATCTTCTGGCTAAAAGACAGTAAACAGATACAATACTGATTTGCTTCTGTGCTAGTTTCTTTCTTATCCATATAAATTCCACATGATATGTACTTACTTCAACAGACACTAAACTTGTGCATAATGCCTAGTATTACTTATGAAGTATTCTTGCCAAAAATAAACATCTCGAAAGATGAAGTTAAATTTAAGCAAACCTCTAAATCTTGTTTTATTTATTTATTTATTTATTTTTGAGACAGAGTCTCACTCTGTTGCCCAGGCTGGAGTGCAGTAGCACAATCTCAGCTCACTGCAACCTCCTCATCCCAGGTTCAAGCAATTCTCCTGTCTCAGCTTCCCGAGTAACTGGGAATATAGGAGCTTGCCACCATGTATTTTTTTTTTTTGAGATAGAGTTTCACTCTTGTTACCCAGGCTGGAGTGCAATGGTGCGATCTCAGCTCACCGCAACCTCCGCCTCCTGGGTTCAAGCAATTCTCCTGCCTCAACCTCCCAAGTAGCTGGGACTACAGGCGCACACCACCATGCCCAGCTAATTTTTGTATTTTTTTTTTTTTAATAGAGACGGGGTTTCACCTTGTTGACCAGGATGGTCTCGATCTCTTGACCTCGTGATCCACCCGCTTCGGCCTACCAAGGTGCTGGGATTATAGGCTTGAGTCACCGCACCTGGCCAATTTTTGTATTTTCAATAGAGGTGGGGTTTCACCATATTGGCCAGACTGGTCTTGAGATCTTGACCTCAAGCGATCCACCTGCCTTAGCCTCCCAAAGTACTGGGATTACAGGCGTGAGCCACTGCACCCGGTCTCTTTTTAGTGTTTAAAAAATTTCTTGGCCAGGCATGGTGGCTCATGCCTGTAATACTAGCACTTTGGGAGGCCGAGGCAGGTGGATCACCTGAGGTCAACAGTTTGAGACCACCCTGACCAACATCGTGAAACCCCATCTCTACTAAAAATACAAAAACATATTAGCAGGGCGTGGTGATGGGCACCTATAATCCCAGCTACTCAGGAGGCTGAGGCAGGAGAATTGCTTGAACACAGGAGGCAGAGGTTGCAGTGAGCCAAGATCACGCCATTGCACTACAGCTGTGCAACTAGAGCTAATTTCCACCTCAAAAACAAAACAAAAAAAAGCTTAATTTGATTGAGTGTGGAGGCTCACGCCTGTAATCTCAACATTTTGAAAGGCCGAGGTAAGCAATGGCTTGAGCCCAGGAGTTTGATACCAGCCTGTGCAATATGGTGAGACCCTGTCTCTATTAAAAATAATAGTGAATGAATACATTTTAAAAAATAAAAGCTTAATTTACAAAATATGTAAAGTTATAAAAGTAATGAAATTTATGATTTGCCAGGTGTGGTGGTTCACACCTGTAATGCTAGCACTTTGGGAGGCTAAGGCAGGCAGATCACCTGAGATCAGGAGTTTAAGACTAGCCTGGCCAACATGGCAAAACCCCGTCTTTTTTTTTTTTTTTTTTTAATAAAGATGGGGTTTCACCATGATGGTCAGGCTGGTTTTGAACTCCTGACCTCAGGTGATCCACCCACCTCGGCCTCCCAAAGTGCTAGGATTACAGGCGTGAGCCACCACGCCCGCAAAACCCCATCTCTACTAAAAATACAAAAATTAGCCAGTGTGGTGGCAGGCGCCTATAATCCCAGCTACTTAGGAGGTTGACGCAGGAGAATCACTTGAACCCAGGAGGCAGAGGTTACAGTGAGCCGAGACTGAGCCTTTGCACTCCAGCCTGGGCAACAAGAGTGAAACTGTCTCCAAAAAAAAAAAAAAAAAAAAAAAGGCTGGGTGTAGTGGCTTATGTCTATATAATCCCAGTACTAGCAATTTGGGAAGCCAAATGGGGCAAATAACCTGAAGTCAGGAGTTCAAAACCAGCCTGGCCAACATGGTGAAACCTGGTCTCTATAAAGATACAAAAATTAGCTGGGCACAACAGCGGATGCCTGTAATCCCAGCTACTTGGGAGGCTGAAGTGGGAGAACTGCTTGAACCCAGGTGGCAGAGGTTGTAGTGAGCCAAAATTGCACCACTGCACTCCAACCTGGGGGACAGAGTGAGACTCTGTCTCAAAAAAAAAAAAAACCAAAAAACAAAAGTCTGGGCATGGTGGCTCACACCTATAATCCCAGCATTTTGGGAGGCCAAGGCGGGCGAATCACAAGATCAAGAGATCGAGACCACTGTGACCAACATGGTGAAACCATGTCTCTACTAAAAATATAAATATTAGCCAGGCGTGGTGGCACACACTTGTAATCCTAGCTATTCGGGAGGCTGAGGCAGGAGAATCGCTGAAACCCAGGAGGCGGAGGTTGCAGTGAGCCAAGATCAAGCCACTGCACTCCAGTCCGGCAACAGAGCGAGACTCTGTCTCAAAAAAAAAAAAAGAAATTTATGATTTATGGGGAAATACCCAATTAGCCAAGTTAGCCATTCCCTTTTAAAGGTTAATTCTTTGGGCTGGGCGTGGTGGCTCATGCTTGTAATCCTAGCAGTTTGGGAGGCTGAGGCGGACAGATCACTAGGTCAGGAGTTCAAGACCAGCCTGGCCAATATGGTGAAACCCCATCTCTACTAAAAATACAGAAGTTAGCTGGGCGTGGTGCTGCATGCCTATAGTCCCAACTGCTCAAGAAGAATCGCTTGAACCGGGGAGGTGGAGGTTGCAGTGAGCAGAGATCATGGCATTTTACTCCATCCTGAGCGACAGAGCGAGACTCTGTCTCAAAAAAAAAAAAAATTACTTGTTTGGCTGGGTGTGATGGTTTACACCTGTAATCCTAGCACTTTGGGAGGTCAAGGGGAGTGGATCCTTTTGAGTCCATGAGTTCGAGACCAGCCTGGGCAACACAGTGAGACCCTATTTCTCCAAAAAATTTAAAAATTAGCCAGGCACAGTGGCTCATGCCTGTGGTCTCAGCTACTCGAGGGTACTGAGGTGGGAGGATCACTTATGACAGAAGGCCAAGGCTGTAGTGACCCATAATTGCACCACTGCACTTCAGCCTAGGTGACAAGGTGAGATCCTATTTCAAAAAAAAAAAAAAAAAAAGGACAAGAAAAAAAAGAACACTTCTTTGCACTATAAGCAAGAGTGCTATAAAGTGAACAGCTGCCAAAAAAAAAAAGTTACAGTACTTCCTGCTGTGACTAGCCAACATCAGCTGTGAGCCAGGTTTTCATAACATATCTTACCTTAATCCATACTGTCTCATTCATAAAGCTGAATGGTAAGGATGGATTGTCCGGTGTCTGCTTGTTTAGAATACTGAAATTAATGGATTCTTTTGCAATTCGGGGTGGAGTCCCAGTCTTCAATCTTCCCACCACAAACCCTAACTTCTCCAGCGTCTGAGCCAACCCTATAGAAGGCTGATCCCCTAAACGTCCTGCTGGATGCATCTCCAATCCAATTACAATCATGCCTCTCAGAAATGTCCCGGTAGTCAGAATCACACTCTCTGAATATACTGTGCTTCCATCCACTAAATAACAGAAAAAAGGAATAAAGTCATTTTTAAATCGTTACCATGGATCAAAATAGAATGTGACTATTTTACATTAGAACTACAGGAAAACTATCAGTCTTTAGAAACTTGAGAATCTTTTCTAATTTTTTTTTGTTTCTTTCAAGCATTATTGACGTATAACAGACATTAAAAAAAATACTAAATATACTTAAAGTAAGCATCATAGTGTTTTGATACAAGTATATCTTCTGTGATGATACCCATAATCAAACTAACATAACCATCACCTCACATAGTTACATGTTTTGTGTGGTGAGAATACTTAGATCTACTCCCTTAACAAATTTCAAGTATGTAGTACAATATTATTAACTACAGTTACTATACTGTACATTAGATCGCTAGAACTTATTCAACTTACAGCGGAAAATGTGTAACCTCTGAGCAATATCTCTCATTTCCCCTATCCCAGACTAAGAATTTTAAATGAGTAAGAAGGCTATATGTTATCAATCTCAAGAATCTAAGCAATCTAGGAGAGAGAATACAATGTGTTATCACCAATTCACATATACCTAAAATCATATTAACACTAAAAAGTCTCAATTAATTGAAAAAATTAATTTAGACTTCAGGATAAATATGGTATACAACCTCACATTTAAACTTCTCCCTTCTAAAACTCAAAGAAAATTAAATAAGGGAATAAAAACAGTATAAAACCAAAAGGACAAGTAATGGAAAAGAACTAGTCAAAAGATAAGAAATTTCAACATATTTTTGAAAGACAGAAAGTGGTTGGAAGAATGGAAACTCACCTAGCAGAGGGGAGATAACTATAACTTAAGTATTGCTATCTGAAGAGAAGATATCAATGAGAGTGAACTAATTTGCCCTGCAAAGTCTCAGAAATTGCAGAAATTGGAGAACTGAGAATAAGAACTGAGGAGGAATTTGGAATTAAACTTAGGCCAGAAAATGAAATAAACAGCTGAAATCTACACATTAAGGTTTTGTCCCCAGATAGATCTACCTTACAGTAAAATGGAGGTATATTCTTCAGGTAATGGGGACTTTTTGTTTAATGGGTACAGAATTTTAATTTTGGATGATGAAAAAGTTCGGGAGACAGTTGGTGGTATGGATGCACAACACTGTGAATATACTTAATAGCACTGAAATGTACACTTAAAAATGGTTAAAATGGTATATTTTGTAGTACATATATTTTACCACAAAAAAATTGGAGAAGGCTGGGTGTGGTGGCTCACGCCTATAATCCCAGCACTGTGGGAGGCAGAGGTGGGCAGATCACTTGGGGTCAGGAGTTCGAGACCAGACTGGCCAACATGGTGAGACTCTGTCTCCACTAAAAACAAAAAAATTAGTTGGGCATGGTAGCAGGTGCCTGTAATCCCAGTTGCTCGGGAGGCTGAGGCAGGAGAATTGTTTAAACCCAGAAGATGGAGGTTGCAGTGAGCCAAGATCGTACCACTGTGCTCCAGCCTGGGTGATATCAAAAATAAATAGATAAAGTCATTTTTATTTTTATTTTGAGATAGAGTCTTGCTCTGTCGCCAGGCTGGAGTGCAGTGGCACAATCTCAGCTCACTACAACCTCCAACTCCTGGAGTGATTCCCCTGCCTCAGCCTTCCAAGTAGCTGGGACTACAGGCACCACATGACCACGCCCAGCTAATTTCTGTATTTTTAGTAGAGAGGAGGTTTCACCATGTTGGCCAGGATGGTCTCAATCTCCTGACTTCATGATCCGCATGCCTCAGCGTCCCAAAGTGCTAGTATTATAGGCATGAGCCACTGCGCCTGGCCAAAATAATTATTAACTCAAGGCAAAATAAAATGTATGAAAGGGACAAATATAATACACTTCTATGCAGTACACAATACTTAGTCAATAATGTAAATACTATCAATCAAAAATTATGGTATAATTATATCAGAAGGAGAGAGAAAAGGGAAGTTGGATATTAAAGAAAATTACCATAATAATAAGTTAATAAATAGGCCAGGCGCAGTGGCTGATGGCTATAATCCCAGCACTTTGGGAGGCTGAGGTGGGTGGATCACTTGAGGTCAGGAGTTCATGACTAACCTGACCAACGTGGTGAAACCCTGTCTCTGCTAAAAATACAAACAATTAGCTGGGTGTGGTGGCAGATGCCTGTAATCCCAGCTACTCAAGAGGCTGAGGCAGGAGAATCGCTTGAACTTGGGAGGAGGAGGTTGAAGTGAGCCAAGATTGTGCCACTGCATTCCAGCCTGGCCAACTGAGACTCTGTCTCGAAAACGGTTAATAGATAATGTCTAGAACTATAAATTAGGAAGTAAAAATATAAGCCTGTTATTTAGAAATATGGAAGTATATACAGTAAGTGATAACTGAAAAAGTTGAAGTGGGCCATGCATGGTGGCTCATGCCTGTAATCCCAACACTTTGGGAGGCCGAGGCGGGCAGATCGAGGTCATGATATCGAGACCAGCCTGGCCAATATAGTGAAACCATGTCTCTAATAAAAATACAAAAAATTAGCCTGGTGTGGTGGCATGCACCTGTAGCCCTAGCTACTTAGGAGGCTGAGACAGGAGAATCAGTTGAACCTGGGAGGTGGAGGTTGCAGTGAGCCAAGATCATGCCGCTGCACTCCAGCCTGGGAGACAGAGCAAGACTCTGTCTTAAAAAAAAAAAAAAATGTTGAAGTGGCTGTCTCCAGGGAAGGAGATGGTTGTTTTTCCACATAAATTTCTAAATTTCATTTATTTATTTATGTATTTTTGACACAGGCTCTTGTTCTGTTGCCCAGGCTAGAGTGCAGTGGCATAGTCTCAGTTCACTGAAGTCTTGACCTCCCACTTCAGCTTCTTGAGTACCTGAGACGACAGGCACCTGCTACCATGGTTGGATAATTTTTGTATTTTTTTTTTGTAGACATGGGATTTCGACCTCTCGCCAAGGCTGGTCCCAAACTCCTGGGCTCAAGCAATCCACCTGCCTTGACCTCCCAAAGTGCTAGGATTACAGGCATGAGCCATCATGCCCAGATTCTTTAAATTTTTTTAAAAAATTATATGCGTGAGTTACTTTGATTAAAAAAAACTAAATATATAACTCTTTTACATAAAAATATACATAAGGTGTTAAAATATAAATTTTTAAAAATTTGAAGTCAGAACCAGAAAAAAATAGAAATTACAATAGAAAGATGGGGAAAGAGGGAGACATTAATGTGCAGATTATAAAGTTCTACACTAAGATGGAACCCGGTATTGATGAGCCCAGAATTTGACTGAGCATCATAAATGCCAAGATGAAAAAGAGAAATTGTATTTATTTATATAGTTTTCCTCATCCAGGAAGAGAAAATGCAACAATTTCCTTGAATAAGCAAAATATCTCCATACTTTGCTCTAAAATAAATTTCTCACATGGAATTTGATATGCTGTTATCACATATCATCTATAACCAATACATACCCAAAACAACACCACTGACACGGCATTTCCCAGTGTGTTCAGGCTCTGGTTCTGTAAGAATAAGATCTTCTACAGCTCCCTCCTGAACAGTAAGCAGTGGTGTACTCAAGATTTCTTTCTATCAAAAGAAAATGCCAGTTGAAACATGGTAATTAAACAATCACTACAATCTTTCCTGTGCTCATGCCCTATTCTTACCTGCATGTTCTGTTTATAGAGTTTCCTATCAATCTGAGCTCTCAGACCCCACACAGCTGGTCCCTTACACCGATTTAACACTTTGTAATGTACACCAGACTGGTCACAGATGCGAGAACACAGGCCATCCAAGGCATCTACTTCCCTCATTAAATGCCCCTTTCCAATGCCACCAAAGGAAGGATTGCATGACATTTGACCTAAAGAGAATAGACATAAACAAAATAAATATATAAGCACCGGGCACATAGTGAGTATTTAATAAGGAAATATTTGTACAGGTGACTATAGTCTTCTCATATGATAAAAAATAGAAAACATGAATGATCACCTGCACCCAGGTGAATAAACAGCTATGTTGTGCGCGCGCACACACACACACACACACACACACACACAAAGGGTGACGCCCTTTTCGGACTCAGCCCACCTGCAGCCAGGTGAGTAAATAGCTGTTGCACACACACACACATACAAGGTTAACGCCCTTTTCGGCCTCAGCCCACCTGCACCCAGGTGAGTAAATAGCTGTTGCACACACACACACACACACACACACAAGGTTAACGCTCTTTTAGGCCTCAGCCCACCTGCACCCAGGTGAGTAAATAGCTGTTGCACACACACACACACATACACACACTCAAAAAAAAACATGAAAGATATGTTACAAAGAAAATTCCGAAGTCCCAATGGGATGCAAAAGTGTCCAGGGCAACCTGGAAGACAAACCACTGCCTGAATTTTCTTTTGTGTTTTTTGAAGTGAAGTCTCACTGTTACCCAGTGCAATGGTGCAATCTCGGCTCACTCAACCTCTGCCTCCCAGGTTCAAGCAATTCTCCTATCTCAGCCTCCTGATAGCTGGGATTACAGGTGCCTGCCACCACACCTGGCTAATTTTGTATTTTTGAGAGATGGGTTTCACCATGTTGATCAGGCTGGTCTCAAACTCCTGACCACAGATAACCTGCCCACCTTGGCCTTCCAAAGTGCTGGGATTACAGGTGTAAGCCACCTTGCCCGGCCTGAATTTCCTTTTGAATCTCTTCCTTGATGCATATTTTTAGTTTCACTAGGTTTCTTTTTCCTTTCAAATGTATAATCCTTACCCGATGAAACCTTCCTAAATCAAGTACAATTTATTTTATTTATTTACTTGTTCTTTTTTGAGACAGCACCAGAGGAATCTACTAAATCAAGTACAGTTATAAGAAGTCCCTAGTGCTTCAACATAAATAAGGACACACAAAAAAAGAAAAAGAAAAAGAAAAAAAAAAAACAAAAACAAAAAACCAGGGCTGGGCATGGTGGTTCATGCCTGTAATCCTAGCATGTTGGGAGGCCGAGGCAGGAGGATTGCCTGAGATCAGGAGTTTGAGACCAGCCTGGGCAACATGGTGAAACCTCGTCTCTACTAAAATAGAAAAAAATTAGCCAGGCATAGTAGGGTATGCCTGTAATCCCAGCTACTTGGGAGGCTGAGGCAGGAGAATCGCTTGAATCCACCAGGCAGAGGTTGCGAGATCCTGCCATTGCACTACGGTCTGGGCAATAGAGAGAGACTCCGTCTCAAAAAAGAAAAAAACAAACAAACAAACAAAGAAGCCCCTTGGCACTGGTTCATTTACAAGCAATTATGTCTTCCATAAATGCCATTTGATATTTTCTTTTTGCACTTACTTTGCAGAATTAAATATAATGAAATTACAAATTTCTTGAAAGTGGAGACCATATTGGATACTTTCCTTGTCTCTTTTATTTATTTCTTTTCTTTTTTTTTTTTTTTTCAGTTGTGGCATATACCTTTGCAAATAACCTTCCTCTTACATTTACTCAGTCTTACTTGGAAGTCTAATCCCATGTGGTTACCTCAAAGGTTTTTATGGGAGGTGAAGTGATGGGCAAGTTGGGTCTACATCCACATATCCACTGCCACCACCATCAAAGCCTCCAAAAATTTTAATGGTCTCCACAGTGAGGCTGGATAGCACTGTGATTATCAGCATGAAGTGTGTCATTATGAGGAGTGTGTGTGAAAGAGATCTGGTTCAGCCGGGGGCAGTGGCTCATGCCTGTAATCCCAGCACTTTGGGAGGCCGAGGCAGCTGGATCATGAGATCAGGAGATCAAGACCATCCTGGCCAACATGGTGAAACCCTGCCTCTACTAAAAATACAAAAATTAGCTGGGCATGGTGGTGTGTGCCTGCAGTCCCAGTTACTCGGGAAGCTGAGGGAGGAGAATCCCTTGAACCAGGGAGTTGGAGGTTGCAGTGAGACGAGATCGCACCACTGCACGGCAGACTGAAGTCAGAGCGAGACTGTCTCAAAAAAAAAAGAAGAAAGAGAAAGAGATCTGGCTCAATTTCTAGACCTACCACTTATGAGCTCTGTTATCATGGCAATTTACCTAATATACCTCAGCCTCTCTACTGTAAAAACAGGAATGACAGCTGTGGTAGATTATTTTCCCCCTTCTTCCTTTCAACTAGAAGACTCCTGAGCTCCCCAAATGCTGGGATTACAAGTGTTAGCAACCAACCCTGACCTAGGTCTTTGCTAGTATTTTTTAAAAATATGGAACACTTCACAAATTTGTGCATCATCCTTGTGCAGGGACCATGCTAATCTCTGTATCATTCCAATTTTAGTATATATGTTGCTAAAGTGAGCACTAGGTCTTTATTTTTTAAAAATGTAGGCCGGGCGCGGTGGCTCAAGCCTGTAATCCCAGCACTTTGGGAGGCTGAGGCGGGTGGATCACGAGGTCAAGAGATCGAGACCATCCTGGTCAACATGGTGAAACCCCGTCTCTACTAATACAAAAAAATTAGCTGGGCATGGTGGTGCATGCCTGTAATCCCAGCTACTTAGGAGGCTGAGGCAGGAAAACTGCCTCAACCCAGGAGGCGGAGGTTGCGGTGAGCCGAGATCGCGCCATTGCACTCCAGCCTGGGTAACGAGCGAAACTCCATCTCAAAAAAAAAAAAAAAAAAAATGTAAACAGCAGGCTGAGTGTGGTAGCCCACACCTGTAACTCCAGCACTTTGGGAGGCCCAGGTGGGTGGATCACCTGAGGTCAGGAGTTTGAGATCAGCCTGGCCAACACGATGAAACCCCATCTCTATTAAAAAAAATACAAACAATTAGCCGGGCGTGGCACCTGTAATCCCAGGGACTAGGGAGATTGAGGCAGGATAATTGCTTGAACCCAGGAGGCAGAGGTTGCAGTGAGCAGAGATCGTGCCACCACTGCACTCTGGCATGACAACAAAAGCAAAACTCCATCTCAAAAAAACAAAAAACAAAACAAAACAAAAACCCATACTGAAGTGTATAAATATAATCTTTTGGGATATCATACAGCCTCCTGTCCCCCACCCACAAAACCGCATTTAATACTATATATTTCTTCATAGTTATGAGCTGAATGGTAATTTTAAAGAAAGATTTTGAAAATAAACACATGATTCATTCACAACTTTTACAAAACAAGTACATATTCTAATTACTGCTTGCTCCTAAGCAAAAGGCAGGAGGAAAGACAGAGGCATATATAATTTACAAGTTGATGTTTTCACCAGTATCTATCGTGATGCTACAGAATGGCCATACAACCATTACCCATCAGAGCAAAGGAAGTACTGTCTCAGTACTAAGCACAAAATCCAGGGACGACACCCAGAAGGAATATAGGAAGCAAAAATTAGCATGGTTCTTCAAAAGGGCGTCACAAAATCTTAACAGAAACACAAAGATCAGGCTGGGAAGGGTGCTGTGCATCTCCAATCCCAGCTACTCGTTAGGCCCAGGCAGGAAAACTTCTTGGGTCCAGAAGGCGGAGCCTGTAATGGGCAATGATCCTGCCCCTGAATAGCCACTGCACCCCAGCCTGGGCAATATAGCGAGACCCTGTCTCTGAAAAATATTTTTTAAAATAAAAATAGAAGGACCGTTTAATAAACGATTTATCTTTTTATTATTATTTTTTTGAGATGGAGTTACACTCTTTCGCCCAGGCTGGAGTGAAGTGGCGCGATCTCAGCTCACTGCAACCTCCACTTCCCGGGATTCAAGTGATTCTCCTGCCTCAGCCTCCCGAGTAGCTGGGATTATAGGCACCCACCTATGGGTTAGCCAACCACACCTGGCTAATCACTGTATTTTTAGTAGAGACAGAATCTCGCCATGTTGGCCAAGCTGGTCTCCAACTCCTGACCTCAGGTGATCCACCCGCCTTGGCCTCTGAAAGTGCTGGGATTAAAGGAGTAAGCCACTGCGCCTGGCCATAAACGATTGTTAATAATGTTAATTCACCCTTTATCTAGAGTAACATAGTCAAAGACAAACGCAGCAATGAACTAAGAAGTTACCAGGAAGTATTCTTGAACTTTCTCCCTTTCCTAAGGCACGGACCCCAACCCCCAACCTCCCACAACAGACTATTGTTAGCAGCAGCACAATCTGTGGTTCGGAGAATAGACTAATCCAGAGTTCTGGCCCGGCCCGCCTGATTCTTGCGAGACACTGATCGAATCTAAAACCACAGAAAGTAGGATTCTCACTAGCTTTGAGGGAGGGAAGAGGTCCCCCACTTCAGACCCGGGGAGGCGGGAAGGAAGCAGCCTGGGTCCTACAGAAGTTCCACAGAACCCACGCTCCTCACCGATCGTGTCCACGCGGTGCGTGAGGAGCAAAGTCCGAGAGCCGCACCGAGCGGCAGCAGTGGCTGCCTCAGTCCCGGCATGTCCTCCACCAATGACTATCACGTCGAAGTGCGGAGTCCGGGACGCCGCGCTGTCACTGCTCAACCGGGGCAATGGAAACTGCTGCTTGGTGAAGGAAGCCGCGACCCGACCGCCACAGCCTCGGAAGGAGAACATGCTAGGAGAAAATCTGACTTTGAACCTGATAGGAGGGACGGGCAAAAAAAACTTAGGCAACAAGAGAGAATCTGCAGGGCGCAGCCATCTTGCTTTAATGTGACGCCGTAGCACGTCTACGTCCAGCGTCGCCGCTGATTGGCAGTTTGGAGCTACTTTCCTGGTGAGTAAACGCGCCGAAGGCCAGTTGTGTGTTTTCTTTCCTAGTTCTTGCGGGCTATAATTTCCTGTGGTTCTGGGTTGGGAGCCCCTAATAAAGGTCATCTTTTGCCCTTTTTCAGGCCCTGCAATCCTTATCGCCGGGTAGCCACCTACGATGAATGAATTTGATCAAAATTTGCCTTATTAGATCTTTGTAATCTGTAATCTGACACACTATCATTTTCTGTTTGTCTATAAAAACTATAAAGGCTGGAGGCCGGGCTTGGTGGCTCATGCCTGTAATCCCAGACCTTTGGGAGGCCGAGACGGGCGAATCACGAGGTCAGGAGTTCAAGACCAGCCTTGCTAACATGGTGAAACCCTGTCTCTACTAAAAATACAAAAATTAGCTGGGCATAGTGGTGCGTGCCTGTAATCCCAGCTACTTGGGAGGCTGAGGCAGGAGAACTACTTGAACTGGGACCTGGGAGGCAGAGGTTGCTGTAAGCCGAGATTACACCACCGCACTCTAGCCTGGGCTACAGAGTGAGACTCCGTCTCAAAAACAAAACAAAAAACCAAAACCAAAAACAAACAAACAGAAAAAACTAAAAGCTGAAAATAAGAACAGATTCGGACGGGGTGTGGTGGCTCACGCCTCTAATCCCAGCACTTTGGGAGACCGGAGCGGGTGGATCAGGAGGTCAGCAGATCGAGACCATACTGGCCAACATGGTAAAACCCCATTTCTACTAAAATTACAAAAATTAGCCGGGCATGGTGGCACGCACGTGTAATCCCAGCTACTCAGGAGTCGGAGGCAGGAGACTCACTTGAACCCGGGAGGCGGAGGTTGCAGTGAGCCCAGATTGCACCACTAGGCAACTGAGCGGGACCCTGTCTCAAAAACAAAACAAAACGCCACAAAACAAAACAAAACAAAAACTAAACATTATTCATTATTATTATTTTATTAATATTATTATTTTTCAAAATAGGATCTCTGTTGCCCAGGCTAGAATGCAGTGGTGCTATCATGGCTCACTGCAACCTCTGCCTCCTAGGCTCAAGCGATCCTCCTGCCTCAGCCTCCCCAGTAGCTAGGACCATAGGTGTGGGCAGACACTTGGCCTGGCTAATTTGTTTTATTTTATTTTATTTTTTGGCTACACAGGGTTGGAGAAGGGGATGTCTCACTATGTTGCCCAGGCTGGTCTTGAACTCCTGGTCTCAAGCAATCCTCCCAAAGTGCTGGGATGACAGGTGTGAGCCCTGCTTCCAGACTGTTTTTGATATTTTTTTCTTTAAAATTTTTTTTTTGCTTTTTGCAACATCATTTACATACTTTTTATATTTTTTATTAAAAATTAGATCATAGTATATGCATTGTTTTGTAATCTAGTCTTAATAATCATGAACATTTTTCTATCAAAAAAATAATAACTTAAGACATAAGGAAACTCTATATGGTACCTTAGGGATGAGGGAAAATACCCAAAGATTAAACTGGGAAGGCATTCATATCCCAAGTACAGAAGGCCTTCAGAGAGCATGGGCAGTGCAAAGTTGGGGGCTTCCAAAGGGAGCAGCAGCTCTGTGCAGACCTCCTGGGTCACAGGTGGGTGCAAAGCTTATAGCTTGCAGTGAATGCCGAGAATGAAGTACTTAGACTAATTCTAGCTGAGCAGAGTTAGGGAGCAGCTCTTCTGAGAGAGTCAGCCTTAGCATCCCTCTGCCAAGTATTTATTGAAAGGGCTTGTATTAACTACAAATATCCACTAGATGGCTTTTTGAGGTCAGGTCATGAGACACATATGACCTTGTACAACACTCAAACCACATTCTCAACAGGCTGTTTTCAGCGTTATCACATCACACACTCCACTCCCTGTCCTGTTTTCAGGATCCAGGAGTTTCGTTCTCATGCACAAATAAAATGCACACAGTGCCTCAGTTTCTTCCATGCCCTGACCTCAAATGCCTTGTACATAAGCTTGAATATGTTGCCGTGCACCCGCCACAGTGGGCTTCACAGAAGGGCTTGCAAAAGTTTCAACTTCTTGGTGTGTGATTCTCTGGCCCACAGGCAGCTGTATGCAGGCAAGGTGGAAATTTTAGTTTCTCTGTCTAGAAGGCTGTGGACAGGTTATAGGCAGGCCAAGATTACAAAGTCACAGAGATCACTTTCTGGGCTTGTGGCTGAGGTAGGCTCTACCAGATGTTCTCATATCCAAGGCTGACTAGAGACAAACATGAGGTATATAGAATAAGATGTAGGCCTGGCGTGGTGGCTCACACCTCTAATCCCAGCACTTTGGAAAGCCAAAGTGGGCATATCACTTGAGGCCAGAAGAACCTCATCTCTACTAAAAATACAAAAATCAGCCAGGTGTGGTGGCACGCACCTGTAATCCCAGCTACTCAGGAGGCTAAGGTACGAATTGCTGCAATGAGCTGACATTGCACCACTGCACTCCAGCCTGGGTGGCAGAGTGAGATGCTGTCTTAGAAAAAGAAGTTGTAAAGTCAAGTGAACTAGATAAAATATATACCCACTTGGCCGGGCGCGGTGGTTCACGCCTGTAATCCCAGCACTTTGGGAGGCTGAGGAGGGCGGATCACGAGGTCAAGAAATTTGAGACCATCCTGGCCAACACGGTGAAACCCCGACTCTACTAAAAATACAAAAATTAGCTAGGCATGGTGGCATGCACCTGTAGTCCCAGCTACTTGGGAGGCTGAGGCAGGAGAATTACTTGAACTCAGAAGGCAGAGGTTGCAGTAAGCCGAGATCGTGCCACTGCACTCCAGCCTGGCGCCTGGCAACAGAGTGAGACTCTGTCTCAAAAAAAAAAAAAAATATATATATATATATATGTACCCACAAACAAATTTCCTGGGGTTTCCTACTAGATAAAATCCAAGTTCCACATCGAGACTCCACTAAACAGTCATTTTCTCTGTGATTTGGACACTAACTGCCGCAGCAAGGTTGAATAAAGAATGACTTCTCCTCCTTTGGTAGGCCAATAGTAGAGGTATTTGATCTGGCCCAGTGTATCGTTGCTTGTGTGCTTTTGGTTAAAGAAACCACCAGTGACTTTAGGGGATTTTAGAAACTGATGGAAGAGAGAATTAAACTAGCTGTAGAGTCATTTACAAGATTTCATGACAAACAGCTGGAGTTTTTGGATAAAACAAACAGAACCATAGAGCAGAAGCCTTCAGAATGTGGTTGTTATCCCCGAACATCCTGGAAGACCATCCAGGTGCACTTGCAGTTACTTTTTTTTTCCTTTTTTTGTGACGGAGTCTCACTCTATTGCCCAGGCTAGAGTGCAGTGACATAATCTTGGCTCACTGCAACCTCTGCCTCAGCCTCCCAAGTAGCTGGGATTACAGGCATGAACCACCACACCTGGCTAATTTTTGTATTTTCAGTAGAGATGGGGTTTTATCATGTTGGCCAGGCTGGTCTTGAACTCCTGACCTCAGGTGATCTGCCTGCCTGAGGCGCCCAAGTGCTGGGATTATAGGCGTGAGACACCGTGCTTGGCCAGCACTTGCAGTTTCAAGGAAACAGATTTCCAAATTTCAACTTCCATTTTGCTCTTCCCTGAAATTGGTCAGCTTGAAACAGGTTTGACTATGCAATGGTCCTCTTTCTATTCCTCCTCCTTTTATATTTTACAAGAGAAAATATACCTTTCTGGCATCCTAATTCAAACTATGGCTCCTTGCTCCCAGGTGGTAAAAATCTCTTTGAACTTAAGGATATATAAAAATATTTTGTTTCAGGGAAATATTTTTTAAAAGTATCAAGGCATTTTTGTCCATTGACAGGTCAATGGATAAACAAAATGTGATATATACATACAAACCAATATTATTCAGCCCTAAAACGGAAGGAGATTCTCACAACATGGATGGACCTTGGCTCAGTGCAATAAGCCAGTAACAAAAAGACAAACATTGTATTATTTCACTGACATAAAGTACTTAGAGCCGTCAAAATCAGTCAGAAAGTAGAATGGTCGTTGCCAGGGGCTGGAGAGAGGAGAGAATGAGGAGTTATTGTTTAATGGGCACAGAGTTTCAGTTTTGCAAGATGAGTTTTTATCTTTTCTTCCGCACACTCTCAATTCCAGGTATTGGAACCCTCTTGCAGGTCAAGAGACCCCGGCAGACGTGCCATTCTCACAGACCCCAACAGTCTAATACGCACTTTTTTTTTGAGATGGAGTCTCATTTTGTCCCCGAGGCTGGAGTGCCGTAGCAGGAACTTGCTCATTGCAACCTCTGCCTCCTGGGTTCAAGCTATTCTCCTGCCTCGGCCTCCGAAGTAACTAGGATCATAGGCGTGTGACATCACACCTGGCTAACCTTTTGTATTTTAGGAAGAGACAGGGTTTCACTATGTAGGCCAGGCTGGTCTTGAACTCCTGACCTCAAGTGATCCACCCACTTTGGCCTTCCAAAGCGCTGGGATTACAGGTGTGAGCCACCGCACTCAGCAGGAACCTTACACAACATTTTAAAGATTTTCTGTGCTTTTTAAAAAAATGTCAAATAAAATTAAATATTTACTCCAATTGTAGTCAAGTTTTATCTCATTCCATCTTATAAAAGTTGAATATTTTCTCTTAATTTTTTATTTCCTTTTTAAAAATTATTTTTCATTTCTTATTTTTCTTTTAAACTAGAAATATAACCGTATATTCTTTTCTTTTTTAAAAATTATTTTTTATTTCTTATTAACTTTTAAAAATCCTTATTTAAATTTACATTGAAATAGTTCCCTGGGCACGGTAGCTCACGCCTGTAATCCCTGCACTTTGGGAGGCTAAGTCGGGTGGATCATGAGGTCAGGAGTTTGAGACCAGCCTGGGCAACATGGTGAAACCCGGTCTCCACTAAAAATACAAAAATTAGCCAGTTGGAGGTACGTGCCTGTAATCCCAGCTACTCAGGAGGCTGAGGCAGGAGAATCGCTTGAACCTGGGAGGTGGAGGTTGCAGTGACCTGAGGTCAAGCCACTGCACTCCAGCCTGGGCAATAGAGTGAGACTTGGTCTCAAAAATTTTTTAAAAAGTAAAAGTTTCTGGCCGGGCACAATGGATTACACCTGTAATCTCAGTACTTTGGGAGGCAGAGGAGGGTTGATCACTTGAGGTCAGGAGTTTGAGACCAGCCTGGCCAACATGGAGAAACCCAATTTCTACTGAAAATACAAAATTATCCGGGTATGGTGGCATATGCCTGTAATGCCAACTACTTGGGAGGCTGAGACAGGAGAATAGCTTGAATCTGGGAGGCAGAGGTTGCAGTGGGCCAAGATCTCGCAGTTGCACTCCTGCCTTTGCAACATGAGCAAAATTCCGTTTTGATTACTGTAGCCTTATAGTATAGTTCGAAGTCCAGTAGTGTGATGCCTCCAGCTTTGTTCTTTTTGCTTAGAATTGACTTGGCTATTCAGGCTCGCTTTTGGTTCCATATGAAGTTTAAGGTGGTTTTTTCCAGTTCTGTGAAGAAGGTCTTTGGTAGCTTGATGGGGATAGCGTTGAATCTGTAAATTACTTTGGACAGTATGGCCATTTTCACGATATTGATTCTTCCTAACTGCGAGCATGGAATGTTTCTCCATCTGTTTGTGTCCTCTCTTATTTCATTGAGCAGTGGTTTGTAGTTCTCCTTGAAGAGGTCCATTACGTTCTTTATTAGTTGTATTTCTAGGTATTTTATTCTCTTTGTAGCAATTGTGAATGGCAGTTTCGTTCTTGATTTGGCTCTCTTTAAGTCTGTTATTGGTATATAGGAATGCTTGTGATTTTTGCACATTGATTTTGTATCCTGAGACTTTGCTGAAGTTGCTTATCAGTTTCAGGAGATTTTGGGCTGAGACGATGGGGTCTTCTAGATATACAATCATGTCGTCTGCAAATAGAGACAATTTAACTTCCTCCTTTCATGATTGAATACCCTTTATTTCTTTTTCTTGCCTGATTGCTCTGGCTAGAACTTCCAATACTATATTGAATAGGAGTGGTGAGAGAGGGCATCCTTGTCTAGTGCCAGATTTAGAAGGGAATGCTTCCAGTTTTTGCCCATTCAGTATGATATTGGCTGTTGGTTTGTCGTAAATAGCTTTATTTTGAGATACATTCCATCAATACCTAGTTTATTGAGGGTTTTTAGCATAAAGGCTGTTGAATTTTGTCAAAGACCTTCTCTGCATCTATTGAGATAATCCTGTGGTTTTTGTCTTTGGTTTTGTTTATGTGGTGAATTACGGTTATAGACTTGCGTATGTTGAATCAGCCTTGCATCCCCGGGATGAAGCCTAATTGATCGTGATGGATAAGCTTTTTGATTGCTGTTGCAATCAGTTTGCCAGTATTTTATTGAAGATTTTTGCATCTATGTTCATCATGGATATTGGCCTGAAGTTTTCTTTTCTTGTTGAGTCTCTTCTGGCGTTTGGTATCAGGATGATGTTGGTCTCATAAAATGATTTGAGAAGGATTCCCTCTTTTTGGATTACTTGGAATAGTTTCAGAAGGAATGGTACCAGTTCCTCTTTGTATGTCTGGTAGAATTCAGCTGTGAACCCATCTGGACCTGGGCTTTTTTTGGTTGGTAGGCTCTTAATTGCTGCCTCAACTTCAGACCTTGTTATTGATTTATTCAGGGTTTTGACTTCTTCCTGGTTTAGGCTTGGGAGGAGGCAAGTGTCCAGGAATTTATCCATTTCTTCCAGGTTTATTAGTTTATGTGCATAGAGTTGTTTGTAATAATCTCTGATGATGGTTTGTATTTCTGTGGACTCTGTGGTGATATCCCCTTTATCGTTTTTTATTGCATCTATTTGATTATTCTCTTTTTTCTTTTTTATTAATCTGGCTAGTGGTCTATTTTGCTGATCTTTTCAAAAAAACTAGCTCCTGGATTTACTGATTTTTTGAAGGGTTTTTTGTGTCTCTATCTCCTTCAGTTCTGCTCTGATCTTAGTTATTTCTTGTCTTCTGCTAGGTTTTGAGTTTTTTTGATCTTGCTCCTCTAGCTCTTTCAATTTTGACAATAGGGTGTCAATTTTATATCTCTCCTTGCTTCTCATATGGGCACTTATTGCTATATATTTTCCTCTAGACACTGCTTTAAATGTGTCCCAGAGATGCTGGTATGTTGTGTCTTCGTTCTCGCTGGTTTCGAAGAGCATATTTATTTCTGCCTTCATTTCCTTGTTTATCCAATCAGCAGTCAAGAGCCACTTGTTCAGTTTCCATGAAGTTATGTGGTTCTGAGTTAGTTTCTGAATTCTGAGTTCTAACTTGATCGCACTGTGGTCTGAGAGACAGTTTGTTACGATTTCCATTCTTTTGCATTTGCTGAGGAGTGATTTACTTCCAATTATGTGGTCAATTTTAGAGTAGGTATGACGTGGTGCTGAGAAGAATGTATATTCTGTGGATTTGGGGTGGAGAGTTCTGTAAATGTCTATTAGATTTGCTTGGTCCAGGTCTGAGTTCAAGTCCTGGATATCCTTGTTAATTTTCTGTCTAATTGATCTGTCTAATATTGACAGTGGGGTGTTAAAGTCTCCCACTATTATTGTGTGGGAGTCTAAGTCTCTTTGTAAGTCATTAAGAACTTACTTTATGTATCTGGGTGCTCCTGTATTAGGTGCATATATATTTAGGATCATTGGCTCTTCTTGTTGCATTGATCCTTTTACCATTATGTAATGTCCTTCTTTGTCTCTTTTGATCTTTGTTGATTTAAAGTCTATTTTGTCAGAGACTAGAATTGCAACTCCTGCTTCTTTTTGCTCTCCATTTGCTTGGTAAATCTTCCTCCATCCCTTTATTTTGAGCCTTTGTATATCCTTGCATGTGAGATGGGTTTCCTGGATACAGCACACCGATGGGTTTTGGCTTTTTATCCAATTTTCCAGTCTGTGTCTTTTGATTGGGGGGTTTAGCCCATTTACATTTAGGGTTAATATTGTTATGTGTGAATTTGATCCTGCCGTTTTGATGCTAGCTGGCTGTTTTGCCCGTTAGTTGATGCAGTTTCTTCATTGTGTCAATGCTCTTTACCATTTGGTATGTTTTTGGAGTGGCTGGTCTTGGTTGTTCAACACTTTCTATGTTTAGTGCTTCTTTCAGAAGCTCTTGTAAAGCAGGCCTGGTGGTGACGAACTCTCTGAATAATTGCTTGTTTGTAAAGGATTTTATTTCTCCTTCGCTTATGAAGCTTAGTTTGGCTGGATATGAAATTCTGGATATGAAGTTCTTTTCTTTAAGGATGTTGAATATTGGCCCCCACTCTCTTCTGGCTTGTAGGGTTTCTGCTGAGAGATCCGCTGTGAGTCTGATGGGCTTCCCTTTGTGGGTAACCCGACCTTTCTCTCTGGCTGCCCTTAGCATTTTCTCCTTCATTTCAACCCTGGTGAATCTGACGATTTCGGAGGCAACACCACACATCTACAACCATCTGATCTTTGACAAACCTGATAAAAACAAGCAATGGGAAAAGGATTACCTGTTTAATAAATGGTTCTGAGAAAACTGGCTAGCCATGTGCAGAAAGCAGAAATTGGACCCCTTCCTGACACCTTACACTAAAATTAACTCCAGTTGGGTTAAAGACTTAAACATAAGATCTAACACCATAAAAACCCTAGAAGAAAATCTAGGCAAAACCATTCAGGACATAGGCATAGGCAAGGACTTCATGACCAAAACACCAAAAGTGTTGGCAACAAAAGCCAAAATAGATAAATGGGACCTAATCAAACTCCATAGCTTCTGCACAGCAAAAGAAACAGTCATTAGAATGAATTGGCAACCAACTGAATGGGAAAAAATTTTTGCAATCTGCCCATCTGACAAAGGGCTAATATCCAGAATCAACAAAGAACTAAAACAGATTGGCCAGGCGCGGTGGCTCACGCCTGTAATCTCAACAGTTTGGGAGGCCAAGGTAGGCAGATCATGAGGTCAAGAGATCAAGACCATCCTGGCCAACATGGTGAAGCCCCATCTCTACTAAAAGTACAAAAAATTAGTCAGGTGTGGTGGTGCATGCCTGTTGTCCCAGCTACTCGGGAGGCTGAGGCAGGAGAATTGCTTGAAACCAGAAAACAGAAGTTGCAGTGAGTTAGGATCACACCACTGCACTCCAGCCTGGCAACAGAGTGAGACTCTGTCTCAAAAAAAAAAAAAAAAAGAACTAAAACAGATTTACAAGAACAAAACAAACAAGCCCATTCAAAAGTGGGCAAAGGATATGAACAGACACTTTACAAAAGAAGACATACATGAGGCCAACAAACATATGAAAAAATGCTCATCATCACTGGTCATTAGAGAAATGCAAATCAAAACTACATTGAGATACCATCTCACACCAGCTAGAATGGCGATCATTAAAAAATCTGGAGACAACATGCTGGAGAGGATGTGGAGAAATAGGAACACTTTTACACTGTTGGTGGGAGTGTAAATTAATTCAACCATTATGGAAGACAGTGTGGCAATTCCTCAAGGACCTAGAAATAGAAATTCCATTTGACCCAGCAATCCCATTACTAGGTATATATCCAAAGGATTATAAATCGTTCTACTATAAGGACACATGCACACAAATGTTCATTGCAGCACTGTTTACAATAGCAAAGACCTGGAACCAACCCAAATGCCCATCGATGATAGACTGGACAGGGAAAATGTGGCACATATACACCATGAAATACTATGCAGCCATAAAAAACGATGAGTTCGTGTCCTTTGTAGGGACATGGATGAACCTGGAAACCATCATTCTCAGCAAACTGACACAAGAACAGAAAATCAAAAGTGGCATGTTCTCACTCATAGGCGGGTATTGAACAATGAGAATACATGGACACAGAGAAGGGAACATCACACACTGGGGTCTGTCGGGGGGATATAGGAGAGGGACAGAGCGGGGTGGGGAGCTGGGGAGAGATAGCATGGGGAGAAATTCCAGATATAGGTGATAGGGAGGAAGGCAGCAAATCACACTGCCATGTGTGCACCTATGCAACAGTCTTGCATGTTCTTCACATGTACCCCAAAATCTAAAATGCAATTAAAAAAAAGAACAAAATTCCATCTCCAAAAAAAGAAAGAAAGAAAGAAAACGTTTCCGCTGCAGGGCATAGTGGGTCATGCCACAATCCCAACACTTTCGAAGGCAGAGGCGGGAGGATCACTTAAGCCTATTAGTTCAAGACCAGCCTGGCCAACATAGTGAGACCTCCCCATCTATATAAAAAATTAACAACAGCAACAAAAAGCTGGGTATGGTGTTGGCACCTGTAGTCCCAGCTACTCTGGATGCTGAGGTGGGATGATCGCTTAGCCCTAGTAGCGGAGGTTGCAGTCAGCAGAGATCGCACCACCCTGACTCAAAACAAAATTAAACAAAAACAATTTTTAACTGAAAGAGAAAATTGTCCGTCAATTTTTTCTTTCTTTCCTTTCTTTTCTTTCTTTTTTTTTTTGTGAGGGAGTCTCCTTCTGTTGCCCAGGCCGGAGTACAGTGGCGTGATCTCGGCTCACTGCAACCTCCGCCTCCTGGATTCAAGCAATTATCTGTCTCGGCCTCCCGAGTAGCTTGGACTACAGGCACACGCCACCATGCCCGGCTCATTTTTGTGTATTTAGTAGAGATGGGGTTTCACCATCTTGGTCAGGCTGGTCTCGAACTCTTGACCTCAAGTGATCCACCCACCTCGGCTTCCCAAAGTGCTGGGATTACAGGTGTGAGCTACTGTGCCCAGTCTCTGTCAACTTTTTGTTTCATTTTATTCCATTTTTGAGACAAAGTCCGCTCTGTCTCCCAGGCTGGGGTGTAGTGGTGCGATCTCAGCTCACTGCAACCTTCGCCTCCTGGATTCAAGTGATTCTCCAGCCTCAGCCTGCTGAGTAGCTGGAATTACAGGCGTGTCCCACCACACCTGGCTAATCTTCGTATTTTTAGTAGAGACGGGGTTTTGCCTTGTCGGCCAGGCTCGTGTGGAACTCCTGACCTCAGGTGATCCACCCACCTCAGCCACCCAGATTGGTAGGATTACAGGTGTGAGCCACCGCACACGGGCAACTTTTAAAAATTAAAATATTGTGTTATTATCGTTGTTGTCATTATTATTATTATTACAAGAGAGACAAGGCCTTGCTGGTTTGCCCATGCTGGTCTCAAACTGCTGAGCTTAAGGGACCCGCCGGCCTCGGCCTACCTTATGCTGAGGTTACAGGCGTGAGTCACCGCGCGGGGCCCTACCTCATCTTCTGAAGGCAGGGGCACTGACTGCCCTGAAGGGTGAGAAACTTCCACGACTTTCTAGCTTCAAGAACGGCCGCGGCCAACCCCTTCGCGGCATGGGCGTGGCTCCCAGCGACTTACCAGCCTGGGGTTCCTTCCCGCCAGTACTGTTTCGTTTCCTACGGCTACTGCTGGCTCTTCCTCTCGCGGCCTTTTCCTGAAATTGATTCTTCTTTCGGTGATCAGAAAGCGCCAGCCATGCAGCCTCGGCACGGAAAGGCCACGCGGAGAGCTTCCGAGGCCCGAGCCACCGCTCCCGAGGCTTCTGCGCCAAGTGCCAGGGGCGCCCCGACGGACCCAAATGAGTCTCCGGCTGCCCGCGAGGCCGCCCAGCCCAACGCGGGAAAGTTCGGCCCCGCCAGGGAGTCGGGATCCAGGCAGAAGAAGAGCGCCCAGGACACCCAGGAGAGGCCGCCAGCCCGCGAGCTGGGGGCCCGCCCCAAGAAGGCCCCTCAGCGCGCCAAGGACGCGCGGCTCTCGGACGCCACCAGCGCCGCTGGGACGGAGGGGCGGGAGCCTCCCGCGGCTCCGGAGCCGGCTTTTTCCAGAGCTGGTTCTCGCCGCTCGAGGGGGGCGCGCTGCTCTGCGGAGCCCAGACCCCCGCCCGGGCCCTGGGACTTGCCCAACCCCGGCCTGCCGGTCTCGGGCCCCATCCTCGGCCGAAGGGAGTCGGCGCCGAGGACCTGGAAGCTCCGGGCGGTTTTAGAGAAGTTAAGGCTCAGTCGCGAGGATGTCTCCACCGCGGCCACGGTGGTGAACAGCGTTGTGGACCACCTGCTGCGCAGATTGCAGCAATGCGAGTCCGAGTTCAAAGGCGTGGAGCTGCTGCGCACGGGGAGCTACTATGAGCGCGTGAAGGTGAGCTGCGCGGCGCCCGCTCGCCGAGCCCCGCTCCTCTGCCTCCCCGCAGTCCGCAGTCCCTACCTCCCCCGGGTCGCGCCCCTCACTTCCCATCCGAAGTAACTTAGACTCTTGCATATGTTTCGGTAGCCTATTCTAAGTAAAACGACAAACCGTTAGTTTATTCATCTACACATGCAACGAGCAGATAACCGGCACTGATTGCTGGCTAATTTCAAAACACAGCTACAGGGGGAATTCAAGTGTGTGGGTTCATTCATGCAAGCTAACGTATCGAGTTTCCGTAACAGGGCTGTTTAATAGTGTGGACCTGAGGTCCCAAGTCAAATATTCAGTTGAGTAATTTGAAGTGGTCTGTGAAAAATTCCAAGTAGACATTTTCCTATGAGGAAGACCTCTTACTCCATAGAAAACATATGTTAAGTTTCTCTCCCCCTTTTCCTCTCCGGCTCTTTTGTTTCTCACCAGTTTCTTATGCAGAAATCATGGGAAGCTTACAGTGTAATGTTAAACAAACAAGAATATTCCCTACAGATACTACTAACAAGCATGATACACATTCCGTATAATTGCTTCGAAGTGTGTATTACACAGCTCCATTTGTTTGTGGGTGACTGAGTCATTGAAGTAATAATTCCTGTGAAAATTGAAAGTTTGGAAGCAGGTTTCTGACTGGAGCGTGTTTCCTGCCCAGCAGCAGATTTCCTCCCTCCCTCCCTCCCTCTCACTTTTTTTCTCTCTCTCTCCTTTTTTCCCTTCCTCCCTCTTTTCTTTCTCTCTCTCTCTCCCTCTCTCTCTCTCTCTCTCTCTTCCCCCCCCCTCTCTTTCTTTCACTCTTTTTGCCCAGGCTGTAGTACAGTGGCGGGATCTCGAGTTCACTGCAACCTTCGCCTCCCGGGTCCAAGCAATTCTCCCTTAGCCTCCAAAGTAGGTGGGATTACAAGGGCCTGTCAGCACGGGCTGCTCATTTCTGTATTTTTAGTAGAGACGGGGTTTCACCAAGTTGGCCAGGCTGGTCTTGAACTCTGACCTCAGGTGATCCGCCCCACTTGGCCTCCCCAAGTACTGGAATTACAGGCATGAGCCACCGTGCCAGGCCCAGACTGTGTCTTCAGCATGATTCTTTTAATTAACTAATTTATTTTTTAGCATCAGATATGTCTTTAATTGAGCATGATTCTTATTATGTATAAATTCAGTTCGATTCCTGTGTATGGAGGGTCCAAAGGAAAAAGAAAGTTACTGGCGGCGGCGGGTCTGGCTGGCGGCAGCGGCGGGAGGGAGCTGAGAGACCGGAGTGCACATGCGGAAAAGCCGCCGGGCCAGCGCAGTGGCTGGAGACAGGCCTGCCCCCACCAGAGACTCAGGCCCTCTCTTGGCCTCTCTTGGCCTTCCTCGCTCGCTCAGCTCCGGGCCCGGGCTAGGAGGCCGGCTTGCGGGGTTGAGTGGCCCGAGCTGAGGGCGCAGAGACCTGAGGGCGGCGGCGACGACGACTGCGTTGACATCGGTGGTAACGACGGCCTCAGCAGGCGGGAAAGATGAAACAGCCGGATCAAGCTGGGAGATGTGACACCACACAATATTAAACAGTTGAAAAGATTGAATCAAGTCATCTTTCCAGTCAACTACAATGACAAGTTCTGCAAGGATGTGCTGGAGGTAGCAAAACCTGTCTGTTTCGATGATATTGCTGTAGGTGCGGTATGATGTAGAGTAGATCATTCATAGAATCCGAAGAGACTTTACATCATGACACTAGGATGTCTGGCACCTTACCAAAGACAAGGAATAGGAACTAACCTCTGCCTCCTGGGTCCAAACAATTCTCCCTCAGCTTCCAAAGTAGCCACCTATTTTGACAGGCGATTACAAGCGCCTGTCAGCATGGGGGGCTAATTTTTGTATATGTATTTTTTTTAAGATGGGGTTTCACCATGATGGCCAGGCTGGTCTTGAACTCCTGACCTCAGGTGATCCACCTACCTTGGCCTCCCAAAGTGCTAGGATTACAGGCGTGAGCCACCGCTCCCGGCAATTTTTGTATTTTTAGTAGAGACGGGGTTTCACCATGTTGGCCAGGCTGGCCTTGAACTCTGACCTCAGGTGATCAAGGATACCCCCTTGGCCTCCCCAAGTGCTGGAATTACAGGCGTTAAACCATGTCTTAAACATCTGTGAAAAAGATGGTACTTTTGACAACATCTATCTGCATATCCAGATCAGCAACTAGTCGGCAATTGACTTCTACAGGAAGTTTGGCTCTGAAATTATCGAGACAAAGAAGAACTACTCTAAGAGGATACAGCCCGCAGATGCCCATTTGCTGCAGAAAAACCTCAAAGTCCCTTCTGGTCAGAATGCAGATGTGCAAAAGACAGACAACTGAACAAATTACAAATGAACTTTCTTGCACTTGCTTGTCATCAAATAAAAGAGAGACCCATTGATTCCCACATTTTCTTTTAAACCTTTTCTCCCTCCTTGTTCTTGTTTTTCCTTCTTCCTTTTGTTTCCTCTAAGAGTTTTAATACTTTCAAGGACTTTAAAAAAAAATCATGTTTTGATCGTTTTCTCTTATTTTTGTGAGGTGGTTTGAAGGAAGGAAAACGTAGATCTGTTTAATTTTGCAGTTAAAGTTAGATGGTCCTAAAAATTTAGTTGTCATATAATTTCAAATTTAATGTCCTGCTTTCACATTGAAGGGCAGAGCCCACAAAACATTGTATATTTCAAAACACAAAAAGAAGCAGCAGCAATATCTTATTCTCTAATTCATAGACAAGTTGAGTGTGTTTGTGGTACTTTGGGTTTTTAAAGACTTTGTGGGATACTAATCCCTAGGCATTGCCTTCACTCCACCTTTAGTCCTTCTGAGCACTCTCTCAGCAGTTGGAACGTGGTTATCCTTGTGAGAAATACTAAGCTTCTTTAGATTATTAAGCAATTATTTCTTCTCTTCTTGCTAGTGGGCAGGGCAGTTTGGTTTAGGTAGTGTTATACTTTGTCTAAGTATTTGAGTTAAACTGCTTTTTTTGCTAATGAGTGGGCTGGTTGTTAGCAGGTTTGTTTTTCCTGCTGTTGATTGTTACCAGTGGCATTAACTTTTAGAATATGGGCTGGTGAGATTAATTTTTTTAAATATCCCAGCTAGAGATATGGCCTTTGACCTAAAGAGGTTTGTTGTGATTTAATTTTTTCCCCTGTTCCTTTTTATTCAGTAAACCCAAAAATAGTCTAACCTTAAAAGTTGAGTTGGCCGGGCGCGGTGGCTCAAGCCTGTAATCCCAGCACTTTGGGAGGCCGAGGCGGGTGGATCACGAGGTCAAGAGATCGAGACCATCCTGGTCAACATTGTGAAACCCCGTCTCTACTAATACAAAAAAATTAGCTGGGCATGGTGGCGCGTGCCTGTAATCCCAGCTACTCAGGAGGCTGAGGCAGGAGAATTGCCTGAACCCAGGAGGCGGAGGTTGCGGTGAGCCGAGATCGCGCCATTGCACTCCAGCCTGGGTAACAAGAGCGAAACTCTGTCTCAAAAAAAAAAAAAAAAAAAAAAAAAAAAGTTGAGTTGATGTCCTTATAGGTCACTACCCTTAAATAAACCTGAAGCAAGTGTTTTCTCTTGAACATATTTAAAAATACCTAAAAGGAAGCTTAGATGGACTGTGACCTAATAAATGCAATTAATGTCATCCAGTGCCAGCTGTTAAAAGTGTGACCACTGAGCATTTGATTTTACAGGAAAAAAATATCTAGACCGTATTTTTTAGAATAACATAGCTGTGCTATTGCATATCTGTTGGAGAACATCCCAGATTTGCTTACGCTCTAATGCCTATGATATTGAGTTTAAGGATTTGGGGCAGGGATAATTGTTAAACGTATTGCTTCTATTCTTGGAAAAGCAGAATTTTAAAATGTTAATAATACAAATGTCACTGTGACCTCCTCCACTGAGACAATTAGTTTATGCCAGATCATTTCCTGGAACATAGGGAGTGGCTTTGACAGGTTGATAACTTGGTAAGATGGGAGACATCTGAAATATTTATGTTTTCCTCTTGTAGTCCCATCTCCAACAGTTAGGCATTTTCTCAGACTTTAAAATCATGAACAGGGCTTGAGCTTTCTGTCATTTGACTTTAAAAGGAAGTTTCATTCATAGTATATATCCTCTTATGTAAAATTTTGGCATAAAAGTCTCATCTTCAAATATGTTAAATGACAAAATTATTTTATAACATGTTTATGCACACTTTATAACCTTAAGTTTTTGAGAATATGAAAGTACAAAGTGGAGTAGACTTCAACAGTCTTAAGTGCCAAGAATAATACAGAAAAAGAAGATAGTTGATGAGTGAGTTTATAGGGTTCTAATCTTAAGATGGTAAAAATGTAGAAAGACCTTGCTGGTTTTGGAGGGTTGTTCGTTTCTTAAACAATCCATAGCTAAGCTTAGAAGAAAAGTTTAGCATTAAGCACCTTTATCTTCATGGGTAAGCTTCATCTTGCTCTTGCCAAGAGAAGAGTGCTTGAGTTACAGAAGGTGTAATTAGTTTGAAGAATACAGCAGCCTTTTTGTAAACTTCCCAGATATAAAAATGGACTTTGATACATAAATGGTTTTCTGAGATGACACTGCCTCTATTTCTATAACTATTTCACCTGGACTATCTAATCAGTCCTATGAATGTGTCCCTAAATGTGGTTATTGAAAACCGAATGGCTGCCTCATGACACGTACACGTTATGTAAGAAGGAAAAAATATTAAATTTTGAATTGAGTGTGTAGGCTCCCTATCAATATAGAGAGTTTCTTTTTCCACGCTTGTCAGTGGCTTAACCTAAATTGTAAATGTTTGTAAAAGGTTAATTGTCCTATATCAAACTTATATTAAGTAATTTCATCCACTTATGGATGAGGAGGAAAAGAATGTGGAAGAGGTAAAAAGCTGGGTACAATTTCATATACCTATGAGTCAGTAAAGATTGAACTAATGTCCCATGTTGAGCTGGTTATTTTGATATATGATAATAATTATCTTCAAGGTAGAACAATTCTGTTAACTCGAAAATCACAGGATATATCCATCATATTTTTTGGTACAAATAGTTTTTACTGTGGGGCAAATAGGTTAAAATTACACTTTATGGTAGTTGCATTTAGGTTTTAAATCAAAGAATCTGTAGAGAAATCTATGCATACATATATAGTTTGTCCAGGTTAATTTTCATTTGGGAGAAGTTCTGAAATATCTCTAAAGCAGTTTACTCATCAATTGAAAAGTCCTCCAAAAAGAGAACTATTGGGAAACCATGGTGTGTGGTGGTGGAAAAGAAAAGCTCCCTCAGTTTTTTGGAGGGAATAACTTAAAAAACAAACAAAAACAAAAACAAAAAACAAACAAACAAAAAAAAACAAAAAACTTAAATGGCTAAGTTTACTTGGTGCAGTTAAGAATTAAACTTGTCGGGCCGGGCGCGGTGGCTCACGCCTTTAATCCCAGCACTTTGGGAGGCTGAGGCGGGTGGATCACGAGGTCAAGACATCGAGACCATCCTGGTCAACATGGTGAAACCCCGTCTCTACTAAAAACACAAAAAATTAGCCGGGCATGGTGGTGCGTGCCTGTAATCCTAGCTACTCAGGAGGCTGAGGCAAGAGAATTGCCTGAACCCAGGAGGCGAGGTTGCGGTGAGCCAAGATCGCGCCATTGCACTCCAGCCTGGGTAACAAGAGCGAAACTCTGTCTCAAAAAAAAAAAAAAAAAAAAAAAAAGAATTAAACTTGTCAGGAAGGAGCCAGAAGTCCCGTGGACTCCAGGCGTCGCGATGGTGGAGAGCGGATATGAGTCGGTGCTCTGTGTCAAGCCTGACGTCCACGTCTACCGCATCCCTCCGCGGGCTACCAACCGTGGCTACAGGACCGCGGAGTTGCAGCTGGACCAGCCATCATGGAATGGCTGGCTGAGGATCACTGCAAAGGGGCAGATGGCCTACATCAAGCTGGAGGACAGGTCCTCAGGGGAGCTCTTTGCTGGGGCCCCAGTGGATCAGTTTCCTGGCACACCTGTGGAGAGTGTGATGGATCCCAGCAGGTACTTTGTGATCCGCATTGAAGATGGAGACGGGCGACTGGCGTTTATTGGAATTGGCCTCGGGGACCAAGGTGATGCCTTTGACTTCAACGTTGCATTGCAGGATCATTTCAAGTGGGTGAAACAGCAGTGTGAATTTGCAAAACAAGCCCAGAACCCAGACCAAGGCCCCAAATTGGACCTGGGCTTCAAGGAGGGCCAGACCATCAGGCTCAACATTGCAAACATAAAGAAGGAGGAAGGAGTGGCCGGGAATCCCCGAGCCGGGCCTGCCAGCAAAGGAGGGTTGAGCTTGCCTCCCCCTCCCCCAGGGGGCAAAACCTTCACCCTCATCCCTCCGGGAGCAGTTGTCGGTGGAGGGAATCCCTCGTCCAACCAGCAGTTGCTCCCAGTTCAGGAGGTGCTTCTGTACCCTGGCCACAGCCCAAGCCTGCCACCGCTGCCACTGCTGACATCTGGGGAGACTTTACCAAATCTACAGGATCAGCTCCCAGCCAGACCCAACCAGGCCGGGTCCAGTTCTGACCTGAGCACAATTTTTCCTCATGTGAGTTCTGGGAAGGAGCTCCCTCGTCTGGGCCAAAGGAAGGAGATCCAAGCATGCCTCCACTGGCCTATGTTTGGAGCATGAATCTCTCCTCTCTCCTTGCCTGGCTCTGTTGACAGACTGGGCATGTTTGGCAGTAAACTGGCATCGTGTCACACTGTTTCCTGGGATTCAAGTATGCACCCAGTACACAGGAGAAGAAAAGCTCCAGGATTCCTGTCCCCGTCTGTCTTCCCGTCTGTCCTCTTGACAGGAGAGAGACTCTGAGACTTCTTCTATCGCAATGACACATATTAAAGACAAGTCCCCAAAGCAAAAGAATGGGTTGAATTTGCTGCCTGGATTCAGATCAGCCCTTCCCAGAGTCTGCAGGTGTCATGTGATCACTGTTCAGCTGGGGGCCTTCTTTACCCACACTGGCTGTAGCCACTTCAGTCCATCTGCCCTCCAGAGGAGGGGTTCCTTCCTGATTTTTAGTAGGTTTAGAGGCTATAGCTTGAGCTTACAATCAGGAGGGAAATTGGAAGGATTAAGCAGCTTTTAAAAATGTTTAAATGTTTTGCTTTGCTAATGTGCTGATCCGCACTAACTCATCTTTGCAAAAAGAACTGCTCCTTCAGTGTGCCCCAGCATGGTCTCTGAAGGCATTCCTCACTGTCTTCAGGCAGCAGTGTTCATCTCTGGCCAGTTGTCTGGTTTCCATGTATTCTAGGCCAGTCAGGCAACACAGAGCCAAGGTGGGTGCTGGAAGCCAGATGGAACAGTGTTGGAGCAGGAAGGTAGAAGCTGTCAGCATGGAGCTGCGGGAGCCAGCACTCCTGTCAACTAGTGGCCCTCTGGGCTCACCGATTCACAACACAGCTCCTGGCAGACTTGGGTTTCTCTCTGGTGGTTTCTAAAGTGCCTTATCTGCAAACAACATCTTTCTTTTCTCCTTCAGGAACTGTGAATGACTAGCAGAAGGAGCTCAGTAACTAGAAGTCCAGGGTTGCTTGGATTACTGGCTTGTAAGAAATCTGAAAGCACCTCTGAAATTCCTTTTATCAACTTACCTCTCAGTTGAAAGATTTCTTTTTTGAAGGGTCAAGACCATGAACTGAAAAAAGTGTTGGCCTTTTTGTGGGACCAGATTTTTAAGATAAAATAAATATTTTTACTTCTGTCAAAAAAAAAAAAAGAATTAAACGTCAATTTTAACATTGCTGTTACATCTGAAATAATCAAGTGAGTGTCCTGCCTCAGCCTTCTGAGTACTGGGATTATATGTTGTTCTGGTTAAAAAAAATAATAATAAAAAGAATGTTCTAGTTGGAATTAGAGAACAAAACATTCAGAAAACAGCTAAGTGCTGGGATTATAGCTGTGAACCACCGCGCCTGGCCTCTTCTCCCATATTGATTTCCCTAGTAAAGTAAGAAAAGCCTATAGAAAAAATATTGCTTCTGTTTTATTTACTGTCATAATTTTGATGTGGAGGTTACAGTGAGCCACTGCATTCCATCCTGGGTGACAGAGCAAGACTTCATCTCAAAAAAAGTTTTAGATAAAACAAATTTCACTGAATTTCTTTTTATTGACATAATTTTTTTTTTTTTTTTTTTGAGACGGAGTTTCGCTCTTGTTACCCAGGCTGGAGTGCAATGGCGCGATCTCGGCTCACTGCAACCTCCGCCTCCTGGGTTCAGGCAATTCTCCTGCCTCAGCCTCCTGAGTAGCTGGGATTACAGGCACGCGCCACCATGCCCAGCTAATTTTTTGTATTAGTAGAGACGGGGTTTCGCCTTGTTGACCAGGATGGTCTCGATCTCTTGACCTCGTGATCCACCCGCCTCGGCCTCCCAAAGTGCTGGGATTACAGGCTTGAGCCACCGCGCCCGGCCTTATTGACATAATTTTTAAAAACAAAGTGGTACTCGGCCGGGAGTGGTGGCTCACGCTTGTAATCCAAGCACTTTGGAGGCCAACGCGGACAGATCACCTGAGCTCGGGAGTTTGAGACCAGCCTGACTAACATGGAGAAACCCCGTCTCTACTAAAAATACAAAAAAATTGGCCAGGAATAGTGGCACTTGCCTGTAATCCCAGCAACTCAGGAGGCTGAGGCAGGAGAATCCTTTGAACCCCAGAAGTGGAGGTTGCGGTGAGTCAAGATCGCGCTGTTGCACTCCAGCCTAGGCAACAAGAGTGAAACGCTATCTTAAAATAAATAAATGAATGAATGAATTAATTAATTAATTAATTAATAGAAAAATCCCTTTACACAAACAAAAAAGTTCCAGTCACTTGGAAAATATTCATAAGCAAACATTTCAGTGCTATTTTTTTTTACTGTTTCTTAGATTTCTGCACCTAATGAATTTGATGTCATGTTTAAACTGGAACTCCCCAGAATTCAACTAGAAGAATATTCCAACACTGGTGCATATTACTTTGTGAAATTCAAAAGAAATCCCAAAGAAAATCCTCTGAGACAATTTTTAGAAGATGAAATATTATCAGCTTCTAAGATGCTGTCTAAGTTTAGAAAAATCATTAAGGAAGAAATTAAAAACATGCAAGGTAAGATTTTTGCCTTCTGATTTTTTTTTTTTTTTTTGAAATGGAGTTTCACTCTTATTACCCAGGCTGGAGTGCATTGGCGTGATCTCGTCTCACTGCAACCTCTACCTCCCAGGTTCAAGCAGTTCTTCTGCCTCAGCCTCCAGAGTAGCTGGGATTACTGGCATGTGCCACCATGCTCAGCTATTTTGTATTTTCAGTAGAGATAGAGTTTCACCACGTTGGCCAGGCTGGTCTTAAACTCCTCACCTCAGGTGATCTGTCTGGCTCAACCTTCCAAAGTACTGGGATTACAGGTGTGAGCCACTGTGCCCAGCCTGCCTTTTGACTCTTAAAGGTTTAATCATACCTACTAATTGCCAATGTACACTCCTCTCCTGATGTTTCTTGACCTCTCTGAAGAAAAAAAAAAAAAACCTGCAGTAGAGAAGCCAAGAAATATCAGGAGAGGAGTGTACATTGGCACTTAGTAGGTATGACTGTTCTCTCAGTCTAGAAACAACACTCTGCTTTTCACTTAGTCTGCTGCTTGTGCCACTGGGTATACGTGCCTGCATAAAATTGATGGGATCCTCTTTAAAGCTTGTACTCTAATAGTGTAATAATATACAACACAAATTGCAGTGAGTGCTCTGAAGGGAATAAACTGGGAAAAGTGATAATAATTAGGGTAGAATAGGGTAGTGGAGCCAAGCCCTGAGGCAGGAAAAGGAGCTTGGCAAGATCTAGGAACAAAAAGAGACTTTTGCAGAAAAGGTGAAGTGACATGAAATGAAACTGAAGAGGCAGTCAGGGACCAGATTCTGTACTGACTTGTAGACCCTGAAAAGAAGTTTAGATTTGATTTGATTTAATTTTTGAGACAGAGTCTTGCTCTGATGCCCAGGCTGGAGTGCAGTGGCATGATCTCAGCTCACTGCAGCCTCCACCTCCCGGTTTCAAGGGATTCTCCTGCCTCAGCCTCCCGAGTAGCTGGGATTACAGGCGCCCACTACCACACCTGGCTAATTTTTGTATTTTTAGTAGAAACGAGGTTTTACCATTTTGGCCAGGCTGATCTTGAACTCCTGACCTCGTGATACACCCACCTTGGCTTCCCAGTGTGCTGGGATTACAGGCGTGAGCCACTGAGCCTGGCCAAATTTTATTATCTGATCATTGAGAAGCCAGGTTTTCATCAGAGAATAATGCTTGGCTTTGAATTTTTAAATATTTACTCTGGCTTTTAAGGATAGATTTTACAAGAAGGCAAATAGGAAAACTAGAAAGAAAAATGATGTAATAGTTCACCTAAAAGATGGTGGCAGCTTAGATGGGGTGGGACTAGGGTGCTGGGATTGGAGCAGCAGACAGGTCCAGGCTGTATGTAGCAGCACTTGCATCTGAATTAAGTGTAGGGGGTAAGAGAGACGATTAAATTAAGACAGTTTCCAGGTTTCCTGATAGTGCATCTGGGTGGATTGATTGTGCCATTCTCTGAGACGGGAAGAACTGAGGAACAACATATTTTGGGATATGAATTAAGTTATGTTACTGGCTTTGGATATGTTTGTTTATAGATTCCTGTGGTACATCAAAGTCGATGTGTTATGTGGCTGGATATGGGTTTGTAGTGCAAAGGATACATTTGGGCTGCAAGTAACATTTGGGAGTCGTCATCATATAGGTAGCATTGGGAATAGATGAAATACCTAGGTAGAGAGTGTAGATTCATTTATCCATCAATTTAATCAATAGTCATTGATTATCTAATGTGCAGGTATTCTGGTTATTTAGGATTAATTAGTAAACAAATACATGAAGACCTCTACCCTCTGTACTTTATAATTTTTGCAACCACAGACATACAATTAACAACAAATGGAAATTATGATTATCTTTTTTTTTTTAAAGAGGTGGGGTTTCACCATGTTGGCCAAACTGATCTCGAACTCCTGGCCTCAAGTGGTTCACCCACCTTGTCCTCCCAAAGTGCTGGGATTACAGGCGTGAGCCACCACGCCCGGCTGATTATCTTGTGTAGTAGATAGTAGGAAGTGTTGTTGTGTAAAAGTATAGCAAAGAGAGGGATCAGGAATGTGGGAGATGGAGGTGGGAATTCCCAATGTTAAGTAGAGTGGTAAGAAGAGAATTCCATTAGAGTTTGGGAAGCAGAGAATGAGCAAAAAGAGAATACAAGTGTTTTGTTGCAGTGGAGACAGCATGTGTAGGCTGCTCTAGAAAGTTCTGTCTGGGCTGAGTGTGGTGTCTCAGCACTTTGGGAGGCCGAGGCAGAAGAATCGCTTAAGCCCAGAAGTTCAAGACCAGCCTGGGCAACAAAGGGAGAGTCTATCTCTGCAAAAATATTTTAAAAATTAGCCAGAGATGGTGTCATGCGCCTGTGTTCCCGGCTACATATGATGCTAAAGCAAGAGGATCACTTGAGCCTAGGAGGTTGAGGCTGCAGTGAGCCATGTGTATGCTATTGCACTCAAGCCTGGGTGAGAGAGCGGGACCCTGTCTCAAAAAAAAAAAAAAGTTTGGGATGGAAGGAAGCAGAAAGATGGATGAGTATGGAAAGGAGGCAGATGTGGGGTGAAAGGAGAGGTATACACTGTAACCCTTTGTATGAATTTCAGAATGATCTAGCAGGGAGGGAGAGATGGCTGATGCAGGAGAGGGAATAGTTGAAGAGCAAGGTACTTGAGAAGTTGAGAAGGAAGGGGTTCAGAGACCACGTGCAGAGGTGGCCTTTGGAAGGTAGATGGAAGGCCAGGCACAGTGGCTGACACCTGTAATCCCAGCACTTTGGGAGGCCAAGGCAGGCAGATTATTTGAGCTCACGAGTTCAAGACCAGCCCGGCCAACATAGTGAAACTCTGTCTCTACTAAAAATAGAAAAATTAGCCAGGCAAGGTAGCGCAAGCCTGTAATCCCATCTATTCAGGAGGCTGAGGCAGGAGAATCACTTGAACCTGGGAGGTGAAGGTTGCAGTGAGCCGAGATCACGCCATTGCACTCCATCCAGCCTGGGCGACAGAGTGAGACTTCATCTCATAAAAAGAAAGGTAGATGGACATTTACTTCCTCAGTGGTAACAGGAGAGGTGGCCAGATTTGGGTAAGAGGTGGCCAGGTTTGCAGATTTTTCTTTTTCTTTTTTTTTTTTTTTTTTTTTTGAGATGGAATTTTGCTCTTGTTGCCCAGGCTGGAGTGCAATGGCGCAATCTTGGCTCACCGCAACCTCAGCCTCCTGGGTTCAAGCGATTCTCCTGCCTCAGCCACCGAAGTAGCTGGGATTACAGGCATATGCCACCATGCCCAGCTAATTTTTTGTATTTTTAGTAGAGATGGGGTTTCACAATGTTGGCCAGGATGGTCTCGATCTCTTGACCTTGTGATCCACACGCCTTGGACTCCCAAAGTGCTGGGATTACAGGCGTGAGCCACCGCACCCAGCCCAGTTTGCAGATTTTTCTAGCAATTTCTCCACTGTGCTCTACTTCCTCACTTTGGAAGTCTTATCTGAGAGTAGTGGTCTTTACTGCTCATACACCCCCAACTCCCAAAACTGTCTGAATTTCTGACCATGGCCACCTACCTGGTAGCCATCTCCACTTGAGTGTCCCACAGGCACCTAGACCTCATTGTGTCTCATGAAGTTCAGCTTGGCCCAATCTTCTTCTTCCTGCTTATTCTGTTTTGGGGAATGGAACCAACATCAGCCATTTCCTAGGCCAAGATCCTGGGATGGCATACCAAGGCTCTTACTTTCCTCCTCACACCGTGGACTCAACTCATGACCAGTTATGTTGATTTGAACCTCTTTAGTTGCTCTCATTTCTTCCCCCTGTGTCTTGATGCTCCCTGCCTCTGTGCTGCCATGGCACCCAGCCTCTGTGCTGGCCTGTTGCTGTGGTCTTTTTGCTGCTTGTCTCTTCCCTCTTGCCCACCTGGCCTCTTCTCTAGGCTTCCCTCCACACTGCCATCTATAATTTGTAATGAAAATTTAATCAGAGTACCCTCAAACCTCAAAATTTACAGAGACCCCCCTCATCATATATGCCACACACAGTCTGACAATGCCTCCCATGGGAGCTATCAAGAAATACTGTTTTGTTTGGTTTTGTTTTTTGTTTTTTTAGGGAGAGTCTTACTTTGTCACCTGGAGCACAGTGATGTGATCTCAGCTCACTGCAACCTCCACCTCCTGTGTTCAAGCAATTCTCATGCTTCATCCTCTTGAATAGCTGGTATTACAGGTGTTCACCACCATGCCCAGCTAATTTTTGTGTTTTTAGTAGAGATGGGGTTTCACCATGTTGGCCAGGCTGGTCTTGAAATCCTGTCCTCAAGTTAACCGCTCGCCTCAGCCTCCCAAGGTGCTGGGATTACAGTCGTGAGCCACACCTGGCCAATATTGGTTAAATTAGTAAAACATGTAGCCTTTTAGAGCCAGTTTCTGTTTTACCACTATTGTTTACTTTATGCTTAGCACACCAGAGATCTTCAATTATAGCTACATTATTTCCCCTGTATTTTCAGAGAAAATTGGATTAATAAATACTTTCTTCTCTTTTATATGTTCAAGCAGATACAGATGTCATCATGGAGAAGAAGAGAAGAGGGAGCCCTGCTGTAACACTTCTTATTAGAAACGAAATATCTGTGGATATAATCCTGGCTTTGGAATCAAAAAGTAGCTGGCCTGCTAGCACCCAGGAAGGCCTGCCCATCAAAAACTGGCTTTCAGCAAAAGTTAGGACGGAGCTAAGACGAAAGCCATTTTACCTTGTACCCAAGCATGCAAAGGAAGGAAATAGTTTCCAAGGTATTTTAAATATTAACATTAACTTAAAGAAGACATCAAAGAGTTGTTCATGTTACATGCTCAGGCAGTATAAGGTCAACAGCCAACTAATGCTGTTGTCGTTTCAAGAGCCATCAGGCAAAATAGGTTACAAGATGGGAGTTTGGTGACAGACAGAATTGAAAAGGGCATAGTTGTAGTATTAATATCAAATACTCAGCTTTAAGATGTCTAGCAATCCGTATTTGAATTTGATCTTTTTTTTTTTTTTAGTAAAGAGAAGCAGCAATAGCCTTGGAGTCAGACTGCCCTGGTTCAGAATCCTCAGGCTCCTTCTACTAGCTGTGTGAACTTGAGCTAGTTATGATGCTTTCTAAACCCATTTGCTCATCTGTACACTGCATTAACCAAAGCTACTTGAAAGATTCTGCAAAGATAAAATGTGCATGCAGTTCTGTGGCCAGTTTTGTTCTAGCAGTTATACATTATTACATACCAATATTATCATTAGAGTCTGGACTCTCATTCTCAGCCTTGGTTCTCTCTTTACTGCATCTTCCCATTCCACTTCTCCCATGCAGCCGGGAGAACTTTCCAGCCTCAGCTGTATTTGGGCACAGGTTAGGTTTGCCTGTTTACCTGCGTGTCTTAGCTTTATAGATCAGGATGGGTTTTCAGGCTGTGCTCTTAGGTAACACTTAACTTCCAAGAACCAGATTGAGTTGGTCTACAGCTAAAACTGAATAATGGTGATAATTTTGAAGGTAGAAGGAAGTAGCTTTTTTTTTTTTTTTTATGAGACAGAGTTTCACTCTTGTTGTCCAGGCTGGAGTGCAATGGTGCGATCTCAGCTCACTACAACCTCTGCCTCCCGGGTTCAAGTTATTCTCCTGCCTCAGCCTCTCGAGTAGCTGGGATTACAGGTACCTGCCACCATGCCTGGCTAATTTTTTGTATTTTTAGTAGAGATGGGGTTTCACCATGTTGGCCAGGCTGGTCTCAAACTCTTGGGAAGCAGCTTTTTTCTTGTGATTTAGTCCAAAAAAAAAAAAAAAAGAAAGAAAGAAAGTAGTGATTATTTTCATTTTCTCCCATAGGTTTATATAGGACTTTTTGGCACATACTACTATTGGATTCCAGGGAAACTGAAGGGGACCACAAAACAAATGAACCATAAATGAGTATTGCTGAAAAAGCCTAGAAATAGTCAATCACGCTTAGTTTGATAATTTGTGCTTCTGTGGACACACATCATAACTTTATGTATTGCATACATATAGGAATTTTTCTGTAAGAAAAATAGTTTATGAAAGGGACTTATATATATCATTGTTTATATTTTTACAAAATGATTATAGCTTTCTGCAAAGAGGTTGTTCTGCAACTTGAACAAGTTTTAGAATTGCTGTCCCAAGAAACTTTCACTGTAAGTGATATACGCATCGCAACAGGATCCCATACTGTCTCTTTCTGGCCTGTCCTGGAGGACACTGGAAGACATATCAGCTTAGAGATGAAAAAGTGTCCTTTGGTGGCCTATGTGGTTAGGAAGTTCTTTGCATCCTTCCATTAAAATGGAAGAAAGTGAAGTCTGGTTCTGGGTGCTTAGCTTCACCTCTGCTTTCTGTTACCCTTGGCTATTCTGCATCTCCCATCATGGCAGATTATGTATAATTAGACAAAACCCTGCTTCTGTGTACGTGTGTGAGTGTATGTGTATTTGAGTGAACAAAGGGACTTAACAGTGAAAATACTTGTACTAGGTTGGAGACACTTACAACACCTGCTTTATCTTTTCTTTTTCTAAGCATTCCACTAGTAATTCCCTGGTCTCACAAGCTATATTTTTAAAAATATTATGTTGTTGTTTTTATTTATTTTCATTTGTCATTTATTTTTTGATATAGTCTTGCTCTGTTGCCCAGGCTGGAGTGCAGTGGTGCAATCTCGGCTCACTGCAACCTCTACCTCTTGGATTCAAACAATTCTCCCACCTCGGCATCCTGAGTAGCTGGGACTACAGGCACGTGTCACCATGCCTGGCTAGTTTTTTTGTCTTGTTAGTAGAGACTGGGTTTCACCATATTGGCCAGGCTGGTCTTGAACTCCTGACCTCAGGTGATCCATCCGACTCAGCCTCCCAAAGTGCTGGGATTACAGGCATGAGCCACTGTGCCCGGCCTTGTTTTTATTGATTTTTAATTAAAAATTTCAAAAATTTTTTTTTTTTTTTGAGATGGAGTTTTACTCTTGTTACCCAGGCTGGATTGCAATGGCGCAAACTCGGCTCACCACAATCTGCGCCTCCTGGGTTCAGGCAATTCTCCTGCCTCAGCCTCCTTAGTAGCTGGGATTACAGACGTGCACCACCATGCCCAGCTAATTTTTGTATTTCTCTTATTAGTAGAGACGGTGTTTCACCATGTTGACCAGGATGGTCTCGATCTCTTGACCTTGTGATCCACCTGCCTCGGCCTCCCAAAGTGCTGGTATTATAGGCGTGAGCCACCACGCCCGGCCAAAAAATTTCAAATTTTAAAAGTCTACCTGTTGGGCCATGTGTGATGTCTCATGTGAGCCTGTAATCCCAGCACTTTGGGAGGCAGAGGCAGGCGGATCACCTGAGGTTGGGAGTTTGAGACCAGCCCGACCAACATGGAGAAACCCCATCTCTACTAAAAATACAAAATTAACCGAGCGTGGTGGCGGGCACCTGTAATCCCAGCTACTCAGGAGGCTGAGGCAGGAGAATCACTAGAACCTGGGAGGCGGAGGTTGCAGTGAGCCGAGATCACGCTATTGCTCTCCAGCCTGGGCAACAAGAGCAAAACTCCGTCTCAAAGAAAACCAAAAAACCAAAAAAATCAATCCCAGCACTTTGGGAGGCCGAGGCAGGTGGATCACGAGGTCAAGAGATCGAGACCATCCTGGTCAACATGGTGAAACCCCGTCTCTACTAAAAATACAAAAAATTAGCTGGGCATGGTGGCGCGTGCCTGTAATCCCAGCTACTCAGGAGGCTGAGGCAGGAGAATTGCCTGAACCCAGGAGGCGGAGGTTGCAGTGAGCCGAGATCGCGCCATTGCACTCCAGCCTGGGTAACAAGAGCGAAACTCCGTCTCAAAAAAAAAAAAAAAAAAAAAAAAAAAAAAACTACCTGTTTCAAAATAATACCAGTTTTGTTACCAAGAATATAATTTATAAAAAAACAGTTTATGATTTACTTGCAGTTTTTTTGTTCTTAAAAGGACAGTCAAAATATGAGGTTTTTAATCCACTTGAAAAAATGTTCAGCCAGGTGCAGTGTCCCGTGCCTGTAGTCTCAGCTACTCAGGGGGATTGCTTGAGCCGAGGAGTTAAGGGCTATAGTGAGCTGTGATTGTGCCACTAGACTCCATCCAGGATAACATAGCAAGATGTCCTCTGGACCCCTCTTCCCCCTCCAAAAAAAGTCTCTGGACAGTTTAACTAAACATGAGTAAATTAACTTGTTTCATTATGTTATCTGTTTTTATATACTGGTTTTTAAAGTTTAATTTAATTTGTTTCATAAATTTATAAAGCATTTGCATAGTTCCAAAGTCAAAGCTATGGAAAAAGGTACAGTTAGAGAAACATTTTCTGTTCATGTCCTCTCCACGCTTTTCTCTTTCCCTGAGTAGAAACCCTTTTAATTGTTTTTAGTTAACCCTTCCATGTTTTATTTTTTATTTTATTTATTTATTTTTTTGAGACAGAGTTTCACTCTGTCACCTAGGCTGGAGTGCAGTGGGGCAATCTTGGCTCACTGCAGCCTCGGCTTCCCAGGTTTAAGTCACTCTGCCTTAGCCTCCTGGAGTAGATGGGATTACAGGTACGTGCCACCATGCCTGGCTAATTTTGTATTTTCTGTAAAGACAGGGTTTTCCCATGTTGGCCAAGCTGGTCTCAAACTTCTGACCTCAGGTGATTCATCCACTTTGGCCTTCCAAAGTGCTGGGATTACAGTCATGAGCCACCATGCTCGCCCTTCCATGTTTTAAAAATATAGGTAAATAAATATATTCTGGCTAGGCGCGGTGGCTCACGCCTGTAATCCCAGCACTTTGGGAGACTGAGGCAGGTGCATCACCTGAGGTCAGGAGTTCGAGACCAGCCTGATCAATATGGTGAAACCCCGTCTTTGAAAAAATAAATAAATAAATAAATATATTCTATATCTCACTGATGTAATGGCTCAAACCTATAATCCCAACACTTTGGGAGTCTGAAGCGGGGAGATCACTTGAGCTCAGGAGTTTGGGACTAGCCTCAGCAACATGGTGAAACCCCATCTCTACTAAAAATACAAAAATTAACCAGGCATGGTAGTGCATGCCTGTATCTCAACTATTCGAGAGACTGAGGTAGGAGGATCACTTGAGCTGGGAGGTTGAGGCTGCAGTGAGCCAAGATGGTGCCACCACGCTCCAGTGGCGACAGAGTAAGACCCTGTCTCAAAAACAAAAAAAAAGTGTGCCTTTTATTTTTAAAAGGTGGTGGCAGCCAGCAGTGGCTCATATCTGTAATCCCAGCCCTTTGGGAGGCCGAGGTGGGTGGATCACAAGGTCAGGAGTCCCAGACCAGGTTGGCCAATATGGTGAAATGCCGTCTCCACTAAAAAAAAAATACAAAAATTAGCTGGGTGTGGTGGTGCACACCTGTAGTCCCAGCTGCTCTGGAGGCTGAGGTGGAAGAATTGCTTGAACCCGGGAGGTGAAGTTGCAGTGAGCCGAGACCGCGCCACTGCACTTTAGCCTGGGCAACAGAGTGAGACTCCATCTCAAAAAAAAAAAAAAAAAAAAAGAGGTGGTGGCATATAAACATGATATAGTACATAATATTTAATTTTTTAAGGTAAAAAAGATCATGTAAAAACTAAGGAAATCTGGATATAGACTTGAGTTAACAATAATGTATCAGTGTTGGTTTATTAATTGTACCAATGTATTTTATGAATATGAGATGTTAATAATAGGGAAATGAGGGTGCAGTGGCATGTGCTTATAGTCCTAGTTCCCTCGGCCTTTGGGAGGCTGAGGCAGGAGGACCATTGAGCCCAGGAGTTAGGGGTGTTCTTCTTGGAGTCAAACTCCTGGTTTCAAGTGATCCTCTCGTCTCAGCCTCTTGCCTCTCAAGTAGCTGAAATTAGGGTGCACGACACTGTGCCCAGCTGGACATTTTTTTCAAGTGGGCTTAAAACTTGGTATTTTGACTATCCTTTTATCTTAAGAACAAAAAGTGCAAAAAAAATCTCTTTTTTAAACGTATATTATTGGTAATAATACTGGTATTATTTTGAAAAAGGTAGATTAAACATATAAATATTAGATAATATACTAATTTATATATAAAATATATTTGTATGATCACCCCCTTTTTAAAATAAAAGGTTTTTTTTTTTTTTTTAAGTAGACACAGGGTCTTGCTATGTTGCCCAGGCTGGTCTCAAACTCCTGACCTCAAACAATCCCAAAGTGCTGGGATTACAGGAATGAGCCATCACACCCAGGCCATACCTTTTTCTTTTTAATTTTATTAATTTTGTTTATTTTTTGCTTTTTAGAAGCCCAGCTCTCAGATATAACACTTTTTTTTTTTCATTTTAACAAAATATCTTGGATCTCACTCCATACCTCTATGTAGAGAAAACACCCATTCCCTTTTTTTTTTTTCTTTTTTCTCCATCCGAGTCTGCTTACCAGGGAACCCATTCCTTTTTAAAGTCTATTTTTACAGCTGGTCAAACAGTAAATCTTTATGTAATATTGCTAGGTATTTCCCAGATCTCCTCCATAGGCATCATTCCAATTTACATTTTCACAGCAATGTATCAGAGTACCTGTTTCACCTTCATTGACTGGTTAAACTTTTTGCCAACTGAAATTCTTTCCAGTAGTTCAAAAAGTGAGAAATGATATCTCAATGTAGTTTATTTAAAAATAAACTTTTTGTATTAGCATAGTTTTATATTTATAGAAAAATCGTGAAGATAGTACAGAGAGTTCCCATATAATGGGAAAAAATCCCTTTTCCCTGGGGTTTTTTGTGGGGGAGGTAGTGGGGCAGAGTTTCACTGTGTTGCCCATGCTGGTCTGGAACTGAGCTCAATGATCCTCCCGCCTCAGCCTATTGAGTAACTAGGACTACAGACACGTGCCACTGCAGCACCCCCATTTCCCTATTATTAATATCTCACATTAATATAGTACATTTATACAATTAATAAACCAATATTGATACATTATTGTTAGCTAAAGTCTACACTTTATCGGCTGGGCACAGTGGGTCATGCCTATAATTCTAGCACTTTGGGAGACTGAAGTGGGCAGATCACCTGAAGTCAGGAGTTCGAGACCACCTTGGCCAACATGGAGAAACCCCATCTCTGCTAAAAAAAAAAAGTACAAAAATTAGCCAGGGATGGTGGTGCACACCTGTAGTTCCAGCTCCTCGGGAGGCTGAGACGGGAGAATCGCTTGAACTTAGGGGGCGGAGATTGCAGTAAGCCAAGATCATGCCACTGCACTCCAGCCTATGTGACAGAGCGAGATTCCATCTCAAAAAAAAAAAAAAGTCTATACTTTATTCAGATTTCCTTAGTTTTTCTTAATGTCCTTTTACTGTTCCAAGATCCCATTTAGGATACCATATTGCATTTAGTTATTATGTCTCCTTAAGCTGCTCTTGACTGTGACAGTTTTTCAGTTTTAACACTTTTGAGGAGTACTAGTTAGGTAATTTGCAGAATGTCTTTTACTGGAGATTTGTTTAATATGTTTCTTATGAATAGACCAGTTACTGGTTTGGGGGAGGAAGGTCACAGAGGCAAAGTGCCATCCTTATCACATTTTATCAAGGGTGTTTGCCGGTTTCTGGGACCCAGGGTGCAGGGGAGGTTTAGCTCGCTCCCCAGTGGGCTCTAGGTTTTTGGTGTCTCTCACCCAAGAATGGGAGAGAGGACCACGCGGGGTGCCGTGCACTTGCAAGTAAATATCGGACCCCAAAGAGTTTTTGCAGAAAGTGATTTATTTATTTAGGCAGAGCAATAGAAAAAGAGAAAAGGATGAGAAAGAGAAAGCTTCCACAAAGATTGTGGAAGGGGACCCAAATATGGAATCCGCCGGCCCGGACGTGGGGGACAGGGACTTTTAACCTGGGAGGAATTCCCTCCCTTTCCAAGCCCTTTGACTTATGAAAGGAGTTCCTTTAAACGTCCGCTGGAGTGATTGATCTTTGATTCTTCCCGCAGGATCGAAAATTTAAACAAAGATCTCTAATCCTCCGGATGGGTTGAGGGGGCGGGGCATGTCGCTGGGAAGATTCTTGCTCTTGAAACTAAGCCCCCTTGTGTACCTGGCAAGACAACATATTCCCTCAAAGGGTACATGTCACCTTTCTTTACAGTCGCATATACAGTTGACCCTCAGGATTGGCTCCAGGGTACCCCGCAGACACCAAAGTCCACAGATGCTCAAATCCCTTACATAAAATGATGTAGTATAGTTGGACCTCCATATCTGTGGGTTTCAATCCATGGTTGGTTGAATTCTCAGATGTGAAACACTTGAATACAAAGGGCCAACTGTATTTTGTAGCTATTCCTGTACTCTTTATTCTGTACCATTAAAAATCTTTGTCTATCTTTGTACCATGTTGTTGTACATAATGTAGCTTTAAAATTAGTCTTGATACCCTTTAGGGCAAGTTCTACCACTTTGTTCTTCTCCAAGGGTGTTTTAGAGAGTCTTGACCCTTTGCATTCTCATATAAATTTTGAAATCAGCTTGTCAGATTCCACAAAATGCTTTTTGGAATTTTGATTGAGATAATGTCGAATCTATAGATAAATTTGGGGCCAGGAATGGTGGCTTATGCCTGTCATTCCAGCACTTCAGAAGGCTGAGGAAGGAGAATTGCTTGAGGTGAGGAGTTCAAGACCATCCTGGACAACACTCTGTGAAAACTCTCGCTGAGCCTGGTGGCTCACACCTGTAATCCCAGCGCTTTGGGGGGCTGAGGCAGGCAGATCACAAGGTCAAGAGATTGAGACCATTCTGGCTAACATAGTGAAACCCCGCCTCTATTAAAAATAAAAAAATTAGCTGGGCATGGTGGTGCCTGCCTGTAGTCCTAGCGACTTTGGAGGCTGAGGCAGGAGAATTGCTTTAACCTGGGAGGTGGAGGTTGCAGTGAGCTGAGATCATTCTACTGCACTCCAGCCTGGTAACAGAGCAAGACTCTGTCTCAAAAAAAAATATATAATAAAGAAAAACTGTCTATAAAAGCTTTTACAGGCCAGGCGCGGTGGCTCACGCCTGTAATCCCAGCACTTCGGGAGGCCGAGGCGGGTGGATCATGAGGTCAAGAGATCAAGACCATCCTGGTCAACATGGTGAAACCCCGTCTCCACTAAAAATACAAAAAATTAGCTGGGCATGGTGGTGCGTGCCTGTAATCCCAGCTACTCAGGAGGCTGAGGCAGGAGAATTGCCTGAACCCAGGAGGTGGAGGTTGTGGTGAGCCGAGATCGGGCCATTGCACTCCAGTCTGGGTAACAAGAGCAAAACTCCGTAAAAAAGAAAAAAAAAAAAGCTTTTACAGAGAGTTGTGCATCTCCATCTCTATAATAACTTTTTTAAAAATTAGCTATACTGGTGGCGTGCACTTGTAGTTTTAGTTATGCAAGAGAATCACTTAAGTTCAGGAGTTCGAGATTACAGTGAACTATAAACTTGTCACTGCACTTTAGCCTGCAAAACAGAACAAGACCTTGTCTCTAAAAAAACAAAAAGAAAGAAAGAAAAAATAGGGGAGAGTTGACATGTTAACAATATTGAGTTCCCCAATCCACTTATTTAGATCTCCTCTAATACTTCCCAGCTTCTCTCATTAGCATTTTTGCTGCAGAGGTTTTGTATATCGTTTGTTAACTTATTCACAGGTAATTGATCTATTTTAAAACTATTTATTTATTATTATTATAATTATTATTGAGACGGAGTCTTACTCTGTCATCCAGGCTGGAGTGCAGTGGTGCAATCTAGGCTCACTGCATCTCTGCCTCCTGGATTCAAGCAATTCTCCTGTCTCAGCCTCATGAGTAGCTGGGATTACAGGTGGCCACCACCACGCCTGGCTAAGTTTTGTATTTTTCGTAGAGATGGGGTTTCACCATGTTGTCCAGGCTGCTCTTAAACTCCTGGCCTCAGGTGATCCGCTCGCCTCAGCCTCCCAAAGTGATGGGATTACAGGTATGAGCCACTGCACCCGGTCAAAACTTTTTATTATGAAAATCTTAAACTAGAACCAAAGGAGACTAGGCCGGGAGCAATGGCTCATGCCTGTAATACTAGCATTTTGGGAGACTGAGGTGGGTGGATCACTTGAGCCCCGGAGTTCCAGCCTGGGCCATGTAGCCAAGATTTGTCTCTACAAAAAATACAAAATAAATTAGCTGGGCATGGTGATATGCACCTGTTGTTTCAGCTCTTTAAGGGGCTGAAGTGGGAGAATCACTTGAGCCTAGGAGGTCGAGGCTGCAGTGAGCCAAGATCAGGTCACTGCGCTCCAGCCTGGGTGACAAAGTGGGACATTGTCTTAAAAAAATAAATGACTGGGAGCAGTGGCTCACACTTATAATCCCAGCACTTTGGGAGGCTGGGGCCGGCAGAGGTCAGGAGTTCAAGACCATCCTGGCCAACATGGTGAAACCTCCATCTCTACTAAAAGTACAAAATTAGCTCGGCATGGTGGCTCATGCCTGCAGTCCCAGCTACTGGGGAAGCTGAGGCAGGAGAATTGCTTGAACCCAGGAGGCGGAGGTTGCAGTGAGCCAAGATGGCATCACTGCACTTTAGCCTGGGCAACAAAGACTCCATCCCAAAAATAAATAAATAAAATAAATGCGTAAGCAAATAATTTTCTTACATTGCCTGGGCACAGTGGCTCACGCCTGTAATTCCAGTACTTTGGGAGGCTGGAGGATTGCTGGAGTCCAGGAGTTCAAGATCAGCCTGGGGAACATAGAGAGCCCATATCTACAAAAAATTTAAAAATTAGCCAGCCATGGTGGTGTGTGCTTCTGGTCCTAGCTATGGGAAAGGGTGACATGGGAAGATTGCTTGAGGCCAGGAAGTCGAGGTTTCAGGGAGCTGTGTTCACACACTCCAGCCTGGGTGATAGAGGGAGACCTCGTCTCAAAAAAAGAAAAAAAGCAATAATTCCCTAATATCAAACATCTATTCAGTATTAAAAGTTCCACTTGTCTTGTGTCACACTTTTTTTGTTCAGTTTGCCTGTTTGGATCAGGATTCAAATAAGGTTCATACATTGTGACTGACTATCTGTTAAATCTCTTTTAGCTCATAACTTCCTCTTTCATTACTTTTTTTATTCCTTTTCAATTTACTCATTGAAGGAACAGCTTATTTTTTTCCTGTAGAGTTTCCCAAAGAGAGGATTTTTCAGAGTACATTCTAGTAGTGTCATTTAGCATGTTCTGCTTTCATCTTTTTGCTTGTTTTTTTTTTTTTTTTTTTTTTTTTTGAGACGGAGTTTCGCTCTTGTTACCCAGGCTGGAGTGCAATGACGCAATCTTGGCTCACCGCAACCTCCGCCTCCTGGGTTCAGGCAATTCTCCTGCCTCAGCCTCCGAGTAGCTGGGACTACAGGCATGCGCCACCATGCCCAGCTAATTTTTGTATTTTTAGTAGAGACAGAGTTTCACCTTGTTGACCAGGATGGTCTCGATCTCTTGACCTCGTGATCCACCCGCCTCGGCCTCCCAAAGTGCTGGGATTATAGGCGTGAGCCACTGCGCCTGGCCTGCTTGTTTGTTTTTTTAGAGATGAAGTTTCGCTCTTGTTGCAATTGCCTGATCTTGGCTCACTGCAACCTCCGCCTCCTAGGTTCAAGTGATTCTCCTGCCTTAGCCTCCAGAGTAGCTGGGATTAAAGGCTCGTGCCACCATGCCTGGTTCATTTTTGTATTTTTAGTAGAGAGGGGATTTTACCATGTTGGCCAGGCTGGTCTCAAACTCCTGACCTCGTGACCCGCCCGCCTCAGCCTCCCAAAGTGCTGGGATTACAGGTGTGAGCCACCAAGCCCGGCCAAATCATTTTGTATTAATACTAAAACCTGTAAGGATGGTACAGAAAAAGTGAATAAATTGATTGAAGTTATTATTGAAACAAAATATTTAACAAAGGGAATTCAGCAATATATAAATGATAATACATCTCACTATTGTTAACTATATGCATCTGTGGCTTCCTCCCATTGTTTTTCAGTTAGGCCCATTTTTTTATCTGTGTACTTGTTTTTATACGTAATTATTTATCTGTTCACTTCTTTTGATTCACTCCTAGAATTTTTTCAGCCCCACTTAAACATTGTTTAGATATGGATGGTTTTGGTAAAGTGCTTTTCTGTTTTTCTTTTTGAAATTAAGGAGAAACATGGCGGCTATCCTTCTCTCACATTGAAAAGGAAATTTTGAGCAATCATGGAAAATCTAAAACGTGCTGTGAAAAGAAAGAAGTGAAATGTTGCAGGTAACAGCCTTATTTTGTTAAATGACAGATTATCTATACTATGCTTAATTCTTTGTTGACTCCATACCTCAAACCTGAATTGCTGAGCTGGGTTGGGTCTGAGGATCAGGCAGGATTGGGTTGACCTGGGGAGAGTGAGTATGAAACCAGAGAGGCTAGATCCAAAGGGCCAAGGAAAGAGTGTTGTTGGAAGGCAAGGCCAGGGAGTAGTAGTTCTGAACCTTGGATCAGATGAATTGTTTTTGTATAGATGTATCAGTAGGACCGAGTGAGAGGGTATGAACACTAGCCATACAATTCAATGGATCATAGTATTTTGCTTGTTTAAAGGTAATGAATATTAATGTCATATAATTGGAGGAGGCCAAAGGATCACTTTTTTTTTTTTTTTTTGAGACGGAGTTTCGCTCTTGTTACCCAGGCTGGAGTGCAATGACGCGATCTCGGCTCACCGCAACCTCCGCCTCCTGGGTTCAAGCAATTCTCCTGCCTCAGCCTCCCGAGTAGCTGGGACTACAGGCATGCACCACCATGCTCGGCTAGTTTTTTTATATGTTTAGTAGAGATGAGGTTTCACCATGTTGACCAGGCTGGTCTCGATCTCTTGACCTCATGATCCACCCGCCTCGTCCTCCCAAAGTGCTGGGATTATAGGCATAAGCCACTGCACCCGGCCGAAGGATCACTTATTGGATACTGGGCTTGCTTTGGGATAGTTGGGTTGTGTTGATGGCTAGGGATTGACTGGCCAAACTGAAAACAACACTAACTGAGTAATCGATTCTGTTTTTTGAGACAGAGTCTTATTCTATCGCCAGGCTGGAGTTCAGTGGGGCGATCTCGACTTACTGCTACCTCTGCCTCCCGGGTTTAAGTGATTCTCCTGCCTCAGCCTCCTGAGTAGTTGGGACTACAGGTGCATGCCACCAAGCCCAGCTATATTTTTGTATTTTAGTAGAGATAGGGTTGCACCATGTTGGCCAAGATGATCTCCATCTCTTAACTTCATGATCCGCCCCCCTCAGCCTCCTAAAGTGCTGGGATTACAGACTTTCACTCTGTCACCCAGACAGGAGTGCATTGACCCAATCACAGTTCACCACAGTCTTGATCTCCCGGGCTGAAGCAATCATCCTACTTCAGCCCCCAAGTAGATGAGACTACAGGTGTATGCCACCATGCTCAGCTAATTAAAAAAATTTTTTTTGCAGAGGGGCCGGTGGCTCACACCTGTAATCCTGGCCTAGCAACATGGTGAGGCTCCTGCCTCCACAAAAAATTTAAAAATTAGCCAGGCAGGCCTGGTGCGGTGGCTCACGCCTGTAATCCCAGCACTTTGGGAGGCCGAGGTGGGCGGATCACGAGGTCAGAAGTTGAAGAAGACCAGCCTGGCCAGCATGGTGAAACCCCATCTCTACTAAAGATACAAAAAATTAGCTGGATGTGATGTTGCGTGCCTGTAATCCCAGTTACTCAGCAGGCTGAGGCAGGAGAATTGCTTGAACCCGGGAGGCGGGGGTTGTAGTAAGCTGAGATCGCACCATTGCACTCCAGCTTGGGTGACGAGGCAAGACTCCTTCTCAGAAAAAAAAAAATTAGCCAGGCATAGTGACTGGTGCCTGTGGTCCCAGCTTATTGGAAGGCTGAAGTGGGAGAATCGCTTGAGCCCAGGAAATCAAGGCTGCAGTGAGCCATGATTGTGCCACTGCACTCCAACCTGGGTGACATAGTGACACCTTATCTCAAAAAAGATTTATCTTTTATTGGTAGAGATGGTGGTCTCCCTTTGTTGCCCAGGCAGGCTGGTCTCTTAAATCCTGGGTTCAAGAAATCTTCCCACCTTGACCTCCCAAAGTGTTGGGATTACAGGCATGAGACAGTGTACCCTACCATTTTTTTTCATAATAGCATATACACCATAAAAAGCTAAAATTGAAAAGGAATTGTTAATTTGAATTTCTAAAGTTGGCCAGTATTGTCCAGGCATGGTGGCTTATGCCTGTAATCTCAGCACTTTGGTAGGCTGAGGAAGGTAGATCACCTGAGGTCAGGAGTTCTAGACCAGCCTGGCCAACATGGCGAAATCCCATCTCTACTAAAAATACAATTAGCCAGGCACAGTGGGGCGTGCCTGTAATCACAGCTCCTTGGGAGGCTAAGGCAAGAGAATCACTGGAACCTGGAAGATGGAGTTTGCAGTGAACTGAGATCATGCCACTGCACTCCAACCTGGGTGACAGAGTGAGACTTGGTCTCAATAAAAAAAAAAAAAATATTGTTGATAAGGTTAATAGTTTCATACATAAATTTTGTCAACTACTAAATAACTAGATGAAATGGCAGATTATCGGTGGTACTCCTAATAATATAATTATGTGATACAATTAGTGGATTTTTAAAAAGTAAAAGAAAAAAGAATGTAAATATTTTCGGTTCAATAAAATGAAATAGTATTATTAAAAAAATTTTTTTTTTTTTAAGACCAGAAGCCGTCTCATATCTCCTGGTTTTGCTCAGATTACTCTCTCTGCATTGCTCTCTCCTTGCAGCTTTGCCCATTGAAATTCTATTTTTTTTTTTTTATTGGAGAGGAGGGGAGATTAATCAGAGGCATTGTTTTAAACCATAGTAAGGGACTTAACTATGTGATAGTAATATATTTAATTATCTGAGAGTAACGTATTTTATTATCAGATAAAAAAATCTCTGTTTTCTCATGAATTTCTAATCATTCTTTTATGGCCTCCAAAAATAATGTTTTATTTATTTATTTATTTATTTATTTTTTGAAAGAAAGAAAGAAAAAAAATGAAGAAGAGGAAGAAAAAGGAAGAGAAAGAGAGAGAGAGAATGGGAGTATTGCTTTCTTGCCCAGGCTAGAATGCAATTTAGTAATGGGTATTGAAAACCTCTTTTATACCAATAATTATACTTGATGTAGACAGGAAGGAGTAAGGGAAGAAAATAACAAACAAGCAGCCAACCAATATTTCATTTAAACCTATGAAATTCTATGTGATTACTGAGGAGTGATTTACTTCCAATTATGTAGTCACTTTTGGAATAGGTGTGAGGTGGTAATGTATGTTTTGTGTATTTGAAGTGGAGAGTTCTATAAATGTTTATTAAGTTTACTTGTTCCGGGTCTGAGTTCAAGTCCTGAATGTCCTTGTTAATTTTCTGTCTCATTGATCTATAAAATCATTAGCTCTTCTTGTTACATTGATCCTTTTGCCATTATATAATGTCCTTCTTTGCCTCTTTTGCTCTTTGTTGCTTTAAAGTCTACTTTATCAGAGGCGAGAATTGCATCTCCTGCTTTTTGTTTATTTGTTTATTTTTACTCTCTGATTGGTTGATAAATCTTCCTCCTTCTCTTTGTTTTGAGTCTTTATGTATTGTTGCATGTGAGATGGGTCTGGATGCAGCATACCCATGGGTTTTGGCTTTTTATCCAATTAGAATATATATAAGTTTAATACTGGCATTTGATGCTAGCTGGCTGTTTTGCCCATCAGTTAGTGTAAATTTTTCATTGTGTTAATGCTCTTTGCTTTTTGATATATTTTTGGAAAGGCTGATATTGGTTGTTCCTTTATATGTATAGTGCTTCTTTCAGAAGCTCTTGTAAAGCAGGCCTGGTGGTGGTGAAGTCTCTAAGTACTTGTTTGTTCGCAAAAGATTTAATTTTTCCTTCGCTTATAAAGCTTAGTTTGGCTGGATATGAAATTCTGGGTTGAAAGTTCTTTTCTTTAAGGATGTTAAATATTGGTCCCCACTCTTTTCTGGCTTGTAGGGTTTCTGCTGAGAGATCTGCTGTAAGTCTGATAGGTTTCCCTTTATGGGTAACCTGACCTTTCCCTCTGGCTGCCGTTAGTATTTTCTCCTTCATTTCAACCCTAATAAATCTGGCAATTATGTGCCTTGGGGTTGGTCTTCTTGAAGAATATCTTTGTGGTGGTCTCTGTATTACCTGGAGTTGAATATTACCCTGCCTTGCCAGGTTGGGAAAGTTTTCCTGAATGATATCCTGAAGAGTATTTTCCAACTTGGATTCATTCTCTTCGTCACATTCAGGTACACCTATCAAACGTAAATTAGGTCTTTTCACATAGTCCCATATTTCCTGGAGACTTTGCTCATTCCTTTTCATCCTTTTTTCTCCAATCTTGTCTTCTCATTTCATTTCACTGAGCTGGTTCTCGACTTCTGATATCCTTTCTTCTACTTGATCAATTCGACTGTTTAAACTTGTGCATGCTTCGCGAAGTTCTCATGTTGTGTTTTTCAGCTCCATCAATTCACTTATATTCTTCTCTAAATTGTTCATTCTCGTTAACATTTCGTCAAACCTTTTTTCAAGGTTCTTAGTTTCTTTGCATTGGGTTAGAACAAGTTCTTTTAATTCACAGAAGTTTCTTATCACCTACGTTTTGAAACCTGCTTCTGTTATTGGAACACACTTGTAATCTATTAAGCCTTGTTCCGTTACTGATGAGGAATTGCGATCCCCTGTAGAGGGAGAGGCATTCTGATTTTGAGTATTCTCTGCCTTTTTACTCTGGTTTCTTCCCTTCATTATATATGTATCCTTCTGTCGTCTTTGTAATACCGACTTTCTAACTAGGTCTCTGAGCAGACGTCCAACTTGTTGATTCCCAGCGCCGAAATCTGAGCAATTCACTGCACCGGCCAAAACAGTGGTGTTAAGATTGATGGTGCTTTTCTGCCCGGGAATCTCCGGACTCTGCACCAAGAACTGGCATGCTAAGGCGCCAGCAAAACTGCCGCGCCAGCCACAAGAGTCGCCCTGGCGACCCGTGGGGCTCCTCTGCTGGGAATCTCCTGGTCCGTGAGCAACAAATATTCATCTGAAAGTGTGGCATCCTCTCGTTCTCTGCGCTTTCACTGGGAACTACGAGCCCGAGATGCTAGTGATCAGCCATCTTGGATCTCTCTCTCTAGTATTATAAAAATTAAAACTATTTTTGTAGGTACTGAATAACTGGATGAATAGTATAAATATCTACTTAGGAGGCTGAGGTGGGAGGACTGCTTGAGGGGAATGTGGGGAGGACAGAGGTTGCAGTGAGCTGAGATTGAATCTCTACACCCCAGGCTGGGTGACAGAGCAAGACCCTGTATAAAATAAATAAATAAATAAATAAATAGCTGGGCACGGTGGGTGTTGGGTACCAGCCCCAACCCTGTACGTGAGTGCCCTTAGTCCTGGCGGTGACGAGGGATTGAGAAAAGGAAATAAAGACAGAAATAAAGAGTAGAACTTACAGCATGGGTCCAGGGGACCACCGCAAGCATGGGAAGTGCGTTGGCCCCGAGCTCTGGGCTCCATACACTTTTATTATGTGCACAATCTCACTGATCTTATGGATGTGGAAGGGAAGGGTGAAGGGGTAGGTAAGATAGCCGGTGGGAGAGCACTTGAGATCCTTCTAAGACATGCTAAACTAGTACTCTGAGTTTATCACTGATTGTTATCAGGGTGTGTCTGCATCAGAAGTATAGCAGATGAGGAGCCACCTGGTCTGACCACACCCAATGTATCAAGGGGCTTTTATCTCCTGAGCACTGAGGACATAGAGCAATTAAAATCACTCCATATTCCGAGAAACTAGGCAGAGCCTGAGGCATTCCATGATCTCTGCCCTGCAAGGCTTTTCTCCTCCTTGCCAGCTCCCCCATCTGCAAAGACCCTCTCAGATCTTGTGAGCAGAGGTCACCTCCCTTCTCAGAGATCTTTGCATAAGCCCTCTTTACGAGGCCCTCCTGCAGTCTCCATGTTGAGAAGGCATTCGTGGGACGAGGGCAGTATTACCTGCTCTGCAACCACCCCGAGGTGTTCTCTGGTGTTACTGCACTCTCCATGGTTTTTACCTTAGGCCTCCTGTTGCCGTCTGATTTCTCATTAACTGCACCAATAATATAGTTTAGTTCAGTGTATGTACTCTGATCCAAGCAAGCTTAGAATTATTTAGATAGAATTAACATAGGTCTCCCCTTGGCCATCTTGACCTACAGTGGGTCACGCCTGTAATCCTAGCACTCTGGGAGGTTGAGGCGGGCAGATCAGGAGCTCGAGACCATCCTGGCTAACACGGTGAAACCCTATCTCTACTAAAAATACAAAAAAATTTTTAGTGGCACATGCCTGTAGTCCCACCTACTCAGGAGCCTGAGGCAGGAGAATCACTTGAACCCAAGAGGCGGAGGTTGCAGTGAGCTGAGATCGTCCCACTGCACTCCAGACTGTATGACAGAGTGAGACTCTATCTCAAAAAAAAAAAGGTATAAATATTTACCTTTTTATATGAACCTTAAATATTTCAGCTTCATACAGTTGAAGAAATTGAGAGAATAAAATATTTAAGCTAAAAATGGGAAAGAGGACAAAAAATTGTTTTTTGTTAAAATTTCTGCTTTGAATGAAGAGATCCCCCCAGCAAACAGGCTTTGTGTGAGCAACATGGTTGTTTATTCACCTGGGTACAGGTGGGCTGAGGCCAAAAAGGGCATTAGCGAAGGGCTGTGGGATAGGAGTTGGTGGTAGGTTGGGGCAAATCTTTTGGGGAGGGGGCAGGGGTGTTACAGAGTAAGATCAGTTACAGTGGTGGGGGTAGGGGCAAGGAGTATACAATAGCATAAGTTTAGTTACAGTGGTGGTGGGGTTAGGCGTTAAGAGTAGTTAAGATGGTAGGGTGGGGCAGAGGGATATTTGCAGAGCAACAACAGTTAAGATGGCAGGGTCAGGGAAGGAGTATTCACATTACCATCATCACAGTTAAGATGGCAGGGTGGGGTGAAAAGCTTAATGTCTAGGGGAAGCTCAGCAGGGCCATCAGGGATAATGGCAAACTGGGGTGGGGGTTTGGGGCTGTTGGGGGGATGTGATTAGCCGAAGCAGACAGAACTTCAGACTTTCTGGGTCGGGGCTTACATATGGAGGCCTGACATTTTTGAAACTTCAAACCACATGTTTGAAAACATAATCAGATTTTAGTGTGATTGTAATTGTTTCTATTTTATTTTATTTTGTTTTTCTGAGACAGAGTTTTGCTCTCGTTGCCCAGGCTGGAGTGCAATGGCATGATCTTGGCTCACTGCAACCTCTACCTCCTGACCTCAAGCAATTCTCCTGCCTCAGCCTCCTGAGTAGCTGGGATTACAGGCATGCGTCACCACACCTGGCTAATTTTGTATTTTTAGTAGAGACGGAGTTTCACCATGTTGACCAAGCTGGTCTTGAACTCCTGACTTTAGGTGATCTGCCTGCCTTGGCCTCCAAAGTGCTGGGATCACAGGCGTGAGTCACCCCGCCCAGCTTATGTTTATGTTATTATGTATCTTTATTGTTTATGTTTTTCCTATGAGATGCATAAAATCTTTTGTTAAATGTAAATAACTAAAAATAAGTGTTCTCTTTTTTCATTCAACAGGAAAGATTGTTTAAAACTGATGAAATACCTTTTAGAACGGCTGAAAGAAAAGTTTAAGAGTGAAAAACATATGGATAAATTCTGTTCTTATCATGTGAAAACTGCTTTCTTTCACGTATGTACCGAGAACCCTCAAGACAGTCAGTGGGACCCCAAAGACCTGGAGCTCTGCTTTGATAACTGCCTGACGTACTTTCTTCAGTGCCTCAGGACAGAAAAACTTGACAATTATTTTATTCCTGCATTCAATCTGTTCTCTAGCAACTTAATTGACAAAAAAAGTAAAGAATTTCTGTCAAAGCAAATTGAATATGAAAGAAACAATGAGTTTCCAGTTTTTGATGAATTTTGAGATTCTGTGTTTAGAAAGAATTTGAGTGACTCTCAATCCTGGAGAATACCAAAAAAATTTTAAAAGAGGCCGGGCGAGGTGGCTCAGGCCTGTAATCCCAGCACTTTGGGAGGCTGAGGCAGGCAGATCACTTGAGGTCAGGAATTTGAGACCAGCCTGACCAACATGGTGAAACTGTCTCTACTAAAAATATAAAAATTAGCCAGGTGTGGTGATGCATACCTGTAATCCCAGCTACTTGGGAGGCTGAGACATGAGAATTGCTTGAACTCAGGAGGTAAAGGTTGCAGTAAGGCGAGATGGCACCACTGCACTCCATCCTGGGTGACAGAACGGGACTCTGTCTCAAAAAAATTAAAAAAAAGAAAATTAGGAAATTATTAAAATTTTTAAAAAGCAAAATAACAAAAAATTATAGTGACTGTAATAATTGGAATGTTTGAAATTTGTCACAGCAATAATTGACTTAAATGAATGTAAATAATTATTCAATTTTCAGTTTGTTGTAATAAACTCCAATCAGTATAAAGGATTGACTATCCTAGGAAAAAGATTAGTCAAGGAATAAGAAGCAAAAGTAATATTTGAAATTTAAAAACATTACCATGCTCGCTTTATCATACATGCAAATAAATAACATTTTCGGATTGGAATGAAAAAAGGATAATGTACATATCACCTTAAATTCATCAGGTACTTACTGAAAAACACCTAACCTCTCACCTAACACAGGTATGTGGAAGGTTGTGAAAGACGATATTAGAAATGATCATTGTCTCCATAAAACCAGTAGGTGTTGTTCAACGTACAAGTATATTTTGATGGAAGCAATGCCCTGTGTTATACGTTTGAATAAGAAGGAAGGAAATGAGAAAAGTTCTACATTGTCTCTGTATGTCTCAGGAAATATACAATCTTACAAGAAAATGTAAGGTACTTTATTTTAATATATGTGACTAAATGTAAAACCTTATATTTTCTGTTACTTATTTTTACTTTGAGTAACTTATTTTTAGGTAGTATTCAGCCTACAGGCAACTGCTATTTGTTAAATTTTTACTGTTCATATATTTTGCACATTTTCTTATCTTCTCATTGTTTTGTAGAAGTTTTGTTTTGTTTTGAGACAGAGTCTTGCTCTGTTACCCTGGCTGGAGTGCATCTCTGCTCACTGCAACTTCCATTTCCCGGGTTCAAATGATTCTCCTACCTCAGCCTCCCAAGTAGCTGGGATTACAGGCGACCGCCAGCACACCCAGCTAATTTTTTTGTATTTGTAGTAGAGACAGGGTTTCACCTTGTCAGCCAGGATGGTCTGGAACTCCTGACCTCCTGATCTGCCCGCCTTGGCCTCCCAAAGTGCTGGTATTACAGGCGTGAGCCACCGTGCCTGGCCTAGAAGTTTTTAATGTATTTGGGGTACTTATCCTTCATTTGTTGTCTGTGTAACAAATAACTTCTATCGTGTGGATTGTCTTCAGCGTTTTTGGTGTCTTTCACTAAACAAGGTTTTCTGTGTTTTTATTTTAAAGATTTTAAAATTTTAATGGAGTTTTTTTTCTCATTCAAACCGTTGAGAATAAACTGGAGTTGAATTTTTTATGGTTTTTGCTTTATACATCTTGTTTAACAACCTATTATGTTTGAACATACTAAGAGAAACATTAGACATCTGAAGAGTTTTGCGGACAATTAATGATAAATAGGACACTATCCAAATAAAATAATCTAAGCAACTTGTAACTCCATAAAGAAAGGATGTGTGGAAGAAAAGTCTGATGAGAATATTGCTCAGCTGTAAGTATTGACAAAATCACTAATAGTAACTATTGACTATTGAAGTTATGGACTGTTATCTGACTTGAAATTTTTTTTTCCCACCTGCAACTGTCTTCATCGAGTTATAGAAAAGAAATTCTAAAAAATTTTTTTTAATGCAAAAGAAAAGAAATTATGATTACCCACTCTGTGGTTAGGATAGGACAACAGGCTGAGTGCCTGGATGGTGATAGTGGTAGAGGGGATTGGGATTACATTAGTTTCCTGTGTAACAATTAACCACTACCTCAGTGGCTTAAAACAACACATATTATCTCACATTTTCAATGGGCCAAAGTTCTGGACATGGCTCTGCTCAGTCTCTCAAGGCTATAATTAAGATATCAAGGCCAGGTGTGGTGGCTCATGCCTGTAATCCCAGCACTTTGGGAGGCTGAGGAAGGCGGATCACCTGAGGTCAGGAGTTTGAGACCTGCCTGACCAACATGGAGAAAACTTGTCTCTTGTTTCTACTAAAAATACAAAATTACCTGGGTGTGGTGGTACATGCCTGTACCAGCTAGTCAGGTGGCTGAGGCAGGAGAATCGCTTGAACCTGGGAGGCCGAGGTTGTGCCATTGCACTCCAGCCTAGGCAACAAGAGGGAAACTGTCTCAAAAAAGAAAAGAGAAAAACACGTCAGCCAGCACTGTAGCCTCATCTGAGGCTTGACTGGAGAGGGACCCATTTTTGTTGGCAGCAGAATTTAGTTCCTTACATTTGTAGGACCGAGGGCTTCAGTTTCTTGCTGTCAGCCAGAGATTGCCCTCAGTTCCTAGAAGCTGCCTTCAGTTCCTTACCATGTGAGACTCCCAACATAGGCAGCCCACAACCGTAGCTCAATTCTTCAAAGCCTGCAAGGGAGGTACTCCAGCAAGAGGGGTGCCACGAACTCGTTTAACACAATTATATACACATAATTATGTACAGCCCATTGCCTGTACTGTATTCTATTGATCGGAAGCCAGTCACAGGTCCCACTCATACCCAAGGGGAGAGGAATCACTCAAAGGTGTTATCTCAGGTGCCATCGATACAGTTAGGGGGAAAATGGTTCCCATAAGACCACCCTCAGGTTTGATGAAAGACTCGGCAGAACTCACTGAAACCATTATCCTCATTGTTGCAGTTTATACTTGGCAAGCATGACAGTTTAAATCAGCCAAGGGAAGAAGTGCAAGGGCAGAGTATAAGTACCAAACACGGCACTTTCTGTTGTCTTTTCGTGGAGTCATGGACACGTTATTCTCTTGGCATCAGTGTGCCAGTACACAGAATATTGTCAGCCAGGGAAGCTCACCTGAGCTGTGTCCAGAGTTCTTACTGCAGCTAGTGGTTGGCTGTCCATATGCCTAACCTCAGTCTCCCGCTCCTCTGGAGGGCAAACAGTTAAGGTCATACCATGACCCCAAGACCCCACCATAAATCACATTATTATACTTCCTGGCACATTCCAAGAGTTTAGTCATTACCTCTCAGAAGCCGGGGCAGAAGTGAGACATTTCTTTAGGTTAGGTTAAATTCTTTACTACATAGATGTGAATCTCAGGAGCTGGGAGGGGGGCCACAGGATAACGCTGAGGGTCCAACTGTCACAGATATGCAAGAATTGAATTACTCATTTACAGTAGGAAGTCAGTAGATGTCAAATTTTTAAAACCAAGAAATTGCAATATAAGCAAGTTATTAATGGCTAAAAGATGAAAAGTTTACATCTTGAGAGTAAAAAATGAAGGGTGGAAGGGCTCGGACTACTTTTGTAAAAGTAAAATGATTTTATTTAGTTTTTTGGAAATATGAATAAAATAGTTGGCAAAAACCAAACCAAAACAGAATAAAACCAAAAAAATGACACGTTATGTGACTGATCATGCCCAAGTACAACAGCATTTATTAGTGGAATATAAAAAATAAATTTTATTATTTGTATGCGCTTCTTTTCCCCAGCTTGGACTACCTGGATGCTTTGGGAAGTTTGAGCTCCCAAGAAATTCCACAGGTATAGAGGCTCCTACAATGTCACTGAGTGAGGTTAAGGTTCTACTCTTCTGGGGAACATTTTGTCCTTGGGGATTCTGGACAACTAGATAGACCCCTAGGAACTTAAAAAACAGCGATTTTATTAGGATTCGTTTAACATGGGGAAAATACAGCCATAGTCCATTAAAACACAATCCAATTTGGATATAGGCCTTCTTCAGGTTTAGTAAGTTCTCCACATGAATACTAAGGCTAGGCAACCATCTTTTCTGGCAACAAACAACCTTTTAAATAAGCTTTTTGTAGTCTAAGACTTCTGGCAGGGAAATAAAAAATAAAAACACACCTGTAATCCCAGCAGTTGGGGAGGCCAAGGCAGGTGGATCACTTGAGGTCAGGAGTTCAAGACCAGCCAGTCCCACATGGTGAAACCTTGTCTCTACTAAACATACAAAAATTAGCGGGGCATGGTGGTGCACACCTGTGGTCCCAGCTACTTGGGAGGCCGAGATAGGAGAATTGCTTGAACCCAGGGAGTGGAGGTTGCAGTGAGCTGAGATTATGCCACTGCATTCCAGCCTGGGCAACAAGAATGAAACTCCATCTCAAAAAAAAAATATTCATGGAAATGCAATTTGATTTTCCAAAGGTTTTAGCATGAAACCATACGGTACAATGGAAAGATAAACTGGTGTTGCATATTTTGACCTCATGAAATAATTTACTGTTTCATTTCAAAGTGGGTAAAGGATAATTTATGAAAAGTATACCCCAATAATATACTATTTAGCAAACACAAAATTAAAATGTTATACAGAAAGACAAATTATCAACTTGTCTTTTTATCACAGAAATGAACATTTGTTTTTAACAGTTAACAGTATTTTTTTCAGGTTCTGATTCTTTCTTTGAAAACATCTTTTTCGCCGGGCACGGTGGCTCATGCCTGTAATCCTAGCAATTTGGGAGGCCGAGGTGGGTGGATCACCTGAGGCCAGGAGTTCAAGACCAGCCTGGCCATCATGGTGAAACCCCATCTTTAAAAAAAAAAAAAAACATCTTTTTCTCTGCCATGACAAAATCTGAACATTAAAGTCTGAAAGACTGACCTTACGACATACAGCAAAATTACAGGCGACAGTTTAAAAGATTAAAAGAAAAACATTCTAATGCTACATTCCTTAATAAAAATCCAGAAAACAACTTCCAAGTTTAATACTTCTACTTTTATTAAAGAAAGTATAAAACACTTAATTCTACATTTTCAAACACTACTATTGTAAGAATCACTCAAATCACTACAGTCTGTTCATATTGCCAGGATATCCAATACTTCCATCTTATTAGATTTCTAAAAAATCTTGAATTCTGAAAAACAGATAAAAAATGCAAATTACTGACCCTAACATTTTTAAAAAGCTTAATTGTGCCAGGCACGGTGCATTACACCTGTAATCCCAGCACTTTGGGAGGCCAAGGTGGGCGGATCACCTGAGGTTGGGAGTTTGAGACCAGCCTGACCAACATGAAGAAATCCTGTCTGTACTAAAAATACAAAATTAGCCAGACGTGGTGGCTTGTGCCTGTAATCCCAGCTACTTGGGAGGCTGAGGCAGGAGAATCACTTGAACCCAGGAGGCAGAGGTTTTGCTGAGCCAAGATCACACCATGGCACTCCAGCCTGGGCAACAAGAGGGAAACTCTGTCTCAAAAAAAAAAAAAAAAGCTTAATTGTGATGAAATAAATATACCCAAATTTACCACAACCAGTTTTAAGTGTGCAGCTCCGTAGTGGAGACAGCATTTCTGTTTTCCAGGCTGGAGTGCAGTGGCACAATCTCAGCTCACTCCAACCTCCACCTCCCAGAACCAAGTGATTCTCCTGCCTCAGCCTCCCATGTAGCTGGGATTACAGATGTGAGCCACCATGCCTGGCTTTATTTTTAGTAGAGACGGGGTTTCACCCATGTTGGCCAGGATGGGCTCGAACTCCTGACCTCAAGTGATCCACTCACCTTAACCTCTCAGTGCTAGGATTACAGGTGTGAGCCACTGTGTACGGCCTCCCAAACTTTCATACCATGAAAAACTCTGTACTCACCAAACAATTCCCCTACCCACTTCCCAAGCCCTTTGTAACCACCATTCTACTTTCTGGCACTGTGAATTTTACTATCCTAAGCACCTCCTACAAGTGGGATCATATAGAATGTCCTTGTAATTGGCTTATTTCTCTAACCATAATATCCTCAAGGTTCATCTATGACAGAATTTTCTTGCTTTTTAGGGCTGAATGATATTCCATTGTGTTTATCTACTCATTCACTAATGGATGCTTGGGTTGTATGCCCTTGACTATTATGAATAGTGCTGCTATAAACATGAGTACAAAAAGACCTGGTTTCATTAGTTTCAATGTATACCCAGAAAGATTGACTAATAATTTTGAGTAATACCTAGTTTAACATAACAAATACAATATAATGCTCATTGTAATAAACATTATTCACAGAGCCTCGTTTAAGAAAGCAGGCATTTTAAGGTCCGTGTGTTACTGAACTTTCACCTCTACCACACTAGTACAGAAGACATTAATGAAACTTCTTGGGCCTTCCTTGAGGTCTTTCCATTTTTCTTTCCATTTCTCTTTTCTGTTGACGCTCCTTGAACCTCTCAGCCATTGATAAAAGGTCATCAGGAATAGTCTGAAATTATTGAACGTGTTATTAGTATTCTGCGATTTCTACAATGCTAAATAAAATGCCTCCAAATCATTTCAGATAATCGCACAGCAGGTTACATGAAACAGGTATCTTGATTAAACCCCACATCTATCTGCAGGCTACAAAATTTGCTGCTTCAGCTGCTTCCAAGTGCCCTTAATGTGCCTTTATATGGTAGTGTTTTCTACATATTCTTTCTTACCTCTGGGCCTGAATATGTTCCCCCTGCTAGATCGTTTACCCCATCTTCTACAACTACCCCCACCTCCACTCTACTGGTTTCTTTCTCTGCGGGGCTTTTATTGCTCATCCCCATGAGGTTAAGTTTCTCAGTCATATACTCCCATAGTTTCTTATCATTGCCATGCTGAAGCCCCCAAAACATGCTGAAAAACTTAATTTGAACTTTCCTGATAAATAGCAAGCCATAGTACCTGGCATAACTGACTGAGAAACTTATAAGAGGTAGATTTGTAATGAATTGCACACAAAGTCTCACCTGATTTGCTCTTTGCAGAATATTAACCAATTCAGGGGCAAACTTCCAATCATTTCTAGTCATAGTTGTAATGGAAACACCAGTCCTCCTTTAGTGTGGGGAAAAAAACTCATGTCATCTCATTTATAATATGCATTCATGATTCAGTTAATCCAGAATATGACTAATGAAAACTTTTTCACAGAAGCTAGAATGTATTAAGATTTAGGGTCAAACAGATTTGGAATCTGAATCTGCTGTGGTTTAAACAGCATAGGGGGTATATGACGGTAGCTCTCTTAAGAGGAAAAAGTTCTTCTCATATCCATGCCAATTTGTCAATAACCTTCAGAGTAACCACTGGGTACTAGTGGTGACACTAGATATAAAACAAATAGAACCAGATGTATGAAGCTAATCATGGATGGAATCTCATTCAGTCTGGAACAAGCCAAATGAACAGGGATAAATAAAGTAGCCAAGCAGAATCTAGGAAGTAGCTGAAAATTTTAGGCAATAGAATAAAATGTTTTTCTGGGTAGAAAGTTTGTGAGGGGAGTATTAAGAATCCAGAATTGGCCTTTCATGAGTGGACTAAGCTTACTTACCCTGCTCTTCCCGTGCGCCCTATTCGGTGTACATATTCTTCAATGTTCCGTGGAAAGTCAAAATTATAGACATGTGTAATATCGTGGACATCAAGCCCTCTAGAGGCTAGATCAGTTGCAATCAATATCCTCACTTTGCCTAAAAAGTAAAGCCAAATGAACATTGAACCATTCCAGTATAAACCAACCCAAGATCTAAAAACTGTACTTGCCCTTACTAATTTAATCAGTTTATTTCTTACTGCTCACATTAAATTGCTTACTTAGTTAAAATGGACTTTTCTTTAACTGCCGGCAAGCTACAAGATACCGTGGTTCAGCAAATGGTTCTTAAACCCTTCAAACCATGATAGAAAGGTACATTTTTCAGGTAACTTCAGATATATTTCCTGTTGCATATTAATACCTTGATATCCAGGTCTAAAGTCTTTTGTGTTTAATGTTTAGAGGCAGATTAATGTTTAGAGCTCTAATGAGTGTAGTTTTAGGATATAGAAGGTGAGGACAGATCTTAGAAATAAATGGCTTTCATGAAAAGATGCTGTCACTCAGCCAAGCCCAGGTATTGCACTTATTTTAAACTGTATGAAATTACATAACATACCTGTTTTAAAGTTCTCTAACGCTTTTTCCCGATCTCTCTGTTCTCTATCTCCATGCAGAGACTCTATTGACATATTTCCAAGTATTAGCTCACTTGATAAGTGATCCGCGCTGAAGCAAATGATAAAGACAGCATACTTAGGTGCTTATTCTAATACCACCAGTTTTACTTCTATTAGAAAAAATCTGAAGTAATATAACAGATATATCATCCCCATTTGAAATTAGTATATAAGTAGAAATGATCCTAGACAAATCAACTTAATTACAATGGACATCCAAGAAAAAATACCTACACAGCTTTTCGAGAAACAAAGACTATGACTTTGTCTGTGGATGACAAACTCTGTAGAAAAGTTTGTATGTGAATCCATTTCTCTTCCTCGGTGGTTACAATTATATTTTGTTGCACTGAACTTACAGCCTAAAGAATTCAAAGAACACAGTTCATCAAGTTCATGAAGATTTAAGAGGAGACCACATACATCAGCTCAATAGATCTTCTCTCATTGGTTGTTTTTAATAAACTACTAAGCAAAATGGCTGACGTCCTAAAAATAATTTGTTTCTACTCAAGATTTATATCTGAGACTTCACTTAGCCTCAAAATACTATTGGTACCATTCCTTCAAACTATGTCTCTAATCATTTTATTTAATTTTATTTTGAGACCAGTCTCACTCTGTCGCCTAGGCTGGAGTGCAGTGGCTGGATGTCTCTAATCATTTTATTTAATTTTATTTTGAGACCAGTCTCACTCTGTCGCCTAGGCTGGAGTGCAGTGGCCGGATGTCTCTAATCATTTTACAAAACAAACTGTTACTGGATCACTGTTTCTAAATCCCTAATGAAATAAGGGGTCTAAGCAATGACCCATTATTATTAATGATTAAGTGAGAGGCCAATTTCATCTATTAATGATTAAGCAAAAAGCCAGAAAGAGAACTTCATATATAACAAAGGGGTCCCACACTGACAACACATGAACCCAATATTCAATCCTAACTTCATAAAGGGGACAGACTTACATTTATGTATATGTATATACTTATGTTTATACCCTGATCCTAACAGGGTTAAAATGAGGCATCAGAAAAACATAAACCCTGACTTCACTGGGTGCAGTGGCTCATGCCTGTAATCCCAGCACTTTGGGAGGCTGGGGTGGGTGATCACCTGAGGTCAGGAGTTTGAGACCAGCCTGGCCAACAGGGCCAAACCCTGTCTCTACTAAAATACAAAACTTAGCTGGGCATGGTGGCCACGTATGGAATCCCAGCTACTCAGGAGGCTGAGGCAGGAGAATCACTTGAACCCAGGAGGCAGAGGTTGCAGTGAGTCAAGATTGCCCCCACTGCACTCCAGCCTGGGCAACGGAGTGAGATTCTGTCTTAAAAAAAAGCCCTGACTGGGGCTTAAAAAAAAGGCCGGGCATGGTGGCTCACACCTGTAATCCAAAAAAAAAAAAGAAAAAACAATATTTCAATGTCATTAGGCGATACCAAGTACTTAAGCCAAGTAAAAATATTTTAAAAGGTTGTTTGCTTGGCCGGGCGTGGTGGCTCACACCTGTAATCCAAGCACTTTGGAGGCCAAGGTGGGTTGATCACCTGAGGTCGGGAGTTCAAGACCAGCCTGACCAACATGGTGAAACCTCGTACAAATATTTTAAAAGTAAAAATATTTTAAAAGGTTGTTTGCTTGGCCGGGCGTGGTGGCTCACACCTGTAATCCAAGCACTTTGGAAGCCAAGGTGGGTTGATCACCTGAGGTCGGGAGTTCAAGACCAGCCTGACCAACATGGTGAAACCTCGTACAAAAAAAAAAGTAAAAATAAATAAATAAAATAAATAAATAAATAAAAGGTTGTTGGCTCACGCCTGTAATCCCAGTACTTTGGGAGGCTGAGGTTGGTACATCACTTGTTCAAGAGCAGCCTGGGAAACATGGTGAAGCCCTGTCTCTACTAAAAATAAAAAAAAAAATAGCTGGGTATAGTGGCATGCACCTGTAGTTCCAGCTACTCTGGAGGCTAAGGTGAGAGGATTGCTTGAGTTGGGAAGGTAGAGACTAGAGGTTGATGGTATTGGCCGATTATTGAAATTTCAAATAAGACAATGGTATTATTGCTCTATTAAACTTAGATGCATTTGTGATTTGCCCTAAAACTGGGGAGTGGGCAGACTAGGCACACCAAAATTAGCTATCTTCAGAATTTTCGTAAGATATGTTAAACAATAGTAGTAAAAAACAAACTTACCACAAGATCCAATGTACCAACATAGACAAGCATTGGCTCTTTCAAATAAGATTGTGCGAGGCGATGAACAGAACGTGGCCATGTAGCACTGGGGATACAAGATACAAATGTTACAATTTTGTTGTAAAAACACTACTATGTTTTCTTAACCATGCTATGAACCAAGTTACTCATGAAAGACAAATTTAGTAGTTCTTATTTTTTCAGTAAGGCAGATTTAACAGTTAATTCACTAATTAGTCAACTATTGTAAAGCTATTAGACAGAATAATAGCTTTCATCAATAGGTTTTTGGCCAAGCCCAGTGGCTCAGGCCAGCACTTTGGGAGGCTGAGATGGGCAGATCACCTGAGGTCAAGAGAGACTAGCCTGGTCAACATGGTGAAACCTCGTCTCTACTAAAATTAGCTGGGTGTGGTGGTGGGCACTTCTAATCCCAGCTACTTGGGAGGCTGAGGCAGGAGAATCACTTGAACTTGGGAGGTGGAGGTTGCAGTGAGTTGAGATCCTACCACACTCCAGCCTGGATGACAGAGCAAGACTCCATGTCAAGAAAATATAAATAAATGAAAGAAAAAGACAAGGTACTAAAGGGATTAGTATTAGGTTAATTTTATATGTTGGTGTTTATAAATGACAAAAAAAAAAAAAGAAAAAACAATATTTCAATGTCATTAGGCGATACCAAGTACTTAAGCCAAGTAAAAATATTTTAAAAGGTTGTTTGCTTGGCCGGGCGTGGTGGCTCACACCTGTAATCCAAGCACTTTGGAGGCCAAGGTGGGTTGATCACCTGAGGTCGGGAGTTCAAGACCAGCCTGACCAACATGGTGAAACCTCGTACAAAAAAAAAAGTAAAAATAAATAAATAAAATAAATAAATAAATAAAAGGTTGTTGGCTCACGCCTGTAATCCCAGTACTTTGGGAGGCTGAGGTTGGTACATCACTTGTTCAAGAGCAGCCTGGGAAACATGGTGAAGCCCTGTCTCTACTAAAAATAAAAAAAAAAATAGCTGGGTATAGTGGCATGCACCTGTAGTTCCAGCTACTCTGGAGGCTAAGGTGAGAGGATTGCTTGAGTTGGGAAGGTAGAGACTGCAGTGAGCCAAGGTAGTGCCACTGCACTCCATCCTGGGTCAAAAAACAATACAAGAAAAACTTTCAAAACACAGTGATCAAAGAAGATCTACATTTAAATGTTTCCTCAACTAGAAAATAATGAAAGTGACCACTTTGTATACATTCACAGTAATTCAATAAAATCTATGTTCTCTTTTCCTGGGCTGGACCTCATGGCTCAAACTTGTAATCCCAGCACTTTGGGAGGCCTAGGCACGTGGATCACTTGAGGTCAGGAGTTCCAGACCAGTCTGGCCAACATGGGGAAACCCCATTGGTAAAATACAAAAAAAATTAGCCAGGCAAGGTGGTGTGTGAGTATAGTCCCAGCTACTCAGGAGGCTGAGACAGGAGAATCACTTGAACCCAGGAGGCAGAGGTTGCAATAGGCCAAGATTGCACCACTGCACTCCAGCCTGGGCGTAAGCAAGACTTTGTCTCAAAATAAATGAATAAATTCACTTTTCTTGAAACATGAAGGTCATTTGTGATAAAACTATATATGAGGGATTTAGTATTTCTTCAACTTTATGTTATTTACACTAATAAAGACAAAGGATATAAGCTCAGGAGATATCTTTTTCTTTTTTGAGACAGATTTTCACTCTTGTTGCCCAAGCTGGAGTGCAGTGGCATGATGTCTGCTCACTGTAACCTCCTACCCTCCACCTACTGGGTTCAAGTGATTCTCCTGCCTCAGTCTTCCGAGTAGCCGGGACAACAGGGTGTGCCACTATGCCTGGCTAATTTTTCTATTTTTAGTATAGGTGAAGTTTCGCCATGTTAGCCAGGCTGGCCTCAAACTCCTGACATCAAGTGATCTGTCTGCTTTGGCCTCCCAAAGTGCTGGGATTACACGTGTGAGCTACTGCGTGCAGCAAATTTTATGTTATTTTTACTAATAAAGACAAATGCTATAAGCCCAGGAGATATTCTTTATAGAGCACTCTATATTCAATGATTGCTTCCTATTTTACTGTGAGCAGTAAGGATTCAGTAATCAAATGTTTATCTCCTTAGATAAGTGAACCCTTTATTCAAAAGTGAGACCTTACTTTCATAGTAACTGTTTGTGTGGAAATCTCTATCTGTAATTTAGGAAACTCAATAGTAATTAATAAGCAGTTATTGTTACCCTGTTCTACTTCGAATGTCATGAGATCTTTCACCTCAAGATTTCAACACTTCCAAGTAATGCTCAAATATTGTGGGAAACAGAATGAGATTCTGTTCCACTGATTTCTATTTTGCACATAGTAATTAGGCATATACCTACCTGGTCATAACTGTCTGCCTATCTGGGCGCACATCTAACAAAATCTTCATTATCTGGGGTTCAAATCCCATGTCTAACATCTTGTCTGCTTCATCTAAAACCTGCATTGAAAAAAGAATGTGACTCGATTACAAGTGGGAGGCAGGTAACAACACATATGCTTTCTTTACTAGTAGAACACTAAGAAAGGTTTTTCTCATTTTCCCTATTACTTAAGCCAAGATTTTAATTTCTCCAGAGGTCAGAATACTAAGCAATTTGTCATTGTACATGGTCTAAATTGATTATTGTTGGCTTTCCAATACCTTCCAAATCTCCTTAAACTTTTAAGTGTCTAAAATATCCAAGTAGATTTTAATTATTGTGTACTTATCTCAATTTTCCAAAATTTAAAATAAACAAACATACATGATAATTTCAAATAGGATTCTTAATTCTTTCAACATGCTAAAGAGAATGGGAAATATTCCTAGATCCATTAGAAAACCGACAGCCATAGCTGAGTGTGGTGGCTCATGCCTGTTATTCTAGCACTTTGTGAGGCCAGGAAGGCGGATCACCTGGTTAGGAGTTGTTTAAGACCAGCCTGGCCAACATTGTGACCTTGTCTCTACTACAAAGTTAGCTGGGCATGGTGGCAAGTGCCTGTAGTCCCAGCTTTTGGGAGGCTGAGACAGGAGAATCATTTGAATCTACAAGGCAGAAGCTGCAGTGAGCCAAGATCTCGCCACTGCACTACAGCCTGGGCAACAAGAGGGAAACTCTGTCTCAAAAAATAATAAAATCAACAGCTGTTCTAAAAGGAACTGATATCCAAACACTTGGGAGTTGATTAAAACTATTAAAAGTACAAGGGGAAGGAGGAGAAAATAAAATATAGTTCAGTTTTTCTGTTGTTGTTTGAGATGAACTCTTTTTTTTTTTTTAATTTTTTATATATTTTTTTAATGAGTTTAGCTCTTACTGCCCAGGCTAGAGTACAATGGCATGATCGCAGCTCACTGCAACCCCCACCTTCCCAGTTTAAGTGATTCTCCTGTCTCAGCCTCCTGAGTAGCAGGGAGTAGCTGGGATTAGCTGGGATTATAGGCACATGCCACCATGCTAGACTAATTTTTGTATTTTCAGTAGAAACGGGGTTTCATCATATTGGTCAGGCTGGTCTGGAACTCAACCTCAGGTGATCTGCCCTCCTTGGCCTCCCAATGTGCTGGGATTACAGGCCTGAGCCACTGTGCCTGGCCAGTTCAGTTATTTTTTGAACCCAGCACCCCAAACCCCTATCATGATTACCAAGTAGGTTATATTCTTCAGATTGACAAAGTTATTCATTTGAAGATCATTCAGTCTTCCGGGAGTTGCAATTATGATATCTACACCTTTTCTAAGTCCTTTTATTTGTTCGTCTCTGTTTCCACCACCATATACACAAACACTTAAAAAGAAAAAATTCAAAGGTCAATGTTCAGGCACAGAATACCGCATCACAACTTAAAATCCAATAGAAGGGATTAAAATCAATTATCAGGTACCTTTAATGGTATCTACCCCTTTCTGAGGATTATGTACACCCACCAATCCATAATGTTGTATCTTAAAGACCAATATTTATACTATCACCTGACCCAGGCTCTTGACTGATTAGATTAGTGCTAAATGCATGACCCATAGAGCCATTTAGATTTTCTGAAAGTGTGAAAAAGAGAAGATATAGAAAGCTACAAATGATTAAAATATGATACTAGTGAAGGAATGGCAAGAATTAATTACCTACCTCCGAAGCCCTTTATATGAATATTTGCAACATTCTCCTTCAACTTGAAGTGCTAACTCCCTAGTGGGAGTTAGAACTAACATGCCAGGTCTATTCCTTTGACCTTTCAAGCTTTGGAGAGAAAACATTAATATTAATAATTAATATTGTTACATTCAGTGCCATCGAGATTTGTAGCAACCAGCCTGGCGAGGTGGCTTATGCCTGTAACCCCAGCACTTCGGGAGGCTGAGGTGGACAGATTACCTGAGGTCAGGAGTTTGAGACTAGCCTGACCAACTTTGTGAAACCCTGTTTCTACTAAAAATACAAAAAATTATACATGATGGCGGGCACCTGTAATCTCAGCTACTCACGAGGCTGAGGCAGAAGAATCACTTGAACCCAGGAGGCAGAGCCTGGGTGACAAGAGTGAAACTCTATCTCAGAAGAAAAAAAAAAAAAGATTTGTAGCAAGGAGTATCAGACATACAGTATGCCTTTTTGTGAGAAGGTATATGATTAAAAGTTGTCTCTACATATCACAGACTTTGCTAATTATAATCTACGTACCTAAAAAATGGGTGATATTATATAGAACATGCCAAATTTCCCATAAGAGAATGTATTGTTTTCTCAGATTTAACATTGCTTTACCGAGAGACTAGTGTCAGTTTTTATATACTTTTTTTTTACAAAAGCAATACATATTTACCACGAACTAGAGAAATTTTTAAAAACTACAAACCTTAAAACCCAATTTCCCAATAGCAGTCTTTTGTTTAAGATGGTCTTTTTCATTGACATTTAAAATGTCAAATATTTTATCATGGAATAGATAAGTATATTGGACATAGTTTAAACAGTTTCTGCTGTTTCACTATTAAAGCTTGTGGTAGATATTACCTATTGCCTTCTAAAAATGTTTTGCCAATTTATACTTTCACCAGCACAATGTAAGTGTACTTCCTAGCATCTTCTCCAAAGCTAGGCATTACCTTTGAATCAAGCAATAGGTAAAGAAACTTTACATTTCTGATATCTAAATCTATTAAACCTCTGTAAAAAGAAACCAGTTAAAGGAATTCTTACGTTGGTTGAAGGTCCAAATGAATAAATCCAGGTATTAAATAACACAATGTCTTCCCTGTTCCAGTTTGGGCTACTCCTATAAGATCTATTCCTTGCAACACAACGGGCCATGCTTGTGCCTGAAACAGAATGATAAACATTAACACAACAAGTACATCATTTTTTTGGCCAATTATTCCTCTTTTCCCAGTTCCAAACTTCTTTCAACAAAAACTTTTTGAACACTAGGGAGAAGGTGCTGGGGGAATGCTAAGAGACAATGGCTCCCTGGTGTCTTCTAATAATCTGATATCGGCCAGGCGTGGTGGCTCATGCCTATAATCCCAGCAATTGGGAGGCTGAGGCAAATGGATTGCCTGAGGTCAGGAGTTCGAGACCAGCCTGGCTAACATGGTGAAACCCCATTTCTTGAATCATGAGGTTGGTTTAAAAAAAAGAAACCCCATTTCTACTAAAAATACAAAGAGTTAGCCAGGCATGATGGTGCACACCTGTAATTCCAGCTCTTTGGAAGGCTGAGGCAGGAGAATTGCTTAAACCCAGGAAGTGGAGGTTGCAGTGAGCCGAGACTGTGCCACTGCACTCCAGCTTGTGTAATGAGTAAAACTCCATCTCAAACAAAAACAAAAACAAAAAACAAAAAACACTAAAGATAACACTATTTTTGAAGAAAAACATTGAAATACTGTAATTAATGAAAGCATACCTGAATAGGTGTTGGCTCTTTAAAACCTGATTTTTTAATGTTTTCCATAACCTCAGGATAGTAATGAAAGGCATCATCAAAAGTACAGGTTGGATTGGGGATAGGTCGTTTCTCCCCATCCTTCAAGTCATCCCATGTTATATTAAAATTTTCTTTCCTTCAAAGAATAAAAACAATTAGTGGCTTTTCTCACTTTACTCCCCAAGCAAGACATTCTCCAAAATCAGTCTGGTCTTATCTAGAAATTCAACTGCAACTGTGACTGTGGGGAAAGTTATAATGAAACGTACAAAGAAATAGAAGCAAGAGTCCATCTGTCCCTTATCTAAGAATAGTTGCAATGGGAAGGTTAAAAACATTATACAGTTTTTCTGGCAAACAAAACAAAACAAAAACATTATACATTAGTAGGCCAATGAATGTTTCATGGATCAAAAGTGAGAAGTCTGAAAACCATGCTTCATAAATTAAAATCAGATTTGGCAAACAAGGAAGGCCTACGATGTTCCACACATTTCATTAATGCATCCTTAACAATCCTATGTATTAGGAAATATTATCAATTTGACAGGTGATTGTACAGTAAGTTACCTTGTTCCTCACCTTGACCATTCTGCTATTCCATAGCATCTCTCAGTGTTTTTTTCTTTTTTTCTTTTCGTTTATGTGAAAGTTCACAAGCATCTTTCAGTTTTATCAAACTTTAATAGTAAGAAAAAAGCTTGCAATTCAAACCTTCCAAGGCTGGGCGAGGCAGCTCACACCTGTAATCCTAGCACTTTGGGAGGCCGAGGCAGGTGGATTGCCTGAGCTCAGAAGTTCAAGACCAGCCTGGGGAACAAGGTGAAACCCCCTCTCCACTAAAATACAGAAAATTAGTTAGTGTGGCAGTGTGTGCCTGTAGTCCCAGCTACTTGGGAGGCTGAGGCAGAAGAATTGCTTGAACCCAGGAGGCAGAAGTTGCAGTGAGCCAAGATCATGCCACTGCACTTCAGCCTGGGAGACAAAGAAAGACTTTAACTACAAAAATAAAAACAAATAAATAAATGAAACCTTCCAATTACAGGTAACAAGGACTGAAGTGTTTAAGAAATTAACAAGATTATTTTTTTTTTCAATTAAACTATTGGAGGAATAATTCTCTAAAATTGCTGTCCAATATAGCAGGCACTAGCCCTACATGACTATCTCAATTTAATTAATATAAACTTTCGTTTTCTCAGTTACACCAGCCATACTTTACATGCCAGTCTACTCCATTAGACATAAATATAGACCATTTTCCATTACTGCAGGAAGTTTTACTAGACAACAATACTTTAATACAATATAAGTTAAGTTAACACATTTACATTTGAATATTGAAGGTGTAGTAGCCTTCGACTATCATTTCACATTTGCCCAAAGTATTAACACCAATAACATAACTATACATATACTTACACCACAAGGTAATAAAACTACCCACCTCCAACTATCTGCTTGTACTTTGGACATCGCACTTGTGGCAGCCGACTCTTTATAAAAGTTTTTCTTAATTGGTGGTAAATCTGGGACAAAAATGAAAATCCACACTTTGATGAATGTACAGCATCATTAATAGTCAAAGCTACAGAAATCATACAATATATTTTATTTACCACACCTATCATTTGACAGTTCTACACTCTGCCAGCTAGGCTTGCTCCCATCGAAAAGATCTCCCTTTCTGCACGCTGGGCACCAGTAGCTTAGACCTGTAATCCCAGCACTTTGGGAGTCTGGCATGGGAGGATCACTTGAGCCTGAGCAAAATAGTGACACCCTGTCTCTACAGAAATTTCTTTAAATTAGTCTGGCAGCCAGGTGCAGTGGCACATGCCTATAATCCCAGCTCTTGGGAGGCTGAGGAGTGTGAATCAGAAGGTCAGGAGTTCAAGACCAGCCTAGCCAACATGGTGAAACCCCGTCTCTACTAAAAATACAAAAATTAGCTGGGCATAGTGGTGTGTGCCTGTAATCCCAGCTACTCGGGAGGTTGAGGCAAAAGAACTGCTTGAACCCAGGAGGCGGAGGTTGCAGTGAGCTGAGATGGCTCCACTGCACTACAGCCTGAGCAACAAAACTCAGTCTCAAAAAAAAAAAAAAAGGCTTTGAATGGTGGTATATGCCTGTAGTCTCAGCCAGTTGAGAGGCTGAGGTGAGAGGATTGCCTCAGCCTGGGAGAGGGAGGCTGCAATGACTTGTGATTTTGCCATTGCACTTTAGCCTGGACAACAGAGTGAAACCCTCAAAAACAAGTTTAATAAAAAATAAAATGATGCATGCTTTTTAAGACATAAAACAACACAATTGATAAATATACTCTCATGCATAGTAGTTTGATTATCTTTTCTTTGAAGGTTCATCCAATTACTTTTTTAGGAATTGCATCTATCCTTGGCCTACTCTCTTAAGCTACATTCCTTAAAAGTATATTATACCAGGGCAGGTGCAGTGGCTCACGCCTGTAATCCCAGCACTTTGAGAGGCCGAGGTGGGTAGATCACCAGGTCAGGAGTTCAAGACCAGCCTGGCCAACGTGGTGAAATCCCATCTCTACTAAAAATACAAAAACTAGCCAGGCGTGGTGGTGGGCACCTGTAATACAAGCTACTAGGAAGGCTGAGGCAGGAGAATTGCTTAAACCCAGGAGGCAGAAGTTGCAGTGAGCTGCGATTGCATCACTGCACTCCAGCCTGGGTGACACAACAAGACTGTCTCAAAAAAAAATGGTTTAACATGTAATATTTCCCTTGTAGCATAAATGACAGCTGACAACATAGAAACTAGGGACTAATTGCAGCATTTTAGATTTTACTGTTTTTATAACATTTCATTACTAAAAATAAAGCAAGACATTTTATGGAGGATAAAAACTAGCTAACAGAAACAATATATGTAAATGATAGGAAGCAGCACAGACCTGCCCACTTTTTTTGCTGCCATTTCAAACCTTCCTCTCTAATTTGATCCCAGTCTATCAACGGCCGAGCTCCTGCAACTACACTGTTACCTGTGCTTCGACCTTTTCCACCAGAAGGTTGTAATGCAATACCTGTTAAAAACATTTTTATCAGATTAGTTTTTTTCTATTTGTTTCTTAATAATCAGACAATGCTTAAAATATAAAATTTGGGGTTTCTGTACTACATTAACATGACATTTGTTATCATTCAACAACTTATAAAAATTTAATTTTATTGGAGAAGGTAACTAAAATAGCACAAATCTAATGTTTGTTAAAATATTGTCATACCCATTACTCAATTGTTACAATACTCCTGGGAAGCAGATATTATCCCAGGTTAATAGATGAAGAGCCAGGCTTAGTAGCTCACTCCTGTAATACCAGCACTTTGTGAGGATGGTGGGGTGGATTGCTTGAACTCAGGACTCAAGAACAACCCAGACAACATGGTGAAACCCCGTCTCTACCCTACAAAAAATTTAATTAGCTGGGCATGGTGGCACACACCTGTGGTCCCAGCTACTTGAGAGGATGAGGTGGAAGAATCACTCGTGTCCAGGAGGTCAAGGCTATAATGAGCCATGATCTACCGGGCGAGGTGGCTCACGCCTGTAATCCCTGCACTTTGGGAGGCCAAGGCAGATGGATCACCTGAGGTCAGGAGTTTGAGACCAGCCTGGCTAAGATAGTAAAACCCCATCTCTACTAAATGAAAAAATATAAAAATTTGCCAGGCGTGTAGTGGACACCTGTATTTCCATAGTGGCGGAAATTGTAGTGAGCTGAGATCATGCCACTGAACTCCAGTCTGGGTGACAGAGTGAGACTCTGTTGCAAAGAAAAAAGAGCCATGATCATATCACTGCACTACAGCCTGGAAAACACAGTGAGAACCCATCTAAAAAAAATTTAAAAAATAAATTAAAATAAAAAAATAAATAAAACCGATACAGAAATACAACCTTAGACCTTGTTTTTTTCCCCAGAAAACACTAAAAGACAATGGTGCCTTCTAAACCCAAGTGTCTCTATTCTACTTTCACATTGCTTCTAGATATGATTCAGTAATTGTTTTCTCTATTCTAAACAGATCTGCTTTTAAAAATAAATATTTGGCCAGGCGTGGTGGCTCAAGTCTGTAATCCCAGTACTTTGGGAGGCCGAGGCGGGTGGATCGCGAGGTCAAGAGATCAAGACCATCCTGGTCAACATGGTGAAACCCCGTCTCTACTAATACAAAAAATTAGCTGGGCATGGTGGCGCGTGCCTGTAATCCCAGCTACTCAGGAGGCTGAGGCAGGAGAATTGCCTGAACCCAGGAGGCGGAGGTTGCGGTGAGCCGAGATTGCGCCATTGCACTCCAGCCTGGGTAACAAGAGCGAAACTCCGTCTCAAAATAAATAAATAAATAAATAAATAAATAAATAAATAAATATTTAAGCAGTTTTCAATGTCAGCCACGAATCTGAAGACAGGACTAGGGTTAGGATCCTGGGACCAATCCTTACTCTACCCACTAACACTAAAGTATGTGTATTAAAGGGTTATTTCTCTGCTTGCAGGAACTAGATTAATACAACGAGAAAAATAAATAAATAAAGGGTTATTTGATTTTCATTTACTGTGGCTAAAAGTAAAACTGCTAGGCATGAACACAGAGATCTGGTATTTTAATTTGAGGAAAAATATTCTGGGCTTTCATTCATAGCAAAAAATCATTAAGACTACATTTATGGCAGTCTAATGCTTTGAATCAGAAAAGGAAAGCAAGTATAATGGCTTATAACACTGAATGAAATTAAAACATTTTAAAGGGCTTCAGTGAGAAAAAATTACTTACCAACTCTGCATTCTGAATTTCCTTCTAGCTTTTTCACAAAATCATCTATCACTGCTTTTGCTTTTGCTTGCATTGCTCTGCTGCCATATATTTTGACTAATGATTCTGGTCTTTCTTGTATTATCTAGGTACAAGGGGAAAAAAAGAGGTGAGATTTAAAAGTTCCCTAAGCCCCTAACCCCTTTCAACAATCACTCATCTTTAAAACTATTACAGTATAACGTAAATACAGTATTATTACCAATCGAAGTCTATATTTCTAGTTAGAGAAGAGTCTTACTTTTATACTAGGGGATTAACCTTCTGGTCAGATGCAGAGGGGCAGGACAACCTGAACATCTAAACAATGGACAGCTAGGGAATAAACTCAGCAAATCGTGTAGAGAAATAATTAAGGCATTAAACCTGACAGGTGATAGTATTTTGATTCTGAGGTTTTCAACCTATAAAATGATATTTGTTTCACCACTCATACAGAATTGTAGGGCTGAAATGAAGTAACCTATGTGCTAGAGAGTTTATTGAACTGCCAGGTTACTTAGCTAAATTCTTAACTTGATAGGATTCTATACTTATGTATACTGTTAGGAGTATGTTCATAAGACTGATACATTTTGTGAATAGAATCTACAAGTAACAGTTATCAAGAAGCATAATTTCAAATAACCTAATAGATTCAATATTTATCTAGAAAATATTATACACCAAATTTTGTCTTAGGTTGGTAATTCAATGTTTACCATCTACAGTATTTACAGGCACTACAACTCTGTATGAGTACTGAAGCAAGGCCATTACGGGATACTATGGGAAGGGACAATTACATAGAATGGGGGTCTTAGACTTACCTAAAAGGTGAGCAGGAATTATTTATGTGGAAATAGCTATGATAGCAGGGTGTGTCAGGAAGTGGGTAGAATACTCAAGGAATTAGGGAAGAGGAGACTGGAGAGGGTGCACAGGCCAGCTCAAGTCAACAATTTTAAAGAGTATAGACTTACAGGCCTGATATATTGTGAAATGTTTTTACACAGGAAAGGGACACAAATAATTTGTGTTTTAAAATGCTTGTTCTGGCCAAGCATGGTGGCTCAGGCCTGCACTCCCAGCACTTTGGGAAGCTGAAGCGGGTGGATCATCTGAGGTCAGGAGTTCAAGACCAGCCTGGCCAACATGGTGAAACCCTGTCTCTACTTAAGGTACAAAAATTAGCCAGGCGTGCTGTCAGGAACCTGTAATCTAAGCTTCTCTAGAGGCTGAGGCAGAAGAATTGCTTGAACCCGGGAGGCAGAGGTTGCAGTGCACCAAGGGTGATGGAGGGATACTCTGTCTCCAAAACAAAAAAATTAAATTAGGTGCTCCCTTAGAAATGCATAATGCTCTCTGAAGGACTGAAGAACACAGATGACTTACTTGGATTATGGTGTTTGTTGTATTTTGTATATGCTTTATTTTCAACCCACCACGACCTGTTTTTAAAAATAAAGGAAATACAATTATCAGTTGAAATCAGCAAGTTAAAAATTTACCCATTTTCCTCAACAAACATTCTCTAGTTCTCCACAAATGCTCCTAGGGTTCAACAATCACTTTTTATTTGGAAAGAGGGAAGTAAGAGGTTCTATTTCAAATTTTGGTGGGTTTTAGGAGGCTCTTATCCCAGAGAGGTGGAGACTAAAGATTATATATCAGCTCGAACAAAACCTAATTGGGTCCAAACTGGTGGAGAGGATGTAGAAATTGGAAAAATGGACAAAACTTAATAGACATTTCTCCAGTGATATACAAACGGCCAACAGGCATAAGGAGATGTTCAACATCACTAATCAGGTTCACACAAATCCGAAACCACAAAATTATTGTCGTCTCACATCTGGTAGGATGACCATTATTAAAAACAGAAAATAATTGTTGGTAAGGATGTGGAGAAATTGGAACCTCTGTGTACGGTTGGTGGATTGTAAAATGGTGCTGCCACTATGTAAAACAGTTTAGTTTTCCCAAAACATTAAAAATAGAACATATGATCCAGCAGTCTCAATTGGGACATCCAGAAGAATTGAAAGCAGAGTCTCAAAGATATATTGCACTCCCATTTTCATAATAACACCACTCAAGTCAAAAGGTGGAAGCTACCCATTTATCATAGACCCATTAATAGATAAACTGAGATAGATACATAATAATGGAATACCATTCAGCCTTAGTAAGGAAGAAAATCCTGTCTCAAGCTACAAAACGGATAAGCCTGGAAGATACTAAGCTTAGAGAATTAAGCCAATCACAAGGACAATTACTGCATAATTCTACTTTTATGGATTATCTAAAGTAATCTAACTCCAAAACAATATAAATCATGGTTCCCTGGGATGGGGCAGGAAAAAATGGGGAGCCGTTCAATGGGTATACAGTTTTAGTCATGCAAGTTCCAGAGATCTGGGATACAACATTGTGCTTATTGTTAGTATTGTGATATACATTTAAAAGAGGATAATTTAACAATAAAAAAGTTGGGTCCAGATCCAACATCAAGTGAGTGTGCTGTAGCACAGTGCCCTTACATCTGCTAAGTGTTAACTTAAGTGATTTTTATAGCAAATCCAGTGGCTTTCTTTTACGGAGCATCATTCTTCAGATCTTAAACCCAAGTCTTCTGAAGGGCCAATGAATCTCTGAGTAGTATAGCAGTTAGTCTTATAGTGCACTATTTTATAGCAGCCTCCATCTGTTCATTTTTCTCAGGTTTTAAAAAGGGTTAAATTTATCTAATAGGTAAAATGTGGCAATTTATACGCTGGCTTAATGGCAATCAATGGGATAGTCATTCTAATCATTTTTTAAATGCTTTTCAAAAAAATTCAGAAATGGGCCAGGCACAGTGGCTTACGCCTGTAATCTCAGCACTTTGGGAGGCAGAGATGGGTGGATCCACAGGAATTTGAGACTGCCCTGGGCACTATGGTGAAACCTCATCTTTACTAAAAACACAAAAATTTTCCAGGGGTGGTGGCGCACATCTAATTCTAGCTACTGGGGCGGCTGAGGTATGAGAATCGCTTGATTGAGCCTGGAAGTTGGAGGTTGTAGTGAGCTGAGATCACGCCACTGCACTCAGCCGGAGTCACAGAGCTGTCTCAAAAAATAAATCAACAGTATAAAAAAATTTAAAATTCAGAATTGAATGTTAACACTCAAGATGTAGTAAAAGCCGGGCGTGGTGGCTCACGCCTGTAATCCCAGCACTTTGGGAGGCTGAGATGGGTGGATCACAAGGTCAGGAGTTCAAGACCAGCCTGGCCAAGATGGTGAAACGCCATCTCTAAAAAAAAAGATGTAGTAAGAAAATTTTTTTTTTTAACAGTTAAAACATGTAAAATAAAAGAAACTAAAAGCAAGATAAAACTACTCTACACAGCCCTACAATAATCGTATAGCTTTTCTTTGACTACTGGCTCTAAATGGTACTCAAAGACTGAGTAAGTTTTGTTTTTCATTCTTGGGTTAGCTGTCAAAAAGCCTGTTCTAAGCATCCTTCTTCAGCCCTAAGATTTCATTTTTATTTATTTATTTATTTATTTATTTTAGAGAAAGGGTTTCACCATATTGGTCAGGCTGGTCTCGAACTCCTGACCTCAGGTGATCCACCCGCCTCAGCCTTCCAAAGTGCTGGGATTACAGGCGTGAGCCATCGCGCCCAGCCAACCTTAAGATTTCAAAAGCCTTCTAGGAGTTGCTCTCCCAAATACATTGTATAAACACCAAAAGGCGAATTTTCTTTTTTAATTGACAGTCTTGCTGTCACCCAGGCTGGAGTGCAGTGGCACAATCTCGGCTCACTGCCAACCTCTGCCGCCCAGGTTCTAGTGATTCTCATGCCTCAGCCTCCAGAGTACCTGGGATTACAGGCGCACGACAGACCCCACGCCCGGACAATTTTTTTATATTTAGTAGAGACGGGGGTTTCGCCATGTTGACCAGGCTGGTCTAGAACTCTCGACCTCCGGTGATCCAGCCGCCTCGCCCTCCCAAAGTGCTGGGATTACAGGCGGGAGCCGCCGCGCCCGGCCAGATAAGATTATATTTTAGCCCCGGTGAAATCCCGTCTCTACTAAAAATACAAAAATTAGCCGGGCATGGTGGTGCGCGCCTGTAGTCCCAACTACTCGGGAGGCTGAGGCAGGGGAATTGCTTGAACCCAGGAGGCGGAGGTTGCGGTGAGCCGAGATCGTGCCATTGCACTCCAGTCTGGGTAACAGCGAATCTCCGTCTCAAAAAAAAAAAAAATTATATTCTAGCCCCAGTTTTTAGAAATAGCTCTGAGAGACCTGAACCTCACTAGGCGGCAGCTGATTGGAGGTGAGGCCGTAGGGAGGGAATGCCTTCGCCCAGGCTCCGCCCCTGGTCCCATCTATCCTGCCCTGCCCAGCCAGCCACACCCATTCTCACCGATCACCGCGCCGACGCAGTGATTCTTCAAAGCGAAACATAGCGGCGGTTCCCCGTGACCAGCGGCCACGGCGTTCGGGGGCCTAGAGGCGCCTCTCCAGCAGCCACCTCTGACGACCCTATATCCCTCCGAACCTCCTCTATTCAACTCCTCCGCCAACCTCCTTTCTGGTGCCCGGGACGCTGTCGAACTTCGTTGACCAGCAACGACCCATGTAGAGGCCTTGGGGACTTCTCCGTGTTGGGACATAGTTCCAAGAATGGTCGCGTCCGACGTTGTTGCCGTCCGGCTCTGCTCAACCTGACTGTGCCGTCGTAAGGCTAAAACGCCAGGGCAGCCACGCAGCAGCTACTTAAGGAGCCTGCACGAGGCCAGCCACGCCCCCGCCCCCTATTCCGCCCACGCGCCCTGATTTCACACAGTCATTGGCCAGCGAGCGTTGAGGGTGGGACTTTTCCAGTTTGGCCTATAGGTTCTCTGAACCGTGGGAGTGTGCCTTGAAGTAGTCAACGCGCGATCATGTTTTTGTTTTTGTTTTTAAGAGACAGAGTTTCGCTCTTGTCGCCCAGGCTGTAGTGCAGTGGTGTGATCTCGGCTCACTGCAATCTCCGCCTCCCAGGTTCGAGCGATTCTCCTGCCTTAGCCTCCCGAGTAGCTGGCTAATTTTTGTAGAGACAGGGTTTCACCATGTTGGCCAGGCTGGTTTTGAACTCCTAACCTCAGGTGATCCGCCCGCCTCAGCCTCCCAAGGTGCTGAGATTACAGACGTGAGCCACCGCGCCCGGCCTGGTGTATTCCTTTCTAGGTGTGGAACTTCTCCCAAACTCCCACTTTGCTCCTGCCCCTACTGAACACCTACCTCAGGTTCCTGGCATCTCGGTGCCTTGGAAACCTTTTTTTATTCCCCTTTTTAAATACAGATGTGGTGTCACTGTGTTGCTCAGGCTGGTTTTGAATTCCTGGCTTCTGGCTTCAAGTGATCTTCCTGCCTCTGTTTCCCAAAGTGCTGGGATTACAGACTCCAGCCACTGCACCGGAAATGTTTTTAACAGTGACCCATAAAGTTAAGTCACTATTACAAGGTGACCCAATCCACACATAAAAATCTTGAAAGAACAGATTGACAAAACAGCATTTATCCTTAATATGTAAGCAGCATTTTGATACATTTAAGCTTATTTTAGTTTTTTAAATGGTTGTAAACCACAAAATTAAAAAAAAAAAAATTAATAGAGACAGAGTCCCAGTATACTGCCAAGGCTGGTCTCAAACTCCTGGACTCAAGTGATCCTCCCACCTCCAGATCTCATAGTGCTGGGATTACAGGCCTGAGCCACACTCGGCTCACAAAATGTAATTAATGACCACAGCTTAAAGATCACTGACTTGATCCTTTTGTAGGTCGTAAGTGTGATTGGGTTTTCATGCTCTTGTGTCAAATGTACCTCCCTCAAACATTGTTAGGAAATGGGCACACTTCCTGCCTCATGTGAAAAATAAAGAGAAAAAAAATCACTGGCTTGAGAGACATTCATTGGTCTACACAGTCTTCTGAATGTTTGCTGTGGTTTTTTTTGTATTGTTTTATTTTGTTTTGTTTTCAACCTCTGTCGCCTAGGCTGGAGTGCAGTGGTGTGATCACTCCTCACTGCAGCTTTGCTCTGTTGGACTCAGTCGATACTCTGGCCACAACCCTCTGAATAGTTGGGACTACAGGTGTGGGGCACCACGCCAGGCTAATGTTTTAGTAAAGACAAAATCTCCCTATGTTGCCTGGCTGGTCTCCAACTCCTGCCTCGGCCTCCCACAGTTCAGAGATTACAGGCATAAGCCACAGTGCCTGGCCTGCCATAGTTTTAGAGCTAAGGAAATAAATTGAATAGATTCCTGATGCATTACCATCATTGCAGCCTGGCTCTGTGGCTGGGCATACTACTACAGGGGTTCAAACTGGCTATGAGTGCACTGCTTTGATTAGGGTCTTTGAGTTACCTGAACAAATTTCAGTTTAGGCTAGGAGGGGTGGCTCATACCTCAACAATTTAGGAGGCTTAGGTGGAAGATCTCTTGAGCCCAGAAGTTCGACACCAGTCTGGGTAACATAGTGAGACCCTGTCTCTACAAAAATTTTTTTTAATTAGCCAGGTGTGGTGGTGTGTATGCTTAGTCCGAGATACTCAGGAGGCTGAGGTGGGAGAACCACTTGAGTCAGGAAGGTTGAGGTACCTTGAGCCGAAATGCTGAAATAAATGGTGCCTTCACTCCTGTCTGGGCAACAAAGCAGACAACCTGTCTCAAAAAAAAAAAAAAAAAAAAAAATCATTTCAGTCGCCGGGCGCGGTGGCTCACACCTGTAATCCCAGCACTTTGGGAGGCCAAGGCGGGTGGATCACGAGGTCAAGAGATGGAGACCATCCTGGTCAACATGGTGAAACCCCGTCTCTACTAAAAATACAAAAAATTAGCTGGGCATGGTGGCGCGTGCCTGTAATCCCAGCTACTCAGGAGGCTGAGGCAGGAGAATTGCCTGAACCCAGGAGGCGGAGGTTGCGGTGAGCCGAGATCGTGCCATTGCACTCCAGCCTGGGTAACAAGAGCGAAACTCCGTCTCAAAAAAAATTCTTCCGCCTCAGCCTCCTGAGTAGCTGGGACCACAGGCACGTGCCACCATGCCCGGCTATTTTTTGTATTTTTAGTAGAGACAGGGTTTCACCATGTTGGCCAGGATGGTCTCTATCTCTTGACCTCATGATCCGCCCACCTCGGCCTCCCAAAGTGCTGGGATTACAGGCGTGAGCCACCGCGCCCGGCGAAACCCCGTCTTTATTAAAAATACAAAATATTGGGCCGGGCGCGGTGGCTCACGTCTGTAATCCCAGCACTTTGGGAGGCAGAGGTGGGTGGATCACCTGAGGTCAGGAGTTCAAGACCAGCCTGGACATCATGGTGAAACCCCATCTTTAAAAAAAAAAAAAATTAAAAAAAATACAAAATATTAGCTGGGAGTGGTGCCATGCACCTGTAGTCCCAGCTACTTGGGAGGCTGAGGCAGAAGAATCACCTGAACCTGGGAGGCAGAGGTTGCACTGAGCTAAGATGGTGCCACTGCACTCCAGCCTGGGTGACGGAGCAAGACTCCGCCTCAAAAAAATTTAAAAAAAGAGAAATTATCCTAACACTGAGAGTGAATCCTCATGTAAACTAGGAACTTTTCTCTTTTTTTCTTTAATTTTTGCATTTTTAGTAGAGATGGGGTTTCACCATGCCAACCAGGCTGGTCTCTTAACTCCTGGCCTCAAATGATCTGCGCCCAGCCGATTTAACATTTTGATACTATTTTCTCACATGGTGAGGAAAGATGTCTAAAACGGTAATCCCAGGTAACACTAATATTTTTAGTTTTGTGTTTTAAATTTTTCACAATATAGAACAAAATGAGTTGCTTTTTTGGATCTGTGACACTAATCCTTTTGCAACAAAAAGCCGTGGAATCTCTTATCCTAGATCCCATCTTGGTCTAGGACTTAGAAAAGCATTCACTAACCAAGTAGAAATTGGATATGCCTGCGGGGCTTTAAAGGTCCTTTTACCACCTACTTTTCCCCACCAGACAAGGGGAAAAAAAAAAAAAGGATAAAAAGATAAAAAGGCAGAGTTCACGCCCAATTTTGACCTGAAGGCAGAAAGTTTCCACCCGCTTGCATTTTTGCCTCAGGTGTGACCTGAAGGAGTTGACCGCCAGTTCCCAAGCAGGGCGGGGACTTCTGCGGCTCCTGGGGTAGAAGCTGAATCAATCGACCCACGTCCTCGGTGCAGCTTCTCTCTGACGGGGATCCTCAACCTCAGGAGGGGAGCCCCGGGCCTTTCCTCTGCCTGCCGGGCGGTTTCTTCTGATCCTCCGGCTTTCTGAAAGCTCCCGGGTCTGCACTGGTGCTCAGTGGCTTGCCTTCTCCACGTAGCTCCCCCGGATAGCGACGCGCCAGAGGCACCGCCCCAAGTTCCAGCTCGCGTGGCGACTTTCCTTCGCATTTGCACCTCTGCAGGCTCCCTAAGGGAGTACACCCAACGTGGGTTTGGCAGAGCTGGAAAAAGGTACGGTCCCTCTACTCTCAGAGAACTTATTCCTCCAACTCCGCCAGGCAAGGAGCCACTTTCCCACAAGGAGGCAGCAAGCACCGCACCCTTAGCTCTCCGAGCAGCGGGCCCTGATTTTGGAAAATCCACTCCTTAGGGGTTTCACTTATCACCTGGACTAGAGAGGGCGGCACTATCTTACGTTGAGCACCTACAACCTGCCAGACTCATTTAATTCTTAGAAAACTCGTGTGAGACGGATGTGGGTATCCCCATTTCACCATGAAGAAACTGAAGTCCGAGGCCAGTACTTGAAAACCCCAGTGGAGGTGATGCCAAGGCTGAGCATTTTCTGGTCCACCACTTTGCCTCTCAGGAACCAGTGAGTGTACTTCCCAGGAGAAAGGGGTTTCGAGCTGCCAGCTGCCATCCCTTTTTCAAGAAAAAAGCTACGTATGGTTCCTGGCATTAGGATAGATAACTTTGGCTTTAAGATGATTTTAGAATTAACGTGTGTTCACTGCATACATTTGGAAAAATAAAAGTATTACCCGGAGATAAATTTAGTCCTTCCAAGTTTTCTTCTAGGCAAACTTTTGAGATTCTACTGTATATTCAATTTTTTTTTTTTTTTTTTTTTTTTTTTGAGACGGAGTTTCGCTCTTGTTACCCAGGCTGGAGCGCAATGGCGCGATCTCGGCTCACCGCAATCTCCGCCTCCTGGGTTCAGGCAATTCTCCTGCCTCAGCCTCCTGAGTAGCTGGGATTACAGGCACGCGCCACCGTGCCCAGCTAATTTTTTGTATTAGTAGAGACGGGGTTTCACCATGTTGACCAGGATGGTCTCGATCTCTTGACCTCGTGATCCACCCGCCTCGGCCTCCCTATTCAATTTTATACTTTGACTTTTCCCCTTAAATTTTATATAATAAACATTTCCCATGTTGTCAGACATACAATTTTTTGTTACATTCTTCGCTGTTTGTAATTTGTATTTTCATTTCACTTTGGGGCAGGGTGAGGCATAGGATTTTTTTCCTCACTAAAAGAAGTTTTAATTCCGTTGTTGTCAGGCCCAGTTCGGTGGCTCACACCTGTAATCCCAGCATTTTGGGAGGCTGAGGCAGGTGGATCACGAGGTCAGGAGATGGAGACCATCCTGGCTAACATGGTGAAATCCATCTCTACTAAAAATACAAAAAATTAGCCAGGTTTGGTGGCACACGCCGGTAGTCCCAGCTACTCAGGAGGCTGAGGCAAGAGAATCACTTGAACCCAGGATGTGGAGGTTGCGGTGAGCTGAGCTTGCCACTGCACTCATTCCAGCCTGGGCGACAGAGTGAGACTACATCTCAAAAATAACAATAATTATATAAATAGGAATACTCAATCCAGGATTGCTTTTATTTGTGTGTGTGTGGTTTTTGTTTGTTTGTTTTGTTTTTTGAGACAGAGTTTTACTCTTGTTGCCCAGGGTGGAGTGCAATGGCACAATCTCAGCTCACTGTTGGCAACCTCCGCCTCCCGGGTTCAAGTGATTCTCCTGTCTCAGCCTCCAGAGTAGCTGGGATTACAGGCGCCTGCCACTATGCCCAGCTGATTTTTTTTTTAGTAGAGACAGGGTTTCACCATGTTGGTCAGGTTGATCTCAAACTCCTGACCTCAAGTGATCCACTGGCCTTGGCCTCCCAAAGTGCTGGGATTATAGGTGTGAGCCACTGCTCCCAGCCTATTTTGTTTTTGAGATGGAGGTTTGCTCTGGTTTTCCAGGCTGGAGTGCAGTGGTGTGATCTCAGATCACTGCAACCTCTGCCTCCCAGGTTCAAGCAATTCTCCTGCCTCAGCCTCCCGAGCAGCTGGGATTACAGGCGCCTGCCACCACACCTGGCTAATTTTTTTATTTTTAAAGGCGGGGTTTCACCATGTTGGTCAGGCTGGTCTTGAACTCCCGACCTCAGGTGATCCACCCGCCTTGGCCTCCAAAGTGCTTGGATTACAGGCATGAGCCACTGCGCCCAGCCTGCACCTGGCTAATTTTTTTTGCTGAGTTTTTAGTAAAGACAGGGTTTCACCATGTTGTCCACACTGGTCTCAAACTCTTGACTTCAGGTGATCCACCCACCTTGGCCTCCCAAAGTGCTGGGATTACAGGTGTAGGCCACCATTCCTGGTGGCTGATTTCTTAATATTACCAAAGTTTTGAATTTTGATGGACTCACCAATTTTTAAAATCACTTTTGCTTGAGCATGAAAGTTTGCTTTTCTGTTTTCTGCCAAGAGTTTTGGTTTTAGCCCTTTCATTAAGCTCTGCAGTTCTTTTTCAATTTAATTGTGTATGTTGTGAAGTAAGGGTCTGAGTTCATCTTGAATCTTCTAGTCCATGAATGAAATAACTCTCCATTTCTTTATATCTTTCTTTCATCAATGTTTTGTAGTTTTCAAGTTGTGCACTTACTAAACTTATTTGTAAAAGTATTTAGATTTTGTGTATATTGATTTTGTATTCTACAACCTTACCAAACTCATTAAATCTATTTGTGTTTGTGTGTTTGTTTTTTGGTGGATTCTCTAGGATTTCCTACATAGAAAAGCATGTTGTTGGTATTCTTTAGTATGCATGCCTTCTATTTCTCGCCTGATTGCACTGGCTAGAACCTCCAGTACAATGTTGAATAAAAGCGAAAGTAGGCATCTTTGCCTTCTTGATCTTTCAGGGGAAGGAATTCAGCCTTTTTACCATTAAGTATCATATATAATGTTAGCTGTGGACTTTTTGAAAATAGCTTTTATTAGGCTAGGGAAGGGACTTTGTATTCCTAGTATCTTTTTTTCATGAATAGGTGTTGATTTTGTAAAATGCATTTGCTGCATCTCTTGAAGTGTTCTTTTAGTTTTTGTCCTTTATCCTTTCAATATGGCATATTAATTTACTATTGATTTAAGCCAGCCTTGCATTTGTGGGGTTAAATCCCCTTGCTCATGGTATATAACTTTTTTTCTATAATGCTGAATTCCATTTGCCTTTTTTTATTGAGATGGTCTCACTGTCTCCAGGCGGAAGTGTAGTGGCTCAATCTCGGCTCATTGCAACCTACACCTCCCGGTTCAAGTGATTCTCCTGCCTCAGCCTCTTGAGTAGCTGGGACTGCAGGTGTGCACCACCACGCCCAGCTAATTTTTTGTATTTTAGTAGAGACAGGATTTCACTATGTTGGCCAGGCAGGTCTTGAACTCCTGATCTTGTGATCCACCCACCTCAGCCTCCCAAAGTGCTGGGATTATACGCGTGAGCCACCACGCCCAGCCTTGCCTTTTTTTTTCTTAAAACAGGATTGAGAGCGGCATGGTGGCTCACCTGAGGTCCGGAGTTTGAGGCCAGCCTAGCCAACATGGTGAAACCTCTTCTCTACTAAAAATACAAAAATTAGTTGGGCATGGTGGCACATGCCTGTAATCTCGGCTATCTAGAAGGCTGAGACAGGAGAATCTCTTGAACCCAGGAGGCAAAGGTTGCAGTGAGCATAGTTTGTGCCACTGCACTTCAGCCTAGGTGACAGAGCGAGACTTGTCTCAAAAAAAAAAAAAAGCCACAGTGGTTCACGCCTGTAATCCCAGCACTTTGGGAGGCCAAGGTGGTTGCATCACAAGGTCAGGAGTTCAAGACCAGCCTGGCCAACATAGTGAAACCCCAGCTCTACTAAAAATACAAAAAATTAGCCAGGTGTGGTGGCGGACATCTGTAATCCCAGCTACTTGGGAGGCTGAAGCAGGAGAATCACTTGAACCCGGGAGGTGGAGGTTGCAGTGAGCTGAGATTGCGCCATTGCATTCCAGCCCAGACAACAGTGAGACTCCGTCTCAAAAAACAAAACAAAACAAAACACTGGGCATGGTGGTTTACACCTGTAATCCCAACACTTTGGAAGGCCAAGGCGGGTGAATCACGAGGTCAGGAGTTCAAGACCAGCCTGGCCAAGATGGTGAAACCCCATCTCTAGTAAAAAAGTACAAAAATTAGCCAGGTGTGGTGGTAGGCACCTGAAATCCCAGCTACTCGGGAGGCTGAGGCAGAGAAGTGATTGAACCCGGGAGAGAGAGGTTGCAGCAAGCCGAAATCGTGCCACTGCCCTCCAGCCAGGGCAACAGAGCGAGACTCCATCTCAAAAAAAGACTGGTTTGTTTGCCTTGTTGTCTAGGCTGGGAGGCTGAGACAGGCCAATCCTTTGAGCCCAGGAGTTCAAGTGATGCAGTACAGTGGCACAATCATGGCTCAACACCTGAAACTCCTGGGCTCAAGTGATCCTCCCATCTAGGCCTTCTAAAGGGCTGAGATTACAAGCATGAGCTACCATGCCCAGCCAAGTTTGCTCATCTTTTTATTTAAGATTTTTGCATCTATATTAATCAGGAATGTTGGTCTGTAGTGTTTCTTTTCTTGTGATGTCTTTGGTTATAGTACTTTTTTTTTTTTTTTTGAGACAGAGTTTCGCTCTTGTTACCCAGGCTAGAGTGCAATGGCACGATCTCGGCTCACCGCAACCTCTGCCTCCTGGGTTCAAGCAATTCTCCTGCCTCAGCCTCCCGAGTAGCTGGGACTACAGGCACGTGCCACCATGCCCAGCTAATTTTTGTATTTTTAGTAGAGACGGGGTTTCACCATGTTGACCAGGATGGTCTCGATCTCTTGATCTCGTGATCCACCCACCTCAGCCTCCCAAAGTGCTGGGATTATAGGCATGAGCCACCGCGCCCGGCTTTGGTTATAGTATTAAAGTAATGCTGCTAGAATGAGTTGGGAAGTGTTCTTTCATCTTCTATTTTTTGGAAGAGTTTGAAAGATTGGCACTAGTTCTCCTTTACATACTTGGTTGGATTCATCAGTAAAACCATCTAGGTTTGAGCTTTTCTTTTTTTTTTTTTTTTTAAGAGACGGGGTTTCACCATGTTGGCCAGGCTGGTCTTGAACTCCTGACCTCGTGATCCGCCCGCCTCCACCTCCCAAAGTGCTGGGATTACAGGCGTGAGCCACCTCGCCCAGCTGGTTTGATCATTTCTTTGTGGGATGTGCTGTCATTACTAATTCAATCTCCTATATCAGGTTTATTCAGATTTTCTATTTATTCTTAGTTTATGTTTTTCTAGGAACTTATCCATTCCATCTAGGTTATCTAATTTGTTGTCATATAGTTGTTCTGTAGTATTCTCTTATAATCTTTTTTATATCTGGAAGGTCAGTAAGGTGAGTAGTCATGTCCTCCATTCATTGCTTTATTTTTTATTCTTATTATATTTATTTATTTAGAGACACCATCTCACTGTTGCCTGGGCTAGAGTGCAGTGTCATGATTTTGACTCACTGCAGCCTTGACCTCCTTGGCTCGAGTGATCCTCCTGCCTCAGCAGCCCAAGTAGTTGGGATTACAGGCATGTGCCACCACACCTGGCTAATTGTTGTGTTTTTTGTAGAGATGAGGTTTCACTATGTTGCTCAGGCTTGTTCTTGAACTCCTGGGCTCAAGTGATCTGCCTGCCTCAGCCTCCCAAAGTGTGATTACAGGTGTGAGCCACCGCACCAGGCTCTCACATTCATTTCTAATCTTAGTAATTTGAGTATTTTTTCCTTGGTTATTCTATCTAAAGGCTTGTCAGTTTTATCTTTTTAAAGACCCCACTTTTGATTTTTCTCTATTTTCTACACAATTAATTTTTACTCTAATCTTTAATACTTCCTCCTTGCTTTGATTGCATTTGTTTTATTTTATTTAAGATGGAATCTTGCTCTGTCACCCAGCCTGGAGGGCGGTGGTGCAATCTTCACTCACTGCAACCTCTGCCTCCCAGGTTCAAACGATTCTCCTGCTTCAGCCTCCCAAGCAGCTGGGACTACAGGTGTGTGCTGCCACACCCGGCTAATTTTACTATTTTTAGTAGAGACGGAGTTTTACCACGTCAACCAAGCTGGTCTCAAACTCCTGACCTCAGGTGATCCTCCCACCTCGGCTTCCCGAAGTCTTGGGATTACAGGTGTGAGCCACCGTGCCTGGCTCTGCATTGATTTTAGTTTGTTCTTCCTTCCTGGTCATTTTGCCTGTTGTTAGCCCACACTAATAAGACTATGTTTCCTGGCTCCTGGATGATTTTGCCAACTACTTGATCAAGAAACTAGAAGCAGTTTCTACAATTCCATTAGTGTTACCAGCCCTAAGAAATCTTTTAGGCAAACTGCTTGTTTCTTTTGTCTTGTTTTGTTTTTTGAGATAGAGTCTTGCTCAGTGTAAGCCACCGTGCCCAGCATGGTTTTTGATATTAACTGCCCCTCCACCTCTTTCCCTGAACATTCAGGCTACCAAGAAGAAGGTACTGGCCATCCTGAATTCCTCAGCCCATGCTTACTTTTAGTCTTCTGCAAAGTAGTATCTGTTCCCGCTTTACTGGAACACCAGAGTTTTTGGCAAGGTGAAGTCTAACTTTCTCAACCTTTCCTTCCCCACCTAAAACATCTTTTCTTCAACTAGCTTTCAGTTTTGAGATTTGCCAACATATGGTCTTGGCCTTCAGCTCTTGCTCCAGGTTACTCCAGGTATTCAGAGTGAAGTTCTCTAGTGCCTCAAGGCATACCTCAAAGACTTAGCCCCAAATCCAAGTAGCCTGAATTCCAAATCTTGTGAGTGAACTTGGGCCTCTCAATCTCCCTTCTCATTCAATGCTGTTTTTATGTTCTGGAATTTACTCCATCTTCTTTTTTTAATGCTTTTTTGTTTTGTTTCCTCTTCCTCTTCTTCTTTCTCTTCTTTTCTTTTCTTTTGAAATGGAATTTTGCTCTTGTTGGCCAGGCTGGGGTGCAATGGCACAATCTTGGCTCACTGCAACCTCCACCTCCTGGGTTCAAGTAATTCTCCTGCCTCAGCCTCCTAAGTAGCTGGGATTACATGTGCCTGCCACCATGCCCACCTATTTTTGTTTTGTATTTTTAGTGGACATAGGGTTTAACCATGCTGGCCAGGCTGTTCTCAAACTCCTAACTCCAGATGATTCACCTGCCTAAGCCTCCCAAAGTGCTGGGATTACAGGTGTGAGCCACCATGTCTAGCTTTGATTGTATTAATCAACACTCAAATGTAACTCAACTTACTTCATCTTCTCTAACCTCTCTACCATAAAGTTTCTAATGTGTAGGTAAATCACAATCTGTTGAGACTGATCATATTTAGTGTCTAGATCTCTAAAGTCCACTTTAAAAAAAAACAACTCAGTTTAATCTGTTTACTAAAAAGTATACAAATCATAAGTGTGAAGCTCAAGAAAATGTCAAAGTAATAGTGATGTGACAACCACCCAGATCAAACTTGCTTGCTTTTTGACATTTATACAAATGGAGGCCTACAGTGTCTTTTAGCTCACTCATGCTGGAAGAGTTTATTAATTTTCATTGGTATATAACATTTCATTGTATGGATCTGCCACAATTTATCCATTCTATTATAGACAGACATTTGGTCACTTCTGTTTTTTATTTCCACATTGAGTAACACTGCTATGAACATTCATAGCAGTGTTATTAGTGCATTTCTGTTGGATATGTGATGTTTGGGTTTGTTTGAGACAGAGTTTTACTCTCGCCCAGACTGGAGTGCAATGACACCATCAGGGTTCACTGCACCCCTGACCTCCAGGCTTAAGCGATCTGCTAATTTTTTTTTTTTTTTTTGTATTTTTTAAGTAGAGACAGGGTTTCGTCGTGTTGCCCAGGATGGTCTTGAATGCCTCAGCCTCCCAAAGTGCTGAGATTACAGGCATGAGCCACCACGCTCAGCCTGGGTATGTATTTAGGAGTAAAACTGCTGAGTCACAAGGTGGTATGTGCAATTCTAGTAGATATGGTCTCCAAAATTGTATCAACTTACACCTGCCACCAGCAGCAGCAGCAGCAGCAGCAGCAGTAGCAAGTTTGTTTTGTCTTACATTGGGGTGTTGGCAAACTATACACTTTCTACAAATACAGTTTTATTAAGGCTGGGTGTGGTGGCTTATGCCTATAATCCTAGGATTTTGGGAGACTGAGAAGGGTGATTGCTAGAGCTCAGGAGTTCCAGACCAACCTGGACAACATGGTCAAACCCCATCTCTACAAAAAATAACAAAAATTAGACCAGGCACGGTGGCTCACACCTGTAATCCCAGCACTTTGGGAGGCCTAAGTGGGCAGATCTCTTAAGGTCAGGAGTTTGAGACCAGCCTGGCCAAAATGGTAAAATCTAGTCTCTACCAAAAAACACAAAAGTTACCTGGGCATGGTGGCGTGAAGCTGTAGTTCCAGCTACTGGGGAGGCTGAGGTGGGAGGATCGTTTGAACCTGGGAGATGGAGATTGCAGTGAGCCGAGATTGTGCCACTGCACTCCAGCCTAGGTGACAGAGCAAGACCTTATCTTAAAAAAAAAAAAAAAAATAGCCAGGCATGGTGGTGCATGCCTGTGGTCTCAGCTGCTCAGGAGGCTGAGATGAGAGAATCACTTAAGCTCAGGAGGCAGAAGTTGCAGTGAGTGGAGACTGTACCATTGCACTCCAGCCTGGGCAACAGAGCAAGACCCTGTCTTAAAAAAAAAATTAGAATTTTGGAAAACTTTTATCACCACTGTGTCTTAACAGCTTCACAATAATTACATTTTTCTGATGAGATTGGTGGTGGTACTAATCAATGTGATTTTTTAATTATATTGTATAATGAAATGAGTCAATATTTGGAAAATCTAAGTATTTCAATAAACTGATATTTTCCAAATGGCTAATGAGTGATGGTACAAAATCATGCATGAATAAAAAGGCCATTCATCATTGCGGCACAGTTTACAATAGCAAAGACCTGGAACCAACCCAAATGCCCATTGATGATAGACTGGACAGAGAAAATGTGGCACATATACACCATGGAATATTATGCAGCCATAAAAAACGATGAGTTCGCGTCCATTCTAGGGACATGGATGAACCTGGAACCATTCTCAGCAAACTGACACAAGAACACAAAATCAAACACTGCATGTTCTCAGTCATAGGCGGGTGCTGAACAGTGAGAACACATGGACATAGGGAGGGGAGCACTACACACTGGGGTCTGTTGGGGGAAATGGGGAGGGACAGCGGGGGGTGGGGAGGTGGGGAGAGATAGCATGGGGAGAAATGCCAGATATAGGTGAAGGGGAGGAAGGAGGAAGGCAGCAAATCACACTGCCAAGTGTGTACCTATGCAACAATCTTGCATGTTCTTCACATGTACCCCAAAACCTAAAATACAATAAAAAAAAATTAAAAAAAAAAAAAGGCCATTCAAAGGTAAGAAGCTACCATTTGCTGAGTGTTGGTATAATAGAAAGAATAATGTCCACAATTATCTAAATATCTGTGTGACGCTGGATTTTCTTAAACCAAAACACATATTGCAACAAATTTAATTTGGAATAGGATATGAGGCCAGGCATGGTGGCTGATGCCTGTAATCCCAGCACTTTGGGAGGCTGAGGCAGGTGGATCACCTGAGGTCAGGAGTTTGAGACCAGCCTGGCCAACGTAGTGAAACCCCGTCTCTACTAAACATACAAAAAATTGTAAAGGAGGGAAGCATCACACGTGGAGGTCTGTAGCGGGGAACTAGAGGAGGGACAGTGAGGGGTAGGGAGTTGGGGAGGGATAACATGGGGATAAATGCCAGATACAGGTGATGGGGATGGAGGCAGCAAACCACACTGCCATGTATGTACCTATGCAACAATCTTGCATATTCTTTACATGTACCCCGGAACCTAAAATGCAGTTAAAATATATATATATATATATATATATATATATATATATATATATATATATATATTTATATATATATATAAAATTGTGGCTGGGTGCAGTGGCTCATACCTGTAATCCCAGCACTTTGGGAGGCTGAGGCAGGTGGATCACGAGGTCAGGAGTTCAAGAGCAGCCTGACCAATACTGTGAAACCCTGTCTCTACTAAAAATACAAAAATTAGCCAGGCATGGTATGATGTGCCTGTAGTCCCAGCTACTCAGGAGGCTGAGGCAGAAGAATTGCTTCAACCCGGGAAGCAGAGGTTGCAGTGAGCCAAGACTGCACCACTGCACTCAAGCCTGGGTGACAAAGCGAGACTCTGTCATAAATAAATAAAGTAAGTAAGTAAGTTATGTTTCTTTGGGCTGTATATATAAAAATCAACATCAGATCTTGACTGTGAAGTGAACCCAGGGGCCTTAATTGAGATAGATGTGGAATGTTTTATTTGGAAACTCATTGTCTGAAACAGCTGTGACTGCGTTGTAAATTAAGTCTGTTTCTCTGTATAAAACTCACTTAGAAAAACAAACAAAAATAAAAAATAAAAAAATCAATAAAGTGACTTAGATCCTCCAGGCAAGAATGGGATGTTTCATTGTTACTGATATGCCTGGACTAAAGTGATCCTCCTGCCTGCAGCTCCCAGAGTAGTTGGGACTACAACGCATGAGACACCATGCCGTGTTAATTTTTAATTCTTTTGTGGAGACAGGGCCTCCTTATGCTGCCCAGGCTGGTCTACAGCTCCTGGCCTCAGGCACTCCCACGTCAGCCTCCCACAGTGCTGGGATTACAGGGCTGAGCCATCCCTCTAGTCTCACTAATCAGACTTTTAGTTTCTCTTCTCTTAGCTGGGAAAAGGTTAGTTCTCTAAGTAAAGAGGTAGCTTGGAGGGGATTCTAGAAATGGCCAGAAAGCTTGGCTTCACCTTAAATACGAATAAAGCCACTCAAGTATGTCAGCAAGGACAGCTGGTTTTTTAAAAGAAGAGTTAAGTACGAGATCAGTCTCCGTCCCCCATCAGTAAATCAAAACAAAGATGAGAAGACATATTTTAACAGTTCCAGTAAAAACTCCAGACTAGGCTGGGCATGGCTGATGTCGTAATCCCAGCACTTTGGGAGACCAAGGCAGGAGGATTGCTTGAGGCCAGGAGTTCTAGACCAGCTTGGACAAGATGGTGAAACCACGTCTCGAAAAACAAAAACAAAAACTCCAGACTATGATCACACAGGCAAATATACAGAGAAGGTAAGGTAAAAGAAGTATGTGTTGGACTACAATTTCAGGGCTGGGGGCAGGCCTGGAATCTGAGCCTTCTTTATCAGCTCTTCAACCATCATCTTTTGTTGCTGGTAGGATTGGGGATGGCTTCAAGTTTTGGTCCTGTAGATCTGACTGGCTCTGCACCACAGAAATGGAGAGTTGGGCAAACACTTGGTAATGGGTCCTGGAAAGGGCCTAGTCATACTTGGGCCTCTGGGGTTCCACATCACTGTATGAGGGCAGCCAGGCATTATGACTGTCATAGACTCCAGGTACTTTTAATGGAGCCCCTTTCTTTCATTAAAAAAATACATAAAATTGTACATCATTTTTATTTCATTTTTTAAGAGATGGGTTCTCACTCTGTCACCCAGACTAGAGTGCAATGGTGCAATCATAGCTCACTGCAGCCTCGACTTTGTACACTCAGGCTATCCTCCCTCAGCCTCCTGAGTAGCTGGAACTACAGGCGCCTGTCACCACAACCAGCTAATTATTTTATTTTTTGTAGAGACAAGGCCTCTCTATGTTGCCCAGGCTGGTCTCAAACTCCTAAGCTCAAGTGATCCTCAGCCTCCCAAAGTGATAGGATTACAGGCATGTATATATATTTTAAAAATATATTTTTGGGCCAGGTGAGAGGGCTAACGCCTGTAATCCCAGCACTTTGGCAGACCGAGGCGGGTGGATTACATGAGGTTGGGAGTTTGAGACCAGCCTGACCTACGTGGAGAAACTCCATCTCCACTAAAAATACAAAAAATTAGCCGGGCGTGGTGATACATGCCTCTAATCCCAGTTACTCAGGAGGCTGAAGCAGGAGAATTGCTTGAACCCGGGAGATGGAGGGTTCAGTGAACCAAGATAGCGCCATGGCATTCCACCCTAGGCAACAAGAGTGAAACTCCATCTGAAAAAAAATTTTTTTTTGGCAGGTGAGGTGGCTCAAGCCCGTAATCTCAGCACTTTGGGAGGCCAAGATGAGTGCAGAAGTTCAAGACCAGTCTGGACAACATAGTAAAACTCCACCCCTACTAAAAATGCAAAATTCACCAGGCATGGTGGTGCATGCCTCTAATCCCAGATACTTGGGAGGTCTAGGCAGGAGAATCACTTGAACCCAGGAGGGGGAGGTTGCAGTGAGCTGAGATTGCGCCATTGCACTCCAGCCTGGATTCAAAAAAGAAAACAAAAAAAGAGAAGGAAAGAAAAAGAGAGAGAAAGAGAGAAAGAATCTTCCAGTCCTGAAGAGCTCTGTAGAACATCAATTTGCTCTATCCACATTCCCATTTTGATCTTGGGCTGGTGTCAGGCCCACTGCAGGACCCCTGGCACCCCAAGAAGCTAACCCAGATGGTGGGAGAAGTGATTTTGTTAACCCGATCAGGCCAGCTCAGTGCATCTCTCCACCTCAGTCTCTGGTATTGGCTTCCATGCACTTGGGAAAACTGCCCACTTGTACCCAGGCTTCCAAGGAGGCCCACATGACCAGAAGAGTTCCCAAAAGCTTTTCTTGCATAATAGCCCTCCCATTTGGGCAGGCTCTGGTGCAAAGGCACATTAGTCTCCCCAAAGCTGAGAGGTACAAAATCAACACTTGCGAATCAGATTCTGGCCACTTACTGAGCAGGGAGGTTCTCTCATCAGGGGTAAGCAGCAATCCCACTGGATCATTTCTTCCTTGGGGAAGAAGTGGCTGAACTAGCCACTGTGGGGTTGTCCCTGAGACTGAGTTGTGTCTTAGACTAACTGCTTCATGGTATCCAGTGTGCTGGGGATTTATGTGGGGTTTATGGCAGAAGATCCCCACAAGATAATAGGGTGCCATCTTATCCACACCAGAAAATGGAATTTGAGAGAAGTTAATTAACTTATTCTTGTGTGGCTCAGATCACCACAGTCCCCCTGAAGAAGTTATTAAAATTCTATACATGCTAGGTAAAATATTCCTTGTCAACAGCAATGGAAGTGCATCTTATGATTAGATTAATGTTTTAGATTTTTTTGAACTTATTTTTGAGTTGGGGTCTCACTCTGTCACCCAAGCAGGAGTGCAGTAGTGTGATCATGGCTCACTGCATCCTCAAACCCCTTGGCTCAAGCAATCTGCTGGCCTCCACCTTCTAAAGTGCTGGAATTACAGGTGCAAGCCACAGTACCTGACCTTGATTAGGTTAAACATTTTTTTTGTTTGTTTGTCTTTTGTTTTTTGAGACGGAGTCTCCCTCTGTCGCCCAGGCTGGAGTGAAGTGGTGCCATCAGTGCCATCTTGGCTCACTGCAAACTCTGCATCTGGGGGTCAAGCAAGTCTCCTACCTCAGCCTCTCAAGTAGCTGGGATTACAGGTCTGGCTAATTTTTTTTTCTTTTCTTTTTTTTTTAGACAGAGTTTCGCTCTCATTGCCCAGGCTGGAGTGCAATGGCACAATCTTGGCTTACAGCAACCTCCACCTCCCGGGTTCAAGTGATTCTCCTGCCTCAGCCTAAGTAGATGGGATTACAGGCATTCACCACCACGCCCGGTTACCTTTTTTTTTTTTTTTTTTTTTTGCTTTCTTTTTTCTTTAATATTGTCCTTGCAGAAGCCCAGCTACTTTTGTATTTTTGGTAGAGACAAGGTTTCTCCATGTTTGTCAGGCTGGTCTCCAACTCCTGACCTCAGGTGATCTGCCTGACTACCAAAGTGCTGGGATGACAGGTGTGAGTCACCGTGCCCAGCCCATGCCCAGCTAATTTTTGTATTTTTAGTACAGATGGGTTTTCACCATGTTGGCCAGGCTGGTTTCCAACTCCTGACCTCAAGTGATCTGCCTGCCTTGGCCTCCCAAAGTGCTGGGATCACAGGCATAAGCTACCTTGCCCTGCCAGGTTAAGGTTTTATTTTTTAATTTTTTTAATCTTTTATTTTTCATAACATGCATGCCATTGCAAAGGATAAGGTTTTAAATGTTTATTCCATCAGAGCCATAGCTAAATCTTGTTTTCCTGAAAGTATACCCTACACATCTGATGCTCAAGTTTTCTCAGAAACCGTTGAGGGTGACAGAGGGTGAACTCAGGGGCAGAAAACTGGAGCCTCCACACAGTCCAAGATGATCATGTGGAATCTGTAACATGCTTTCCACTATTTTGAGTTTTTTTCTTCTATGCTGGCTGTGGTGGCTCACACCTGTAATCCCAGCCCTTTGGGAGGCCAAAGCGAGAGGACTGCTTGGGTAGGAGTTCAAAACCAGCCCGGCAACATAGTGGGACCCTCACTCTCAAAAAAAAAAAAAAAAAAAAGGATGGAAAATAGTTGGGTGTGGTAGCAGGCACCTGTAGTCTCAGGAGGCTGAGGTGGGAGGATCACTTGGGCCTGGGAGGTCCAGGTTGCAGTGAAAACTGAGATCGTGCCACTTCATTCCAGCCTAGGCAATAGAGTGAGACCTATCTTGGAACAAAAGAAATTTTTTTTTCCCGCTCCCCAGAAAATATTTTTTAGAACAAACACATAGTTAATTGTAAGAACAAAATAGTATATTCGGCAGATAACTATCTATTCTGAAACAACTACCAAACAATATTTCTAGAAATACAGTAGAAAATATGTAAGGACATGCATGGGGATGATATACACTAGCTTCAGGATGATGTCCTCTAGAGAGGGAAAGGAAAGATACTTGAGTAATATCTACTTTAAAGAACAGAGAAGTGAAGCAAATGTGGGGAAATGTCAACATCTGTTAAAGTGGGAGAGGGTACATGGCTGTGTTATATTACTCTTTTGGATGTGTGAAACTTTTCATAATTCAAATTTTTAATTAAAATTACAAACATTGAGAAGAAATGTGCATCGATACTGGCTGTCTTAGGTCGTCTAGGATAGTGGAAATAAAGGAAAACTGTGTCACTTGCTACATGTTCTATAACCCCACCTCTGATGTTTTGCTTAAAACATGACACACTTTCTGGAATAATTTCAAAATGGTAACCATCCAGAGAGTCAGAAGATAACAAGGGAGCTGAAGAGAGAAAACTGACACATTCAACAAGCCTGCCTGGGTCTGATCTACCTGTCTTTAGAAGGCAACGTCGAAACCTTAACCTAGACAGCAAAGGTGATTCCCAGTCAACAGGGTCGTCAATTCAAACTAACACTGTTAATCCGCTATACAGTGGGCAGAGGCCTTTTAGGCTAAATATACCTTACCAGGCGGAGATGTCGAAGGAGACCGTTGAAGACCCAACAGGAGCCCAAATGAGTACTAGTTCTAGGTCAAAAAGCAGTCCTGACGATTGTGGCAGCGCAGGAAGTGCCCGAAGCGCCGCTAGACCCAGGCATCGATTGCGTCAGCTCACCCGGAAGCGGTGCCAGGTGCCGCCGGAAGGGGCGGAGCGGGTCGAATACTGTAAAAGAGAGCCGGAGCCTCGGCGCTGAGTCTGCAGGAGGTCACGTGAAAGCCGCCCCGAGCGCGCTCGGCGGCTGCTGGTCCCAGTATGGTCGATGACGCTCGTGCTGCTGAGTCCCAGCGGGGCAAACGGACCCCGGCCCACTCTCTGGAGCAGCTGCGTAGGTTACCACTTCCGCCGCCACAGATTCGCATCCGGCCCTGGTGGTTTCCGGTGCAGGAACTGAGAAACCCTTTGGTGTTCTACCTGGAGGCATGGCTGGCAGACGCGCTCTTTGGTGAGCGACCCAGACTCTGAGTCTCTCAGTCTGAGAGAGGCTCGGCAGAGCATCTCTCTACAGCCTCTTTCCCAGATTCATAAGCCAGGAGTGTTGCTGTGGTGCCCGCCTTCCAGCTCTTCCCTTCCCTGGTCAACATTCCCTTCAAATTCAGCTTCTAACCTGCGACTGTGCGACCCCTAAATAGTCTTTCCTTACTTGTTTAGGCCCAGACCGAGCCATAATTCCAGAAATGGAGTGGACGAGCCAGGCCCTGTTGACAGTGAACATAGTGGACTCTGGGAACCTAGTCGAAATCACCATTTTTGGACGGCCCCGTGTACAGAATCGGGTGAAGAGCATGCTTCTGTGCCTGGCATGGTTTCACCGAGAACATCGAGCCCGAGGTGAGGGTCTTTGAGAACTTACACGTGGAGGAAGCCACGAGTGACCATACTGGTCTTGCTCGGCTTCCTTCCATCCTCCCTTAATCTCTTAATTTCTTAGTTTCCGCACCCCAGGAAGCTGCTCGAAGTTTGTTGGGAGGGGATCACCGGGGTAGGACCTTGGGAAAGTCAGTGGAGATCTGATACATTCAGACCCATCACTGCCCAAGTCAGCCTCAGCTGGGCTACAGCACTATCGCAGATCCCAGGTTCAGAGCCTCCACCCCAGATCCTCCTCTCCTCCCCAACTCCCAATCACTGAGTAGTTTGAAACAGCGAACACTTCTCCCTGTCCATGGTTAGTATCAACTGTTTCTCTTCCAGCTGAGAAGATGAAACACCTTGAGAAGAACTTGAAGGCCCAAGCATCAGACCCCCACACTCCCCAAGATTCTATTGCTTAAGACAACAGTGTCAGGAGCATCTTGAGAACTTTGCAACTTTTGCTGCTAAAGTTGAAGAGAAGCAAGTATAGCATTCCTAAATCCCTGCATTCGTTTTTTCCTGTGTCTTGATGGAATGTGGTTTATTTTGTTGAAAGAGTGAATTTGAACTATTCTAATAAATGGCTATTTTGCCCAGTGACATTAAGATCTTCGTACACTTATAATAAAGCAAATTTATAAAAGATTGACTCTCATTCATGTTTTGATATGAAGGGTGGGTAGAAGGCTGGCAGATTGTAGTTTTGTGGGGTTTATTCCTGAATTCCCATTATTTTGAAACTCCTAATCCTTTTATGATTTTATGGTCAGAGTCAGGCCCTCAGCCACAGGGGGCAGATAGCCTCACAAATGGTGATCTGTTTTGTTTTTACGTCATTGGTTCTCAAACTTTAAAGCTTGTAATGAATCACCTTGGGAGCTTGTTAAAACATAATCTCCTGGTCTCCTTCAGAAGATTCTGATTCGGTACTGTTGGGGTAGGGTTTATAATTTGCATTTCTGATGAGCTCACAAGTACTACCAAAGCAGCTCGTCTGAGTTTCTCACTTTGAAGTTGGTAGTTGACCCCCTGAGGAGCACCGGCTGTGCCTTTTCTTAGAGTGAGGGCTTTGTTGGCCACAGGATGAGATTCCAATGAGCAAGCCTGGGCAGTCAGCATTCATTAACCCTAGCATTGCAATTCACCATGGAAGAGCGGGGATCCTGGGCACCTTGGCTTGTGGATGGTGCCCTGCCTTGGAGCCAGTTGTCTCCCTTTTTCTGCAAGGCGAGGTTGCACAGGTGTCCAGCATGGGCCAGGTTTTTCCATTACGTGTTGTACTGAGATTACCAATTTGTGCAAAACAGCTCCTATCCTTGCTGCCCCGCTTTCTGGAAGCAAAATTTCTGGGGTGAAGGGTGCCAAAAGCTCTGTGGCTTCAAGCACAATTAAGATTGGTTTGACTCATGGAATTAACTCACTCCTTGGCAATAAAGTGTTCTAGCCTTTTGCAAGAGTTTTAAACTCAAAAGTCTTATTGTGCTTTTTTGATTAGCGGTGATGTTGAAAATTTTTTTTCATTTACCTTTTTCTTTATTCATCCCTATCTTCTTTCAACTGGTGAAGGGTTTTTATCTCTATAAGCTTTTCTAATGATGGTCCATTATTACCAATATTTTCCACCCTCTTAAATTTTTGTTTTGGAAGCGGATAGGTTTTTATGTAGTTAAATCAATTACTGTTTCTCTTCGCCCATGTCCCCACCCTTATAAGTTTAGGAGCTCCTAATTTTCTTCCATAGAAATTTGATGAATATTTTTTCAGGTTTTTCCTGGTGGGATTTTTATTTTGTACTTTATTTTTGAGATGGAGTCTCACTCTGTCACCCAGGCTGGAGTGCAGTAGTGTCATCTTGGCTCACTACAACCTTTGCCTCCCTGATTCAAGCAATTCTCCTACCTTAGCCTCCTGCCTTGGCTTCCCAAAGTGCTGGGATTATAAGCATGAGCCACTGCACCTGGCCCTGGTGGGCTGGTTGGTTGGTTGATTTATTTAGAGATGGAGTCTCACTCTGGCGACAGGCTGGAGTGCAGTGGCATGATCTTGGTTCACTGCAACCTCCACCTCCTGAGTTCAAGTGATTCTCATGCCTCAGCCTCCCAGGTAGCTGGAATTGCACACGCCACCACACCCAGCTAATTTTTATATTTTTAGTAGAGATGAGGTTTCACCATGTTGGACAGGATGGTCTCGATCTCCTGACCTCGTGTTTTGCCCGCCTCAGCCTCCCAAAGTGCTGGGATCACAGGTGTGAGCCACTGCACCCGGCCGCTGGTGGGATTTTTATAAAACCATTGAACATTTTGGTTTTTTTTTAAGACAGTCTTGCTCTGTCACCCAGGCTGGAACACAATGGCACAATCTCGGCTCACTGAAACCTCCGCCTCCCAGGTTGAAGTGATTCTTCTGCCTCAGCCTCCCTAGTAGCTGAGATTACAGATGCGTGCCACCACACCCAGCTAATTTTTGTACTTTCAGTAGAAACTGGTTTTCACCATGTTGGCCAGTCTGGTCTTGAACTCCTGCCCGCAACTGATCCACCTGCCTCTGCCTCCCAAAGTTCTGGGATTACAGGCCTGAGTCACTGCACCTGGCCCATTTAGCATTTTGTTATTGGGGGGAAAGGGGATGATCCTAAACTCCTTCCATCCTTTGTACACATTAACATATATTGAAGTCCTAACCCCAGTACCCCAGAATGTGACTATATTTGGGCAATATTTGAAACCTTTGACTCTTAAGACTTTTGCATCTGCAGGAAAGAAAAGGAAAAAAAAGTGTTTTGGATGAATTGAAAAGGTTGTGAGGGCTAGACGTGGTTACTCAGGCCTGTATTGCCAGTACTTTGGGAGACTGAGGCAGGCAGATCACCTGAGGTCAGGAGTTCGAGACCAGCCTGGCCAACATGTTGAAACCTGGGCTCTACTAAAAATAACAAAAATTAGCTTGGTGTGGTGGCAGGTGCCTGTAATCCCAGCTGCTCAGAGGCTGAGGCAAGAGAACTGCTTGAATCCAGGAGGCAGAGGTTGCAGTGAGCCGAGATTCACTATTGCACTCCAGCCTGGGAGACAAAACCAGACTGTCCCAAAAAAGAGTAGACTTGCCCTCTTACATATTAAAAGTTTATAAAGCTACATAGTTAAAATAAGGGGTAGATATTAGAAAAAGCAGTAAAGTTACACATAAAAATAGATCGGTAACAGTGAGTTTGGGCGAGGACAGTGAAAACAGGTTGTAAAGGAGAGAATCTGACATTCTGGTAAGGTAGGTATTACATAGAGGAAGACAAACAACATACCCATTAAGTTTTAGTTCTCCTTTAATGTAACCTCATTTGAAACTGATTTTGTGTTGATTTTGAGTTTAGAATGGTCTAAAATTCTTCTAAAAGTAGTCAACTATTTTAATAAAATTGCCAGTTAAAAGTTGTTAATAAATTCTTGTAAATTCAGCTTTAAGTAGTAATTCCCTTATTATAAGATACATGATTATTTTAAACTGGAGTGATAATTAGTGGTGACAAAAGAGTCTGTGATAGACATTCCCCTGATATTTAAAGTTAGCTTTGAACTTTTTAAAATTACCAGCGATTGGCTCGGCCAGGCAAGGTGGCTCACGCCTGTAATCCCAGCACTTTGGGAGGCTGAGGCGGGCAGATCACCCAAGGTCATGAGCTTGAGACCAGCCTGGCCAACGTGGCGAAACCCGGTCTCTACTAAAAATACAAAAATTAGCAGGGCGTGGTGACATGGGCCTGTTAGTCCCAGCTACTCGGGAGGCTGAGACAGGAGAATCATTTGAACCCGGGAGGCAGAGGTTGCATTGAGCTGAGATCAGGCCACTGCACGCCAGCCTAGGCGACAGATTGAGACTTGTCTCCAAAATAAAATAAAAATTATCGGTGATTCTTGGTTGGTTAAAAAAAAAACGTGTACACACACACGAAAAAATTCATAATTATAGAATTACTGCGTGCTGTTGTTTAATCCTACCACCCAGCTGTTGGCTTGCATCCTCCTAGATTAATTTGCAAAACTGCATCTCAGTTCCCCAACCAGAGCTTTGACCCGAGGGAAGCCAAAGTGTTCTCTGCTGGGACTCTTCGCTGCTGTAGTAACTGAGGAAAGAGTAGCCGATGCCTGCATCTTGGTGTCCACGACCTTCGTGCAAAGTCGGTGACCCAAGCAAGACCTGAAAGCGGCAACAGTGCAGCCCGAGAGCGCAGCTCGGCTCTCTCCGTTTTCCCCTTCCCCGATGTCATTTTCCCCAGCTAGGAAAGTGGTCTGTGGCAGAGTCGCAGTACACCCAGGGTATTCCAAATCCAGCTGAGCCCCAAGCGACCCGGTTTTCTCATCCCAAGTCACCTTGAGTAGAACCAGAGCGGGCCTGGAGAGGTTTCCTAGTGGGCCCGAGAGGCTTCTCACCTGGGTAAGCCAGATGAGCGCGGTTAAGGAGCACAAGGGGCACACCGAAGCGCAGCCGGGTTAGATTGCGACCTTGGGCGGCTAAGAACCCAAGGGCAGAATTGGGCTGACACAGGAATGGGCATTCCCTCCCCTCTACCTTCCAAAAAACAGACGTTAGGGAAATGCAATTCTTTATTAGAACTCAAGTTTGTGTTTGCAACCATTCAACAGAAGGGGTAAAACAAAAACAATTCACATCATCATTCCCCCACCCCCAACCCCACCTTCTGGGGCTTAAGTGTATCGGGCTTCCACTTAACCCCTGACTGGCTCTGGTTCCAGGGCCTGAAATGCCTTCATAATCTAGTAACTGGGTCCCGGGCATCCACGTAAAACCTCTGGGTCCGTGCCTTGCTGGCAGCTTTGGGAGATCGCTGGGTCTCCGACTCACTGGCAGCTTTGAGGAACTGCTGGGTCCCAGCCTCCCGCACCTCCACCGGAGAACCCTGTGTCCCGACCTCCCGGACCTCCACCGAACGCTGGGTCCCGGCCTCCCGAACCTCTACCCAAAGCTGGGTCCCGGCTTCCCGGACTTCTATTGAAGACCGCTGGGTTTCGGCCTTCTGAGTGGCTACATCCTGGGCGAGGGCCTTTCCTGAGCCTAGAAAAAGAGCAGTGTGCAGAGGCTACAGCTGTATCCCTATATTCTTTTTAAAAAAGGACAATCACCCATGCGGCCTGCGGGAGTAGGAGCCGGGAATCCCAGAACGCAGGTTCAATTTGGCCTTCTCGATCCGTGGCGACCAGAACCGCCCCCTCCTTCACCCACCAACCGCGGACCAACTGGGAGGGCGAGACTGCCGCCCCAGCAGCCAGGAAACCCCAGGATCACTCCTACGCAGTCAGGATTTGCTCCATGTAGCCCTTTTCCCAACCTCGTACCTTTCGCCTGGAGCTGGCGGTGATAGTCAGCCAAGTTCATGATCATCTTGATTGTGTCCTCCTGGTAAGAAGGCCTCCCAAATATCAAGATCTCAGCCTCTCCGCTGGGGTCCAAGTGATTCACGTGAATCAGGATTTGGGACAGACCCTGTACTTGCGGGATGCGCTCTCCGCCCCTGCCTGCGCCGGGAGCAGAGAGGCTGTGAGGGACGGGTAGCTCCCAGAGGTCTTGGGAGAGGAAGTTGGAAGGAGAAGACAGCCAGAGGACATTGGCTACTGGGGAGGTTTGCCCTGGAACGCGGCCAGAACATGTGGGGTGTAGGTATGGGGGCAGAAAGAAGCCGCATGGGGGTTACCCGTCCCTAGTCCACTCACCGAAGATCTTTTCCACCAGCCAAACCTCAAGGCGAACTACCTTCGGATTCTTCAGAAACTCAGAGTGGAACCAGGAGAACTGCTTGGGGAGCTGACCCAGCACCTCGAATGACATTGCTTTTGGCTGCATCAGTTGCACGAGCGTTGGAAACCGTCTGGGAGCATCCATGCTGCCGCCGGCCCTGCAGGAGACCAGAGCACAACCGCAAACCCAAAGGACGAGCTGGAGGTAGGCGACTAGAGTTGCGTTTACAGCTGGGTCTTATTTTAAGGGCTTTTGGCCAGCCCCTCCTCTCCATCCGCTCCCTTTTCATTGGATTCCAGGCGTCACCTCCGTCTCCTAAAGCGCCGGCTTCTTCCGAGGCCGCACAAATGCGTTGGTTTCTGGGCTGCTCTCAGAGGGTTCCTTCTGTCAGGAGCAGCCCTTCTCCAGCGCATCCGGTAGGAGAAACCGGGCTCTGGGCTCCAAGAATCCGGTAGAAAGCCGAGGGAGTCTTAACGATGGACTCAGGAAGGCGTGGATAAGCCCAGTATTTTTCTCAGAGGAAGGAACTGGTACTTGCAGAATGAATACTTCTTAGGTCCCCCACAGCTTCTGATCCCTGGCCACTATGTTTACTTCCTCTTGCACCAGGTTTTCAGATTATTCTGTTACCTGCCTGAGACAGCTGACTACAGAGCAGAATAAGGGCCTTTCTTTTTTAAGTTATAGGGTCTGTGTAGTGAGATTTGCATAATAAAAAAATAAATGGATAGAAAAAAAGTTATGGGGTCTGGCTTTGTTGCCCAGGTTGGTTTTAAACTCTGGGGAGTTAAAAAAAAAAAAAATCCTCCCTGCTTATCATCCCCAGTAGTGGGACTGTGGCGCACTTTTAATTAATGCAGCATTGAACCCACCCAACCACAGGTAGTTCCCATGGTTTGGACACCAGAGGAGATTCCTTGAAATTTTTTGACATTTCTATTATTTTTTATTTTTATTTTTATTTATTTATTTTTTTGAGACGGAGTGTCACTCTCGCCCAGGCTGGAGTGCAGTGGCACCATCTTGGCTCACTGCAACCTCTGCCGCCCGGGTTCAAGCGATTCTCCTGCCTCAGCCTCCCTAGTAGCTAAGATTACAGGTACAAGCCACCAAGCCCGGCTAATTTTTGTATTTTTAGTAGGGACAGGGTTTCACCATGTTGACCAGGCTGGTCTTGAACTCTTGACCTCATGATTCACCTGCTTCAGCCCCCCAAAGTGCTGGGATTACAGGCGTGAGCCACCATTATTTGTTTGTTTGTTTTGTTTTGTTTTTGAGATGGAGTTTCACTCTTGTCGCCTAGGCTAGAATGCGATGGCAGGATCTCAGCTCACCGCAACTGCTGCCTCCCGGGTTCAAGCGATTCTCCTGCCTTAACCGCCCCCTGCCCTCCCCGCCCCCAGTGCTGGGATTACAGACATGCACCACACGTCCGGCTAATTTTGTATTTTTTTTAGTGAGAGAGGGTTTCTCCATGTTGGTCATGCTGGTCTCGAACTCCCAACCTCAGGTGATCCGCCCACCTCGGCCTCCCAAAGTGCTGGGATTACAGGCGTGAACCACCGCGCCGGGCTAAGCCACCATTTATAAATTTGAGACAGAGTCACTCTGTGGTCACCCAGGCTAGAGTGCAGTTATGTGATTATAGCTCACCGCAGCCTTCATTTCCTGGGCTCAAGAGATCCTCCCGCCTCAGCTTCCCTAGTAGGGAAACCCCCCACCAGGCCCAGTGATGCCTCTGTTCTCTAATAATACAATTATATTTGTCTCTTTCTTCCTTCCTTTTCTTTTTCCTTTCCCCTTTCCTTTCCTTTCTTTTCCCCTTCTGACAAGGTATATTGTCCCAGCTGGTCTCAAGCAATCTTTCTGGTCTGGGCAAAATGATGAAACTGGATCGCTACAAAAAATGCAAAAATTAGCTGGGCGAGGTGGCTCGCATCTGTAGTTCCAGCTACTGGGAAGGCTGAGATGGGACAATCACCTGAGCCCAGAGAGGTTGAGGCTATAGCCACAGTAAACTGCACTCCCCCCGGGGGTGACAGAGTAAGGCCCTGTCTCAAAAAAAAAGAAAATAGAAAAAACAAACAAAAAGCTGTTTTAAATGTGTTGCTATACAATAAATTATAATTTATAATTCATTTTTATTCGGTATTGAAACACTAAAGAGAATTTCAGGTTTGCCACATTAATAGGCTGAACATAAATATTCAGACCGCGCCCAGACGACTGAATATATTTGATATATAGGAATGATTTAGTCATTGGGAAGTTCTTACTTGCTAATTTGAGACAAAGTACTTTGCAAAACAACAAGAAAAAACACTTTAATGTGTACATCACATTAAAGACTGAGCAAAGCTGGGTGAGGTGGCTTACACCAGGAGTTCTAGAGCAGCTTAGCCAACAGGTGAAATCCCATCTCTACTAAAAATACAAAAATGAGTCGGTTGGGAGGCCGAGGCGGGTGGATCCCGAGGTCAAGAGATCGAGACCATCCTGGTCAACATGGTGAAACCCCGTCTCTACTAATACAAAAAATTAGCTGGGCACGGTGGCGCGTGCCTGTAATCCCAGCTACTCAGGAGGCTGAGGCAGGAGAATTGCCTGAACCCAGGAGGCGGAGGTTGCGGTGAGCCGAGATCGCGCCATTGCACTCCAGCCTGGGTAACAAGAGCGAAACTCCGTCTCAAAAAAAAAAAAATGAGTCGGGCGTAAGGGTGGGCACCTGTAATCCCAACTACTCTGGAGGCTGAATCAATTGAATCCCAGAGGCGGAGGTTGCAGTGAGCCAAGATCGCGCCACTGTATTCCAGCCTGGGGGATAGAGCGAGACTCTGTCTCCACAAAACAAACAAACAAAACAAAACAAAAACCCAAAAAACTGGGCAAATAACAACGAGATGTTTCTCAAAGAAGAAATACAAGCAGCCAACAAACATATAAAAAAATGCTCAGCATCAGGGTCTCACTCTGTTACCAAGGTTGGAGTGCAATGGAGCAATCTTGGCTCACTGCAACCTCTGCCTCCCAGGTTCAAGCAGTTCTCCTGCCCCATCCTCCCAAGTAGCTGGGACTACAGGCTCCTGTCACCATGCCCGACTAACTTTTGTATTTTTTTTTCTTTTCTTTTTTTAAATTCACCTGGGTGCAGGTGGGCTAATGCCGAAAAGGGCATTAGCTGTTTTTTTTGTTTTTGTTTGTTTGTTTTGTATTTTTTTTTTTTTTTGTAGAGATGGGGTTTCACCATATTGGCCAGGCTGGTCTCAAACTCCTGACCCTGTGATCCACCCGCCTCAACCTCCCAGAGTGCTGGGATTACAGGCATGAGCCACCACACCTGGCCTCACAAATGCTTTTATTAAAAAGTCAAAAAATGGGGTCCAGGCGCTGTGGCTCTCGCCTGTAATCCCAGCACTTTGGGAGGCCGAGGTGGGTAGATCACGAGGTCAAGAGATCGAGACCATCTTGGTCAACATGGTGAAACCTCATCTCTACTAAAAATACAAAAAATTAGCTGGGCACGGTGGCGTGTGCCTGTAATCCCAGCTACTCAGGAGGTTGAGGCAGGAGAATTGCCTGAACCCAGGAGGCGAAGGTTGCGGTGAGCCGAGATCGCGCCATTGCACTTCAGCCTGGGTAACAAGAGCGAAACTCCGTCTCAAAAAAAAAAAAAAAAAAAAAGTCAAAAAATGGTCCAGGTGTGGTGGCTCACACAGGTAATCCTAGCAATTTGGGAGGCAGGGGTTGGTACGTCACCTGAGGTCAGGTGTTCGAGACCATCCTGGCCAACACAGTGAAACCCCATCTCTACTAAAAATATAAAACTTAGGCTGGGCAAGGTGGCTCACACCTGTAATCCTAGCACTTTGGGAGGCTGAGGTGGGTGGATTACCTGAGCTCAAGAGTTCAAGACCAGCCTGGCCATCATGGTGAAATCTCATCTTTTAAAAATAATAATAATAATAAAAAAAAGTAGCCTGGCAGGGTAGCACAAGCCTGTAATCCCAGCGACTAGGGAAGCTGAGGCAGGAGAATTGCTTGAACCCAGGAGGCAGAGGTTGCAGTGAGTCAAGATCATGCCATTGCACTCCAGCCTGGATGACAGAGCCAGATTGAGGGGGGTGGGGGGAAGAGAAAAAGTGTCAAACGACAGAGAGCTGTGGTTCATGCCCGTCATCCTAGCACTTTGGAAGACTAGGATATATATATCTACTACTATCTTTCACCCTTTTCTAATCCAGGTAAGCTGGGGCTTAACAACGTGCATCAGACCTAGATCCTCTTAAAACAGAAATACGATTTTGTTAGATAAATATTCAATGTTTGCACTTTGTGAACTATTCATAGCTATATATACTTTACTATGATTTATTTTCTTGAAAAAGTTTTGTTTTTCTAGATATTTATAATGGATTTATTTGTTCATTTATTGTGAAACAGAGTCTCACTCCATCACCCAGACTAGAGTGCAGTGACCCATCAAAGCCTCCAACTTCTGGACTCAAGTGATCCTCCCACCTCAGTTTCCTAAGTAGCTGGGATCATGGGCATGTGCCACCATACCTGGCTAATTTTTTTGTAGAGACAAGGTCTTACTTTGTTGGCCAGGCTGGACTTTCTTTCTTTCTTTTTTTTTTTTTTTTTTGAGACAGAGTCTCAAGCTGGGAGGGGTCGTTAAAAAAAAAAAGAGAAAAAAAATAGAGACAGAGTCTCGCTCTGCTCCCCTGAGGCTGGAGTGCAGTGGCTGGAGGCTCACTGCAACCTCTGCCTCCCAAGTTCAAATAATTCTTCTGCCTCAGTCTCCTAAGTAACTGAAAATACAGGCATGAGCCACATGTCTGGCTAATTTTGTATTTTTAGTAGAGACAGGGTTTCACCATGTTGGCCAGGCTGGTCTTGAACTCCTGACCTCATGTGATCAGCCCTTGTTGGCAGTTGTAAGCCACCTCGACTGGCCCCCAGACTGATCTTAAACTCCTGACTTCAAGCAATCCTCCTACCTTAGCTTCCCAAATTGCTAGGATTACAGGCATGACTCACTATGTCTGGCCTAATACATTTTTGTGTTCAAAAAAGATTTTTAAAATTTTTTTGGCATACTCGTCTTTTACTTCGAAATTCTCCTTAGCTGTGTAAATTTCTCCCCAGTACTTTCAAGCATATAAGTAGTTTATCATTTCATTTGCTTTACAGTATTACTCATGAAGTCTTTTTCTTTCTTTCTTTTTTTTTTTTTGAGACAGAGTTTCACTTGTTGCCCAGGCTGGAGTGCAATGGTGCGATCTCGAGTCACTGCAACCTCTGCCTCCTGAGTTCAAGAGATTCTCCTGCCTTAGCCTCCTGAGTACAGGCATGTGCCACTACGCGTGGCTAATTTTGTATTTTAAGCAGAGATGGGGTTTCTCCATGTTGGTCAGGCTGGTCTCGAACTTCCAACCTCAGGTGATCCGCCTGCCTCAGCCTGGCCTATTCCTGAAGTCTTTTTTTTTTTTTTTTTTTTTTTTGAGATGGAGTTTCGCTCTTGTTACCCAGGCTGGAGTGCAATGGCGCGATCTCGGCTCACCGCAACCTCCGCCTCCTGGGTTCAGGTAATTCTCCTGCTTCAGCCTTCTGAGTAGCTGGGATTACAGGCATGCACCACCATGCCCAGCTAATTTTTTTTTGTATTAGTAGAGACGGGGTTTCACCGTGTTGACCAGGATGGTCTCGATCTCTTGACCTTGTGATCCACCCGCCTCGGCCTCCCAAAGTGCTGGGATTACAGGCTTGAGCCACTGCGCCCGGCTCCTGAAGTCTTTTTATCATTTATGGTTTTATTTTTATTTTTTAAATTTTACTTCTATGAATTACTAGAAGAGGTAAAAAAATAAAAATTTATTTTTATTTTATTTATTTATTTATTTTTGAGATGGAGTTTTGCTCTTGTTACCCAGGCTGGAGTGCAATGGCGCGATCTCGGCTCACCGCAACCTCTGCCTCCTGAGTTCAAGCAATTCTCCTACCTCAGCCTCCTGAGTAGCTGGGACTACAGGCTCGCGCCACCATGCCCAGCTAATTTTTGTATTTTTAGTAGAGATGGGGTTTCACCTTGTTGACCAGGATGGTCTCGATCTCTTGACCTCGTGATCCACCCACCTTGGCCTCCCAAAGTGCTGGGATTATAGGCGTGAGCCACCGCGCCTGGCCCCAAAAAATAAAATTTTTATTTCATTTTGGTAAGACCACTTAACATGAGATCTAACCTCTTAACACTTTTCTTTTTTTTTAAGATGGGATTTCACCATATTAGTCAGGCTGTTCTTCAACTCCTGACCTCAGGTGATCCACCTGCCTTGGCCCCCAGAGTGCTTGGATTACAGGTGTGAGCCACCACGCCTGGCCCACATTTTTTTTTTTGAGATAGAGTCTGGCTCCGTCACTCAGGCTAGAGCGCAGGGCACGATTTCCGCTCATTGCAATCTCTGCCTCTCAGGTTCAAGTGCTTCTCCTACCTCGGCCTCCAGAGTAGCTCAGATTACAGGCATCTGCCACCACACCTGGCTAATTCTTTGTATTTTTAGTGGAGATGGGATTTCACCATGTTGGCCAGGAAGGTCTTGAACTCCTGACCTCAGATGATCCACCTGCCTCAGCTTCCTAAAGTACTGGAATTACAGGCATGAGCCACTGTGCCTGGCCTTAACTTATTATTATTATTATTATTTTCGAGATGGAGTTTTGCTCTTGTTACCCAGGCTGGAGTGCAATGGTGCGATCTTGGCTCACCTCAATCTCTGCCTCCTGGGTTCAGGCAATTCTCCAGCCTCAGCCTCCTGAGTAGCTGGGATTACAGGCACGCGCCACCATGCCCAGCTAATTTTTTGTATTTTTAGTAGAGATGGGGTTTCACCATGTTGACCAGGATGGTCTCCATCTCTTGACCTCGTGATCCACCCGCCTCGGCCTCCCAAAGTGCCAGGATTACAGGCGTGAGCCACCACGCCCGGCCTTAACTCATTTTTAACTGTACAAGAGTATTGTTGACTATAGGCTCAATGTTTTACAGCAGATCTCCAGAACTTGTTCATCTTGCTTAACTTTATGCCCATTGATTTAATAACACCTCATTTTCCACTGCTCCCTAGCCTCTGGCATCCACCATTCCACTCTTTGCTGCTTTGACTATTTTAGATAGTTCATATAAGTGGAATCATGGAGTATTTGTCTTTCTGTGAGAGACAGGGAATTTGTATTCTAAGTGGCAGTTTACTTCTCTGTGTCTACCCTGGTCTGCATTCAGCCTAAGAACCCATCAATGCATAGCTTAATAAATAAAAGAAAGAAAAATCCAGAAGTTTTCCCCACTCAGTTTGGGCAAGGATTGTTGCTGTTGTTTGTTATTCAAAAAATTTTATTGCTGGGCATGTTGGCTCACACTAGTAATCTCAGCGGTTGGGAGGCTGAGGTGGGTGGATCACCTGAGGTCCGGAGTTTGAGGCCAGCCTGGCCAACATGGTGAAACCCCGTCTCTACTGAAAATACAAAAAATTAGCCAGGTGTAGTGGCGGGCACAAAATTAGCCAGGTGTAGTGGCGGGCACCTGTAATCCCAGCTACTCAGGAGGCTTAGGCAGAATTGCTTGAACCTGGGAGTTGGAGGTTGCATTGAGCCGAGATCGTGCCACTGCACTCCAGCTGGGTGACAGAGTGAGACTCCTCTCAAAAAAAGAAAAAAAAATTATTGCTCAGGACCTTCCCTCTCTGGGCAGTGGCAAGAGCTTCAGAGACCAGGCCTTGGAGATAGAGCCAGAGGAACTGGGAAAAAAAGAGCGAATATGTGGCACATTTGGTTCATTGTTGTGTGTGGATATGGTGGTGGGAAGGAGAGACTCTAGAAGACCTTAGTTGTAGGGCCTTCTAGGGACTCAGACAAGCCCCCTTGGGCAAGGCTTACATGCCAAAGCAAAGCAGAGGTCAGCCTGGCTTGGGGGTGAGGGCTCAATGCCCTTTAGCCTTGCCCTGGGATTCTTGGACCTTCTGGAAACTGAGCCACATCAGGCCCAGGGATGGCATAGATGGTGATGCAAACGAAGCAGAAATCATAGAGCAGGAAGAATGGGATTCTAGGCTCTGTAGACAGCCAGTAAAAGACACCAGGGAGCTCAGCACCAGCAGGACAGAGGTCTTGCGTATCCGCAGGCAATCTAACAACAGCTATAGTGTACAGAAGATGCAACCGACGATGCTGGGGGAGAAGACATGTGAGCAGCTGGTGGCGGTGCTCTTCTCAGAGCACGCCATAATTGTTGCTCTTGGTACATGCTCCTTCCCCGGCAGTGGGGAGAGAGAGAGCATGATCTTGGCTCACTGCAACCTCTGCTCCATGGGTTGAAGCAATTCTCTTGCCTCAGCCTCCCAAGTAGCTGGGATTACAGGCGCCTGCCACCACGCCTGGCTAATTTTTGTATTTTTAGTAGAGATGGGGTTTTGCCATGTTGGCCAGGCTGGTCTTTTTTTTTTTTCTTTTTTCTTTTTTAATTTTAATTTTAATTTTTTTAAGACGGGGTTTCACCATGTTGGTCAGGCTGATCTTGAACTCCTGACCTCAGGTGATCCACCTGCCTTGGCCTCCAAAGTGTTTGGATTACAGGTGTGAGCTACCACGCCCAGCTGGCCAGGCTGGTCTTGAACTCCAGACATCAGGTGATCCACCTGCCTCGGCTTCCCAAAGTGCTAGGATTAGAGCCCTGAGCCACTACACCCAGCTCATTATTTTATTTCTTATCAGAGAAAGACTTCCTTTCATTCTGATGAAACAAAGTCTCTATTACTCTGAAGGAGAATGCATATTTTGAGGTCTTGAATATCTGAACATTTTGTCATTCTATCCACATAGTTAATTGGACATTTGGCTCTATAGTTTTTTTTGTTTTGTTTTGTTTCAGTTAAAAAACCCCATGGGCCAGGCACGGTGGCTCTCGCCTGTAATGCTAGCACTTCGGAAGGCTGAGATGGGCAGATCACGAGGTCAGGAATTTGAGACCAGCCTGGACAACATAGTGAAACCCTGTCTCTACTAAAAATACACACACACACACACACACACACACAGAGCCGGGTCTGGTGGCACGCACCTGTAGTGTCAGCTACTCTGGAGGCTGAGGCAGGAGAATTGCTTGAACCTGGGAGGCAGGGGTTGCAGTGATCTGAGATCACACCATTATTCCAGCCTGGGTTACAGAGTGAGACTCCATCTAAAAACAAAACAAAACAAAAAACAAACAAAAAACCATAAATGATTGGTTCCCTCTGTTTTTTATTTACTGATTTATTTCAAAGAATAATTTAAATTGGGCTGGGCGTGGTGGCTCACGCCTGTAATCCTAGCACTTTGGGAGGCCGAGGTGGGTGGATCACCTGAGGTCAGGAGTTCAAGACCAGCCTGGCCATCATGGTGAAACCCCATCTTAAAAAAAAAAAAAAAAAAAAAAAAAGAATAATTTAAATCTCCTTTAAAAATATAGAGATGGGAGTCTGACTATATTGTCCAGGCTGGTCTCCATTCTCAAGTGATTCTCCCACCTTAGCCTCCCAAAGTGTTGGGATTATAGGCATGAGCCACAGAGCCCAGTCTTATTTCTTTAATATGTATTTTTTCCCAATCTTCATGAATATTTACCTTGTATGTTATCTTTTACTTGTGCCAGTAATGCTATTGAAATCACTATCCTTCTACATGTCATTTCTTATAAGTGGGAGTATAACTACAGGATGAAATTTCTTTTTTTTTTTAGAGACGGGGTTTCACCATATTGGTCAGGCTGGTCTCGAACTGCTGACCTCAGGTGATCCACCCGCCTTGGCCTCCCAAAGTGCTGGGATTACAGGCATGAACCACCACACCTGGCCAGGATGAAATTTCAAATTTAGGATTGCTGAGTCAAAGGATCTTTAAATTTCCAATTGATAAGGTACTGCCAAATGGCATCCCATTGAGATTGAACCAACCTACATACTCACCAGCCTTGTTGCTAACATTATAATATGATAAACATTGACATTAATTTTGGACAAAACCAATGCATATGCTTTTAAGGGTTCCTCCTTTCTAAAAAATCATTTATTATTGGGAAATGCAAGTAGGGGTGGGTGGCAAGCAGAGCCCATGCAATGGCCAGATGTCCTCTAGGACACTTGCTTCAACCCAGACCTACAGCAGAAGTGACCTTTAACATTTAGTTATAAAAAGTTTCTCCAGGGCTGGGCGTGGTGGCTCACACCTATAATCCCAGCCTTTCGGGAGGCTGAAGCTGGAGGATTGCTTGAGGCTAGGAGTTCTAGACCAGCCTGGGCAACAGAGGAGAGCCCCATCTCTATAAATACTAAAAAATTAGGCTGGGCATGGTGGCTCACACCTATAATCCCAGAACTTTGGGAGGCCAAGGTGGGCAGATCACCTGAGGTTGAGAGTTCAAGACCAGCCTGGCCAACATGGAGAAACCCCACCTCTACTAAAAATACAAAATTAGCCAGGTGACATGGTGCATGCCTGTAATCCTAGTTACTTGGGAGGCTGAGGCAGGGGAATTGCTTGAACTCGGGAGGCAGAGGTGCAGTGAGTCGAGATCGTGCCATTGCACTCCAGCCTGGGCAACAAAAGCGAGACTCCATCTCAAAAAAAAAGAAAGAAAGAAAGAAAAAAACTAAACTAAAAAATTAGTCACGTATGGTGGCACATGCCTGTGGTCCCAGCTACTTGGAAGGCTGAAGTGGGAGGATCCCTTGAACAAGGGAGACCAAGGTTGCAGTGAGCCAAGATCACGACAGTGCACTCAACCTGGGCAACACAGTGAGACATTGTCTCAAAATATATATAAATAAATAAGTATTTTCTCCAAACAATTTGCTAAAATATCTCGAGTCTTCAAGGCTTAACTTTCCAACTGTTGGCTCAAACCTGCACTGAAATTCTGGCCTTCAGTATCCTAACAAAAATCCTCCTTTGCAAGATGTTGAGATATATTGGAGAAAACCACCATTTTAAACAACAGAAACCGAGCTCAGATAGAAGCAGACAGAGGGCAAGGCAGGCATTCCTCGGGACCAAGTGGAACCCAACTGTAGAGGAAGATGACACATTCAACATGCTGTGGAGGAGGGAGAGTGGGTTTTATCCAGGATCACATGGAGTAAATTCAAGGACAAGCTCAGGTTTCCCACATGCAGCATTTCTCAATCCCATTTTCCTTGGCAGGGGTTCTTCCAGTTACTAGACTCTTCCCATATAGACTAAGCTCTTGCCCTGGAAGGACTCCGTACTTTGCAGATTTCCTAAGTAACACATACTATCATACCCGTTAGGGGAGAGAGTGAGGGAGGGGTTGAGAAGACACGGGGTGCAACCTGTGAAGAGGCTAAATAAGTGAAGGGGAGAGTGTGTAGCTACTCCTTGCAAGAAATTACCGAGTTGAAGTCGTCTTCTCCTTCACCCTCGAGGGTCTGCGAAGCTGGGCTTCAGCCTTAGGTGGACCTACCTGGGAAGCCCTGTGGCTAGAGAGAAAAAGCTCATGAAACAGCAGCACATGGAACCTTCCCGGGCTGGAGCCACCGAACACAGCCGACAGCACGTGGCGGTGCAGGACCAGCCCCAGGGAGGGCTGGGGACAGGGTTTTCAGCTTTTATGGGGCAAGAGCTCGCTCAGGAAGAGAGCTGGTGCGATTTCGAGAAAAAACAGGGGAAGCGTTTCTTCCGGGAGAACAATTTCCCGCAAAGGCTCCCCGGACTGTCGTCCCGTTTCCCGAGTGCGGCCCCGGGGGTGGGCACCGCAGTCGCCGCCCCTATTGAAGGGACTGACACCTCCTGACCAGCAGCAGAGTTAAACCCGTGGTTCCCAGAGCTGTTGTGTTGGCGAGATCACGGTTCACATTCTTTTCCAAAGGAGCCGCTGTCTGCGGAGCTGGAAGGGGGCGCGACAGGACCCAGCCCGCCAAGGTTCCCCGACCCCTCCCCAGCTGGGACCTCGGGCTGCACCCCGGCCGTGCTGGATGGGGTGGAAGTGCCGCCCGCTAGGCAGAGTCCCTCCGGCACGCGCTGCACCCTGGCCCCGTGTGGGCCTCGGGGCCGCCTAAGAGCGCGGAAGGACGCAGGGGTGGAGGGTGCTTAGGCCAGCTAGCCTAGTTCAGACCCTGCGCCAGGACCCCTCATGCTATTGGCTGCACCGGCCTCCCGACCCTCCCTCCGGCTCCTACTGGAGGTGATCACAACCCTGCAGTGCTTGCCTGAATGCAAAGTAAATGAATAAACGTTATCACAGTTTGAGGTGTACTAAGTGAAGAGACAGGCCGGGTGCCGCGGCTCACGCCTGTAATCCCAACACTTTGGGAGGCTGAGGCAGGCAGATAGCCTGAGCTCAGGAGTTTGAGACCAGCAGCATGGTTAAACCCCATCTCTACTAAAATACAAAAAATAAGCCGGGCGTGGTTGGCGCACACCTGTAATCCCAGCTACTCTGGAGGCTGAGGCAGAAGAATTGCTTGAACCCGGGAGGCAGAGGTTACAGTGAGCTGAGATGGCGCCATTGCACTCCAGCCTGGGTAACAAGAGCGAAACTCCGTCTCAAAAAAAAAAAAAAAAAAAAAAAAAAGAGAGACTAGTTTACTGTCTTGTTAGTTATTACGCTGAGAGCTATTTTAGTTGACTTCTCTCACACATTTCTGCTTATGTACAGTTACATATGTTGTCTGATTATACTTATATGTACAAAATGGCATCTCAACTTGGTCATAGGAACCGTATCTGGAAAGGAAACAGGTTTGTGAATATTTTCAGAGGTGGAACTGACAAGACTTGCAGCTAATGGGTAGAAAACAGATGAAAGGTAATTGTTGAAAGTCATTTAAACCGGATTGGGCATATGTTTTAGAAAACAAAATAGGGCTGGGCGCGGTGGCTCAAGCCTGTAATCCCAGCACTTTAGGAGGCTGAGGCGGGCGGATCACTTGAGATCAGGAGTTCGAGACCAACCTGGCCAAAAAGGTGAAACCTCATCTCTACTAAAAAGAAAAATATAAAAATTAGCCAGGTGTGGTGGTGGGCACCTGTAGTCCCACCTACTCGGGAAGCTGAGGCAGGAGAATAGCTTGAACCTGGGAGGAGGCTGTAGTGAGCCCAGATAATGCTGCTGCATTCCAACCTGGGTGACAGAGTGAGATTCTATCTCAAAACAAACAAACAAAAAACAAAATCCAAAATATGAAGAGGAGCCAAAGGGGAGAGAAGCTAATGTGTTTGCTTTGGAACCTGTAGAGTTTTAGAAACCTCGAGAACATGAAGATGGGAAAGTACAGGGCAGGCGTGGTGGCTAACGCCTATAATCCCAGCACTTTGTGAGGAGGCCAAGGAGGGAGGATTGCTGGAGCCCAGGAGCTGGAGAACAGCCTGGGCAACCTGGCGAAACCCTGTCTCTGAAAACAAATTAAAACAGAAACAAACAAAACACAAAAATTAACTGTGCATGGTGCTTTGTGCCTGTAGTCACAGCTACTGGGGGTCGAGGTGGGGGATCCCTTAAACCTAGGAGGTGTCTCACGCCTGTAATCCCAGCATTCTGGGAGGCCAAGTTCGGTGGATCACCTGAGGTCGAGAGTTCTAGACGAGCCTGACCAACATGGAGAAACCCCATCTCTACTAAAAATACAAAATTAGCCGGGCGTGGTGGTGCATGCCTATAATCCCAGCTACTCATGAGGCTGATGCAGGAGAATCGCTTGAACCCAGGAATTGGAGGTTGTGCCATTGCACTCCAGCAAAAAGAGCAAAACTCCGTCTCAAAAAAAGAAAAAAAAAAAAAGGAGGTAGAAACTGCAGTGAGAGGTGACTGTCACTGCACTGCAGCCAGTGCACTCCAGCTTGAGTGACAGCAAGACCCTGTCTCAAGTCAAAACAAAACAAAATAAAGCAAAAAAGCGTAATGAGCTACTGATGAAGCACTCAGTGATTTTGGAAATCTATGTTTGGAAATAATAATGTGAGTTGTAGACAAAACTACTTAGAAAGAATGACAAAAGGTAATAAAGGGAAGAGGTGAACGATATACTCAGTACCGCCAACATTTAAGCTATTGGCAGGGAAGAGGAAAAGGACAGAGGATAGGAAGACCCTCTAAGAGTAAAGGAAACCATTTCTTATTATACTTGATAAGAAATGTAAAACAGAGGCCAGGCGCGGAAATATATATCTATATATGTACATATAAAAGAGTTTTGGATTAGATACTTAGAAAGTTGTAGGAAACCGGCCGGGCGCGGTGGCTCACGCCTGTAATCCCAGCACTTTGCGAGGCCGAGGCGGGTGGATCACGAGGTCAAGAGATCGAGACCATCCTGGTCAACATGTTGAAACCCCGTCTCTACTAAAAATACAAAAAAATTAGCTGGGCATGGTGGCACGTGCCTGTAATCCTAGCTACTCAGGAGGCTGAGGCAGGAGAATTGCCTGAACCCAGGAGGCGGAGGTTGCGGTGAGCCGAGATCGCGCCATTGCACTCCAGCCTGGGTAACAAGAGTGAAACTCTGTCTCAAAAAATAAAAAAAAATTAAAAAAAAAAAGAAAGTTGTAGGAAACCATCTAAAACAATACTGTTCAACTGACATAGAATGAGATACAAATAATACAAACTTTCTCATAGCCTCAGTGGAAAGAAACATGTGAAATGAATTTTAATATTATGTCTTATTTACCTTAATATATCCAAAATACTATCATTTTGACTGGGCGCAATGGCTTGAGCCTGTAATCTCCGCACTTTGGTGGGTGGATCCCTTGAGTGCAGGAGTTTGAGACCATCCTGGGCAACATAGCAAGAAACCCTGTCTTTTTTTTTTTTTTTAATATAGGATCTCATTCTGTCACCTAGTCTGGAGTGAAATAGCGCAATCTTGTCTCACTGCAACCTCCACCTCCTGGGTTCAAAGAATTCCTTGTGCTTCAGTCTCCCCAATAGATAGGACTATAGGCATGCACCCCCACACCTGGCTAATTTTTGTCTTTTTTTGTAGATATGAGGTTTTGCCATGTTGCCCAGCCTGGTCTTGGACCCCTGAGGTTGACCCAAGGTCAGGTGATCCACCAGCCTTGGCCTCTCAAAGTGCTGGGATTACAGGCATGAGCCACCCTATCCAGCCAATGAGACCCTGTCTTTTTTTTTTTTTTTTCGAAGAAAGAAAGAAAGAAAAAAAAGCATGAAGAAGAGGAAGAAAAAGGAAGAGAGAGAGAGAGAAAGAATGGAAGTATTGCTTTCTTGCCCAGGCTAGAATGCAGTTTAGTAATGGGTATTGAAAACTTCTTTTATACCAATAATTATACTTAATGATGTAGACAGGAAGGAATAAGGGAAGAAAATAACAAACAAGCAGCCAACGAATATTTCATTTAAACCTATAAAATACTATGCGATTACTGAGGAGTGATTTACTTCCAATTATGTAGTTGCTTTTGGAATAGGTGTGAGGTGGTAATGTATGTTTTGTGTATTTGAAGTGGAGAGTTCTATAAATGTTTATTAAGTTTACTTGTTCCGGGTCTGAGTTCAAGTCCTGGATGTCCTTGTTAATTTTCTGTCTCGTTGATCTCTAGAATCGTTAGCTCTTCTTATTACATTGATCCTTTTGCCATTATGTAATGTCCTTCTTTGCCTCCTTTGATCTTTGTTGCTTTAAAGTCTACTTTATCAGAGACGAGAATTGCATCTCCTGCTTTTTGTTTATTTGTTTATTTTTACTCTCTGTTTGGTTGGTAAATCTTCCTCCTATTTGTTTTGAGTCTTTGTGTATCATTGCATGTGAGATGGGTCTGGATGCAGCATACCCATGGGTTTTAGCTTTTTATCCAATTAGAATATATATAAGTTTAATACTGGCATTTGATGCTAGCTGGCTGTTTTGCCCATTAGTTGGTGTAAATTTTTCATTGTGTTAATGCTCTTTGCTTTTTGATATATTTTTGGAAAGGCTGATATTGGTTGTTCCTTTATATGTATAGTGCTTCTTTCAGAAGCTCTTGTAAAGCAGGCCTGGTGGTGGTGAAGTCTCTAAGTGCTTGTTTGTTCGCAAAAGATTTAATTTTTCCTTCACTTATAAAGCTTAGTTTGGCTGGATATGAAATTCTGGGTTGAAAGTTCTTTTCTTTAAGGATATTAAATATTGGTCCCCACTCTTTTCTGGCTTGTAGGGTTTCTGCTGAGAGATCTGCTGTAAGTCTGATAGGTTTCCCTTTATGGGTAACCTGACCTTTCTCTCTGGCTGCCCTTAGTATTTTCTCCTTCATTTCAACCCTAATAAATCTGGCAATTATGTGCCTTGGGGTTGGTCTTCTTGAAGAATATCTTTGTGGTGTTTCTGTATTACCTGGAGTTGAATATTACCCTGCCTTGCTAGGTTGGGAAAGTTTTCCTGAATGATATCGTGGAGAGTATTTTCCAACTTGGATTCATTCTCTTTGTCACATTCAGGTACACCTATCAAACGTAAATTAGGTCTTTTCACATAGTCCCATATTTCCTGGAGACTTCGCTCATTCCTTTTTATCCATTTTTTCTCCAATCTTGTCTTCTCATTTCATTTCACTGAGCTTGGTCCTCGACTTCTGATATCCTTTCTTCTGCTTGATCAATTCGACTGTTTAAACTTGTGCATACTTCGCGAAGTTCTCGTGTTGTGTTTTTCAGCTCCATTAATTCACTTATATTCCTCTCTAAATTGTCCATTCTTGTTAACATTTCGTCAAACCTTTTTTCAAGGTTCTTAGTTTCTTTGCATTGGGTTAGAACAAGTTCTTTTAATTCACAGAAGTTTCTTATCACCCACCTTTTGAAACTGCTTCTGTTATTGGAACACACTTGTAATCTATTAAGCCTTGTTCCGTTACTGATGAGGAATTGCGATCCCCTGTAGAGGGAGAGGCATTCTGATTTTGAGTATTCTCTGCCTTTTTAGGCTGGTTTCTTCCCTTCAGTATATATTTATCCCTCTGTTGTCTTTGTAATTACCGACTTTCTAACTAGGTCTCTGAGTGGATGTCCAACTTGTTGATTCCCAGCGCTGAAAATCTGAGCAATCGGCCAAAACAGTGGTGTTAAGATTGATGGTGCTTTTCTGCCTGGGGATCTGGGGACTCTGCACCAAGAACTGCCGTGCTAAGGCGCCAGCAAAACTGCCTCACCGGCCACAAGAGTCACCCTCGCGACCCATGGGGCTCCTCCACTGGGAATCTCTTGGTCCGTGAGCAATAAATATTCGTCTGAAAGTGTGGCATCCTCTCGTTCTCTGCGCTTTCACTGGGAGCTACAAGCCAGAGCTGCTAGTGATCAGCCATCTTGGATCTCTCTCCCTGAGACCCTGTCTTAACTAAAATTTTTTTTTTTTTTTTTTTTTTTTTTGAGACGGAGTTTTGCTCTTGGTACTCAGGCTGGAGTGCAATGGCGCGATCTCGGCTCACCGCAACCTCTGCCTCCTGGGTTCAGGCAATTCTCCAGCCTCAGCCTCCCGAGTAGCTGGGATTACAGGCACGCGCCACCATGCCCAGCCAATTTTTTGTATTTTTAGTAGAGACGGGGTTTCACCATGTTGACCAGGATGGTCTTGATCTCTTGACCTTGTGATCCACCCGCCTTGGCCTCCCAAAGTGCTGGGATTACAGGCGTGAGTCACCACACCCAGCGAAAAATATTTTTTAAAAAGAAAAAAACCTGGCCAGGCATGGTGGCTCAAGCCTATAATCCCAGCACTTTGGGAGGCCGAGGTGGGTGGATCACGAGGTCAAGAGATCGAGACCATCCTGGTCAACAAGGTGAAACCCCGTCTCTACTAAAAATACAAAAAAATTAGCTGGGCATGGTGGCGCGCGCCTTTAGTCCCAGCTGCTTGGGAGGCTGAGGCAGAAGAATTGCCTGAACCCAGGAGGCGGAGGCTGCGGTGATCCGAGATCGCGCCATTGCACTTCAGCCTGGGTAACAAGAGCGAAACTCCGTCTCAAAAAAAAACAAAAAAACAAAACTATTATCATTTTAACATACAATCAATCTAAAATTGTTAATGAGAATATTTAATTTGTTTTTTTTTTTTTTTGAGACGGAGTTTCACTTGTTACCCAGGCTGAAGTGCAATGGCGCGATCTCAGCTCACCGCAACCTCCGCCTCCTGGGTTCAGGCAATTCTTCCTGCCTCAGCCTCCCGAGTAGCTGGGATTACAGGCACGCGCTACCATGCCCAGCTAATTTTTTGTATTTTTAGTAGAGATGGGCTTTCCCCATGTTGACCAGGATGGTCTTGATCTCTTGACTTCGTGATCCACCCACCTCGGCCTCCCAAAGTGCTGGGATTACAGGCGTGAGCCACCGCGCCTGGCCAAGAATATTTAATTTCTTAGTATTAATGTCATAAAAATCTTACATGTAGTTTATACTTACAGCACATCTCAAATCAGACTAGACACATTTCCAGTCCTCATGTGACCAGTGACTTCTATATTGGACAGTGCAGGTCCAGAGTCCCTTTTGTTGAAATGCAAAGGAAAGTACCATGGAATGATGGGTTCAGGAATAAGTAAGGTATACAGAAGTAGAAGTGAGAATTGCTTTTCTTTTCTTTTTTTTTTTTTGAGATGGAGTTTCGCTCTTGTTACCCAGGCTGGAGTGCAATGGCGCGATCTCGGCTCACCGCAACCTCTGCCTCCTGAGTTCAAGCAATTCTCCTACCTCAGCCTCCCGAGTAGCTGGGACTATAGGCGCGTGCCACCATGCCCAGCTATTTTTTGTATTTTTAGTAGAGACGGGGTTTCACCTTGTTGACCAGGATGCTCTCGATCTCTTGACCTCGTGATCCACCCACCTCGGCCTCCCAAAGTGCTGGGATTATAGGCGTGAGCCACTGCGTCCGGCTGAGAGTTGCTTTTCGTAAGAGTCTGAGTGACAGGAAAAATGGAGCTTGGGCTGCAAGAGGAATGGGAGATGGGAAATTGAAAGTTGATTATGGCCGGGTGTGGTGGCTCACATCTGTAACCCCAGCAGTTTGGGAGGTTGACTCGGGCAGATCACTAGGTCAGGAGTTCAAGACCAGCCTGACCAACATGGTGAAACCCTGTCTCTACTAAAAATACAAAAACACCTGTAATCCCAACTACTCAGGAGGCTAAGGCAGGAGAATTGCTTGAACCTGGGAGGCAGAGGTGGCAGTGAGTGAGCCGAGATCATGCGACTGCATTCCAGCCTGGATGACAGAGCAAGACTCCTCAAAAAAATTATATATAATATAAATAAAAACAAAGAAAACAAATTCACTCTACTTACTTTAGAAACATACATACACATACTTACCTGGCAGGGGAGATACCATGATCACGAAGGTGGTTTTCCAGGGCGAGGCTTATCCATTGCACTCCGGATGTGCTGACCCCTGCGATTTCCCGAAATGTGGGAAACTCGACTGCATAATTTGTGGTAGAGGGACTGTATTCTCGCTTTCCCATGGATATAACTTTTATTTTAAAAAAATAGAAACATACATACGTGTTTCTCCTGAGATTACCTTATCTTACATAATTGTAGTACACATCCCACTCTAGAAGTTTCTAAACTTTAGAAGCTTTTAATACTACTTTGCAATATAGGGCATATTAAAATTTTCTTCATTGTCCTGAAATGCATCCCCCCACCTTTGATTCAGAATTATTTGAACCATGCACATTGTATTTAGTGTCTCTTTAGTCAATTAATAAAACAGTCCCCTTTTTGTTTTCAAGATATTGTCAAACCAGAAGTCCATTTGTCCAATTATTGGTGATGCGAATTTGGGTTAAGGTGGCTTCTTCCAAGTCTCTATTGTAAATAAACGTTTTATTCTCCTTTTTAATTCATAATCTGTGTGCTAAGGCTTCCAAACCTTGTGACTGGTTCCTCAACAGTCTTCATCTGATAGTTTAGCTATTGATGATTGTTTTCTAAATTAACTACATTGGTGGTTGCCCCTGCCCATAGTTTTTTTTTTGTGTGTGTGTGTGTTGGGGTGGGGGTGTGTGTGTGAGAAGAGGTCTGCCCTAAGAAGCCGTCAATAGTGAACAGCTGATGGGATATTAGATGTTACCAGGACTGGAAATGCCAGTTCATCACCATAAAGGCATAAAACAGTGAAATCACACTCTCATCGAGTAAATCCAGTGCATCGCTCCAAACATTGTGTTTAAAAAACGAATAAACAAAATTTATTTAGAAACGAGCCAGAAGCCTAGCCAGGTTTTGGCCGGAGTGCCCAGGCAGGGCACAGGTCAGCTTTAAAATCAGGGTAGGTTCAAAGGCTCTAGAGTCAGGGGCTTCGAGGAATGCTAATCCTTTCAGGTAAGATAACGAAATTTCCGAATTTCGGTTTCTTCATTGTTCAATGGCACGAGTTCCTCCAGAGTTCCTGGGACATTGCCAGGTCGCCAGCAAAGCAGAGCCGCGGGTCCTGCTCCTTAGGTCCGAGGGGATACGGACCCTCCTTTGGAACATGGGAGGCAGGAAGTCGATACGGCAGCTACTGCGTGGTCCTCGCACCCTGAAGCCTGGACGCCCTTTTTCCGAGGTTCAGGCCCCACGGATTGTTCCCTAGGAGAAGAGTCAACAGCGCCCTTCTAGCCATTCCCAAGCCCAAGGGATTCTGGTGCAAAAGACACAGGTCAACGCACGTGGAAACCCTAGTTAACCTGCAGGCAGCTGGGCCCGGGTGAGGCTATCCCGAGGTCGCGGGAAGCAGAAGAGACTGCAACCTTCTGGACGGCAGCCAGGGCGGCGGGGCGCGGACTCGTGGTCCCGGCCTGGGCTGGGGGCGGGGGCGGGGCCGGGCTGGGGGCGGGGCCTCCAGGTGTGAGGTTTTACCAGCTCTGAGGCGCGGCCAGGCCTGGCTTGCGCTGGAGCGTGGTTTTGCTTGTGAGGGTCATAAGATGGGAACGCTCCCGGAACGTAGAACTATCCCGCCGTGGGTGAAAGTTCCCGAAGACCTGAAAGATCCAGAAGTGTTCCAGGTCCAGACGCGGCTGCTGGAAGCCATGTTCGGTGAGTGTGCCCAGTTCTGGCGGGGATGCCCCGGCCCGGGAGTCTCAGCCTGCCCGGGACTCTCATTCTTTTACCCCAACAGGCCGAGACGGATGTCGAATCCCTTACATCGAGCAGGTGAGCAAGGCCATGCTCGAGCTGAAGGCTCTGGAGTCTCCAGACTTCACCGAGGTCGTGGTTTACGGCTCCTATATATACAAGCTCCGGGCCAAGTGGATGCTCCAGTCTATGGCTGAGTGGCACCGCCAGCGCCAGGAGCGAGGTGAGAGGCCTGGGGACCGGGTACGCGAACACAGGCTCGTGGGGACCGCTTCTGGCCTGTCCTCCAGCTCTGTGGTCTTTCTCCTCTCTCTTGTTCGCTGCCCGCAACTTGGGCCTCACCAGGGGCGTCCTTGGCGTCTGGGCCTTCCCGAGACCCCTTTGGGAATGGGGGCCCCAGAATGCCAGCCTTTCGTCTTGGAGACCTAGGAGTGAGACTATGATGAGAGGCGGCCGGTGCTAGACCCCCTGGGCAGGGTTATCTGAGCTATTTAAACCGTCTCCCCGCCCCTTCAGTTTCTTGGAGAATGTTCAAATGGGCAGAGTAGTCTGGGGTTCTGGGGTTCCGAGGTTCTGGGTCTGACTCTCAGAACGACTGGTTCAGAAGTCCCAGAAACGAACCCTGAAAGAGGCAGAGAACCGTCCGGGTTATTGTCTTCCCCCATACTCACGCAGCTGTTGCTATTTCTGGTGCAGGGATGCTCAAACTTGAGGAAGCCATGAATGCCCTCGAACTAAGCCCCTGGATGAAATGAACCAGCTTCCAACCAGGATGAAGGCCAGGATGTAGAGATTAGTTAGTGGCCAGTGTTGGAGTGGTTTCTCCAGCTTGGTTTAAAATCTGTTCCAGCCTGAGAAGTTGAAGGAAAATCATCTGTTTAGGGGTCTCTACCTTGGGTCTGAGTCTTGTTGTGAATATTTTTGATGGTTGCCAATAAAAGTTTTTCTTCCCCATTTTAAAAATTAACAATAAAGTTTTAAATCAGTAAGTAGATCAGTGTGGTTGATGGATTGCAGGTACTACCTTAAATATCTCTGAAACACAGCTGAGGTGTGGCCCTGAGCTTAACCCTTAATTGAAACCCTCCAAAGACAAAAAGAGGGTCCAAAGGCACACTTTAGGGGTTAGGGTCAAAACGGGTAGAGGAGCCAGGGTCCTGAGACGCAAAACAACTAAAAATCTATCGGAGATGTAATGATTGTCTCAACTGACCTGGACTCACTTGGAAACAAACCTATCATAGGTTGATATTTTGTATATAAGCTGGAAAGCAAATGTCTCCAACAAAAATATGGGAAGTCAGCCGGGCATGGTGGCTCATGCCTGTAATCCAAGCACTTTGGAGGCCAAGATGGGCGGATCACCTGAGGTCGGGAGTTCAAGACCAGCCTGACCAACATGGTGAAACCCTGTCTAAATATATATATAATATGAAGTCAGGACCATTGTGAGTGTAGCAGGTATGGTGTATGTGTGTGTGACTGCGTTTCCCACTTGTTGCCCAGGCTGGAGTGGAGTGAACCTTGGAGGGGAAGGTTGCAGTGAGCCGAGATCATGCCATTACCCTAGCCTGGGTGACAAGAGTGAGATTCTATCTCAAAAAATAATCTGGACATAGTGGCACATGCTTGTAGTCCTAACTACTCAAGAGGCTGAGGCAGGAGATTGGCTTGAGCCCAGGAACATGGGGTTACAGTGAGCTATGATCACACCAGTGCACTCTATCCTGGGCAAAAGGAAAATCTGTATCAAAAAAAAAATCTAAAATGATAAAAGTCTCCCTCCTGGCCGGGTGCCGTGGCTCACGCCTGTAATCCAAGCACTTTGGAGGCCAAGGCGGGCGGATCACCTGAGGTTGGGAGTTCAAGACCAGCCTGACCAACATGGTGAAACCCTGTCTTAAAAAATTTTTTAAAAAAGTAAGAAAAAAAAAGTCTCCCTCCTATCTCATTACATATTCATGCATTTCCTACTTCCTAAAGGTTAAAAGCAGTATTTTCTTGAATGTCTATTCCAGAGTTTTTAAAAAATGCAAATACAAGCAATTATACTGTAGATTATTTTCTCTTCTTTACAGCTGGGTATTATTCCACTTAATTCTCTACAAAATGACTTTTGAGTTTATTCCCAATCTTTTGCTTTTACAAAGTTTCGATGAATACCTTACTTTTTTTTTTTTTAAGACATGGTTTTGCTATTGTCACCCAGGCTGCGTGCAGTGGTGCGATCTCAGCTCACTGTAACCTCCGCCCTCAAGTGATTCTTCTGCCTCAGCCTCCTGTGTAGCTAGGATTATAGGCCACTAAGCAAGGCTAATTTTGTATTTTTAGTGGAGACAGGGTTTCACCATGTTGGTCAGACTGGAAGTAATAGTCTGAAGGTGAAAAGCAGTGTTTGCCTTGGAGCGGTTTTCTTTTCTTTTTTTTTGAGTTTGCAGCTGGTGATCAGCTTTCCACCAAGGTGAAGTATGACGATTACGGGAAACCACACGCTTTCATTGTAATGGAGATGAGAGGATTCGCCCTAAGGAGGGTCACACAATGGGATTGAAGAGTTTTTAATAGGAGGTAAAACAAAGTCCAAGAAAGCCTTTAAATTACAAGCGATAATGACAATAGTCAACGCTGATTGAGATCTTCTAGCCCACGGGGCTAGAAGCTGGGCTCTTCCTTTTAGTAACTGAATCCTCAAAATATCATTCTCACTGTCCATTTGAGGAAATCGAGATCCCACCAATCACACCACCTCCCAGGATTTATGTATTTACATGTAAACATGTACGTGATTTCTTTGGGGGTCCTAAGAAAAAAAACTTTTTTAAGAGAGATGGAGTTTCACTATATTGGTCCGGCTGGTCTCGAACTCCTGACCTCAGGTGATCCACCCGCCTTGGCTTCCCAAAGTTCTGGGATTACAGGCGGGAGCCACGGCGCCCGGCCGAAAAGTTTTTGTTATTTAATTAATTTATTTTTTGAGACGGTGTCTCGCTTTGTCGCCTAGGCTGTAGTGCAGTGGCACGATCTAGGTTCACTGCAACCTCCAGCACCCAGGTTCCAGCGATTTTCCTGCCTCGGCCTCCCGGGTAGCTAGGATTACGGGCAGGCGCCGCCATGCCAGGCTAATTTTTGTATTTTGAGTAGAGACGGGTTTTCGCCATGTTGGCCAGGCTGGACTCCAACTCCTGAGTTCAGGCGATTCGCCCAACTTGGTCCCCCAGAGTGCTGGGATTACAGGCGTGAGCCATCGCGCCCTTCCGGGCCCCCTGAGACTTTATCCTTTGGGTGGGCTGATACAACCGGAGAGGAGAAGCCGGTCTCCGAGTGGGTGTGGACGTTCCTCACAGGGCCCCGCAGGGTCACCTATGCCCAAATCATTCCCAAGTGGGCTTCGAGGCAGGCGCTGTTAGGTCTCCGGGGACCGAAGCTGCCTGCAGGGTGGTCTGGGGCAAGTCTTCCAACCTCTGTACACAGGCTTGTCCTCCGGAACCTTCCGGTCTGGTTAGGAGACACGTGGATGGAAGAATCCGCGAAATGACGTCAGTGCTGTGCTGGCCCCACGGCTGAAATGTTGGAGACTAGACCTGAGCAGGGAGGTCAGGGGACCCCCAAGGAAGTCACCTCGGGTGAGATCTGGGTGGCCGGCAGCAGTGAGCCAGGGAGGAGGAAGGGAAGCGCGGCCCTGAGAACAGAGGAGCATCTTGGCTAGGCCTGAAGGTTGAGCGGATTGGGGCGTGGCCAGAATGGGAGCGAGGCAGTTCCACCCGGGGCCTCGCTGGCCTGACTGACCTCGCTGAGAGCAAGGATAAGCCGTCCCGGGGCTTTGAGCAGGAGGTAACTATGGAATCACTCAGATCAGCTTAGTTTTCTTGTCCCCTGCCGCTAAGATCCATTTAGATCCTGATTCTTCTCTAATTGCTCTGCCCTGCCTCCACTGTTCCCATCGACCCATTTATTGATTACATTTGTTGAACGCTGTTATTGAAACATTGGTTGAGTGTCTGCTTTGGTACATACTCAGGAGTGGTGTTTTAGGGAGAAAACAAAATCGAAAATGTGGCCTGGGAACATTATCAGGATTTCAGAGAATATTTTCAGAAAACAAGTGTCTGGAGTGTTACTTACATGAAAGAAATTTGGAATATTAAATTGTATGGTAAGTAATCAGAGGCACACTTTTTATTTTCTGGGAGTTATCTGTATGGCACTAGAATTCCGGCGTTGGAATTTGTCCAGAGAGGGGTTGCTGCACCAAGTCTTGTAGCCATTTTGCAATCTACAGGGAAGGACCAGGTTATCTGAACTTCAATTGCCAAAAGCTGGACCTAGTTTCATGGGATTTCTCTTTTCTTTTTAGCTTCAACAGCCTAGATATTGTTGCATTGGGGATATAGAAGATTTACCTTCATGAAAATGCTGAAGTAGCCGACTCTGGGATCACTGCCTATGAAAGAGCCCTGCTCTGCAAGGAGCAGTACTGTAAAACAAAAGGAAAGAGCTGAATTAACTACAATCAAACCTTTGTATTGGCTGTTCTGCATCCACAGATTCAACCAACCTCCCATCAAAAGTATTCAGAAAGAAAATAATAACAATACAGCAATACAGATACAAATAAAACCCAACAAAATATGACAACTATTTACATAGCCTTTATATTGTCAGTAGTCTAGAGATTATTAAAAAATATAGGGGAGGATGTTCATAGGTTGTATGTAAACATTCCATTCCTCAAATGGAACTTGAACATCTTTGGATTTTGGTATGGGAGAGGGGGTCCTGAAACAAATCTCTCTTGGATACGGAGAGATGACTAATATTTCATTGTACCACTATAAAAGGAGAAGAAAATGTGCAACATAGGACTCCTAGCCTAAACTTCTTTCACAGGCATGGGACTTTAATGGGGACAAGTAGGACAAAAGAAACAAGAGTATTAGGGCAAAAGAAAACAGAGCTTGGGGTCTGTGGAGGGGAAAGAACTAAAAGGAGGAACAGATAATTTCTCTCTTTTTGAAGCTCTAGTAAATTTTGATGAGAAGAGTCCCAGACCCATCTGTCTTTTGAATAATACAGATAATCAAGTGCTGGGGTCAGGGGCTATCCCATGTTCAGGATGGTGATTTTGTGGGTGGGGTAGGCTGGCAGAGGCGACTGACATCTGGGTGATAGGAAGATGTTGGTTGCTTAGGATGGCATTCCTTACCTAAGCCCTATAACTTGATTTTCCAAGATTGATGATTACTCAGGATTATTTGATTTACCCCCTCCAGGTTCCTGTTGTAAACTAAAATTGTGGGTCACACCTGTAATTTCAGCACTTTGAGAGGTCGAGGTGGGTGGATTGCTTGAGGCCAGGAGTTCTAGACCAGCCTGGGCAACATAGCAAGACCTGGTCTCTACAAAAATTAAGAAATTAGCCGAGTGTGGTGGAACATACCTGTAGTTTCAGCTACTCAGAAAAGTTGAGGTAGGTGGGAGGATCACTTTAGTCCAGGAGTTGGAGGCTGCAGTGAGCTGTGATTGTGCCACTGTATTCCAGCCTGGGTGACGGAGCAAGACCCTGTCTCTAAATAAATAAATAATTTAAAAATGTAAATGTAAGAACTGATAGAAAAAAGAAAATGTTTAAATAATAAATTATATAATCAGGCTTCTATAAACCCAACATCAAAGGCAGAAATCATAAATCAAAATAATACTAGATCAGGGAGGCAAAAAGTTGGAAAGTCCCATTATTTATATTTTTGAGATGGAGTCTCGCTCTGTCACCCCAGCTGGAGTGCAGTGGCACCATCTCAGCTCACTGCAACCTCCAACTCCTGGGTTCAAGCAATTCTCTGCCTCAGCCTCCTTGAGTAGCTGGGATTACAGGCACCTATGCTTGACTAATTTTTGTAGTTTTATATTTTTACTAGAGATGGAGTTTCACCATCTTGGTCAGACTGGTCTTGATCTCCTGACCTTGTGATCCACCTGCCTCCACCTCCCAAAGTTCTGGGATTACAGGCATGAGCCACTGTGCCTGGTCTTATATTTTTAATTTTTTTGAAACAGAGTCTCACTCTGTTGCTCAGGCTGGAGTGCAGTGGCACGATCTCAGCTCACAGCAACCTCTACCTCCTGGTTCAAGCAATTTTCCTGCCTCATGCTCCTAAGTAGCTGGGATTACAGGTGTGTGACATCATGTCCAGCTAATTTTTGTATTTCTGTATTTTTCTGAGGCAGATTGTACTCAAGCCTGGGCAACAGCGAGTACGATGGTGCGATCTCGGCTCACTGCAACCTCCGCCTCCCATGTTCAAGCTATTCTCCTGCCTCAGCCTCCTGAGTAGCTGGGACTACAGGTGCGTGCCACCATACTCGGTTAGTTTTTTGTATTTTCAGTAGAGATGGGGTTTCATCATGTTATGCAAACTATATAGTTATGCAAGCTATATAAAGACTTTTTTTGAGTTCTGAATTTTTCATCACTGACTTAAATAAAAACCCCACAAATGAGTGAATTCATTAGGATCAAGCAAGGAAAAGTAGCTCTTATTCCCTGACACACTGGGGTATGATCTGGCAGCAGGATAAGGCTGGGAATGGGTGTAGAATTCTCACTGGCTACACAGATGGGTGGTTAAGTGTTGCTATGTTGAGTGGACAGTTTGCTGAATCATGTGGATAGATAAGTTTTTCCCTTTGCCCTTTCCCTTTCTAAGTATGGGTATTTATAGGAAATGTGCTTTGGAAACTAGCATAAAAAAGGAGAAAAAGGACTTTCCAGTTTGTCTTTTAAAGAATGAGCTGAGGATGGAAGTAAGAGAAGACTGAGCTCCATCTGGTGGCTAACTTTGATCAACTCTTGGAACTAGGAACGGACCAAAATCTGGAAAGCCTTAATTCTTCTAAAAATGGGCTGGGTGTGGTGACTCATGCCTGTAATCCCAGCACATTTGGAGGCAGGCAGATCACCTGAGGTCAGGAGTTTGAGACCAACCTAGCCAACATGGCAAAACCCTGTCTCTACTAAAAAATACACAATTAGCCCGGGCATGGTAGCGGGAGCCTGTAATCCCAGCTACTCAGGAGGCTGAGGCAGGAGAATCGCTTGAACTGGGGAAGCTGAGGTTGCAATGAGGTGAGGTCGTGCCACTGCACTCCAGCCTGGGTGACAGAGCGAGACTCCATGTCAAAAAAAAAAAAAAGAATCATGATAAGCATGAATAAGGCAGGCAGATCACCTGAGGTCAGGAGTTTGAGACCAGCCTGGTCAATATGGTGAAACCCCATCTACTAAAAATACAAAATTTGCTGAGCGTGGTGGCTTGTACCTGTAATCCCAGCTACTACGGAGGCTGAGGCAGGAGAATCCCTTGAACCCGGGAGGTGGAGGTTTCAGTGAGCCGAGATCATGCCACTGTACACTAGCCTGGGTGATAGAGCCAGACTCCCTCTCAAAAAAAAAAAAAAGAAGCATTCCACAAAAGAAACACAAATGTTTGACAAAAGTATAAAAAGATATTTAACTTCACAAACAATAAAAAACACAAAACCTAGCATATACCAAATGCTAATTCAGCGATTTTTTTCTTTTTTTGAGACAGGATCTTCATCATACAGACTATAGCACAGTGACTGGTGTGATCACGGCTCACAGAAGCCTGAACCTTCCAGGCCCAAGCGATCCTTCCACCTCTGTCCTACCTACTGCTACCTCTGCAGCTGGGACTGTAGGAGTCCCACCTCAACTGGGACTGTAGCTGGCTAATTTTTAATTTTTTTTTTTAATAGAGACAAGGTCTCACTATATTGCCCAGGCTGGTTTTGAACTCCTGGGCTCAAGCAATCTTCCTGCCTCAGTCTCACAAAGTGCTGGGATTACAGATATAAGCCATTATGCTTGGCCCTAGTGATATTTTAAAGTTTTATACTAATTGATAATGTGTTTTTCCATTTAAGCTACTGAAAATCATGATAAAGAAACATGACAGACTTCTTTTTTGTTTTGGTTTGGTTTTTTTTGGAGGCAGAGTCTTGCTCTGTTGCCCAGGCTGCAGTGTAATGGCACAATCTTGGCTCACTGAAACCTCTGCCTCTCAGGTTCAAGTAACTCTCCTGCCTCAGCCTCCCTAGTAGCTGTGACTACAGGTGTGTGCCACCATGGCCAGCTAAGTTTTGTATTTTTAGTAGAGATGGGGTTTCAGCATGTTGGCCAGGATGATCTTGATCTCCTGACCTCATGATCCACCCGTCTCAGCCTCCCAAAGTGCTGGGATTACAGGGGTGAGCCACTACCACGCCTGGCCTCATCAGACTTGTTCTTTTTAACTAAAAGTTAAGGAGAATGGAATCAGTTTATCAATGTTTCAACACATAAAAATTTAATTATAGAAATTGTTTATTTTTTCAAAATTAGCATTAATGAAAGAATAAACAGGAATGTTCTTCCTTATTTACAAAAGTTCCATGGGACATTAATTATCCTAACTACAGCCACTTAATCCAAAAAAATTGAAAAGCTGAACCAACCTTTTGTAATTCTTCACTGTTTTTCTTCATTTGGGAGCAAGTAAAGAAAGCCTTCTTGGCAATCAATTCTAGTCACTATATGTATTTAACGTTTATTTTTAAATTCATTTTGAATCTTTAAACAAGTCTCTAAAAGTGACTTGTCTAAAAGTGAATATAGAGTACAGAAAACACTTGCTGCCCTTTAGCTACAGGGGCAAAAAAGCAGGATTCAGACTGGATCTTGGAAGCCAAGGCTGCTGGACAGTTTTATCCCATGGCACTGTTTGGATCACAGTTTACAAAGTTGTTTTTTTGAGACAGGATCTCCTTTAGTCCCCCAGGCTGGAGTGAGGTGGTGCCAACATTGCTCACTGCAGCCTCAACCTCCCAAACTCAAGCAATCGTCCCACCTCAGCCTCTGAGTAGCAGGGACTACAGGCACATGCCACCAAGTCTGGCTAGTTTTTTTTTTTTTTTTTTTTTTTAAATATATATATATATATATATATGTATTTTGAGATAGAGTTTTGCACTTTTGCCTAGGCTGGAGTGAACTGTCGTGATCTCAGCTCACTGCAACCTATACGTCAGCTTCTTTTTTTTTTTTTTTTAGATGGACTCTCACACTGCCACCAAGGCTGAAGTGCAGTGGCATGATCTCTGCTCACTGCAACCTTCACCTCCCGGGTTCAAGCGATTCTCTTGCCTCAGCTTCCCGAGTAGCTGGGATTCCAGGCGTGCAACACCATGCCTGGCTAATTTTTATATTTTTAGTAGAGATGGGGTTTCACCATGTTGGCCAGGCTGGCTCGAACTCCTGATCTCAGGTGATCTGCCCACCTCGGCCTCCTACAGTGCTGGGATTATAGTCATGAGCCACCGTGCCTGGCCCCATTCTTTCTTTTTTGATAACTGCAGTACAAGGAGAGTCAATACTTTCCCACTCCACCCTCAGCTTCCCAAAGTGCTGGGATTACAGGTGTGAGCTACCATGACAGGCCTAAGGCTAATTAAAAAATTTTTTTTTGAGATGGACTTTTACTCTTGTTGCCCAGGCTGGAGTGCAATGGCGTGATCTTGCTCACTGCAACCTCCACCTCTGGGGTTCAAGCGATTCTTCTGTCTCAGCCTCAGCCTTCTGAGTAGCTGGGATTACAGGCACGCACTGCCACGCCTGGCTAATTTTTGTATTTTTGGTAGAGATGGGGTTTCACCATGTTGGCCAGGCTGGTCTTGAACTCCTGACTTCAGTGATCCACTCGCCTCGGCCTCCCAAAAGTGCTAGTATTTCAGGTGTGGGCTACCGTGCCCCCCAATTTTTGTTGTTGTTGTTAAGACAGGGGTCTTGCTGTGTTGCTAGAGCTGGTCACGAACTCCTGGGCTCAAGCAATCATCCTACCTCGGTGTCCTAATATGCTGGAATTACAGGTGTGAGCTACAATGCCTGGCCCATAGTTTTGTTAACAGCTTCGTTGGCGGCCTCCCAGCCTACTTCCAGTGACTTCAGTCTTCATTCAGTCTGTTTATCACTGTGACTGAGAGGAAAACACTGGAATGAGTATTTTGTTTTAAGCAACTCCATGGTTTCCAGGTTGAGCATCACTGTTGCTAGAAGTAAAACATGGAATTGAGTAGGCACACTGTATGGGAAACCATACAGGATACACAGGGAATGTGACCCCACAGAAAACACTGCTGAGGCTACTCTACTGGTCACTCTAGAGTAGACCACCTGCAACAGAATCACCCAGAACACCCAATAAAATAATGATAGCTCATATTTATTAAGCACTTTCCATGTGTTCTAAGTGCTTTACCATATTCATTCATTTCTTTAATCCTTGGGAAAAAACCTCTAAATAGGCTCCTGTCACTAGCCCCATTTTATAGGTGAGGAGACTGAAGAACAGGAAGGTGAAGTTGTTGCCAGTATGCTTGACTGCTGGAAGGGAGGGAGGCTGTGCAGGGTAAGCTGCATGTTTATACTGCTCCTGGGCTCATTCTAAGATTGAGAATCACTGAGTACAGGACTTTCCAGGCTGGAGTTTTTAGTTTTTATTTGATGCACAAACTGCCAAGAAATGGAGTCTGTGCATCAAGGCAGGAGTGTGTCACAGAAAGTGGAAGCCAGCTGGAATCCTTCCCAGTCCCTGAAAAGAGGTTCACAGGGGCAGATTGGTGGGAAGGGCCTAAGCTAGGAGATCTTCAGATCTCTTCTTCCTGGGATTTCCTGGTGGCCTTCCACATGATTACTCTAAAACCAAGGAATGCAAGCTTTCCAGGATTTGAGAGGGAGTCCCAGTCCTGTGGGAGGGAAGTTGTTAAAATGAAATAGGATAGATTCCTTAGCACACATGGCCTAGGTTTCTAGCACCCAGGGCCTGGGCACATTAAGCTCCTTACCCTGAGCCTGTTTCTTTCAGGATCTCCCTGCCAAGATATGAATCAGTCTTTTGTCATGTTTCTGGCACCAGCACCTTCTGGACATGAGGATCTCAACACTGCCCTCAGAATCTGGCTGTCCCATATGGAGCAGGACCTTCAACTCCTGCTGGAACACCCGGAGGAAGATTCTGCTTGAGCCTGTGTAGAAAGGAAGGTTGAGGTTTGACCAAATGGGGCAAGGCTGGGAGGGGATTTGGGGGAGAGGGGAAAGAGGTCATTGGGATGCTGCCTGCAGGACACTAGATTCTGCCTTAGGTTTCAGATGGGTGGGTGGCTCAGGGTGAGCCAGGGGAGACAAAAGTGTAGCACAGTGGTAAAGACTCCAGAGCACTTACCAGATATCTTTTCCAGCTGACCAGCCACCAAGTGCAGCACTGATGGTTTCAGAATGTGTCTAAACAAGCACCAGTGAGGCAAGTATGCAAAGGGAGTCCCTTTCCAGATGGAAACACTTTCCATAGAGCCATGTCACCCTGTACAGTGTTGCAACCAGGCTGGGTGCCATTGCTTGCAAACAGATTGGGATCTGAAATTGGAATCCTTTGTGGACTGGGCACAGGACAAGACTGCTCTAGATTAGCCCATGGTGCCAAGTTAGTTCCTTTTGTAAGCCCTGCCTCCTCCAGAGGCACTGGCTCATGGGCTCCCTCAGAGCCTGGCCAGCCAATACAAGGCCTCAGCAGTGCATAGTTTCCATCTCCAGCCAGTCCAGGTGGTACTCACAGGGTTAGGGTGCAGGAACCTGGGTTGGAATAGAAGCCTTCTTTGCTTCACTTATTTTCCAATAATAAATGTTACAAAATTATCAAAGGCACTGTATTAGTTTGTTTTCATGCTGCTACCTAAGACTGGGTACTTTATAAAGAAAAGACGTTTAATTGACTCACAGTTCCATATTGCTGGGGAGACCTCAGGAAACTTACAATCATGGTGGAAGACACCTCTTCACAGTGTCGTAGCAGAGTGAATGAGCACCAGCAGGGGAAATACCAGATGCTTATAAAATGATCAGATCTCCTGAGAGTCACTCATTATCAGAACAGCATGGGGGAAACCACTTCCATAACCCAATTACCTTCACCTGGTCTTGCCCTTTACACGTGGGGATCATTACAATTCAAGGTGAAATTTGGGTGGAGACACAGAGCCAAACCTTATAAGGCACACTGCTCACCAACATTAGGTAGAGTTCATAGATTTCTGTCTCTTAGCAATGGATACACCAGAATGAGGATGATAGCTACAATGATAACCAACTGATAAATAGAAGTAGACTGGGATAAGAGTCCAGGCAATCATCTAAGGAGCCCTGCTACACATATTTGCAAAAATGTAGAATGATGCCATTCTTTTTTATTTTGGAAAATGGTTATTTTTCATGAAAAATGTAATATTATGTTAATAATATCAGATAAAAATTTAAAAATTGATTTAATAAAAATGTTATGATAACATGTAGTGGCTATTATAGTCACTTAATTTTTTTAGAGAAAGGGTCTTACTCTATCACCCAGGCTGGTGTGCAGTAGCTCCATCATATTTCACTGTAGTCTCAAACTCCTGAATTCAAGCAATCTTCCCAAGTAGCTGGGACTACAGGCATGTGCCACCACACCCAGTTAACTTTTTATTTTTTATAGAGATGCAGTTTCATTAGGTTGCACAGGCTTGTCTCCACTCTTGGCTTCAAGTGATCCTCATGTCTTGGCCTCCCGAAGTGTTGGGATTATAGGCATGAACCATTATGCCTGGCTTATTACTGTTATTTTAAAATGAATTAATAAAAGAATATTTTAAAATGTCAATTTTAGGCCAGGAGCAGTGGCTCATGCTTATATAATCCCAGCACTTTGGGAGGCCAAGGCGGGGGGAATCACTTCATTTCAGGAGTTTGAGACCAGCCTGGCTAACATGGTGAAACCCCGTCTCTACTGAAAATACAAAAATTAGCTGGCTGTTGTAACATGTGCCTTTAATCCCAGCTACTTGGGAGGCGGAGGCAGGAGAATCACTTGAACCTGGAGGTGGAGGTTGTGGTGAGCCAAGATCGTGCCACTTCACTCCAGCCTGGGTGACAGAGCAAAAGTCCGTCTCAAAAAAAAAAGTCAATTTTAATTTCTAACACAGCTAATATCAATAGATATAACTCATACAAGCAAAAGCTCTTTGAGATGCTCAGTGATTTTTAAGAATATAAAAAAGTTCTGAAATAAGAAAATTTGACAGCTACTACCCTAGTAGAAAAAGCAGGCTGAGTATGGTAGCTCACACCTGTAATCCCAACCCTTTGGGAGACCAGGGTTGGGTAGACTGCTTAAGACCAGGAGTTCAAGACCAGCCTGGGCAACACAGTGAGATCTCTATCTCTACAAAAAATAAAAGTTAAAAAATATAAACAAAATCCATTAAACTTGGTACAGAAGTTTTAGAATCAGGCTTTGACTTCCCCACTTACTACTGGAATGCTTTTAGCAATTATTTGTCTCTTTTAGCTTCAGTTTGCTTAAATATAAATTTAGGAAATAATATTTTATTACAAAGGAACGTACAGCTTAATAAATCAAGACAGGATAAAATAGAAGTTGTTAAGTACTAGATAAATGTCAGTAATTGATTTTACTACATGTTTAACAAAAATCCTGAATGGGCAGAAGAATTCTAAAGCCCTGGGCCAACTGGCCCTGCAGAAACCAATTTAGACAGTGCCATTGCCAGAAGTTCGAATGTTTGACTGCCTTCAGAGGTCTCAACAGAATTTTTCTTTATTTTAAAAATAAACTTTCTACTTCATTCCTGTTGAAAGATCTTATTAGAATTTTTTAAAAAAGCACCTTACTCTCAGAAGATGCATTCCTATTTAGTTATGAGGTATAAAGATGTTGGGGACTTGCAAATGAGTCAGCAAAAAATACTTTTTTTTTTTTAATTGCATTGTAGGTTTTGGGGTACATGTGAAGAACATGCAAGATTGTTGCATAGGTACACACGTGGCCTTCCTCCCCTTCACCTATATCTGACATTTCTCCCCATGCTATCTCTCCCCACCTCCCCACCCCCCGCTGTCCTTCCCCTATTTCCCCCCAACAGACCCCTGTGTGTAGTGCTCCCCTCCCTGTGTCCATGTGTTCTCATTGTTCAACACCCGCCTATGAATGAGAACATGTGGTGTTTGATTTTCTGTTCTTGTGTCAGTTTGCTGAGAATGATGGTTTCCAGGTTCATCCATGTCCCTACAAAGGACACAAACTCATCGTTTTTTATGGCTGCATAATATTCCATGGTGTATATGTGCCATATTTTTCCTGTCCAGTCTATCATCGATGGGCATTTGGGTTGGTTCCAGGTCTTTGCTATTGTAAACTGTGCTGCAATGAACATTTGTGTGCATGTGTCTTTATAGTAGAAAGATTTATAATCCTTTGGATATATGCCCAGTAATGGGATTGCTGGGTCAAATGGAATTTCTATTTCTAGGTCCTTGAGGAATCGCCACACTGTCTTCCACAATGGTTGAACTAATTTTTTAACCAACAGTTTAAAAGTGTTCCTATTTCTCCACATCCTCTCCAGCATCTGTTTTCTCCAGATTTTTTAATGATCGCCATTCTAACTGGCGTGAGATGGTATCTCAATGTAGTTTTGATTTGCATTTCTCTAATGACCAGTGATGATGAGCATTTTTTCATATGTTTGTTGGCCTCATGTATGTCTTCCTTAGTAAAGTGTCTGTTCATAGCCTTCACCCACTTTTGAATGGGCTTGTTTGTTTTTTTCTCGTAAATCTGTTTTAGTTCTTTGTAGATTCTGGATATCAGCCCTTTGTCAGATGGGTAAACTGCAAAAAATTTTTCCAATTCTGTTGGTTGCCGATTCACTCTAATGACTTTTTTTTTTTTTTGCTGTGCAGAAGCTGTGGAGTTTGATTAGGTCCCATTTGTCTATTATGCCTTTTGTTGCCAATGCTTTTGGTGTTTTGGTCATGAACTCCTTGCCTATGCCTATGTCCTGAATGGTTTTGCCTAGATTTTCTCCTAGGGTTTTTATGGTGTTCGGTCTCATGTTTAAGTTTTTAATCCATCTGGAGATAATTTTAGTGTAAGGTGTCAGGAAGGGGTCCAGTTTCTGCTTTCTGCACATGGCTATCCAGTTTTCCCAACACCATTTATTAAACAGGAAATCCTTTCCCCATTGCTTGTTTTTGCCAGGTTTGTCAAAGATCAGATGGTTGTAGAAATGCTGTGTTGCCTCTGAGGCCTCTGTTCTGTTCCATTGGTCTATATCTCTGTTTTGGTACCAGTAGCATGCTGTTTTGATTACTGTAGCCTTGTAGTATAGTTTGAAGTCCAGTAGTATGATGTTTCCCGCTTTGTTCTTTTTGCTTAGAATTGACTTGGCTACGTGGGCTCTCTTTTGGTTCCATATGAAGTTTAAGGTGGTTTTTTTTCCGGTTCTGTGAGGAAGGTCATTGGTAGCTTGATGGGGATAGCGTTGAATCTGTAAAATACTTTGTGCAGTATGGCCATTTTCACGATATTGATTCTTCCTAACCATGAACATGGAATGTTTCTCCATCTGTTTGTGTCCTCTCTTATTTCGTTCAGCAGTGGTTTGTAGTTCTCCTTGAAGAAGTCCTTTACGTTCCTTGTTAGTTGTATTCCTAGGTATTTTATTCTCTTTGTAGCAATTGTGAATGGCAGTTCGTTCTTGATTTGGCTCTCTTTAAGTCTGTTATTGGTGTATAGGAATGCTTGTGATTTTTGCACATTGATTTTGTATCCTGAGACTTTGCTGGGCGCGGTGGCTTACATCTGTAATCCCAGCATTTTGGGAGGCTGAGGTGGGTGGATCACAAGGTCAAGAGATTGAGACCATCCTGACTAACATGGTGAAACCCTGTCTCTACTAAAAATACAAAAATTAGTTGGGTGTGGTGGCACGTGCCTGTAGTCCGCTGCACTCCAGACTGAGCAACAGAATGAGACCCTGTATCCAATATAAATAAACATTTTGAGAAATTTTAAAAGTCAAAGGCATACTTGTCTTCACAGGAGCTATAAAAATAGGAGGGGCTGGTGTGGTGGCTCATACCTGTAATCTCAAAGCTTTCTGGGGCTGAGGTGGGAGGATCACATGAAGCCAGGTGTTCAAGACCAGCCTGAGCAACATAGGGAGACCTTGCCTCTACAAAAAATTTAAAAATTAACCAGGCATGGTGGTACCTGCTTGTATAGTCCTAGCTACTTGGGAGGCTGTGGCAAGAGAATTTCTTGAGCCCAGGAGGTTGAGGCTGCAGTGAGCTATGGTAGTGCCATGTACAACTCCAGCCTGTACAACAAAGTAAGACTCTGTCAAAAAACAATACAGAAATAAAATATGAGGGCTAGTAACTTAAAAAAATACAAGAACATGGCAAAAACTTGAAAATATATAATACCGCTGGGTGTGGTGGCTCACACCTGTAATCCCAGCACTTTGGGAGGCTGAGGTGAGCGGATCACTTGAGGTTGGGAATTTGAGACCAGCCTGACCAACATAAAGAAACCCCATCTCTACTAAAAATACAAAATTAGCTAGGTGTGATGGCATGTGCCTGTAATCCCAGCTACTTAGGAGGCTGAGGCAGGAGAATTGCTTGAACCCGGAAGACAGAGGTTGTGGTGAGCTGAGATGGAGCCATTGCACTCCAGCCTAGGCAACAAGAGTGAAACTCTGTCTAAAAAAAACCCCAGAAAAAGCCTGCAATACACTTTGGGAGACTGAGGCAGGCAGATCACTTGAGGTCAGGAGTTCAAGATCAGCCTGGCCAACATGGTGAAACCCTGTCTCTCCCTACTAAAAATACAGTAATTAGCCAGGTGTGGTGGTAGGTGCCTATAATCCCAGCTACTTGGGAGGCTGAAGCAGGAGGATTGCTTGAGCCCGGGAGGTGGAGGTTGCAATAAGCCGAAGTCGCACCACTGCACTCAAGCCTGGGTGACAGAGCAAGACCCTGTCTCAAAAAAAAAAAAAAAAAAAAAAAAAAGTAGAGACTTTTTTTTTTTTAATTTAAGCCCACTACAAACATCATATGTAGAGACAAATGTAGCCACAAACAGGACTCAGCTCAGCCTCACCCCCTTAGCAGGTTTTTAAGTACTCTCTCACTCACTGTTCACTATTTCTTATTTTCTCTAGTTTCTTCATAACAGCTAATGACTGCTTCATTACTCAGGATTGAGTGAAGAAAAAAAAAAAAAAAGCATCGGATTGGAATGTATTCATTTTTCTAGGGCCAAAAATAAAAGTTTCTTGATCTGCATAGATCTCCTTCTTTCCTTCCTGTTGGAATGAAGAAAGTGTTCCTCACCCTATAAATGCCAATCCCTTCGCCTCTGGATCCTATGTCCTCCCACTTTTACAAGGGCTTTGCTCTACCTTCAGTTTCTCTCTGCTGCATCATCAACCTTCTATATTATTCATTACCCCAGACTTTAGCATTTTGAGTTTGTCATTTGATTTTAATAAACCCTGCTTGATCCAACATTTCCAGGTACAACTTGGTTTTTCTGAATCCCTTTTCAGCATGAGCTGTATCCATGTGATATCTCCACTTCATTCTTCAAGCCTTTCCAGTTTGGCATCTACCACACCAGAACTACTCTCACTAATGACACCAATGACCTTTTAACTTTTTAAAAAACATATTTTAAAGTTTTGGACTTATTTGCTTGGATCTTTCGGCAGTGTTCTACCAAGAAGACCATTTTCCAGACAGGAGCAGAGTTCTAACCTGGGTCCTTAGAGTTCCAGAAGCTGAGCTAGAACCCCAGCCCCACCCTCTTTGCACCTCAAATAGAGGTGAGTAACTTGCATAGTGCATCAAGGACCATATTATTCACAGCTTCTTCAGGTCTGAGCATCCCTGTACCCTACTGAGTTGAAGAATATAGAGAGGCATGCAGTCTATACTCCTGTGTCTTATCAGAGAAGCAATTCCAAATTAAATGCAGGTGAGCCAGAGGACATCTTATCCTTTTTAGGGCTTTTCTATCCTTTAAATCTGAGGTATATCAGTCAGACATGGTGGCTTGAGCCTGTAATTCCAGCACTTTGGGAGGCTGAGGTCAGGAGTTGAAGACCAGCCTGGCCAACATGGTAAAACCCCATCTCTACTAAGAATACAAAAATTAGCTGGCTGTGGTGGCATGCACCTGTAATCCCAACTACTCGGGAGGCTGAGGCAGGAGAACTACTTGAACCTGGGAGGTGGAGGTTGCAGTGAGCCGAGATCACGCCACTGCACTCCAGCCTGGGCAGAGGCTGGGAGATATCACAACAGAGAGAGACTCTGTCTCAAATAATAATAATAAATAAATAAAATTATCCAGCTCAGGCCCTAAAACCATATAAAGATCTCTTCTTGGCTTTTTTTTTCTTTTTCTTTTCTTTTTTTTTTTTCATATTTTTCCCTTCTTGAATACCATTTTTTTTTTTCTTTTGAGATAGAGTCTCGCTCTTTTGCCCAGGCTGGAGTGCAGTTCTGTGATCCTGGCTCACTGCAATCTCTGCCTCCTGGGTTCAAGCAATTCTCCTGTCTCAGCCTCCCGAGTAGCTGAGAATACAGGCATGTGTCACCGCACCTGGCTAATTTTTGTATTTTTAGTAGAGACGGGGTTTTACCATATTGGTCAGGCTGGTCTTGATTTCCTGATCTCAGGTTATCCACCCACCTCAGCCTCCCAAAGTGCTGGGATTACAGGCATGAGCCACCATGCCCAGCCCTTTTTTTTTTTTTCCTTCTTTTTTTTTTTTTTTTTTGAGACAAGAGGCTCCTCTGTCACCCAGGCTAGAGTGCAGTGATGCCATCTTGGCTCACTGCAACCTCTGCCTTCTGGGTTCAAGTGATTCTCCTGCTTAGCCTCCTGAGTAGCTGGGATTACAGGTGCCTGCCACCAAGCCTGCTAATTTTTATATTTTTAGTAGAGACTAGGTTTTACCATGTTGGCCAGGCTGGTCTCCTGATCTCAAGCGATCCACCCACCTTGGCTTCCCAAAGTGCTGGGATTACAGGCATGAGCCATCGTGTCTGGCCTTCTACCTGGCTTTTTCCTTCTGAGATTATACTAAGGTTCTGTCAAGATGGTGTAGGAATTCTAATAAACTTAAGTTTGCATGATCAAAAGTTTTTTCTGGTGGACCTTTAGAGACAAATTGTGCTTTTCTATGAGTAATGTTGTCTGGTGTTGACAGTCAACACTATTTATAGAAAAGCACAATTTGTAACCTTTTTTTGTTTTTTGGGATGGAGTTTTGTTCTTGTTGCCCAGGCTGGAGTGCAGTGGCGCAATCTCGCTCACTGCAACCTCCACCTCCTGGGTTCAAGCAATTCTTCTGCCTCAGCCTCCCAAGTAGCTGGGATTACAGGCATGTGCCACCATGCCCAGCTAATTTTTGTATTTTTAGTAGAGGCAGGGTTTTACCATGTTGATCAGGCTGGTCTCAAACTCCTGACCTCAGGTGATCTGCCTGCCTCAGCCTCCCAAAGTGCTGGGATTACAGGTGTGAGACACCGGCCTGGTCAACCTTTTTTTTTTTTTAATGGTATTACACCATAAAGACTTGATTTTTCAGTCCACAGCCATATGTACCAAGAACATTCCCATCTGTCAGTACCTACTGATCAACCTCAGTATTCTTTTTATAGAAAAAAATAAAAAAGAGACATGGCTTCACCATGTTGGCCAGGACGGTCTTGATCTCCTGACCTTGTGATCCACCTGCCTTGGCCTCCCAAAGTGCTGGGATTACAGGTGTGAGCCACCACGCCCAGCCCAACCTCAGTATTCTTAATGGCTATTGGGTATGAATGCATCATACATGATGAAAAATACATTTTACATCACGTCTATGTATTTTTAAAAGAAATTAACAGATTTTGCTCCATTTATAAAGGATATTGATTGTGACCAACTAAGCTAATTTCACCACCCTCTAAGGGTGACAACCTGCAGTTGGAAAAACACTGCTATCATTTACTAATTAACCATTAAAATATTGACAGAATGTGTAAAGAAAAAGAGAACAGGCTAGGCACGGTCGCTCACGCCTGTAATCCCAGCACTTCAGGAGGCTGAAGCAGGTGGATCACGATGTCAGGAGATCAAGACCATTCTGGCTAACACGGTGAAAACTCGTCTCTACTAAAAATACAAAAAATTAGCCGGGTGTGGTGGCATGCGCCTGTAGTCCCAGGTACTCGGGAGGCTGAGGCAGGAGAATTACTTGAACCCGGGAGGCAGAGGTTGCAGTGAGCCGAGATCGTGCCACTACCCTCCAGCCTGGGTGACAGAGCAAGACACCATCTAAAAAAAAAAAGCCAGGCACTGTGACTCACATTTATAATCCCAGCACTTTGGGAGGCTGAAGTGGGTGGATCTGGATCACCAGAGATCAGGAGTTCGAGACCAGCCTGACCAATATGGTGAAACCCCGTCTCTACTAAAATTACAAAAATTAGCTAGGCATGGTGGCGTGCACCTGTAGTTCCAGCTACTTGGGAGGCTAAGGCAGGAGAATTGCTTGAACCCATGATGCAGAGGTTGCAGTGAGCTGAGATTGTGCCACTGCACTTCAGCCTGGGTGACAGAGGGAGACTCTGTCTCAAAAAAAAAAAAAAAAATATATATATATATATATATTTTCTTATTTACAGAAGGATCAATTTGCAATAGTGCAGCATCATTAGTAGTTGAAATAATGAGAGAGATAATAATAAATATACCACTCAGTTAAGAAGGGTAATGTTAATGAGTTCAAATGCTCACAGTAGAGAGGCTTCACTGAGGCCCATGCGGAAGACCAGTTGGGCCAGAAACTCTTGGAATGTTTCATATTCTCTATTTCTTGGCTTTTTTTTTTTTCCTTTTTTTTGAGATCGAGTTTCACTCTTGTTGCCCAGGTTGGTGTGCAGTGGCGTGATCCTGGTTCACTGTAGCCTCCGCCTCCTGGGTTCAAGCGATTCTCTTGCCTCAACCTCCTGAGTAGCTAGGATTACAGGTGCCCACCACCATGCCCCGCTAATTTTTTGCGAATTATTAGTACAGATGGGGTTTTACCATGTTGGCCAGACTATTCTCGAACTCCTGGCCTCAGGTGATCTGCCTGCCTCGACCTCCCAAAGCGATCATAGGCTTGAGCCACTGCACCCACTCCCCTCAGCTTTTTCTCTTGGTTCCCAAGAATTACTCCCCAGCATGGAATTCCTGGGGCAGGATCAATCCTAAGCCAGAGAGCAAGGGCAAGCATGAGGGAAGTCCAGGGCCTCACTGGGGCAGGGAAAGACTGGGAACAGTCCTTGGAACAGATAAAGTACAGTACCAAAAAAAGAACAGAGTCAGCTACTTGGGGGGCTGAGCGGGGAGGACTGCTTGAGTCTAGGAGTTTGAGACCAGCCTGAGCAACACAACAAGACCTGGTCTCTAAAAAGAAGGCATAGAGGCTGGGCACAGTGACTCACGCCTGTAATCCTAGCACTGAGAGGCCGAGGCGGGCAGATCACCTGAGGTCAGGAGTTGGAGACCAGCCTGGCCAACATGGCAAAACTCCACCTCAACTGAAAATACAAAAATTAGCTGGGTGTGGTGGGACGTGCTTGTAATCCTAGCTACTCATGAGGCTGAGGCAGGAGAATCACTTGAACCTGGGAGGTGGAGGCTGCAGTGAGCTGAGATCATGCCATTGCACTCCAGCTTGGGCAACAAAAGCGAAACTCTATCTCAGAAAAAATAAAAGAAAAAATAGAAATAAAAACTTTTCCATCTGTAGGATCATTTCCTTCAGGACACTAAGTGAAGAGGGTCTTGATATATATTGTAAACTTGGTGTAGTGGGTTAAATTATATACCTCAAAAAGATATATCTAAGTTCTAACTCCTGGTACTTGTCAACATAGACTTACCTGGAAATAAGGTCTTTGCAGACGTAATTATTCTTTTTCTTTTTCTTTTTTTTTTTGGAATGGAGTCTCCCTCTGTTGCGCAGGCTGGAGTGTAGTAGCACGATCTCAGCTCACTGCAACCTCTGCCTCCGGGGTTCAAGCGATTCTCCTGCTTCAACCTCCTGAATAGCTGGGACTACAGGCATGCGCCACTGCACCCAGCAAATTTTTATATTTTTAGTAGAGACGGGGTTTCGCCACGTTGACCGGGGTGGTCTTGAACACGTGACTTCAGATGATCCGCCCGCCTTGGATTCCCAGAGTGTTGGGATTACAAGCATGAGCCATCACTGCAGATGTAATTAAGGATCTCAATATGAAATTATCCTGAATTTCAGATGGGCCTATATCCAATGACAGGTGTCCTTATAAGATACAAAAAAGTAGATATATAGAGATGCAGGGGGAAGTCATTCGAAGACAGAGGTAGAGATTAGAGTGATGCATCTGCAAGTCAAGGAATGCCAAGGACTCTTACAGCCACTAGCAACTAGGAGAGAGGAAAGGAACAGATTTTCTCCGAGACACTTCGGAAAGAACCAAGCCTTCCAACGGTCTGATTTTGGATTTCTAGAACCGTGAGAAAATAAATTTCTGCTGTTTTGAATCACCAAATTTGTGGTTGTTATGGCAGCCATAGGAAACCAATACAATGGGTACAATGGGGTTTAGAACCTTCCAATTTTCAATCTCAGCAGAACTCCTTCATTTTAGTCCTGGGTTAATTCTTAGAAGGTGATCATCTCTTTTAAGTTTTTTTTTTTTTTCCTTAAGTCCATTTTCTGTTGCTATAACACTCTTTTAAGTTTTGATGATACCACAAGTGTTGGACTCCAAATCAGGAAGAAAGTGTGAAAGTAAGATGGTAAGGTTACCTAGGAAGATGCTGACTCAACCCACTTCCAGGAGCAACAACATGACTCCCGAGCAGTTTCCCAACACCAGCCTTTTTTTTTTTTTTTTTTTTTTTTGAGACAGTGTTGCTTTGTCGCCAGGCTGGAGTGCAATGGTGTGATCTCAGCTCACTGCAACTTCCACCTCCTGGGTTCAAGCGATGCTCCTGTCTCAGCCTCCCAAGTAGCTGGGACTACAGGCATGCACCACCACGCCCGGCTAATTTTTTATATTTCAGTAGAGACGGGGTTTCACCATGTTGTCTAGGATGGTCTCAATCTCTCGATCTCCTGACCTTGTGATCCACCAGTCTCAGCCTCCCAAAGTACTGGGATTACAGGCATGAGCCACTGCATCCAGCCCACCAGCCTGTTTCGCCTGGCTTTGACTAATTGCTGCTTTTGAGACTTCCAATCCTCTTCCAAACAGCTCACCCCCACTCCAGGCAGAAGCCTCATCAGAGGTCCAACAATCTTCTCTTATTTTGTCCAATGGCAAAATAGATTCCAAAGTAAGGTCTGCCATTCTTGGCTGGAACACTAAAAACAAAAATGACTTTTTAGACATATCCACCTGCAAAAGGATTTGTGTGTGTGTGCGGTAAAATATATATAACATAAAATTTGTTATTTTAATCCTTAAGTGTACAATTTAGTGGCATTAAGTACATTCATTTAGACATAAAAAGATCATTTTGAAAATAAAAAAAGTGCATTCACAATGTTGTACAACCATCATCACTATCTACTTCTAGCACTTTTTCATCATCCTAAACAGAAACTCTGTATCCATTAAATAACAACATCCCATTCTCACCTTTGCCTTTGCCTCCCAAAATATTAGCCACTGCACCCAACCAAACTTCCATTCCACTCCACCAACAAAGTTTCTTTCATTTCAGACTGATTTTCCAAGTGTACTCTAAGAGGGTACTCTCAGCTCCTGGTAGTCTTTATTCTACTTTCTGTCTCTATGAATTTGCCTATCCCCAGTACCTCATAAAAGTAGAATCTTCGAATTTCTGTCCACTTGTGTTTGGCCTATTTCACTTGGCATAATGTTTTCAAGGCTCATCTATGTTGTAGCATGTGTCACATTTAATTCTTTTTTAAGGCTGAATAATATTCCATTGTATGTATAAACCACATTTTGTTTATGCTGCTCACGGATTCTTGGGTTGCTTCCACCTTGTGGCCACTGTGAATGATGCTATTATAAATACTGGCATCCAAGTGTCTGTACTTATTTCAGTCTCTGCTTTCAATTACTTTGAATATATACTTAAAAATGGAATTGCTGGGTCATATGGCAATCTTCTAACTTTCTGAAGACACATCAAACTGTTTTCCACAGTGGCTGCACTATTTTATATTCCTACCAGTAATGAACAAGGGTTCCAATTTCTCAATATATTTGCTAACACTTTGTCTTTTCCATTTTTTCTTTTCTTCTTTTTTTTTTGAGATGGAGTCTTGCTCTGTCACCCAGGCTGGAGTGCAGTGGCATGATCTTGGCTCACTGCAACCTCCGTTCCCCAGGTTCAAGCAATTCTTGGGCCTTAGCTTCCCGAGTAGCTTGGACTATAGGCACCTGCCACCATGCCCAGCTAATTTTTGCATTTTTTAGTAGAGACAGGGTTTTGCCATGTTGGCCAGGCTGGTCTCAAACTCCTGACCTTAGGTGATCTGCCTGCCTCAGCCTCCCAGAGTGCTGGGATTACAGGCATGAGCCACTGTGCCAGGCTCCATTTTTTTGATAGTAGCCATACTAATGGATATGAAGTGGTATATCACTGTGGTTTTGATCTGCATTTCCCTATTGACTAGTGATGTTGAACATCTTTTCATGGTCTTATTGGCCATTTGTATATCATCTTTGGAGAAACATCTATTCAAGTCCTTTGCTTATTATTTATTTATTGTTTGAGATAGGATCTTGCTATGTTGCCCAGGCCGGTCTCGAAATTCTGGGCTCAGCAATCCTCCCGCCTCAGCCTCCTGAATAGGAGGAAGTATACGTGTGTGCCACTGTGCTTGGCTACTTTATGTTTCAATTGGGTTGTTTGTTATCCTGTATATTATTCTGTTGTCAGATGGATAATTTGCAAATATTTTTTCTCATTCTGTGGGTTGTCTTTTCATTATCATGTTCTTTAATGCACAAAAGTTTATAATTTTGATGAAATCCAATTCATCTTTTTTTCTTGTTGTTGCTTGTGCTTTGGAGTCATATATGAGAAATCATTGCCAAATTTAACATCATTAAGGTTTTGCCCTATGTTTTCTTCTAACAGTTTTACATTTAGGTCTTTGATCCACTTTAAGTTCTGTGTATGGTATAAGGTAAGGAGTCTAACAACATTCTTTCTTTTTTTTTTTTTTTACAACATTCTTTCATATGTGGATATCCAGCTTTCCAAATACCATTTTTTGAAAAGACTGTCCCTCCTCCATTGAATGGTCTTGGCATCCTCGTTGAAACACAGGGGGACTTTAAAATCAACTCAGATTTCTCACTTATTGGCTGGGCTCTTGATAACTGCTCCCTCAGTAAATGACACAAATATCCATGCAGTAGTGCCTATTATATGATAATGCAAGGACTATTGAGCTAATGAAAGTAAAAAGCTTAGAAGAATACCTATGGTATGTAGTAAAAGCTCAATAAATGTTGACTATTTCATTATTATGAGTGACACTAGGGTCTAACATCTCACTTGTTTTCATTAAACAAGTTTTGCAGAGTTTGTTATATGTCAGGCCAAAAGGTACTACACCCTAATCACAACTGATTTTTGGATTTTCCCCCAAGACAGATCCTCATCCACTCCTTTGCTTCTAAGTTTATTTTGCTTCTTATAACAACTGTTGCACTCAACACCCAAAGATAAGCCTTGATCTTAACATATGGCATAATTTTGGCAATGCTTTTTCTATGGCTACTAAGACCCTTAGGTTGGGTGGGTGTTAGAACACCACTGCACTGCACTTTAGCCTGGGTAATGAAGCCAGACCCATGTTGCCCAGGCTGGTCTCAAACTCCTGGTCTCAAGCAATCGTCTCACCTTTGCCTCCCAAAATATTAGCCACTGCACCCAACCAAAACTTGCACTTCCACTCCACCAACAAAGTTTCTTTCATTTCAGACCGATTTTTCAAGTGTACTCTAAGAGGGTAACCCTGCCTTTTAGTTGTGTTGATGCCACCACTGCCAGTCTATTTATTAAGTCCAAGATTTAAGTGCTAAAGACATGAGAACCTGAAAAAGGTTTACTCAAACTCCTCTCAGCAAGAGCCCTGAGTCTCCATTCCCACCTTCCCCAAATCCAGCTCACAGTGACCAGTCACCTCTTTTTTTTTTTTTTTTTGAGATAGAGTCTTGCTCAGTCGCCCAGGCTGGAGCACAATGGTACGATCTTGGCTCACTGCCATCTTCACCTCCTGGGTTCTAGCAATTCTCCTGCCTCAGCTTCCCGAGTAGCTGGGATTACAGGCACCTGCCATCAAGTCCGGCTAATTTTTTTATTTTTGTAGAGATGAGGTTTTACCATGTTTGCCAGGCTGGTCTTGAACTCCTGATCTCAGGCAGTCAGCTCTTTTCTGTCCACCCAATTCCTTCTTCAGTACAGTAGAGTTCCTACTTCATTCTTCTCTCAAAATTCTAATTGTTTGGGAGTTTGTGGGGAGTATTTATCTTACTTATTTCCATATCTCAAAGGCCTATGCAGAACAGCTAAATAGATACTGATGAGAAAGTTACTATTAGACAAACTCTAACACTCACTCAATCTAAAGGTCTTAGACATTTGTTCTGTGACATTTTATTCAAACTACACTAGAGCCCTGCATCCAACCAAGAGTAAGGGCTGAGACACTCTTTTTATCCTAGAGTGCACTAGTCTCTGGGATATACAGACACTTTTCAATCAGTTCTCAGATGATTCTGCCTCTAGGAGCAGCAGAAACTAGAGGTAATCATGTCTTGGCTTACTTGAAGTTGTGTGCTCATTCCAAAATCTGCCTTGCTTACTCAAAGTCCAGATGTCACTGGTCTTTGAGGTCATTAGGCAGCATCCAGTCTTTGAAGCAAACCATTCCAGGTTTTTGACTTAGCTTCCCTGTCAATGTCAGCCAGAGGAACTCTTCTCCCTGCCTTGGCACTGGCTGGTCCTGGTTCCACTCTGGCTCCACACCTGGCCTACCACACCACATGATTCATTCCTTCCTGTGTGCCTCTGGCCCAGGCTTGCAAGAGAATACACTCAGAGCAGCTCTACTTATTCCTGTCCATCAGTTGCTGGTTGAGTACTGGCACTGCACATACCTGCTCCACAGAATCTTAAACCTTCAGGAGTCTACCTGCTCACTGGTCCTGGGTTCTGACAGGCCTTCTTCATCAAGGGTGGGGCCACAGCTTTGCCCCAGGAGGGCAACCTGCCTCCTTGTTCCTTTTACTGGCTTGAGACTCCTAGGCTGTGTCTGAACTAGCTGATAGGCCAGAAGTCTTAGGATGAAAAGAATACTAGAGTCGTCCTCAAAGTTAGAACTTTTGTTGGTGTCTGTGTTCCCTCACTCCTGTTACCTCCCTTGGCCCTTCCCTACCTACATTAGTGATTTTGTGATTTCACTGAAGAATTGACTTAGACAGGGTCTTGCTCTGTCGCCGGGGCTGTAATGTAGTGGTGCGATCTCAGCTCACTGCAGCCTTGAACTCTCAGGCTCAAGCAATCCTTTTGCCTCAGCTTCCCATGTAGCTGGGGCAACAGGCACGCACCATCATGCCCAGCTACTTTTAAAATTTTTTTGTAGAGACACAGTTTCCCGATGTTGCCCAAGTGGGTCTTGAACCCCTGGGCTCAAGCGATCCTTGCGCCTTGGCCTCCCAAAGGGTTGAGATTACAGGTGTGACCCACCATGCCCGGCCTGACCTTTTGTAAATACTCCCAACTAATTGTCCAAACGGACTGGAACAAAAGAATCTCCTTCCCAATGCTGCGAGACAGGGCGAAATTCTTCAAATTTATGTTTGAGGCCATAAACCAACAGCAGTAAACTGAAACCCTCAGGAAGCAATGACAAGAAACTCAGGAACACTCATTTCCTCCAGCCCAAGTGGCAGATGGGATCTCAAATACACCATGGTGTGATGCATGACACGCTGTTCGCTGGGGATGTGGAGCATTTCAAGTGCCCCGCAGAGGTGAGCCTGGGGCACTCCTCACAGACACCCCTCCCCACAAACACCCCTCCCCAGGCAACATTCCTGGGGAGCCTGGCCCTTCCTTGGTGGACCGACTCCCGACGGTCTCTAAGGTTTTTCACCTTATCTCTGGGTGAACTGAAGGCAGGGGAAGAGGCGGCCCCACAGCCTGGGTCCCCAAGACCCCGTCCGGGCTGAGAGCAAGAGACGCCGCCTGGAAGCCACTCATCAAACAGCTCCGCCGGCTTGGTAAGGGGTGATCGTTCAGGTCTGGGTCATTGCCACTGGCTCCTCCCTCCGCCCACTCTTGCTTCCCGGACTCAAGAGCTGCTGAACTATCCGCGCGTCGGCAACGGGCTCCTTAGGCTGGCTCCTGCACAGAGAAGGCGGGAGGAGGGCTCTGGGCTGCTTCCCCTGCCTTAGCCGCGCGCTTCCGGCGGGGTCGCCGCCACTTCCGCTCGAGCGCGCCTCGCGCTGTGCGCGCGCGGACCCAAGGAAGGATCAGGTGCGCGGCCCGGGAGACACCGCAGTCTCCTCAAATCAGCCGGGCCTCCAGCCGCCGCCGCCGCCGCCGCCGCAGCCAATACCCTGCCCAGGCCTGCGGCGCCCCACCCTCACCTCCTTCATTCCTACCGGCCACGCCAGCCTTGGCGACCTGACCCGCTTGTGGTCTCGAACTCGGTTAGTCCAGTGAAGGGACAGAGAAGCCTGGGTTCCCGGCGGCATCATTGAGATGCCTCAGTCCTGAATTCTGCCCTCCATTAGGACTATCTGCTTTGTGGGATAATTTCCTCATTGGTTGAGTCAGTGAGTTGCGTGTCTGCAGAGAGCATCCTATCTGGTGGGTCTTCATCTAGATTTTGCACATTTCTTACTAAGTTCATCCTAAGAATATCTTACAGATAAAGAAACTGAGCTGCAAAGAAGTGTAAGAACAGTAGAAACAGGAGATAGCAGTACAAAGAGAAAAAACAGCCTGACTTTCCTCTATTTTTAATTGATTTGGGGACATTTTAAACTTACAGATAGAAAAGAAACATGGGTTTTGTTGACATACCTCAAAACAAAATGGGTATAACACCTTTAAAATGTAAACTATTATGCTGGATATATTTGTATTATTCTGAAGTCATTTAAAATAATGTCACGAAGTATTTATTGCCTGCTGTTTGTTGGACCAGTAATTTCTTTAAGGGTTAGTATTCAAGCAAAGGCATAGTGAGGAAATAAGAAAAAAGAAGGAATGCTGTAACAGGAAAAAAGGAAAAGGAGGAGCAGATGAAAAGGGCAGGAAAGGTTTAACATTTACGTAACACTTGCTATGCACCAGACGGTTTTAAGCTCTTTAAATGTATTACCTAGTTCTCACCACAGCCCTATGAAATGGGTGTACGGTTATCACCTCTGGTTTACAGAGAAGGCAGGTGAGGTCTAGAGAGGTTAAGCAGCTGGCCCAAGATTACACAGTAAGTGGCAAAACCTTTGCTTGAACACATCAGTTTTGCCCCAGAGTCTGAATTCTCTCCCCTCAGCCTCCTGAGTAGCTGGGACCACAGGCACATACCACCTAGGCTATTTTTTTTTTTTGTATTTTTTTTTGTAGTGACAGGGTTTCACCACGTTGCCCAGGCTGGTCTCAAATTCCTGGGCTCAAGGGGTCTGCCTTGACCTTCCGAAGTGTTGGGATTACAGGCGTGAGCCACTGTGCCTGGTCCTAGAGTCTATGCTTATTATTATTTTCTAAAATATTTATTTATTTTTTGAGATAGAGTCTTGCTCTGTTGCCCAGGCTGGAGGGCAGTGGCATGATCTTGGCTCACTGCAATCCCCCACCTTCTGGGTTCAAGCCATTCTTGTGCTTCAGCCTCTCAGGTAGCTGGGATTACAGGTGTGCACCACTATGCCCAGCTAATTTTTGTATTTTTAGTAGAGAAGGGGTTTCACCGTGTTGGCCAGGCTGGTCTAGAACTCCTGACCTCAGGTGATCCGCCTGCCTCAGCCTCCCAAAGTGCTGCGATTACAGGAGTGAGCCACCATGCCTGGCCTGTGCTTCTAATCACCACACTGTATTTCCTCTGAAGGAAGGATAAGACTCAAATCAACTGGATTTGATGCTACTGAATAGGAGTAGACAAGACAGGCTTGCAAGGTAATTATTCTTCCATGTGAGAGTATGGGCTAAAATGTTTCATGGGACAAAAATACCACGAGTAAAGTTCAAAAAGAGGCAACATATACAGTGCACAAATAATTGACATCTGGAACAGGCAGTGAAAACAAATATATGTAAGAAAAAGCCAACCCTTCTTTGCAAGTCAATCAGTGAATCTTCTGTGGAAATGGAATAAAAAAAAAAAAAAGAAAAAGACAACCCCATAGAGAAATGGGCAAATGTATAAATAGATAATCGATGAAGAAGTAAGAATGAAATAAAGCTGACCACATAAAAAAAGATGCTTAAAAAACAAAAAGATGCTTAACTGCACTAGTGACCCTGGCATGCAAAGCAAAACAATAGAACCATTATCTCTCACACTGGCTAAAACTAAAATTTGAAAATATCAATTTTGTGGAAAAGTGAATATTCTTAGTAGAAGTATAAATCAGGATAGTCACTGACAGGGGTACGGGTAGATTTGGCAGTATTAATTCAAGTTAAAATATTAAAATTAAGTAATCTTCAAAGTAATACTGATTATAATGAAAAACATTGCTTCAGACATTCTAATTTCACTTTTTTATTCTACAGATAAACAGGTGTTCAAAAAGAGGTATGCAAGATATTTAACTGGAAACATTTTTTGCATAATGGTTTAAAATTAGAAAAATATAATTTCAGCAGGTACATAAACTATGGTAATAATTTACTCATTTGCTAAACAAATATTTGTTGATTGGTTACTGGGTATTAGGCATTATTCTGAACATTGAGGATAAATTGACAGTTATCATTGTGAACTAAAGAAAGTTCATCTTTAGGGTGGGTCAGTGGCTAATTAACCTTCCCCTTCCCCTTAATTCTTTGTTACATCTTGATAGAATGATTTCAACTTGTTCTGTAAATCACATAGGACTCCTCTCTAATAACTACAGAAACAAATTTTTTTTTTTTTTTTTTTGAGACGGAGTTTCGCTCTTGTTACCCAGGCTGGAGTGCAATGGCGCGATCTCGGCTCACCGCAACCTCCGCCTCCTGGGTTCAGGCAATTCTCCTGCCTCAGCCTCCTGAGTAGCTGGGATTACAGGCACGCGCCACCATGCCCAGGTAATTTTTTGTATTTTTAGTAGAGACGGGGTTTCACCATGTTGACCGGGATGGTCTCGATCTCTTGACCTCGTGATCCACCCGCCTCGGCCTCCCAAAGTGCTGGGATTACAGGCATGAGCCACCGCGCCCGGCCCCTTTTTTTGTTTTTTAAAGACGGGGTTTCATCATGTTGGTCAGGCTGGTCTTGAACTCCTGACCTCAGGTGATCCGCCCGCCTTGGCCTCCAAAGTGCTTGGATTACAGGCATGAGCCACTACTCCCAGCCCCAAAATTTTTTTTATATTGGATCTATACCCTAATTTGAAGGTATAAAGGCACAATAGCTGACTCTAAAGTAGGAATGAGGAAAGCTGGAAAGGAGTGGTCCCTGCTGATACTGACCACTTGAAGTGAAAAGCTTGAATAGGTGTCCCAAATACCCTGATGACTTACTTTTCACTGAAATGCAAATAAATTGGCATCTTAGATATGCTTCCAAAGATTGTGCCCTACTCCCTGAACAGCTTTTAATGAAGGCAGAACTACAGCAAGAGAAACTGCCAGATAAGTGGTTAAAAAAAAAAAGACTTCCAGGGGCTTGTTTCTTATTATGGTTATATGGTAAATGCCTAGTTAGGACAAAGAGCTTCATTATGGTTTGCTCACATTATCCCTGGGTGAATAGATTCAATTACAAAAGAGATTGATGCCTCAATCATAGCGAAAACCTTGTCAAGCTCTCAACTTAGACCATAACATACTTGTTTAAAAGTGTGGAGAAGGGGACAAGAGAGGAAACAACATGACAAGGAGTTTATAAATCTGAAGGATGACTTTCTTGCTGCATCTATTATGTGACTGCTTCTGCACTCTCTTTGATCTATCCTTCTCTTTCTGAATGTAAATATTTTTGTTCTAAAAATTGGGTACCAGGCCGGACGAGGTGGTTCATGTCTGTAATCCTAGCACTTTGGGAGGCTGAGGCAGTCAGATTGCTTGAGGCCAGGAGTTTGAGACCAGCCTGGCCAACATGGTGAAACCCCACCTCTACTAAAATTACAAAAATTAGCCAGGTGTGGTGTCGGGTGCCTGTAATCCCAGCTACTCAGTAGGCTGAGGCAGGATAATCGCTTGAATCTGGGAGGCAGAGGTTGCAGTGAGCAGAGATCGTGCCATTGCACTCCAGCCTGGGTGATAGAGCCAGACTGTCTCAAAAAAAAAAAAAAAAAAAAAATTGGGTACCAGATCTGGTCCTCTCAAGGGGAAGTAAGAAGAACCCCAATGTCCTTCTTCTTCCAACTGAGTTAAAATATTGAATTTAGCCAGGTGTGGTAGTGCATGGCTGTAGTCCTGGTTATTCAGGAAGCTGGGGCAGGAAGATTGCTTGAGCCGAGGAACTCCAGGCTAGTGCGCTATGACTGCACCTGTGAATAGCTACTGCACTCCAGCTTGGGCAACATAGCAGAACTGGTCTCTTAAAAAAGCATATTGGTTCTTGTCTGTGAGGAACATCAGAAAAAAAAAAAAGCATATTGGATTTGTCAGCAGAAAGCCTTCCAAAATGAGGAAAGATGGGACCTGGATGTGAGTACCAACTCTATAATCACTTTCATAGCCACACAGGAAAGTAAAACACTACCTGAATTTCAAAATGTTGTCTTAAGCCACCAGGTTCCCTTAAGAGCTTGTTGGTCCCAATATTGCTCTGGCTGGGAGTAGGATGAAGCAGGTCCCCAGGGAATTTGTGTAAGGCACCTGAGCAGCAGATTCTATTAAAAATTCTTCCTGCAAGCCTTGCCCTTGCAATTAACTGCCATTCCTCTCACCAGTGGGTTCTCGTTGGGTCAGGCCTCTATCCCTACCAGCTCAAAGCTTGATACCATAGTAGGCAGCCCAACAGGCCCTTCCAGACAGTCTCCATCTGCTGGGTGAGCAACTCACCTGGGTCTTAGGGAGAGGAAGAGGGCTCACAGCTTTGTACTCAGGCACATTAACTTATGTGATCCAGCAACTGCTGGGAATTAGGAATGATCAATATCATTTTACAGGTAAGGAAACTGATGCTGAGAGATTGATAACTTTTCTGAAGTCACACACAAGTGCTTTTTGAATCTAGGTTTCAAAGTTGATCACCCCCTCCACCTTCCGCCTTTGGCCCTTGGATCCTTAATAAGAATTTTTTTTTTGTTTTTTTTGAGACAGAGTCTTGCTTTGTTGCCAGGCACCAGGCTGGAGTACGGTGTCGCAATCTTGGCCCACTGTAGTCTCCACCTCCTGGGTTCAAGCAATTCTCCTGCCTCAGCCTCCCTGGTAGCTGGGACTACAGGCACATGCCACCATGCCCAGCTAATTTTTGTATTTTTTAGTGGAGACGGGGTTTCACCATTTTGGCCAGGATGGTCCCAATCTCTTGACCTCGTGATCCACCCACCTTGGCCTCCCAAAGTGCTGGGATTACAGGCGTGAGCCACCTCGCCTGGCAATAAGACATTTTTTAAGCTTGTGGAATAGTCACATGCATTCTTTCCACAGCATGAGCTGTGATACAGAGACTCAGCGTTCATTTTAACTGGGCTAACACTTACGTGATTTTCTTGTAGGCCAAGCAATAGTGAGAGACTTTTTGCAATATATTTGCTTATTCTAGATATTTCTTTTTTTGAGACAGGGTCTTGCTCTGTCACCCAGGCTGGAGTGCAGTGGCATAATCATGGCTCAATGCAGCCTCAACTTCCCAGACTCAGGTGATCCTTTCACCTCAGTCTCCTGAGTAGTTGATACTATAGGTGCATGCCACCACACCTGGCTCATTTATTTATTTAGAGACAGAGTCTTGCTCTGTTGCCCAGGCTGGAGTGCAGTGGCATGATCTCAGCTCACTGAAACCTCCACCTCCCAGATTTAAGCAATTCTGCCTCAGCTTCCCGAATAGCTGGGATTACAGGCATGCACCACCATGCCCAGCTAATTTTTGTATTTTAGTAGAGACAGGGTTTCCCCATGTTGGCCGCGCTGATCTTGAACTCCTGACCTCAACTGATCCACCTGCCACAGCCTCCCAAAGTGCTGGGATTACAGGCCACCACTACTGGCCCTAATTTATTTTTATTTTTAAAATTTTTAGTAGATATGAGGTCTCACTATGTTGCCCAGCCCGATCTCCAGCTCCTGGCCTCAAGTAGTTCTCTTGCCTTGGCCTTCCAAAGTGCTGGGATTACAGGTGTGAGCTACTATGCATGGCCTAGATATTTCATATATGTGAAATCATGCTATATTTGTCTGAGGGTCAAAGAGTTTTACTTGATCACAAATATCAAACAGCACAAGCTGCTCTTAACTATTTGAAGACGAATCATAATCAAGAACCAAAGAGGGCCCAGCTACTCGAGAGGCTAAGGCAGGAGAATCACTTGAACTTGGGAGGTGGAGGTTGCAGTAAGCCAAGACTGTGCCACTGTACTCGTGGCTCATGCCTGTCATCCCAGCACTTTAGAAGGCCAAGGTGGGTGAAGATCAGGAGGTCAGGAGATTGAGACCATCCTGGCCAAAAGGGTAAAACCCCGTCTCTACTAAAATACAAAAAAATTAGCTGTGCGTAGTGGTGCGCACCTGTAGTCCCAGCTACTTGGGAGGCTGAGGCAGGAGAATTGCTTGAACCCAGGAGGCGGAGGTTGAAGTGAGCTGAGATCGCACCACTGCACTCTGGCCTGGTGACAGAGCGAGACCCTGTCTCAGAAAAAAAAAAAAAAAAAAAAAAGAACCAAAGGAAAAAAATTCTCAACCATGACCCAGACATCCTCAATTTGGTTGCCATTGTTAGAGAATCCTCAAACAAAATTCCTAAGGAAGGCCATGCCTTTCTTTTTTGTTTTTGTTAATTCTTTTGAGACAAACTGTACTCTGTCACCCAGGCTGGAACTGCAGTGGTACTATGAGGGCTCACTGTAGCCTCGACCTCCTGGGCTCAAGTGATCTTCCCACCTCAGCCTCCCCAGTAGCTGGGACTATAGGCATGCACCACCATGCCCAGCTAATTTTTGTATTTTTTGTTGAGATGGGGTTTTGCCATGTTGTCCAGGCTGGTCTCAAACCCTTGGACTCAAGCTGTCCACCTGCCTCAGCCTCCCAAAGTGTTAGGATTACAGGCATGAGTCACCATGGCCCATCAGCCATGCCTTGTAATACATATTAGTCAGAACCTTCTTTGGGGAATGTTTTGTAAGGATCAGCTGGTAATTTTAATTACGTTAACTCAGGTGCACCTCTAGATAATTTACTTAAAGCATTTTATTTTATAAACATTAAGCCCATACATACCTCAGTAGAAAGAATAAAGCTTAGTACCAGGAGAGTTCGGTTCCAGTTCAAACTCCACTATTTACTAGCTAGACACCTATTGAAACTTATCTTAAAATCAGTTTCCTGATAGTAAAATGGGGATAACAGGAGTGTGGATTATATGAGATGAGACATCTGGAAATGTCTTATAAGACAGGCACCATTCTCCTACCATGTCGTTATATTGTCACATATTTTACTTCGGCTGAGAAGAATATGTGCAATGCTAAAGTGTGAAGTCACCAGTTACACCAGCTATGTTTGGCAGATACACTTATGTATTAGTAAATTGGCTTTTAATAGTAAGAACTTTCTATCATGCTGCTTTTTCATGACCAAATATAATTTGTAACTCCAGACACCCTGACTGGCTTATGTCTAAATCTAGAGTGAGGTTATAAAGCAAATGTTGAAATAATTCAGATTGTTCACAGACTGCCAATAAAAATTGTCTACGCATAAAGGCCACTTCTTAATGGGAAAATAATATTTTCAATAAGTTTATAAATAATGTACTCAAAAGTTGTTCAATGAAGCTATTTTCTAGAAATAAATTGTTCAATGTTATAATGGTCCTGAGGCCTAGCATAGCACCTGCCATATAGTAGGCACTAAGTAATTATTTGTTGAATAAATGAATGAATGTCTTTTTAATAGCTAGGAATTTATTCTAATATTGAATAAAAGGACCTGTAAAGGAGTGAAGCACATTCTGAATTACTAGGCCTAAGGAGATAAATGTATATGCCTGACCTTTGGAAAGTAATCCACTTTGATTCTACTAAAACATTCCTAGACAGGAACCTCATGATTGTCAGTGGTACCACAGTATTTCTAACTCCATTAAAACTTCAGGCTTGACAATCATGGCCCTGTGCTAGTTTTTATTACACAAATTTCTAGAAAATACTTCTTCTTATAAGGTCTGTATATACTTCATTGTAGTTTAAGGAGTCTGACCTGTCACTCCTTAAACTACAATGACTGCAAGCAATGATCCCACTGAAGGATGCTTGCCTGAAGCATTTTCTTGAGAAAACTGGTTAAAAAAAAAAAAAAAGGCTGGGTGTGGTCATGCCTGTAATCCCAGCAGCACTTTGGGAGGCCAAGGTGGATGGATTACCTGAGGTCAGGAGTTCAAGACCAGCCTGGCGAACATGGTGAAACCCCATCTCTACTAAAAATGCAGAAATTAGCCAGGTGTGGTGGCTCGCCCCTGTAATCCAGCTACTTGGGAGACTGAGGTGGGAGAATTGCTTGAACCTAGGAGGTGGAGGCTGCAGTGAGCCAAGATCGCAACACTGCATTCCAGCCTGGGTAACAGAGCAAAACCCTGTCTCAAAAAAAAAAAAAAGCTTATTTTTTGTTTTTTAGTAAACCAATAACTGAAAAAAATTCAGCTAGGTCATTTTCATTTGAATTTAAAATTTTGTTTTTTGAAGATATATCTTTATTGGGTTCAGTATTCAAAAAGTGCCTTTAATGAAAAAGATACTCTCCAAATCTTGTCTGTCAGCTATACAGTATCATTTCTTGTAGGAAATCTGTTTTTAATTTCTTGTGTACCCTTAGTTTTCGGATAAATGCACATACACAATTTCTTTTCTTCTTTTTTCTATACAGATGGCATCATACAATACACTCTTTAGCATCTTGCCATTTTTAAACTTAATAATATATCTTGTGGATGGTTGCATTTTAGAGCAGGAACACTTTCTCATAGTTTCTTTCTTTCTCTCTCATTTTTTTGAGACAGAGTCTCGCTCTGTTACCCAGGCTGGAGTGCAGTGGCCCAATCTCGGCTCACTGCAACCTCCACCTCCCTGACTCAATCGATTTTCCTACCTCAGCCTCCTGAGTAGCTGGGATAACAGACATGCACCACCATGCCCAGCTAATTTTTGTATTTTTGGTAGAGATGGGGTTTCACCATCTTAGCCAGGCTGGTCTTGAACTCCTGACCTCAAGCGATCCACCCACCTTGGCCTCCCAAAGTGCTGGGATTATAAGCGTGAGTCACTGTGCCCGGCCTGAGTCTTTTTATATTTATTGTCTGTGGATTTTGTTTCAATCTTAGGTATGCCCTCCTCATTCCATAACTATAAAATATTTACTAATGGTTTCCTCTGTTATGGTTTGTGTTTTCTTTTTCACATTTAAAAGTTTGATATTCCTGAGATGTGATTTAATTTAGGTTGTTAGGTATTGTTCAAATGAATTTTTATTATTTTACATATATATATTTGAATCTAATTTTACAGTTTTTTTCTGTTGTTTTTGGAGACAGACCTTCACTCTGTTACCCAGGCTGGAGTACAGTGGTGTGATCATAACTCATTGCAGCCTCATATTCCTGTGCTCCAGTTATCCTCCCACTTCAGTCTCCTGAGCAACTTGTACTATAGGTATGGACCACTATGTCTGGCTAATTTTTTAATTGTTTTTATTTTTGTGGAGATAAGGTCTCACTGTCTTGCCCAGCTGATCTCAAGCTCCTTGGCTCAAGTGATCCTCCCTCCTTGGCCTCCCAAAGTGCTGGGATTACAGGTGTGACCCACTGCACCTGGCCTCAAATGGATTTTTAATAGGTTAACCTGTTTATTCTAATGATGATTATTCAATCCTTGATTGTGTAACCTGTCTTTTCCATAGTAATCTGAATTGTTCCCTTTATTCAATATTAAATTTCTGTGCATACATGTGGATGTATTTTTGGTTTTCTGTTCTATTTAATTGATTGGTCTTTTCAGGCATTAATAAAATTGCAGCCTTTTATTTATTGAAGTATTGCACTATTTAGTACATGGATAGGACTATGCCTTTTTCATGCCTGTTTTTTGTATAGCTTGTAGTTTAGGAATCATTTAAAAATTTTTACATAGTTTAGAAAATCAAAAGGATGATATTTTTATGACATAAAATTATATAAAATTCAATTTGTGTTTATAAATAAAGTTTTATTGGAACAGAGCAGTGCCCATTATTTATGTATTGCCTCTGACTCCTTTTGTACTGCATTTTATGAGTGGATAGTTTCTGGCCCTTTATAGAAAAAGTTTGCCTGACAATTGCTTTAAGTTACCAGAAGAGCTAATTCACTCTATACATTGTGATATCTGTAAAAAAAATTTCAACAAAATCATTACTAGGATATGATTTAGGGCGGGGCATAGTGGTTTATACCTGTAATCCTTCCAGTTTGGGAGGTAGTGGAGGGCAGATTGCTTGAGTCCACAAGTTTGAGAACAGCCTGGGCAACATAGGGAGACTCCCATCTCTATAAAAAATACAAAAATTAGCTGGGCGTGGTGGTGCATGCCTGTATCCCAGCTACTCAGGAGGCTGAGGCATGAGACTCATTTGAGCCTGGGAGGCAGAGGTTGCAGTGAGCCTCAGCTGTGGCCCACACTGGTAATCTCTCTACTTTGGAAGACTGAAAAAATGGGCCAATCACTTAGTCCCAGGAGTTCAAGATCAGCCTGGGCTATTCAGGAGGCTGAGACGGGAGGATAGAATGAGTCTGGGAGGTTGAGGGTGCAGTGAGTTGTGATCTTGCTACTGTACTCCAGCATGGAGGACAGAATGAGACCTTGTCAAAAAAAAAAATTTTTTTTTTAAGTATATGATTTAATTTTAATAATTTTTGTAATTGAACTGTGTACTTCTTTTAGTGCAAAACAGCTGAATCTATGGCTTTAGCAATTCATTGAAATGTGAGTTTTCTCATGTCAAAAATAGGATGGAAGGACAATGAAACATTTCTTTTTGATTATGTTTATATTTTCCAGTGTGTGTTCAGTGATACTTAAAAACTAAGATGGGACTGAAACTTTCTATGGGTTAGATGTAAATTTTTTTCTCATACATGTTTAAGTTAGAAGGCAAATGATTGGCTTTCTGTATTATCAATAGTATTTTTCTCCACCTAAAGGTTTTCTGATTCAACATTAAGTCTAGTGTCCTTGAGAATAATTTTTTTTTTTTTTTGAGACGGAGTTTCGCTCTTGTTACCCAGGCTATAGTGCAATGGCGCGATCTCGGCTCACCGCAACCTCCGCCTCCTGGGTTCAGGCAATTCTCCTGCCTCAGCTTCCTGGTAGCACCACATTGGTAAACTGGATTTTTGTTTTAAAGCTTTAATACAAAAGTTAAATGGTTTCTTTATTTCACCAAAGGGTTAATATTTGAGAAAGTGATTATCAACGTGTACACAAAGCTAACTAGAAGATTAGCTTTCTCAGTAGAAATCCAAGTGTCCTGATAACACTGGTGTCATTTATAAATAAATGTTTTGAAATTTTACCTTTTTCTTTTTGCCTCCTAACATAAAGGTCATACCAGAAAACCTCAGGAGTATGATAATTTATTTATATATTTTTTTCCTCAAAAAATTCCTTTAAGTTCAGACATTACCATTGATGTGCAATACCAAATAGCTCCACAGGACAGATGGAAACAGGAAAAGTCAGATGGTTGGCATTTAAAAGGAATAGTAATTAAGCAATTGAAAGTGGATTGGATTGTTGATTAATATTTGTTCATTTGAAAGAATCAAGTGGAAGAGGTAGCCTCTTGGAAGAGGGAGACTAAGTCACACCTGATGCCTCCCCTCACTGACCAAGGGGCTGGGATGTCTTGTTAACTTCCTCTTTTCGGTTTAATTGCATTCTGTACTCTAATTTTCTCAGATCATATATTCTATCTTATTTTTCCCCCTGGGCAGAAAGAAATCTTTCTGTTTACTTCACCCCACTTTCCTCTGAGAAAAGGCAGTCTTCTCTAAGAAAATGGGGGAAAGAAAACCAGGAGGAGGGAGAGAAGAAAGAAGGGGAAGAAGGGAAGATGAGAGAGAGAAAGAGACAGAGAGAGAGAGAGATGGGACATTAGATTAGAGTAGAAGACAGAGGAGAGAAGGAGAAAGAAAGAGGGAGCAGAAAGGGGGATGCTCCAGGCTCTCAATCTCAGGACTGTGCAAAATGATTTTCCAGGAGACGCACATGTGGTCTCATATTTCTCACAGTAGTCCACCCGGGCTCCGTCCTCAGGTCTGTCTCCCACTACCAAAACCCAATATAGCCAATCTCGCTGCCTTACCTGGAGCGAGGACCAGGGCCTGGCGCCAGGTCTGGGACTCCACTGCTGTCCCTGAACAGACTCGTTGGAGGCATTCACATTTCTCTCCACTCTTGGGGCAACAGCCTGCAACAGAAAAGGGGTGAGTGGGTGTTAGTGTTTCCCAGGGCCACCAGGTGGTCCTAGCTGGCTGGACCCCACTTTCCGACTGAGGGGAAGCATCAAGTGTGACTTAATCTCCTTCTTGCAAGGGGCTGTGTCTTCAACTTGATTCTTTCAAATGGACTTCTTTGGGGCACAGAGCTCCCCTCTCAGCTGAGGGGCCTATGGGTATTACCCAGGGAGCAGCCTCAGGTTGGGGTCATTGCTGTTGCTCCTGCCACAGCTGCAGGAGAAAGAGGTGGAAAGATGCTGAAGAAAGTACTCAGTCTGGAATCTAATTTTTAAAAACATTTTTTTGGGAGCTACTTGTCCAAAATCTTGAAATCAGAAAATCCTGATAGTTCTGTCTTCAAAATACATCCCAAATGCATACATTTCAACCACTACTACTCTATTCTAAAACATGTTGGGCCAGGCACGGTGGCTCACGCCTGTAATCTCAGCACTTTGGGAGGCTGAGACAGGTGGATCACCTGAGGTCAGGAGTTCAAGACCAGCCTGGCTGACACGGTGAAACCCCATCTCTACTAAAAATACAAAAATTAGCAGGGCATCATTGTGGACACCTAGTAATCCCAGCTACTGGGGAGGTGGAAGTGGGAGAATTCCCTGAACCTAGGAGGCAGAGGTTGCAGTGAGCTGAGATCATGCCATTGCACTCCGGCCTGGGCGACAAGAGCAAAACTCTTGTCTAAAAAAAAAAAAAAGTTATTTTTTTTTCCTAAAATTCAAGCCTACCGTGCAAAATAATCAAAGTATTAGGATGCCTTTTATTTTGGTTTCTTGGAATGACCACTGTCCACTATTAATAAAAGTGTTTGCTCTTTTAATTTATATATAAAAAGGAATATTCAGGTTTGCTTGATGTTCTGCAAATTTTGAGTGGCTTTAACATATTATGAGTGTTCTTTTGGTTACCAAACTTAGAATAACATAAAAAACTGACAAGTCAAAAGAAAAATTGGCTTCTTCTAAGTTATTTCTAATAAAATGATGTGTACTTCTAAAGTTAAAAAACCTTCTTATTTTATAGACTGGCATATTACTGTTAAGACCTTGATTATAAAGAAGAAAATATCTTTGTCATTTATCAATTAGAGACATTCAATTAGCAATAATCGTGCCTCAGATAAACCTCATTGGCTTCAGTACTGCCACTGCACAAAGCTAATTAGTGACATTCATAATGTACTTTATGGTGTAAATTACTGGGTATTTGTTAGTGCCCTCCTTAATTCTCATGACAACTGTCCCACTCTTACTTGAGAAGGGAGTATTCATGATCATTTGACCTATTTTAGGGACCTATCTATGCATTATATAGATATTTTGGAAAGTTCTTTTTTTTTTCTTTTTCTTTTTGTTGGTCTTGGACTATTTGATCTAAAGGAAAGTTCTTTTTAAAATGTTAATGTATCTTCTTAATGGTTAATGTCTAAAAATGTAAACAAGAATTTTTCAAGTATTCTATGCTATCATGATTCTAAATTTACCATTATTTTATAACCTTCTCCCAGAAATTAAATCAGCTCAAGTGGCTGAATTGTTCTCCTTCATTCAGTGAAGGAGAGATTAAAAGAGGCAATATTTCTGAGTGGTGGAGGGGCCTGCTAAAAAAAAAAAAGCAAATATTTATATAGGCAGTGGATATATAATGAGTTGGTTCATATCAGAAAACTTTGGAAATGAAGAGGTTTTCTGACCTCTTGAGTAAGTCTCATTAAAAATAGCAAGAAATTAAAGAACTTTTAGAAGCTTTGCTATTACCTAAGGGGGTAGCCATATGATAAAATGGAGATTCACATTCAAAGTGCAATAACCCAGCATCCTGAGGAAATAATGTACCATTACACTAAACAAGTAGCATTAACGAAAGCAGTTGCCATACTGAAGGTTTGTAAATATGTTCTAGCCATTGTCTGCTTACCTGCAGAATGGATTGAAGATATTCCTGATAGACAACCAAGGTTTTGCTGATTAAATTGCTTGACTGTTATTCTGGACTTAAGGAATTCCAACATATCTTCAGTGATTGGGGGATGGGGTGTGTGTGTGGCACACATTTCCCATAGCTGTTATAAAAGAGGAGTTCCAAAATGTTTTTTTTTTTGTTTGTTTTAACAATAATAACATACTTGCTGTACCAAATGAATATTTAGAACAATTAGGAAAAAAATGAATTCTAACTCTAAATTTGAGACTGCTCTCCAGGACTTGAACTTCCATGTCTTGGGAATTGCTATTAGCCTTGATGGCAATATCAACTCCTCCTGGGATCCATAGGCTACTCCATGCAGTTAGGAATTCACTTCCTGAACCTGTACTCTGTCATACCACAAGCTCACATTTCTAAATACTACAAAGGATTCATTTGATGCATCTAGCTTTTAATAGGTAACAACAATCTTCCCCATATATCTACCTAATTAGTCTCTGCATGACTAGAAACCTGAAGATTTAGTCTTTTGGAAAAGACTTCTAAAAATCAGAAGAAAAACTACCCTTGTCCTCAATGGAAAGGACTTCATTGAGGAACCATAAACTGAGGATTCTTAAGTATCTTCCAGAGTAATGATCTTTGGAAGAAGATGACCAAAACAGTGTCTTCAGATCAAGCTGCTGATGACAAGTAGATACTTTAACCCAAGACAATAAAACAAGATACTCGTTCTGGTATCTTTGCCCTCCTTTAAAAATTTTGCTCTGCTGAGGACACAAACAGATGGAGAAACATTCCATGTTCATGGTTAGGAAGAATCAATATCGTGAAAATGGCCATACTGCCGAAAGTAATTTACAGATTCAATGCTGTCCCCATCAAGCTACCAATGACCTTCTTCACAGAACTGGAAAAAAACCTTCAATCTTTCCCTACTCTGCCACCTTCATAATTCAGATCCCTTCCCCTAAAGCCACCTCCCCACTCCCCAAGGGCTGGTGGCTGACATTCCCTCCTCTCACCTCTTCTGCTCACAGGGCACAGTGACATATATCTTCGCTGCATCGTGATGAACAGCCACACCCTTATTCAGCTGGAGAGCTGGTTCACAGCTACAGGCCAGACTCGTGTGACTGTAGTGGGACCACACAGGGCCAGGCAGTGGCTGCTGCACATGTTCTGTTGCGTGGTTCAAGGGGCAGGTCATTTGGATTCCATATTAAGGACAGAGCCTGGGCCCTTCCTCACTTTTTCCAAGTCCTTTGCCAACCAGTTGCTTGGACTTGCCCCTCTTCTGAAACAGGTGGGAGCAGAGCATGGACATGGGAACGAGTGCTCTCTGCAAGAAGCCATGGTGGACCCTGCCTGAAAACTTTCATGCTCCAATGGTGTTCCACATGGAAGAGGACCAGGAGGAGCTTATCTTTGGTGAGTAGCCCCTGCTAATGTCCCTTTCTTCAGCCTTGTCTTCTCGATTTTCAATCTTTCCCTACTCTGCCACCTTCATAATTCTCAGATCCCTTCCCCCAAAGCCACCTCCCCACTCCCCAAGGGCTGGTGGCTGACATTCCCTCCTCTCACCTCTTCTGCTCACAGGGCACAGTGACATATACCTTCGCTGCATCGAGATGAACAGCCACACCCTTATTCAGCTGGAGAGCTGGTTCACAGCTACAGGCCAGACTCGTGTGACTGTAGTGGGACCACACAGGGCCAGGCAGTGGCTGCAGCACATGTTCTGTTGCGTGGGGAGCCAGGACTCCTATCGTCATGCTCGAGGTAGGTATCCTCAGCTGAACTGTGGTGGTGGAGGGGCTTGATGGTGGAGTTCTGGCTGAGTTGTGTGGCATCTTGGATTCTTAAAGAATCCCTTGTGTGGCTGGGGAATCCAGGTGCTTCCCAGAGTCCATTGGGAAAAATAGTGCTCATTTTTTTGTGGCATGAGATTGCTTAAGTTGGAGAAGGTAGCAGGGAGGTGTAAACGGGTTACCTTGGAAGGCCTGGGCTCGGGTGACATCCTCCCTGCAATGTTCCTGGTGGAGTCCAGGCCTCCCATGGGCCCCAGTTATGGGCCCTGGTTCATCAGCCCTGAGCACTTCTTTTGCAGGCCTGGAGATGCTAGAACGTGTCCGAAGCCAGCCCCTGACCAACGATGATCTGGTCGCCTCCATTAGTGTGCCACCATACACTGGAGACCTGTCTTTGGCTCCCAGAATAAGTGGAACCGTGTGTCTTAGCGTTCCTCAGCCTTCCCCTTACCAAGTGATGGGCTGTTCGGGATTCCATCTGAGTTCACTCTATCCGTAATTAAGGACTGATCTCCCCTGGGAAGTGCAGATGAGAGGAGAAGTCTTCGCTTTGCTTTTGGTGAGAAAGACATGAAAGACACTGAAGAAAGTTTGGATTTCTGGGTCGAGTCCTGTCCCTCTGATACCTTCTAGGCATGTGTCTGAGGGAAGTCTCCTGAATGTAAGAAAGTGTTATATTGGCAAAGTAATCCAATAAAATAAGCTACCTAAGATGCAAAACCTTTGATGTGCTGTCCTCTTTTCTTAGGATGAACTTATTGGCCCCAGAGTGTGGTGGTGCACGCCTGTAATCCCAGCTACTCAGAAGGCTGATACAGGAGAATTGCTTGAACCCAGGAGGTGGAGGTTGCAGTGAGCCGAGATTGCACCATTGCACTCCAGCCTGGGTGACAAGTGTAAAATCAATCTCAAAAAAAAAAAAAAAAAAAAGAAAATCCTAAACCATGATCTATACAAAAAACAGGCATGAAAAATTGTGGAAGACAGTGTGTCAACTCTTCATGGATCTAGAACCAGAAATATCATTTGACCCAAGCAATGCCATTACTGGGTAAACACTTAAAGGATTATAAACCAATCTACTATAAAGAAACTTGCACACATATATTTATTGCAGCATTATTTACAACAGCAAAGACTTGGAACCAACCCAAATGCCCATCAATGATAGACTGGTTAAAGAAAATGTGGCACATATACTCCATGGAATACTATGCAGCCATAAAAAAGAATGAGTTCATGTCCTTTGCAAGGACAAGCATGAAGGTGCAAAGCCATCACTCTCAGCAAACTAACACAGGAACAGAACCAAACACTGCACTTTCTCACTCATAAGTGGGAGTTGAACAATGAGAATACATGGACACAGGGAGGCCGACATCTCACCCCAGTGCCTTTTGGGGAGTGGGGAGCTAGGGGAGGAATAGCATCAGGACAAATACCAAAAGTGTTAAGGGCTTTAAACCTAGATAAGGGGTTTATGGGTGCTTCAAACCACCATGGCATCTGTATACCTATGTAACAAACCTCCATGTTCTGCACGTTATCCCAGAACTTAAAGTAAAAAAAAAAAAAATTGAAAAAAGAAAAACAATTCATCCTTTTTGTGCTAAATAATACAAAACTTCAGTATATAAAATACTATTTTTCTTTTTTCTAAGATGCGGTTTCACTATGTTGGCCAGGCTGGTCTTGAACTCCTGACCTCGTGATCTGCCCTCCTGGGCCTCCCAAAGTGCTGGGATTACATGTGTGAGCCACTACACTTGGCCAAAATACTGTGTTTTATTAACGCATGAATGGAAAGACAAATCAATGGAATAGAATAGAAAACCAAATATATACCCACATATGTGCATAGAAATTTACTATTTGATAAAGAAGATGGCTGGGCACCATGGCTCACGCCTGTAATCCCAGGCGGATCACAGGAAGCCGAGGTGGGCAGATCACCTGAGGTCGGGAGTTCGAGACCAGCCTGACCAACATGGAGAAACTCCATCTCTAATAAAAATACAAAATTAGCCAGGTGTGGTGACACATGCCTGTAATTCCAGCTATTCAGGAGGCTGAGGCTGGAGAATAGCTTGAACCTGGAAGGCAGAGGTTGTGGTGAGCCGAGATTGTGCCATTGCACACCAACCTGGGCAACAAGAGAGAAACTGTCTCAAGAAAAAAAAAAAAGATGATTCAGATTAATGTGGAAAAGGCAGATTACTCAACCACTCAATCAATAGATGAATAATCATTGTGCTAAATGAACAAACCATTTAAAAATCCATTTGAGGTCAGGCAAAGTGGCTCACACATGTGATCCCTGCACTTTGGGAGAGATAGGAAAGAGGATCACTTGAGCCTAGAAGTTTGAGATCAGCCTGACAAGACAGTGAGAACTTGTCTCTATAAAAATAAAAAATAAAAATTAGCTGGGCGTGGTGGTGTACACCTATAGTCCAAGCTACTCGGGAGGCTGAGATGGGAGTATAACTTGAGCCCAGGAGTTTGAGGCTGCTTTGAGCTGTGATCACACCACTGCACTCCAGCCTGACAGCAGGATACACAGCAAGAGAATTTCAACTGAAGGGCTTTGATTTTTAACATACAAATAGGAATTTTTCTCTTATTTATTTTTTTATTGTTGGCTGCCAGATGATAAGGATTATTCTATAGCATTAGTTTTTTGATACTCAGTGGGGCCAGAACTGCAGCATATAGATTTTGATTGTAAATTCTTTAATGCTTAATATTATATGACTTGGAAAGTGCTATCAAGGAAAATAATCAAGATATACTTTGTACTTTTCAGTCTTGAAGTTTTATGTGATGAAACATTGGTTACTTTGAGTTCATTCTCCCTCCTTGGAAAGTGGAACATTGCTGAACTCAATCAATCAAAATGAGAGATGTATGTAAAAAGGTCCAGAATCATGTAGCGTACTTTGAACTGCAAGTAACAGGAAACACTGGTCCAGTTGGATGCTAAGAAAGCACTGTAGTATTGCCAATAGCAGGCATTCCAGGCATATTATGCCAAGGGCTCTCTGTCCACCTTGTGTTGGCTTCCTCTTTGGGTTGGTAGCAAAATACCTGTAGCTGTTGGCAAAATCGTATCCCGTCATAAACACCAGGAAGGAAAGAAGACACGAGTCCTTTGTGTGTCTCTTTTCAGAAATGAAACATCCTATTCGGGAAGCCTTCTTTAGGTTTTACTTCATTTCAAAACTTGAACATGTGCCATTTCCTAAAGCAATCACTGGCAAGGGGCATAGGATTATCATGATTAGTCTAAACTAATCACCTGTAGTTAAATTGATGTTAGGAGTTAGGGTCCATCAGCACTAAACAGGGTTCTATTTTTCCACATTTTGAAGTCACCTGGGAGTTTGTAACTCTTTGGCTATTGTCCTTGTATATCCTGACAGTGTCATGTTTGTCAGCGCATGTCAATCAAGATGGGTGATTATGAAATGCCAGACTTCTAAAATAAATGTTTTGGAATTCAATGGCTAAATAAATGCTGCTTTGGGGCTACTAAAAAAAATTAATTTAAAAAGAAAAAAAAAGAAAAAAAATTAATTTGTAGTTGTGTGTGCAGGACTTTGCCCTGATATGTGTGCTCTACAATAAAAACCAAATCTAATATATTTTGAAAAAAAAATAATTTTTGTAGTTTTAGTAGGGCCAGGGTTTCTTTATTGGTCAGGCTGGTCTTGAACTTCTGATCTCAAGTGATCCACTCCACTTGGTCTCCCAAAGTGTTGGGATTACAGGCATGAGCCACCGCACCAAGCAAATGACATATACTTCTAAAGTTAGAAAAACCCTTTTGTTTATTATACAGTGACATATAACTGGTAACACATTGATTTTAAAACAGAAAACTAACCATCGTCAATTATTAGTCGACATTCATAATGTACTTTACAGGGTAAATTGAAGTCCCTGGGTATTTGTTAGTGGCCTCCTTAACTCTGATGACAACTCTCCTCTTACTTGAGTAGGGTGTGTTCCTGATTATTTGAGCTGTTTTAGGGAACTATTCATGCTTTGTACAGATATTTTAGAATCTCGTTTTTATAATGTTAATGCTTCTTGTTAATGGTTCATATATAAAAATACAAAGTAGAAGTTTTTAAGTATTCTATGCCATCACCAATCTAAATTTAGGTTAGCATATGACCTTCTCCAAGAAGCTAAATCAGCTCTAGTGGTTGAATTGTTCTCTTTCACTCAGCAAAAAGGAGATGAAAAAATGAAATATTTCTGTGTGATGGAGGGGCCTGGCAAAACCAAATATTTGTATAGGCTGTAGATATGTGATTGAATTATTAAAAATATCAGAGAACTTTGGAAACTGGGAGGTTTTCTGATTTCTCCTGGAAGTCTCAAATCTACCTGGCTCTCTAGACCAGATTTAGATGGATTTGGGACATGATTTCATGGCCTGGTTTTGAAATCTAGGCTTCTGTCTTTGTAGCCTATTAATAGTCATTTTTTTCTAGTAAGTACTGGTATTGTATTTGACTAGTGCATCCTGTACAGTCTTAAATGCTGCTGTGTTATTATTTTCACTATTATATTTTGCAACAAAATGTACATGAGAGACCAACTGCATGTAGATGCAGGCAACATTGTCCTGATAAACTTATGATCAGTGGATTCTGACAATGGGGTAGATCTGAAGCCCACAGATGAAAGTCCTGATGGCTGACTTTGCCTTTGGTCAAAGGGGAGGATGATAAGTGTAAAAGCACCTAGGAACTTGCAGTTGGGAGCTGACAGGCATGGTTGAATCTTCCCTATCAAACATAAACAACTGCTACAAAATATCTTAACCAGTCAAGATGGCTCAGTGATTGTCATGCAAGAAGATGTAGAAAGTTTACTCTATGTTTGAAACCAGAGAGATTCAACCGTCTGCAATCAAGACCGGGTTAATCCCCCTACCTCCCAGATAAAGTGGCCCAGATCATCACCAAATGGCCCCATTTTGGAAAACCGGCCCCTACTTCCTAAACACTCCTTAGACTCCCCTTGTCAACTCCTAAAATCAGCTCCCTATGATGTGCTTTTTTCCTAGTTATTTGCTTTCCCTTGGTGCAGCAAACCAAACAAACCCAGTCTTGTTGGAATACACCGTGTGTTCATTGGATGGCTGCTGACACCTGTGCAAATCTAGGGAGCCCATTTGGAGCCTCCCTGCAGCTCTGTGCCTCAACCCCTGCCCTGATTCACCCCCAGTAGATCTGCTCCAACCTCCTTTGAATTTAGCCAGAAGGAAATGTTTGATTCCTGGGCATCAGTAATGCTAAACTAATCAGATGATTAAGTTTGGCATGAAAGGATTTAACTCGGAGCAGATAATTACTTGGAATGAATTATCTTAGGAAGAGCTATGGGGATTGGACACCGACCCTAGGGTGGTTCAAGGGGCGGGTCATTTGGATTCCTTATTAAGGACAGAGCCCAAGCCCTTCCTCACTATTTCCAAGTCTTTGGCCAACTGGTTGCTTGGACTTGCCCCTCTTCTGAATGTGGTCAGAGCAGAGCATGGACATGGGAACAAGAACTGTCACACAGAAGCCGTGGTGGACCCTGCCTGAAAACTTTGATGCTCCAATGGTGTTCCACATGGAAGCGGACCAGGAGGAGCTTATCTTTGGTGAGTGGCCCTTACTAACGTTCCCTCCTTCAGCCTTGTCTTCTCAGGTTTCAATCTTTCCCTACTCTGCCACCTTCATAGGTCTCGGATCCCTTCCCTCAAGGCCACCTCCCCACTCCCCAAGGGCTGGTGGCTGACATTCCCTCCTCTCACCTCTTCTGCTCACAGGGCACAGTGACACATACCTTCGCTGCATCGAGATGAACAGTCACACCCTTATTCAGCTGGAGAGCTGGTTCACAGCTACAGGCCAGACTCGTGTGACTGTAGTGGGACCACACAGGGCCAGGCAGTGGCTGCAGCACATGTTCTGTTGCGTGGGGAGCCAGGACTCCTATCGTCATGCTCGAGGTAGGTATCCTCAGCTGAACTGTGGTGGTGGAGGGGCTTGATGGTGGAGTTCTGGCTGAGTTGTGTGGCATCTTGGATTCTTAAAGAATCCCTTGTGTGGCTGGGGAATCCAGGTGCTTCCCAGAGTCCATTGGGAAAGGAAGGGCTCATTTCTGTGGCCAGGTAGCCGGGAGATGTAAATGGGTTACCTTGGAAGGCCTGGGCTGGGGTGACATCCACCCTGCAATGTCCCTGGTGGAGTCTCGGCCAGCCAAGGGCACCAGTAATGGGCTTTGCTTCACCAGCCCGGGACCCTTCTTATTTTGCAGGTCTTGAGATGCTGGAGCGTGTCCGGAGGCAGCCCCTGACCAACAATGACCTGGTCGCCTCCATTAGCGTTCCACTGTCCACAGGAGACCAGTCTTTGGCTCCCAGGATAAGTGGAACAATCTGTCTTAGTGTTCCTCAGCCTTCCCCTTACCAAGTGATGGGTTGTTCGGGATTCCATCTGAGTTCACTCTATCCATAATTAAGGACTGATCTACCCTGGGAAGTGTGGATGAGAGAAGTCTTGGGTTCGCTTTCGGGAGAAAGACAAGAAAGACACTGAAGACAGCTTGAATTTGTGGCTGACTCCTGTCCCTCTCATGCCTTCTAGGCACGTGTCTGAGGGAAATCTGAATGTAAGAAAGTGTTATGTTGGTAAAGCAATCCAATAAAATAAGCTACCTAAGATGCAAAGCCTTTGATGTCCTGTCCTCTTTTCTTAGGATGAACTTATTGGCCCCAGAGTTTTCCTGGACCTTAAAGTGCAGACAAATGGGGAGAATGGAAAGGTGGGAGGGAGGGTCCAGATAGAGATGGAAAGTGTTCCCACCCCAAATGCCTGGTGAAGTAGGCAGCCAGGGAACCTGGTGAACACGAGGTGGCGCACATGTCCCTGAATGCCCAAGTCTGTGGATGGGAGTAAGGGTGGAGTGGGTGGCTTTTGGGGAGCAAAGGCTTCTGAAGTCCCTCATGCCACAAATTAAATCAAGTAGAAAGGCTTCCTGAATCTCTTGAAGAATATTCTGATTGTCAAGTCTTCATTTGGATCTGTCTAGCCAAAATTATGGCAAGCTAAAACCTGTCCTCAGTTGAACTCTTGTTTTCAAAATTGCCCCTTCTGCAGCAGTCCGTATCTTACAATAAGGCAACTGCAGTCCTCTAGGAGAGTGGCGATGGGACCAGAGTGGAGTGGTAGTAGTGTTAGGAAATGGTTGAATTTGGACCATAATTTGAAGCCAACAAGGTGTACCAATTACATGGTTTTTACAAGGCCAGTTACCAAATATAAGTTAGAAAGGTCATATTCCCAGTAGAAAAACATTTTGAGAAAATGCTGAAAGAAGTCAAGTTGTAGTGGCCGGGCACTGTGGCTCATCCTTGTAATTCCAGCCCTTTGGGGGACCAAGGGGGGCTCAGGAGTTTCAGACCAGCATGGGCAACTTGGTGAAACCCTGACTCTCTCCAAAATACTAAAAAATTAGCCAGGTTTCATGGCGGGCCACTGTCATCCCATCTGCTAGGAAAAGGGGCTGCGGTGGGAGGACTGCTTGAGCATGGGAGGTGGAGGTTGCAGTGAGTGGAGCTCAAGCCACCGTCCTCCAGTCTGGGTGACAGAGGGAGACCCTATCTCAAGAAACAAAACAAGGCAAAACCTGTAAAGGAGTGAAGCACGTTCTACAATACTAGGCAAAAGAAGATAAATGGTCGGGTGCGGTGGCTCATGCCTGTCATCCCAGCACTTTGGGAGGCTGAGGCAGGTGGATCACTTGAGGTCAGGTGTTTGAGACCAGCCTGGCCAACATGGTGAAACCCTGTCTCTACTAAAAATACAAAAATTAGCTGGGCGTAGTGGCACTTGCCTGTGATCCCAGCTACTAGGGGGGCCGAGGCAGGAGCATTGCTTGAACCTGGGAGGCAGAGGTTGCAATCAACTGAGATTGTGCCACTACACTCCACACTCCAGCCTGGGCAACAGTGCGAGACTCTGTCTCAAAACAACAACAACAACAACAACAACAACAACAACAACAACAGCAAAGGAAAGCAGTAGTATTGCCAATAGCAGGCATTCCAGGCATATTATGCCAAGGGCTCTCTGTCCACCTTGTGTTGGCTTCCTCTTCGGGTCGGTAGCAAAATACTCGTAGCCATTTCCAAAATCATATCCCGTCATAAACACCAGAAGGAAATAAGACACGAGTCATTTTTTGTGTCTGTTTTCAGAAATAAGACATCCTATGTGGGAAGCCTCCTTTAGGTTTTACTTCATTTCAAAACTGGGACTTGTGCCGTTTCCTAAAGCAATCACTGGCACGGGGAATGGGATTATCATGATTAGTCTAAACCAATCACCTGGAGTTAAATTGATGTTAGGAGTTAGTGTCCATCAGCACTAAACAAGATTTTATTTTTCTATATTTTGACGTCATCTGGGAGGTGAAAAATTGCAATCGTCAGCCAGAGATTGACAGAGTGATAGAGCCACTGAATAAGAAATGTATTTATGACCTGGGAAACTGAGATTCTAGGTCCTCAAGAGGCTGAGGCAGGACAACCCCTTGAACCTGGAAGGCGGAGGTTGCAGTAAGCCAAGATTGTGTCACCTCACTCCAGCCTGGTGACAGAGTAAGATTCTGTCTCAAACAAAGAAAAAAACAACAAAAAGAAATATTTCATTTGCATATTTCTTAGCATAGTCCTGCTTTCTAAGTACTGCCAGGCATGGTGGCTCATGCCAGTAATCCCAGCACTTTGAGAGGTAGAGGCTTGTGGATCACTTGAGGCCAAGAGTTTGAGACCACCCTAGACAACATGGTGGACCTAGTATCTACTAAAAATACAAAAGTTAGTTGGGCATGGTGGTACGTGCCTCTAGTCCCAGCTATTTGGGAGGCTGAAGCAGGAGAATCACTTGAACCTGGGAGGTGAAGGTTGCAGTGAACTGAGATCGTGCCATTGCACTCCAGCCTGGGTGACAGAGTGAGACCTTGTTTCAAATAAATAAATAAATAAATAATTACTCTACAATGAGGCTGGGTGCAGTGCCTCATGCCTGTAATCCTGATGCTTTGGGAGGCTGAGGCAAGAGGATCCCTTGAGTATAGGAGTTTGAGAATGCAGTGAGCTATGATCACGACACTACTCTGTGGCCTGGGCAATAGACCTTGTCTCTCAAAACGAAACAAGAAAAACAAAACCAAAAAAACCCATTACCATCAGAAAATTATCAGCACTTCTGTTTTCAGATGTGCCTGCCTCGCTGTGAGTCCACATCCTGCAGGGACAGGCAAAGCCAAGAGCATCAGGGCTCCTCTCCTTCCTGTGTGTGTGCACCTTCCCATGAATATATGAAATAAAGATGATTACTTACTCCATGTGTTACACTTGCAAACCTTGCCTTTTTTATTGCTCCAAAATATGAGGTAACCAAGATTGTGCATAACTAGCATTAGACAACTCGCCATCTCTACTCGGTGCCTGCACAGACTCACATAAGGTATTCACGTTTCTCTCCACTCTTGGGGGAACAGCCTGCAATGGGAAAGGAGTGAGTGGGTGTTGGTGCTTTCCCAGGGTTCTAGCTGGCTGCACCCCCTCCATGACTACATACACTTCTTTGGGGCACAGAGCTCCTCCCTCAGCTGAGGGGCTTACGGGTATTACCCAGGGAGCAGCCTCAGGTTGGGTCACTGCTGTTGCTGCTGCCACAGCTGCAGGAGGAAGAGGTGGAAAGATGCTGGGGGAGTACTCAGTCTGGAATCTGATTTGTTTTTAGTTTTTGTTTTCCATTTTTTTTTGAGACAGGGTCTTACTCTGTCACCCAGGCTGGCCTGCAGTAGTGTGATGTCAGTTCACTGCAGCCTCTGTTTCCGGGTTCAAGCGATTCTTGCCTCAGCCTCCAGAGTAGCTGGGACTACAGGTGTGGGCCACCACGCCCTGCTACTTTTTCTATTCTGGTAGAGATGAGGTTTTGCCATGCTGCCTAGGGTGGTCTCAAACTCCTCAGCTCGAGATCAGCTGCCTCGGCCTTCCTAAGTGCTGGGATTACAGGTGTGAGCCACCTTGCCTGGCTGGGATTTGAGTTTAAAAACTTTTTTTGGAGCCACTTGCCCAAAATCTTAAAATAAGAAATTCTGATGGCTCTGTCTTCAAAATACAACCCAAATTCATACATTTCAACCAACAGTTCTCTAGTCTAAAATGCAGTTTCTGATTTCTTTTTTCAAAAATTCAGGCCCAGGCCGGGTGCGGTGGGTGGCACATGTAATCCCAACGCTTTGAGAGTCCGTGGTGGACACATCATGTGATATCAGAAGTTTGACACCAGGCTGGTTAACATGGTAAAACCCCGTCTCTACCAAAAATACAAAAATTGGCTGGGCAAGATGGCTCATGCCTGTAATCCCAGCACTTTGTGAGGCTGAGGTGGTTGGATGGTCTGAGGTCAGGAGTTCAAGACCAGCCTGACCAAAATAGTGAAACCCTGTCTCTACTAAAAATATAAAAATTAGCTGGGCAAGCTGGCAGGTACCTGTAATCCCAGCTACTCAGGAGGCCGAGGCAGGAGAATTGGTTGAACCTGGGAGGCAGGGGTTGTGGTTAGCCAAGATGGCGACATTGCACTCCAGCCTGGGCAACAAGAGTGAAACTCTGTTTCAAAACAAAACAAAACAAAAAAATTAGCCGAGTGTGGTGGTGTGTACCTACAGTCTTAGCTACTTGGAGGGCTGAGGTGCAAGAATTGCTTGAGCCTAGGCAGTTGAGGGAAACTTGAGCAGAGATCCTGCACTGCAGCTTGGGCAAGAGAGCCAGACTCTGTCTCCGAAAAATTAAAAAATTAATTAACAAATAAACTGAAATAAATAAATAATTAATTAAATGAAATTCAGCTCCAAAGTCCAAAATATTCAAGCTATTAAGATGTCTTATATCTTTTTTTTTAAAATGACATCAAAGGACATTTCAGTGCTAAGATGTCTTCTATCTGAATTTCTTGCAATGACTTCTGTTAATAAAAATATTTGTACTTTTAATTTATTAAAGGAAAAATTAATAAAAGATTTAGTTTTGCTTGATATTACCTAAATTTTAAGTACTCAAACACACTGTGCGTTATCTTTTGGTTACCAAACTAAGAATAACATAAAAACTGAGAAGTCAAAATCAAAGTTTTGTTTTCCTGGGTTAATTATAATAAAATGTATCCTTATTTTTTTTTTTAGATGAAGTCTCACTCCATCACCCAGCCTGGAGTACAGTGGTGCAGTCTCTGCTCACTGCAACCTCTGCCTCCTGGGTTCAAGCCATCCTCCTGCCTCAGCCTCCAGAGTGGCTGAGATTACAGGCATGTGCCACCTGCCTGGCTAATTTTTGTAGTTTTAGTAAAGACAGGGTTTCACCATGTTGGCCAGGCTGGTCTCGAATTGCTGACCTCAAGTGATCCATGCTCACTTTGGTCTCGCAAAGTGTTGGGATTACAGGCGTGAGCCGCTGTACCTGAGGTCTTTAGAAATGACATGTACTTCTAAAGTTAGAAAAACCCTCTGGTTTATTGTACAGTGACATATAACTGGTAACACATTGAATTTAAAAAAGAAAACTAACCATTGTCAATTATTAATGAGCGACATTCATAATGTACTTGGTGGGGTAAATGGAAGTCCCTGGGTATTTGTTAGTGGCCTCCTTAACTCTGATGACAGCTCTCCTTCTCTTATTTGAGTAGGGTGTGTTTGTGATTATTTGAGCTGTTTTAGGGAGCTATCCATGCTTTGTACAGATATTTTAGAATCTCGTTTTTGTAATTTTAATGCTTCTTGTTAATGGTTCATATTTAAAAAACTAGGTAGAAGTTTTCAAGTATTCTATGCCATCACAAATCTAAATTTACTGTTAGTATATGACCTTCTCCCAGAAGTTAAACGAGCTCTAGTGGTTATATTGTTCTCTTTCACTCAGCAAATAGGAGATGAAAAAATGAAATATTTCAAATGGAGAGGCCTGGCAAAACCAAATATTTGTATAGGCTGTAGATATGTGATTGAGTTGTTCCAAATGTCAGAGAACTCTGGAAATCGGGAGGTTTTCTGATTTGTCCTGGAAGTCTCAAATCTACCTGGCTCTCTAGACCAGATTTAGATGGATTTGGGACATGATTTCATGGCCTAGTTTTGAAATCTAGGCTTCTGTCTTTGCAGCCTATTAATAGGATTAATAGTCATTTTTTTCCTAGTAATGACTGGAATTGTATTTGACTAGTGCATCCTGCACAGTCTTAAATGCTACTGTGTGGTTATTTTCACTATTATATTTTGCAACAAAATGTACATGAGAGACCAACTGCATGCATGTAGATGCAGGCAACATTGTCCTGATAAACTTATGATCAGTGGATTCTGACAATGGGGTAGATCTGAAGCCCACAGATGAAAGTCCTGATGGCTGACTTTGCCTTTGGTCAAAGGGGAGGATGATAAGTGTAAAAGCACCTAGGAACCTGCAGTTGGGAGCTGACAGGCATGGTTGAATCTTCCCTATCAAACATAAACAACTGCTACAAAATATCTTAACCAGTCAAGATGGCTCAGTGATTGTCATGCAAGAAGATGTAGAAAATTTACTCTATGTTTGAAACCAGAGAGATTCAACCGTCTGCAACCAAGACCGGGTTAATCCCCCTACCTCCCAGATAAAGTGGCCCGGATCATCACCAAATGGCCCCATTTTGGAAAACCGGCCCCTACTTCCTAAACACTCCTTAGACTCCCCTCGTCAACTCCTAAAATCAGCTCCCTATGATGTGCTTTTTTCCTAGTTATTTGCTTTCTCTTGATGCAGCAAACCAAACAAACCCAGTCTTGTTGGAATACACTGTGTGTTCATTGGATGGCTGCTGATACCTGTGCAAATCTAGGGAGCCCATTTGGAGCCTCCCTGCAGCTCTGTGCCTCAACCCCTGCCCTGATTCACCCCCAGTAGATCTGCTCCAACCTCCTTTGAATTTAGCGTGAAGACAGTGTTTGATTCCAGGGCATCAGAAAGGCTAACCTAATCAGATGATTAAGTTTGGCATGAAAGGATTTAACTCGGAGCAGATAATTACTTGGAATGAATTATCTTAGGAAGAGCTATGGGGATTGGACACCGACCCTAGGGTGGTTCAAGGGGTGGGTCATTTGGATTCCTTATTAAGGACAGAGCCCAAGCCCTTCCTCACTATTTCCAAGTCTTTGGCCAACTGGTTGCTTGGACTTGCCCCTCTTCTGAATGTGGTCAGAGCAGAGCATGGACATGGGAACAAGAACTGTCACACAGAAGCCGTGGTGGACCCTGCCTGAAAACTTTGATGCTCCAATGGTGTTCCACATGGAAGCGGACCAGGAGGAGCTTATCTTCGGTGAGTAGCCCTTGATAATGTCCCCTCCTTCAGCCTTGTCTTCTCGAGTTTCAATCTTTCCCTACTCTGCCACCTTCATAGGTCTCGGATCCCTTCCCTCAAGGCCACCTCCCCACTCCCCAAGGGCTGGTGGCTGACATTCCCTCCTCTCACCTCTTCTGCTCACAGGGCACAGTGACACATACCTTCGCTGCATCGAGATGAACAGTCACACCCTTATTCAGCTGGAGAGCTGGTTCACAGCTACAGGCCAGACTCGTGTGACTGTAGTGGGACCACACAGGGCCAGGCAGTGGCTGCAGCACATGTTCTGTTGCGTGGGGAGCCAGGACTCCTATCGTCATGCTCGAGGTAGGTATCCTCGGCTGAACTGTGGTGGTGGAGGGGCTTGATGGTGGAGTTCTGGCTGAGTTGTGTGGCATCTTGGATTCTTGAAGAATCCCTTGTGTGGCTGGGGAATCCAGGTGCTTCCCAGAGTCCATTGGGAAAGGAAGGCTCATTTCTGTGGCCAGGTAGCCGGGAGTTGTAAATGGGTTACCTTGGAAGGCCTGGGCTGTGGTGACATCCACCCTGCAATGTCCCTGGTGGAGTCTCGGCCTGCTAAGGGCCCCTGTAATGGGCTTTGCTTCACCAGTCCGGGACCTTTCTTTTTTGCAGGTCTTGAGATGCTGGAGCGTGTCCGGAGGCAGCCCCTGACCAACAATGACCTGGTCGCCTCCATTAGCGTTCCACTGTCCACAGGAGACCAGTCTTTGGCTCCCAGGATAAGTGGAACAATCTGTCTTAGTGTTCCTCAGCCTTCCCCTTACCAAGTGATGGGTTGTTGTTTGGGATTCCATCTCTGAGTTCACTCTGTGCATAATTAAGGACTGATCTCCCCTGGGAAGTTTCGGATGAGAGAAGTCTTGGCTTTGCTTTTGGTGAGAAAGACAAGAAAGACACTGAAGACAGCTTGAATTTGTGGCTGACTCCTGTCCCTCTCATGCCTTCTAGGCATGTGTCTGAGGGAAATCTCCTGAATGTAAGAAAGTGTTATATTGGCAAAGCAATCCAATAAAATAGGCTACCTAAGATGCAAAGCCTTTGATGTGCTGTCCTCTTTTTCCTTAGGATGAACTTATTCAACCCTGAAGGGGCTTCTCTGGGCAAGGCCAGTGCTGATGTCTGGGGAGGCCCAGCCCAGGGAAGGAGCCAGGCACAAAAGTCAGCTCTTTCAGGAACTAGTCCTCTCAGGCCTGGAGCCTAGTTAGGCTGCTCTGAGTTGAGTGAAACAGGGCCTTCTGAAAAGAGACCCTCCTAGGAGCCCCAGGGATTTCCTGGACCTTGAAGTGCAGACCAATGGGGAGAATGGAAAGGTGGGAGGAAGGGTCCAGATAGAGGTTCTGAAGTCCCTCAGGCTGTGAATTAATCCCTTCCAGAAGTTTCTCCAAATGCCAAATCTACATTTGGATCTGGTCTAGTCAAGATTGTGGCAAGCTAAACCTGTCCTCAGTTGAACTCTTCCTGTTCCAATTTTTTCTTTCTCCAGCAGTCTGTATCTTACAATGAGGCAATTTCAGTCCTCTAGGAGAGTGACAATCATAACTGGGACCAGAATGGAGTGGTAGTAGTTTTAGGAGATGGCTGAATTTGGAACCATTTTGAAGCCAACAAGATGCGCTAATTACATAGTTTTTACATGGCCAGTTACCAAATGTAAGTTAGAAAGGTGATATTCAAAGTATAAAGACACTTAGGAATTTGCTTGAGGAAGAATGTAACTAAACTATACTATTCTCAAGGGGAATATCATGTTTACTTTTAAGTGTATAAATTAATAATTGATGGCTCATGAACTAGAGGAAAAACTTATTTTGTAAAATACATATGCAAAAGTATTTTCTCCCTCAAGTTTTATACCATGAATGATGAAATTAGTATTTTGTATTTTAAGGCTATAATTCTCATCTCTCAATCCCAGTCAGTAAAAGCTTCTGTGTGGATACGGCCTAGGTAGCATAATGGAGGAGTGAATATCTGACACACTGGTGTGAGATTACAGGCAGTTAAATCGCAGCTCTACCAGTAGATAGCTTTATGGTCTTCAGCAAGTTACTGGTTTCTTAGTGCATTGGTTTTCTGATATAAAATTGAGATAATAATACTGACCACCTCAGGTGAGCAATTTTCGTTTGCCTGCATTCTTTCACCATCTTTCTTCTACAGAACTATTGTTTCCTAAAGATGTACCCAGACCAGGCACAGTGGCTCACGCCTGTAGTCCCTGCATTTTGAGAGGCTAACGTGGGTGGATCACTTGAGGTCAGATCGAGACCAGCTTGGCCAACATGGTGAAATCCTGTCTCTACTAAAAATACAAAAATTAGTCGAGCATGGTGGCAGCCATCTGTAATCCCAGTTGCTCGGGAGGCTGAGGCAGGAGAATCACTTGAACTTGGGAGGTGGAGGTTGCAGTGAGCAGAGGTCGTGTCATTGCACTCCAGCCTGGGTGACAGAGTGAGTCTCTAAAAATAAAATAAAATAAAGTACAGGTGTACTCTACCTTCCTAGCTCCAAAAGGGAATGGTGATTGGCTTAAGCCAATCAGACCATACACATTGTGATTCACTGGTCCAGGAATGAGCATGTGACCTGAATTAGTCTAACCAGGTGTTAGGAAAGGATTTATATGCTGCACTTGGATAGAGGGTTCCCTGCCTTCTCCCGTCTCTGGTTAGATGTGATTTAGGAGGTATGTGGCTTTAGTTGCCTCTGTTGTCATTTCGTAGACAATAAGAGGAGCCACCAATAATATATGGCTGACAATGAGGACAGTAGAGACAGAAATAATCTGGAACTTCGATGTCATTGAGCAAATTATGCTATGCCTGGAGATAGTCCTACCTCTGTTCTTCCAGTTAGATAAAAACGTCCTTGTATTGAAGGTTGTTTCTTGTGGTAATGTGGTAAGGATTATATTTGATGGAAACATTTTTTTGACACAGTATTGGGCAGTCAGTAAGTATGGGCTGTTATTCTAAGGCCTGAGATCCAAAGACTGTGTAGGCTGGGCTCTGGCTGTGGGTCTGGCATTGGTAAGAAAGAGTAAAGAGAAGTGGGGAGCAGAAATATTGTGTTACAGGGCGCAAGGACAGTGGAAGAGTAGACAGTCCCCATTTTTTCTTTGGGTTCTGCAGTGAAGTGTGACAGAAGGCATTCTTTCTGATGAATGGGCAAAGTCTAGGCATGGGTGTCATCTATGGGGTCTGAGTCAATTGTTTTGGAGGATGGGGACGAACAGAGACCAAGGATGTGAGGTCTGAGTGGGATGGGAGTGGGGCTCTTTAGGTCCTAGTTTTGCAGAAGCATGATTACTGGTTATGTGGCATTAATTTCTTCCTAGGCCCCTTTGGAAAAGTGTAAGACCTGGGAAAAGTAGCAGATTAAATTCGTGACACGGTGTGAATGAGGCTTGATGACTGCACTTTACTGTTGACTGCAGAGCCTCTGAAAGTAGGGGTTGGAAGTTGTTGAAAGCTGAATAGAAGTTCTGGGGTGAGCAAAACACTTTTGTTCACTAACATATTGAGTCCCTACTACATAGTACTTTGTGAGAAGCTAGAGGTATAACGTAAGTGAGATATCCTTGCCATTAAGCCATTTTATTCTGGGGCATTTGTGGTGACTTTGGGCCCTAGGGAAGACATCTAGAGGTGATGTTCTGGAGGGGCACCTGATACTGGAGATATGTAATTGGGTGGGATCATTCTGTGTTAGTAGTTGATATCATAGGTGAGACCACCTGGGGAGAATGGAGCCTGAGGGAGAAAAGTGAAGAGGCTCATGATGGAATCCATGGGAACACCTACAATTAAGAAATGCCAAACAGGCTGGGCGTAGTGGCTCACGCCTGTAATCCTAGCACTTTGGGAGGCTTAGGGGGGTGGATCTTGAAGTCAGGAGTTCAAGACCAGCCTGACCAACATGAGGAAACCCCGTCTCTACTAAAAATACAAAAATTATATGGGTATGGTGGTGCACACCTGTAATCCTAGCTACTCAGGAGGCTTAGGCAGGAGAATTGCTTGAACCTGGGAGGCAGAAGGTGCAGTGAACCAAGATCTCACCACTTCACTCCAGCCTGGGCGACAGAGCAAGACTCTGTCTCAAAAAAGAAAAAAAAAGAAATGCGAAACAATAGGAGCTTGGAGAATTCTATAAAGATGACCAAGCCAGAGAGGAAGGACTGTGGCTGTGTGAAATATGTACAGTATTTGGTCTTAGTCCTGTTTCCTGACATACAGCTCCTAAAACCTTTGGAATCTGCAAATTGGTGAGTATCTTTAGTATGCTAATGAGACGACTGGTGGCTGGGAGCCCCTAGGTAGCTTCAGGATGGGGACTGGTCACAGGGAAGGTCAAGATGTGATTAGAGGGTTGGAACTTTTCAACCCCACCTCCAACTCTGGGAAGGGGAGAGGGGCTGAGAGTTGAGCTAATCACCAATGGCCAATGATTAAATCAATCGTGTCTATGTAATGAAGCTTTCATAAAACCATAAAAGGACTGGGTTTGTGGAAATCCTGGATACCTTAACCCCTGGAGGTTCCTGGAGGGTGGCATGCCTGAGGAGGGCGTAGAAGCTCTGCACTCCTTCCCTCATAACCTTGCCCTATGCATGTCTTCATCCATAGCCTTTGAAATATTATTTTTATTTATTTATTTTTTTAGATGGAGTCTTGCTCTGTTGCCCAGGCTGGAGTACAGTGAGGTGATCTTGGCTCACTGCAACCTTGGCCTCCCGAGTTCAAGTGATTCTCCTGCTTCAGCCTCTAGAGTGGCTGGGACTACAGGCGGGTGCCACCATGCCTGGGTAATTTTTGTATTTTTGGTAGATACGGTTTTCACCGTGTTATTGGTCTCGATCTCCTGACCTCATGATCCGCCCACCTCAGCCTCCCAAAGTGCTAGGATCACAGTTGTGAGCCACCATGTCCGGCCTCGAAATAATCTTTATAATAAACGAGTAAATGTGTTTCCCTGAGTTCTGTGAGCTGCTGTAGCAAATGAGTCCAATCCTAGGAGTGGGTTGTGGGAATCCTGATTTACACCTAGTTGGTCAGAAGCCCAGGTAAACAACCTGGGGCTTGTGATTGGCATCTCAAGTGGAGGGCAGTTTTGTGGGACTGAGCCATCAACTTTTGGGATCTAATGCTACCTCCAGGTAGATAATTCAGAATCGATTTTTTTTTTTTTTTTTTTTTGAGGTAGGGCCTGGCTCTGTAGCCCAGGCTGTAGTTCAGTGGCATGATCTCTGCTCACTGCAACGTCCACCTCCTGGGCTCAGGCGATTCTCTTGCCTCAGCTTCCCGAGAAGCTGGGACTATAGGCACCCACCACCACATCTGGCTAATTTTTGTATTTTTAGTAGAGACAGGGTTTCACCATGTTGTCCAGGCTGATGTTGAATGCCTGAGCTCAAGGGATCTGCCCACCTCCACCTTCCAAAGTGCTGGGATTACAGGTGTTACTCACCAAGCCCAGGCCAGAATTGAATTTAATTAGAAGACACACAGTTGTGTCCACTGCAGAATTGATTGACTAGTTGATGGTGGTGTTAAAGGAAATTTATAGGAGGCCATTGATTTGGACTGAACTACTACTGCCAGGCCCAACAGACCAAACCACAATGTAATCACTTAAACTTGCACATCACCAAGCCAAAACTAAGATGTTTGACCTTTTGAAAAATCAAGAGAGATAGAGACAATAACTAACATAGTGAAACCTCGTCTCTATTAAAAATGCAAAAATTAGCCAAGCGTGGTGGTCCATTCCTGTAATACCAGCTACTCCAGAGGCTTAGGGAGGAGAATTGCTTGAACCTGAGAGGTGGAGGTTGCAGGGAGCTGAGATCTCTCCACGGCACCGCAGCCTGGCTGACAGAGCAAGACTCTGTCTCAAAAAAAAAAAAGCAAGGAGTTCCCATCTTGGAGTGGTGTTTGTCTCCTCGCCCAACAAGCAAGCAGAGGGATTTCTGGTAGGGCTGGGCATTGCAGCATTGCCCAGAAGGCTGAGGAGCGTCCTCAGGTGAGGAGCGTCAGTGCCAGCGATTTTGAAAAGCTTCTACGTGTTGAGGGTGTGCATGGCGTGATGTTCTCATGGCTTCTGTGAGGGTGAGTGGCACCCTGAGTTGCAGCAAGGGGAGGGTGTAAGTACCTAGTTACTTGGGGGCACAGGAATTGGGGAGGGATTGGTGGAGTCACAGCAATGCAGGCAAAGAAACAGAGAAGGAAGAAAAAGCAAGTAATGGAAAGAGATGAGTGTCACCAAAGATTAAAAAAAAGGAGCTGGGCATGGTGGCTCACGCCTGTAATCTTAGCGCTTTGGGAGGCTGAGGCTGGTGGGTCGTCTGAGCTCAGGAGTTTGAGAACAGCCTCGGCAACATGTTGAAACGCCATCTCTACTAAAACACAAAAAATTAGCCAGGCATGATGATGGACACCTGTAATCCCAGCTATTTAGGCACAGGAATTGCTTAAACCTGGGAGGTGGAGGTTGCAGTGAACAGAGATCATACCACTGCACTCCAGCCAGGGCAACAGAGAAAGACTCTGCCTTCAAAAACAAACAAATGAAACAAATTAAAAAAAAAAAAAGGAAAAAAGTATACAGGTGAAAATTCTAAAAGTAGGTGCAGGTGTTGTGACGGTGCACGGAAGTCCTGGAACTCCGAAATCTATCCTAGAGCATACTGGACTTAAAATAGTTGCCAACATCATGACAAATGAAGTAAATGATGTGACTAGACAAAGAGTAATATATCAGTGTACCTTTGACCTTCCTATTTGTTTGAACAGGAAAGCTTTGCCATTCACCACTTTGTGGTGCTGTGGTTTCCAGGGCAGTGCCTAAATCAATAGTTTGCATATAATGTGTCTGCTACATTTCTGCTTTGAAATGTAGTGAAAACTTCAGTAATTTGGAATTAGGTAGGCTAGAGGGAGAAGTCTTGTCTCAGTTAATGAAAATTTGTTTTATTTTTATTTTATTTTATGTATGTACGTATTTATTTTTTGAAACGGAGTCTCGCCCTGACGCCCAGGCTTGAGTGCAGTGGTGTGATCTCTTCGATCTCAACTCACTGCAACCTCTGCCTTCCAGGTTCAAGAAATTCTCCTGTCTCAGCCTCTCGAGCAGCTGGGATTATAGGCATGCACCACCACGCTTGGCTAATTTTTGCGTTTTTAGTAGAGACGGGGTTTCACCATATTGGTCAGGCTGGTCTCGAACTCCTGACCTCAGGTCATCCACCCACCCCAGGCCTCCCAAAGTGATGGGATTACAGGCATGAGCCACCACGCCCGGCCTAATTTTTGTATTTTTAATAGAGATGAGGTTTTACCATGTTGGTCAGGTTGGTCTTGAACTCCTGATCCCAGGTGATTCATCCACCTCAGCCTCCCAAAGTGCTGGGATTACAGATGTGAGACACCATTCTGAGTAGCTGGGACTACAGGTGCATGCCACCACGCCCCTATAATTTTTGTATTTTTGGTAGAGATGGACGGGTTTTTACCATATTGGTCAGGCTGTTCTGGAACTCCTGACCTCAGGTGATCTACCCCAACCCCTGGTCTCACAAAGTGATGGGATTACAGGCATGAGACACCAGGCCCAGCCTAATTTTTGCATTTTTAATAGAGATGAGATTTTACCATATTGGTTAGGCTGGTCTCGAACTCCTGACCTCAGGTGATCCACCCACCTTGGCCTCCCAAAGTGCTGGGATTACAGGCGTGAGCCACTGTGACTGGCCTATTTTTATTTTAAAAACATTTTTAGATTTCTATTTTGTTTTCAAATCTCAGAGCTGTGTGAGAAAAAACTTAAGTTTTTTTTAAAGAAACAATTTTTACTTGTACCAGATTCTCGAAGTAGTTGAATCTAGACTGATAAAAGTTGCCACTTCAAGATCTGGCAGCCCATTTTCATGAATGGTTAGGATAGAAGGACTGTTGTAAGTATATTTTGCTTTAAGTGGTGGGAGTGGGAAGTTCTGCTAAAGTATTTCCAAAAATCTCTGGAAGCGGTTTACATTTTTAAGTTGGTCAAGCAAGCATATTCCATACACAATTTTCTTTTCACTCATCTAGAAGTTGATAGAATAGGCACATACCAATTTGCTCTCTTTAGATCCATAGTGGGAAGCCCCTTCCTCCCTCCAGAATAACACTCCCTAATTCTTCCACCTCTGTTGGGGTTTTGTTGCTTTGTATTCCAGAGTTTTAACATTCTGTATCTCCTTGAAAATAATTCCACTGGGATTAACCCTTGGCATTTAGTGCAAAATTGCTAGTGAAATAGAAAAAAAATGGGATTTTTTTTAGTGAAGAAGAAAAAAAGGTCCTTTTGGAGCAGAAGCTCTTCCCTGGTAAGGCAGAGTTGGGTAGGTGCTTAAAATGGTAGTTCTCAGTAGCCAGAGGATGCAGCATTTGGGCAGCCACCTGGTCCTCATTTCTTAACGTTGTTTAGAAAATCTCTTTATTATAGTTAACACAAAACTCACATGTGTGGTATCTGAGTTATAATCAATTTCAAATTAATATTTCTCACGAAAACCCCAGGAGTATATGCAAATCTCCCCCCTTCCCAAAATACTAAAGACTTCTTCAGTAACACTGCAAAAACGTAATTTTTATATTTCAGTCCAAAATCTGTATACAGTCAGTTTGGTTGACTTTGTCCAGTCAGTTCAGAACCAACTAGATAAAAATAGTCACACTAGCTGTTTATAGACATCTTTTTAATGTTTACTTTAAAACAAATAATCCCAGTAAAGGGAGCAAAATAAATTACACTTTAATGGTAGCTTGAAATGGATATGGTGTTCCTGATTTATTTGTTTTCAGGAAACAGACAATTGCATTGTCATACATGACTTTTAGAACTGCTCGCTTAAATGCACATAATTATATTAGATTAAGTTTTTCTTACAAAAACACAACCATGTCATTTAAGGCGAAAAATAGCTTCAAGGGAGACAAGTTAATATTTATATTTCCTTAATCTGAGTTAGTGAAATGATCCATTAATTTAGTTGCCCAGGTTTCATCATTCCTTATAGTTTTGCTTTGCAAATGGGCATGAGAATTGGTCACTTAGTGCCTGATTTCCTCCTCTCTGTTAGACTTATTTTACTTGCAAATTAAGAACTTTGAGAATTGATAAGTCAGTGGGAGGTGAGACAGGCACCTTAGAACAGATCAGGACTTAAAAACTCAATAAAGTTATTTTAAAGAAAACTTGCAATCTACAAATATTAATTTAGTTGAACAGAATGCAAATGTTTAGATCAGACATAGCAAAATTGTTTTAGTTAACTTCATACAAGGGATATTTGCAATTAAATATTAGCTTGATCAACCCTACTTGTTGAAGAAGGCAGACACACTTGTACTGAGAAAGCATATGGCCACTCAGCGCTCAGCTAAATTGTGCTTCAAGACATCATTTAAGATTGACCAATGGAACTTTGCTTAGTGTAAATGGGAGACCCCTCTCATTTCCATAGAGAGTAACATGACAGACAGAACCTTAAAGCTTCCACATAATACAACTATCATTTAACATCCCCAAATTTTTGTGCTAGAGTAAGATAGACACAAAATGGTCATGGCTTCAATGTATAAAAGTTTTTCACAACATGGTTTATCACGTTTTGCTACGATTAAGACCTCAGTGCTGTGTGTAGGTTTTGTTCTGAATCTTCGGTCTTTAGCAATGCTGGGTGAGCTGTACTGTGTTTGAGGCTTGACAAGGAGGGGTCCCCAATACATTCAGAATTCCTGCTGCCAGTGGGGTTCGACCCAGGACAGATTATGTCCAAGAATCAGTGCTACCTGAAAGTTGCTGCCTCCCTCCTTTTCCTCTGTTAATACTGGGAGAGAGCCTGCCCAGTCATGGCAGGTGTCTGGCTTTAGGTCAGTGGAAATTGCGTGTGTGTGTGTGTGTGTGTGTGTGTGTGTGTTTGTGTGTGCGCGCGCTGTAGTATTCTTGGGAGGGGGAATTACCACTTCAGTTGAGTGAAGATGAAAACTTGAATTTCATAATTTACTGACATTCTATATTTTAAAAATGAAAACAATTGCCTTAAAGGATTGACAGAGTCTTAACTGGGGTGTAAAATTTTGCCTCTATCTTCTTCGTGTCTCCAGCAGCCAAAAAGATTCTAAATGATTCTGTGTTAGAATCTAAATGGGATGAGAAGATGGAGCTTTAAAAATGTCCATGTTTATCAAAAGGGACAAAGTTCTAAAAGGTTGAGAAGCACATTTTAGGTAAAGCGGAGAACTGGTTTCCTTGGGGATGGAGGCTGGTTAAGACGTGGTGAAGTTCAGAAGGAAAATACTGGCAGGGAATGAATAAGGAGTTAATGAAGAAGAAAAGTAAGGGAGAGTCAATGATGGAGAAAGCCTGTTGGGGAGGGCTGGGAGGACTGGTGGAGTTCAGGGCCTCCTTCTTTCTTTGAACATCCACTGGATAACCCTGCTCATTCTGCCTGGCTGCTGGAGAAGTATTTCTGGAGACCGCATTAATGTCTGCCAAGGAAAAACTTCCTTTCTTGAGTCCTCCTGTGGCTAGGGTTTAATTGAATTGAAATGCTATCTCTTATGTCCTTTTCTTTTGAATATCATTACTTTGGCTGAAGTTCTGATGGCCTGAGATAACTAGACAAGTTTCTAACAAGCAGTCAGCAACACTGCTTGCTTTCTGAGAAATACATTGGTCATTTTGTTTCCCTTGGTCTTTTCGCTGCCGTGATATACTTAAGTGTTCTGATTTGCAGACCCTGCTGTTACTATCTAGCTTCTAATGGTAAATGTTCACATCAGGAAACTGAACCAGTAATTTCAGATTTGGGACAACGTTCTTGGGAAGAATAGAAAATTTTCACAACAGTATAAAAAGTAAAGGAAGTTTCGTTTTAGACTTTCATATGCAAAATGTACACATAATAGCAAAAGACATTCAGGGCATATTAAAAAATAAATAGCTTGCAAAAATTCTCTGCTTATATATAAGAATAAGGGAAGATTAGGTAGTTGAATTCCCTAAGAATACTCATTTAAAAAAATCTAGTTCTTCCATTTCGGTTTGTTTCTCTCCCGCTCATTACCCTTTGAGGGGGAAGTCATTTTCTTTTACTTTGCCAACTTCCTGGTGTTGTTTCTGGATTATTTTCAAGCCTTTCCTATCTCAGTCCCACTCAAATGTCCCATCCCCCAGGGTCCTACCTATATGTCAGCAAAATGAGAATAGTTTCTCACACTTGCCCTTTATGTGGGCAGTATCGCCAAGCCTGGTGTTGGCGCCACTGCAGAGAAACCAGCCTAATCACAATGGTTGATCAGTATTTCATATGCTTGTGTAGAAGTTGACCACTTATTGATTCTGCCATCAGGGAATATGTTTTCATAAAGTCAAATATGTCAGATAGTCTATTTGCCCCACTGGCCCTGAATTTCATTATTTGCACATTTTCTAATTGAAGAAGATTCTTCTCATAAAGAACAACATGAAAATGATGTGCAAAATTGCTTGCTACAGCGCTAAATTACCAAAAGCACACAAATTGACATTCAAATTACATTAATAATAAAATGACTGAATAGGAATGGGTTGGCAAATATATCTTGACATAAGCATCCATTTCTATTATTCCCCAATTCTGCTTTAGTTGATACCTTATTAGCAGCGGTTGATAGCCATTGTGTTTAAATATACATTATGGCCTAATCTTGAAAATGTAGTTTGTATTTACTCACAAAGCAGAAATGTCTGAAATTTGTAGGTGTTTACTCCCATAATTTCAAAATACAGTGTCAAATCTTCTAAATGACCTAAACTTGACATATTCATACACCCCATAGCATTAGCTGTGTTTGGTTTCTCAGGCTTTTTAACTCAAGGTACATTACTAAATGAGTGGGTTAATGTTGATGCACCTTGGAATTTTAGCCATCCCTAAACATGCATTTTCATGCAATTAAAAGATAACGGGCTTATAAACTGCCTTTCATGTTCTTCCTGATTCTTGCAATTTCAACTTTTTAGAAGGGCGTTCGAAATAGTTCATGCAATGATATGTATGGCTAAAGGAACTGCTATGCCTGGAAAGAAAATGAACTTATTTCAGTTTGACATGAGGCAAGCTGAGGGCATCTGTACTTTCTCCTGCCTTACAAATGCTCTGAGATGATCGTGACCTTCCAGTCCTTAGAGAGTCTGATGCAAAGGCAGCTTCCCTGGCAGGCTGCGGTGCGGCATCAAAAGTGTCTGTCTCTGTCTCTTCAGAACCCACCTCTTCATCAGTTATAAACAATTTGGATTCCCTCCATTTGGGGTAAAAATCTTGGCTGCCTCTGGAGCCACTTGACTCACTCCCTGAAAGTTGTATATTCAGTTCCTCGGTCGACCTGATCAGGTTTTGCACAGACAAAGATTTGCCCAAGTCCTTCGGCACCATAGGGCAGACAGACAACAGAGTTTCTCCTCCCATGTCAAAGCTTTTCCTCATAGAACGGTCCTTGGTCAGATTTGACTGTGCAACCTGAACATTTTCCTTGGAGGCAACAAGGCAGGTGGTGACGTCAGAAATGCTTTCCTGTAAGCCTGCAGGGTGTGGGTGCAGAGTTTCTGGCCTGGGCAGATGCTTGATGGCTGGGAGAGGAGGTGGGATCTGTAAAGTTGTTGGGGCTGCTGGCTTGGGTGCCGTGTTTATTTGGTTTGCAATGGTGTTGGTGGCTGCCACTGCTGAGCCATCACTTTGACTCATTGGCACCTGTGTTGCTTGACTGTGCATAGTAGGGCTAAGCGTGTAGAAAGTCTGGGCACTGAACTCATTTGGCGTCAGAATGAACTGCAGCCCTCTCGAGATGTTGGCACTAGTTGATCTGGATAAGCAGCCACTGTTTTGTCCAGAACCCGACAGATCTTTGCTATCCACGGGGCTTTGATAGTCAGATGTCTGTTCACATTCAAAAGGTGGGATCTGGAATGAAGCCAAAGCGAGGGCTGAGGCAGAGCCTTTCCGAAGGACCTGTTGATAGATGTCTAGTAGGCAGTCCAGCTTGGACTCTATGGACTGTACCTAGAAGTGAGGAAAATGGTTACACATGAGTATAATCTGTTATTAAGAATGGACTTCATTTCTAGAATTAAAAAATGAAGTCAAGGTGTGCCAACACCTTTAAAGAAATATTGAATATAAAGTGCAATGCAGTCTGGACCCTTAGTGAATGTAGCATTTAGCAGTGATGGGGCCAGAGGAGGGACACTTTGGCTTCTATTTAGTCTTCATTAGCATCTCTCCCTCCCACTTCTTTAAATAGTGCTTCTTGAAAGTCATATAAGCACTATAAAAATGCAACTTTAAGACTTTCCAGCTGGGCATGATGGCTCACGTCCATAATCCCAGCACTTTGGAAGGCTGAGGCAGGCGGATAACCTGAGGCTGGGAGTTTTGAGACCAGCATGACCAACACGGAGAAACCCTGTCTCTACTAAAAAATACAAAAAATTAGCCCAGCATGGTGGCCCATGCCTGTAATCCCAGCTACTTGGGAGGCTGAGGTAGGAGAATTGCTTGAACCTGGGAGGTGGAGATTTTGATGAGCTGAGATAGCACCATTGCACTTCAACCTGGGCAGAAAGAGCAAAACTCTGTCTCAAAAAAAAAAAAAAGACTTTTCATTCCAGGCTAGGCACAGTGGCTCACACCTGTAATCCCAGCACTTTGGGAGACTGAGGCAGGAGAATCACTTGAGACCAGGAGTTTGAGACCAGCCTGGGCAACATGGTGAGACACAGCCTCTACCAAAAATAATACAAAAATTAGCTGGGTGTGGTGGTATGTGCCTGTAGTCCCAGCTCTTAGGAAGGCTGAGTTGGGAGGATTGACTAAACCCAGGATGTAGAGGCTGCAGTGAGCCATGATTGTGCCACTGCACTCCAGCCTGGGTGACAGGTGACAGAGAAGTCCCTATCTGAAATAAAAAAAAAGACTTCCCATTCTCTCCGGATTCTCTTTCCTAAGTCTTCTCTATAAAGACATTCTGAAACTCTACAGAAATCTAGTAAGGAACTTACTCTATAATGAAATCAAGGCCTTAAGTATCAATATAGGTGATTCTGAATTTAAAAATACAGGTATATTAAAAAAATGGTAGAAAATGCTCCAGAATTAATATATGAAGTATTTTTGATTAAATTGGGGGAACCATTTGATTTCTGGAAAATTGTCTTTGTATGTAAAGATACAAAAGACTCAAGGTTAACAAACATTCAGTGTCATCAGAATTATAATACGGTTTTGTTTTATTTTTTAAAAAAGTGACCTGCTGAGTGCAGTGGCTCACACCTGTAATCTCAGGACTTTGGGAGGCCGAGGCGGGCAGATCACTTGAGGTCAGGAGTTTGAGACCAGCCTGGCCAACATGGTGAAACCCGTCTATACTAAAAATACAAAAATTAGCTGGATGTGGTGGCACATGCCTGTAACCCCAGCTACTGGAGAGGCTGAGGCACAAGAACACTTGAACCTGGGCGGCGGAGGGTGCAGTGAGCCGGAGCACGTCACCGCACTCCAGCCTAGGGCAATAGAGTGAGACTCTGTCTCAAAAAGAAAAAAACAAAACAACAACCAAAACACAAATGAAGAATAGATCTTTGTTATTTTTAAATCATTTTCAACTATTGGAAATCTATTGCTGTTCCCAATTAACTATTAATTGATAAGATGAAATTTTCTATTTCTTATATGGAAATCCAAAGTGTTTCAGAGAGTACTGTCTACACACAGAGAAAATTTAATTTCCTTCACTCTTTTCTTGGTTTTATTTATTTTAAAATAATCACTGCAATACATCCAATTGCCTATAATGAATTTTGATTAAAAAATTCTGGCTAAAAAGTTACCCAGTGTAGTTGAGTTGTACCTGTTTTTCAACCTTGACCACCCGACCGAGCATACTGAGATCATCTGTGGTCTCATGTTCTGCTGTTATTTTCTCTCGACTCTTCTTATCTGATGTGATTTGCCCTTTTCCAAGAATTTGATCAACACTGTCAGAGAAGAGGAGATCTGGTTATGAGGGCTTAGGACAGAATGAAGAGTTTCAGAAAAAAATAGTAAATACAGTTATTCAATTTATGTGAGATGAAATAAGAATAAACTTGTTCCAGTTGATATGCTTATTTTGTTAACCTGAGATTACATATGAGATGAATTTTCTCATTATTCTGGTCACAGATGAAATCACTTATGGGTGGTCTTCTGGAAATAAAACTTCAGTAAACTACAAAGTAATGGTTTCTACCTCTGATCAGGCAGTTCCTGAATTTAACCATTTCAAAATATGACAAAAATCATAACTATAGTTATTTTGCATTAATAGAACAGATTATTCTATGAGCACTTATTGTACATATATGAAAGATAAGCAGATAGGAAAGCTATGGTATTTTTCTTTTGAAATTCAAGCTGGAGAAGATACATGAGCTAGAAACTCAAGATTGGTTGTATAAATTCTGTAGCAGTTCAACTTTATAAAACTTGGGAGCCATAGACAGTTTTATTAAAGAACTTGGAGGGTCATGGCCATCTAGGCAGAGATTGTAACATGACCACAATCTCTGGTCATGTTACAGATGTTACAGAATGAATTAAAGCAATTTCCAAGAAGACTTGATCAGCCTAAATGAGAATCACTTTCTTCTTTTTTTGTATGTGTTTAGAATTGAATTATCGAGAGTCTTGACTCAACTTTCCAGCTTACTTTGTCTGCACAGAAACATAGGCAGTACTCACTTCCTGCCATGGCATCTAATCTACTAAACTGAAAACTCTACCAGGTCTGGGTCATGATTTTATCAATCTCTGGATGTCCACAGGTGCTGGCACACACCGATGGGCTCAATAATTATCTGCTGAATGAATTGACAAATGCTTATTTCTATCACGACTGATGAACAGGTATTTTACTAAGGGCCCATCATATGCCTCACACTGGGCTAAGCATGCTGTGGCCATATAAAAAAGGTTCATGACTCAGTCCTTGCATTTTAGGCACTATACAATCACAAATGCTGGTAATTTGTGCTGATAATAAAGCAAGAGTCTTAAAAAAAACTGAATTGACTAAATATTTTGGCTTTGAGATATCACAATTAACCATATGTGGTTGGAATTAACATATAGAACTAATTTCTTCGAACCACTCAATAAGATGCTACTAGAAGGATAGTATATATCTAGAACCATACAGGACATGAATGAAGGAAAGAGCTCAGTCTTGGTCCAGAGCAAGGTGAACACAATTGCAACTGGGAAACAACACAAGGGCCAGGTCTCAACTTTGGCCCAGCACACCAAGATTCTGAGTGCTCTAGTGCTCTGCAGTAGACTCTACTACTGTATAAAGGTCAGAGAAAGGCTTGTCTTCATGGGCTCGATGATTGGATGAAACTTAATGAAGGAGAAATATGTTATTCCCAAAGGATGATTAGAATTTAGATAATAAATGGAATTTAGATAATGTAATAGCAGCAGCAGCAGCAGCAATAATTCAAACATTAGCAACAACCATTAATGTTTATTAGACACAGTGCCAGGCCTGTTATATGTTATGATTTACATGCATTAACTTATTCAATCCTCATGATGACCCTATAAGGCAAGAACAAACTTTCTTTCCATGTTTACAGTTGAAGAAAATGAAACAGTTGGATGCTTTTTAATGCCTGAGTTATATCTATGTTAAAAGCAAAATAAAATCAATGTTAAAAGGAAATTCCATTTGCCCGCTAAAAATGAATTAAAAAGGTGGACTTCAGAGGTTTACTCTACTAAAAAGAAGTTCTTCCTAGATAGTTTCTATGCCCATTCCTTTACAAGGAATGACATTTCCATTGCTTACCGTGTTTGAAGGCTTTTAATTCTACACAACATGTCCAGATGACCAGCAGAATATTGTTCAATGACATCTTTTACATCATATGGACGTAATGTTTCCTTAAACTTCCGTTTTGCAACATGAAATTTCATAATTCTGCATGAAAATATATTACATATTAATCTCTGTAACTTTGCTAATATAAGTTACCAAAATAGTTTACTAGTAAATATAATAGAAACTCTAGGGGGAAAAGTCATGCATCAAATTATTTTTGGCATCTGCAGATGTGTAATATAAAAGCCTGAGATTACAGTGGACAATTTAAGAACATCTCATGTGAGACACACCTTAAGAATAGAAAAACACACTAAAAAAGAGGCTGAATACCAAGTGCTTTGCCTTTTTAATGTCCATTGAAACCCTGAATGAAAGTTAAAGTCAAAATGCAATTCTAACTTTTCCACGTGATCTCCAGAAGTCCAAGATATAACATCTAATGATAGCATCCCTTAAAAAATGTAAAGGCTGTTAAATGGTCTTTTGTGGAACTACATGCATTTTTGACACACAAATGTGTTTGCAAAACACTTTATTCTCTCCAGAGAAATGTACACTAATATGGAAATTTGCATTTTTTTCATAAATTATTCCTGCAAAATAAGGCTGGATTAGCTAGCCAAGTTCTTTTTATTTTAAACATAACACACTTTTTTTTTTTTTTTTTTGAGATGAGGTCTCCCACTCCTGGCTCTTAACTCCTGGGCTCAAGCAATCCTCCTGCCTCAACCTCCCCAAGTGCTGAGACTATAGGCATGAGTCACCAACACATTTCTTAACTAAGCCTTGATAGCCTGTGCTTTTCAAAACCGGAGACCTCTCATTACAATGCCTCCCACAACATGGACCCCATCTTTTAAAGATATTTCACCAACAAATTCCGTGATGTCATCAATAGCTAATCTGCCTAACATAACTAGTTCCTGCAATAACTTGATGCAATTTCTGATGAAAGCAAAGAAACATAACATTTTAATTAGTTTGTGTAGCCTTACTGCAGGTAAATTTAAACCTGTTGGTGTTTTTCAACTACTAAATGGCCCATAGACTTCCATTATCGCATTTCTAGATCCCAGGCTGGGAATCAGTCACTAAGGGCCAAAATTTGCTGTCCCTTGGTGGAAAGTGGGAAGATTAGGAACAAATGTAAAGTTTAAAAACAAAACATTGGTTGCCTATCTTAGGTGAGAGCTGATTTCAAGGAATCCAAATCATTTTACAGGTTAAAGAGCCTAAACCCTACCTTGCAATTGTATAACTTTCAATTAGTTATATCCTAATTATTCCTGAATCACTTATCTGTAATATTCTTACTCCCTTTCTCTAACTACATATTTTTCAGCAATCTCTTCTTTATTCAGGATAGGTTTTTTATTTCCCCCTTCAAAAGCATTTAAGCAAAATTATCCAGCAGAAAGTAAAGAAAATTGGTGTTTTAATTTAATCTCTTAGTATTAAGCTTTGGTTCCAAATCGGTTTATCAGCATTTAGGTTTCATACAGTCTTAGTGTCCTGTATAAAAAAAGTGAGAAAAATAGTGAAATATGTTACATGTGAAATTTCTGGCCCTGAGCGATTATGTATCTATCTGTTTCCCTATACCAGACTGTCAATTAGGTAAAGGCAGAGATGGATGTCTTTTATTCAACAATCCGTGCTTAATAAAAGTTAGCTATTTTTGTTACCACTTCTACTATGACTGTTACTATTTTTCCTGAACATTGTGTACTCAGAGCTCAGCACAGTAGAAACTATTTGTTGAATAAGAGGAGGAAGGAAAGAAAGAGATAAAGAGAAGATCCTCTAATCTGAGTCATATTAAGAATAAAACCAGAAGAGCTCATCTAACAGCCTAGAACCTTTTTTTTTTTTTTTTCTATCTTCAAAGTAGCTAATGATGCCTAGGTAGGCAGGAAAAAGGGAAAATCATCTTTCATACATCCCAAGATGGTTTTGTGGGTGTTCGTGTGGTTGTGTTTTCATAACATCTGTCTACCACTTGTTATGTGAAGTACTCTTGTTCACATAACAAGTATATCTTCACATAATGTATGTCTTCAATAGCACTTGATAAGATATTCTTTTCTCCTATTTTGGGAAACTGAGGTTCAAATAACTTAAGTGACTTGCCCCCCAAAATAAGCAACTGGTATGAGGCAAAACCATGATCTCATCCAGATCTGTCTGGTTCTCACCCCCACATAATGTCCTGGTTTTCCCATGGCATCAATTCTGCAGAATTGAGAAGTCTGAGTGGGATCTTTAGCAGTTCTTTCTTTCCTGTGGTGGTGGAGGAGGGGCAAACTACATCATAAGTCAGTGTGTTCTCACTGGCTGTAGCTCAGACATTTGTGGTTTGGGATGTGTCTGCCCACATGTGAACCTACATACTTCCAATTACCTTTTGTGCCCTAATGGGGATCTGCCCTTGTTTCTTGGTGGGACATTATGTAAGCTCTTTTGGATAATTCATCTAAAGTTGCTTGTTGCTTTTCTCTCTTCCTTTCAGAGATGTTTTAACAGAAAGTACATTTTGAAGGCATTTGATAGATAATATTGCACTCTAGCACTCATGCAGTCATAGTTTATGCAGAGCTAAAATAATTCCACTTTTACTTACATAATTTACTATTTATGAGCTAGCTAGTTAAAATTAAAATCCATGTTTTATAATTTTGATCACTAATAGAAATGAAACTGATTATCTTTTATGTTATTTCAATACTCACATAATGAAAAGTATGTAAAATACAGATTTAAAAACTCTTACTAGGCTTATTTATTTTTATACATTATACCACTCCTCAAGTAGTATTGCTTTTTCTCCAATGCTTTACTTCCAGATTTTCCTACTTTATGTTTGAGAATTAAACAGTGAAGATTGGATTAATAAATATCATTTTAATTATTTAGTAAGGAGGAGTATGTGCAGTAGTGCCTGGAGTAAGCTTGTATTGACTCCCAAGTACTGACTACTTTTAAGAATTTTGGTGGTTATTAAATACAACTATTACTAAAAATTAAATTATGTAGACTTATAATCAAGTATATTATATTAAAAACAAAGGTAATATGTACTCAAAACTCACCATTTTCTAATTATTTTACTGCATGTTACTCTCTGTGCTCTTGAGTTGTTCATATCTATTGTGTCCGTACCATGGAAATTCTATCTAATAATGTAATACTGCGTGTCTTCTCAACTCCTGCTCAGTGATGTCACATTGGTAGCTTGAAAACAGCCATTACAGGAGTATTTACACTACAGAAATTGGCAAACACTACAAATCAGGGTTTCCTTCTCTGGAAGAGCTGGTTGTTCAGCATTTACCAGTGCATTATTGAGGCTAAAAAAAAAAATCTTCCTTACTAAGGATTAAGTTTTTGAAGATAGAAATCTAATAAATTTTCTCAACTGGCTGTGTTGTGGGTTGAAAACAAAAACATTAAAGATACTTGAAGTGTGATATGAAAGTTCTAAATCATGTTCTATTATTTACAAGTGTGGAGGGAATGTTTACAATATTTTCTTTCTTTTCTTTTTTCTCTCCTTCCTTCCTTCTTTCTTTCTTTCTTTCTTTCTCCCTTCCTCTCCCCTCCCCTCTCCTTCCCTTCCCCTCCCCTCCCCTTCCCTCCCTTTCCCTTCCCTTCTGTCTGTCTCACTCTGTCACCCAGGTGGAGTGCAGTGGCTCAATTATGGCTCACTACAGTCTTGGCCTCTCAAATCTGCCAGTCCTCCCATCTCAGCCTCCCAAGTAGCTGGGACTACAACCATGAACCCCCAAGTCTGGTTAATTTTTGTGTTTTTTGTAGAGATGGGGTCTTCCTATGTTGCCCAGGTTGATCTCAAACTCCTGAACTCAAGTGATCTATCTGCCTTGGCCTCCCAAGGTGCTGGGGTTACAGGCATGAGCCAATACATATTTTTGAAATCAATAATTTATATAAAGAATGATGACCCTGTCATTTTACTTTTGTTAAAGGAAGTCCAGGCATGTCCTAATAGCTCTCAAAGCTGTCCCCTCATTTGCATCAATGCTGCTATAGCCTGAGAAAGAATAAACCTTTCAAAATGCAAGTAAGGGCATATTACCTTGCTCCTAAAGTCCTTCGCTGGTTTTCTATGGCCTGTAGGATAAACATCAAACTCCTTAGAAGTACATCCTCTATGGCCATTTATAAACTGGCCTCTGTCTCTCTCTCTCTTGCTCATTACCTTCCACTTCCTGCTTGGAACTTTCGGTTCCAGCAACAATAAAGTATGTGCAGGTCCACTAAACACCAGCCAATCAATTATATACTTCAATTATTTACATTTGCTATTTCTTTTTCCTGAAATCCTGCTATGTCTTCAAGACTCTGCTTTCAAGTCACTTCTTTTGGCCAGGTGTGGTGGCTTACATGTGTAATCACAGCACTTTGGGAAGTTGAGGATTTATTGAACCTAGGAGTTTGAGAGCAGCCTGGGCAACATAGTGAGACTCTTGTCTCTACAAAGAATAAAAAATTAACCAGGTGTGGCCAGGCATAGTGGCTCATGCCTATAATCTCAGGACTTTGGGAGGCCGAGGCGAGTGGATTATCTGAGGTTAGGAGTTCAAGACTGGTCTGGCCAACATGGCAAAACCATGTCTCTACTAAAATACAAAAATTAGCTGGGTATGTTGGCAGGTGCCTGTAATCCCAGCTACTTGGGAGGCTGAGGCAGGAGAATTGACTGAATCCTGGAGGCGGAGGTTGCAGTGAGTAGGGATTGTGCTTGCACTCCAGCCTGGGCAACAAAAGGCGTACTCTGTCTTAAAAAAAAAAAAAAATTAACCAGGCATAGTGGCACATGCCTATGCTCCCAGCTACTTGGGAGGCTGAGGTGAGAGGATCACTTGAGCCCAGAAGGTCGAGGCTGCAGTGAACTATAATCTTGCCACTGTGCTCCAGCCTGGGTAACAAAATAAGACCTTGTCTCAAAAAAAAAAGGTCACTTCTGGGCAGGGCGCGGTGGCTCACGCCTGTAATCCCAGCACTTTGGGAGGCTGAGGCGGTTGGATCATGAGGTCAAGAGATCGAGACCATCCTGGTCAACATGGTGAAAACCCCGTCTCTACTAAAAAATACAAAAAATTAGTTGGGCATGATGGCGCTCGCCTGTAGTCCCAGTTACTTGGGAGGCTGAGGCAGGAGAATTGCTTGAACCCAGGAGGCAGAGGTTGCAGTGAGCTGAGATTGTGCCACTGCACTCCAGCCTGGGTAACAAGAGCGAAACTCCGTCTCAAAAAAAAAAAAAAGTCACTCTTTCATGAAAATTTTTATGAGTACAACAAAATAATCACTTCTCTATTAACCTCTAGTTTAGTGCCTAACACACCACACTATAAGTGTTTGCTTATATACTAGCTTATTCCACCACACTGTGTGAGACCATTGAATGCAGGGATTCTGTCTTTTACTCTTGATATCCTAACACTTGGCACAGAGTTTAATGAGCATTTGTTTAGAAGCTCTGCTGGGGAGACTTGGGCAACTCTAGAGGGAAGAGGGTGGTGGATGGTGAGAGCTCCCCCTTCTCTTTCCAAATGCTTATCTCTGGTCATTCCTCTGCATGCTGCCTGCTCTGCAACCCATCTGGATTTTCCTGTCACTAAAGTGCCCATTCATTAGTATTCTGTCTCTTTGCCCTCTACGTAAAATGCTAATTGTTCCAGATTCAGTTCAAGCACCAAGTGCTCTAGGAAATCTTTCCTAACCACCCTCACTGGGGTAGATGGTCTTTCTCTGTGTTTTCAAACGTACTATGATGTAGTTAAATCTGTGGCAGTGTGTCTTACCCACTGGAATTTATTCATGCCAGGAACTTTGCTTTTTACTTTAGCATCCTGCATAATCCCTGGCAAGTATTAGAGGATTCATTAAATGCTAGCTAAAGAAATAAATGAGGATTTGCTATTCCATAGTTCAAAGTTGTTTGTGTTCTGTGACAAGGCAGACTCTTGTACAGATCTTCTAAAAAGTATGCCTTAGAATAGATTCAAATTCTTCAGGCACATTTCAGAGAGAGCATAAGCCTCTGGGTTTCCTCCATGAATACAAAAAACTTTCTAAAGTAAAAGAAATGTTCATTCATTTAATACGACAATGTGTGGTTCAGAAAAGTCTTTTAAATAGAACTGCTTCTGAAAATCATGAGTATATAATATTCTTTCCCCTTAGATTGCCAATGTAATTAGGATTACAGAAAGCAACTGCATTGCAAACAATAAGACATCATCATGAGGAAGTAAGGAGAAAGGCAAGAACACTGGAAGTCAAGGAATACATAATACTGCAACATGATAAGCAGCAAATGTAAAGAGAGACCTAATAGCGAAACAAAACTGTCCAGGCAAAAGAGAGGGAAGAGCTTGTTGGGATGGAATTATATAGTTTGAATGAAATTTATGGTTTTATAAGACCACAAAGAAAACAGTAGAAAACATGTGACTAGAGTCTAAAAAGAATACAACCTCAGTTTTTTGCTCCTAGGAGGTTGCTATCAGTGCTTCCAAAAATCATGTGTGCCTGGCTTGCTCTAAGCAGGCCCAGGTTGGGGGCGAGGAGGATGCTATCTGGGGCTCCTAACTGTTTTAGCCATCATACTTTGTGAATGAAGATGCCTGCCTAGTCAGCAGGGTCATGTAAACTTGAGATGTTTACATTATTCAATTATCTCAGCCTCCCTCTCTCTACTCAATCCCCTCACTTGTTTCAGGGACAGTACATGATTTTCATGATCAAAATCAGAAGTTAGAGAGGAAAATTTGAGTCTAAGCTAAGTCTGAGCAAGTATCTCTGAGTATTTAGTATTGTCCTCCTTGGCCCCTGCAGCATCTTCTTATTTCTATGGTCATGATTGGAATGCTTGGAACTGCCTCTGTCTCTGTGATGCATTGAACTTAACCTGGGCAACTACTATCCATCTGCTGGCCACAGAACTGGAAGGCGGGGATACAAAGTTGAGCAAGACATAGACCTTGCCCTCCTCAACTTAATGTTGAGTGGGTCTCCAAGACTTGTGCCTGGCTCGATGGCTGGTGCTGTACTAAGTACTTAACTGCATTATGTCAACTTAAAACTCTAAGAATTTTCCACCTTTGACATTTGGGTCAAGTAAAGCTCAGGAGGTTGAGTTGCCTGTTCAAGGTCACAGAACTAGTAAGAACAAGGTTACTGCTGATGCCAAGGTTCACATTTTTACCATTCCACTCACGGTGCTGCATCACAGAGTGAATCCCTGGCAGGCAACCTTGTAAACATTAAGGAGAATGTTTAGGCTGTCTATGGTTTGACTTCCTACTCTGCCCTGTATGCTCTGACATTCTCACACAAATGAATCCAAGGCCACATCAGTCATTTATCCATCCATCTCTGTCCTTGTCTTTCGAGGGGGATCCCATGCTTGGAATACATCTACCTTTCAACCTGGGCACCTGCATTCTCTCATAGGTCCCCTCTGGGAATCAGGCCATGACTAATATGAGTTACCCACCTCCAATAATTGTAATGTTTTCCCTTTTATCACAAATTTTAGGGGCCATCTGCTTACTTTACCTCATTTGTAGGATATATGCATCAGTCTCATTAAAGTCTGTTAGTTTTGCTTTACAAGGTATATTTTCAAGCAAATTATATATATATATATATAATATATAATATATTCCCAAGGTATATCATGAGCAAAAAGCCACCCAATTAGCCTTTGAGAAGGGGAGAGATGAGGCCATTATCTAGTTATTTGCAGAGAGCAAGGAAGCTCAGAGTTCAATAATCCTAGACCCCAGGAAAAACATGTGGGTGCTGAAAATTGAGGAAAATGTCTCAGAGTAGGTATCAGACTATGAATTCAAAAGGTCTTTTAATTCTCCAATTTTTAAGATTTACATTTCATATACTAAGGGCTTTAACTACAGGATGAGGGGGATGAGGAGAGACTGAGGGATAGGGGAGTTCTTGTTGGCAGGTAGAAGAGTGAAATCTGATTTCATGCTTAGTTCTCACATAGGCTAGCCCAAACCTTCTGTGTCTCACTCTCTAAACACAGCTGGGAGTAAGTCCAGAGCAACTCAGTGTCTAGACAAGGGCCAGAAAGCATCTTCTAAAAGGGCCAGGTAGTAAATATTTTATGCTTTGTGGGTTGTATGGTCTCTGCTGAAACTACTCAAGTCAGCCACTGTAGCATGGGAGCAGCCATAGGACAATAAATGAATGAGTGTAACTACATGTCAGTAAAACTTTATTTATAAAAACAAGCCCCTTGGCTTAGATTTGGATCCCCTGGCTATAGTTTTCTGAACCCTGGTTTAGATAAGAAGAGCTATGAAAAAATACCTTGAAGCCAGGAATAAATGAAAGCCTATGAACTCACCTGGGGAAGAAGCAGAAGACCTTGGTGGCCTCTTACATGCTTACAAAAAACTATATGACTTGTGTGTTTCCTACTAGAAAGGAGTGTCTGGGCAAATCATTCGAGAGTTAAATTAGGACCTTTAAGCTATATTTAATGATTAAAATAATAACATTAGGCAGCATTTTTTAGTATAATCCTATGAGAAGGGTACTATTGCCATCCACATTTTGCAGATAAAGAAACTGAGGCACACTTGCCTGATGTTAAATATACAGTAATTGTAGAATTAGGATATAGACCAGCTTGGCTCCAGCTTTGAGCTCTTAATTGTAAGGTTCCTCTACTGTCTTAATATTAAGATCTTAATAGTTTAACACAAAATAACAACAACGAAAAAGACACTTTGATGTGATACAGCTCTTTACTCACATGTGCCTGGCATATGGTAAGTGTTCAATAAACTTTTGCTAAGTTTATTTTGCTAAGTTTATCCTGTTCTTACTATGCTCCTCTTCCTTGAGAGAGGTCTGAAGTTTCACGCAAGAAGTAGTTAAGAAGTTCCATTAATTTTTCAAAGGATTACCTTAGAAGGAAAAGGGAGTGCTGAAGTGACTGATTCATCTATTCTTTCAATGAATAGTCATTAAACACCTATGATGAGCCCTTTGGAGGACCAGCAAAAGGCCGAGGAGTAAGTTACATACTCATTTGCTTCTTTTCTTCATGAGGGTAAATTGCATCCCTGGGACTAACACAGCAGCAAGGAGCAAAAGACCCCTAAGTTTAGTCTCTTTTGATGCTGTTGGTTACGAAGAGGCTAGGAGTCTAACAAACCTATTGCACAAAACTGACATGGCCCAGCAGTACCACTAGAGGGTGTAAAAGATTCATCACAAACCTAAACTGGTACCTCCTCTTGAAACTGAAGCCTGCTCATACAATTTTCTGAGCATGAAGAACTAACTAAAAAGTGAAACTCTGGGTAGACGACATCTATATATACACACGAACACATGTGCACTTATAAGGAAATGTAGGTGCATTTGTTGTACTGCAATGAGTTTTAAAATCTTACAAAAGTCTTATTCCAATCCTCTAAATTAGGGTAAAAATATTGCATATGAATATGCAGAGATAAGAACGATGAGAAAACAGAAGCAGCAGTGCCTGCTGCCATCACCAAACAGATGGACGGACCCAGCCAGCAGCCAAACCATGTGCAGGGTGGAGAAGGCTCAGCCAACTGTGAACTGAAGAGGCAGTTTGATTGACTGTCAAGACAGCAATACTTCCCAAGCTTGGCTGCTCTTTGGAATCACCCAGGGAGCTTTCAAAAATGTCTGGGTCCTACCTCCAGAAATTCTGTTTTAATTATTCCAGGGGGTGGTCCAAAGATTTTATAAAACTTTGCAGATAATGCTAATGTGCGGCCAAGGTTGAGAGCCACTGGTGTAGAGACAGGATTGGGGTGGCGGTGGCATGTGGTGGTGGAGTGTGTTGTGGGTGGAACAATCCTTGCTCTCAGGCAAAGAAGTGATCATGATTCATGCCACTTTCATAAATCTTCTCAGTCACACATGTCAGACCCATAGGAACGGTGTTAGAGTGCCTTGGTGTCAGACCTCTAATCAGAACCCAAATGCCTCCCTTTCCTTGAGTGAGGTCTGAAATTTCATGTAAGAAGTAGTTAAGAAGTTCTATTAATTTTTCAAAAGATGACCTTGGAAGGGAAAGGAAGTGCTAAAATGACTGATTCATTCATTCTTTCAATGAATATTCATTGAGCACCTATGACGTTGTGCTGAGTACTGTGCTAGGCTCCGAACCGTTAACTACTGGGAGCTGGCAGAGTTAAAGAAGCCTCCTACGTGATGACAGTGATCATTTGGTCACCAGTCTCTTCCTCTCTGCTATCATGGTGCAAGACAATGGTTTCTGCGACTGTAAGCTCTGTCTGATAGGATTTGAGAGTTTCATTTGTCCAGAGCTTGGAGTTCTCTAGATGAGCTCCATGTGGCTGCCTCCCCCAGTGATGCCTCATGAGTGGGACTTAAGAATCCATCCATTCATTCATTCATCAAACATTTATTGAGTGCCTACTATATGTCAGCTTCTGTGCTAGATGCCAGGGATACAGTGATGAAAAATCAAATCCTATTGCTGGGGCACTTCCAGTCTAGTAAGGCAGACAGACAAGTAGGCAGACAGTTAAAATTCCCTTTGTGAATGCAAGGTGGTGGGAAGCCCAGATTCATATGGGAATTCAGAAGAGGAATGTTTAACCCAGACTGGTAGAGGTAATCAGAGATGATTTCTGGAGAGGATGACAGTCCTTTACCTACTCTGCAACCGAGTCTCTGGGAATATTATTGAGTTTCTGAAGGCTGCTGATTGCATATCTTACGTTTATGGGGTGGATGTGGGTTTCTCTCCCTTAACCCCTTGCTTTATATTGGTTATTTGGGTTAATTTACACTATTGACATGCATTCCACATCTCTCTATTATGGTTTGAATGTCCCCTCCAAAATTCATGTTGAAATTTTATGTTCAATGTGGCAGTATTGAGGAGTGGAACTTTTAAGAGGTGATTGGATCATGAGGGCTCTGGCTGTATGAATGAATTATAAATTAATGGGTTAATGGATTAAGCTATCATGAGAGGGGAACTGGTGGCTTTATAAGAAGTGGAAGAGAGACCTAAGCTAGTATTTCGCATGCTCAGTCCCCTTGCTGTGTGATGCCCTGTGCTGCCTCAGGATGCCACAAGAGTCCCCACCAGCAAGAAGGCCCTCACCAGATGCACCTCCCCCACCTTGGACCTCCCAACCTCTATAATTGTAAGAAATAAATTCATTTTCCTTATAAATTACTCAGTTTTAGGTATTGTTATAAACATCAGAAAACAGACTGAAACACTCCGTCTTCCAGTTTGGAAAATTCTGTCTTCTGATTTCTGACTCTCCATGAGAAATACGGCATCTGTCTTAAAAGCACGAACCCCAAGGATTATCCTTCAGGTGACCCAGAGCCTTTTGATCACAGAATTTCCCCTGAGGTAGCCCTCTCTCGAAATTGATTGTGGAATAAATCCAGCAGACAACTAGGGCTTCAGGGCTTGATAATTTGCATCGTTATTGAAAGCATATATGTTAGTTATTTAGAATACTTTTTAACATTGTTTTCCTGCTAATACATAAACATAATTCAGCAATACAGATCTGCATTTGTGTATACAGTATTTAAACTCTTGACAGTTTTATAACCTGCAAAGCAAGTCATAAAATTATATATCTAAGATTCCTCTATTCTTCTTTCATCTCAGATTGTGTTACTAGACAAAACCAAGGAACCTCAGGAGTCCCTGAACGCACTGATCTGTCCCATTTTCTTGGTTTTAACTCTGAATAGAGAAATGTAAATTAACTCCACGTGTGTACATTCTGTCTGATGTTCTTACTGTAGGGGCAAGCAGATACCACATTTGGCTCCTTTAGTACATTCAGATGTTCTGTGGCCACACTGTTTCCACCACTGAGAGTAGACTTGTTCTCCTCATGCTTGCCATTCTTGTCCTTTATATGCAGGATCTAGTAGACTCTTCCGCAGAGGTTTTTTTTTTTTTAAAGTTTGTGGAGACGGGGTCTTGCTGTGTTTCCCAGGCTGGTTTCAAACTCCTGGGCTCAAGCCATCCTCCCACCTAAGCCTCCCAAAGTATTGAAATTATAGGCATGACCCGCTGCACCTGCCCCCAACTACAGATTTTGTTGGATTTTCTTTAAGGATGTAAGAGTAGTAACTTCCAGATCTGAGCAAGTCTTTCCTGCCAGGATTTTTTTTTCTTCCTTTTTTCTTTTTCTTTTTTTTTTTTAACCTTGGAAAAGTGTTTGTTTGTTTGTTTGTTTGTTTGTTTGTCTTAGTTTTTCCTGCCAGGAATTTGTAAGCATTGATACGGCCACTAAATTTGGGGATTTGTTTTCCTAGGAGTATAAAATCTTGCATAAATTTTAAAGTGTGAAATGAATAAGAAAATAAATAAGTTGACTATACATGTTGACTGCTTTTAAATATTTTTAGCATAGAATAGGAGATAATATTATTAGCAAAGAATAGAAGACTCAGTTTAAATTATAGCTAAATAAAAGGTTTAATATCTCAGATGCTATAAAGTAAGTGTATCTTCAGTGAAAACACTAACACAGCCTCAGAGCAAATGTAGCCACAAGTAATTACCTTCAAAACAAAAATAAGCAAAAAGAACATTCTAAGGAGTATATTAGTGGATTTTAAAGATATGTGCTAAATAATCCATAAAATGTTCTTTTAGCAGCATCCTTTACTGTAATGTGTCATAGATTGGCTGTCAAGAATGTCTTAATAGTGACTTGCAAACAAAGACTCATCACCTCTGCTAAAATAGCAGAGATGCCATCAGCAAAATTAAGAACTGGTGATGATTAAACAGCTTGTAGATTTGACGAAACCCACAATGGCAAACATGTGCCTCTTCTTTACTTGTGGCGTATTCTTGCCTGAAATATGAAGTGAGGTGTAAGAAGGATTCACAGCTGAGACTGCATTTTAGGGATGGTCAAGAGAATGGTCCCACACATGCCTTTCAGAACAGGAAGAACACAGGGGCAAAAAAAAACTGAAAAACTTTATCACCCAACCCAGGGTAACAGTGAGGCCTGATTTGCATACCCACCTCAGAAACTCTGAAATGTCATTAGTGGTTCTTCAGTTCACCGATCAGATCTGAGCTATTTTAGAAGAGTTGATGAGCCTTTGCTAGTTACAAAGAAATTCTTGACACTTCATCTATGTTCGTATCAGAGAGAAAGATTCTTGTAATTTAAAAAAGTGTTCTATTTACCATCTGGCTTCAAACCCTTTTCTTTCTAATGAAATTTTCTCTGTAGTCATGGATGACCTCGTTGCCACTTTCAGAGGACCTTCCCACTTTTTATCTTCTTGACCTCTTAGCGGCATTTAACAGAGTTGACATCTGCCTCCTGCTTGAAACGCTTTCCTCCTCTGGCTCCTCTTCTGTCACACTCTCCTGGTTTTCCATCTGTCTGGATGCTTTGAATCTGTCACCTTCAGAGCAGTCTTCCTTTTGCAGCTCCTGTTTGTGAGCCTTAGACTTCTGTGTTGACCATCTTCTCTTTTTAGTCCCTGGGGTGAGACTTCTGCAAACCATTTATCTCTGTGCCGACAGCTACCAAATTTGTCCAAATTTCAGATTGTTCTCCTGGGTGTCAGATCCAGAGATCCACCTACTGCTGAGCCCTATTGTGACTGCTTGAACTCAACACACAATAATGCACCATCTCCCCTCAAGCCAGCCTCTGTCTCACCATCCTCCAGATGTGCCGTCCTTGATTCCTCCTGTTCTTTCCCTCCATCCTCTCCAATACATAAATATCCAGATCCTATCTGAAATCCATCCTTCATTGTTCTCCATCATGACTGCCCAGCTCAGGCTCCAGCAGATCCAGGTATTGTAACAATACTTCTCTCTTTCCAGTACATTCCTTACATTGCAATCAGAGTCATCTTCCCAAGTTTTCAAATGAAGCACTGTATTAGTCTGTTCTTGCACTGCTATAAAGAAAAACCTGAGACTAGAAAATTTATAAATAAAAGAGGTTTAGTTGGCTTACAGATTTGCAGGCTGTGCAGGAAGCATGGTTGGGGAGGCCTCAGGAAACTTACAATCATGGCGGAAGGCAAAGGGGAAGCAGCCTTCTTATGTGGCTGGAGCAGAATGAAGAGACAGAAGGGAGGTGCTACACCCTTTTAAACCACGAATCTCATGAGAACTCACTTGCTATTATGAGAACAGCAAGGGGGAAATCCGCCACCATGATCCAATCACTTCCCGCCAGGCTCTTCTTCTGACATTGTGGATTACAGTTCTCCATGATTTGGACAAGGACACAGATCCAAACCATATGAAGCCCTGATCTGATAAATTCATTTCTGTACTTAGAATCTTTCCACATTCCTGCTCATTTTTATGGTTCCTGCTCCTCTCTTCAGCCTTACTCTCCTCATCCTTGTTCTCCACCTTCAGCCATCACCCGTACTTTCTAATGCCACCTTCATTTCTGCTTCTTTGCAACTGCAGTTCTCTCTGCCAGCCTCGACCACCCTCCTTAGTAACCTGGCTAGTTCGTACATATCTACCAGATTTCCTCTTTTCCTTCTTTAGAAAGTCTACCCAAATGCCACCTTCCCCAGAAGTGCTGAAATAGGTTGGCCCAAACCATTCTGGACTTCTGTCATTGTAGTAATATGCTTCTCTGCATTGTAATAGACCCTACTTTTCTGGTGGCTCCTCACACTCTAAGCAGGGATCCATCTTTCTTGTTAACATTTATCTCTGCCGGGCGCGGTGGCTCACGCCTGTAATCCCAGCACTTTGGGAGGCTGAGGCGGGTGGATCACGAGGTCAAGAGATCGAGACCATCCTGGTCAACATGGTGAAACCCCGTCTCTACTAAAAATACAAAAAAATTAGCTGGGCATGGTGGTGCGTGCCTGTGATCCCAGCCACTCAGGAGGCTGAGGCAGGAGAATTGCCTGAACCCAGGAGGCAGAGGTTGCGGTGAGCTGAGATCGCGCCATTGCACTCCAGCCTGGGTAACAAGAGCGAAACTCCATCTCAAAACAAACAAACAAACAAACAAACAAAAACCCATTTATCTCTGTGCCTGGTGCACAGTTGAAGCTCAAGACCTATTTTTCAAATGCATGCACTGAACCCCTGGGAAGAGCTTTAAAGAGTCTGTAGTCAGGCTTTGGCAAGGGCCAGGGAGGGAGAGAGAAGAGTTAACTTATCCGTTTCATTGTCCTGTTGCTTCTTCAGAGGGTGCATGGGAAGGTAGCAAGCTCACCCTGAGGAGAAAAGAGGTGAAATCTACTTGGAACATTGACTCATGGTTGCTCTTCATGGGTGAAAAAATTGCTCTTCCAGCTCTGAGTTATTTCTCAGCCCAGGTGGTGGGAAGGTAACTTCAAGGGGATAATGGCAGGTGCTGCCAGGTGAAGGAGATGCAAGCCAGTGAGGCTGTATATGTTTTGGAGGATGGGAGCACCCTTCAGAAGAGGGAACAAAGTGCTTCTCATGTGACTCATCATGGGAGCGAGTGGAACTCAGAAAGGAAAAGGATAAGCCAGAGCAGAGGATGGGCAGTGGAGGCAGCATGTTGGAAGGCATTAGGAGTCCAGACACCTCAAGGGTAATAATGTTAGCATTTACATAATGATGACTGTGTATACTGTTCTAAGTAGTTTGCAAATGTTTATTCATTTATTCATTCCTTACTACAACCCTATGAGGTCAATACCATTACCATCCCCATTTTGCCAATGAGGAAACAGAGGCTTAAAGAGGGAATGTGACTTGCTCAAGGGTGTACAGAGGCTGTCCTGTTTCTTGGACTACCTCTCCCTAGCAGCTTTAGGAAGGGTGGGGGGAGGGGATAGAATTAGGTGATGATGCCTGTGTAAAGCCCGGCTGTAGCTTCAACTAAAGACTTGTTTGAGTTTTCACCCTGGACCTTACTTATTTTCCATTTTATTCTCTGAAAGGCTAGTCTGGCCTGGGAAAGAAAAGGTTGCATAAAGTGAAACATAGCAGGCATGACCATTATTGCATGGAGATAGTAAGAGACGTTAAGAGCAAGACACAATCGACAGCTTCTTGGTCATTTCTCTTGAAAATAATGAGTAATATGCATCAATGGTTTTGTTGATATCCACAAGAAGAACAGGTTGCACAGCATTTTGATTTGGTTCTTGACAACTGACAGAAAACATGGTGTATAAAACAAATTGACAGGAAAACAACGGTTACTGAGGATCTTGTTACGAGTAGCCTTAAAAGTATGGTTTGCAGAGCTGCTTCACCAACTGTTGGGTACCAATCCATGCAGAGATTAGTGCTTAGAAACTTTTAATAGTAATTTGACAGGATAATTTTATATCTGTTGAAATAGTTTTACAAATTGAAAAAAAAAAAGTAGCCTTGATCCTAGATGTAGTAATTCTATGAAAACAATACTGGTAAGAAGCAGGTAAGCTTTGTATTACACCGTCTTTTTTTTTTGTTGTTGTTGTTGTTATATTTCTTCTTTGTATTACACCGTTTTAACAAAGGTTTTTCCTCAAATGCTGAATCCTTTACACAGTACTCATATGTTGTGTCAGTATGCATATCTGATAAATTACCTGCCAGTTCAGTACAGAACTACAATTTCTGTTATATTTAAAAAAGTTACTATTTGGGGGCTCTTGCATAAATATGCAGCTGCGTATGACTTTCAAATATTTATTTTAGTATCAGTCTTTTTTTTTTTTTTCCTTTAGAGACAGGGTTTTACCATGTTGCCCTGGCTGGTCTTGAACTCCTGAGCTCAAGTGATCCACCGATTTGGCCTCCCAAACTGCTGAATTTACAGGCATAAGCCACCATGCCTGGCCTGTTATTTTAAATTAAAGAAACATATATTAATTTTTGTGTAAAATTTTGCCCAAGATTCATGTATCTGTAATGACTACAATGCCAAGTACTAGCATGAACGATAATTGTTACCTTCAGATATTCCCAATTAGCCAGATGCTTGACATTTTGAAGGAACACATCTAGGTAATTTATGGGCTATATTTTTCAGTCAGTGATAGAAAAACGGGTAACCTACTATGAAATAGGTGTAAGTGAGTGTGTAGAATCCTCTACAGTTTATCCATTTGTTCACTTACTGTCCTGCTAATTTTCTCTCTCCATTTAGGAACTAATTTCTAAGAATGAATGAAAAGAAACTTAACATTGAACGGAATCACTAAAATATGGACATTTTGTTAAAGTACAGTCTTCACTCCCAGAGGTGAGTTTGGAAACATATTTCCAGCAAACTTTTGCATTTCCATGAAATAATATTCTGGGAAAAATCTGTGATAATTCGGGAGGAAATACACAAAACTAAGTTTTCTTCTGAGTGGAAGACATATTTTGGAAAAAGTCTAAAAATAGTCATTCTTTACTATGTACTATAAACAGTGACATTATTTACCTTTAGAAAAGTGTCAGAATGCATTTGGGCAATAGCATCCAGACAAGTTCAGAGTATCTTTAATCACCTCTAGAAAATGGCAGATTTTTTTTTTCTTAAAATATATATTTTATTGCGTTTTAGGTTTTTGGGTACATGTGAAGAACATGCAACATTGTTGCATAAGTACATACATGGCAATGTGGTTTGCTGCCTTCCTCCCCATCACCTATATCTGACATTTCTCCCCATGTTATCCCTCCCCAGCTCCCTAATCCCCACTGTCCCTCCCCTAGTTCCTCCCACCATAGACACCAGTGTGTGGCTCCCCTCCCTGTGTCCATGTGTTCTCATTGTTCAACACCTGCCTATGAGTGAGAACATGCGGTGTTTGATTTTCTGTTCTTGTGTCAGTTTGCTGAGAATGATGGTTTCCAGCTTCATCCATGTCCCTACAAAGGACATGAATTCATCGTTTTTTATGGCTGCATAGTATTCCATGGTGTATATGTGCCACATTTTCCCTGTCCAGTCTATCACTGATGGGCATTTGGGTTGGTTCCAAGTCTTTGCTATTGTAAACTGTGCTGCAATGAACATATGTGTGCATGTGTCCTTATAACAGAATGATTTATAATCCTTTGGATATACACCCAGTAATGGGATTGCTGGGTCAAATGGAATTTCTATTTCTAGGTCCTTGAGGAATCACCACACTGTCTTCCACAGTGGTTGAACTAATTTACATTCCCACCAACAGTGTAAAAGTGTTCCTATTTCTCCACATCCTCTCCAGCATCTGTTATCTCCAGATTTTTTAATGATTGCCATTCTAACTGGCGTGAGATGGTATCTCAATGTAGTTTTGATTTGCATTTCTCTAACGACCAGTGATGATGAGCATTTTTTTATATGTTTGTTGGCCTCATATATGTCTTATTTTGAGATGTGTCTGTTCACATCCTTTGCCCACTTTTGAATGGGCTTGTTTTTCTCTTGTAAATCTGTTTTAGTTTTTTGTATTTTCTGGATATTAGCCCTTTGTCAGATGGGTAGATTGCAAAAATTTTTTCTCATTCTGTTGGTTACTGGTTCACTCTAATTGTTTCTTTTGCTGTGCAGAAACTCTGGAGTTTGATTAGGTCCCATTTGTCTATTTTGGCTTTTGTTGCCAACGCTTTTGGTATTTTATTCATGAAGTCCTTGCCTATGCCTATGTCCTGAATGGTTTTGCCTAGGTTTTCTTCTAAGGTTTTTATGGTGTTAGGCCTTATGTTTAAGTCTTTAATCCATCTGGAGTTAATTTTAGTGTAAGCTGACAGGAAGGGGTCCAGTTTCTGCTTTCTGCACATGGCTAGCCAGTTTCCCCAACACCATTTATTAAACAGGGAATCCTTTTCCTATTGCTTGTTTTTGTCAGGTTTGTCAAAGATCAGATGGTTGTAGAAAATGGCAGGTGTTTAATAAATATTGATAGCTGAAATTAAGAACTCTTACTTTGCTCTTTGTGAAGGTAGTAATATTATTTTCCATACTGTCATCCTTGCAATGGAATGCATATTTTTTGTTACCCATTTTAATTTGGCTCTTAGGAAAACCTACTATTGCAACAGTTACTGAAATACAAAAGGCATATTTAAGTATCATATTAAATATTCTAACAATTAAAAAATAAGAAAAATGTCAAAACGAAATTACTATTTTAGAGATGAATAATAGATGTTTCACACTTGCAATCAGTAATATACATATATATACTTCTTTAGGGGAGCTGCAAGAGGTGGGCATGTTCTGGCAAAAAACCTTTCCAGCAACTGATGTTGAACTTATTAACATCATTAAACTCCTTAGGAAAAGAACCCTTCTGCATAAAATTTAGGACTTATACCTGAAAACTTCTTCTTAGAACTGCTAATTGTATTGGTTGGTTTTAAAATTACTTATCTTTGGAAATGAAGTCTACCATGAGTAAAAAATTTTCAGTTAGGTTATTAAGCTGTTGAGTGTATCTATTAGGTTTTTATAGAATCTGTTTATTTTCTTAAAAAAAATTTTTTTTTTGAAACAGAGTCTCTTCTGTTGCCCAGGCTGGAGTGCAGTGGCATGATCTCGGCTCATCGCAACCTCTGCCTCCTGGGTTCAAGCGACAGGATCTGTTAATTTTAAATGAAATTTAGAAGTGATGAAAAACCACTAAGCAGAATCAGGATATGGAGGAGAAAAGCATCCCCCTTAGGTATCACAATGCAGCAAGCTGAAAACTTCAGGAATCCACCAAAAGATAGATATATAAATAGTAAAATTCCATTAAAAATAAGAACCAAGAAATAATTAGCAAGGGAATTCTGCAAAGGACTTCACCAAAATCAGTCGAGTTTCAAGAAGAATAACAAAGAAAATCTTAAGCCGTTGCTAAAGTGCTTAGCTAGCAGAATTTCATTTTCTTTTTCATATTTCATTTTCTTTCTTGAAGCTCAGGATCCTTTTTATAGGTTGTAAAGCAAAAGCAGAAAGCTTCAGAAGGTCTTGGGAAATGACATAAACTGGGTTAAGTATGACTTTTAGGAAGCCTAATCTGCTTTCACTAGATAAGATTTTCCATACTTGTTGCAAGTCAGATTAATTTGTGGACTGAATTGCCCCACCTTTACTTTAGGGTCTTTTATGTATATATTCAACGCATGTGAAAAATTTCCAGGGGACTTCTAGACCAGTAATGTTCAATAGTACTTTCTGTGACAAGGGAAATGTTCTGTTTCTTTGTCTGATGAAGTAGCCACTGGCCACCTGTGGCTACTGAACACTTGAAATATGAATGGTGTGACTGATCAACTAAATTTTAAAATGTATTTTACTTTAATTAATCAAAATTTAAATAGCCTCAATAGTCTCAAGTAGCCAGTGGCTATCATATTGGACAGTGCAGTTCTAAATCCTCTCTGTCCCTTTAACTGAAGGCTTTAGACATCTTTGCACTATATATTCTGGGTTATCTGGGCTTATAATCACCAAAGCTTCTAGGTTCACTCGAGATAGGGTGACCATATAATTGATTGTCCAAACTAGGACACTTTGAGAAAGATGGGGAGCATTATTAACATTTGTGATGAGACCAGAGGCATAATCTGGGACTGTCCAGGCCAAACAGGAAAGTATAATCTCTCCACACATAGGGTTTGCGACTTGAGAGTTCCATTGAGAAGTAACTGGACTTCACTTTTTTTTTAGGCTGTTGCTACAGATAGTGTCTAAGCATCTTCTGGAGTTTTAACATACCATGATTTTCTTTGACCCTGCAAATATTTATGAAAATCTTTAGAATTCATTTCTGCTTTCCCAGTGACTCTCAACTATAGAGTAAAGCAATGTCTAACATGATGCCAAATGACTAACTAAAAATAGAAGTGATCAATCCTACTGATATTTAAGATTAGACCAAGCATCTGAATAGCTAGATTGGTTTGGATATTTTATTTTTTGTAGACAGAGTCTTGCTCTTTTGCCGAGGCTGGAGTTCAGGGGCTTGATCTCAGCTCACTGCAACCTCTACCTCCTGGGCTCAAGTGATTCTCCTGCTTCAGCCTCCCAAGCAGCTGGGATTACGGGTGCCCCCCACCATGCCCAGCTAATTTTTGTATTTTTAGTAGAGACGGGGTTTTGCCATGTTGGCCAGGCTGATCTCAAACTCCTGGCCTCAAGTGATCCACCCCTCTTGGCCTCCCAAAGTGCTGGGATTACAGGCATGAGCCAGTGCACCTGGCCTGGTTTGGATACTTAAACTTACTTTCAGTTTTTCACCAACAGGCAGAGGTATTTTTTTTTTTTGCAATATAGTTACTCAGCATTCTCTGACAGATACAAATTCTCCCAAAAGGATTAAACTGGGCTAGCTGAGCATGCAGTAGTTCATCTAGTCCAGATCCAGATGTGTGTGTGTGTGTGTGTTGGGAAAGGCCATGGAAAATGTAAATTTAAGTTGCTGTGTGTACTCTCTTAGCTCTCTGCCATCAGTAGAGGAAGCAAATTAGAGGATCAGCTTTTAACAATTACATTTCAGAGAATAAGACTAAGTCACTGCAAAACACTTTAGGTTTCCCATTTTCAGAACTCAAGCCATTTAAAAATAGCCTACAAGGCCTTTTCTTTGATATACAATTCTGTACAGAATACAGATTTGTATATAAAATGAGCAAGTTATATTTATATTTGTATATAAAATTATATTTTATACATTATACATTATATTTGTATATAAAATATGAGCAAGTCATAAAAATAATTTAAAAATCAAATTGCATCAATAAACAAAATGTCCTTAAAGCAGCAAATAGACATGACAAGCCAAGACTTGTATAATCTCTCTAACATGACCTGGCTTTTCAAATCCCACCTACGTTTTATAACACTTTGTGTTGAACACAGCAGAGTTTTGTATTATGAAACAAGTATTTCACAATGTATAGGCCTATGAATGAACAGGAAAAGGGAAAGTGGTTATTTCAGGATATTTACCTGTAGAAAAATAACTTAGCAATATAGCAATTCAATTAATCAGAAGTATGTCTCTGAATCACTTTGTTCAAGATTTTCACCGACCTGATAGCTCGAATGACAGTTTTAAGTGGTGGGGTGAGGTCTTCCACTGATACATCACATTGGCATCCTTTTTCATCATATACATCATCAGTGCCAAGGGCTGTGTCAGCTGCAAGAGAATATTGCCAGTTAAATAACACCACCATCCGCAGTTTGAAACATGTTGCTGAATTTTTCTCGTGTAGAAATGGTGGGTTACTCACAGACTAAGCTGATAAACCCAGATATGTGTAAGGTCAGCTAATTGTCTTACCAATATTATTTTTTCTTCTTTTTCTACAGCCTCCTCAGTTTTATGTAATTTAATATGAATGCTTTTCTGAGCTGTTTTCTGTGGGGAAGATGAAGCTGTTGACACATTATCTTTCCAGTAGTGGTGATGGATTTGTGTTGATCCACCCATGCTCTTTTGCCCAGTTCTTGGAAACAGCCAGCTTTTAAATGGCAGCTGTCTGGAGTTACAGAAATAGTCTTTGGACTTGTAACTAACTAGCCTGTATATGTCAAGCTCACATCCCATGACATTGACCCTATTAGCCTTATGCCCTGAACAAGTAAGCTAAGCGGCAGGAGCTGAGAAAGTTGACTACTCATTAGTTACTGGATATAGGTGGCCAGGAAAGGGCTTGCGTTAGATCATACAGCCAAAGCTGAAAGCAGATTTTCAGACTGGATAAAAAAATCAGTTTTTTATAAATCAAGGAAATTTACTTCTGGGTTAATTGCAAATGTTTGGGGAAGGGAGCAAGGTTATAATAAATGCCAAATTATTATGAATTTGTAAAATAAATAAGGAATATGTTCATATCATTGCACTTTTGTTTTCAGTAACAATATTGGAATGAAGTTAAAATTCCTGTGATGGGGGATAGGTTTAATTAATATTGGTAGGTTTATATAATGGAATATTAGACAACTTTAAAAAATGATGTTGAAGATTAATGACTGGGAAATGTCATAAGGTATTGTTAAAGAAAAAAAATCTCTCTATATACATGAAATTAAGAATGATTTTATTGTTTTTCCTTGCCTGTATTTTCTAATATTTCTCTAGTGAACATGTATTACTTTAGTAATACAAAGTAAACAAAGTAATAAAAATACTCTCATGAAGGAGGAGTTACGTGGCCTCCAAATGCTTTTTTTTTGAGACAAAGTCTTGTTTTGTCACCCAGGCTGAAGTGCAGTAGTGTAATCTTGGCTCACTGTAACCTCCACCTATTGGGTTCAAGCAATTCTTATGCCTCAGCCCCTCAAGTAGCTGGGGTTACAGGCCTGCTCCACCACACTCAGCCAATTTTTGTATTTTTAGTAGAGGTGGGTTTTCACCATGTTGGCCAGGCTGGTCTTGAACTACTGGCCTCAAGTGATCCATCTGCCTTGGCCCCGCTAAGTGCTGGGATTACAGGGAAGAGCCATCACGCCCAGCCTCCAAATACCATTATATGGTCCAAGCCTCTCTAAATATTGACACACACTAGAGGACTAACACTACTTTGTATTGCCTTTGCATTGTGCAGTGTCCATTTGCTAAGTCATGAAAGGGAAATAATTTGCCATGGGCTGTCCTGGTTGAGCTCCAAATTTTGAAAGGCTATTAGAAGTCCATTCATTGAGGCAGTGCTTATATTTGGGATGCAGTTTGTGTGTCATTTATGTCAGTGAATATTTACCGTGTGTTTATGCAGTTTACTTTTTGCTGGAGTGCAGGTGGTGGTGGGGGAAGAGATACTGAGATATATGTAGACGCATGGATCTTCACAGCTCTTCTTCAGGGTCCCTTTGGCTTTCTTGCCCTGGAGCCTAGTGGGGGACAGATGAAACTACTACCTCACAATAATGATAATAATAGTGCTATTTCCCTAAATTTGTCTTCCTGTATTCATATATTGAAACTTAATCACCAGTGTGATAGTATTAAGATGTGGGAACTTTAGGAGGTGATTCATTTATGAGGGTGGAGCCCTCATGAATGGGATTAGCAACCTTATAGAAGGGCTGGAGTGAACTAGGTAGGCCCTCTTGCCCTCCTGTCCTTCTATGTGAGGGCATAGCATGGTCTCTTCTGGAGGACTCAGAAGCAAGGTGCCATCTTGAACTTCCAACCTTTAGAACTGTAAGAAATAAATTTCTAGTCTTTATAGGTTATCCAGTCTCAGGCATTTTGTTATAGTAGTGCAAATAGACTAAGACAAATAGCAACCACTTATTGAAATTTACGCCAGGTACTGGGGTGCAGCTTCCGCATATATTAGTTTTCATACTTAGAGCAACTTTGCAAGTTGTTGATGGTTTTATGACCAATTTTCAGATGCAGAAATTAAGGCTTGGAGAGGGTAAGTACCTCCCCTGAGGCCATCAAGGTGGCAAGTGGAGCTAGTAAGTTGCAGAGGATGAGATTAGAATCCAGTTTCCTGAGGCTCCAAAGCCCACACCCTTTGCACTGTATTACTCAATGTCAGAATAAGTTTGGGGTTAAATCGTGACATACAACATGTCAGGAGAGACAGGGCAAAGAGCTCACTACCTGTGCATGTTGCCTGATGTGTACAGCCTGTCCCTGTCAGATACATGTTTTCTCCAGAAAAGTTTGTCCCAGTTGGAATGGGAGTACATTGATTAACTCTGTGTTTGACAGTTGGCTCTGACTCAGTGATGTCACTTCAGGGTAGCCCAGTTTGCTGGATTGACCACCCACACAACACAGTCTTTTTAGCCCATAAACATCATGCCCAGGGTTAGATGACATTCTTTCCAGGAATTGTTCATGGTTTCTTTTTCTGATTTTTATTGTAAACTGCTCTTAGTTGCTGTAGTGGGATGAATACAGTCATCCCAAGATTTAGGTCCACATGGAATATCAGAATATGAACTCAGTGGGAATAAAGGTCTTGCAGATGTACTTAATGTAGGGTTTAAGATGAGATCACACTGGATTAGTGTGAACCCTAAATGCAGCAAAAACATCTTTATGAGACAGAAATGGCAAAGACATAGGGACACAGAGAAGATGGAAGCAGAGGCTGGAGTCATGCATCTACAAGCCAAGAACACCAGGGATTGTTGGCCACCACCAGCAGTTAGGAGAGAGGAGGGGCTGGTTTCTCCCACAGAGCTTCCAGAAGGAAGCAAACACAATGATCCCATGATTTCAGACTTCTGGACTCCTGTACTGTAAGATAATATGCTTCTGTGGTTTCAAGTCACCTGATCTGTGGTAATTTGGGATGGGAGCCCAAGGAAACTAATATAGTTGGGAAAACTTTCCTGCATGGCTTCCAATTCTTTACTCCAGGACAATAATGATGATGATAGTAATATGAGTTTTTTTTTTTTTTAAGAGAAATTTAATTATGTGCCAAGAACTTAAATTAATTACATCAAAACCCCATGAAGTGTGTATTACTATTACCTCTTATTTTGTAGATTATGAAAGTGAGGAATAGAAGGCTAAGAAACTTGCCAAAGGACACTTGGAGAATAAATGAAAGAATGAGAAAATGAGAACTTTAACCCCGGTAATTGGGTTCTGGAGCTATCTGACTCTGAGCCTCACCTCTGACCGCTTTCAGATTTGCCCTTCTTGTAGCTCTCTCTCTCTCTCTTTTTTTTTTTCGAGATGGTGTCACCCAGGCTGTAGTGCAGTGGCACAATCTTGACTCGCTGCAACCTCCGCCTCCTGGGTTCAAGCAGTTCTCCTACCTCAGCCTCCTGAGTAGCTGGGATTACAGGTGCCCACCACCATGTCCAGCTAATTTTTGTATTTTTAGTAGAAACGGGGTTTCACCATGTTGGCCAGGCTGGTCTTGAACTCCTGACCTCAGGTGATCCACCCACCTTGGCCTCCCAAAGTGCTGGGATTATAGGTGTGAGGCACTGTGCCTGGCTGCCCTTCTTGTATCTCTTACTGGTATCTGGGTTCTCATCTCCTGCATTACATTTTCCTTCCCATGGCTGGTGTACTTGGCATGGCGTGGACCCCATAACATGCAGAGGGGATCTGATTTTGAGCAATGTGGTCACCATGGCCATGTGCTGGGCCAGGCCACACCCAAAGGAGACTTGGAAATATACCGACCCTGGAACTTCAAGGGGTATGTGTAAGGGATGAGGGGAGGTCAGGTGAAATAGAGGACTCACATACAGGCTGGGTGGCTGACAAAACTGAAGCCACCAACCATTATTATGGAGCCCTGTGAGATGCCCAGATGTTAGCTCCCCAAAGGAAATGTTGAATAACAGTTTATTTAGAGTCCCAGTACAGCTGGGCACGGTGGCTCATTCCTGTAATCCCAGCACTTTGGGAGGCTGGGACAGGAAGATTGCTTAAGGCCAGGAGTTTGAGACCAGGCTGGGCAACGCTGTCTCTATAAATAATAATAATAATAAAAGCTGGGCATGGTGGTGTGTGTGCCTGTAGTGATTCAAGCTACTCAGGAGGCTGAGGAGGGAGAATAGCTTCAGCCCAGGAGTTTGAGGTTGCAGTTAGCTATGATTGTACTACTTCACTCCAGCCTGGGCAACCGAGTGAGACCCTGTCTCTTAAAAATATTCCCAATACATAATTCACAAGAATGTTTTATGCTGTCCTTCAAAATAGAGGCATATGACTGCTTTTTCTCATCTGAATCTGAATGAAAGCTACTTCTATCTTAGTCTCTTATATCTGAGAAAACTGAGGAACACTGGAGTGGTTACAAGACAGATCCTGCAAGCCTATATTAATAACTTCTGTATTTGAAAACACAGTATAACCAACCATAACATGATAATGCATGTTCAAATAATGAAATAGCATAAAATACAGAGTCCTTCAATTTTGAGGTTAATGGAAAACCTCCTTTCAGCAGGTGTTTACTGTCACAATAAGGACAAAAGTAAAGATAGTGAAACTATATTGTTCATATATAAAGGGACCTGAGAACATCCCAAATGATTACAAGACATTACCTCCCAGCCTAATGTTGCACTCCCCTTCAACATCCTGTACCTCAATAAGAGACTCATCCTGTTTAGGAACAGGGCTAGACTGAGGATGAGAGTCAGTTATAATCAATTACATTATACTCAAATGCATCTGATTGTGCAGTTTTATATAGCACTTTATAACTTGATTTTAAGCTGTAAATTAAACGCTCAATCCTGCTTTTTCTGAGTAGGTGTAGTTAGAGCAAATGAATAGGAAATATATCTTTGCTGGCATGTGTTGAGGCAGGAGTGAATTAGGGAATATTTTTCTCTTGCTTCAAAGCTACAAAAATGAGCAAGATGCCGTCTTTCTGCTTCGTAAGTACACTAAGTCCTCACTTAATGTCTCTGATAGGTTCTTGGAAATTGTGACTTTAAGTGAAATCACATATAATGAAAACAATTTTACCAAAGCTATTTAATCTAAACAAGAGTTACAGTCCTATGGCATGTTTCTGGCCACAAAAACATCACTACATTTCTACATAAAGACACAAAATGCAGTATTAAACACTGAAACAAATGTGAGCTACATATACCTTTAAGAAAAATAAAAACAAGTAAGATAATTATTTACCTAATTTTTGGTAATTATGACAGTGGTCATAGTGGTGGCAGGTTAAATAAAAAAAAAATGCTTGCAAAGTGAAAATTGGAAGGGGTACTTCCTACCACTATGCAGTTGAAAAACAAACAAGAGCAAATATTGGTGGGCTTACTGAGTGCTTTCCTACTGCATCATTTATTGTTGTGCATTTGTATGATTGTTGCATACTTTATTTACTTTTAGCCAAACTCATTTTACTGCCAGATGTATGATTATTGTATACTTGACAATTTTTTTTTTTGAGACAGGGTCTTCCTCTGTTGCCTAGGCTGGAGTGCAGTGGTGTGATCACACCACTGTTGCCTAGGCTGGAGTGCAGTGGTGTGATCGACTTCCTGGGCTCAAGCGATCTTCCCTCCTTAGCCTCCCTAGTAGCTAGGACTACAGGCACATGCCACCATGTCTGGCTAATTTTTATTTTTATTTTTAATTCTTTGCGGAGATGGGGACGTCTTGTTATGTTGCCCAGGCTGGTCTTGAACTCCTGACCTCAAACGATCCTCCTGCATTGGCCTCCCAAAGTGTGGAATTACAGGTGTGAGCATGGAGCCTGGTCTGACACATTTTGATTTTACAGTATTTTGTATTCATTCATTCATTCATTCATTCATTTTCCAGTCCACTTATTCCAGTTCAGGTTTGAGGGTGGCTGGAGCCCATCTTGGCAGCTGAGGGCACAAGGCAGCTAACAGCCATGGACAGGACGCATCTCATAGCAAAGCATGCTCACACACACCTCCAGACTCATTCAGACGAGGATCGTTTAGACATCAGTGAACTTCAGTGCACAGCTTTGCAATATGGGAGGAAACTAGAGGACCTGGAAGAAAACCATGCAGGCCTGAGGAGGATGTGCCAATTCCACACAGACAGTGATCTCAGCCAAGAATCATTTTTTTTTTCTCATCCATCTAACAAAACGATGTTGAAGGAAACAATTTTATTTGTGGACCTGCTGTATCTTGAGTTACCAATTTTCTTTCCAGTGAGGTTAGTAACACATTAAATGTCTTTCTTATTACTCCTAGGGACTTAAAACCCTCTGAATGCTAAGGTACTTAGGAGGGGCTAAATTTCCAGCTGAGGCTGGCCCTCTGTTCTCCAGCTACACATTTGCCTCTCTGTCCTGGTATTTTGGGAGATGTAGGTTATGGGACGGTGAACTCATATGAGCACCTAGTCAAAACCTAGTTAGAAAAAAAAAGCAAAATGCCAATGGAATAAGGTTCTCCCCAAAGTCCTGCTCTCTGTGAGCTATTCTCTTGGGATCCTCTCTGGCAGAGCTAGCCCTATGATCTATGCTTGGCATTAGGAAGAAAAATAAATACAAAATATAACTGTTTGTCTTCCCCAAGCCTTTCCTGTTTCCTATTAATTAGCAATGTTCAGGATTTGCTTTCAAGTACTTTGTTCCCCTACATTTAAAAAGACCTAAGCTGGCTGGGCGCGGTGGCTCACACCTGTAATCCCAGCACTTTAAGAGGCCGAGGTAGGTGGATCACCAGAGGTCAGGAGTTCGAGATCAGCTTGGCCAACATGGTGAAACCCCATCTCTACTAAAAATGCAAAAAAAATTAGCGGGGCATGGCGGCAGGTACATGTAATCCCAGCTACTGGGGAGGCTGGGGCAGGAGAATCACTTGAACCTGGGAGGAGGAGGTTGCAGTGAGCCAAGATGGCACCATTGCACTCCAGTCTGGGCAACAAGAGCAAAACTCCAACTTAAAATAAATAAATAAGTAAATAAAAATAAAGTAGGATAAAATAAAAATATCCAAGCCAAAGTTTGAATTTTGAAAAATGACTAATTGCTACTTTCCATACTGTTTGGAAAAGACAATTGGACCTTGGAGAGTGAAGAGACAGGATGGTAAAGAACATTCTGGAAACTTCTGCTATGTCCAAAGACCATATTTCTATTTCCCTTATGAAATTTTGCCATCAAGATGCAGGTGTTTATGAAAGAAGGACAGGCAGTTTCTAGTTCTTTTTCTTAGTCATCTCCTTTTACAGATTAGATTCTGCATTTCTTTTTAAAAATAATTCTATTTTTCATTGCTACATAGAAGTAGATATTTTTAGAGTATGTATAATAATTTGTTACATTCATAAAACTTGTAAAGATCAAAGCAATGTACTTGGGCTTTCCATCACCTTAAATATCTGTCTTTTCTTTATGCTAGAAACATTTGAATTATTCTTTTCTAGCTATTTGAAATATACAACAGATTACTGTAAACTATAGTCACCTGACCTATCAAATGCTAGGACTTATTTCTTCTATCAAACTGTAGCCATTAATGAACCTCTCTTCATTCCCATTCTTCCAATTCCCAACTTCTCTTCCCAGCCTCTAGCAACCACCAATCTAAGCTCTGTCTTCATGAGATCCACTTTTTTAGCTCCCACTTATGAATGAGCACATATGATCTATTTCTTTCTGTGTCTGGCCTACTTCACTTAGCATAATGGCCTCCAGTTCTATCCATGTTGCTGCAAATGACAGGATTTCATTCTTTTTAATGGATGAATAATATTCCATTGTGTATCTATACCACATTTTCTTTATTGATTCACTTAGGTTAAGTTCATATTTTGGATATTCTGACTAGTGCTGCAATAAACATGGGAGCACATATATTTCTTCAATATATTGATTTCTTTTCTTTTGGATATCCTTTTCAAAAAAAATATATTTTATTGCATTTTAGGTTTTGGGGTACATGTGAAGAATATGCAAGATTGTTGCATAGGTACATACATGGCAATGTGGTGTGCTACCTTCCTCCCCATCACCTATATCTGACATTTCTCCCCCATGTTATCCCTCCCCAACTCCCCACCCCGCACTGTCCCTCCCCTAGTTCCCCCACACAGACCCCAGTGTGTGATGCTCCCCTCCCTGTGTCCATGTGTTCTCATTGTTCAACACCTGCCTATGAGTGAGAACATGCGGTGTTTGATTTTCTGTTCTTGTGTCAGTTTGCTAAGAATGATGGTTTCCAGGTTCATCCATGTCCCTACAAAGGACATGTATGTAGTTTTGATTTGCATTTGTCTAATGACCAGTGATGATGAGCATTTTTTCATGTTTGTTGGCCTCATATATGTCTTCTTTTGTAAAGTGTCTGTTCATATCCTTTGCCCACTTTTGAATGGGTTTGTTTGTTTGTTTTCTTGTAAATCTATTGTAGTTCTTTGTAGATTCTGGATATTAGCCCTTTGTCAGATGGGTAGATTGCAAAAATTTTTCCCATTCTGTTGGTTGCCAGTTCACTAATGATTGTTTCTTTTGCTGTGCAGAAGCTGCGGAGTTTGATTAGGTCCCATTTATCTATTTTGGCTTTTGTTGTCAATGCTTTGGTGTTTTATTCATGAAGTCCTTGCCTATGCCTATGTCCTGAATGGTTTTGCCTAGGTTTTCTTCTAGGGTTTTTATGGTGTTAGGTCTTATGTTTAAGTCTTTGGATATCCTTTTTGCATTTCTTGATGAAACTATTTTTTTTTTTTTTTTTTTTTTTTTTTTTTTTTGAGACAGAGTTTCACTCTTGTTACCCAGGCTGGAGTGCAATGGCACGATCTCGGCTCACCGCAACCTCCGCCTCCTGGGTTCAGGCAATTCTCCTGCCTCAGCCTCCTGAGTAGCTGGGATTGATGAAACTATTACAGTGGGTTTCAATCTTGGCTGCGTATTAAAATCATTTGGGGAGTACTAAAAAGTTCCCAGTACCCAGAATGCTCTCAAGACCAATAACATTAGAAAGCAAAGACTAGGATCCAGGCATCAGAGTTATTTTTAAGCTCTCTGGAGGAATCTGATGTGCAGCCAAGGGCAAAGACCACTGGTTGTAGGTAGAAAAATGACATCCCCTGGTCTCTCTCAGACAGAGCTGAGCAATCTGGCTAATCTGCCATCCTGTTTTCCTTGGTACTGCTGATATATTTTGCAGAGGAGCAATTTGAGACAACATATGTGCCTCACAAGACAGCAGTAAATGACTACGTCATAAAAAACAGAGAAAGAATTTAAAAATCCTTTGACAAATTGGTGATATAGGAAACAGGTTTTGTCCCTGTCATCTTTAATTCAGCTTGAAGGCCTCAGCCTTCTGAATTCCAGTCATTGTCCTCTACCTGCAGCCATCAAAAAACCCCTCTTCTCGGGCTTTTGCCCTCTTTCTCTTTTAAAGAAGTCACTACTACTTTTACACACAAGCAGCTTCCACAGTCACGGACAAAAAACCCCAATTGTCAAAAATATAGCAGAAAACACTTGTTTTGTCTTGGGGGGAATAATAATGTCCTCACATTTGGGGCAATAGAAGAAATTATAAAGGAGAGAGTTGAGAGCTTTGATCATGAAGACAAAATGTTACTAACCACAATAACTAAATTACAGTGCCAAAATAATTCTTGATTAGGGAAGAATTCCAAAATATAAAGAAGGCTTAATATCTCTAATATATAAGGAACTTACCTGAATGAATCACAATCTAAAATATAAATGTACAAATAGGAAAGAAAAATGACTGAAAATTATTCAGCTTTACTAGAAATTTAAATATTGTAAATTAAAATCATGAACTTATACCTATTTAATTTGCAAAAGAATAATAAATAATACAAAATTAGGAGGAATTTGGTACACTTTGACATTGCTGGTGACAATACAAACTGAAATTTTTATGACAATAAAAAAATGAATAATCAGCAATCTTTTTATTTGCATTTTTGATTTTTAAACTTTTAAGTTCAGGGGTACATGAGGTTTATTGTATCAGTAAACTCATGTTTGTTGTACAGATTATTTCATCACCCAGGAACTCAGCCTAGTATCCAATAGTTATTTTTTCTGATCCTCTCTCTCCTCCCACCATCCACCCCCAAGCAGGCCTCAGTGTGTGTGTTCCCCTCTTTGTGTCCATGTGTTCTCCTCATTTAGCTCCCACTTATAAGTGAGAACATGTGGTATTTGGTTTTCTGTTCCTGTGTTAGTTTGCTGAGGATAATGGCCTCCAGCTCCAACTGAGTTCCTGCAAAGGACACGATCTCTTTCTGTTTTATGGCTGCACAGTATCCGTGGTATGTATGTACTACATTTTCTTTATCAAATCTGTCACTGATGGGCACTTAGATTGATTCCATGTCTTTGATATATAATCAGCAATCTTACAATTTTATGCCAGAGAAGTTTTTTTTGGAAAATAAGTTAATAAAGAATAGAAATGTAATAATGTTTATCACATTGTCACCTGCTATAAAAAAATAGTTACATAAATTTCAATGTCCCAAAGTAGAAAACTGTAAATTATAGTAAATTATAGTGTTTGACCATGCAGGTATACTACACAGCTATGAAAAAGACAATTATGAATAGTATGTAGTAACATGAAAATATTTTAAAATGTGCAATGAAATTAAAATATGAAACTACTTATGTTGATTATAACTATGTACAATAGTATGTGAAAAGAAAAATAGCTAGAATATGTAAAAATAAAATTAGCTGTACTAGTGCATGAGACTATAAATTATTTGTACTTCATTTAAAGTTCCTTAAGGAATTTAAGAATTTTTTTCTATCACAAAAATAATGTATACTTTTTGATATGAAGTATTTGAAAAATAGGAAAACAGAAAAGAGGCAGTCCAGACTTATTTTTTCTCTTCAGGAACAATGTCACACTAATGGAAACATAAATACTATACAGCAAGATTGTGTTACTTCACATGTCACTTTTGGATATTTCACTCCTATCACCTTTTCCAAACTGACATTTATCCCAGTACCTTATATTGCTGGTACCGTAGCGACAAATTGTAAAATCTCAGTCATGTGACCAATGTTTACTCAATTCTGAATCTTAGGAGATTTGGAGTAATAGCCCACAGGTGAGTTTTTTTTTTTAAATTAACAGTTAGAAAATCATCTCACTGAGGCCCCATAGAAATAAAAGATAATGCTGTAAGAAAAATTTTGATACCTCTGTGAAATTACTCTCATTACATTGTTTCTAGGCTGTAGAAATAAAATGATATAATATTTGAAAAAATTCTAAAAATTTGTTTTTATTGGAAAAAGAAGCCTCTAGGTGTCCATATCTGCAGCACATATTGGTTTCAAAGTTAAATATCCTTTTGAGCTTTTAAACCAATATTCTAGTTAAATAACTAATTTTAATATTTTGAACAGGTAATTGACTTTTCCATGCATTTTTGCCAAAGTAGATGCAATCTGGATAGCAAACTTTTTTTTAGCAGAATTGAAGATTACAGATTGATACAGATTGCATAATTTAGTGCTGGGATTACTTGTTATTTTTATTATTTTTTATTTTACTTATTTAGTATTATGACATTCTTGACATGAAAATTTGGGACCCAGAATAAATAATCCTAGTACTCAAAACAGAAATGAAGGACACATTCAAATGGAGTATTACAGGAAGTGTAGCTCACCATTTTTTTTCCTAAAGAGATAGATTTAGAGCTTCCTATGAATACCACATTCTGAAAAAAATGTCCTTATATGTCTTCAAAACTCTCTCAGCTCTATGGGAGACTTTCATAGCAAAGAGAAAATATGACTAGCCTTTGACTGGACTTGATTACTTTTTGTTGGCCTGGACTAACTGACTTTTTTGACTTTCATCCACAATAAGGATTATAGTTTATATTGTGATTCAGCACACACACATACAAAATGCACACACAGACACACATATAATTAAGACAGAAATTCCTTTCTAGGTTAAGATGGTAGATTGAACATATACATCTAATCTTGCTCCCTCTGAAAAACCCACTAAAACTATAGTGATGAAATACTTTAAAAAAAGACATAAACCATAAAAGAAGAGAAAAGGAAAGGAGATAACAACATAATTTTGGAAGTGGGAAAGCAGATGGACAAGTTAGGTAACTGACTAGCTGATAGCAGAGAGAAAACCCTATGCCAACACTGAGAAAAGCTAAGAACAACAAGATTTATACTTTAGAAAACTCAAAAGCCTCAGGAATTGGCAGCATTAGGTACTTCTTGATCCAGCCTTAGAGGGGGCACAACTAAGATAAGGAAGGTTATGTGCAATCTCTCTCAGACTCCTGGGCATATGTTTCTCTACTATTCCAGCAGAAAATGCAAATCTTTAGATGAGAGGTCACCCCCTCATCCAAAGATACATCCAACACAGTTAAAGGACAGGTATTAAACCAAAAGCTGGGTTATTAAGTGACCATATATAGATTGAATGTTGAGGACTCACTGCAACCTGCTCGCTATCATAATAATGGTAGTAAGGCCTTTTCCCTCCAGCAGTTTGAGTAACTACTCTCTGGGGAATCTGACCACTATAAGAAAAAACAGCTAAAGATACTGTCACTAGGAATTCCCTAAGAAATGGTTGACTCAGGCCAACCTATGGTGAAGATCAAAGTTGATCAGCTCTAAACACTCGGAAACTCCATCACCCTTCCAGTCTTCAACATTTTATTATGAGAAAACATTCAAGTTTACTAAGTATCTAAGGAAATCTTCCAATACAAAAATAGAGATCAAAAGCAACTAGAGCTGGGTGAGGTGGCTCACGCCTATAATCCCAGCACTTTGGGAGGCTGAGGTGGGTGGATCACCCAAGGTTGAGAGTTCGAGACCAACCTGACCAACGTGGTGAAACCCCGTCTCTACTAAAAATACAAAATTAGCCAGGCCTGGTGGTGTGTGCCTATAATCACAGCTACTCAGGAGGCTGAGGCAGGAGGATTGCTTGAACCTGGGAGGTGGAGGTTGCGGTGAGCCGAGATCACGCCATTGCACTTCAGACTGGGCAACAAGAGTGAGACTTCGTGTCAAAAAAAAAAAAAAAAGCAACTAGAAGGTAACAGAAATTAAGGAAACAAAAATTTCAAAACATTGTCATTAATATCTTCACGGATACAAGGCAAAATACTCTATCCATGAAATAAAAATAGATACTAAAATAAAAGAACCCTTAGTCAACAACAATAATAACAAAGAACCTTAGAAATGACAGCAGAAATGAAAATCTCAGTGAGAGGTTTGGATGATAAAATTGCCCCAAATTCCTAGAAATTAGAACAAAAAGACAGGTAGAAAATGAGAGAGGAAAGATAAGAAAATCAGGGCCAGTATGCAAGTCCAACCTTCAAATAACAGATTTTCATAAAGTGAGAACAGAGAAAATGAAGGGAGAAAAAAACCCCAATATGGTATTCTAGAATGGATACAAACCATTTCCAGACATGCAAGCTCTTACAAATTTTGCCTTCCAGACACTCTTCTCAGGAATGTATGATAGGACGTACTTCATCAAAACGGCAAAGTAAACCAAGTAGGAAGTAAACCAAAGGAAGACATAGCCACAGAACAAGGTGACTCAGACAGATACAGCAGGAGTCAGCAGGGTGATGGTGAAGGAAGATTCTTGTGTGATGGCAGTGTGTCAGGTGGAGAGGGAAACTGGTGCAGACAGGACTAGCATGAATTGAGGGACAGACACATTGACAGCTGCCATCATGCCTTCTGTTACCATATCATCTTTTTACCTAAAAAAAAAATTGGATTTTTTTTCAATACCCATTACTAAACTGCATTCTAGCCTGGGCAAGAAAGCAATACTCTCATTTTCTCTCTTTCTTTCTCTTCCTTTTTCTTCCTCTTCTTTCCTTTTTTTCTTTCTTTCTTTCAAAAAAAAAATTGGATTTTTACTGTCTGCAATAATGGAGTATATCAAGAAAGACGAAAACATGAGATCATGAAAACTGAAGATCCAATCTAGAAGAACATACAAGGGAATTCAAAAGATAATGGCTGTGCAGCATGCTTAGAGAGCAGCCAGCTCAGATAAAAGGAGATTGGAGGTTTTCAGAACGTGTTATTGAAGAAAAGACACAATGGGACCGATTGGTTACCTGATGCAATTTATCTTGTGGAAGACATTACTGAGAGATTATTGGAAGATGTGGGAAGAATTATGAAAACAGCAACAATGAACAAGGTATTTATTTACTATAGGAAAAGCAAAAGGTAAGAAACAATCATGGTGCAATATAATACATATACATAGTGTAGACACTGAATTTTGACTTCTCAAAAAATTATAGTGACTTATGTTGAAAGGTTGGGAGGGTCTCTAGAAGGAAGAGGGAAAAAGGAGTGAAATCTTGATTTACCAGAATAGAAAGTAAACAGATAGTATTCAAAATGAATACCTCAGAAGTTAGAAGTACACTTATATTATTGGAAAAATATGTAAATATCAGGAGAAACAGCTAAAATAAATAGAAAATGGCTACTCCTGGAAAGGTGATCTAGGGGTAGAGTGGGTAAGGAAGAAAATCATTATATTCTGTAATAAAGGGCTTATATCATTTGACTTTTATTATTTTAAATTGAATTTTCACTTGTGCGGTAACTGTAGATTCACATGCAGTTGTAAAACATAATACAGAGATTGTGTGTACCTTTTATTCAGTTTCCTTCAATGGTAACATCGTGCAAAACTATAGTGCTAACATTGATCCAGTCACGATACAGACATTGCCATTACCACAAGGAGTCCTCATGTTGTCCTTTTAGAACCACAACCTGTCCCTCCCAGTTCCCACCATGATTCCTGGCAACCACTAATATGATATGTTTTTCTATAATTTCAAGAATGTTAAATACATACACACACTTCCCACACTACACTAATATATAATGTATCAATAGTTCCTAATAACTAATAATTTGTGATCTTTTGGGATTGGTATATTTTCACTCAGCATAATTCTTTCAAGATTCAATTGCATTGTTGTGTGTATCAATTCTTCATTCACCTTTAATGCTGAGTAGTAATCAGTAGCATGTGTGTGCCACAATTTGTTTAACCTTTTGCCTATTGGTTAAACTTTTCAATTAGCAAAAGGTTAAACAAATTGTGGCACACACATGTTATGAAATACAACTAAGTTGTATTATATATATACATATATATATATAAAAAATACATATACAATATTATACGTAATATATTAGTATATATAATATATGCAATATGTATTATATAAGTATTACTCTGGGTTGTTTCCAGTTTTAGGTAATTACAAAGAAAGCTACTAGGACCATGCGTATATAGGTTTTATGTGAACATAACAGTTTTTCTTGACTAAATGCCCAAGAATACAATTACTTGGTCAGATAGTAACTAACTGAATAGTTTTAAGAAACTACTCAACTGTTTTCCCACAAGCAATGTGTAAGTGATCTGGCCTCTTTGCATCTCCTCCAGCACTTTGCATCATCCTATTTTTTGTTTTAGCCATTCTGGCAGGTGAGTAGTGATAGCTCCTATAGTTTTAATTGGCCTTTCCCCATGGGGCTGATGATATTAAACATCTTTTCTTGCACTTATTTACCATATTTACATGCTCTTTGGTGAAATGTCCCTCATGTTTTCTGCACATTTTCTAATTCAACTGGTGTTTTTTTTTCCTATAAAGTTTTGAGAGAGTTCTTTACATATTCTAGTCAGATGTCATTTGTAATATTTTCTCTCAGTTTGCAGCTTGTGTTTTCATCCTCTTAGTATTATTTGCAGAGCAAAAGTGTTTAGTTCAATGAGGTCCACTTCATCAGTTTTCTTTTTATGGGTAGTGCCTTTGTTGTCAGGCCTAAGAACTTTTTGCTTAATTCTAGAACCCAAAGATCTTCTCTTACTTTTTTCTAAAAGTTTTATACTTTAAGTCTTGATTCCTTTTATGTTAAGCTTTATTACTTGACCTTTAAAATCAGGTACACATATATTACTTTGGTAAAATTAAAAATCTCTGAAAAAACCTAAAAGGCTGAAGAGATGACAGTGGCTCAGAGGATGGCCAATAGACACAACTGGGCCACAAGGTGGCCGAATAGACACAACTCTGGTGCACAACACCCAGTGAGAGAGACACAGAAATCAAGACATCTCCCAGCTCCAACTGAGGTACCAGGTGCATTTCTTTTTCTTTCTTTTTTTTAAAAATATTTTATTGCACTTTAGGTTCTGGGGTACATGTGAAGAACATGCAGGATTGTTGCATAGGTACACACATGGCAATGTGGTTTGCTGCCTCCATACCCATCACCTATATCTAGCATTTCTCCCCATGTTATCCCCCCTCAACTCCCTAATCCCCACTGTCCCTACCCTAGTCCCCCGCAACAGACCTCAGTGTGTGATGCTCCCCTCCCTGTGTCCTCATTGTTCAACACCCGCCTATGAGTGAGAACATGTGGTGTTTGATTTTCTGTTCTTGTGTCAGTTTGCTAAGAATGATGGTCTCCAGGTTCATCCATGTCCCTACAAAGGACACGAACTCATTGTTTTTTATGGCTGCATAGTATTCCATGGTCTATATGTGCCACATTTTCTTTATCCAGTCTATCATCGATGGGCATTTGGGTTGGCTCCAGGTCTTTGCTATTGTAAACAGTGCTGCAATGCACATTAGTGTGCATGTGTCCTTATAGGAGAGCGATTTATAATCCTTTGGATATATACTCAGTAATGGGATTGCTGGGTCTAATGGAATTTCTATTTCTAGGTCCTTGAGGAATTGCCCCACTGTCTTCCACAATGGTTGAACTAATTTACACTCCCACCAACAGTGTAAAAGTGTTCCTATTTCTCCACATCCTCTCCAGCATCTGTTATCTCCAGATTTTTTTTTTCTTTCAAGTTTTTATTATTTATTTATTTATTTATTTATTTATTTTTATTGCATTTTAGGTTTTGGGGTACATGTGAAAAACATGCAAGGTTGTTGCCTAGGTGCATACGTGGCAGTATGATTTGCTGCCTCCCTCCCCTTCACCTATATCTGGCATTTCTCCCCATGCTATCCCTCCCCAACTCCCCACACCCCCGCTATCCCCTCTCTCCACAACAGACCCCTGTGTATAGTGCTCCCCTCCCTGTGTCCATGTGTTCTCCTTGTTCAACACCCGCCTATGAGTGAGAACATGTGGTGTTTGATTTTGTGTTCTTGTGTCAGTTTGCTGAGAATGATGTTTTCCAGGTTCATCCATGTCCCTACGAAGGATGTGAACTCCTCCTTTTTAATGGCTGCATAATATTCCATGGTGTATATGTGCCACATTTTTCCTGTCCAGTCTATCATCAATGGGCATTTGGGCTGGTTCCAGGTCTTTGCTATTGTAAACTGTGCTGCAATGAACATTCGTGTGCATGTGTCCTTATAGTAGAACGATTTATAATCCTTTGGATATATGCCCAGTAATGGGATTGCTGGGTCAAATGGAATTTCTATTTCTAGGTCCTTGAGGAATCGCCACACTGTTTTCCACAGTGGTTGAACTAATTTACACTCCCACCAACAGTGTAAAAGTGTTCCTATTTCTCCACATCCTCTCCAGCATCTGTTTTCTCCAGATTTTTTAATGATCGCCATTCTAACTGGCGTGAGATGGTATCTCAATGTAGTTTTGATTTGCATTTCTCTGATGACCAGTGATGATGAGCATTTTTTCATATGTTTGTTGGCCTCATGTATGTCTTCTTTTGTAAAGTATCTGTTCATATCCTTCGCCCATTTTTGAATGGGCTTGTTTGTTTTTTTCTTGTAAATCTTTTTTAGTTCATTGTAAATTCTGGATATCAGCCCTTTGTCAGACGGGTAGGCTGCAAAGATTTTTTCCCATTTTGTTGGTTGCCGATTCACTCTATTGACTGTTTCTTTTGCCGTGCAAAAGCTGTCGAGTTTGATTAGGTCCCATTTGTCTATTTTGGCTTTTGTTGCCAATGCTTTTGGTGTTTTAGTCATGAAGTCCTTGCCTGTGCCTATGTCCTGGATGGTTTTGCCTAGATTTACTTCTAGTGGTGTTAGGTCTTATGTTTAAGTCTTTGATCCATCTGGAGTTAATTTTAGTGTAAGGTGTCAGGAAGGGGTCCAGTTTCTGCTTTCTGCACATGGCTAGTCAGTTTTCCCAACGCCATTTATTAAACAGGGAATCCTTTCCCCATTGCTTGTTTTTCTCAGGTTTGTCAAAGATCAGATGGTTGTAGATGTGTGGCATTGCTTCTGAGGCCTCTGCTCTGTTCCATTGGTTTGTATCTCTGTTTTGGTATCAGTACCATGCTGTTTTGATTACTGTAGCCTTGTAGTATTGTTTGAAGCCAGGTAGCATGATGCCTCCAACTTTGTTCTTTTTTCTTAGCATTGACTTGACCATGCGGGCTCTCTGTTGGTTCCATGTGACGTTTAGTGTTTTTTTCCATTTCTGTGAAGAGGGTAATAGGTAGCTGGATGGGGATAGTGTTGAATCTATAAATTACTTTGGGCAGTATGGCCATTTTCATAATACTGATTCTTCCTAACCATGAGCATGGAATGTTTTTCCATCTGCTTGTATCCTCTCTTATTTCATTGAGCAGTGGTCTGTAGTTCTCCTTGAAGAGGTCCTTTACATTCTTTGTTAGTTGTATTCCTAGGTATTTTATCCTCTTTGTAGCAATTGTTAATGGCAGTTCGTTCTTGATTTGGCTCTCTTTAAGTCTGTTATTGGTGTATAGGAATGCTTGTGATTTCTGCACGTTGATTTTTGTATCCTGAGACTTTGCTGAAGTTGCTTAACAGTTTCAGGAGATTTTGGGCTGCGACGATGGAGTCTTCTAGATATATAATCATGTCATCTGCAAGTAGAGACAATTTGACTTCCTCCCTTCCTAATTGAATGCCCTTTATTTCTTTTCCTTGCCTGATTGCTCTGGCTAGAACTTCCAATACTATATTGAATAGGAGTGGTGAGAGAGGGCATCCTTGTCTAGTGCCAGATTTCAAAGGGAATGCTTCTAGTTTTTGCACATTCATTATGATATTTGCTGTATGTTTGTTGTAAATAGCTTTTATTATTTTGAGATACGTTCTGTCAATAACTAGTTTATTCAAAGTTATTAGCATAAAGTGCTGCTGAATTTTGTTGAAGGCCTTCTCTGCATCTATTGAGATAATCATGTGGTTTTTGTCTTTGGTTCTGTTTATGTGTTGAATTACATTTATAGACTTGTGTATGTTGAACCAGCCTTGCAACTCTGGGATGAAGCCTACTTGATTGTGATGGATAAGCTTTTTGATGTGCTATTGCAATCGGCTTGACAGTATTTTATTGAAGATTTTTGTATCTATGTTCATCATGGAGATTGGCCTGAAGTTTTCTTTTTTTGTTGAGTCTCTGCCGGGTTTTGGTATCAGGATGATACGCTGGTCTCGTAAAATGATTTGGGAAGGATTCCCTCTTTTTGGATTGTTTGGAATAGTTTCAGAAGGAATGGTACCAGCTCCTCTTTGTATGTCTGGTAGAATGCAACTGTGAACCCATCTGGACCTGGGCTTTTTTTGTTTGATAGGCTATTAATTGCTGCCTGAACTTCAGCCCTTGTTACTGGTCTATTCATGGTTTCGACTTCTTCCTGGTTTAGGCTTGGGAGGGTGCAAGTGTCCAGGAATTTATCCATTTCTTCCAGGTTTACTGGTTTATGTTCATAGAGTTGTTTCTAGTAGTCTCTGATGGTGGTTTGTGTTTCTGTGGAATCTGTGGTGATATCCCCTTTATCACTTTTTATTGCATCTATTTGATTCTTCTTTCTTTTCTTTTTTGTTAATCTGGCTAGTGGTCTATTTTGTTGATCTTTTCAAAAAACCAGCTCCTGGATTTATTGATTTTTTTGATGCATTTTTTGTGTCACTATCTCCTTCAGTTCTGCTCTGATCTTAGTTATTTCTTGTCTTCTGCTAGCTTTTGAGAGTTTTTTTTCTTTTTTTTTTTTTAATTGTACTTTAGGTCTGGGATACATGTGTAGATCATGCAGGATTGTTGCATAGGTACACATATGGCAATGTGGTTTGCTGCATCATCCCCCCTTCACCCACATCTGGCATTTCTCCCCATGTTATCCCTCCCTGACCTCCCTACCCTCCCCCGCTGTCTTTTCCTTGGCCCCCCAACAGATCCCAGTGTGTGATACACCCCTCCCTGTGTCCAAGTGTTCTCATTGCTCAACACCTGCCTATGAGTGAGAACACACGGTGTTTGATTTTCTGTTCTTGTGTCAGTTTGCTGAGAATGATGGATTCCAGGTTCATCCATGTTCCTATAAAGGACACGAACTCATCGTTTTTTATGGCTGCATAGTATTCCATGGTGTATATGTGCCACATTTTCCTTGTCCAGTCTGTCATCAGTGGGCATTTGGGTTGGTTCCAAGTCTTTGCTATTGTAAACAGTGCCGCTATGAAAATACGTGTGCATGTGTCTTTATAATAGAATGATTTATAATCCTTTGGGTATATACCCAGTAATGGGATTGCTGGGTCAAATGAAATTTCTATTTCTAGGTCCTTGAGTAATCGCCACACTGTCTTCCACAATGGTTGAACTAGTTTACACTCCCACCAACAGTGTAAAAGTGTTTCTATTTCTCCACATACTCTCCAGCATCTGTTGTCTCCAGAATTTTTAATGATCGCCATTCTAACTGATGTGAGGTGGTATCTCAATGTGGGTTTGATTTGCATTTCTCTAATAATCGGTGATGATGAGCATTTTTTCATTTGTTTGTTGGCCTCATATATGTCTTCTTTTGAGAAGTGTCTGCTTATATCCTTCTTCCACATTTGGATGGGTTTATTTGTTGTTTTCTTGTAAATCTGTTTTAGTTCTTTGTGGATTTTGGATATTAGCCCTTTGTCAGATGGGCAGATTGCAAAATTTTTTTCCCATTCTGTTGGTTTCTGGTTTACTCTAATGATTGTTTCGTTTGCTGTACAGAACTCTGGAATTTACTTAGGTCCCCTTTGTCTATTTTGGCTTTTGTTGCCAATGCTTTTGCTGTTTTAGTCATGAAGTCTTTGCCTATGCCTCTGTCCTGGATGGTTTTGCCTACGTTTTCTTCTTGGATTTTTATGGTGTTAGGTCTTATGTTTAAGTCTTTAATCCATCTGGAGTTAATTTTAGTGTAAGGTGTCAGGAAGGGGTCCACTTTCTGCTTTCTGCACACTGCTAGCCAGTTTTCTCAACACAATTTATTAAACAGGGAATCCTTTCCCCATTGCTTGTTTTTGTCAGGTTTGTCAAAGATCAGATGGTTGTAGATGTGTGGCATTGCCAAGGCCTCTGCTCTGTTCCATTGGTCTGTTTTAGTACCAAGTACCATGCTGTTTTGGTTACTGTAGATTTGCAGTATAGTTTGAAATCAGGTAGTGTGATGCTTCCGGCTTTGTTCTTTTTGCTTAGGATTGTCTTTGCTATGCAGGCTCTCTTTTGGTTCCATATGAAATTTAAGTTGTTTTTTTTCCAGTTCTGTGAAGAAGGTCGTTGGTAGCTTGATGGGGTTAGAGTTGAATCTGTAAATTACTTGGGGCAGTATGCCATTTTCATGATATTGATTCTTCCTAACCATAGCATGGAATGTTTCTCCATTTGTTTGTGTCTTCTCTTATTTCCTTGAGCAGTGGTTTGTAGTTCTCTTTGAAGAGGTCCTTTACATCCTTTGTTAGTTGTATTTCTAGGTATTTTCTCTTTGTAGCAATTGTGAATGTGAGTTTGCTCATGATTTGGCTCTCTGTTAGTCTGTTATTGGTGTATAGAAATGCTTGTGATTTCTGCACATTCATTTTGTATCCTGAGACTTTGCTGAAGTTGCTTATTTTAAGGACATTTTGGGCTGAGGTGATAGGGTCTTCTAAATACACAATCATGTCATCTGCAAATACAGATAATTTGACTTCTTCTTATCATAATTGAATACCCCTTTTTTTTTCTTGCCTAATTGCTCTGACTAGAACTTCCAGTACTATATTGCATAGGAGTGGTGACAGAGGGTATCCTTGTCCAGTGCCAGATTACAAAAGGAATTCTTCCAGTTTTTACCCATTCATTATGATATTGGTTGTATGTTTGTCGTAAATAGCTTTTTATTATTTTGAGATACATTCTGTCGATAACTAGTTTATTCAGAGTTATTAGCATAAAGGACTGTTGAATTTTGTCAAAGGCCTAGTTTATTCAGAGTTATTAGCATAAAGCGTTGTTGAATTTTGTCGAAGGCCTTCTCTGCATCTATTGAGATGCATGTGATTTTTGTGGTTTTTGTCTTTGGTTCTGTTTATGTGGTGAATAACGTTTATAGACTTGCATATATTCAACCAGCCTTGCATGCCCAGAATGAAGCCTACTTGATCGTGATGGATAAGCTTTTTGATGTGCTGTTGCAATTGGTTTGCCAGTATTTTATTGAAGATTTTTGCATCTATGTTCATCGTGGAGATTGGCCTGAAGTTTTCTTTTTTTGTTGAGTCTCTGCTGGGTTTTGGTATCAGGATGATGTTGGTCTCAAAAAATGATTTGGGAAGGATTCCCTCTTTTTATATTGTTCAGAATAGTTTCAGAAGAAACGGTACCAGCTCCTCTTTGTATGTCTGGTAGAATTCAGCTGTGAACATGTCTGGACCTGGGTTTTTTTTGGTTGGTAGGCTATTGATTGCTGCCTCAACTTTAGCCCTTGTTATTAGTCTGTTCAAGGTTCAACTTCTTCATGGTATAGGCTTGGGAGGGTGAAGTGTCCAGGTATTTATCCATTTCTTCCAGGTTTACTTATAGAGTTGTTTATAGATTTGTTTGTAGTAATCTCCAATTGTAATTTGTATTTCTGTGGAGTCAGTGGTGATATCCCCTTTATCATTTTTTATTTGCATCTATTTGATTCTTCTCCTTTTTCTTTTTTATTAATCTGGCTAGTGGTCTATTTTGTTGACCTTTTCAAAAACTAGCTCCTGGATTTATTGATTTTTTGAAGGATTTTTGTGTCTCTATCTCCTTCAGTTCTGCTCTGATCTTAGTTATTTCTTGTCTTCTGCTAGGTTTTCAGTTTTTTTGATCTTGCTCTTCTAGCTCTTTCAATTTTGATGATAGAGTGTCAATTTTAGATCTTTCCTTGCTTCTCTGGTGGACATTTATTGCTATAAATTTTTCTATAGACATTGCTTAAATGTATCCCAGAGATTCTGGTATGTCGTGTCTTGGTTCTCATTGGTTTTGAAGAACATCTTTATTTCTGCCTTCATTTCATTGTTTATCCAGTTAATGTTCAAGAGCCAGTTGTTCACTTTCCATGAAGTTTTGCAGTTCTGAGTTAGTTTCTTAATCCTGAGTTCTAATTTGATTGCACTGTGGTCTGAGAGACTGTTACAGTTTCCATTTTTTTGCATTTGCCGAGGAGTGATTTACTTCCAATTATGTGATCAGTTTTAGACTAGGTGCCAAGCAGTGCTGAGAAGAATGTGTATTCTGTGGATTTGGGGGGGCGGGGAGGGGATTTCTGTAGATGTCTATTATGTCTGCTTGGTCCAGATCTGAGTTCAAGTCCTGGATATCCTTGTTAATATTCTGTCTCGTTGATCTAATACTGACAGTGGCGTGTTAAAGTCTCTCACGTGTGGAAGTCTAAATCTCTTTGTAGGTTGTTAAGAACTTGCTTTATGTATCTGGGTGCTTCTGTATTGGATGTGTATATATTTAGGATCGTTAGTTCTTCTTGAGGCATTGATCCTTTTATCATTATGTAATGCCCTTCTTTGTCTCTTTTGATCTTTGTTGCTTTAAAGTCCTTTTTTCAGAGACTAGGATTGCAAATTCTGCTTTTTTTCTTCTCCATTTGCTTGATAAATCTTCCTCCATCCCTTTATTTTTATCCTATGTGTGTCCTTGCATGTGAGATGGGTTTCCTGGATACAGCACACCGATGGGTTTTGACTTTTTATACAATTTGCTAGTCTATGTCTTTGGGGCATTTAGCCCATTTACATTTAAGGTTAATATTGTTATGCATGAATTTGAGCCTGCCATTTTGATGCTAGCTGGATGCTCTACACATTAGTTCACACATTTTCTTCCTTGTGTCGATGCTCTTTACCATTTGGTATGTTTTTGGAGTGGCTGGTACTGGTTGTTCCTTTCTACATTTAGTGCTTCTTTAAGGAGCTCTTGTACAGTAGGCTTGGTGGTGACGAAATCTCTCAGCAATTGCTTGTCCATAAAAGATTTCCTTTCTCTTTCGCTTATGAAGCTTAGTTTGGCTGTATATGAAATTCTAGGTTGAAAGTTCTTTTCTTTAAGGATGTTGAATATTGGCCCCCATTCTCTTCTGGCTTGTAGGGTTTCTGCTGAGAGATCTGCTGTGAGTCTGATGGGCTTCCCTTTGTGGGTAACCTGACCTTTCTCTCTGGCTGCCCTTAGCATTTTCTCCTTCATTTCAATGCTAGTGAATCTGACGATTATGTGCCTTGGAGTTGCTCTTCTTGAGGAATATCTTTGTGGTGTTCTCTGTATTTTCTTGACTTGGAATTGGCCTGCCTTGCTAGGTTGGTGAAGTTCTCTTGCATAATATCCTGAAGAGTGTTTTCCAGCTTGGATTCATTCTCTCCATCACATTCAGGTACACCTGTCAAACGTAGATTAGGTCTTTTCTCATAATCCCATATTTCTTGGAGGTTTTGTTCATTTCTTTTCACTTTTTTCTCTAATCTTGCCTTCTCATTTTATTTCATTGAGTTGATCTTCAATCTCTGATATCCTTTCTTCTGCTTGGTGGATTCGGCTATTGAAACTTGTGTATGCTTCACAAAGTTCCGGTGCTGTGTTTTTCAGCTCCAACAAGTCGTTTATGTTCTTCTCTAAGCTGTTTATTCTAGTTAGCATCTCATCTAATCTTTTTTCTAGGTTCTTCTTTTCTTTGCATTGGGTTAGCATATGTTCTTTTAGCTCTGAGAAGTTTATTATTACCCACCTTCTGAAGCCTGTTTCTGTTAATTCATCAGATTCATTCTCCATCCATCTTTGATCCCGAATTGTTGATGAGTTGTGATCCCTTGGAGGAGGAGAGGCGTTCTGGTTTTTGGTGTTATCATCTTTTTTGCTGTGGTTTCTTCTCATCTTAATGATTTTATCTACCTGTGGTCTTTGTGGTTGGTTATTTTTGGATGGGGTCTCTGCATGGACATCCTTTTTGTTGATGTTGAAGCTATTTCTTTCTGCTTCTTAGTTTTTCTTCTAGCAGTCAGGCCCCTCTGCTGCAGGACTGCTGGAGATCCACTCCAGACCCTGCTCACCTGGGGATCCCCTGCAGAGGCTGCAGAACAGCAAGGGTTGCTGCTGGTTTCTTCCTCTGCTATCCTCGTCCCAGAAGGGTACCCACCAGATGTTGGCCTGAGCTGTCCTTTATGAGGTGTCTCTTTGGGGATATGGGGGTCAGGGAGTTGTTTGAGGAGACAGTCTGTCACTTACAGGAGCTCAAGTGCTGTGCTGGGAACTCTGCTGTTCCATGCAGAGCTGCTGGGCAGGTACCTTCAAGTCTGCTGAAGAGGAACTCATAACTGCCTGTTTTCCCAGGTGCTCTGTCCTAGGAAGGTAGGCTTTATTTATAAGTCCCTGTTGTGCTGCTGCCTGTTTTCATAGATACCCTGTCCCACATGGAGTAGTCTAGTCACAGTCTGCCAGCAGAGGTGTTGCTGAGCTGTTGCAGGCTCTGCCCAGCTGCTGTGTGAATGGCCTTGGTAGTGGCAGAATGTCTCCATAGTGGGGGACACCCTTCCCCACACTGGGCTGGCCGGTCCTGGGTCCAGCTGCACTTGCTGTGAAACTCTCAATCCAGAGTGTTTCAGATTGCTTGTTTTGTGGGGTGGTACCCACTGAGCCAGATGGCCTGGCTCCCTGTCTCAGCCCCCTCCCTTTTAGTTGACTGGGCAGCTCTGTCTCTCAGGTGTTCCAGGCGCCAGTTGAAATGGCTGCTCAGAGTTGTGTGAGTTTCTGTGCATCAGCGTGGCACCAGCTGAAGCCGCACTGCAGAAAACTCGTGGCACTTTTGCGCCCGGGAATTTCCTGGTCTGTGGGCAGTGAAAACTTGTTTGGAAATGCAGTGAGCACTCACCCTCTGTGCTGTTCTTGCTGGGAACTGCACTCTGAGCTGTTCCTATTCAGCCATCTTGGATGTCCCCTGCCCAATCTCCCCCCCGTGGAGGATTATTACTAGGTGAGTTGGTGAAGGTGTTTGAGGATGGGATTAACATGTGAATTCGCTTTTGAGTGTTGCTGATCTTCCTCCTCTAGCTGTTTCAATTTTGATAATAGGGTGTCGATTTTAGGTCTTTCCTTGCTTCTCATGTGGGCATTTACTGCTACAAACTTTCCTCTAGACACTGCTTTAAATGTGTTCCAGAGATTCTGGTACATTGTGTCTTTGTTCTCATTGGTTTCAAAGAATATCTTTATTTCTGCCATCATTTCATTGTTTATCCAGTCAACATTCAAGAGCCAGTTGTTCAGTTTCCATGAAGTTGTGGGGTTCTGAGTTAGTTTCTTAATCCTGATTTCTAATTTGATTGCACTGTGGTCTGAGAGACTGTTTGTTATGATTTCAATTCTTTTGCATTTGCTGAGGAGTGATTTACTTCCAATTATGTGGTCGATTTTAGAGTAGGTATGATGTGGTGCTGAGAAGAATGTATATTCTGTGGATTTGGAGTCAAGAGTTCTGTAAATGTCTATTAGGTTTGCTTGGTCCAGGTCTGAGTTCAAGTCCTGGATATACTTGTCAATTTCCTGTTTCGTTGATCTGTCTAATATTGACAGTGGAGTGTTAAAGTCTTCCACTATTATTCTGTGGGAGTCTAAGTCTCTGTAGGTTGTTAAGGACCTGCTTTATGTATCTGGGTGCTTCTGTATTGGGTGCGTATATATTTAGGATCGTTAGCTCTTCTTGTTGTATTGATCCTTTTACCATTATGTAATGTCCTTCTTTGTCTCTTTTGATCTTTGTTGGTTTAAAGTCTATTTTTTTAGAGACAAGAATTGCAACCCCTGCTTTTTTTTGCTTTCCATTTGCTTGGTAAATCTTCCTCCATCCCTTTATTTTGAGCCTATGTGTATCCCTGCATGTGAGATGGGTTTTCTGGATACAGCACACCAATAAGTTTTGACTTTTTATCTAATTTGCCAGTCTGTGTCTTTTGATTGGGGCATTCAGCTCATTTACATTTAAGGTTAATATTGTTATGTGTGAATTTGATCCTGCCATTTTGATGCTAGCTGTTTTTGCCCATTGGTTGATGCAGTTTATTCACTGTGTCAAAGCTCTTTACCATTTGGTACATCTTTGGAGTGGCTAGTACTGGTTGTTCCTTTCTAGTTTTAGTGCTTCTTTCAGGAGCGCTTGTAAGGCAGGCCTGGTGGTGATGATATCTCTGAGTAACTGCTTGTTCATAAAGGATTTTATTTCTCCTTCGCTTATGAAGCTTAGTTTGGGTGGATATGAAATTCTAGGTTGAAAGTTCTTGTCTTTAATAATGTTGATTGAATATTGGCCCCCATTCTTTTCTGGCTTGTAGGGTTTCTGCTGAGAGATCCACTGTGAGTCTGATGGGCTTCCCTTTGTGGGTAACCCGACCTTTCTCTCTGGCTGCCCTTAGCATGTTTTCCTTCATTTGAATGCTGGTGAATCTGATGATTATGTGCCTTGGGGTTGCTCTTCTTTAGGAATATCTTTGTGGTGTTCTCTGTATTTCCTGGACTTGAATATTGGCCCACCTTGCTAGATTGGGGAAGTTCTCCTGGATCATATCTTGAATAGTGTTTGTTTTCCAGCTTGGTTTCATTCTCTCCATCACATTCAGGTACACCTATCAAACGTAGATTAGGTCTTTTCACATAATCCCGTATTTCTTGGAGGCTTTGTTCATTTCTTTTCACTCTCTTCTTTAATCTTGCTTTTTCATTTTATTTCATTGAGTTGATCTTCAATCTCTGACATTCTTTAATCTGCTTGGTCAATTTGGTGTTGTGTTTTTCATCTCCATCAGTTAATTTATATTCCTCTCTAAGCTGTTCATTCTCGTTAGCATTTCATCAAACCTCTTTTTCAAGGTTCTTGGTTTCTTTGCATTGGGTTAGAACTTGTTCTTTTAGTCGAGAGAAGTTGGTTGTTACCCACCTTCTGAAGTATGTTTTTGTCAATTCATCAGACTCATTCTCCATCCAGACTGTTCCCTTGCTGGTGAGGAATTGTGATCCCTTGGAGGAGGAGATGCATTCTGGTTTTGGGTGTTTTCTCCATTTTTGTGCTGGTGTCTTTCCATCTTTGTGGATTTATCTACCTGTGGTCTTTGTAGTTGGTGACTTTCAGATGAGGTTTCTGAGTGGACATCCTTTTTGTTGATGTTGAAGTTATTTCTTTCTGTTTTTTAGTTTTCCTTCTAACAGGCCCCTCTGCTATAGGACTGCTGGACAGCCACTCCAGACTGTGCTTGCCTGGGCATCTCCTGTAGTGGTTGCAGAACAATAAGGGTTGCTGCCAGTTTCTTCTTCTGTTATCTTTGTCCCAGAAGGATAGCCTCCAGATGTCAGCCTGAGATTTCCTTTATATAGTGTCTCTTTGGATATACAGGTGTTGGGGAGCTGCTTGAGGAGACAGTCTGTCCCTTTTAGGAGCTCAAATGCTAAGCTGTGAGCTCTACTATTCCATTCAGAGTTGCTAAGCATGTACATTTACGTCTGCTGCAGCTGAACTCATAAATGCGTTTTTTTCCCAGGTGTTCTGTCCCAGGAAGGTGGGGCTTTATTTACAAGTTCCTGACATGCTGTTGCCTTTTTTCAGGGATGCTCTGCCCAGCGAGGATGTAGCCTAGTCACAGTCTGCCAGCAGAGACGTTGCTGAGCTGCTGTGGGCTCTGCCCAGCTGCTGCGTTAACTTCCTTGCAGTTTTATTTAAAGAGGCACAGTTAGAACTACCTCAGTAATGGCAGTCTGCCTTGGTAATAGTGTACTGTCTCTGTAATAGCTGACTGCCTCGGTAGCGGCGGACTGCCTGGGTAATGTCAGACGCACTTACCCCCACAGATCTGGACAGTCCTGGGGCCAGTTGTGCTTTCTGTGAAACTCTCAGTCGAGAGCGTTTCAGATTGCTGGTCCTTGTGGGGTTGGGACCGGCCGAGCCAGATCACCTGGCTCCCCGTTTTAATCCCCCTTTTTTCAGTTGAATGGGCAACTCTGTCTCCCAGGTGTTCCAGGTGACAGTTGAAATGCCTCCCAGATTTGTGTTTTTGTGTGGAAACCCACTGCGCTGGCTGAAACAGCCATGCTGGAGACTCATGGTGCTTTTCCACCCAGGAATCTCCTGGTCTGTGGGCAGTAAAAATTCATTTGGAAATGTGATCACTCACCCTCTGCATTTTCACTGGGAACTGCAGTCCAGAGCTGTTCCTATTTGGCCATCTTGGATCAGTAATGACCACCAGGTGCATTTCAACGGGTCTGGTCAGATGGTAAGCAAAGTCCAGGCAGGGCAGACTGAGGTAGGAAGGGGTGCCGCTTCACCCAGAAAGTGCATCTGACTGGTGAGTTGGAGGCTCCCCTTCTGGAACTCCGGTCCATATACAGTGCTTCCCCCAAAGCCTCAGCAATACACAGAACAGGGGATCTTTGCCAGTCAAGCACTGCAAATTACAAGTGCAGAGTTGAATGATAATCCAGAACAGTGTCCTGGATTGGCGCACAGATCTAGGCAAACGTGTAAGTCCATAAGCTGGCCAGGAGAGCCTGTGGACAGAGCTATCGCCCCCTCTCCCTGCCCAGAGAGAGAGGGCGCTGAAAGTGGGGAGACAGCCAGTGCCTCAGTCTGAGCTAAACCCTGAATGATCCAGCCCTGTGGAGGAAAGACACAACCCACCATTAAAGAAGTGGGACTAGGCTTCATGTTTTAACAGAAAACACAGGATGCCTATATAGCAACAGGACAGTCTTCTTGACCACCCAGCAGTGACTCCAGGTCAGCAGTAGAGGCGGGCCTAAACTCCCAGTGTAAACAAAAAAGACACCGGAAGCTTACCTAGTAACCTGAAGGAGTCCCTAGAAACCCAGTAGCACATTGACGGGCAGACAAGCGACCTCATCAAGCAGCTCCCTGAGATCACAGCCAGGTAAATCCATGAAGATGGGAAAAAACCAGTGCAAAAAAGATGAAACCATCAAACCAGAACACCTCTTCTCCTTCAAGTGATCACAACTCCTCAACAACACAGGAACACAACATGACTGAGAAAGAGCGCGACGAATTGACAGAAACAGGCTTCAAAAGGTGGATAATAACAAACTTTTCTTAGCTAAAGGAACACATTCTAACTCAATGCAAAGAAACCAAAAACCTTGAAAAAAAGGATAGACAAAATGCTAACTAGAATAACTAGCTTAGAGAACATAAATGACTTGATGGAGTTGAAAAACACAGCATGAGAACTACGTGTAGCAAACACGAGTTTTAATAGCTGAATCGATCAAGCAGAAGAAAGGATATCAGAGGAGACTGAAGATCAACTCAATGAAATAAAAAGAGAAGGCAAGAATAGAGAAAAAAGAGTGAAAATAAATGAACAAGAAAGTAAATGAACAAAGCCTCCAAGAAATATGGGATTATGTGAAAAGACCTAATCTACGCTTGATTGGTGTACCTGAATATGACAGGGAGAATGAATCCAAGCTGGAAAACATGCTCCAGGATATTATCCAGGAGAACGTCCCAAGTCTAGCAAGGTAGTCCAACATTCAAATCCAAGAAATACAAACAAACAATGCCACAAAGCTATTCCTCAAGAAGAACAACCCCAAGGAACATAATCATCAGATTCACCAGGGTTGAAATGAAGGAAAAAAATGCTAAGGAGAGCCAGAGAGAAAGGTCAGGTCACCCACAGAGGGAAGCCAATCAGACTCACAGTGGATCTCTCAGCAGAAACCCTACAAACCAGAAGAGTAGGGGGCCAATAATCAACATCCTTAAAGAAAAGAACTTTCAACCCACAGTCTCATATCCCGCCAAACTAAGTTTCATAAGTGAAGGAGAAATAAAATCCTTTATGGACAAGCAATTACTCAGAGATTCTGTCACCAGACCTGCCCTATAAGAAGAGCTCCTGAAAGAAACATTAAGCACGGAAAGGAACAAGTACCAGCCACTGCAAAAGGACACCAAATGGCAAAGACCAAAAATGCAATGAAGGAAATGAGTCAAATGGCAAGAAAACCAGTCAGTAACAACATGGCAGGATCAAATTCACACATAACAATATTAACATTGAATGTAAATGGCCTAAATGCCCCAATCAAAAGACACAGACTGGAAAACTGAGTAAAAAGTCAGAACCCATCAGTGTGCTGTATTCAGGAAACCGATCTCATATACAAAGACACACATAGATTCAAAGGGATGGAAGAAGATTTATGAAGCAAATGGAGAATAAAAAAAAGCAGGGGTTGCAATCCTAGTCTCTGATAAAATGGACTTCAAACCAACAAAGATCAAGAGAGACAAAGAAGGGCATTACATAATGATAAAAGGATCAATCCAACAGGAAGAGCTAACTATCCTAAATATATACACACCTAATACAGGAGCACCCAGATACATAAAGCAAGTTCTTAATGACCTAAAACAAGATTTAGACTCCCACACAATAATAGTGGGAGACTTTAACACTCCACTGTCAATATTAGATCAATGAGACAGAAAATTAACAAGGATATCCAGGACTTGAATACAGAGCTGGACCAAGCAAACCTAATAGACATGTACAGAACTCTTTACCACAAATCCACAGAATATACCTTTTTCTCAGCATTACATCGCACTTACTCTAAAATTGGCCTCATAATTGGAAACAAATCACTCCTCAGCAAATGCAAAAGAACGGAAATCATAAACGTGAGTCTCTCAGTCCACGGCGCAATCAGATTAGAACTCAGGATTAAGAAACATACTCAAATCCGCACAACCACTTGGAAACTGAACAACTTGCTTCTGAGTGTCGACTGGATAAACAATGAAATGAAGACAGACAGAAAAAAATATGTTCTTTGAAACCAATCAGAATGAAGACACAACTTACCAGAATCTCTGGGACACCTTTAAAACAGTGTTGAGAGGGAAATTTATAGCAACAAATGCCCATATTAGAAAAAAGGAAAGATCTAAAATTGACACCCTATCATCAAAATTGAAAGAGCTAGAGAAGGAAGATAAAGAAAACTCAAAAGCTAGCAGAAGACAAGAAATAACAAAGATCAGAGCATAACTGAAGGAGATAGAAATACAAAAAATCAATAAATCCAGGAGCTGGTTTTTTGAAAAGATCAACAAAATAGACTGCTAGCCAGACTAATAAAAAAGAAAAGAGAGAAAAATCAAATAGATGCAATAAAAAACGATAAAGAGGATATCACCACTGATCCCACAGAAATGCAAACTACCATCAGAGATTACTACAAACAGCTCTATGCACATAAACCAGTAAACCAGGAAGAAATGGATAAATTCTTGGACACTTGTACTCTCCCAAGACTAAACCAGGATGAAGTTGAAACCCTGAAAAGACCAATAACAAGGGCTGAAGTTGAGGCAGTAATCAATAGCCTACTGACCAAAAAAAGTCCAGCTCCAGATGGGTTCACAGCCGAATTCTACCAGACATACAAAGATGAGCTGATTCCATTCCTTCTGAAACTATATCAAACAATCCAAAAAGAGGGAATCCTCCCTAACTCATTTTAGAAGACCAGCATCATCCTTATACCAAAACCAGGCAGAGACTCAACTGAAAAAGAAAACTTCAGGCCAATATCCATGATTCGATGAAAAAATCTTCAATAAATTACTGGCAAACCAAATGCAACAGCACACCAAAAAGCTTATTGATCACGATCAAGAAGGCTTCATCCCAGGATGAAAAGCTGGTTCAACATACGCAAGTCCATAAATGTAATCCATCACATAAACGGAACCAAAGACAAAAACCACATGATTATCTCAATAGATGCAGAGAAGGCCTTCGACAAAATTCAACAGCTCTTTATGCTAAAAATTCTCAATAAACTAGGGTATTGACAGGATGTATCATAAAATGATAAAAGCTATTTATGACAACCCTACAGCCAGTATCATACTGAATGGGCAAAAGCTGGAAGAATTCCCTTTGAAATCAGGCATGAGACAAGGATGTCCCCTCTCACCACTCCTATTCAATATAGTATTGAAGTTCTAGCCAGAACAATCAGGCAAGAAAAAGAAATAAAGGGCATTCGATTAGGAAAGGAGGAAGTCAAACTGTCTCTATTTGCAGACCACATGATAGTATATTTAGAAGACCCCCATCGTCCCAGCCCAAAATCTTCTCAAACTGAGAAGCAACTTCAGCAAAGTCTCAGGATACAAAATCAACATGCAAATATCACAAGCATTCCTATATACCAATAACAGACAAACAGAAAGGCAAATCAAGAGCGAACTGTCATTCACAATTGCTACAAAGAGAAAAAAATACCTAGGAATACAATAAACAAATGAAGTAAAGGAATTCTTCAAGGAGAACTACAAACCACTACTTGAGGAAATAAGAGAGGACACAAACAGATGGAGAAACATTCCATGCTCATGGTTAGGAAGAATCAATATTCTGAAAACGGCCATACTCCCCAAAGTAATTTATAGATTCAGTGCTATTCCCATCAAGCTACCAATGACCTTCACAGTACTGGAAAAAAAACCACTTTAAATTTCATACGGAATCACAAGAGAGCTCGCATAGCTAAGACAATCCTAAGCAGAAAGAACAAAGCTGGAGGCATCACACCGCTGGACTTCAAACTATACTAAAAGGCTACAGTAACCAAAACAGCATGGTACTGGTACCAAACAGAGATATAGACCAATGGAACAGAACAGAGACCTCAAAAGCAACACCACACATCTACAGCCATCTGATCTTTGATAAACCTGACAAAAATAAGCAATGGGGAAAGGACTCCATGTTTAATAAATGGTGTTGGGAAAACTGGCTAGCCGTGTGCAGAAAGCAGAAACTGGATCCCTACCTGTCACCTTACACTAAAATTAACTCCAGATGGATTCAAGATTTAGACTAAGACCTAACACCATAAAAACGCTAGAAGAAAACGTAGGCAAAACCATCCAGGACATAAGCATAGGCAAGGACTTCATGACTAAAATACTAAAAGGAATAGCAGCAAAAGCCAAGATAGATAAATGGGATCTAATTACAATTCAGAGCTTCTGTACAGAAAAAGAAACCATCATTAGAGTGAACCAGCAATCAACAGAATGGGAAAAAATTTTTGCAGTCTACCCATCTGACAAAGGGCTAATATCCAGAATCTACAAAGAACTAAAACAGATATACAAGAAAAAAAAAACCCATTCAAAAGTGGGTAAAGGTTATGAACACTTTTCAAAAGAAGATATATATGAAGCCAACAAACATGAAAAAATGCTCATCATCACTGGTCAATAGAATACAAATCAAAACCACATTGAGATACCATCTCAAGCCAGTTAAAATGGCGAACATTAAAAATCTGGAGACAACAGATGCTGGAGAGGATGTGGAGAAATAGGAACATTCTTACACAGTTGGTGGGGGTTCAAATTAGTTCAACCATTGGTGGAAGACAGTGTGGCGATTTCTCAAGGATCTAGAAATAGAAATTCCATTTGACCTAGCAGTCCCATTACTAGGTATATCCCAAAGAACTATAAATCGTTCTACTATAAAGACACATGCACGTGTGTGTTCATTGCAGCCCTGTGTACAATAGCAAAGACGTGGAACCAACCCAAATGCCCATCAATATAGACTAGACAAAGAAAATGTGGCACATGTACACCATGGAATACTATGCAGCCATAAAAAATGATGAGTTCGTGTCCTTTGTAGGACTTGGATGAATCTGGAATCTATCATTCTCAGCAAACTGACACAAGAACAGAAAACCAAACACCACATGTTCTTACTCATAGGCGGATGAGAACATATGGACTCAAGGAGAGAAGCACCACACACTGTGGGCAGTTGGGGGGGGGGCTTGGGGAGGGACAGTGGGGAGTGGGGAGGGATAACATGGGGAGAAATGCTGGATATAGTCAAAGGTGGAATAGAGGCGGCAAACCACCTGGTTATGTATGCACCTATGCAGCAACCCTTCATGATCTGCACATGTACCCCAGAACCTAAAGTAAAATTAAAAAAAAAAATGACACTGACTCTTCTTGAGATACATTCTATAATATGTATTTCCTATTCTGTCCTATCCTATCCCATCTTACACCAGACCTTCCCATCTCATTCCATAACTTCTCATCCCATCTTTTTTCACTTCACTAAAAGAATGCTGATCATAACCCATTCATTTGATTTTATGACACTCTACTATAGCTTGAAAACCATGGTAGACACAGTGCTTTCTACCTGGTCCACATCCCTCAATTTTACTTTTCAGTATGTCTTCTTTTGTAACTTTTCTGTCACCAATTCTATCTCAGATGTTTATAAAAATCACCTACTGCTCTTTGACACAAAAGATAAAAAGCATTTTTTTCCTTAGGTTTATTACTTGCTCCCTTGTCAATGCTTCCCTAGGAGGTAACCAGAACTGCAGAGAATCTGCATTTTTACTTAACATGAGTCCTAAGAGAGCAAGGGCAGTCTCAACAGCCAGTTGAAATAAATTCTGGGAAAATGAGAGGCACTGTTATTATTTTCTCTTTTAAGTTCTATGCCTTTTTACAGTTACATCAGAAATAGAACATCATCATCTTATTCCTCACAAAACTATATTCTTGGTGATTTTCTGAAATACTTTTTATCTCAACAGTCATTACAAACTTTTAGTATTTGGTTGATTATACCTATGGCAGGTAAAACATACTATGCACAGGGCCTGCAACCACAGTAAACTTGGTTGCTGGGAGATTAAATCAAAATAGTTATTGACACATGTTTACCAAATATGCTAACTAATACTCTTTTGTGATTTGGCAAACTTGATTTTTTATTGTTTCTTCCCAGGCTTGCTAATTAGCAACATTCAGAAACACTAATTCACACTAATGAGGGGATCTATTATGTAAGATACTACTGCACTTGAGCATTTCTCTCTACAATCAAAGACCCCATTTACATTGAGTAGATAATTCATGCATCATCAGTATCTTAAATTATGTTAATTATGATATGAATTTCTCTAAGATTCTCTGTTAAAGATTGACAATTAACCTTACTGGCTAGCAGAAATGGTGGCAAAATTTAATGGAATAGTTCCTGACACTTAATTCAAAGGAATTTTTCTGTTTTGAGTGATGATGTGAAGCACTAGAGAGCTTTCAAAAACAATTAATATGGTCTCTACTGCTGAAGTTGCTGATCACATATTTAGTAACTGCCCATAAGGTAAAAAGCAAAATGCATTAAAATTTGTTTTCCTAGAGGGATCCAAGATGGCCAATTAGGAGCAGCCCTGGATTGCAGCTCCCAGTGAAAGCACAGAGGGTGAGTGGACGCTGCATTTCCAGACAGATTCTTATTGCCCACAGACCAGGAGATTCCCATGCAGAGAAGCCCCATGGGTTGCCAGCGCAGCTGTTTTGGCTGGTGCGGGGGTCTCCGCACAAAATACTCACACAGGTCCGGCTGCCATTTCAGCTGGTGACTGCAGCACCTGGGAGACAGAGTCACCTGTTCAAATGATAAAAAGGGGACTGAAACAGGGAGCCAGGCCAGGAGATTCCCAGGCAAAAAAGTGCCACGAGTCTCCAGCATGGCTGTTTCAGCCGGCACAGTGGGTCACCACACGGGAAATCACACAGATCCAGGTCCCTTTTCAACATGTGACTGGAACACCTGGGAGACAGAGTCACCCATTCAACTGATATAAAGGGGACTGAAACAGGGAGCCAGGCTAGGAGATTCCCGAGTGGAAAAGTGCCACAAGTCCCCAGTGCAGCTGTTTCAGCCGGTGCAGTGGGTCTCCACACAAAATCTCACATAAATCCGGGCACCTTTTCAACGGGCGACTGGAACGCCTGGGAGACAGAGTCACCCATTCAACTGAAAAAAAGGGGACTGAAACAGGGAGCCAGGTGATCAGGCTTGGCTGGTCCCACCACCACAAAAACCAGCAATCTGAAATGCTCTAGATTGAGAGTTTCACAGCAAGCACAGCTGAACCCGGGATGGTCCAGCTCTGTGGGGGAGGGGCGTCCACCATTACCAAGGGAGTCTACCAGTAGTCTGCCATTGCTTAGGTGGCTGGCTATTGCCGAGGAAGTCTGCCATTACAGAGGTGGGCCGCTACTGCTGAGGCAGTTCTAACTCTACCCCTATAGACAGGACTGCAGGGAAGTTCACATGGCAGCTGGGTGGGGCCCACAGCAGTTCAGCAGAGCCTCTGCAGGCAGACTGTGACTAGGCTGCCTCCTCACTGGGCAGGGCATCCCTGAAAAAAGGCAGCAGCACGACAGAAACTTATAAATAAAGCCCTACCTTCCCAGGACAGAATACCTGGGGAAAAAAAAAGGCATTCATGAGTTCTGCTGCAGCAGACTTAAATGTACCTGCCCAGCAGCTCTAAATGGAACAACAGAGCTCACAGCTCAGCACTTGAGCTCCTATAAAGGACAGACTGTCTCCTGAAGCAGCTCTCTGACTCCTGTGTATCCAAAGAGTCACCTCATAAAGGAGAGCTCAGATTGACATCTGGCGGGTATCCTTCTGGGACAAAGATAGCAGAAGAAGAAACTGGCAGCAACCCTTACTGTTCTTCAGCGGCTGCAGGTGATCCCCAGGCAAGCAGGGCCTGGGGTGGACCTCAGCAGTCCTATAGCAGAGGGGTCTGACTGTTAGAAGGAACACTAAGAAAAAGAAATAACTTCATCATCACAAACTGGACATCCACTCAGAGACCCTATCTGAGTGTCAACAACTACAAAGACCACAGGTAGATAAATCCACAAAGATGGGAAGAAATCAGAACAAAAAGATGAAAACACCCAAAACCAGAACGCCTCTCCTCCTCCAAGGGATCACAACTCTTCACCAGCAAGGGAACAAGTCTGGATGGAGAATGAGATTGATGAATTGACAGAAACAGGCTTCAGAAGGTGGGTAATAAGAAACTTCTCTGAGATAAAAGAACAAGTTCTAACCCAATGCAAAGAAACTAAGAACCTTGAGAAAAGATTTGACGAAATGCTAATGAAAATAAACAGCTTAGAGAGGAATATAAATGAATTGATGGAGCTGAAAAACACAACACCAGAACTTCCTGAAGCATACACAAGTTTCAATAGCCGAACTGATGAAGCAGAAGAAAGGATATCAGAGGTTGAAGATCAACTCAGTGAAATAAAACAAGATGGCAAGATTAGAAAAAACAGGGTAAAAAGAAATAAAGTCTCCAAGAAATATGAGACTATGTGAAAAGACCTAATCTACATTTGATAAGTGTATCTGAATGTGATGGAGATAATGAATCCAAGCTGGAAAACACTCTTCAAGATATTATCCAGGAAAACTTCCCAACCTAGCAAGGCAGTCCAATATCCAAGTCCAGGAAATACAGAGAACACCAAAAAGATATTCCTCAAGAAGAGTAACCCGAAGGCACATAATCTTCAGATTCGCCAGGGTTGAAATGAAGGAAAAAATGCTAAGGGTAGCCAGAGAGAAAGGTCGGGTTACTCTCAAAGGGAAGCCCATCAGACTCACAGTGGATCTCTCAGCAGAAACCCTACAAGCCAGAAGAGAGTGGGGCCAAGATTCAACATCCTTAAAGACAAGAACTTTCAACCTAGAATTTCATATCCGCCAAATTAAACTTCATAAGCGAAGGAAAAATAAAATCCTTTACAAACAAGCAATTGCTGAGAGATTTCATCACCACCAGGCCTGCTTTACAACAGCTCCTGAAAGAAGCACTAAACATAGAAAGGAACAACCAGTACCAGCCACTACAAAAACATACCAAATGGTAAAGAGCATCAACACAATGAAGAAACTGCATCAACTAATGGGAAAAACAGTCAGCTAGCATCAAAATGGCAGGATCAAATTCACACATAACAATATTAACCTTAAATGTAAATGAGCTAAACGTCCCAATCAAAAGACACAGACTGGCAAATTGGATAAAAAGCCAAAACCCTTCGGTGTGCTGTATCCAGGAAACACATGTCACATGAAAGGATACACATGGGCTCAAAATAAAGGGATGGAGGAAGATTTACCAAGCAAATGGAGAGCAAAAAAGAAAAAGCAGGAGTTGCAATTCTGGTCTCTGATAAAATAGACTTTAAAGCAACAAAGATCAAGAGACAAAGGAGGACATTACATAATGGTAAAAGGATCAATACAACAAGAAGTGCTAACGATCCTAAATATATACACACCCAATACAGGAGCACCCAGATACATAAGGCAAGTTCTTAATGACTTACAAAGAGACTTCGACTCCCACAGAATGATAGTGGGAGACTTTAACACCCCATTGTCAATATTAGACAGATCAACAAGACAGAAAATTAACAAGGATATTCAGGACTTGAACTCAGACCTGGAACAAGCAAACCTAATAGACATTTACAGAACTCTCCACCCCAAATCCACAGAATATACATTCTTCTCAGCACCACATCACACCTACTCTGAAATTGACCACATAATTGGAAGTAAATCACTCCTCAGCAAATGCAAAAGAATGGAAATCATAACAGTCTCTCAGACCACAGGGCAATCAAGTTAGAACTCAGAGTTCAGCAACTAACTCAGAACCGCACAGCTTCATGGAAACTGAACAACTAGCTCTTGAATGTTGACTGGATAAACAATGAAATGAAGGCAGAAATAAAGATTTTCTTTGAAACCAATGAGAATGAAGATACAACATACTAGAATCTCTGGGACACATTTAAAGCAGTGTCTAGAGGAAAATTAATAGCAATAAATGTCCACATGAGAAGCAAGGAAAGATCTAAAATCGACAAAAATCGACACCCTATTGTCAAAATTGAAAGAGCTAGAGGACCAAGATAAAAAACTGAAAACCTAGCGGAAGACAAGAAATAACTAAGATCAGAGCAGAACTGAAGGAGATAGAGACACAAAAAACCCTTCAAAAAATCAGTAAATCCAGGAGCTGGTTTTTTGAAAAGATCAACAAAATAGACCACTAGTCAGATTAATAAAATAGAAAAGAGAGAATAGTCAAATAGATGCAATAAAAATGATAAAGGGGATATCACCACAGAGTCCACAGAAATACAAACCATCATCAGAGATTATTACAAACAACTCTATGCACATAAACTAGTAAGCCTGGAAGAAATGGATACATTCCTGGACACTTGCATCCTCCCAAACCCAAACCAGGAATAAGTCGAAACCCTGAATAGACCAATAACAAGGGCTGAAGTTCAAGCAGCAATTAATAGCCTATCAAACAAAAAAAGCACAGGTCCAGATGGGTTCATAGCCGAAATTCTACCAGACATACAAACAGGAGCTGGTACCATTCCCTCTGAAACTATTCCAAACAATCCAAAAAGAGGGAATCCTTCCCAAATCATTTTATGAGACCAACATCATCCTGATACCAAAACCCAGCAGAGACTCAACAAGAAAAGAAAACTTCAGGCCAAGATCCATGATGAACACAGATACAAAAATCTTCAATAAAATACTGGCAAACTGATTGCAACAGCACATCAAAAAGCTTATCCACCATGATCAAGTAGGCTTCATCCCGGGGATGCAAAGCTGGTTCAACATACGCAAGTCTATAAATGTAATTCACCACATAAACAGAACCAAAGACAAAACCCACATGATTATCTCAATAGGTGCAGAGAAGGCCTTTGACAAAATTCAACAGCTCTTTATGCTAAAAATTCTCAATAAACTAGGTATTGATGGAATGTATCTCAAAATAATAAAAGCTATTTATGACAAACCCACAGCCAATATCATAGTTAATGGGCAAAAACTGAAAGCATTCCCTTTGAAATCTGGCACTAGACAAGGATGCCCTCTCTCACCATGTCCTTTGTATGGACATGGATCAACCTGGAAACCATCATTCTCAGGAAGCTGATACAAGAACAGAAAATCAAACACTGTATGTTCTCACTCATATGCGAGTGTTGAACAATGAGAACACACGGACACAGGGAGGGGAGCATCACACACTCAGGTCTGTTGCGGGTGCCCATGGAAGAGACAGTGGGAGGTAGGGAGTTGGGGAGGGATAACATAGGGAGAATTGCCAGATACAGGTAATGGGGAGGAAGGCAGTCAACCTCACTGCCATGTGTGTACCTATGCAACAATCCTGCATGTTCTTCACATGTACCCCAAAACCTAAAATGCAATAAAATATTTTTAAAAATTTGTTTTCTTTTTAATTTCATATGTTATATATATTATCTTTATTCAAATGGAAACACAAGAGTATGTTTTTATGTGTTCCTTAAAAATTATTGCAACTGTAAAGCAATGGAGGAGTTTCATTATCTTCTTGAGAATCACTCAAATACTCACTTATTTGAATACCTCAAATACGTATTGCTCACTTATTGCTGAACTGTGATTCAGCAATAACAGTTTTAATAATATCATAGTCTTTGCCTCTGTGATGCATCTCTTTTGTGTGTGGGCTTTTGACAATTTCCAAACAATTTTTATGAATAAAGCTTAATTAATTGATTCCTGAATAATTAAATAGTAAACCATTTATTTTGTTCACAATGTGTTCAGTATTCTTTCATTCAAAATAAATATTTTGCAAACTTCTATTATGTGTCATCACTGTGCTGTATTATAGTTAACCAATGTCTCTCTCAGAGTAACTGAAGTATTTCTGATAAAGGCAGTATTTCCATTCCCTTTATCTTTAATAAAGGAAGTGGTCCCTGATACATAGTATTCTTTCTGTGATTACAGGAATTATTCAACACGAGGACTCTTAAAACTCACTCTAAGGAATAAAGGACTAAAGTCTGAATGAACATACAACTTTTAGCCTTCCGTTTACCACAGGTAGAAACTGCCATTAAGTACTGGAAGAAGGGAAGATGAAAACATGCAAATTAATCAAGTCCAGGATTTCAATTCATTAAAATTAATGCAGAAGTCAGCATATATTAATTAATAAAAATAACAACAATACATTTAATATATTGATCACCTATTCTGTGCTGGGCGTTGTATAAGAATTTTATACACACTATATCTTATTACTCACATAACCCTATGAGGTAGGTATCATTTCTACTACCCTAGAGACAGAGAGAGAGAACAAACTAAAGTGCAGTGAGGTTAAGTCACTTGTCTCATCTCACCCAACCTAGTGGGAGAACTAGGATTTAAAACAAGTTCTGTTTTACTCCAAAACCATGCACTGTGTCTGATTAATTCAATTTTCATAAAAATTTACTTGAGAACATACTAGTCATAGCACTATTGGTTTTCCCAATAGAAAGCAAAGACATAAAACTCTCAGCCTGGTGAAAACATTGTTTTTAAAACTCACATACAAAACCCAATTTTTATAGATTTTTGTCATTTCACTGTATATCATTGAAGTGTTGGTAGCAAAAGCAAGGTAAATTCATAGCCTAGAATGACTGCCTTTATTAGAACCAAATACTGGTTCTAATACACCAAATACTGGTGTGTACCAGGTACACACATGGCAGTGAGGTTGGCTGCCTTCCTCCCCATTACCTGTATCTACCAAATATGGAACACTTGGTAAAGCCAAGTGTTCAGTCACATTCAGATCATTGGGATAGTCATTGCTCCACACCTGACATCATCTCAGGTAGCCTTCTCACATATATAATTGAACTAGTCAAATTAGAAGAGATCAATGAGTTGCCTTTTTTTATTTTTATTTTTTTGAGATGGGGTCTTATTCTGTTGCCCAGGCTGGAGTACAGTGGTGTGATCATGGCTCAGTACAGCCTTGACCTCCTGGGCTCAGAAGATCCTCCCACCTGTCAGCCTCCCAAGTGGCTGGGACTACAGGCATGTGCCTCCATGTCCAGCTAATTTTTATATTTTTTGTAGAGATGGGGTTTCACCCTGTTGCCCAGGCTAGTCTCTGACTCTTGGGCTCAAGTGACCCAACGACCTGGGCCTCCCAAAGTGTTGGGATCACAGATGAGCCACTGTGCCTGGTGATGAATTGCTCTTACTGTTCTAGGCTAAAACAGTACTTCATCTTAGGGAGAAACATTCTGAATCAATGCCAACATGACTGAGAGGGAGTTATGTAATCCTGTCTCCACAAGGATGAGATCTGTTTCCTTTGAACCATATTCAGAGATATCCGATTGCAATCAAAGCAGTCATGTTTTATAATGACCCTACAAATTGCAGAATGGCAAATCCATATTATTAATCAAATCTTCTGAGAATTCTAAATAAATCTTGATATGGTTTGGCTCTGTGTCCTCACCCGAATCTCAGGTTGAATTGTTATTCCCAATATTGTGAAAGGGACCTGTTGGGAGGTGAATGGATCAAGGGGGTAGATTTCCCCCTTGCTGTCCTCATGCTGGTGAGTGAGTTCTCACAAGATCCTATGGTTTAAAACTGTGGCACTTCCACATTCATTCTCACTCTCTCTTTCTCCTTCCACCAAGTAAAGACATGCTTGCTTCCCCTTTGCCATTCTGCCATGACTGTAAGTTTCCTGAGGCCTCCCAGGCATGCTTACTGTACAGCTTGTGGAACTGTGAGTCAATTAAACTTTTCTTCATAAATCACCCAGTCTGAGGTAGTTCCTTATAGCAGTGTGAGAACAAACTAATACATATGTGGTAAATTTTTCCCCCCAACTTTCAACTCTCATTCAGCTAGCAGTAATAGTGCCAGGAAATGCTAACATGTGAACCCAAAAATCATCTAGACTAGCTTGTCTAGAGATGATAACATAAGTGTTTAAAAAATAATTTTCCTGGAGAGAGGATCCAAGATGGCCGAATAGGAACATCTCTGGATCGCAGTTCCCGGCAAAAACGCAGAGGGTGAGTGGTCACCGCATTTCAAGATGCATTTTTACTGCCCACAGACCTCCCAGGTGGAAAAGCACCATGAGTCTCCAGCATGACTGTTTCAGCCAGTGCAACAAGTTTCTGCACAAAAACTGACACAAATCTGGGCGCCATTTCAACTGGATCCTGGAACACCTGGGAGACAGAGTTGCCCATTCAACTGAAAAAAAAAAAGGGGGCTGAAACAGGGAGCCAGGTGATCTGGCTTGGCCAGTCCCACCCCCACAAAGACCAGCAATCTGAAATGCTCTGGACTGAATTTCACAGCAAGCACAGCTGGACCCATGATGGTCCAGCTCTGTGGGGGGAAGCAGACTGCTATTACTAACGAAGCAGTCTGCTATTACTGAGGCAGTCCATTACCGAGGAGTCTGCCATTACCAAGGGAGTCTGCCATTACTGAGGCAGACCGCCATTACCGAGGCAGTTCTAACTATACCTCTATAAACAAAACTGCAAGGATGTTAACACAGCAGCTGGGCAAAGCCCAAGGCAGCTCAGCAATGCCTCTGCTGGCAGACTGTGACTAGGCTAACTCCTTGCTGGGCAGAGCATCTCTGAAAAAAGGCAGCAGCCCATCAGAAACTTATAAAAAAGCCCCACCTTCCCGGGACAGAGCACCTGGGAAAAAAAGGCAGTTATGAGTTCCGCTGCAGTAGACTTAAACGTACCTGCTCAGCAGCCCTGAACAGAACAATGGAGCTCACAGCTCAACACTTGAGCTCCTATAAGGGATAGACTGTCTCAAGCAGCTTCCCAACCCCAATATATCCAAAGAGACACCTCATAAAGGAGAGCTCAGGCAGATATCTGGTGGGTATCCTTCTGGGACAAAGATAGAAGAAACTGGCAACAACTCTTACTGTTCTGCAGCCACTGCAGGTGATTCCCAGGCAAGCAGGGTCTGGAGTCGACCTCCAGCAGTCCTATAGCAGAGGGGCCTGACTTTTAGAAGGAAAACTAAAAAGCAGAGAGATAACTTCATCAGCAACAAAAAGGAAATTCACTCAGAGACCCCATCTGAAAGTCACCAACCACAAAGACCACAGGTAGATAAATCCACAAAGATGGGAAGAAACCAGTGCAAAAAGGATGAAAACACCTGAAACCAGAACGCCTCTCCTCCTCCAAGGGATCACAACTCCTCACCAGCAAGGGAACAAGTCTGGATGGAGAATGAGTCTGATGAATTGACAGAAACAGGCTTCAGAAGGTGGGTAATAACAAACTTCTCTGAGCTAAAGGAAGAAGCTCTAACCCAATGCAAAGAAACTAAGAACCCTGAAAAAAGGTTTGACAAAATGCTAATGAGAATAAACAGCTTAGAGAGGAATATAAATGAATTGATGGAGCTGAAAATCACAACACCAGAACTTCGCAAAGCATACACAAGTTTCAATAGCTGCATTGACCAAGCAGAAGAAAGGAAATCAGAGACTGAAGATCAACTTAATGAAATAAAATGAGAAGGCAAGATTAGAGAAAAAAGAGTAAAAAGAAATGAACAAAACCTCCAAGAAATATGGGATTATGTGAAAAGGCCTAATCTATGTTTGATAGGTGTACCTGAATAAGATGGACAAAATGAATCCAAGCTGGAAAACACTCTTCAGGATATTATGCAGGAGAACTTCCCCAACCTAGCAAGGCAGGCCAATATAAAAGTCCAGGAAATACAGAGAACACCATAAAGATATTCCTCAAGAAGAGCAACCCCAAGGCACATAATCATCAGATTCACCAGGGTTGAAATGAAGGAAAAAATGCTAAGGGCAGACAGAGAAAAAGGGTGGGTTACTCTCAAAGGGAAGCCCATCAGACTCACAGCAGATCTCTCAGCAGAAACCCTATAAGCCAGAAGAGAATAGGGGCCCATATTCAATCAATATCCTTAAAGACAAGAACTTTCAACCTGGTATTTCATATCCACCCAAACTAATCTTCATAGGTGAAGGAGAAATAAAATCCTTTATGAATGAGCAATTGCTCAGAGATTTCATCTCCACCAGGCCTGCCTTACAAGAGCTCCTGAAAGAAGCACTAAACCTAGAAAGGAATGACCAGTACCAGCCACTCCAAAAGCATACCAAGTGGTAAAGAGCATCAACACAATGAATAAACTGCATCAACCAATGGGTAAAACAACCAGTTAGCATCAAAATGGCAGGATCAAATTCACACATAACAATATTAACCTTAAATGTAAATGGGCTGAATGCCCCAATCAAAAGACACAGACTGGAAAATTGGATAAAAAGTCAAAACCCTTCAGTGTGCTGTATCCAGGAAACCCATCTCACATGCAGGGATACACATAGGCTCAAAATAAAGGAATGGAGGAAGATTTACCAAGCAAATGGAGAGCAAAAAAAAGCAGGAGTTGGAATCCTAGACTCTGATAAAATGGACTTTAAAGCAACAAAGATCAAAAGAGACAAAGAAGGGCATTACATATTGGTAAAAGGATCAATGTAACAAGAAGAGCTAACGATCCTAAATATATACGTACCCAATACAGGAGCACCCAGATAAATAAGACTTAGACTCCCGCACAATAATAGTCGGAGACTTTAACACCCCATTGTCAATATTAGACAGATCAACAAGACAGAAAATTAACAAAGATATCCAGGACTTGAACTCAGACCTGGACCAAGCAAACCTAATAGACATTTACAGAACTCTCCACCCCAAATCCACAGAATATACATTCTTCTCTGCACCACATCATACCTACTCTAAAATCGACCACATAATTGGAAGTAAATCACTCCTCAGCAAATGCAAAATAATGAAAATCATAACAGTCTCTCAGCACAGTGCAATCAAATTACAACTCAGGATTCAGAACCACACAACTTCATGGAAACTGAACAACTGGCTCTTGAATGTTGACTGGATAAACAATGAAATGAAGTCAGAAATAAAGATGTTCTTCAAAACCAATGAGAAGGAAGACACAAAATGCCAGAATCTCTGGGACACATTTAAAGCAGTGTCTAGAGGAAAATTTACAGCAATAAATGTCCACATGAGAAGCAAGGTAAGATAAAAAATTGACGCCCTTATCATCAAAACTGAAAGAGCTAGAGAAGCAAGATAAAAAAAACTGAAAACCTAGCAGAAGACAAGAAATAACTAAGATCAGAGCAGAACTGAAGGAGATAGAGACCAAAAAACCCTTCAAAAAATCAATAAATCCAGGAGTTGGTTTTTTGAAAAGATCAACAAAATAGACCGCTAGCCAGATTAACAAAAAAGAAAAGAAAGAAGAATCAAATAGATGCAATAAAAAATGATAAAGGGGATATCACCACAGATTCCACAGAAATACAAACCACCATCGAAGATTACTAGAAACAACTCTATGAACATAAGCCAGTAAACCTGGAAAAAATGGATAAATTCCTGGACACTTGCATCATCACAAGTCTAAACGAGGAAGAAGTTGATACATTGAATAGACCAGTAACAAGGGCTGAAATTGAGGCAGCAATTCATAGTCTACCAACCAAAAAAAGCCCAGATCCAGATGGGTTCACAGACTAATTCTACCAGACATACAAAGAGGAGTAGGTACCACTCCTTCTGGAACTATTTTGAATAATCCAAAAAGAGGGAATCCTTCCCAAATCATTTTCTGAGACCAACATCATCCTGATACCAAAACCCAGCAGAGACTCAACAACAAAAAACTTCAGGCCAATCTCGATGATGAACACAGATGCGAAAATCTTCAATAAAATACTGGCAAACTGATACCAACAGCACATGAAAAAGCTTATCCATCACGATTGAGTAGGCTTCATCCCAAGGATGCAAGGGTGGTTCAACATACACAAGTTTATAAACATAACTCACCAAATAAACAGAACCAAACACAAAAACCACATGATTATCTCAATAGATGCAGAGAAGGCCTTCAACGAAATTTAACAGCCCTTTATGCTAAAAACTCTGAATAAACTAGGTATCAATGGAACATATCTCAAAATAATAAAAGCTATTTATGACAAACCCACAGCCAATATCATACTGAATGGGCAAAAACTGGAATCATTCCCTTTGAAATCTGGCACTAGACAAGGATGCCCTCTCTCACCCCTCCTATTCAATATGGTATTGGACATTTTAGCCAGAGCAATCAGGCAAGAAAAAGAAATGAAAGGGTATTCAATTGGGAAAGGAGGAAGTTAAATTGTCTTTATTTGCAGACGACATAATTGTATATTTAGAAGACCCCATCATTCAGCCCAAAATCTGAAACTGATAAGCAACTTCAGCAAATTCTCAGTATACAAAATCAATGTGCAAAAATCACAGGCATTCCTATACACTAATAACAGACTTAAAGAGAGACAAATCAAGAACGAACTGCCATTCATAATTGCGACAAAGAGAATAAAATACCTAGGAATACAAATACCAAAGAATGTAATGGACGTCTTTAAGGGGAACTACAAACCACTGCTCAAGGATATAAGAGAGGACACAAACAAATGGAGAAACATTCCATGCTCATGGTTAGGAAGAATCAGTATCATGAAAATGGCCATACTGCCCAAAGTAATTAATAGATTCAACATTATCCCCATCAAGCTACCTATGACCCTCTTCACAGAAATGGAAAAAAATCACCTTAAACCTCATATGGAACCAAAAGAGAGATTGCATAGCCAAGTCAATTCTAAGCAGAAAAAAACAAGCTGGAGGCATCACGCTACCTGACTTCAGACTATACTACAAGGCTACAGTAATCAAAACAGCATGGTACTGGTACCAAAACAGAGATATAGACCAACGGAACAGAACAGAGGCCTTGGAGGCAACGCCCCACATCTACAACCATCTGATCTTTGACAAACCTGACAAAAACAAGCAATGGGAAAGGATTCCCTGGTGTTGGGTAAACTGGCTAGCCATGTGCAGAAAGCAGAAAGTGGACCCCTTCCTGACATCTTACAGTAAAATTAACTCCAGATGGATCAAAGACTTAAACATAAGACCTAACACCATAAAGACCCTAGAAGAAAACCTAGGCAAAACCATTCAGCTCATAGGCATAGGCAAGGACATCATGACTAAAACACCAAAAGCAATGGCAACAAAACCCAAAATAGACATATGGGATCTAATTAAACTCCAGAGCTTCTGCACAGCAGAAGAAATAATCAGAGTGAACCGGCAACCAACAGAATGGGAAAAAATCTTTGCAATCTACCCATTTGACAAAGGACTCATATCCAGAGTCTACAAAGAACTAAAACAGTTTTACAAAAAACAAAGAAATAAACCCATTCAAAAGTGGGAGAAAGATATGAACAGACACTTTTCAAAAGAAGACATATATGAGACCAATAAACATGAAAAAATGCTCATAATCACTGGTCATTAGAGAAATGCAAATCAAAACCACATTGAGATACCACCTCACACCAGTTAGAATGGCAATCATTAAAAAATCTGGAGACAACAGATGCTGGAGAGGATGTGGAGAAATAGGAACACTTTTACACTGTTGGTGGGAGTGTAAATTAGTTCAGCCATTGGAAGACAGTGTGGCAATTACTCAAGGACCCAGAAAGAGAAATTCCATTTGACCCAGCGATCCCATTACTGGGTATATAGCCAAAGGATTATAAATTGTTCTAACACACATGCACACGTATGTTCATTGCAGCACTGTTTACAATAGCAAAGACTTGGAACTAACCCAAATGCCTATCGATGATAGACTGGATAGGGAAAATGTGGCACAGATACACCACGGAATACTATGCAGCCATAAAAAATGATGAGTTCGTGTCCTTTGTAGGGACATGGATGAACCTGGAGACCATCATTCTCAGCAAACTGACATAAGAACAGAAAATCAAACACTGCATGTTCTCACTCACAGGCGGGTGTTGAACAGTGAGAACACATGGACAGAGGGAGGGGAGCATCACACACTGAGGTCTGTTGGGGGGGACTAGGGGAGAGACAGTGGGAGGTAAGGAGTTGAGGAGGGATACCATGGGGAGAAATGCCAGATATAGGTGATGGGGATGGATGCAGCAAACCACATTGCCACATATGTACCTATGCAACAATCCTGCATGTTCTTCATATGTACCCCAGAACCTAAACTGCAATTAAAAAAAAAAAATATATATATATATATAAAATACTCCCTTTTTTTTTTTACTGGAAATTACTGTTGCATACCTTAATTGACATGTGAAGGTATATAGAGAGAATATTTATAATGTATACAGTGATAAAGAGTATAAATTGAGCAAACTTATTTACTGAAAAAGAAGAAAAGAAGTCATTTCACTAACACTAAACTTACAGCTGGTTTATTCTGTTTCATTAGCAGCATGAATTATATGAAAGAAAATGTGCTAAGCACCAAGCATGGTAGAACATAAAAAGCTTTGAGTATAGACCTAAGTGCAATTTGCAACCCCAACTTTTGCATTTAGACTGAATGATATGGACAAGTTATTTACATTTTGATTCTCAATTTCCCTGTCTGCAAAATGGCTATGTGAGTATTAAATGAACTAATTCATAGAAAATGTCTATCCAATGCCTCAATATATTAGGTGCTAACAGTGTTATTTTCCTTTCCTTTCTTAGGCTCTGTGAATGAAGGATACAATAGGAAGAAATAACAGAGTAAATTAGACACTGACACTGTCTTCACAGAGCCAACAGGATGTTGAAAATACTAAAAGAAAATAAGCTTTAAATGGCTGGGATGGTAGATTGCAATACTGGCCACAATACTTGCAGCTTCTGACATGCAGAGGTGGAATCTCTGTCTCCATTTCTTGCATTTGGGCTGTCCTTGTCATTTGCTTTGACCAACAGGACATAGTGGACGTTACACTGTGATAGGTTGAGGCTGAACTTGAAGAGGCCTTTCAGATACCAATGTACTGCTCTTGGGAGCCCACCAGCACCATGTGAACCAGCCCAGCCTGCTGGAGGATGAGAGACCACATAAGCAGAGAGGAGTACTCCTAACTGAGGCCCCATTAGTCCAGTCAGCACCAGCCAATAGAGCAGCTGATCACAGAGTATGAGTGAGTTCATCTAAGACTAGAAGAACTGCCTAACAGAATTGTGAGCTAAATAAATGGTTGCTGTTTTAAGCCACTAAATCTGAAGAGGAGGGATTAGCTATGCAACAGATAACATACAAATGTAAGGAGATATGGGTCATGACATTTTTCAATCAAAACACAAAATTATGGGAACAATAGTTTCAAAACAGTTTTGGGGATGATTAGTCATCAATTCCGATAGAATGATGTGGTATAAGAATTGCTACTGCATTAGATTAATGAAAGACGCAAATCTTTCACCGGCGGGAATTCAGGGCTTCATGTGCAAATGATTCTTGGTACCCGGAGGTACAGAGATTAATTTTTCCCAGGAAATATTATTCTGAGGTTTCTATGTTTTTGGAGTTCTGAAACTGTTGTTACATATTATACATGGAAAAAGAAGAAAAAGATGGTAAGGGAAGAAAAGCTGAACAAAATTAGACATTGAAAATAAAATATCTGTAAAAGGAATTTTGGACGATGTTAGGGAGTTTTATACTGCAGGTAGCAAAAAGCAAAGCCTGGGTAACTCATCTCTTTCCCATGTCAGTCATCCACTGCAGAAAAACGATCCTGGCCTTTACTTAACCTTTTTTCCCTGCTTCTTTACCAAGTAGAGCACACCATGAAAGTGATTAAATATAATTTTAAAATTGTGTCATATTGGTTTCTCTTTGTGCAGCAGACAACTAAGTGTGCCTTTGAAGGAAATAATTTGAGATATAAGAAGTAAAAACCACCATGTAGCTGAAAAGTGCTTCTCTTAAATACAGGCTAAATTCTGTGATTTGTGTAATGGTTAACTTTGTGCTTATTTTGTGTGAAATTTCGGAGGTCACCCATGGGTTATTTCTGAAAAGTGTGAAGTCTGGAGAATGAGGAGGATGGCTTTTGTTCCCCTCAGTGCCAATCAATATTGTAACTGGGGTGGGCTAGGGTGGTAAAACTTACAAACAGCAAGTTCTTTAAGGTGACAGTTGTGTCACGCCTCCTCCCTGCCTTCTAAATGCCCAGAAACATGCTAGCTCTGAGTATCAGCCCTCAAATACTTCCTAATTTGAATTGAAATTCAGTGGAGGGCTTATCCAAATTCTAAGAATGAGCCACTATGAAACACACACATAAACCTCACAATGGAGGGTGGGACACACATGATGCACTTCTCAGGACAGAAAGGACGATGGTTGACAGTGAAAAGGAAAGAGAAAGAATGGGGGGAATGAGAGGCAAGAAGCAGTAGGTAGCACTTTTCTCTGTATCAAAGAGATGTGAAACTAGGGTAAGGACAGAAAACTCACTCCTGGCATTCCTCAGCCAATCCTTGCTTTCCTCTTCCATTTCTTAGTTTTGAATTCCTAGTGGGAATATGAGTTAATGGCTAAGGAAGTTACTTTCCACTGGGCCAGAAGAGCAGATTATAGAAACTCACGTTTGGAAGAAAATTTCTCAGAGAGTGTCTGGTTTGATCTCCTTAAGCTTCCAGAAATTCCTGAAATTGATCATCCAAGTTTGATTTGAATACTTCCAATCATGGAATCCATTTGATTGCTGTGGAGTCTCTAATTGCTAAGCTGTCATTATACTGAACTCAACACTGGTAACACCTTTTAGTTCTTCTTCTGCCCTTCGAAGCAACCAAGAACACATCTTCAACCTCTTGAAAAGCTGAAGAGGGGCCATACATTGTACAAGAAAGAGAGCTGGGTTAGAAGTTAGGAAATTTTGGTTTTGCAACTTACTAGTTGGTGTCCTGCTCTCTCATTTTATTTATTTATTTTCCAGATGGACTCTCACTCTTGTAGCCCAGGCTGGAATGCAGTGGTGCAATCTTGGCTCACTGCAACCTCCGTTTCCTGGATTCAAGCAATTCTCCTGCCTCAGCCTCCGGAGTAGCTGGGATTACAGGCGCCCACCAACATGCCCAGCTAATTTTTGTATTTTTAGTACAGATGAGGTCTCACCATGTTGGCCAGGCTGGTTTTGAACTCCTGACCTCAGGTGATCTGCATCCCCCTCGGCCTCCCAAAGTGCTGAGATTACAGGCATGAGCCACTGCACCTGGCCTCCTCATTTTATTTGTTGCTTCAGTAATCATGTGCTTAATATTTCGCTAATATTACTTTTGAAAGGTTGCACTAAGAGTGGAATATAATTGTGTAGCTATAGGTTGAGGCCAGGATTTTTTTTTTTTTAGATATAATACAAAGGACACTGGACATGAAATGGTTAGACCAGAAGTCATAAACCCATGTCATTAAAGAAAAGGAATGGGGAATTGGTGGTTTAGGTTCCTGGAAAGACAATAGGGACCGGTTGAAATCCACAACTTAAAAGACATAATCTAGTTAAAGGCATTTGTGGAAGCCAGCCTGTAATACGGTCCCCAGTGACCCTCATCTCCTGGTATTACCCCCCTGTGTAGTCCCCACCTACACTCTACAGGGTCGGTCTGTGTGACTACTAGAACATGAAAGAAGTGATGGCATAACACTTCTGAGGTTAGGGCACGAAAGACAGCAGTTTCTGTCTGCGTGCTCTCTCTGTTCTCTCTGGGGGAAGCCAGCTGCATGTCATGTGGATGTTCAGGCAACCTAGGGCGTGACTGATGTGGCAAGGAAATAAGGCCTGCTAGCAAATGCTCAAGTGAGCTTGGAAATGGGTCCTCTCCCAGCATCTCCAGCCAAGAGCTTGACTGCAGCCTAATAAGAGACTTCGAGCCATAACCATTCAGCTAAACTGCTTCTGGATACCTGACCATAGAAACTGTGAGATTATAAGGACATGTTGTTTTAAACCACTAAATTGAGGGTAATTTGCTATGTAACAATATACAACTAATATAGCATTCTGATGCATTTTAAAGTATCAATGTGCACATGCACACACATTTTGCTGATGAAATAAAATAGAGAGCTCCAGTTTATAACCCTGAGTTTCCCAATGAAACCTGGATCTATGGAAGCCAAAAGGTATGGTTAAGTTGTCACTCAAAGGTCATTTGGCAGCTCAGTTTCTGCTGGAAGGGAGGAGATGAGGTCCATTCATAGCTCAAGCAGGGAGCTATTTTACCCACCAATGGAAATAAGATATTTTTCCTTACCACTGTAGGGTAACAACAAACATTGGGACAGAACCTAGAGAAATCTGACAAATCCTGCTCTATAATAGAAAGCACTTGGATTAGAGTAGAAAGTCAGGTGGAACTCCAGTCTAATTAAATTAGAAAAGCATGTCCCCTGTCACTAAAAACTAAGAACAAGCATTTCACAAAAAGTAATGGAAGCAGCAGCCTGTTACGGTCTGAACATTTGTGTCCCCCCAGAAGTTGTGTGTTAAAACCCTAACCCTCAAGGTGATGGTATTAAGAGGTGGGGTCTCTGGGAGACGGTTAGGCTATGAGGGCAGAGCCCTAATACAAGGGATTAGTGCCCTCATAAAGGAGACCCAAGAGGTACCTCACCCTTTCCGTCATGTGGAAGTGTGCCTTCTCCAGACACAGAATCTGCCAGCATCATGCTCGGGGACTTCCAGCCTCCGGAACTGTGAGAAGTAAATATTTGTTGTTTATAGGCCACTTAGTTTATGGTATGTTTTTTACAGCAGCCCAAACAAACTAAGACACAACTCTTCTCAGAAATCCAAGAAATAATGTAGTCACTTGGGGTCTAAAACCAGAGACTGAGAAGTCACTCTCCACCCAATAGCAGAAGGAGATCTTAGGGGCACAAGAGTACATGTGACACACAGCAGAGGACTAGGATATGCCTTTGAATGAAGATGCCTGAGGAACTGAATGAAGAACCTGGACAACTAAAGAAAAAAGACACGTATGGATCAGAATTCAGACAACTTCCTCAGGTAATGGGTTTTACCAGTAAGTTAAGGAAGAACTGAAAGTGCGTTTTAGAATCCTGAATCCCCTTTGTAGGTGTTTGCATAGAATTATTTCAACAATTATGCTTAATATAGAGTCAAATATGGACAATAAACTTCCAGAGTTTAGATCCGGTCATTCTCAATATATCCTTTTATTCTTATCACTAAAGAAAACCCTCAGGTTTTGTTACAAATAGAGGCTGACAGGAATGGGTGCCCGACTCAGTCAGAATCCCAGGCCAGGAATCTGCACAAACAGGTTAAGTGGAAGCCCTAATATGATACGGCTTTAACAAGAATTATTTCTGTCAACACAATGCAGAGTCATTATCAGGCAATTTCAGAAAGTGCCAGGAAGCATCATGTGGAAAATTATAATCAAGGCCTGGCTGAAGTTGGGCCATCATTACGGAAAGTCAGGAAAAATGCTAAGTGCAGCGTGGTGCTTGGCATTTTGTGGAAACACCAAAAATGTCAACTGGGGAGACTGAGAAAAACATGAGGAAGGAAGATGCCATTGGAAAATAAGCATAAAGAGGATTAGTGTAAGATGAAAGCCCGTGTGCATAAATTAGTCAAGTATAAAATGCTGATAGTCTGTGATTTATCCTGCTTGGAAGAGAATGTGCCATTATGGATACAAGAGACTGTTAGTTCAGGATAGTTGTCAAAACCATTGCATGAAAATGCTGCCTTTTGTCACTGTTTTCAGTGATCTTGATATTCTCAAACAAGGGTTGTGGCAGACTGGTGGGCCTAGAACCCAAGCAGAGGTTAAAAGAAGAGAGGAAGAGGGTGAACTATCTTTAAGAAGACTTGAGAGTTCTGGCATCCCACATGGCGTATTTCTCCTTTTTTGCTATTTTTTGGTGAGACTGGGTTAGTTATTAACTTCAGAAGGAAGAAGGAGTCACCAAGAGAAACAGCTTGAGGAGCGAGGTGTCATGAAGCTGCTGAGGAGGTGGAGAGGAAGGGAACTGTACCAGGTTTCCCTTAGTAGTGGTGGTGATAGAACATTTATGGGCTGACTGAAAGTGAGGAAGGATTACATGATCGAAATACTAATTTATTTATTTTTGCTAGTTGTTCCTTTACCCACTTTGCCTTTCCTTTGAAATTCAAGGAGTCAGTCTAGTCTATGCTTGTTGTCTCATGGAAATGATAAGAGAAAAGTTAAAAAAAAAAAAAAAAAAAAAGAGAAATCTGGCTTTTATGCTTTTAAAAGCCCAGACATTTAGAGAACAGAAATGACATGTAGACAGAATATTTGAGAGAAAGCATCATGTTGAAGGACATGCTGCCTCCTTAACCTCACCCCAAAGTGGAAGAGGTTTCTTGGCTATATCAAATATTATACTATGGGAAGTTGCTTTCCCCAGATCCAATCCCCAAACATAAACCCTCAAATTTATCCAGTTACTTCCCCCCTACACTTGATCGTGTGCTTTGGTACAGATCCAGCTGCTGGGTCCTGATGGGTGACTGCCAGTGATGGCGGTCCCATCCTCCATGCTCGTAATTGTTTTAGGCATGAGGATTCTGCAAAATAAGATGTGAATGGAGAGTTTTCCTCACTTTTAAGAAGAGACACAAACATAAGATGGCCTCTTTCTGCCTCTGAAAGTGTTGCATCTAGAGAAGGTGTGGCAACTACTGTAGCCATTTTGCCTCCAGCCTGAGGAGGAGGCAGGCAGACAGACGGACAAAGTCAAAAGAAGACTCAAGAGAATCAGAGAAATGAAGCCAGAGTCCTGACGCTACTTGTGGAGAGCTATCTTATCTCTGAGCCTCTTTCTATGTGGTATGATGCATTGCATTATGGTTTAAGGTAGTTGAATCTGCTGCTTTTGTGCCCTGCTGCCAAACGCATCCTAATTGGTACACTGGCTGAGAGGAGAAAGGAACATGAAGGGTAGTGAAGAGAGAGGAATTACCAACAGTGCCTGTAACAAAGCCTTGAGGGACCCTCATGAGTGGAAGATATTCTGCATGTTCATCTCACCCAGACCCCACCCTGGTGAACCGAAAACATCTCCTGAACCAAGGCTGTGCCAGTCTTTCCCATAAACACCTGGTGAGGATGGACCTTCCATGGCAGCCGCCCTGAGTATTGCTCAGCAGGAATGGTAATTTCTCCTTAAGCAGAAACAATGTTAAACTTGTTAAAACATGCATGGTTATACATGTACGTGAGATAGGTTTTTAAATATATTACCACTTCTGGAATGAACACGCTAATTACTATAGAATGTTGGATTTAGTTACTATCAAGCACTGTAAGGCAGAACGCCCTAAAGCTACGACCTTCTCCTTTACTGTCTGGGTTATTGTACTCTTTGATTGTAATTCTGCAAGTCACTCCCAAATGCAGTGGGGTTCAGTAAGTGTAGGACTCCTTTGTAGCAAACTAGTCACCAGAAATCGAAGATTTTTCTCCTAGCTCTACCTTAATATCATTCTTGTGGATTTTGGCTGCTTGCTACTTTTCTAACTTGCAATCTGCCACCTTCCAGTTGCTTGTCTTTTGGCAACACCTGTGCATCTCTTGACACTATCCTTTGCATCTTGAAACAGACCTCAGATGACCCCACTATTGGCCTCCCTCCCAGGGAAAATAGACACAGATAAGTGTGGCTGTTACCCTGAATCTCTTCCCAGATACCTGATCGAAACAGAGAACAGTCACTGAAAGGCCATTTCCCCAATTTGCCTAATTTTCTAGCTCTGGCTGCCTTGAGATGATGTAGTTGAGAGGGTTGGCAGCTGGGGCTGGGATAAAGATGGGATAGTGGCATGGTCAAGTGGCTTATAGGAACAGGAATCTGACCAATTGAAGTTGGAAGAGTGAAGGCAAATGGTGGGTGGCGGGTCGGGGGAGGAGAAGAAATGAAAGATTCTTAAAGGGAAATTGATACAACATCTGGGAGAACATCTTAGAATACATTTGTAGGAGGACTGTGATATTAAACTGCATGTGCATTGTGGCTCCTTTACTTAAAACTGCTAGACCTTGGGCAAATTACTTAGCTTAAATTCTTAGTTTTCTCATCTGTAAAATAGGGATAATACTGTAACTGCTCCATAGGGGTATTGGCAGAATTAAATGAGATAATAGAGGTAAAGAATTTAGAACAATGCATGCCACTGGGAAGAATTCAATACATGTTAGTTTTATCATTATTATTACTGTTGTACTTGACAAAAATATTTCTATATTACCTAATTTCTAAAATTATATGAAGAGGGTTACATACTATCGATGAATAGAGTATTTCTATCTTTTATTATAGGATTTATCAGCTAAAAATATGATTCATATCACAGTGGTCAAAATAAATTTGCTATGGCAACACCACACCAGTCCTTTAGAGTTTACTTTCTTTCCTTTGTCATTTGTGGCTTCAGCATCTGCCTGCTACTTTCAACTTTTCTGTTACACACAAGTGTGGCATATTGAGAGATAATTGTGCCTTTTTAAGTATAACATGTTAATCTTATTAAAAATTATAGCAAGAGAAAAATGCCATGGATGTTTAATAACCTTTTTAAAGAATCATTAAATTATGAAAACACTCCCATCTGTAGTAAAAGGTATCAGATTTGTCAGGAATTATTAAATTTTACAGTTTAACCCCAAATATTTTTTGTTTCTCTATTATACTGTCTTTCAATTGCAGGCCTATTATTTTCCAAATGTAACTTTTAGTTATTAACTTAAAGTTGATCTGAGTTTCCATTATTCTTTCTTTTATTTTTCTATTCTCCTGAGCATGTTAATGGGCAATGGAATGCCAAAAAAATATGTGAGGGTAAGGGAGAAGAAGAAAACTGCCCCAGAAGTAAATGAGTAAATAATAATTGAAAGCTGACTGTGTTATATATTATTTTCTATGGTATTAAGTAAATTTTAGAAATACTTAAAACCTAGAGAGGTACTATAAGTAAAGACGTATAAATGAAGTCTACATTTATTTGACAGCTACTTAATTTTCTTTTTCCTGTAAAAAAAGAACTTCCAGTTTCCCAAGACTCAACATTGAGTTCAATCAGAGGTAAAGATTCTGGACTATTGGATTAAATGAGGAGGCAGGAACTATTCTGTCTTGCAGGTGGGCAGCCAACTTCAACAGATCAGCAATTGGTCCTCTCGTCACTTGGGAAACTCAGAATTAATTGATATGGGCATCAACAAGGGAGAAGCAATTCCTTTGTAAACAAACGAAACTGAACTCGTATGAAATGACCTAGAAAATAGATGACAGGAGACCTTTCCAGTTTGTGATTTGGTAGAGAATAGGAGTTCTGTTTCTTTCTGACCTCCGAGACATCTTTGCAGATACTGAAAATACTGTGATAGATAGTGCAGACTCTAGAGTCTTTGAAAAATTCTTTCCCTCTGGCCAAACAGTACAAGTAGAATTTGTTTTCCAAATCAAAATCCAGATTCTATGAATTTTATATTTAAATATGCTCAGCCAACAGCAGGGACCTTACATTATAAGGCTAAATGCTTTTTGAAGCCCATGTTAGAAGAATATAGTCCTGTTGCGATATGTAATATACAATTTCTAATACAGTGTGAAGCCAGGACCAGGGATGAAGACATGGACACATTTCAGCTTGCCAGGGATGCTGTGATATGGGTGAGCATGAGCTTTGTCTATGGGCCAAATTGCATTCCTCCAAAATTCATATGTTACAATCCTAAGCCCTAGTATCCCTGAATGCAACTGTGTTTGGAGATAGGGTCTTTAGAGATGTGATTAAATTAAAATGAGGTTATTAGGGTGGTTCCTAATCCAATATGACTGCTATCCTTATAAGTAGAGGAAATTTGCACATGTACAGAGAAAAGTCTATGTAAAGACTCAGGGAGAAGACCAGCTACAAGCCAAAAAGAAAGCCTTCAGAAGGAACCAACCCTGCTGATACCTTGAACTTGGGCTTCTGGCCTCTAGACTGTGAGAAAATAAGTTTTTGTTGTTTAAGGCCTCTAGTACTTTGTTGTGGCAGCCTGAGCAAACTAATACAAGTTCCATTTGTGGTAGAAGCTGTTAAACATCATTAGATAGCCCATGTTTGCATTCAACAAAGACTGGTTTTCACCATTAAGACAAGCTGCTCCTTCTACCACTCGGGAGGACATCAGCTTAAGGAGAGGAGTTAGGTGAGTACGAGTCAGTGCAAGGGCCCCTAGAGTAAGGGCAAGGGAGAGGGCAGTGTGTGAAAGGAAGGGCTAATTTTTTTCTTCAATGTCTAGTTTTGTTTTCTTTTTTTCCTCTACCATTTTGTTTTTATAAACTAAGGGCTTTTTAAAAATTTTTATTTTTTTAATAAAGAAAATCCTCTATTGCTTTCTTATCACAAGAGATTTAACTGTTCATTGCAGAAATCTTCCATGCTTATGGTTAGGAAGAATCAATACTGTGAAAATGGCCATACTGCCCAAAGCAATTTATAGATTCAATGCTATCTGCATCAAGCTACCATTGACCTTCTTCACAGAACTGGAAAAAACCACTTTAAACTTCATATGGAACCAAAAGAGAGTCCGCATAGCCAAGACAATCCTAAGCAAAAAGAACAAAACTAGAGGCATCACACTACCCGACTCAAACTATACTACAAGGCTACAGTAATCAAAACAGCATGGTACTGGTACCAAAACAGAGATATAGACCAATGGAATAGAACAGAGGTCTCAGAAGCAACACCACACATCTACAACCATCTGATCTTTGACAAACCTGACAGAAACAAGCAGTGGGGAAATGATACCCTGTTTAATAAATGGTGTTGGGAAAATTGGCTAGCCATATGCAGGAAGCTGAAACTGGACCCCTTCCTTACATCTTATACAAAAATTAACTCCAGATGGATTAAAGATTTAAACATAAGAACTAACAACATAAAAACCCTAGAAGAAAACCTAAGTAAAACCACTCAGGACATAGGCACAGGCAAGGACTTCATGACTAAAACACCAAAAGCAATGGCAACAAAAGCCAAAATAGACAAATGGGACCTAATTAAACTTAAGACCTTCTGCACAGCAAAAGAAACAATCATTAGAGTGAACTGGCAACCAACAGAATGGGGAAAAATTTTTGCAATCTACCCATCAGACAAAGGGCTAATTAATATCCAGAATCTACAAATTAAAACAGATTTACAGGAAAAAAACAAACAAACCCATTCAAAAGTGGGCAGAAGATATGAACAGATGCTTTTCAAAAGAAGACAAATATGAGGCTAACAAACATATGAAAAAATGCTCATCATCACTGGTCATTAGAGAAATGCAAATCAAAACCACACTGAGATACCATCTCACGCCAGTTAGAATGGCGATCATTAAAAAATCTGGAGACAACAGATGCTGGAGAGGATGTGGAGAAATAGGAACACTTTTACACTGTTGGTGGGAGTGTAAAGTAGTTCAACCATTGTGGAATACAGTACGTAATTCCTCAAGGATCTAGAAACAGAAATTCCATTTGACCCAGCAATCCCATTACTGGGTATATATCCAAACGATTATAAATCGTTCTATCATAAAGACACATGCACACATATGTTCATTGCGGCACTGTTTATGATGGCAAAGACTGAAATCAGCCCAAATGCCCATTTATGAAAGAATGGACAAAAAAAGTGGCACATATACACCATGGAATACTATGCAGCCATAAAAAACAATGAGTTTTTGTCCTTTGTAGAGACATGGATGAACCTAGAAACCATCATTCTCAGCAAACTGACACAGAACAGAAAACCAAACACCACATGTTTTCACTCACAGGCGAGTGAAGAACAATGAGAACACTTGGGCACAGGGAAGGGAACAACACTCATAGAGCTAGGTAGGGGTGTGGAGGGGAGGGGAGGGGGGCAACAGGGGGGACGGGGAAGGGGGGAGAGATAACACCGGGAAAAATGCCTGACATAGGCGATGGTGGTGGCGGGGGGATGGAGACAGCAAATCACCATGGTATGTATGTACCTATGCAACAATCCTGCAGGATGCAGGACGTGCACATGTACGCTAGAGCCCAAGTACAATAAAATTAAAAAGAAAAAAAAAAAAGAAAATCCTCTATTGCTTTCTTATTACAAGAGATTCACCTGTTCATTGTAGAAATATTAGGAAATACAGATTTAAAAAAATGAAGAAACAAGATATAACTGTGATCACACCACTCAAAGGTAACTGTTCATACATTCTTGTAAATCTTTCCAGACTTTTCCCTATATATTCACGAATTTATATAATATACATAAATGGAATGATTTATTTTTTCATCTTTCTGTGTCAATAATTTTTAGTTTAGAGCATCATCTCTAATGTCTGATATTGTTTCATTGTATCTATTATATCCTAGAAATAGAATTGGTGGGTAGGATGTGTCTAGGCTTAGACATATGTAAAAACTTTTAATGTATTTTGCCAAATTGCCCTCCAGAAAGGATGTACCCATTTATATTCAGAAAGTCTATTTTGAGTGCAACATAAAGCCCTGTCACTGGTAACTCTTGACTCAGCTGCTCAAGGGCTTTCAGCCAAAATCCTAAGAGAAGAGTGAGGAAACTAGAGGACACTGAAAAGCTGTGCTACAAGTGACTCAGATCCTGCAAGTGGCTCAACGGAGGAGTGTCCCGTGTTGGTGGCGGAGGTTTTTCCTCCCTTAGCACAGGACAGGTTGGGGGGAAGCAAGGCAGGATCAGACGACTTGGGCCCGTATGGGAGTTGCAAGCTCCTCCAGGAGGAGCCATGTCAGTGCAGCCACTAGGGGTCGCCCTGAAGAGCATGGCACTCACGGCGTGTGGAGTGAAGCGTAAAGAGGAGACTTGTGTTGCTCACTTAAGCGTGGAAGAGATATCCCTGAGGACCTCTGAGTAAGCTGGGAGGAACCGGTGGACTGAGGTTCCAGGGATTTCACTGCAGGGAGCCTAAGATCATTGTGATTATGACCCCTGGTTGTTAATTTTATTCCTCGGGCTTTCAGGGCCTGGGAAAATACATGTTATTTTAGGGAAAGAGAACAGAAGGACTGATAGCCTTTGCAGTTTTTATGCATTAATGGGAGATGCTATTGGATTTTGGTTCTTTGCCCAGTATAAGAGATCCCAGGGGGCCTAGTTAAAAGGAAAGCCAAGCTTATCTTAAATGAAAAATAAAATGTTTTATAAACATGAAAATTATGTGGCACTCAATTAAATGTGTTGGCAAGTGAATGTCTGCTACACAATATGATAAATAAAATAGGTTAATTCCTCTTGGGAGAAGAACTTGAATTTTACTTATCATTGGAAGACTTTGAAGTAACTTTCAGCAGGAACCTCTTTAAGGAAGATAAGCAGTGGTCTCTGATTTGCCGGTAGGCGGAGTGTGTGAGAGACGGAAAGAGCCCCTTCATTCTTGACCAGAAATGATCACCCTTTTTATTGTGTTTCAAGATATTCACAGAGCACCTGGTTGTTCCTGGGTCTTGGACTTTTGCTGGTCAGACGACATATATACATCAGAATGATAGCCCCATTGATCTTAACATGGCCCTTGTCTGAGAAATAAATGTGTAGATACAAGTGAAGAATTAACAACATTTTGTTGGCTTCTTTGAAATGTAAATTTAGCTGCCAAAGTGGTTTCCAAAAGTAAACTTCTGTTCTGTACATTTGCCCAAGGCAATGAATAAATTTCCAATAAAACAAACAAACAATTCTTTCCCTGGGGTTGTTTTCTTCTATCTTCAAGTGGCACTATGGAGAATTAATTACTTCATATTCTCACTCACTATAGCCTATCAAATTAAAAATGGTTATGGAAAAACAGGGCTTACCATCTATCACTGGTTTTGGCTGAGAACTTTTGAGGCGCAGCGAGGGCCGGAAGCGGGTTCGGTCGTTGAAGCTCCAGCTCTTCTGCACTTTGGTGGGGCTGCCCTCGGCTGTGATGTCGGTGCTTGGGGACCTCCTGTCACCTACTGAGGCTTGTCGGCTCTTAATACTCTGTCCCCTGGGGCTAGCCATGCGCACTCGCTCCTTAAAACTTAGCTTCTGACTGTGGAGAACAGAGGCATGATTATTCCATTTCAAGCAATTTCTTCCAGTTTGGGTAAATTATTTGATGAAGCTCATGTGGTTATATATTTCAGCATATAAGAGCACAGCAATGTATTTTTCCCTTATTTAAAATTTAAGCTTTATCTAATCTCTGTATTTGCATTCATTTGAGATCAATCTCATTCTACAGGTACACACATCTTTCTTGGATTCATCATAGAAAGGCCTGAGGTCATACAGCAGTTTGTCCACAATTACACTGTAGATAACTAAGAACTGTTTTGGAATTCACTTGAAAAACAGTTGAATAATTTTAGCTTTAACCTCAACTTTTAAGATTTAAAAAATTATTTTTTATTTGGGAGCATATCTCTTTGTAATTTCTAAACATTTCTACAGGAAAACAGGGATGACAGTTACACTTATACCTACATTTGGCATGCATTTTATATTCCAGGCAAGATTATGATATCCATAAATTCATGCAGTCTCATAGCAGTTGGTAGCACCACATACATAATATTAAACATACAACACTTAACATTAGATTTCTTTTATGCTTACATTCGTTCTTGTGAGATGAAAACCACACAAGCTAGAACAGCCCCAACATATAATGAATGTGATGACTGATGAACAGAATGAGATGTTATGTTCACTAACACAATTTCCTGCTAGTAAACAGGTTATTGATTTGCTGTGGCAGCTACTGGTAAATTATATTTGTTCAGGCGTTCAACTCTGATGCTGGCTAAGATCGAACTGTTGTGGGCTGATAAAAGAAGCATTAACAACAATCATAAAATCCAAAGTACATCTTCATGCTTTCCTAATCGAGAGCTGTGGTGTGACGTGCTAGGAAAGGCAGGTTGGGATTAGAGACATGGGCGCTGGGTCCTCATCTCTAACATGGAGATAAACATAGCAACGCAGCTAAGGGATTTTTGTGGGAATCAAATGAACTGTAAGAAGTTTTGTGCACCCATTTTGTTTGTTTTCTTGTTTCCTTTATAAAGTAATTGTGCCATTCATTAGAAGGTGCTACTGTCATCAATGTGAGAGGCCCTGGACTCCGCAGGGCCTGAAGAAATCACGGGGCAGCGAGTCTGAGGGAAGTCACTCAGAGCAGCTACTCTGAGTCGTGCCGCAGCCTTTGTGGGGTATGAAAGCAGCGTTCTCATGGATAAGGCTTATTTGAGACGAAGTGGAGGCCTTGTTTTTTTCCACTTACCGCAATGTCCACTGTCCCCAGCTGCAGCATGCCAACAGCAAATGTGTTTAGTGGATATGTGTTTTGTAGCTAACAAGAAACAGTAACATTTATTTTTCCATGCCTAGTTGCTTAACAAACGATATTCTAAAAGGGCACCATGTTTCATGTGTGTTTACATGAAAACAAATCAAATAATGAACTACGGTGGTCAGGGAGTTCTGGAAACAATAAACAAGTTGACCATGCAATTGACAGCTCCCCTCGGAAATGCAGACACGGCTAAGTCCAGCATGACTCGCTGAAGGCGCATGCAAAGAACAGGCGGGGCAGTTTGGTGATGAGGTCAGGTGGGTTCAAGAGTTCTTTACGACAATCCCAACAGTGAAAGGGTTTATCTGTACTTGACACAGGTGTGATTAAATGATAGATTACATTAAACAAGAGCAACAATAACATCATAAACCTGCATCTTTTAATTCTCAGGCTAGGTTTTCCATGTCATCCCAAAGCCTTCAATTATTTAAACAAATCCGTCAAAGGGATACTGCCCAAAAATGTCTACTTTTCTCAAGCTTTTTTTCTTTTTTAAAAATTGTAGAAGTTTCAAATCTCTTTTTAGTTTCAACACATCTGTTCCATAATTTAAATTTACAATGATCTAGTTCAGGAAGCATATGTTCACTTCTGCACCTTTATTTAGATTAATGAATAGCTCAAGTTGACAAAGATATCATTACAATTGTCCTCACTATATTTGATTTTATCTATTACCTTTTCTGGAACTAACAGACGCTAATTACTGTAAAAGGTTGGGTTTAGTTAATATCAAATTATTTTCTCAAACTTTCAAGATATATCTCTTTTCTATGCCAGTTAAACAAATAGGAAATGGATAAGACATCATAAAAACATTTAATAAGAAAAATAAAAAAATTCAATTACTAAAAAAGTAAAAACATCCAAAATGGAAGTATTAGCATTAACTCCACCATGGTTTATTTATAATAATGGTCTTTTAAAAATCATTTTTATAAAAGTATTTTTAAAAATTGCTTCTATGAAACATTTTGACATTACCTTATGAATAAATTGGAAAGTGGGAATAATATTCTCTAAATCTCAGTATCATTTAAAGCACTTAAAGTTGACAAAAATAAATTCTAGGTAACATTTCCCTTTTGTCCTTCTAAGCTACATGGATATTTGCTAATGTCTAATATTTTAAAGATTCCCGATAAACTCAGTATATTACATACTAAATCAGACAAAAAGTGATGTTTTCATTTTCTCTTTTGACATAATTATGTGAAAGAATAAGATTCTAATCAAGAGCTGTTTAACCAGGCAAAATTTTCTTTTCTAAAGCAAAGATCTGTAGTTGTGTCCTCTTACAAAAAGCTCACTTTTGTTATTTTTCTACTTTGTTTCCCTTTGAAAATCAACAGAGCATCTTGATTAGATGACTATTAAGCTGATTAGGTGACTGTTACTGAAAACACACACTGAACTGATTAAAAAATATAGACTCTTCACTGGTACCTTGAAGTTTTCATTATTTTCCTGCATTTTTGGGTGACATCTATGCACATGATTTTTAAAGAGTTATGTAACAGTATTTTTAGGAAGAATGTCAAGGATTATCCCCAGGAGACCAACAAGGAGGTCTTGCTTACAGAAAGTAACAAAAAATTGCTGTGGTCATTGATTGGAGCATCTTTCTTAGTATACAGTCCCACATTCCCAGCTGAGGACCATGCTCAGCAGAGCCTGCACAGTCATCCTGCAAGAGAGAATTCTCCCGTCTCTAGGAACTAGATGTACAGGTTATTCAAATGGCCTAGCATGCAGTCTATTACCGGCTGTTCCCTGCCAGGGAACTGTGTGGCATCATCATAACCCCATAGTAATCCTCTGGGACTTAGAATGCTGTAGTTATTGTTATACTTAATTAGGGTTTTAGCCCTTCATGGGATAAGCATTCTACAAATTCTCGCCTCAGGCACAATATGGCAACTGAGCTATGACAATCCAGTGCGTGCAGCAGCTTAGCAGATGTCCAACCACAAGGAGGCGCCAAAGGGCTGACTGCCAGTTCCGCGCGGGACGCCGACTATTGGTCCCAGTGGTGGAGAGTATCAAAGCAGGCAACAGGCAACAAGGAAAATTACAAGCGGGTTAAAAACCTCATTCGAGTTCCTAGAAAGAGTGAGTCTCTGAACAGGGCTCAGTTGGGGTGGGTATAACCTGGTCATGCACCTGAGGTTAGTTGGCATTCTCAAGTCTCATGTCAATAGCCCGGATGCTGGGTACCTCTGCTTCCGTGAGGTGTACATTCTGAAGAGCTTCTGCTTATTACTACAGAACTTACTAGGAGTGAGGGAAATAGAGCAGCACATTACTAAGCATTTAACGAATAGGAAAGTGCTTAGGGATTTTTTCTTTTATAAAAACAAAGCCATTTGGCTTTATTGTTTTTAATATAGAAGCACACAGACTATTTAAGCAGAGAGTACTAACAATGTTGTTTAACTGTGCTGCTTGAAAGCTATCCAGTGATCTTAATGACTAGGTGGAAAAATTAGATATGAACTAGACATTACGAATGACGACAGTCTCTGTGTTAGCATGATTCATATGAAAATAAGAATAAATACTTTAGAATACAACTACCCCTGTAATAAATATCAATAAAACAGTATATATGAGTCATAATAAGCTTTAGAACTTTAAGGAATAAATATTTACAGAAGTCAATAAATTCCTAACTGTTAAAATTTAAAAACATAAGTTCTTGGTTTGTGTGAAACCTCTGCAGTGAGAGTTGAATAGGTAACCAGTTGTCAGAATATGTTCAACAAAACAGAAGGAAAGATTCTAGGTTGCTAGTTTGTAGAAAAAGAAAGAAAAGTACGTTTCTTATTTTAAGTCCTATGATGTGTTGTTAAAAGCCTAACTCCATTTCCTCTATCAATAAATGTGAACAGAAGGAGAGACCATTTTGGAAAGATTGTTTTTGAAACAATGACACATTTTGCCAATAAGGACACAAGTTGACTATGTTGGAAAAAAAACATAGTTTAGTCTCACTGGGTTTAGTTTAACAACACATGCAGATCATTCACTGCACACAGAAGAAAGAAAAATTATATAATGGGAAATAAATGCAGAAGAAATATAAGAGCACGCCGTCTAGAACCAGGGTTCTAGAGTTCTCTACAAGAGCCACACACTGCCTCAGAACCCAGTAAAACCAATCACGCAGGAGTGGTTCAGAAAAAGCACTCAGTGGCTCACAACGCAAGAGTGTAATGTAATACAAAAATATCATTTGTGCCTTAACTTTTAAGACATGCATCTTTACAGCAGTCTCACAGGTACCTGGTAAAGCAACTTTAGTCTACTAAGCAATCTGAAAGGGTTCTAGTAACACTTTCAATATTGCCATTAAGGAAGCTTAAGTATCAAGCAGGCATATAGCCAACCATTGTGGATTTAGAAGACAGAGTAAGTAGAGGCAGCAAGATGTACAGACAATCTCAGAACCTCAGACAGTACAATCTGTTTTTGTAGCAATAAAACTTAGGTAGAAAGAAGGAAAAGCCTTCTTGTACCAATGTGATGACTAACTGACTACTATTTGATTATATGGTCAAGGAGGAAGGGAGAACAACATAAAACCCTCAACGTGAGAATATTGGCTTATTCTGGCCAGATGGGTTCACAGGTAAATTCAGTTCTCTGAAAAGGACAATTTACATTAACACAGAAAAAAACCTGTCCAGTTTAAAAAATGATTTTTCCAACTGATTTTTAATAGAATGAAATAAACACATTTACCACCACATATGTGAGATTAGAACTGTTTAAGTGGGAATTCAGAGGAAAATAAATGAGTGATTAAATAATGCTAAAGAAGTATTTTATGATTGGAGTAGAGGAAAAACAGAGCAGGCTCAGTTGAGACTAACAGTAATTTGTACCTGACTCTGTACCAAAAAGAAGTGATGAAACAGTATTTCCACTATTGGTCAGTTGAGCTATATTTAAAAGGCTCTTCTTTAGATTGATGTCTTGTATTTGTTTTTTTTTTGAGATGGAGTCTTGCTCTGTTGCCGAGGCTGGAGTGCAGTGGCTCGATCTCAGCTCACTGCAACCTCTGCCTCCCGGGTTCAAGCGATTCTCCTGCTCAACTTCCCAGGTAGCTGGGACTACAGGTGTGTGCCATCATGCCTGGCTAATTTTTGCATTTTTAAGTAGAGATGGGGTTTCACAATATGTTGGCCCGGTTGGTCTTGAACTCCTGACCTCAGGTGATCCACCTGCCTCCGACTCCCAAAGTGCTGGGATTACAGGTGTGAGCCACTGCACCTGGCCATTGTAATTTAAAGAAAGGTTTTGGATCTGTCACAAAGAATGTGACATTTTTCCTTAGCCCAAGACATCGTAGACAAATTTTGTTTAAACATACCCTTACCTCAGTGTAGAAAGACAAAAATCTCTTTTTAAAAAGAACATTCCAAAGCCAGTAGTATAGTTAACTAAGGGTTCTACAAATGTGTTTGACATCTTAATCAATTTTGCAGAAAGAAAAGTCTCTCTGTATGGCCCAGTCTCTAGTCATGGCTCCGTTCTTCGGTGAGAGTGCCAGGCACCCAGAAGGGGATGCTGGCTGCTGTGTTGAACTCAGCTACACTTGGGTTACTCTCAGTTTGTAACACATAGACAACCATGAGGAAGGACTTAGGAGATTCCAAGCTCTGAGCTAAAAGATGAAAATCTTGGCTCCTGCTTGAGCCGAAGCTTGTCTACTTTGCTAATCTAAATCACCATCAGTAACTTTGCTGTCCCAAAGGCAGTAAATGACTCTACAGTTGGGTGGTGTTAATTAGTTCCTCTGAAATGGGGTCAAGCATTAATTAACAATACTCTGGACTCAGATCTGCTCTTCTCTAAGGAAGAACTCACATTATAAATGCATTTTACTTCGTGCATATTTTGCTTGGGTAAGGACAACTTTGTTACTTTCTAAGATGGTACTGTTGCTATTGTTATTACAACAGCCTTTCTGCATTCCTTATGTAGGATTATAAATTCTGTATATGGAGCACAAGGTGAAAGCTTACATAATATTAAAATGGGAGCTTCAGCTTATTTTCTTTAGATCATTGCAATGTCTTTAATTTTCTATTTCTCTTTTTATAGTTCTCCTCTCTTCCCATTTTTTTTTTTTTTTTTTTTTTTTTGGTGTTTTATGTCTTCCCACAAACTACTTGAGGTCAGGGGCATTTTATTACTCTATCCAATAATTATTTCTTGAGCACATTCTGTCATAGCTTTACCCAGAGTGATGTGACAGCTAGTTGGAAGATAGGAAACCTAAGTGCATGAAATATAAGACATTAAGTAAGGAATCAAGGCTAAGTAATAGTACAGAACTTATTTCAGGGTGGTTTTGCTAAATGTTCAATGACCACAGAGAAGCAAGAAATTGCTATGTGTGACTCTTTAAGTGATCAACCCATTTCAGTGGTTTTGTACATATTTAAACCTATATGTGAGTTATCATTGACAACCTCAGTCACAAATATACAGCAGGGAGGTAAATGTTGTAGATATATGCGAACATCCTAAATGTAGAAAATTTGGTTGGTAGTTTTTTTGAAATGTGACAACTGAGTAGGAAGCTCGTTTTTGGACTGGTGAGCAGAAGCTCAACACTGAGACTTTAATTTTGTCTTCGTTTTCTGCTGTGCTAACATTTAAAAACAGTGCAGTATCATTGTGTCAGCCCAAGGTGACCCCTCACTCAGGATTGCCATAGAGTTTATGCTTATTCAAGCACCTCCATGTGATTTACAAATTTCTCTTTTAGTTGTTAACAGCTCCGTTTTGGAGGATGAAACTAAGATGGTGATCACATTCTCAGGTAGCTCTGGAATTTGTGCCAAATATGGTCTCTGTCCTTTGGATTTGGAGGCAAATCACCCTTTGAGAGAATTAGTAAATGGATAGCTCCTGAGACAATGAAAGCTTTGAAAATATCACAAAAGCAGCTGTAATCTAGCTTAAAATGGCTATGATTTATTTTGTGTAACTTTTTTCAAGTAAAATTGTCACAACAGAAGGATGGTGAGCTCTGTATGGAATCTAGAAAAAGTACTAAAGGTCTAGAATTGGTCAGCTTAACTCCTCCAGTGTCTGGGCAAAGACTATTCTGAATCTAATGACTAGAATCTCTCTTTGGTCAAAAACTTTTCTTAGGTGGGGAAGAACAACTTTTTCTGGAAATATCACCAAGGAATATCCAATGCCCTTGACTCTAACTCTATGCTACCAAATAAGAGAAGGGACTTTAATGCCCTCCCTTGGGTAAGTTACCTGCCCAGAAGATCTGCCTGATGTTGTAGAGCCTATTGTATCTATCTCCCATCATAGATGAATGCATTTATGTTCTGATTTGTGAATCTTTACATATTAACATAATGCAAAAATGGATAATCCAGAATGTTAACATCCCAAGTGAACTTTCAAAACTGGTTTCAGTATTGCATGACTCTATTATGATTAATGTAATTATTACAATAGTACAAAGCTAAAAGAACAATCCCTGGACCCACACTGGCCTCCACTTAGGGATCAACTCTGAGTAGGTGGATGCTTTCACTTCTTTGCTGAAACAAGAGACAATGACAGGAAAAAAAAGGTATCCCTTCTACCTTTCCAGGCACCTGGTTCTGCCTCTGCCACTCATCACGTCATTAATGCTGGGTTCCACCTGGTTCTGTTTTTCAGGGCTTTGTTCTCAAATCTAGACACTTCCTGGTACCCATTAACACATATTAAGAAATTTTTCTTTCACCTCCCATTCCATCTAGGTTTAATTCTCTGCTGAAATCTGATGAAGCATTCCATCTATGGCATAAAAAACTGACCATAAATTATTTGGTGAATTTTTGGGAGGGCTAGCTTCTTCCTAAAAGATGGGGGTGGGACTCTTTTTTGAGTCACTTGAGTAGACTCTAGCACTCAGTGGGCTAGAGGTGTCACAGAGAGAGGGTATACACACACACACACACACACACACACACACACACACACACACACACACACAAATTCAATTATTCCAAAAGAAGGACCCTAGTGAAGGGGAGGGTATCCTAGACTGCCACCTGGGCTTATAACATTCAGAAAAAAATTTCTTTCTTTCACTCTCTAGATTACCACATTTTAATACTTTGTAAGATTCCTCTCTGGGAAAATGACAGCAAGTACTAATCCAAGATCAATTCCTCTCCTCCCCCACCTCTAAATGTTCCATGCCCTGCAGATTTTGAAAAAGCAGGGAGTGAGTCAGGGAAAAACGCTTTGATACTAAGGGGGGAAAATCAATAAAATAGTAACCTTTGCAGGCAAATCTTGAGAAAGTTCACTTTTAATCATCTGGTATTTGTTGATTGATTCTACTCACATGAGACACATTTAAAACATCTGGTAGGTATCAGATTTATAAACAAACATGTAGCAAAAGAGAAATCACAAACCTGCTTGCTGCTTCCCCTTGTTCTTTCCTTCAGGTGCGTGTAGGCAGAAGAGAAATGATGATAAACCAGTGAATATATTTATAGCACTTGATAGCGGCCAAATTGGAGATTGAGGAATCAAGTACCTTAAGTGAGTCTTTTCATGCAAGATCCACAAAAGCAGTGTTCTTTATAATAAATGTACTCAACTTGCTAACATATGTTCTTTGTGGTACAGACCTGAGCTGGCACAACATTTACTTGGCAAAGCCAAGACTGCCCACATAGAACCAAAAACAATAGACTTTTCATTAGCCAAAGCCGTCCATGGCTAAGAAAAAGTGGTTCTGCTCTAACCAGCACTAGTGACGGCTCTTAGAAAGTTGCTAGTTACAACATAACTGTTTTCTGTGCTTCTGGCAGACTTAGGTTTCTAAACCTGGATTCATTAATGAATTGTATCTCAGTCACTTGCTGAGGCAGATTTTTTTTTTTTTTTTTTGTATTGTATAAAGTCTAAGTTTCCATGGAGTAAATAAGGTACACAGAACATTTACCAAAACTCTTTTAGCCTATACTGTTGGGTGGCATTTGTAATAACTCATTTTAGCAAATTTAGGTCTAAGCACCATGAGGCAGGGTCTGTACTCTTCACGAATGAGCTGTGTGCCTTTGGGCAGGCACCCCGTTTGCGTGCGGATCTTGGTCTTCTTATGAGTAAATCAAAGGCTTTGGGTTAGATAATCTTCAAATTCCCACTTTTTAAGGTACCACATGGTGTTTTTGGAGCTTGATAATTCCCCCTAGCCTCATAAAATATCTGACTCATTCCCTATACGGCATATTTACCTGTGTTTTGCCCTTTGCATAGGCTTCACTCTCTTTGAAGAGAAAATCAAGAAAAATACTTCTTTCTTTACATCCTTCTGTTCTTAAAACAAAACTTTGAAATAGAACAGCTAAGATCTCTAGAGTGTACGTAAGAGACAAACCAGACCGAAAAGAGAGAGTAAGGAACTGCTGGTTGTATCCCTGGCAGGTTTGAGTGCCCCTCCTCCCATACCTCTCTCCCCTGCACAGCTGTTTCTCAGACCTCTCTCATCCTACTCAGTGCAATCAAAGCATCCCACTGTGTCTCTAAAACTATGGGGAACAAGAGCTTGGGGCTGGGTTTTTTTTTTTTTTTTTTTTTTTTTTTAGACAGAGTCTCACTCTCTCACCCAGGCTGGAGTGCAATGGCGTGGTCTCGGCTTGCTGCAACTCCCGCCTCCCGGGTTCAAGTGATTCTCCTGCCTCAGCCTCCCGAGTAGCAGGAAATACAGGTGTGTGCCACCACGCCTGGCTAATTTTTGTATTTTTAGTAGAGACGGGGTTTCACTATGTTGGCCAGGCTGGTCTTAAACTCCTGACCTCGTGGTCCACCTGCCTTGGCCTCCCAAAGTGTTGGGATTACAGGCGTGAGCCACTGCGCCCAGCCGGGGCTGGTGTTTTTTAATGATAATGATACCACTGATGATGATGATGATATTGTTGATAAATTGATCTTCTTCCTGGCCACCTGCTTGAAATTATAGCCTCTGGTGCTCCCTAAATTCTTTCTCTATTCTATGTTTCTCCTTAGCACTTATTGCCATCTAACATATTCTGTATTTTATTTATTTATTTATTATTGTCTATCCCAGCATCCCTTGCATACATACTTCCCAAGGCCAGAGATTCTAATTTGTTTTTTGAACTCAAACTGCTGCATTCTCAGTGTCTAGAACTGAACCTTGCACATCATAGATGCTCAATGAGTAATTGTTGAATGCATACATTGACTGAATAAATGATCTTTCCCATCAGAAGTTCTTAGGCTGAATGCTAAAGGAAAATACACACTGCAAATAAAAAAGTAATTTTAGTCTGTTTGTTACTACATCACTCTGCATTCGGTAAGCCACTTAAATGTAAAAAGATCCCTCTAAGTCATTGAAAATTATTGTCACTTGATTAAAGCAAGTTTGCTTCCTAAAGCAGAAGTTTTGAACTTTGCTTGAGGGAGTCTGTGAATACATTAAAATTGTAGACAAAGTATTGATTTTCTTGTGCATTGAATATCTTTCTTGATAAAGACCCCATAATTTCCATCATATTCTCACTGGTTTAACAAAAAACAACAACAAAGATTAAGACCCACTGCAATTTGAGGCAATGAAGCATCACTGGAGGGAGAGATGTTAGGACATCCAATTTCCCATGAACTTTACCAGTGACTGCTGTGTCATTCTGGACAAACAACTGTTCTTGATTCAATGGCGCTGAGCCCCATGGTTTGTGAGATTGCAGGAAAAGGAAAGTAAGGGAAAGATTGACAGGCACAGTGGGACGTGATGAATACAGGTGTTTGCATAAATCCTCCTCCACCTCCACCCCCACTTAAGACAGGGAAAATATCAGAGGAATAGAAAGAAATTATGTGAGTAAAATAATAGTTGATTTACTGGGGGAATTTGACTCATTATCAAAAAGTTTTTCCAGGCTTCAGATGACTTTTAATCCAAAAACTGCAGTAAGTGGGAAGCCAAATAATCACATATGACAATAGACCACTCTCCTCTGTCACTTGAGAATTCTCTATTGGTTTTCCTACTCAGATTCCTTTTCTGCATTTACTTAGCAAACTTCATGAAGACAAGAAATGCAATTTCTATGTAATTCTCATTTTTGGTTCACAGTCCCAAGGAATAGGTGGCACAGGAGTTATGTTCTATTTTTGTTTTTTTAGTATCAAAATGTTGAAAGGGTCTTATACTCCATAAAAAATTCAACTAAACTTCAAGATCTAAATAAAAAGAGTCAAATCCACACATGCATTCAACAGCATCCATGCTTCTATCCATGCTAAGGTTCCATCCTCTCTAAAATCCCTGGGGTGCTATGAATATCTCTGTCCTCGGTGCTGACAAGAACTTTAGATACCACCCACCAGGAGACATGTCCCATTAGAGCTTAGGAATCATCTAGCCCAACTCTTGTCCTTCTCTTTGTGGGTGGGAAAACTGAGGCCCAGGGCAGGACAGGGAAGTAATGTAGTTAACGATGAATTTGGTACTCCCCAATGGTGCGCATTCTGCTGCATCGCAAACCTCCATTAAGGTGGCAATGCCAGGGAATACCGTGGAGATTTCCCCAGCTGATAGCCCCCCAGATCAGTAAGAACAGGTGATTTTTCCTGAGTCACAGTACCTAGGTGTTCTGAATCCCATGAAGCCACTAGGATTAAGGTTTTGTTGGGATATGAAGAAAAACAGCCATTGCTCTCAAACACTAAGTCGTATGAGCAATTTAATAACTTTTGAACAACCCGAGGAACTGACTATGCTAATCAAGCTGGCTGACTCACAGCCTTTCTCAGGACTTACTGCTTTGGTATTTCAACGAGGACATCTTTAATTAGGTGGTGAATATGATTTAACATTTTCTATGATAGTTGAACTGGAGTCCAGGGTTCAAAGACTCCAAGACTCCAAGATTAAGACAGGACTTTATTTTTTTTTAATTACAGGTCTCTGTGGTAATCATTATGAATCTCTGTTCATAATTTCCTTGGTTCTTGCCTCCTTCTAGGCATATGGTAAGACTGTACTTCCCCATTTTCTTTGTGTTTAGACATGGCTGGGTGATTTTCTTTGGCCAATGAAATGCGAAGAAAAATAATATTACTTGAAAATTGTGAATGCTAATTCCAAATTTTAATCTGCTTGGTCCCACTGCCTCATTGTAAACTGTAATATACCAGGACTCCTGTTCTTCTCTTCTTTTGCCACTGATGTGAGTTTGATCTGCAAGTGAAAGCTTTAGGACCATCCAGAGGGGATTCGTATGAGAAATGGCTTTGAGAGATTTAAACGTACAAAGATGGATTACTTTCAAAGCACTCATCTCTTGGGGTCAGGTGATGGGTACAAAATAAATAATCCTTGTTTTTCAAGAACTGTGGTGCTTACCTTTAGGATGCTGGTGGGCTTTATGAAATGAGACATTAGAAAAAAAAAACATAAATAGTAGAAATAAATCTCTATAAAAGTTTACATTCTTTTAATCTTTAATCCCAGTCTGTGGATTGTGAGGAATAATAGTGATTCTATTTAGTTTTGTGCCGGAATTGCTACTAAAAAGGTTTGAATCTCTCTAAGAGGAACAGAGAGTAAGACAAGCCAAACATCAACACCTTTTATGTGTGGGTATGGTTTGTTTAACAAACTCGAAAAGACTCAACTACAGCAGCAGCTGTCACACTGATACCTACTTGGTAGGGCTGCAGGTGTGCAAGGCCTTCAAGTGTGGCTTCCAGGTTGCAATGGAAACAGATTTCTCATCAGCTGCATAACTACGCCAAACACACTGCATGTGGCATAGATGGGGACATGAAAAAGAAAAAAGAGCAGGAGATAGAATAAAATCAGGAGAGAAATGATTGAGTTACTACACGTTAAGGATCTTTTGCCTCTCATACTTAGCCCTGATAAATACCCAAAAGAGGAAGAAGGCTACTTTGGCATTTTCAGCTGGCTGTTAAACATTTTGCATCACATCAGAACTGCTTTTCATTTTTTATTTTTAAAAATTATTTATTTTGAGATGGACTCTTGCTCTGTTGCCCAGGCTGGAGTGCAGTGGTGCGATCTCAGCTCATTGCAATCTCCGCCTCCTGGGTTCAAGCAATTCTTGTGCCTCAGCCTCTAGAGTAGCTGGGACTACAGGTGTCCGTCACCATGCCCAGCTAATTTTATTTTTTTTTTTGTATTTTTAGTAGAAATGGAGTTTTGCCATGCTGGCCTGGCTGGTCTCAAACTCCTGACCTCAAGTGATCTGCCCACCTTGGCCTCCCAAAGTGCTGTTATTACAGGTATGAACCACTGCACCCGGCCACAGCTGCTTTTCAAAACAACACACCAAGAAGCAAAAGGCCCAAAAAGTATAATATAACATAATTTTTGAATTGGTAAGGGAGATACTATATTATCCAGAACAAAAAGTAATGATTGACTGGCTAAATACTGATTTCCAAGATAGTAGTTAGGTAAGCCACTTGAGCATGAACATATATTCCAGGGATTGATCTTTAATCGATATTTGATAAAGGAGAAGCAAAGGACTAACGAAAATCCACTATGCAACTAGTAAGCTAACTAGTTAACTAATGAACACCAGGGTATGCTAATGATTTAATTATTGAAATCCTTGAATTACGTAATACTTCGAATGCTAAAAATGAAGATAGTGATTACAAGAAGCAGAACTAGAACAAGATGGGGAAAATGTACTCTCTAGGTGTATAGCTGGAAAACACCTAAGGATTTATGCCATGATCTAAGGATATGTTTATAGCTTTTTTATGTAAAACATAAGCTCTCTCCATTTCATATAATTATACTTGGCATACATAAGACAAAGTATTTTTATGTGATCCTCACAGTCAAAGTGTGAATTAAGATTCCTATTTTGTAGGTGAGAAAAGAAGGGCTTAGATAAATGAAGAGGTTTATACAAGGTTGGTGGAGTTGAGACAATATCTCAAATTGCCTGGCTCTCAGTCATAGAAACCCTCCACGGATACTTGCTCACTGCTTGAAGACTGTTGTTGGAAAAGCTTCTATTTGAACTGCTCATCTGCGAGATTGCTGACCTTACTTTCCAATATAGATTTTCATAAATTTCTTTCTTGTAATGAGTCTGCAAACATCTCTAATGGCCAAGTATTTACACTGATCTCTCAGAGAAAATTTTTCATTATAGTGGATTAATCAAAACATTCTATTTTATGTGACAAACTTATTTATTTATTTGAGACGTGGTCTCCCTCTGTCCCCAGGCTGGAGTGCAGTGGCATAATCTTTGCTCTCCGTAACCTCTGCCTTCTGGGTTCAAGCGATGCTCGTGCCTCAGCCTCCCAAGTAGCTGGCACTACAAGCGTGTACCACCACACCTGGCTAACTTTTATATTTTTAGTAGAGACAGGGTTTCACCATGTTCGTCAGGATAGTCTCGAACTTCTGACCTCAAGTGATCTGCTCACCCCGGCCTCGCAACTTGCTGGGATTACAGGCATGAGCCACTATGCCTGGCAGACAGATTCATTTAAATGGGCCATTTTCCTACTATATAACCATCAGTCATAATTTTGAAATCTCCAATGAACTAAATGTGATCTAATAATATTCCTTTTCCTGAGAATATCATTGAATAAATGTATGCTGAATAGAAGTTAAAAATTGACACAACTACTTTGGAAAACTGAAAGTTTCTATTAAAGTTGAACATATATGTGTCCTATGATACAGCTACACACTCCTAGGTATACTTTCAACAAATATGCTTATATATGTTCATTAAAAGATATGCACTATATGTTAGTTTCTTAATAAACTAAAGCTGGAAATGCCCAAACACCCAGCAGCAGTAAAACAGAAAATTTGTAATACATTTACATAGTGTAATATTACATGGCAATAGTACATATTACTACACTCAACACTATGGATGAATTTCACGTGAATTATGTTGAGCAAGAAAAAGAAGACACCAAGGAGTACATTTCCATAAAGTACAAAAACCAGGGGAAACTATTCTATGCTGTTAGAAGTTAGCACAATGGTTATCCTTATGGGATAGTGATCATGAAGGGGTACACAGGAGGTCATGCTCTGTTCATCTGAGTGCTGGTTATGCAGGAGTGCTAAGTTCTCCTAGGATATGTGCTCTTTTCTGCATGCACATTATACTTCAATGAAATTTCAGAAAATGATATAAAAAACTAGAAAAATATAGTAGTAGAACCAGAGGGACTTTTTATATTTTTAAGGAAGGTTTAAATGATTGAAACAGTTCTTTGCCTGGAGCCTTCTTACATAGTTCATGCTGATTTAATTTACAAATCTGTGGAAATTTGTAGCAAGTATCTTAACATCTTATATAAGGCAACTATTGTTGTATCATCTGGAAATGTTAATTTTTTGTAAATATTATACACACACAATTTATAGAGTGATCTAGAATAAGTAAGGAAAACATGGATTTATTATTTCAGCTTCTGTAGTAGTGAAGCCCAGAGATCCTCTAATACTGTGATGACACAGATGGCTGCTTTAATTAAATAATTTCCATAGAAGGCATCACATATATATGAATTCTGATACACTGAAAGCAAGACTCCTGTAGAAGTAGAAGCATAAGCATATAGCAGATCTGTACTATCAGACTTCCAGTGAAAAAAATCCACAAGAACAACAACAAAGAAAGGGACCAAGGCATTGCCTGTGAGTGTTATAAACAACTGGGGGCAAAAGAGGCCACTCTGAAAAAGCTAAAGATTTTCTTTACAATGAGACCTGGTGTCTTGCTATTTTTCTATCAAATTGATCCCAACAGCTAAGGCTTGTTTCCTTCATTACTCATCTCCCAAAAATGCCTTTTAAATGAGAGGTATAGAAGGTGCTGGTGGCACCTGTCACACGGCTGATATTAGTTAACAGTCAAAGCGAAGGTGGAAAGTGTAACTCTGTGCCCCTTACACTCTGACAACTTTGCTTTGTCCTTAGCTCACTCTCTCAGCAAATTGCTTCTAGTAGCTGAACTTTGAGCCCATATCCCTGTGATCCAGTAGCTGATGTTCCTATATTTAAAGCCAAAATCACACAGTAATTGGCAAGAGAAAAATAACTGTTTAGAGGAATTTCCTGTGGTTAATTTACATGGTGTATACAATTCAAAGGACAAATCAACAAGAAGCAAGATGAGAGACAAATTTACCATTTACCAGGTGATGCTGGTGCTCTAGGCAGCCAAACACATTTGAACTTTGCTCAATAAGTACAATGCCAGCATAATTCAGTTTTTTGGGAGTATTTTGTTTGTCTCGCTTAGAGTATTACAATTACGGCATGTTTGATCCTTACTGGAAATGGTCTAGAAAGTTTCAGCTGACCATCTAAAGGAATAATGAACATGGAACTTATTTTTTCAAGGTATAGAGTTTAAAATGTCAGAGTCCTGAAAGATTTAGGCTATTAACTAGCCATCCCTTTCCACACTTCTCTTCACACTACTTTCTATTCCTCAGAGGCAACCTCTTCAGTTCTTATAGTTGTTGCTTCTATTTTTAAGAATCCTAATTTAGTATTATTATTTTTTTGAGACAAGGTCATACTCTGTCACCCAGGCTGGAGTGCAGTGGTATGATCATAGCTCACAGCAGCCTTGAACTCCCAGGTTCAAGCAATCCTCCAACTTTGGCCTCTTGAGTAGCTAGGACTACAGGTGTATGCCACTTCACTTGACTTACTTTTAATTTTTTATAGAGGTGGGGTCTCACTATGTTGTGCAGGTTGGTCTTGAACTCCTGGCTTCAAGTGATCCTCCCACCTCAGCCTCTCAAAAGTGTGGGGATTACAGGTATGAGCCACTTGCACCCAGCCAAGAATGCTTATGTTTAAGGATTATGCTTATGGTTATATTTCTTGATTTTTCAATTTTAGACATTATCAATTAACTTCCTATCATGAAAGATGACATTGCCCACTTGCAGGCCCTCTTCTTTCATCCTATCAAGATTTTAATATCACAATTCTTAATTAAGTTACTATTTAATATCTGCATTATTATGACAATGTAACTTGTTTTCAGTTCAGCAATGTAATGTACTATGGCTACTCTTTCTTTCTTACACAAGTTTTTGTTCTTTTGGGAGTTATAATTGCCCTATTTTAATTTCTTGATTTGCATATATGTACCTGTTATAAATACATTCCAGATCTTTCCAACAGAACTATAAAATTCCTCTGGTCAAACACGTCATGAAATCTGAGCGTTCCATTCTTTTGCTTCCTTGAAGATCTTTCTCCTGGAGCTCTCAGCCTTCCTTTCATTCTGTTCTCAAGGCCTGCTGTAGCTATTGTCTTGGGACTTCCCTTCCTTATCATCAGAGAAATCCCCTTTGCTCTTTCCTATGTAGAATCTCTTGTTTCCTTGATCCTACCTTTCTTTCTCTCTTGGCTCATCCCCTTGTTTTCGTAGAGAAATTCTATTCACAAAGTTTCTTGAGTAAACTTTGTAAATGGTAGGGTAATTTTTGATATCTTGCAAGCCTAAAAGTGACTTGGCACTGCTCTCACACTTGATGATGGTTTGGGTGGATATAGAGTTTTAGGTTGAAAATAATTTCTATAATTTTGAAAGTATTGTTTCATTGTCTTCTAATTTTTGGGTTACGAATGAGAAATCCAACGTCATCCTTATTTTTGATCCTTTGGCTATGTTCTGCTCAGAAAGCATTTAGGATGCCCCTTTTGTAAGTTTTCTGATATTTTACTATGATAATTTGGGGTGAAGTTTTTGGTTCACAGTGCTGGGCACTTGGTGAGCTCTTCTACTATGGCCACTCCCATCCTCCTGTTCTAGAAAATCATAATGTCGTATTTTTTGGATAAAATCCTCCTCTTAGTTTCCCTGCACTTGAGCTGAGATATCTCTGTTAGCTGGATATTGGAACACCTGGATGGGTCCTTCATGTTTCTCATATTTTTTGCTTTATTTTCAATCTCTTTTTATTCTGCTTTCAGGGAGATTTTCACAACTTTATTTTACCTTTTGTTTTTTTTCTTACCTTCATGTTTTTCACATCTAAGATTTTTTTTCAGAGTCTCTCCTTATTTATTTATTAAAGAAATGTGGTCTTACTATATTTCCCAGGCTGATGTTGAACTCAAGTGATCCTCCCACCTTGGCCTCTCAAAATGCTGGGATTACAGTAATGAGTCACTGCATCTGGCCCTGTTTTTATTTATGAATGGAGAACTAAAAAGATGTAAAATCTCTATTTAAGTGGCTTGAGCTTAATGACTAGTGGCTTCACTTTAGGGTAATTTGGCGAAGACTAAGTCATTTTACTGGGGGAAGCCAAAGTTTCAATACAAACATATATTTTTCTTTTGGGTCAGTTAGCATCAAAGCAACATCTTCTAATCTATCCCTACCAGCCTTTATTTCACAAACTTTTACTTAATTCTCTGTTTCTGTTTCTAATAAAGCATCCTGATCCCACCATAAACTAATCCAATCTCTCCAGAAGTAAACTTTAACATAGAACTTTTGAAGAATCTTTAAGTGTAAGTCCCAAGGCATCCCATACATCCTCATATATTTACGAGGATGTAAATGATGCTTTTAGAAAGGAGTAATGGATTCAGATTCAGACAGCAGGGATTTGAGTCCTAGCTCCTCCTAGGCCTGTCTTGAGGATCAAGTAACATAATGTATTAGAAGCACCCTGCAAACTAAAAAGCACTTCATGAGTCTTAAGCATTATTAATAAAAATTGTGACATTTGGGCAGGTATTCAAAACATTACTGAGAGCTGATTTCTTTTTTCCAGACTGCTCCAGCTTGAAATGAAAAGTTAATTTAAGTGAATCATGCAAAGATATTGACACAGCTAAATTTGCTGCAAGCTTCTGGGGGTTTAAATTTTTTCCTAAAACCCTGAAATGTTGGTTAATTTAGTTCTCTCACCAATGAAATGACGAAGCAATTTAGGCATCTCAGCTGCCCTTTTAAGAAGATAGTGACTCTGGCCTAAAATAAACAAGACGCTTTTGGGCTTGATGCTTTGTGTGTTCAGCAAACCAAGTCAGGTTTATTGGGTAAGAAAGTGAATGGACCAGTAAATGAAGTTGCCTTTCAATGTACTGCATCCTGAAATATAAATTTCTACAATATATAATCAAGGCTTAAAGCCTTGAATTCTGTCTAAATACTACAGCAAGGAAAAACAATGAACAAATGTAATAATTATATTATTATTTCTATGTCTAATAAATAATTGCATTTAAGTGAAGGAGCTATTGCTTTTAATATTAGTAGATTCTCCTTTGATTAATGATATTATGATTAGATTTTAAAGGTACTCTTGAATGCTTCAAGCCTTCCATTTTGCATTATTTTTGTTAAGAATAACAAAAATAATAAGAGCAACATACAAGTTGGAGTTTTAAGTAAAATAAAAACTCATTGATTTTACTTGTTACCTGCATTTGTACAAGTTCAATAACTGATCACAATATATATTACATAACCCAGTTCCATAAAATAAAATTCTAGGCCTCCAAATAAAACTGTTCAATTAGCCTCTTCTCCACAGGGTTACCTGTGAGGGAAGCCTTGCCTTGTTTTGACTGTAGACATACAAATGCCTCTCCTCCAATGATTTGCTGTAGAAATAGCAATTTATTTTCAAGTTCAATTGGAAATTGTTCTTGCACAGTCTAGTAGTCAATAATAAGTTAGATCAGAAGATTTCCTGCAGTTATTCTCTATATTTATCTTGTACGGTATGGTAGCTGATGGCCACTTGTAGCTATCAAACACTTGAGAAGTGGCTAGTGCCATTGGCAAACTTGGTTTTTAATTTTAATTAGTTTAAATGTAAAAAGCTACATGTAGCTAGTGGTTGCTGTATTGAGCAGCACAGCTTTCTATCATTGCAACTGATATGTGCATGAGAAATTCCTCAAAGAGCTCACTTTCTAACAGAACAGCTGATATTCCAAGAGATTTTATTGTGTGAAATGTATTATTGGTTCCATATGTAGATAGGGCTTGGTGCTCAGATGGATGCAAGGAACCCATGCAATAACTTCTGCACTCACAAGCTGGAAAACATTGTTCTAGAGTGAAGGGAAATTAAAGGATAAGAACAGTAAAGAAAAAAACTTATTAGAAGCACGAGAACATGTGTAACCAGTTAAGGAGTGCTAAAGGATGAAAGGCTATGAATTCTGGACTTTGGGGTATTTTGCATGTGTCCTAAAGTATGTGACTCATCTTTTCATTCTGCTGATTATTGGTTGGCATCAGATCTTAAACTCTAACTACATAAGGGTCTTTTTGTTTAAGGAAATAGAGTTTACTTTCTCTTTAGTGCCCTTTTAAAACCCATAAAGAATATGTAAAAATATTGTAAAAACTAAAAAGTAAAAAATAAGAGATTCTCGGTGATTTGCATTGGAAGTCATGCCCAATGGTCCACTTTCTTGTCAACGGTTGCAGAATAGCTTGATTTAAAAATTAGTATCCTCATTTAGTGATTAAATACAAACAGATCTCCTTCATGATATAATGAGCCATACTGCCCTCTCCTTTTCCCGGCTCCATGTCTGTGGGAGGCACTGCATGTATCACAGTCACAGATAAACACTAAAGGCAGGGGTTGTGGTGGTTATCTCCCACCACCCACCCACTCAAACCCACAACCTAAATTACAGCAGTGTGCTTGTTACTGCAGCATTAAGACAAGTTTCCTAGGGCCTTGGAGCACCACTTCAAGTCCCTCCAGTTTAGAAATTCTGTAGCTTCCACTTCCCTAGCAGGAAGGGGGAAACTTTAGATTGTAGAATTATTTAGTCCATAACTAAATGTCAACTCTACATTATGAATCTAACAAAAAATATATTTTGTGATTCTTAACCTGAATCTAGGATGGCAAATATATGGATGGCAAAAAGACAAGCATTCCTTTTAGTGCTGAAGCTAATCCTGAGTTACTGAAAAGTAAATGAAACGCTAAATAACAACCTATGGATTATGAGCTAGCTTCAAATTATATGCTTATTGTTTAATATTCTCAAACACTGATGTATTCCATAATCCCATCAGCTCTCAAAATAGGATAACTATTTCCACTTACTGCCCTCGAAGGCACTAAAAGCAATTTCACAGGTATTAAACCTTGACATTCTAAACAAATATGTTGTTCTTTAAAGCAGCGACATACATCTGGCTGGAGAAAGTAATTGTAATGCAGGAAACAATGCCTTGTTCTGCTCTATCACTTAATGATCAATTATGTTTCATCAAGTAATTCATAAGATGTATTAGATAATTCCAGGAGCAACATAACTGCTAACCTTTGCATAGCCTTGCTGACATGGTTACTTAATCTGAACGATGCATGGATCATTTGCTAAAAATACATGTTTTTCAGATCGAGAGAGGAGGAACACCTGCCCAAATCCAAGACTGTATATTAAGTTCTGACTTCATTTTTAAAAAAGGAACAAAGCAGTAGTTCTACCAAGCAACGAAGCACAGAGATTGGAAAATGACCCATCAAGCACTATGGACACAGATGTTGCCATCTACCTATTACATTGACATTTACCTGAATGAGGTTGGCAGCTGGGTTCCTTCTTTTCTCAAAGTGTTTCTGGCGGTGCTGTTCTTGTACTTTTAATGCAAAACCTGAGCCAAGAATGCCCTGGAACAAAATACAAAAACGGCACTCAAAAATGTCAAAAGCACAGTTAAATAATACAAATATTGAAAAGTCACTAAAATGAGTCTGAGAGAAGACAAATAGTATGTAACCTGTCCAGAAACATGTTACTTGTTAAAATAAGCAGTATTTCTCTCCATTATAATACCATCAGCCAATGGCAAACTGTTGGGCAATACTGCCAAGAGATACAATGTCTGTTCTTTAGTAAATCAATTAGGCATTGTCATTTATTATCTTTTGTGGTATAGCAAGAAGCACCATGACTATAAATAAAATCACAATAAAAATGTGTGTGTGTGTGTGTGTGTGTGTCCTTCTCTATGACATTTCTTTTTGCTTAAGTTAGGGTGAATGGTCTCATCCAGTGATGGAAGGTAGAGAACATGAATTTCAGCTTGGGACGGAGCTGGATTTTAAATCTGGGGGAGTTAAAGTCTCACTGCTGTGAATGTCGGAATACGTCTAGCACTTTGATGAGACTTTAAAAGTATGCAGCCATAAAAAACGAGGAGTTCACGTCCTTTGTAGGGACATGGATGAACCTGGAAACCATCATTCTCAGCAAACTGACACAAGAACACAAAATCAAACACCACATGTTCTCACTCATAGGCGGGTGTCGAACAAGGAGAACACATGGACACAGGGAGGGGAGCACTATACATGGGGGTCTGTTGGGCGGGAGTGGGGGGGACAGCGGGGGAGTGGGGAGTTGGGGAGGGATAGCATGGGGAGAAACGCCAGATATAGGTGAAGGGGAGGGAGGCAGCAAATCACACTGCCACGTATGCACCTATGCAACAACCTTGCATGTTTTTCACATGTACCCCAAAACCTAAAATGCAATTATAAATAAATAAATAAATAAATAAATAAATATAGTCCTGTGCCACATTACAATAAAAAAAAAAAAGTTATATTCTCTATCCATGAAATGGAGGAGAGAGGACTGTATACAATCTGTCCCAGCTGTAGTTCTTTATAGTGTTATAACTCTACACCTACTAAAAGAAAAGTAAAATGGAGGAGGAAGGGAATACCCAGTTTTGAAGACACACAGTAGAAGATTTTCTATTTTGCCCATTTGTATAATAGAGACAAGAACAAGGATCATTGCAAAGCACATTTCCATTTTAATTCATACTTTTACCACTCCTTGTCTTTTTGATTTTGGTTCACCTACTCAGTTTTTGGGATTAGTAAGATTAGTATTCCCTTCTAGGTTTACGTTAGTTTTTGGCCAGTTTGTTTTCCTTCTGCTTATCATCTTGATCTGCCAAAATTCTGATGTCTGATGTTCCCCACTCTTCAATTTGTTCTGGTCTACTAACATTTGTGAAAACAAGATGCTTTGTCTCAGCCTTGGGTTGACTTTTGGAGCTTGCTAAATTCAGTTTCTGGGCTTTGTCTATAACTCTTGACTTTATTGGCATGAGACTGGGAGCTCTGCTGCTTTCAAGTCTGTGGATTTTACTTGCTAGCTATAAATTATTAGCTTTTTATTAAACTTCAAGGAGTCTAACCCTTAGGTTATAGATGAACATTTTATAAGCACTAAGTCAGTTACGTGCCACAGGTAAGGAATGGTTGTTTTTCTTTTCTTTATATTTTTAGAGTAGTTCAAAGATGGTTCAAAGATGCCATAAGCTGCCTGGAGAGGCGGTGGGTTTTTCATCTTTAGAAGGTGTTAAGTCTCAGCTGAATAACAACTTGGCTGAGATATTTTTGGGCTCTAGATAGCCTTTAACCTTCCTTCTTATCTTGAGATTCCATAATTCTGAGTACATCTGTGACAATAACCAGACAATAAGTAATGCAATCATGTTTAAAATACACAGTGGTCTAATAATACTATTTGCTATTCATGAGCAATGATCTACTCCATTATTAATTAGTATAAATGACTGTACTATGAAATTAGAAATTACATCATAGGTTCTGTTTTTCATCTCTCTTTTTCAGTGACTGTCTTACACTGTCTAAGATCTCCATCTGATACAGGTTGTGATTGTACAAACTCAGCTTTATAAAAACCTGGTCTCTGTGATCTGCTTTATAGATTTAAACAACGTTTCCCTCCATTTAGGAGTTATAAAAGTGCCCCTCCATTTCTAAATCCAGAACAACTTAAGTCATTTGTAACTTCTAATTTTTTTTCTGCTATTTAAGATCATTTAGGAAAGATTCTTTTATTTTACCTTTAATATTACTTTTCATAAAGTGTAGACATGTAAGAGAATATGAATGTTAGAATTTCTAGCATATATTTATAATATATATTATATATACATGCATTTATATGCATATATGTGTATAATCCACTTGTATGAAGCATAATTCAGATTTTGTAGACATTGAATTAACAGTCCTAGCTACCATTTTGAGCACTTACTATGTGCAAATGAGGTTCAGAGTTTAATACCCTTTGGAAAATAAAGACAGGCCCTACATAGCACAAATCTATCATCTGCCAAACAATCTAAAATGTGCTGAAAATCAAATTGGCATTGCTCGGAAACATATTAGTGAATGGCAAATGTTTGCTACGCATCTCTTGCGCCAGACTGTACATTATAGCAGTTATTAAACCAGGTCTGCTTATTGTCTCATAATGGCTCTTTTCCAATTTTTTTCCACCTCTCTCTTAGTACACAGCTCAGTGCACCTAAATAGAAGTCTGTGAAAATAAAGTCTATTATATATATACACACATAAAACATGGCTTAAGCTTTGAACACATGTGTCATCCCTCCAAATATTGACACCAATAGATGTAAATTCTTAGACATTGAGTTTTGTTTTAATTCATTTTCTAAGACAACAAGACTTAATATTTTAGGTTTTACAATTCAGCACTTTGCTGAGAACTGCTACATAAACACCAAGTACAGAAGAAATACATTTTGGCCTAAAAAATATTTACCCTTCATTATCTTCTGGATTAAATGAACCTAATTTGTAACCCAAACATAGCAAAGGCTATGCTGAAAGATACCCTATTTTTGAAATGGTTGTTAACATTTTATTATCTGCAATAATTACATTTAGTTAATATGGTTAATGATTACAGTGGCTATTTTTTTTTAATTGAGTGGTTAATATCTTGAGTCAAACAGAACTAGTTCTTGCACTGAATTTACTAGCTGGAGGTCTCAAGAAATTCAGTCTCTATAAAACTCAATTTCTTCATCAATGAAAAGATACTCTTAGCAGGAAAATCTAGCAGAAAAGGGAGCACCCTAAAGAGGAGAAAGAACTGCTTATCAGGGTAACACAGAGAGGCTGGGGCTGCTTCTGTGAGCTCATTAGCCCTGAGATGGAGGGGCACCATGGGAAGTGACCCCACAGTGGAGCTTCGGAAGGGTGGCTTGTGTGACTCTGTGATGTACAGGACAGCCCTTCTGCTTTGAGGGTAAGATGGAGAAAGGCTCTTTTCTTTCTTGGTTCTCAGGTGTCCTGGGTAAGAGGAACCCTACACAGGGGCAGCCCACAATTGCCCTCAAGCTTTCTCAGCAAAATACCAATTTGTCTTCCTAAATTTAAATCAGACAACACTATTGGCTGGCAGGTACACAGGATATAATAAAATCTGCGGCCACCTTGTTTTTTTCTAAAGGTATATATGGACCATTTAGTCTTTCATTTAATAAATGAGGACTCAGAAAATATCGTGAGATTTCAGTAAAAGATCTATAGTAACGGTTACTTTTCTTGGCATTGTTAAGAAATGTTCTTTTCTATGAAAGCAAAATTTTCAGATTTCCAATTTAATTTAATTTGTATTAATTTAATTTATATATAAAAATTTCATACTTACTTTATTGGAAACATTTCCAAGAACGACTACTTAGTCTCTGACCTTTAACTTAACCAGTGACATATTTAACCTCCCTGTGATAGTGCAGAGTTTCCTTATGGGGACTGGCTTTTTGCTGTGCTGGATGCAGCCTACTTCCAGAGGAGTGTTGACCCTAACACTAATTGGCCCTAGATCTTTACACATTTTGTTTGATCTTTTTATTTTATTTTTACTGACCACCTTACGACAAGATACACATTTTGAACATTTATGTCTCCTTGCTACTCACAGATTTCCTTTCCCCTCCTTTGCTGTTGGTCTTTTACCATTTCTTTCTGTTGCAGTGTTTTTTCTATCAGTTTCCTCTGTATTTGTTGCTTATAATCTTCAAAGAATTGTGAAACCATATATGTGAGTTTATCAGAATTTTCTAGGAATGAAGACTAGGTTATGAATTAGATCTCAAGTGGCTCTCCTATGAGGACAGAACACACACTGTTGTCTATTTCAACAAACCAGAGGTTGCCTACCTCCTTTCACAGTTTTTCACTGAATCATAGAGGTTGCTATAAATGTGGCCTCAGGATAAATATAAACACAAAAGCTGCAATTATTTTTTGCCATTATTTTTGGAAAAAACTCAAGACTGTGTTGTACTGTTTCTAAAGGTATTTTCCTGTAGGGAATCTGATTATTGAGTGAATCTCTTCTCTGTTCTGAATTGTTGAGATTGCCAGATGAAGTTGCCTTGGATACATAAGATTTTTGTTTTTTTTGACTCTCCTTGATTTCATCATTTTGTTCCAGGAAACATGTATTTCTAGATTCATCCTGGTAAAGGGAAGTAACATTTATTGAGTTCTCTTCATGACAAGCACTTGACTTACATTATTGCATTGGTCTGCACAAAATTTCTCTGGGCTCAATAATTCTTCTTCCATTCTAATAAAAAAGAAACTTGTTCAGGGTCACTGTTCGGGCTAAACTGTGTCCTTTCAAAATTCCTATGTTGAAGTCCTAATCCCCATGACCTCAGAATGTGACCTTGTTTGAAAATAGGGTCCTTACAGAGGTAATCAATTTAAAACAAGTTCATTAGGATGGACCGTAATCCAATATGACTGATGTTCTTATAAGAAGTAGAAATTTGGACACAGATGACATGAAGACACAGGAATAAGAGTCATCTATAACCCAAGGAGAGAGGCCTGGAACACATCCTTCCTTCATGGCTCTCATGGCTTCTCAACACTTTGATTTTGGACTTCTAGCCTTGGGAACTGTGAGGCAATACATTTCTATTGTTTAAGCCACCTAGTCTGTGGTACTTGTTAAGGCAGCCCTAGTAAACTAAAGCAGTCATAGAGTTAGTACGTGATAAAAATGTAATTCAAACTGAGGTCTAGTACCCAAGCATACACATGGACTTTTCAGTCTTTCTGTGATTTTGAGTGTTCTGAGGCAGAACCATCTGGTGAATCTAGAGTTGGGCACTGGTGGGACAAGGGTGTCCTCTGTACTCATTAACAGGCTCAGGAGAAGCCCCATGAGCTAAAAGAGCTTTGAAGAGGTGCTCTGGGGTCTTTCGCTGGTATAGCTTGAGCTGTGTCTGCAGCAAGACTGGAACTATTTTCCTTAAGCACTCCAGCTGCCACCGCCTTAACTCTCCTTTTGGTTGGCTCCTCCTTCCCCACCCAAGGTGGAATAAAAAAAAGCAAGAACTTGGAAATGGGGGCAAACTGTCATATTTTGAACAGCTGCCTTTAAAGACACAAGAGAATAAAATGATCAGAAAGGCAGGCTTCATTCACTGAAGGGAAAATAATCAGAAGCTTGGGGGCAGATTAATGTGCCCTTTATTCTGATAAGATACAGAAACTGCTCATTAAAAAAATCAATGATGATGACACAATGAATAAATCATCTGCCATGTTTAACACCCTTTAAGGTCATATGCTTTTCACTCAAATGGATCTGAAGAGAAAAACACTCCACTGTGCATATCCATCTCTTAAGTAGCACACATTATAAACCAAATTGGAAGGATCAGTTTTAAAAAAAGATAGCTTTACATCTTTGCAAATATTTTAAATGTCTTAGTAGCATGTTGCCTAAAAAGTGAGTCATCTGAATTATTATTTGGTCACAGAATATGAGCCAATATTAAATAAAGTCTCAGGTTAAGTGTCTCCAAGGGAAGATCATAGTTTATAAATTATCCAAGTAGATATATTTAGAGAAGTCAACATTATATAAGAAAAATTATATTTGTAAATGATATAGATATGTTCCCAAGCATACCAATTTGTGAGAGTTCACTCTAATAAGTCTCTAAGACCTAATTTAAACTGGTTTATTGGTGCAAAGATACTCACGGCAGGAAGTGCAAAGAAAGAAATGCCAAGGAGTGCAAAGCCTGCAGAAAGCAATCTTCCCAGCCAAGTTAGGGGAGTTTTGTCTCCATAGCCAATAGTTGTCAATGTAATCTAGAAACAAAATAAATAGAACGTGCAGCTTAAGTACTTGAGAGGAAAGTTAGGACCTATGATCAGGAGGCAAGCAACGTTTCCACTAAATCATTATTCAACAAATCTTGTTGGTGCTTTTTATTACTGTGCTTTAATTTTCCATGACGCATAACAGAACTTCTCTTTGTTTAAGGAAAAGAATAACCTACATACTTGTTCCTCCCTTATAACACAGTTTTCCATCTTTTCTAAGTGTATTCAAAGAAAGGTTATTTAAGTAAGTGGATAACCATCAGTGATACAGAAATGATAGCACTGTGGATTTAGGACTGGGTCAGTACACAAAATAATAATTTATGTTAATTTAGAGTGTCCATTCATTACATTGGCAGGCATTTCCTGAAGGTCTGTTGTGTGCAAGGTATGTGATAAGATTTGTAGTGGAACAAAAATGAGGGCATAGTTCTTGTCCTAAGATACTTATGGCCTAATAAGAGAAATATGTCACACATGAATAATTAAAACACAAAATAGGATGAGACAGGTATTATGATGAAGGTACAAATAATCTGCTATGGAAATTCAAGGAAGAGATTAGTTATGATAAGCTTGAGGTATTGAGGGAGCTCTTGACTAGGGAGATGCCATCACACTTGGGCTTTGAAGGAGGATTAACATTTTGAGAAGCAGAAATGATAAACAAGGTGACCTAAGGAGGTGAAAGAGGTGGCTAGCTGCAGAACAGTGAGAACACATAGAGTAGTTTCTGAAATGTACGAGTTGTTCAGCTGGACTGGGGCATGGTGGATTTGAAAAGGATTAGTGGGTGGGGTGCGGTGGCTCATGCCTATAATCCCAGCACTTTGGGAGGCTGAGGCAGGTGGATCACGAGGTCAACAGATCGAGACCATACTGGTCAACATGGTGAAACCCCGTCTCTACTAAAAATACAAAAAAATTAGCTGGGCGTGGTGGCACACGCCTGTAGTTCCAGCTACTTGGGAGGCTGAGGCAGGAGAATTGCCTGAACCCAGGAGGCGGAGGTTGCGGTGAGCCAAGATTGCGCCATTGCACTCCAGCCTGGGTAACAAGAGCGAAATTCCATCTCAAAAAAAAAAAAAAAGCAAAAAAAAAAAGAGAAGGATTAGTGACTTCTTCAATTTATTTTATTAATATTTTATAGAGTACAATGTACAGGTCTTTCAGCACCTTGTTAAATTGATTCCTAAGTATTTTATTTTTTGTAGCTACTGTAAATAGGATTGTTCTCTTGATTTCTTTTTTAGAAAGTTTGCTGTTGGTATATAGAAATGCTAGTGATTTTTGTGGTGTTAATTTTGTATCCTGCAACTGTACCGAATTCATTTGTTCTAGCAGTTTTTTCTCCTGGAATATTTAGAGTTTTCCAAATATAAGATTATGTTAAAAAAAAAAAAAAGATTATGTTGTCAGCAAACAGCAAAAATTTCCTTTTTTCCTGCAACTGTACTGAATTTATTTATTCTAGCAGTTTTTTTTCCTGGAATATTTAGAGTTTTCCATATACAAGATTATGTTAAAAAAAAGATTATGTTGTCAGCAAACAGCAACAATTTCCTTTTTCCTTTCTTATTTGGATGCCTTATATTTCTTTCTCTTGTCTAACTGCTCTGGCAAGGACTTCCACTACTACATTGAATAGAAGTGGCAAAAGTGGGCATCCTTGTTTTTTTAAATCAAATAATTTATTAATAAGTTTTAATTTTTGTGGGTACATGGTAGGTATATATATTTATGAGGTACATGGGATATTTTGATACAGGCATGCAATATGTAATAATGATATCAGGGTAAATGAGGTATCCATCACCTCAAGCATTTAACTTTTGTGTTACAATCCAATCATACTCTTAATTATTTAAAAATGTACAATTAAATTATGATCGACTACAGTCACCTGTTGTACTTCCAAATACTAGATGTTATTCACTCTGGTTTTTTTTTTTTGTGCCCACTAACCATCTCCACTTCTCTCCTTGCTCACTTTCTCCACTACTTTTCTCACACTCTGGTAGCTATCATTTTACTCTCTATTTTAGTTCAACTGTTAATTTTTAGCTTCCAAAAATAAATGAGACCATATGAAGTTTGTCTTTCTCTGCCTGGCTTATTTCACTTAACAAAATGAGCTCCATTTGCATCCATGTTGTTGCAAATGATAGTCTCTCATTCTTTCTAATGGCTGAATAGTACTCCATTGTGTATACATGCCATATTTTCTTTATCTGTCTGTTGATGGATGCTTAGGTGACTTCCAAATCTTAGCCATTATGAATAGTGCTGCAATAAACATGGGAGTGCAGATATCTCTTTGATATATTGATTTCCTTTATTTTGGGTATATACCTAGCAGTGCGATTGCTGGATCATATGGTAGCCCCTTTTTTTTTTTTTTATGAGGAACCTCCAAACTCTTCTCCATAGTGGCTATGGTAATTTACATTCCTACCAACAGTGTACAAGGGTTCCCTTTTCTTCACATCCTTGCCAGCATTTGTTATTGCCTGTCTTTTGGATAAAAGCCATTTTTACTGGAGTGAGATGATATCTCATTGTAGTTTGATTTGCATATCTCTGATGATTAATTATATTGAGCACCTTTTCATATACCTGTTTGTGGTTTGTAATGTCATCTTTGAGAAATATCTATTTAGATCTTTTGCACATTTTAAAACTGGATTATTATATTTTTTCCTATACAGTTGTTTGAGCTCCTTATATTTTCCGGTTATTAATCCCTTGTCAGATAGATAATTTGCAAATATTTTCTCCCATTCTGTGGGTGGTCTCTTCATTTTGTTGATTGTTTCCTTTGCTGTGCAGAAGCTTTTTCATGTGATGTGATCCCATTTGTTCATTTTTGCTTTGGTTGCCTGTGCTTATGGGCTATTACTCAAGAAATCTGTGCCCAGTGCAATGTCCTAGAGAGTTTCCTTCATGTTTTCTTGTAGTAGTTTCACAGTTTGAGGTCTTAGATTTAAGTCTTTAATCCCATTTTGATTTGATTTTTTTTTCCATATGGCAAGGGATAGTGGTCTAATTTCATTCTTCTGCATATGGATACCCAATTTTCCTAGAACCTTTTATTGAAGTGACTGTCCTTTCCTCATTGCATGTTTTTGGTACTTTTTCAAAAATGAGTTTACTGTGGATATAAGGATTTGTTTCTGGGTTCTCTCTTCTGTACCATTGGTCAATGTGTGTTTTTATGCCAGTACCATTCTGTTTTGGTTACTATATCTCTGTAGTATAATTTGAAGTCAGGTAATGTGATTCCTCCAGTTTTTCTCCTTTTGCTTAGGATAGCCTTGGCTATTCTGGGTCTTTTCTGGCTCCATATAAATTTTCGGATTTTTTTTCTATTTATATGAAGAATGTCATTGGTATTCTTTTTTTTTTTTTTTTTTTTTTTTTGAGGCGAAGTTTCGCTCGTTACCCAGGCTGGAGTGCAATGGCGCGATCACGGCTCACCGCAACCTCCGCCTCCTGGGTTCAGGCAATTCTCCTGCCTCAGCCTCCTGAGTAGCTGGGATTACAGGCACGCGCCACCATGCCCAGCTAATTTTTTGTATTAGTAGAGACGGGGTTTCACCATGTTGACCAGAACGGTCTCGATCTCTTGACCTCGTGATCCACCCGTCTCGGCCTCCCAAAGTGCTGGGATTACAGGCTTGAGCCACCGCGCCCGGCCGTCATTGGTATTCTTGATAGGAACTGCTCTGAATCTGTAGAATGCTTTGAGAAGTATGGCCATTTTAACAATAATGATTATTCTAATCCATGAACATGAAAGATCTTTTCATTTTTCTCTTCAATATCTTTCATTAGTGTTTTACGGTTTTCTTTGTAGGGATCTTTCACTTCTTTGGTTAATTCCTAGGTATTTAATTTTATTTGTAGCTATTGAAATGGAATTATTTTCTCAATTTCTTTTTCAGATTGTTCGCAGTTGGCATATGGAAATGCTACTGATCTTTGTATGTTGATTTTATATTCTACAACTTGACTGAATTTGTTTATCAGTTCTAATAGGTTTTTGATGGGGACTTTAGGTTTTTCCAGATATAAGATTCTATTATCTGCAAACAAGGATGAATTAACTTCTTCCCTCCCAATTTGGATGCCCCTTATTTCTCTCTCTTCTCTGATTGCTCTAGCTAGGACTTTCAGTACTATGTTGAATAACGGTGGAGAAAATGAGCATCTTTGTTGTGTTCTAAATACACAAGAAACCATCCTTGCATCCCTGGGATAAATCTCATTCAGTCATGACGGATGATCGTTTCAATGTGTTGCTGAATTCAACTTGCTAATATTTTGTTGAGGATTTTTGCATCAATATTCATTAGGGATAATGGCCTGTAGTTTTCTTTTTTTAATGCATTTTTCTCTGGTTTTGGTATTAGGGTAACACTGGCCTCATAGAATGAGTTTAGAAGTATTCATTCCTCCTCTACTTTTTGGAGTAGTTTGAGCAGAATTGGTATTAGTTCTTCTCTCAATGTTTGGTAGAATTCAACAGTAAAGCCATCAGGTCCCAGGTTTTTCTTTGCTGGGAGACTTTTATTATGGCTTCAATCTCATTACTTGTTATTGATCTATTCAGGTTTTGGTTTCTTCATGGTTCAATGTTGGTAGGTTGCATGCACATAGGAATTTGTCCATTTCTTCTAAGTATTCTAATTTATTGGTATATAGTTGCTCACAGTAGCCTCTAATGATCCTTTGAATTTCTGCAGTATCAATTGCAATGTCTCCTTTTTCATCTCTGATTTTATTTATCAGGGTCTTCTCTCTTTTTTTCTTAGTCTGGCTAAGTTTGTCATTTTTGTTTATCTTTTCAAAAAACAACTTTTTCTTTTGTTGAGCTTTTGTATTATTTTCTTTGTTTTAATTTTATTTCTTTCTGCTCTGATCTTTATTTCCTTTCTTCTACTAACTTTGGGTTTGGTTTGCTCTTGGAGGTTGCATAATAGATTATTTGAAGTTTTTCTTCTTTTTTGATGTAAACACTTATAGTTATAAACTTCCCTTTTAGTACTCCCTTTGCTGTATCTCAATGGTTTTGATATGTTGTGTTTCCATTATCATTTGTTTAAGAAATTTTTCAATTTCCTTCTTAAGCTCTTCATTGACCCATTTGTCATTCAGGAGCATATTGTTTAATTTACATGTATTTGTATAGTTTTCAAATTTTGTCTTGTTACTGATTTTTGGTTTCATTCCATTGTGGTCAGAGAAGATACTTGATATTATTTCAATTTTTTGAATGTCTTAAGACTTGTTTTGTGGCCTTACATATGTTCTATCCTGGTCTATCCTTGAGAATAATCCCTGATCATAGGTCCTAGCTTTCCACTCAAGTACTTAAGCTGCACGTTAAGTTAGGATGTAAAATCCAAAATCAAATGATCATCTCAACAGATGCAGAAAAGCATTCAACAAAATCCAGAATCCCTCTATGATTAAAACTCTCAGCAAAACTGGCACACAAAGGATATACCTCAGTGTAATAAAACTATCTATGACAAACACACAGCCAACATAATACTGAATGAGGAAAGTTGAAAGCATTCCCTCTGAAAACAAGGCGAGGATGCCCACTCTCATCACTCCTCTTCAACATAGTACTGGAAGTCCTAGCCAGAGCAATCAGAAAAGAGAAAGAAATAAAGGGCATCCAAATCAGTAAAGAGGAAGTCAAACTGCCACTGTTTGCTGATGACATGATCATTTACCTAGAAAACCCTAAAGACTCCTCCAGAAAGCTCCTAGAACTAATAAAAGAATTCAGCAAAGTTTCTGGATACAAAATTAATGTACCCAAATCAGTATCTCCTCTATATACCAACAGTGACCAAGCTGAGAATCAAATCAAGAACTCAACCCTTTTACCATAGCTGCAAAAAAAAAAAAAAAAAAAAGAAGATAAAAGAAAAAAGAAAAAAAATACTTAGAAATACACCTAACCAAGGACGTGAAACATCTCTATAAGAAAAACTACAAAACACTTCTGAAAGAAATCGTAGATGACACAAACAAATGGAAACATATCCCATGCTCACAGATGGGTAGAATCAGTATTGTGAAAATGATCATACTGTCAAAAGCAATCTAAACATTCAACATAATTTCCATCAAAATACCACCATCGTTCTTCACAGAATTAGAAAAAACAATGATAAAATTCATATGGAACCAGAAAAGAGCCCACATAGCCAAAGTGAGAAAAAAAAAAAAAAAAAAAAATGGAGGCATCACATTACCTGATTTCAAACTAATAAGGCCATAGTCACCAAGACAGCATGGTATTGGAATAAAATTAGGCATATAGACCAACGGAACAGAATAAAGAATCCAGAAATAAACCCAAATACTTACAGCCAACTGATCTTCAACAAAGTAAACAAAAACATAAAGTGGGGGAAAGGATGCCCTTTTCAACAAATGGTGCTGGGATAATTGGCAAGCCACATGTAGGAGAATGAAACTAGATCCTCATCTCTTACCTTAAACAAGAATCAACTCAAGACGGATTATGGACTTAAATATAAAACCTGAAACTATAAAAACTCTTTAAGATAACCTTGAAAAAAACCCTTCTACAGATTGACTTAGGCAAGGATTTCATGACCACGAATCCAAAAGCAAATGCAATAACAACGAAGATAAATTGCTGGGACTTAATTAAACTAAAGAGCTTTTGCACAGCAAAAGGAACAGTCAGCAGAGTAAACAGACAACCCACAGAGTGGGAGAAAATCCTCACAATCTATACATTTGACAAACGACTAATATCCAGAATCTACAATGAACTCAAACAAATCAACAACAACAACAAAAAACCCCCAAACAATCCCATGAAAAAGTGGGCTAAGGACATGAACAGACAATTCTCAAAAGATGATATACGAATAGCCAGGAAACAAAAAATCCTCAACATCACTAATGATCAAAAAAATGCAAATCAAAACCACAATGTGATACCACCTCAGTCCTGCAAAAATGGCCATAATAAAAAAATTGAAAAACATTCGATATTGGTGGAGATGTGGTGAACAGGGAATGCATCTACACTGCTGGTGTAGGAATGTAAACTAGCATGACCACTATAGAAAACAGTGTGGAGATTTCTTACAAAACTAAAAGCAGAACTACGATTTGATCTAGCAGTTTCATTACTGGGTATCTCCCTAGAGGAAAAGAAGTCATTATATGAAAAAGACACTTGCACATGCATGTTTATAGCAGCACAATTCACAATTGCAAAAACGTGAGACCAACCCAAATGCCCATTAATCAATGTGTGGATAAAGAAACTGTGGAATATATATACATGATGGAATACTACTCAGCCATAAAGAGGAATGAGTTAATGGCATTTGCAGTGACCTGGATGAGATTGGAGACTATTATTCTAAGTGAAGTAACTTAGGAATGGAAAACTAAACATCCTATGTTCTCACTCATAGGTGGGAGCTAAGTTATGGGGAACCAAATGCATAAGAATGTCAGAATGGACTTTGGGGACTCAGGGTGAAAGGGTGGGAAGGAGGTGAGGGATAAAAGACCACAAATCAGGTGCAGTGTATACTGCTTGGATGATGGGTACACCGAAATCTCACAAATCACCACTAAAGAACTTACTCATGTAACCAAATACCACCTGTTCCCCATTAACTTATGGAAAAAAAAATCACTGGGGGACACTGTATAATAATGTCATTTCTCATAAAGACAAAAAAAACTCACAAAAAAACAACAAAATATGCTACTTTCCTCCCAATTGTTTCCTAAATCCTTATTGTGCTCATCTTTATTCACAGAATGTATCAATACCTGAAATAATATTATATACTGATTAAATTAATTGTTTATTGTTTGCCTTCCCAACTAGAAAGTAAATTGCATGTGGGTTGGTACTTCATCTTACTCACTGCTGAATCCAAGAACCTTGCACAGTGACTGGCATACAGTAGTCACTCAATATATATTTACTGAATAAAGGAATGAAAGCCTTGCGGGTGGGATAAGGATTCTGCTCTCTGTTTTGCAGCCCAGAAATACTGATGGAAGGTTTTTGTAAGCAAAGTACATAATGTGATCAGAGTGGTGCTTTTAGAAGCTGAAATTATGGCAGCAAATGTACAGGAGAGATTAAAATAGGAAGAAATGAGAGATGAAGAGACCAGTTAAGACACTATACAAGAGTGGAGAGTAAAGAGAAATGTTTAGGAAGTTCAACAGAAATAAATTTATTGATTGAGGTAAAGGGAAAGACTAAGTCAACAATGTGAAAATTTCAAGTGGAAAGATGGTTGCACCATAAATAAAAATATGATAATGAAAAAGAAGGTTTTAGAGCAAAGGTGAAGATTTTGGTTTTGCAAATAATGTTTTTTAAAATGTCAGTATGACTAGTGCAGAAATGTCTAGCAGGAAACTGAGAATGAGAGCTTAAGTCCTGAGACAGAAATTGGGTTTGGCATGAGATTTGGGTTTTAGAATCAGGTATAGGGTGATTGTTAAAGCTATGTACATAACTGACATTATAAAAAGTACACAGAAGGGATCCAGGGACACCTCAAGAAACACAGACATTTAAGGAGTGGAAGGGAAAGGAAAGTCAGAGAAGAATGTCTTTGGATATCATGCTTTTCAAAAGCTTTTCAAAAGTAGGACAATCAGGAAAGGGTTATATAAATGGAAACTCAATAGAGAATGGAGAGTTTCACAAAGGACCAGGTAATCCTTGATGTCACAGGCTAATAGAAAGCAAGGACAACAGGGACAGGTGCTGTGGCTCATGCCTGTAATCTCAGCACTTTGGGAGGCTGAGGTAGATGGATCACTTGAGGCCAGGAGTTCAAGACCAGCCTGGCCAACACAGTGAAACTCTGTCACTACTAAAAATACAAAATTAGGCAGGTGTGGTGGCGGGCGCTTGTAATCCCAGCTACTCAGGAGGCTGAGGCAGGATAATTGATTGAACCCAGGAGGTGGAGCCAAGATCATGCCATTGCACTCCAGCCTGGGCAACAAGAGTGAAACTTTGTCTTAAAAAGAAAGAAAAGAAAAGAAAGGAGGAAGGAAGGAAGGCAAGTAGGCAAGAAGGAGGGAAGGAAAAAGAAAGAAAGAGAGAGAGAGGTAGGTAGGGAAGAAAAGGAAGGAAGGAAGGAAGGAAAGTGAGCATTGAGAAAGACACTGAATATGGTGGAGATAGGTGGTCACTGGCTATCACTGAGAAACTGGTTGCTCTGGTCATGCCCCTTACCTGTCTGGGGCTTTGAAAGAGGGGGAACAATTCAGAAGCAGAAATGAAAAAGATGGAGACAAACTCTATGATGCCAGACCTTTCGGAAGCATTTAGCTCAGCTGACCAGGCCTTCCTGGAAGCAATCTTCTATCTTCACTTGCATGGTTTTCTCTTTATATCCTTAGTGGCTCTTTTTCTGTGGCTCCTCTTATCCTTTTCAACCTTTGGACACTGGATTCTAAGGTTTGGTTCTAGATCTTTTTCTTCTTTTAAGAATTTTATTCTTCTTAGATTTTCCTTTTTCTATCCCCCTTTTTTTTCTCTCTTTCCTGGTGGTCTTAAATGTTCTCATAGATATAAATACCACTTTTATGCTAAACATGCCAAATTTATACCTCTAGGCCAGGCCACTTTTCTGAGCTCCCAATTCACATATCTGCAGTTGACAGTTCCATTTAGATGTCACACAGTCATTTAAACTTAATGTGTTTTAAACAGAACTCTTATTTCTACCAAATGTATTCCTTCCTGTCTTAACCAAGAGCCACCAATTTATCCAGTTGCTCATGTCAGAAGCCTCAGAATCATCCTAATTATTCATTTCCCTCACTCTCCTCAGTGAATCAGCAAGTCCTGTTGATTTTATCTCCTTAAATTTTTGCAAATTCACCACCTTTTCTCTGTCTTTGCTGCCACCATGGTAGACCAGGCTGCTACAGTAGCCTCTTAATTGCTCTCTCTGCTTTTGCTTTCCTCCAGTTCCTTCATGATATACCTGCAAGGGGTATCATTTTCTTATTTCTATCTAAAAATCCTTAAATGGTTACCTGTTGAATTAAAAATAAACTCTAAGCTACTAAGCTGTCTCTGCCTACCTCTCTAAGATCATCCTGATTTTACCCTTGGTCACTGCACTTTAATGGCAGTGGCCTTTCAGCTCCTCAAACAAGCCAGGATCTTTCTGCCTCAGGGTCTTTGCACGAGCTGTTCCCTCAGCTGGAATTGCTGTTTTCCTCACTCTTCCCAGGGCTCCTTTTCATCCTTCAGGTCTTATCCTCACTGGAGAGGTCTTCTCTACCTATATTCAGTGGGGTCTCTGATTACTCTCTATTCAGCTCCTTATTTCTTCATAACGCTTAACATGAGTGGTAGTGTGTTGTATTTTTCTTTGGGTAGGGATTCTTATTTTCTTAACTAGAAAGCGGAACCTTGACTTACTCTTTATCTCCCTAACATCTAGCATAATGCTTGCCACAAAGTAAGAGGAACTCACTAAATATTAAATAAATAAATGAATAATACTTTCAAGAACATTGGCAGCAACTGGAGTGAGAAGTAGAGGGCAAGAACTCCCAGGAATCTCTGACCTGAGGGGGGGCTTTCCAGGATGTACTTGTGCACGTTTGCAGAGAGGGTGAGACTGAAGAGGAAAGGGGTGGCAGCATCATGATGGAGTAAAGTAGCCAAGAAGGAACCGGGTTAAGGGCACAGTTGGAGGGGTTAGTCCAGGCAGCGTGAAAGGACAGCGCTTCCATGGTGGGGGTATGATGTGGCCTCAGCGTGAGTGGAGGGAAGGATTAGGAATGCTTATGTCTGTCCTTTCAGTTATAGACAAGAAGGGAGGGTCACATGTGGGGAGTCAGAGGCTTGGAACAGGCAAAAAGGCTTCGGGCTGTGAAGGTCTGAGAAGGGGTCAAGGACAGGTTAATAAGAGGTTTGCTGGTTGGAAGAGCTGATCCAATGTCAGAGAGAGGGAATTTGTAGTAGAACTTTACAGGAGCCAAATTAATCACATGTCACCAGCAGTATTAATACGGGATTCTCAAAAGAATTCCTTGAGAATGCAGAAAAAAATTCCCAGCTCAATTTTATTCTCAATCTTTATATATGTGGGACAGATTTTAGTCTACCCTTTTTCTGAAAGACAGCTTAATCCTTTTACATCGGTTTATTAATAATAGACTGAAGAAGAACTTTCATGGTTTGGTCACAGCAAAAATGTTCCATTTCATGGTTTGCTTTGCTTTTCATTCCAGTAATACATTTGCTTGGCCCAGTGCTCAGGGAGTGGGTTTTAAACCACTGCCTCTAACTCTGAAGAATGGGACATAGCCAAGTGACAATGTGCTGTGTTTTATCTTGAGTAGAAAAGAGGGCCTACTTTCTTTCATTCTGAATTGAGGGTTGCCCCTTTCTCTTACAGGGGTGGTTTGTGGGGGAGAATAGAAGGCTGTGAAATCTGAGAGCAGCACTCTGGAGTTCCTCTGGGGGTGGGCAACGACTCTGCCCACTTTCTCCCTACGCTCTGGTTCAGGCTTCCAGGATGATGACATTTCACTGAGTGCAAGGAACCTGAATAGCCAGCAACTGAACCCCCAGCCTCAAAAACCTCCTCCACTCTAATTTCAAAGGAGCTAGGGATATCTGGTTGAAAGCATACGGGCATTTTGTTGTCAGCTCAGGCTTGGGAAGGATCTGGACACAGGGTGGCAGTTTTGTCTCCTTCTATCTCAGAGAGGGAGTTGGTGTGGGTTTCCTTTGTTTTTTGCCTGGAGAATGCATTATTTCCCTTCTGTGCATGCAAAGAGGACACCTGGGTTTCATGATGTGAACAGAAAGGTAGCACTAGACATAAAATTATGAAGTCTTTAAGGTGTGCTTACAATAAAACGACGTGAATCTTCTCCAGGTATTCACACTGACCCATCTGCTTGATTCTGGCTTTGACATTCTAAGGCAAGAACCAGCTGCATTTGATAAAGCCATCCTTAGATGAGCGCTGCATAGATATTCATTGATTTTTGTGGACTTTCAGGTCAAGCTGTCCTTGAAGTACCAGTGAGTCTCCTTGGAACTGTTCAACTACATTATGTTTATTTTCTTTTCCTAGCACTTGGAAGGCCCTGCTAATGTTTATTAGCTGATCCTTTGTACATGAACTGAGTAGCAGAAGCCCTCTTGGTGCTCATTCTCCCATGCTTGTGCTAAATAATAAACTTCTTTCTGCCTTCCAGAAGTGTTGTGAATCTTTTCACTGGTTGAACCCAATAATGATTAGTTTCATTTAGGTTCAGGGTCAGAGAAAGGCAGGCCCACATAAGAACCCAAAGGCACCAGTTCTTCAGAATACTTGGGGAGATTCTAGAACACCAGCATGTTTCAGAGAACCTTGAGAGGCTGCATATGTGATCTTTAAGGGGTTGGAGGAAATCACACCTAGACTTCACAATTGAATTGGGTGATGAGGCAGTCAGTTCGTTTTCTAGAAACACTCCTCACAGATCTCCAAGAACCCAGCAGCATCTCAATGGCATGGCATGGCAAGATGACTTATTCGATTGTATCGCATCATCTCTGTATTGCAGATGCCTACAAACTGCATATCTCAGTGATTCCCAGGCAGAAGGGCAGGTGGCTATTATTACTTACTGTATACAGTTAACACAGTAATGTGGGCAGAATGAAGGTAAAAGGCCAGAGTTAATTTTGGAAAAAATGGATTACTGTTATAACAAAAAACAAATAAATAACACACTCCTTTATACTGTCTTTAGACTGGGAATCCAACATTAAATAAATAATATAGTTGCTCCTTTGAAGATACTTCCATCACACCCCACCCCTTTGTTGTGTAATTCTCTGCTAGTTCTACATGTGCATATGGCATTAGGGTACAAGGGTTGAGCCCCATGGGTGACGGTGCTGGAATCAAACCCAGTGACTCTGTTCATCTTGGGTGAACCAAGAGGAGCTTCACAACTACATATGGGCTGGGTGGGTGGGTGGGGATGACAGGGATTGGGTGGGTTTGGGATGACAGAAAGAACTAAAGTGTGGTCGGTTAATGGGTTCTTTTTGTACTAATATATTTTTGATACTTCCTGAGTCAAAGCATTTAATTCTCTTCTAATATATACAGTGTTAAAAGTGAATCACAATACATCAGACTTTTACTCTGCATAGCAAATGTGTTGCAAGGGAATTAGTAGAACCATAAAGCAGTTGAATCAATGTAAAGTAAATGTTCTTATGAGAGAGCCTTGTTATTCTCTGTTGGTGAGGTGATTTTCTGATATTATATATTAATACATGAGAATACACAGAGAAGACTTCTTAATTGAAACTTCTATGATGGATACTTGGTTGCTTAGTAAGAAATCTGAGTAATGCAGATAATCACAAAGAGACTTATATGTTACATATTTAATTTTAGCCTAAAGCACATAAATGCAATATTCTGGATGAAGAATGTGTTCTGCAATTGGGGTTCTGCCTTATCATTTTTGCATAAATCTCACTCATAATGCATCACTTATTTTCCTTAATTTTAGTGTTTTTTTAAATTAATTATTTTTTTTTTTTAGTGGCACATGAACTCAACTTTTGTGGGAGTCATCTGAGGACAAAGTCCTAGATATTTAAGATTTTTCCCCCCACATAGTTGTGTGTTCACCCCTGATTTTAAAGTATTTTTGGTATTTTAGTATATTTAGTATTTTGCATTTATCAAGCTTTTCTAAAGCATTCTATTTTCATAAACCATCCATCTTTCTTTCTGTACCATATGTCATCAGTTTATGCAATAATATAAAATTAAACCATGCCATTATAATTACAAATACAACTGGCATAACAAGGTTTGGGAATGGGATGGGTGCAGTGGCTCATGCCTGTAATCCTAGCACTTTGGGAGGCCGAGGCAGACAGACTGCTTGAACCCAGGAGTTTGAGACCAGCCTGGGCAACATGGTGAGACTCTGTTTCTTCAAAAAATTAGTAAAAAATTAGCCAAGCATGGTGGCACCTGCCTGGGATCTCAGCTGCTCAGGAGGCTGAGGTGGGAGGACTGCTTGAACATGGGAGGTTGAGGCTGCAGTGAGCCATAATCCCACCACTGCACTGCAGCCTATGCGACAGAGTGAGACCCTGTCTCAAAAAAAAAAAAAAAAAAAAAAAAAGAAAAGAAAAAGAAAAGATCTGGTAATGAACACTCTGACTCTTTGCTAGCATTCAAACAATGTTAAGAACAGAATTCTGTGGATACTAAAGAGCATTTAATGCTCTATAGGCCTCAGTATGTTTTGTGGGAGTGAGGTGTGCTGGTTAATCTGGCCAGTCAGTGAAGGAAATAAGTTCTGCATCAGCCTCCTGAGTAGCTGGGATTACAGGCACGCGCCACCACACCCAGCTAATTCTTTGTATTTTTACAAATACAAAGACAGGGTTTCACCATGTTGGTCAGGCTTGTCTTGAACTCCTGACCTCATGATCTGCCCACCTCGGCCTCCCAAAGTGTTGGGATTACTTTGGGAGCCACTGTGCCTGGCTAAATTTACTTTTTAAAATTAAAAAATAAATTACAAGTCACAAAAATGTCCACCATCTCTTTCAGGGAAGTTCTAGGCAGAGTAGTATTCTCCTTAAGTGAGACGTTGGCATTTCTTGCCACACTTCATGACCTGAGGTAGAAGCTGGCAGCTGCCTTTTCAGGCTGCAGGGTAACAAGATGGATGAGGATCTGGGCAGGGATGGCCTGCTTCACCCTGCTACCTCCCCCAAGCTGGCCTCAGGAATCCCTGGTAGTCTGTGCCATCTCTTCAGTTGGACCATTTACTTGAAGGTGTCTTGCAGATAGAAACAGCTTAGATATATTTTGCCCTCATGTTTCCTATGCTCAGATACAGTCACACAGGTGAAAGAAAATACATTCTGAAAAATCTGTGGGTTGAAATGTTGGCACAGAGTTGTAATTATGTTAGCAAAATCTGAGGTGGAGTGGGGGCACCTTCGTGTGTTTAGCATTCAAGAATTCTTCCTCAGAAATACTACTGCAAAACAAATGAAAATTCTGGTCCAGGCTTTTTTGTTTTTTTCTAACGAGATGGCTGAGGCTATGGTCAGATTATAATTTAGACAGTGAACAATATATGGTTGGTAGACTTCCATGGCACAGCATAATTTCTCCATAAGGGAGTCTTTTTTTTTTTTGATACAGGGTCTCACTCTGTCACCCAGACTGGTGTGCAGTGCTGTGATCTTGGCTCACTGCAACCACTGCCTCCCAGGTTCAAGCAATTCTCCTGCCTCAGCCTCCCAAGTAGCTGGAACTATAGGTGCATGCCACCACGCCCCAACTAATTTTTGTATTTTTAGTAGAGATGGGGTTTCACCATGTTGGCCACGCTGGTCTCCAACGCCTGACCTCAAGTGATCCTCCTGCCTTAGCCTCCCAAAATGCTGGGATTACAGGCATGAGCCACCATGCTCAGCCCATAAGGAAGTCTTTTAAGGAAGGGTGATTCACCTAGTAAGGTGGTCACAGAAATTGTGCAATCAATTTTGAAATTTAGTCACCTTGAACTAGTAGGTCAGAAAGATTTTCCATCTTCAAACATTAGAATCTCCTGTGGTGGTGGCATCATAAAATTTGGGCTTTGCTGTGGCAAGTAGCTCAGGGCATTAGCATTCCATCTTGTTCTTTCAGACTGGTTGTGAAACAACAGTAATGACTACTATTTGCTTAGTGCTTGATAAAGCACATCTACATGTCCTAATCTCATTTTATATAGATAGCAACTTTGTGTTTGGGTGATATCTCAATTTTACAGAGATGTTAATGACTGCTTAATAACATACCTCCATTAAATCATAATGTTAGGGCCAGAACCCAGGTGTCTTGATTCCAATTCTTCTACTTTTTCAAAACAGCCTATGCTCAATGCTTATAGAATAATAATCACTGAGAAAAAGTGTCCAGAGGCATGTGTGAGATGACATCATTGAAGAAATATTCTGTCATCAATGCTACTTTAGATTTCTCATTAGGAAAGAGTTCCCCAAAGAGGCATATGATAATATACATCACAAATGCATGCCAATAAGGTAGGACTTACAGATGCTCATAATAGCTTGAATGTTTCAGTGGGTTGAGGCTGGGGTATGTGTGTCTCTGTTTTTCTTGGTAACTGATAATATTCTTGAATAGTTAGGAGCTAGTGTGTTGATCCTTTAATGGCCAAGTAACATTTTGATACCATCAGATAATGCATTGGTAGTAAGAAGTAATTATTAACTTTAATATGCCAGCACTAATTCAAAAACATCAGCTTAGATGATGTTGCAGAATCATTTTGTATTGGTAAATGCAATGTAAGGAGAGTTGATTCTCTGAAGGGTCCTGGTACTATCAGGACAAGAGTATCATTGTTTATTCCACAAATTTACACAATTTCTTACCCTTAGATTTTATAGATGGATGAATCTCAAGGCGTGTATTTGGGATGTACAACATGTTGAGTGCACAGTATACTACATTTTATACATAGAACCATCTATATGGTTTGCTTCTGGAACGACTATGAGATTTTTCAGCATGAATTCTTAGACTAACTCTGGCTGACATAAAATTCTTCTACATGCCTGAAATACTCACTTCAAGCACATGGTCTTAGGTGAAGTCTATATTCAGATGCTTACTCAAGAGTAGATTTATACTATCTGCTGCTGTATGCATCTTTTAAAAATAAAACCCCATAACACTATCTTCATTATAGTAATAGCAGTAAATAGAAAGAGGACAAACTGGCCTTCAATGTTATTACCAGAAAAAATTACTCCAGGAAAACCTGACCTTAAGTTACATCAGAATAAATCTAAAGCAAACCAAAAGGAGAAAAATAATAACAGGAAGGATTTAATAACAAAATAACCCCAGGAAAACCCATTCTTAAATTATTTCAGAATAAATCTGAAACAATCAATGAGAAAAATAACAATAGAAAGTGATAATAAGTGGAGCTCCACCCAGCAATCAGAACTCCTTTTCCAGTAGCTCTCAGTGCCTCAGCTACTACAGTTACTTCCCTCTTCCATTTTCTGCCATCAATGCAACTTTAGTGGCCACATCAGAACCCAGGGCATCTTTTCATCACAACCTCCAATTCCCAAGCCTTTTCTGTGTTCTGTGGGTCTGCAACAAAGCACTCAGCGATTTTTTTGTTCCTTTTGTATTAAAGGTGCTTTCATTTAACTTCCACAGCAGCCATGATGTCTACACCAACAATAGCTATCATAGTTGATGGGGCACTTGCAATGTTCTTGGTACGAGGTCTTTTATATCTATTTCACTTACTCAGTGAGCTAGGTACTGCTATTCACTAATATGAAATTGCTTTCAGGGATCAAAACTCTTTGAATTGTTATTGGCTTCGAGCAGCACTGATCCCACCATGATAACCCTCCAAAAGTTGATCTTGGGGACAGACCTCACTATCTTAATGGAAGGAGTTCAGTAATGAGTATTGAAAATTCATTGGGACAGTGTATCTGTAGAAAAAAAATATATTTTGATAATTAATTTTGATACTGTGGGCTCTTTTAATATAGAGGATTTCCTTTTTTCATCAAAGTATAACGCTTAGAAATACTCCCACTTAGGATGTTCTCCTTTCCCTATTTATTCTGGATACTTCCATAGTTACTAAGATATCTATTAGGTGCAACATGGGCCATTTTAACTAAGAAATACCCAACCATATTTTTCACTAAGGTCTTGATTAATGTATCAATAAAAGGTATAATAGTCTAAATGTATTTTATTTCCCATTAGGAATCTAGTATATGTTCTTCTTAAAATAAATAGAAACAGCGAGTTCTCTTGTTTGCTTTTTCTGTCTTTTTACATTTCAGACAATTTCATTAACGAGTCAGTTAATATCAACAAACCCGCTACGAAACAATAAGGCCTTAAAAAATTCTTCAAAGTCTGACATCTTATAAGATTTTTACTCTGTTTAAGACTAGATTTTTTTAAAAAAATAGAAACATAATTAGGCCATTCGGGAACCTGTTAAGTATGGGTTAAATGCCAGTCAAATTAGCACAACTGAAAAGGAAATCAATGAAAATATGTTTCTTCCCCTGAAAGTCACAGATATGACCTTTGAAAACCTGCTGCGTGGGTAACTCTGGCAAAAGAAACAAGCTGGTGACTAACTGAGAGGTATATTAAGAGTTTCCCACACACTGTTTAACACACAACACAGCAATTCTTTTTAGTAATAAGGAGAAAGGGAAGACTAATAAAAAGAAGGATAATGAGCTGCCAGGCTAAACTCACCAACAACTGCATCTCAGTGGGAAAAGGGGCATCTGGGAGCATCAGTAAGTTAAACACATTAGAATTATCCAAGAGAAGCAAAATTAAACTTGAATTCAAACCATTGCTTTGAAGGCTGGGATGATAAACTGTCTTCCCCTTGCTGGCAAGAAAAGCCTCCTGTTTTCTCAGTTTACAGTTTATCCCATCATGAGTCATAGATTTTCATTTGCTCTCTACATATAAAAAGTATTTTAAGAATGTCAGATGACTGCTCTCTTTCAAGTTTCCACTCTTCTTTGGAAATGCCCATTATTGCTTGTGAATATTGGGGAGCAGCCGGAAACCACATTATTAAACCAACAGAATCCTTTGAAACCAATGGCATAATCTTGTAGACATTTACTGAGACAACTTAAGAAAAAAATTCTAATCTTTAGGTGAATGTATTTCTGATTTTTATTCATTTTATTGCTGCTATGCAATCAACAAATACAAGTGCTGCTTAATACAGCCCTAACAAATTTTCCTTGTCTCTGACCAGTGTTCTGGGTCTTGCTGATGAGCTTTTGATGAGTAGTGGAACAATGCAACAATTGGTAATTTAAATCTGTGCTCCACTGAACAAAAAAAACCATTAAAAAAAACCAAATAAAAAGCTTATTGTTTAAATCACAGTTTAAGAAAATCATATATTTTCATTTTGGCAACACTCTAGAACTCAAGAAATACTAAGGGTGGTATAAAAGAGAACTTAAGGGGTTTGGACCAAAAAGATATGGACATTCTGTAGATAAGCATTTATAATCTACCTCCCAGGCTCAAGCGATCCTCCCATCTGGCTAATTTTTGTATTTTTTTTGTAGAGGTGAGGTCTTGCTATGTTGCCCAGGCTGGTCTCAAACTCCTGAGCCCAAGCAATCCTCCTGCCTTGGCCTCCCAAAGTTCTGGGATTATAGGCATGAGCCACCATGCTTGGTTATAATTATTTTCATATAACTCCCCTTTGGAATACCTTAAAGGAATAAAATAAAAATAAATGTAATTTATACATTCTATATAGCACTCCTACATCCCGTGACATTCTTATTAAGGCACAACTTTCAATGACTGTTTTATAAATTCTTCACAATGCAGGGAAAATTTTTGCTTCAGTGGAAAACTATGTGTTCAGAGTACACCCTTCCAGGGTTTTGGATTCTGATTTTATGGGGCTCTGCTCTTTTCATAGCCTTTTAGCTATTTTACAGCTCTGTAAGTTGTTGATAACTCGTAGCAATGCAAAATAATTCTTGCCTATGGACATGTAAATAAATTCTGCCTAGTGGAGGTTTAACTGACTTCCCTCCCACACTGTGAAGGAGCCAGTTTTGCCTCTATTTGCACATTGATTTCAATATTCCTGATCTTTAAATGTTTCTGTTCTTTGGATAGTGCTTTGAACTGGTTTTAACATCTCACTGGTTTCTTCATTATTAATGACTTAAATTTTAAAAATGAGTTAAATAAAATGTTTAGCATGTGTTAACTTTCTATTTATGTGAGAATCATGATTTTACTTTATTTTTTTGGAAAATTATTCTTTAATAACAATATAAAGAAAAAGCAGGTTTTGAGAGGAAAGTTTTGAAATTAGATGTCTATAATCTCTGATCTCACAGATGGTTACCAGTCTTCTTTTTCATTGCTGCAATTTTATTCAGAGCTTCCATTCATTTTTTAAACCCAGATAAACTTTTGAAGAGTGAAAAATCAATGTAACAATTGATAATTTCAATTTGTGCTCCATAAAGTTAAAACAAATAAACAACCTATCAATGTTTTAATCACTGTTTAAAAAATAATATATATTTATATATTTTATATATTTTTATTTTGGCAACAATCTAGCACTCAAGAAATATTAACGATGGTTTACAAGAGACCACAGTTGGCCCAAAAAGATGTAGAAAGCCTTTAGACAATTATAAGTAGTATATTTTCCACATAACTCTCTTTTGCAAGTTGATATTTTTATTGAGACCCTCCATAGGAACCATTACATTATATTAAAAAAAATTTCACAACATCCAATAAATAAAAACATATTTTTATACTTACTGTGCCCCACCAGAGAGCATCTGCATATGTAGAAAACTCTTTATTGGCATCCTTTTCCACCAGATAGACAAGGAAAGATGAAAAAATAAGAACCAAAAATCCTATGTACCAAGCTGTGATTAATTCCTAGATATAAAAGGAATGAAAGATTTTTTAGAGGTGGAAAATCTTTGAAAAAGGAAAAAAGAATTCTATGATGATTCTATCCACTTTACTAATTCTTGGATGTTTACGATGGCTTTTACACAATACATTGCACATCATGTCCCAGAATTATTCGAACCAATTTCTGCAATGACTAAGTTTGCTTGTGATAGGTTTATTAAATATTAGAGCAATCAATGAAAAGTTTTCAAAAATTTTGTTTTTAAACTCAGAAAGCAAATCTTACCTTGCTGTGAGCATAAACCACCGAACCCAGTAATTTCCAAGTGCCTCCCCTTCGGTCCATGCGCACCATGCGGAGGATCTGTAGGAAACGGAGACTTCTGAGTGCAGACGTGGCAAAAATATTACCCTGAGTTTTTGCAGAAACAACTGCTATTGAAGCGATAAGAACAATGGTATCTGAAAGAAACAGGTTGAAACAGCCATAATTAGCACGACCAGGAATTTTTATTTACCAAAACAATATTTCCAAAAATTCGCTTTGACCTATTTAAGGCACAAATATGCAGATCCTGATCCCCAGCCACACCTAGTGCCACTTGGCCTCTGTGAAGACTTAAGAGTGAAAAGGCAGAGAACAAGACCTACCTATTGCTGTAGTTCTGACCCTTTGGCCATTCTGTGCTTTACCTACGCAATTTTGAACCACATATTATTTAACCTTCAACAGATTGGACAATAGCATTAAAAAAACCCAAGGTTTCAGAGAGCCTGAAGACTCTGGGGCAACGTTTCACAATGTCTCTGGTTTCATTCTTTTTCCTGTGGCAAAAGGAGCTCCTGCCTCAGCCTTCAACACTACAGCTTCTGGGTGATATGACAGAAGCATCTAAATCTGTCCAGCCATGAAAGTGCTACAAGGTATAATCATGCCTCTAGTTTTCCTGCCAAATAAGTTTGCATTTCCTTGATCCCAAAAATTCCCTAGCATGGCACCTGCAACTTTGCATATTATTTAACAAAGGCCTCAACTAAGCTGAATATTCTTCCTGTACAGAGTATTCCTTAGACCTGGTTTGCCAATTATGTGTAAGTTTGCTGCATAATGAAGTAATATTACCTTTGTTATAATAGGGTTTGTAAATATAAACACTGCATTGCAAGGGAGTGGATACTTAATGTTTGACATATTGACACTTGACTTAAAACAATCATCCTTTTTATAAGCAAAAAAGAGAAAAACAGCATCTAATGAAAGCATAGAAAAGATAAAAGAGAACTTAATCACTGCACAAGTAAGTATCTGAGTGGTGGGAAGTAGGCTTTGAAGTGGTATAAATGAAGTGGGGATGAATGACCTGCCGTGGCAATTTTAATAAAAGTTACCTTGACCTTAACATCCTCAAATACAATTTCCTTTCTGCTTCAAGTGAATTGTGTAAGACTGGACTTCCACACTCCAAAGAGGAGTTCCATTTCAATGGTGTCACATTTGTAATGTTTCTGTCATCCTCTGGATTAACTGCCATATGAGTGAGTATTCCTCATTCAGTTCATCCTTCTCCCTGCACTGAGAAAGGTCTGGTTTCTTGGTGTGGACTGAGAAGACCTTCTGAGCCTGTCTGCTCATGCCCCTTGTTGGGTCAGTGCTTTGAGAAAGAGAGAGGGGTCAGTTGTTGTCATTGCAAGTTTCAGCTGAAGGACTTTTTCCTCCCTGTCTTCCTCCCTTCCTCCCTTCCTCCCTCCCTTCTTCCTTCCTTCCTTCCATCCATCCATCCTTTGACAGGGTCTCACTCTGTCACCCAGGCTGCAGTGCAGTGGCATGAGCTCCACTCACTGCAACCTCTGTATCCCACCTCAGCCTCCCGAGAAGCTGGGACTACAGGCATGCACTTGGCTAATTTTTGTATTTTTTGTAGAGATGGGGTTTTGCCATGTTGCCCAGGCTGGTCTTGAACTTCTGAGCTCACATTGTCTGCCAGTTTTGGCCTCCAAAACGTTGAGATTACAGGTGTGAGCCGCTGGTGCCCGCCCTGAAGGACTTTTTCAACCAGCTCTAATGCATGTACTTTTGTGGGTAAGTACCCAGAGACCCAGAGAGTTACCACTCTTAACAGCTGTTGGAAACAAGAAGGAACTAAATGTGGCAAAACAGACACCAAAGACATATTCTAAGTGAATAAAGGCCAGTTGCAAAACTATGTACAATGTGATTTTGTTTTAATAGAAATATATACTAGTATATGACCAGGAAAAAATTTGAGACTAGGCTGGGTACAGTGTCTCATGCCTGTAATCCTAGCACTTTGGGAGGCCGAGGCAAGTGGATCATGAGGTCAGGAGATTGAGACCATCCTGGACAACATGGTGAAATCTTATCTCTACTAAAAATACAAAAATTAGCTGGGTGTGGTGGTGGGTGCCTGTAATCCCAGCTACTCAGGAAGGTGACGCATGAGAATCACTTGAACCCAGGAGGCAGAGGTTGCAGTGAGTTGAGATCCTGCCACTGCACTCCAGCCTGGCGACAGAACAAGACTCTGTCTCAAAAAAGAAAAAAGTGAGACAATACATTGATTATTACCATTAATTATCTCTAAAGGTAGTGAGCTGGAGTTAATATATGCATAAAGGTGCTTTTCACTTTCTAAATTATGAATTTTGGTATGTTAGAATTTTATAAAAAAGACTGTGTCTTTGCAATTAAAAAAATCTTTATAAAAAGAGTTATGTGCAAACACATCTCTTGTTATTCATCATGTAGAGGGAGTTACTCCTGAGACTAGTGGTTTACAAAGAGACATTACTTATATGGCCCTGTTGGATATGTATTTTGCTTTTATTTCCTTGTAATCCTGCTTTCTTTCTCCCAAGTATAGAAAGAAAAGAAAAAGATATGCTACCTAATTTACTAAGTTAAAATATTGGAAATACTAGAAAAAAGTACATGGCCAGTAGGGGTGCAGAAAACACTACACTTAATACTTACTATGTGCTTGGCATTTTCTCTAGTTCTAAGTTTTTTTTTTTTAAACAAACATTACCTTATTTAATCCTTATAACAACTTTATGTGTTAGGTATCTCACAGATCCCATTTTACAGGCGAAAAAAGTGAGGCACAAAAAGCATATATTGTATTCATTTTCTTAAAAAATCAGCTATTGGTTTGTTAGACTACAACATAAAAAGTATGCTATAAAGTTAGTTCATTAGAGAAAAACCTAGAAAAGTAAGAGTAAGATTGTTGATTTGAGACAATTTAAAAAATTATGCACACAGTGAATCATAATCTAAATGTTTGAAGTTCCAAAACATGCAAAGGTAACCACAGATTTGATTTAATACCTTCATTGTAATTCAAATCAGGCAAGAAAGTTAGAGTTCAGTAAACTGAAAACACAGATGAGCAACCAAATGGCAAACAGTGAATGCAGTCACAAAAACGTTTCTGGTTCAGTTACAGTCATCCACTAGAATTTTGCTGTCAGCATCACCTAGAGTATTTCCTACACTAATATTGTAGAAGTTGTGAGTAATCTATATTTTTATTTCTATATATGTACTTATTATTTTTGTGATCATTACTTCATAGAATGGAGGTTCCACAGGGTTGGATCATTGTTTTGTTCATGAATGTATCCTAAGTACCCAGAACAGTGCCTGAAAAACAGTAGGCACTCAAAAATATTTACATAAGATAACTGAGATTAACGAATATTTAAAAGTTGCCTGAGCTCTGTTCTCTTACCACATCAATGGCTTATTCACTGGAATATCAACCTGAAATACTCAGGTTAATCCAAAGATCACTTCAAGTTTTAGCAATGAATTCTACTACAAGATAATTGTTATAGCTATCATCCATTAGAGTTTCTTTTAAAATCTCCCTATTCTTTAAAGTATATGCATATATATTAAATTGGGGAAGTAGCTTAAGCTGTGCAGTTAGTTAATTGTCTAAAATATTTTTTGAAACATAGGAAGCTTGTGTTTAGTGAAGATACCACATTTTAGTATAAGGTAGAAACTATGGACAGCCCTTGAAACTCACTGGCTTCATGTTCATTTGTTTATCCATTTATGTATTAAGTGGTTAATTGACTGTCAAGGATTATATTAGACACTTGTATTAAAAATGAATATTCAATCATTCATCTGACCAGCCATTCATCACGATTATTAATCAAGTCCCCACTATGTACCAGGCACTGTGCTAAATGTTTCTATACGTCAGTGGTTCTGAATGGGGACAATTTTGCCTCCCTGGGATATTTAGCAATGTCTGGAGACATTTTTCATTGTCATAACTGGGAAGAGAGTTGCTATGAGGATCTAGTGGTAGAGGCCAGGGTTGCTGCTAAACATCCTACAATGCCCAGGACAGCCTCAAGAACAAAGAATGACTCAGGCCCAAATGTCAATAGTGCCAAGGCTGAGAAACCCTGATGTATATTATTTTATTTAATTCTTCAAGAAACCCTATGTAGTAGATGGTACTATAACCTTCTCTTTCTTATAAACGAAGAAATTGAGACTCATAGTGGTCAAGTCACTAAAGCCCAACATGCATAAGTGATTGAGTTGGTCCTTACTTGACTCCAGAGCTGTGTCCTTAAGAACTGTGGTATACCACTCCATTCAGGGTGGGATAGGGGTGGAGGAGGAGCAGAATGGGGAAGGCTGTGAAAGCAGGTGGATAATAAATCAAGAATAAATTGTTATTGCATAAAGCATTCAGAGAAGAAAAAAGTGCAGGGAGGAGAAAGCAGAAATAGAACGATGCTAAAAAACAGATGGTACTTTTATGGCTGCTTCAAGAGAAAATGGGACTAGAGAAAGACATAGAACTGCTAATAAACAAGGAGGAGCTCTAAATCGCATGGAAAAAAAAAAAAAGCATGTAATCCTAAGCTCTTAAAATCTACCTCTCCCAAAGGAAACAAATTAGAACAAGTTGGGAAGCAGTGAAGAAAGAGCTATTGATTATAAGCAGCCCAGTAGAAATGTGAAATGCAGGTTTACAAGATATTAGGAAGTAGGTTCACAAATTTAATGAATTACTTAGAATGATTTACACAGGAATTCTCGAAATTTGAGGTGACTGCAAAGATTTGAACAAAATAAATACTATAATGATATTTAAGACACATAAGGACTGTGAAAGAGCTTATTTTTAGATGCCACTGGAACTTTGCTCAAGTATTATTTAGTCAGCAAAATCAATATGAGTTGATCACCATGGACCCTGTCTAAAAGGTGTTAGTCACTGAAATACCAAAAAGCCTTCATTATAAGGTAAATTCACATCCAAAACTTCCCTGTCATGAACTCAAGGACTGGGTTAAAGCAAGGCCAATTGTACATCTGAACCTGATGGTCTGTGTTTTGCTGCTACAATTATACTGCATAACGCATCTTTTAGAAGGTATAACATGGCTCAATGTAAAAACACAATGAAAAGAACTAAATCATCTGGATCAAACAAAGTATGGTTGAACACTTTCAAACTAGTAGTTGTAAGGACAGATAAATTCTCTGGAGGTAAGCCACAAAGAGGGTACATCTTGACTCCTAGAAACTGTCTGGAGACTTCAGGCTTTTAAAATTTTTATATATTAAAAGTTATTCTAGAGTCTCAGAAAGTTTTCCCTAATAACGGACATGAATTTACCTCTTTCTCTTTAAACTAATTTCATCCTGTTCTCTCTGGGAAAATCAGAAGTGCAACAAATACAATGTTCTTAACGTTTATATCCCCCTGTCCCACCATATTTTTTTTGGTTTCAGTTCTTTGAGTTATTTTAGTGGCCTCACTATAAGCTAAACTTTGAATAATTTTAATGAAATGTACATTTTAAAGTTATAAAGTAAAATATCAAAGCAATACAAATATGTATAAGGTAAGACACTTATTTAATTAACCAATTACTTATGCTATAGATATCTGACCCTCCAAATTCATGTGGAAATTTGATCCCCAGTGTTAGAGGTGAGGCCTAATAGGAGGTGTTCGGGTCATGGGGGAGAATCGCTTATGAATGGCTTGGTACCATCCTTGAGGTAATGACTGAGTTCTGGCTCTATTAGTTCCCTTAAGAGTTGGTTGTTAAAAAGAACATGGCACTTCTCTCTTGCTTCGTCTCTCACCACGTGATCTCAGCACATGCTGGCCCCGCTTCACCTTCTGCCATGAGTGGAAGCAGCCTGAGGTTCTCGCCAGGAGCAGATGCAGGCACCACACTTTTTGTAGAGCCTGCAGAACTCTGAGCTACATAAACCTCCTTTTTTTATAAATACCCAGCCTTGTGTATTCCCCTATTACAACACAAATGAACTAAGACAGTTATTAATGAATTTTAGGTTACTTTTGGTTTTGCTATTAAGATGATGCTGAAATGAATAGTCCTATACATCTATTTTTAGGATAAGGAATTTAAGGGTAAATTCCTTGAGACTAAATTGTTGGCATATTTTGATTTGTGATTGATCTCAAGATGCCTTCAAAATGATGGTACAAATTCTCCCTAACAATGTATGGAAACACTTACTTCTCTCTCTCCTTGTTAATAAAAAAGAATACTACTACTAATAAAAATAGTACTAGTAAAAGCTAATGTTTACTGTTCACTATGTGATAGACATGGTTCTAAGCATTTTCATGTATTATCTGGGATATTATAAGTCTTCAATCTTTGCAAATACAATAGGCAAAACAAAACCATGCCCCTCCTGCTTTAGACTCCTGGACTTCATATCATTTAAAAGTCACAGAAGTTATCTAGAATGACTATGTCCAACCAAGATTATAAAAATATTTTCCTATATTTTATTTTGGCACAGTTATATGTTTGTTTAGTTAATAAATTTATGTTGACTATTCAGAATAGTCTTTGTGTCAAAGGTAGCTAGCTGTCTACCACAGATATGTGCTTCCCTTCCAAGATATAGCATTATCTCTGAGAAGTGCCTACACGTCCAGACGTCTCATTTCCCTGGATCCCTTGCTCTGGATGAGATGAGGTGACTAATTCTAGTTAGTGGAAGATGAATGGAAATGATGTATGCCACTTTCAGGCTTAGGGAAAGCCCATTTGGCTTATCACTATCTCTTTTTCTATGTTAGTTGCATTTTGGTGGTAAGAATGCCCTTAGAAACAATATGCTGAAGATGGCAGTGCCTTTGTCAGCCTGGATTCCTGAATGACTGCATGGAACAGAGCCTTTATCATATACCCCAGCCCAAAACAAAGAACAATTTCATTGGATATTCTACAAGTAAGAAATAAACTGCTATTTTGTTTAGTTACTAGAATTTGGAGATTTGTATAATAATTAAGCATTGCTCTAGCTTATACAATCTGTAGCTTTAATGGAATTTTTTTTGTCTCTGTGGTGAAGTAGAGAACAAATCTCACTTTTTATCCCATGTGAAAGTCAATTTTCCCAATACCATCTAAATAAAAACTGTGAAAGTCAATTTTCCCAATACCATCTAAATAAAAACTATGTCCTTCTCCCAATGTTTCTATGTACTTATTGAGAAGTCTATTTTTGGATTCTGTTACATTTTATTGCCTATTCCTATAGTAGTATGACAATAATATTATTCCTTTTCAAAGTAGTATCAATTATTGTAAACCTATTTATTCTTCCCACATTTTACAGCTGAGAAGTGAAGGCACAAATACACAAAAATCCATACATTAAAAAAACAAAAACTCTATCCAGATTGAGATGCAAAAAACAAAGCTGGAAAAAAAATGGCAACATATATGATGGCAACATATAGAAAGAAGTTCTTAACGATTTCTAGTTTTTTAATTTAAAATAGTAGAAAGGTACCATTGTATTCTATCAAACTTACAAAGTTTAAAAAAATGAATTGTCAATATTGGCAAGGCAGAGAACAAAAAGTAATTGATGAAGATTTTCTGCAAGGATAAACTGATATGGTATTTTTAGGAGAGCAATTTGACATTATTTGCCAAGACTATTAACAATGTGAATAACTATTATTTCAGGAATTTACACTCTAGGGATGTGTGATAAAACTGTAGAGGCTAACAAAAGTTTGCATCAGCATACTTATTAAACTATTATTTTTTTCTCCTCTCAGCTCATACCTAACACTACTAGTAATAGTATAAAAAAATTAGAACCAATCCAGATCTCCAATAAAGATGGATTAATAAAAAACAACATGGTATATCCTTTCCAGAGCATGGGCTGTGGAGCTCATGTGCCTGAGCTCCAATTCTGGCTCTGCTGTTTAATAGTTAGGTTACCTGGGTTAAGTGACTGAAACTTTCTTTGCCTCAGTTTTTTTTATCTGTGAAATGAAGATAGTAAAAGTACCTATGTCATAGGATCGTTAGAATTGAATAATTTAACTGTGAAACATATCAGTATAATACTAAACTACACAACACATTTTAGCTAATTTATTATTACTATTATTACCACAAATACTATGCAACCACAAAACATCATGTCTTAGAAGAATATTGTGAGATAAAATGTTTCTAAACATCATTATCTACATAATTGATTACATAGCAGGATATATAGGATTATTTCAGTTTTGCTCTCCCAGAAGATTATGTATTCTTTTTATTTTAGAGACAGAGTTTCCCTCTTGTTGCCCAGGCTAGAATGCAGTGGTGTGATCTCAGCTCACTGCAACCTCCGCCTCCCGGATTGAAGGGATTCTCCTGCCTCAGCCTTCCCAGTAGCTGGGATTACAGGCAACTGCCACCATGCTCAGCTAATTTTCCTATTTTTAGTAGAGACGGGGTTTCACCATGTTGATCAGGCTGGTCTCGACCTCCTGACCTCAAGTGATCCACCCGCCTTGGCCTCCTAAAGTGCTGGGATTACAGGTGTGAGCCACTGCGCCTGGCCAGATTATGTATTCTTATAGTATATAGAAAAATAAATACTATAATATATATATCTGCATATTAATGTGATTTTCTTTAGGTGGTAAGATTATGTACAAATTTTAGTTTATATATATATATATATATATATATATATATATATATATATATATATCTTCTGTCCAAATGATCTTTAATAGCCATGTATTGCTTTTGTAATGAGAAAAAAGAGGACCATTATTTATTTTAAAAAGTAGCTATGGCCTAGAAAGGTTAGTACATTGGCCAAGGTAATTTATTTAGTCAATGGTGGGAAAAGAGAAGAGAAATGGGCAACATTTATTGAGTACCTCTGATGTATGAGGCTGTGTGGGCCACTCAGTACACAGACTCTATTTCATTATTTCTTTATAATAGCCCTTCAAGGAGGCACAGAGGTTATGAGTGTAAACTTCATGTGCAACAGCCAAGGTATTTCTAGTTCTGTCCTTTTCTAGTTGTGTGACCTTGGGCCTATTAATCTTGCTGAGTCTTGGAGTCCTCACCTGTAAATAGGGAATAGATCCCTTTTTCCCACAGGGCTATTGTAATGATTAAATGAAATAATACATATAAAGCCTTTAATCTGCCTTAGTGTGCCTGGTATCATGTTAACTCTCAATCTAAAAAAAAGTGTTTTATATATATAACTTTCCCCTCACTTTTCTAGATCAATAATTTGATACTAAGAAAGTTCAAGAATCTTATCCAAAGTCATTTAGCTGGTAAACGGAGCCAAAAATCAAACTCATTTCTGTTTCCAGAGCACTTACATATTTTTCCCATGTTTTTCTTTTGGTAGCTTTTATTTTGTAGGAGGTCTAGTAAACAGAGATGTAGAAAGTCAAACAAAGGCTTAAATGTGAAATTCCAAGAAGTGAAGTATTATCAAGAATAGGGAATATAACTACATGCAAATGGTTGATATTTAGGTAAAATTTAGCAAAAATATAATTAACATGTTTTAAATATTTTAGGTTGTCTCAATGGCATAGCAGATTGAGAAAGAGAGGTCAACCTGTCTTATCAATGTGAGCTCTTTTCTGTAGAAATTTATAATTTTTTTAGCATTCCATGTATATCATGTGCCAGATGTTTTATTGCCAACAGAGCAGCAAGGTAAGATGGAATTGAAATGTTCTGGTTCCATTATATTTGCGTATGTATACAGAATTCTAAAAGGAACTTTCAAAAGAAACAGAGATGTAAAGTATGGAAGCATAAAGAACATTGAACTGGCCAGGCATGGTGGCTCACACCTGTAATCCCAGCACTTTGGGAGGCCGAGGCAGGTGGATCACGAGGTCAGGAGTTCGAGACCAGCCAGTTCAAGACTAGCCTGGCCAACATGGTGAAACCCCATCTCTACCAAAGGTACAAAAATAAACTGGGCATGGTGGTGTGTGCCTGTAATCCCAGCTACTCAGAAGGCTAAGGCAGGAGGAATTGCTTGAACCCGGGAGGTGGAAGTTGTAGTGAGATGAGATTGCACCACTGCACTCCAGCCTGGGTGACAGAGCGAGACTCTGTCTCAGAAAACAAAAACAAAAACAAAAACAAAACATTGAACAATGCCTAGTTTAATTATCTGTCCACCATTAACTAGCTTTGTCATCACTTATCTTTCAGGGCTGGTTTCCATACCTTTAAGAGTTGGATTGAACTGGAAAGTGTCAAGGATCCTTTCTAACTGAATTTCTCAAATTTTAAGTGGTACGTTCTTCGTTTTGAATACTGGTTGAATGATGAAGCATCAGCAGGAGTGTTTTGGATATGACTTTTCTCAAATTAACTGTTAAGGCAATTTATTCATTCAACAAATATTTTTTGTTGCATGTCTACTATGACCCAAGCATGAGACGTAGAGCAGTTAATAAAACAGAAAAGTTTTCTGCCCTCAGGGAGCTTATGTTCTTCTGGGGTAGGCTGATGTTAAAGCAATAAACAAGTACAGAATATAATGTTAGGTAGTGACAAAAACCCTGGGGAAATACAGAGCAGGTTGAGGGTGGAGTCACAGAGGAGCAGGTGGTCTATCTTGATGTGAAGTTCCAAGAAGTAAAAGCATTATTAAGAACAGGAAATATAACTACTTGCAAATGGTTGATATTCAGGTAAAATTTAGCAAACATCTTATAATTAACATGTTTTTAATAATTTATTTTCGAGACAGAGTCTCTGTCACCCAGGCTGGAGTGCAATGGCATGATCTTAGCTCACTGGAACCTCCACCTCCCAGGTTCAAGTGATTTTTCTGCCTCAGCTTCCCGAGTAGCTGGGACTACAGGTGCCGACCACCACTTCTGGCTAATTTTGTATTTTTAGTAGAGACACCATATTGGTTTCACCATATTGGCCAGGCTAGTCTCAAACTCAAGTGATCCACCTGCCTTGGCCTCCCAAAGTGCTGGGATTACAGGCGTGAGCCACCGTGCCTGGCCATTTTTAATATTTTAGGTTGTCTTAATGGGAAAGCATCCCAGAGGAGCCAAGACCTAATGAAGTGAAGGGGTGACTGTGATCATATCTAAGAGAAAGTGTTCCAGACGAAAAATATAAAGGCCTTGAGGTGGAAGCGTGTTCAGCATGTTCAAGGGAAGGCAAGGAGATCAAGTTAGTGAGGGAAGGCTCTGGACGGATCACAGTAACTTTGGAAATAGCTTTAGAAGTCCTTCTAAATATTACACAATAGCAGTAGGGGGAGAGTTTTGGGCAGAGTGCAGGATCAGATGTGCATTTTACAAGATCATTTTGGTTACCTTTGGGAAACCAATCAGGAGGGGGCTGGATGCCAGAAAGGAAGCCAGACGTCAGAAAGGAAGCTGGAAGGCCAGTTAAGAAGCCACTGCTGTGGTCTGGAAAAAGGGTGAGAGCAGCTTTACAAGAGTGAGGTTAAAGTCAGGAGGAGCTGTAAAGGAGCTGGATTTGGGGCACATTGTGAAGGTGGAGAGGCCAAGATTTGCTGAAACTGACTGTGGGATGTGACACAAACAAGGGAGTCTAAGGCTGACTTCAGGGTTTTTGGTCTAAGCAATTGGGTGAATGAAGTGTTATTTACTGAGCTGGGGAAATACCATGGGGATAGGTGAGAAGGGAGCACTACATGAAGGCCAGAACTACCTGTTCAGTTTTAGCCATGTTAATTTTGAGATGCCTAGTAGGCATTTTGTAGATGGTGAATGGGGCTGGAGTTTGGGGGAGAGGTCAGGGATGCAGAGTCAAGTAGCAGATTTATTTATTCATCTATTTATTTAATACCACAGGATGAATCCCTTGCAGTATCAGCAACCTACTGAAACAAATTGTTTCAAAGTGTGATCACAAACATTTAATTTCAGATGTGGGTTACAAACTGAAGGAGGCAAGGAAGCTGTGTTTCTGTATTTATAAAACAGGGAAGAAGCGTTTGTCCCCTGAGAGTCATCATGGAGTAGGAGGCACATCCTATTTAAGGTATACTGTAGCATCTGGGGTAAATTACCTAGGTGTGATTCCATCAGTTCTCAATAAATCAAAGAGATGAAAAGTCATGTCTATTTTTTGATGTTTTAGAACATGGTTTAGGGCAATGATAAAGTAGCTTTATATTATGTTCTTTCATATAGAAAGTTCAAGACAAGCTTTTAGAAGCAACAATTTTGCACTCTGATGTCCTCAGATGTTTAAAATTTTCTTCGGTATCTATTTTCACACATACCAAATGACAAGCTGCAGTCAGTTTTGATTCCTAAACAGAACCCCATACCAGTATTTGACTGCAAATTAAAAAAAAGATTTGGATTCCACCAACGAATAATCAAAGTTGAAACATCTGCTGGAAATCCCAACATCCTATGATGAAATTCCATGCTTGGATATCTTACTCAAGGTCATAGCTTGAATATTTAAACATCAACAGGCAAACAATGGCATTACGGGTTTAAATTTACAGAGCAAACCCACAATACCTAGTTTATAATACTTTCTTTTTGTACTTACTCTAAGCAGCTAAATAATATGGACTCTCTGAAACTTAGCAGCCAGTTGTGTTTAATAGTGTTGGAATATGTAATTTTTCTTTGAGAAACTTGATACTTATTTTCAGATGACACGCAGGTTATGATTAATCATCACCTACTGCTAAAAGTTTTTGAAAGGATATTTTCAGGAAGTTCTTTGAATAGACTGTGTTACTTGGATTTTGCAATGGAGATGCCACTGGAGCTGAAACGTCATTCAGCAAAGGATGTTTACAGATAGGAATTCATTCTAAGTATTATCCGGGGAAATTTAGAATTACCTGGTTCACTTTGCTCTCTTAATCTTTTTCAATGAACAATTTCTTATTTTTGGAAATATAAAATGGATACAGTTTAAGCACTTGGCTAATCCTTAGGGATAAACACTGGGGTGTGAAAATAGACTTTTCCTCCTGCGAAGAATAAAAAGACAGCACTTTGAAGGAGTGAATTTGAGTAAATATAAGCCAAGAGTAAATACCTGACGTTTATTATAATTTTGAAAACCCTGCTTGTTGCTATGTGTAGATCTATTATATGTATTATATCATCTATCTATCTATCTATCTATCTATCTATCTATCTATCTATCTATCTATCTATCTGTATTTCAGTGAGATTGTTAACCAAACAGGTCACATATAATTATGCATCTAACTCCCATCTTTATTTATGAAATCCTTGCCAAAATTTGCCTTTACTGGCACTAGATTAGAGCAGTTTTTGGAACTTTCTAATTTCATATTTGCTTTTATGTATTGCTATTTATGAACCCTGTAAACTATATATTGCTGCTCTTATCTGTGCTTGAAAGGAAAGAAAGAGTGTCCCAGAGAGGCTTGTACATGATAATGTAATAAACTACTTCCAGAAACAGGATCAGAATTCATGGCAACTGACTCTCAAAACTGCAGGTCAGACGGTGAAACACATTGTCTTATAACAAATCCTAAAGCTATGAGGAAAAATCCTACTTTGGACTCACCTTCTTTTCATTATCAATTCCTTTCCTACTGTCATGAGCTTTTTGAATAAGCCATGCTCTATTTAAAGGAAAAAAACAAGGTTTATTGAAAACATGTGATATTACAACTTAGGAATCCTTTATAAGGAGACTGGAGATGGTCTAATCGAGTTCAATACCATTCAGGAGCTGGATATTGTCCCATTAACTAAATATGGAAGAGTATAAAGAAAGCATAATTCAAAAATAGTTTCAGATGTGCACATTTTGACATTATGACCAGTGAATACTCCAGAAAACCACAGAAACTTGATAAGAGATGGATTCTTAAATCACATGATGGCAAATGTCCTAAGGATTAGCTACAGTACTTTGATCTCCAAATTCCAAGCACAGATTTGGAGTCTGTGTTAGGGGCTAAAATCAAATATTTAAAACATTTTGCACAAGGCAGAAGTAAAATAATTGAGAAAAAGGCAGTATGGGAGTAGATAAGGCTTCTGTAAAAGAACATGTAATTAAAAGCATGCATGCAAATTAAGCACTTTATTAAAAAATATAATAATGTTCACAAGACCAAATTAAAGAATTGAAGCAATCAGATTAAAAAATGCAGGCAAAAAATATCCTTTTGAAAACTTCTGATAACTGAGGTAAAGGGGCTATTTTTCACCTTGCATTGCTTATAATTGCCACAATTTTTTTTCTCTATTTGTTCATGTTGACTGTGTCGTTTTTACTCTGTGTGTGTAGCGGTTGTGGGTGGGGATAAGGCTCCTCATGTGACTGTTTACTAGCTTAAAGTATTCTAAACTTTTTATTCATTCAACACACATGCATTGTGGCCAGAAACTTCTAGGACCTGGGTATATAATATTAAAGGACATGGATGGGGCATGGATGGTGTGGACCAGATAGATGCCTCCTGTCTGCACAAGGCTGAAAGGATGGTTTGCCTAGAAGATGCTGAACTGAGTAACCACAATTATGGGTGATGAATGTTATGATAGAAGAAATACAAGGAGCACATTGCAGGGACAATTTACTTTGTTAAGAGGCCAGGGAAGCCTTCTGGGAGAAACACAGATGAAGCCATAATTAACAACCAGTCTACAAGAAAGCTTCAAAAGCCTTTTTAATTAAACCACATCCTTTAGGTGCCATACATACCATTCCTGAAATTATTTATTATATCTAAAGACTCCAGACTCAAAAAGTACCTGTGTTGGTTCCTGCTCTTTCCATTTACCTTTTAAAATAAAATGTATTCTTGTTTAAGATACATTTTATTTTAAAGACTCTCAAATTCTAGGAATGCAGTATTGAAATTTTGAGGAAAAATAATCAACAAAAACAAAGAAGGTCCGAGTTGATAATTTTTTCTGATTGTAGATATCAACTCTAGGATTGATTAGAGGTTTCATTAAACACATCACTTTTATGATTCTCTTTGCTACCACTAAGAGTTATGGAGTATTGATTAAATACCAGGCACTAAGCTAAGCAATTTACATATATCATCTCATTGCATTTTGGGCAATCCTTTGAAAAGGTACAACTAAAATTCTAAGTTTAAAATTAAGGAAATATATAAAGAACAAATTAAGGCAAATAAACAGCACCTTTTAGAACAGAGTTTTTCATGAGTTAAAAATGCCATTCTGTGTTACTGCAGCCTAGAACTGAGGAGGCACACATGAAAATCCTATGGTAAGTTATCTTTGGCATTGTCCCTCTTTGCAATGACAAAAGTGCCAAGAGTGTCAGTAAATTCAGAAGAACTGTACATCATATGAACCCATCAACCCATCCCAATATTGCTATACAAAAATAATAATAGTCAACATTTAAACTGTATTTCCTCTGTGCCAGGCAATAATTCTTTTAATTTAGTCTTTGAATAGTTGACATGTTTCTTTATACCAACACAAGCAATACGAACGTAAACTTTTATTTTTCTCCTTTCTTACACAAAAGTAGCATGTTTTTCTTTTATTTCATATATCTTGGGATTCTTCTATAGCTGTGCAGAAAGATCTTCACTGTATTTTATTGTTTGGATGTACCATAGTTTATTCAGCTATAGTGAACATTTACTATGAATTGATGAAATTATTAGGAAGTAGACTTACTGGGTCAAAGAATAAATGCTTAAGTAATTTTGGTAGATATTGACACTCTTCCATAAGGGTAATACCCCTTTGTACTCCTGTGGCGTATTAGTGTCTGTTTCCTTGCAGTCTCATTAAGAAAGTGTGTGGTCAAACTGCAGATATTTGCCAATCTGATAGGTGAGAGAATACTTTCATTTGTATTTCTTTTTTTCTGAGTGAGACTGAGTATGTTTAAGAGGTGTATATGTATTTCTTATTCTGTGACAGGTCTTTTCATATCCATTTTATTTTTTATTAGGTTGTTGGGTTTTTTTGATTTCTAGAACTCCTTATAATTTAAGGTGATTAGCTTCTATTCTTTGGTAGGAGCTGTAAATATTTTTTCACATTTGTCTTTTGATGTTGCCGTTTAGTTTATCACACAGTATTCTTTGATTTTATGTATTCTGATTTATCAATATTTTCTTCTATGACTTTTGTATTTTTAGTTATAATTTGAAAATATTTCCAGATTCCAAGCTTCCAAGAGAATTTACCAATTTCTGCTGTCCAGTGTTTTATGGTCTTATTTAATTTAAATCTTTGATTTATTTGGAGTTTATCTTGGAATCTGGTAAGATAGATATTGATACAACTTTATCTTTTTCCAAATGAGTAATTAATTATTCCAGCATTTCTTATAACCAGAGTGAGAATAAAGTTGAGATTCATATATCTGGCCACACAGGGTTGTTTCTAACTTTGAGAAAGTAATTTTTTTGTTGGTTATGATGGAAGATCCAAGGGGAGACATTAGGCAGAGTTTTGGAGGAGAAGCAGTCTTAGAGAATAGTTTTAAGAATAGGGCAATTTCTGAGAGGTGTTAAATTAAGGAGAACAAATGACCTCTTTTTAGATCACATTAGAACCATGAATATCGACCCCAACTCTATAAAGCACCATTGGGTCTTGGTGGCAATTTTAAACATTTTATTCCATTGGAATGGTACTTTAAGGCTGTAACTAATGTCATTATATTTATCTTTTAGCAGGAAAGTAAAATTAGTATTGGTATCAGTAAGTTTGCTTGAATAAGGACTTTCTAAAAAGTAAACTTAGATTTAAATAATGGTCCTTCAGGAATTTTACAGTATTGGCTTTTTACATTAATTGGTCTGTTAACACTTCATCTATGTAAACATAATATTTATATCCATTTATTACAGCATGAAGAACCACTCTTTAATGGGCAACACTTTCATTTGTTTCTTGACCCAAGTGGCAAAATACAAATTTCAGCAACTTCTGCTTATTAAAAATAATTTTCATAGAAAAGCAGAAAAAGCAGAAACATGATTTCTATGAAAATAAAATGTCATTTAAGTCAGCATGTGTAATTTAATGCAATGAAACATTCTAGGCATTTCAACATTTTATGATTTATTTTTAAACTTTTATTTCAGGTTCAGGGATACATGTGCAGGTTTGTTATATAGGTGAATTGTGCGTCATGGGGGTTTGATGTACCGATTATTTCATCACCCAGGTAGTAAGTGTAGTACCTGATATGTAACTTTTTTAGGCTCCCCCTCCTCCCACTTTCACTTTCCACCTTCAAGTAGGCTCCCATGTCTGTTATTCTCTTCTTTGTGACCGTATAACTCAATGTTTAGCTCCCACCTGTGAGAACATGCGTATTTGGTTTTCTGTTCCCGTGTTAGTTCGCTTAGGATAATGGCCTCTAGTCTCATCCATGTTGCTGCAAAAGACATAATCTTGTTCTTTTTTATGGTTGTATAGTATTCTATGGTGTATGTGTACCACATTTTCTTTAGCCAATCCACCATCAATGAGCATGTAGGCTGATTTCATGTCTTTGCTATTGTGAATAGTGCTGTGATGAATATATGAGTAAATATGCCTTTATGGCAAAATGAATTATATTCCTTTGGGAATATACCCAATAGTGATATTGCTGGGTCAAATGGTCATTTCCTTTTGAGTTCTTTGAGAAATTGCCAAACAGTTTTCCACAATGGCTGAACAATTTACATTTGCACCAGCAGTATATAAGCATCCTTTTTCTCCATAACCTTGCCAGTATCAACAATTTTTTGACTTTTTAATAGTAGCTGTTCTGACTTTTGTGAGATGGTATCTCATTGTGGTTTTGATTTGCATTTATCTAATGATTAATAATGCTGAGTATTTTTTTCATCTGCTTGTTGGCCACATGTATATCTTCTTTTAAAAGTGTCTGTTCATGGCCTTTGCCCAGTTTTTAATAGGACTGTTTGTTTTTTTGCTTGAAAATTTGTTTAAGTTCCTTACAAATTCTGGATAATAGACCTTTTTCAGATGCATAGTTTGCAAATATTTTCTTCTATTCTGTAGGTTGTCTGTTCACTCTGTTGATAGTTCCTTTTGCTGTGCAGAAGCTGTTTAGTTTAATTAGGTCCCTTTAGTTTAATTGACAACATTTTGTTTTTGTTGAAATTGCTTTTGTCTTTATCACAAAATCTTTGCCAGGTCCTAGGTACAGAGTGATATGTCCCAGGTCATCTTCCAGGGTTTTTATAGTTTTAGGTTTTATATTTAAGCCTTTAACCCATCTTGAGTTGATTTTTGTATATGGTATAAGGAAGGGGTCAAATTTCAGTCTTCTGCATATGGCTAGCCAGTTATCCCAGCATGATTTATTGAATAGGAATTCCTTTCCTCATTGCTTGTTTTTGCTAGGTTTGTTGAAGATCAAATGGTTTGTGTGTGGCATTATTTCTGGGTTATCTCTTCTGTTTCATTGGTCTATGTGTTTTGTGCCAGTACCATGCTGTTGTGGTTACTGTATTGTAATGTAGATTGAAGTCACATAATGTGACACCTCTGGCTTTGTTGTTTTTGTTCAGAATTGCCTTGGCTATTTAGGCTCTTTTTTGGTTCCATATAAATTTTTAAATAGTTTTTTTTTTTCTAATTCTTTGAAGAATGTCATTGGTAGTTTGGTAGGAATAGCACTGAATCTGTAAATTGCTTTGGGCAATACAGCCATTTTAACAATATTGATTACTCCTATCCATGAGCATGGAATGTTTTTCCTTTTGTTTGTATTGTCTCTGATTACTTTGAGCAGAGTTTTATAATGCTCATTGTAGAGATATTTTACCTACCTGGTTAGTGGTATTTTATTCTTTTTGTGGTTACTGTGCATGGGATGGCATTCTTGATTTGGCTCTCAGCTTGGACGCTGTTGGTGTATAGAGGTTCTACTGATTTTTGTACATTGACTTTGTATTCTTAAACTTTGCTGAAGTTGTTTATCAGACCAAGGAGCTTTGGGGCAGAGACTATGGGGTTTTCAAGGCATAGAATCATACTGATTGGAAACAGGGATAGTTCGACTTCCCCTCTTCCTATTCAGATGGCTTTTGTACCTTTCTGTTGCTTGATTGCTCTGGCTAGGACTTCCAGTACTGTGTTGAATAGGACTGGTAAGAGAGGACATCCTTGTCTTGTTCTTGTGTTTAACAAGAATGCTTCCAGCTTTTGCCCATTCAATATGACGTTGGCTGTGGGTTTCTCATAGATGGCTCTTAATATTTTGAAGTATGTTCTTTCAATGTCTAGTTTGTTGAGGGGTTTTAACATGAAGGGTGTTGAACTTTATTAACAGCCTTTTCTGCATCTATTGAGATGATCATGTGGTTTTTGGTTTTAATTCTGCTTATGTGATGAATCACATTTATTCATTTGCATTATGTTGAACCAACCTTGTGTCCCAGGAATGAAGCCTCCTTGATAGCGGTGGATTAGCTTTTTGATATGCTGCTGGATTCAGTTCACTAGTATTTTATTGAGGAGTTTTGCATCTATGTTCATCAAGAATTTGGCTTGAAGTTGTTTTTGTTGTTGTTGTTGTTGTGTCCCTGCCACGTTTTGGTACCAGGATGATGCTGGTTTCATAGGATGAGTTAGGGAGGAGTCCATTCTCCTTCTGTTTTTTTGGAATAGTTTCAATAGGAATGATACCAGCTCTCCTTTATACTTCTTGTAATAGTCAGCTGTGAATCCCACAGGTCCTGGGCTTTTTCTGGTTGATAGGCTATTACCGATTCAATTTTAGAATTCATTATTGGTCTCTGTCCAGGATTCACTTTCTTCCTGGTTCAATCTTGGAAGGTTGTATGTTTCAAGGAATTTATCCATTTCTTCTAGGTTTTCTAGCTTGCGTGCATAGAGGTGCTTTTAGTAGTCTTTGAGGGTTTTTTTAAAAAAAAATTCTGTGGGGTAGGTGGTAACATCCCCTTTGTCATTTCTGATTGTGCTTATTCTGATCTTCTCTTTTTGTTCCCTTATTACTCTAGCTAGCATTTTATCTATCTTATTTATTCTTTCAAAGAACCAAGTCCTAGATTCATTTATCTTCTGTATGTCTCAATTTCCTTCAGTTTTTTGTGTGTGTCTCAATTTCCTTCAATTTAGCTCTGATTTTGATTTCTTGTGTTCTACTAGCTCTGAGGTTGATTTGCTCTTGTTTCTCTATTTCTTCTAGGTGTGATGTTCGGCTGTTAGTTTAAGATCTTTCTAAATATTTGACGTAGGCATTTAATAGCGCTATTAATTTCCCTCTTAACATTGGTTTAGCTGTGTCCCAGAGATTCTGGTATGTAGTATCTTTGTTCTAATAAGTTTCAAAGAATTTCTTCATTTCTGCCTTAATTTCATTGTTTACCCAAAAGTCATTCAGGAGAAGGTTAATTTTAATGAATTTCTATTTTTATTGCACTGTAGCACTGTAGTCTGAGAGTGTGGATGGTATTTTTTTTTTAATTTGCTAAGGATTATTTTATAGCTGATTGGTCAATTTTAGATTATGGGTCATGTGCAGATGAGAAGAATGTATATTCTGTTGTTTTTGGGTGGTGAGTTCTGTAGATGTCTATTAGGTCTATTTGGTCAAGTGTCAAATTCAGGTCCTGAATTTCTTTGTTAGTTTTCTGCCTCAATGACCTGTCTTAATACTGTCAGTCTCCCACTATTATTGTGTGGTTATATAAATCTCTTTGTGGGTCTCTAATAACTTGCTCTATGAATTTGGGTGCACCTGTTTTGGGTGCATATATGTTTAGGATAGTTAAGTCTGACCTTTTGAGGTGAACCCTTTACCGCTATGTAGTGCTCTTCTTTATCTTTTTTGATTTTTGTTGGTTTAAAGTCTGTTTTGTTTGAACTTAGAATAGCGACTCCCACTTTTTTCTGTTTTTCATTTGCTTGGTAGATTTTTCTCCATCTCTTTACTTTGATCCTATGTGTGTCACTGCATGTGAAATGGGTCTTTTCAAGACAGCCCCTTATGCAACTTGCCACTCTCTGCCTTTTAATTGGGCATTTAGCCCATTTACATTTAAGGTTAATATTGATATGTGTGGATCTGAAGGATCAAATCCTATTTTGCATTGTTAGCTGGTTATTATGCAGACTTGTTTGTGTGGTTGCTTTTTGGCGTCAATGGTGTCTGTACTTAAATGTGTTTTTGTAGTGGCCAGTAATAATTTTTCCTTCCATATTTAACATTACCTTTAGGACAATTTATAAGGCAGGTCTGGTGGTAATGAATTCCCTTAGCATTTACTTGCCTGAAAAGAATCTTATTTCTCCTTCACTTGTGAAGCTTAGTTTGGCTGAATATGAAATTCTTGTTTGGAATTTCTTTTCTTTAATAATGCTGAATATAGGTCCTAAATCTCTGCTGGTTCACAGAGTTTCTGCTGTAAGGTCTGCTGTTAGCAATTTTTTTTTGTTTCATTTTGACCTTGGAGAATCTGACAAGTATGTGCCTTGGGGATGGTTGTCTGTGTAGTATCTCACAGTGGTTCTCTGCATTTTCTGAATTTGAATGTTGGCCTCTCTAGCAAAGTTTGGGGAATTTTCATGGATGATATCCTGAAATACGTTTTCCAAGTTGCTTGCTTTCTCTCCCTCTCTTTCAGGGACATCAGTGAGTCATAGATTTGGTGTCTTTTACATAATCCCATATTTTGGAGATTTTGTTCATTCTTTTTAATCTTTTTTTCTTTATTTTTCTCTGAGTTATTTCAGAGAAGCAATATTCAAGCTCTGAGATTCTTTCCTCACTTGATCAATTCTGCTGTTATATTTGTGACTGTATTCTGAAATTCTTGAAGTGAGTTTCTCAGCTCTATCAGATCAGTTTGGTTCTTTCTTAAAGTGGCCATTTCATCTTTCATCTCCTGTATCATTTTGTTGTATTCCTTAGAATCCCTGGATTAGGTTTACACTGTCTCCTGAATCTCAGTGATCTCTGTTCCTATCCACATTCTGATTTCTGTTTTTGTCATTTCAGCTGGTTAAGAATCATTGCTGGGGAAATACTGCAATTGTTTGGAGGTAAGATGGCACTCTGACTTTTTGAGTTGCCAGGGTACTTGCACTAGTTCTTTCTCATCTGTGTGGGCTCATTTTCCTTCAGTCTTTGAAATTGCTGTTCTTTGGATGGGTTTTTTTTGCTTTTATCTTCTTTGATGCCCTTGAAGGTTTGAATCTTGTATAAGGTGGGTTCAGTTGACTGGCATTGTTTCTGGACGAATTTAGGGGGACAAGGCTCAGCTCAGAACTTTTGAGCGCATGCTCTAACTCTGGGAGGCTGTTATTGGATCCCTGAGTTTGTTCTCTGGCTCCTTGAGGTTAGGAACCTGCTGCATTGGAGGGGCTGAGGTGTTCTTGGACCTCTGGCCATAACACTCTGATGGGTGGTACCAGCCAAAGCACTTTGTTGGGGTGGTGGCAGCAGGATCTGTGCTCACTTGTAAGTGTCAAGAGCAGTGGCAGTGTGGTGGGGCGAATGCTCATCAACTGGGGCAGAGTGCTGGTAGCCATGGGGCTGCTGGCCTCCACATGCACGCTCATGCTGGTAGCAGTGTCAGTGCGGGGGCAGGCTGGTGGGTGTGGGACTGCCAGCCTCCATGCATGTGTTTATGCTGGCAGCAGTGGCAGAGTGGGGCAGGAGGTGGGGCTGCTGACCTCCATGCACATACTCACATTGGCATTTCTATATTTTAAAAGGAAACAGTTTGGCAGTTTCTGATAAAGATAAACAAGCACCATATGACCCTAGAGAAATAAAAACTTATGTTCATACACAAACCTGCAGGCAAAAGTACATAGCTGCCTTATTTGTAATAGCCAAAAGCCAGAAACAGCCCAAATGACCTTTATTAGGTAAACAAATATATAAATTATGTTACCTCTGGATCATGGAATTCTATTAAGCAATAAACAGGAATGCACCATTGATGCACTTGGATGGATCTCAAGAGCATCATACTGAGTGAGAAAAAGCCAATTTCAAAAGATTACTATTTTACAAGTTCATTTATATAACATTATAAAAATGACAAAATTATAGTGAAACAGAACAGATTAGTGGTTCTCTAGGGTTAAGATTGAAGAGAGGGAGTACCTGTAAAGGAATAATACAAAGTACATTATTCTAAGTTTATTTAGGGTGATGGAAAAGTTCTGTATCTTCATTGTGGTGGTGGTTTAATGCATACATGCATGAGAAAAATTTGATAGGAGTGTATATAAAAATTGAATGCACGTAAAAACTGGTGACATTCAAATAAGGACTATAGTTAATAGTATGTATTCATATCCTGGTTTTGATAGGTAAAATATTTTGTGGAAAGCTTGGTAAAGAGTACATTTAAACATGGAAATTCTGTACTATTTTTGCAACTTCTAAGTAAGTCTAAAGTTATGCAAAAATCTTCAATAAAATACTGGCAAACCAAATCTAACAGCACATCAAAAAGCTTATCCACCATGATCATGTAGGCTTCATCCCAGGGATGCAAGGCTAGTTCAACATACACAAATCTATAAATGTAATTCACCACATAAACAGAACCAAAGACAAAAACCACATGATTATCTCAATAGATGCAGAGAAGGCCACTGACAAAATTCAACAGACCTTTATGCTAAAAACTCTCAATAAACTAGATATTGATGGAATGTATCTCAAAACAATAAAAGCTATTTACGACAAACCTACAGCCAATATCATACTGAATGGGCAAAAATTAGAAGCATTCCCTTTAAAAACTGGCACTAGACAAGGACGCCCTCTCTCACCACTCCTATTCAATGTAGTATTGGAAGTTCTAGCCAGAGCAATCAGGCAAGAAAAAGAAATAGAGGGCATTCAATTAGGAAAAGAAGAAGTCAAATTGTTCGTATTTGCAGATGACATGATCATATATTTAGAAGATGCCATCGTCTCAGCCCAAAACCTCCTTAAGCTGATAAGCAACTTCAGCAAAGTCTCAGGATACAAAATCAATGTGCAGCTATCACAAGCATTCCTATACACCAATAATAGACAGAGAGCCAAATCATGAGCAAACTCCCATTTACAACTGCTACAAAGAGAATAAAATACCTAGGAATACAACTAACAAAGGAGGTAAAAGATCTCTTCAAGGAGAACTACAAACCATTGCTCAAGGAAATGAGAAAGGACACAAACAGATGGAAAAACATTTCATGCTCATGGTTAGGAAGAATCAATATTTTGAAAATGGCCATACTGCCCAAAGTAATTTATAAATTCAATGCTGTCCATCAAGCTACCATTGACCTTCTTCACAGAACTAGAAAAAACCACTTAAAACTTCATATGGAACTAAAAGAGAGCCCACATAGCCAAGACAATCCTAAGCAAAAAGAACAAAGCTGGAGGCATCATGCTACCTGACTTCAAACTATACTACAAGGCTACAGTAATCAAAACAGCATGGTACTGGTACCAAAACAGAAATACAGACCAATGGAACAGAACAGAGGCCTTGGAAGCAATGCCACACATCTACAACCATCTGATCTTTGACAAACCAGACAAAAACAAGCAATGGGGACAGGACTCCTGTTTAAAAAATGGTGTTGGGAAAACTGGCTAGCCATATGCAGGAAGCTGAAACTGGACTCCTTCCTTACACCTTATACTAAAATTAACTCCAGATGGATTAAAGATTTAAACATAAGGCCTAACACCATGAAAACCCTAGAAGAAAACCTAGGCAAAACCATTTAGGACATAGGCATAGGCAAGGACTTCATGACTAAAACACCAAAAGCAATGGAAACAAAGCCAAAATAGACAAATGGGACCTAATTAAACTTAAGCACTTCTGCACAGCAAAATAATCATTAGAGTAAACTGGTAACCAACAGAATGGGCAACAAATTTTCACAATCTACCCATGAGACAAAGTGCTAATATCCAGAATCTGCAAAGAACTAAAGCAAATTTACAGGAAAAAAACAAACCCATTCAAAAGTGGGCGAAGGATATGAACAGACACTTTTCAAAAGAAGACAAATACGTGGCCAACAAACATATGAAAAAATGCTCATCATCATTGTTCATTAGAGAAATGCAAATCAAAACCACATTGAGATACCATCTCACACTAATTAGAATGGCGATCATTAAAAAATCTGGAGACAACAGATGCTGGAGAGGATGTGGAGAAATAGGAACACTTTTACACTGTTGGTGGGAGTGTAAGTTAGTTCAACATTATGGAAGACAGTGTGGCGATGCCTCAAGGATCTAGAAATAGAAATTCCATTTGACCCGGCAATCCCATTACTGGGTATACACCTAAAGAACTATAAATCGTTCTAGTATAAAGACACATGCACGTGTATGTTCATTGCAGCCCTGTGTACAATAGCAAAGATGTGGAACCAACCCAAATGCCCATCAATGATAGACTGGACAAAATAAATGTGGAACATATACACCATGGAATACTATGCAGCTATAAAAAACAATGAGTTCATGTCCTTTGTAGAGACATGGATGAACCTAGAAACCATCATTCTCAGCAAACTGACACAAGAACAGAAAACCAAACACCACATGTTTTCACTCATAGGTGAGTGATGAACAATAAGAACACTTGGGCACAGGGAAGGGAACAAAGCTCACAGGGCTAGGTTGCGGGGGAGTGGGGGGGGGGTGGACAGTGTGGAGGTGGGAAGGAGGGGGAGGGATAACACTGGAAGAAATGCCTGATATAGGCAACGGCGGCGGGGAGGAGGTGGGGATGGAGACAGCAAACTGAAGTGTCATGTATGTACCTATGCAACAATCCTGCAGGATGCAGGACGTGCACATGTACCCCACAGCCCAAATACAATAAAAAAAAAAGTTATTCCAAAATAAAAGGTTGAACATCTTTTATAATACTTACATCTATTTCCTTTCCTTTCCTTTCTTTCCCTCTCTCCTTCCCCGCTTCCTCTCTCCCTCCCCCTTCCCTCTTCCTCCCTCCCTCCCTCCCTCTCTTCCTTTCTTCCTCTCTCTCTCTCTCTTTCTTTCTTTCTTTCTGTCTGTCTGTCTTCCTCTGTTGTCCAGGTTATAGAACGGTGGTACAGTCATAGCTCACTGGACCATTGAACTCCTGGGCTGAAGTTATCTTCCCCCATCAGCCTCCTGAGTAGCTGGGACTACCAGTATTTACCACCACACCCAGCAATTTTTTTTTTTTAATAGAGATGGGGTCTCATTATGTTGCCCAGATTAATGATTCTGAACTCTTGGGCTCAAGTGATCCTCCTACCCTGGTCTCCCTTTAAAGTGCGGGGATTACAGGCATGAACCACTGTGCCTGATCTGTTTTCTTTTAAACTTTAGATAATGGCCCCTGGAAGGAGGGAGATCTGGGGACAGAAATTGAATCTCATCACATGGCTTATTCGTTTTCAAGTAGAACCCCTTTACTTATGTTTCAAAGTAAGGAAAATAAGATTCTTTGCCAGTTCTGGCCAGTGGAATTAGAATAATTGCTTTCATGGCCTCAGACATCACCTAGAGCATGCTGAAAATTTGGATCCTGAAAAGACAGATGCTAATCTATGTAATATGGTTTCCCAGTGATCTGTTAATAAATTCATTTTTCCTGCTCCTTCATTATTTTTCCACATGTAGATTAAATGGATTATACTATAATTATATTTGACTCTAACAAGAGGCAGTGCTTTAGAGCAATGAGCTATTGGGAGGCCAGCATGCTATTCCTAGCTTTACTGCTGATTCATGGGCTAAGGACAAAGCAGCCCCACTTCACAGTGCCTCGACTTTTCTGTCTATAGAGTGAGATAAACAATGTCTCAGAGGGACATAGTGCTGCTTTGTAAGCTCTATATTCTAACTGAGCTCCAAATTCCTTTATAGAAAGGTGCTCTTTGAAGACTTAAAGATGTATTTATATTGTTGTTGTGACTCTTAATAGAAATGAAACTTTAAAATCTAATTTTAAAAGCCTCCTCCTGCACAGTACATTATCCACATCTTAAATGCTGCAATCAACTATGCACTGAGTTGCTCCATGATATTTATTGAAAATAAAAAAGGCACCACAAAGACAAACCATAGAACATTTTCAAAGCCATGTGCAGTGGCTTAACTGCAGGACTTCCACTGAAGTTAATGGGACTCATACTGGCAAATTGCAGGCACCACTTTGAAAATTTACCCCATAGTGACAGTTTAATGCTTCTTATTGATCATACAGTTTCAGATAACATCTCAAGGCAAAAAGGAACAATTTCTCAAAAGAAATAAACAATCTTTAATGAAATAATTCTGCACTGCAATCATCATAACTAACAGTATGGAATAGAGTCCTTTGGCAAGGAGGCTCTTAGGAATTGCTTATTGGCGATACTTACCACTGGGGCTGTAAAATAGTTTCCATCACATTTCAATTCCACTTCCTCATAGAAAATAACATTTTTTTTAAAAAAATGTAAAATTTTATGTTTATAAGGGCAGAAATATAGAAACACAGAAAATTCAGAACATTATTTCCTTATAAACTTATGTTTATATTTTTCAGAATGGGTAATAATTTGTAAACTGCTGATATGAAGTTCCAACAGGCATAGATAACTAAAGAACCCAGGGCATTAAACAACCATACTTTTTGGTGCCTGATTAATGTTCTTGTTCATAACCTGAATAGTATTCACATTAGGGCTGCCAGCAACCTGTTGGACCTTTGCCTGGTGACCTGTCTTAAGACGCCACCTTGATTCAGGGTAGCAGAGCCTACATGGCCTTCAGGGTGCGACCTCTGCCTGTCTCTCCATCACCTTCTACTATTCTCCCCACTGCTCATTGAGCTCCAGCCACAATACCTTACATCTCCACCTTGTACAACCCAAGCTTATCAAGTGTGAATAATCCTTGCAATTACAATTCCCCGGCCTGGAAAGATCTGGGCCTACACCTTCTCATGGTTGGCTTCTTCTTAATATTCAGGTCAACTCAAGTGTCAACTATTTAGACTTTCTCAGACCACCCAAGCTAAGATAGCCTCTACTCTCTCTCTTTTATTTTCTTCATTGTGGTTATCTGTAGTTGATATCATCTTGTTTTTCAAAAACATATTTGTATATTGTTTTCTTTGTCCATGAACATATTAGCTCTACAAGAAGAAAGACCTTGTCCATTTGGTGCCATACAGCCCCTCCAACATCAATAAGCATGCTTGGACATGGTAGAAATTGTATAAATGTTTGATGGATGACTCAAACATAATCTCAAACCTGGGGGTAATCCTTTGCTCCTTTGTTTTATACAGTCACTCATGATATTCAATAGCCTTCTTTCCAGAACTACTTCAATTTCCATCACCTTTGCTCTGTAATACCATAATTATAGTATACCTCCTTTCAGTTTTGACATTCTCTAAGGGCACAGGAGATTCTATTCTTACAGGCAGGGACCGTGTTTTAGTCACTTTTGTATCCTTTGTACCTAAGATTCTGTTTGGCACATAATAAATACTCTGTGATTGAATTTTCTTATGTTACTTGTGATAGTACAGAATGTTAACACAGCATATTATAGTGCTCTACTAAAGTTTGTAGAAAAAGTGGAAAATAGTCTTTATTCATTTGCCTCTTAGGAAATAAATTTTCTTCATATGGTCCAATCATATCAGCTAAGCAAGCTACCTCAGAAGTTCAACTTTCAGATTTGTATACCAAGTCAACAATTACCTAAATTATCAATAGTTTATTAATGTTTACAAACATTTGAAGGTATTCCTAAAAGTAATGTTACTTGCTCTTGAGATGTCTCCAATTTGGAACCACCCAGGGAGCCTCATGATAACATCTACTCAAGAGCATACGCAAGTTTGATACAGGCAAGTAAGTCTATTTTAGACCCTAATTTCACCTTCAGGTTAGAGAGCAGCAATAAGTAACATAATTTAGTTAAAATAATAAAGGCTGATACTGCAATTAATGTTCTATAAAGCCTGGCTTTTCATATTCAATGATTTTATGATTTGAATTACTAATGATAAGCATAACGGTATCATGTTCTTTTGTTTATAAGTGGATGACAATAGACAAGGTTTAATTAAATTATTATTATTATTATTTTTTGAGATGGAGTTTTGCTCTTGTTGCCCAGGCTAGAGTACAATGGTGCGATCTCAGCTCACCACAATCTCTGCCTCCTAGGTTCAAGTGATTCTCCTGCCTCAGTCTCCCAAGTAGCTGGAATTACAGTTGTATGCCACCATGCCCAGCTAATTTTTGTATTTTTAGTAGAAATGGAGTTTCTCCATGTTAGTCAGGCTGGTCTCAAACTCCTGACCTCAGGTGATCCACCCGCCTCAGCCTCCCAAAGTTCGGGGATTGCAGGTGCGAGCCACTGCGCCTGGCCTAAATTTAATTTTAAAATGCTAATAAACAGTAAAGGAAATTTACCAGTTGGGTATGTATACTTTACTAGAGTGAAATCATGAGAAATAAATCTAGGTTCTTTCTTAACTTTGGGCATATTTCTTAAGTCTTATCTTACTTACTTATAAACTTTGGGCATATTTCTTAAGTCTTGTCTTACTTCTTACTTATAAAGACCAGGCATGGTGGCTTACACCTGTAATACCAGCATTTTCGGAGGCCGAGGTGGGTAGATCACTTGAGGCCAGGAGTTCGAGACCACCCAGCCAACATGGTGAAATCCTATCTCTATGAAAAATGCAAAAATTAGCTGGGTGTGATGGCATGTGCCTGTAGTCCCAGCTACTCAGGAGGCTGAGGCATGAGAATGGCTTGAACCCAGGAGGTGGAGGTTGCAGTGACCTGAGACTTGCCACTGTACTCCAGCCTGGGTGACGGAGACTCTGTCTCAAAAAATAAAACAAAATAAAATAAAAATAAATAAATAAAATGTGACATTATAGTACTTATGTAGAATTAAATAAGACCATATTTATAAAGTGCTTAGAGCAGTACCTAATATATAGTAGTTCTCAATAAATATCAGCTATTATTAACTAGAGGGATTGAAATGGTTTTAATGTTTTGTGATCAGTCAATCCAACCGGTTTGAATTGTCTTCAGATGGTCCAATTAATCACATGGAAGGAATCTATGTGCACTGAGAGAGTCTGAACACTTAGAAGTAAAAAGTCACAGAAGAGTATATGACTAACAGGAAATAAGTGAAATAATAATTTCTACTAAAGAGGAAGAGAGTAGAAGGTATAGAAAATAATGTCACTCAAGAGTCTCTTAGAACAAAAGATGGAGAAGGTAGAGAAATAGAAAAATGATGTCTCAAATCAATTTAGAACCCAGTGGCAGTTTTGTAATCTGTGATATAACTTTTGAACACATTAGCAACTTGTCTTTTAATGAGATGAAATCATAGATATATTAGAGTAGCCTCAGCAATGTGGTTTATTTTAATAAAGGCTTTAATTTTATTTTATCCAAGTAGGATAAAATAAAAATTTATTTTATGCATCTTTTGTCCTCTTGTGAAAATAATTACACTGAAAAGAAACTGTTGAAATCACAACAAGAAATCAAATTACACTTAGCATCAAATATAGACTGAAGACTAATAACAGGCTGGTATTTTCTGCTTCATTGAGACTTCCTGCAAAACTGAAAAATATGGCCCTGTTGTATCTGCCTTTGAAAAGCATCATCAAGGAACCTAAAAAGCCACTGTGAGAAGTAATTTGTTGGATTCCTGACACATCAGGCTCATTATTGTGATCCGAGTATCAGCCTTTGGCACTATTTGCAATTTTCGGGTAGGTCAGTAATGAAAGCTAGAAAAAGGATGACTATGAAATCAGTCTTAGAGGTTATTCACAAATTCTTTATGCTGATGTTACTGGGTGAGTGATTTGTGTTTGCACATAGAGAAATCATAAAGCAGCCAGCCCAGGTAAATGAAGGGTAGCTTGGATGGTCATTCCAAAATACACTAGACTATCCAAATCAGCAATGCAGCAATTATTGCTCATAGCTATAGAAATGTTATTATGACAGAAGAGTCTTAGGGGAGAGATTAAAATTGAACACATATATATAAGGAAGAATTTTATATTCTAGATAAGATTTTACCAATTTTCAAAGCAAACTCTCAAAATCAAGTAGAGATAAATCAATATACAGTAGTAATGAGAGAAAGTACCAAACTTAAAAACATTAAATAGATTTTTTCTTCCCTTATATTACAATTATTTAAAATATGTTTCCCAAACACAAATATGTAATGATTTTATGATTTATGAAATCAATGAGCTTTTGAAATGCTCTTTGTTCTGGCTAGAGTACAAGGGTAAGGAGGGTGGGCAGTCCAGAAGGAGACATGCTAAAATCTTCAGGAATTAGCCTATAAAACCTCTATCAATTGAGCCTTTGTCAATAGGGTGCAATACTATATAAGGCTTGTTAGCTGACCATAGTAGCAGCTTTAGTCTGTTTCGAACTGGAAAGAAAAACATTGGTGTGCTTACAGAAAGCACTTCTCAGGTTGAAGGCACAGCCAGTCTACCACAATCTTTTCTATGTTCTTTTCTTGAATCAAGAAAAGACTTCTAAAAACATTTGGGTGTATACTTGGCATGTTCAGAGTAATCAAATCTTACAAATACATGAAGTTTTGAGAGGTTTTAGCTACATTTCCAAACACTCATTCAGAACAGTTATCATGAACAGATGAGAGATGCTATTCCTTTTTTCATTTTGTCACAGTAAATCAGCTTGAACAAGGGGACTACAGTGTTCACTTGACTATTTTACAAGTTACATCAAGCATTTTTATGAACCTGTTGAACAGGCCTAGAAATAGTCTCAACAGTTATCTGGTACAGCTTGCTGCCTTCAGGAAGGTGATGTTAGATTCTTCTGTGTAGGTTAAATTTTACTGACCTCATGCTGATAAGCCATGTTTGAATGTGCTTCACTATAACATCTGTTCAGCTGGACCTTGGATCAAACATGTACATTTAATAAAAGACTAAAAAAAATTCATAGGTATCCTAACTGTAAGTACAAATCTAGACCTTGTTCTAATGGGATTCATTATGTATTTATCCATGAAATTTTCTTCCAAAGCAATTAATTTACTAGAGGTAAAATATCTAAATAAAGAAAAGGGCTGATGGGCTAACAAAACTGCAATTATGCCTAAACCATGTCATACTAGTTTTTTTTTGAGACAGGGTCTTACTCTGTTACTCAGGCTGGAATGTAGTGGCAGGAACATGCCTCACTGCAGCCTCGAGCTCCTGGGCTCAAGTGATTCTCCAGTCTCCGTCTTCTGAGTAGTTGGGACTTCAGGTGCATGCTGCCACGCCTGGCTAATTTTTCAATTTTTGTAGAGACAGGGTCTTTTCATCCCAGGCTGGTCTCAAACTCCTAGGCTCAAGTGATCTGCCTTCCTTGGCCTTCCAAAGGGGTGGGATTACAGGCAGGAGTGACTGTGCCAGGACTCATACTAAATTTTTAAGGTCACTATTGCTAGGTCCAAAGGCAAATAAGAATATAGATAACATAACATTATTTTTAGAACTACATAATATATCAAGACCTGCAAGGACCTGAGAAAGGAAGAGAAAGACTAAAGGACTAAGATGTGTTGATGTATCCATAACTGAAAACAGTTATCAAAAGGCAACAGACATTTGGGAAAAAACCTTCTGTTTAGTATGGAGGCCAGAGATACATTGGCATTGCTTCTGAATTGGAACAAAACCAGTTTTTAATTGGTTTTAAAATCTGGAATGAAACATCTTTCCAGTCATCCATGAACTGACCTTATCCTGTAGAAGTTGAGTGAATCTTGGCTAACCATCTGCCTTGTGAATTGTCTTGTTTGGGCCCCTTATGGGACAGAAAGTACTTGTTGTGCAGTAGTTTCACATCAAGTTACAGTCCTTCGTAATGCTGCCTAAGTAGAGAATTCAGAGAGAAAAATATATCTCCAGGGAGAAAAATCTAATGCCTTCACTAATATGCCTTGGGGCTTTAAGAACCTTCAAGGCTGGGAGTTACCACCTACTTTCCTCCATACCTTAGCATAACAGCTTCCAAAAAGAAGTAAAGCCTATTATTGGAGAAGATAGACAGCTGGACAAACAGACTGCATTCATGAGGGCCAAATCTATTTTAAGATAGATTTAACTTAGAATTGCACTAGATTCACTATTGTAAAACTAGTGCCTCACCCACAACCAAATTTCCATAAATTCCGGTTTAATAAATGAAGACTTTTGAAATGTGCATACTATGAAAGAAGTATGGAATAAAGGAGTCTTCTTAACAGTGCCCACGGATGGGGATACACTTTCTTCCTTGAATCCATTATGCCCCCACAGTAGGGAACAGAAGTAAGGGAGGAAACTAAGAAGATTACTCAGTAACTCCTGACTCCTAAAACAAAAAGGAAAACCTGTGGTAGCTGAAGAAGATAGTCTAAACTATTTTGTAAATTAAAAACCTACTTTTTTCAGGTTGAAAATAGTTGAAATAAATAAGCCTCATCAAGAATTTTTAGTATTTGGGTTTGAATGACTGCCTAAGAAGTAATAAAGACTAAAAAGCAAGAAAACCAAATTTAGCTGCTAAATAATAATAGTAATAGCTTTTATATATAGACTTCTCAATTTTACAATACTTTTAAATATTACTGAGAAATGTTAGATCTTAATTCCAGAATGTTCTATGGCCTCTTCATTGGGAAGTATAATTTCAAGCTGGAACCCAGGTGAATGATGTCTCTCAGACACTACAGCAGCTAGGGAGGTGCCGAGATGTGCTATGTATTTGGGGATTTTGGGTTGGAGGGTGGGGGACTCATATTTCAGAGTGTAGAACACTTCGTTCAGTCTAAAGTTGCCAGTGCATTAAGTAAACCATACTTATAATCATTCTTGAAGAATGTTAATTGATATGCATTACCAGTACCAATGTATGGCTATCTATTCCAGCTGATCTAAAGCATAACCTGGTGTCATATTGTAGAGCAAAAAACGTTTTTTATATTCACTGAAATCAATGCTCCCCTAAATCAGGGCAACACTGGAGTACCATATATTTCCATATAAGTCAATTGATATAAGTTGGTGTTCTAGAGCCAAATTGCCTGGCTAAAATTCCAGCTCTACCACTTAGTAGCTGTATGACATTCAGCAACTAACTCAGCCTCTCTTTGCCTCAAATTCTTCAACTGTAAAATGGGGATAATAAAAATATCTACCTCATAATGCTGTAAAGGATTAAATGAGTCGACTTTTTCAAAACACAAAAGTGCCTGGTCCATGATAAATACTCCATGGATGTTAGCTTTTAATATTAATCAAATATTGCAAAACAGGAGATAGAAGAAAAGGATGCTAGTGTCATCAGTCCAGGTAGCTGAGACTCTGATATTCACCTATAACACAGAAGGGCTTTCGAGCAAACCTCAGTCTTCCTTGCCATCCTCTATACCGACAACAGCAACCCGCAGACCAGATTCGAATGATGAACTCCAAACCAAAGACGACAATCATCACGAACTCCTGAAATATCAGATAAGACATATCAGAGAGAAGCATTATGGAGCAAAGTACAGTAAGAAGCTCTATGAATGCTTCTGGATATTTAGGCACTTTGTCTAAAGGATCTAGTTGTTAATATCTAACATTAAGAATATTTCCTTTCTCCAAATCAAACTAAATCTGGAGAGCATTTGAACCTCATGTTGTTGGCATTTCCTATCACGGAATGCTATTTCTTTTCAAGTCACTAATTCACAAATTTGGGAGTCAGTTTCAATAGTAAGTGTGCAGGCTGAATAATGAATCTGTCTTGTCTGGAATTTATAGTGTAGCTGACTTTAGCTACCCAGTAACATGTGAAATATCTGAAATAAAATAGCGGATCCTGAAATATAATGGCAAGTTTTACAGAAAAAAGAGCTTCATTTTGCTGCAAGGAGTGACATAATCTCTAAATCTTCAAGAGTTGTTCTCAGAGAAAAAGAAGCAAATATTTAGAAGTACACTTAGTTCTTTTGTTACAGTGTCAAAATCTCCTTATAAAACAGTAAGTTTCAAAAGCATTACAGTGTGAGACATGTATATCCTTTGCCAGAAATGAGACCCTGAATCCTCTGGATCTGAAGCTTGTTAATTATTATGCTGCCCTTTGGCGAGAGCTGCCTAGAAAACAACACCTGTTCCAGGAAAATGACTGAGATTATTTAGGAAGAGTTGTGAGTTAACCATGGGGAAAGGTCAGCTAAAGTAGCTCATTAAACAGTCGGTGATAGAATGAAAAACCAAATGGAATTTGTTAAAAAAAAAAAGCATCTCTGGAGCAAGCTTAGCACAGTCACCTTGTTGTTTCTTCCTAAAAAGACGGGCATTTAATTTATCAAAATTGTTTTTCCTTTAAAAAGTATTTACCTTTCTTGTTTTAAAACAAGTGTTGATTCAACATTTATAATGTAGAACAATATAGATTTTTATTATAACAGCTTAATTATAAAAGTGATATATGATCTTTATTAAAACTTCCAAACATCACAGAAATATAAAGCAGAGAAAATAAAAGTTTAAACCTACTCCCCACTTTCCCATTCTACTCTCAGGATAAAAACTGTTACCAAATTTATAAAAGTGGCATTTTTGTTGCAAATTTCAGGCAAATGTCTGTTTCTTTAGTTAGAGCATGTGATGATATACTGCACTTTTGAAATGCCTAGTAGAGTTATATCATTCTATCCTTCTTTTATTTGTACGATACTAAGTAATCCACAGTATTTCTTATCATGGGAAATAAATATCTAATATCATCACCGCTTACTCACAGTTATTCAAAATTACTTATAGGATAAACCTTCAAAGATGACCTTACACACAGATAACCGAAACTAGGGTCAACATACACTCATCAATAATCCCAGGGTTTTGTTTTGTTTTGGTTTTGAATGCATATCTGGGTAGATGAATCTGTCCGTTTATTAAGGTATCTAAAGTGCCAGATCATTTGTTTTTAATCCAGCACATCTTTTCAGATACAGAAAACATACTCAGGCCTAAAATGCCCATGTAGTTGTGCCTGTGCCCAACCTAGGTTGAATGGCAGGTCCACTTTTTATCCCTGCTCCTAATTCCTATTTATGCCAGGACATTTGGCACTCCAGTTGTGAGGATTCATATTATGAGGGATCCCAAGAAAATCCCAAATGTGGCCTGAGCCCCCGGACACTACCATGTAGTAATTTTTCTTCTTCGTGGAAACAGATGACACCAATATGCCCATTGATCTTAAGGGATGACAGATATATGCCCATTGTTCTTAGGTATGCCAAGGTCACTGCACTATTTTTATGTTGCAGTGAGGCAGGATAAATTACATTTACAAGTTCTTTATTCAAGGCCTACTGTTCAGAAATATTGCTTGCTGCTTTTTTTTTTTTTAAGGAGGTGAGGGAAAAATGACAAGAGAGTCTCAAAATTTATAAAGCAAAACTAATGGGGGTGAAAGGAAAAATAGACACATCTTAAGTCATATTTGGGGACTTTATCACCCCACCCTATCCATGCTCAGAACTATGGGAATAGAACTACCAGAAAGAAAATTAACAAGTATATAAACTATTTGAACAACACATTCAACCTACAGGATCTGACGGATATAAGACATTCCACCCAACATTAGCAGAATACACATTTTTAAAAAGCACCCATGGCATATTTATTAAGATAGATTATATACTGGGTCATAAACAAATTTCAACAAGTTTAAAAGAATAAAATCAGACAGAGTGTGTTCTCAAGCCACAATGGAATAAAACCAGAAGTCAGTAACAGAAAGACAATAAGCAAATCTCTAAACATGTGGAAATTAATCAATATTCTTCTCAGTAATCCAATGGTCAAAGAGGAAGTCTCAAAAAATTAAAAAGATACATTGAACTGAATGAAAATAAAAATGACATAACAAAATATGTAGGAATCAGTAAAAGCAATACTGAGAGAAAAATTTATTTATAGCACTAAATGCTTACACTGTAGATGAAAAAGTTCTCATATTAATAATCTAAGTTCTTACCTCAAGAAATTAGAAAAAGCAGCATAGAATAAACCTAAAGGCAGCAGACAGAAGGAAATAATATAGAAAAGAGCGTAAATTAATGAAATTGAAAAGTGGAAAACAATATAGAAAATCCATGAAACAAAAAAGTGGTTGAGAAAAATCAACAAAATTGATAAATCTCTTTCTTGAGAGCTGACAAAAATCCCCAATGTCAGGAATGTAATAGGGGAATCACTGCAGATGCTACAGCCACTGAAGAAATGAAGGAGTACTATGAGTAACCTTATGCACTTGATAACTTAGAAGTAATGGACCAAATTCTTGAAAACTACAATCCACCAAAACTCAACAAAGAAGAAACAGGCAATCTAAGTAGCCCTATAACCTCTAAAGAAATTGAACTCATAGTTTAAAATCTCTCCAAACAGAAATGTCTAGGCCAAATGGTTTCACTGGCAAAATCAACCAGACATTTAAATAAGAATATACTATTTTCACATAATTTCTCCCAAAAAATAGAGGAGAAAAAGTTTTCTCAATCATTTTATGAGGTATTATCCTCACACCAAAACCAGACAAAGACAATAAAACAAAGCAAAACAAAAACTACATGCCAATATCTATAATAAACTTAGATATAAAAATCCTCAACAAAATATTAACAAACTGAATCAGTCAATATATATGTAAGTAGGATTTATTCCAGGTATGTAAGGCTAGTTCAATGGTTGAAATCAATCAAAATAATACATTACCTAAAAAAACTAAAGAAAAAAATCACAAAACCATATCAATTGTTGAAGAAATAGCATTTGACAAAATCCAACACCCATTTATGATAAGAAAAAAAAAAAACTCTCAGCAAGTTAGGAAAAGAGGTTTAACAGCTTAATTTGATAAATAGTATTTACAAAACAACTAACATCATACTTAATAGTGGAAGACTGAATGCTTTTCCCTAAAATTAAGAACAACCAAGATGTCTACTTTCATCATTCTTATTTAGCATAGTATTGTAAGTTATATTAATAGTTGCTGCAATAAGCCAAATAAAAGAAAAAAAGACATGCAGTTTAGAAAGGTAAACATAAAATGATCTATTGGCAAACTACATGATTGACTATAGAGAAATCCCAAGGAATCTATGAAGACACTCTTGAAACGAATGAGTTCACTAAGGTTGCATGATATATGATCAATGTAATAAATTACTCATATTTCTTTATACTAACAATGAGCATGTGGAAACAAAAATTAGAAACATGATATTATTTATAACAATTTCAAATCAAAATAATACTTAACGATACACTTAGAAAAATGCAGTTTATGTGCATTGAGAATTACAAAATGCAGATGAAAGAAATCAGAGAAGACCTAAATAAGTGAGGAGAAATACCATGTTTATGAATTAGAAGACCCAACATAATAAAGATGTCAATTCTTCCCAAACTGATCTACAGGTACAGGTCTAATAAAATTCCTAAAAATCTAAGCAAGGTTTTTTTTTTTTTTTGTAGATACAAATTTATTTTAAAATTTATATGAAAATACACAGGACCTGGAATAGCTAAAACAATGCTGACAAAGAAGATAAAGCTAGAGCAACCACTTTACCTGATATTAAGGCCTACTATATAGCTCCAGTAATCAAGAGTGTGGTATTGGTGGAGGGATAGACATACAGAACAGTGGGCAGAGTAGAGAATTCAGAACAAGACCCACACAAATATGCTCAATTGATTTTTTTTTTAAGTGCAAAAGCAACTCAATGGAGGAAGAAGAGCCCTCAATGAATGATGCTGGAAAAATCAGACATCTATAGTAAAAAAAGTGGACCTTAATTATTTCCTACCTTATATGAAAACCATTTCAAAATAGACTATGGGTTTAAAAATTAAATATAACTTTTTAGTAAAAAAAGATGAAGACATTTTCGGGATTTGAACTAAGCAAAGAGTTCTTAATCTTGACATCAAAAGCAAAAGTTAGAAAAGGAAAAATTAATAAATTGGACTCCATCAAAAGAAAAAACTTACTCTGTGAGAGCCTAGGTACTAAGGATGAAAAGACAAGCTATAGGCTGGGAGAAAATGTTTGTAAACCACATATCTGACAAAGGACAAATATCTAAAATATGTAAAGAAACCTTAAAACTCAACAGTAAAAAAACAAAAACTCAATTAGAAAATTGGCAAAGATATAAACAGAATATTCATAAAAGAGGACATACATAAAAGAGGTTACCCATATGGCAAAGAAGCACGTAAAAAGATATTTGACATCATTAGCCATCAGGGAAATGCAAATTAGATCACAATGATATCACTACACAGCTAGCAGAACGGCTAAAACAGAAAATAGTGGCAAAAAATAGTTACAACACAAAATGCTAGGGAGGATGCAGAGAAGCTGGACCATTCAAACACTGCTGGTGGGAATGCAAAACAGTGTAGTCCCTCTGAAAAACAGTATGGTCGTTTCTTATGAAACTGGACATACAGTTACCATATGACTCAGCAATTATACTCTTAGGCATTCATGTCAGAGACATGAAAACATATGTTTGTACAAAAGCCTGTACATGAATGTTCATAGCAGAATTATTCATAATGGCCAAAACCTAAAAACAGCTGAGATGTGAGATGTCCTTCACTATGAGAATGACTAAACAAGCTATGGTGCCTCCATACCATGGAATGCTACTCAATCATAAAAATGAATGAACTATTGATATGCAGAGTAACATAAATGAATTGCCAGGGAATGATGTTAAGTGCAAAAAAAGACAGTCTTAAAAAGTTATACACTATATTATTCCATTTATATAACATTTTTGAAATAAAAACATTTCAGAAATGGAGAACAGATTAGTGGTTGCTAGGTGTCAGGCTGGGGAAAGGAAGGAGTGTGCATGTGGGAAAGAGAAGGTGGATGTGGTTAGAAAGGCACAACTTGAGAGATCCTTGTGAGAACAGAATTGTCTAATATCTTGACTGTTGTGTTAGATATACGAGTCTCTGCATGTGATGAAACTGTACAGACCTAATACACACACACACACACACACACACAAATGTATTCAAGTGAAACTGGAGAAAACTGGAGAAATCTGAATGAGATTTGTGAGCTGTATCAATACTATTATCCTGGTTGTGATATTATACTACAGTTTTACAAAAATGTTACCTTTTGGGGATATTGGGTAAAGTATACACAGGATATGTCTACTATATCTTACAACAGCATGTGAATCTACAATTATCTCAATAACAATTTAAATTTAAAAAGCCATTATCGGCAATCTAGACAATGGGATAGACTCATAAGAGGAAATGTGTTCTTCTTCAAATCCAGATGCTAGGTCTGATCTCACTGTTTTGTTTAGAGGTACGCTCTAAATCACCCTTTGGATGAGGTCCCATTGTTTTATTGTCATATGAATTGAAAATACAAAAAACTGTTACATTCAGTTGAGATGATTTAATTTAGGGATGGTTCTTCTGACCCTTGCTGGGTAAGCCATGAGACAAGTTCTGTGCCTTTGCTGCTGTACCTCAGGATAAATCAGTTCATTTTCTCTTGCTTGGTTTTAGTTGAAATAAAATGCTTACTATTTACTGAAATGGCAGCTAAAGTGATCAGTGAATAATATTCAGAATACTTGACTTATTTGGAGGAAAGCTGGAGTGGAAAGATGATGTTATTAACAATGGTCCTGTCCTTATCGAAGCCCCTAGAAGCTTGGCTTTGATAGCTCTTTACAAAAGCAAAGCCATCAATGTCTATTATTTTTATCACTCACCCTTAAGGAGTTAGTGTTTCCTCATTTGTCCTCACAGAATTTTGGTAAAACACAGAAGACCTTTTTTATTCTTCTTAAATGAAAAGGGAATTAAGAAGCCTAAGAGGCAATAATAGAGCTAGTCCTGAATTTTATCTACAATATATATTGAGCATACTAATCTACATTAACCCTCTTTTCTAGGCATTAAAGAAGCCTCTTCATATGTCACATCTGAGAACTCTGATGCAATTTAATTGATATATATGAGTTTGGTGTACCATTTGAGGTTTAAATTATGTTCTTGCACTTATTTTGTTTTTTATCTGCTTAAAATTGTTTTAGGTAAAGATTAATTTTTTGGGGTACAAATTCACAATGCTTAAAAGTTCACGTTCCAGTTGTTTTCTCATTAATTAACAGTACTGTTCATTAAAACACGGTGACCTTTGTCTAATCTACATGCTGTCTTCTGGGACCATTAGTTTTTTCTGGTTTTATGCCATCAAATAGCATTTTTGGGAAGATGAAATGCCGACATTATAAACCTTGTGACATTTGCACCAATTCTTGAAGAGCTGTGGCTAATTAGACATATATAATTAGAACTATTGCTTTTATTCAGAATATCAACATAATCAATTCCCAGCTATTTTTGTTCCTTTTTGTGTGTGTGCATATACTTAAAGTAACATAGGGCTAGCAGGCCAGCATGCCTCCTTACGTAATCCTTGCAGGGAAAGAATGTGTGACGTAAACTGCATTGTAAAAAAAAAAAAAAAGCATCAGTCAGAAGGGTTGCAGTTATCATTCCATATAGTTCGGAAAATTCTACTAGTATAACACGTTAGGGGAATGAAATTAAGATCCAGATATGGCTCCAAACTTATATCAAAATGTGAAAAAATACAAAAGTAAATTATCTTTTGGAATTTGGTCTCTTCGGAGAGCAGAAAAATATCCTAAAAACATGCTTACTAATCATAACTTACAGAACATCACATACAATCATTAATCTATCTAACTTTTAAACTTCTCCTGACTTTTCGGGAAAGTATATTAATTGTATTGGAAGAGAATTTGAGGGAATGAATGTTTTTACCATTTAAATTAGGGATGAGATGGTTCTTCTGACCCTTGCTGGGCAAGCCATGAGACAAGTTCTGGTGCCTTTGCTGCTGTTCCCCTACAAATTAGTCAAAGGGACTAATTTGACCTGAAGTTGAGGACACATGGATATTTACAGAATCATTGCTGATGGGGCTGGTTGTGAGAGTGACAGAACTTCACTAAGTTGCCTACTAGACATTTCAGGGGGTGGGTATGGGGAGATGGCGGTCATAGAAGTGGGAGTGGTAGAGATGGGAGAGATTAGAGTGGGTGGAGGTGGAGGAGGTTAGATTAAGGTATGAAGGGGTATGGATGCTTCCTGCCTTGGAAACAAATGACTGAGGTAGTTTTGACAGACAGTGTCACTGCAGTTAGCCTGATTAATGGGAAGGCTTCGGAAGATGTGATAGATGAATTTGTCTGAGGTAGCTCCAGCAAAATCCAGTGCCTTAGTAGGTCTTCCCCCTTGTGATTAGTTGCTTCCTGAAATTTCTTTATAAATAACTTATCCATTCAAGTTTTTCATACCTGTTATTATATAAATCTGCTCCTGAAAAGTAATTCATTTAACCATACCTAAATAGCAATGTTCATTTATCCCAGAGGTTCTTCAGAAGATTATAGGGAAGGGAATAGTTTGAAAATGCCTCATTCCAAATGACTGATTTACACTTTGTTACTAAGGAAGGATCAAGGCTGGTTTTTGTCAGGTATTGAAGCCATGGGTTGAGACCATATGGGCTGTAGGCAGGAAGTAGGTGCCTCCTTCCTGGGGAGAAGAGTTAGAAACAGCACGACATTCCTGGTTTACCCCAGCTGCCTACCTACAGTGGCCCTATGCATTGCAGTTACTATTGGGATGCCATGATGAGAGGACTTCTGTCCTCTCTTGTAGTGATTTTAGGTCCTTAGGGATGGGTCGGCTTTTGTTAGGAGCTATAATGCCTGCCTGGTATGAGCAGCCACCCAGATGATCCCTTCTGTGTTTATGTTTTATGTTCTGTGAGTCACATCTGCATCAGGGCAAAGGACGTCTTAGGCTTTCTCCTTCATCTGCCACAGGTGAAGTCTGCCCATGGGACCAAGATGAAGTGGTGCCCTTTGTGGAGGAGCCTGAGCTGGCAATACATATGATGGGGATTCCTTCACATCCTCCTCTTCTCTCCCCTGGGACCAAAAAGCAGGCTTGCTGAGGTTTTTTGGTTGCCTATCCTTGCCTATTCTAAACCTAATTATACCTTAATTGGTTTGAGGTTTGTATTTGGGTGTGTCTGCATGCAGCCTCTGAACCGTAAACACCAAGCTGGAAACACTGAAAATGGCTTGCTGCACCTTAAACTGAACCCAGATATGTATTCTGTTATGATTTTGCAAAATAATCACAAATTAACCAGTTCAACTTATAATCAAAGGTAAAAGTCTTGAATCAGATCAAAATGGAAACACCAAAAGAGTCTCCAAATAAATGAAATCAAACCAAGTTTTCATTTGATTCAAATTGCTAATGTGTCTACTTCTCATTAATCTACAGGCTTTTCTTCCTTTTAAGAACTACATGAGGCCGGGCGCAGTGGTTCATGCCTGTAATCTCAGCATTGTGGGAGGCCGAGGTAAGTGGATCACCTGAGGTCAGGTGTTTGAGACCACCCTGGTTAATATGGTGAAACCCCGTCTGTACTAAAAATACAAAAATTAGCTAGGCATGGTGGCCAGCACCTGTAATCCCAGCTACTCAGGAGGCTGAGGCAGGAGAATCGCTTGAACCCGGGAGGTGGAGGTTGCAGTGAACTGAGATCAAAATTAAAATTTAAGATATTTATATGAATTTAAATAAAATTCCTTAAAACAAACAAGTATTTCTATTTAGAGAGATATCCTGACCTTGAGAAATTAGTGCATGTCAGCCAAGTTGACTATAAAACAGACCTTATCTTCATTTGTCCTGTGGATTGAAGTGGACGCTTGTGTTGAGACAAGATTTAGTATGGCTTCCTTGCTACTGAGAGGCTGAGAGGCAGGTCAGGATTGGCATGTTGAGGAGAACTTTCAGAACTTTTAATTTTTCTTACTGAGGAGTTACACCTCTGTTCTTACAGCTGCCCTTCTTTGGACCAAAGGAATTGCTCTTATACTGGGAGACCCCTTGATTTCCAGAAAATCTGCTTCTTCCTTCTTCCTTGAGGGTATTTACAGAGTTTAGTATAATTAACTTCTCAACAATGTTTACTTCATTTCTAGGTGTTCTGCTTTTCATGAATTCATTTTACAAATGTCTACTAAATACCATCAACATGCAGGATATAAAGATCAGCAACCTGTTCTGCCACCCTCGAGGAGCTTATAATCTATTAGGGGAAGAAAATACACATCACTAGAAAACTCACAAAATGATGTGCCAGAAGTTCTGCCGAGTGGTGGTTCCTAGAGAAACGCCTTACCCATCTACTCAGTAAACCCATTGTCGTAACACCTCCACCTAGAGCAGGCCCTGGCTAAATGTCTGTTGAAGTTTCCTTCAGTTCAAGGCTTCAGGCTCAGCAAAAACCAATTAGCATACTGTTTTACTAATCTATTAAAATCAAAATTCTCAAAAAGAGCTAGCTGGAGGTGGAAAAATGAGAACAAGTTAATTGGCCTATGATTTTCATTTCTGACCTGTCTATTGAGCTTTATGACACTAATTGTAATGAGAGGGTGAATGGTTTCTCACTGCCAGACATCTTAGTGACAGTGTGGGCTTATTTTGATCAATGTAAGCTGGAGGACAATAACTACCTAATTTCACTCCTATGGTTTATACCACTGAATGATTTTATTTTCATTTGTTGTTACTCGATAGCTCTTCTCATTTTACATTTTACTGGCCTGAAAGGATTTTTCACCAATGGTTACACCACTATTCTTAAGAAAAGCCACGGAGGAAAGAAGAGACAGTTTATCCCTTTTATTTGAGCGTGTTTTAGGCAGAATCTCCAAATGTCTTAGTTCTTGAAGGAAATGGAACTTCAGGGTGGAGCCAGAGTGGCTCTTGAAGGCTAAGCAGAAGTGTTCAATGTGTTTTATCTACTCAGTAACCCGGAAGTCAAAGGCTGTGTTGATGCAGGGGGTAGAACTCCAAAAACCTCAACTGTTGAGCTGTCAGTGAGGAAGACATCCTGCTTGCTGATAGACTGAAAAACCTAGAAGAAATGGAATCCTTTGGGATCATGTCTTTCAGAGGAGAAAACGGTATTGGCAGGGTAGTGTTGGAGTTCAGTAGAAATCAGATAGATACAATCTCGCTTTCTTTCCATGCCCCTAGGCTTCTTGTGCCCCTCCATATGCCACTGGGAGAAATCTCCTTGCTTCCTCAGGTCATTTGACCCAACCTCTAGACTTCCTAGCAAAATGAGAACATTTGTATTCAAAACCTAGTCTTGCCTTCCTCCTCTCCTACCTACGATTGTTTTCCTTTATAAGCACCAAAGTGCATTTTATTACTTAAGATTATATATTTTTCCCATGACCATAGTATATATTATTGGTGTATATCTACTTTGTGGAAATATGAGGAATATCCTTTGGTGAGCTTTGAGAGGTTGGAAACACACCTCTTTCTGTGCATACTGCATGCACACTTGTATGCTCACTTGCTTTCAGAACTTGATACTGAAACTCAGTCAGTTAGGCTCATGCAAAAGAACAGGAAAGGCAAAAATTTCAGAAATAAAACTGACAGGAGACCCTATTAACAGAATGTATCACCACAAATAGAAACTGCACATTAGCTCTCGGTGCAATTTCTAATAAACATAAAGAAGTTAACTATCCTCAAAGTAAATAAATCAATGGCATTGTAACAATATTCCATTAATGACACTTTCAAAATTAGGGAAAATTTAAAGTATTCTGTCACTTTTTACATCTAGATCACAAAGAAAAATCAAATATATGCAGAATCATTTATTTTAATAGTTTCAATTTTATTAACCATGTGAATCTTCACAGTGTATTCTTCATGAAATCTGTCATGATTCTGGGTTATTTATTTATATCTTTAATTGTTTCCAGTCATCCATCAAAATCATTCAAGACCACTCTTGCCATAAATCAAGTATACTCTTAAATTGAGTAAGATGAAGGGCCTGATCAGAGATAATCTTGAACTAATTTAATGAGCTCTTCTGCTAGTTGTTCATTTGAACCGTTAAACAATAGATTAGGAATCAATATGTTTCTATATTGGCTTAAAAAAAAAAAAAAAGGAGTTGAGGATAAAAGCAAGAGAACTACCTGGGCAGTTTCCAAGTGTTTTAGAACACAATTTTGTTTGATGTTCCCTAAGCATGAAACATAGCAAATATTTTGCAGTTAGATTTAATGTTGAATTATCCCGACAGATGAATCCAGGAATTCATGGGAGCATCCTTTGTTTCTATCATAATCCATTTCTCTCTTGTGTTATTCACCAAGCCATGTTCTGATTCCCATTTGTTTTTCTAAAGTTTCCCTGCTGGAGAGAAAATACCTTGCTTGCTAAGTCTAGCCTTTATCTCAGATAGACATGACTCCTATTACACACAAGCCATCACTCTTATTTGCACACAGTAGTATCTGGAATATTACTGCTGTCATGTACCTCTGCTCACATCATCAATATATCTTAATTAATAATCACTGCCTGCTTGCCACCCATTATGCACACACACCTGCCAAATAATCTCTGATAGGTGACGGCCTCCATCCACAGCAGGATTAATTGCCATTGCTTGAAATGATTTGGAAAATCACTTAGTATAGGAGGGAACTGATCTGCCACAGTAACTTGAAACCCTCCTCTGCTCTCCTGCTCCTTTATTTGGTTGTAGACTTAGTCCTACCTGGCAACACGACACTTGATTTGGAGACCATGGTAGTAGTTTAATGATATATGAGCGGACCAATTCAGAATTTTAACTAAGAAAGCATCCTGTACACAACTAGTGACCAAAGCCATGGAAATATAGACCCATATATTGAATTTACAGGACATTAACAAGAAGTAAGCTCTGGGCAAAAATAACTGTCTATTCAGAACTAAGAGTCTGCCCAGAAAAGAATGCATTAGAGAGAGAAAGTGCACTTCTTACTATTTACTAAGCAGCATGGGATGCCTGAATAAATAGATGTACAGTGATACAGCAGTGTCAGGTTGACCTTTTGTAAAATCTAGACGAAAGAAGTCCTGGAGCAAGGTGTACAAGAAGTAAATTTACAGCCTGGCTCAGAGTGAATGGGGGTGGCTGGGCTGAGGAAAAAAGGAATAAGGAACCCACAGCGGTGGATTCTCCTCTTGAAACAAGGAGAGCTCTGAAAAATTTTCTAAGCTGAAAGGGAAACAACTCTAGCCTCGCTCTTGTTGGCATCCCCCTTTTTCATCCTTGCTTACATTCCAGGCCAGTCATGAAGCCTTGAGGGAGGAAATGCTCTCACGCCTACCTACAGGTAGCCGGACTGTGCAGCTGTGTCCTTCACAGCATCTTGTCATGGTGGGTACCCCAAGAATCTCTCTGCAAGTGTGGGAGCTGGGGAGACTCTGCTGCTCCATATTTTGGCAATCAGGGAATAGAACTGTATTAAAATAAGCATTTTTACCCCCATGATAAAGAGTTTCTAAAGTCACTGAAAGTACAGTATTCTCCAGCCCCATATCTTGGTAGGCAGAGAACAGAATTGTATTAAAGCAAAATTTTTTCCTCCATAATAAAGAGTATCTACAGTCACTGAAAGTACAGTATTCAAAGACTAGGTTTATATACCCAAGATTGGTAGCTCATCAGAGACTATAAATTATTTACACTGTTGAAAGTTCCCATTTTTACAACTTCTTCTGTTATTTTACCCTGCTTGTTTGCACAGTAAGTATGGATTCAATGGAATTTCATCTTCTTCCAGAACACTAATACAATTTGTCACTTCCATTCAGACTCCATTAATTCAGAATTTATGATCATTCCACTAGAGTTTGGGTGACACTTATTTTTGTATCATTTATTAAAAGAGGATTTACTAGGCAAATTAAGAACAGAAATGAGAGGACAAGGGGGAAGATTTAGTATATTTAAGAGGAAACACTTTTCAAGATCCTTAATAGCACTTATTTGCATTTAAACAATTAATAGAATAATTACAATCAAGCCATCTCATTAATTAAAGAAAACCCAGCAGGATTTTTATTTGGCAACAGTTTGTTAGCAGAGATTCTCTAAGTATTGACTCAAAGGAAAATTGGTAAGAGATATGCCTCCTCTCAAATGCTAATTATCCCCTTTCAATCATCTTAAATGTTTCCCAAACATTGAAATAATCATTTAAATAAGCTACAGCTAGCTGTATAAATTGGTATGCAAATACATGTCAGTCTGTCCCACAGGTAAGCTCCAGGCTCCTGTGATCTGTGGAGGCAGCCCTTAGCCTAGCAGAAGCATGACAAACTGGACCAGAAGGAGGGTCTACCACTGATCCAAGGGGCTTGAGATTCATTTCCACAGCCCTATCTTCACTAGTTCCTTGTTCTGAATTTACATATTCTGTTTTGATCCTTTTCATACTTCTACTAAAAGGTAGACCTATCCCAGTAGATAAGGCCTAATTGCCTCTTACTCCTCGATAATGGCTCCTAATCCCTAAGAAGCTACAAATTTTGGTGAAGCAAAGGCCCAGCACAGTGACTTCACTGGGTCAATGCCAAACACTGGGATCATCAATTTGGTCAGAGTGGGATGATGAGGACAAAGTGCAGAAAAGGTGGTTTCCACTATGTTTCATTCATTCATTTAGCAGAGCCAGGGGACAGAAGCATGGAGGGGCCCTGCCACTTATGGTATGTGTGCAATTTAACTTAATCTCTTTGTGCCTCATTTTTTTTTTTTCTATAAAACTGGAATGAAAAACCCATTTTTAATAGGGTTGTTACCAGACTTTAAATGAATTAGTATTTTTACAGTGCTTAAAACAGTGCCTGATACATAGAAAACACTTTAACTCTGTTAAATAAAGTAAGTCCACTCATTAAATATTTGCTGAGCGCTTACTATGAGCCAAGTGCTCTTCTAAGTGCTGGGATACAGAAGTGAACCGAGTAAACATATCCCTGCCCACTTGATGCTTCTAGTGGAGGCAAGCAGATAATATAATGAACAAGTACATTGGGATATAGAAAGATAGAACATTGGAAGATAAGTGCTACAGAGAGTGATAAAAGAGGATGAAGCCGCTGGGAAGAGCTGGAAGGTTTCCAGCTTTAAATAGGAGCAGGGTAGGCCTTTTGGAGCAAACTCAACGTTATTAAGGGAGCCAAGCAGATATCTAATGAAAGAAGTTTCGAGACAGATGGATCAGTTGGTACAAAAGCTCTGAGATGTGAATGAGGAACAAGGAGACTGGGGTGGCTGAAGCAGACTGGATAAAAGAAGACGGACAGGAGGTGAGGATAGCTGAGAATCGCTGACTAGCCTGTGTCCCTACATAGTTTTTACGTAACTGTAAGAACTTTGGCTTTTACTCTGCAAAAAAAGGGGAGTACATTCCAGGACAAAGACCTTAGGCAGAAGTTTGGACTCGTGCTCTGACCACAGCTGCTCTTATCCCTCAGCAGGTTTTGGTAGAGATGGAAGATCCCTCTAAAAGGAACTGGGCACCTGGAGATGATCTGAGGATCAGGGCATGGAAACTGGGACAAGACTCATGAGTATGTCTATTCTAGGCAAGGGAATAGGAATGAGAATCTAAGCTAAGAACAAGGCATTCCCTGATGCATGCTAAAAGCAGAAGCTTGAAAATATAAATATATCATATCCTCATTAGATGATTTTCCATAATTATAAGAACTTTCAAGTGAGTACTATTCTGCTCACTGCCAAGTGCCAACCCACAGCTACTCAGCCCTGGTCCTCAACGTGGCCATGAACGGACAAGCTTCCAATAATGTCTTTGAGGAGATGAGAAACAATGTGAGATTTGGTATTGTTTACTGGCAACAAAGGAAAGCAAAACAGCAGATATGGGAAGAATCATGTTTGATTTCTATATACTTTCCAAAATACATTTAAATGGGAATTCAGAACACTTGAACTTTTTTTTTTTTTTTGAGATGGAGTTACACTCTTGTCGCCCAGGCTAGTGTGCAGTGGCAAGATCTCGGCTCACTGCAACCTCTGCCTCCGAGGTTCAAGCAATTCTCCTGCCTCAGCTTCCCGAGTAGCTGGGATTACTGGTACCTACCACCATGCCTGGCTAATTTCTTTTTTTTTTGTATTTTTAGTAGAGACGGGGTTTTGCCATGTTGGGCAGGCTGGTCTTGAACTCCTGACCTCATGTGATCTGCCTGCCTCGGCCCCGCAAAGTGCTAGGATTACAGGTGTGAGCCACTGCGTCGGGCTGAAACGTTTTTATTTATAAGTTTGTAGGATATAAAACCCTGTAATGCTTGCTTATCTTGTTCAGCTGCTCAATTTCTTCTTGCTGGAAAATCTAGAGCATCAATTATGTTGCAACAATTTTGGTAAAATTGCCATCTTTTTCTCCAATTTTGATAAATGTCTGGCTTGAATGTCTTTGGAATGGTATGACAATAGAGAGAATTAGATCACTTTTCACTTTTTCTGGCATGTAAGCCAAAGCTGGGAGAAGAGACTTTGAATTTATCTTATCTTCTGACTTTAGCACTGAGTGTAAAGGATTGGCCATAAAGTAAGAATATTACTAAGAAAGTTAGGGGCATAATAGTTCTATCTTTCCCTGCCTCTCAATCAAATGCTGAACGTTCAAAATATTATGAAAAGCATATGGCTTATAATTGATACTATTACTTGAAATCTTTGGGTATTGAGGAGAGACAGTGTGCTGGCAGGAAGGTGGGCAGTGGGATGACTATTGTCATGCAGAATGCACTGAACATTTATAGGCTAGGACCTGATTCATACAAGTTGAATGTCATTATTTAATCACATTTTGTCTGCTGGAATGAGAATGTCCTTGAATAATGTTTTTGTTCATCTGAAATGTCAGTCTTATAAAAAGCTACTAGTCACTATTGTGGTTAGAAATTTTCAATTCATAATTAAAAAAAAGTTGTTGGCAGTTAAAAAAAAATAAAAATGAATTCTGGTTCTGGCTAGGGTCAAATCATGTTAAGATTTTTTTTCATTTCCCTATAGTTCTGAATATTACTGAGTCAAGAGAAAGAGTAATCCCTCATTTCAGATGAATTTTTTTCATGGAGCTTTTTCCAAGCAATTAATTCTTCTCTTTTGCTTTCCTGCCCTCATCTGCTGCAAACTCCAAACTTTGAGGTCTGTGTGTCTGTGTGTCTGTCTGTCTGTCTGTCTATTTATCTAGAGCTACCAGTTGATGACCTATCAAGGGAAATTCACATATGTGGGTAATCTAAAGTGTTTTTTTGTTTAATTACCTTGTCCTTTGAAGTCATTCTGTCCTGATGATGCAGATGCTTGTGCCAGTGGTTGAACACCGATACTGATATTTGCTGCTAGGTATTTGGCCAGGATAATTTATGTCAGAAGCTTAAGGGTAAAGACTGACTGCTTACAGTTCATATTAGCTTAGGTGAGTGGTTGTCAAGAGCAGGACGTTCCCTTTGATGCATTAGAAGGCAATTTTGATTGACCTAGTAATTATTGGAAAGACAACTGACATTTGGGGAAGATGTTAATTTCGGGCAAACAATGATATTTTTGTAGATAAAAAAACTAAACCTTCCAAGGTGCTCCATTTCTTGGAGAATTCCATCCCTTTGTCTTTCGGGAAAATTGGCAGCAGCAGGCGATTGCAATCACCCTAAAGATTCTGGGTTTTTTAAAATCCTAGATTAGGTTTAAGAATGGTTCCAAGTGAGCCCTTTAAAACAATTAATTTCAACAAGTCCTCAAAGTAATGTTAATCTATAGCTCTTTCAAAACAAGAAGACTCCATCCCTAAGTTTGCTTTCATCAGCCAGGACCACCAGGACTTTGGATGAAGACTGCTGTAAGCTAATACTCTAACCAGTTAAATGCTAGCATTGAAGATGATGCAGATGTTAAGCCATGTCCTGGGAAGGCACCTGATGAAATGCCTCAAGTCTAAATTTTAATAGAAGCACTGCTTTAAATGAAGGCTCCTAGGGCCTTAATACAAAAATGAAGAGTGTTAATGCTGGGTCTGTTTTCAGAGTGTTTTGCTCATCATAATGGTGGCTACTCTTTCCTTATCCATTTCATTTCACTCTCTACCTCATGAGGTCCCTTTGTTTTCCCCACATAGCCATGATCTCCAAATCTAGACTCTCACATCTCCTGGACTAGAGATAATTATTTCCAATATCTTCTGATGGTCTCCAAATGAATCAAATGTAATATATTTAAAACCAGCCTATCTTTCCTCTGAAATTGTTGAACACCATATGTTCTTAGTCTTGGCCGATATCATCACTATCTGACCATGCCCCAAAGTCAGAAAGGGCAGACATCCTCACCCCCAGTCTCTCACCTCAAACATCACCTCTTGATGGCTTGGCCTCAGAAATGTTCTCCGAATTTGGTTTTTCTTCTCTGTCTTCTCTGCCTCTGTTTTAGTCCTGATGCTCATTATGCAGCTTCTGGGCAATGCAGCAGCCTCCATTCCTTCCTGTCCTCCACTATTCCTTCTCTATTCCAGTTTTCCCTCAAGACGTAGTCAGAATTGTCTTTCTCAAAACCAAATTTGATCAGGTCGTTGTGCTAGTTAAGGACCTCCTTTCAGTTTCCAATCACTTACAGCATAAAATTCAAATGACTCTACTCAGAAAACTAGGTTCTTCTCTGTTTCAATCTTCCTTTGAGCTTCTATTCATCTACCTGACCCCATAAAATCTAGCCAGACTGACCAAGACCTTTGTGATGCTAGAACCATCTCCAGTGTCTCCATCTCTGGAAGCTTTCTTCAGTTGCCATTGAAGATAAATTCCTTCCTCTCATGTAATCAATTAGGCTCTCATTCTACCTACTTTAGGTCATCTCACTTAAGCATGAATGAAGTCAGGAATGAGCTGGGGCACTGAACCTAGTGGGCACTCAAGAAATACTTGATTAATGCATTTTTTTTTTCAGAGACAGAAACTCATTCCGTCACCCAGGCTGGTGTGCATTGGCATGATCATAGCTCACTGCAGCCTTGAACTCCTAGGCTCAAGCAATCCTTCCCCTTCAGCCTCCTGAGTAGCAAGGACAATAGGCATGTACTAGATGAGGGCTTACTGTTCTGTTCAGGCTGGTCTCGAACTCTTGGCTTTAAGTGATTCCCGCTTCCTCAACATTCCAAGTTGCTGGGATTATAGGCATGAGCCACTGTTTAAACACTGTTATGTTTAAACATAAACTGGACACAGTGCTTTAAAAGCAAAATATGTGTCAAAAGTGAAAAACTCATGTGAGGTCTGAGGAGGGATTGATAACTATGTCTTAGTTTGCCTAGGCTCAGTTGATCTAAAATGTTATAGGAAGTTATTTGAAGGCATTAGTCTTTATTTTTTTTGCCTCTAGAGATCACTAGTGAATGACTCAGTTATTACTAAATTACTTTTTAATTAAAATATGTTAGTGTTGAATAACTGGCTAGGTCTTTGCAGTAATTCCTGTTATATGATCTTACTCATTTTTAATGTTGGCTACAACTCGTGTTATACTATTATCCTTTAATGTTAATGATTATACTGCTTTGATATTAGATTAGCATGCTTGCTTTAATAACATAAATGATTGATTAGCCAACACTCAGAAGGGTAAATAAATCTCAGAAAAAAATGAGGAAGAGTAAAAAAAAAAGAGGCACAAAATGAGCAAATAATCACTTTATTTCAGACTTTGAAACTTGTGTTCCAGATTACTTAATTACACTTGCCTTTATAGATCTTCCAAATGAGTGAAAAATTGTTTTTGGAATTTAATACTGCTAGAATTACAAGATTAATTGAAACCAGAGTATTTTAATGTCTCCATGGAAGCACTGAACCTATATCCTAATTTATTAAAAAGCTTGCTATTAGTACAGGAGAGAAAAATCTGAATCTACTCATTCATTTCATGCAGTTGATAGTTTTATCTTGCATCTCTTTTGATCCAGGCACTGAATACCTATTTTGTTCTCGGCACTGGGGCTAAAGTGATGAACAAAACAATAAGGATCCACTCTTAAGGGGCTTATGTTCTGGTGTATAATAAACCAGTAATGAAAGACAGTAACAAGCCAGCAAACATCAAATAGTGATAAATGAAGAAAATAAAACAGGAATACATGTGGAGAATTGCTTCTGGCTTCCTTAGATTGAATGGTCAGGTTATTCACATAGGTATTGAGCATCTCCTATATGCTAAGCACTGTGATACATACTAGGAAATGCACAGACTACTAACAAACAGTTCCTATTCTTATGTAGTTTTCAATCTAACAGAAATAAATGTATGGAAACCAACAACTGTAGAAGAGTGTGATGAACACTGTTATAGACCATCCACTGCTACAGACCATTCCCTCTGAGCTGTGTTGAATCCCAGAACACAAAGGAAGGGAATGTAACAACTGCTGGAGAGTCAGGGAAAACTTTCGAGAGCAACCTAAGAATTAATGAATTACCAAGGTGAAGGGAAGTTGTAGAACTGGGTTTTTCAAATAGAAGGAATATCATTTCTAAAGGCACAGAGATAGTGTGCATAGAAAATATGAATGGTTTAGTATTGCTGGAGTATAGCATGTGACTGTGTGTGTGTGCATGTGTGCATGTGCACATGAATTGGTACATATGTGGGTACCTTTAAGGGAAATTGGTGCAGGAATTAGCCTAGAGATGTAGGAAAGATCAGGATGTGGGAATCCTGTGTATAATAAGGTGTGATAACTGTGAAATACACAGTATATTTGGTTTTCCTCCTGTTTCCTGGCATACAACTCCTAAAATTCTTAGAATCTTTAAAGTGATAAGTGTCATTTTGTATGAGTTGACTGGTGGCTGGAAGCCCCTACCCCTAGATAGCTTCAGGATGGAGGCTGGTCACCAGAAAGACCAAGACAGGGTTAGAGGGTTGGGAGTTTTAGTCCCACCACGCAAGCTCCAAGGAAGGGAAAGGGGCCGAAGGTTAAGCTGATCATCAGTGGCCAATGATTTAATCAATCATGTCTATGTAATGAAGCACCCTCCCTACAAATAAAAAAGGACAAGGTTTGGAGAACTTCTGTATAGCTGAACATGTGGAGGTTCTTAGAGGATGGTGTGCCCAGGAAGGGCATAGAATCTTGGCATCCCTTCCTACATAACCTTGCTGTATGCATCTCTTCATCTGTATCCTTTGTAATATCCTTCATAATAAACTGGTAAATGAAATAAGTGTTTCCCCGAGTTCTGTGAGCCATTCCAGCAAATTAATTGAGCCCAAGGAGAAGGTCATGGGAACTCTAATCTATAACTGATTGGTTGGAAGCACAGGTAAAAAAACAAACCTAAAGCTTGCAATTGGCATCTGAAGGTTGGGGAAGTCTTGTGGGACTGAGCCATGAGATCTGCGGCATCTGATGCTATCTCCAGGTAGATAGTATCAGAACTGAATTGAATTAGAGGACACCCAGCTGGTGTCTGCTGTAGAACTGATCGCTTGCTTTGTGTATAGGGAAAACTCCCCACACATCTGGTGTAGGAAGTGTTCTGTATTGTGAGTAGACAGATAAAAGACTTTGTTTTTTCCTCTCAGATATGGTAAAGAATTAAATCTTTAAATTCTGAAAAATATTTGGAATTTTACTATGGGTTAAAAACAGGAAAAGATAGAATGATCCCCATGTTATAGGTGTTACACACTGGGAAAATGTCAAAATATGTAAAGAAAGTTTATAATTATTAAATCAGATTATCTTATATTTTTAATAAAAGATTGTTTGCTCTATAGTAATAGCTGCAGAATTTGTTTCTAAGTTTAGCACCATATAACATTGTTTTTCTATCTAAACTACTGGATAGTTTCCTTTATTAAAATTTAGGCTAATTTTAAAAATTTGAACTTTTGATAAATAGGTTTGTAAAGCTTAAAGATATCTTTAATATAGCTGGATAAAGGAGGGCAGAAAAGTTTGATTGGATGAAGAGTATTCCAAACAATGACCTACTGCAAGTTTTATCCTATTATCCTTTTGATTTATGGGACTTGCAGATGACACCCCCAAACTTAGTTTGTATTGTTGATGTCTTTCACTTGAAAAGACTGCATTATCATGCAGAATATATCGCGCTTTTGAAAAGGCAGAATGGCTTTCCTGCCACAATGCCATATATACATTGCTGGAAAACCTAGTTTAGGGAAAGATTTCACGCTGAAAAGAACAGGGCTTATGATAAAAACAGAATTAGACCCAACCATTCTAAACCTATGAAACTTTGTAAACAGAGACCTAACGAAAACAATTTTAGTAAGATAGAAGTACTGTTAAAAAGACGTGTCAAATTCTAATAAGGAGATGCTGGAGTAATCCTGGCCTTCACTTACACATAGGTGAAGAGAGCTTGCTGGCTTGGGATGTTAGTAAGTGTTCAGGCTGCTGCATTATGGAGACAAGGTCACCCTGTCACATGTCACAGGTAGAGAGAGGTGCTGGCTTTGCATACAATGTGGTGATGCTAATGATGGATTACTTTGTTCATCATCTACGTTCGTGTCTTCTGCACAAGACTGGGAAGAGCTGCCTAAGTAACTTCCAAGGAAGAGCAAGTATCCAGAATAAAGAAGGTGGACATGGCAGTACTGCATTCCTTCAGTCTTGGTGCATTCAGGTAGGCCAATGTGTTGTATGCTGAGCTGCTATTATTTGAGAAAAATAATCTCTAATTTCTGTGTTACATTGACATCATTACTGTATGTACAATTTCATAAATTGTGGGTGAGGTAACTTGCATTAGGGAAACTTAAGGTAGCAGATTGACTGTATTTGCACAGTAGCCCACATTCTCCACCTGATTTAACTAGGAAAATAATTTTAAAGAATCATCACAGACAGGGATGGGGACTATATGAGTATCTTTGTGTACGGCTGTTATATAATGTATGCCATGCCTCTAGCTCACAGCATACTTGGTAGGTCCTTCGTGAATATTTGATGAGTGAATAAATGAATTAATAAACAGCTCAAGATAAAAAAAACTGCAAAAGTGACTCAAGTAAATGTTTGTCCTGACAGTGGGGGTGGGGGGGGTGTTGAAGGACACAGCTGGACCTCTATCCTAGAGCTCTCCATAACTCTTTCTTGGACTCTGCAAACTGACAAGCTTCCCAACCTCATCACAGAGCCCACTTGCCTCAGCCAGTGGTATGCGCACCCTGACTGGCTACAGTGCCCCTGGGCATCCAATTCTCCTCTGCTGTGGGTTACAGGTCAAGACCAGAAAGTAACTCAGAAAGGAGCCTAAGGCAGAGATGCAGATGGGTTAACTGCCTGAGGCAGAGAAACCTGCAGATTTATAGAGGTGTAAATAACTCACAAATTCTCCAGTCATTATTATCATTAAGTCAAAGAGGCAGGAATGCCCCCCAGCTCTTCTTCACTTCTGCATAACACTCCTCCGACATAAAACGTTGGGATTTCTCTTTCTTTTAAGGTTGCATTTGGTGTTATTTGTACTTAATTTCACCAGATTTAAAAAATAACGTCAGGAGAGTAAGGGGTGGGGAGTGAGAACCAGAGTGAGTCTTCCCTCCTGCCCTGCACTCCTAGGGGTGGTCCTCTTTTACTTTCTACCCTTCTGGTCTCCCCTGTAAGCTGTTTCAGTGTGGAGCTTCCATTTCTTTGTTAAGACTCTTCTGCAGTGTTCTTTCATGAGGAGGGCTTTCCAGGTTTTCCCATAATGCCCCTTGCCGCACTGAATCTCCCTCAATTAGTCTTCAGTGAGCCAAGGCTGGAGGGCCTGTAACACTTGCACAGTCTCTTTTCTGTTCTCCATTTTCCATTAATGTTCTGTGTATTCATTGTGATTTATAGCCCTGGAGGGAGCCAGGTCTGCAGCGTTTTCATTGAATCCAGCCTGTAATGTTGTTTGTCAAGCTGCCATTTACAGCTTGGAAAATTTTTCTCTAATCTACTTTGCAGAGGCATGATGTGTCTTCTCACTTTAGATGTAACCCCTGGTGTGTATGCCTGCATCGGGAATAGTGGGATCTACACTATTGCTTCCAGCCTTTGGCTTTGTGCCATACCAAAACAATATTCAATATATGGGCATGATCAGTAGCAACCTATGTTGAAACTAGTTTTTGATCATCTCATTTGTGGTCTCCAAGAGAAAAAAATGACTTAGAGATAGACCCCTTTTCTTATGTGGATATGTCTTAAAGTGGGAACTTAAAAAATTATGAATTAACCTATTTCTCTCTCATCTTCTAATTTAGCAATTTCACCATGATTTCAAGATTATTTTCTTCTTCTGGAGTCAGTCAGAGGTTGTAGAAGATACCATACTGTGGACCGTGAAATTCTTCCAGGGCAGGGCAATGCCTTATTCATTTTTGGGACTCTAGTCCCCAGCACACAGGTTAAAATATAGGAAGCATTTAATATATATTTGAGTTAAAATTGCATGAGTTAAGGAACTGGACTTGGAAAAATTAGAGGAGGAAGTAAGCAGAACCTAGGGAAATAAATGAAAATCTCTAGAAATCCACAGGATCAGAGACCAAGTGGGAAATTCAGAGTTAGGATAAGTAGGCCAGAGCAAGATGGCAGGTCTCAATCAGAGAGGCAATGAGCCAATGGGAACCATGAACAAAGCACACCATGTCTGGCAAGAGGCAGGTAACCTGCAGCTGTGTAGTAACTGAAGGGGTGGAATGCTTCTAACCTGTTGAGGAGAGCCCTCCCAGACATTTCTGGGAGGCACAGACCAATTACACAGGACTTACAGTTTTGGTTTAACCTTTAAGTTCTCTGTATTGTTCTAGTCCAGGCCCTTTTCCTATTCATGGCGTCTCTGTTTGGTTTAGGGCTCTACTGTGTTTTACTTGAATAACTTCACCTGCTCCCTACAATCCCTTATCCTATTACTCTCTACTGTAGTCCATTCTAAAGTCAGGTCCTGCACCTTGTTTGAATTTTGGTGCCATTTCTATGATTCCATGAACATGTCAATATTAGCATTATATAGTTAATGGGCCATCTCCTTCCATTTACTGATGATTTGCCATCAACTATTACTGTATTAAGTTCTGTCACTGAATCAGCTTTGGATTCTATTCTTAAGAAATTTACAGTTCAATTGGTGCCTCATTTTTCTCCACTTCCCCCATCCCCGGCTTGCCCTCCTTCAGTTGCTCATCTTCTGGCCCTTCCTTGTCACACCAGGTATGCTCCTGCCCAAAGCTTTTGTCCTTGAAGCTCCACCTGCCTGGCATGTTCTTTTCCCTGATCTTTACATGCCTCGTCAACTCATTCCATTCAAGTCTCTGCCACCCTTTTCAGTGGACTTCTGTAAACACACTATCTAAACACTCCTTTATTACCTATTCCTTTTTCTTGCTTTCCTTTTACTTGTAGTATCTAATATATTGATTTTCCTGTTTGTTTACTCTAGATCTTTCCCACAAAAACATGAGCTCCATGAGAACAGAGATTTGGGCTGTTTTGTTCATTGTTATATCTTCAGCTCCTAAAAAAGAATGCCTCATCCATATTGGGTCCTTCATAAATCTTGTTGAATAAATGAGTAATGGAGAATATACAATGTCAAGTAGACAGGACTGAGGAAAGAATGTTTATTCCAGGAAGGAGGAGGCATTTGGTCCAGGTTTCAAATGGTGGAAATGATCAAAGTATTCAAAGCATGGAAAGATAGTAAGGGAAGGGTGTTCTTCCTTCTACTAACAAACATTTTGCTTCTTTTATCTTCCAGAAACCCTGTAAAGTTTATCATAATATCTTGTTTCTCTTTTTCTCTCAGTTGAATATACTTTGCTGAAACTCAAAGGGCATAAGAGCTAAACATCAGTGTGGACCTGGTTGAGTATGGCTCATTGATAGCTCTAAGGATGTCTGCTGGGTCTTGAAACAAAATTGTACAGAGTTCTGTGGTATAGCCTGGACCACTCGGTTAGATATCAATGTTAGCATAAAAATATGGAAAGTTATTTCCTTCCTTGATTGTAGATAGAGGCATGGTTTTTTTCAGGCATAATCATTATCTTTAACTTGAAAAATTCTGTCCTCTAATATCTGAAATACTTTTTACAGGGCAACTTACTATGTTATTATCCCTCTGTTAAGATTCAGTGTAGGTGTTTAATTACTCTTGCTTTTTCTTTTCAGTCATGGGCAGATTGACGAGGGTCGTTAGTTTCTATGAATCATTTTAGAGTTTATTTGCATTTTCCTTGATGAAAGAAAAGCAAAGGAAAATAATTGCAGTTTTCAGTGTTCATTGGGATATTCTGAGAGCTTTCTTCAGTAAATTATAGGATGCGATAAATCTAAAGAAGCATCACTCATTCCTCATATCTGACGGCTTCATATCTCATACTCTTGACACTGCCTTTACAAACGTAAGATTTAATATCCTCAAGTGGATTCTCATCCTTACACTCTGTCATCCTCACTTACAATGTTTAATACCAGAAGTTTTAAATGTAAAGACTACTGTCAACTCATTCTATATCAAATCCATACAATTTCATGTGCAAACCTTTCTACTTTGTAAGGACTGGTAAATGTGCTTGTGGATGACTTTTTCCCTCCCCTGTTAATACTGGTAGATAGGAAGTGGCAACAACATCTCTAATTCTGCAATACCATGTTATATATATAGTGAATAGTTATACGGCAATTAAAAATGCATGTACCCACATTAAAAAAGAAAACAAACGTGTAACAAGTTAATTATGTAGTTGTTATTACCTTTTTAAGGGGATGCTTCACTTTACAAAAGAATTCCCTATGGATTTTCTTTAAATAGTAAGCTCCAGTAGTGCATTTAAGATATAATTAGACCTGCCTAAATTGAGTTTGTACACATTTCAGGAGCAGAGTCACTGTGCAAGGAAACAATAAACTCATGTTTACTTTGCTACCTGAAGCATAAGGAGCAAATACGCATATGTAGAAGCTGGCAAACATCTGGATGTTTGGGAAAGCCTGGATATTTGACCACATGTATGGGTACTCATCCAGATGCTGAGCACGATCCGTCTGTACTTCGGAGTCTTTCTAGCACAACAGGAGGGTACAGGAGCAAATACACCAAGACAGGCTCTTATCTTGCTAAAATTGATAGTGGCATTCCTTTTATTGCTTATGGGTGGGTAATTTTAGAAATGATGACCTGCAATAAGAATTTTGCAAATAATATGCATCATTTTCATTAAATGCAGGAGTTTTCTGTTCTCAATATGATGGACAATTTTCATCTAAAAACTTAAAATAAATACTTTAAAATTAATCTGGAAGGCAAGAAGTTATTCAACAGAGAGGAAATGCACTCCAAATAGTATTGTTCTCAAAAAGGCGGGAAATACAATACTAAAACATACAACCTCTGGCTAATCAAATCAAAACAAACCAAACAAACTTTCCTCAATAGCCTCACCTGGAAACAGGAGAACTCTTTTCAACAGTGTGATGCTCACCTGAACAAAATGACCTGGGACTAGAAGATGACATTTTACACTTGACTATTTACCCCATGAATCAGGCTCTTGATTATTTACAAAATGGAATTTAGAATTCTCAGTACAAAGAATTTTTAGTGGTATGAATTGATATGCTCATTTGTGATGACTTGGTAAGTGGAACTTTTTATGAAAGCATAACATCCTAAGTAAAAGTATTGTAAGCCTCACTTGGCATATATGGAACAAAAAGAAGCCTTAGACAGAGTGCTTCATTGGGTTCTGGCATATGCATTTAGGTAGACTTGTCAGCCCTGAAAGAAGCAAGAGAATGACAGGCAGTGGGATGCTCTGAATTCCCCCTAGGCTTTTTCTCAGACAGGCCTAGGCTGGAATCTTGGTTATTTTACACTTGGTGTGTTATTCTGCACAACTTCTTTAGCTATTTGTGAAAATGGGAGGAGATACTTAACATTGTCAGTTCTATTTATTTTTTAATAAGAAATCAATAAGCCTAATAAATGAAGGGTACTCAAAAAATGCTGGCTCCCTTTCGTTTTTGATGGAGTCACCAAATACAGGAAATTAACACCAGCTTTTCACTGTCCTAGGAATGTGGACACATAGTTTCATACATGTTCTTGAGTTCATAAATTTTATCACCAGGGTGATGGCACAGCAAGCAAGTCCATCAGATCTGGAGTTATCCCTGCCCAATGTGTCACTCAGCAGAGGCAGACATGAGAGAAGAGATATAAAGCCACAAACACTGTCGTCAGACATATTTACCAAAAAGCTGCAACAATCGATTTCATCAGTCATCAGAAATAAGTGGCTATTGTCAACACATGCTGCACGTGGAATGTATACCACTGAGTCACTTTCAGTGAACATGTTTATGTAGCAAGCTTCTGTAATTAAGTGTTTGTGGTGAGAAAACTCTTATACAGATACTTGTTTTCTATTATAAAATATAATATTTTCTCAAGTGTAGCATTTTCAAATATTCCACAGTTCACCTGTACTTCTGTCCCTATGAGGTCTCCATTATACGTGGAAGATCCCGTGATGATCATATTTGCTAACTTTCCAAGAGTTTTCTCTCTGTTGGGCCCAGTCCCAAGCACTTGAATTTATCTAATTTCCACGTCAGCCTTACAAAGTAGGGTATACTATTAACCACTTTTTCTGTAGTTTTAAATTTCATTTATTATTTTTTTCACTTTTATTTTTAAGTTTCAGGGTACATTAGCATGATGTGCAGGTTTGTTACATAGGTAAACATGTGCCATTGTGGTTTGCTGCACCTACCAACCCATCACTTAGGTATTAAGCCTAGTATGCATTAGCTATTTTTCCTAATGCTCATTTAATTTTTAAAAAATGTTTTCTCAATTTTTTTTATTGTGGTAAAATATATATAACATAACATTTATAGCTTAACTATTTTAAAGTCTAGTTTAGTGGTATTAAATGCATTCATAATGTTATAGAACCAACACCACCCCCTATCTCCATAACTCTTTTCTTCCTCTATCTATCTATTAAACAATAACTCACTATTCCCTACTCCCCAGAGCCCCTGGCAACAACCATTCCACTTTGTCTCTACAATTTTTTCACTATTCTAGGTATCTCATATAAGTGGAATCATACATTATTTTTCTTTTTGTGGCTGGCATATTTTACTTGCCACAATGTCCCCAACATTAATCCATGTTGAAGTATATGTCAGAATTTCCTTCCTTTTTAAGGCTGAGTAATTTTTTTATATGTATATGCCATATTTTGCTTCTCCACTCACTTGTCAGTGTACACTTGAGTTGCTTCCACATTTCAGTTATTATGAATAATGCTGCCACGAACATGGGTGCATGGGTGTACACATCTCTTTGCAACCTCGCTGTCAGTGTTTTTTTTTTTTTTTTTTTTTTTTTTGCATACATCCAGAAGTGGAATTGCTGCATCGTATGATAATTCTATTTCTAATTTTTTGAGGAAAAAAAGCTGTATTGTTTTCCATAGTGGCTACAGCATTTCACAGTTCCACCAATTGCGAACAAGGGTTCCATTTTCCCACATCCTCGCCAACGTTTGCAATTTTCTGTTTCTGTGATAGTAGCCCTCCTAACAGGTGTGAGGTGGTACTCACTGTAGTTTGATTTGCACTTCCCTAATGATTAACAATGTTGAGCATTTTTTCATGTGCTTATTGGCCATTTGTACCTTTTTTTTTTTTGGATAAATGTTTATTCAAGTCCTTTGCTCATTTTTGAATCAGGTTGTTTTTTGTTGTTGAGTTTCAGAAATTCTCTACATATTTTGTATATTAACCCCCTTATCAGGTATGTTATTTGCAGATATTTTCTCTCATTCTGTATGTTGCCTTTTTTCTCTGTTGATACCGTCTTCTGATGTATAGCAATTTTAAATTTTTATGAGGGTCAATTTCTCTATTTTTTTTCTGTTATTGCCTATACCTTTGGTGTTATGTCCAAGAAATCACTTACGAATCCAATGTCATGAAGCTTTTGCCTTATGCTTTCTTCTAATAATTTTATGGTTTTAGGTCTTTAATGCATTTCAAGTTAATTTTTGTGTATTGTCTTAGGTAAGAGTCCAGTTTCATTCTTTTGCATGTGGATATCTAATATTTTCATCACCATCTGTTGAAAAGACTGCCCTTTCCCCACTGAATGATCAAAAATCATTTGACTATATATGTGTGGGTTTATTTCTGGACTTTCTATTCTATTCCATGTGTCTATGTATTGGTCTTTATGCCTATAACAGTTTTGATTACTGTAGCTTTAGTTTAAAAATAAACAATTATGAATCCATCAGCTTTGTTCTTCTTTTTCAAAATTGTTTTGGCAATTTGGTGGTCCCTTGAAATTCTATATGAATTTTAGGATGGGTTTTTCTGTTTCTGCAAAAAACATCATTGGGATTTTGAGAGGAACTGCGCTGAATCGTAGGTCACTTTGCACATGTTAACAATATTAATTCCTCAAAACTATGGACGTGGAACGTGTTTCCACTTATTTATGTCTTATTACTTTATGTCAGCAATGTTATTGTAGTTTTCATTGTACAAGTTCTTCATCTCCTTGGTTAAGCTAATTCCTAAGTATTTTTTTGATATTATAAACGAATTGTTTTCATAGTTTCCTTTCCAAATTCTTCATTGTTGGTAAAATGCAACTCAATTTTATGTATTGACTTTGCATCTTGCTGCTTTGCTGAATTCATTTATTATTTCTTACAGTTTAAAAAAAATTTTTTTTAAGGGTTTCTACATATAAGATCACATCGTCTGTGAACAGGGATAATTTTACTTCTTCAATTTGGATGCCTTTTATTTCTATTATTTAATAATTGCCTAATTGCTGTAGCTAGCAATTAGTACAGTCTTCTAGTACCTTGTCGAATAGGGGTGGCAAAAGCAGACATCCTTGCCTTCTTCCTGATTTTAGAGAAAAAACTTTTAGTCTTTCACCTTTGAGTATGATGTTGGCTGTGGGTTTTTCATATGTGGCTTTTATCATGTTGAGGTAGTTTCCTTCTATTCTTAGTTTGTGGAGTATATTTTTTTAATCATAAAAGGGTATTGGATTTTTTCAAATGCCTTTTCTGGCATCAATTGAAATAATTATGTGATTATGTGGCTTTTCCCCTTCATTCTGTTAATGTGGCCTATAACATTGATCGATTTTTGTGTGTTGAACCATTCTTTCACTGAACGACTAAATCCCCTTTGGCCAAGGTACAAAATCCTTTTAATATGCTGCTGAATATACTAGCATTTTGTTGATGATTTTTACACTAATGTTCAGAAGAAATAATGGTCTATAATTTTCTTTTTCTTTTATCTTTGGCATCAAAGTAATGTCTCATAGAATTAGGAAGTGTTCCTTCCTCTTTATTTTTTTGGAACAGTTTTGGAAGGATTGGTACTAGTTCTTTAAATGTTTGTTAGAATTCACTAGTGAAGCCATCGGATCCTGGGCTTTTTTGTTGTTGTTGAAAGATTATTGATAACCTCCTTACTAGTTACAGCTCTATTCCATTTCATTTCTTTGTGATTTAGTCTTGGTAGGTTTTGTGTTTCCACAAATTCGTCCATTTCATCTAGATATTCAATGTATTGGCATACAATTGTTCATGGTACTCTTTTATCGTCCGTTTTATTTCTGTAGAATCAGTAGCAATGTTCCCATTTTCACTTCTGATTTTATTAATTCGAGTATTCTTTCTCCTTAGTTCATTTATCTAAAGGTTAGTCTGTTTTGTCAACCTTTTCTGACAGCCAACTTTTGGTTTATTGATTTTCTTTCTTGTTTTTCTAGTCTCTATTTCATTTATCTATGTTTATTGTTTCCTTTGTTCTGGCTAGCTTGGGTCTAATGTATTCTTTTTTTATAATTCCTTGTAAGATGAAGTTGCTGATTTGAGATTTTTTTTTTGTTAATGTAAGCATTTATAGTTAAAAATTTTAATTTTAGCACAGCTTTCACTGTGTCCCATAGGTTTTGGTAGGTTGTGTTTTGTTTTCATTAATTTCTAAGACTTCTTCTTTGACCCATTCGTTGTTTAAAAGTATGCTATTTAGGCCTGCCATGGTGGCTCATGTCTGAATCCCAGCACATTGGGAGGCCAAGGAGGGTGGATCACTTGAGGTCAGGAGATCAAGACCAGCCTGGTTAATATGGTGAAACCCTGTCTCTACTAAAAATGCAAAAATTAGCTGATAGTGGTGGTATGCGCCTGTAGTCCCAGCTACTCAGGAGGCTGAGAGGCAGGAGGATCACTTGAACCTAGGAAGTAGAGGTTGCAGTGAGCCAAGATCCCACCACTGCACTCCAGCCTGGGTCACAAAGTGAGACTCTGTCTCAGGAAAAAAAAAAAAAGTATGCTGTTAAAGTTTTGAATATTCCAGTTTTATTTCTGTTATTAGTATTTAACTTCATCCCATTGTGGTTGGAAAAAATACTTTGTGTACTGTACATCTTTCAAAATCATTGAGATTTAATTTGTAGCTAACATACTGGCCTGTCCTAGAAAATGTCCCTGTGTGCTTGAGGAGAATGTTTATGTTATTGTTATTGGGTAGAGTGTTCTGTATATGTCTGTTAGACCTAGTTGGTTTACTGTGTTTTCTATTTTCTTACTTATCTTCTGTCTGGTTGTTCTATCCATTGAGAGTGGGGTACTGAATTCTCCAACTATTATTGTAGAACTATCTATTTCTCCCTTTAATTCTGTCAATTTTTGCTTCTGTATTTTATGACTTGTTATTAGGTGCATAGATGTTTATAATTATTATATCTTCTTGTTGTATTAAACCTTTTATTAACATATAATGCCCTTCTTTGTCTCTCATAACTTTTTTGATTTAAAGTCTATTTTGTATGATATTAGTATAGCCACCCCTGCTCTCTTTTGTTTACTATTTGCATAAAATATCTTTTCCACCCTTTTACTGTCAATGTATTTGTGTCTCTGAATCTAAAGTAAGTCTCTTGAACTCAGCATATACATAGTTGAATCATGTATTTTTATCCATTCTGCCAATCTCTGTCTTTTGATTAGAAACTTTTATCCACTTACATTTAAAGTAATTACTGATAAGGATATGCTTTCATCATTTTACTCTTTGTTTTATATATACTTTATAGCTTTTATGTCTCTCATTTCCTGCATTGCTACCTTCCTTTGTGTTTAGCTGATTTTTTTTTGTAGTGAAATGTTTGAATTTCTTTCTCACTTCTTCTTGTGTATATTCTATAGCTATTTTCTTTGTGGTTGTCATGGGAATTAAATTAACATCCTAAAGTTATAACACTCTAATTTGAATGTATACCAGTTTAACTTTAATGGCATACAAAAACTCTGTTCCTTTACATCTCTATCCCTACTCCTTTCAGTTATTAATGTCATATAATCACATATTTATACATTGTATTCCAAAATAGGAAAAAAGAAAAATGAAGGATGTGGGGAGGATGCTTTTAATCCCCTGGAAGTCACTTCTGCTGGTGGGGGAAGGACTTACAGCAATGGGGGAAGGTGCAACAACAATGGCTGCCACATCTTTTGTCTGCGCCTCTGTGATCAGAAGCAGCAATTAGTCATCAGAGGTCAGATTTCTGACGTTTGGAGGACAGGGTTCTTTTTGCCCATCCTGGCTCTTACAAGCTATGTTCAGGTCCCTCCTGGAACATGTGCACAGCTGCCTACAATGGGACTGGGTGTAGGGCATGGGTAGCTATCACTGTGTTAAGAGCTGAAGTGGACCAAAATTAACTGCAATTTACCATCTAAGCCTTCCTCTGAAGGCTGCAAACATTCAATAGATTCCAGAGTTCCATCCACTGAATTACATTAAATTCTGCCAGTGCAATTGCTGTTTAGGTAGGGAGACAGACTCCCGGTGCTTCCTACTCTTTCTTCTAGAATCCTCCTATTCACTTTTAACAGATGAGAAAACTAAGGCACAGTGGAGTGATTTTCCAAATCACATAGTTAAAACAGGATAGGTGTGAAATTTGAATTCATGGAGCCCAACTATAGTCTGTATCACATTCTTAAGTCTATGCTCCACTGTTTCTATGGAGAGAAGGAATCTGGTGTACAGACTGAAACCTCAGTTGCCACAACTGAAAAGAATAAATGAGCAAATTAACACAGGTATTCATTTGGCTTTTAACAAAGGCAAGTTAATGAAGTTACAAGTTTACAAGAGCGTTGGCAGTGCCATTCTGGATGGAAGTGAGGGGAGATATCCCTTTGGGATGTGAGATGGACAGATAATGTCTTTATGGGGGCCCCAGGAGGCAAGTGAGACATGTCTAAAGGGATGGCCTGCACCTAATATGCTGGTGCCCTCAAGGGAATAATTAGGTGGAAAAGGAGTGTCAAAGAGGGCTCTGACTATGAGCCAGGTTTGCCTGTGGTGTGCTCCCTGTCACAAATGTGAGTGCCTTTTACTTGCACAGAAATAGAATTCTAGGAAATCTCTGAACATATTTTAAAATGTTAAAAAAAAAAAACCAAAAGGAACAGAAGTTATGAAAAAATACACAGTTCTGATATAGGATTTATACATAGTTATAAATTTACACCTCTGGTGTCATCTTTACACATCAACAGTGTACACAAAAAGTGAACAAATGTGGACTTATTGTACATTTTTGCAAACATTTTATTTTTTGTTTTATTTATTTTTGAGATGGAGTCTTGCCCTGTCGCCCAGGCTGGAGTGCAGTGATGCAATCCCGGCTCACTGTAACCTCTGCCTCCTGGGTTCAAGCTACTCTCTTGCCTCAGCCTCGCAAGTAGCTGGGATTACAGGTGTGTGCCACCACATTCAGCTAATTTTTGTATTTTTTAATAGAGACAAGCTTTCACTGTGTTGGCCAGGCCAGTATCAAACTCCTGACCTCAAGTGATCTGCCTGTCTCAGCCTCCCAAAGTGCTGCGATTACAGGCATGAGCCACTGTGCCTGGCCTTGCAAACATTTTAAAAGCTATTCCTATTACTGTTTGAATGACAATCCCTTTTCTTCTTTTGAATGGTAATTCGTTATGTCTCATCTTGGGAACTTTACTGCTAATCAGAATTGTGTTCTATGAGTTCTGTGACTTTAAAATCATAGTAATGTCACAAAAATACATGTTAAAAAGTAGTAAATAAGAGATTCCTTAAATCATAAGATTTATCATCTTAATGAGTGACTTTTCCCAATCTTCTACAACTGATTGAATTTTTAGCATATACTATGTTAACTCATTATGAAAAATAATTAAAATATTAATGCTTTCCTAATTTATTAATTCCTAGCTAAAGAAAAAGTAAAGCAAAGACTGTATTTGAATTTTTTGTCCAAGTAAAATACAGATTTTGGAGAAAACATTGGTGAAGAATATCATCAGTAAATCTTAGCTCTGCAATGCAGTCTGCGTATTTCTAGGTGGGTTTTAAGAATATACCTTCACAATGTATCACTATAGCACAAAGACAGTAGGGTTAACAAACCCTCTCCCTATGGAAAGATTTGTTGCAATAGGTTTCTGTGTATATCTATCTGTAGCACTAACTACATTGCTCAAAACAAAGGTCTCTGCATAGAGGAACTCATTTCTATTTTGCTAAATCTGAAAGCATTCAAGACTGACATCTACATTTTTATTTTCTACTAAATGCACTCTAGTTACTAAACTCTGATCCATTGTTCACTATTCAACAGGTTTTAAAAGTCAAGAAACACTAGAAGAAAATGTAGGCAAAACCATCCAGGACATAGGCATAGGCAAGGACTTCATGACTAAAACACCAAAAGCAATGGCAATAAAAGCCAAGATAGACAAATGGGATCTAATTAAAATTCAGAGCTTCTGTACGGCAAAAGAAACCATCATTAGAGTGAATTGGCAACCAACAGAATGGGAAAAAATTTTTGCAATCTACCCATCTGACAAAGGGCCTATAACCAGAATCTACAAAGAACTACAACAGATATACAAGAAAAAAAAACAAACAACCCTATTCAAAAGTGGGCAAAGGTTATAAACAGACACTTTTCAAAAGAAGACATATATGAGGCCAACAAACATATGAAGAAATGCTCATCACCACTGATCATTAGAGAAATGCAAATCAAAACCACATTGAGATACCATCTCATGCCAGTTAGAATGGCAATCTTTAAAAAATCTGGAGACAGATGCTGGAGAGGATGTGGAGAAATAGCAACACTCTTACACAGCTGGTGGGAGTGTAAATTAGTTCAACCACTATGGAAGACAGTGTGGCAATTTCTTAAGGATCTAGAAATAGACATTCTATTTGACCCAGCAATCCCATTACTGGGCATATACCTAAAGAACTAAAAATCTTTCTACTATCAAGACACATGCACAAGTATGTTCATTGCAGCCCTGTGTACAATAGCAAAGACCTGGAACCAACCCAAATGCCCATCAATGATAGACTAGACAAAGAAAATGTGGTACATATACACCATGGAATACTATGCAGCCATAAAAAACGATGAGTTAGTGTCCTTTGTGGGGACTTGGATGAATCTGGAAACCATAATTCTCAGCAAACTGACATAAGAACAGAAAGCCAAACACCACATGTTCTCACTCACAGGTAGGTGTTGAACAATGAGAACACGTGGACTCAGGGAGAGGAGCATCAGACACTGGGGACAGTTGGGGGGAGTAGGGGAGAGACAGTGGGGGGTGGGGAGGGAGGGGAGGGTGAGGAGGGATAACATGGGGAGAAATGCCAGATATAGTATGCACCTAAAGTTAAATAAATAAATTAAAATAAAAAAATAAAAGTCAAGAAATGAATCAGTTTTAGACATTGTAATTACATGGGTTTCTTTGGACTATTTAGAAATTCATTAGCAATGACAGAATTTATATTTCAGAGATTTGGAGGATGTAAATCTAACATTTTGGATTCTTGACCTGGATCTGAAACAAACCTTTTCATGAGATTCCTAATCTGAAACAAATGTTTACATGAGATTCCTAATGATTGATTTATTCCTAATATGTATCATTGGTCATGCAGTAGATCCAGTTTTTTGTTTCCAAGTTTAAAAATCAGATTTATATTTTCAGTCTAAAATTCCTGGTTGTAGTTCTATATGTGGACCAGCCGTACCTTAGCCCTTGGGCTCAGATCATTTGTTGTTATCAAAAGGGTAGACAAGGTTAAACGCTTGCTTTCTACCCAAAGGGAAAGCTTGGAAATGGAACAGACCTCTGACGTGCTCTTTGGTCTATCTGTTCGCTACCTTGGGTTTTAAGATGGTAACCTTAACATGAGCAATATGCTGCTGGAGCACAGTCTGTATGCAAATGAATTGAGAGAGATTTATTACAGATTCAAAATGAGTTCTCCTTGATATTGCACGGAAAGACTTGATGATGTCTTAGCAACCTTAAGTACAAACTAGCCATCTGAAACCAAAGGTAGGAAAACATCTGCCCCCTTCTCTCAGGTTATATGAGTTGAAACTTTCAGTTTCCATCTTCATGGTAGAAACATTTTTTTCATATTCAATATTTATTGCTGTAACATGATCAATCTCTGCTTATTACGGCACATAAACCATCTTACTGTTTTCCTCCCCCTGTGTCTGTATACCCCTAGGCTTTACAGAAACAGTGAGTTGTTCCAGTTTGTAGTTCATTCAAACAGCTCTAAGACTGTCAAATCTGATAATTTTGGACAAAGTGAGTGGGTCAAAATAGTTGAACAATGAACCAAACTTTCAATCAGATGTGATTTGAGTATAAAGTGCTATAGGTTAGGTGTAATAGAAAGTATGAGAGCTTAAAAGGCTAAGAATAATTTGGATAAAAATATCTTGGGGTCTTTTTCCATTTTAAAGTGAATTGAGCAATTCTTTGTGGCTGAGGATTGACAGCATAATGCAAACAGAGCAAACTGCAGAATTTATCACCAGGTAACTGCATTAGCAGCAAAACTCATAATGCAGTCTGTTGGCTGAAAAGAGCATGAAGGAGCCTTCTATTTTCTTATGAGGTGCCATATGTTCATAGTTCTTGGCCAATTATATTTAGCTACTGCCAAATTAGTTATTGGAAAATGCACTCTACCCTATAGTCTTTCACAATATAGTGAGAGGCCTCATAGATACTGACTCTTCTTACAATTTGTTTATTAGCATAGATAAACATACTTAAAAGTGCTTTCTAAAATTGCCTTCTATTTATATCTATAACACAAGATATTGCTGTGTAATAGCAATCCTGAACATCTCTATATATTTCTAAGGACTGACGACATGTTAAATTGGTGGGCGAATGTTTCAGTAATCTTTGAAACTTTTATATTTCGCAGTAACTCTTTTTGAGATGGATTTTATTGTGGGATAATATGCATAATATAAATGTTACAGGCAGTTCTTATATAACATTCAGGTACATTCTTGCTCATGTTTCACTTACCAGAATCAAGAGGCAACTTGAGGCCAATTTTGTGTGCTCAGGGATGGTAGAAAACACTGACAAAATCAAGCAACCAAAGACAAGGAGAAAACTGTAAAACAAAAAAAGAGAGAAATCTGATAAGAACCTTGCCTTATTATCACAGACTTAATTTCTTGCTTCTAATGAATAAAGCACCAGGCCCATTAAATTGGCAGACATTAATTCATAAAAACTCTGGAAGAGAGAAGCTGTTTTGGATATCAAAATACAATATGATATACAGTGCAAATGGGGCTCCCCTGCAACTTTATTGATTAAAAAAAAAGGTTGTCTTTGTGGCATGCTGCATTTAAATGTTAACATCTAAAAATTTGCGAATTTCTCATACAACTTCCTTCCCAAGCAACGATCCTGAGAAAGTCCCAGAAAGTATGTTCTGGCTCTCCTATGTGGGGAACACACGCTGCAGTCACCCTTCTTTCAAAGGAGCAGAGTCTGTCTCCTGTTTGGCAACTTTACTAAACTGTCAAGTACCCTAAGTGGCTGTTACTTAGCCACTGGCTCATTTTCAGGGTCTGATATTGCTCATGGATTCTCATTTGCTATTCCTTTATATTATTAGTAATATGATCACATATTAATAATGAGAATAAAAAAGGAAGTAAATGATTTCCTCTGCTACCATGCACTTTCCATTTCCTTCTAGTCAAACTGCAGGAGAAATGACTTCTCAGCTCTGTCTATTCATATATAAGGATAGGGAACAGAAGTCAGGATCAGGCATTGTCTTCCTATTAACCTACAGACATTTTTATTCCTAGAAATGTGTAACTTCTAGGATCAAGGGGAGAGCTGAGTTTCTGAGGAAAACGTGTACTGAAAGGAAAGGTTCTGTTTGAAAGCTGAAGTTACTTATTTTGAAATGCCAGATTAAAAAACAAACTTGAGCTACTTGCTCTAGGGCATATTTTTACTTATGTTCATCTCTGGGAAATTCATACAGTAAGCTGTCTTAAAATACCAAGTTTCTATGCTCCTCTGGCTGACGTAGAAGTTAGTCCCTGACTCCTCCTTGCTTCCCCTGAAAAGTCTTACAAATCTTACCACCACACCTGACTAGAAGTTTCCAAAGGCCAGGGTTTGGGCAGTATGGCCAGAGTTTGGCTAATTATGCCTACAGGACAAATCTGGCTCCTAATGCCTGTTTGTATAAATACGGTTTTATCGGCACACAGTCACACTCATTCATTTATGTATTGTCTATGGCTGCTTCCATGCTATGACTGCAGAACTGAGTAGTTACAACAGAGATAGTAAGGCCCACAGGACTTAAATATATACTATCTATCTGACCCTCTAGAGAAAAAGTTTGTTGACCCCATCTTTTCCTCGTTTCCTTATATTTATCCCAACATGGGACTGGAGAAGCAGTTCATAATTGCTCATGTTTTCTATGCTGAAAATAATTCATAGGGAGGTTCCTGTAAGCTGGACAATGTGTTAAGCCCTTTTATATGCAGTCTCCTCATCTCCTTACATTATTCATTATCTCTATGTTATCCCCAGAAATTTATGGAGTAAAAATATTACAATCACCATTTTACAGATATGTAAACTGAGAATTAACATTTGTAGCTCATCCAAGGTTGTGTAGCAGAAAGAGAACCTAAGCACTGTGTAGTCCAAGCCTGTACACAGTGCTACTGAATAAACATGCAAAGATGAGAATGGTGGTAACGTTTTTGGCCCAGGGAGACACTTGTCTATCTCCTCAAACTGAGGGAGAAGGAATTGTCATTCTAAACAGAAGCCTCAAAGAGTAAACAGCCTGTTAGTGGAGAAAACCTAGTACACGATGTTAATAATTCATCATGCTTTTTTATTTTTCATTTTTCAATGTTTAGAAATAGGGTGTTTCTCTGTTGACCAGACTAGAGTGCAGTAGTGCATTCATAGCTCATTGTAACTTTTACCTTGAACTCCTAAGGCTCAAGCCACACTCCCACCTCAGCCTCCTGAGTAGCTGGGACTATAGGCACAGGCCAGTAGGACTGGCTAATTTCATTAAAAAAATTTTTTTTTTTTTGTAGAGACAGGGTTTCACTATGTTGTTCAGGCTGGTCTTGAACTCTTGGCCCCAAGGGATCCTCACACCCCAGCCTCCCAAAGTGTGTCTGGCATCATGATACTTTTGATTCATGCATCTAATGATTCAGGATACTGTGGAGTGTATTTTAAGTTGGTACTAATGGACTGGAATTTGCAAACTAGTGGCCAAAATCCAGTATGCCTACCTGATTCCTAACTACAACTGAGAAAGTGAAATATAGGGATCACTAAGGTAGTTAGGAGGATGATGTGGAATCAGATGACAGCGACATATGTTCTCCTCTGGTGAGTAGCTGTTATCTGGATATTCCCTCCCCTTCCCCAGCAAGTCCAGATTTACCAGAAAACACTTGGAAAAGCAAGCAGATGATTATTTAATCATCAAGATATTTTCCTCCTTCAAGAGCATCCCAATGGCAGTTTTATAATCTCTATGTCTGTGTTCAAAACACACCTATTGCTAGTTCCTTCTTCGTCAATATTTGAATGCTATTTTAATTTATCCTTGTACCTCTGGTAGTCTTTGGCACAGTGCCTTTTACAATGAGTACTCAATACATGTTTTCAATTGTATTGAAATAATTCCTATGCAAAAATGGATTTGCAGGAATGGCCTACAAATTCTTATCATTAGGAATCAAAATCTAGTGAGGTGGGCAAAGTGAACACATCGGATCATAATGAAAGGCAGGGGCAGAAAAATGCTAAGAAAAATGCTATAGAGGCTGAAACTGGGGAGAAATTCTATTTAGTTGGGAAAGGTGGGAGCACATCAAGAAGTTTTCCAAAAAAAGATAGTGCTTGAGATGGTCTTTGAAGGAAGAGTAGGTTTCCAACAAGAGAAATTTCTGGAGAAACATATCCTAGAAGGAGGGTACAAAATGTGAAAGGCAGCAAGCCAGAATATGAATGAGGCAAACTATTTGATCTCTTTTTCATGGAACAAAAGTCACCAAAGTTTGCAGAACAGGGTGAAACAGGTGGCTGTATTGGGAGTCTGAAGCCAAGTTGAGGAGAGGCTTGTAGGGCAAAGTCTGCATTTAGTTCAGTAGAAAAAAGGGAGCCACTGAAGATTTCTGAACAGGATAAAAGGTTCATTAGAGTTGCCTTCTGGGAAAATTAAGTTGAAGCAGTGTATATGGAATGGATCTGAGTAGTGAGAGGCAGGAACAAGGGTAACAGTGAATCCAGGCTAGGCTGTAAATGAACATGGTAGAAATGAAAATGGAATAAAGAGGGAGACTGAAGGATGTTTGGGAGTGGAGTCTGGGAAGCCAATGTGGTGGCTGTAAAGTCTGAGATGACTGTACAAGTTAGGAGGAGAAAAGTCAAAGTCAGGAGGAGAAACTGGTTTTGGGGAGAAGAGAATAATCCAGTTTTAGACATCTACATGGAAATGTGGATTTTGAGCACACATTTTAGCTGGAGATATGGAAGTTCCTTTTTTTTTTTCACCCCCAGAAGAAGGAAATGTATGGAACATGATATCCTGACAGTGAAGACCAAGCATATAAAGTTTTGGTAAATAAGCATAGAGGATATTCTAGAACCATTTCTTTCATTTGGCAAATGACATCATGGAGAACAATGAACACATTCTGCTATGAATTAGTTCTTGTTATCACTGCCGGAGGCAGACTTCCCAGCTGAAGAAAGCACTGAACTGACACAGAGTGACCCCTCTAAGGTGACAGTGTTCAGATGCTGGGATCACGGGCAGTGACATGGTGGGGTTTGTGTGTGGTTCTGCTGACACCATTGCTTCTGAGGATCCCGTGTACATGTATGCATGATGATGACTGACCATGACCCCAGTGCACCTCTCTAGTGGTCGAATACAAGTAGAAGCAGTGGCAAGAGTCACTGGGCTCAGGTTATCCTAATGTAGAGTCCATGGTCCTCCAAGGGATCCGTGTGTAAAATTTAGGGGGTTGTGAACATAGAGGAAGGAAAAATTATGTGTTTATCTTTCACTAACCATGGCAATAGATTAGGATGGTATTAGCAGCACTTGTGACTTTGTTGCTCATAAAAATTACAAATTTTAAAATCTCATTTTACAGTTATAGATGAAACCATAATTTTTTCATCTTGAATATTAATTTTGCTCATCATTTCAAATTATGTAGCTATTAGTCCCACTCCTAGGGCTTGTTTTAATAAAGATGCATATGCATTTCATATTGCAAATTTGTGTAATGTTTTAATAATAGATTTCAACATAAGTTTTCCTTTTGTAGTCACATATATTTGAGGAATGGTTCACAGTTTTCACAAGATTGCTGAAGGGCCCATGGCACACATAAAAATTAAGACATCTGTAATTGAGAATTGGGAAGACGGGGCTGGAAGGTGGCCCATTTTTGTACCTGTCAGCTTTATGATCAGTTTAAGAAATATGAATGTTTTTCCATGTATACATTAATCCTGAGGTATCATAAGATGCATATTCCTTCAAAATTAGTCTGAAATAGCTATTGGCCTTTATTTTGCCTGAAACAGTCATTTATATTTTGTTTATGAGGAAATTCATTCTGATCTAGATCTTTTATCCAAAACTTCTTATTTGGAAGGCACTGATTATTGTGAGAGTAAAGAAGGAAATTTATGAAAAGTTTAAATAGTACCAGCTGAAAGGACTCTATGTTTACTCAACAAAACTATCATCAACTTTTCTTGTGGGTTAATTAAGAATCAATTTGTCACATTTAATTTGACAAAAAGCTTGACTTGGGAATCTCATGGGTGCTTGTATAACAGATGATGTCCAGCTTCCAGAGCTAGTGCATCAAGTACAGATTCATTTAGTAAGAATGAAAATGATGTGAAAATAAAACATTCAGAAAAGCTCTGCTGAATGAACCATGGCAAGTTGCCCTAATGTCATTCACACAACCACACAATCCCCAGGCACTCACAATCAATTGGGAATATGCAATGAAGAAAGGAGAAATGGAGCAGAAGTTTAAAGTAGACATCTTTCTGAACTTAGCTTGATAGAACAGGCAAATCAACAGAGTAGGCTTTGCTGATTGAAGCAACAACACAATTCCACCTGGAAGGTGCTCTCAGTAAGCATTTTGGCAGACTATAAGCATTCCATGGCATAATGGCCCATGTAAGTCAGTTATACTTATTAAGAAAGTTTTGGGGGAGGGGAGATCTTAAATGTTTGAAATTGAATGGAATCATGGGATTAAAATAAAAGATGCTAACAGGAAGACGATATAGACTATTTTAAGAAAACAATTCTTCAGAAATAACTTCCAAAGGAAATTCAACACTGCTTCTGACTTTTCATAAATTTTAAAGTATTGCTTTGATAAAGTATGCTCTTCAGTGCATTTGACAGAGGACCTTGAGAGCGTTTCATGAATTATGATGACTGGAGTGTGCATGCTGACATTAGAGACTACAGCTGACCCCACTGGCTGGCACAGCACTTGCCTAGAGGACAAGCCACCTAATGAAATCAAAACCTTATCAGCAGAGGGAAGCACTGGAGCCATTTCCTTCTTCTAGCATCCTAAATTTATCTTTCTTTCTAAACTTGGTACTTTGCAAAATACCCTTTATGCATAACATTTCCTTAAGAGAAGTGAACTCGGCACCTGAGATCTACTCACAGTACACCCCAGCTTCCACTGCAAAGCAATAACAATTAATTATGACATTTTTGGTGTCTTTAACAGTGATTTGGAATACTTGATTAGAACACTGCATGCTTCTGGTTTTCAAGTGCAATGAATCTTAAATATTAACAAAGACCCCTGATAAATAAATACTATCACTGTAATCTCTGTGAAGTTTTAAAAACAGTGTTATCAGCTAACAGTTTTTAAAGAATGAAATGTTGCATTTTACATGTGGGATATTAACAGGAAATCGGATGATACGGGAAACCATGGTTTCCGCTTGCTTAGAGTGTTTCTTTAGAGGACTATGACCAATGTAAACGAGCTAGGAGATGGCAACAGAACCCATAAAGAGTTCAAGAGGTTTCCCTCAGAGCAGTCGGTGGACTCTGCATAAACAGACATGGAGCATGCTCTGCTTTCTTCTTACCCCAGGATCAGGGAACCTGTGTGGCCAGAAGGATTTCTGATTCATTCTCCCTCTGAGGACAGGGATTATGTTTGAAACATCACTGATAGGCAGTTGTGTAGTCTGTCTCTAAACCCCTCCAGCATCCAGGAACCTCCCATCATTTTAAAGCAGCATAGCCCTGTTACAGACAGCTCTACAGTTGGAAAATGATTTTCCCCTGAGTCTGCTCTCCTTGTCTGGGACCTTTACTCATTGGTTGGTTTCTGGACCACAGAGGATGTGTACTCCTTCCTCCCTAAGAGGGTTCTTTAGGCGTTGGTTTTATCATGACTTCCCTGTTGGTCTTCGGATTCAATATACCAAGCCCAGTTTGCTGTCTATTTTGCATATGAAATTATGTCCTGATATGTCATTCTCCTTGTCACTATTCTTTATGTTTGCCCAGTTTGTTACTGCATCCCTCAAAGTGGGACCCAGACTCAAAGAATTGGCATTTAATCACAAACAGTAAATATCTGCATTGTCCATTCTTGCTGGAGAATACAGGTTCAAACCTGCCATTGCCCAGCTACAGCAAAAGTTTGGTTTCAAAAAAGACTGTCTCAAGGATATACAATCACTTATTTTCTTGTACTTTTCCTACCACACCGCAGGGCCTGGAGCAAAGCTGACCACTGGGAATCTGTGTCCTTGGACCTACTACATTGGTCCCTAAAGGAATTACTTTAACCAAACTGTATTGGATTTCTGCTATTTCCTTAAGAAGGAGTAAAAAACATTAAACCAACTTACTGTATTTTAAGAATTTCTCAGTATTTCACATTGTATTTCCTTAACGAGACATCCTGTAAGAAATTTATCTCAGGATTTTATTGCAAGAAAAATCTATTAATATGTTGCTTCTGGAAAAACGAATGACGTTTTAGGTTTTGGAGACTGTGATCTTTTAACATATTTGTTTCCTTGCCTTGGCTGCCAGGAGGCTCAAAAGTGAATTTGGGACTCACATTACAAATAGTAATAGTGGCCCAGATCCTTCTGGCATACATTTTAATGGATTAACCTAATTCCCAATTTCTCTGCACTGTTGTATTATTATCTTACTTTCACTATACTATATCAATCACAAATATTTACAGACACCGTACTAGGAGCTGGGAACTCAGGCATAGTCTGTGTCCTAAAAGGGCTTTCAGTTTAATGGGAAGACAAACCTTTCCTTATTTTTATCCACTTATATTACATATATTATGTAAGTGGTCACAGATCTTTTCCACATGTTACAAGGTATTCAGGATATACTTGACCAAATCTGCTTTCTGCACATGGCTAGCCAGTTTTCCCAACGCCATTTATTAAACAGGGAATCCTTTCCCCATTGCTTGTTTTTGTGAGGTTTGTCAAAGATCAGATGGTTGTAGATGTGTGGCATTTCCTCCAAGGCCTCTTTTCTGTTCCATTGGTCTATATCTCTGTTTTGGTACCAGTACCATGCTGTTTTGATACCAGTACCATGCTGTTTTGATTACTGCAGCCTTGTAGTATAGTTTGAAGTCAGGTAGCGTGATGCCTCCAGCTTGGTGCTTTTTGCTTAGAATTGACTTGGTTATGCGGGCTCTCTTTTGGTTCCATATGAAGTTTAAGGTGGTTTTTTCCAGTTCTGTGAAGAGGGTCATAGGTAGCTTGATGGGGATAGCATTGAATCTTTTCATTTTATTTCATTGAGTTGTTCTTCAATCTCTGATATCCTTTCTTCTGCTTCGTCGATTTGGCTATTGAAACTTGTGTATGCTTCGTGAAGTTCTTGTGTCTTTTTCAGCTCCATCAATTCATTTATATTCTTCTCTAAGCTGTTTATTCTCATTAGCATTTCATCAAATCTTTGTTCAAGGTTTTTAGTTTCTTTCCATTGTGTTAGAACATGTTCTTTTAGCTCAGAGAAGTTTGTTATTACCCACTTTCTGAAGCCTGTTTCTGTCAATTTATCAGAACTTATTCTCCATTCAGCTTTGTTCCCTTGCTGGTGAGGAGTTGTGATCCCTTGGAGGAGGAGAGGTGTTCCGGTTTTGGGTGTTTTCATCCTTTTGCACTGGTTTCTTTCCATCTTTTTGGATTTATCTACGTATGGTCATTGTAGTTGGTGACTTTCGGATGGGATCTCTGAGCGGATGTCCTTTTTGTTTATGATGAAGTTATTTCTTTCTGTTTTTTAGTTTTCCTTCTAACAGCCATGCCCCCACTGCTGTAGGACTGCTAGAGGTCCACTCCAGACCCTACTTGCCTGGGGATCACCTGCAGTGGCTGCAGAACAGTAAGGGGTGCTGCCAGTTTCTTCTTCTATCTTTGTCCCAGAAGGATACCTGCCAGATATCAGCCTGAGCTGTCCTTTATGAGGTGTCTCTTTGGATAGATGGGGGTTGGGAAGCTGCTTGAGGAGACAGTCTGTCCTTTATAGGAGCTGAAGTGCTAAGCTGTGAGCTCCATTGTTCTGTTCGGAGCTGCTGTGCAGGTACGTTTAAGTCTGCTATAGCAGAACTCATAACCACCTTTTTTTCCCAGGTGCTCTGTCCTGGGAAGTTGGGGCTTTATTTATAAGTTCCTGATGTGCTGCTGCCTTTTTTCAGAAAGGCCCTGCCCAGCGAGGAGGTAGCCTAGTCACAGTCTGCCAGCATAGGCATTGCTGAGCTGCCATGGGCTCTACCCAGCTGCTGTGTGAACCCCCTTGCGGTTTTGTTTACAGAGGTGTAGTTAGAACTGCCTTGGTAATGGCAGTCTGCCTCAGCAATGGTGGACTGCCTCAGTAATGGCAGTCTGCCTTGGTAGTGGTGGACTGCCTTGGTAATGGCAGATGCCCTTCCCCCAACAAAGCTGGACCATCCTGGGTCCAGATGTGCTTGCTGTGAAACTCTCAATCCAGAGCATTTCAGATTGCTGGTCTTTGTGGGGGTGGGACCCGCCGAACCAGATCACTTGGCTCCCTGTTTCAGCCCCCTTTTTTTCAGTTGAATGGGCAGCTCTGTCTCCCAGGTGTTCCAGGTGCCAATTGAAACGGTGGCTCAGATTTGTGTGAGTTTTTGTGTGGAGACCCGCTGCGCTGGCTGAAACAGCCATACTGGAAACTCATGGCGCTTTTCTGCCTGGGAATCTCCATGTCTGTGGGCAGTAAAAACTCGTTTGGAAATGTGAACACTCACCCTCTGTGTTGTTCTCGCTGGGAACTGCAGTCCAGAGCTGTTCCTATTTGGCCATCTTGGATTTGCCCTGTTGTTGAGATGGAGTTTCACTCTTGCTGCCTAGGCTGGAGTGCAATGGCACAATCTCGGCTCACTGCAACCTCTGCCTCTGGTTTCAAGCAATTCTCCTGCCTCAGCCTCCCAAGTAGCTGGGACTCCAGGTGTGCACCACCATGCCCAGCTAATTTTGTATTTTTAGTAGAGATGAGGTTTCACCATGTTGGTCAGGCTAGTCTCGAACTCCTGACCTCAAGTGATCCACCCACCTCGGCCTCCCAAAGTGCTGGGATTATAAGCGTAAGCCACCGCATCTGACCCTAGAATTTATTATAAATCATTTGCTTAATATTCTCTCTAGAATATATCTAGGAATTATTATTGAGCTTATCAATATATAAAGCCTAAGGGCTCTTATTTTACTCCTTTTTGACACTCAGGATATTTTCCTCTCTCTGGTCATTTGGCATTCATTATATTTATTTAAAGATTTATTAAAATTTATCATGCCCCTGAACCTAAAATAAAAGCTAAAATAGTAAGAGAAATTATTAATGAAAGTTCTTCAGTTTCATCTTCAAATACTTTGATGCCTTATGATACAAACCTAGATGCAAAAATATGAACTGATTAATGGCCAACAATTTTCCCATTTCATATTTTCATTGTTTTGTAATCATATTTTTAAAAATCCCTTTTAGTTTAAACAAAGAAAATCATGTTTTTCCCCCAAATTTTATTTTAGATACTGGGGGGTACATGTACAGGTTTGTTACATGAATATATTATACTCTGGTAGTCAGCACAGTACCCAATAGGTAGTTTTTTGACCCAGGTCCCTCTCTTTCCCCTCCCTTCTAGTGGTCTGCAATGTCTACTGTTCCCAAGTTTACGACCTTGGGTACTCAATGTTTAGCACCCACTTATAAGTAAGAATGTATGGTATTTGTTTTTTTGTTCCTGTACTAATTTGCTTAGGACTTTGGCCTCCAGTTCCATCCATGTTGGCACAATTTCTGTTTTTTTTTTATGGCTGGGTAGTATTCCGTAGTGTATATGCTCCACATTTTCTTTATCCGATCCACCACTGATGGGCAGCCAGTTGAATTCATGTTTTTGCTGTTGTGAATAATGCAGCAATTAACATAGGAATACATGTGTCTTTTTGGTGTAATGATCTATTTTCCTTTGGGTATATAACCAGTAATGGTATTGCTGGGTCAAATGGTAGCTTTGTTTTAAGTTCTTTAAGAAATCTCCAAACTGCTTTCCACAGTAGCTGAACTAATTTACCTTCCCACTAACAGTATATAAGTGGTCCCTTTCTCCACAGCCTCAACAGCATCTGTTGTTTTCTGACTTATTAATACTAGCCATTCTGACTGGTGTGAGATGGAATATAATTGCGGTTTTCATTTGCATTCTGTGATGGAAAATAAGGCTTTTTGGTAGAAAATTAGGAATAGGTTAGGATTTTAATAGCTCTGATTTCTTGGTGTTAATGTAACAATACTGATCACGAACAGTAGAATTATTTCTTCTCGATTCCTGTTATTTAAAAAAGTCCTTTTTGGGGACGGGGGAACGTTGTGGTTTATCTGGCTTTCAGCTCATCTGAAATTATTCTTGATGACTGTGGTTTTTTAAATTGTTAAAAATATGCTCTTAGTTACATGCCTTCCATTTTCTCTATATTTAAAAACAGATTAAAAAATCTGAGTTCTTTGGAGAATTTCTGGGTGAACAAGATTGGTTTCTTCCTATGTTCTTTCTTGCTCCTCTTTTTTTTGTGTATGTCACAACATATTGCTCTGTCACTCTGGCTAGTGTACAGTGGCCAGATCATAGCTCACTGCACCCTTGAACATCTGGGTTCATGCAATCCTCCTGCTTCAGCCTCCCAAGTAGCTAGGACTACAGGTACATGCCACCATGGCCGGTTAACTTAGAGAAAAATTTTTGTAGTGACAAGAGTTTCACTGTGCTGCCCAGGCTGGTCTAACTCCTGATCTCATGTGATCCTCCTGCCTTGGCCTCTCCAAGTGCTGGGATTACAGGCACGAGCGACTGTGCCTGACTTCTTGCTCCCCTTATAAGCCCTCTCTGGGGCTTCAAATCTCTTTTTACTGTTGTTTAAAAAACTGTGTTCCTAGCTTCTAATTGTGCTTCCTTTTCTTTGTACTTATTCTGTCCCTTCAGTCTGTATTTTTTAAAAGGATCACAACTGCCTTGAGAAGAGGCCTTGGAATGAGAAAGTCCAGATTCTTCTTAATTATTGCCTCATCACTGAGTCCCTATCCCAAGTCTGAGTTTCTTGAAGACACTCAACTCTGTGTGGAATGAACCAAATAGATATTAGCCTGTCAAAATAAATAAAACAAACCTCTACTTTTTGATAGAAGTTGAAAAGCATGTTTTCATCCTAGAGATGGGACATGCAGTTCATGGCTGAATGGAATAGTTGGGAATGATCTTGCTGAATGGAATGAAATCTACGATTTAGAAATCTATCACAGTCAGGCTCTTGCTTTTGCAAGCTCTGTTTCTGTGTCTTTTCCAGGAAAAACAACTGCAATCAGAAACCAGTGTATATTGTTCAGGAATAATGAATTCAAAACCAGAAACAAAAACAGCCTTTTCGACTGTCATATGTTCAATGTGTGCAACAGGAGAGCATTTATTTGATATTTTATATTCTTGTTAACTCTGTTAAATTTTCCTCTGAGCAAACAGCACCATTTGGAATTACATCTCTGTTTTGATATCTTCTACTAGGATGTACGCTTTATGAGAGCAGGAAACTTGTGTCTCTTATTTACTACTTTATTTCCAGTATTAAGAATAGGATGTAGTACAGGTACTAATCAATTCACTGATGCATGCAACCCGGAATCTTCAGGGGCTACTATGTGTCGGGCCATGTTCTAGGTGCTGAAGGTATAATAGTGAATAAAGAGACAAAATCCCTGCCCTTACAGAACTTACATTATAGCGGGAAAGACAGGTCATACACAACGTATTATTAAATAAAATGTATACTGTGTTTGAAAGTGATAACTCCTAAGGAGAAAAAAACACAGCAGAGAGAGAGAGGACAGGATGCAGAAGCGGGGAGAGTTGAAAGTAAGGACACCGTGGTCAGGGAAGTCTCTCCCACTGAAAAGGTGACATTTATTGAATTTCTAAAGTGAAACCCCCTAAAGTCATCAAGGCAAAGCAATGATGCATTTGGAATTCAGCCTACACAGGTCTGCGGCTCCTGCTTTTTATGGAACTGCCAATTCCTTGTTTTAAAACATAAGGTTCCTTTCCCTTGCTATCCACCCAAACTCATTCATCTGGCTTTTAAGATCCTCACAAGAACATTAATTCTTCCATTTCTTCAGAGTAGACCTTCTAGGCAGGTCGGGCTGGTTTCTGTCTCCTGCACGATATCATGCTGTAACGTAATAACATGATATAATAATGAACTTACTTCCCCTGCCTGCAGCGACAGTCAGCAAGTCAGACATCAGCTGATCCCCAAGCTCATACTCGTTGTGTCCAAGGTACACAGCCTCCTTTCCACATCCTCACTACCTCTCCTCTAGCATTGTTTTAAGAATAAATGAGATAGCATCAAACTGAGAATCTGTATTTAACATAATAAAGACCAAAAAGAGTAAAAAATGCCAATTGACACATAATTGCTACATAATTTTACAAGTTTTCACTAACATGGATAACAATTCTGACAATAAATTATATTGATTTATTATCTAAAATCCTTGCTTAAAATGCAAAACTCTTATAAATGTAGAACATGAAACAATACCCAGCAAAATTTAAGGTGCTCATGTAATCTGGCTTGGTCTAAAGCAAATCCATTTGAAGAATGAACATGAGTTGTGTTTGGATGTGTACAGAGAAGTGCTCAAGGTTCACTAGTCATGGAAACTTCTTGACACACAGCAGCTTTGATGAGCTGGACCTCTGCATTCAGCCTCTTGTTACTCCAGTTCCTGGGAAACTATTTGAAGCTGCCTAAATAAATGGGTAATATTGTGAAGCTGCTTGGCTGCAGTCAGTACATGGGAATGAGCCTCAGTTAAAATGACCAGGCAGGGATTCCAAGTCATTATTAAAATGACCACTAATGACTCTGCTGACCTGGCTACCATGCTAACGAATTCACAGTGTGCCCATCCACAATCAAGAAAAGGGCTGCCTTAAAGGAAGTGCTAATTATAGCTGTGAATGAAATAAAAGTTATCTGTAAGGGTGAGGAAGAGACATTTGTAAAATCTATGTGAGTGTTCCTTTTAAAGTTATCTTCTCAAGAGATTAATGTCACTGCTGACACTATGGAAAATAATCCAGTGTACTAGGTTTGATAATATGAATCTATGTGGATTAAATTTTCCATGCTTTGTTTGGAAGGGTCTGTTTATGTAAGGAAGTGAGCTGTGACAAAGGTTGAAAACACATTAAAATATGTTTGACAACAGTTGTCTGGCCTGAATCATTTTTCCATAAAAAGGCTGTAAATTTATTAGGCAAATAATGACTTAATCATTGCAATTTTCTACGACTATATGAAGATAACCATTCCATTATCTGAAAATGAAAAACAGAAACTCTGGAGTACATTTATTTAAATATAATTATTGCAAACTAAAGTTAAGAAAGGATAAAAATAAGCCTAAGCTTCTTTTTCCCTGAAAACAAAAAGCGGTTTTTTTTGTTAACCATGGGTCATGCAGTATAAAAAGCTATTTTAAGGTACTATATTTGTTAACAAAAATCAATTATGAATTTGATTACTTTCAACTGATTAGACCTACGTAATTCACTTGTTTTCAAAAACCTGAAAAGGCTTTCTGAGAGCATTCACACTTCACAGAAAATCTCAGTGCAGCTCTTCGTTACACATATATACAAGAGGACCCATCGCTTCTTGTGTGAGGAGAATGTTTTAAAGCAGCCAAAAAATAAGAACTTGCAAGTACACTTGGCCAGGTTATGCCTTAGGGTCTATGGAGTGGGGAATTGCTACTGATTTTCTCCACTTGATTTGGCCTACAGAAATAAAGTAGTGAAGTGACTAAAACAGCAGAAAACAAACTCTTCTTGAGTAAAGTACTCTTGGCAGGAGACTTTATGATGTGGTACAACATCAGGAAAAAATAAGCCCAGCAGACAGATGGTCTCCAGAGAGTAATAACCATAAACTCTGAAACTACTACACATGAAAATACCTGCCCAAGGAGTAGAGAAGATAGATGTTTCTCTAGGGATTGACCTACAATGGCACTTGTTGCTCTTGGTGACCAGAGCTAAAGAAAGCTGAAAGCCACCATCAGTGTGTGAAGTCACTGAAACATTTTATAGATCAGAAAAGTTGGCAAGCGATGGACACTAGACAACACATACTTCTTCTCTCCAAAATTATATTCACAGTCAGCTTTAAAGCTGTAGTCACTCCTCTGGGGCCTGGTAAGTAAAGAAAAAAGGTATGTTTTTTTTTCTTGCTGCTGCTATATAGATAAGCATCAAGCTTTTTATTTTTGTGACCAAAAATTAAAATTGATGATTTTATATAGATAGAAACACATTAGGGGGATAAAAAGGAAGACAAAAATGTGGCTTTACATAACATAATATTTTATCCTTCACTGAAAGTTCTAGAGATATTTATTTAAATTTTGTTATTATTGTTTTAGGTGCATAGTTGAAACTAAAACATATTAAATGGTGCTGGAAGATGTAAAAGTAGAAAGTGGTAGGGCCAGGAGTGGTGGCTCACGCCTGTAATCCAGCACTTTGGGAGGCCGAGGCGGGCAGATTGCCTGAGCTCAGGAGTTTGAGACCAGCCTGAGCAACACGGTGAAACCCCCTCTCTACTAAAATACAAAAAATTATCTTGTTTTATTTTACCGGCGGGCATGGCGGTGGGTGCCTGTAATCCCAGCTACTTGGGAGGCCGAGGCAGGAGAATTGCTTGAACCCAGGAGGTGGAGGTTGCAGTGAGCTGAGATGGACCCACTGCACTCCAGCCTGGGCGACAGAGTGAGACTCTGTCTCAAAAAAAAAAAAAAAGTAGAAAGTGTTATTAGCATAGATAGTTTGCCCTAAATTTTCAGTTTTCATGGGCACCTGTTCTATTTATTAAAAGAGAAACATAACTCAGTTTTCTAATTGGGCTGCACCAAATAAACATGTCCCCATCAGTTTAATATTCAGTTGTTTAAGGATACTCTGATGTCAATGCTTCTATTTAGAGAGTACTGGGAGGAGGGCTATGCTGTCAAAGAGTCACAAATGGTTTCTGATTCCTGGGCCCTTGAAAATGCACAAGGCTGGCAGTGACCCAGAAGTATCACCTGCATGATCCAGAAAAAAATACGCTATTTTCCACGTCTTGCCATAAGAGAGTCTAGGCTATGTTTTTTTTTTTTTTTTTGCCACTAGTTATTGCCATCTGTGGGAGAGGAAGGGAAGAGAGAAAGATTTACAGCAGGGGGGGACAAACTTTTTCTGTAAAGAACCAGATAGTAAATATTTTAGATTTTGTGAGCCATATGGTCTCTCTAGCAGCTACTCAGCACTGCAGTTGTAGTGCAAAAGCAGCTACAAACTGTAAATGAATAGGTGTAATTATGCTCTAATAAAACTTTATTTGCAAAAACAAGTGGTAACCAATGGTCCAAAACCTATCGATTTGGACCATAGGTTGCTAACCCTTGGTTTAGAGTATTAAGAAGGGGTAGAATGTGATTTCTACTCTCATCTGGCAAGACAATGTTAATTCTCCCCCAGCAAGGTTTTCAGTGTATGTCTCCTCCTACTCAAGTCCTCATGATAAAGGCCCCATCATGAATGTACTTTTATGTCAGAACTCATTGTGAATTTAAAGGTTACCATTCAAAAATACATTTAAAATATGGGAAAAATTTATGTACACTATTGAATGTGTTTTGTCTCTTTAAATACAAAAATAACCAAAGGAAAAATAAAGGCAGAGAGAGAGGTTACATATTTTATAATTTCTTTGGCAGAATTAAGTTCCCAATACTGTTTTGCAAGTGACAGAAAAGCTATTTCTGTTCTTTACTATTCCCTTTTTGTCATTTGCATGAGATAAAATAAGATCAGTCGATCAGAAGAGTATTTGATCTTTGTCTTCCCCATTTAATGCTGATTGGTGGAAAACCATAATTTAAAGAAAAGCAATAGGAAATTAACCAGGTACTATTACTCATAATGGGTGTCAGACAACTTTTACATCACTGTAAAATTCTAAGTGCTTGAAAAGTTTTCCAGAGTATCTCGTTTTTGCCATGAAGCTTTGGGAAACAAAGCAATTTAATGTTCTCAAATTTCAAAATTATTTTCCACAATAATTCAGCCTTTCAAAGGAGTTCTACAAAATCCTTTCCCTCCAGGAGGAAAAAAAAAAAAAAAAAAAAAAAAAAAGCAAAATGCTTGACAAAAAAAATCCATGGCATCTCTAAAAAAGTACTGTTGATCCTGGAATTTTTTTTCTTTTGAATGACTTTGTTTTTTTTTTCAGAGAAGTTTTAGATTCACAGTAAATTGAGACAAAGGTGCAAGGATTTCCCATGACTCCAAAATCTTGAAGTTTTCTTTTTATTAATGGTAAACATTTATAGGCCTACCAATATGATATGACTATGATAACCTGTAACCCATGACCAATAAACTATTAATTGAGGGTCATTTATTGCAGAAAGTGGGACTCGTTTTCAATCACTTGGGACATCAGTGAATGTGGCTATGGTTTTCCTCTGTTAGCCAAAGTGTTTCCTCTTCAATTTGATTTAGTGATTCAGGGAGATTTGGTAGAATTTTCATTGAATTACACATTAGAAGGCCTAGAGTTTAGTTTCACTACTTCCTAGCTTGGAACTCTTCGACAAATCTCTGATCTACTGCTAGCTTCAATTTTTTCATTGGTAAAATGAAGTCTAATACATGCTGTGTGTAGATAGGATTTTATTATGTAGGTGAGGAAATAAAAACATTATATAAACAGACTGTATTCTTGTGAGAAGATTATAATGCCCCTGAGATTAGGCCTTATTTTACTTCTTTTAATTTATGGAAGAAAAATTTATTAAACACCTACTAGGCACTTGTGTTAACCACCAGGCACTTATACAAAGAAGCAGCTCTTAAAAAGGAATGAGATCATGTCCTTTGCAGGGACATGGATGAAGCTGGAAGCCATCATCCTCAGCAAACTAACACAGGAACAGAAAACCAAACACTGCATGTTCTCACTCACAAGTGGAAGTTGAACATTGAGAACACATGGACACGGAGAGGGGAACAGCACACACCAGGGCCTGTTGGGGGATGGGGGTGAGGGGAGCAAACTTAGGAGACGGGTCAATAGATGCAGCAAACCACCATGGCACACGTATACCTATGTAACAAACCTGTATGTTCTGCACATGTATTCCATTGTTTAAGGAAGAAATAAAGAAAAAAAAAGAAGCAGCTCAATGATTGATGACTTGTATTGGTTAATTGCTATATTTAATGGCAAGTAGATATTCATCTATTCAGTAGTAAATAGAAAATGCAAGTCTTTACAAAACTGTCATTTCCATATTAGATTTCTGAAAGAAGATTCTGAAAACTGGCTTCCTGGCCTGGCAGATTGCCTTCAGATTGACAGCAGTTTGCAGAGGTGGGGGCTGTGGCACTTGTTGGTTAGGGTAAGAGAATTTCTTTACCAGTAGCTAGAGAGGCAATACAGCCTTTGACACCATCAAGAAATCATAACAAGTGATTGTCCCTGTTTCTACTTAAAAATATCTGCCACAGAACTCACTAGATCATATTTAGAACTTCCCATGAAGTCAAATTCTTCTCAACTGGCAATTAGATTTGGTACTACTGAAACCGCATGCAGAAAACTATTGAAATTTTCTATTTACAGATTATTGTGTCAGTATTGAATACATGAGCATATGTAATACACACATGGTAGTAATCAAACCATTGGCCAGTCACATCAAGGTTTAGAAACTTAATCCACAGAAGCTGGTAGTTACTTTGATTGTAATCATAGTGAGGGGCAAGGAAGAATAAACTCTAGGAAACAAAAAGTAATAAACATATTTGAATTATGGGGAAGTAGTTTCTTTTTTGTCTTTATTATATTTTTAGAGATGGGGTCTTTCTCTGTCATCCAAGCTAGAGTGCAGTGGTGTGATTACAGCTCACTGCAGCCTTGAACTCCTGGGCTTAAACAATCCTCCCACCTCAGCCTCTGGAGTAACTGGAACTTCCAGTGCACACGACCATGCTCTGCTAATTTATTTTTTTTCCTTAGAGATAGGGTCTTGCTATATTGCCTAAGCTGGTCTCAAACTCCTGGTCTCAAGGAATCCTCCCACCCCAGCCTCCTGAGTGACTGGTACTAAAGGGATCAGCCACCTGCACCCAATGGGAATATTTTCTTGATAGCGTTTGTCCTGGAGCCAGTCTTCTATGCAGGCCTTAGCACTCCTGCCAAGAGGTTCAGAAATGACACCAGACAATCAGACATTGTTATCCAGACAGTCCTCTTAGGTACCTGAATTCCTGGGAGTGTTTAGATACTCTTGGACAACATCAACAGTAACAGAAATAGGGACAGATAATAGGGAAAGAGCAGCAATAGTTGACTGATTCTGTATACATGATTCTGAACACAGCACAGGGATTTTCTTTGGCCTTTAAGGTTTGATGTCTGAGAATTCAGTGACCAAGAAATGGAATAGCATATAGGGACTGCTGTAAGTAAACAGTCTGTCCAGTCATGTCTAGGAGTGGACAGACTCCTCTACTTTTATATTGTGAGAACATGAAAAATTTATTGACTAAAATTTTTATAGTGCAAAAAATGAGTTTCTATCCTAAAGAGGGCTGTAAAAAGGAAGAAGATCCAGAGATATTTTCCTAAAACTAACTAAAGTTAACTTATCAGATTAACTAATGATGTGTATAGCTCTTACTCCCATAATTATCCATATATACATATATAAAAGTAGAGGAGGCAAGATGAAGGGAATTCTGATACAAGTTGGGAATGTTACCAGAGTCAAAATACCATCCCAACACAATTGGCAAACTCCACCTAAGGCAGGAGGCACCATTACCTAATGACTGAGACAAACCATTAGGTTTAACTGTATGAAATTGCAATTATTGTAGGTCAGAAACAATTAAATTTCAGCAAGTTTACATGGTCCAACCTTACATGTTATACCTGTATTGTGCTTATACCTTGCTAGGTATATATGTGTATACATTTATATATGCCCAACACAAAGTTCATGTACATATTCTTTCAAGATTAAAAAAATCTTAAGATGAAGGAAAGCTGACAACAATATTTATTATAACACATCTCCTTTGTCTAGAGGGTTATCAGTTCAATTACTTTCAAATTTGGTTGTAAACATATCTTGCATTTGGGCATAAACTTCTTAATTATTAAGTAATACCCTGAATTTGCCACTTTTAAAATAAATATACTTAAAAAATGAATACATTGAAATTGAGGAGCAACCAAACAGTTTTGACAGAAGCCAAACTGTATTTAGGAAACTCAAGTTGGCTATTTTCAGCTTATTCCTCAACTCCTTAGTTTCAGGTATAAAATCATCACATACCACTTGTATGAGTAGTCCAAGGGGAAGCTTAGTAAGAGATCACATTGTTTATGCTCATCCCTGAAGTCAGCCACACTTGAGAGATGAATAAACAGGTGCTGCCCAAGTTCACAATGTAGGTTGACTTTGATGCCTCAATTATTTTTGGCCAAGATATTAAATTTGAACATCTCTATGTTTGTAAATATTGCATATATATGTATATATGGATAATTATGGGAGTAAGAGCTATACACATCATTAGTTAATCTGATAAGTTAACTTTAGTTAGTTTTAGGAAAATATCTCTGGATCTTCTTCCTTTTTACAGCCCTCTTTAGGATAGAAACTCATTTTTTGCACTATAAAAATTTTAGTCAATAAATTTTTCATGTTCTCACAGTGATGTGATAATCAGTCTGCACACTCTTCCTATGCAATAACTTTTGATGAGGATAGTGAAATATAATGGTATTATGTAATTTTGACATCTGCCTGGGCAACATAGTGAGATGCTACTGAGACCCCTTTAACTTCTTAAGAATGAGCCACATTTATTGTAAAAACAAGCACATAAACAATATAGAAATGTATAACTTAGAAAGTCAAAGTCCCTAGTAATCATTGTCTGCACCTTTGGCTTCCTCCTTCAAATAATCAATATCAACAATTTGGGAGATATAATCCGAATTCCCCCCTCCTTGCCGCAATGTTCTGGTTTTTTTTTTTCACCTATTTCTTTTAAAGTCCAACCCCCTTTGAGATTCTTTTCTTCACCAGCATAGACCATGATATTTCTCTTCTCTACACTTTCAGCACTTTGAGGTTGTACTAAATGTTAATAATAAAATAACTCACATGGTTCTTTAATTCAGTATTCCCCAGACTGTTTTCCATAGAACACCACTATCCCAAGAGATTTTTATAGATCTGTCTCAAAAAAAGGCGCTCTGTCAAATACACTTAGGGAGTTCTAGGTTCAATGACAATATCTGGATTTCTTTGTCGCAGAACTTGTGAGACACCTTGTGTGTGTGTGTGTGTGTGTGTGTAAGTTTCTATTCACATTTTATATAAATAAAAATATTTATATACATTTAGGGAGTTCTGGGTTCAATGACGCTAAGTGGATTTCTTTGTTGCAGAACTTCTGAGACACCTTGTGTGTGTGTGTATAAGTTTCTATTCACATTTTATATAAATGAAAACATTCTTTGTCACATATATCAGATGTCCAATTTTGAGACTGGGTTCTCTTGGGGTCGCTAAGAAGAAGTAGCCTTGTGAATGAGGAAGAGACAGTGGGGGTCAAGAAGGAAAGTCAGAGGAAGTGGGGAAGAATCCAGAGAACATGGTATCCTGAAATCCAAAAGAGTTTTCAGAAGGAAAAGGTGGGTCAGGTGCAGTGGCTCGTGCCTGTAACCTCAGCACATTGGGAGGCCAAGGTGGGAGGATCCCTTGAGGTCAGAAGTTTGACATCTGCCTGGGCAACATAGTGAGATGCTACTGAGACACCTTTAACTTCTTAGATGTGAATGGTGAAGTTCCAGGGGAAGATTTTAGTATGCCACATTCCTAAAATTTGCATAGAGGAACATCATCCTATTCACCTTCTTATTGCTATCTTAAGTGACCTTAATGGTTCTTAGAACCTCGTGTGGAAAGCTACATTCTTGAGAGCAGGGACTTTGTTCTTCATTCATTTTAGAGACTCTTGTAGTGCATAGATCTGAAAACATCAAAGCACCCAACAAATATCTGTTGACTGCATCATATGGTTGAAGGAAATAAAATTAAAAAAATGAAGAATATATTGAAAGATAACTAATATATGCCCAAACCTCTCACCACACATTTCTCTCATTGACTTATCTTTAATTAAAGGGATGTCTTTTGTCTTTAAGATGTACATCTTAAAATTACATAATACCATTATATTTCACTATCCTCATCAAAAGTTATTGCATAGGAAGAGTGTGCAGACTGATTATCACATCACTGTGAGAACATGAAAAATTTATTGACTAAAATTTTTATAGTGCAAAAAATGAGTTTCTATCCTAAAGAGGGCTGTAAAAAGGAAGAAATAAAACCCTAAGAGTCATGTCATTAAATTTATGGAAATTCATTTCCTGTGTGTAAGGTGAGTCTAATGGAAAACTTTATAACCACGGACCTTCTCCTTTGTCATGGCAGAAGGGATCCTATGCTAAAATTCTGCTCCATGTAACAAAATGTACAGAAGAAAAGATTGTATCTTGAGTATATCTCTGTCCTTCTATATCTTCCTCTTCTATAAGACATATTTAAAAAACTCAGTCCACATTCCTTAATTTCTCCAACTCCCTCCAGAAACAACAAGTCTTCCCAGTGTAACCGGATAAATTTTATTGAAATCAGCTGTTGGTAGTCCCTGCCAACCACCTGTGCCAGTTAATGAGTCACAGAGGAAGTGCTAGGTTCCCGAAAAGAGTCTGTATGGAGTAAATTCTCAAAGCATTTGCCCCTATCCCACAATTCCTCTCACCTTACTCCGCTTATGATCCAGTCATGGATTTTAAATTGAACCCAGTTTCTGTTTCCATAATGAAAGTTAAGTTTTAGCATAAATATTTGAGGGTAACCACAAATTTAAGAGAAGAATACCTTTTAAAACGTTGCTTTGCTTTTCTTTTTTCTTTTCTTTTTTTTTTTTTTGAGATGGAGTTTCACTCTTGTCACCCAGGCTGGAGTGCAATGGCATGATCTCGGCTCACTGCAACCTCCGACTCCTGGGTTCAAGTGATTCTCCTTCCTCAGCCTCCCGAGTAGCTGGGATTTTAGATGCCTGCTACCACGCCCAGCTAATTTTTGTATTTTTAGTAGAGATGGTGTTTCACCATGTTGGCCAGGCTGGTCTCGAATCCCTGACTTCACGTGATCTGCCCGCCTTGGCCTTCCGAAGTGCTGGGATTACAGGTGTGAGCCACCGCGCCTGGCCTGCTTTTCTTTTTACAATACAAAAAAAAAAATGAAATTTTTGATTCGAACATTATTGGGAATATTTGACTGCTAGTCATAACGTACCTAAACTAATGAATAAAAAAAGAATTATATTTATGAGATAGCAACAAGAAATTCTTCTTGGGCTCAGGATGACATCTCAAAGTAATAAAAATAGACACTATCTTCTGTACTTGGCTTCAGGACCTTGTGGTGGTTGATGGTGGGAAGTGCTCTAACTCAACTGGAGGGCAGCACCTCCCCATCTGCCCCAGCATACGAACTTGGGCAGGCACTTTAGTCTCCCTGGGACTGGCATCTCTCTTCTGTAAAACCAAGAGGTTGATCTGTATAAGCATAAATAGCACTTCCAGATATGTCCAAATCCATGACAATATTATTCCACTTGAAAGTGTGCAGCAGATATTAAAACCACACTGAGACACCATCTCACACCAGTTAGAATGGTGAGCATTAAAAAATCAGGAGACAACAGATGCTGGAGAGAATGTGGAGAAATAGGAACGCTTTTACACTACTGGTAGGAGTGTAAATTAGTTCAACTATTGTAGAAGACAGTGTGGTGATCCCTCAAGGATCTAGAACCAGAAATACCATTTGACCCAGCAATCCCATTACTGGGTATATACTCAAAAGATTATAGATCATTCTATTATAGACCCATGCACATGTAAGTTTACTACAGCACTGTTCACAATAGCAAAGACTTGTAACCAACCCAAATGCCCATCAATGATAGACTGGAGAAAGAAAATGTGCACTTATACACCATGGAATACTATGCAGCCATAAAAAAGGATGAGTTCATGTCCTTTGCAGGGACTTGGATGAAGCTGGAAACCATCATTCTCAGCAAACTAAGACAAGAACAGAAAACCAAACACCACATGTTCTCACTCACAAGTGGGTGTTGAACAATGAGAACATATGGACACAGGGAGGGGAACATCACACACTGGGGCCTGTTGGGGTCTGGGGTGTTAGGGGAGGGATAGCATTAGGAGAAATACCTAATGTAGATGGCGGGGTGATGGATGCAGCAAACCACCATGACACGTGTATACCTATGTAACAAACCTACACGTTCTGCACATGTAGCCCAGAATTAAAAGTATATATATATATAAAGTGTGCATCAGATTCTCTCACACATAGACAAAGTAGGACATTCTGTTTTACAAACAGCACTTTTCATGCAATATGACTCTTAGGTGCTCAACCTAGTAAGGAGCGTTTCCTAAAAATTTAAATGCTAATAAGATAAACCTTAATAGCAGCTTGATTGTGGAAGTTTGGATTTAAAAACAAAATAGATAAGCATCCAATGGTTAATAACCGGATACTACAGGGCCACTTCTCTCCTGTAAATTGTTTGATGCTATGGGTCAGTGGATAGGAAAACAGTAAGAACATCTGCTCAGATGACACATTTCACATTCCCAATGAGACCACAATGGTTCATGATGAGATGTTGAGAAAATGGCTTCTAGGAAAGGAAAAAAAACAGAAGGAGATACAGCCAATTCTCATTATTTGCAGTGGCAGTTATGTTTTGTTAAGTCACTACAAACACTGAATTAGTAAATACCAAGCCATTGCTCATAGTGATATGTGGGGCTAAGTCCCCAGGAGCCTTTGGTTTCAACAATTTCATCAACCGATCAATACATATTATTGTTTTACATGTGCTTCCATTGAATGATGCTTTAATATTATTGATTCATTAATGTTGAACTCACAGCCAAAAGCACTATAATTCATACCTGAAAGAAGCTTATCTAACCAAGTGTGTTTTCTCTAAGAGGCTCATCACTGCCTTCTTATGCTTTGGAATAGTAGACGGCACTTCAGCACTACTCTTTGGGACCATTTTAAGTGGTGAAATTATCAACAAAAGCACAAAAGGCTGAGCATGCCTGTAATCCCAGCACTTTGCGAGGCCGAGGTGGGAGGATCACTTGATGCCAGGAGTTTGAGACCAGCCTGGGAAACATAGTGAGACTCTGTTTCTACTAAATAAATAAATACATGAATAAATAAAACATAAACCAAAAAAGATTTTTTTTTAAAAAAAAGCACAATAATGTGAAAAACAGCAGTAAATAGGTCTTGCAAGGGCCATGTGTTTACAGTATGAGGGTTGAAACAAGAAGACAGAGGGCCAGCTTGTTCAAACTCAGTTGAGAACCTGCATGTTGAGAGACTAAAATTTTTGGCTGCTCTGTAAATGGCCACAAAGGTGCCATGGGTGTTGATTTTCACCTCACAAATACATTTTTAGTGAGTTAGCAAATTTGTAAACATGGAAAGCGCTAATAATATTGAATCAATTCTGTATAAACTACATACAAATTTCAAAATAGGCAAAATTCTAAGTATTACACTTCTTTATTTTAAAAGCAAAGAATGGTATTTCTGTTATTAAATTATGTAAAAGATGAGCTTAAATGAATACTTTCTTATAATCACCAAATATGGGAAATCAATAAGGTATTTGTAGTTCATATACAAACAATGTCTTTCTGTATTCTAACGTATATTTTCACTATGAATAAAGGTGGCTTGTTTTAGAAGCAACAAATAAACAGGAATTAAAGCATGAAAACCTATGGAGGCTGCAAATATTCTTAGAAACTTGAGAGTAATGAGGCTTACTCCTACTATTAACACAAATCATTTGACCACATCCCTATAATAATCCACATGTAATTGCACAGGTCATCCAGAGGAGTAAAGTGAGCAATTTAGATGATGCCATCATTTTTAAAGTTTGATAACTTACACTTAAAAGTCTATCGAGGCACGATCACGATTACTGAGTACACTGATTGAATAAATACACAGCTGCCAAGACACTCAGTCATTTGAGAACTAATGTTGTAAAAGTGGCCAAGACAACATTGCTATGATTCATTTAAGTAAATAATCTTTTAAATTTTTCTCAAACTAAAGAAAATTGTGAGACCTCAAATGACACACTGAAACATCATAACTGACTTCACAAGAAATATACGAAGCTCACCATCTTAAAAATAAAAGCTGTGGGCTGAACAGGGTGGCTCATGCCTGTAATCGCAGCATTTTGGGAGGCTGAGGTGGGTAGATCACTTGAGGCCAGGAGTTCAAGAACAGCCTGTCTCTACTAAACAGGTGAAACTCATTTCTACTAAAAAAATACTAAAAATTAGCCAGGTGTGGTGGTATACATCTGTGATCCCAGCTACTCAGGAGGTTAAGACACAAGCATTGCTTGAACCCAGGAGGTGGAGGGTTCAGTGAGCCGAGATTGCATCACTGCACTCCAGCATGGGCAACAGAGTGAGGCTTCATCTCAAAAAAAAAATAAATAAATAAAATAAAAGCTGTGATGAATACCTATACCAATCTAAATGAAGGTTTCACACTCAGTCTTTAACACAATGTTTTCTGCTACACTATAAGCAATGTACACTTATTTGCTAAACAATACTCCTTTCCAGATTTTAGGCATTTTCATGGTATTAGAAATGCAGATGTCAATTAATTTTCTATGGCAGCATTTGGTAAGATAAAATAGTTATAAATTAAAATAAAAAAAATTTAATTCCAGTAAGACTAAGGTTTGTTCAGTGAAAAACAGGTGCTAAAATATATTAGTCAAATCATATTTTGATGCAAGCTTTAAATAGACCATTTGCAAGTATGAATTCCATATATGCAGCCCATGTACTGCACTGGACAAACAAAGAGGATTTTTTTCCATCTCCATTGGATAATGTTCTATTTTTTAGTAACCAAAGGTAAGGAGCTATTTAAAATATTTTTCTTTAGACCTGAAATTTAAACTCTTATCAGTGCCTCCAAAGGAAACTAACTCCAAAATGACTGAAAATATTTGTCACATAAACTCAACCAACTCCAGAATGTTTTTTCTTTTGTAAATATGTAAATTACCCTAGTGTTTGTTTTATTTTTATTATTTTTATTTTTTTAGAAATGAGGATGTTTCAGCTTATAAATATTAGAACTTGGATTAAACTGTTTTTTTCCTCAGAAAAGTATGAGGTATAAATCTCATTACCTTAGAGGAAATAAAGAAGCAAGAGTGTCTTTAAACGCATCTAAATCCTCAGGTAAAAGAATTCCTAAATGAAAGATAGGCATTGGTTGTAGTTGGGCATTACGTAATAGCAAGCATAAGCTACTGGCCTTGAGAAGCAAGTAAATTTTCTCCATCCAGTCCAGGCTCCAGTGGCCTCACAACTGGATGCTGCTAATCCTTATTAGTCTCTCTGGCTCCACTCTTTCTCTGCTGCCACATTGTCTACAAATTACTCCTGAAATCCTCCTTTTTTCAGTTCACCTCTAACAACCTTCAGTGATTCTCTACGGCCCTCTGGACTAAACAAGGTTTCAATTGCCTTTCGATTGCCACCATGCATGACCCACACATGGTTTCTCTCTCTTTTTTGTTCTGAACTTAGTGATTTATTTTACTTCTTAACTTTTAAAAATTTCAGCAGCTTTAGGGGTACAAGTGACTTTCAGTTACATGGATGAACTATACACTAGTGAAGTCTGGGATTTTAGTGCATCCATCACTTGAGCAGTGTATGGTGTAACCAATGGATGGTTTTCCATCCCTCATTCCTCTCTCTTCCTCCTGCCTCTGAGTCTCTGTTGTCTATTGTATCACTCTGTATGCCTCTGCATACCTATAGTTTAGGTCTCGTTTATTTATTTATTTATTTTTAGCAACAAGGTCTCACTCTGTCACCCAGGCTAGAGTGCAGTAGCATGTTCTTGACTCACTGCAATCTCTGCCTCCCAGGCTCAAGCAATCCTCTCACCTCAGCTTCCCAAGTAGCTGGGACTACAGGCACACACCACCTTGCCCAGTTAATTTTTTGTACTTTTTGTTGATATGGGGTTTCACCATGTTGCCCAGGCTGATCTCAAACTCCTAGACCTAAGGGATCTGCCTGCCTTGGCCTCCCAAAGTGCTGGGATTACAGGTGTGAGTCACTCCACCCAGCCTTGACTCCCACTTATAAATGAGAACATGTGGTTTTAGGTTTTCCATTCCTGAGTTACTTCACTTACAGACATGGTCTTTCTGTTATCCTCTGTCAACCTCTTTTCTCCATGTGTACAATTATCTGAATGGATTTCATCATTTTCATGCTAATTTGTTCATCCTTTCTCAAGTCCACACCTGAAATACTTTATCCTCTCATCTCAGCCCATCCAAACTCCCACCAATCCTGCCTTCCCCAGTCCACTCCACTTTAACCTGAAGTCATCTCCAAAAAATACCTGTCTTGCATAGTTTGACATGTGATTATCAATGTGTCTTTTGTGTCATTATCTAACCTATTCTTTATATCACTCATCCACAGTATATAATGAGGGTCCACAATATATTTACTTTTCAGTTTATTCAATTTCATCAGCTTCAGAAATGAATAAATTATTAACCATTTAGAATATTAACTTTTGAGACAGCGTGTCACTATGTTGCTCAGGCTGGTCTCAAACTCCTGAGCTCAAGCTATCCTTCCACCTCAGGCTCACTAGTGTAAACTACAAGCACAAGCCTGCCATTCCTGGCTCTGATTGTATTTTTTTTTTTAAACAGATGGGCTTTTGCTCAGGCTAGAGTGCAGTGGTGTGATCGTAGCTCACTGCAGCCTTGAATTCCTGGGCTTAAATGATCCTCCCACCTCCGAAGCATGGTAGCCTGCACCTGCAGTTCTAGCTACTCAGAAGACAAGAGGATCTTTAGTAGCAGGAACTACAGGCATAGGCCACCACGCCTGGCTAGAAGAGTCATTTTTTGTTTGTTTGTTTCATTAGATAATAGCCCTGTATAAAAATAACTTGGCTGGGCACAGTGGATCACGCCTGTAATTCCAGCACTTTGAAAGGCCAAAACAGGCAGATCATGAGATCAGGAGTTAGAGACCAGCCTAGCCAACATAGTAGAATCCCCTCTCTACTAAAAATACAAAAAATTAGCCAGGTGTGGTGGTGGGCACTTGTGATCCCAACTACTCAGGAGGCTGAGGCAGGAGAATTGGTTGAACCCAGGAGGTGGAGGTTCAGTGAGCTGAGATTGCACCTCTACACTCCAAGCCCAGGTGACAGTGTGAGACTCCATCTTAAAAACAAAAACAAAATAACAACAAAACCCCACAACAATAACTTATCTGGGGGCGCTGAAATAGAATATTGAGGGAAACAAATATTTATTTAAAAGTTAAGAATATCAAAGTCCAGAGACATTTATTTGGCAAATAAATATTTTTATAAATTGACATCATGGGTAGTGTAAAGTTTGTCTTAATTAATTGCCTCTTGATAGATCTTGATCATTTGTGCTAGGAATACTGTGATGAAATGGCTATGGGATCATTTGGTCACTTTATCCCCCTCACTCAGTTTTATGTTAGTAGTTCTATTATTTGAGAGGCTCTGATGTCATGATAACATCAATAAGAGTGTGTTGTCAGGCTTCTTTCATTATGAACCTACTCCATTGGAGATAAAAACTCAGCACACACAAAATAGCATGCATCAAAGCATTCCTTTTCCTTCTGGCCTACAACTTGGCGTGCTTTCAAAAATTCTTAGCAGCATAAAATCACACTATATTTATTTGTTTTCAAGTGTTAGATGAAAAGAGCTATTGTCGAAAGCTTAGTTAAGAAACTAAACACACTCAAGACACTTTTCACACTTTTGTGCTTTGGGATTTAATTCCTGTAATTAGGTTTGAATTGTATTGTGAATCTCCTGGATTCTCAAATTTATAAAATTTCATTCACCAACAATTTCAGTTTGAGTTTTCCCCAAAGCAACTTTTTAAAAAATGAAAAAAAATGATCATTTTATACTGTAAACTCTAAAATGAGAAAGTATGATTTATTTATGGGGAAGAATTCTTGTTTTCCTTAACATTTATGAATCTTAGGGCTCCTCAGAACATTATATAGTCAAAAGAATATCATTTGCTACTCTTTCAATTCAGATATGCTGTAGCAAAGTATGCTTCCTAAAATATTTTCATGGTATCTACAATTGGTAGCATAATTTCTAGAATTAAGGATGTGTGTTGAATATCTTTGTGGATAATCAATATATACATATTTTCTAAAAATATGGAAAGCTGAAACCTTTATTAGGAGCTATGTTCCTCAGAGAGTTCCTTGGAGTTTTTAATTCTAGCAACCATTCTCTCTTCTTTTTCTTGCCTAAATATGATAGTATTAATTTGATGCATATAAATGAAATAGCAAATACAAAACAGCAAAAATGAGAGCCAAAAATGCTCTGGGCAAGATTCCCAGGCACAGCATTTGGAATTCTAGCTCTAATTTGCAGGATCATTATTGTCCAGGCCTAGCCTGAAAGCTGAATGCCTTTTATTCTGCATATTGATGCATATTCTGCCTCATAACAAGACCACAGATTACTAAACTTACTTTCTCCTGCAAAAAAATCTGATTTAAAGTTCATATTTTATAGAGGGAAAACAAAGAGTACTGGCTGGCTGCTAACATTCTAAGTATTGAGATATAATTTAGATGTATACAGGAGAAAAGAGAAGGATAAACACCTCTTCTCTTCACTCTTACTGCCATAAACAGGTAACATATATATATATATATATATAGGCTTCCATAAAGTTTTGCATTCATTAGTGCTGTTAGTAAAATAGATCCTGGCTGTGGTATAGGAACATAACATCTCTCCTAATGTGTTACTAATAGATGGTTAACACAGGTTTTCCTGCTTTCAGATAATGTATCGCAACTTGAAAATGTAAAAAATTATGTTTCTATTGTACTTATTAGGGCAATTCTTCCATTTATGCCACTAGAATTGTTACTTGATTCTTGACCTTAGTGTAAAGCCTGCTAACGTTAACTGAATACATATTTGTTGTGTATCTCATGTGTTTTCATATTTCATTTTACCTTAATATACTTGCATAAAATAATCTAAATTCTCTTACCATAATAATATAGCAGAAATTTTTGACTTTAAGAGCTTGCAGATAGGCACTTAATGTAAAGTGAGAATCTAGAAAGTGAGCATGTGTTTGACAGAAGGTAGTCATTGTGATTGTCCCCATGGATACAATGAGAAGGAGTGTAGAATGGGTTTCTGGGGCTAGACAGGCAGGATATTAAACTTCACATGAAAAACAATTGTGAAACAGTGTTGACAAATTGAACACAACAGAAAGTTGTGCTTCCACTAACTATATGTTATAAAGAGGTTATTTGAGACAATCCCTAGCAAATCAACCACTCATCTTCCCAACTGGTAACCTTGGCCTGGGGGTGGGGAGGCTATAGCCTTGACTACCTCTCTGCTGCTTATTTGTTTTATATTATGTTCAAACTGTTCATAACACCGTTGTAATGGGTAGTTTGAGCTTCATAAGGGAATGCTTTTTATATAACGTGACTTGGAATTTTGAAAGCTTGGATGCCTTTCATTCATTTAAAAAAAAAAAAAAAAAAAAAAAGATGGAGCACCTATTGTGTTCCAGGCACTCACTGTGTTAGGTGCCGGGGACACATCAGTTCATAAAGAACAGCACTTGCTGTACGGGATCTAGAAAATAATGTAGTCATTCTGAAACAGGGCTCAGATTTTTTCTTTATTATAAATTGTAAGACTTAATATTTAAGAGTGATTTATAGAAAACATTGAAAAGACCTGGAAAAAAGATGAGAACAAGAATGAAATTTTTTTCTGGGGAACCTCTTAAGCTATCTGCCTTTTTATCAGGTTTTCTGTGAAAAAGGCCCACCATGTGATTAAATCCAGTCTGTGAATAATCTGGACACTAGGAGAGTGACATTTATAAGAATGAACCTGCCTTAAGCTCCTGATGCTATGCAACAGGAGGCAGAGGCATTTTAAAATGTCCTTATTAGCATTTCTATGGAAATAATGAGTTTAGACATGGAAGGTAACAGGGAAATCACACTGACCGGTGGTTCTCCATTCTGGCTGCATGTCAGAATCATCAGGGGATTACTTTAAAAATGGTCATGTTCAGACTTCCTCCAAAGATGAAAGTAAATTGGAATCCCTGGGAGTGGGGTCTTGGTATTGTCATTTAAAAAAGATTCCTAAGGCTGGGCACGGTGGCTCACGCCTGTAATCCCAGCACTGTGAGAGGCTGAGGCGGGTGGATCACCTGAGATCAGGAGTTTGAAACCAGCCTGGCCAACATGGTGAAACGCTGTTTCCACTAAAAATACAAAAATTAGCTGGGTGTGGTGGTGTGCTCCTGTAATCCTAGCTACTCTGGAGGCCAATGCAGGAGAATTGCTTGAACCTGGGAGGCAGAGGTTGCAGTGAGCTGAGATCACACCACTGCACTCTAGGCTGGGAGACAAAGCAAGACTCCCTGTCAAAAAAAAAAAAAAAAAAAAAAACTTCCTACATATGTACAGCCAGGGTTGGGATCTTCTACTGCTCTAGGTCCACCCTTACTCATTACAAAGCTTAGAAAACCTAGACTCAAAAGGTGAAGTGAAGCACTCCAGGCCATGCTCTAAAGTAGAGGCAGAGCTCAGCCCGGCTGCTAGTGCCTGGGCACTGTAAGGCAATGGGTCTGAACCCCTAGTCCTCCAAACATCTGCTTTTATCCAAGCGTACTTTTGAGGAACCTTTAAATAGCCCACTAACAGTAACTCTATTACACCTTCAGATTGCCTAACAAACTTAAATCAGTGGTTCTTCTGAGATGTCAGAAGCCCATCTTGGTGGGAGAGGGGGAAGCCAGAGTTTCAGGAGTTCAGCTTGCCTTGCTTCTTTCCTCCTCCAGCAAGAGTATCTCAGTTTTAATCTGTTGAATATATAGGTTTTGCATGTAAGATTTCATGTCAAGAAAAAAAGCGAAGGCTTAGGTGCAGCAGCTCATGCCTATAATCTCAACATTTTGGGAGGTAGAGATGGGAGGACCGCTTCAGGCCAAGAGTTTGAGACTGGCTTGGGCAATATAGCAAGACCCTGTTTCTACCAAAAAAAAAAAAAAAAAAAAAAGAGCTAAAAAGAAGCTTCAAACAAACAAACCAAAACCACAAAAACCAAACAACAACAAAACCAATTTAAATATTCCCCCCAAACTTCAAGGAATATAATGGCTTGAGTTTTTGTTTAGATATTATTTTACTTACATCTACTATCCTGGAAAGAATATTTAACCATGAAGGAAGGTTAGCCATTGAAGTCCATTTCTTTGAGACTGCCAAAAAATTTTGGCTTTGGTTTGGATCTTTTTTTCTTCTGATAACCGACTCGTTGTGTGGCTTTGAGCAACCTCTCTGAACATGTTTCTTTCACATGTAAAATAAAGATGTTGTCGCTGGGTTGTTGCAGGTATTGCATGAAATGATAAACACAGTAAAGGATTTAGCACAAAAAGCAAATGTAAAGCAATAAATGTATTCAACATGAAGCATGTGCTCAGAATTTATTAGTTTCATTCCCTTTTCTTCCCTTTTAGTTGATAGCAATGGAAAAGTTTCTGTTAAATAGTGATATCAGAATATAGGCTAAATGATTTAGCTCCTGAAATATTTTAAGTTTGGCCTTATTTTGAGAATTACTGGTTTTTGTTTGTTTTGTTTTGAGATGGCGTCTCATTCTGTGTCACCCGGCCTGGAGTGCAATGGCGCTATCTTGGCTCACTGCAACCTCTGCCTCCAGGGCTCAAGCGATCCTCATACCTCTGTCTCCTGAGTAGTTTTTGTGTTAAATTCTTTACTACATTTATTATTTCATGAAACTACAAGCAAGAATTATTGTTTTTGCATAGTATCTTCAAAAAACAAAACCTTAGAAGACCCATTTTTATGCTACTATGGGTGAGAAATATTGTTTTTGCATAGTACCCTTAAAAAACATAAATGTAGAAGACCTATTTTTATGTTACTACAGGTGAGAAATACTGTTTTTGGATAGTACCTTTAAAAAACATAAACTTAGAAGACTCATTTTTATGTTACTTTGGTGCATCACCATGTTTTCAAAGTACAAAATGCAAAGTAATTCAGTTTCAAGATATTTAATATCTGAGACACTATTCAAGGGCCAAGTCCTAATTCCTTCTGTATTAATCTTCAAGACTTCCCAAGTAACCCAACCAATGTAAGGTGGATTAAATCATCTAGAATATACATCTTCGTTTTCTTTATTAGAGGCACAAAGTTCCTACTTATAGTTATAATAGATAGGGTGAGCATGCATTTTGGCAACACTCAAAGCAATTAAAAATGATTTAAAAGGCAAAAGAACAAAATTACCAGAGATGAAATACATCAAAGTAATCTAGTTGTTCAATTTTTTATTTAATCAAAGGCCTCAATTTGACTTTTTGCATTAACTTTAAGGAGGTGAAAACTGAACAATTCAGGCCTTGGATGATTTATTCATGTTTTGTGATGTTTATGTATCCAATTTAAATTTAAATTTCATGGTTATTCAGACTACACAAAAGAATGGACAAGCAGGTTCACTTTAGGAACAGTTGTGAGTGATTATGCTAACTGCTAAAATAAAGGGATGAAAAATTGTGGAACAATTGCTTGTGAAAATAACCTAAACTAACGTTTAGATCTGCTCTGGTACTCAACATGCTGCCAAATTTCCATGATGCTACTGACTTAACTGCCTTTGAAGAACTCTGCCAAGAGACTTCGCCTATCTGGAGGAAGAAAACACAGGGAGACCTTTTCCATAAGCTAAGAACAAATCTCAAGTTAACAGGATCCAGATAAAAAGGTAGTAACAGCTGACAAGACTGGTGAACCGTGTGAGCTGTGAGCTTGTACACACACACGAGGACCATGGCCCCAGATTCCATCACGTTCAACAGTGAGGCTTGCCCTTCTTTTTCAAGCATCATATGCTCATTTTAAACAGATGTCAAACACACTTTTACCACACAGATGGAACCAACCATTTAAACTAACTTACTCTGCCAAGTCTGTTTGGGGAAAGGCTGTGTATCTAGAAATGCACATTTTGTAGTCATATCATACTTTCAACTTAAATTCATGCCACCCCTGACTACAGAGTGACAGTTTTTCAATAACCAACGAGATAGATTAGTAAGACATAGCCTTTGTTTTAAATTTACTAGAAGTGAGAGTTTTTATCAGCGCGCGCGCGCACAGGCGCGCGTGCACACACACACACACACACACACACACAGAGAGAGAGAGAGGGAGAGAGAGAAAGAGAGAGACAGAGAGTCTTGAAAGATCTTCTGAGAATCCAATTACCCAGTAAGTTAATTTCTTATCCACAAAAGCATAGCTGCATTAACAGCCCTTCCTTAAGTGGATACACTGGAATGCTGCCTTAGTTATCTCAAACTGCTTTCCTGCAGCATTATTTTGTACTTACTTTTAGTTATTCTTCTCCATGTACCTTCACCCCTACCAAGTCTCTGGATCCTCCTCCTGCCTTCCTCCCGCAGCACTCACACTTTCCTCTTCAACAGCAGTGAAGGCATAGCATACACTTCTGCATCTGACATGCTTGATTTTTCAGGTGTGGCTTTCTAACACACACTATAGTTGGAACCAGAAGCTTGGTATGGTTTTAGTGAAACTTGTTCTATGTTACAGATAAGAAAGCTGGATGAAGAACATGAAGATGAACTCAAAGACACAGACATACTCTTACGTGTTTGTGCTGAGGTCTGCCAAAGAAAAACTTTGAAAGTTTGCCAAGGAATCTGAACTTAAGTATCAGGGGCCTTTTGTTGACTCAGTTTTGCTCCTGTTCTTTCTTGGTGGTTGGTTAATCGAAATTTCTTAAGTCACCCCAGGGAAAATCTGGGGTCCAGAAAGATGAGATAAAGATTAATGATTGTGGGTGAAATATTGGCTGTGCTGCCTCCTCCAGTCACTTCATTTTCTCACCATACTGCCTCTCTTTATTTTCTTTATATTTTTCTTTTAAGTTTTTATACACTCTCAATCTTTAAAAGTCAAAATTCTGTAACATACATATCTTGAGAAAGTCTCATTCCACTCCTGACTCTGTCTACACTGCTCCCATCTCTAAAGGCAACTAACAATGTGAGTCCTCTTCATGTTTCCTGAAGTGGATGCAGTCAGTCCAAGATTTCTTAGTTACAGAAGGGATGGGCATGAAGAGAATTTAAAGGGGGCAGCAGGGATTGGTGGGGGCTGTCCTAAGAGAGGAGCTCTTTTTCTGTGGGGAGGGAGAGGGACAGAGGTGACAAGTTAGTATGATTCATTGGATTTGAAAAGGAATTTAAGTGTAATTGTTGTTTCAGTCATTAAACATTTTACAATTTGTTGATGTCATTTCCTACATTATGAAAAAGCAACTAAAATACACCTGGCTTCAACATAAATGGCCTTTATCACCTTTAGTGATGGCTGGAAAAGTCTTGTGATTCACAGTTTGCCAACTGAAATTGTTATTCCAAGAAAGAAATCTTAGTTTGTAGCTAGTTGGCTGCAAGTCAGGCTGAAGTTCACCTGGGAAAATGTTAATTACTCACATTTTAAAAACATCTTCACTGGATAAAATGTTTGTACAGAGAAGTTCTTGTTATGTGGGTTTCATCACCGGGTTGTAAGGTACACGAGGCCAGGGACCAAGTCTATTTCACTGCATGGTATGTATCTAGAGCCTCGGAGTGTGCTCAAAACACATTAGGTACTTTATAACAAATAATCACTGAAGGGATGAAAGACAGAATCAGATGGAAACAGCCTACTGGAGAGGGTGAGTAAGCATTTATTGCATTCAAGGGCACATTACTGGATCCTCAGGAAAAACAGGAAATGCAGGAAAGAGAACCAATCTCTGTTTCTGGAATTTGTAATGTAGATGTAGAATATGAGATTATTACTTTTGAGTTAAAACAACACAATTGAGCTAATTATAGCAAAAAGTCCCAGTGAAGAAATGATTTTGGCAGGATGATAAAGAAGAAATGAATGATAGGGAAGATTCCAGAGAAAGGTCTTCACAAGTTTTGCTAGTCAGAAAATTACTGAGGAAGCAGTTACTATCAAAGAAGGGGCACTTCAAAGAAGTCAGAATTTGATCACTTGGCTTTGCGTGTCACAAGGTCTAAACTTTTCAGTTTCAGTTGGAAAATAATTTACAATGTGAAATTAGGTTTAGAATTTAGCATTGGTGTAGAAGGCTAAAATATTTTATAGAGTTTCTGATTTTATTAAGGTAATTTTACATCACTATAAAATGTTTTCTAAAATTTTGGGGTACTTCTTAACACAGTGGGAAGACAGACTCTAGACTACTGTGGTCTAGAAGGAGAAGTTATGCGCTATGTATATTAGGAAATGCAAAACACAAGGGTCTAAACTGAATCTAGCCACACATCTAATAAAATTTATTTTCAATGATGCCAAACTTGAAGCATATCAAAAAGGAAAAGAAAATCCTAGACCAAGTAGAATGGAAAAGTTTGTTGGCACAAGTAAAAGGGAGAAACTACCAAGTGTTTGTGGTTGCTTTGTTTGTGTGTGTGTGTGTACATGCACAAGTGTGTTTTCCTGGAGAGTTTTCTTTGAAGTCAAACTTTGAAGTTGGCTCCACTGTGTGACACATCAACTATCCTTATCCAACAATACTAATCTTGATGAATCATTCTTTGCTTCCATTTCACCATCCATCCTTCTTACCTTCAACTTGGCAAACTTACAATGGCCGTGTTTTTCCCCCAAATGCAAACATTGCTTTTAAGTAATGATTTCAGTGTGTCAGGGACAAACATTTCTATCTAGCTAGAGTTACATAAGCCAAACTAATTTCAGAGAGATGACTTTCATTTTACTTAGTGAAATGTTGACTATTTTCCCACTCAGTACCCTCAATCCCTTTTAATTTAATGGATTTGGATAGAAGATGAAGTTCTAGAAGTACATTACTCTATACTCTTCAGGAATGAGATCAGCTTTGCCATGTACTAAGAATTAAACTTTGCCCTTGTTCTAAATAAATAATACATAATTCTCATCCCTAAGAACGTATTTGTTCTATGGGACATTCTGTGGAAAATAGCAGTGAATTAAAATAAAATAAGAACAGAATCATCAAATAAAAACTAAGCATAGGTATATCCTTTCATAATTACTGAAAAGTTATGTATCTTAGGGGAGGATGCATGTTTTTGTATTATTAATAGAAGGCAAAGGGATTAGGTTGGGTGCAGTGGCTTATACCTGTAACTCCAGCATTTTGGGAGGCCAAGGTGGGCGTATCACCTGAGGTCACGAGTTCAAGACCAACCTGGCCAACATGGCGGACCCCCTTTTCTACTAAAAAATATTTAAAAAGTTAGCTGGGCATGGTGGTGGGCACCCGAATCCCAGCTTCTTGGGAGGCTGAGGCAGAGAGAATCGCTTGAACCCAGGAGGTAGAGGTTGCAGTGAGCAGAGATCACGCCATGCACTCCAGCCTGGGCAACAGAGCAAGATGCAAGACTCCATCTCAAACAAAAACAAAAACAAAAACAAACAAAAAGAGAAGGCTAAGGGGTTAAATTAATTTAAGAGAGAATAATTTTGGTGGGAAGAGAGGATCGGGAAAGAACAAGAAATTTGAAAATCCTGATCATCGGGAGAATATCCACACTGTCCCACGTTCAAATATTTCCTTTGCATGTGAAAATAGTAAAGTTGATTAACACTGATTTTTTTGGGATTTGGGGAAAAACGAGAAGAGCTAGAAATCAGGTTTAAAGTTTTCAGAAAACAGTAATTAACATCCTCAGCTCAAGCAGCAGTAACAAAACAGGCCAGAGAAGATTGCTCTGAGGGCTTGGGATCAGATGTCTAATCTAATCATTAATAGAAATTTGATTTCACATGACCTTTTGTAGAGCTCAGAAAGTTACATTTGGATGATTAATCTTTATGATATCATGATAGGCAATAAGCATCAATATTTGGGTTTCCCCTTTCCATGATCTGGCCCTCCTCCAAGTTATGAAAACATATTCTTAGAATTCAAGACAGACCATGCTAGATTGGAATTGTTCTACCACTCCAGTCCTTGAAATTCACTCCCCCTCCAATGCCCTCCGACACACACACACACAACTGTGGAAGGACTGCTCACGCCTGTGTGGTCATCACTGCAGCAGGAGTAAGCGTCTTTGTCATCACTGTCACCAGGTGAATAGAGGGTACAGCAGAGGGCTCATGCCACTGGAGGAAGTGATATGCTTTGCTGCAACTGATGGTTTCTGTGATTCATGCATGGAGACCATACGATTAGAATCCTACCAACAAGTTGGCAATAATCAGTGAGGATTTTCTCCCTGGTTTTCAGATGATTTTCATTTTCTATTTGTGAAGCATTAGCCTCATCAAACTCCATTCAGTGACTTCAGACTGTGCCTTGATTCCAAACAAGTGAATCACTGTAGAGGATGATGAAACCCCGGGTGACAGATAATCTTTTAATCAGTTTGTTTACCAAGGTTGGCTGCTAGTGGCATGTCATGAAGACATGATACTGAATATGCTACCAGTTATTATTACAAACTCCTATCAAGACAGATTTTTTAAAAAAGCAGTAAGGGATCAAATTTCTAGTGGGCACAATTCTTAGTTTTTCTTAGCTATTCTTGATTTTCAGTGATGTGGCTTTCCAGGATCCTTGTAAATAATTTAAGATAAATTTCTGTGATATTCTTAAACTAATTCTGCTCCTGAAGAAATAAAAGCAATTTTTTTCCATCTATTTTGGAAATTTGAAAAGGGTAGAGAGTTTTGAATAAAAAGATTGTGCAGTAGAGTTTTAAATAAAAAACTATTTGAGAGGGTATAGCATTTTTTTAAAAAGGGGAAGGAACTTTTGTTCTCTCATGATTAAAGATAGCATTAAATTGATAACCATTTAAAAAAACAAATTTAGTTTATTGGGTGAAGGAAAGGGCAAGGGAAATGTTATTCTTGCTTACCAGTGTAATTTTGGTGGGAGTAGCAGCTAGTTTTATTCCCATGATGATTTATGAAAAAGAATGGAAAGATTTATTATCCATCGCAGAAATGTTCATTCATATGTTCATTCAGTGCAAAATTTTGGCCCTTTTGAGCAAAAATGCCAAAATTGAATATGATCAAACATTGACTTGAGGTGTATGTGAAAATGAGTGAAATATGAAAATGTTTAAAGCTATACTCATGTGGTTAAAATTTTTCTCAACAGTTTATAATATTGGCACTACATTATGCATATGGTGTATTAGCTCAGAAAAATATTGCATTGATTGACGTTGATGTTTCATAATCTACTTTAAAGAAATGAGAGAGACACAAAAGTATTACAAGGATATTAACAGTCATCCTTGCCCATGACTTTGCATGGGAGGCTCTGTTCCAACATGGTGGATCCAAGGGTCCTGTTCCACTTAACATGGTTGGAAATGCTATTTGCCACATGTAATTCTATTTTGCACCCTTTGGCTCTACACCATGAGAGCCAAAAGCCACAATATCTAAAAAAGAGGAAATAACTTTTCCACTATTCATATTTTCTGTGAGACAGCACAGGCAGATGATTTATAAAATGCTGTAGAAAATTAATACTAGGTGCAAGCCAGACTCAATTTTCCAGCCTTCAGCATCCATTTGAGAAAGCCAAAGATGTCGTGTCTGAGCTTTACTTTAATTTTAATGAGTTAAAAATAAGTGTTCTTTTCTGCTGTTTCCTGAATGAATATAAAAAATATGAACATTGCCAATCAAGGAACACTACTTCGATTTTGATCCAATAACAATACTATTCAAAAAAGAGCTAAAAATTTTAAAAATGTGCTTTTCAGAAAGAATGGGGCTCTAACAATCCAGTACATGTGCATTTGTTTGCTGTTTAAAACTCCTTTGATCCACAAATCTACTTCCCTCCTATCCTAAGAAATTTCCAGGAGATAATATTGTTAACATCAATTAAAGTCATCATATGTAAAATATTCATCTTCTCTTTATAAAACTCAAGCTCAGGCTTTCCTTTGTGAATCCATTTAAAGAAAATGAAAATGAACTCTTGGCATATGTTAATCTATTAGTACGATAAATAAACTAAATACTGAAATATAGATAATAACATGAGGAATTCTTTTTTGAAAATATAAAAACATATATTACTTGGGTATAGATTTAAGTATAGAAAAATACTATAAAATCAATGTCCATTTTCTTTTTTCTCAAAATACATACGTTGAGAGGAAAAATTTATATTGACCATAAATCTATTAAAAAGAAAAAAGGAATTTTTTCTTTTCCTTCCTCTCATGGAACAGAGAGAAAGGAAGCCAAAACTCAATAAAACAGTTTATATCACAGAAGATACTCAATGCTCACTCTGTTTGGGGAGTCAGCCAAAAGATTCGGAACAAGTTGTTCTCATGATTCTTAACTGTGAAGTATGGTAACAAGTCAGTTGGATTTGTAAGCTAGATGGTTTTAAAAAGGTCTTGGCCATTTGTGAAGCCAATATATTTTCCTTTTCTTAGTCTTATAAGAATGACCTCAAGGAACCTTAACACATTTCCTTCAAATTTGTGCTACTGTTAATCAAAGTTCATTCCAGCAATTACTTTAAAATTAAGTTTTTGACACCATGAAATTTGACCCTGAGTTGGTAGGAAAAGTTGATAAATTGCTTTTTAAACTGATGTGGTGCTACATTAATTGATTTTCTTGTTGTTCTGGAAAACCTCAGAATGTTAGTATCTTTCCATAACATTGTATGATTGGATCCCTCAGAGTTTCATGAAATTGTTTTTTTCAAATGTTTGTTAAAAATATTTTTACTGCATCTAAACTGTATAGAAGCCAAAGTTCCAGTTAAAGTATTCTGTAATTGCTTCTAGTAAAACAAAATGAACTATAAACTCTGTATCTTCATGTCACTTATCTGTATAACTTTCCAAATAGATATGTCCTTTGCTGTAATAATAAAACTCACTATTTAATATTTGACAGAATAAACATGGCCATTCTGGATAGACATGTAGACTGATAGACTGAGAGATATAGATAAATGCCATGAGATCTCTTTATAAGGTAAATCAACTTTTTTTTTTTTTGCATTTTTAAATGCAGAAAGATAAACAGATAATGTTTCTGGATATGGAGTGGTTAATTATATCTATCAGAATTGAATCTCATACTAAAAGTAAGAAACCCTTCAACACTTTCATTTGTGTTTCATCAGAGATATTCTGCTAAGCTTTAGATATTTCAAACCAGTGGCTAAGAACAGACTTAACACCTCTACAGTAGTTAAAATGGAAAATAATCTATTAAGTAAGCAAGAAGTATTGCTTGTAGTTCTGTTATGTTTACCAGTCCAAACCCTGTCCTTCTATATAGTCTGAATACTTTTTGATGATGATAATAATTTTAGATACTCCAAACTTAGAATGAAAAGAGTAATTAAAAACTGCCGGACCTCAAATTTATACTGTGAAACAATGCCTATTTCATATTCAAAGCTCAGGAGAAATAGCATGTTAAGTGAAGCACATATATTAGTTTCAATTTTTTTTTACCTTTTCCCCCTGTACATCATCATTATTAAATATTATCCATGAGAGCCTACATACAAGGCCCTGTGAGCTCGCTAATACAGCTGCGGTTAATACTAGGTTTAAAGGCTACTATGCATGTTGGTCATTTGGGGATATGGCTAAAGTAATCATTGGTGGAAAACTGAAAGTGCAAAGCCTAGGAATATGAAGAGTTATGAGATTGCCAGAATGGAAGACATCAGACTTGAAAGTCTGGAGATTAGTCTTGGTTACATAAGTCATTGTGAAACTCTCTGTACATCCCCTTTCTGGTCTTTATCATCATAGGAGGAAAATGAGAGAAAGGAATCTTTCTCTCCCATATGTTATAAATGAGATAAATATTTGAGATACTTTAAGATTTCTATGCAAGTTGTTTAATAGTTAAGTTATAACGAACAGCAATATCAAGCACTTTACCATTAAACAAATCCATATTTATTTCCTTTTCTCCTAGCTTTTTCAATTCAATTGAATGTTAAGGCAGAGAAGAAATAAATGTATCTTTGGTTTCTTAGGGGAAATAGTTAAATTCAAAGTTGTACCAAAATTTTTGTAGGCTTTTGATTTTTCTGTTTTTTTTCCACAAATTAATGCAAAGATTTTCCTAATCATTACATAAAACATAACACTTCTATAGCAGTCTATGATACATTAAATAAGCAATAAGTCTTGCTTGTAACTCAGTTATGTTTTTCAGTCCAAATCCTGCCCTTCTAGGAATTACAGTGTGTAATAAATATTATTTGATGATGATGATGACTTTAAAAGGTATATCATAAAATTAATGGGGAAAGGTGCTAATCTCATCTATGTCAATTACATTATTTTTATTCCTTTTGATGGAATCATCAAGTAATGTTTAAAATGTAACACTTCATCTGGGAGGTATAATTGCTTTAACATTACTGTGGTAGTTTTTTGATGAACTATAGGAACACCTATAGATGGTTTTACATGTTAATATGAATGTGATGTATTTAGCACTATGTCCAATAAAAGGCTGTTTAGAACTGTTTTCTCCTGAAAAGCAGTGGTTTTACAGATATCTGCATGACCTCTGCTGAAGTAAAATACTGTATTTGGTGGGAAGACATGACCTTTGGACACAGCTGGTCTAGTCCTAGCTCTGCTGTGTCAGTGAAAGTGGGCCAGTTACTTGGCGTTCCTGAATCTGTTTTCACTTGGTTAAATGAGGGTTACTTGATTACTTCCAGAGTTGTTGTGAGACTTAAATTAGATTAAATGTGAAAATTTGTGAGTGGGCAATATATGTACTTCTTTTCTCCTCCTCAATCTCTTAAGAATATTCTACACCAACATTGCAATATAAAGAAACATGGATATGTTAATTTGCTTGATATGTTCATTCCACAATGTATACATAGAACAGGTGGGGCACAGTGGCTCATGCTTGTAATCCCAGCACTTTGGGAGGTCGAGGCAGGCACATCGCTTGAGGCCAGGAGTTTGAGACCAGCTTGGCCAAATGGCAAAACCCCTTCTCTACTAAAAAATACAAAAATTATCCGGGTATGGTGGTGTGCACTTGCAGTCCTGGCTACTCAGGAGGCTGAGGCAGGATAATCACTTGAACTCAGGAGACAGAGGTTGCAGTGAGCCAGATTGTGCCATTGCACTACAGCATGGGTGACAGAGCAAGACTGTCTCACACACACACACACACACACACGCACACAAAGAAAAAAGATTTTAAAAAAATAGAGAAAAGAAACACATGCTTTTCCCTTAAGTTTGTAGGAAATTACATTTTTTAAAGCTCATTTTCCCTTCAAATAATAAAATGATTAAAAAAAGCATCTTGAATAATAATACTATTATAATAATGGGGTTTTTTCCTTGTACGTTCAAAGGACATTATCTGGTATGAAAAATCTTCACTAATATAATTATTTCGCATGAAATATCGATAGCAGAATATGAAATTTTTTTTTGAAAGAATGAGAGCAGGAGAAAAACAAGGGAATAAGAATCAAATTCTGTCCTCAGGAATCTGAAAGCCTCAGCATCTATTTTGGAACTCATAGCTTTCACCACGCAGCAATGAGGAGAATGGGTGACTTGTGAAACATCCTCTCATGTTCCAGTGGAGAAAAACATGATCAGTGCATCGTTTTTGAATGGACTTTATTTATGGAAACAGTTCTCAGAGATCCTGGAATGTCTTTGCTCTGTCCTTCAGCTGCTGGTTTGAGGTAGGCTGCCACAGGTGGGTGGCAAGTTATTCAGAGGTTTTCTCTGAAGCAGTTTTCTTAAGACCATAAGAAAAGGCCAGTGACACAGAGGGTTGTGGGCTGCGTAAACATCTTCCTGCTAATGTCCTAAGTTTAACAGTGGAAGATTTCAGTTTTAGTTGTAGCACTATTTCCCAGAATTAAAGGCTGAAGTTTGAATTCGGTTAATGACAAAATGATTCACTAGGAGGTAAATTCTGTGAGAGACAGGCCTTTGTCTTGTTTTCTGCTGAATGCCTTAGAATAGGTCCTGAAATAATATTGGGCATGTACTAGGTGCTTAATAAGTATTTGTAGAAAAAAATGAATAATTCTAAAAAATTGACCTTGATTTGTTTCAGAATCTGATGCATCAAATTACTAGAAACTAAAAATGTGTGATGCCTTTTATTATGCGTTGACCCCCAAGATAATCTTACCAAATCTCACAAAATGTGGCAAAAGATGGTATAGGAAAAAAAAAATATTAGTGGAAAGTATTTAATGCAATAAAAGAGACACTACATAATAATGGTAATGAATACTCATTGAATATTTACTGGAACCATGTGATGATCTAAGTGGTTTATCTATATAATCTCACTAAATAACAGCTATGTCTTGATGTGTAAAGTGGTAGTTGGAGACAGACTTTGGGGCTTAACATTCCAGGTCTAAGTTCAGGTTCTGATATGTTCTCTGATAAATTCAGGCAAGTTGTTTACCTTCTTGGTCTCCAAGTGTCTTTATCTGTAAAAAGGGGGAAATAATACTCTCTGGGCCTTATACAGTTGTTGTGAAGGTTAAATATATAATTGATCCTAGAAGAGTGATAGGCATGTGATATCTATCTGTCATTCTCTCTCTTGCTCATGTAGAACAGTACCTTGTGCAAAGTAGGAGCTAAATGTTAGCAGTCATTCTGTGTTACTAATATCATTCCCATTTTACAGATAAGAAAACTGATGCCCAGAGACTTGTTCAAGATCAAACAACTAGTGGCTATTGAAATTAAGATTGGAATCTAGGTAATCTAACTTGGTACCTTTTGCTCTTAACCTCTATGCCACTGTATCTCCTCAAATGAATGTGCTGAAAAGCTATTTAACTCATTCTTAGTAATAACCTACTCCTAGAATTTATTCAATAATTTTCAAATGATAGTTTGACACTTCTTTACTAGAATATCATTTTGAAGATTTTTGATGAATAAGTACAGGTGTTTCTGTAGGTTATTAATAAAAATAAGCTATTATTAATCCAGTTGCCTGATTGATTTTAAGAGCCGATGCACTAGAAAATGATTGCTGCTTTCTTTAATTTAGGCTTCAAAAATTGTTAGTAACTAAAAATAAGCCTCATCACAGAGAGACTAGCTTTGCATTCATTTGACACTAGCAAATTATTTATGTTCAATTCCCCATCTGAAGTGGTAGATCCTCAACAATACCTTGTAGTTTAGGATGTATTTATGCAGATTCTGTATGGCACAAGGAAGGGCAAGATCATCTTTCAGTGACTGTGTAAGAGGCTGATGCTTTTGAAAAATGGTTGAACCACACATTTAATTTAAAAAAGGGTGAGAAAATAACATGTATTACTAACAGTGCAGGGTACATTTAAGTAGTGGATAAAAAGAAATTGTGCTTGTTTTAATGCTGAATTGCCTCTTTAGTTGAATCAATGGTACGATCATGAAAAGGATAAAAAAAAAATCGATTATCTAATTTCCAAATCTCCCCTCAGAGCAGTTCAGCTTTGTAAGTTTAAACAGCTTGTGAAATCTAGCCAAGTATTCCAAATACAGTATAAAATGAAACACAAACTTCAAAGAGGTGATTTTTCATCAAAAACTACAGCTGTTTTTCTTCCTGAAATCAGCCAAATAGATTTATCCACACAGATGCAGGCCAAGGCCAAAGTGATGAACTTTTTGGCAAATTAAACTGGACATGTTAGCTTTAGATGGTGCCTCTACCACAGTCATTCCGTATCTCCTCAGAGTCCCCACAGCACCACAGTGAACCCGGGAGGAAACACTATTTTAAAGAAACCTGCATTTCTGCTCAGGAGGCTCAGATATTTTGAAGCCTCAGTTCTATATTCAAATTTCCCCAAAATAATCTGAAAAATTAAAAGGCAATTAGTATACTGAAAGCAGAATTTCTCCACCATGGAGGTTGTGCTTTCTTTAATTCTTTTGTCAGTCTCTTTAATTTTTAATCTGTAGCATGTATTTTTGAGACTCCTTTGGATGTCTACTTGGCAGTTATGGAGCTAAGGTGTCAAGAATGATTCCACTTTTCAATTTTTACGTAGAGTAATCATACAATTCTTGATGCATGTTTGGCTATGTATGGGGGCAATTACTGATAATAATATTAACATTAATTTATGCAGAATAAGAGAAATAGGTTTAATTTGGATATTCCATGTCAATCAGTGACTAGCCTTTATATATTTAAAATGTGTGGTTCTGTAAATCAAAAAGAGAAAATTCTTGTTTAGAAATAAATCATGAAATACTGTTCGGTTATCTGTAAAGCAGAGCAACTTTTTGCTAGATATTGTTCTATTTCTCTGAAATCTCTCCAGTAGACAGCCTTAGCACCTCTGTTACCTGCCTCCCTGAGCTTCAGTCACATTCTTAAAATGGCAGCTCTGGCCACAGGTCCTCTGTAGGAGTTATTGCTTTAGCAGGAAATGCCCTTCCCCTCCTACGGGCTGGGTAAACTGTCTCTTACCCTCTCACAGGCATGGTGTTTCAGACATATGCCCTTACAAAACAGCATTCTGTTTGCTCAGAACCCTTATCTAAAGTTGTATTTACACATTCATTAGCGAGGTAATCTGATGAACAACTTTTCCCTGTATTAGACTATAAGAGGGTTAGAACAATCTTGGTTTGTTTCCCAACTTTATCCCAAGAATCCACAGAGTGCCTGGCATGGAGAAGGAAACCAGCAATCAGTAGTTGAGAGAGAAAAGAAAGAAAGAGAGAGATGGGGAGGGAGGTGGGGGTGGGAAAGGAAGAAAGGAGGGATAAGAAAGAAAGAAGGAAGGAAGAGAGGAAGGAAGGAAGGAAGGAAGGAAGGAAGGACGGACGGACGGACGGACGGATGGACAGACATGAGCAGGGCTGGGGAGACTCTCTAGTCAGACAGGATTCATGCCAGGTTAGGCAACTCATCAGATGCATGAAGATAGAAGGAAGCAAGGTTAAAAAATGAACGGAAAAATAAATTTAAAAAGAAGGCAAAAGAAATAAAATTGAGTATATTGGACAGGGAAAGGGAATTAATTCTCATTGAGATCTATCTTACTCTAGGTACTTTATAAACATTTCAGTTCGATGACAATCTTATGAAACAGGGATTTCTGAATCTTTGTTCAATAAGATCCCACCCAACACTAATGTCCTTCATATTATGTCATATTTTCTTCACTCATCTAATTTTTTTTCTTTATGGCTTAATTTTAATTTAAAATTATTTTCCACAGGAACTTACAGCATACAGATAATTAACACAGGCTATCATGTGCCAGCTATTTCTCTAAATACTTTACATGTATTACCTCATTTAATCCTTAAAACAACCCTACCATTATTCCCCCTTTACCAACAGGAAACACTAAGGCTAAGAGTTACAGAGATACTATGTGCGGAAGCTATGACTCAATACAGGTGCACTCAAATTCAGAATCCTTGTGCTTAATTCCTACCTGATACTGCTTCTTTGTAGAGCAAACAGATTATTGAGCAATTGAAGTGATTTGTCTGAGCAGTTTTAATTATTCTGACTAAAACGGTTCACTAGGACATACACATTACAAGCATCTCTGCCCCCATCTGGTAGTGTTGACTAACAGCTGGTAGCATCCCAGAATCCTGGTCACACCTGGCCTGTCTTCCTATTCTCCCAATGATCACATCACCAGTGACTGGACATGACTGTTGCAGCCCTAGCTGTGGCATGGGTAGGGCTGAGGAGACTCTCCAGTCAGATAAGATTCAGGCCAGGTTAGACAACACCCGTCCTGTGCATGAAAACAAATATCAGAGCCAGGCAAAAAAGTTTCCTGCTGAAATGTTAATAATTTGGCTGAAATAATAACCATCTCAATAATAATGCATAACAATTCAGTTTGATAAGATTTTTCCTTTGGTAGACGTTGTCAAGTTATTAAATCTTCTTTTTGGGAAGAGTCAGACCCTTCCTGGTTCTGCTTCACATTTCTACTTCTTACTGGGAAATAAAGGGCTGAATTTTGGGTATGATTCAGAACATCAAAGAATGTTCAAGTTTAAAGAGTGCTTAGAGGTCGTGAATATAACAACCGCATTTTATAAGAGAAAACTAAGGCCCAGAGAGGTATTTTAAGAAGAATGAATATTTCTTTCAAACCTTAAAATGACTCAGAGAGAAAGACACCATAGAGAATAAACGTTTTTTATGTGCTGCCTTCACATTTAGTTACAAAACAGAGAAAACCAGTGGGTAAATTATTGTTGCTATTAATCTTTTTACTCATTTTTACATTATACTCATCTGCCATAGGAGTGAAAAAAAAGAAATGCCTACTCTCTGCTAAGGGAACATGTGCTCATGGGGTAGCCACGGGCCAAATACGAGAAGCTCAGTGGGGAGATGTGCAGGTAGGTTTATGTGGTCTGTACCAGAGATACTATCTGATTTATAGACTTGCACCAAGTTTAAGTAGATAATAAGGCCTGATAAGTATTTGTTGAGTGAATGAAAGACTGCATAAATTAATCAGTGGGGAAACATACATGAGACATCTCTCCTCTGAAGTGTATGGAATAGGCTGGAAGAAAACAATATATAATACGTGTTCAGGGAGGCAGATGTTTAGTGGAGAAATGTCTCTCCAAGGAGGACCAGCTTGTAAGTTGAAGAAAAAGTTTGGAGGCTTAGGATTTAAACTAGGACAACTTCTGTGAATACAACATGCTTGAAAGAGTTGGAAATCCAATTTCAAACCCAGAGCAAGGGTGTCCTTTACATTTCCCTAAAGCGGCAAAGTGTCTCTGGAGAAAGACACATGGGTTGGAACAGCAGACTCATTCTGAGTGGGAGCAGAGCCCCCAGCTGTGGTGGGTTGGCAGTCTCCACTCTGCCCACCCCTTCTGTCCTGCTTGCTTTGTGATGATCCGGGAGCCCTGCCAGCCAGAGTCCCTGGGGGACTGGGTTCAAGCAATCAAGTGTGCCAGGGCTCAGCCGCTCCTCCTCAGCCCAGCTTTCACCCGCTCGCCAAAAGCACTGAGGGTTCCATAATGCTCAATGAACATCAAATTGACAATATTGGCAACATTTCCAGACATGTCAAGGCCTTGTTTCTTAAAATACACTCTCATATATGACAAGTGTGGTACCGAGTTAATGAGTTTTTGCAAGTTTTAGATATTATATGTCTAACAACAGAGCATGAAATCTGTTCTGGTTCTGAAACAGTATTACTAATGTTAGAAGTATTTAACATTTCTTTTAAAATACTGAAATCACTTGAAGTTTCAATCATTTATAACTTCAGGCCAACAACAGCAACATCCGTATTTCTCTAGCATATTGTAGCTTTCTTTTGTTTATATGACAATTTCCCCTATTAGACGATAAGCTTCTTGATGGTAGGAACTACACTTTATTTTTTTTAAAAGCTTTCTTGAGGTATACTATACATACCATAAAATTCACTGATTTTAAATGAACAATTTGCCAGGTGTGATGGCTCATACCTGTAATCCCAGCACTTTTGTAGGCTGAGGCAGGTGGATCACTTGAGGTCAGGTATTAGAGACCAGCCTGACCAACATGGTAAAACCCCATCTCTACTAAAAAAAAAAAATACAAGAATTAGCCAGGTGTGGTGGTGCATGCCTGTAGTCTCAGCTACTCGGGAGGCTGAGGCAGGAGAATTACTTGAACCCAGGAGGTGGAGGTTGCAGTGAGCTGAGATCATGCCACTGCACTCCAGCCTAGGTGAAAGAGTGAGACCCCATCTCAAGAAAAAATAAGTAAATGAATAAATGTATATTTTTATGATATTAGTATAGTTACAGAATTGTGCAACTATTAACACATATTACGAAATCATTTCTATCACTCCAAATAGAAGTCCCCTGCTCATGTGCCTTCACTCCCATTCCTACCCTCCAGGATTAGGCAACCATGAATCTGTTTTTTGTCCTACTTATTCATGAAGCTTCCGTGCCTCAGGAAATGTTTGGTCCTTAGTAGGCACTCAATAAAAGTTTATTAAATTAATGTCTTAATTAATGAATTAATTAGGTACGAGGGACACAGCACTCTCTGCTCATGAAATCCAACTTTTTATTTGTATGCCAAGTACTTTAATCTGGCATCATCTTATTTCATCAGAACAACCTTGTGAGGTGGTCAGGGCAGGGTGATACTTTTTGAAAATGATAAAACAGATGTAGAGAGAGTGAGTGATATGCTCAAATCTCCCAATTGAAGTGATAAAGCTATGCCTTTTGACTACATAGCCAGTGTTAACTCCATCACGGCCAAATTAGGGTGATAGAATATTGAGAAAACTTGGGGTCTACATAAACATATTTGGACCTTTATGTAGAACTTAAATAAAAACTGCTATTATCTTTAACTCTGAATTTATTTGATGTAGTAAAATAAAAAAATGTTGACTTTAAAATGAGGTTTACACATGCATAATAACAGAGAACTCAAAAGAGTAACACACATTTTTCTCTTGTGAATTGGCAAATTTGAGAGCACGCAGTTTTCTGAGGACTTCTCTGTGTGGCCAGTTGTTCAATTTTGTCCTTCATGTGGGGAGAGGATGCACAATTCACCCACTTTTACATAGCCAAATCCGTATGGGAAAGAATTATTAAAAGCCTTACAGAAGAAAAGAAAATCACTTTTTATTGAAACATACTTTAACTTGATCAAAATTATATTTATTTTGGTAATGTGTGCTATATTTTACAGACATATGCTTCTGTGGTAGAGGCAAGCATAACTTTCCTTTAAATGTGGTTCTGGTGGGTGCATGCCTGTGAAGGTTTGTTAACCTGTCCCTCAGGACAGATTCTTGCTGGTTCAAGCAAAGGAAGACATAGTTCTTTGCCTGAAGTAAAACTGACTTCAGTTGGCAGCTGAATTTGTCCAGGACTTACAGAATATCACACAGGAGCAAGTCCTGCTTTCCCTGGATATCCAAAAAATTGAGGAGAGAGGCCGGGCGCAGTGGCTCACGCCTATAATCCCAGCACTTTGGGAGGCCCAGGCGGGTGGATCACGAGGTCAAGAGGTCAAGACCATCCTGGTCAACATGGTGAAACCCTGTCTCTACTAAAAATACAAAAATTAGCTGGTTATGGTGGCACGTGCCTGTAGTCCCAGCTCTCGGGAGGCTGAGGCAGGAGAATTGCTTGAACCCAGGAGGCGGAGGTTGTGGTGAGCCGAGATCGCGCCATTGCACTCCAGCCTGGGTAACAAGAGTGAAACTCCATCTCAAAAAAAAAAAAAAAAAAAAAAAAATTTGAGGAGAGAGTGACTATTAAAGAATTTTAAAGCCATCTCTGGGTTCGTGAAGGACTAATTTCTTTTTATAGAGCATTATTTGTAAATTACTACAATAAAATTTTGCTTTATATCTTCAAAATCTCAGCTCTTAGGAGTAAATTTATCAATATGAATAGTTGTTTCTATAAGTTAGCTGTTTTGTTTGTACTCTCAGCTCTCTGGAGACTCTTATAGCTCCAGTTACAGTTACAGCCACAGTTCCATGTCAATTATGCAAAATACACAAATGAAAATGTGAGCAAATTACAGAGACAAGCAAAGCCATGAACAAGAACACATCTGTATGATGATAATGTTAAGACTGAGTTAGAGAATTTGAAAACTAGAAGTCATTAAGCCCAAAGATGAGAAAAACCAAGGCTCTGAGAAATTGAATTACATGTGAAAATTTAAGTTGAGGAAGAGGGGAACAAGAAAAAGATTTTGACAAAAGTCAAGAATTTGTTACAGAATTTGTATTTTAATGAGTTAAGTAGATTAATTAAAAAATCAGATAACTGAATTATAGAACACAAAATATGATATTTTCTGTGGTTATAATTTCATTTGTAAGAGACTGGAAAAATCATAAATTCATCAGTTCAAAACTTTGCATGTGATGGATTTTAATACATCTAATTCTATGCTACCTTCCTCATTTTAGGAAATCCCCTCACTTAGATCTTTGAATTAAACTTAATGTTAAAGTTGAAGTGTTTTTTTTTCATTCATTTTCTAATTAATTCTACAATAAATATTTACTGAGTGTCTGCTAGGGATCAGGCATTCTTCTGTGCTCCAAGACTAGAGGTAGAATAAGTCAGATGAGCTCCTTGCCCCCACAGAGCTTTCATTCTGGTGGGAAAGTAGATGAGGCACAAGAAAATAAAAAAGTGAGTAAAAATTTCTGATACTGACATAAAGAAAACAAAAAATGAGTAATAGGATAGAGAATAGGTGGTTATTTCAGATGAGATGATCTGGGAACTCTTTTCTCTGATTTTTTTTTGGGTGACATCAAGACTCTGGTTGACTCTTTTTGGCTGTGCCAAGTTTGAGAAGACTCTTAGACAAGTAAGTGGAAATGTCAAAAAGGCTTCTAGTTGTGAGTCTGGAGATTGGAGCAGCAAGTAAAAAAGGGGCATTATCAGAAGAGGTGGGATTTGAAGACATAGCATTGACTGAGACCATTTAAGGGTACTCATTAACAAGGCTGAGAAGGGTTCTCCTAGGAGAGAAGAGTGTAGAGTCTTGGAATGCAAGAGAAGAAAGTTTCAAGCAAGCTGATCATCTGCACGATACTGCTTTGAGGTAGAGTGAGAGGAAGGCAGAGGAGATGCCACCGGATTTGGTACAGTGAGGATTTTGAATTTGACAAAAACAGTTTCATTGAAAAGATGAGAGTAGAAACTCCGTAGGAATGAATGAGAGTAAATGGGGGATGAAGGAAGTGGAGACCATCCCTCTGAGAAGTTTTGCTATGAAGAGGAACAGAGAAATAGGCATAAGCTGAATGGGGATAAGACAGCCAAGGTATTTGTATTTGTTTTGGTTTTAAAGGGATATATTAGATCATGTCAAAAAGCTGATGAGAATGATGCAATAGAAAGGAAATAACTAATCAGGCAAAGAAGAGAAGATTTGATGCAGCTGCCCGTGAGTGCTGGAAGTACACTTAGCAAGGGAATGAGGACCCATTTGAGATACATGGTCATAAATTTAAAGGGATATCAGTCAGCATGATTATGTGATTTTACCAATGTTTAGTTCCTTAGGCACAAGACGAAGATAGGAGAAGGCCAATATATGGATTCAGTTAAAGTTGGAAGCTTTTGAGAAAGGGTATTTATTGCAAGGGAGTATCATATTGAAGGTATATGGAATTTACACTAGTTAAAACAAGGAAGTGAGTGAATGAGCAAGGTGATGGGTATTGTCAGTGTCACTGTATTTGAGGTTTCAATGGGCCAAAGATTTAGTGGGACTCGGGACACTAAAGTGAGTGTTGCTAGAATAACAAGTGAGATGCTCAAAACCAAACTTTCGATCAGTGGAGTGAAACAACATAGCTGAACTCTGCAGGCCATGAGAGCCCAGACAAGAGAAAGAACCTCTTGTTACCAAGATGGAGTACTAGGGTCCTTCAGCATAGGATTTGTCCCTGTAATTTGGGAAATGCTTAAAGAGGAGTTTTGAAATTAGGGAATTCCTTTAAAGATATGGCAATTATCTAAAGCACTTCTGATATAACAGCTAAAAGGACAAAGTTCAGATCACATTTGAAATCTCATTGTAACTAAATATTTCGGTTTGGAGATCTGTATAATTTACTAATTGTGTGACCACGGGCATTTTACGTAGTTTCATTGAGCTACTCTTAATAAATGTAGGGTATCACCCACCACTATCACTGTTATAACACTATCACCACTGTCATCACGACCACCATCACCATTAGTATCGTCATTACCACTACCACCATCATCAACATCATTATCTCCTTCTTACCATTATCATTGTTGTCATCGTCAATCATTATCACCATCATCACTAATATATATAGGTTGCCATAATTAATTTAGGGCCTTTCTACTGGCTCTGCATGGAACACTCTGCCCCTAGATGTATGTTCAACAGATTATCTGCCTTCATTTCAAATGTTACCTCCTCAGAGAAACCCCATAACCCAAACTAAAGAAGGACCTTCATGCCTCTGACACATTTTGTTCCTCATACACCCAGTTTTATCTCTTATTATTATTATTATTTACAGATAGCATCTCCCTCTGTCACCCAGGCTGGAGTGCAGTATTGTGATCATAACTCACTGCAGCTTTTAACTCCTGGGCTCAGAGATGGTATACATTTATTTATTTACTTGTTTAATTACATTTATTTGCTTGTTTATTGTTTGTATAGACTCTTTCAAGAAAAAAATTCTATGAGATCAGGGACCTTGCCTAAAACTAGAATAATGACCAGCTTATAGTAATGATAAATCAGTATTTGTGAATGCAAAGGTAAACTGTAACATCCTCTACAAATAGCTACTATTATTTTTAGAAGGAGACACACGATCTCAATGTAATCAAATTAAAGAAAGTAGCAATTTATAACTCAAAGAAATGTAATTGATTTATAGGTCATATTTTTTGCAGCATGATTTTTACTTATTTTTTAAGGATCTCAAGATTTAGGTTTATAGAGTGAAAGATAAGTAATAGTCAACTCACTAGAGTTAATTTGAAACAATCAAGTAGAATTAATTACCTGTGACAGATGACAGAGACTGACCTAACACAATATGGTTAGAAACAATGTGCAAATCTTCAGAAGAAAAAGGGTGCTGCCTCCTAACCTCCCTCATCCCCTCTGCTGCCAACAGACTGGGAAGTTCATCCTGTAAGAATTACAGATGGTATCCCACCAGAAGCAAAGGCATAATCCTTTAACAGATGATAGAAACTAATCAGATGCGGAGAGATAAAACATTTCGGTCAGGAAAGGCTAATCTCATGGCTCCCTTTGGCTCTTATCTGTAGTTATCATAATATCTCTTAAGGTAAGTCCTAATGTAATTAAAACTTCTAAATCCTTAACATGGTAAGTTCTATCCAGAATTTTTAAAATCTGAACATCTGAAGTTGATTTTAATTTATCATACTCCAAAATATACCGGCTTATTAAAAATCCAGATTTTTCTCCTGTCTTGGTATTTTCTTGAGGGTTATTACTCAAAAATGACATTGAATTTGTTTTTCCATGTTCAAACCTGTCTTAAAGCAACATAATTAATGTTTCATAAAAATCATCGTCAATTGGCAGATATATCTTAGTTGAGAAAGACATGTTATATGAATTTTCAAGAAACATTTTCAGAAATAGTTTTATATATTTTATATAAAGCACAGAAAAGCTGATAATGCTAACAAATAAGTCATAAAGTAGATGAGTCTTTTGAAGTGATAATAGTTCAAAAAGCAAAATTACAAAAGCTCTCTTTAATTTTATATCATGTATAATTTATGCAGGATATAGATGCATTTTAAGCTACCGTATTTGATATGATGTAGGACAGGGTGTCCAAAAATGCTAATTCCTAGGCTATGTAGGTCTTAAAATAGATAATCAGGAGGATGTACATGAAAATAAGTTGTAATAAAACAAGTATGGGAAATTGATTAAAAAAAGAATAACAGCTTTCTCTCCTTTAAAGTTTGTTTTTAAAATGAAAACTATGTAAGCATCTATTATAATTTTAAATTAAGTGTTTATTTTTGTCAAAGTGATGCGTGCATATAATTGAGAGAGGCACAGAGTTTCCTGCTCCCAAGTCAACTGCTTTCAGGTCTAACTGATTTAAAAAAGAAAATCTAAGTAAGACACCTATTTGCTGCTTCTCAGTTATTCAGGTTTAGGCCTCAACTATTGTCTTACTATTAGGAAGATGAGGACGTGGCTCCCTTTCTTCTTATCTCCCTGCCACCCTCACCACACACATGCACACGTGCACACACACACACACACACAGACACACACACACATTTTCCATGTCCCAGCTCTCACTCACCCAAAAGATTTATGATTCATATTCAATGTTTCTATTATTAAGACCTTATAAACTCCATTCTTAGATAAGACAACTAGTGAGAAGAGTAGAAGCTAATTGGAAGCTCTGTTTAGCTAGATCGGCTTCAGTGTAGGTCAGTCTGGCTGGGTCTTTTCATGAGGAATTCCCCATATCCCCTCTGCCCTTATGTAGTCAGATGTTTATTCTTGGACTGCAGATTTCTGAGAGAATGCTCTTCCAAGGCTTGGTGGGTGTTTTGGGAGTCAAGTGACGGAGAGCTTACCCATAATGTATTTAATTAACTTTCATTTACCTGCCTGTTTTCAGTCTAGTATTCCTTGCCCAGTGCTAGCCCTTAGGGACTATAATCTGGAAGCTGTCTCTGGCAGGCCTTCCAGAGAATACTCCTCCAATTTTTGCCAAAATATGAGGCAAAGTGTGAGGCAATTACCTCACCTGCAGAGTTGGGAAGGGGTCCTAGGTGTCTAAATGCCTGTTGAGCAAATTTACAAGAGGGTTTTGTTTTAGCCTCACTTCACTTCCACTTCCAGAGGTGCCTGGAGCCACTAGTTCCTGGCCTTTTGGTCTGCAATATAAATCAGGTTTCTTGGCTTTCCCAGCTGCTGACTTAGGATTTAACTTTCTAGGTTCTGCTAAGTCAGTTACCACTTGTCCATATGCTTTCCAGGGTTGTTTGTGTTCTCTTTTATTTCTTGTGTTCTAGTGATTTCAGATTTTTAAAAAACCTCTTTATATTCATTTTGCTGTGGTTTCAGAAGGGGCTCAGAGGTTAATGTATGTGTTCAACCCACTATCTTTAACCAGATATCCTGAAATTTGATTCTTATAAAAATGATTCAAATAATAATCAAGAAAAATGTAAGTTTTCATATGAGATATTCTAGTAGTAATTTATTATCACACTATATTGGCCAATATGCTACAGATTCAGAGAGACAAACGGTATAATAAAAAAGTAAACTTTAGTTTCAATAACATACAGATTCTATTATTTTTTAAAAGAAGTCATTTGTCTATATGAACTATCTCTTTAAACACAAACTAGTATCCAGTTAAAGTGGGCAATAAAAAACATCAGGCATGACAGTCTGTATGCTTTTATACAAGGACCAGACGAATATATAATTATATGAAAGTATAGCTCAATTTGGCTGTAATAAAAGAAAACCATAGTCAGTGATGGCCCAGTTAACGCTAGAAAACAGAGGTTAGCAAACAAATGTTAAAGTTCAATGTCCCTATTACTTTAAGTATGACTAACAGTGATTAAAATAGGAATTACATGATCATTGATTCCAAAGTGTCTTTTCTAATGTATTAAGACACAGGACAGCTTGAGATAGCAGATTTACTTTAAACAAGTAAACCAATGGTTTACTCGTTCATTTATTGCCTTCAATCACTTCCACAGCTGGTGTGAACATTTGTTAAGTTTTAAATGAACAGAAGCCAAAGTGTGTTGCAGTTATTAACTTATGAAAGCAATTAATGTAAGCAACATATGCATGAACATTATCACTCAGTAGTGCATATGGTTAATTAAAGTTTAACATAAATTAGATCTATTTAACCTCATTTCAAGGACCACTTGCACGTTTTTTTTTTTTTTTTGTAAAATGTCCATATGTCTTAACTAAGGTGATTAATTGTATTATGTTAATGACCTCAAAAAATTAGCAAAAGCCTCTTGGTTTATTACTTAGTTAACAGCAAACATGGCACAAATGCTCTGTTTGTTTTCAACACGATTTAGAAAGCCAAGACTGGCTAAAATTCACAAAAGCCAAATGAAGGATCAATCTTTCTGGAATTAAGTAGTATGTTTTACATTTAAGGAAAAACTTCCTTTGTAAGTTTTAAAATAATAAGACATAGTTGCTCCTCTCAGATGAACTTGCTATTAAATAAATTTAATACATCAGTGGATATATTTTTCTCTAGCTTTACTCTATTTATGAAATACTTCACCAATTAATTAATAATTAATGTGGCAAATATGTGTAAAGCTCCTACTCCACATAAGGAACTCTGTTCAGCTCTTTGATGAGACAAAGGTACACATATTATGCTTTTGTTAAATATGATTTCTGCAAAGATGACTTAAGAAAGCTTAAAAAATGGTCATTCATAAAATGAGACAAACACTAAACAGTAACATGAAATGTAAGAAAAGGAAGAGAGCACAAATAGTTACCAGTTACGAGGACTGAGGATCAAATCTTACCCTAAACTTTCTGACAGTCATGGAATAAAGAAAAGTTAAATTACATAAGTTTCTTCTAAATAAAAATGAATAAAATGCGGTCCTTGTTCTTGATACTTCTTGTCACAAGACTGTGTTTCATATTAACAAATATCTACCTAATGGGCTTTTTGATATTCTTTATTAATTTAATCAACAATTATATCTAACAAATTGTACACATTTTAAATTATCCTGGGTAAAATACGCATTTTTCATATTCTGGATTTTGCATGTTTTTATCTTGGGCCATTTTCCTCTATCCTATCAACCTCCTGGTTCAAACTAGGGTACTTTATGTATTCCATTTGGCATGACTGCAGGCTTATAAATTGACAACTTTGCAGTTTAAAACCACATAAAACACATGAAGTTGGTTTCGCAATTCCAAAGACAAGGTTCTTAATTAATATACTTAGGATGTTAATGGATAAGAGACTGTGCCAGATATTTCCATGTGCCCAGACAATTGAGAGTACACTTTTTGGCAGTCGCTTTATGTGCCTGAGGGAGGTTTAGGGAGTGGGCAGTTCGCATTGTCCATTTGCTCTTATTCCACCAAACTTTTATTTTTTTCTTTCTATTGGTTAACTGACAAGCTTTCAGCGCTTCTCTTTATCCACATCAACATGGCAGTCAATCAATATTAACTCTCAGCTGAATCCTACAAATATAAAAGGATCTTAGTTTCAGTACCACATTTTACAAATCAAACTTCTCAATGCATTGAGAAATTAAAGGACTTGTTTATGGTTTTACAGCTAGTTATGAGGAACCTCTGTTATAGGTCAGCATTTATGAGTTAGGATTTTAAAATATGGTTTATAGGACTGATTAATTATATAATCATAATGATCTCCCTCTACTTCTATACACATGACTTAAGGACTGGGAGATAGCCTGAGGATACTTTGTGAGTCTTTAAATACAGAGACCAAGTCTTACTTATCTTTATATCTCTAACACCCAGTAGAGTGCCTGGCGCAGAATGTTTAATAAATCCTGGTTGATTAAGTGAAAAATTAATGAATAAAAAATCAAGAGCTTATGGGCACTTGCAGAGCAGAGAACTGTGCTAGGTATATTAGCATTTATTCTAATATCTAATTTTCATAGGAATTAGACTAAGAATTACTTTTCCTCATAGATATACATAGAGACATATTAGGGTCTACTCTATACCTATATCACTGTCTACTTCTATCTATCTATGTAGCTAGCTAGCTAGAGATTTGTTTTTCTAAAATAAGGCTTATTTGGAAAAAAAAAATAAAGAAAATTTCCCATGCTACCACAGATCCAAAATCTATGGGACCTTCTGCTTACAATCTCCCATACTAAAATTAATTAAAAAGAATTTTCTTTAAAAATTTATAGCGAGGAGGTTAAAAGGCTAAAAGAAAATTATTTAACTCTAAGATTATTCCTATATAGAAAGGATTTTAGTATGAATATAACCCATATAGCAATTATGAAACACATTGCAAGGAATCTACAAGATTCCTCAGAGTTTTCTAGAGTCCTTCCAACTGCGTATAGTTCCTACATCACTGGGCATATTTTAGAACCTTTTTTTTTCTAGATTCAGAGAGTACTCAATAAAATATCTGTGTAGTATAACTTCCTAAAAGGAAAGTTGTATTACTCATTTAGCCAGTTAAGAGTAACAGAAACCAAGAAGTTCAGATCTGTTTTGTACCTAAGGACCTGCCCCATGTTAAAAAGATTAACATGAAGTCACAGGTTTCTTCTCAGGTAACCTTACCTGTCTGCTTTTAATAGAGACAACACTTTTGTTGCTTAAATAGTTCTGAAACAGTACACATTTGTTGGCATGTAATTTTTCTGTTTTCCCTCCTTTTCATGTATTTATTCTCTAGACTAAGTTCTTCAAGGATCACATCTTTTTCTTCCTGTGATGTGTAGAAGGTGTTAGGTACAGGAATGGGAACCAATGTTTACTGAATACCTGTTATGACCAGGAACAATGCCTAGAAATCTGTGAGTACAGAATTATCTATCTTTTGTGAAAACAAGTGAATAAAAAACCATTTATATTGGTCACCTATAAATGACTGCAAATTAATACCAATATGCTTAATTAAAATAATGTAGATTGGTAAATTCAAATGAATCTTAGAAAATTCAATTAATGGAAGCAATAAAGTATATAATGCTAAAGAAAAATACAGAGTATGGTTGAGCTTATATCCATATTACTTATATCATGGTCTTTAAATAGTTTATTTTCCAACAGTAAGAAGTTAGATTTTCTTATCTACCTACCCCATTTTCTCATTTTTCTAGATTGACATGATTCTGTTTTGAGACACTGAATTTATTTAAAACTCTTATTGTGTTCGTCTCATTGTCATCTAGACTAGACCAAAAGCTTTTGTTTGTAGAAATCTCTAGGCTCTCCAAAATCACAGGAGAACATGTGACAAAAACAATTCATCACAAAATAAGAGATGACTTGCTTCTCTGATTTGTAGTATAAAAAAATCAAACAGTTTTCCAAAGTGAAATATGAACAAGTCATATTTTCTGAAAAAAAATTTGAAGCTTTGTCATAGTTGGCTCGGTGGGACTTAGTCCAAGGGTATTTGCCACAAATTAAAACTACAGAACTCTGGTTGTAAAACTTTTAGCATTTCCACATGGCTAAAAAAGAATCACTAAGTACTACTGAAACACCTATAAAGCCTCACCCTCATCCCGCAGTGGGCCCAAAGTTAGCCAGTGTTATACAACTTAATTCCTTGTGTCAATGTTTTGTGAGGCTTTGATTTTTATTTTTTAAATGCAGCTTCTGAGTCTTGACTCTGTCTAAACATCTATCAAGTACTAAGAATGATTTGTTGAACTTAAAAGAAGAGAAGTCACCATGGTAATGATAAATTTGTTAGAGCACAACATTTGTTCTTACAGGATTTTCAGGAAAATACAACTCTTTATCTTTCCCTTAGAAATATGATATAAAGAGGATTTTGAACTTTCACAATTACAAGTTTTTTTTTTCTTCAAAGAATTAAATGAAAAATTCTAAGGAACATTAATGTTGTTGGTACCCCTTAGATACTGCTCATTGTCTTTCAATATAATTTGAAGACTAGGGAGTCATTAGGTACCACTGTTTACATCACCAACTGTATGATCAGAAATCATGATTATAGTTAGAAAGTACACCAACTTCTAGAAAGTGCCAGATAGAGAGAAGCGAAGTGGAAAGAAATGATGCTTTAGCAGACACTGTGAACAGATGTTTTCCATAAATAATGTATAAGCATGCTAGTTTTTAATACAGTATAGCTTTTCATAGCTGATTCCTTACAGCAGTAATACTAATTAACCTTTTAAAGTCACTTTTTTGTGACTTTAAAATTTGGTGGGGGCAGAGCAGTTTATCCTCATCTCTGGTAGTTCATGGGATGAATGAGAGTGGACTCCTGAAGGCAAATAGGTAAGCAAGCAGACTCTCAGCCTCAGCTCTCAATCCCCTACCTCCAGACTGCTGAGAACAATCCTGCATCCACCTGAGGCGGAGATGCAGCCTCTTCTGGCTCCCTGCTATTCTTCTTGCATTCCTATGTCTGTTTTCACAAAGATAGACAGAGTAATCTTTATACAACATTAAATGGACCGCATATCTAAGTTTATAAGTGTAAAACTCTTCGGTGGCTTCTCATTACATTTCATATAAAATGCAAAGCCTTTGTCTTGGCTTACAAAATTCTCTATGATTAATGACTGTCACTTCAGCAGCAGCTGCCCTTTGCCCACAAGGTTCCCATTGCAGCATCTCCCTCAGATTCCTAGAACTACTAAGCAAGGTCCTCCCTCACGCAAGTTGTTCTTTCTACCCAGAATCATCCTTCACTCCTGCCTGGATGGTGCTAACCTCTAGATTTCAATAGGCCCACTTTTCTTTCTACCCTTGCTGTTGAACATATTTATTTTCTCCCAAAGCCTTTATGAGTTCTGCTTATGTATTTATTGAGTTATTGCTTTCTCTTTTGTATACCCAGTGTATTAAATACTCCATAAGGCCAGGCAGTGAGGCCATATTGCTTAGAACATGCCTAGAAGAGCAAGTGGCACATACTGGATGCTTAATTAGGAAATAGTTGAATGTATAATGAATTCTTTGTGGATATGTTCTGATGATGTTGGCCTCTGAAGGACATTATTACAAGATGCAAAAGCAATTGGTTGAGATATAAAGCATTTAATTAAGTCATTCAGATGGTAGGCAGCTGTTTTGACTGATTTTTATAAACATCTTTACTGAGTTGACAGATTCGGATTGAAGAGTTCCATCTGGAAACTCATCTAGATTTCCAAGGCTCCATATATATTATCTTGCCTCTGTTCCCTTCTCACTCATTTATAGGACGCTATATGAGAACATTCTTATCTAGAATGTTGGTTATACTTATTTAGATACATTTCTCAGAAAAAAATCATTCAATTATTCCCGTAAGAGGTGCTAATGTTTTACTGAGAGAGAATTTTCAACAGTAGGTCCATCTATTTATGCTACATATTATCAAATAAACATAAACATTTTTATGGCTTATAAACCTTAGGACGTTTTTTAGAAAATGGTTAATAGATTCAGAAAATTATGCCCTAAAATGATACATTTTGAGAAGAACTAATTGAACAGTAAAAGGATCCTCTCTTTCTTGTTTATCTGAATAATTTTTTAGGGAACAAAAGGAAAAGAAAGAAATAAGATAAGGAACAGCCAGGAGTCCTTCACCATCTCATCCCTCATCACTCCTCACCTATGTGACTCAATGTCCTGGGTTTAGTACCAAAAATTCCTCATCTCAAGAAATCCTTGGTTTGTAGGCAAACCAAGACAATGGTTGCTCACCCTATAAGGGAGGTGGAAGCGATGGTGTGTGTGTGGTATGCGAGCGGAAGGAGGGTGAGAGAGAGAAGAATTCTGCGTAGCTCTGAGAAGGGAAGGCAAGGGCCTTCCACCTGCATGAGAGCTCTGAGCATGAAGAATAGATTTCAGAATAGCACACTGAACTAATTACAATGGCAGAGATGTGCTGTTGATGACAATAGGCTTGTGGGGTCTGAAAAGGCAGGATGATGCTCACAACTAAGATGGGGATGGAGACCCACTTGAGAAGGCGCTTTTGTCTTAGTCTTCAATGTGAGGTGATGACCTCTAAGTAGGATTTTGGTGACCCTAGTTTTGACTTTTAAATAAAATTACTGACCTGCTAGTTCCAATATTAATTTCTGCTCAGAAAAATCACTATTTCTGCTTCCTAGTTTCCTGTAATTAGTTCAAAGTGTTATTTTGAAATCTGCTCTTCGATCTCAGAAAACTAAAAATATCTGTCATGATTTCACATCTCAGCTGCATTAGAAATCGTTATAAAAATGACTGGTAGATCTCAAGTGAGCATGTTATGGTGTATAAGAAGGTGATTAGAAGATGAACTATAAGAAAACTTGTTTTGACATTAATATTCTTTAGAAAAAGAAATAAAAATGAAAAATACTAAAAAAACCTCCCAAGTTAAATGTTATACATGTAACCCATAAAGTGTTAGCAAAATATTCTCATTTAGTGAACTATGATTGAATTATTTCAATACTTTTTTCCAAGCTTACCTTGACCTAAAAGGGAAACCATTGTGTTAAAAAATTATCCCCCAAGACAAAAAATGTTTCTGGTTCTCTTTTATTTAAAAAATATGTAACTCAAACAACTCACTAGCAAGGAAACAAATAACCCAGTTAAAATGTGGGTATGGTCTTAAGTAAATGAATGTAGAAACAGAAAACCAAATACTGTGTGTTCTCACTTATAAGTGGGAGCTAAACATTGAGCACACATGAACATAAACTTGGGGAATAGTAGACACTGCAGACTACTAGAGAAGGGAGAGAGAGAGGCAGATTTGGGTTGAAAAACTACCGATTGGGTACTTTACTCACTACCTTGGTGCAATATACCCATGTAACAATCCTGCACATGTACCCTCCGTATCTAAAATTAAGGTTGAAATTTTAAAAACTGCAAAAAAAATGGGGAAAGGATTAAAAAAAATTTCTCAAAAGAAGACACACAAATGACCAGCAGGTATATAAAAAAAAGCTCAACATCACTAACCATCAGGGAAACGAAAATTAAAACCCTAATGAGACATCACCTCACACCTATTAAGTTAGCTATTACCAAAAAGACAAAAGATAATTAATGCCGGTGAGGATGTGGAGAAAAGGGAGCCCTTGTATTCTGTTGGTGGGAATATTGCAGTCATTATGGAAAACAGAATGTTTTGAGGTTCCTCAAAAAAATAAACCTAGAACTATCACATGATCCAACAATTCTATTTCCAAAGGAAATGAAATCAGTATGTGGAAGAGACATCTGCACTCTCAAGTTTACTGAAGCATTATTCATAATTACCCAGATATAGAATCAACCTAAGTGTCCATCAATAGACAAACGGATAAAGAAATGTGTCCTGGCTGGGTGCAGTGGCTCACACCTGTAATCCCAGCACTTTGGGAGGCTGAGGTGAATGGATCACTTGAAGTTAGGAGTTTGAGACCAGCCTGGCCAACACGGTAAAATCCTGACTCTACTAAAAATACAAAAATTAGCCAGATGCGGTGGCAGGCACCTGTAATCCCAGCTACTTGTGGGGGTGGGGGGCAGGGTGAGACAGGAGAATCACTTGAACCCAGGAGGCGGAGGCTGCAGTTAGCCAAGACTGAGCCACTCCACTCCAGCTTGGGTGATAGAATGAGATTCCATCTCAAAAAAAAAATGTCTTTTATATCCAATGTAATACAATTCAGCCTTAAAAGAAGGAAACACAGTCATTTTCCACAACATGGATGAACCTAGAGGACACTATGTTAAGTGAAATAAACCAGGCACAGAAAGATTAATACCACATGATCTCACTTTTACATGATATCTGAAAAGGTTGAACACATAGAAGCAGAGTGTAGAATTGTGGGTACTAGGGGCTGGTGAGAGGGATATGGGGAGATGTTGGTCAGAGCATACCACATTTCAATTCGACAGGAGGAATAAGTTCAGGAGATCTATTGTGCATAATAGTAACTATGATTAACAACAATGTACTACATACTTGAAAATTACTGAGAGCAGATTTTAAATATTCTTGACACAAATAAAGATATGAGGTAATGGATATGTTAATTATCTTGATTTAGTCAATCTACAGTGTATATATATTTTAAAAATCATGTTGTATACCATAAGTATATATAATATTATTTCTCAGTTGAAAAATAAAATTAAATAATAAAGAAAGATTGCATAAAAAGTAGTGTACAACCATCTGATCTTTGACAAACCTGACAAAAACAAGCAATGGGGAAAGAACTCCCTATTTAATAAATGGTGTTGGGAAAACTGGCTAGCCATGTGCAGAAACCTGAAACTAGACCCCTTCCTCATACCTTATACAAAAATTAACTCAAGATGGATTAAAGACTTAAATGTGAAAACTAAAGCCGTAAAAAATCCTAAAAGAAAACCTAGGCAATACCATTCAGGACATAGGCATGGGAAAAGACTTCATGACCAAAACAACAAGCAATGGCAACACAAGCCAAAGTTCAAAAATGGGATCTAATTAAATTTCAGAGCTTCTGCACAGCAAAAGAAACTATCATCAGACTGAACAGGCAACTTACAGAATGGGAGAAAATTTTTGCAATCCACCCATCTGATGAAGGGCTAATATCCAGAATCTACAAAGACTTTAAACAAATTTACAAGAAAAAAACAAACAACCCCATCAAAAAGTGGGCGAAGGATATGAACAGATACTTTTCAAAGAAGACATTTATGCAGCCAACAAACATGAAAAAAAGCTCATCATCACTGGTCATTAGAAAAATGCAAATCAAAACCACACTGAGATACCATCTCATTTAATGATCACCAGTTAGAATGGCAATCATTAAAAAATCAGGAGACAACAGATGCTGGAGAGGATGTGGAGAAATAGGAATGCTTTACACTGTTGGTAGGAGTGTAAATTAGTTCAACCATTGTGGAAGACAATGTGGCAATTCCTCAAGGATCTAGAACCAGAAATACCATTTGACCCAAAAGATTATAAATCATTCTACTATAAAGACACATGCACATGTATGTTTATTGCAGCACTCTTCACAACAGCAAAGACTTGGAACCAACCCAAATGCCCATCAGTGATAGACTGGATAAAAAAAATGTGGCACATATACACCATGGAATACTATGCAGCCATAAAAAAGGATGAGTTCATGTCCTTTGCAGGGACATGGATGAAGCCGGAAACCATCCTTCTCAGCAAACTAACACAAAAACAAAAAACCAAACACTGCATGTTCTCACTCATAAGTGCGAGTTGAACAATGAGAACACATTGCCACAGGGAGAGGAACATCACACAACAGAGCCTGTCAGGGGGTGGGGACCCAGGCGAGGGATAGCATTAGGAGAAATAGCAAATGCAGATGATGGATTTATGGCTGCAGGAAACCACCATGACATGTGTATAGCTATGTTAACAAACCTGCACGGTCTGCACATGTATCCCAGAACTTAAAGTATAATAAAAAAGTAGACTATTACATAACAGATAGCTAAAGCACAGACAGTAAAATGATATTCTCATCTATTAAATAAACCACTAGGATTCACTAAGTGTTTGCTATATGTTTAGATATAGGATGTCTTTACATAAAATATGTCCAAAAATAGGAAGTTGATCTTAATACAGAATTGGGGCTAGCACCTCTAATATTCTTTGAGTGACTTGCTGGTTACATACCACCAAAAGCTGTAAGTAAATGGATTTTCTTGGCCCTGTTCTCCCCAACCCACAACGATTTTTGGAGGAACATTCATTAACTGTATCAAGAGTTTCAAGTTGAGGGAGCCACACGTCTTAAATTTTTCCTTACATCCTTAACTGACAAAGTTAATATATTCAGGTCATAAAGCCAAGTTAGTTTTAGGTTCAGCGATTCTATGAGTTATGAATTACTGATATCCAGCTTTGTTAACGAATTTGGAGTATCTGTTATAAGTACTTATTAATAAATACTTATTGAGTGCCTACAAAGAACCTAATTGCAACAACCTGGTGAAGTAGATTCTCTTATTTTCCACATTTTACCGAGAAGGAAACTGAAGCTCAAAGAGAATCTCTCATGCAAGCAAGGTCATACAACTAGTAAGTAGCAGAGCCAGGATTCAAACCCTGATACTCCTATATATTCCCCGATGCTCCCAAATACACCACTATCTTGCTCTTTGCCACTGACTACATACTTGGGGTTTCCAGAAATGCCCCTTGTCAGTGATTTCTTGCTCATCTTCTACTCACCCCTAACATGCTGTTGAACCCAGTCAACCTTCACATTATTTTTTAAACTTGCCATGTGTATTCTTATTTCTGTGTCTTTCTTCATATATTTGACCATCTGCTTCTCCTAACTATACTTCCTGCAGTGTCTTCTAATGAAGCATTTCCTATTCATTTCTAATCAAATCTTACTGCTGTTTCCTTTCAATTCAAGCAGCATGGCTATACTGATTTTATACATGATTATTATTCCCTATGTTATGAGGTCAATCTTAATATGGAACCTGGGGTTGCTTACTCTAACTCTTGTTTTAGTCTGTCTCCTCTATCCCTTCAGCCCAACTAGACAATAAGGCCCTTTAGGGCAGGGTTTTGTTTCCCATTCTTTGAGTTCACTGGAGTAATATCATTGTGTTTCTTCATGTTTCAGGTGGTCCAATAAATCCACCTGATTATTGTTGAATTGGGTTTAATTAAACACATAAGGAAGAACATTTAAGGTAAATTTTGTTCCCAATTGAATGCAACTCAAATGTACAGCCCAAGATTACATTTATTGAAGCCAGATCAGTGCTGTGGTAGCAAGCAGACTTGACTTCCTAAAGAAGATGGTTGATCCATCCAAATTTTAGTGTGTGGCAAAACCACTATACTTAGAAAATCAGACAAAATACACACATAAAAGAAAAATATTTCTAAAAGACCATTAACATTCTGAGCAAAAATGTAGAACATAAAAAAAGAACATCATGCTTTTTCTTCACTCAAAGAAATGTCAGGAAAATGTTAAAGGTTAGAGTTTCCTGATTCTGAAATAACACCTGAGTGGCAGAAGTCTTCAGAAAGAGGCTTTAATGGCTACCTATTAATAATAGAGCAAGCTATGGGGAATATAAATGATCTGTATAGGTTCATGGTTCATCTTAGGTGTGTATTCCAACACTCTGGCTTAGAATTCTCTACTACATTTAAAGGGATCAAACCATTGTGTGTATTCCAACACTCTGGCTTGGAATTCTCTACTACATTTAAAGGGATCAAACCATTCTTTTGGTTTACCAATAAAGAAGAGAAGTACATCTTATAACACAGGTGGACAGACTGACTGGAAGTGAGGAAACAGGCAGAATACACCCCCCTTTTTTTTGATACAGAGTCCTGCTCTGTCATCCAGGCTGGAGTGCAGTGGCACGATCTTAACTCACTGCAACCTCCGCCTCCCAGGTTTAAGTGAGATTCTCTCATCTCAGCATCCTGAGTAGCTGGAATCAGAGGCGTCCACCATCATGCTTGGCTAATTTTTGTATTTTTAGTAGAGACAGCGTTTCACCATGTTGGCCAGGCTGGTCTCAAACTCCTGACCTCAGATAATCTGCACACCTTGGCCTCCCAAAATGCTGGAATTTCAGGCATGAGCCACTTTGCCCAGCCCCATTCTCTTATACAATGGAGGTAGAGGCAGTGCTGCTGCAAGACATTTTTGGTGAGCAACTGGGCCCCAGCTCTGGATTGTGGTGGACAGTTGCTGGGCTTAGGCTCTTGGCTCCAAGAAATAGACAAATTCTAAGTGGAATAAATTACTAGTGAGCTTTCGGAGAGCACATCCATATTGGGCATGGAAAGTCAGAGACAAATGACATGGTTGGTCTATAACCAAAGGCAGGCTTCTTTAAATACTGGCTGATACTTTTTCTGAAATGCAAGCCTACCCAGAACAGTTTGCCAAAATCTAGGCATCGGATTTCCTGAAGTTATATATTTTTACATACTGATTATTATTATTATTTTTGTTTTCAGAAAAGGAGTTCAGCAGATTAAGAGAATAAACTGTGAACCAGATGTCTAGGTTTGAATCTTGGCTACACCATTTATTAGCTGCTTGATTTTGGGAAGTGAACCTCAGTCCTCTGTTTCCTCATCTGAAAAACAGAACATATAACTGTATCAAACCCATAGATTTGTTTTGAGAATAAGATGAGTGTATTACCAAAAAACATTTAGAAAAGTACCCGACATATTTATTGTTAGCACTCAACCATTCAATAATGCTAACTATTATTATTGTTGTTTATGTCACTACTACTGCTTAAACTATACACAGCATAGGTGGCAATTGCTCTGTTTTGAGGTTTCTATCTCACCCATGACATCTTTAAGAGCTGCCTTTGTCCTTACAGCCTGCTGAATGAGTAGTCTAGGTGACCCTCTAATTTATTTTGTGCCTGCCCCACCTTTCCTTGGCTTCAGATGGCTGGACCAGAGGCAAACACCTGATCTAAGGCCACCTAGACCATTGGTTGGCCATAAATGCTCAAGTCATTTTGGGGAAGCGCCATTTAGAATCAGGGCCAAAGTCAGCCCTAGGGCACAACAAAGTCACAAAATCATGTGCTAACTGAAATTATGAGAACCGAAATAATCAGGAAGATCGAGGGGAAGGGGAGGGGAGGGAATAAGAAGCAGTGGGGAGGGAGAGAAAGGAGAACAAAAGGAGAGAAGAGGAGTGAAGACAAGGCAAGAGGGGAGAAGAGAGGATAGCACTTCAGCTCCTGAAGTTTTCTCTTTCAAGCTCTAGTCTTTACAAATCTGGACTTCATGCAATTTTCCTTTCCAATACTTGCTGCTTGTTTACTTCAGCTTGTTTGCATGACTTCTTTTCTTTCACCCTAACATATAATAGTATCATGGAAGTATATACAGTGGAGGTGGCTGGCAAGATGGCCAAATAGGCCAAATAGGAACAGCTCTGGTCTGCAGCTCCCAGAGAGATCAACACAGAAGGTGGGTGATTTCTGTATTTCCAACGGAGGTACCTGGCTTATCTCACTGGGACTGATTAGACAGTGGGTGCAGTCCATGGAGGGTGAGCCGAGGCAGGGTGGAGCATTGCCTCATCCGGAAAGTGCAAGGGGTTGGGGAACTCCCTCCCCTAGCCACGGGAAGGCATGAGGGACTGTGCTGTAAGGAATGGTGCACTCTGGCCCAGATACTATGCTTTTCCCACAGTCTTTGCAACCTGCAGACCAGGAGATTCCCTTGGGTGCCTACACCACCAGAGGTCTGGGATTCAAGCACAAAACTGGGCGTCTATTTGGACAGACACCAAGCTAGTTGCAGGAGTTTTCTTTTATATATACCCTAGTGGCAACTGGAACCCCAGTGAGACAGAACCACTCACTCCCCTGGAAAGGGGGCTGAAGCAAGGGAGCCAAGTGGTGTAGCCCAGCAGATTCCACCCCCATAGACCCCAGCAAGCTAAGATCTACTGGCTTGAAATTGTTGTTGCCAGCACAGCAGTCTGAAGTCAACCTGGGATGCTTGAGTTTGGTGAGGGGAGGGGCACCCACCTCTACTGAGGCTTGAGTAGGTGGTTTTTCCCCTCACAGTGTAAACAGGGCCACCAGGAAGGTCAAACTGGGCAGAGCTCACCCCAACTTGGCCAAGCTGCTGTAGCCAGACTGCCTCTCTAGATTCTTTCTCTCTGGTCAGGGCATCTCTGAAAGAAGGGCAGCAGCCCCAGTCAAGGGCTTATAGATAAAATTCCCATCTCCCTGGCACAGAGCACCTGAGGGAAGGGGTAGCTGTGGGTGCAGCTTCAGCATACTTAAACATTCCTACCTACCAGCTCTGAATAGAGCAGCAGATCTCCCAGCACATGGCTTGAGCTCTGCTAATGGATAGACTACCTCCTTAAGTGGGTCCCTGACCCTCATGCCTTCTGACTGGAAGATACTTCCCAGCAGGGGTCAACAGACACCTCATACAGGAGAGTTCTGGCTGGCATCTAGTGGGTGTCCCTCTGGGACAAAGTTTCCAGAGAAAGGAACAGGCAGCAATCTTTGCTGTTCTGCAGCCTCTGCTGGTGATACCCAGGCAAACAGGGTCTGGAGTGGACTTCCAGCAAACTCCAGCAGACCTGCAGCAGAGGGGCCTGTTAGAAGGAAAACTAACAAACAGAAAGGAATAACATCAACATCAACCAAAAAGGACATCCATACAGAAACCCCATATGAAGGTCACCAACATCAAAGACCAAAGGTAGATAAATCCATGAAGATGAGACCAGAGCAAAAAGCCTGAAAATTCCAAAAACCAGAACACCTCTCTTGCTCCAAAGGATCACAACTCCTTGCCAGCAAGGGAACAAAACTGGATGAAGAATGAGTTTGATGAATTGACAGAAGTAGGCTTTAGAAGGTGGGTAATAACAAACTCCTCTGAGCTAAATGTTCTAACCCAATGCAAGGAAGCTAAGAACCTTGAAAAAAGGTTAGAGGAATTGCTAACTAGAATAACTAGTGTAGAAAAAACATAAATGACCTGATGGAGCTGAAAAACACAGCATGAGAACTTCATGAAGCATACACAAGTATCAATAGCCAAATACATCAAGCAGAAGAAAGGATATTATCAGAGATTGAAGATCAACTTAATGAAATAAAATGTGAAGAGATTAGAGAAAAAAAATGGAAAAGAATGAGCAAAGCCTCCAAGAAATATGGAACTATGTAAAAAGACCAAACCTACTTTTGATTCATGTACCTAAAAGTGACAGGGAGAATGAAACTAAGTTAGAAAACACTCTTGAAAATATTATCCAGGAGAACTTCTCCAACCTAACAAGACAGGACAACATTCAAATTCAGGAAATACAGAGAACACCACAAAGATACTCCTTGAGAAGAGCAACCCCAAGACACATAATTGTCAGATTTACCAACACTGAAATGAAGGAAAAAATGTTAAGGGCAGTCAGAGAGAAAGGTTGGGTTACCCACAAAGGGAAGCTCATCAAACTAACAGGGGATCTCTCAGCAGAAACCTAACAGGGGATCTCTCAGCAGAAGACAGTGGGGGCCAATATTCAACATTATTAAAGAAAAGAATTTTCAACCCAGAATTTCATATCCAGCCAAACTAAACTTCATGAGTGAAGGAGAAATAAAATCCTTTACAGACATGCAAATGCTGAGAGATTTTGGCATCACCAGGCCTGCTTTACAAGAGTTCCTGAAAAGAGCGCTAAATATGGAAAGGAAAAACCATACCAGCCACTGCAAAAACATACCAAATTGTAAAGTCCATTGACACTATGAAGCAACTGCATCAACTAATGGGCAAAATAACCAGCTAGTATCAAAATGACAAGATCAAATTCATACATAACAATATTAACCTTAAATGTAAATGGGCTAAACACCCGATTAAAAGACACAGACTAGCAAATTGGATAGAGTCAAGACCTACTGGTGTGCTGTATTCAGGAGACCCATCTCACATGCAAAGACACGCACAGGCTCAAAATAAAGAAATGGAGAAATATTTACCAAGCAAATGGAAAGCCAAAAAAAAAAAAAAAAAAAAAAAAAAGAAGCAGTGGTTGCAATCCTAGTCTGTGAAAAATACAGAGTTTAAACCAGCAAAGATCAAAACAGACAAAAGGACATTACATAATGGTAAAAAATCAGTGCAACAAGAAGAGCTAACTATCCTAAATATATATGCACCCAATACAGGAGCACTCAGATTCATAAAGCAAGTTCTTAGAAACCTACAAAGAGACTTAGACTCCCACACAATAATAGTGGTAGACTTTAACACCCCATTGTCAATATTAGACAGATCGATGAGACAGAAAATTAACAAGAATATTCAGGACTTGAACTCAGCTCTGGACCAAGCAGACCTAATAGGTATTTACAGAACTCTCCACCCCAAATCAACAGAATATACATTCTTCTCAGCACCACACTGCACTTATTCTAAAATTGACCACATAATTGGAAGTAAAACACTCATCAGCAAATGCAAAAGAATGGAAATCATAACAAACCAGACCACAGTGCAATCAAATTAGAACTCAGGATTAACTCACTCAAAACCACACAATTACATGGAAACTGAACAACCTGATCCTGAATGACTACTGAATAAATTACAAAATTAAGGCAGAAATAAATAAGTTCTTTGAAACCAAAAAGAATAAAGACACAACATACCAGAGTCTCTGGGTCACAGCTAAAGCAGTGTTTAGAGGGACATTTATAGCACTAAATACCCAAGAAGAAAGCAGGAAACATCTAAAATTGACACCCTAACCTCACAATTAAAATAACTAGAAAAGCAAGAGCAAACAAATTCAAAAGCTAGCAGAAGACAAGAAATAACTAAGATCAGAGCAGAACTGAAGGAGATATAGACAGGAAAAACCGTTCAAAAAATCAATGAATCCAGGAGCTGGTTTTTTGAAAAAATTAACAAAATAAATAGACTGCTAGCCAGACTAATAAAGATGAAAAAGAGAAAAATAAATACAATAAAAATGATAAAGGGGATATCACCACTAATCCCACAGAAATACAAACTACTATCAGAGAATAGTATAAACACCACTATGAAAATAAACTAGAAAATCTAGAAGAAATGGACAAATTCCTGGACACATACACCCTCCCAAGACTAAACCAGGAAGAAGTAGAATCCCTGAATAGACCAATAACAAGTTCTGAAATTGAGGCAGTAACAACCAACCAACCAAACAAACCCAGGACCAGATGGATTCACAGCTGAATTCTACCAGAGATATAAAGAGGAGCTGGTACCATTCCTTCTGAAACTATTCCAAACAATAGAAAAAGAGGAACTCCTCCCTAACTCATTTTATGAAGCCAGCATCATCCTAATACCAAAACCTACAGAGACACACACACAAAAGAAAATTTCAGGTGAATATCCCTGATGAACATTGATGTGAAAATCCTCAATAAAACATTGGTAAACCAAATCCAGCAGTGTATCAAAAAGCTTATCCACCATGATCAAGTTGGTTTCATCCCTAGGAGGCAAAGCTGGTTCAACATACACAAATCAATAAACAGAATCCATCACATAAACAGAACCAATGATAAAACCACATGATCATGTCAATAGATGCAGAAAAGACCTTTGATAAAATTCAACACCCTTCATGCTAAAAACTCTCAAACTAGGTATTGATAGAATGTATTTCAATGTAATAAGAGCTATTTATGACAAATCCACAGCCAATATTTTACTGAATGGGCAAAAGCTGAAAGCATTCCCTCTGAAAACCAGCACAAGACAAGGATACCCTCTCTCACCACTCCTATTCAACAGAGTATTGGAAGTCCTTGCCAGGCCAATCAGGCAAGAGAAAGAAATAAAGCGTTTTCAAATTGGAAGAGAGGAAATCAAATTGTCTCTATGTGACAGGACATCATTGTATATTTAGAAAACCCCATCACCTCAGCCCAAAAGCTCCTTAAGCTGATAAGCAACTTCAGCAAAGTCTCAGGCTACAAAATCAATGTGCAAAAATCACAAGCAAGCCTATATACCAATAATACAGAGCCAAATCGTGAGTGAGCTCCCATTCACAATTGCTACAAAGAGAATAAAATATCTAGGAATAAAACTAACAAGGATGTGAAGGACCTCTTCAAGGAGGACTACAAACCACTGCTCAAGGATAGAAGAGTGAACACAAATAAATGGAAAAACTTTCTATGCTCATGGATAGAAAGAATCAATATTGTGAAAATGCCAATACTGTCCAAAGTAATTTGTAGATTCAATGCTATTCCCATCAAGCTAACATTGACTTTATTCACAGAATTAAAAAAAAACTACTTTAAATTTCATATGAAACAAAAAAAGAGCCCACATAGCCAAGGCAATCCCAAGCAAAAACAACAAAGCTGGAGGCATCACGCTACCTGACTTCAAACTATACTACAAGGCTACAGTAACCAAAACAGCAAGATACTGGTACCAAAACAGATATATAGACATATATAGAAACATAACAGAGGCCTCAGAAATAATGCCATGCATCTACAACCATCTGATCTTTGACAAACATGACAAAAACAATCAATGGGGAAAGGATTCCCTATTTAATAAATAGTGTTGGAAAAACTGGTTACCCATACGCAGAAAACTGAAACTGGACCCCTTTTTTACAACTTACACGAAAATTAACTTAAGGTGGATTAAAGACTTAAACAAAAGACCTAAAACCATAAAAACCCTAGAAGAAAACCTAGGCAATACCATTCAGGACATAGGCATGGGCAAAGACTTCATGACTAAAATACCAAAAGCAATGGCAACATAAGCCAAAATTGACCAATGGGATCTAATTAAACTAAAGAGCTTCTGTACAGCAAAAGAAACTATCATTGGAGTAAACAGGCAACCTACAGAATGGGAGAAAATTTTTGCAATCTTTCCATCTGGCAAAGGGCTAATATCCAGAATTTACAAAGAACTTAAACAAACTCACAAGGAACAAACAAAGAGCTCCATAAAAAAGTTGGCAAGGCAGCTACTCGGGAGGCTGAGGCAGGAGAATTGCCTGAACCCAGGAGGTGGAGGTTGCGGTGAGCCGAGATCGCGCCATCGCACTCCAGCCTGGGTAACAAGAGTGAAACTCCGTCTCAAAAAAAAAAAAAAAAAAAAGTTGGCAATGGACATGAACAGATACTTCTCAAAAGAAGAGATTTATGTGGCCAACAAACATATGAAAAAAAGTTCATCATCACTGGTAATTAGAGAAATGCAAATCAAAACCACAATGACATATCATCTCATGTCAGTAAGGATGGAGATCATTAAAAAGTCAGGAAACAACAGATACTAGAGAGGATATGGAGAAATAGGAATGCTTTTACACTGTTAGTGGGAGTGCAAATTAGTTTCACCATTGTGGAAGACAGTGTGGTGATTCCTCAAGGATCTAGACCTAAAAATATCATTTGACCCAGCAATCCTATTACTGGGTATATACCCAAAGGATTATAAATCACTCTACTATAAAGACACATGCACATGTATATTTATTGCAGCACTGCTCACAATAACAAAGACTTGGAACCAACCCAAATGCCCATCAGTGATAGATTGGACAAAGCAAAGGTGGCACATATACACCATGGAATATTATGCAGGCATAAAAAGGGATGAGTTCATGTTCTTTGCAGGGAGACAGATGAACTTGGAAACCATCATTCTCAGAAAGCCAAACACTGCGTGTTGTCACTCATAAGTACGAGTTGAACAATGAGAACACATGGATACAGGGAGGGGAACATCATACCCCGGGGCCTGTTGGGAGGTGAGGGTTAGGGGAGGGATAGCATTAGGAGAAATATTTAATGTAGATGATGGGTTGATGGGTGCAGCAAACCACCATGGTTTATACCTATGTAACAAACATGCACGTTCTGTACATGCATCCTAGAACTTAAAGTGTAATTTTAAAAAAGTATATACTAGTCATATGCAGAAAAAAGTATATACTAGCCATATGCAGAATGCCATACTAGCCTCTAGCATAGAGGCCCCCAATTAGTAGACAGGACTAGAAAATTTTATTTGGTGGCTATCTTTGCCAGGTATTGCCATGTATCTCCCTCTCATTGTATTGATTTGTTTGGTTTGGCTTGATTTTCTGTAGGGGAAAGGAAGGTAGGGCCAGTCAGCCCTTGATTTGCTTTGAAGTTCTAATTAGGAACTTTTCTGTCACCTCTGTCCTTTTCTCTATCACTCTGACTTTTGCCCAAATTTCCAAGGTCTTGGAGGAATAAAATGTGGCTTTTCTCATATAAAGACTTCTCTCTCTCATGATCTTGAGACACATCCACAAAAATGGTAACTTTCATGTTTGGAGACTTTTAAACACATGAACCATTAATATAAAACAAATTGTCCGTTATTCTAGGCTCTATCAGTCCAAGGCACTTCAGAGTGTTTCAAGAACAAAGAGTTCCACAAAGTACTGATCGACATTAGTGAAAAACAGGGGTCCCATACTTAAATAAATTTGGCAGGAGTTTAAACAAAGACAAGCTGGACTTTGAGAGATTCTAAAACACTACTGTGCAGCAGGAATAAGAAGAGAGGAGAGCATGCACCAGTTCCCAAGAGGCCACTTTTTTATGGGGCATAGTGACACAGGAAACCCAGTTTGGAAGGTTTCATCTAGATCAATCGTTCTCAACTGGTTAGAGTTTGTTCCCCCGGCCCTCATGCCCTTTCCAGGAACATTTGGCAATGTCTGGAGAGATTTTTGGTTGTTACAACTAAGGGGCACAGGGTACTGTTGCATCTAGTGGGCAGACAGTAGGGATGCTACTAAATGTCCTACAAGGGACAGGGAAACCCCCACGGTAAAGAATCACCTGGATCAAATGTCAGTAGTGCTGACGTTGAGAAATCCTGACCCAGGGTATAGTAACTTGAGGGGTAGAGTGGGAGGGAGTGGGCAGCAGGCTTCTTGGGCATGTCCTTCCTACCCAGGGCAAAACACATCATGAAAAGGGAGCTCCTAAATCCCCCAGAATCTGTTCCAGATTAAGTTCTCTATAGGTCCCTGAGGGCCTCAGTTTAACAAAAAACTTTTTCATGTCTTACAGTATTATTATATTCATACTTTTAAAAATATTTCAAATTTACAACATAATAGGGAAAGTAAGGGTGAAATAAGCATTAGTATTTTTTTCTGGCTTAATGCTTTCTCAAGATTTTCTCAATCTAATATATTTCTACTGCATGCTGTAGAAGACAAACAGCAGCAGAGGAAATTTTGAGGACTGTCCGCTCCCTAAATCCTCCCTGCATCAGATCTCCCTTCAGGGTTCTGGGCTCCTTTCCAGTTGCCCGGCCTCTCTTCCCTGACAGAGAACTCATTCCTATGAATGTATAAGAAGACTGATGCCTTATTCCTCCATGGCCAGGGAATATGTTCATGATATAGGAAGAGGACAGGGAAATAAGCATTCATGTGAGCATTAGACTTCTCTCTAGGCAGGTATTTCAGTACAGGGTCTACCTAGCCCCTTTCAAATCTGCCCTGTAAGTGACTGCAGAAGTTGAAACTTCCAATACTTGAGGATGCATCTTAGAGGCATTATTCCTCATTTGTAAACATCATTGCCAGAGGCAGAAATGGTCAAACAAGTAAATTTTTTTTTGTAAATAAAATCAATTATTAAATAAAATATTGCAGAAGACTGTAGTTATATAGGAAAACTTTTTGAATTTACTTAATGATGAGATATGAAAGGGAAAGAATTCACTTCCACCCCAGTGGAACTGACAATAGGAACAATGTTCTCCCTTTCAGACCTAAGAAGCTTTACTGCTAAGATCCATGGATGGAATAATTAGACTGGATACAAATATGCTCTTCTTCTCCAGTAGTGCTTAGGAAGCAGTGGTACTTGCACAACTGTGTGAAAGCGGGAGTGAAGTGAGTTGGCATCTCATAGTAATCCTGCTTCTCTCTATCATCAGCACAGTTCCTATTTTTATCTCCCTCTGGCTTGCTAAGATTTTCTCCTGGTCTATTCTCCTGAAAGGTCCTAGAGAGCACAAGCTAATATCAATTAAAAAATATTTCAAGGCAGGCACAATATCTGGTAGTTACTGGGTTATGACTATGTAATGCTTGGAGTGAAACCTGAAATGTTTTTACTTTGTATTAGGAATTAATACGTATTACTAAACCCGTGTAAATAATAAAGTGGCTGGGAAAAAGACATAAAATGAGAAACTGCTGCCATAGAAACTACCAATGTTTCCACACTGTCACTTTGGTATAAAAGGGCTCAGTTTTTAATAATTTATCATTAAAAATGAATTTCCTCCAAAAGACCAATTGTATAGCCATGTCTCAATTCCCCAAGATTATCTAACAGAGATAAAACCCAAAGCTGCCTAATATTCACAGTCTACAGAAGAATTCAATTAGCAAATTCATTTGTGAGGCTCTGCTTGCACTAGAAATTCTAGTTTAGGTGAGAATTTTGGTACTGATTATGATTTCACTTCATGAATCTTAACATTTTAAGCCAGATTCATTTTTTATGTGTTAAAATTCAAGTACAGGATTTTATATAAATAACTATACAAGGTTGGATGTGAAAACATACAATGAATGCACTTGGCATTTTCTAATGCTTGGAGATTTTTTGATAGTACTTAAAGTTTAGTCAGTGTGCCTGTGTGTGTGTGTGTGTGTGTGTGTGTGTACGTGCATGTGTGTAATTGTGTGTGATTATGTGTGTGTGTGTAGAGGTGAGGCACACATCACACAGTAAAAGGTCTGCTATGCTTTAAATCTTTAAGTTCTTAGCATAGACACATACATTTCTCATTAAAAAATAACACGTTCTAAAATTTAAATATTTAAGATGGAATCTGCTATTTTCAGGGAGATTTAAGGAATACTTATTTGGGAAAAATTCAGGAAAATTACTCACTATGGAAGCCATTTGATCAATTTTTTGGATTCTTTGTTGTGATTCTTTAAAAGAGCAAAAAGCATGAACCTTGGGAGAAAAGAATCAATAGTTATTTAAACTTTTAAAAATAAGAGGCAAAATATTCTGGAAGCCAGACTGTATAAGCAGTCAAGCTATATACTCTTTATAATTAGAATAGACATCACTTATAACTGAGAAGTCTTTCCTCATGCCTAATCTAAATATATCTTGTTGCCAACTCTAGCTATTTCTTATTTTGCCTCAGTGTAAAAAAAATAGATCTGCATTTTCACTGCAGCATTTTTTATTTTTATTTTTTGCTTTTTGCTAAAAAGCCATTATTAAGATGTTCCTTTTGGCATCTCTTCTCTTGAATAAATAACCTCAATCTGTCTATTTATTTTTTAAATTAACAGGTTCTATATTCCGTTTCTTGTATTATTCTTGTAATTTTCTCTATATATCTTTTTTGAAAGTGCAGAGCCATACAAAAGGCAACTTCTCTATCTACTGAGAGGTGAAGAGAGAGAGCCAGAAGTGTTTGTCTGGTCTGGGTTTTTCATGTTTCCTTTGACTAGGAGACTTGCTGGGCTTGCATTCTTCAAAGGCACCCACCTCCACCCCAGGTATAACACATTACTGCCCAACACCCTGGCTTGAGGCTTGAGTGTAAGGATCCAGCCAATGGCTCTTCCATGGCCACCAGGGGCTAGAAAGCCCCCATGAACTTAGCCTTGTAAGACAAGCTCCTGAGCAAAGAAACCAAGATCTACTCTTTAGCTCTTTAAGGCCTTGATGTTTCTTTTGTCACAGCAATGGGAGTTTTCCTGTTTTATTTATTCCTTGTTTTACATTTAAATTTATATGTTCACATCTAAAATGGGCAAGAGAGAACCCTATGGCATGGTAGACGTGTTGGGGGGAAGCTGGATCCTTGAAGCATGAGACGAGTCCTCCTTATTGGCACTGAAGAGGTTGAGTTCACAAGGTGGCCTGCTTGTGAAAGACAGCCCTTTGTTGAGCTTTGTTAACTTCTTCTCTAAAGTACTCCCTTCTAGTAGTTTAATAAATTAAAACATTGGCAGGCTAAAACCCATCTTGCTTCCCTTTCCTTCACCAAGAAGATAAGCCCATGCATCCTTCCTAGCTTTTCTCTACTACTGTTACTCTCTTTTATCAAGTCCCTCATTACTTTCTTCCCAGTTTAAACTGAGTAACCTCTCTAGATGCCATTTGCATATGCCATAGTTTCTTTATTCCAAATTGTTATGCCCATATGAATAAATCCAAGCCTCTGACCTTCAAGTACAAGGACTCTATTGATGGGGGTTCAGGACATTCTACCCCAAAGTATGTCACCTTGGCATCTGACAAAAGCCTAAGCAGCAAGTCACTCTTACCTTTCCCTCCCTCATATCCCCTGTAGCAGGTCATAAGATCCTCATTCCAGAGGGGCTCTCCCTATACTTGGAGGAAAGGAACATCCTTATCTTTGAAGACACACAGACCCAGAGAAAAAACTGAACAAACATGCCTTGCTAAGTTCTTCCAGTTTATTCCCATCAGGTCATTCCCTTCTATTCTCCAATCATAGTTCTTTAGGACAGTCCACTCTTCATAAAACCTAAGCATAAAAATATACAATCTTATCTTTTTTTTTTTTTTTTTTTGCTGGGGGGAGCTTCATTTCTTTATGAAGTCTCCCATGTCATGAAAACTTACATTAAATCTGTAAGCTTTCCTTGTTAATCTATCTTTTGTTACAGAAGCCTTAGCCATGAACCTAAGATGGGAAGAGTAGTTCCTTCTCCTACACCATTTAAAATGTCTAAATGTTTCACATGCGAACAGATAGACTTCACACAACTGTTGGTTGAGAAAACACATAAAACACCATTGAAATGCAGTATGTCTTGGAATGAATTTGTTTCTCTAATCACAGTAGTGTCTGTATACTTTTGAAAAGTAGCTGCATACATATGTGGGACACATAATACTGATTTTCTACAGGTAACACATAGTGGACCCATGGATTCACACAGCCCTTGCCACAGCTCAAAGTCTCCCATTAGTCCTTGGAATACAAATGGAAAGCACTGTCCTAGGGAATAATTATGTTGACCTGGTGCCACTTACTACCTTAAATTCTCATGACAATCTAGTGGCCTTGAAGATGTATTTTAGGTCTGGATTTCCATAATTTTACCAATAGGGTAACTTGAGAGTTTCCCAGTCTTGTTTAGCATCACCAATGCCATTGGTTAAAATCTTACTGAAATCTACTCGTGGTGAAAAAATAGAAATTGGAAAGATACACCTAAAATTTCAACCTAATATCCCAAATATTTCGAGTTAATATTTTTACCTAAATTAAATTAGGCTTAATGCATATATCATGAACGAGAATGCAGAAGTATGAACCATTAAAAAAATTCATTTTAATTCAGGTGTACATGTGTAGGTTTGTTGCACAGATAAACTTGTGTCATAGGGGTTTGTTGTACAGATTATTTCATAACCCAAGTATTAAACCTAGTACTCATTAGTTATTTCTCCTGATCCTCTCCTGTCTCCCACCTGAAAGGTCACCATTTCCTTTTTAAGGAAGTTAATGAAGCCTTCCAAGTAGTAATATAGAATTCAAATAACACCAGTGTGATTATCTCTGAGCTTCTATTTAAAAATATTTCGGCCTATCTAATGTTTTTAAATACAACAAAGATAGCATTGGATAATTTTTTTTAATTTAACAACAGAATGGTCATGAAGACTCATTCCTTTTATGTGTCTAGCATTGTGCTAGACTTAAAATAACATAAACAATCGAAATAAACTCATCAAGCACATCTTTGAGATTGTGATTATTTTACTAGGAGAATGCCAGACTCAGAAAAATTTGACAACTTGCCCATGGTCACCAAGCTGAAATATTCCATGACTTGAATTTAAATGCAAATCAGTATGGTAACGAAGCCTGAGCATTCTGCATTACACAAGGTCAGAAACCTCTCTAATAAATGCAGCTAAAAGGAGAACAGTAGCTGTCAGTGCTGGTAAATCACAAACATCTCTGAAACTAAGCAAGGAGGACCCTAGGTTAACAAGGAGGTGAAAAGCTTTATTCTCTACTGGAAGTATCTACAAATTTAGTAATCAGATCTAATTCATCAATGCTTATTATGAAAAATTTATGGATTAATATGCCCATTAAGTTTTCTTTTATTTACCTATATGTACATAGCCCTGTGTTGCCAGCACACATAATGCTCTTCAAGTAATTAACTGTTTTCAGTAACAGTGAGTATAATGGATCCTATCAAACTGTCAACATTTGGGATGATAACGGCATTGATCAAGAGAAACACCCTGCAATAACTCATCAGGGATGCATCTGCTTACTCTTGTACTTTTATCCCCCAATCTCTTCGTCTCTTGGTCGTTAATAACTAGAATGCTTATATATTTGAACCTTGCAGTGAAGAATGACAGCAGAAATGTGCACTGCCAAAGGGAGAATCAGAAAATAAATAGGCAAGCCTCCAGACCCCAGAAGTCATCAGCAAAACTGCCAGTTCAGAGGTAATACAACTTTAGTGGTGAAAGAGTGTGACATCTTTAAAGAAGAAAAACTGCTAAAAGTAAAATGCTATCTTGGCAAACAAAATAAAAAAAACTTTATCTTTACTCTGGATTTGGACACAACTTGAAAACATCTTAGTTCTGCAGACTGGCATAGGACACTGAATCCTAATGCATATGCAGTGACAGCTACCATGGTGGTCCCAGTGATGGGTTCTCCTGCTGGATTCTCAACAGCATCATAATTGGTTTTTCTGCTGTCATACATACTCAGCAGTTTCATCTGTCATCCCCTATTTGCCAGGCACCATTCTAGGCACTGGTCTTACTACTCAGACCCGTCCTACTTGTCTTAGTTCAGGCTCCTGTAACAAAGTGCCATAAACTGGTGGCTTGTAAACAATGAAAATTTACTTCTCACAGTTCTGGAGGATGAAAGTCTAAGATCACGGTGTCAGAACGGTGGGGTTCTGGTGAGGGCCCTCTTCTGGACTGCAGACTACTGACTTCTCGTGGTATCCTCTCATGGCAGAAAGAGAGGCTAGCTAGCTCTCTGGCCTCTTCTTATAAGCGCACTAACAGCATTCATGAGGGCTTCGCCCTAATGGTCTAATTACCTTCCAAAGGCCCAACCTCTTAATACCATCACATTGGGAGTTAGGATTTCAACATGAATTTGGGGTGGGTGTCACAAACATTCTGTCCTTTACACCATTCTTTCTCCATTCCTTACATTCAAGCCAGGAGGATTCTTCCAAAACATAAATCTCATCTTGTCATTTTCTGGCTTTAAATCCTGCATTGGCTTTCCATTGCCCTTGGGATAACTTCTTGGTTAGCATAGCTAACAGAGCTGTTCACAGCCTGACCTTGGCTTCATCTGGAGTCATAGGCACAGGCCCTGTGTGTAAGCTTCTTTGTTCAGGCCTCTTTCTCACTCATCCTCCCTTGCAAGTGTCTAAAATAATGTGTATCTTCCATTTATGGCTTCCTGTGGTGGTCAGCTGATGTGAAGCTGATAAATCCCATCAAACTTCTTTATGAAGTTATCTAGAGACACAGTCACAAAATTTAGAGTGCAAGGGTATTTCAGTTAGAAGAGAAGGAGGTCCAGGTAAGAGGTGATGAAGTATAAGTAGAGAACAGTACACAGAAGTCAATAATTTGACACACACACACACACACCCCTTTCCATTCTATAAGAGTTATTATAATTGAAAGGGTTTTGGTTTATAAATGCCTACACACTAATAGCTAATCAGGTGAAGAATGATAGCTAAGAGAATGATCCACAGGTGGCGATAGTAAAAACGCAATTCTTAATAGTATTCAATATAAGCATTATATGCACTGGCAGATGGTTCCTTTTCCACCTCTCACTGTGTTAACACTGAACAAATGTAAACTGTATGGTTTCATTTCCTCAACGATAAGATGAGAAGGTTAAAAGAAATAAACTTAAAGGTCCTGTCCAGCTCTAAACTTAATAATTTGGCATTTCCTTGGAAATGTGTGAGAAATAAAATCATAATCCTGAACTTAATATTATAAATAGTAATCAGATTAGCATTATGGTTAAACGGTATTCCTGTGATTTAGGTGTATTCACAAATTGGTGGCAGTAATGTGTTTGCAACCATGCAATTCAAGTAAACAAAAATTCACTGAGTTGTATTTGATAAAGGACTGCCTTCATTTTATTAATGAATATGTAACTTCACATTAAAGAGAGTCAGTCACATTCAAGAGTAAGGAACAACCTGGAACTGCTCTCACTGATTATCACCTTTGGTTTTGTCCAGTAAATGTGGGTTGATGTCTAAAGTTTTGCTGAGAGAATTTCCTAAATCTTTCATCTCACTTAATGTAAAATTGCCTGTGGTTATCAGTTTGAAACATTTTCTTTTCTGCCTTAGAGACAGTCAGTCACTCATTTAGAAATCTCCCAGATATCCCTTTAGGTATCTGCTTTGAATTCTGTCTCCTATATTAGGAAGCTAGGAAACCTCTAAATAGGCACATGATAACCATGGGGCTTACCTGTGGACATTGCTACTCCCAGTCTTTGGGTTTTTATTAGGGTTTAAGAGTTCTGGAAAACAACCTCCTGAACTGCTTAGCCCTCATCATGGTTCTTATGGCCCCAGCTCTGGGGCCCAGCACAGAGCCTCAGTGAAGGCTGTTTCCCCACCTAAACTATTACAGACATCACTTTATTCTAGCCTCTATCTATGGAAACAAGCTAGTGTTAGCCAAAGATCATTATTCTCACTTTGGAATAACGTACTCTAGTGCTTAATTTTCCATCATATTGATCAAGAAAATAGTTGAGGACTACTTGCATGTTATCTTCTGGTTAAATTTTCTTTTTGATTCTTGTTCTTTCTCTGCTATTACTGCTTCTGTTTTCTTTATTTTTAAAACTTCACTCAGTATCACACCTCATTTCTCTTCTATCTGCCCCAAAGCTGTTTTCTCTAGAGAACACCATCCATTTTTGTCTATTTCTCTCAGCCATTAAGTCTTATTACCTGTAACTTTTCCTCTCACACCTGCATTTTTCTTTCAAGTGAAGTAAGATCTTTTATTTGAAAACTTCCCTATTGAAATACTATTGTTTCCATTTTAAAATATCTGCGGATTTGGTATATCACAAAGATGGTCAAAAAGTAAAGTCTGTATTAGGCTTTTTCTATTTTAGATATTTGATTTCATAAGAATATTAAATTATATGCATATATTTTTAATTGCAGAGAATGAGGAATGTTTGTAAAATTAGATGCATTTTTTACAATTTATAAAAAGAAATTTGAACACTGGAGTAAAGCACAGGTGGCATATTCAAATTAGCAGATATCTTTAATTTTAAAAAAGAAGATAGAAATATTTATAAGAATTTCTTCAATTCATTTGATTCTCTTCCAGGCTACCAAATTAAACTATCCTGAATATCATCACATATCAATTTACAGAGCTTTGCTTCTACAGCATGAAATTACTTCCTCCATTTCTTTGATATCCTGGTTCTGAATAATTCACTATAGCTTGTTGCATCCAGCCCTATTCAAAAGTCTCTTCAAGTTCCAAAAAGGTTTTCTTAATTTTAGAAAGTCCGTATGTTTAGTTTCTGTTAATAAACGCTCTCTGGAGCATAGCTCTCTATCCATAGTTAAATGGACATGGAAAATATGTCTGTGGCTAAAGTATATTCTTTGATGCATTTTTAAATGTCTAGTGGAAAATAAAGATCAAAACTACAAATTACAAAATGATGCTATGGGATACGTATAGATAGCAAAAGGGTTACTACAGTGAAGAAGATTAATATATCTATCATTTCAAATAATTACTTTTCTTGTGACAAGAGCAGCTAAATCTACTTGTTTAACAAAAATTCCTAGCACAACACAATTTTATTAAACATTGGATCTCTAGACTTGTTCATCCTCCATATCTGCTATTTTGTATCCTTTGGCATACATCTCCTCATGTTCTCCCTCTCCACCTGTGGTAACCACTCTTTCATTCTCTATTTCTGCGTATTTGAGCTCTCTTTAAATGTTCCACATATAAGGAAGATCATGCAATATTTGTGTGTGTGTGTATGTCTGGTTTATTTCACTTAGCATAATGTCCTCCTGGTCCATTCATGTTGTGGCAAATGGCAGGATCTGCTTCTTTTTTTAAGGCTGAATAATATTCCATTGCCTATATATAAATTTTCTGTATTTATTTGTCTGTCAATTAGTATTTAGTTTTCCCATATCTTGGCTATCATGAATAATGCTGCAATAAACATGAGAATACAGATATGTTTACAAGGTAATAATTTTATCTCCTTTGAGTATATACCCAGAAGAGGATTTGCTGGGTCATATGATAGCTCTATTTATAATTTCCTTAGCAACTTCCATACTGTTTTCCATAATAGCTGTACCAATCCATTTTCAACCAACAGTGTACTAGGTATTACTTTTCTCTACATCCTCACCAAAATTTACCTCATGTCTTTTTGATAATCATAATCCTTACAGGTGAGAGGTAATAGCTCATAGTGGTTTTAATTGGCAAAAACTGCAAATTCTTGATGGTAGAAATGTTGAACTAATGTACATACTTGGTGAAGGCACTTGTAGAAGAAAACATCCTTGCTTGTTATGTATGTCTGTTAGTATTTCTAATTCAGATTGGGCTGTGTGATATTTCTATTTCCTAATATAAAAAACACGTATAGATCTTGAGTGATGAAAAACTTATGTGACACTACCTCAATGAAGCAATGAAACAACAGCATGCAGACATATGAAATGTGTGAGGGCAGGCTTGAAAGAGTATTGAAATGGTATTCAGGAGATGTGGTCTTAAGTCTTGGCTTGGCTACTAGTGACTTTGTAAATTTGAACCCATCTCTGAGTAGGCCTCTTCCTTCAGGCAAGGCAGTGGAGCAAATGACCTCTTCCTCTAGCATTAAATCTCGACTTGCACTCAAATAGGTTTAGAACTAACTTGAAGGCTAAGAATTTTCAAGGCATATGCCATTGAAAGAATAGTATAAAGCAATTTAGGAGAAATGTCTAAAAATAATACTGTGGCAATGTTCCTATATATGAAAATTTCAAGGGTTAAGATAATTACTTGTCATGGTTCACTGTATGTGCTAATCACTTAGGAAAAGAAAAAGCCTATATCTCCACTGGTGTCACAGCATGATAGGTGGTTAGAAATAATTAACAGAAAAAGTCACCGCTAAGATTTTATTCTCTTAATGATGTGGATTTGGAAAATTACACCTTTTAAGTGACCTCCTTCTCTTTAAAAAAAGTACCAAAACTCACTTTTATACAAAGTCTTTACTGGATTGCTTAGAAACCTCAGCTAACCTAGTTTGCAGATGAGACTGGTCAGAATCTCTTCTCCAAGTAAAGTAAAATCATTTATATTGACTTGTTATAAACTGTTTTGAAAGTTTATTTTTAATAAAAATATAAGGTATAACAGTTAAGATGGTGTTTTCATGTCATATGATTGATAGGCATGTCAAGGAAGAAGAGGAGATAGCCTAGGAGGAAATAAACACCAAGCTCCTTTTACTTATAGTAAAAGAAATAGTCACAATTATCACTGCAGAGAAAGGAAGGATTAATCAATTGTAGGACAAGTGGCTAGCTATTTATGAAAAGAAAATAATGTGAAGTCTTTGTCTCACAGCATTAACCAAAAATAAATTCCATACATATTGGGGCTAGTTGTAAATAATAAAGCCCCAAGCAGTCTAAATAAAAACAAAAATGATTAGTTATAGAAAATTAATTTGAGGATGGACTTTTATTATTTATGTATTTAAACTTTTACCTTGGGTTCAAGGTACATGTGCAGGTTTGTTATATAGGTAAATTGTGTCACAGGGGTTTGTTGTACTGATTAGTTCATCACCCAAGTACTAAGCCTAGTATCCAATAGTATTTTTTCTGATCCTCTCCCTCCTCTCAGAGGATGGACTTTTATAAACATGCACAAAATAACACAGTAAAAGTAATAAACACTTGAAATTTCTATGTGATTCAAAGGAATATACTAAAATCTAAAAGGTACCCTATAATCTAGGTGGAAAAAAGTAGCATGGCCAATAATATGACAATCATTGATCACAAAATTTCTTAAAACCTTTCAGAAAAACACGATCCCAACTAGTAAAGAGATAATAACATAACCAGAAAACTTCAGAAAGAAAAGGTCCATCATGGTAGACAACAGGCAGGACTACACTGCAGCCCCTACTTGGATGGATGGAGCACTGTGTGAAGGCTTGTATCTTGAATTTTTGCTCCAAAACAACTGTAGGAATAAATCAGGAAACTTGAGAGGGCCCACACACCCTCTGAAGGAAGTGGAGGGTGTGTGGGTCCTTGCTCCTGCAGGACCTGGAAGATACCCCAAATACTGTGTATGCCCAAAGTGGGAAAGGTAGATCCTCCAGCCCTGAACACATACCCCCACTGGGGAAACTAAAGGTCTAGTTTACAGGTGAAGGTTCTGACCTTACCTGAAGGTGAATCAGTTTAGAGAGCTGAGTGAAATACAGGGGTAGAGGAAGCAGTGGGAAAGGCTCTGGGAGCTCGCTGGGTCCCCAAGCAGGCCATCCCTGCCTGGCATCACAGGATCCCTTCAGGAAAGGTGGCCAGAGGCGTGGGGAGAACACACAGGGGGAAGGAAATCACCAGCTGAACTCTGTAACAATTTAAACTGGTCAAGAAGCCTCCTGGCCAGAACTTTGGGGAGGATGTGAATCCAGCGTGCAGATTCCACAGGTGGGGGAAGAACTAACACCCTACTTTCTTTTGCAGCTGGGAGGCAGGTAGCATGGGGCAAGTTCTCAGCCCTGCTTGCCCACTGCCTGAAAATAGACTCAGTGCTGCTAGGCGGGGCATGGTGGAAGTGAGACCGGCCCTTCAGACTGTGTGTGAGCTGGGTGAGGCCTGTGACTGCAGGCTTTCCCCCACTTCCCTGACAACCTGCATGACTCAGCAGAGGCGGCCATAATCCTCCTACATATATAACTCTATTAACCTGGTAAGATCACCCCTATCCCCCACAGCAGCCATAGTAAGACCTGTCCAAGGAGAGTCTGAACTCAGACACACCTAGCCCTGTCCCTACCTGATAGTCCTTCCCTACCCACCCTGGTAACTGAACACAAAGGGCATATAGTCTTGGAAGTTCTAGGGCTCTGCCTACCACCAGTTCTTCTCCATACAACCACAGCTGATGCTCTCTGAAGAGCACCATATCCTGCAGGAGGCCAACCAGCATAAAGATACAGCATTAAACTATGAAAGTTCAGAACCATCACAGTCCATTTCACCCCCCTGCCACCTCCACTGGAACAGATGCTGGTATCCATGGCTAAGAGTCCCACAGACTGTTCATATCACAGGACTCTGTGCAGAGAACCCCCAGTACCAGTCCAAAGCCTGGTAGACTTGCTGGGTGACTAGACGCAGAAGAGAGATAATCGCCACAGCTTGACTCTCAGGAAGCCACACCCCTAGGAAAGGGGGACAGTACTACATCAAGGAAATACCCTTGGGACAAAAGAATCTGTACAATAGCCTTCAGCCCTAGACCTTCCCCCTGACAGAGCCTATCCAAATGAGAAGGAACCAGAAAACCAAACCTGGTAATATAACAAAACAAGGCTCTTTAACACACCCCCAAAATCACACCAGCTCACCAGCAATGGATCCAAACCAAGAGGAAATCCCTGACTTACCTGAAAAAGAATTCAGGAGGTTATTAATCAAGCTCATCAGGGAGGCACCAGAGAAAGGCAAAGCCCAATGCAAGGAAATCCAACCAATGATATGAGAAGTGAAGGAAGAAATATTGAATGAAATAGATATCATAAATAAAAGACAATCAAAACTTCAGGAACCACTGGACATGCTTATAGAAATGAAAAATGCCCTGGAAAGTCTCAACAATAGGAGTGAACAATTAGAATGAAGAAATGCAGAGCCTGAAGACAAGGCCTTTGAATTAACCCAATCCAATAAAGACAAAGAAAAAAGAATTAAAAAAATATAAACAAAGCCTACAAGAAGTCTGGGATTATGTTAAACCACCAAACCTAAGAATAATTGGCATTTCTGAGAGAGAAGAGAAATCTAAACGTTTGGAAAACATATTTGGGGGAATAATTGAGGAAAACTTCCCCAGCCTTACTAGATACCTAGGCATGCAAATACAAGCAGCACAAAGAACACCTGGGAAATTCATCACAAAAAGATCATCACTTAGGTACACTGTCATCAGGTTATCTAAAGTTAAAATGAAGGAAAGAATCTTAAGAGCTGTGAGACAAAAGCACCAGGTAACCTGTAAAGGAAAACCTATTAGATTAACAGGAAATTTCTCAGTAGAAATCCTACAGGCTAGAAGGAATTGGGGCCTAATCTACAGCCTCCTCAAACAAAACAATTATCATCAAGAATTTTGTATCCAATGAAACTAAGCTTCATACATGAAGAAAAGATACAATCTTTTTCAGACAAATAAATGCTGAGAGAATTCACCATTACTAGACATTACAAGAACAGCTAAAAGGATCTCTAAATCTTGAAACACATCCTGGAAACACATCAAAACAGAACCTCTTTAAAGCATAAATCTCACAGGACCTATAAAACAAAAATACAATTAAAAAAGCAAAAAACCCAAGGTAGACAGGCAACAAATAGCATGATGAATAGAATGGTATCTAACATTAAATGTAAATGACCTAAATGAACGCTTACAAGATTCAGAACTGCAGCATGGATAAGAATTCACCAACTCACTATCTGCTGCCTTCAACCCACTCATCTAACACATAAGGACAATTAAAGTAAAGGGGTGGAAAAAAGCATTCCATGAAAATGGACACCAAAAGAGAGCTATTCTTATACCAGACAAAACCAACTTTAAAGCTATTCTTCTATCAGACAAAACAAACTTCAAAGCAGCAGCAGTTAAAAAAGACGAAGGACATTACATAATGGTAAAAGGCCTTGTCCAACAGGAAAATATCACAATCCTAAACATACATGGACTCAACACTAGAATTCGCAAATTTATAAAACAATTACTAATAGACCTAAGAAATAAGATAGACAGCAACACAGTAATAGTGGGGGACTTCAATACTCCACTGACAGCACTAGACAGGTCATCAACGAAGAAAGTCAACAAAGAAATAATGGATTTGAACTATACCTTGGAACAAATTGACTTAACAAGTATATACATAACATTCCACCCAATAAACACAGAATACACATTCTATTCAACAGTACATGGAACTTTCTCCAAGATAGACCATATGATAAGTCACAAAATAAGCCTCAAAATTTTAAGAAAATTGAAATTATATCAAGCATTCTCTTAAACCACAGTGGAATAAAACTGAAAATCAACTCCAAAAGGAACCTTCAAAACCATGCAAATGCATAGAAATTAAATAACCTGCTCCTGAATGATCATTGGGTCAAAAATGAAATCAAGATAGAAATTAAAAAATTCTTTGAATTGAACAACAATAGTGACATAACCTATCAAAACCTCTGGGATAGAGCAAAGGCAGTGATAATAGGAAAGCTCATAGCCCTAAATGCCTACATCAAAAAGACTGTAAGAGCACAAACTGACAATCTAAGGTCACACGTCAAAGAACTAGAGAAATAAGAATAAACCAAACCCAAACCCAGTAGAAGAAAGGAAATAAAATCAGAGCAGAACTAAATGAATTTGAAACACACACACAAAAAATACAAAAGATAAATGAAACAAAAAGCTGGTCCTTTGAAAAGATAAATCACATTGATAGACCATTAGCAAGATTAACCAAGAAAAGAAGAGAGAAAATCCAAATAAGCTCAATAAGAAACGAAATGGGAGATATTACAACTGACACCACAGAAATGCAAAAGATAATTCAAGTCTACTATGAATAACTTTACACAAATAAACTAGAAAACCTAGAAGAGATGGATAAATTCCTGGAAAGATACAACCCTCCTAGCTTAAAGTGGAAAAATAACAAGCAGGAAGAACAATAACAAGCAGTGATATGAAAATGATAATTTAAAAATTATCAACAAAAAAGTCCATGGCCAGATGGATTCACAGCAGAATTCTACCAGACATTCAAAGAAGAATTGGTACCAATCCTTTTGATACTATTTCACAAGATAGAGAAAGAGGGAACTCTCCCTAAATCATTCTATGAAGCCAGTATCATCCTAATACCAAAACCAAGAAAGGACAACACCAAAAAAAAAGTATACTATAGCCAACATCCCTGATGAACACAGATACTAAAATCCTTAACAGAATACTAGCTAACCAAATCCAACAACATATCAAAAAGATAATCCATCATGATCAAGTGAGTTTCATAGCAGGGACACAGGGATGGTTTAACATACAGAAGTCAATAAATGTGATACACCACATACACAGGATTAAAAACCAAAATCACATGATCATCTCAATAGATGCAAAAAAAGCATTCGATAAATCCAGCACCATTTATGATTAAAACTCCCAGCAAAACTGGCACACACAGGACATACCTCAATGTAATAAAAGCCATCTATGACAAACCCAGAGCCAGAATAGTACTGAATTGAAAGCATTCCTTCTGAGAACTGGAATAAGACAAGGATGCCCACTCTCACCACTCCTCTTCAACATAGTACTGGAAGTCCTTGCCAGAGCAATCAGACAAGAGAAAGAAATAAAGAGCATTCAAATGGATAAAGAGGAAGTCAAACTATCACTGCTGATGATATGATTGTTTACCCTGAAAACCCTAGACTCCTTCAGAAAGCTCCTAGAACTGATAAAAGAATTCAGCAATGGATACAAAATTTATGTACACAAATCAGTAGCTTTTCTGTATACCATAGTAACCAAGCTGAGAATCAAATCAAGAACTCAACCCCTTTTACAATAGCTGCAAAAAAAAAAAGAAAAAAAAGAAAAGAAAAGTTGGAATATACCCAACCAAGGAGGTGAAAGACCTCTACAAGGAAAACTACAAAACACTGCTGAAAGAAATCACAGATGACACAAACAAATGAAACACATCCCATGCCATGGATGGGTAGAATCAATATTGTGAAAATGACTGTACTGCCAAAAGCAATCTATAAATTCAATGCAATTTCCATCAAAATATCACTATCATTCTTCGCAGAATTAGCAAACGCAATGACAAAATTCATATGGAACCAGAAAAGAGCCTACATAGCCAAAGCAAGACTAAGCAAAAAAGAACAAATCTGAAAGCATCACATTACCTGATTTCAAACTATACTATAAGGCCATAGTCATCAAGATAGCATGGTGCTGGTATAAAAATAGGCACATAGATCAATGGAACAGAATAGAGAATCCAGAAATAAACCCAAATACTTACAGCCAACTGATCTTTGACAAAGTAAACAAAAACATAAAGTGAGGAAAGGATGCCCTTTTCAACAAATGGTGCTGGGATAATTGGCAAGCCACATATAAAAGAATGAAACTGGACCCTCATCTCTTACCTTATACAAAAATCAACTGAAGATGGATTAAAGACTTAAATCTAAGACTTGAAACTGTAAAAATTCTAGAAGATAACATTGGAAAACCCTTTTAGACCTTGGCTAGGCAAGGATTTCATGACCAAGAACCCAAAAGCAAATGCAATAAAAACAAAGATAAATAGTTTGGACTTAATTAAACTAAAGAGCTTTTGCATGGCAAAAGGAACAGTAAGCAGAATAAACAGAAAACCCACAGAATGGAAGAAGATCTTCACAATCTATACATCTGACAAAGGACTAATATCCAGAATCTACAACAAACTCAATGAAATGAGCAAGAAAAAAAAAATCCCATCAAAAAGTGGGATAAGGAATGAATAGATAATTCTCAAGATATACAAATGGCCAACAAACATATGAACAAATGCTCAAAATGACTAATAATGAGGGAATGCAAATCAAAACCACAATGCAATACCACCTAACTCCTGAAAGAATGGCCATAACCAAAAAATTAAAAAAATAAAAAAACCAGTAGACATTGGCATGGATGCAGTGGTCAGGGAACACTCCTACACTGCTGGTGGGAATGTAAACTAATACAACACTATGGAAAACAGCGTGGAGATTCCTTAAAGAACTAAAAGCAGAACTGCCATTTGATGCAGCAATCCCACTACTAGGTATCTACTCAGAGGAAAGGAAGTCATTATACAAAAAAGATACTTGCACACATGTTTATAGTGGTACAATTTGTAACTGCAAAATTGTGGAACCAACCCAAATGCCCATCAATCAACAGTGAATACATATATACTCAGACATAAAAAGGAATGAATTAATGGCATTCACAGTGATCGGGATGAGATTGGAGACTATTATTCTAAGTGAAGTAACTCAGGAATGTAAAACCAATCATCATATGTTCTCACTGATATGTGGGAGCTAAGCGATGAGGACATGGATACAAAAGACTGATACAATGGACTTTGGGGACTTAGGGAGAAAGGTAAAAGGGGAGTAGGGGATAGAAGACTACAAATAGGGTGAAGTGTATACTGTTCTGGTGATGGGTACACCAAATCACACAAATCACCACTAAAGAACTTACTCGTAATCAAACACCACCTATACCCCAATAACCTATGAAAAATTAAAAATTAAAAAAAGAAAACTTCAAAGAAGGAGAAAATATGAATATGTTTGACCTAATAAGTAAACCAAAGTAAATTAAGAAAAATAAATATATACTATTATCAAAATGAATTTGAGATAAATATTTTATACACTGCAGAATGTGTTTATGAATGTATTTTCAAGTAGTTTGGAAATATGTATCATGTGCCTCAAAACTACTTATATTGCTTGACCCAGTAATCATACTCTCATGATTGTATCATTAGTAAATAATCTGAGAAAAGGAAAAATCCTACGCACAGCAATATTCAAAAGTAAAAGAATCTTAAATGTATCAAGAAAGGATGATGGTTGCTGGGAAATATTGGTACATGTACAAGTTGGAATAGTATATTGTTATTAGAAATGACTTTTGAGAAGAACATAAAATATCAGGAGAAAACCTTTCTGTTAAAACATAAATGAAATATCAGGCCAGGAAATTATCTGTTCAATAATGTCTCAGTCTTCTGCATAGCAAAAGAAACTATCATCAGAGGAAACAGGCGACCTACAGAACGGGAGAAAATTTTTGCAATCTACCCATCTGACAAAGGTCTAATATCCAGATTTTACAAGGAACTTAAACAAATCCACAAGAAAAAAATGAAGAGCTCCATCAAAAAGTAGGCAAAGGACATGAACAGATAGTTCTCAAAAGAAAACATTTATGCAGCCAACAAACATATGAAATGAAGCTCAACATCACTGATCATTAGAGAAATGCTAATCAAAACCACAATGAGATACCATCTCATGCCAGTCAGAATGGCGATTATTAAAAAATCAAGAAACAACAGGTGCTGGTGAGGCTGTGAAGAAATAGGAATGCTTTTACACTGTTGGTGGGAACATAAATTGCTTCGACCATTATGGAAGACAGTGTGGCGATTCCTCAAGGATCTAGAACCAGAAATACCATTTTGACCCAGCAATCCCATTACTGGGTATATACCCAAAGAATATAAATCATTCTATGATAAAGATACATGCACACTTATGTTTACTGCAGCACTATTCACAATAGCAAAGACATGGAACCAACCCAAATGCCTATCAATGATAGACTGGATAAAGGAATGTCGTACATATATACCACGGAATACTATGCAGCCATAAAAGGGAATGAGATCATGTCCTTTGCAGGACATGGATGAAGCTGGAAACCATCATTCTCAGCTAGCTAACACAAGAACAGAAAACCACATACTGCATGTTCTCACTCATAAATGGGAGCTGAACAGTAAGAACACATGGACACGGGGAGGGAAACAACACAATGGGGTCTGTCAGAGGTGGGGTGGTGAAGGGAGGAAGAGCATCAGGACAAAAAGCTAATGCATGCGGGGCTTAAAACCTTCGTGACAGGTTGACAGATGCAGCAGACCACCAAAGCACACGTATACCCATGTAACGAACCTGAATGTTCTGCACATGTAGCCTGGCACTTAAAGTAAAATAAAATAAAATAAAATCTCATTACACAAACATTTCCCTGTCATGTATACAGACATTTTTCCCTCATGTGCCATTGTTTATTAACAAACAGAAAACATATTTTATCTGAATATTAATCAAATAGCATACTTTTAGTACTTGGACTTCTATATTTATCATTGAAGATGAACAAAATATTCAAGAAAAGCATTCCTGCCTTGCTCTGTTTTGGTAGTATGAATAGGACTGACAGGATTTGGGAAGTGTAGACAGAATAGATACCACTTCATTTTTTAGAAGAGGCACAGTATCAATTATAAGGCAAAAATATTTTCTAGGGAGTTCACTTATTCTTAAAATTAGTTTTAGAAATATTTCCCTTCCACTGACCCCCACCCCCAACAATGCCATGATTTTTAGGCTGTGGTCCTTCCCCGTTTTACTTCCAGGCCCTGTCCTAATGGAGCCACAGCTTATGTACTTCCTTTCCTTCTTTTTGCCTTTTCTTTTGCTATTTCTTCTCTTGATTCTTTTTTTTTTAAGATATCCTTGATTCTGAAAATGATTCATAAGCATTTATTGTTTACCATCTCCTTCTGTTGCCCATGCTGGAATGCAGTGATGCAATCTTGGCTCACTGCAACATCTGCCTCCCGGGTCCAAGTGATCCTCCTGCTTCAGCCTCCCAATAAGCTGGGATTACAAGTGGAGCCACTGTGCCCATTTAACTTTTTTGCAATTTTAGTAGAGACATGGTTTAATCACGTTGTCCAGGATGGTCTCAAACTCCTGACCTCAAGTGATCCACCTGTCTCAACCTCCCAAAGTGCCGGTATTACAGATGTAAGCCATCTCGCCCTGCTGGATCCTTATTTTTCAATAAATTTTTTCCTCAATAATTTCCATCACAGAAGCCATGTAATTCCAATTTTCCCCCCATTATCCTGGGCCCCAAAGTGGTCCAATCTACACTTTCACTCTCTTTTTCCTTCTGTGCATACAGTACTCTGCTCTTCTCACCATTACCCAAATATGTTCTGTTTTCTCTATTGGGGATTTTATTCTTGCTTTTCGTGTTGCTTGGAATGACTTCCTAAGATAACATAATATGAGAATATAGTAGATAAGAACTTACTGGAAAAAAAAAAACAGGACTCAGTATTCTCTACTAAGAGAACATCAAAGACTCCTTTTGGAGTGGTTTCAATGAGTTTTTGAGAGATGGCTCTGTGACCACCACACAGCAAAGGCACCAGTGATGATAAGGTAGCAGAGAGTCCTACCAATGCTAGGAGCAGCACTTTTTACAACTTGGTAGACTTTAGAGAATTCTGCTTACTCTAAACCTCTGTTGACCATAATATATCATCGAAATAAGTACACTGAGAGTGGGAGTGGGTGTTATTAAAAATTATACTGGGACGACAAGCAAACAGCAGTACAGTTATGGACAAATTTTAAGGGCTTCTTACTGTGTATTTGTTAGAAACATAAAATCTCCAATTTCTGACCTTCTGAGTCTGAATTTGTACAGTTACAGTATGGAATCTGTATTTCACACAAACTCTTCAGTTGCTTAGTAATTGAAATTTGAGAAACACTACTTAAATTTTTTTTTTAACAAATAGGTATTTCTTTTTGTTTTTCTTCAATAATATTCCTCTAAACATTTAATGGAGAGCATCATCAATACAATTTACTAAGTAAATAATCTACACAGGGTGCCTTTGGGGTACAGTCAACATACAAAGTTAAAACTTGCTTTTTGTCTGCCATTTCTGACAGTGCTTTTATACCTACTATGGCTACTCAATTAAAGATTTGGTTTAAGTACCGTTAAATAAGTATAGAAATATTGTTTTCAAGCATTTTTCAAGGAAACGATATGACATTTCAACTACATTGTGATCTTCTTTACAAACTCTCATTGGCTACTTTATTATAATTTGTATATAACTTTGTTATAATTTAATAGACTTGCTAAGAAATAAACTTTTGGAACTTAACCCATTGTCTGTTTTGAGACTATTAAGTTTTGTGACTTAGGCACATTATTTTTAAAAAAAAAAAAATCCTTCTACAATGTCTAACTCTTAGAATTTGTCCAATCCATCTAGTAAAGATCTCACTGAAATTTCTAGTAAATAACTTGATTTTTTGGAATAGATATAAAGCCTTTCTGACCTGTATCACTTTATAAATCCTTTGAGAATTAATATATATTACTTTAGATGTAAGAGAAAAGGCTTTACAGTTCCTTTTCCATTCTTTAAAAAAACTAACAGTTTTAATATACATAAATGTTAAATAAATGCATTAGGCCTATTAGGGGTAAGTTATATATATGTTGAATATATATGTTGTATATATTATATATCATATGTATGTTGACTCTATGTATATTGAATATATATTATGCATATTCCTCAGTGGTTAAACAACTCAGATATTGAGTTCATTATACTGTACATGGTAATGACTAATTCAAAGTGTTACTTAATGTTCTTCCTAACCCTCGTTCTCCTTGGTTTTGTATTTTCTTAAAGAATCCATATAACTGCACCCTTTCTTCTTTCTCTTCAAAGGTCCTATTAAAAAATCATTTTCTCAATGGCATGCTTTTGAATTGTTAATCAGATGTTTTGGGGAGCATTCTTGTCATTTCAAGGCCCATCTGAAGTTAAAGTGGCATATTGGGTAGTGGTTCTTAACTGGGATGAGCACATGAATCACCTATGATGCTTTTAAAAAGTCCAGACTCTAGGGCTCCACCTTAAACCTACTGAATCAGAACGTGTGGAGCCAAGGCTTGTGTGTGTGTGTACATGTGCTCATGGACACTCCCAGGTGATAATTACTGCACACAAACCTTTGTCTGATCACATAATAGTTGTGTGGCCATGTTATTTACTCTCTCTGAGATCAACTGCTACTCTAAAATATGAGAGTTATCATTCAGGATTCAAAAAGTGATTTTTGGTAATCAAAGTAAGACAACCAACATAGAGTGGCCAAATTTCCTTCTATGTAAGGCAAATTTTCTTATTTAGACTCTAAAAGGAATACTTTTATATGAATAATATTCATTATACAATCTTTTTATGCTAGTTTTCAGTTAATCAGGCAGAGCTGACAGTCTCCATGAGGAATCATAGAAATAATCAACCTTATCCCAGAAGAATTGTCAACCAAGACAAAAGCCAGAGGGAAATTAATTTTAAGAAATTTGTTTTGTGGCTTTTTTTGCTTTTAGAACAGCAACTTGAGACATAACCTCTTGGAAAAATCTGCATATTATTTCTAACAAAGATGTTATGACCTTCTATCAGAGCTCAGTGCCACTCAAGTTGCCATACAAGAACTAAGTTCCTATAGAGGTACAGTGACAGCTGTTGGGCTGAATGCCAGCAGAGAAATGGCAAAATATCAAGGTACTGGGTAATTCTGTTATTCATGGCTGTTTTCCAGATTACTTCCTCTTTAAACGAACCCATAAGAAGTGTAGGAGTGAGTATAAGCTATGTTTCCTAGGAAACATTAAAGGTAAAATTTCAAGTGTCAGAATAATTGCTTTGACTCATGTGAGTCAATAGAGATGACAAATGTTAAAAAGTCCTGGAAAAGCTGCTCTTGCAGAGTGGTTGTTTAGATTTCAGTATTTGAGAATGTTTTTAGTTACCCTGAAGTCTACTATAAACATCCACACCAAGTTATTTTCAATTTAATGTATAGGACAAACAAACTCTAATAAGACTTTTAGGAGTGAATGTGGTTCACAATACCTAATTATATAGTATCAGAACATAAGAAAGGATGAGAATCCCTGCTAAGAGCTCTGGGGCTAGGGTCCCAGGATGACCTGGGAAAGCTAAGCCTCCTTGGTATAGTTTTAATAAGCAGGAGCTTGGAGTAGAGGCAATATTTCTATTGTGATTGTGCCAAGCACTGCGCCTGGCAAAGAGTAGATGCTTAATTAAAATTTATTAAATAAATGAATGAATGTGGATTACCCACTTAAACTTAATGAGCTGGCTTGATAATACCTACCTGGGCAGCAAAAATGGTGTTGAAAAATAGCTCTAAATTCATTATTACCAGGAGAATAAATTCATATACAAAGGATATAATTTTTTTTTTTACAAGACACAAAGTCAATGTTTACCAAGAGAAGAAAACAGTACAATATTTACTTTAACCAGATTCTAACACGGTGCCTGGCTCTCCTAAAGCATTGTGTTGAAGATTAGGTTGGAAAAGATGTGTGTCAATATTTTCTCTCAAGCTCCCTGTAAAAGCATCTCTTCCAGTCTCCTGGTGGTTGCCACTCCCTTTCTGTTGACGACAGCCAGGTTTCCTGCCCATTGCCACACACTCACAAACAGGAGGAAACATTCTATACTCCTTTTTTTTGATAAGCCTTATTTTACAAAGGAAAAAGAAATGTCTGGAATTGGCATTAATTAAAAAAAAAAAAAAAAAGCACAGTAGCTTGATGCATACATCTCAGTGCAGCCTAGGACAGAGAAGTCTCCAGTGTTTCTATGGCCGCTCCTCTACTTGCCATGTGCTTGGCTGGCCCACGCTGCTTGCCAGCAGTCCTTACATCAAAAAAGTTGATTATACATTCATCCCTACCCTACTCTTCTGCTGGCACCATGCTCACAAAGATGTTTTATAATTTTTATTTTCATTTTTGGAGATACACATGAATGGAAAAATTTCACTCAATATGGCATGTTCTGGGGTAGGCAAATGGAAAATGAACATGGCCGCCCCTTTCCCCAGGATGTCCATATGTCTATTTTTCCCACTATAACTTTACAGGGACTGTATTCAGATGGTTCCACTTTGTGGGCTTATATGACTGATAATTAATATAATTTGTTATAGGCACTATATGTTTTTCTTGTTCAAACAGGGAAAAAAACCCTCCAATTCTGATATTTTAATTCAGAGCAGATGAGCTTCTGAAAACTGTTACTTTCTGCTATAGATGTTCTGTTTCAAAATCTCAAACAGCCAGGATATAAGATACAATGTCTTTTTTTCTTTAGGTAGATTCCATTCAAAGTACAAACTCATGATAAAAATGGTGTAGCAGGAGTGTCAGTCTGCACATTACTTTTCAGCTGAAGGAGCTTTGCTTCCTATTGAATAATAGCTCCCAGACATTTCTACTCATGATCGGTAGATGAAATCCTCCTGTCATAGCACATTAGGGTTTGATATATTTGCTTGAAATCTCCAAATCTGCCAGAGAGGTACCTCTGCAGTGAAGCCACTGGCATAGCTTGCTACAGGGATCTGGGTGAACTTTCATCCCAAATGTGTTAGCAATGTTCCTCCTGAAAACTAGGGAAGGTCTATGTATGTCAAGGGCTCTGATCAATTGAGGCACTACAAATTATGTGACCAAACTTGACCTATTTTAGGTCTACTAGACCAGTCTAAGAGAACTTAAAGCAGTAAGAACCTAAGAACAGAAACTCAGTTGTGCATAAAGGGATGCTGCTGATGGAGATGAGTTCTAACCTTCCTGAAGGAAGGTTCTACATTTTAGTTAAAGTACTTAGAGATCCTAAAATGATGCTCTTTTAACAAGCACCCAGTAAATGTTAATGGTTTTCCTTTTTGAGAGGAGAGATAAATCTTTGTCCATCATTCTGTGATAGTGTATATATAGCTGATGCAAATGAGAGTAACCTCTTACATGGGGATTAGGCTCTATATCTAATGAGAAAGACATACCATTACACACAACAAAAATAACCCTAAATTTCTTTTAAATTGACCATAAAGTATAGTATTCATGATGTTGTTAGCATAGCAATAACTACTATAACCCCAGATCTGAGAACTTGTGAAACCCTATATCCAAATGTGTGGACATTCAAGCCTTTCTGCCTTCTAGATTATCATCAAATTTTTAGGTAAATGGAGAATGGATGGTAGGGGGTTCTAGAATAATCTTGTCTGATTATAGTGATTATATTTTCATTTTAAAATTAAACCTCTAGAATCAGTATATATTCATACATTTATTTTAGTAAGGATTAAACAGGATGGTAGAGCTATGCCTCAGGTAGGCACTGAGTTCTAACATCAGTGCATAAATTATGCAACACCATTATTTTTGAGGCATTCATTACATGACTGTAGATTATGTAACCATTTTGGGGGGCATATGGAGAGGCAATTTTAGTTACATGGTGTTTTATTTAAATCACTTTAAATTGCCACCTTTTTCTAGGCTTTTTAGCCATGGTAAATAATGATAGTCATCAGATAATAGTATTAAAATCATAGGTTATCTGGGTATGAAGGATCCTTTATCCAAATATCTTCATTCATATATTGATAATTCTCTAGAATATCTGAATGGACACTTTTTGAGTCTGTTCATCCAACCATTTACACATACTCAATGTGTAGAATTGAATAAATGAACATTTTCTGAAGACTTTCAGGTTAGATTCTGTCAACAATTTTACTGAAACCTGGATTTAACTGTGCAATACTAGCATCATGGATCTCTGTCAAACAAGGAATTAAAGTAAGAGTAATGTGATTTATTATTGGTGAGCACATACAGGATCCCAAACACACTTGCTTTTCAAAGGACTCATATACCCACCTATTAAATCCATTCTAGAATATTGCTTTTGATTAATATGAAGCATGTTGGCTCTTGAAATTACCTAACATATTAAAATCAGCAATAACGTTTGTCTGTCTCTAGTCTTTCAGCACCTTTCCCATTTCCCAAAATTCTTCCACAACAGTGGACAGTGATTTGTTTATCTCATTTAGGAGTTTTGCAGATACTGGGATAGAGTTCATTTCATTTCAACTACTGGAATTCCCTTGAGAGGACTACATGTTCTCTTTACAAGGGCCAGATGTTTGGTGTCAATCTTGATGTTCACTGTTCTTTCTACTGTCTTCTGATATGATGTGCTTATGTGATGTGGGAATTTTGCAAAGCTTGTCACTGGGAACCCCACTTTACTTTTAGTTAGGACACAAAGGTTTTTATCTGATAATTCATGAAATACACATCTATTTGCCTCAAGAATAAGAACACTGGCAAGATGGTTTTGATCCTGGTGTATCCTAGAATTCCGTCCGCTCTCAAATGGTGCCAGTGGTGGCACAATTCATGACCACCAGCCACACAACCTCCTACAGCAGCAGCCACTGCCACACATCCACAACCCCACTGCTATTCTCAATGGCTTGTTTTAATGCAACCTAATAACTTCCCCCGACAAATACCTCTTTCATATAGAGAGTTGCCACAAAAATGAAAAACCCTGAAGATGGTTTGTCATACCAGATGAATCAGTTCTAGAGATCTGCTGTACAATACAGTACTTGTAGTTAACAATAAGGTATCATACCCTTTAACGTATGTTAAGAGGATAGAGCTCATGTTAAGTGCTCTTACCAAAAAACAAAACAAAACCACAAAAGAACAAAGGTAATTTTGACAGGTGATGAATATGCTTAGTACACTGATTACAGTGATGGTATCACAAGTATGTACTTGTGTCTGAACTCATCAAAATGTATAGATTAAATATGTGAAAATTTAAATATATTAATTATGTTTCAACAGAGCTTTTTTTTTTAAAAAAAAGAAATAACCCTGTTTCAGAGCTAATCTTGCTCTCCTGGGCAGAGGACACTGTGATTACTCACTGAGGGTAAACAGATATCTTCTTGGGAGGCTGGGCACATTCCAAGCACCATTTCGCTCTGACTGTACTCAGTTCTCTCTGCCTTGTGTCCTACCTGTTCACGGAGGTTTCTGCATATAAGGCTGCAAACAGCCACGGTGTCCTTAATATTTTCCGGGTACATGAGATATTTTGATACTTTCATATAATGTATAATGATCAAATTAGAGTAACTGGGAAATCCATCACCTTAAACGTTTATCTTTTCTTTATGCAGGGGGTACTTACTAAAAAAAATGTAGCTTACCATTTCGTAATTGACTAAAATATTTCTGTGTTCTCTTCTTTGTGTCACTGATACCTGACAGGCTGATTTTGCTGCTGAATTGAGATAAAAGTATAGTTTCTAGCATGGCACTTGGCACATAGTAGATGCTGAGTCAAGGTGAATTTGTTTCTCTTACCATGGCCTGGGTCTGTCCTTGGTAGTACTGCTTCATTTTATACCTTCAATAATCAGAGATGGCAAGAAAGGAGGGTGGAAGGTGGAGGGAGAATGTAAGTCTTTTCTTGAATACATCTCAGGCTATTCCTAATACATATCATAAATGCGTCAGTTATATGCTGTTAAGCAGCTCTCTGATCAAAGCTTCCCAGTGGCTTCCAAGGCTCCAAGGTCCCAGCTAATCTGCTTCCCCTCTGCCTCATTCTGTTCCAGCCACAGTGACTTCCTTGACGTTCTTCAACACATCAGGCACAATCACACTCCAGGGTCTTTAACTTTATCATTGCTTCTGCCTGGAATACTGTTCATTTGATATTTGCATGGTTTATTCCTTACTACATTCAAGTCCTACCTCAGGTATTTCCTTAGTAAGCTTCCCTCATGACACCTAAAAATTGTAATCTTTTCATTGCTCAGGCACTCTCCATCTCCCTTACCCTCTTTTATTTTTCCATAGTATTTATTACTCTCTAACGTCCTATATAATTTATTTATGTGTAATGTGACTTTATCTTCCTATACGTATACAAATGCACAGAGACACAAACACACAGTGCACATACAGAATGTGGGCTCCATGAAGGCAGGGATTTTTTCCTTCTGCCCACTGCTGTATCCCCAGTGCCTACAAAAGTATGCTTGTAAGTAGCAGTTTCCACAATAAATATTAAATGAATTTTAAAATGTGAATGAAGGACTATTCAGGAATGCAACATGACAAAAAAGTAAGATATCCCTATATTTGGCCAAGTGATGGGCATTCACTAACACTAAGTGGAATTGGAAACTTTCTATCTGGGCATTACAAAGAGCAGTAAGGCCCACGTCATGTGGACTGACATTTGGTTTTATAGTTGTTGTCACTACTTTATTGTTCCCCGATTCTGGGACCAGAAACACGTATCGTTCATCACAAATGTAGTCTGGATCTCCTGTAAGCCATTATGCTCAGTGACACCAGAACTACTGGTCTCAAAGTAAAATTTGACTATGACTCTTGTCTGCTTAAGGTTCTTCAGTGATTTTCCACATTTTTCAAGATAAAGTCCAACAGTGAATAAAACCAGTATGCTAGTTTTTCATTTTCTCCTCATTATTACCGGTCCTCTGTGCACAGCATTATATTAAAGTACTTAGCAGTTTCTCAAAAATGCCGTGTTCTCTGCTTTTGTAAACTTGTTTCCTTTATCAATTCTCACCCTACTTATTTTGCCATCTTCTGCACCTTTAAGTCCCAATACAGGTTTCATCTTTTCTGAGAAACCTTCCTTGTACTGCCTAGAATGCATTAATTTACCCTCTACTTCTTAGCATATGGGATCTGCCAGTTTCTTCTTTAGTTCTGCCAAATTTTGACGTTTTACTTTATGTATTAACCCTCTCTCTCTGACAATGTTTTTCGTGGTCTTAAATTTTATTTCATATGCTTTTAAAACCATGTCAGCTCCCTTTGGTTTGTTTTCTTGGTAGTTATTTTCTCACAATTTTATTTTTAATATTAATGTGTTATATTTTTAAGTGGGCTCCTTATAAACATTATGTTAGTTAAAATGTATTATCTATAATTCTTTGTCTTTTAATTTAAATATTTAGTTAATTTTCACTCACTTGGTTAACAGTATATTTGTGCTTTTAAAAATTTTCTTTTAGTATTTTTGAGCTAATTAGATTTTTTTCCTCTTCTTAGTTTCTCGTTAGTTTTGGAATTGCAGTCTTGAACTTTATAATTTTAGTGTTTACTGTAATTTCTAATATGCATACATAACTCAATACAGTTTAAATTTAATCAATATATTTACCCACTTTTGGAAGAATACAAGGACCTTTGAATATAACTTTAATCACCACCACTATCAATAACTGATATGCTGTTGTCTTGCTTTTTATTGTATTATTTAATGTGCAAATTAATTATTTTCAATTATTTATAGTCAAAATTTGTTTAGATTTATCTATTCATCATACTTTCTTGTATCTCAGATCTTCTGATATGGTTTGGCTGTGTCCCCACCCAAATCTCATCTTGAACTGTAACTTACACAATTCCTATGTGTTGTGGGAGGAACCTGGTGGAAAGTGATTGAGTTATGCAGGTGGGTCTTTTCTGTGCTGTTCTCATCACAGTGAATGAGTCTCATGACATCTGATGGTTTTAAACACAGGAATTTCCATGCACATGTCTTCTCTTTGCCTGCTGCCATCCATGTAAGACATGACTTGCTCCTCCTTGACTTTCATCATGATTGTGAGGCCTCCCCAGCCATGTGAAACTATAAGTACATATATAGTTAATTATAGTCCATTAACTATAGTTCTTCCCCAGCCATGTGGAAGTATAAGTCCATTAAACCTCTTTTTCTTTCTAGTCTCAGGTATGTCTTTATCAGCAGTGTAAAAATGGACTAAATTTCCTTCCTTTAAGGAAATTTTCCTTCTTCCTTAGAATATTTTTATTCTGATAATCCTCTTAAAATTTATTTGCAATTGTTTTTCAGTAGTTTTTTTAAACGCTATAACAATTAGCTTTTTCTATTTGTTTACTTATAATTACATGATACTGCTCATCATTCTTTTTTCTTTAGATAAGACACCTTTTCTGGGGTAATATGCCTTTTTCATTAAGTACATCATTTAGGAAAATACATGTGTGAGGGTTTCTGGGTAATAAATTATTTAGTTTCAGTTTTTAATATTTATTTTTTGGAATGACCAAAAACAAAGTTGTTTTCCTTTTGTTCATGAAAGACATACAATTATATTTGTCAGTAATTTATCTCTCAGAACTTTAAAATAATTATTTCAGTCTTTTATATTCCATAGTTGCTAAGAATTGTCCGTCTAATTGTCATTCTTTCTTAAGTTATCTGCATATTTTCTCTGGCTTCTTATGAGACTATTTTGTGTTCTACAGTTTGTCTACAGTGTGTATGGATTTCTTGTTATTAATCCACATTGGAATAAATTTGGCTGCTTGAATTGCATAACTGGTGTTTATCTTCAATTCTGGAAATTTTTAATAATCATGTTTAAAAATATTTCCTCTTCTCTATAATTCTGTATTCTTTCTGGAATTCTGATTAAATGTATCTTTTAAATTCTCTTTCATATTTTTCATCCTTTTCCTCTTTATATTGCATTCTGGGCAATTTCTTCATGTCTATATTTTACTTTACTAGTTTTCTCTTCAGTTGTGTCTAAGATGCTAATATTTACTACACATGCATGCACACACATACAAATAATAATTTCTATAAGTTATATTCATTCTTCAGGTATGATGGCTGTGTATCTCTAATGCTCCCTTGCTCCCCACTCATATTCACAGAATGCTCTTTTATTTATTCAATATTTTACTTGTCTGTTTTACATTCTGAAAATGCCTGACACACTATCTACAATCTTTGATGGTCTGAGTCTGTCATTTGTTTCTTTTGCTGACCCTCACTCTTGTTAGCTCATGCTCTTTGGTTATTCATTTGTTAGAATTCTTAGAGTCTATATTATTGGGGTAAGGTTTATTCTCCAAGAGAGGATTTTTTTTTTGCTTATGTGACGTGTGAACTTAGGTTTTGGGGGAACACACAGGTAACATGAATTCAGGTTGACACTGATCTAAGAACTAGATTTTTTTCTTCCATCCAGTGAGAGCCAAATTTGAAATACATTGATTTTTTTTAATCTCTCACTTTCTGAGGTGGTTCCCCCACCCGATTTTACTATTTATTTGTGGCAATTGTTCTTAAACCGTTTTTGCTTTACTTGGGACCCTCTTACTAGCTAAAAGGCTCTGCTTCTTTTCCTTTGTGCATGTGTGATCTAAGCTCCTGGCCACTAGGCAATGGCAGAAGCACATGGCAGCTGTCAACTATTTTCTCTCTGAATTCAAAATTGCTCCTTAATTTAGGCCTTTAAGGGGCTCCCTTATTTGTTTTGTCAGCTCAACTGTGTTATTTTTATAGGTGATGTTATAAAAAGGATTTTCAGAGTACATATTCCATCATATTGTTAGAAAGGTAAGTCCCTCTCATAGTGCTTCAAATTTCCCATTTTATAATATTTAGTATATTGTTTTAAAAAATTTTTAGAGACAGGGTCTTGCTACATTGCCTAAGCTGGACTCAGAATTCTGGGCTCAGGTGATCCTCCTGCTTCAGCTTACCAAAGTATATTCCTTTGTAAATACCATTTTTTTAAAAAACATCTTTTTCAGTTGATTGTGTTCATCCTGAGGGCAGGAACCATTTCTTACCATGTAATAATTTATTTAGTCAAGAAATAATAAGTTTCTGTTGTTTACTATGTACTGATGTACCAAGTCACTTGTATATATAAAGGAAGTCAAAGTTGAAATGGTCCCTGCACTTACGAAGCTGGTAAATTAAAAATAATACAAGCTAATTTTTGGTGAATCATTTCTAATTTAGAAAATTGTCTAGTTGTTTTGATTCTCTATGCTTGTCTCATATTAATCTTCATAACTATCCTACGAATTTATCATTGTTGATATTCCATTTTAAAGATGGGGTAACTGAGGCTGAGAGAAGTGACTCGTGTGTAGAAAGAGATAAGTATAATAATTATTATGATTAGCTAGCCATAACCTACATTTAAAAAATTTAAATTATCTTGCCAGGCAAGGTGGTTCACGTCTGTAATCCCAGGACTTTGGGAGGCTGAGGTGGATGAATTGTTTGAGCTCAGGAGTTCAAGACCAGCCTGGGCAACAAGGTGAAACCCTGTCTCTATCAAAAAAAACCCAAAAAATTAGGTGGGCATGGTGGTGTGCACCTGTGGTCCCAGCTACACAGGAGGCTGAGGTGGGAGGATCTCTAAAGACCAGGAGGCAGAAGTTGCAGTGAGCCAAGATTGCACCACTGCTCTCCAGCCTGAGTGACAAAGCAAGACTCTGTCTTAAAAAAAAAAAAAAGTATCAAATTCTATTGAATTTTTATAATAATTTTCTACTGCTATAGACTCAACATCATACATTGTTTCAGAGATTCACTTGAACTTATGAAAAGGAAAATGAGGATGTATCACTGAGGATGGACCCTCTATGCATACACATGCTCTTTTTCTGACGTGATCTCTCACTGTTGCTTGCAAATGCTCTGATGACTTCTTTCTTTCCAAAGTGTGATTGTTTCATATTGAACTTTTCTTTCTTTTTTCTTTATCTTTCTTTTCCTAAATGCTTGAAATGGTTTTGGCTCTGAATTTTCAAGAGGAGTCTATAAAATCCAACAATGCATGCTTCAGGAATTTTTAATACAGCATGAGTTAAGCAGGAAAAGTAGTCTTTATCAGGATTTATAAGCTCTAGTTTATATCCTAGATTGAGGAGTGAGTATCTTCAGGCAGGAACATCATTCTAATCATGATGTAAAACATTTTGGTCAAATAATTCAATCCTCAGTTGTTTTATATGTATCAGATTTTTGAGTTATATCTTTGAATATTTACTTGATGTGGCAGAGATTAATTTCATCATACAAGTTCTGAGACACTAAATAAGACTTACTGTCTATGTCCTTAATGATACTGATTCTTACAAGCAATGACCATAGTAATCATTATGTCATATATAGTTGCATTTAATTGTGTTAATGACATCCTTTCAGCACAACTTGTATTTATTCAACGGTACTTGTGCTTCTTTGACATTTGAAGTACCATCTTACTATTCTCAATCTGCCTTATTTTAGGTTCCTACTCTTTGCATTCTTTGTTCTCTCCATTTCCTCATATTTTGTGTCAGCCCAGGTGGCCACCCGGTCTTCTTTTATTCTCATTCATTGGCTGCTGTGTGATTGGCTGCTTCAACATAAGATTTTCTGCAGGTAGCAATGGAAACTTTTCTGTTCAGTTCTCCTGCATCCCTGGCTCCTATGCATACACAATGTTCTCTTTCTGATGTTATCTCTCACTGTTCCTTGTAAATACTCTATTTTTTTGACTTCTTTCTTCCTGAGTCAGCTCTATCCCAAGTGTATTTGCTTCATATTGGACTGTTTCTTCTTTTTATTTCTTTTCTTAAACCTTTTAAGTTTTTGGCTCTGAATTTTCAAGAGGAATCTACAAAATCCAACAATGGATGTTTCAGGATTTTTTTTTTTTTTAAATAGAGCATGAGCTCAGCAGAAAAAGCAGTTTTATCAGGATTTTTCATATTATAATTTCTCACTTTGTTATACAAAGACAGCACACCCAGAAAAAAACAAAAAAAAAAAACAAAAAAATATTGTTTAAGAACAGGAGGTATCAACTACTCTACAAAGTAATGGTAGTGTAAATAAATAGATAGAAACAGTGTAAGAGGGAAAATCACCTTGTTAAACACTTTGAGAAGTGCAAAGCATGGAGCTCTTCTTATTTTCAGTTGCTCTCATCAAACAATGATTACTTGACACTACTTAAGAACAGAGCAGGAAGACTGGTGAACATAAGGTTCACAACTGCTGGAAATCTCACAGAAGAGTGGGTTTCTGATGGATCTTAGGCCTGTGGTTAATTACAAACCAACAAATGCATGAGTCATAACTTGTTAGTCACATTAAAATTATCTAAATCAAGTTGAAGATAAAATGGGATATAGATCTATTTTTCCTACATGAAAAAAGTTGCTTCCAAAATCAAAGACCATAAAGCTCTTACGATGATGCATGCATACGCTGTTGTCAAACTTCCATGTACTCTTTGGAAAGACATCTCGTAATCAGCACCAACCCAGCAGAATGCGGAGACATGAGTTAAACCATTCCTAGAATGTATATAATGTGTGCTGATCAAAAAGGAAGAAAATAAAAGCAATATGTCCGTACATGTGCAAGATTACTCCCAAACACTCAAAAGCAAATTTTAAAATGTTATTTTTAGAAAAGTGAATACCCAAAAGTTAAAGAAAAGCCAAGTAAAAGGACCAAAATTTTGAGCATTTAAATCTGATTCTCTTAACTTTATACAATATCATGTCTTGGACTTTCCTTGAACACATCACTTGCTAATGGATTCTCTCACTCATTCAACTGCATGTAGGGTCATTTTTATTTTTATTTTTGTACTATCTTATGTACTTAGAGGAAGTTCTCTCAAGATTTGCTTGTGCAAATTCAGGCCTTTTATAAAGAGTATTTCCTAGTTGATGCCTGTACCCTGGCTCTGCATTACTAACAGTTATGCAAATGAATCTTAGAACCACCCACATCTACTTTTAACACGATGCTCTTTTTGTACAGCAAGACTAAAATTCAGGGATTAAATATATTTGTGATAACACAGGTCTTTTAAAATTTAAATTGGAGTATTTTGGCCTTTGAAATGGCATCATATATTGTACAAAATTATTACTTAGTGGGAAAGCATACTGTCTTTTTTTTCCTTATTCTGTTCATTTAAAAAAATCAAATGTATGGGCAAGTGCCCAGAGAAATTCACTCATTTTCATTCTTTTATTTTTTTTTTAATGAGTAAACAGACAATCAAAAATCCTGAAAATAATGACTGAATTGCAGAATCACCACTGAAAAGAGTCTCAAACGATAATCTACAGCCAGGTGCGGTGGCTCACACCTGTAATCCCAGCACTTTGAGAGGTTGAGGTGGGCGGATCACCTGATGTCAGGAGTTTGAGACCAAGTCGCTAACATAAGGAAAACCTTGTCTCCACAAAAAATACAAAAATGAGCTGGATGTGGTGATGATATGCACCTGTATTCCCAGCTACTTGGGACACTGAGGTAGGAGAATCACTTGAACCCAGAAGGTGGAGACTGCAGTGAGCCAAGATTGCACCACTGCACTCCAGCCTGGGCAACAGAGTGAGACTGTCTGAAAAAAAAAAAAAAAAAAAAAAAAGTCAATTTAATCTATTACCTGGTTTTTATCCAAGGTAGCATTTTGTTTGTACTTTTACTTATAACACTTTTAAGATTCTGCTTGAAATTATAGTTGGTCACGTCCTCATTCGTCTGCTTTAATACACTGAAATCTCTTTGAAGAAATGTTGATAGATAATATCTTTGAATATCTCATCATGCTTGTCACATAGTTGGTATGCAATAATTACTTAGTAAGTGAAATCTAAGAAACAAGGGTTTCTACCTGTTTTTTAAAAAACTCCAGAGAAAATAATCAGAGACATACTTGAAGAAGTGAAAATGGGCTTAAAACCATTTATGCCCAAACTGAAATCCATTACCTCTAATTCTGTTCTTCATCGAGCTAAAGAACTAGTTGATGGTCTACTGTCAAGGATTCTAAGAGATTGAACCTGCAGCCTGGATTAGTGTCCTCTGTCCATCAACTGATAGCTGTGTGGTCATGAACAAGTCACTACATTCTCCAGAACTCATTTTCTCATCCCTAAGACGGTGATAATAAGAGTTACCTTCCTCTTATGGTTTTCCTAAGGTTTAAGTATAATACAAATATAAAATATTTAGCCCTGTTCTGAAACGTAGTGACAATCATTCATTGAAAGTTGGCTATCAGCGTCATTACCATCATCATATCACCACTGTCCAGTTGTATATAGAATTTTATCAACATCTTCAATCATCTCTGCTCCATCAATCTTGGATCAATCCAACTGTTCATGGTTTTCATCTTGTTATTTGGGCTTTAAGAGCTATTAATTCTACCATTTAACAATGTACTGGACATTCTAGTAAAAGCGATAAGACAAGAAACCAAGTTTTAGCAGGGTAGAGAAAAAAGTTGACATAATTTAAATATAATATCCAAGATGATATAAAATCTAGTAAAGCCAATTAGGTAAGTCAGCAAGGTTGCCAGGATGTAACACCAAAACATAAAAATCAGTAGTGCTTCTCTGCGGCCACAATAGCAAAATAGAAAATGAAATAGAATAAAAAGACACTATTCACAGGGGCAACAAAACTTTAAGGTTCTCAGGCATAAATATAACAAATACACGCATGTCTGTAATCTTCACTGTTACTCACAGAAGATCAGAATTTGGCCACACAAATGCATGGATAGCAAGTGCTATGGTCTGAATAACTGTGTCCCCCTCAAATTCATATGTTGAAATCCTAAGCCCCAAGGCAATGATATTAGGAAGTGGGACCTTTAGGAGGTGATTAGGTCATAGAGGTGAAGCCTTTTGCATGGGACTAGTGACCGTATAAAAGAGGCACAAAAGAGACCCCTCGCCCCTTCCACCACGTGAGGACACAGCTAGAAGGTATCATCTATTAACCAGAAAGCAGGCATTTGCCAGACTTTGAATCTGTTGGCAGCTTGATCTTGGACTTCCCAGAGTTTAAAACTGTGAGAAATAAATTTCTATTGTTTATAAGCCACCCAGTTGTATTATTTTGTTATAGCAGCTTGAAAAGATAAAGAAGACACTTTTTTTTTTTTTTGGATATAAGTTCTTTTGAATTTTTCTATAAATTCTGTCAATTTCCAAACAAACCATAAACAGTTTTCCTTGGGGGAAATGGCAGACTGAAAAAGTGATTTGATTATTACATGGAAGAGTAAAGGTCCAAGATTAGACATAAAAATTAAGAAAAAGAAATCAGGAAGCAGAGAGTTGCTCTGCCAGATGTTATAAATATGTAGTAATCAAGAATATTGGTGACTGCAGGTAGAGATGAAAAGCAGATCTGAGAAGAATATGCAGCCCAGGAGGCTACTCAAGCATATATTGATCTTGGTATTAAAAACCAGCAAAAAAAATAGGAAAATGGACTAAAAATGATATTGGAACAATGGCTATTGGAAAGGAATACAAAATAAATTAGACTTTAAAAAATATCATACCAAAAAACAACAACAACAACAACAACAAAAACCAAAAACCTCCAAATGATTTAAAGACCTGAATATGAAAAAAGAACTTGAGACATCTTGAAAATTTAAGAGAATAACGTCATTACATCAGGGCAAGAAAGTATTTTTTATGTCACAAGACACAAAACACAAGATGATTGAACAAATTGTTAAATTGTCTATGTATACACATACATCTCCATAATAAAAGGTACCACAATGTTAGAAGTAAAGTACCTGAGAAGATGTATATTAACATATATGGTAAATATTTAGAAAATGAAACACATTTAGGAAAAGAAAAAGATACAAAAACAGAAATGGGCAAGGATATGGACAAGAAATTCATTAAACAGAAATCTTACACAGCAAATAAAAATATGAAAAGATGCTCAATCCCATTTATAATGAAGGGAATGAAAAGTAAAACAACGAAGAGCAGTAATTTTGTTATCAGAAGTGGCAAAAAATTAAAACAGTATCAAGTATTGGTAAGAATAAGGAGAAATTGGAAATCTCATATCTCCCACCACTCTTGGAGGGAGTACAAATTGTCAGCCCAGTTTAAAAGGTGATTTGTCAATATCTACTAAAATTAAAAGTGAGCAGAACCTATAATCTAAAAATTTCACTTCTAGATTTAGACCCCAGAGAAACTCTGGCACATAGTGATAGAGACACACATAAGGATATTTGTTTACAGCATTGTCTCTTATAGTCAAAAATTATATATAACATAAAAAGAAACATAATGTTTCTTGAAAACATAATGCATATCCAAAATATGACTATAACATTATGATTTATATAAAGAAAAAGACTCAGCAGCAGCTGAGAGGGATACACGATTCTAGCAAATCACATCTAATTATACAAAGGTTAGACATTCTCATAATTCAATCATATAATTTAATATGGCAACTAATAAAATGGCATATTCAAAATGGTGAAAGAATGATAGTCTGAAAGGGAAATAAATGAGATAAGATATTTTATATTAGGACGAAAAAGTTTTTAACAAGCCTTAATAAAATTTAATTTAAAGGTAAAATGAACTTCATGAAGTTCACATGAACTTCAAATTTTCTCTCCTAGCTCAGTTATTGAGTAGGCTAAGAAAATGTCACCATTTCTAACTCATGAGTAACAATTTGACCTGCACACCTATTGCTAAGATTTTGGTCTCTATATTCTATAAAAGTAGGCAGCCAGGACTCCTTGAAGAGTATAATTCCTGTCATGGGGTAGAAAAAATAAAGTTATATTGGAACTATGTAATTGTTACTGGAAAGCAAGGACACTTTTCAAAGATGTCTGGGAATGGTTCTGTAAGAGGGGAAAAAGCCTCCTGGGGTTGCGACAATCAAAGTACCAAAAAAGAAAATAATAATCCTGTCAAAGGGCATGAATTCATAATGTTACATAAGGTAGGACAACGATACAAATGATAGAAGCTATATGGAAGCAAATGCATCTATGAATTTTCTTTTCTTTTCTTTTTTTTTTTGAGCTGGAGTTTCACTATTGTTGCCCAGGCTGGAGTGCAATGGCGCAATCTCAGCTCACCAAAACCTCTGCCTCCAGGTTCAAGTGATTCTCCTGCCTCAGCCTCCGAAGTAGCTGGGATTATGGGGATGTGGCACCACACCCAGCTAATTTTTTGTATTCACCATGTTGGTCAGGCTGGTCTCGAACTCCTGACCCCAGGTAATCTACCTGCCTCGGCCTCCCAAAGTGCTGGAATCACAGGCATGAGCCACCGTGCCTGAACTATGGATTTTCAATAACATCTATAGAAGATACTTAACTGAAACTTAAGTATATTGTATTTTATTTGTCTCAGTTCCATTAGAAAAAGTCAGAAGGTAAAAATTTAAGGAGTCTGTGGTAAAAAGTTCTGTATGAGATATGTGGCCAACGAACATATGAAAAAAAGCTCATCACTGGTGATTAGAGAAATGCAAATCAAAATCACAATGAGATACTATCTTATGCCAGTTAGAATGGTGATCATCAAAAAGTCAGGAGATGACATGCTGGAGAGGATGTGGAGAAATATGAATGTTTTTACACTGTTGGTGGGAGTGAAATTAGTTCCACCATTGTGGAAGACATTGTGGCAATTCCTCAAGGATCTAGAACCAGAAATACTATTTGACCCAGCAATCCCGTTACTGGATATATACTCAAGGATTATGAATCATTCTACTATAAACACACATGCATATGTATGCTTATTGCAGCACTATTTACAACAGCAAAGACATGAAACCAACCCAAATGCCCATCAATGATAGACGGGATAAAGAAACTGTAGTACATATACACCATGAGATACTATGCAGCCATAAAAAGGAATGAGATCACGTCCTTTGCAGGGACCTGGATGAAGCCGGAAGCCATTATCCTCAGCAAACTAACACAGGAACATAAAACTAAACACTGCATGTTCTCACTCATAAGTGGGAGTTGAACAATGAGAACACATGGACACAGGGAGGGAAACAACACATAGCAGGGTCTGTCGGGGGGTGGTGGGGGGCAAGGGGAGGGAGAGCATTAGGACAAATGCCTAATGCATGCAGGGCTTAAAACCTAGATGATGAGTTGATAGGTGTAGCTAACCACCATGGCACATATATACCTTTGTAACAAACCTGCACGTTCTGTACATGTACCCTGAAACTTAAAGTAAAACAAAATTTAAAAAAATGGATGAGAGTGACAATTAAGGGATGCATATGGGATAGACCATGAGAAACCACTTCTCTGCAAAGACTACTTGACACCACAGCAGATGGTACCGTGAAGAGATCCCATCCCGATAATCACTGGCTCTGTCATGTAAGACAGTACACTCAGGTTTCCAAATTTTTGTCTCACATCTCTCACTAATAGACAAATCTACAAACATACCAAGGTCCTAATTAAGTGTACTCTGTAAACTTGATTTCTAACCAAACAGCCAGTTTGAGATGGTTATTTTGCTTCTATGATAAACAATTTTAACTCTTGATGGTATGACACATGATGGAGATGGAAAAAGACATCAAACAAATGCTTAGTATAATATTTTTGTATTAAATCCAAGTCTAGTAATGATTTATATCGTTTTTGTTAATTTCAACTTGTGCTATCTGCTTTTTAAACACAGACATTTAAATAAAGCTGACATAAAAGACTTTGGATTTTAATTGAAATATTTAAAAAGATTTACCTTAGTTTTTAATCAATATTTAGATGGTCAAGGCAATCTGATTTATTAGAACTATCCACTTAGGTTTATTGTTTACAAGCAGTGTTTGAGTGCTTAGGAAGATTTTATTGTCTTAATGAGTATTTGAAAGTCTGCTTCCTGGGTGTTTGAAGTGCCAGAAACAGATATATCCAATTTGTGGTGTTAATTAAAAATGTTTAAGAGAGTTTGCTTAATTTTTCTTTAAATATTTTCAAATATATAGGGAATTTTAACCTATTAAATACATAAACCAATGGAATATTAAATCAAGAACAATTAAAATTGATATACTAATTTATTCACTGAATTACTAGTTTTAAATTTGTAAGTTTACTCTAAAATCTTATGGAAAACTAGGCTCCATAATTAAAACTCTTTTAAACAGAATAATAATTTAGAGACAACTAACTATAAATGTTTTCTGTATAAAAAAGACATCTCCTCTAAGATATCAAAAAGCCAATTGATTAGGTTAAGTGAAAAAGCAATTGCAAAAAATATTACATCATGTAATATAATCTGTATAAAAAAGAAAAGTAACACAAACAACTATATACATTATATATATGGGTTACCATGTAAATAGTATTAAAAATATAGACTTTTAAACTGAGGAAGGGAAGATAGCCCATCAAATTTTGTCTGAAATATTTTTCAAAAATCTAAAATAATAACAACAAAAAGTTAATATTTGTTGATTGATACCAGGTATTTATTTGACAAAAGGCCTCTTGGCTCTTTTTCTTCTCATTAATTCTTCCCATTGGATTTGAGGAAGAATAGGTTTTTATGTTTTGGTCTTAGTTATTTCAGTGATTAAAGTGAAAATAAATGTTCCTGCAAAATCTCATTGTACGATGATTGTTAAATCATTTGCAATAAATATTTATGTAGACAGACCATCCAGGTCCCAAACTCTATTTGCCCCCATTTCTACAACTCCATTACTTTATCTGACCTAAGAAATTTAGTGCATTATTGCTTCTAGGTAGATGAATGAATTCACTTTGTAAAATTTTTCTAAAAAATTACACATAGCCATGTTTAGCTTATCTAATTAGGTAAAATTATTCATAATGTGTTTTCCAGAAAACTAAAACCATGTTATTCCTTTATTTTCCTACTCTGAATATAGCAAATATGAATTATATTTGATAGTATTAAAATATTTGTCCTTTCAGGTCTGAGAGAGGCATTCTCATTTAGCTTAAAAACTATGATTTTTAATGCTTAAAGTATATCATAATTAAAACATTAAATATAATATCAGCTGGATTTAGATTTACTTATATATAGTGAGGACCTTTAATCCAAAAATACATTCTAGTGTCTATATATTACTGAGTGTAATGGTTTATATAGTCTTTTCTCAACTCATAATATCAACATACTTGCTGACTGTCATTAAGGTTTTATAAAAGATATATGTATACATGCATATAAGAGAAGAATTTTAAAATATAATATATATTATTATCTTAGAATGTTTCCAGTCTGAGAGACTAGCTCATCTCATTGTCTAGGAAACAAAAAAAAAAAACAGTTTTTTCTAGATTATTTTTAATGTATGAAAAATACTATTCCTATTGAGATGCTCTGAAAATGTAATTAAATACTAAGATTGCTACTAACATGATTAAGAAGAAAGTACAGTTAGGCTCTTCTAAGCCAGTTGAAACCATTGTGCCAGTTGCCTTACTCAGTAATAAATCACATCTGATATCTGGAAGCAGAAATACCATGTAAGCATTTCTGTTCTTTTCCTGGCCTAAAAGGTTGGAGGATTGTATTAGAGTAAGATATTTGATGGGGTCAAATAAAATCTCACCCAGATTGTACAAGTACCCGCAGAACTGCTTTACTTACTGGGATGTGAGCTTGTTTTGCAAAACTGAAGGTATACTTCAGGAAGGGCACACCATGTTTGCGACAGACATGATGTAGAACCATAAACTATAACAATTGTTTTTAAATTATCCAACGTAAAGAGCGTGTCTCACTCCAATAAGTAAATACGAACAAAAATGTTAAACTCAAATGTCATCTTCAATTGGTACATTTTATTTTAGCTTCAGCTATATTAATAACAGAGAAAAGGTGATTAGAAAAATTATTTGAATATAAACTACAGAGAATGAAAAAATCTCATTGATTGGAAAGAAAATGAAAGATATATTAATTCTAGAAAGGCTTAGATTTATAACAAAGTATCTCTAAGTGTATAAAATGCTTGAGTGGGCCACTACAAAAATGTGAGCACTCTCATTTCTGGACACTTTTAGAGCAGAAAAGTCATGCATATCTTTCTGATTTTTAGTAGAAGAGCTATCTGGAAAGCTCACAAGGGTTATATTTAGGTTCTCCAATACCTGTATGAATGAATTCGCTATAAAAACAATATAATATAAAATATGGACGTCAATTTCAAGGTTTTTTGGTTGAGAGTATTCATAATTTGAATACTCTCCAGAGATGGGAGATTATTTAATAATGCTCTTCATTGAATAATGAAGTTTCTTTGAATGTAGATCCCCCTATTTTTGTACAAATCGGAAACTGAAAAGTTTTTCCTTGTTGTAAATTAGCAAAGTGTAGGCCTGTGTTGGATGGCCTGGGATCAAATTGTGGCCCTAAGAATTACTAGTTGTGTGACCTTGGCTGAGTTACTTAAGCACATTAGACTATAAAATAGGAATAATGATACCTGCCTAACACAGCTTTAGAGAGGTTTAAATGAAATAATCCATGTAAAGATATTGAAACAATGTCTGGCATATAGAAATTACATAGCAAGTACCAGCTATGATGGCTATTTCAGAGCAGTAGTTCCTAACAGTTTGTTTTTTGCTGAGACTCACAAGACGAACCATGCCCACATGTGCAATACATGCTTTTTGGTCCATTTTCTACAGAGTAGACCTCCTTACTCTCTCATAACAAATATACTTGAATGCAAATTAGCAAAAGTGACATTATAACAGAGATCACTCTTATTGTTTTAACTTAAAATCATAATTTAAAAATTTCACCCCTTAATTTTAATAGCAGGTTAATAAAAACATATTACATTAGATCATGACTCAGACACATGCTGAAAGTATTTCTTTTAGGAAGTAAAGGGAAGGTAGAGAGGCACATGTGAACATGTTTAGATAAACCTATGCAATAAAATAATTTCCTCTTCTATCTATTTATCCATCTGTCCATTTCAAAGACTGAAGAAACTCTCTCAAGATGCATGCATAATTTCCTGGAGACCCAGGTTTGTTTGTTTTGCTGTTGTTTCTTTGTTTTTGTTCCTTGTTCTTTAGGGAAGCCTACTAACCTGGAAGAGGGAGGAAAGAGTAAAATTTTCTCCAGCTCTCAGTTAGAACATTTGTCTCTTCAATGATCTGTTTGAAGAAAAAATATGAGGTTACAGATGAATGCCTGCTCAATCCCAGATTTTGCTAGGTGGAGAGATGTATCCTTGGACTAATATTCAGAGGGGTGGGAGAAAGTGGGAGAGGTAACTTTATGTACAGAGTCAGAGTACATTACAAGGAACATGGGGCAGTTTCTTTGATTTTAGTCTGGCTTTTACTATTCTGTATTTAGTGGATCAACATGATGGCTTTTAGTTTACATTTAGGTTATTGTTCTTTTGGATTATATGGCAAGTATAATTTAGAATATTTTTGTTTGCTTGTTACAACTACAAGGGAGTTATTACACTGAAAGTAAAATAAATCTTTAACTTTAGTGAGTAGCTATTTCTTTAATGATCGATTCCAACACACATTTGTTTATTTAACAGATTAAATGATGACAGAGTTGGCAGCCATATCATCACGGCATTTACTACATGAATACGTAAATGCATTAGAAAGAGTGGAAAATAACAGGAGAAGGGAAAAGCTAGCAATCTACTTCATTTGTTTCCCAGAATTTCTTACTAGGTTTCACAGAATCAAAATCAGAATATGTTACATGGTCAACTAAAAAATTAGAAGTCAAACTATAACAGTGATATATATTTAAATGATCTCTTCTTCCAAATTAAAAAATAATTAAACGAAGAAGCCTCTTTTGCTTCAGTCTTCTATAAAATGAGGATGCTCATTCTTGTATCAAAAGCTTGTGATTATAATGGCGATGCAGTGGGCAGAGTACATAGGACTGGGTCATACAGGATGCTCAACAGTGACTATTACTGTATGTAAAGCGCCAGTCACTCCAATTCCGGCCCTATGCGTGTGGATTCTCAGAGTGTCTACCTGGAAGCTAAAAAGCCTATTGTTTTCAAGATTTTACTCCCAAATGATTAAAACATATAAGGAAAAAATTAACACAAGAAAACTGAAGCAGCAGAGAAATAATCATCATCCTCTTCTAGTTAATATTTGACTTTTAAAAGCCTATGTACCACATATAGTGTAGTATAAATTATAGTTATTATGATGATATACACAAGAAATCTGCATTACTGGATTATTACTACACTGTATAATTAAAATTTCTACCTGGTTACATGTTAGGTAAAGGGGCATTCAAATAAGTAATATGGGCATTCAAATAAGTAATTTTTCAGGACTAAAGAATTATGACAAATCAGTTTAAAAAATCAGTGGTTTTAAGTATTTGGATGCTATTTAATAAAGATGAGGAATTTATTGTATTTTTTTAGCCAAGCTTATAGGGCACAGCAGTATGGAAATATTAAGAGACATAAAATATGTCACCTGTCTGGACGCAGTGGCTCACATCTACAATTCCAGCACTTTTGAAGGCTGAGGCAGGCTGATCACTTGAGCCCAGGAGTTCGAGACCAGCCTGGACAACATGGCAAAACCTTATGTCTACAAAAAATACATAAATTAGCCTCAGCTACTCAGGAGGCTGAGGTGGGAGGATCATCTGAGCCTGAGAGATTGAGGCTGCAGTTGAGCTGCAGATCATGCCACTGCAGTCCAGTCTAGGTGACAGAGAGAGAGCTTATCTGAAAACAAACAAACAAAAACAAAACAAAACAAATATATCACCCAAGGAGCAGGGTTATTTATCCTGATGTCATTGCAGTCATGACAAAAATCCAGGTATCTGATTATAAGATTTAATAATATTAACATTTTTAAAAAGTAGTCAAACAGAATGATAATCAAAACACCAGCACTTCAGAAATAGCTGTGGTTTACAGTATGAGCATGTGCAGGTAAAATTTTGATAGGGCCATTTTGATGGTGTGGACTTTTCAATGCAGCAGTTTTGGCAGGGGAATATTTTGATATGCCTTAAAGAGCAAACCATTATATTTTTAACTTCTTAAAATACCAAGTTCTTTGCACAAAAATTATCTGAATTCTCTCTGACCCTCATTGCACCCTGGGCTTCCCTGAAGTGCTGCACCGTTTGTCCAGCCTCGACCCAACACTGGGCCTCATGCCCCTTGTGGGGAATATCTTGAAGGAAGGTACAGGAGTGAAAAACATCCCTTAGGAGCACTGCTTGGAAACACCACCCCCATTTTTTTTTTTTTTTTTGTCATTAAAAGGTACTTCTTCAACAAAGCAAAAGTTCCATCTTTTTCAATTTAAAAATATTTTTACATCTTGACGTGACTGAATATCAGAAAGGCTGTGTCAAAACGTTCTGTCTTTACAAAGGCGATGCTTGTCAAAGATGAGCAAGGAAGCCTACAGAGGAAAAGACACTCATGTATTTACCCAAAGTAAATGGGAAAATGGAAAAATGTTAAGTGCAGAAAAGTCCATCTATCACTACAGAATCAGAGTATGTGTGAGTTAGAACATAGCTAAAAGATCATTTTGTCTAAATGCTAACCTAATGTTTTCATTTTTTACATTGCCTGGTTCTCTGCTCTCAGGTAAGTCACTTGACCCTCACCTGCAGTGTCAGTCTGCCCCAAGCTCAGATCATCACATGTCAAGGATAGAAGGAATTCTGGTTTGACACTTGGGGAGACAGCCTCATCACAAATTCTGCACTATAGGTAAACACTAATTCTTACTGGGCGCTTTTCTCTTAACAGAGACTAAATCTTGACCAGAAGGTGGCTCTTTACATTGTTTCTTTCTTTTTAAAAATTATTATAGGTAAATATAATAGGTGTATATATTTGTGGGGTACATGTGATATTTTGACACAGGCATACAATGTATAATAATCAAATCAGGTAATTGGAGTATCCATTATCTCAAGCATTTATCATTCTTTGTGTTAGGAACATTACAATCCCATTCTTTTATAATAGTTATTTTTAAATTTACAGTAAATTATTGTTCTGTTGTGCTGTGAAATACTAGATCTTATTCATTCTAGCTCTTTATTTTTCTACCCATTAACCATCCCCATTTTATCCCCAGTCCCTCAACCTTGTTTCTTGTACTTGAATCTCTATTTTCATTACCTTCCTTAGGAAGTGGGGGCTGCCTCACTCTCCACACATCTCAGAATATCTCCTTGTGATGGAAGCTTGGCTACCTCCAGACACTGTCTTTCTGGTGTAGACTGCCATCCATTTGGTTCTGTCCATAGAGCTTACTGGTCCCTGTCTTTCCCATGATTGTGTTCCACCTGTCTGTTACTTTTGCCTAGTTCTTGATGCCAGCTGTAACCACAGAATCACCTATTGGCAATCATTATACTTGCTGAATACAATATGGCACCCATCTGAATCCATTTCCTTCCATTGCAGCTAGGTCCACTCTTTCAACAACCAATGCCAGTGTCAGAATTGAGGCTCAGATCTGGGCCACTCCCAGACTTCTTCTGGTTGATAGGCCTCCATGTACCATGTTTAGAATGAAATTTCTATTATGTGGTCATCCAATTTCTTGGGCCTTAGAGATCCACAAGGCCACTAGTTTTTGAGGAAGCCAATTGTATCTCATGTAAAGAAATGACTAATAGAAATGTTTTTATTCCATGAACATGAAATCAGAGTCTACATAACACAGAGTGTGCTTTTGTGCACATTACAAAAAGGCATCCCTTTTAGACAGACCAATTTTTAAAAAAAAGCCTCTACATACCACAGCCTAATCCAGGCTACAGTGCTTGGCCATAGAAACATGGCAAAATTTCAGTCCACATTTCCCTCCTTGGCTGGAAGTCCTTGTGCAGGACTCCCATGAAGTTACATGCAGTCCATGTAACTCTATGTGGCTGATGGATTAGTCCTGGTTCTGCTCCTTGGAATGTCAAATAACAGGTCTAAATTGCTTTTCCACCCAAGAATCTCCAATTATTACCAACATTATTTTTAGAGATAGGTTCCCACTCTTGCCCAGCCTGGAGTGTGGTGGCTGATAATAGCTCACTGAAGTCTTGTATGTTGGGGCTTAAGCAATACTCCTGCCTCAACCTTCCGAGTACCTAGGACCATATGTATGTTCCACTGCACTTGGTTATTTTTTTGAGATAAGGGGTTTTGCTATGTTGCCCAGGCTGGTCTTGAACTCCTGGCCTCAAGTGATCCTCCCACCTCAGCCTCCCAAAGGATTGGGATCTCAGGCATAAGCCACCTACTCAGCCAGAATCTCCAATTAATTGGTAACAGCTACTTTATTCCCTCTGCAATGTCTTTTCTTTCGGTTAAACATCTTGAGATCTTTCAACTATTCCTCTTTGTGAAGTTTTAAAAATCCCTTCACCTTCTTGTTGGCTCTGTTTGGAACATGCTTCCATTTATCTGTATTTTTCTTCAAGTATGCCTGAAACAAACACTGCACTAATGCAGGTTGGTTTCACCAATATGGGTTTACAATTCCTCCCGATCTACAACACTCTGTGTTTCTTTTAAAGCACCTTAAGACCAAAGAAAGTTGTAATGGGCTGGCATAAGAGACTCTGAGCTTCAAGTATCAAGTATTCTAACAAATAACTCTCAAATGAAACAAAACCAATGTATTTTCTTAAGATTACTTTTTTAAAAAGGAGTATAAGGAAAACTGTGAGAAACTCTGAAAAAGCAAAAGCTAAGCCAATTTTATGTGATATATTTAGTTAGATTACAATTTAGTAACTTATTTCCTTCCATAGAGCAAATGCTGATTCCCGTACAAAATTTCAAACTACCTTCCTTCAATTCTATGTATACATATATATTTATCATTCAGCTATTAAAGTAATAGGCAAGCCTCCCAAATATGCAATCTATGCCTGTATCAGTTGTGGCAGTGTCCAAGCTTAATCAATTAGATTCATAAGGACTTGACAAAAAAAATTAAATATGTTTTGCCAGCAAATAATTTGAGCTCATGCAGATAAGAGGGAGGTGGTTAAAATTAAGAGGTTTATGTAATTTTCCAAATGAAGGAAGGATATTCTAATTACATATTTAATGGTGTTGAGAATGTTGATGATAGAGGTTATGAAGTTCAAGGTCTTTAGGCAGTATTGTTAGATTAGGTCACAGTCTAAATTCTGAAACTGTTTTCATGTTTTTAAATTAACTGATTGTTGATAGGGATGTATGTCAGTGACTGAAATAACCTGAAGGGTTTGATTAAAGTGTGGTTTGGAGACAGGCCTATGTGTCTAACTGTTAACACACGACTAACTGTATCATCTCTTTTAGCTTGTTTGGATGAGACTAAGTTCCTTATAAAAGAGGATAAGGAGGAAGATGGCTGGGCCAAATGTAGTGGCTCATGCCTGTAATCGCAGCATTTTGGGAGGCTGAGGCGAGTGGATTGCTTGAGTCCAGGAGTTCAAGACCAGCCTGGGCAGCATGGTGAAACCCGTCTCTACTAAAAACACAAAAAACTAGCCAGGCATGGTGGTGTGCATCTGTAGTCCCAGCTACTCAGGAGGCTGAGGTCAGAGGACCTGAGCCCAAGAGGTTGAGGCGGCAATAGGCAGAGATCACGCCACTGTACTTCAGTCTGAGCAACCAGAGTGAGACCATTTTAAAAAAAGGAGGGGGCAGGGGCGATGGTGAAATAAAGAGGGTGGAGGGAACTAGAATAAGTACAATGGGGAAATTCTGAGGGGGCATAATAAAGTTTTAAATATGAAGGCTCCAGAATCAGACAAACATGATTTCTGTTCTGCCTGTTATTGTATACTGTGTGACATCTGGGCAAGTTATCTAATTTACTTGTATTCTTAGTATTCCTGTTTATAAAATGGATTTAATAATAGCTATTTTGAAAGTACTGTGGGATTGAGATTATATAATGTAAAGCTCTCAGGATATAGTATATGTTCAATAAATGTTTGTCTGTCTACTAGGCAAGTTGACACAGGCAGTGACTAAAAGGTTTAGCTCTTTAATTGAGAACCCTTCTTTGCAGAAAAGCACCGCTCCACAATAAAGATTCTGGGGACTTAAAAGCACTCTGCAATCAGAGAGTTAAATGACTGCTACACACTGATACAATGACTTGGTATCCTCCTGGATGAGGGGTACACACAAGTAGAAGACATTATTAGTAATCTCCAGTTGTCAGTTGTAAAGTATGCAGTCAGGAACTGAGTAAATGATATGCCCTAATTTCAACACACTGTTGGCTTTGGAATTAGGGCCAAGTTTTCATGACATGTCTCCAGCTGGCGTCTCAGTGGTACTGGTTTTCTGGATGGCAAAACATCCTGTTCAGGATCTCTTATGATCAAAAGAACTCAACCTAGGGATTAGTCTGTCAAAGAGATAATGCACTGAATCTTACAGAGAGAAGAGTGCTGACAGGACCATTATATGACCTGAGATAGGTTTAATATTCTGTAGTGGATCTACTAATTCTGCTTAGTTCCTTTAATTATCCTGGAGAAAGGAGATTATATCTATGAGGTACTCAGCTTATGATTTTTCTCGATTTTGGTCTAGACTGTCTTTCAATACACATTTTCATGACAACTTTTAGATATATCCACACTTGAATGAGATAGAGTCTAAACGCAGAACATCAACAAGGAGAATGGCAATGCAAGTGTGTGGAAAGAACCTGAGATGCAGACCTGGAGGATTTTGGATTCAGGTCTAGATTCCCACATACGATTTCTAAGTATCATGGTAAAGTCACTTCACTCCTTTAGACTTCCAGTTCCTCATCTTCCAAGTGAAGATTATGATATCTAACTCCAAAGATGCAGTAAGGATTAAATGAAGAAATGTAACCGATGTAATGTAGGCCCTAAAGGTAGAAGGTTCTCAACAAGTGTTTACTGGATGAAAGACATGAACTATATTTACAGCAATGTTCCAGTATTGACTCAGATGTGAAAAGCTCTGTAATTCTTAGGATGCTAATTTTTCCATGTCCTTGAAATACATATCAGTTTTTCCGACTGAAAGTAGCAAATACTTGAAACAAAAACAATCAAAACTAAAATATTATTCAAAATTCACAAAAGTAAATAATTGAGAAAGAAGTCTAATTAAACTTTCAAATTATGTTTTTTTTTCCTCTCACAAGTTTATAGGACTTATATTTCTAAATTAGTTAAGCCTAAAATTGCACTAAGACTTTTAGGATCCTGTGTGTGTACGTGTATGAAATTAAATTACATGGTGATGTTATTATTGAGAGAAACTAGCATCTCCAAATAATTCTGCATGGCTTCATAAAGTCAAATTCACTCAAGCTTTGGCTACTGCTAACATTTTAATATTTCCACGGTGATGGGGGTGGGGCGGGGCAGAAATGAGATAAAGAAAAAACAAGTGGCTTAACTAAGGCCATGTACTGACCCAGATTTTCTCAGTGAACAAACATTGCTTCTGGGCAAAGAGTTTGCCATTTTAGAATTGGCATTAAGTTAGCAAGGCTGCTAGGAAAGTACTTAGTAATGTATTATTTGTAAACTCCTTGGCTTTGTGTCTTGAGTGGTACTAATGGCCCATTATTACTTTAATGATAATAAAAAGAAAAGTGGAAGGATAGAGAGCCAGGCAGCTTTGGAGGTAGCATTCAGGGGATACAGGCATGGCCAGCATGCATGCTGCATTTCAGGTAGGTGTAGGGTACAAGGGAAAGGGCATAGGGATAAAAAGCATAAAGAAAAGTAAAGCATATAAAAGAATGATAGGTCAAGAAACAAGAATTTATGACCTGGGCAGCAGCGTACAGACAGTTTCAATATTTGTTCATTGAGCTACTTGCAGTGGGGAGGCTGCAATCCCTTTGCAATGCCAGTAAGAAGGGGATGGATATGGACTGAGACACAAACTGCCTCTGCCATGGAGCCAATATTTTTCTGGTAGGGGAAAGGGGTGGTCAAAATAAAGTTCATACTTTTATTGTTTACTTCCAGTACACAAGACTTAGAATTATTTGTGTAACATAAACAATTGATATTTTCAGCTGTAATTTTTTGTTTACATTCAAAGCAGTTTAAAATACATTTATTTTTTTCTGATAAATAAAATACCCTTATGCATCTTTTTAAAATCTTTCTAAAAAATCTGTTATAGAAATACCTATATCTGGAGGAAACTAATGCCTACTTCATTGTCCAGGTAGAAACTGACCAGTCTTGTTTGGGTCTACCTACTCCCCCTTACCTATCATGAGCTGTTCTTAAAAACTAGTTTTTATTATGTTTCAGAATGATTGGTTAGCTGATTTTCTTTGCAACATAGGGAAATTTTCCTTTCCCTAAGCCCTTTAGAGTCTTTCCAATAAAATGCCCTATGTGTAATGGCAAGAAATATTTTGCAAATTACACTATGTATAATATGCAAAAAAAAAAAAAACCAGGCATCTGAAAACATAAATTTTAGGAATGCGTTATTGAGAAAAGACAACTGGATCAAAGAAAAACGTATTCTTAAAGTGAGTAAGATTTATGGTGTTAGGATGGCACATCTTGCCTTCTGAGAAATGACTTGCTTGACCCAGTTTGTGTTCAGCTATCTGGTAACTTGCTCAAAAGGATTAACATGCAAGGGTCTGGAAAGACTCTAGTCTCTAAGTGGCTATTCAGTATGGGCAGGAAAAGCCTGCTTTTTCCTAGAAGTCCAGGACCATACTTTTCCTATGTTCCTAACTAACACATTTAAGGCACACCTGTTGCTGAGAAATGCATTCACTACACTGTAAAGGGTATGTTTATACACATAGTAGCAACTGAATCATTTAGTCTGCCATAAGCTGCTTCTGATTTTTAGCCTATTTTATCTGGAAAATAATAAAATTTCTCTTTTTTGGCTATGTTCCTATGAATAACAGTGCAAAGAGAAAACAAACATACATTATATTTTTAGATATTTAAAAGACATTGGTGGCCCGGTATGGTGGTTCATGCCTATAATCCCTGAAGTTTAGGATGCTGAGGCAGAAGGATTTCTTGAGTTCAGGACTTCAAGATGAATCTGGGCAACATAGTGAGATCTTGTCTCTATAAAAATTTAAAAATTAGCCACGCTTGGTGCTGAGTGCCTGTAGTCCCAGCTATTAGAGAGGCTGAGGTGGGAGGATTGCTTGAGCTCAGGAGGTTGAGGCTGCAATGAGCCAATATTGCACCACTGGACTCCAGCCTGGGCAACAGAGCCAGACTCTGTCTAAAATAATAATAATAATAATAATAAATAAATAAAAATAAAGTAGGAAGACATTGACTAGATTTTTTTCCCCTAGCCTATGGACTCACTGGACAAAATTCTTGAATATAAGGGTGATAGAACACTAGAATGAGCTTATGACATATTCTGTTAATTAGAAAAAAAGTCTTTTGAAAGCAATTTACTGAGAGATTTGAAAAATACTAAAAAAAGAGACAGCAGGAAAGCAGTGGCTTTGGAACACTACGTGAATCATAATGAGAAAGCAAGTCATTTGCTAGTGCCCCTCCCTGTTCAGCTCTTAGTATATCTTTGGCAGATTGAAAACACTTAGTCAACTTCCTTTTTAAATACAGTAGACAGACATTTATGGCCTCTTCACTTACTCCTCCTTAGAGAATTTCCCCTCTCACTTTCCAAGAAGCAGTTGTATGGGCCCATGACAGGACCCTCTCCAGTTAGCCCAGCTACAGCTGACTGGATCCAGGTAACCACCAACTCATGCTAGACAGACAGGTCCCTCTCCAAAGAATTCAGAATTGGGGCAGAAGGATAGGAGTCAGTTACTTGCCTGTGGGGGTTTGGTTTGAAAGTTCATATAGAGTCTGAGCCAGACTTAGCACCACTGCCAGCCAGAACCACATGTACTAAAGATTTAGTAGGGCCGGGAAGTCACGAGTAGGCTGAGAAAACTGGCAGGAAAAAGGAGCTGACACAGTGAGAAGGGTAGAAAGAAAAAGCTAGAGACCTCAGGAGAGATGACTTACTCTAGTTGCTTTAAAGGGGTTTTTTATACTTGACAGCTGGGTGTGGATTCAGGTTTTGTGGGACCTGAAACATATACCATTTTGGGAGCCTTCTCTCAGAAGAAGAACTCCAAATTACAATAGAAAATTTAGCATAGCGGCCCTCATGGGGCCCTAGCTCAAGTGAGGGACCCTGAAGCTTAAGCTCCATTACTTTCCTTTTCCCTCTGTTTACAATCAAGTTATTTCCAAGGAAGATATCCAGATACACACTAAGGAGGATCTTTTGCAGGTCAGGAGGATTCTGGACTGAATTTCAAAGGATACGTTTTTTTCTAGAGACCTTTAATTAGGGACAGTTCTTTCTTTTGGCCATTTCATCTCTGGAGACCTATGTGCTCCCAGGATTCTGAGGGCCACACTCACAACTCATTCTCTAATTCCCTACACACCCCACTGGTCTTTCTTCTACATATTTCAATTTTGTTACTGTCCCCCTAGGAATTTATTTGTGTTTTAAATGATTCTTTAAAGGAATCTCTGAGGTTTATTTTCTGTATTTGGAATTTTGGTGCTTGGTTTGCATAGTTACAACCACCTGTTTTCTTCTTGAGTCATTATTAACAAAAAAGAAAATTCATGAGGCACATGCTGTTTCCCCGTTTGGCTGGACTTCTTCATTCTCATCATGTCCTTGAAGGGTTTCAGACTGCCTGGTGGCCACTCTTCTAATCCTATTAGCCTGGGAATATTTTAGAGGACTGGATAGCATTATTTATATCGCTATCTTAAAAAAAATGTGAGCTCTCAACCCTAATATCCTTAGGACATTTCAGATAAAGCTTCTAATACTGTATACGTAACTACTAATGTCTATGAAATGAACAAAAAATAACAATCAAAGGTAAAACTACTCAGCATAGAGTGTGATCTCTTATCCTCTAAAACACACACACACACACACACACACACACACACACACACACACGAGCCTTCCAAGGACAGTGGTGAGCCAGGAATACATTAACACCAAGAATAAACAGAAATAAAGATCATAGGAATTAAATTCATATCTCAAAGTGTATGAAGTACAATAATTTTTTAAAAGGGGGAAATATTTCTGGAACAAACAGATTTTTACAAGGAAAATGGATACTGCTTGATTAAAGTTCTCGCAATAGAAAATGAATATATTGATTTTCTAAAAGTCACTGACCTTGATAATTAAAAAAGGAAGAAAAATAATATATACTGTGCTAATTTTCTGGTGTTGTACTGAGTGCTTTCCATGAATTGTCTCACAGAGTCCTCAGAACAGTTCTGTTATTACTCCTATTATTTTACAGATGAAGAAACAGAAGCCTAGTAAAGATTAAGTTAGCCAAAATCACATACTTAATAAAGGGTGAAGTCAAGACTTCCAATTCCTGTATTTTAGGGCTTTAAAAACTTTTCCCTGCCAAAAGAAGACTGAGCATATTGAAAAGGCCCTGTTGAAATAATCAAACTGGAATAAAGTTTAAGTAGCTCGGAGGGTCAGGTATTTGTTGTGGTCTGCTGTCATGCAGGTGAGACTTCAAAAGAAGACAAAATTAATTTGGAGTAAAAATGAAAATAGAGCTGGAGAAGTGTCATCATGCTTGTGACACAGCATTAGGATCCTCACATCATTTGAATTTTTATTCATATCTTTTGTATTTGTTTCATTGTACCTGTCTCTCATCTCTTCACTGTGCCTTGGCTTTTCAGGAAAGGGCATTGTCTTCCCTTTGTGCCTAGTATCTTATATAAAGAAGATCAATAATTGCTTTTTGAGGATGGAGACAACAAAAGGGGAAAAAGCTTTTTTTTTTTTTTTTGTTAACAAGATTACATAATAATAAAGAAATAACAAAAGAAGGTATTTAAAAATCAGGAACAGTTTGGGCACAGCGGCTCTCACCTGTAATCCTAGTATTTTGGAAGGCCAAGATAGGCAGGCAGGCAGATTACTTGAGCCCAGGAGTTAGAGACCAGCCTGGGAAACATGGAAAAACCCTGTCTCTACTAAAAATACACACATGAAAAAATTGTCCATGGGTGGTGGTGCATGCCTGTAGTCCCAGCTACCTGAAAGACTGAAATAGAAGGATCACCTGAGCCTGGGGAGATTGAGGCTGTGATTGCGCCACTGCACTTCAGCCTGGGTGACAAACAGAGTGAGACCCTGTCTCAAAAAAAAAAAAAAAGAAAAGAAAATCAAGAATAAGTAGTTGATCATTCAACTACTTCCCTCCTTTGAGGGAGGTAGGCACAAAGATACAAGAAAAAATAAATACAGAGTTAAATTTGAGAAAAATAGAGAAATGACATTTAGGAGATGCAAAGATAAAATCATATATTAGAAAAAGTGATGTATGATATAGTCAAATTGAAAAAAATGTGAAAAATATGGGCAAAATGAGGGTACATTATTTCTCAACCATTTCTGCACATTGGAAGAAGATTCATTAAATAACTTTTGCCACTCTCATGTTTAAAAATATATTTTCTATCAATATATGTGTTTAATGCCATTGATTAGATTTTTTTCTCAAAGCATTATGGAATAGGCATATGCAATTAAAAGGAAAAGTTTATTATTATAGAACTCTATTATAATAAAACTTTAAATATTATAATACAACTCTATATAATAAAACTATCTGTGTCATACCAGGGAGTCTTGGAATTTTTTAAAGAGGAAGTCCATATGCTTTTTGAGTATATAAACCTTTTACATTTATGTGACATAAACAGGTCTAATCTGAATAAAGATGAAAACTAGAGAACACCCTAAAAATCTTATTTTGAAATATGTATAGTCTCATAAAAATTGCAAAACTAGCATCAGAATGTTATATGTAGATTTTATCCAGCTTCTTCCATGGTAACACCTTACATAAGTATAACACTTCATCAAAACCAAGAAACCGGCAGTGACACAATGAAATTAACTAAACTGTAGATATTAATTAAATTTCACCAGTTTTTACAGCGTTTTGAATGTGTGTGTACAATTTTATGAAATTTTATTACATGCATAGATTTATAACCACCACCACAATCAAGATACAGAACTGGAGAACACCTTGGAATGGAAGGATCAGACAATAGAGAGATGCTTTATATAAGAAAGCTATTCTTAGAAAGAAAACTAAATGGGATATACAACCAGAATGTTTAAAGGAAAAAATAGCAAAATTAAATATAAAGGAAAAAATGTACTAAACTGAAAATACAAATCTAAGGGTTGGAGAGCAACAATGTAAAAAAATCACATTTTGAAGGTTACTATTTTTAGAAAACTATTTTCCAATATTTATATTGGAAAAATATAAATATATATAAATATGTATACATATTCCACATTAAGAAAATGGTCTAACCCTCCCAAAATTTATATGTGTCAGCAAAACAGTCTTTTTTTTTGGAGAAACAGTATGAAGTGACAGAAACATAGCAACATCTGATCTCGGCAAGCAAATGCAAACCAACTTTTGAAATAAATATCTATGGATGTAGAGACATGCCACACATGTATTTTTGTAGAAATATGGAAACAATTTTAAAGCATAGCTCAGTATCTGTGAAATTTTTCTCTATATTTATAAATGATTTTTTTCAAAGCAAAAATGTATTTTAAAGTTAAATGCCATGGGAAAAATTTAGAATAAGTTTATTCTAAGGTATACTCCATATATAGTTCTACTAGCTATGAGTCAGTTCAAATTCTACTTTCTCCAATGACTTCTCACAACCTCTTAAGCCCTATTTGTTCTCCTTTTTGATCTACACCATGCTTCACTCAAATATACTTTTCTTACTCACTCTTGAGGAATGCAAGTTCTATGAGGCAAGAGTTCTTTGTGCATTACGTTTTCTCATGAATCCCAAGAGTTTGCTCAATGCCCAGCACATAGTAGGCATTCAAGAAATTTTTACTGATGAAATTAGTGAACCTACTTTTATTCTTCAATTAAACTGTGAACTCTTTGATTAGGGTCCATGCCATGCACTTGTGTATCCTCTGTTGCATACGTATTGGGCTATCAATAAATAACTGTTAATAATCAGTATGTGATGTAACATCTACTGAGAGAATTTCCAGTATTTCAGGTCACAAATCAGTGTACTGGGTCAACAAAGCTGCCATTGTTTTGTCTTCCTTGACTTGTAAATAAGCAAAAAACACAAATTATTTCACTGGATTGATGCTCACTTACATTCTAAGGTCTTTTAGTTTTATGCTTAATCACAAAGACAGAATATCAAGGTCATTACTGAGGCAATTGAGAAGGCTTCATCCTGTAAACTTGCTTTGTTTGTAAACTCCCCTTCCCGTAGAATACACCAACATTAGAAGCATACAGTCAGCCTTTGTGCAGTAGTGTGGGACCACGAAAATGCCTGAAAATTGAAACTGGAAAGTGATCTTAATAATTAATGGAAAAATTATGATTGATCCATGGCCTTTAAAATTTTTTAATAAAACATTAAAAATTCTCTCATTGCCACTTATAAATGCCTAAGGAAATGGAAAAAGAATAAGATGAATATTTGTTTAGTATACTGTAACTTCAAACATTAGAAACCTGGAGAATAAGTGCTTTATTTCTTTGAAAAAAATTATTATGAATAGTTTGAGGCAGGGCGCGGTGGCTCACACCTGTAATCTCAGCACTCTGGGAGGCCGAGGCGGGCAGATCACCTGAGGTCGGGAGTTCAAGACCAGCCTGACCAACATGGTGAAACCCCATCTTAAAAAAAGAAAAGAAAAGAAAAGGAAAGAAAAAGAATAGTTTGAGTAGTGCTTTTTCATTTCTAGTCACATATCTTTCTGTTGGGAAAGGCAGTCATGCACAGATTGTTGGCTCCTGCATGGTCACATGAGTGCTATGGGTCTGGGATATTTCCTTACTGGGTGTTAAGAGCCTTCACAGCCTGTGCTGGGCTTGCCACCTTGTGACAGAGTATCTTTCTCTCTCTGGGCCTGATATATACTCCTTTGGTCTGCTTAAGCATGTATGTCCATAACCCTCAGGCATGTCCCCAGCATTCTGCATCTCCAGCCCCAAGGAGGTGGGGCAGGGTCTGGGGTTCTTCTACTATAGCCCAACCTGGGGTGTGTGCAGCTACATCATCAGAGTTGGCCAAGGAGTAGATCTGCTGGCCATGGGGACCTCCACATTGCAACAGTCTAGATCCTGGGCACTTTCTTAATGCACAAATATTTCTTTTTCATTAGATACTTTTTTAAAAGAATTATTTGTTGGCCATATTCAGTACCATATATTCAGATTTAATGTATTTTCTTATTCTGTAACTTGACAAATTTCCATCATTAGTCTAATATTTTTATAAGGATTCACTGGGGCAGGGGAGTCTTAAAGAAATGAGTTCATACCATATTTCCTTTTCCCAACTTGTCTATCATGCTGGAAAGCATCTTCATTTAAATACACATACAAGTACATATACATACACACATACATGTGTGATGTGTGTGTGTATACATACATATATATTGCTATCAAGGATTTGGTAAAATTATTGGCCTACTTTTATTATTAAAGTCTTATTAAATCATACATTTTCCAACCATGAAAAAAAAAACCTTATCTAAGAACCTAAAATTTATATAGGGAATCTGAACCTTTTAAGGTAAGAGGCTTATGTCATTGTCAACCTCAAGATTACTGCAATACAAAAATTGAGCAAAGAAATACATGCTAGGTAGGCTGTACTCTAAACCAGTCTCATCTGTGTTGATTTCTTAGAGGGACTCTATCCAGAATGCTTGAAGAAAAAAGGAAAAAAGTTAATGATAGAAACAACAGAATCGCTAACAGAACAGAGCCAAAATAGAAATACCATTTGTATGCAGCTGTGCCTAATAAAGATATTTTAAAATGTTCATTCAAAATTTACACACTAAGAGTGTATACTTTCCTCAATTCATAGGGAACAAAACCTCTCATTTTGCTTCTTTTGAGAGGTATGGATGTGAATTACAATGGTTTTATACAGGATCCTGTATTCAACTTCTTGGTTAATTAAGTCTTAAGATAAATCCAGGTATACCGACAAATTTCAGGCAACACTTTTAATTAAGATTTTCAGAAAATAGGCCTTTAGCTAAAATCTAATTTAAAATCTCATCTATACCAGAGGGTGAAATCTGCATGGTGGATTTTATATCTCAGCTGGTAGCACTCATTATTTCTACAGCAGAATATACTTCTGACTCATAGACCACTTACTTCCAAGACCTTGGTTTCCATAATAGTGCTTTCTCCCTCCAGTCTAATATTAGCCAAAATTTCACCAGAGTGCCTTTCTAAACTACATTAAGCCATATGAATATCATTTCCTTGGTGTCTTGTCAGTATAAATAAAAATACTTGACAAAACAATAAAACTTGTGTATTCTAGGTTTGTCTACAAATATAATGGACTGTGGTGCATAGAATTAAGACCTACTTACTACTTTTGCTCATTTTGTTGTGCGTGTATATCTGCATACTGATATACACAAAAACACAGATTACCTTTATTTGTACTGCAATTTATTTCAATAATTCCTTCTTTTAACCTAGCATTTTAGCAAAATAATATATTTAGTGTAACTAGATGATGAACTTTTTAAGTACCTAGTTAATTTTAGCCAGAGTTTTCATGTTCCTTAAAAATAAACATTTAAATTTCAAATAGTTTTAATTTATTTTGTTTAAAATACTAGAACTGGTTAAAAACATTTGGTCCACCATGGCATAGTTTCTTATCTTCCTATCAGAAGCCTGAACTAAATTCGAGTGTTTAATACTGGTGAGGCTTGATGAGAACATAATAATTTGTACTGGGCGAGGCTTGGTGCTGTTTCTTTTCTAATGTGTGATAATTGAGGATAAAACAATGGCTATTGATGAGTGAGTGCTTATATAGCACTTCTTGTTCCACTGAATGAAGGGAGAGCATCATTATCCATGGTACAAAATGTCAATATCAAGAGCCATTTGCTCAGTGAGGCTAGGGACACTAGAAATGGTAATTATGTCTTTCCTTCCACAAGGCTATGAAATTACAATTGGAAAATTGTGAAGTCATAAATGACACTTCTCATATAGCATTATAAAGTTAATCTGCTTGCTCTAATCTATACACGCACACAAACACACAAACCATGGACTGTGTGTATATGTGTGTGTGTGTGTATAAAGAGTTTGTTACTAGCTCCTTAAGTCATTTAGATATGATTTTTTCATGTTTTGACATTATAAAAAAGATGAATAGAAAACACAACACTTCAAAGGACTAAACTATAATAAAAGAATCCTTTATCATATACTTACTCTTATTCTCTCTTTTAAAACTTAAAGATAGACATCATAAACTTTTTTGGATTATTTTTAAAAACTTTAGCATGATTCTAGAGTAATATTGATTTTTTACATAAATAAACACATATTAATAGTAAGAAACATTTTTATGTAAAAAAGCTATGTAATCCGTTAACAGTTTTGTCATCATAGATTAAATACTCTGATCATCCCATATTAGTGCTGTCTAAGTAAAGTGTGATTATAATTATTTTATATGTACCATTAGTTGGTTAATTTGAAAGTTCAATACAACCAGATTGTAAAAAGAATCTTTATTATATTTTCAGAGGATAACTAATGTAAATCTCGAAGGTAATGCTGCATGCAGATTCTTAAGCATTCTCATGGTATATCCATTTATTAGGTCATTATAACCTCATTACACAGATACTTCACTACAAAATAGGACACTGGAATGATTTGGTCTGTCATGGTCCCTGTTAGAAGTGATTTACAAAAAAACGGCATACTTATTCCATCTAGGAGGTGGGCAGAAAGTAATAAATATAGCTTTACTTTAAGGTTCAGTGTGCACATTAATAACCCAACTACACATTTCTCTAAATATTTATAAGAAACATGATAATATGCCACAAAATAAAAATGAATGGAAATGGAACTGTGAAGACTTGGGCCATTATTGGAAAGGGCATTACTGATGAATTACTTTGGTGTGTTACATTTATACTGAGTCCTCCTCTTCCCCAAGGTTGCTCCACTTCCCTTCAGTGCCTGTTAAGCTTCATTCCTGCTGCTGGATGCAGGACAAGCATTCAACCTGGCTGCACATCATCAGCCAGGGCTGCCCCACAGAAGGGTGCAAAACAAAAATTATTTGCTAACCTACATTCAAAAAGAGGTGTGTGGCTCACTTTAGGCCAGGAGTTCGAGACCAGTTTGGTCAACATGACGAAATCTTGTCTCTAATAACAATATAAAAATTAGCAGGGCATACTGGCACATGCCTGTAGTCCTAGCTACTCAACTGGTTGAGGCAGGAGAATCGCTTGAACCTGGGAGGCAACAGTTTCAGTGAGCTAAGATGGCATCACCGCACTCCAGCCTGGGCAACAGAGGGAGACACTGTCTCCTCACAGCCTCCCAAAAGGAAAGAAATGTTCAATATTGTCTAGGATCCCACCTGAAGTTCAAATTTAGAAAGAGGGCTTAGAATCACAAAATCTCAAAGCACTTATCACAGAACTTAAGAGAAATACATAGTCTATTAGAAGATTGGAACATAAAATGTACTTTGTTCACTTTGACTAAAGTCTATCAGGAGGGAGGGATGGATTGATATAAAGGATAAACATAATTATTTATCTAAAAATTTTGTTAGGATAAACTGGTGGTGTGCTATTAGTTGTTTAATAAACAACTCTCCAGGAAAAAAATGCTAATGCACAGCATTTGCCGTTTTCCATGGTATAAACATTTCTACTATTTAAAGCTTAAAAAAAGAGATGTCACTGTGAAGTTGTGAAGAAGTGTGTAACAGGAGCTCACTATAATATTTCATCTTGTAGAGACATTACATAATTCCAAGAACATAGACAATACAATAATTAAAGAATGATGAGTTTTGAGTATTTATTGTTTTTAATATAATTTATTTAATTATAAGTTTATATAATTGTTTAATGTGTGTGTTTAAAAACTGGCTCATAGAATTCCTAAAAATTATTTCATCTTATTTTTCATTGAGGTAAAGTATATATGCAAAATTTAACATCTTTATCATTAAGTGTATAGTTCAGTGGTAATAAACACATTTATATATATTTTTTTCCCCTTCATCTCCTTCTCCCCACTGCCTGCCCTGATCTCTGGTAACCACCAATCTACTCTCCATCTTCATGAGATCCACTTTTTTAGCTCCCATGTATAAGCGAGAATATGTGATCTTTCTCTTTCTGTGCCTGGCTTATTTCACTTAACGTAATAGCCTCCAGTTCCATCCATGTTGTTGCAAATGACAGGAATTCATTATTTTTATGACTGAATAATATTCCATTGTGTATATATACCAAATTTAAAAAAATCCATTCATCCATTGATGGGCACATAGGTTGATTCTGTATTTCGGCTACTGTGAATAATGCTGCAATAATCATGGGAGTGTAGATCTCTTCGATGTATTAATCTACTTTCAAAAATCCAGAAAATTTAACTTCCAGCTCTCAGAAGCTTGTATGAGCCACTTCCAACAAACCACTGGGGAAGGCAGACATTCATATCTTTATAAATATCATGAAATATGTCCCATTTACTCAAATTGTTTGTGCTCTCTTTAATATGGCTAAAGAGTTCATTTTCAACACTATTAGTAAGGCCACAGACAGCCTTGCCATTTATTAATTAGTTTTACTGAAGAAAAAGGAGAAACAGAAGGGATAGTAACCACTAATACTATGCGTATATGTATTTATATATGCAGTGAACTACCTCCATCTCTAGCTACCTATTTTTACATTATCCCTATTTAGAGTAATAAAGTGAAATTACAACAAAAGCCAAAATAGACAAATGAAATCTAATTGACCATAAGAGCTTCTGCACAGCAAAAGAAACTATCATCAGAGTGAACTGGCAACCAACAGAATGGGAAAAAATTTTTGCAATCTACCCATCTGACAAAGGGCTAGTATTTACAAAGAACTTAAACAAATTTACAAGAAAAAAAAACAACCCCATCAAAAATTGGACAAATGAACAGACTCTTCTCAAAAGAAGACATTTATGCATTTATGCAGCTAACAAACATATGAAAAAAAGTTCATTGTCACTGGTTATTAGAGAAATGCAAATCAAAACCACAATGAGATACTATCTTACGCCAGTTAGAATGGCAATCATTAAAAAATCAGGAGACAACAGATGCTGGAGAGGATGTGAAGAAATAGGAATGCTTTTAGACTGTTGATGGCAGTGTAAATTAGTTCAACCATTGTGGAAGACAGTGTGGTGATTTCTCAAGGATCTAGAAATAGAAATACCATTTGACCCAGCAATCCCTTTACTGGGTATATACCCAAAGGATTATAAATCATTCTATTATGAAGACACATGCACACATATGTTCATCGTGGCACTGTTCACAATAGCAAAGACTAGAACCAACCCAAATGCCAATCAATGATAGACTGGATAAAGCAAATGTGGCACAAATACACCATGGAATACTATGCAGCCATAAAAAAGGATGAGTTCATGTCCTTTGCAGGGACATGGATGGAGGTGGAAACCATCATTCTCAGCAAACCGACACAAGACTAGAAAACCAAACACCGCATGTTCTCACTCATAAGTGGGTATTGAACAATGAGAACACACAGACACAGGGAGGGGAACATCACACACCAGGGCCTGTTGGAGGGTTGGGGATAGGGGAGGAATAGCAGGGGGTGGGGAGATAGGGGAGAGACAGCATTAGGAGAAATACCTAATGCAGATGATGGGGTGATGAATGCAGCAAACCACCATGGCACATGTATGTCTAGGTAACAAACCTGCATGTTCTGCACATGTACTCCAGAACTTAAAGTATAATAAAAAAAAAGAAATTTATTGATATCAATCCAAATGTGTATATATATATATTCTGGAAAAAGTATCTCAATTATTTTCAAGAAAAACAATTCTGTAAAGTATAATTTTACCACACAAATTGTAACTATTCTTAACTTTTTTTAGTAAGTATAGGTAATTTTAAAAGTATTAATTTGCCCCGACAGTATTTACAGAATAACTTAGATTTTACGTAAGTGAATGTAGAGGGTGGAGGGAAATTGATGGGACTCAGATCAGTTGAATATATATCAAAGACTAAAAAAGTCTAAAATCTACCTTGGATAAAAGTTTGTGTTTTTCTTCTACATATCTTCTTCAGAAAGTGATATTTTTCAGTAAATTGAAAGCCATGATAATAATAATTTAGGTATTAAAAAAAACAAGTGGATATAAAGCTTTACTCAGAAAACTATGACATTTAGGTTGAAGGACTAGTAGCCAGGCTTGTTTAGATAATGGGACTCTTTGTTGAGCTGGTTCCAGACTAACAGCTGGAAATGAGCTCAGTTCCTGACTGCTGAGTACTAATTAATACTGATAACTGTTGACACACATTACAAGAGACACAAAATTGTATTTTGTAGAAAGTGTCATTGAACCAATAATTTCAGATGTATGTTGACAAGTTAAAATAGTAGGGTTTTTCAGCAACTTACAAAATAAATTTGCAAGATGTTTGGTGAGTCTATTACAAAATCTTCACGAGTAGCTTTCTAATGTTCGAACTACTTGAAAAAGTTATAATACCATCCTTAATCTGATAATACACTGTTTTAATGTGATGATTAAATTATTTTGAAATTTGATAGAATTTGAAAAATTGCTCCCTTCCATTATATATGAACCAACTTCTAAGCAGACAATTATTTGGGAAGTTTTAGTATCTTTGCAAGAATCTTCCTGAACACGAGGAGTATCTGTTAGTCAAGAAGCAAATCTTCTTTCTCTGTCACTCTTTTTTTTTTAAATGTATAATGAATCACCAAGATTTGAGGCACTCCATTCAAAAGAAATGAGAGATTAGGAGACATTTAGCCCATGTAAAATATAGTTTGGTCATCATATCTTTGTCTTCCACTGGGCCAAGAGTCAGGGATACATATTAATAAAGAACACATCAGCTATCTCAAAACAACAGAGCCTCAGGCAAGTAGCACCCAACCAGGAAAAAATCATCATTGTTTAGAGAAGCTCCAGCTATGGCTGTGACCTGGAAAGGCAGCATTCTTCCATGTTTACATAACAGGTTCATCTGAGGATTTCAAGTACTTGACAAACATTCACTTGTCAATTATCACAGCATCTCCAGGAACTAGGTAAGTGTGAAAGATTATTATTCCCACAGGAGATCTGGGAACAAGAGTTATACCAGAGATGTATTTTCCAGGAGTTAAATGAAATTGACAGAGTGCTGCTGCTATGTATGTAGTAGGCTCTCAATAAAAATCATTTAATAGATCTGAATCAGAGCAAGAGCTAAGACATAGCTCTGCCTCTCTTTTATATAGAAAGCAGACTTTGAGTAACTCTAAAATGAATGCCATTGTAGATTATGTCAACTGTGCAAGCCATCTCAGATAAGTAAAGTACTTTAGATCCAAACTCAAGTCCAGACTTTAACTCATATTTCATTTGCACTGGACAACAATTTTGTTATCCATGAAGTCGGCTGATCTAAGAGAGAGCAAGCCTTATATCTATGACCTGACAATATACCTTCCTAGAACTCATAAAAACTTATTCTTCTAAATAAGCATTTTTAACTGGGTAAAAAAAGACCCTAATGTTACAAAATTTCTTGTCTTAAAAAATCATAAATTGATTAAGTGTACAAGAAGGAAACCAGTATAAGCTGACATCTTCACAAAACATTCTCTGTAGACCCAATATATTTAGATAAGGAATATGTTTGATGCAGAAAAATGTTTTTAAATAGTAGAATGTTTAAGATTTATTTTGGAGTGTGTATTATAAATTCCAAGAAGTTTGTGACTCTGGGGGCCATTTGTGAATTACTAGAAATAAATCTACCACTAAGTGGAGATTTAGAGAGTAGAGAGTTAAGACCTGATAGGATCAATGGTTCCAAGACTCTTCCATTGTTGATGAATCCCCTTGAAGAGGACCTCTCTCTCTACAAACATAGAAGGCTATATGGAAAGAAACATGGATACATTGTTTAGGTTTTAAATTGCTGGAATTTTTTAGCCCTGTCTCCTTGCCACCTTTTCCCTGATTCTGTCTGGTGGGCATGTAGTTCTTGCCGATCATCAATTTTTCACATGCCAACATGGAGCCACATGGCACCAGTTTATGACGCAATTGAACTTCTCAGATCTACTTAAAAACAGTATCTTTTGAGGAATCAGAAATATCTTTCTATCATTAAAAATACCAAAAATAACAGATGTTGGCAAGGATGTAGAGAAAAGGGAATGTTTATATACTGTTGGTGGGAATGTAAATTAGTACAACGTCTATGGAAAACACTACAGAGATTTCTCAAAGAACTAAAAATAGAGCTACTATTCAATCCAGCAATCCCACTACTGGCTATCTAAGCAAAGGAAAAGAAATTGTGATATCAAAAAGATACCTGCACTTTTATGTTTATTGCAACATTATTCACAATAAAAATATATGTAATCAATGTAAATGTCCATCAAAGGATGACTGTATAAAGAAAATTTGGGGTGTGTGTGTGTGTGTGTGTGTGTGTGTGCATTTGCTGAGACATTAAAAAGAATGAAATTGTTTGCCACATCACAGATGGAACTGTAGGCTATTAAGCGAAACAACTCAGAAACAGAAAGTCAAATATAGCATTGTGTTAGTCTGTTCTCATACTGTTAATAAAGACATACCTGAGAATGGGTCATTTAAAAAGGAAGCAGAATTATTTGACTCACAGTCTAGCATGGCTGCAGAGACCTTAGGAAACTTACAATTATGGCAGAAGGGGAAGCAAATATGTCCTTCTTCACATGGGAGCAGCAAGGAGAAGTGCTGAGCAAAGCAGGAGAAGCCCCTTATAAAACCATCAGATCTTGTGAGAACTCACTCACTAACACGGAACAGCATGGGGGTACTTGCCCCTATGATTAAATAACCCACTGGGTCCCTCCCATGATACATGGGGATTATGGGAACTACAATTCAAGATGAGATTTGGGTGGGGACACAGCCAAACCATATCATACATGTTCTCACTTATAAGTTGGGGCTAAATAATGTGCACACATGGACATAGAGTGTGGAATCATAGTCACTGGAGACTAGGATTGGTGGGCAAGTGAGAAATGAGAAATTCCTGAATGGGTACAATGTATACTACTTGGGTGGTGGTTACACTAAAAGCCCAGTATTTACCACTATCAAATACACCCAGGTAACAAAACTGTACTTGTACCCCTTAAATTTATAAAAACGAACAAACATCTGCCTTACTTTAACAGTATTAATATCTTCCTTTGCATTTTAACAGCATTGATCCTGGATCATTGCTTTGATCCTTCTCCATTTAGTTGAATATTTAACGATTACATTGGGGTCACCTAGATTTAATAATTCAAATTTCAATTTCTGTTGGATATATGGTTTGTTATATTGACCCACCTCTTTCTCTTTTTTTCTTTCAATCAATACATAGCTGGCTGTTTCATAGTGGAGTGGATTCGCGTAGATATGTTTAACTTTGTCAATGAGATGTCTGAAGGCTGAACTGATGTTTTTATAAGTTGTCTGTCATTTTTCTTTTGGGTTAGACTTTTAGGGATGTGTAAAGTTATTTGAGTTACAAAACTATGTCAGGGTTCCCCTCTCTTCATTCCAAATTGCACAATAAAACTTTAATTTTAATCTTGTTAATTAAATATATTTGTTATTAATGAACCAGCATTACTCAGTGTTAATGTTGATCAATGTTACATTCTTGTCAAGGGTAAACTTTATCGCTATTAAGGAGAACAACACATACTTGGGGCTAGCAGGGGTCAGGGTGGGGCGAAGGGAGGAAGAGCATCAGGACAAATAGCTAATGCATGCAGGGTTTAAAACCTAGATGACACGTTGCTAGGTGCAGCAAACCAGCATGGCACAGATATACTTATGTAACAAACCTGCACATTCTGCACATGTATCCTGGAACTTAAAGTAAAAAAACACAAAAAGGCTGTCCTGAGAGTTTATCATAAAGATATTTACATGATGAGGCCACTGCTGGCCTTTCAAGTGCTTACCAAATACCACAGCTCTAGTATCCTTGCCTCCTTGGGACATGAACTAGGCTAGTTTCAAGTATTTCCTTTAAAAATTGGATGGTTTTCATTGGGAATTTTTTTTTTCTTTCTTTTCTTTTCTTTTCTGGATGGAGATACAATGCTAGAAATTCAAGGGTCTCTTCAAAGACTCATGGCTTATGATATATTATTGCGATTATACCAGTAAATTTCATGTAATCTAAGTTATTTGGTTTTCCCCATCTAAGGAAGGTGCTACCACTCTGAGTGTCAGAGATGGTTTGGCTTGCAAGTCTCCTTCAAGAGAAGTGGGTGCAGACGGTAGAGGCTTTCCTCTGTGGCTTAGTTTGCTTTTTCCTTCTCTGAAAGTGTCATTGTATAATGCAAATATAAGTGGTTGGCCATATACAGAATGGCAAGCTGCCATTAGCTAGTACTTTTCTGATCGCAAGCACTGAAATAAAGGTGATGGGAGGATGATTGGAGGAGGGGTGAAGCTCAATGAGAGAAGAAATAAAGGCTCTGGGGATGCCTAAGAAGGTTCCAAGGACAAAGTTTTGACTTTTAAGCTTTCTCTAAGGCCAATTCTCAACTAAAATCCTTTACTTTTCCACTTCTGGTAAATGGCTGTTGACCACCCCCTATCACTACCACGACCATTTAAAGACGCTACTGGAGGTCAAGAATTTTTTTTTTTTAGACGATGTCAGCCTTATAACATTTTAAAGGGAAAAAAAATCAGTAACTATCCACCTTACTTTCTATTCCATCCCATGTTCCCCTATTCCCTAGCACAGAAAGTGGAGCAAGGCAGAAGTTTCACACATGGACTTTAAAGGAATTAGGACTGTTTTGGGGGTCTTTTAAATAACTTATTTATTCAAATGAATAGGATCCGCATCAGATCCTCCAACTTAATCGACTACACATTTTATAATAATCCCTTCATTACTCAAAACATTTTTTGAATTGATTGAAATAAAATGCAACAGAACCTTTTGACTACTTTGACAATCAGCACATTTTCGCCCCTTGAGGGTGAAATTGACACTTTTAACAGTCAAACATCATTTAGAGCCAAGTTTGGGGAGGAAGGTACATAAGCAGCCAGGGTAGTCCTTTTTCTTTTTTTTTGAGAAAGAGCCTTGCTCTGTCACCCAGGCTGAAGTGCAGTGTCACAATGGTGACTCACTGCAGTGAGTGACTCGCTTGACCTCCTGGGCTCAAGTGTCCCTTCTGCTTCAGCCTCCCAAGTAGCTGGAACTACAGGGCATGCACTAACGGGCTTGGCTAATGTTTTTTTTTTTCTTTTCTGTAGAGATGAGGTCTCCTAGGCTGGTCTCTTATAAGTACCGCACGCTAACCGATTGCGCCACTGGAGCTGTTCCTAGGCTGGTCTCAAACTCCTGGGATCAAGCTCCTCCCACCTCAACGTTGGGATTACAGGTGTGAGCCACTGTGCCAGGCCCCACTTCAGTTTTAGAAAAAGAGAGGTGAGACTATGAAGCCATTCAGGTACATTGTGTAAGACTGTGGCTTATTAATTGATTCTAAAGTCAGTTCCCAAGGATAGCTCCTCAACTCTTTGAGAAATGGTGGTGCCATCAGTATAGGACGTTTCAAGGGACCTATTCTCAAACTATATATATATATGAAACAAATGTGATGTGTTTGTTTAAAACTAAATCTCATTTTTTAATACCACATTCTGTTGTTTGATTATCTCCTCTAAGCTGAAGCAGTTGGCATTCATTCTTGGGTCACTTAACAAGGGTTCACCCATTAATATATTGCTGATGTTGATAGTCAGCAGTAGCCAGAGTGGCTGAGTACAAACCCAATTGATGACACTCTGTATTGTGTCACCCTGGACAGGCTTCCTAACCTCTGACCCTTAGTCTCCTCATCTGAGTAGAATGGCTAAAACATTAGCATTGGGGATTCAGTGAGTAAACGCATTCATTATCTGGTGCCCATGGTAAGTATTCCATAAATGCCGCTGTCATAAAAGTTTTACTGACAGCCCACTTTGTGCCTCTTACTCTGCTACCATCATTTCTAATTTGGGATTAGACTGAATCAAAACAATAACATAAAGATATTCAAATAAAAATAATAGTGAAATAAACACCACTTTAATATGATTATTTAAAATTACATGAATATAAAATCCTCTAAACATCTTCACAGATTTATCGAGGTAACTGCACCCGTGACCATAACATGATTTTTGTGACAACAAGAGATAGATGACTATTTTAAATTCATATATGCTAATGACTCTGAACATTCTCATGAACACAACTGATGTGTTTATCTGAAAGCATTTAAAGTATACTATTCATTACTTTCATATAACAATATTTGATATCTGAGCTTTTTAGAAATAGTATGCATAAAACTCTGCTACTATTCCTTTGGAAATGTGACACATCTATGGGGGTTAAATAGCTTTTGGATCAAGTTATGAAACGGTGTTCTAAAAAGACCTCTTTTGCTGTTTCTGGTAGCTGAATCCGTGGTGGGAATCCACATCTGACCCATGAGCTGGTGCTATTCTGTCTCAGTGTTCACTATAGGACAAGACTCTGGAGGTTTATTTTCTAGTCACGAATGACCAATGCTTACAGTCATTCTTTTTGCTAGCATTTGTTTACACACTCACTATATATATATATACTCTGCAAATAAACAGTGCACCTGCATTTCTCAGAATGTGGGCAATATTAGACATACCCTTCTGTTAAAGAGGATGTTAAAGAATAATAAAGTCTTTTCATAAGATTTTCCAAACAATAGCTTTAGTTTAAGATTGATCCCACCCAAGGTATGATTTCCCAGTTATTTTGGCAGTTGCAATTATAGTTTCTTGGACTTAACTGCTTAATTAGGAAGCTTAGGAAAGTTTCACGTCAAACTAAAAATATTTCTAATGTACACTTTCTGCTTACTCAAAGCTGCATGGAGCTATAATTTACAAAGGAAACTTATTTCCTTAATTGTTGTGTCAGTCAGCAAAAGCACGGGGAGCAGGCACAGAATAATCCGTTTATATTTAGCTGTGCCAGTGGCCACGAAATGTCACAACCTTCATGTAATTTAGGGAAAGGTTAGGGATGTCATTTCTATAGGACTGATTACTTTACGATTTGTTTTACTTTTTAAAATTGTGTACTTTGCAGGATTTTTATGGAGGCCTTCTATTTTCATTGGTATAATTTTGCTTTTATGCAATACTTGAAGGTGAAGACTTGAGTCAGGTTTATTAGCTGATCCCTCTGTTTGGCTATACATTACAAAAAGTTAGATTAACAGAAAATAAAGGGTGATATGTAGAGTTTGAATTATAGAAGTTAGAGGTTTATCTTATTGTAATTCTACTATTTTATGCTGTCTTAGGTACTGAAGAGTATGTTTCATTATAGGATGAATCTAGAGAATAACCTGAAGAGAATTGCACATTTTTAATATGATTCTCCTATTTACCAATGGTGATGACAGAAAAGGTGAAAAATAAAGAAAAGGAAACAAAAGGGAACAATGCCTCGCATCTCTGTAGCACTCTCTGGCTTTCAAAGCTTTTTCACATCTATAACTTGAGTCTTTCCAGAGAGCTTACAAGGTATGTCCTTATTTGATGAGCTCATTCCCTCCAAAAAGCACTGTGTAATGCAATGGTTACTAGCTTAAATTTAAGAGTCAGATGGATGTGAGTTATAATCCAAGTTATGCTACCTCCATCAGTGTGATCTTAGATAAACTGCATTGTGACCTGAGCATCAGGTTCTTCTTCTGAAAAATGAGGATTATTATAGCTGCTTTACAAATTATCTAGCCAATACAAACGAGCACCGTGTATGCACGCAGTATACATTTAATGAATCAGAGTTGTCAACTTATCTTGTTATCATTGCTATTGCTGTCTAGCCCTACAGGCACAATGGATACTTTTCAGCTATTGTAAAAAGACAGGGGCCAAAGTACAATGGACAGTGGAGACGCAATGATTTATTAAAGAGAAAGGTGTTACTCTCTCACTGTGGAAGTCATTTCAACAGATGATGTTTCCACATCCCATCAACTTCCAACGTTTTTTCTTACAGCTGACCTTCCTCCACCAGAAACCCCTTCAGCTGGACCTCTCCCGAACCCTTGCTTTGTGATGTGTGTGAATGTCCAGTTAAGACAACTCACTAATCCTATGATATTTCTTATTTATTCTATTCTTGAGTTAGTTTTGATTAAAATTATTTTTATACTTTATGTGCACTAATCAAGAGACGATGTGATAGCAATTAAGGACCCCTTGACAACCAAGATCCATAGTCTTCTAAAAGTTATTTAACATCATCATCTTTGTGGTACATGTTTTATGCTATAGTTGATTTGAATATCAACATTCCTTAAATGTTTCATAATTGCAGTAATGTGTAGAATTAATCTGATATTGGTACAAGTTGATACATGAGCGCCACATATTTTAAAAAAGTACCAGGACTCTGTTTAATTAGCATTATATATCCAAATAAGAAAAGGAACGTTTTCATGCTTATATAATTTTTAAGGAATAATCCAGTATAACATTGGCAGAGAGGGCTAAGAGATTATGGGGAATAAAAACAGCATGTAAGAAATATGGCACTATATACTCTTTTTTTTTTTTTTTTTTTTTTTAGTATACTCTTTAACAATTAGGTTTGGGAGGAATATGCATGAGAAAGAATGTAGAAATTCAGAGGTATTTCTTTCAATATCCTAAGCATTTTTTTAAAAATTTATTTTTTGAACTATCCACTCCAGTTGTCATCAATATCCTAAGCATTTTTGTAACAAAGGTCTGCATGAAGACTGATATGCTATATCTACGACATAATAAGGAAGGGGACAAGTCCATAATTACAGCAGTAAAGCAAGTTGGAAGAGTGGGATAGATGCAGTTCAAGAAGGTCTTTTCAAGCTAGATAGAAGTTTTGATTCAATGTGTTAAGTAATAGGAGGCATGTAGCTTGTCTTCACCATCAAGGTTCATAGTTGAAATAGTGATGTTGCAAAACTAATAGAAATTATGATAGTTTTACAAGTGGTGAGCAATATGCAGTGTGATTAGAAAGGGAGAAGATGAAGAGGTGTAGGATTTAGCTTGCAGTTGTGGCAGTGACTGAGGCAGTAGGCGAGATTTAAGTTGGACTTTCTTAGCAATTCTATATTAAGTATTGTATTACTCACAACATGACGGGAAAGCTCTCTCTGTAGTTACTTGAGAGCAGAATTGCTTCTCAATAGTCTGGGTGCTTTGGTGCTTTAGGTGAGCGACTCAGTGAAGGTGAGGACCAGGGGCAAATGTAAACCATAACCGTAGATTTTATGTAAAACAACCACCCATAATCTTTATAGTATCAAAATAACTGTGTGTGCTGGTGCCATAATATGCATATATTATCAGAGCTGCTGCTCACAGAAGATTGTCTGTCCACTGCCTAGACCATGAATCACAGACTTCATAAATTTCTATATTCCTGCAAGGTGTTTCTGGTAAATGGTAATAAAATGTCTTGCTCTATGAAATCACTAATTAATAGCCTACCAACTCAAAAAAGCCCAGGTCCAGATGGGTTCACAGCTGAATTCTACTACACATACAAAGAGGAGCTGGTATCATTCCTTCTGAAACTATTCCAAATAATCCAAAAAGAGGGAATCCTTCCCAAATCATTTTATGAGACCAACATCAACCTGATACCAAAACCCAGCAGAGACTCAACAAGAAAAGAAAACTTCAGGCCAATATCCATAATGAACATAGAGGCAAAAATCTTCAATAAAATACTGGCAAACTGATTGCAACAGCTCATCAAAAACCTCATCCACCATGATCAAGTAGGCTTCATCCAAGGGATGCAAGGCTGGTTCAACATACGCAAGTCTATAAACGTAATTCACCACATAAACAGAACCAAAGACAAAAGCCACATGATTATCTCAATAGATGCAGAGAAGGCCTTTGACAAAATTCAACAGCCCTTTATGCTAAAAACCCTCAATAAACTAGGTATTGATGGAACGTATCTCAAAATAATAAAAGCTATTTATAACAAACCAACAGTCAATATCATAGTTAATGGGCAAAAACTGGAAGCATTCCCTTTGAAATCTGGCACTAGAAAAGGATGCCCTCTTTCACCACTCCTATTCAACATAGTATTGGAAGTTCTAGCCAGAGCAATCAGGCAAGAAAAAGAAATAAAGGGTATTCGACTAGGAAAGGAGGAAATCAAATTCTCTCTATTTGCTGACGACATGATTGTATATTTAGAAGACCACATTGTCTCAGCCCAATATCTCCTGAAACTGATAAGCAACTTCAGCAAACTCTCAGGATACAAAATCAATGTGCAAAAATCACAAGCATTCCTATACACCAATAACAGACTTAGAGAGAGCCAAATCAAGAACAAAGTGCCATTCACAATTGCTGCAAAGAGAATAAAATACCTAGGAATACAACTAACAAAGAATGTAAATGACCTCTTCAAGGAGAACCACAAACCACTGCTCAACGAAATAAGAGACGACACAAACAGATGGAGAAACATTCCATGCTCATGGTTGGGAAGAATCAATTTCATGAAAATGGCCATACTGCCCAAAGTAATTTACAGATTCAATGCTATCCCCATCAAGCTACCAATGACCTTCTTCACAGAATTGGAAAAAACCACCTTAAACTTCATATTGGAACCAAAAGAGATCCCGCATAGCCAAGTCAACTCTAAGCAAAAAGAACAAAGCTGGAGGCATCACACTACTGGACTTCAAACTATACTACAAGGCTACAGTAATCAAAACAGCATGGTACTGGTACCAAAACAGAGATATAGACCAATGAAACAGAACAGAGGCCTCGGAGGCAACAACACACATCTACAACCATCTGATCTTTGACAAATCTGACAAAAACAAGCAATGGGGAAAGGATTCCCTGTTTAATAAATGGTGTTGGAAAAATTGGCTAGCCATGTGCAGAAAGCAGAAACTGGACCCCTTCCTGACACCTTACACTAAAATTAACTCTAGATGGATTAAAGACTTAAACATAAGAACTATCACCATAAAAACCCTAGGAGAAAATCTAGGCAAAACCATTCAGGACATAGGCATGGGCAAGGACTTCATAACCAAAACACCAAAAGCATTGGGAAAAAAAGCCAAAACAGACAAATGGGACCTAATCAAACTCCACAGCTTCTGCACAGCAAAAGAAACAGTCATTAGAGTGAATCGGCAACCAACAGAATGAGAAAAAATTTTTGCAATCTACCCATCTGTCAAAGGGCTAATATCCAGAATCTACAAAGAACTAAAACATATTTACAAGAAAAAAACAAACAAGCCAATTTAAAAGTGGGTGAAGGATATGAACAGATACTTTACAAAAAAAGACATATATGAGGCCAACAAATATATGAAAAAATGCTCATCATCACTGGTCATTAGAGAAATGCAAATCAAAACAACATTGAGATACCATCTCATGCCAGTTAGAATGGCGATCATTAAAAAATCTGGAGACAACAGATGCTGGGGAGGATATGGAGAAATAGGAACACTTTTACACTGTTGGTGGGAGTGTAAATTAGTTCAACCATTGTGGAAGACAATGTGGCAATTCCTCAAGGACCTAGAAATAGAAATTCCATTTGACCCAGCAATCCCATTACTGAGTATATATCCAAAGGATTATAAATCATTCTACTATAAGGACACATGCACACGAATGTTCATTGTGGCACTGTTTACAATAGCAAAGACCTGGAACCAACTCAAATGCCCATCGATGATAGACTGGACAGGGAAAATGTGGCATATATACACCATGGAATACTATGCAGCCATAAAAAATGATGAATTTATGTCCTTTGTAGGGACATGGATGAACCTGGAAACCATCATTCTCAGCAAACTGACACAAGAATAGAAAATCGAACAGCGCATGTTCTCACTCATAGGCGGGTGTTGAACAGTGAGAACACACGGACACAGGGAGGGGATCATCACACACTGGGGTCTGTTGGGGGGAAATAGGGGAGGGACAGCAGGGGGTGGGGAGTTGGGAAGAGATACCATGGGGAGAAATGCCAGATATAGGTGATGGGGAGGAAGGCAGCAAATCACACTGCCATGTGTGTACCTGTGCAACAATCTTGCATGTTCTTCACATGTACCCCACAACCTAAAATGCAATAAAAAATAAATAAATAAATCTGTATACGGGTTTCCATTTGCAGTCTGGAAGAGTAAGCTCCTAATTGAACTTCTTGTAAGTAACAACTGGTCAACAAAATACAGAAAGAAAAACTAGCTGAGGGCCTTGGAGAGTCAATAAAAGTAGGACGATTTTGAAGAAAGGTAAATATTTGGAGTAAGTAACTGGTATGGGTTGAGTTTCAGATCTTCAGTTTTATCCTAAGGGTAGCTGGAGCAATATGACGAAAGAGCCACTGGAGATCAAGCTGGGGAACTTCATAAAGGAGAGAGCCTGAGAAAGACAGCCCCAAGTTTTGTGTATAAACTCCACTTGAGTCTCTGGCTATCCCTTTAAGTATGAAGCACAGGATACAATAGAAATATTATGAAAAACCATATGATACTCAAAATAAAATTACCACATGATCCAGGATTCCCACTTCTGGGTACATATCCAAAGGACTTGAAATCAGTATGTCAAAGAGAGACCTGCACTCCCATATTCACTGCAGCATAATTCACAATTGCCAAGATATGGAATCAACCTAAGTGTCCAGCAGTGAATGAATGGATACATAAAATGTGGTATATATACACAACAGAATACTATTCAGCCTTAAAAAAGAAGATAATTCTGTTATTTGGATGAGTTAAACAGTCAAACTCACAGAAACAGAGAGTAGATTGGTAGTTACCAGAAGTTGGGAGGGAGGGGAAATAAGACAGATATGGTTAACGGGAACAAAGTTTCATTTAGACAGGAGAAATAAATTTTTGGCAGGTGAGAATTCTACCAATGAACCACCAACCCTCCCCTCCGACATCCACTGATATGAGAAATAAGTTTTTGAGATCTATGGCACAACATGGTGACTAGAGTTAATAATGTGTTGTATTAATATTTTGAAATTACTAAAAGTATACTTCAAATGTTCTCACCACAAAAATTATATGAGGTAATAGATACATTAATTAGCTTTACTTAATCATTCCATATTATACACATATACAAAACATCACATTGTACCCCATAAATATGTACATTTATAATTTATCAATCATAAATATAAAATAAATAAAAATCAAAATGAAAGTACTCCAAATGGTGAACTGAGCTACCAACAACTGTAGGGGAGATGGTTTGCAGTTTGAATCTAACCAAGATAATTGGCTTCTAAAGCAAAATCATCAACAACACTTAGAGTAATATAATAGAACCCAGAGTCCCCACAACATAATCCCCACGGTGTCCAGGATAGTATTCAAAACTATTTGACAAGCAGTCAGGAAAACATGATCTACTTTTAAGGGAGAAATAACCAACAGATGTCAATCCCAAGATGACACAAATTTTGGAAATATAAGAGAAATATTTTAAAGCAGCTATTGATATGAAATCTCTGCAGAGAAAATGAAAATAATAAAACCAGTATATTAAGACAATTTCCAAACAAATGGAAGGAGTATCTGAAAGAAAGTGTATTTTAAAATAATTTTCACACAAGCATTGTGTAAGTTGTTAAATACATAGTCCAGAAAAATACCTAAAACCTACTGCTCTTCAAAGGCCATAAAATAGTTAAAATTAACACAGAAGAAAAAAATCCTTTTAAATACTTGGACTCAGTCCTATATAAAAAGTGAACTAAAACATTATTTGGCAATCCTAGATGAGAACAGAAATATGCAAATTTCCCACTCAGCTCCATATTCTAACAGACTTCTAGGAAATACAATATATAATAACATTTATAAGAATACCAACTATATAAAATAGTGTGAAGTTAAATTTCTCACTAACTCTTGGTCTGTAACTTTTTTTTTTAAGTGTTGGTGCTTCTTTAGGTTATATAATACAGAATATATAAACATAACTCATGAAAATGAAAGTGATACAATTTGAAAGCAGTGTTGTTAAGCTAAGTTATTATTATTATTATTTTTCAGACAGAGTCTCCCTCTGTCACCAGGTGGAGTGCAGTGGCGTGATTTCAGTTCACTGCAACTTCCACCTCCCAGGTTCAAGCTATTCTCCTGCCTCAGCCTCTGGGGTAGCTAGGACTACAGGCTCGCACCACCACGACCAGCTAATTTTTTTTATTTTTAGTAGAGACGGGGTTTCACCATGTTGGCCAGGATGATCTCAATGTCTCGACCTCGTGATCTGCTTACTTCAGTCTCCCAAAGTGCTAGGATTACAAGCATGAACCACTGCACCAGCCCAAGTTATGTTTCACATATATTAGACACAGCAAAGATGGTAGGGAATATTTGTGAGTGATTACTGAATCTGACTTCCTGATTTCCTTTTACAAAATTTTTTTTTTCCAGGGAGTATGGAGATCTATTTTATTCTACTTTGGGGAGAACTTTCTAGCACACTGCACAAGAAGCAAAGAAAGTATTCAATCAACAGTGGTGTCTGTATAGGAAAAGAGCTACTGAAGTCTTGGACATTGATACCGTATTTAGAGAGCTGGTGACAGAGGATGGTGTTTGAGAGAAAGTATGAAACTATGAAACTATGAAAGAGCTATTAAAGAACTTGGTGTCTATAACACATACTATCAGGTTTCTATTTAGCTAGATTAATTCAATGTACAGTGTACTTTCCAAATTGTTTTAAGGTAAAAAACATATAATATGACTCCTCTGATCTATTTTGCCATGATTGATATACGAATGATGTCTTATGCTGGTAAAAGGAAGCGGTATAGCAAAGAAAACCAAGTATTACTTCATTTATGTCTTTTATATTTGATTTTTTTTGTGCTAAATGGATATATATTCACCTTTTTTGTGTAATCATTATCATGTGTATTTTCTCCAATGAGACTGAGAGTTCAATATTCATAACAGTATTACATGTTTCTCTGACATTCCACATAACACCTAGTATAGGTGTTAAATACAAAGGCAAGGTACTAGACAATGGAGAGCTCAGAATTAAGCAACAATTATCTGGATTCAGATCTGGATAAGTAACTTCAACTTTCCAAATAACAGTCTCTTCATTTTTCAAATAAGAATAATATTAACAGCTGCCTTATAATGTTGTTGTGTGTTCTGTATAGGATACAGCAATAAGTATGTGTATTAGAACCTGGAGCATAGTAAGTGATCAATAAATGGTAGCTGTTATGCTTGTAGTATTATTTTACTTCATCAAAAATTTGTTGAATGTATGAATGAATGAATAATGACATAATTTTATTAATTTGAAAATTTGATCTCATATTGGTCTCCAGGAGGTGCCAAATTTGAAGGTTTATATAAAAGGTGAACTAGAACATTATTCGGCAATTCTAGGTGAGAACGGAACTATGCGAATTTTCCACTCAGTTCCATATTCTATCAGACTTGCAGAAAATATAATGTATTACATTAAAAAGATAACACCAGCTATGAATCTTATGACTAGATGAATTCCAGTTATTTATTAGTATTTACAAATTGCAATGTATTATCAAAAGATAGAGGGTGGGATGGAGAATGGAAATAAAAGGATAAAAAAGGCCCAACTCTACTCTAAAAATCTCACCACTTTCTTTTAAAAATTGAAACAATAAATTATTTGTATAGACAGTGATCCCAGACATTGCAGATAGCTGGAAACTATAAAATATATCAAAATGTTTACATAAAAATGAATATAAGGTTGAGGCAAGAGGATTGCTGAAGCACAGGAGTTCAAGAACAGCCTGGGCAACACAGTGAGACCCTGTCTCTACAGAAAAAAAGAAAAATTAACAGAGGGTGGTGGTGCACATGTGTAGTCCCAGCTACTGGGGAGGCTGAGGGGGGAGAATTGCTCGAACTCAGGAATTTGAGCCTGCAGTGAGCTTTCATCATGCCACTGTGCTCCAGCCTGGGTGAATGAAAGACCCTGTCAAACATATACATGGCAACAAATTTGTAAATTCTTCTCTAGTTTTGCTTTAATAAATACAATCAAAACTTTCAGATACTTATCTGAGGGTCACATAATCATTGGTTTATTCTCAGAAGCCCCATTTTCTACTTTTCTATTTGCCATCTAATAAATATTTCTGTTCTTAAAATTCAGGCTTGTTTTATAAGTAATTTGCTGCTTGACTAAATAATCTAATAAGGCTCATCATTATACTCACTCTTGGATTAGATGCAGCCACCAAAATCTTAATTTATACTCAAGATTATATTATTAGTGAGGAATCCAATGAGGGCAAAATCAACTACAAAAATAGCAAACAAAAACAAGAACACCACCAATGTGGTCGTGGCATTCTGGTAAATGTTTAACAACTGGCTCTCAATAAAACAAAACAAAACCCTAATTTGTAGTATTTGCCAACTTCTGTGGTATAAATTCTCTGTCTATGGCTCATTTCAAGCTACCAATGTGATGCCACTGAATGTGGAGTTGAGAAGAAGCACAGTAATATACTATTACATAGTCATTCCATTATGAAGACAAAATAGATGTAAATAAACCAAAGAATTGTCACAGTAAAATGGAGTAAATAATTAGGAAGTGAGTACCGAGTGTAGAGTAATGGTTAAAGGGCATCGGAAGTATATGGACTTGAAACAGAACTGTATCATTTCCAGGTGTTACTGGACAAATTCATCTCTTTAGAGAGATTAATCTCTTAATCTCTGTAAACCTCAGTGTTCTTACCTGAATAATTATAGAACCTACACCATAAAGTTATTGCAAAGATAAAATGAGGAAATACATGTATAACACTTGGCACAACATCTGAAACCTAATAATATTTCACTCCATGTATTATAACAAATAACATTGTTGATAAAATTTCTCTACTAATGACAAAAATAATGGGGCAAATTTTATTGGTAAAAAAATGTATTTCTTATTTTGTGATCTAAGAATCACAAAATGTTAGTCAATTTTGCTTCCTAGACACCTACTCTACTATTAGAAACTGAAAGGGAAAACATGGTCTCAACCAGTTGATGCAATATTTACTTAGCTAGATTATGACCTAGAAAGGAATTCCATACATTCTGGAATACATCTGCAGAAAGAGTAAATAGGTTCTTGGGTAGTAATTCAGATTAATTGAGCATGTTGTATTGACAAAAATCCTGAGGTTGCTTCTAAGATTGGCAGGAAATAACACTTTAATATATGAGCAGTAGCCACTATGGCTAGTGATGGGAAGGAAAGAAACCATTATATGCATTGACCATTCTTGAGGTGGGTCTATGCTTACAGTGGTCTGAAGAAAATTCATATCGTACCCTGCCTGAGGAAAAAAAAAATAATCACTTGAACATACTCCTGAGTTTGGGGGTTTCACATACTTGAAACGGAGGTTGACTAAATAAAACATTTATAAAATTTACTTTATAAATTTATGTAATTTATGATCAAAGTTAGAGCCAGAAAACAAAACTGGCTCAATTCAGTTTTGTGGAGGAGGGGCAGCTGGAAAATGATATAAAGTACATGGGACCTGGAACCAAAAGAAAATAATTCCTGGCTGTTTTTCTACATTCCATCTGAGAGCCATACAACAAAAATAGCAGTGTTGGAATATTACCTGGGATATGTGTTAATGGAAGTTACACATGCATGTTAAGAAAGATTACAGGCCTTGCTTTGGTTTTCCAAGGAATATAAGAATTCTATTTCCACCTAAAAGAAGGAAGGCCAGCACGGTCTTCCATCAGAGGGCCAATCCTAAAGTTTCCTTGAGCAAAAAGGACAGAATTTAATTGTGCCTCAGTCTTCTTATCAAAGGGTAGCTTATGTTCAATAGAACCAGTTTGGATAAAACCCTGACAAGTGTCAGACTACCTGTAATCAGACCTTGCAAATTATAAAAGTCAATTCCTATCTTTTGCAAGCATCTTCCAGTGTATTCTCTTTAGAATCTCTACGCAGAAAATAAAATCATTTATTCTATATAGGCACATATTTCAGAGTCAAATCAACGTCCATAATATCCAACACTGAACTTCTTACTGGAACAGGAATGAGAATTACTTTTGAGCAGTACAGTTCTTGGAAAATTATCCTAACTTGAGCGTTGTTACTTTGTAGTCAATGCAATTCTTTTTTTCTATATTCAAGTCCAATTTAATTATTTTTTAAGGCTTAAAAAATGCAGAAAAGTGCAAAGAATAATATAACAACACTCATGTATCTACCCCCCAAATTCACAAATGTTCACATTTTGTTATTTTGCTTCTTATGTATTCAATTGGATTTATAAAAGAAACTTTTGATAAAGTTGAGGTCTCCTTTCTCTTCCCCAGCCTATTCCTTTACCTTCCTTCAGATATAACTGCTATCTATAATCTGTTTATAGTATTGCATAATGTTTCTTGTTAAATTTACACAAGTAGGTAACTACATATTCTTTTCTATCTTGCTTCTTTCATCCAATTTTACATTTTTGAGATCTATAGATATAAAAAATATAAAAATGAATTTCCTCTTAATTGTTGTATAGTTATTCCATCATATAAATATGCCGAAGGGAAGAAATCACTATATCCATGTGGGGTAATAAATGTCAGTTCAAAGTATAGAATAGGATAAAATATGAAGAGTTTGGTTTGGTGAAATGCTAAGCAATACCCAATTATGTCATTATAATGATTCCGGACGTTTGGGGATGTGGCTAACAATTTAGCTTACCCCCACTCCTGAACAACCCTATGAGATGGGCATACTACCATCCTCACTTTATGGATGAGGAAACTGAGAAAGCGATGTGAGGTAATCTGCATTAATAACAAGTGTGACTGAGATGTGGATCTGGACAGAATGGCACAGAACTTCCTCTCTTAAGCACTGTGCTAAAATGTTGTCACACAGAGAAGTGGCTTGTTGAAGAGCTCATGGATATTTTGACTCTCTCACATGTACTTATTGTTCCAATTTTATCACAATGAATCAAGTAGGCATCCCTTCAGGAATGTTGCAAAAATAAAGTATTATTTCCAAGTGCAGAAACACTTGGAAACCGTGCAATGAAGTACAAGCACAACACATCCCATGTAGATCAATTCTGCTCATGGCAAGCAGGTGTTGAACAATGAGAACGCATAGACACAGGGAAGGGAACATCGCACACCATGGCCTGTTGGGGGGTGGGGAGAGCTAGGGGAGGGATAGCAGGGGGTGGGGGAATTGGGGAGAGATAACATTAGGAGAAATACTTAATGTAGATGATGGGAGGATGGATGCAGCAAACCACCATGGTATGTATATACCTATGTAACAATCCTGCATGATCCGCACATGTACCCCAGAACCTTAAGTATAATAAAAAAGAAAAAGAGAAAGTTCGAAGGCAGACCCAGGCTGCTCAAATACATGGGCATGCTTTTTACTTAACATGAGTATCTGCGAACATCCAGAACAGACATGGCCATGTGGGAGCCCTTTCCTGGTTTTCCTCCCAGTGCCTTTTACCATATATGTGTTCAGTTGGAATTACTTGAAAAAGAAGAGTGTTTACTTGCTTTTGTAAAAATAATCTGTTGCCAAATTGTCATTCTTAAGTATTCAGTTTCTCTTCTATGGAGAAGTGTGCAGGAAGAATTAGAGACCCTTGTGGGAGAGCTTATTTGGTTCTGTAAGTATTTCTGCTTTTCATTTCTTGTAGGAGATGACCAAATTTAGGAGACAGTTTGTTTGACTAAACAAGACACCAACAGGATTTTCTTTTGCCAAACACAGAGCGGTGTTTCTCAACCTTGGCATCATTAACATTTTGGGCCAGAGAATCCTTTGTTGTGGGGCTCTCCCGTGTATGACACGATGCTTAGTGCCTCCCTGGTCTCTACCCAGGGATGCCAGTGGTATCACTCCCTTTTCTTCTCATACTTAAAAAAAAAATCACCCTTAGTTGAGAACTACTGAGGGTATAGAGAGTCACCTAAAACAGGGAGAACAGTAAAGGCTAAGGCTGGTCATTAAAATTTAGGTTAAAAACAAAAAGGATTTTGCTCTAATTTATTCTCTTTCCTCTCATTCTTTCAAATATCTCATCCATTACCACATCTCATCAGTTCTCATCTCTCCATGAGCAACTCTCAAATATGCACCTTTAGTTCAGACTCTCTCCCCAATCCCAATTCTGTCTGTCTTTCCTCCTACCTGTTGGATATTTTCTATGGACAATCTATTACCCCTGCAGGAAATTAATACTGCCTTCATCCTGATGTTCTGATTCCATTAAATGCTACACTATCCTACCAGACATCTGGGATTGACATCTTCATTACCTTTGACCTTTCCCTCTCTGTTAGCCCCCAACATCCCTGCCTTATAATTCAGGTTTCCCAGCCTTTACATACTCCCTGAAATCAGGCCCATATCACCTCACTAAAGGCCCACTCTAATCTTCTCTGTACTCCAGTGCAACCCTAGTAAAGGAGCTCTGCAACTATGTCTCTCTCCTAGAGACATCCTTAATGGCTCTCTTTGCCTATCAATACATAAATCTAAAGCCCCTCAGCCCATATTTGAAATTACCCACAATTTGTTCACTACAAGTCTTTTTAGTCCCACTTTCCCACTACTCTCTTAGAAAAACCTTCTCTTTTATGTAAACTTTAACACTTACTATGTCTCAAATATCTATTCATTCCTCCTTATATATGTTTGCCACTTCCTCCCTGAATTGTATTCTGATCCTTGGTCCAGAAACATTCTTTCTCCTAGAACCTCTATGACACCTACTGAATTGTCCAAATGATTGGTGCAGCAAATTAACACTGCAGCATTTTGAGTATGTGTCTTATGAGGGTTAAAACATCTAGAGTTCTTCGCATTGTGCCTTGCACGTAGAATATATTAAGTATATGTTGAATAAATGAATGAAAGAATTGAGAGACACAGACAGAGAAAGAGAAAGACCTTTAATACCTTGGTAAGGTCATTTGTAAGCAGGAAGCGGGGAGGGAGGAAGGGAGGGAGAGAGACAGAGAGAGAGAGACAGAGAGAGAGACAGAGAGAGAGACAGAGAGAGAGAAACTTCAATACTATGTTAAAGTCATTTGTAAGCAGAAGCAAAACTGTTCCTTTATAAGGTGTGAACAAAAATGTCTTGGGTCAAAAATATTTCTCATCTGCCTAACTGCTGCATTAAATTCCACTTTGAAAAATAAATTCATTTGCTGTCTTGAGGTTTTCCAGATTTCAAGAACATACAGAAATGAGCACTACCTAGTTGATAAAGAGCCTCTCCATAAGCGATCCTGCTGCAGAACGGGACACATGCTGGGGCTCTTGGAGCAGAGTATATGAGAGACTCTCTGGAGAGCCACGGTACTGTGGGAAGAAAAACGGGCAAGCAAAAGTATGTGGGCCACACCACGGTCAAACTAGTTTATCATGAACATGTCATATATCTACTCATATGTATTTAGATGTCTCTCTCTGTCTATATATATATACACACACACATACACACATATATATTTAATGTGTATATATCTAGATATGTACATAAATTTATTTTATTTTGTAGGTTGTTTTAAAACAAAGACCATCACAGCTAACATTTTACTGAATGGAGAAAAACTGAAAGCTTTTCCTCTAAGAACTAGAATAGGAAGGCTGTCCACTCTCACCACTTTTATTCAACATAGTACTAGCCAGAGCAATTAGGAAAGACAAAATAAAGAGGCATCCACATTGTAAAGGAGAAAAAGTCATTTTGACAAAAAGAGGCAGGTAGTAAAAAAAGAAAATTAAGAAGAGTAAAGGAGGAAGTCAGATTTTCTCTGTAGATGACATGGCCTTATATATAGAAGAATTAAAGGCTCTACCAAAAAACTCTTAATACTGATAAACAAATTCAGTAAAGTTGTGGGGCAGAGAATTAATATACAAAAATTAGAAGCATTTCTGTACATGAATGAACTAGCAAAAACAAATCAGGAAGGCAATCCAAGGTAAAGTCCCTAGGAATAAATTTAACCAAGAAGGTGAAAGACCTCTGTAAGGAAAACTACAAAACGCTAATGAAAGAAATTGAAGAGGATACAAACAAATGGAAAGACATCCCATGGTCATGGATTAGAATAATTAATGTTGTTGAAATGACAATATTATGCAAAGCAATCTACAGATTCAATGCAATTCCTATCAAAATAACAATGACATTCTTCACAGAGATAAAAAAGAAAAAGACTTGAAATTTGAATAGAACCACAAAAGAATCTGAATAGCCAAAGCAATACTGAACAAGAAAACAAAGATGGCGGTATCACACCATCAGTCCTCAACATATACTACAAAGCTGCAGGAAATAAAACACCATAGTACTAACATAAAAAAGAGACACACAGAAGAATGGAACAGAATAAAGAACCCAGCTATAAATCCACATATCCACAGCCAACTGACTTTTGATAAAGGTGCCTAGAACACTCACTAGAGAAAGAATAGTCTCTTCAATAAATGCTGCTGGGAAAACTGGATATCCATATGCAGAGAGAAAATAAAATTAGACTTCTACCTCTTACCCTATACAAAAATCAACTCAAAATGGATCAAAGACCTAAATGTAGGACCTGAAATGATAAAATTACTAGGAGAAAACATAGGAGAAACAGTTTAGGACATTGGTCTGGGGAAATATTTTATGAATAAGATCTCAAAAGCACAGCCAACAAAAGCAAAAATAAACAACTTGGATTATATAAAACTAAAAAGCTTCTGCATAGCAAAGGAAACACCAACGGAGTGAAAAGACAACTAACAGAATGGAAGAAAATATTTGTAAACTACTCATTCAATAGGGGATTAATATCTAGAATATACAAGGAACTCCAACATATCAACAGCAAAAACCCAAACAATCTGAGTAAAAAATGGTGAAATTATCTGGATGACATTTATAAAAGGAAGACATACAAATGACCAACAAATATATTTTAAAATGTTCGACATCACTAAACATCAGGAAAATGCAAGTCAAAGCCACAATGAGGTACCTTCTTACCGCAGTTAGGATGGCTACTATAAAAAAGACAAAAAATAACAAATGATGGTGAGGGTTTGGAGAAAAGCAACCTGTATACTATACCTGTTGTTGAGAACATAAACTAGCACAGCCAGTATACGGAACAGTATAGAGGTTTCTCATAAAACTACAAAAGAATGACTATATGATCCAGCAATGCCACTACTGGGAACTTACCCAAAGGAAAGAAAGTCATTATATCAAAGAGACATCTGCACCGTCTTGTTTATTGCAGGATCATTCACAATAGCCAAGATATAGAATCGACTGAGGTCTACCACATCAGATGAATGGATCAAGAAAATGTGGTATACATCAACAATGGAATACTACTCTGCCATAAAAAGAATGAAAACCTATCATTCACAGCAACATAGAGGGAACTGGAGAACATTATGTTACATGAAATAAGCCAGGAACAGAAAGTTAAACACCAGATGTTCTCACGCATATGTAGAAGCTAAAAAAAGTTGATCTCTCGGAAGTATAAAGTAGAACAGAGGAAACTGAAGGCTGGAATGGGGAAGGGAGGGGTAGGGAGAGATTTGTTAAAGGATACAAAATTATGGCTAGATAGGAGGAATAAGTTCTAATGTTTTATACCACTGTAGGAGGACTACAGTTAACAGTAATATATTATATTGTTTCAAATAGCTAGAAGAAATATACTGAATGTTTCTAACACAAGGAAATGATAAATATTAGAGATGATAGACATACAAATTACCCTATCCTGATCACTATAAATTATATGCATTGAAACATCACTATTTAGTCCATGAAAATGTATAATTATTACCTGTCAAACAAACATTTTTTTAAAACCCAAGAACAATTTAAAAAATTAAGATCATCGCAGGAATGTACAGGAGACATTAAACGTAAGTATGATTATATTTAAGCAAACGGCCATACAAGGGAGCTGAAATAAAAGCCATTTTTCAATTAGAAATAGTACATATTTCTTTGAATTCATTATTTCTTATAATCTTCCTGTAGCTTTTGAGGCAAAAAGACTGATTAGACACTGACTTTCACTATTTCTAATCCACAAAAAATGACTGTTCTTTCTAAATTTAACTCATTATAATTATCTGTTTTTTTCCCCAAGGCATTAACAAGGCCAATCATGGGATCTAATGACTAATCTCACAGGAAGTATAACTGGTGACTAAAGTATTCCTCATGTCATATATGTGTATATGTATTTTTTGATGGTTAGAGTCAAATGAACTGGTATCTTTACCATGAATTGCTTTGTGCAAATTACAGTCTTCAGAGCTGAAGCTCCTTGCCATGGATCTGTGAAGCGAAATGGCAGGAAAAGGGTCCCAGAATCACAGTGGCTTTTCCACCAGAGAATACAGGCACAATGCTTAAGGTTGACTCCCATGAAGGCAACTGTGATTGAACAACTGAGTTGGCCTTCTAGATCCCAAATATCCTTCCTATATTTAATCTGATTGATGTTGTCTCTCTTCATTTAAACACAAAACATTCCATGACATTCAATATACAAATGACTGGTTTCATTCATTCATCATTCATTCATTCGACAAATATAATGCCTCCCATGTGCCAGTGTGGGTAGACAAACGGAACTGACTAACAACTATTGGCAGGGGGCTGAAGAATGGGCCGAGAGACTTCCCTTCCCCAAGCAAGTGAGCCTGCTCCCAAACTCAGCTTCTCCAAGGCCCTTCAAGTTCCACATGTTACATGGTGCAGGTCCCATTAGCTTCTGTGAAGAGGCATACACCTAAAGCCAAACTGGTATTCTAAGGCAAGCTCTCTTCTTCTTGCCAATAAGACTTCTCACTCTCAACCAGAAAAAGGAGGGAAGCTTCCCCATGGACCACTAGCCAGCTGTTCCTGTTCCCAGTTCCAGTCTGCACTGAGTGACTCATTCTGGCATTTTCTTACGCCTTCTGCCAGTGGCACTGTTCTCGTTGCCGGGGAGATACGTACAAAACAAACAAAAATCCTTACCTTCAAGGATCTTACCTTCTAGTGAGGGAGCCAGACAACAAGTACAGTAAGTAAGCAAATGAAATACAGAGCAGCACACCCAAAAGTAGTAAGTGCTGTGGAAAAATAAGAAATCAGGGAAGGGGAATAGAAAATGTTGGGAATTGTGAGTGGATGTTGCTCTCTGCAAAGTAGATTTTGAGGAGTGAAGGTGGGGAAAGACACTCTGAAGGCTTTTATTTTTTCCTCCCTAGCATGCTTCTAGAGCAAAAGTCATCTGGCAGTTTCAGGACAGATGACATCACTACCCAGAGGTCCTTAAAGACAATGAAGCTTGAAGAGGTCTCTTCATGTGTCAAAATGAGAAGATCACTGTCTCTCCTGCCCATTTCTTGGGGTTGTTGTAAAGATCAAAGGAGAGAATGGCTTTAAAGGTGCTCTGAAAACAATGAAAGCTCTACACACTGAAAAGGCGTTATTATTGCAGAATTGCGTGAGAAATAAGTGGGATGACTGTGTATCCAAACATTATTAACTACAATATAAAGATGTGAAAGGTGGGGGAGGGAGGGGGAGAGGGAGAGGGAAACTAAATGTAGGGTTTGGCTTGTAATCATATAATCAAGCTGTTAGCTGGCTATGTCCAGGTGGTATGACACCTTTCTTCCCTACCCAATCTCCACTGCTGGCCAGCAGAACTTCACTATTCTGAGGTTATTTTTCTCTTTATCATTAGACTGCAAAGTACATGATCAATCCTAGGGTAAAAATATTGATTTTACCATAATAAGTAAATGTGCAAATTTAAAGGCAGGTTAATTTTGCAGGCTCTTAAATTACTCAGGCAATAGAAAGTATCAATAAAAGTCAAGTGAAAAACAGAAAAACTGATGAGAAAACTGATGAACAGTATGTGCTCTTTCAAGAATACGTAATGAATGTTAAAATTATCAGATATTTTGATACAATAAATCAAACAATTTTCTAATTTAGGTATCATTTTTGCTCTTTTTTTTAAAACTGAAATTTTTTCTTCATTATTTCACAGACCTCCCCCGCCCCCCTCTAATTTACTACAGATCAAGAACTGGTAAATCTGAAGACCATTTATATTGCCCAATTGCTTCTAAAATAGTAGGTATGGAGCTTGTGATTAGTTTATGATTTATAATCTTTAAATATTAGTAATTATTTAAGAAGGGAAACTAATTTTCTTAAATAATATGGAATTCAACCCTCTAATGTTTAATTTTCTTCTTGCTGGAATCTAGTAGTCCTGGATGAAAACAAGAAATACAGGAGAAAACAAGAAATACACGAGAAAACATATAAAATGGTACTTATTAATAGAAATAATTAGGAAACATTAAAATGAATCTAACAAGAACACATTAAAATATTTTACACATTTGTTTACTATGAAGGAAAGGTAATCGTACACAAATGTAGTAGATAAAGTAGATGACACTAATTAGAGTTTGATGCTGACTAGACCTCCCCATACAAAATGTATTTGAATGTGTTGTCTTCACAATCCACACTATTCATATGCATTTGGTTTACAAGGGTAATTAGGATTTTTTTTTCACTCCGGTGTTATTTCTGAGCTCTTGAGCTAGCATTTAGCTTGGACCACAAGTGCAACTTCGGTAGTGTCACAGAATTAGGACGTGCAGGGAACTGTGAAGCATATGGGAGACTCAGAAAAGGCCTAGGTCAGGAACCCAAGTGAGCCCCAGAGCCTGCCAATAACATGCAGGGCTCCCTTCTGCAGCTGTTATTGGCTTATAGGCTTTTATAGGGAAAAGTGTTTATGTTCAAATACTAACGCTGAAAAAACACACAGGTATAGTAAGAAAAGGTGTCACTGGGTAAATTTTTTTTTTAAGAAATGTGACATATTCTTACATGTGAAAATTCTAAGAGTTTCCTAAAAATACTTGTACTTTTGTATTGGATGGACTCTGGCAGTTTTAGGTCTCATCCATTTTTAATACTACACAATGTAAAGAAATCAGCAACCACAATTTGATATCTAACACCGATGATGTATTAAGACTATGTGGTAAATATTCTTTCATGAAAATTCCAAGTACCTGCTTGTTGTGATCTTAAAAAACAAGTTTCCTATCTTAATAAAAATATTAAAATGTTTATTTTTAAGTCAATATGTGAAAAGTATTACACATAAGTTCAAATTTACAATTAAGTGGGTGTTGAGGAGGTCCCCCAAATAGAACCACATTCTAATCCCTGGAATCTACCAATATGTTGCCTTATAGAGCAAAATAGGCAAAGTGATCAAGAAGTTTTGGAGAAAGTGATTAAGACTTTCTCTTAGAGAATTAAGACTTTTGAGGAGGGCTGATTATCCTAAATGACGAAGGTGGGCCCAATGTGATCACAATGGTCCTTATAAAAAGGAAACAAGAGAGTCAGAGTCAGAGGAGACAATGGAAGCAGGGGTCTAAGTGAATGGGGTCATGAGCCAAGGAATACAGATGGCTGTGGAATGTGGAAAAAGAGAGGAAATGCCTTCTCTCCTATAGCCTCCTAGAGGAATACAGCTCTGACTATACCTTGATTTTATCTCCTATGACCCATTTTGGATTTCTGGCTTCCAGATCTATAAGATAATAAATTTGTGTTGTTTTAAGTCACTAAGTTTGTAGTAATTTGTTTGAGCAGTAATAGGAAAACTAAAAGAGCTTACAGATGATTTGCTGTCCTATTCTCCATAATGTTAGAACTTCAATAATGATGGACAGAAGATAAAACTTATTATTTAAGAAAAACAAAGAAACAGAAGCACCCAAAGTTCCCACAAGCACATATTAAGAAAGCATGCTTCATAGAAGCATCGTGTGGATGTCTCTCATGTCTCTCTATACTTTGTGATTTTTAATCCCTGGTTACCATGGTGCAGACCAATTTTATGAAGAAAGCTCAGCAGATAACATACAAGGAATAGTGAGTAGAAAAAAGTTCAAAAAAATACACATGATTCTATGATTTCATCAGTTAGTAAATCCCTAAGTATTTATTCTAAACATCTCTTGTGTCTAGAGGCAAGTTTGCAAAACTGCAGTCACCCAAATGACCATGTATAGTGGTAGATGCTAACTAAGAAATATTTTCTCTGAGGAAAATTTAAATTGATGTTGCAGGGTAGGGTGGCCTGGGAGTTGTATTCTTAGGCAGTCATTTTAGGGATTTGATAGTCTCTGCAGCTGGTCACAGAAGGTACTAGAGACCCAGGGCCCTCCTGTTGTATGCAAGAGATAGATTTTCAAAGATCCCTTGAGGGAAAAGAAAGGGCAGTATGGAGTATGCTATGAACCCAAAGTTATTAGGGAAAAGACTGACCGGGAAACTGACAGCCTTTCTGAGAGTCACAGAGAGGAAGCATAAAGAATGAGATGGCACCATTCAGGGGCTCTGATGAGAGGCTGATGTAGAGATTGAATTCCTTTGCTCCTGGTTTATTAGGCCATAAGAAGCATGGCAAGGGACCTGGAGAGAAAAACTAGAAATCACTACAGAGTTCTATGAGGGCAGCTTTGGCAGTGACATTAAGGCACTACAGTGAGAGGGTACTACAGATCCAGGCCCCAAGAAATGCAACAGAAGAGGAGTAAAATAGCCCAGGCAAGAAATAATTGTTTTTCAATAAAAGTAGAAGCAAAAGAGATAGAAGTATGATTTGAGAGACTTGTAATTCAGAAATTACCAGATGTAGAGAAAACTCTAATGCATTAAAAAAAAATCCCTTAAAAATTCACAAGCAGCCAGCCACTCTGTCACAAATACTATTCAGAATGAGAGCTAAACGGCTGTGGCATTTCAGTTCTGATGGAATATTCAGCTCAAAATGTCTACCATAGTGACAAGACCTAATATGTGAAATTCAGTGAAAGACTATTTGGGAGGTAGACAAGTAAATTTGTCTCTCATTTATATGCATACTGCAGTTGAGCTCAAGGAAAAAGATAATGTCTGTAAGTGTCCACGTGTTAGAGAGAGAATTAGAACTCAGGATGGATCTCTCGTATTCCTTCTTCAGAATTACTCCTTAGGGGACAGGTTGGAGTGTGTAGAATAGGAATTGCAGTAGGAAGCTTCTTTCATGGAGAGATTTCAGGTTGCTTAGAACGTAAATGTTGGGTGACTAGGCTGAAAATTCTTCCACCATTTATAAAATACAGTTGCAACCCCTGACACACCCCTAGCAGTTGTCCTTTGTGGTTTACTGGTTTTATGTCTCTCTGTCTCAACATCCTCACATCGTCTTCCCCATCCCACCGGCTCTTGAGACTACACAGTCATTGGTGGGACCTATCTCTTTTCTTTCTCTGTCCTTACATCCATGTCACAATGTGCACTGCCATTATCCATGTATCAGCTTATTTTCTACAGAAGCCTGGCCAAGTCCAGTGAAACAATTTATACAAGTAGTCATAAAATGTTCCAGCAAGCATACGATGAACATACAAAGCACTATTTGGAAAATGACAACGCTTATAATACTTCTGTAAAATCCTAAATTCATAAACACCCTATGTGCTGTTACGGCTTTGAGGCTTTACTGGTGATCAGAGGCAGGTCCTCACTACAGAGGGAAATGATACATTTCATTAATATCTTGAGGGTTGCCTGTCTCTTTCTGTGAGTCTGTCTTTGATTTGATGCCAAGAAGTGAGAGAGAGAGAGAAAAAAAAAAACCCTGCAGCTATTCTTTGAGCCTTTCCCCCAGGCTTCCTCTGTCTTCCTGCTTTTACATATTTTATTCTCCTTACTATAGGAAAATGAGATGCTCAAATACACTGCTTATTAAACAACACACCTACTTTTTGGAATTCATAAACTCACAACCTATTAAATCAACTTACAAAAAAATAAAAAATGAAGGACCCAGGTAAAGGGTGATTAGATTTGTTAGTGTCCTCAATATTTCACCCTGCCTGCTTACCCTCATAATAAGGTAAGTGTTAAGAACACACACTTTGTCATTCTGACTCTCTGGGCTTGAATCCCAGCTCATATTCTCACCAGCTGGGTGACTCATCCAAGTGAATTAACCTCTTTGTCCCTCAGTTTCCCCAAATGTCCAGCTGATGATTATAGTATTTTGGACCTCAAATTGGAACCGTGAGGCCCTCTATTTATTCAGCCCACATGTACACATACTATGACAAGAGAAGTTGACATATGACTACAAAGAAAAATATAAACTCAGATACAATTACTTCTGCAGAGTGGAAGCATCTGCACTTAATGGGCCTACATCGGTACAATGAACTCTAATGCCCCAGATGTGAAAAGTGAGAAAAATGGAGCAGTAGCGCAATACCCAGCTGGAAGGGACGTTAAAAGGGGATCTGTAAAGCAAAAGACCGAGGAAGGAATGGGAACAGAGAAGACCAGAGAGGAAGCTCAGAAAGTGTCAGGAGCAGAAACCAAATGTAGGGTTCTATTTCCAAGTCAACAGGCTGCCAAGGAAGTGGCAATAGATGCTTTTGCAATAGGCAGACAAACAGGAAGCTTAGGTTACCTTCGGAGAAGCTCAAGAGGCACTGGGACAAAGCTGAGATGGCAAAACATGATAAGTGAGAAATTACTCCACCTATGCCTCTTTGAGACATACCAAAGAGGCATGATGGCTCATGCTAGCCTGTCAGCCAGAGCCCCTGGGACACTGGACTGGAAGCTGGGAGACGAGAAACAGCAGTTTTTCCTGGAGCAAGGGCACCCATCTACAGGACTCCAACAGTTTTACCAACTATTCACATTAGATATTCCTGACTTGGAATGCTTTTAGAATATCAGATAATTGTTACTTTTGAATACTCTTGGAAGAAACACTAAACAGTACTGATTTTAATAGTGATTTGTACAAAAAGAGCTTTAAATTATGAAATAATATGAATCAAGTTATATAATATAATTTCATTTTAAATTCCTGGTATTTTTATTCATAGATATGTTGATTTTTTTAGTAGCTTTACTGTTGGATGAATATAAATTCCCAGGGTGACTACATCAATAATAACTTAATTGCATATTTTATAACTTAAAGAATGTAGTTGGATTGTTTGTAACTCAAAGGATAAATGCTTGAGGGGATGGATACCCCATTCTCAATGATGTGCTTATTTCACATTGCATTCCTGTATCAAAACATCTCACAGACACCGTAAATATATACACCTACTATGTACCCACAAAAATTTTTTAAGTAATTAAAAAATTAAAAGAAATAAAAATAAAATTATTGCACTGCTAAAAAAACCAAAACACAAATATTAATTCCCTATATCTGTTGTACATCTGACTAACTTTTAATATATTCAAATCATGGAGTAATAAGATCGATAGTAGTAAGAATTTTCTACCTCATAATGAATGCACACACGGTCATTAACTCTGTTTCCAGAGCATGTGTTATGTCTAACAAAGCGTATGTATGTATCTAACTGCACTATTATTGAAAAATAAAAAATGATGCAAATTTAATCTTGTTATTAAAACAAATTCTTTGTTAAATAAATAAAGATTATTTAAACATAAATACTAAAAATATTTAAAATACAAAAATATTTTAAAAATATTTTTAAAATTTAAAAATTTAATATTTTAAAATAATGCATAATTTATAATTCTTTATTAAAGAATTATTCATTAATTCTGTTATCAAAAGTTCTAAAAATCTCAAAAATAATTGTTAACATGAGGGTTAATAAAAAAAACACATATGGTGTGATATACTTCTGTAAAAGACAAATCAAATACAACATCTCCAATTAATATATATATTTTAGTTACATATTAATGGCAATGTTTATGTAAATTTCAAATTACCTGATCTTAGCTTTTATAAAGCCAATAATTAAAATTGTCACATAGATACTACAAATACAGCTTACATGTTTAACACTCAGAAAAATACCCTTCCTCGCTGTTTTCTTTTTGCAATATGCTTACTTTCTGGGAAAAATAGTTTTTAAAAACCCAACAGTTTCTTAAAAATACACACAACTGTATTAATATAGACCTACAAAATTTATTAATTCAGAGATTTATGGTTTTAATCAAGAGAGAAACAAGTTAACTTTTTAAAGCCATGATGACATTAACATACGATTTCTCAATGAAATTTCCTTTTAATTAATCAGCATTTCTTCACATTTAAAGCAGGTGTAAAAAGTATGTGTGAATGGTTAGTCACAATTTTTTCAAATTCTTATGACGTTAAAGGGCTAATTTTATTGCTTTTAAGTTGAGGTTCATTCAAACTGAGCTTTGATTTTCTAAAATATTAACTGATCAATATAAAAATATAAAATCTGTCATAGTGTATGTACCCTACTGATTTATGAAGGGATTTTACTTGATTTCTCTGTAAGCATTCCTTTGATGGAGCTCTTGGACACCTTGGGCATCAGGTTTTTTTTTTTCTTTTTTTGAGTAGAGTCTTGCTTTCTCCCCCAGGCTGGAGTGCAATGGTGTGATCATGGTTCACTGCAACCTCTGCCTCCTGGGCTCAAGCAATCCCCTCACCTCAGCCTCCTGAGCAGCTGGGATCACAGGCGTGCACCACCACACCCACCTAATTTTTATACTTTTAGTAGAGACGAGGTTTCACCATATTGGTCAGGCTGGTCTCAAAGTCCTGGCCCCAAGTGATGCACCCACCTCAGCCTCCCGAAGTGCTGGGATTGCAAGCATGAGCCACTAACCTCGGCCCTCAGTTTCTACAATTATAAAACAAGAGGCTCTCAGGAGAACCTTCCATGTCTTGCCTAACTTTAACTGTGGTTCCATGATTGCACTGAGTAGTACTTTCTCAGGATCGTGTTCAGTTTTACCACATTTTTCTGAAGTACTACTCCTACTTTTATAATGCATTTTTAGCTGTCTTTGTACTAGTGCTGTAGCATCACGTTTGTTTTATATTTTTAGAATCTAATTGTGAGTAATGCACATTAAAATATTTGGTTTAAGGCACTCAAAATGAACAAACCATGTTCAATTTTCTCATATGAATTGAATCATTGTTGAACTAGAATAAATTTAGCCTTGTCTCTACCATTTCTTAATTCAGTATATAGTAGCAAGTGTGAAGGTATGTTTATGCCATTTCTATTAGTGTTGATCATAATATTAATAACTACATTAATTTGTGGCATTCAAATGTGATTTTATTTTCAAGATCAATTCTTCTATATATCCCTTCTTGGTTGTGGAAGTAGGCAAATGTTCATTTTGTCTTCCTCAATATTTTACTCTTAGATAATTCTTACTCACATTGACAATAAATGCAACCTAACTGTCCCTGGACCACATCCCAAACATCTTTCTGTATTTCTCAGGTCAGTGAAATACTTGTACGTGACTCCTGTCTTCATACCCAAGGCAGGTTTTAGGAGGACTCTTTCTCCCTACTCCTTGCTGAATGTACTACTGAGAGTCTAGTTTTCTTTTCCACCTTGAGGAGCGCTCTTATGAAGATTACTCAGTCCACTTCTCTGATATTACTAAGACAATGGTAATGGAAAGACAATGAATAAAGAGATAAGGTAATTAATTCATCCTTGGGAAGACAGGCCACTTCCATGGGTGACCACATGACTGGATTACAAAACACTGTAGAGGTTCTCCTCATGGCATCTCTGAGCTGTTTTCGAGACTATGTTAATTGTTACAATAATCTAGATATATAATGTGGATTTCATAAAATTGGAACATGTCAATTATATCCTTGATCCCATATTTTTCCACTTGCTTTGTGGTCTTGACCACCTACTGTTATTTTTCAATTTTACTCCCTTATGGAGCATTGAAACCTTTCTTTCAGTTTATAGCCTGTTGTAGTCTCCCTAATATTACGAAGTTACTTGAATTTTAAGTTGTCAAGTGAAGTTGGTGACTTTACTTGCAAATAATAAAATTAAGATAATTCTAGGATCTCTTTCCTTTTACTACCAAGCATCCTGAGAAAATCTTCTATGCTCATTGCTTCTACTTTCTCACCACCGATTCCCTCCTCAATCCTTTACAGCATGCCTTTGGCCCTTACTACTCTTCTATTCTCCTGAAAGGTCACTAGTTTCTCTCAGTCATCAAATTCAGCATCTCTTCTCAGGTTCCATATTTATTTGCAACAATAAAATTCTTGTCTGGATTTTCCTTTCTCACACCTTCTCTCCCTATGACTTACGCAACTCTCTAAAGTGTTCACCTCATTTCTTGCCATTCACTCTTTGTGTGGTCTTGCTTTGCAAGTGGGGGTGTTCCTTTAGGAAATGGCCTGAAGCCTCTGTTCTCAGGCACTTTCTCCTTTGGTAGTTCCAAGGCTTCAGTTATTTTCTGTACATGAATATCTCTCTGCTGAAAATCTCTCTCATGAGTTTTGGTATTGAATGTCCTGCCAGCACCATCAGCCTAATGTGTCCCAAGTTAAACTCATCATCTTTCCATCAAGCTAGATCTTCTTTTGGGGCTGTCTGGCTCTGCTAATGGCAACATCAATTGTCACTTAGAGGTGTAAAATGAGTCATATCAATTTTATCTTCTAAATAAATCCCTCTTGCACCAGTCTCATTTCTAAACTCACTGCCCAGTGGTTAAGCTGTTGATCCATTTTAATGATGTGTCTTCCTGATGCTTAAATCTGATCATGCTACCACTCTGACATAAAGTCTTCTTTGGATCCTCATTGCTTGCAGAATCACGTTCAAATATCTAAGCTTAACTTTGAAAGTCCTGATTGGTTTGGCACCAATCTACTTTTCATCTTCATTTCTCACCACTTCCCTTTTGTCAAACTAAACTGCTCACGTTTCCTGAATCTTCTTACCCTGCTGCCTTTGCTCATGCCCTCTCTACCCACAAAGCCACATGTTCTGCACATCTTGAAAGACCCAGTCAAGTGCTTAGTTTTCCACATCTTTCCTTCATCTCTCCTTTATATGACATACAACTTTACAACTCTCTTATGATACTTATGAAAATCTGTTTTTAACCTTTATTACATTTTCTCTTTTGCTGTGTTCTAAGGACAAAAAGTGGATGATTCGCAGTTCCTATGTGCCAGGTGTCTGTTAGGTTCTAAGCTGGTAAAGTCCCCATGTACATATTATATACCACCTACCTGACTCCATAGGCTCCTTGAGAGTAAAAACTGATTCTCCTTTGCATCTTCTAAAACCCCAAGCACTATAACTCCATATATTCATATATGACTTTAAATAAGTTATCCAAAACAGTATCCCATATTTCCTGACCATGGTCCACTTCTCCACTCCCTTCCCATGCATTCCCTTGCCTGATATTCGCTCATTGTTTTCTGATTTTAGCTAAGATTCTATGTATAAATTTATATAAAATTATGACTATTACACGAAATTGTTTCCTACTTCAAACTCTTAGTATTATCTTCTGACAAATTGTCTCCTACTTAAAACTCTAAGTAAGGATATCCTGCTTTAAAGAAAATGCACACAAATAACCAAGAAAAAATTAATTCTTATGTCATTGGGGCCTGGATTGCTAGTGCCCTGATCAGCTTTGACAATTAACAAGATGATAAAAGGAAAGACTGAGACTATGCCTCTATGCTTAGGTGCTCCACATGAGTAAACTACTGGATTTAAATTAAAAATTAATTTACTGCCAAGGATTTGACACAGAAACAAAGACCATAGCAAATACTAGTGGTAGAAGAAAGCCACACAGAATTTAAACAGTTTAATATTGTGCACTTGGAGTTGCAAAAGACATATGATACAAAAATATTTAACTTCCTGTGTCAGGCGTTGCTCTTTATAGGAGTGAGCTACAGTATTTTATATTTTCTAAGTAATCCTCACAGGAATCTATGAGGTTGGTAATGATTTTATAACCCTCATTTCACAGATGAAAAAACAGGTGCTTGTAGAGCTTGAGTAATCTCCCTAAGGTTACACAATTAGTAAGTACCAGAGTGAGGACTTGAAGCTGGCAGCCTGGCTGCAGGTTGGGTAGTGAGCCGTTACACTGCAGTGGAGGAGCACGACTGAACATGGCTAATTCATCCTGTTCTCAGAGGCAGAAACTCATTTTCCGGGGTGGACAGGATCAACACCTTGGGGCATGATGGCTTTGCCTTTCCTTGCTGGGATCCAGCCCTTTTCTACTCTTTTGGCTGTTCTTTGTCTTCTGCCTCCTATCTTCCCTTTCCTTCTGTTCTAGACCCAAAATGTTGTGCACCAGTGGCCTTGGGACTGGCTCTGTGCTGGGCCATGCTCTTGCTCTGCTAGCAGTCCTGCCTGGCTCCATAGGCTCTGGGTGACAGTGACAAGAACCAAATCTTGATACAGTCAGCAAGCCCCAAATAACCCACTCATAGCTCAATCACTGCTCCTAAATGCCTGATCCAAGGAGTATAACAGGGTATAGTCGACCCTCCATATCCACAGTTAACCAACAAGAGAACAAGAATATTTGAAAAAATAAACAATAACATTACAACAACAAAAAGTAATACAAATAAAAACAGTAAAAACAACTATTTATACAGCAATTACATTATATTAGGTATTATAAGTAATCTAAAGATGATTTAAAGTATATGAGAGAATGTGTTTGGGTCATATGCAATATTACACCATTTTATATCAGGGACTTGAGCACCTGCAGATTTTGGTATCCACAGGGGTCCTGAAACCAATCCCTGGGGGTCCTGGAATCAACCAATAGCTCTTGGATCCCTAGAGACAACTTTTTTAAAGCTTTCACTTTAAGAGGTGGTACATGAGGTGAGTGTGACAGACAGTAATGTCTATTAATTGTGAGAAGTAAAGGAAGAGGCCCATTTGGATTAAAAATAGTTAAGTTTCTATTCCCAGATATATGCAACATGCTAACAAACTGATGAAAAGCTCTGTAAACTCAAATTACTATTATCAAGCAATAAACTATACCTGAGTAGGCTTCAAAAGTAAATGTTTCCATTTGACAAGGAATACAGACTTTAGGAAAAAATAAATAAAAAATAAATGTTTCCCCAGGTGGCCTAACATATTCTTAGGGTGCGACTTTCACTCTGGGAGAATTCTGGAAATAAGCCTCTGAAAAAAGGCTATTTTAAAAGTTCTGCTTGATTTAAACATGTATTTCTCACATTCACTTTAGTCATAGGTAAATGATAAAACAGACACAATGAACACAAAATCAAATAGAAGAAACATCCTAGTTCCTTATGAGTGAATAAACAGCATCTCTAGGTGGGGCATAACGAAGAAAAATGAAAACTAATGCATGTTCACCAGGAAAGCAATCTCACTTGGAATGTTTTCAAGGCAGTGTATACCACATTGTAATAGTATCTTATAAATTAATTATCACTAGATTATAAATCACTTAGGGAAATATGCATTTTTAATCCACTTAAATTAGAAAAATGGTGTTTCCATTTTCAGATGCTCCTCACTTGACCCAGTAATTGTTATGACAGTAGGTACTAGGACAAATCCTGGCTTGCTGCTTATTTTGTAATTTGCTCTCACTTGTTCCTAAAATCTTTGCAATATTTCTTTATAGTTAGAAATTCTTCTTGGATGTACTTAATGTGCCACTGACTATGGCATCTAAGTAGAGCTAACCTTTGAAGCCAGTCTAATCAACCTACTCTATTCTACACAAAGTTAATAAGCCTCTCTGACTCCATTCCTGGCCAGGAGTGATGTTCCTCATACAAAAGTGGCTCTATAGCTCTTTCTCACTGATTTTTAACATGCCAGTTCGAAAGTCCCCTGTGTACACAATTTTAGCAGTAAGTCCCATGTCAGTACACAGAAGTTTTGCCATTAAATCAATCTTAAATTTCAATGCTAAAATTTAATTTTACATCAAGGTTTTGCCATTAAACCAATCCTAAAGTATCATTTATACTCTGCTTTTTAGAGATATGGGCTCCCTGCTCAATATGATTTCATTCAATAAACATGATTTGAGTGCCTACTACAGGTAGAGTACTGGCCCATGCATTGTGGTGTCAGAGGCTTTCAAACCAGAGCAACTCCTTCTTGAATAAAGGGCTGCATAAAATGAGGATGAGATTTGCTGGGCAGCATTCCCAGGAGGTCAGGTATTCTTAGTCACCGGATGAGACAGGAGGTCGGCAGGACTGGTATTATAAGATACAGGTCATAAAGACCCTGTGGATAAAGAAGGATGCAATAAAGAAGCTGGCCAAATCACACCAACACAAAGATGGCAATGAAGTGACCTTTGGTCATCTTCACTGCTCATTATAAGCTAATTATAATGCAGTAGCATGCTAAAAGACACTCCAGCACCATGACCATTTACGATTGCCATGGCAACGTCAGGAAGTCACCCCATATAGTCTAAAAAGGAGAGGAACCCTCAGTTCTGGGAATTGCCCGATTCTTTCCCCCTGGAAATCTCATGAATATGCCACCCCTTGCTCAGCAGATAATCAAGAAACAACCATATAAATAGCCAACCAGCAGCCCTTCGGACTGCTCTGCCTATGGAATAGGCATTCTTTTGTTTCTTTATGTCTCAAAGAAACTTGCTTTCTCTTTATGGACTTGTCCTGTTTTCTTTCTTGTGTGATATCCAAGAACCCTCCTTAGGGGTCCGAATTGGAACCCCTTTCTGGTAACAGCAGTAGCCAAGGATGAGAGACACCTGGAACTTGGCCTCCACAGGCTTCTAATCTAGTGGGACAGAAAGAATCATCCTTAAATAACTTAGTACATGCCAATTGTGACACATGCTGTTACTGTGACAGAGCTGTAGGAATACAGAAAATTAATTCTGAGAGGAGAGGAGTCTCTTTTACTCTTTTACGAAAACTACTGGCAGTATATAGCATTCTTTTTTGGTAGAAAAGAGATGCTTGCATATATCATTTATAGTATACTTATCCACAAACATAGAAAAATAATTTTAATAAATTATGATTCTTTCCTAAAAGGGGATGTATAGAACTTGGATAGCAGATGACATTCAAATGAACTTTCATGATTTGCTCTCTAGAATTCAGAATTTATCAGACTTTCTTAGATTCAGGAAGCATGAGCAGAGTAGTCTGGGAAGAGGAGGAAATAATAAAATCTCTCTCTACAATTTTTCTTTTCTACTAGAAATATGCTTTCAGAACTGACCACCAACAACATTTTCCTTCACTGCAAGCCCAGCACAGGGAGTTATGGAAGTTCAATGCCAGTAAGTGGCAGCTTATTTTGCACGAAGCCTCTGACCCGGGCAACTCCCCACTCTTCTTTCATTTTGGAGCCAACAGGCGAGATCTGTGCTTGAGCAATGCCATGTGCAATGATGCCATGCATGAGTTTCAGGCAGAAAGACATTTTCCTGCCTTTTTATAAACACATGGAAATGAACCTCATCAGTTTATACAGTAAATACTCTGTACCAAGAAGAACCAGACACAGGGTATTCTTAGCACCTCCAGGTTAGCCAATATAAAATGTTACCATGCTGTTTTAGAAAAGAGACAGATTAAAAGATACTAACCCTCCGTGGCTGTAGCTATGGAAAATTGCTAATTCTTTATGTCAGAATGAAAAACACGTGTTTATGTTTCAGAGTTTTTTTCTTTTTTTTTTCTGACTTCAATTTTAACCCCAAAGTAATGACTAAGCATGCCCAAAGCGGCACTTTATTTTTATAGCCATGCTCATGGAAAGCCAAAATGGCACCTGAATGACTTTTCCCTTCCTCTTACTCGCAGTCATAATTTCTAGCATTAACATTATAGTAGCTGGGAGTGTTTTCAAAAGCAAGCATTTCCTTTTTCGTTTCAAATCACAGTAGAAGAAATAGAAAGTTTCCCTGCTAATGCTAGAGGGTAAGAAATTTTAATACTCTCACTACTCTGACAATGATAAAGGAAAATACATTTCCACTTTAGTCAGACAGCAGAAATCTTGGTTCACCAATCCTCACAGGAAAGCTAGTCCCAACAACATACGACATACATTCTAAGAAATAAAATGTCTTATGAGTTCTAGTGTTTAGATCTATATCTGTGTCCTTCACTTCTCACTTCTTCTGTGAATAGAATTCCTTTACTCAACAGGTAAGACAAAATTATTGGAAACAGGTATAGTCTCCTAGAGTGAGTAACAAAGTTTACCGAATAATTAATAAAATTAACCAACATATTTTCCTGAGGAAGCATGCCTAAACAACATGACATCATTGTTAAGGAGCATTTAAGCTGTAGGAACCCCAAAAGGAATGATCTGCTCTTTTAGACACAGGGAAATGACAAACATGTTCAAGGGAGTAACAGCTATGCTCTGGGAGCTGATGTAAGTGGAACACGGTTTAATAACATGTTAGCTTGAGCCCACTGTGTAGTAAACATTTACTACTCATAGTACATAATGAAGCAGTCGGGCAATGCCTTTTATCAGAGGCTGTTTCTTAATCATTCAGGGCCCATTAAAAGTCACAATAGAGGCAAATAGAAACTGTGACATGTGCCTCTAAAAATACTGCTTATTGGCAACTGCCCTCTGAAAGAGGTATTTTGTGTTCATTGGATCCACTGGTGTGTGAGTGAAATTTTCCAGTAGTTCACAAAAATACACAGACCACATCGAGGGCACATCTGTGAACTTTAGAAAAATGTGAAAGAGAAGGGAAGCATTAGAAAGCAGTGCATCTTTGTTATATAGAATGACTGTCGCTAAATGCTCCTTTGTCTTGACGTTTTTAAGACTGAATTGTAGAGAAGTGCCCTATGTGCAAATTTCCATCCAACATGGTCAGCATTCAGCCCACATGGATTGTTATTTTTACATGTGTTCTTCGGTGTGCAAGGTTTTACCTGGTCAACATAGATATGACTCCAAAAAGTGTGGTGTCACTTTTATAGTTATTCTTCATTCACCACCTGGCTTGGGAAAGGCTCCTTGCAAGTGCCAGGGCACTAGACACACAAATAAAAAGTAAAAAGAGCCTTTCTGTTTATTTTAAATAGATATAGTGGATGATCAGGATGAGTAACATAAGAAATAGAAAATTTATGGCTAACAAAAACATGATGGGTTTTGATAATGGGCACCCTCATACAGTGCTCTGTACACCCTCCTGCACAGAACAACTCCTTGTATTTTGGTTTGGTTGATGTAGACACCTTAACTAAGTATTCCAGACCATCCAAAAAGAAATCAACTTAGTTTCTGTTTCTTTATGTTGCATCTTTCCATTTTACCCCATTCCCAAAGTGAATGCTCCTTTTATGTATCCTCTCTTAAGTGTGTTTGATTGTTTGCAGTAGAATAGTCAAAATCCTAACAACTTTTTCTTTCTTAGATATTCCTAAATATCACTCAAATTAGTCCACTTCTCTTCATTTCCTTTGCCACTAGCCCAGATAAGGCCACCATTGACTCTCTCCTTCAATTTCTGTTCCCCATCCTGCCTCTAGTGAACTCCCCATGCTGCTGCCAGTAAAACACATTTGATCACATCTGTCTCCTCCTAACTCTTCTGTGGCAAGTTAATACTGTCAGGATGAAGTCCAAGTTATTTAATACTACCTACTCTTCCTTCTCACTTCCCTTTCTATAAAATAGACATACTGAACTTCCAGTTACCCCTAAGACCATGTGCTTTTGCTCTGTAGGCCTTTGTGTTTGCAGTTTCCTCTGCTGGGAACTTTTCCACATCCTGTGCCAACCTCTTGCACAGAGAAACTCCTTATTTATTCTTTAGGTCTAGGCCAGCTGTGGAGGCTCGCACTTTAGGAGGCCTAGGTGGGAGCATCGCCTGAGGTCACGAGTTTCAGACCAGCCAGGGCAACATATTGAGATCCGGTCTCTACAAAATATTGAAAAAAAAAATAGCCATGCCTTTAGTCCTAGCTACTTAGGAGGCTGAGGCAGGAGGATTCCTTGAGTTCAGAGGTTTGAGGCTGCAGTGAGCTAGGATTACACCACCACACTCCAGCTCGGGTGATGGAGCAAAACTATGTTGCTAAAATAAATAATATGATAATAATTATCAGAACAGAAGATATCCTGATATTAAGTAAATAAATAATTTATAAATACAAAAAGATGCCATTGATTATAAATGCTAATTAAATTTATCATTTATAATTTAATAGATTTTAACCCTCTTGGTAGTAAAGATAATTATTGCATAAATCAATTACTTTTGAAATAACTATTATATTGCTATTTTCATAATAAATATTAAATAAACATGGTGAGGTTAGAAATAAAAATTTATTGAGTATTTACAATTAACTAAGCCCTATGGTATGAGTATTATATGGATTAGCAAGATGTAGCTAATAACTGAACCCAGACATGCTGCTATCAAAATTCAGTTTCAATACTATTCTCTTGAATGATTAAATAATTCAGCTAAATTGCCGGACTTCCTGACAGTAAAATAAAGAAATGCATAAATAAATAAATAAATAAATAAATGGAATAAAGCACCCTACCACAGAGATTAAAAATTCTGACTGACAAATGTCCATGAGAAATGCAATCTAAAATAATAAATAGGAACAGAGACAAAGGCTGCTTATAAAACTGAATGTTTGTTACTTATGGAAAGACTTTTTCACACTGTAAAGCTGTTTGTAGATCTTATTCTCATACAGGAGAAAAATAAAACTGAAAATCAACAAATAAAATTTAAAAGGAAGACTTAATGAGCTCCAGTCCAGTGGTTTACAGCGCAAGGAGCAAAAATGGATTCGACTTGAGGAAGTAGAAATGGGAACCCAGTAATGAAGTTATAAGCCAAATCAAAATATGGGAAATGCAAAAGACAAATTTAATTCCTTAATAATAGGATCACTGGGCCAACATCTTGGAGTCTTGTAATTTTCAGATATTATTTTATTTCCCAGCAGGTCATAGCAAGTGAACCTCCTGAGGTTGTGTAAGCATTATGATTCTCTGCTTATTGCCTTACTTCATCTGTTGCTATTTTTTTAATCTCTTCAGGTTTGAGCTGTAAAGCTTTTGTTGAACTGACCCTAAGCACTTTATGTTATCTTTTTGAAGAAATACCTTTCTACATTTCCCGTGTTTTGATTTGGCTTGTAACTTCAGTACTAGGTTCCCATTCCTACTTCCTCAGGCCAATCCCATTTTTGTATTACTTACATGGAGGCTGACCCTTTCCTCATTGGGTAGAGCTTTTGTCTCTTTTTAGCATTTTTGCTTGTCTTATTTCTTGTGCCAACTGGCTTTAAAAGTATTGTCTGGAATGATGCCTCTACTGTCTTTTGTGATTATAAATGTAGTTAAGAAATTAATGCTGTATTGTCTTTTGTGATTATAAATGTAGTTAAAAAATTAATGATGTATGGTGAGGATCCCAATCCACTCCAAGTAAAAGAGAAAACGTTCTGATGAGCTTCAGTTTCCATCCAGGCACACAGGGCTTGTTTAGCATCATGAAAGACCATCAAAGAAAGAGATAAAGTCAAAGTCCAAGATAGTTCTGGGCTCCACTTTCTTCAGATCTCTGTCACCAGTTGTCTCTCAGCAGATTTCAGGCACCAGGAAGTAAAGTATGCTATGAAGCATTTCTGTATGCCAACAGCAAACAATCTAAAACAGAAATCAAGGACGTGATCCCATTTACAATAGCTACAAATAAAATAAAATAAAATACCTAGGAATTAGCTTAACCAAAGAATCGGAAGATTTCTATGATGAAAATTATAAAATACTGATAAAGGAAATTGAACAGGAAACAAAAATATGGAAAGATATTCCATGTTTATGGGTAGGGAAACAATATTGTTAAAATGTTCATACTACTTAAAGCAGTCTACAGAGTCAGTGCAATCCCTATCAAAATACCAACTACATTCTTCACATAAATAGAACAATTCTAAAATTTATAGGGAATCACAAAAGACCCAGAATAGCCAGAGTTATCCTGGGCAAAAAGAATGAAACTGGAAGGAATCACAGTACCTGGCTTCAAATTATACCACATAGGTATAAAAATAACCAAAAGAGCATGGTAGTGGCATAAAAACAGACACATAGAACAATAGAACACAACAGAGAACCCAGAAACAAATTCATATATCTACAGTGAACTCATTTTTCAATAGAAGTGCCAAAAAGATACATTGGGGATATGATAGTCTCTTCAATAAATGGTGCTGGGAAACTTCCATATGCAGAGAATGAAAATAGACCCCTATTTCCTGCCATATATGAAAATCAAATCAGAATCAATTGAAGACTTAAGCCTAGAACCCCAAACTATGAAACTACTACAAGAAAACATTGGAGAGACTCCCCAGGACATTGATGTGGGCAAAGATTTCTTCAGTAATATCTTACATGTACAGGCAACCAAAGCAAAAATGGACAAATGGGATGACATCAAGTTAAAAAGCTTCTGCACAGCAAGGGAAGCAATCAATGAAGTCAAGAGACAACCCACAGAATGGGAGAAAATATTTTCAAACTATTCATCTGACAAGGGATTAATAACCTGAATACATAAGAAACTCAGATAACTCTATAGAAAAATATCCAATAATCTGATTTTAAAATGGGCAAAAGATCTGAATAGATATTTCTCAAAAGAAGACATACAAATGGCAAAAAGGTATATAAAAAGGGTGCTCAACATCACTGGTTATCAGAGAAATGCAAATCGAAACTACAATGAGATATCAACTCACTATAGTTAAAATGGCTTTTATCTAAAAGATACGCAATAGCAAAGGCTGGCGAGGATGCGGAAGAAAGGGAAAAACCTTTGTATACTGTTGGTGGGAAGGTACATTAGTACAATCACTATGGAGAACAGTTTGGAAGTTCCTCAAAAAACTACAAATAGAGCTACTATGTGATTCAACAATCCCACTGCTGTTAAGTACCCAAAAGAAAGGAAATCAGTATATTGAAGAGATATCTGCACTCCCATGTTTATTGCAGCACTATTCACAATAGCCAAAATTTGGAAGAAACCTGTGTCCATTGACAGATGAATGTATAAATAAAACATGGTACATGTACACTACAGAGTACTACTGGGCTATAAAGAATGAGATCCAGTCATTTGTAATAACATGGATGGAACCAGAGTCATTATGTTAAGTGAAATGAGCCAGGCACAGAAAGACAAACATCATATGTTCTTACTTATTTGTAGGATCTAAAAATCAAAACAATTGAACTCATAGAGACAGAGAGTAGAACGATGGTTACTAGAGGCTTAGGAAGGGCAGGGAAGGAACAGGGGTAGTAGGGATGGTTAATAGGTACACACATATAGTTAGATAGAACAAATAAAACCTATTATTTGATAGCACAACAGGGTGACTACAGTCAACAATAATTTATTGTATATTTGAAAATAACAAAAGGAATATAATTGGATTATTTGTAACACAACGAAGAAATGCTTGAGGTGATGGACACTCCATTAACTCTGAAGTGATTATTATGCCTTGTATGCCTATAAATATATGAACTTACTATGTACCCACAAAAATTTAACGTTAAAAAAGTATACTGTAAAGCATTTCTCAAAAAAGTTTTAACAGTGACGTGTAAGTTTATATAAATGCACAAGTTTATATCAATCTATATTTATATATTCAAGCTTATATTCAAGAATCTATGTTTATAATTTGCTATGCTTTATCTCCTGAAATGCATCTATTTATAGCTACTAAAATTATTCAAGGGAATATTATTAGGTTTATATTACTCAAAAACAAAAGTATTACATATGAGTTCAAAAGAATCTATCTTAGGGGATCTCTGAAAAGCCACTTCAGGAAAATTAAAAAGATGAGGAAGAACATGATATTAAATATTTAGTCAAAGAACCAACGAACTAAAAAGTATCTGACAGCAACAAGTAGGTCTAATACTTCCTAGGGTGATGATTTGTGAACATGCTAGGAGTTTTTTTTTCTTTTTCTCAAAACTACATAAAACAGCTGAAGTATTTATGCAATGTCTCCAAACCTCCAGAGTTCTGAGAAGAAATCTGATAAGGACTAATTTATAGGACAGATCCAGTGCCTGTAGGGAAATATTCTGGTGTGGACATATTGTGCAGAATTAGCTGGTATAAGCTCTACTTTTGGAAATTAAAACCATTAAGCACAAACTTTCAGAAAAGTCTATGAGAGTTAAGGTCCTTGGAGAAATTTATATACTTGGCAATTCTCATACAAGACTTTGGAAGGCATGGTTCTTAGGAGTCAGCATGGAGGCGTAAGATGACTTTTCTTCCATGAACTATCTGTTTGCAGCCCAGATTTTTCTTGAGTCTATTATATAGATTTTTATACGCAAAAATTAAAATGTTGAGAATGAATGTGTATGTGGCATTGCATGTCCCTCCTCACTCCTGAAATTGTTTCTCTTAAAACAGGGAGAATCAGTGGAAATATTGGAATGAAGATCGTGTCTAAGACAATTATTGATTGTGGTTGGTCTGAGACTGAACTCCATGGTTGCCTAAAGAACCAAGTAAAGTTCTGCTATTAGAGACCTCAACAATGTCCTGGTGCAATCTCTTAAAAAATCTTCCTAATTATCTCAGGAAACTTTAACAGTGGTGCAGCCTAGGGATTGTTAGGGCTGTGGAAGAATCATAAGGAAATAGGGGCATTCACTGTAATACAATGATCATGTTATAATTCCTTAAGTTCAATGCAGAGATGCATGATTATATGATCACAGAGTTTACAAGAACAAGTTTTATGAGACTGAGCTCTAATAAGACCAGAATGCAGTATAATTGACTGGGTTGCAGGAGGTCAGGGCCAGGGGATCTGAGTTCTGGCCTCTGCTCTGTTTTCAACTAGTGGTGAGACATGAGTTCTTGGACCTTAAAAGGATTCCTTTATGCAGACTACAAGCCTCTTTACACTTGATCTTAGCCAAAAGGCCGAGAAGCGCTAAAAGGCTCTTTATAAACTAACTACTTTGATTCAGAAATGTGTAAAAGCTCATCTTCAGAATCATGTCTTACGATCTTTGTTACTGAAATGAGACTATAGCTAAGACAAACAGAATTCTTTCTAAGTTAAAGTAATGATACGAGGTTAGGTTTTGCTTTGCACATCTGAAGAACAAACTGAGTCAATGGTTAATTTTATCTGTAGATTAAGTAAAGAGACGATTGTTTATTTTGTTGTAAAAAATGTTTGAGCGACCTAAAATTGCTACCATTGTTTTGCTGCATAAAGAATGAGAAGTCAAATAAGACTTCATTATAAAGTATGTGGTTTTACCCTTGAAATTCAAATTGTAACTCAGAGAGTATGATTATGGGGGTGGAAATAAAGGTAGGCTTCTCTTGTAATTATTAGTCTCATTATCAAGAGATAGATTTAAAGTACATAATAAGGTACTATAATCAAAGTAAAATTTTTTCCTCTGTTTTAATTGGAATTATTCTAAATGGCCTTAAAATGTAGTAAATAGAACATATGATATAATAATTAAATAAAATTTAAAATATATTTTTTCAAAGTAGCTTGATACTTCTTCAGTATCATCTGGAAGGCTACACATTTAAGTCTCTGTTACACTATTTGGAAGAGTTTTATGAGGTTGCTGTGAGAAATAAATAAAGTGTATAAAAAGCTCTTGGCCCAAAGTCTGGCATGTAGAATGTGTTCAGGGAACACATTCTGGTTATCATTCTCATTCAAGAACAGGACTGCGGGCAGTCCCACAGTTAAGCACTATCATGCCAAGAACCAGTTTCAGTGCTTCCATCATATTCATTTCACATTCCAACTCTGGAACCTCCATGTTTGATCTCAAAGAAATGTCACTAGACTGGACTGCAGGAAATACAGAGTCTGTCTTTTTCTTGTGTTGAAATGGAGGTATACAACCTAAGTTCACAAGTGTATTCTGTTGCTGAAGCTAGGCATATAGTTTTAAATTGAAGTTACCTGGAGGAAATCTTCTTAAGCAGAATAGGAAACCAGAACCCATGTATGAGGACAAGTTTTACATGCCAGTTTGGCTAAACGATAGTACCCAGTAATCAGATAAAAATAGAGCTGTTGCATTGAAGGCATTTTGTAGATGTGGTTAACATCTACAATCAGCTGACTTTCTGTAAAGGAGATTACCCTGACAGTGTGGATGGGCCTCATTCAATTGGCCAAAAGGACAAAAGAGCAAAACTAAGTAAATTCCTTTAGCAATTCAGCCGCAGGACTACAGCATCAGCTCCTCCTTGAGTTTCCAGTCTGCTGGCCTGCCCTGCAGATTTCAGACTTCCTTGTCCCCACAATTGTGTAAGCAAGCAAATTCCTTGAAAGCAAGCTGTCTCTCTGTATGTCTTCTCTCTCTCTCTCTCTTTCTGTCTTATATATTAATAAAATATCCTACTGGTTGTTTCTCTGGAGAACCCTGGCTGATACACCATTCTTTGCCATTTATATAACTAAATGTTTCTAAATTTAAAAACATAACCCACACATAATTATAGGTTTTATATATATGTATTCATAAAAATTAAAAAATGAACAGTCCTACATTAAATATACACAAATAGGGAAAAGGATTGAAAATAGGAGATGAAGTAGACAAATGCAATTTTAAAAATTAAGTATGATAGATAAAGAAAGTCAATCTCTGGACTATTAATGTCTGTGTGCCATGAACTGGAGGCACGATCAATCCCATTCTGTACATCTCTCTGAGAATATTCATATTTATAAATTATATTATGTATTACAATGGGCCTAAGTGAAACCTAATGCTTGAAATGGAAATAACAGCTTAGTCTATTCCGTGCTTCTGTAACCGAATAACTGAGACTGGGTAGTTTATAAAAAATGGAGATGTATTTCTTACAGTTCTGGAGGCTGGGAAGTCCAAGGGGCCTGCATCTTATGAGGGTTTTCCTGCTGCATTGTCCCATGGCAGAAGGCAGAAGAGCAGCAGAGCACATGCATGTGAGAGAACCAAAATCACATGAATAACAAACCCACTCTTCTGATGACTAACTCATTTTTATCATAACAACTTTAAACCATTTAAGGGCAGAACCTTCATGACCGAATCACCTCTTATTAGGCCCTCCCTCCCAACACTGTTGCATCGAAGATTAACTTTCTAACACATAAACTTTGCAGGATACATTCAAACCATAACACCAGCTTAAAAGATATTTCAAAGATGTAGAGTAATTACATCCAAGGAAATATTGTGATAAGAAGTTTCTGGACATGCTCATGAACTTTCAAGCACATGTTACTAATATGAAGTATATTCATCTCTGAAGACTTAGCTAAAATTTCATAGTGACTGTGTTGTCTTTTTTAACTATTAGAGGATTTATATCCCCAATTCACTCATGGGTATCACAGAGTGCTTTATATTGCTTCTTGTTTAGTATTTGTTTTCTTGTGTACAATCTAAGCCATAAATTCCTTTAAAAGGTCAACAATTTTCATATTTATTTGTTTTCTCTCAGTTACTAGTTTAGCATCTTACACATGGTAACTTTCATATTTGAGGAACTTAAGAATTAACTGATAACTAATAATGAATATAGAAGGTATAATTCTAACAAAGAATTAATGAGTTTGTATAATTATGAATAATATCCTAATGATTTAATATGTTGATTTTCTCCTGCTTGAAATACTAGCCAAAATTTGATCCTTATTTTGTTGTTTATTCACACCATATATCTATGTTATAACTCATACATTGAGTCACTAATCTATAAAAATCCAATAAAGTTTCTTAATTTGTAATGTATCCTACTTACATAATTAAAACCTCAATTGGATAAACAGTATCACTATAAGAACCTATTAAATATAGCATTAACTTAATGGCTGAGCTCTGATAGCATGTTAGGGGTACTTGTCAATGTAACTATAACAAGCAGTATTTATACTGAACTTTTTTTTTTTTTGAGGCAGGTTCTCATTCTGTCACCCAGGCTGGGGTGCAGTGGAGTGATCACAGCTCACTGCAACCTTGACCTCCTGGGCTAAGATGGTTCTCCCACCTCAGTCTCCTAAGTACCTGGGACGACAGCTATGTGCCAACATTCCCGGCTAATTTTTTCTAAATTTTTGGAGAGATGGGGTTTTGCCATGTTGCCCAGGCTGGTCTCTAATATATGGGCTCAAGCAATCTTCCTACCTCGGCCTCCCAAAGTGCTGGAATTATAGGCATGAGCCATCACATCTGGCCTATACTTAATATTTTGCTAAATCAAAAAACCATATAGTTGATGGGCATTACGAGCTTTTATTTAATATGCTATTCTAACTGGAATAGTGAATAAATTAGCTAGGTTAGATAAATTTAGGATTAAATAAAAATTTATTTACATTCATGCAGCTTTGCTGAGACTTGTCACAGTAATTCTGTTTTTCTAAAAGAAATCAGAATTAATGTATATTGACAAAACATAAAGGCAGTGAGTTCATTGAAGTTGCAATAGTATATATCTTGTCTGCATAGCTCATTTTCTTGTTTAAGCTAGGAACTCATCTGCCTGAGAATAATCTCATTATATTCAATGAACAGATTTGCCATTAGATGTTCTTGCCCTTTAATCCTATTACAGCATCTATTTGTATTTCAGTTTTGACCTTTGTAATTTTTAAAATCAGTATTTCTTGCAAAATTTAATATTGTCTTAATATCACAAAGATATCTAATTATGTTGAAACCTTAAGTCAGCTTTCATGGGTCAGCAAAGATCCCCATCATTTTATAGTTCTCATTTATGATGTGAATGACTCTGGAATGAAGAGTCTGGCCACTGGCACTGGACAGTATGCTATGTAGATGGCCTTATAATGTTGGAGGGTGTTTAGCATTACTCTGTTCATATGCTTTGAGTCGTATTCCCCTTAAGGATAGATACAGTGCTATGATCTGTGGCCTCATATCCAGGGAGCTTAGGACATTCCCAGAGGTCAGATCCCTGACCTGGGCCTCATTATCAGCTCTAATGAATTGAGGTAACCAGTTGCAGGCACAAAAGAGTTCCTTTCGCTCTCTGTGGTCCTGGCTATTTTTGAAACACAACACCTGCTTCACGTCATTGTCTGGGCTGGGGAGTGGGGTTACAGGCAGTCACATAATTTTCAAATGTGAACTCAAACTTACAATGACAAAATCTCAAATAATGAGAGATTATTAGTTTGGGTCAAATTTCTCTTCCTTTGTAAAAAGCATTCAGCAATTACTTCAAAATATATTTAATATTTTGTAACTACTTCCAGAAATTATATTTAATAATAACTTGTCTATAATAGGCAAATATGAATATTCATATTCTCATTGGTTATTAGAAGCACAAATACATCTCTATTGTAAATACTTCTCTATCTGGTGTGAGCTATTGGAATTTGGATTTAAGTGTCTGATTGTACATTTGAGGTTGATTTTGGATTTCTTTTAAAGGTGTACATTTTCTGAAAAGTGTGTATTTATGAAATGATTGTTTTTTGCTAGTAAACAGAGTTTATCAATTGTCCTTGTATATAATAATTAGGAGAAATAGTGAGCAGAGGAACTAAAAAATGCATACAAAAAGAAGTCAGAATTACTTTTCAATGAACATTTTAGACTGAGTAACAAGTTATTATAATAATAGAAACTCTGGAAGTGATAACATAGCTGGGATGGGGAAAATCAGATTAAAAAATTTATGTAAACTTTTGATAATAATCTGTGTAGGTCACATCAAGGAGTGATTCCTAAAACATCTTTGGGATATACAACAAATGCTTTTAATATAATTCTGATTCATATGCTATATTACTCCTATCTAGTATTTTACACTGCTATACAGTAACCAGTTTTTGCAATTAGCAAGACTCAATTTAAAGATGAGTGAATTCTCAAAAAATATTTAAATTGACGGTGTTCCCAAAAACAGACTATCAGAGAACCAAATCAAGAGCGAACTCCCATTCACAATTGCTACAAAGAGAATAAAATACCTAGGAATACAACTAACAAAGGATGTAAAGGACCTCTTCAAGGAGAACTACAAACCACTGCTCAAAGAAACAAGAGAGGACAGAAACAGATGGAAAAACATTCCATGCTCCTGATTAGGAAGAATCAATATCATGAAAATGGCCATACTGCCCAAAGTAATTTATAGATTCAACATTATCCCCATCAAACTACCAATGACCCTCTTCACAGAACTGGAAAAAACCACCTTAAACTTCATATGGAACCAAAAGGGAGCTTGCATAGCCAAGACAATCCTAAGCAAAAAGAACAAAGCTGGAGGCATCACACTACTGGACCTCAAACTATACTACAAGGCTACGGTAAACAAAACAGCATGGTACTGGTACCAAAACAGAGATATAGACCAATGGAACAAGACAGAGGCCTTGGAGGCAACGCCACACATCTACAACCATTTGATCTTTGACAAGCCTGACAAAAACAAACAATGAGGAAAGGATTCCCTGTTTAATAAATGATGTTGGGAAAACTGGCTAGCCATGTGCAGAAAGCAGAAACTGGACCCCTTCCTGACACTTTACACTAAAATTAACTCCAGATGGATTAAAGACTTAAACATAAGTCCTAACACCATAAAAACCCTAGAAGAAAACCTAGGCAAAACCATCCAGGACATAGGTATAGGCAAGGACTTCATGACTAAAACATCAAAAGCATTGGCAACAAAAACCAAAATAGACAAATGGGATCTAATTAAACTCCAGAGCTTCTGTACAGAAAAAAAAAAAAAACAACAATCATTAGAGTGAACCAGCAACCAACAGAATGAGAAAAAATTTTTGCAATCTACCCATCTGACAAAGGGCTAATATCCAGAATCTACAAAGAACTAAAACATATTTACAAGAAAAAAACAAACAAACCCTTCAAAAGTGGGCAAAGGATATGGACAGACACTTTTCAAAAGAAGACATATGTGAGGCCAACAAACATATGAAAAAATGCTCATCATCACTGGTCATTAGAGAAATGCAAATCAAAACCACATTGAGATACCATCTCATGCCAGTTAGAAAGTGATCATTAAAAAATCTGGAAACAATAGATGCTGGAGAGGATGTGGAGAAATAGGAATACTTTTACACTGTTGGTGGGAGTGTAAATTAGTTCAACCATTGTGGAAGGCAGTGTGGCGATTCCTCAAGGACCTAGAAATAGAAATTCCATTTGACCCAGCAATCCCATTACTGGGTATATACCCAAAGGATTATACACCATTCTATTATAAAGACATGTGCTCCTTGCATGTAACCGAAAATCAAACACTGCATGTTCTCACTGATAGGCGGGTGTTGAACAATGAGAACACATGAACACAGGGAGGGGAGCACCACACATTGGGGTCTGCTAGTGGGGGCGGCTAGGGGAAGGACAGTGAGGGACGGGGAGATTGGGGAGGGATAACATGGGGAGAAATGCCAGATATAGGTGACAGAGGAATGGAGGCAGCAAACCACGTTGCCATGTATATACCTATGCAACAATCCTGCATGATCTGCACATGTACCCCAGAACCTAAAGTACAATAAAAAAAATTGATGATGTTCAACTATGTAACTTACAAGATCTTTTTCAGTTTTGAAATTTGGTTATTCCCTCACTATGCATTCTTGCATCTCAAGAGGGATATGTACAAAATGCAATGCAATATCTGACTGCCAGTGGCCCTCTTGGGTTGGGCTACTAGCAACTGAAGGGTACAGAATCGCATCTCCTCTGGTACCGACGCATTTGGTTCAGGTTCTGGTAGGGCTGACAGCTCCCTGACCCTATCTTAGAGACACGTAACCTTGGCCTAGCAATCAGTGTAATTCAACCCCCAGCCCACAGTATTTGTTTCATAGGCATGTGACCCAAATTGGTTCAAGACACACACTCCCCCCCGACTTTTTTAATTTTTGAAAAAATAAAGTTTCATTTTGCTCGGATTAGAATAATTTAGATATTATGCTTTTGTCCACCAACATGTTGGAAGCATCTACCTAGACAGAAGTCGATTTAGATGAGTCAGAGCAAAGTTAAGAGATGGCAAGAGAGAGACATCAACATAACAAAATTCAATTCCTTGTATCTAGCTATGGTGAAGGAAGTAACATTCTTGGACTTTTTAGTCACGTTATCTAACATTTTGTTTTTTGCTTAAATCAGTTTTATTTGCGTCTCTGCAACTTGCAACCAAATGTAACTGAAGAAAAAGGTTTTGAAAATTCTAGTCATTTTAATTTTATTGCAGTGGTTGCAAAAGGCCATCTTTTCAGCACAGGTACACTCTCCTCTGAACTTGGTCTCTTTGCCTTGTTTTATTCCTTCTTAGAGAAATATTCAGGTCAATAAAAAAAGAGATGAACAGAGACATGCCCCTCATTAAGTGCTAACCTTTAGCTTTACCCAGGCATTTTTAAAAGAAAGCAATCTGTCCCTTATCTGAATTTATAGTGTTTACATTTACCCCCCTGAAATGTTATAAACAATAAAATTACCCTCAAGGCTTAAAAATGCCTTGGCAATGTCTATGTATCAGAAAGATCCTGCTTTATCAGTCTTTAGAAATGACAATCAGCCAACAAAGAAGTATTAGTAACCAATTCTGATATATTTAGTTTTTCATATAGTACGTTTAAAAAATAACTTGGTGCCAGGTTTATGATTACCATATCTCTCAGTTTTAGTTTAGTTTTGTTTTTTTATTTTTTTCTCCTCTTTGATTCACTTTAAAGTTTTAAATTTTTCGTACTTTCTAAATGCCTGGAATTTGGCTCAGTGGAGATACCACATTTTGAAACAACCCCATAGCTAAAAGTGGATATAAACATATGTGTAGCATTTCAATGTTCATTTATCACTTTCGGATGTGTCCCGAAAGCTATAAATAGGAAGCACGAATGCACCAACGTGCACTGACATTCATATGCATATGAATTTGTGTGCGCAGCTATGATTTTTTTCAAATTTTGTGATAATACTTCTTTGTGAAAATTTCATTAACTACCATAAATCAGGCTCTGAGACTGTCACTTATTTAATAGAACTTTTAAATAATTCGAACACTCCAGCAATGTCAAGAATATTCATCTACTTATTTCCTCTCATCCTCTGATCTCCAAATGTCAAGCAGTCAGCTCCCAATGTGGCACTCCGGGGCTACGGGATTCAAAGCACACATGGCATTTCTCAGCATTGTGCACAAAAAATGAGCTCATGCATTTGAAGGGCTGGGCACAGAGCCTGACACCCAATAGGAGCTGAAATCAAGGCCAATTCTCCCATCTCCCTTTCCAGCTTCTTTCTTTGCACTGAAGGGCCCATGTGTGCACATGCACCACATCCCCCCTTTTCTTGGAGGAGTGATCTATTTCAGAATTGTTCTTCACCTTATCTCACCTAATTCTTCTTTGAGAATATAATTAAATGTCCTTCTAATATTCTGAAAAAAATTAATAAAATAATTTGCCTAAACACATAATGCCAACTCCCCCATAATTAAGGGGAAAAATAAGAGAAATAATTCATAATAAAAATGTATTTCAATAGGTAATGTCTGGGCATCATATGCTTTATTAGAAGACATAATTAAATTGTTGGACAATGGTGCCTAAATGCAGAATCATCACAACTGCAACTGCTGTAAATGTATAATACAGGAATGTTTTATTGGCAACTCAAATACCACAAGCTGTGCTGCCATCAATGGTGTAATTTTTTTTCTTTTTTTGAAATGGTGACCAATTCTTGGTAAAGTTCTGAACAAAACTAACTACAATATCTTCTTCATTTATATGGTAGCTGTATTCCTGCAAAATTCAGGGAGTATTAAGATTGTGCAAAAATACTTTGCATTTATCTGCAAAATGGAGATAAGCTTAAGTTCAGATGATTATAAACAGACTTTTTACCTACATAACTGTGCAGCAGGATACTCAAAGTGCAAATGCCCCAGACACTGTGGACAGATATTTATCTTCTATGTTCTTTCTTGCCATATAATGCCTGCTCAGACGTTGTAACAATCTGAAAATGTCTCACCCATAAAAAACTCTCCCAGGAGGTGGGTGATTCTATTATATTCTAGTTCTACAGAGACTCTTTAGAATGACATGTTTAATTTCAAACCACATCTTTCATTATAACAAAATATTTGCAACCCATGATAAAGTATTTCATATTCTTCCAAAAATTCCTCTGGTATAACTGCTGCAATGAAGACATCACAAGTGTTCCCATGCATCCCTAAATATGTATGGACAGATTCTGGGTTTTGAATTTGCTGAAATAGCCTTGAAATAGAGACATTAATTACATGCTTAGTTGGAGACAATGTAATAAGGTTCTTTTGCCAAAGTAATTGGAACCCTGCAGCTATGCTCTCCCAGTTATTATACAGTACCAACAAGTTTTAAGGGATATGAAACAGCAGAGGCAGGTTGAATTGTAATAGCAACCCAAAGTCAGTTGAAAGAAAAATTCTAAATTAAGACTGAAAAAACATGACCCATTACCACTGAAATGCTCTGTTTTATGACTTTGTGATTACCAGAATACAGTCAGTTTAAGAATCAGCTTTAAAGCTCCACTTCATCCAAGAGCTGATTTGCCTGTAAGATACCTATGAAAATATTGATTCCAAAATACTGACACAAGAGGATGTCTCTACTATTGGCTTTATTGCACTTCATAGGGGAGAAGAATGGTATGCAAGATCCTACCAAAGCAGAAAAAACAAGAAGCTTAAATGTAAAACCATGTTGGGAAGGTTCATGAATGGTGATTTAAAGAAATAAATGGGCATGGTAAAAGAAAAAGACTATAAGACACTGAAAACAGAAGAAAACAAATATTTAAAGATTTTTGGAATATATTATAAGACAATGACTTTCTCCACAATTACAAACTCACAAATATATTTAGCAATTTGATTTGCCACCATGACTATGAAATGAAGCCCAAATCAAGATTTTATACTCATGGCATCCAAAGAAGTTTACTTTGTGGGAGTCTCAATACAGACAGTATATTATGTTAGTTTTCTTTCCATGAAAAATATAGTGGCCTGCTGCTATGGTTTGACTGTGTCCCCCAAAGTTCATGTGTTGGAAACGTAATCTCTAACGCAATAGTGTTGAGAGCAGCACCCTTAGGGGTTGATTAGGTCATAGGGGCTCTGCCCTCACATGGATTAAAGTTGTAATCAGAGAAGTGGTGTCCTTATTAAGGATGAGTTTGGCCCCTTCCCTCCCTCCTGTGTGCTCTCTTGCTACGAGATGCCTTCCAACATATTATGACACAGGAAGAAGGCCCTCACTACACACGGTCCTTCAATCTTGGTCTTCACAGCTTTCACAACTGTGAGACAATAAATTTCTGTTCTTTATGAGCCACCCAATCTCAAGTATTCTGTGACAGCAGCACAAAACAGACTTAAGACATTTTCTTTTGCTGCACATTGATCCTTTGAAAACTAGTGGTTCCCAAATAGTTGAATTTACAAAAGCCATTCACCAACCAAGCATAGGCAGGAGACATCCTAAACTACAGATAAAGATGTAATGCACCTTTCTGGAAGTCAGTATGTTTAATCTGGGTGAGGGGAGGGCATTGGGTGGGAGAGAAGGGAGTTAGAACACTTCAAAATATGATGTCAAGAGAATTTACCTATCTTGATTTCTGGATACTAGTCTAGCTGATATTCACATTGTCATCATTCAGTGTGTGTATGTGTGTGTGCACAGGCACACATATGTGTGGGCATGCATGTGTGAGTACATGAACGTATACCACAGCACACTTTGATTTTTTATTGTTCTCATATGCAAAGCTGCTATCTCAGGCATTTAGCTCATCCTGTGGCTGGCTTTCTTAGCCTTAACATCTCACCTCAAATGCTGCTTCTTCTGAGAGGCCCTCGCTGCTTCTCTATGGAAGAAGCCATTCTCATACCCTATTAGCCACTCTCTAAGACCACATCCTGTTTATTGTCTTCAGAGCATTTACAAAGCTGCAATGATCTTGTTTATTGACTTCTTGACTGTTTATGATGATCTCCCCCCATGTTTTCCATTCTTACCTCCAGACCCAGGACAATTCCTGACACACAGAGGATACTAAAAACAAACAAAACAAGAAACAAATAAACAAAACCCTGCGTTGAATAAACAAACACTGAATATAATTCTTTGGACCTAAAAATTCTGTTCTTTATCTTCAATTTTAATGCTGTGTGCTTTATTCTTTACGTCCTTAACATTCTAAATGACTTTATTTTTCCCTAATGGAAACATTTATAGAATTATTTAGGGGATATCCATCTCCTTAAGCATTTATCCTTTGTGTTACAAACAATCTGATCATATTCGTTCAGTTATTTTTAAATGTACAATTGAATTATTTTTTACTATAGTCAGCCTGTTCTGCTAACAAACACTAGGTCTTATTCATTCTTTCTAATGATTTTTTGTACCCATTAACCATTCCCACTTCCCTGTGAAGAACCCTCCTGCCCCATTACCCTTTCCAGCTTCTGGTAACTATCCTTTTCTCTATCTCCATCAGTAAAATTGTTTTAAATTTTTAGTCCCTAGAAATAAGTGAGAACATGCAAAGTTTGTCTTTCTGTGCCTGGCTATTTTTCTACATTTAATCTGTAGCTCAACTTGATGCCAAATTGAATTAGCTACTAAATTCATCTTCAGTTGGATGTGGCTTCCCTGGGCTTTATTGACCTTATCATTTATATTGAGGAACTTATACTACTTTGGGAGCTTATTTTGTGATTATAGTCATTCTATAGAGCACAAAGGAACTAGGCCAAGGAAGAAAAAAGAAAAACTTGTTAGTATAACTTCTTAAGCATCATGAGTATTGCTTTAAGAAATTGTTAATATTTAAAATGACATTTTAATGAATTGTGCTGAGACATGCCAGTTTTGTCAAATATTTATCTTGACAAGTTGAGTCTAGTTCTGATTCTACTTGGACGCTGCAGGATCCCATCTTCTCAATACTATTCTTCTGTTCTCTTGCACTGGGACCCATCCAAGTTAATTATAAAATGGTCCTTTGTGAAATGTAAGTGCATTCTGTTCACCACTCCTATCCAAGAGGTCCTTTCCACTCAGCCTCCAAAAGGAAAACAAAACAAAACTTATATTGTACAAATATAAGGTTTTATTTTTAGGAAGGGAAAAGAAAGATGGGACTAAGTGTCCTATGTTTTCCTGACTTAGCCACTCACCAGCTGTGAACTAATGCAAGTGTATTTATATCTTTGTGTATCAGATTCCTCAAAAATATATGAAATATATGAATGATAATATCTACCGCACAAAACAGACCTAATGATGAATAGGTCATCACATCTAATACATGAAGTATACTTAACTGAACTTAAAAATGAATTTAGCATACACTTTAATTCTTCTATCACTGATTATATAATAAGTTATATTTCCTTTCTCTATATAATAAGTTATATTTAAATTAACTTAAAAATATTCCTTACAGCAACGTTTCTGTATGCATCAAGAAATATGTATGCCCCAAGATTCTTGGTTTAGGATTAGCCTGAAACACTGGTCTGAGGTAGAAAATCTAAGTTTCAGTTTTCATTAAGCTGAAGGGCTTTGGGCCAGTCACTTAGCCTCTGGACTTCATTTCTCCTCATATGTTAAATATAGAGGGTGGATTAGCCAGGTGTGATGGGGGACACCTGTGGTCCCAGCTACTCAGGAGGCTAAGGCACAAGAATCCCTTGAACCTAGAGGCAGAGGCTGCAGTAAGCCAAGATTGTGTCACTGCCCTCCAGCCTAAGCAACAAAGGAAGACTGTCTCAAACAAACACCACACACACACACACACACACACACACACACACACACACACACACATCATAGAGGGTAGGTTTAGATTAGTAGCTCCCAACTTTGGCTACACATTGGTATCATCTGGAAGACTGAAAACAGATAATGCTGTGGCTCCACCATCAGAGAGTATGGTCTGGAGTGGGGCTTGACGTTGGTATTTAAAAGTTAAAAGTATCTCCTCTGGGATTTCTAATGTGAAGCTAAGTTGAAAACTTTCAATACTTCAATATCTATAGCTATTCAGGAACCAACAAATAAGAAAGGACAATTTTTTTAGGATGGTCCATATTTTTCCTAAGCATATAAGACATGGGTTATATTTTTCCTAAAATATAAGACATGGGTTTAAATGAAGTAACATCTCACCTTAAAATTTAAAAACACTTTGAAGAAAAAATAAAATTTTATAGAGGTATATGATGCTGTTATTATAAAAATTCTATTTTTACAGCCATGGCATCAAACTATAAGGTTAACATAGAATTATATAATCTTGAATTATTTTTTGTTATAAATTATTTGATCAACAATAAAATACTTTTACCAAGTTATCTCTAATAATACCGCTATCCGCTGTATTATTTAATAAGCAAGACAGCAAACTATTTTTAACTATAAACAATTCAGACCCTTTTAAGTGCAGAAGGATGTCTTAGCTAAACAGAAGGAAGAAGGAAACTTTCTATTAAGAAGCTATTATGAGTCAGGCACTGTGGTAGGTGCTACCGTACTTGGTAAGTCATCCCCATAATATTCTGTGAAGTATGTGTTACTCTTCCCATCTTACAGATATCCAAAGTCTTGTTATTAAAGGCAAAGGGATCTTCCCATGGGCTTTCCAGGGAAAGTAGCAGAGTCAGGCTTGGAATCTGGGCGTTCTGATTTTAAATTTACTATACTCACAATACATAGTCTACAAAATTTCTCCTGTATTTTCTTCCCCACTCATTCATCCATTCACTTATTTGGCTACCAATGAGCCCATCCACTAAACACTTAAGTGACTAGTGGACGTCAGGCTGGAGATGCAAAGATACCCAAGAAAAGCAGTGATTGGAATGTAAGTTATCCGAGGCACAGACACTAAGGCAACCAAGAAACATTTTGGAAAACAACAAAACAGAAAAATCAGATTGGTCTTGAGAAACCTATTGAAGCAGCACATAGTGACTCAGAACACACATAAACAAAATCGTGTTAGCGAGACAGAATGGCCCTCAGGCTGATAAGACAGGATTAACTGGTGAATGCACAGGAAGAATGTGCCAATCAACAGAGGAGCTGGTTAAGTTTGGAAATGTAGGAACATCAAGGTCACAGAGGTGAATAGGAACAGGGATGAGCGCTGACTCAGAAGAATGTTCCTTGGCATGCTGACTCAGTGGCCTGCATGCTGACAGGCATGGACTGGGAAGAAGGGTACTCAAGTTACTTTCTTGATTCCCTTTGTTCTGCATCCATGATTTCCACACAACCTTCTGGTTACTTTGGCTTCCTACATAGATTGGCTACAGTATTCGAATATTTTTTTTTTTTTTAAATACTGATACTTAGGCCTCACCAGAGACTAATTAAATCTGAATTACTTGAGGGTATTGCTGAATATTTGTACATCTCTAAAGCTCCTCAAGTGATTCACATATACAACATGGGTTTGGCAAACTTCTCCTGTGACGGGCAAGATAGTAAATATTTTAGGCTTTGTGGGCCATATGGTCTCTGTTGTAACTACTCAACTTGGCTATCATAGCACAAAAGCAGTTATAGATAATACTTACATGAATGAGTATGGCTGTGTTCCAGTAAAACTTTATTTATAGACAATGACATTTGAATTTTATACAATTTTCATCTATCAAAAAATTTCATTCTGACTTCTTTCATTTTAAATGTAAAAATGCAAAAACCACTGTGAGTTTGTGGCTGTACAAAAACAGGTGAGGGGCTGGATTTGTCTCACAGGTCAGGGTAGCAAAACCTTGGTCTGTGGAGATAATACGAATGCACAGACAGGTTTCATCGCAAATGAACCAGGATTCTCATTTCTAATACACTGGTCTCTCAGAATTCTGTCATAAGAAGCCAGCATTCTGAAGTAAACAAATGTTAGGACTTTGAATAAATCAAGTTTTTCTAAACCCAAGCGGCTGAGATCTATACTCTAGGCAATGGAGAAATCACTGAGACAAATGACATCATTTGGAAAACTGACTAGAGAAGCCGCTGCCTTTCCTCAAATGAGACTGCTTCCCCATTACCACATGACGTGAGCTCTATAAATTAAACATTTATTAGGAATAGTTAGCATGTTTTATAATAAATCATTATGTACAGTCTGTAAGCTCTAAAGCAACATCGTCTGACAGTAGGCACTCATCCATGGCTACTGACCACTTGAAATGTGGTTGGTTCAAACTGAAGTGTGCTGTGTTAAAATATACACTGGATTTTGGAGGCAGTATGAAAAAAAGAGTGTAACATATCTCACTCAGAATTTTTATATGTCATAACAATCGTGTCAAAATAGTAATATTTTGCATATACTGATTTAAATCAAATATATTATTAAAATTAATTTTACCTGTTTCTTTTTAAATGTAGATAACAGAAAACTTTACATTAACTTTGGGGCTCCCATTATATGTCTCCTGGGCAGTGCTGCTCTAGACAGCAGAGGTTGAACTATCTTAAACCCAGGGTTTATGGCAGAATTTGGAACATGGTGGGTTCTAAGTAATTGTTTGTTGAGGGAATGGATGTAACTCTGTGATGTGCTCTAGGGAGCAGAGGTTGAACTATCCTAAACCCAGGGTTTATGGCAGAATTTGGAACATGGTGGGTTCTAAGTAATTGTTTGTTGAGGGAATGGATGTAACTCTGTGATGTGTGCACCCAGGAGGGTCTTGAGGTGCAACAGACTTCAAGCAAGGGTGATGATTAAGCTTCAACTTGAAGGCTAAACATTAATCAGGTGCCAGAGAGGAAGGATAAATGAGAAAAATACACAAATCTGCCCTTCTCCTGACCTTTACTGACTCTCTAACCCTGTCATGTTTTCCAGTCACAATCCCAGCTCTATAGTGTCTCCAAACTTTGCTACTAGAAACTTCACCCCAGACCAAAGGAGCATAGTCACAGTGCCAGCGAGACTCAGGTGGGCACATGTTCCTCTAACAACTCAGGAGAAAAAACTGTCTATGTTAATTCCAAAATATTCTTTTTCTATTTGTCTTCAATGATACGAGAAGAAATACTTTATGAGATATTGGATGAAAGCCAAGCAAGTCTAAAACAGTTTAGTATTGGTCAATTGCCTTTGGTTGGTGTTATCTTCATTGACGGATGTTGTTGCTCTCTGGCTGCATAATCTTTGATTACTTTTTATCTGCTGTTTAGCTTTTCGTAGTTTGGTGCTTAGATGTATTATTTTCCTTTGACTATGTGATAATTTGGGCTTGACTCATTATGGTTCATTCAGAATCCACTGTAAAATCACTTTTTCTCTTCTGGGATAATCTCTACCACAGAGGCTAATGAATTCCCAAGTTCTGAGTCTCTCCTGCATGTAAGGGTTACCACATGACTCAGTTCTGGCCAAAGGGACATGGGCAGAAATTCCTGGAAGAAGATATTTTCCCATAAAAAGGAAAAGCCTTGCTAGTAGCCTCTTGGTCACTTTGCCACTTGACTGGAATGCAGGTTGGAGGTGGAGCAACAATCTTGTGACCATGAGAGGATCAACATGAGAATGACACATTGAGGAGAGTAGGCCAGACAGAGCCCTGGTCCTGGATGATATTGTGGAGGCCTAAATTCCTTTAGATTTTACATTGTGTGGGGAAAACAAATCCTGAACTCATTAAGCTACTATTAGTCCAATTTTCTATTACCTGCAGTGTATACAACATTACCTCATAGAGTAACTGTTATTTATATTATTATTATAATAAGTCATCTCCCCTCCACACCAGAAGTCTCCCAATGACTGTGCTTCTCTTACGTCTTTCATTCACTTGTCTTGTTCTCTCTGCTCTCTCCCTTCTCTTCTCTCTGTCAGGTCTTGACTCATCAAGTTTGGAATCTGGGGAAGGTTACATCTGGGAGAAACGCAATGCCTTGAACAGCAGTGGTGGTTTGGAAGCACAGTCAGTAACACGTGCAGCCCCTTCACATCTTGATCATGCTCTCTCCAAAGGAAAGAGTGTCCATCAGAGCACTTGGTTGAATGTATGCCCAGACCCTTGGCCAGAGGGTTGAGGATTCGAGGAAGGGTGAAATCACCACCAAAGGTATGGAGGCAGGAGAGGTGGTGTGGCAGCTCCCCATGCTGGAATGTCAATGTTATCTCTCCATTTGGTAAGCCCTTGGGTATTAGAGAATATATTTCAGTTCTTTTAGGGCTACATGGCCTTTTGTGTTCTGTGGTAAACCCACACAAGCCTTGTCATCTCAGCAAAATCATCAGGCTCTAGTTAGAAAAGCATTTCTCCCCACAGATAAGAAAAAGAAGCCTCCAATCCAAAAACAGCAAAGTCAACAAAGGAAAATTGAAAAGACGCCCAGACTACAGCGCAGAGACGTATTAACTCAGAAAAGGAAAATGTCTTTTTCCCCTCAAGCTGTTTATTCAGAACTTTTTAATGTAACCAGGTGACATTGGGTAATGTTGATGTAACTATAGTTCCTTACTTTTCTTTCAACACAATGATACGCTCTGCCTTCTTTCTATAATTTCTTTATCTGGCAATACTGAGGATAAAAAAATACCTAGGATATTTTGGGTGAAATAAGCCTCTCTTGTTTCCTATATAAAGCCATGTGGAATCACAGGTAGAGAGAACAGGCAAAGACACATCCCACCGATAGGTAACTTTATCTGAATATTTGCTTGAATGTGTCTTTCGTATTGTGATTTAGTTATTTCATTTCAGTCTACATTATTTCTTTTCCAGCATGTTACCGCATTGCACATTACTACTATAAGGCCATCTTCCATGGAGTATGTACATACACGAAAATGTAGGATTTCAGAATGAATACTCATATTGTGAAGACTCTGAAAATGGTGCTTAGGAATTGGGCAATTTCCTTTATTGAGAGTCTAATTTACTTTATGTATTTTATAGATCAGCTTTGAGACTGTTCAGCTTACATAACCCCCTCCACCATCTTTCTCTACAGCTGCCTGAAGGATACGCCTTTAGGAACTGTCCTTTCATCCTCCCCCACCCATAGCTGTTTTGTGATCACACTCTGAATGCCTCCTTCCTTTGTCTCTGCAGACTTGAAGCTAACCCCTTCCTGACATTACAAAAGATTTTTGCTCTAGGTCCTCTACCAGGGTTCCTGCTTCTACTGCTCTGCTAAAAAAACCTGTCTTCAGTTACCTACAGCTTCCACCACTGCTTCTTTCTCTCAGTCCTTACTCCTTATAGTTCCTGGGCTACGTAGCTGCAGTCATTGATTCATTCATTGAAATAACATTTGATTAGCAACAGGAACCATTCTAGGCTCTGCAGATAATGCAGTGATAAGGCAGGTAAGAGTCTATGGGTCTAGACAGACAAGAGGTCAATGAATACATTAATAAATAAGAAAACCAGGTATTATGATAAAACCTGGTGTTATGATAAAATAAAATGGGGGTTAGGAGACACAGAGGGACAAAGGGCCTTTCTGAGCAGGAAACATTTCCACTGAAACTTGAATGTTACAAACTTCCTCATCACTAACCTTAAGATCTACATTCTGTGTCCTAATATAATTAATTCATCAAAACAACAACCACAAACACTTTTCAGGAAGGAATTTTAAAAGGAAAATGGTGCATGCTTTGTGATACTGCATTTGTGTTTCTGGAGAATAGGATAATCATTTATTTCTTCATGCACATGCAACTTACAATACTCTCATTCATGGGGAAGTGTGGAATGAACTGTACCGTGTAGGACCAGGGTATAGGGTGTGGAGAAGATGCTCTGAGTAGAACTGCCCAAGTCATCATGTCTCTTTCTCTTTATCATTAAGATGTACTTGAAAGTTCTTATGGGGGGGCTAGAGAGAGAGAGTGTGTGTGTGTGTGTGTATGTGTGTGTGTACACATGCACAAAGTTGTCTCTGTGACTGATGAGTCTGAATAGTAACCCTAGAAAACCTCAAATGCATTTATGTCCAGCTTTTCTCTATGAAAACTGAATTGTTAAGAAGAACCAATCCCAGGAGTGTTTGTGAAGTAGGTAACAAATGTTAAGTGACATGTCAACAAGAAAATTGTTGGCAGCAAAAAGGACAAAAGATGTAGGGTTGGAGTTAAGTTAATACCACTGTTTTGGTCAAAATTAAAACAATTTTAACTCTCAATTCTATTTGGCTACCTCTACAATTTTACAGTCCTATGCTGTCAAAAGGGTTTCAAATAAGATTTTACAGACTCTCTTTGTGTTCAACCGCTTAACTGGCTTATCATGTACCTTGCAAACAGCTCCTGATATTTCCAGTTTTGAATAAAAGCAGACTCTGTCAACCCTTAGGTCAAGTTGAAAGCAGGCTTGAGCACTTTTATGTAATACCTTTTTTCAAGCATAGAAGTTGTTTTGGTTATAAAGTAGGTCTTCAGGTCTTCATGTAACTGCCAGGTAAGGGTTAAAAGATAATTCTGCTTTTGTAACCCAAAATACTTAAGAGTGTGGGCAGCAATATCAACATGAACATAAAAACAAGATTTGCCCCAGGGAATCCAAATGAGATTAATCTATCAGGAAAATGACAGTGAAATGCAATAAAGACAAAGATGGCAGGCCCATGAGATCATCAACTGTGAGTGATTTTCCCCTCAAAGTGCATGCAGCTATAAACATATGAGAATATAACTCTAGCTGGAAATATAACAAGAAAGGTATATTAGTTTCCTAGGGCTGCCATAACTACCACAAAGTTGGTGGCTTAAGACAACAAATCTATTCTCTCACATTTGTGGAAGCTAAAAGCCCAAAATTAAGGTATCAGCAAAGCCATGCTCCCTCTGAAGACTCTACGGACAAATTCTTCCTTGTCCCTTCCTAGCTTCTGATGGATCCTGGCAGTCCTTGGCATTCCCTGGCTTGTGCTGCTTCATACCAATCTCTGTCTTGGTCTTCACATTCCTTTCTGTGTGTCCTCTCACAAGGACACCATTAATGGGATTTAGGGCCCACTTTCTCAGCTACCTCACGTTAACAACTAATTACATCCACAATGATTCTATTTCCAAATGAGATTACATTCTGAGATTCTGCATAGACATGAATTTGAGATTCTGCATAGACACTATTTGAACGATTATTAGTGTCAGAAGATTTATGTTCAGATATAAACAAAAAAACTATGAAAAATAAGAAAATAGTGGAAAAACCACTGGCGTCAGAGCTAGAAACCTGGGACTGGTTCTTTTCTATGATTAAATAGCTGAATCTATAAAACACTTACACAGTGCCTGATCCAAAGTAAGTGACGGCTTGTAATTACTATAATTATTGATCTCCCTATTCTATAATCCATCCTGCCTGTTACAAACACAATCATGTTTGCAAAACTCAAATCTAATATTCTTATTTAAAACCTTACATGTTATCCAGCTGATTACCAGATAAAGTTCTCAGTAGATACAATACCCCTTAATATCTGATCTCATATCTCCCCCCAAGTCTTCTACTCCTCACCCAACAGTCACTCCATGTCTAAGGTACATTGAGCAAGACTGGGATGCTTCTCACAACTCCTTTTCCTTACACATACAGTCCCCAAGTCTGGGATGCCCTTGTCCACCTGGTGAATATAAACTCAGACCTAGGCAATTCTCAGGTGCCAGCTCCATGAGGCTTCCCTGAAGCTTTCGTCAGAGTGCTGGGCTCCTCTTCTCTGCTCTTTGAGCATACCAATCCCTCACATTTGGTTGTGATTATTTATTGGCATATCTTCTCTTGTGCATTAGGAATTTCCTCAGGCTAGGCAAAATCTCTTATCAATTCTTAAAGCTCCAACTCCTTGGGAGGAAGGATAACATATGGAAAATAACATACGGTTTGGAGTGGGTTAGGCCTGTGTTCTGCTTTTTTACCACCTGTGCAACCTTGGAGAAATTACTTAACCCATAAATTAGGGTAATAAATGTACCTACCTACTGCGGTGTGTGGTAATGTTTGCAATGCATAATGCCAAGAACATAGTAAAGAATACTTAATAAGTGACTTTAACTAAATAGAGGTAGTTGAGTACAGCTGAAAAATTATGCAAGCCTATAGATTGCTGCTGCTCCCAACTGAGAATCTCCCACTCTTGGCTCAGCGTGGTGGTTCACGCCTGTAATCCCAGCACTTTGGGATGCCCAGCTGGGAGTACAGCTTGAACCTAAGAGTTTGAGACCAGTCTGGGCAATAGAGGGAGACCCCATCCCTCAAAAAAAAAATTGGCTTGGTATAGTGGTACGTGCCTGAAGTCAAGCTGCTAGGGAGGCTGAGGTGGGAGTATCTCTTGAGCCTGGAGGTCCAGGCTGCAGTGAGCCATTCTTGTGCCACTGCACTCCAGCCTGGGTAACAGAATCACACCCCATCTCAAAACAAACAAACAAAAAAAACCCTCCTCCTTAATCTTATTTTTTTTTCCTCAGTAATTCCCTTGCCTACTCTCCTTAGTCTTCATCCAAATACTCACTGCTCTCCTAGAACTCTACCTAACCTTATTCTCAGCAGATTACCTTACCTCTTACTAGAAAAAAAATGAATAAGTAAATAAGTAACAGTCAAGCATGATCTCTTTCAACTCCCTTCTGTCCCACCACTGCCTCTGAGACACACACACACACTCTTTCTTTCTCTCTCTCTCTCTCTCTCACAAACTTGTCTACATATTCATTTATGATGGCTTGCTTCCTTTCTTTCTGGGTCTGAAAAAGAAATATTCCTATCACCTTTTGACTGTTGAGTGCCAACCCACATTCTGTGTGCCTTTGACCCTGGCCTAAGCGTCCCTCGCTTCCTCCAAGACTCTGACTCATAATGCTCTCTCTGGTCAACACCCACTTTCTAGGGGGCATCCTTCCCTGTAGCCTACAAATATACTATGCATCTCATCCCAAATCAAGCAGACAACATCAAGAGTCTCCCTAGGCTCTGCCCCTAGATGTTTTCTTGTCTTTCTCCCTCTAATTTCATCCATACCTTCAAAGAACAGTCTGGAAAAGCAGCCTCAACTTCTTCACCTGCATGCTGATCAGTCCACCTCACTGCAGTTAAGGACAAGCACTGCAGTGAAATCACTAAAGTTACCCCTGTCCTCTTCAGTATCAGATTTAATAAATATTTTGACAAAAGCTATTTTTAGTGGCACTTCTTCTATATTCAATACAATTGATCACTTTGTTCTGAAAACTATTTGAACTTCTATGCTCTGGGATACAACTCTCTTCTAGTTTCTCTGCCACATTTCTGACTGTGCTGTTGAATTCTTTTAAATTTTTTCTCCGGTTTGATTGAGGTTGAATTGACAAATATAAATTGTATATATTTACAGTGTACAACATGATGCTTTCATATACATACACATTGTGAAATGATTACCACAGTCAAGATAATCAACATATCTAGCACCTCACATTGTTATCTTTTTGTGGTAAGAATATTTAGAATCTATTATTTTAGCAGTTTTCAAGTATACAGTATATTCTTTTTTTTTTCCTTTTTCTTTTTGTGTGTGTGTGTGTGACAGAGTCTTGCTCTATTGCCCAGGCTGGAGTGCAGTGGCGTGATCTCTGCTCACTGCACTCTCCTCCACTGGGGGTCAAGCGACCCTCCTACCTCAGCTTCCCAAGAAGCTGGAACCATAAGTATGCGCCACCACACCCAGGTAATTTTTGTATTTTTTAGTAGAGATGGGGTTTTGTCTTATTACCCAGGCTGGTCTCAAACTCCTGAGCTCAAGTGATCTGCCTGTCTCTGCTTCCCAAAGTACTGGGATTAGAGGCATAAACCAACGTGCCTGGCCTGTATGTTACATCATATTATGCAGTAGATTTCTAAAACTTATTCTTTCTTCACTGAGTTTTCTACTGGAGAGCTGTACTTCAAGTGCTAGTGACCCTGCGACCTTCATCTTTGGCCTGGCATTCTTTCCACTTTCCACTTATGCTAGAGGCTGTCCTTGAAAAATGGCATCCACTTTCATGTTTTTTCTTACCACGACCTTTGACTTTCAAATTGTACGTCTTCTTGAGTTTCAGAGTTGATTATCCTACTGCCAACTGATTTTCTTTGACTGAATATTCTATAAGAATTTGAAGTTTAGCTTTTTAAAAGGTAAACTCATTATCTTTTCTCTTGATCCTCTTCATACATTCTCTTTTACAAGGAGCACAGTCACTCAGTCAAAGCTTAATGGAGGGTGTGTCAGGGCAGAGATTCAAGGTGATAGTCTCTATGGGGTATACCTGAAATTTAGGGCAGGCTCTCTGGTAGTCTAGGAGTAAAGACAAAAGCCTTGGGAGCGAATTCTCTTAGCTCTTCAAAGAATCACCTCTGTGATTTCTCTTGATTTTATGTGTGTAGGGCAAGAAGGTACCTTTTGTCCTAGGATAAGACCATAAAGATATGAGTTTTGTTGTTGTTGTTGTTGTTTAAATGCTTATCAAAAACTGTTTCACTGGCTGATATTTAGAGCTGTTTCCTGGGGTGGAGGTGGAAAAATGTGTAAATGGAGCTCAGGGCTAATGTGCTCTTCTTGGGATTTGAAGTTCCAAAGATCTGTGGTATAGACTAGGAGTGTAGCTCAAGACTCCTTCACCAACACCTTCACCCACTCACCCCACTTACCCCACCCCATCCAATTAATCACAAATAATTTTTCTTAAATATTTATTGACTCCACCTCCCCCGCTCCATATTTACCACCACTTTCCTAAACCAACTGTTTACCATCTGTCCTTTGAGTGCAATAGTAACCGCTTTGATAGGGTTCCCAGTAATGCCTTGTTCTCAAATCTACCTTCCACTAAGCCATCTGATTGGCGAAACTAAAATTCACAATCTTGCAATAACTGTCTGTTTCTTATAGGATAAAGACTCAGCTCATTAAATGGTACAAAATCCTCTCCAGGATGTAGCATTTTCAGTTTCATCCATCCCTGCTCCCTGCTTACACTATTCTGCAGTTCCTGGAAGCTGGATGGAGATCTTCACAACACATTATTTCCCTTCCCCTCTTTTAGCTCTGGCTCATGTGATCCACTTTGCTTGCAATGTCTGTTCCTGGCCTCCTCACCGGTGTAAATCCTGCCCATCTTCCAAAGGCTCGGATGATGCCTGAGCTGTATCAAATGACCTGTTCTTTCATTTCATGGTGCCCTGTCCTCATGTCTGCTGGCTTGTTTCCACATTGTACTGTATTCATCTATTCATTTTTCTGCCTCTTCCCACCCTGCCTACCCCACCTGAAGGATAAATTCTCACTCATTTTTATATTTCTTGCACCTATCACAATGCTTGAACATAATAAATACTCTGTAAATGCTCTTTCAACTGAATAAGTGAATTCCAGCTCTCCCACAAATTTATTATGACCCTGGGCAAGTCTCAAATTCTCTGGCACTCAGTTATTTCACGTGAAGTTAAGGAGCTGAACTAATCTCTTAAATGTCCCTTTCAGTTCCAACATTCCATGATGCTTCTATTATATTTGTTGAAAGAGTGTAATGGAGTGAAAGTTAATTTTTAATAGTCCATAATTACTAACAAAAAATCCCTATTTCATCATTCATCTCTTCTGCATGAAGTTTGATAAATAAAGAGTTTAACTTAAAATATCTCTGACTAAGTAATTGTCCATAAAGCTCCTACCTTAATGTGTTGGAGTAAACAGAAGTAATTCACATTCATAAAGTTTAATGACTAGAAATCAATTCAAACTCATAGAAAAAAACAAAGAATAACTACTACATTATAAATGGCTATTGGGTTACAAAACTATTCCTTGTTTTCTACCTATATATTCTCTTATTGTTAATAACTTGATGTTGAAGATCATGCTTCCCAGTTTCAGTGTAACACGATGCCTATTATAGGAGTTGTTTATTATTTTAAATGCACTTTTAATTTTGGAATAATTTTAGATTTACAGTCAACTTGCAAAGATAGTACAGAAAGTTCTAGTATATCTTGTACCAAGTTTCCACTATTGTTAACGTATTACATTAGTAGGGTACCTGTGTCATAATTAGTGAACCAATATTGATACATTATTATGAAAGTCCACACTTTATTCATATTTCCTTAGTTTTTACCTCATATTGTTTTTCTGTTCTAGGATCCCATCCAGGATACTGCACTACCTTTAGATTTTGTGTCTCCTAGAATATTCTTGACTCTGACAAGTTCTCAGGCTTTCCTTGTTTTGGATGACGTTGAGAGTTTTGAGGAGTACAGATGAGCTATTTTGTAGAATGTATCTCAGCGTGGGCACGTCTGATGTTCTCATGATGAGACTGGGGTTATGGGTTTGGGGAAGAAGACCACAGCCTTTACGTAAAGTGCCATTCTCATCACATCATGTCAAGGCTACATATTGTCAATATGACATATGAGTGATGATGTTGACCTCAATCACTTGGCTAAGCTAACATTTGTCAGCCTTCTCCACTGTTAAGTTACTTTTACCCCCTCCTGTCCATATTGTGGAAGTCACTATGTGTAGCCTGCCCTTAAAAGGCAGAGGTATTTCCAGCTCCATGGGGGTTATCTACATAAATTACTTGGAGTTTTTCTGCATGGCAAATGTGTCTCTTCTCCCTCACTGATTAATTTACTCAATCACTCATTGTATCAGTATAGGCTTATGAAATGTGGGTTATTTTTGAAACACCAAATTTACATTAAGTAGAAGTAAAAGGAGAAAAAAATAAACATAAAGCAGGGACAGGGACAAAATGTGTTCATTTGTTTCTGGCTTCTTCACTCAGTATTTTTTGAGGGAGGTGGAGTTGAGTTGACTTTCATCCATGTTGTTGCATAGAGTTTTAGATTATTCTTACTGCTGTGTAGTATGAATACATATAATGTGAATATATCACAGTGTTTCTCCGTGTGTATAGCTGTAGGTCATTCTCACTGCTATATGCTATTTCTAGTGTGAATATAACATATGTATTTATGTTTTCTTCTGTTGCTGTGCGTTGAGTAGCTTCCAGGTTGTGACAACATGGATAGTGCCACTATGGACATTCAGGTAGATGTCTTTTTGTGAACACATGGACATATTTGTGTTGGTACCAAAGAATGAAATTGTTAGATCATAGGACACACCGATGACCACCTCAAGTAGATAATGCAGTTTTCTAAGAGTTGTGCCTGTTGACACAGTCATCAGCAGAGTACAAATCCCATGTGTTCTGCCTCCTTGACTACATTTGGAATTGCCAATCTTTATCATCTGTGGATACATACAAGTATGTCATGGACACTTTATTTTTTATTTCACTGATAACTAATGAAGGCAAGAACCTTTTCATATGTTTATTAGCCATTTGATATTATCTTTCGTAAAACTTTCAAAATTTCTTGTTCTTTTTTGCTATTGGATTATATTTGTTTTCTTAATCTGTAGGGTGTGTGTGTGCGTGTGTGTGCGCGTACGTGTGTGTGTGTATGTGTGTGTGTTTATACACTGGATATCAATTCTTTGTTGAATATATGTATTTCAAATACCTTCTTCCACTGTGTGGATTGCCTTTTCATAATCTTAACAGTGTCTTTGGATAAACACATTTTTAAATGTTAATGTAATCTTATATAGCACATTTTATTTTTTGGTTACTACCTTTGTTTTGGTTTAAGAAATCTTTTCTTACTTGAGCTTCAGAAAGTTGTTCTAGAAAAGGGATTGGAAACTATGGCCTGCAATCCAAATCCAGCCCGTCACCTGTTTTTATAAATAAAGTTTTACTGGAGCTCAGACAGGCTCATCTGCTTATATATTGTTTATGACTTATTTTGTGCTACCATGGCTGAGAGTTGAGTAATTGCAACAGAGACTGTAGGATCTGTAAAGCCTGAAATATTTACTATTGGGCACTGCAAGAAAAGATTTCCAACTCCCATTTTAGAATATTTTGTTCTTAACCTTTACACCTAGATTTGCAATTCATCTAGAATTGATTTTCGTGTATGTTGTGATGAAAGAGTCAAGATTCTTTTTTTTTTTCCATAAGGCTATCCAATTGACCTTGCAGTTCTTACTGGGAGAAAAAAATCCTTTTCCCACTTTACCAAAGTGTCATCTTTGTCATAAATAAGAAGACCTGTAAGCATGGGTCTGTTTCTGGGCTCTCTATTCTGTTCCATTGATTTATTGTTATCTAACCTCTCACCAACACTGCACTGTCTTAAATGCTACAGTTCTATAATAGGTCTTATATTTTGTAATGTAAATCCATCTGAAGACATTAGCTGTCCTTTGCATTTCCATATACATTTTAGAAAGTTTTATATTGATATTTCCAAATATTTTAATTGTTAGGGAAGTCAAAAAAGGTTTCCATTTTGAAAAATATATTTTTTCAGATGTGAAAAGAATGCTTCAAACTATATATAAATTTAACTTTTAAAACATTTAGATCAGTGAATAGCATCTATACAATATTACTTTCATTTTTTTATTATACTTTAAGTTCTGGGATACTTGTGCAGTACGTGCAGGTGTGTTACATAGATATACACGTGCCATGGTGGTTTGCTGCACCCATCAACCTGTCATCTACATTAGGTATTTCTCCCAGTGCTATCCCTCCCCAGCCCCCCACCCCATGACAGGTCCCAGTGTGTGATGTTCCCCTCCCTGTGTCCATGTGTTCTCATTGTTCAACTCCCATTTATGAGTGAGATTATGTGGTGCTTTGTTTTCTGTTCCTGTGCTAGTTTGCTGAGAATGATGGTTTCTAGCTTCATCCATGTCCCTGCAAAGGACATGAACTCATCCTTTTTTATGACTGCATAGTATACCATGGTGTATACATACCACATTTACTTTATCCAGTCTGTTACTGATGGGCATTTGGGTTGGTTCCAAGTCTTTGCTATTGTGACTAGTGACACAATAAATATATGTGTGCATGTGTCTTTATAGAATGATTTATAATCCTTTGGGTATATACTCAGTAATAGGATTGCTAGATTAAATAGTATTTCTAGTTCTAGATCCCTTGGTTTATTGATATATTCAACATTGTGTTCTATAAAGTGCAACACTGATAAGCTAAAATTTAGATTATCTGTGACACTGAAACAAAAGATGTCCTTTAGCAATTTAGTTTAATTTTAAAATTTCCTGTTAGAGATCTATAAAGAATTATTGCAATTCAGTTGCGGTAGGTGTACAGACATTGTCCTTTCAATGAAAGCTCTTTGGTAGCTTCAGAGTTCTTAGGAAAAAGTTGTATTTGAACATTTCTCAGTGTTTGCATGTGAGAAAGGGCAGTACTGTTATTTTTTCTGAACATTGCAGTTCAGTGATATGTTTTAAAAGTAATGTTGTTTTCTTATCCAACAAGCAACAATTGAGAGGTTGAGCAAAGTAGGAATGCTGCACAGCCCTTCAATACATCTTGTGGAATTTAGTGAATTTTGAGTTAGCTTCGGATAACATGTTACATGCATAGCACTTTCCCTACATTATCTCATTAGATAATTCTAACAACCCCAGATGGAGGCTGGTGAAGGATGACCATTCTACAAGGTTGACACGTGTTAATGTTGTCAAAATACCTCTTTTTATTTTCATTTCTCTGAAGTCATTTATTTTACTAGAATAAAAAAGAAATTTCTCTTCTTAGTGTATAAAGGCACTTGACAATTTATAATGAGTTATGTATAAATATTATAAACTGGTGTCCACTTACTAAAACGTGTTATTATTCTTTTCAACAATTAGCTTTGAGTTTCTTCACCGCACTTTGTCATAAAATAGGCTATTAGAGGCTATTGTAATAGTTGATTGCAAATTCAGGTCTACATTGAAATTTTGTATGTAAACTTTTGTATCAATGTACTCTCTGTGTATTTAAAAGATATATAATATCCTTAAAATATAAGCACATTAGCGAAAATGTAAGTCAAGATAGAGAATTTGCTAATTTAGGGCTAAATTTTATAGTGCAATATTTTTCACAAACTTGAAATAATAAAGATACTCAGTGAAAAATCTGTATCATAAAATATGTAAAGTAAGTTCTTAAGGCAAAAAAGTCAACTTTTTTAGAGTTATGAATCATGTTAGAATTTGCTGAAAACTATAGACTATCTCCCCAGAGAAATAAACAAAATCGTCCTTTTTGCATATGTCCAGGGCTTCACGAGGTCCTTGTTCCCTAAGCATAAATACCCCATCCATAGATCCCATCCTCTAGTTTCTTGTATCTATCCCCTAGCTTTTCAACTCATAAGAACTACTACATCAATCTGTTATCAAAATCACAGAAATCCTGTTTTAATGAGGCCTGAAAAAAAGTTCCTACTTACAAATTACATTATCATCAGAAACCATTTTTATTGCATATATTTAAGGTATAGAACATGATGTTTATACACACACACACACACACACACACACACCTCAAAATGGTTACTATATTCAAATGTTTTAACATATCCATCATCTCACATAGTTACCCTTTATTGTGTGTGTGGCAAGAGCACCTAAATATGAAAAGATGCTCAACATCACTAATCAGCAGGGTAATGAAAATCCAAACCACAGTGAACCATAACTTCACACCTGCTGGGACAGCTATTATCAAAAAGACAAGAAATAACAAATGTTCGTGGGGAGAAAAGGGAATCCTTATATGCTGTTGGCTTTTAAATTGCTGAAAAATACTTTGGTTGCCTAACAGGCTGAACATCCTCCCATTCTTTAAGTCTTTTATTAAAAAACTTAAGTTTAAGTCAAAATATATTTATTGCTATTTTCATGAATTAGAATAAATGGATACCCTTCCATCTTGTCTCAGCCTTAAATGCCTACTCACTTTTTGAGACCTACTCTTATCACTGTCTGCCCTACACCCATTTCCCTCTGCCTGGTCGCAGTTAAATCTGTATGCACACAGGAAAACTGTTTCTCACACTTTCATCCCCACTCACCCTGCAGAAGATTGCCCACTCCTTTATCTGCTCCTTCACTAGATGTGCAACAATTCTTTCAGTGCGCCAAATTTACTGACATTCTCTGGTTATAATTCCCCGCCCCTTTCGCCCTTCTAGATTGAGGGTCCCTTGAGGGCTGAGAGAATTTCATATTTATCTCTAAATTTGAATGCCGATAGAGTTTGACACATTAGTGAGTGGTAAAAGTTTGTGGATGTATAAATAAATGAAGGAATCTTTTCTGTAGTGGTGCATTTACTGTGATAAAGCTTTTAGGGGCTAATATTAATACTTTACAATTGTATTCACAATGGAATCCTTATGGACATAGTTTTAGCTTTTCAGCTTATTCTATGATGTTTGCATGGAAATACTAAATTAGTTTTAATAACAGACAAGGAATTGAAATATTTAAAGTCCACAAGCAATATAGCACTCTAAAAATATGGAAAATAAAATTGGTACACATATATGAATAATGGTTCCTGTCTCCTTCAAAGAATTATTGATTTCATACTGAATATTTTTGATTTATAAATGTGTGATTCAGGTTATCTTACAGACTCTGTTTTTAAAAACAAAACTGATTGTTCTGCAGATTATAATATTTACTGTCATTGTATTTTGTATCTGTCAAAGATTGTAATATTTTGTTTCATTATATTTTATTCCTGTCAAAGCCCTGAAATAAATTTACTTGTCAAGCCATTACTGAAACATCTCACAATCATCTACCAATGCTTTATCATCTTTAACACAAAAGCAGAATATGAGAAATGTCTCCCAATGCCTTCTGAGGTACCATGCCTATCATCTCAAGAGCTAGACTTACCTAGCCTTTGTCTCTTTCCTCTTCCCATTGCTTTCATTTTTGGATAATTGACAACAAAATAATTTCACCTGATATAACTGCCAACATTTTCTAGAATTCATTTCTCCCTAAAAGAAATTTCAGTCAAATGAGCCATTGAAGTCCAATTTAAAACCATATCTCCCATTTAAGCTTTCTTAACCTGTTGCTTGAGATGGTATAAAAAGGGCTTACATGCTGTGGATTCTGTTTTTACAGGCTTCTGTTTCTTTTATTGAAAGTTTTAAAAACTCAGAGCTACTCTAGGCAAGTCCTGTCCGGGAGGGCGTGAGAGAAGGTAAAACACCTGTCAACACACTGCCTAAAAATAGTTCTTAGTCTGGCTGACTTCCCACCTCAATCAAATTAACAGCTGTTGAGTTCTTTGCATCTCTAAAGCCTGCTGAACTTTTTATTCTAATTCCCCATTTTGAAACATACCAAGAGAAAAGCCCAACATTCTAACTTCTTGTCCTTTATACAAAGCTTTGTTTTCAGACAACATTATGAAATAAGACGTTTCAGAAGGTGTAGAATTGCATTTTAGTGCGGTTTTTTTCCTTCTATATGTCTGTAGCAGGCAGTTTGCAATGTCAGAACACAAGCTTATGATGCAGCTCTGTGCATTTCTACAAGAAACTGTCAGTAATCAGCCCAAAGTTTCTCAACCCTGGCTGCACAAAGAATCAGCTATAGAGCTTAAAAAAAAAAAAAATCTCTACTCAGGTACCCATCCAGAGATTCTGATTTAATTGATCTGGGGTGGACTTTAGGCATTGGTATTTTATTTTAAAAACTCTACCAGATGTTTCTGAGGATTGAAAAATACAGATAGCTCTCTTATCTTATGATATATCTATGTTTTTGTATTTGATCATGCTTATTTTGATACTTTATTCTATCAAACAGTCCAAAACACAGCTGTTATCTTAAAAGTATGTATTTTTATTATATATATAGCATTAAACATTAAATCATTGATTTTATTCCCTCATTACTTTCAAAAATTCAAAATTCCTTTTGAAAAGATGAGCAAAGCAATATATATGCATTTGTTCTACATTCATGTATTGGCATGGCATGATATTTCTGTTTCACTTCAAAATTATTTAACGCTATTCTCTTCTGGAGGCTTACCTTTTTCTGATCATTGCATACATGGAAATAGGAAAAGCGAAGTATTTGAGGAAAGGAGAGTATTTGGTGACTTCTGGGCTAAGGCCAAGGATTGTGAGACTCAATGTATTTGCAGAGCGACTAGTTTTCCACATGATGAAATGCTTCCCTCTCCCCTCCATTACAAGAATTGTTGGCTAAAGCCTTACAGATAGCTCCAATACTGAAGTGGGCAGTGCAATATTTATAAATGTAAAGGGAAACAAAAATTGGGTTTTATAATGAAAATAAATTTAATACATTAATGTGCGCATGCGCACGCGCACACACACACACACACACACACACACACACAGAGAGAGAGTGAGAGAGAGAGAGAGAGAGAAGCAAATGGTTTTAAAAGTAAGGCAACTATAAAGAAGCCCATTCATTCTCATGAAGTAGATTGTGATATGATAACTGGGGCCACTTATTTATACCCACTCAATCTTGCACTCAATACTTCCCTCCAATTATGTTGAATGAAGGGTCCCATCTCTATCGAAGGTTCATCCCTTTTTCATGTGAACTCATTCTCTCTCACAGACTTCGGTAATTATCCTCTATCTCCCATTTATAGCATCAATTTCTCTTTCTGTCCTACAACAGTCACATCATAAAGCAAAGCTGTTCTAAAACAAAGAAAAGGAAACAAACAACAGAAGTCAACTTTAACCCATCTCCTGTCCCATGTTTGCCTTCAAAGCAAAATTTCTCGAAGAAGCTATCAGAAGTTATCTTCCTTTCCTCAGCTTCTCTCTCCTCCATCCATTCCAGTTGGACTTCCCTCCTCAACTCCACTAAGAAGGTTCTTCACCTTTGTTTCCAGGCCACCAAACTTAAGAGTCAATCCTCTGGTCTCCTGTATTCAACCTCTTTTCAGATTTCAACTCAGCTGACCATTCCCTCTAAAAGAAATCCTCTACCTTTTAGCAGTCACTGCCCAATTCCTCTTAACTATCTCCGACACATCCTCCACTCTCACACCACATTTTATTTATCCATTCATTAGTTGATGGACATTTGGGGCATTTCTACTTTTAGGCTATTAAAAATAATGCTTCCACGAACATTAATGTTCAAGTTTTTGTGTGAACATATGTTTTTGTTTCGCCTGGATATATATCTATGAGTGGAATTGCTGGGTCATATGGCAACATTAAATTTAAGCCTTTGAGAAGCTGCCAGACTGAATGCTTTCCAAAATTACTGTACCATTTTACATTCCTACCAGCATGTATGAGGGTTCCAGTATTTCCATATCCTCCTCCACATGTCATTATCTGCCTTTTTCATTATAGCCATTCCAGTTGGAGTGAAGTGGTATCTCATTGTGCTTCTGTTTTGCATTTCACTGATGGCTAATGGTCTCAAACATCTTTTTATGTATTACTTGCCATCTGCATATCTTTTTTGGAGAAATGTCTACTTAGATCCTTTACTCATTTGGTAAAATGAGATGTCTTTAGACTATTGAGTTGCAGGACTTTTTAATATATTCTGGTTATTACATTCTTATCAGGTATGCAATTTGCAAATATTTTCTCCCATTCTGTGGATTGTGTTCACTTTCTTTATGGTGTGTTTTGAAGCAAAAAGGCTTTTTTTTAACTTTGATGAAATAAAATTTATCTATTTTTTTATTCTATTGCTGGGCTTTTGGTGTCATATTTAATAATTATTTCTCAAAACCAAGATTATAATGATTTAGCCTGGTGTTTTCTAAGGGCTTTATAGTTTCAGCTCTTACATTTAGGTCTTGATCCATTTTGACTTAATTTTTGTATATAATGTGAGGTAAGGGTTCAATTTCATTCTTTTTCATGTAGCTATCCAATTACCCTAACACCATTAACTGATTTCACTCTTGATTTATGGATTAACAAGTTGCTTTGCATTTCTAACAGGCACGTTGAATTTAACATAGCAAAAGACAACTCTTCATTCCTTTCCTACAAATTCATTGTTGTTCCTTCTCCAGTCTCTTCCAACTTAGTGAATTATACCTATCCACTCAGTTATTGAAACCAAATTTATCTGTGATTGTTCCTCAACCTGATCAATCAGCAAGTTCTCTCATTTCTGTCTCCAAAGCACATTTTAAACTCATTCTCTTCATCTCCTCTTTTCTACCTACCTTTATTTCCTAGGTGATTTCACTCAGTTACATAGCTTAAATACTACCTTTATGCTGTGATGACATGCATATGTATCTCCAAGTTCATCTTCTACTCTAAACTCTAGCCTTATACATACAACTTTCTAACTAGCAAACTTCACAAAAGGCATCTCCAACTTAACGAGCCCAAATGCACACATTTGATCCCCAACTTTTCCTTATTGCCCCCATACACCATATTTTTCCCTCTCATCTCCAGAAAACGGTGCCACCATTTGCTCAATTGTTCAGCACAAAGCCTTGGACTTTTCTTGGCTCCTTACTCGCACACCCAACATACAATGTATTAACAAATCCTACAGGCTCTACCTTCAAATTGTATCCGGAAAATGACCACTTCTTACTACTTCCACTGCTACCAACCTAGGCCAATCTGCCATCATCTTTTACCTGGTTTAGTGAACAGTCTCTAAATAGGTTCTTCTACTTCCATTCTAGCACCCCCACATCCATTATCTTTTCTTCACACAATAGCCAGAGTGATTATTTTAAACTTTAGATCAGATCAAGTCACTTCCCTGTCCAAAGTCTTTTGATGATTTTCAATGTATTTAAAACAAAATTCAAAGGCCTTGTTATGGTCTACCCAACCTTGCATGATCTAGCTTTCAGCTGGCTTCCAGATCTCAACTCTTGCCATTTGCCTCCTACCTAACTGTGCTCCAGCCACAGTGCTGCTATCCCAACTCCTTAAGCACATTCCCATCCTAGTGTCTTCTTGCTATCTCTCTGCCTGAGTCCCTTTTGTCCCAGACAACTGCAATGCTTGCTCCCTCTCTTCATTTAGGTATGAGCAGAAGTCTTCCCTGACTATCCTATCTAAAAGTAGACCCATCACTCTTCATTCCCCTTGATTGTCTATATCCTCTACTGAATAAAAGTCACATGAGGGCAGGAAGTCGCTAGGTCTCTTCCCTAATAATCTCCTAGCAGGTCTTCCTACAGTCTAATCTCCAAAAAGCATTATGTTTTATACACATGCAAAACAGATCAAGTCATTCTCCTGCCTAAAACGCTGTAGTGGTAACTCATCATGCTTATAATACAATCTAAATGCCTTACCTGTGATATAGGAAGGTTGCTATGAGCTGCCTCCTGCCTATTTCTCAGTACTTGAGTCCACACTTCTGCCTTATTGGTACACTTCAGCCATACTGATCCTCAAGAACCTCTAGATCACTCTGGTCTTAGGATCTTTCCTGATGCTATCTGGTCCTTCTTCACGGAACACTCTTATTCCAGTCTGGCTTGTTTTTGATCATTAAGACTTCTGCTTAAATATTACCAGGGACTTTCCTGACCAGCCAGTGTAAAGTAAACATTGGTCATTTTGACTCATTGCTCTGTTTTAGCTTTCTGCATAGCCCTTATCTTGATCTGAGATTCTTATTTATTATTGATTATATTTCTTCTCCTTCCACCCTGTCCACCCTTCCCCCACAACCAGAATATAAACTCAAGAGATCCTGCTGCTAAGAATGTGCAGAAAAGGGAACCCTTGTACACTGTTGGTGAGAATGTAAATTAGAACAACCACTATGGAGAATAGTTCAAAGGATTCTCAAAAAAACTAAAAATTGAGCTAGCATATGATCCAGCAATCCCACTGCTGGGTATATACCTAAAAGAAATGAAATCAGTATACTGAAGAGATATCTGCACTCCTATGTTGTTGCAGCACTGTTTACAACAGCTGAGATTTGGAAGCAACCTAAGTGTCCATCAACAGATAAATGAATAAAGAAAATGTGGTACATATACACAATAGAGTATTATTCAGCCATAAAAATGAATGAGATCCAGTCATTTGCAACAATTTGGAGGGAACTGGAGATCATTATGTCAAGTGAAATAAGCCAGGCACAGAAAAACAAACATTGCATGCTCTCACCCACTTGTTTGGGATCTAAAAATCAAAATAATTGAATTCATGAACATAGAGAGTAGAAGGATGGTTAACAGAGGCTGGCAAGGGTAGTGGGGCACTGGAGGCGGGGGGAAGTAGGAATGGTTAATGGGTACTAAAAACAGAAAGAATAAATAAGACCTACTATTTGATAGCACAAAAGGGTGACTATAGTCAATAATAACTATACATTTTAAAATAACTTTTCAAAGAGTATAACTGGATTATTTGCAACTCAATGGATAAGTGCTTGAGGGGATGGATGTCCCATTATCCATGATGCAATTATTTCACACTGCATGCTGTATCAAACATTCATCTCATGTACCCCACAAATATATACACATACTACTTACCCACAAAAAATAAAAATAGAAAAAAAATAAAAAAGATATCAGGGATTGTGCTTTCCTTGTCAAAACAGTATTCCTAGCATTTCCCATAGTAGCCAGCACATAGTAGATGTTTAATATTTATCTGTCACACCAAATAGTTTACATTCCTTCACCTTATCACCAATTTCTACCTAGTGGGTTAGGGCAATATATTTTGATAAAGTCTCATACAGTTTGTTGGTTGATTTTTATTTTTGTTTTTCTTGTTCCAAATGAGTACAATTTAGAATTCAGCCTAATTTTACAAGTAAACTAGCAGAGTGTTTTGTTTTATTATTAGATGTCACATCTGAACATTTCTCAGTGTTCTAAGTATGACCTTGGCAAATGCAGCTTTTTTTAAATTATTATACTTTAAGTTCTGGGGTACATGTGCAGATCGTGGAGGATTGTTGCATAGGTATACACATGCCATGGTGGTTTGCTTGATTTACTTAGATTTCCTTTCTTCATTCTTGGTAGATATTATCAAAATAATGATTACAAGACCTTATACTTGCACGGTAACTTAGAGTTACTGAGTCATTTTACAAAAGAGAGCACTGGATCTGATGAAAAAAGTTGTTTTCTTTAGTGTTCTATATTGAAATGGAGTCAAAAGCGAAACGGGATTATATGACTTTCTCAAGGAAACAGGACAACAAAATGGTGGAGTCAGAATTCAGCCCAGGTTTTTGTCTCCCCCAAAATCCTATTTTTTTCCTACAACAGTTCATGTTTACCCCTCAAGGGACTATTTGGAAAACATGAAACATTAACTTTGTTCCTTCATGTATCTTCTTCCTCTTTAGGTTTTCCATCTCCTTACTTGCCAGACCTTAACTAGAATATTATGGAATTTAGAGAAAGCACTAGCTGGAGTCCTCTTTTAGGACAGAAATTACAATAGAAGCCTTAGTCTTGAAATGAACACCTTTGTACTGATAACATAATGTTTTTTAGTACTAAGGTATTAGAATTGTAAGAATTTACATTGTAAGCATTCAGATATTAAGAATCTTGAGACAATAAAGGGCACAGAGCATGACTTGTAATTGACATTTTATACACTTATTTAAAAGAAGGATTTATTGAGAAACACTGGAAATTTGCAAACTTTTGGGAAAGAATATGACAGGAGATGAGTATATGTGTGGGAGAAAGACGAAAAATAGGTTCTTGAACCTGTAATTTTAACTCCCACACTGTTTCTTTCAAATGTCTACACAGATAGTGTTTATAATAACTCAGCCCTTTAAGGCCAAAACATCCTGCCTGTCGGGCTATTAAGCCTGTTCAAAAAATAATTAATGTAAGGCTTGTTAATACTATTCAGTGTGCTGTGGAAATGACATACCCATGGCCCAGGGTGTTAGAACTTTTGCAGAAAAATAAATAAGATGTATCTTTACAGGAAAATAAATTTTTATGTTTGTATTAAGTAAGTGATGCATTACATGATTTACAGTTTATAGGTAAACTAAAATTTACCATTTATGGAACAAATTTTTATTTATGAAAAAAGATCTGATTCTGGATAATAACTTATCAATGTAATTGTGTAGGTGTCAGTGTGTATGTGTGTGCTTACTACAAGCATTACTAAAATGGCTCAGTGCTGCCCAATTGCTATTCTATCTTGGGAAGATGAGACTAAATATTTAAATTAGATGTAAGTGACAATGATAGGCCAATTTAGTAAATAGAGGGAAAATTTAACTAAAATGGATGAATATAATATGCTTAAGTAATTCATAAGACACAGCAGTAAATGTTAAGCTATTCAAACAGTAGCAAGCAGGGTATAAGTATTACTTACTCATTTAATCACAACACAGTGTCATCTTCTTCTCATCTAGACAATAGGCTGTGTTTATTCTAGTACCTAGGAAACACTGCCCAAGCTAAATCAGCTTTCTGGCTGATTACAACAGCATCACATTTTTGGCCATAGTACACCACCTTTTCGTCCTGATGTTTTCAAAATCTTTCAGTGCCAAGCATTGTTTAACCATTGTGAAAGCTGATGCCTGATTAAAACGATACATAAGCCATCTCATATCATTAACTGTGCTGTCTTCAATTAAAAAGTGTGGAAGATCCAAATTTAAAACATATTGTATCTTTTTTTAAGTTTTCTAAAGTCATTGGCTAGTTGGGTGGCAAAGTTGTGTTTTAAATCCAGGCCTCAGTAATTCCAAGACCCATACTTTTTACACTGGGACCTCCCTCCTCCCTTTTCACCTCCCTTTAGTCTCACAAAACTAAAACCAACAATTTAAAATTTGTAAAGCTAACCCAAAAACGTTATTTCCTGACTGTGATACCCTAGCCTTTCCTTCCCCCAAACATCTGATGTGATTTTTTGAATTTTTCATATATGGAATGGCAGTACGTATTTCAGATTTACCTGGCACCTCTACTGCAGTTCCCTCTGGGTACAGTGAATGTCTCTTGCAGGTGGGGCTGAACAGAAGAAAAATGCCTCCTCGACATGCCCCTAGCAAAGCTCTAGTGATGACTGGTGTGTGTGGGACCCACAACTTCTTCTATACAGGCCTCTTAGCCACTACTACAGGAGAAGAAAACCAGATCCTTTCAGCACCAGGCCCTGGAGGCTTCCAGATACTATCTAGGAATCTAGGGGACTTCTACTTACCAAAGGTTTGTTTCTAGCCACTACTACTGCTATTTGGGAAGAAGAATATCCTCAAATATAACTCCAGGATATATTTGGTGAGCTGTAATATTTTAGGGTATTACATTTCCTCCTCAATCTTTAAAGATGTAAAATACTAAGCAAGAAAATGTGCATATTGTAGTTACTGCAAAAACATCTTCTAGAACTATAGGTTAAATGACATTTACCACATGAGGAAATAAAATGGAATGACATGTGAGGAATATTTATATTATTTCATAATTGTGGAATAATTATAAAAATTGTGACTTTATAAACTTTTATGTTTGTATTTATAATGATTAAATATGATTTATATGGAAGTGTTTAGTAGGTTATTAAGAATCATGTACATATGCTATTATTACTTATAATATGGTTTAGAAAACCTATTATTAGAAAGAAGAGTAAAGGAAAAAATAGAATAAAATGACGAAGCTATCAAAGTTTTTAAAATAACTATCAATTCATCATTTAATTAGTCATAATCTGAACCTACTAAAATATATGGAAAATACTTTTATACTTCTATTGTATTCTTGCTTTTTATAATCTTTAAAAATATTTAAGTTCTTCTTATCTCTGTATTTGCAAACTGATAGTGATAACAACTAATTATTTTAAAATACTTTCCCCAAAGATGTTATAATTCAAAAGAAAAGAAATACATTGATCATTCTTAGCTCTTAATATTTTTTGAAATTTTTATCTTCCATCTAAAAGTGAAGAAAATGAAAATTCCTAAGGGTTAACTTCACAATGTCAAAATCTAGGCTGATCATACTTTAATTCTTGATTCCTTGGAATTGACACATACATCCAAATAAGGCACCAGCCCAAAATGAGAAAATGTAAAAAAGGATGATTGTTATCGCAGATAAATATACGGGTAAAAATATAATGAAATCTGGCTGTGACTATGGACTCAAAGTAGGAATTTAAAAACTAGTTACAAAAAACATAAGCACAGAATGTGAAAGAAGGTGGCACTTTTTTCTTAACTAAAGCATTCCTTGTGAAAATTTTTTATTAAGTACAGATACTGCTGTACTTCCCCCAACCCTTTAGATAAATAGACCAGATAAGCAGGTGCCTTTAAGATTTAGCTCATCAGTTTGACAGTAAACACACTCCTACATTATAGAAAATGGGTAGGAGTCTTTTAACCAATAACCAGTGAAAAAATAATACCCACCCCTTCTAGTCCAGAGGGTTTCCATGGGAATCCTGTCTGTATTAGCTTTGGCAGAGACTTGTGGCTATTTTTAGAGGATTTGGAAGCAACTAAAAACGCCTTTCACTTTTATTCCCAAGCTGAACTATATCTATGTTTATGAACCCCCTCACCCCACGCACAGGCTACACACAAACGAGTGTACATGTGCGTGCGCGTGCACACACACACACACACACGTACTCCTGAAAAACCAATTGTATTAGCTTTAACTTGGGTGCAGTTCAAAATCAAAAGCCAAGCCACTGGCTGGCTCTCCTTTTCCACATTGTTCAGGTGCTGACAAGCCTGTCTTTTTATTAGCTCTAACTGCTCTTAAAACTTTTACCCAGGAGAACTTGCTACACTGTCTGTTAGACCAAAATCTAAAATGCTAATGCTGCTGTTTCAACTACAGCCTTTCTTGGTACAGCATGAATTACCAGACTTGGTTTATTTATAAAAGTTACCAAGTATAGACAAAGTCCAGTAATTGCATACCCTCGTTTTGAAGAGAAATCCTGTCATCTGGAAAGGGGACCCTTACCCTTGTTGGTATGAAATTATTTCCTCAGAAGAGCATGCCATCCTGGGGAAGAAATACTGTGTTTCAGTACATTCTGCTCAGGATTAGCTCCATTTCTCCCTGTCCCTTCACCCTTATAGTAAGGTTTGTCTCATTTGCACATCTTCTCTATTTTCTTCCCTTTTCTTCTTACCATACTTTAGTCTCACAGATACTTCAATTTGAAAAATAGGCCAGTGTGTGTGTGTGTGTGTGTGTGTGCACGCATGTGTATTTGAAGCACTCTCTTTACTTATATTTGCACTTCTTTTACTTATTTTAATGTGACTAGAACATATTTATAGTTTACTTTTCAGTAATATTTAATACCATCTGAGGGTGTATTTAGTTAGGTAGCTTTCCTTCTGGGAGGCAGCCATCTCTAAAAGAGTGGCTCATTAACAGGGGGACCATTTATATTTGCATCCAAATCATGGTATATTGAGAAGAAAGGGGCACAACCAGGGACAGTGCTAGGTAAATTGGGAAGTGTGGCTAATCTACCCACAAGGAAACAGTCCTATATTTACATACAGGTAAAACCTGAGTGATGCCTCTGCCAGAAATAATTATTCCAAAATATTCCACAGCATAATCATTATTCTATTGGGAAGCTGAATAAAAATGGAAAGAGGCAGACTGTTATTGTATGGTCCTCCTTTAACCCTAGCCAAGATCAGCTTGCACTGACCATTCTTTCTTCTACCATAATAATTTTGGGTTTTTTTTTTGCTTACAAGTGAATGGGTAAAGAGACAGAAAGCCCTGGATAAAAGGAAATTGTTTGCTAAGATTCATGTCTTTTGACCTCAGACTTACAAAAATTTATGGATCAGAATCTTTGAATTTAGATCTTATCTCTTCACATTACCAGAGAGGAATCTTAACGAGGTCATTTATCTCCAAAGCTTTTGGATTTAATGTAACTCAGGTCGCTGCACAGTGGTGGTTCTGTGATAGATAGCCAGCTTCATCTGAAATAAAAAGTATCACCTGGCACCTTTGACTTGCTTTTGGCATTAAGAAGTTTTGTCCAATAGAAAGTTCTCAAAAGCCAAAGATCTTGTTTCCCCTTACTAAATGTGTAGTTTCAGTGGACTCTCTCTCATAAATATTCATACTGAAATTTCTGGCCATTATGGGTGATCTCAATAACCACTTCTTCCTAACATAGCTTTATTCCTTTCATCTTATATTTAAGTCAATCAAGTCAGTAAGAACTCTGGACAGGGACTAGCCAGACATGCCTCCCTCTTACAGACATATAACTTACTATTTTTATTTCTACAATGGTAAACTAATGGAAATGTGAATCAACAAATAGGCAACACAGAATGCACAATCTAAATAAGTGAGTGCATTCAAAGATGATTATAGGCGCTGAATAAATATATTACAATTGCTGTAAATCTCATTTCTACCCGTTTGCTCATTTGTGTGCCTCTTCTCACCTGTTTCCTAGTTGGCAGCTGAGAGTATCAAAGGCTTCTTGCTATGTTCTGGCTCTCAGCACAGGCTTTAGCTCTCTACTCTCTTGGATTCTGGTTTGACCTAAGCTCTTAGTTAGGAGAACATTTACTTCTGGTCCCCCAATTCTAGCATAAACTCTCCCTTGGATTATCTACTGCTACAGATTGGTAAATTTATGCTTTTTCACACGAATTACTAAAATCATCTAATGAAAGTTTCTTAAAAGCCTGAAAGTAAATAGAATAGAAACAATAGTTCTAACATACCATAGTCTTAAGGCACATCATATGAACAGCAAAATAGAAAGGTAATTAGTGAAGGGAGAACGGGGGGCTGGAAAGATTTAAGTTAATTGCATGTGAATGTTCTTAAGGAAAATAAGAAGAGCTATGATTTCGAGCCCATATCATCTTGTGGTATGTGTCATGTGGATGAGAAGAAGGGATTCTTTCTTATCTCTGCTTATAATCTTCTGCATACTCATCCAGTGATTTCCATCTTCAGTGTTCCCCTTCCCTGGCTGCCTGGGAGACCTCTGGGCATTCTGAATCCTGGCCATGGCTCCTGCAGCACTTAGACTGAGGCTTTGTATATCCCTTTACTAGACCGGAAGCCACTTGGGAGCAGAACCTATACTACTGCAGCCACTGAAGTATCTGCTCGATGCTTGACAAATAAACATTTCTCACATCACTCTGACTCAAATACTAAACTCAAATTCCAAAAAGAGCTCATTGATATGTTTTGTAACTTCATAATTAATATCTTTAATTTTCTTCTGTTCTTAGAAATGAATTTAAATCCAGTATTATTTTCCTAATTACATTAATTTCATCACAGTGAGAAATTCTGAAAAGTAAAATAATAAAAACCTATATATGAAGGATATACAGATGGCACCTGACTTACCCAGGGTTAGCTTATGATTTTTTGACCCTATGACAGCATGAAAAGAATAAGCACACAGTAGAAATAGTACCTCCAGTACCCATGCAGCCATTCTGCTTTTTCACTTTCAATACAGCATTCAATAAATTCCATGAGATACAGAACATTTTATTGTAAAATTGGCTTTCTGTTAGACAATTTTGCCCAATTGTAGGCTAATGTTAAGTGTCTGAGCACTTTTAAGGTAGGCTAGGCTAAGCTATGGTGTTTGGGGAGTTAAGTGTTTTAAATGCATTTTTAACTAATGATATTTTCAATTTACAATGGGTTTATCTGGACATAACCCATCGTGAATCAAGGAGCATCTGAATACATTTTCCTTTAAAGATGCCTTAGATACACACTGATTAGGCAATGTTATATGAATAGCATTTTCCTAGGGTGCCTTGCCTTACCAGGCAAACTGCATAATCACTCACTGCTGCTATGATTAGATCTGATTCACATTTTTTAAACATCTAACATCTGAGCACACTACATGAAAAACTTAATTTGAATGCTCAATTACAGTCCATCCTATTTCTCTTTATATTAATCCTAATCCATAGATAACGGTAAATTTCTTCACAATATTTTATCCTAGATAAGCGAAAGTGAAATTATTTCATGGGCATCAACATATCCTTTTATATTTGAAATGTTATATTGCATTTCATTCATTTGGAAGGCAGCTTTCAACATGTAGAAGATCACCTTAATTCTGATTTAATTATACTTAATAATTTGTAGAGAATCCTAAAAATACGTCTTTTGTATGCAGTACAGATTCAAAGGAATTAAAGATGATTGTTTTTAATGCATTTACTTTGATCAAGTATGTGCATTTCATTTGCATATATATAAATGGGGAATGAGAAATATGTTCCAGTGACAACTGTTCTATAATTTGACTTTTATTCTTATATATAATATTTATAGGAATAAAAACAAGTAAAATGTAATAAATAGGAATTTAGGCTGATCACAAGGTTAGTATCACCACAAACCATCAGCCCCGAATATCTCCCAACCTTTAGCCATGGAATTTAGAGCAGCTTTTGCTATTGCTGCTTTTTGAAAGATGATTTCAATACTTATGTAGAAATAGATCCTTTGGGGTTATGACAAATAATCTCTGAAAACAATACCCCCAAAAGTTACTAATAGGTGACACATATCCTTCTGAGTAATTAACAATTATGATCATATAAAATACCACAGAGCTATACAAGCTTCATTTAAAAATATATGTAAAATAGAGTTCCCAAATGCTTTGAGCCATTTCAAATCCAAAATTTGTTTAAGATGTTGAAAAGAGGAGTTCCACTTTGATAAATGATGTAGAAAGACGCAAGAGAACGTTGCTCCTGCTAACAATGAACAAAAACCAAAAGAGGTACAAAATTACTACTTTCCTTGAGCCCATTAGAGAGCTGAGGTGCAAGGCAATCAAGTAAACTGAACTCCAAAGAGTGATATGTCCCTTAAGAGGGACGTAAAAAGTATTTCATCTCTGGCAAAGCATGGGAAAAATAGGGGGCCATCCTACAAATTTGGGTAGGAAAAATTTAGCTAAAATTTTCACGAATTTCTAAAGGACAAGTATGAACTATTATTTACCATATTGATAATCACATTAAATATAAATCCTTTAAAATATCAACAGAAAGAAATTGTCAAATTGAATTAAAGGAAGTCCCAAAATATAAACATACTTTATATGTGCTATAAACACATTTTAAACATAAAGGCATAGTTTAAAAATTAAAGGATAAAAAAATATACCACACAAACACTAATCAAAAGAAAGCTGGAGGGGCTGGGCGCGGTGGCTCACGCCTGTAATCCCAGCACTTTGGGAGGGCGAGGTGGGTGGATCACGAGGTCAAGAGATCGAGACCATCCTGGTCAACATGGTGAAACCCCGTCTCTACTAAAAATACAAAAAATTAGCTGGGCACGGTGGCACATACCTGTAATCCCAGCTACTCAGGAGGCTGAGGCAGGAGAATTGCCTGAACCCAGGAGGCGGAGGTTGCGGTGAGCCGAGATCACGCCATTGCACTCCAGCCTGGGTAACAAGAGTGAAACTCCATCTCCCAAAAAAAAAAAAAAAAAGAAAGCTGGAGAGCTGGAGTGACTGTATTACTATCAAAGAAAGTAGACTTCAGAACAAGAAATACTACTAGGAATAGAGAGACATTACATAATAATAAAGAGGTCAATTCTTTGAGAATTTATAAAAACCTGAATATATTTAACAATAGAACGTCATACTACACGAAGCAAAAAACTGATAGACATGAATAAAATAAAACGTACAAAAAGCAAAAAACTGATAGAACAAAAAAAAGTTACAAACTCACAATTATAGGTGGAAATTTCAACACTTTTCTTCCAGTAATCTATAGAATAAGTAATCTAAAATTCGGTAAGGATATAGAAAATTTGAACATCACTATCAACCAACTTGACCTAATTGTCATTTACACAACATTCTTCCCTATATTAAAAGAATAAACATTGTTTTCATGTGTACATTGAACATTTACCAAGATAGTCATATTCTGGGTCATAAAATAATAAATCTGAACAAATTTAACATTTTTGAAATCCCATAAAGCAGCATGTCTTGAACTTGCACTATCAACACTGGAACCAGATAATTCTTTGTTGTGGGGTGATTTCCTATGCAATGTAGGATATTTGTCAGCATCCTTGGTCCCTATCTGCTAGATGCCAGTAGAAAATCCACTCCCTTCCTTCAAATGTGGCAACTAAATATGTTTCAGACACTTCTCAATGTCGTTTGGGGAGCAAAACTGTCCCTAGCTAAGAAGCACTGATATAAAATACGCTCTCAAACCACAACAAAACTTTAGTAAATCAAATCTAATGATATAGAAAAAAGATAATACATCATGACCAAGTGAGCTTATCCCAGAAATGTAAGTTTGGGTCAATATTCAGCATATTAACAACAATAACCACTACACAAATAAAAAATAACATCTCAATAGATATAAAAATAGCATTTGACACAATTTAGGATCCATTAATGATAAAAACCCTCAGCAAATTTAGAATAGAAAGGAACCTCCTCAACCTGAAGAAGGGTACCTAAAGTTAACCTATAACTAACAGCAAACTTAATGGTGAAAGAATGAGTGCTTTTACATAGACTAGGAATATGGAAAGAATGCTCTCATTATTCCTATTTAACATCATAGTGAAGGTTCCAGCCAATGTAATAAAGTACCAAAACAAAATTACACATATTAGAAAGGAATAAATAAAACTATCTTTTATTTTTCAGACCACATGATTGCCTATGTAGAAAATCTCAAAAGTTTGAAAGGTACTACATACTAACAAAATTGAAAGGCAAGTCATAGACCTAGAGAAAATATATGCAAAACACATATCTCATTAAAAATAGCTTTCATCCTGGATTCATAAAGAAATCTTACAATTCTATAATGAAAACGAAACAACCCATTTTTTTTTTAGAAATGGTCAAAATATTTTAAAAGGTGTATCACTTGAGATATGAGTGGCAACATCATGTGAAAAGATGTTCACCATCATTAAGTATTAGAGAAATGCAAATTAGGTCAAAACTATAAGATACTATTAGATGCCAAAGAGAATGGTTAAAATTCAAAAACAATCACTACCAAATGTTGGTTTAGATGTTGAACTGAAACTTACACATTCCTGAAGAGAATGTAAGATGGTGTAGCAACTTTGGAAAACATCTGGCATTTTCTTATAAATATACATTTAGTATACAATCAAGGATTCCCTCTCCTATATATTTATCCAAGTAAAGTCCCCACACAAAGACCTAGGACTGTTTATAGCAGTTTTATTCATAATCACCAAATCAAATATCCAACAATTAATGAAAGAATAAACAAATTATCCTTTTACAGTATACCTGTAAAATGAGATCCAACTCAAAAATATAAGAAATAAAGGAATGATACATGTAACAAAATGGATTCATCTTAAAAGCATTATGCCAAGTGAAAAAAAACCAATCATATAAAGCTACATACTGTATGATTCCTGTTATATGACATTCTAGAAAAGGCCAGACTATAGAGACAGAAATCAGATCAGTGACTGTTAGAAAATAGTATCAAGGGAAGAGAAATGGAGGAATCTTGGGGGTTATGGAAGTATTCTATAGCTTCATCATGGTGTTTGTTACATGGCTGCACAGGCCTTCTTAGCAAGTAAAAACTTACATTAAATTTTAATTATTGATTTATTAATAATATCAAAACATTGACAATGGGTATACAATTTTTCCTATCACTTGAAAATATTCTTTTATAGTCTACCTAGAAGAACCTAGATCAATTCATTCTTCACTTCCTGTCCTTTGTCACTGTATATATCTACATTATGCCCTCTTTCTAATAAAACCAAATATCTAATTTTATAGTATTAATACCTGTAGAAAATCCAAAGCACAATAGGATAGATTATCAGAACAGAAATACAGATTCAAAATAACTTAGTCTAGTCCCATATTTTACATGGACTGGCTGTTCTGGTTTGTCAGTCTAAACTGTGCACACTTTAGAATTTAGGCAATTCAGGAGAATGTGAAGATCCAAACTGAGTAATGGACTGTAGTCGTGAACGTATATGAATGCAACCTGGAAAATTCACAGAAATAATTGAAGATGATTGATTGTCTATATCAATGGGTGGGGCAGAGCCAGGGTAAAATTATTTTCTTTAGGACCCTGCTTTTTATTCCAAGCTTGTTTACCTTGAGATATAGCTGTTAACTAAAGAAAGCAGAAATCTGTACCTAGGCTATTTTCTTTGTCTAAGCTTCTCTCATTTTCATTAACTTCTACTTATTTTCAAGTATTAGCTTAAATGCCTGAGGTTGTTTCTCCTTTGGGTGTCAAGTTCCTCCTCTTATACAACCTCAACTCATCTATACTTTAGCTCCTTGCACATAGCATGATTTTAGTGAAGAAATTAGCTTGTTACTAATGTTTTGTATCTGTCTCCCAACTCAAATATAAACTCCATAAGAAAAAGGACAATGTCTTCCGTGCTGGCCACCCTAAACCCAGCACCTGATTTGGGGTCTCCTTCAAGACAGGTGCTCAACAAATGGTTGACTTTCCACTGGGGGATTGCTGGTCATGCTATGGAGATAACTTATCACCAACGTGAAGCAACGTATGGTAGTATATCAACAACCGAATCCAAACCCCAAACACAAAGCAAAAGATGTATATTTGAATCCCATTACCACCATTTACTAGCTAATTATTTGGTGAAATTTACGTAAATATCTTGAGCATCACTTTCCTATGTTTAAAAATAATTTACCTGCATATGATCTAGGAAAATCCATTCTGACCATCATTCATCCTTAAAATGATTTGAGTAATAACAAATGAATAAAGGTGGGTAATGCACCTTATAGTATGCTCAGAACACAGTAGGTGGTCAAAAATTATAAAACTGATCCATTGCTTTTTATACTAAATAAGAATGATGCCTAACTTAATCCTAATTATACTGCCTTTTAAGAATATCTTTTCATAAAACAAGTCAATAAAATGCACATTTCTGATTCCAGAATCAATTATTAAGTAAGGTGAACTACATGAAAGTGATGATATTTGACTGCTGTTGACCTTTGAAAATAACAGTTTCAAGTCATTCAAAGTATTTGATGATTTTTGTGTTCTAAATATGTATATTTACTTTACATTTCTCCTTTTTAATAATCAACATGAATTTTATCTAACGACAAAAAAAAATCACATTTTTTTCTTGGTCCATCATGAACTAAAGAATCATCTTAATGTGATAGTATATCATTTAAGCTTTCTCAAATCTGGCTTTGACTTAATGTTTTCACCTTTTATTTTCTAATACTTTTCTTTCAATTTTGAGTCCAAATCACACAGATGATTCATTACCTAAATTCATCCTGTACTTTCTTGAGTCCATGTCTTGGCTCACACTGTACCTTTTCCTAAAATTGCCTTTTAATATTTCAATCAAAAACATTGCCTATCCCCTAAAACCCAATTCAAATGTAACTTCTTACTCATCTATGTGTCTCCCTCCCTACCAGCACTTTGGATAACCCTTCTTGTATTAAACCTAGTTTTGAATAGATTTTTCTCTTCAGACAAATTGTAGGCTTCTTAATGATAGGAACCATGTATTAGCCATTTTTTTCATCCCAGTACCAGCTGTATCTGAGCAAACATCTAAAACAATATGTTATTATTTTAGATATAAGCAAAGCCACAATGTAATATGTTAACTGGCATACTCAGAAGATGCATCTTTTTAAACAACTTAAATTGATGAAACTCATTAAGTATGTCAAAGGAATGGAAGTGAAAGCCTTGAAAATAAAAATCCTTTTTTTTTTTTTAAGTGTTCTCTAGTTTTTTTCAGTGAGCTTAGAGCTAATTCACAATAGGTACATACATTTCCCCAACCTTGGTAAAGTGGCTTTTTCTTTTTTTTTTAAATTTGATTATTATTATTTTTTTATTGTACTTTAAGTTCTGGGGAGTTGAACAATAAGAACACATGGACACAGGGAGGGGAATATCACATACCAGGGCCTGTCAGGGTTGGGGGTTAGGGGAGGGATAGCATTAGGAGAAATAGCTAATGTAGATAATGGGGTGATGGATGCAGCCAACCACAGGGCACGTGTATACGTATGTAAAAATCCTTTTGAAGGTTATTATCATCTAGTATAAAAATTTAGTTTGAACAAATTACACCCTGTTAGTACCATTGTAGCTTTGATTATAATGTACAAAATCAATATGCATGACACATGAATTCAACATTTTTAATATATATTTAATTCAAAGCATTTTTTAACTTCAAATTCAGATTTTTTTTAATGTATCAAATAGAACCATATTTGATCATATAGAATAACTTCAATTTTGAAATGTTAGTATTATGACCTTTTTAATCAAGTGAACTTAAAAAGCATCATACTGTAGTCATGTGAAAAATCCACTGTCTTTTTAAAAGCTCATTAATTTTCTGCAGCTCAGTCTATAACCAAAATCAACATCTAGTTTTATTGTTTATAAAATTAATAAATCCCAAAGTACACTGATGATTTATTAAGGGTTATCCTAGCCAAGTAAACTTTAAGTAGTTCTGCATTTCCAAACCTATTAACACGGTATTTTCTTTTCTGAAAACTAAATCTCAAACTGACACTGAAATTGGTGTCTAGTAAATTTTTACCCAAAGATAATTAATACTTAATCCTATCAGATTGTACAGATTATTCATTCGTAGGTATTCTTTCACTCTGGATAGAGTTAGTACCTTTGAACATACAAAATACTCTTTTAGGAAATGCACTTGGGATTTCCCTTCCAAGGTTTGCCAATGATTCACATTGCAGTCGGATTATTTGCTTCTTTGTCTCATAAGTTTCCCAATTTATATATAAAAAATTACATTTTGCCATGTGCTATTTGGATAGCATTTTGATAACAAGATATACAAACCACGGTTTTATGAAATTTGAATTTCCTGTTATTTGCATTCCAATTAAAAATTATAAACAATAATTACAGGTTTTAGAAAAGGTTTTTGCTTTTTCTTTTTGACATTGTTATCATCGTAATTATAATTTAGCCCATGAATGGTTAGTACTTCCTTGACAGGCCATGTTAATTTAAGTGTTTGCTTTTAATCAGATAATGCTCCTGAACAAATAAATGAAAAAGATCCTATGAAAAGAAAAAACCAAATGCCTGAGTAGTACGTCAAAAACAACCCTAAGTTGATTACATAAATGGAAATACAAATATATTTTTTAAATGTTGTCAGTGACTGTTTAAGGTATGATTATTCTCTGTGTGGGCTATTTGTGCCTTGTATTTTTCCATCCACCTATCTGTGATTGGACTATTTCCTGTCCCTTTTTTGTGGAGTGGAAGGCAGAGCATGACAGGAGAGATAAAATTAATGAAGTTCAAATCCTTCCTTTTGGCTACTTGTGAGCAGTTGGAGGAAGTAGTTCACAGTAACATTTAACAGTAGATATTACCTGAACTAAAGTTTGAGGAATACTGATTTTTTAAAAATTTGTTCACATTATTCCAAAAACAGAGGTAGCTGAAAACTAAGTGATTAACCAAAGGCATTTAAAAGCATATTTCTAAATGGGAATAATTCCTATCCTCAATCAACAAAATAGGCAGTAAAGATACTCATAACCAGGAGGCTTCAAAATATAAACAAAAATCACTCTAACTGGCTGGATAATTTGGTATTCTATTTGAACTTTTAACAGAATCTCAATCTAAATACCAGAGCAAGGATTCACCTTTAAATGAAAACGTTTTGGGGTGTTGAGAATTCAGACTTCTCTGAATCGGAAGGTTTTATCATGGCAATGAGTGGTGAAAGTAGTATGAGGAGGAAGAAAATAAATATGTAATTTAGAGTTTGTTTAGGAGCCAAGAGTTAACTCCCTTTATTCAAGAAAGTTGAGTCATGGGCAAACCACAGGTGGTCAGGGAGTGGGTGAACCATGACACATCTGTTTCTCATAAAACCAGACTGTGCCATTCTAGAACCTTTACTTTTTCTGAATGAAATACATTCATGTGTGAACGTGTCAGAGCCAGTGCAGGAAAAACATTTGTTTTCTCTGGCACACTAGGCACTTATGATTTGCCTAAATGCAATACTTGGGCTTTCTTGTTCTCCTTAAACATTTGCCACTTACATTCACGGAGTTTGCCTGGTACAGCATCAACAGGGGTGGGTTTTTCTCATATACCATTCTCTCTATGATGAAAACCTGTTTAAAGGCTCTTTAGGAACAACTTCCTGACTTACTGAGAATTTTCACTCAAAGTAGTTATTAAATGCATTTTTCTTAGTACAAGCCTCATATCTCTTGATGAAGGTAGAAACAACAGCAAGAAACTCCTTAAATTATGAAGAACAAGGTGTAAGAATGTACAGTCTTCTCTCAGTTATTATGGCTGAATTAAAAGTCATCTGTGGTTCTCAAACTTTAGTGTGTATTCAAATCACTTGAGAATTTTGTTAACATGCAGATTCTGATACATTAAGTCTGGGATGGGGCTCAAGATTCTCATCTATAACAGGCTGCAAGGTAATGCAGCAATAAGCTGTTGTTTTATGGAATACTTTTTGAGTAAAAACCTAGGGCACAGTTCTTTGACAGAAAGGTTACAAAAATCAGCCCGTTGATACTGAACCCACTTTGAGTTTAATTTCAGCTTGATTCCATCTCTTTCTCTAGTTTTTGTGAATATTTGCATTTAAGAACAGGTTGGAATTAAAAAAAAAAAACTTTTGCACATCAACTGTATAAAAGATCACAGAGAGTAACAACTCTCCCAAACTCAACATCACTCCTCTCTTTCTCTTTCCCCTTTCTGAGACATCCAGGTCTTACACAAGCAACCCACACTTTATTCTTAACAAGACATCTTATACTTTTAAGAAATGTACAGATTATACAATGAGAAAGACTGAAGATGTTCTGATGTAGGATTTTTCTAAGGAAACAATGATGTGAAATGAAAGTCCCACTGAACTACCATTTGGAAGAGCTGTTTCCTTTCTTCATCTCTCACTACTTAAGGGAAAGCCATTTCTTTATTTCTAAACCTGGTAGGATCTTGCTTTACCAATTTAACAACCCTGTTGATGGTGTTCAATGAGTTCTTATGGAGGACAGCATTCTGTCTTCCATTTTTAAAAGCATCATAAAAACACAGTATAAAAACATATTTTTAAAAGCATTATAAAAACATAGTGTAAGAATTATTTTAAGGTATGATACAAACAATGGCAATTCATATGCTGTGTAACTAAATAGACTGAATGTCATTGAGGACAGGAATATATACTATACTTATATTTTTATAATCCTGTTTCTTCAGTCATTTAGCCAATGTTAGGTATAGTATTATAAAAAAAATTAGATGATTAATGAATTATCTGACTGAAAAAGAAATAAAATTGTAGTATATAATGTTGACATTTGAACCTGTCTTTTAATTTGCCTTCATGAAACAGAAGGTACTAAAACTAGCTAGAAATTTTTATCCAATTTTGTGTCATAGGGCACTTTGGCAGTCCCATGAAGCCCAAGGAACCCTTTTTAATAGGATTGTTTTAAAACACATAAAATAAAAACATTACAAGGAAAAACAATTTTATAGAAATAGTTATCAAAATATTAAAAGAAAATTAAATAAGGTATCACAGCAGATATTAGTAGTTTGAAGAAGTACTAAGTATAAATTATATTTGAGATAAATTCAATACCTGTGATGTAACTGAAAATTAATCTATGATTTCTATTGATGCCAAAACCACTGGGGTTTGTGGCTTACATTCATAACTGAAGGAGATAGCAATATCATTTAGAGTTAGAAAAAATAAAGATATATTTTTTCTATCCAAATTCTGGACTTTAGGTTATGAAGCCCTGAACTACAGATATAAATATTAGAATTATAATATAATATAATCCTTAAAATACCTCAAAATCCATATCTTTGTATCCTTCTAGGCAAGACTTACACTGTAACATATCTTTTGTTGTTATAATTAAGAGTTTGTAGTTCTGCTAGATAGAATCAAAGAGCTTCATTACTTTCCACAGCTACTACATTAGTATCTATAATGTATGATATACATTAATTTAACATAATAACGTAGCATAACATAAAAGAATGTTAATGTTCTCGAGTTATTATCTGGTAGTGTTTAATCTCAATTTATTATCCTTAATGAAGTGTTCTAACTTTTTTCCTTATTCCTGTACTCAAAATTATATTAATGGTACTTCGAAAGAAAAGATGTTGCTATGAGATTTTGCTTAGATTCAAAATATAGCATTCAGCTAAATATATCTAATGTAGTTGTTGAAGCAAGAGGAAGAAAACAATTCTAAGTATCTTCTTTAGAAGTGATGCAAACCTTGTTTTGTTTCACCATTGCTTCAGGTTTAGTTCAATGACTGCTCCCATTAGTACCTGTCAGCAGATCCCTGACTCACCCTTGATGACTAGCGTGTCTACTCTGGTACATCTGAACTGCCTCTGAGTGCTTTCTGAGAGAAAGAAAAAGTTTAACAAGTCGCATGGAGAAAATCATGAGAAAGAGAAGACCGGATATCAAGAAACCAGGTTTTGGGGCAGGTGAACAATAATGCAGACTTTTAAATGTGATGGCAATCGGTAGCAAGGAGAATAATCTTGATGAAATTAGTAACTGGCTTACATTTCTGGGCTGGGAGGGGAAGTATCCCATAGAATCCTACAAACAGAATGCTAGAAAATTACAAAGAAGTTTCAATAATGGCACTGTTGTGAGTTGATTTGTGTCTCCTATAAAGATATGTTGAAGACCTAACCTCTGATATTTGTGAATGTGTCCCCTTTTTTGCAAATAGAGTCTTTGCAGATATAATTAAGATTTGATCACACTGGATTACAGTGGACCCTAATTTCAACCACTGGTGTCCTTATAAGGAGAGAGATATTTGGAGTTAGAGATACAGGGGAGACAGAGAGAAAGCAGCCATGTGATGACAGAGGCAAAGACCAGAGTGAGGTGGCTACATGCCAAAACATGTCAAGGACTGCTAGGGACCACCAGATGCTAGGAAGAGGCAAGGAAGGCTTCTTTCCTAGAGCCTTCAGAAAGAATATGCCCTCCGTACACACCTTGACTTCAAACTTCTGGCATCAAGAACTGTGAGAGAATACATTTCTGTTCTTTTGAACCACTCAGTTTGTGGTAATTTGATACAGCAGCCCAAGGAAACAAATACAACCATCTCCTTTAAGAAGGGTTAGAAATTCGCTATGACTAACATCAGGGCAACAATCTTAATTTCTGTCTCAAAAATCTGCTTTAATTAAAATATACACACACACACACACACACACACACACACACATATATACTGAGTTTAAGGAAAGCATGGCTGCATTATTATTCCCATAAATATAGGCTGAAGTTTAGGAAAAAGAATGAAAAGTTGCAAGTACTCTGATTCTAGCCTTGAATGCTACCGTTACTGACAATCCTGAATGATCTGAGGTGGCTCCTAGAAATTGCAAGGAGTGTGAAATTTACATGTGCTCACTTAATTTAAACATTTAATCTTTTATTGATCTGAAATGAAAACAAAGAGCTAAACCTGGAGAACCCAATTCAATCAATTAATTAACAGAGGTGGTAAAAGAAGTATGAAGGAGCCAATCATTTCCTAATTGATTTTTTCAGTTTCAAGGAGCAATTACAGACATGGAAAAGAACACAGTTTCCAAAATTCCTTTCATGGCTGAATTTTTAAATGGCAAAACAATAAGACAAAGTGCAGGAAAAACAAAGACACAGAAGAGCTGAGTCATTAGATTAAAAGGTCCTGATATTTTAGCAAAAATAACATAAATATAGTCATTAATAGTAGCCCGTAAATCAGAATTTCTGGGTTGAATTATACTTCTCTGTTTTATAGATCATCCTTTCTTTTCCATAAAGCCATATCCCTCCCAGGCTTCAATATTCACTCCTTAACTCATGTTTCCCAAAAAAACCTTCCCCATTCTAACTATGGGATTTCTCAGCAAGCCTGTTGTACCTCTGCCTTCCTTACAATTTTTTTCGTTTTTCTTTTTTTTTTTTTTTGAGACAGAGTCTTGCTCTGTCACCAGGCTGCAGTGCAGTGGTGTGATCTAGCTCACTTGAACCTCTGCCTCCCGGGTTCAAGCGATTCTCATGCCTCTGCCTCCCAAGTAGCTGGGACTACAGGCTCCCGCCACCACGCCCTGCTAATTTTTGTATTTTTAGAGGAGACCGGGCTTCACCATGTTGGTCAGGCTGGTCTCAAACTCCCGACCTCAAGTGATTCACCCACCTCGGCCTCCCAAAGTGCTGGGATTACAGGCATGAGCCACCGTGCCCTCTTACCATTTTTTCTATTTCACTTTTGTATACCTATCTATCTAATGTTCCTACTGATAGAAACATAATAGTGCCTATAGTGTGAAAAAAGTATTCTCATGTTTATTTATTTCATATCAGAACATCTCCCCTTCTCAAATCTTGGTGGTACATATCTATAATTCATAGTAGAGAGTTACATAACAGTCCTCCTTACCAATGCAAGGCAAAAATAATTTCTCCACTAAATCCACCACAGGATAAATAGATTACAGTTTTGTATTTAAATATCTGTGACAGTCATTAGAACTCATCATAGATAGGTCTGTTCCCCTCCCCCTCCAGGCACATGATAGAAATGCACTTCCCGGCTGCCTCTGAGCTTACCTGTGTGGCCATGTGACTTACTTTGGCCAATACAGTGTGAGCAGGGGTGTCATTTCTGGAAGAAAGTTTTAAGTGCCAGTGCATGATTTACCAGTATCTTTTCTCCGACCTGGTGATTGTGAAAACACATGCTAACCTGGGGTTTCCATTAGGCTGTGTCTCAAACGGATTACAAGCTGAGCTCCTGTAGACATGAAACATGAGGGAGAAATAAACTTCTACCTATGAGCTAAGATTATATTCACTGAGACTTGGGCTTTGTTTTTCTTTTGTTACTGCAGCAAAACCTAGTCGGTCTACCATGAAAGATATGATTAAAAAAAATTCGTGTAATATCTAATACTTTATTTTCACCTCAGATACTACTACCACAAACAATAGGCAAAGTACAGATTAGAGTCCCTAGCTCATAAAAGAGAAAGCTAAGGCTCAGTGTCAACAGACCTGGTAAGAATACAAACCAGAGGTTGAATCCAGCATTCTTCCTTACACGTTGTTTGTAATAGCTACAAAGTGAATATAAGCATGGACCTAATAGTAAGGGCAGTATTTAGATTTTAAAAGGGCTTAGTGCAGCATAATCTTGGTATGGTCACTACTAGGGACATTAATAAATTGGATTTGAAAAATCGCCATTACATTCTGTTGTCATGCATTATATTGTATAATATAAAATAAAAATAAAATGGGTTTGTGTTTACTACAAATTCATTTTGAGATTTAAATTATGAAGCTACTTAGTAATGTTAGCTTAAATCTATTAAAATTCTATTAAAATCATTAAATTATGTCCTTGATGACTAAAATCATGAAAAACCTTTAAAATACATTATGTACATTATAAAAGATTTCATTAATTATATTTAATAATATTTCGACTCATTACCAGTGGAGAAAAACTAAAGCCTATTTATTAATACTGTTACTTATATAGTTAAAACTTCTACTTCTGTTCCATAATTTGACCTTTAAATCTTCTAAGTATTTCATGGCTGCTGCTACATTACTTGAAGTCAAGAGTGCATTTTAGCTCAAAATACACCTAAAATGGTTAAAATGATCAAAGGTTTTTGAAGAATGTTTTGCAGAAGCTAGACTGAGTAGCCTTTCACATGGACAGTTTTAAACTAAAAACAATATTGGTTGGTTTCATCCCTAAAAAGAGAGTTTTATATTCCAGTTTTTTAAATTATTGGTAATGTTTTTAGAGAAGCAAGCATATTTCAGGTTTCTTTTAGTTACAGTATAAGGAACATGAAAATAAGCAGAAGCCCACACTCCTTTGGTCTGACAGATAATGAACAGGCTTGGGGAAAATCAGACAGCTGCACTCTTTTGAGTACATTACATTCATTTCTGCATTTGAAGTTGATTCTCAGGGAAAATTTCAACTCAAGGGCATGGCCTAAAGGACCATCAGTGCTGCTTGTTTCTGAATGACCCTGCAGCATCCAAACTCAACTTACTTACCTGCCTGTTAAAAATAACAGAGTTTTTAATAAAAATATCGTTGAGGTCAGGTGCAACTGTTATTGCATTTTATATAAAGAGTATTAATAGATAATAGTAACAAATATATATCACTGACACATCATGAATACAATTAACTAGTTATCAGTCCATGGACTACCTGGAAATTTTGAACAGACCCTGCTTTGAGAACTGTGGTTATTTATATCAGATACTGAGAAGAAAACTGATCTCCTAGAGGACAGCTGATATAAATAGCAGTAGAAAGAGGAGCAGGGAAAGGAACAATTGTATATGTGAGCAGATCAAGTAGAACTTTTGCAACCCTTCTGAACTTTGAAAAGTATTTCCAAGATTGCATTACAAAAGCATCTATTACACAGGAAAGTTTCACTGCATTAAGTTTAAGAGAAATACAAATTCTTCAGAGATCCTTGAATTGCATGGCATTAAAAATTCAAATGACCTATTTACAATAAAGGATACTGAAGCTATCTGCTAACCAGGGCTCCACTGTGACGCCACTCCTAGAGAGATTCTCTACCCTTCCCCCAACCACAAGTCACTCTAGAATACTTGATAACCAAGTGTAGAATCCATCCCTGAGCCAATAAACCTTCAGTTGCTTCCAGTATTACTGTACGAAGGCAGTTGAAAGTCAATGGGAGATTACAGGCTCAATGGCATGAGATGAAGGGGGTAGGTTGTGGGTAGTAGCACAGCCAAGTTATTTAACTATCTGGTATTAAGTGACCCCTAAAACTTACAACAGAAGATTATGTCCTTCAGACTTAGGGGACAATGGAGTTAGGTTTGTCTGCTTTTCTAGCAACTGCCAGATTTCCTGTTCTTTCATAACATATTCTTAAGAAAAAACAGAAATTACCACCAGAAAGTATATTTGTTTGCTTGGGTTGTGTTTTTTTTTCTCATAGATCTGTAAGTGATCCTGAATTGCTCTTTTATTAGTTCATACTTCAGCTAATGGGGTAAGCTATTTCCTCTCATTTGGTGGCTTTATAGCATATCAAGACCACAATAACATCATCTAAGATGTCTTTCCTATTCTAATGCTCCAAAGTTTTGTTACTTAAAATGAAGATTATGGACCAGAAGCACTTGCATAACTTGGCAACTTTTTTTAAATGCAAATTTTCATTTTCACCTTCTCCACCTCTCCAACCTCTACATCAGACCCTGCCTGACATTCAAGTTCATGCCAACCAAAGTTCAACTTGTTGCCTATTCAGCTTTTCTAAACATCCCAACTCCTGTATTTTGCCCTCAGGAAAAGGGCAAGACATCACTGACTTCACCTGAATTCTCATCTGCACTCTCTTCCCTAATTTTCAGGTGAACAACGTCATCCTCACACTTTTAAGTTTCTCCCCAGGAGAGAGTCCTCTAATGGTGTTACTTTGGCGCCAGGGGTCATTACACAGCAAACACACTGAACAACTCAGAACAATTCCTAGGTCTCCCCCTCAAAAGATGCTCAATCACAATCAATAAAGTCATAATTAGGGGACAGGTAAAGGAGACTGGACAAGGAGACAAGAGCTAACAGGACTTAAGGGCTTAGCAGCCGAAATCCTTAGGGATCTACCTAAAGGGTTCAGGGCATAAAATGGTCAGCACACAATTCGACTTCCTAGAATCTTTCCATCCATTTGCACAACTCTGCTTGGAGAAGTCTTCATTCACCCTATGATACACTTGTCAGAATTCATCTCTCTTATGGGTTGGGTGAATATAGCTCTATTGCTCAACTATTTCCCTTGCCTGTGATCTCTCCCCAGATCCTCCACAATCCCTGCCATGAAATTGCTATTTGGACTTAATCTTCCTTTGAGAATCTCATTTTAGCTTTCAATTCGAATGACCTCTGCAGACTGCTTCAGTCTTCCAGTGTAACAGGTACTCATGGCAAATGTATCATCTGCAGAGAATTTTAGTTACTAACTAGTAGGGAAGTTTCTCTCAAGACAAATTGATCCTGACAGCCACTCCGAGTTTCCTTCCACTTCTCAAAATGATTCAGACTTGGTATCCCTTCATGTCGTTCCCCCAATCTGCTTTACTAGTAGATCATATGTTCCCTGAGAACAGGTCTTCTTATTCATTTCTTACTTTCAATGCTTTAAACCAGCAAGTAAGAAGTACTTAGTAAATATTTTTGAACCAAAGACAGTTGGAAAAATGACAGCAGCTCTCTGCAATGTCACTATTCAGGGAAAACACTGAAACATATTGAGAAGGCTATGGGGTTACTATAATAAACATTTGGAAAAAAAATTTCTCTGGTACCTCAGTTTGTTAGTGGCCAACACCTTGATTTCAACCAAGTGAGACCCTGAGCAGATAATCCAAAAAAGTCTTGCCTACACTCCTGACCCCAAGAATCTGTGAGATAATAAATTCATGTGGTTGTGAGGTACTAAGTTTTGGGTATCTTGTTACCCAGTAATAGATAATTAATATAATAGTCTCAACTTGCAGTGCTGTAAATATTCTTGAAACACAATAATTAATTTTATCTTCTCATTTTATAGATGTATAGTGCATGAAGCAGGCTCTGAAAGATTTCAGGTCCTGGGACCATCGAATTATCAGTAGAGCTGATGTGGAAATTAACCGCTCCTCAGTCCTAAATTCTCAGCTGACTGAACAGACCGTCTGTAGCTCCACTGCCTTCTCTGATAAACAAATTATTTAGGTGACTATGATTTTCTTTAACTGTTGTATTTGTAAAAGTGGTTTCTGTATTATCATTTCTAAGAAAGAATAGGTTTTAAAACAAAATTTGGTGAAGTGGCAAAGTCTCAGTGTTTCTGTTAGGAAATGAAGGAAGTTCAGAAGCAACAGAGACAAAGCAGAGTCAAACCAAAATAAGCAGTTGGTGGAAGGGTCATTGATAGGACAGAATGTGGTAAAATTTAGGATTTTTTTCCTTGTGTTCTGTGTTGGCCCCATAACACACCACAGATGGTTGTTTCAGTCCTTTGGACACAGCACTATCATTAGACTCTCAGTAGAGTTACTCCATGGAATTATGTAATGGGGAACGGATTTCTATAATTCCCCCACAGTGATATCCTTTTCACAACTCTCATACTAATCCATAATTCCTTTTTTACATTTAAAATAAACTTTATTTTCAAGAGCACTTTTAGGTCCACAGCAAAATTGAGCAAAAGTATAGCGTTTCCATACACAAGGTACAGCTTTTTCCACTATTGAGGTGCCTCCCAAAACTGGAACATTGATTACAATCAGTGAACCTACTCTGATCCATCATTATCACCCAAAGTCCATGGTTTACATTAGGGTTCAATGTTGGTGTGGTACATTCTATGAGTTTTGCTAAACGTGTAATAACGTATTTATATAATAATAGTATCATCGAGTAGTTTCATTGCCCTAAAAATCCTTTGGGTTCTGCCTTCTCATCTCTCCTTCTCCCTAACCCCTGGCAACCACTGATCTTTTAACTGTCCCTATAGTTTTGCCATTCCAGAACATCATATAGTTGGAATCACACAGCATATAGCCTTTTCAGATTGGTCTCTTTCACTTAGTACTATGCATTGAACGTTCCTCCATGTCTTTTCATGACGTGATAGCTTATCTTTTTTAGCCCTGAATAATATGCTATTGCCTGAATGTACCACAGTTCATTAACCCATTCACCTACTGAAGGATATCTTGGTTGCCCTAATTCATTATAAAAATGTTTTTGTGCTACCATGCAAATTCTTGTAATTGACCATGGAAAATAATGTCATAAATCAATACAACAGCAGAAATAAAGAAAGAAAAATAAGGTATTATAAAGAATATGTGAACTGAAAGTCTCACCAGTTTATTAGCATATTGTTTTAGATATACTAAAAAATAGTAAATAAAGTTGAGAACCTGAAGTGTAATATAACATTTTAATAAGTTTATAGTAATTTAGAGAATAAATGTTTTTTTGTTTTTTGTTTTTTTTGAGATGGCATCTTGCTCTGTAGCCCAGTCTGGAGTGCAGTGGCACGATCTCAGCTCACTGCAACCTCCATCTCCCGGGTCCCAGTTAAAGCAATTCTCCTACCTCAGTCTCCCAAGTAGCTGGCACACAGGCATGAGCTACCATGCCCAGTTAATTTTTGTATTTTTTAGTAGAGACGGGGTTTCACCATGTTGGCCAGTCTGGTCTTGAACTCCTAACCTCGTGATCCACCCGCCTCAGCCTCCCAAAGTGCTGAGATTACAGGAGTGAACCACCACGCCTGGCCCGAGAATAAAGTTTTTTTTACACATCAGAATATCTGGATTCTATAATGAAGTCTCTGGAAACTGAAAGCAGCCCAAAAACTTCTCCAGGTGAATGAGGTCAAACGGGCCTGAGGCTGTTTCGAATCTGAGAAACTTGGAAAGTCAACATTTTGAGTCCTCTCTTGTCAACAGATTATTTTTGCCCTGTAAGGTGGTATTTTTCAGACTTTTTTCACCTAAACCGTAAGTAATAAATTTTATATTCTTGCTCTCCTTTCCTCTCCTCTCCCCTTCTATCTCTCCACCTTGCACCTTGCCTGCAAATAAAATTTAGACAAGTTTCATGAAACAATACTCACCTGTAAGTATTATGATAAAGTCAAAATATAAGAAAGGCAATATGGAATGTGATTTCATTAACATTTAAATGTAAAAGGAAAAGTTTCCAAAATAAATGATATAAAATTAAAGAAACAAAAACCAATATGTAGTTCTCTATGCATTAAATTGATATCAAGCCCTACTAATGGGCTAGAACCCACAGGTAGGATAACACTCTCCAACATCCACCCAAGCCGTCTCTCAGACACTCTCAGGAAGTGCTTCTAACTGTACCAGGCTGGTGGCTTTCCAAGAGAAAAAACAAACACCTGTGTTTTCTGGATAGGAGTCACACATCTTTATCCTTTATATATTGTTGTCCCATCAGAGGCAGTGCTAGCTTTGTTTGATTGCCAATTAGAAATATCATAACAATTACATATTTTTCTTCTTATAAATATTTCACTAACATTAAATTATATGTATAATTTATTATATATATATTTATATATATTCACAGACATTAAATTATATATATTTATTTATATTTATAAATTATATACATTTGGCCGGGCGCGGTGGCTCAAGCCTGTAATCCCAGCACTTTGGGAGGCCGAGACGGGTGGATCACGAGGTCAAGAGATCGAGACCGTCCTGGTCAACATGGTGAAACCCCGTCTCTACTAATACAAAAAATTAGCTGGGCATGGTGGCGCGTGCCTGTAATCCCAGCTACTCAGGAGGCTGAGGCAGGAGAATTGCCTGAACCCAGGAGGCGGAGGTTGCGGTGAGCCGAGATCGCGCCATTGCACTCCAGCCTGGGTAACGAGCGAAACTCCGCCTCAAAAAAAAAAAAAAAAAAAAAATAAATAAATAAATAAATAAATAAATTATATACATTTTATATATATATAAATTATATACATATACATATACATATATATATATACATATATGTGTGTGTATATATATATACACATATACATATATATATATATATATATATATATATATATATAGTGGAAGTTATGACTGCTACTACTAAAATGAAACCTGACCAGGCCCAGTGGCTAATGCCTATAATCCCAGAACTTTGGGAGGCCAAGGTGGGCAGATCACTTGAGGCCAGGAGTTCAAGACCAGCTTGGGCAACATGGTGAAATCCCAACTCTACTAAAAATATAAAAATTAGCTGGGCATGGTGGTAGGTGCCTGTAATCCCAGCTACTTGGGAGGCTGAAGCAGGAGAATTGCTTGAACCCTGGAGGAGGAGGTTGCAGTGAGCCGAGACTGCGCCACTGCACTCCAGCCTGGGTGACAGACTGAGTCAGACTCCACTTCAAACAAACAAACAAACAAAAACAAAACAAAAAAAAACCCAACCTTGCTTATTCATCATACAGTTGACATTCTTTAAAAGCTCTATGTTACAAATATGTTTACTATCACATCAAATTTAAAGCATTTTAAAAAGGAACTAACACTTTCACCTTTACATATTGCCTATGCAAAATTTTGCCTTTCAAGTCTTTTTTTTACATGTAAGCATAATTAATATTATGTTAATTCTGTACTCTCATTTTACATTACTTCATAAGCAGATTATCATATTTTTTCTTAGCAATTTATATTCCTCATCTTTTTGTCAATGTAATCCACACTACTATTGAACCATAATCTACTTAATTATGCCCCCTCTTATTGGAAATTGAGATTGCTGCCACTTTTTAATATCATACATAACACTGCTAAAGTTCTTTGTACAGAAACATTTTTCTTGTTTTCTTGGGTTATACTACTTGGAATAGAGTTCAAAGGTCAAAGGGTCAAAGGGATGATATATTTTAGAGCTTTTGATATGTTCTGATAAAAATTGTCAGTGTCACAAATCTTATGTTAACAATTTGAATTGAGGAATCGTGTGTGTGTGTGTGCGTGTGTGTATAAGCACATGTGTGTGAATCTTAAATTGTGAGTTTCATGTTTCTTAACAAGGACTATTAACAAAAGAAGAAACAAAAATAAAAGAAATATCCATTTTTTGAAGTTGCTACACTAGTATACACATTCTGCCATAAAGATGTTTTAAAATTATTTAGCTTAAAAAGATAAAAATAATATTGTCTAAGTAGTTTTACAAATTTATTTTAAAATGCTAGAAAAATGTTAAATATCTACTTATTACATAAATAAAACATTTATAAATTAGAAGAAAGATGAAAGCTTCTTTATTTTTCAAAGCATCCAAAAGACTACAATAAAATTCTTAAAAATAAAAAGAATCCAATTTGCTTAATAGGAGACCCTTCTAACTAATAGTCACCAATAAGAATCTGAATTTTAAATCTAGAGAAGCGATAAGTTGTACTGTGCTTGAAACTCACTAATTCAAAACTTTAAGTTTTAAAAATAAATGAAAAATAGTTCTTAAAATTAAGATTTTCTTTGGTTATTTAAAAATATAGTCATTTTTTATGAAAATCATTTAAAGACACTACATTTAGTGCATTTTGAGACATTAAAAATATCAGTAGTACTGTATTTTATGTAGTCTTAAAAGAGAAAAACATTGGAACTATTTGCTATAACAATGGTTTCAACCCAGTCTTCAAAATATGCCATTTGAAGACATCTGAAGTGCAAATGGTGTCTTCAGCACTTTTCTTGAAAGAAATGGTAATTCTCATATTGGATTCTGCTAAAATAAAATACTTAATTCTGAAGGTGCAGACTTGTCCATACAAGTCCTGAACTATAATTCTTTCATGAGAACCATCCTACAGGTACTGCTGATTTTAAGTTAAAATATAGGTTGTAATAATCAATTATCATTAGATATTTAGTCTAAGAAAAGAGTGTTTTGATCACCAAGTTATCCAACAGTGAGTCTTGCATCTTGAATTTTTTTTCCAATACATTAGATATTTTTTAACTATCCACATATAGTCACTTGATTTCTCTTCTGACCAATGGCCTTCCTTTTGTGCCAATGTAGAAGGCTTAGAGATCAAGTTACAGAATTTGTCTCCCATCCAAGTACTAACCAGGCACGACCCTGCTTAGCTTCCGAGATCAGACGAGATCAGGCGCGTTCAGGGTGGTATGGCCGTAGACAAGTTACAGAATTTGTAACTGTGCATAGCTAATTGATTGACATTAGAATTATCATGAGGTTGAGGTAAAATTGAAAACAAGATTAAAATAAAGAATCGCAGAATTTGGGTTAACAAGCAATCTAGTCCCTTGATTTTACAGCTGAGAAAACTGATCTCTGAAGAAGTTATTCTGTTACTACAGGGCCTAAAATGGGTAATCTTAAATTTTAAATTAAATTACTAAAATTATCTAACAGAACCTAAAATTATTGCAGTTTTATATATACATTGCAACATCATCCACCAAGTTTTCTGGGCTCTACTGCAATAAAAGGTTATATGCCTATGAAGTAGAATAATAGCTTGAAAGTTAAAAAGATTAATCTGGGTATTACTTGTAAGTAAAAAAGATTAACTGGGTATCAAAAGGGGGATTTGAAACCACAGCACAACTAAAAGTCTCAAACATCAAACGAAACCAGCTATAACTTTAATGCTACATTAAAAAAAAATAGTTATTAAACTTGATTTAAAAAATTTGTGTTAAGCACTTGAGACCATATTTTAAATATGAATATCTTCTAATATTTAATTATTCATATGAGATTAATTCATTTTGGATAAAACAATAACAATTTAACATTCAATTACATAACATCTTTCAGTCTTGAACTTGAGAGGGAAATCATAGTATCACAAAGCTCCTCTGCAATGAAACTTACAGCTTGCTTCTCATTTTGACTTTAATTTTTAAATATCAACAAGATCTAATCTCATGCCTACCCCACAAATTACCCCAGTTGGTCTTATGTCTTCATTCTCTTTCCAGTGTAGACACTTTATTGCCCAAACCAACAGGTCTCTTGTCCTTCCCTGTCCCCTTGTTCTCCCTTCAAGCCCATTTGGGAGAACTTCAACCCTGTGTAAATCAAACTGTCCTCCTCAGCTACCTTATACCTGAATTGCTGAGCAGAGCACTAATGGAGAAAATGGCATAGCCACATGGATTGGAGGAAGTACAAATTCGAAATCTTCAGCCTCACGGGGCTGCAAGGCTGATGCAGGATCTGTTCCTAAGCAACTCATGCCTCAATTACCCATTAGAAACCATTGAGACTTACAGTTGCTGTCCTTGCTGTCCTCTCCCAGCACTTAGGAGCTTTTAGCCACACTTATCCAGGTTTTCTTTCCTCCTCTTACACAAGAGGTTCAAGGCTAATTCTGTCACATGTTCTCCAAATTCTTCTTGCTGCTGACTTCTCAGAAGCTTGCTTCAGCATCCCCTCTCTTTCTTATAACTGTCTCTCACCTTTGTATGGCTCTTTCTCATCAGCATTTAAACCTGCTCATGAGTCTTCTATTTTTAAAAAGTTAAAGTCTAACTTCTCCCTAACCCAATGAGCATCATTGCTTGAAAGTATTTTATATTTATCTTCCTTGATACTCACTCACTCCTCATCCTATCTTTCCACTAAAGCTACCTTGCATTGGTCCTCAATGATCTTTTTGTGGCTAAATCCAATAGGTATGTTGGCTCTTACTTTACTTGATATCTATAGTATTTGAAATTTTTTTTTTTTAACTTCAACAATACTACTGTCACCTAGTTTCACTTCTCCTTGTTTTTGGTTCCTTCTCTGTCTCCTTTATTCACTCATCCTCCTGTTCCTAGTTGTCCTTTCACCCTACACACTCACCCTGGCTTAGTCACAGCATGGCTTAAGACTAACATTAAGCTTGTTTCTCTAGCCCAGTTCTTTTCCTAAGTTCAAATTCTCTCTAGTCCCATGTGAATGTCCAACTAGCATCTTTTTTTTTTTTTTTTTTTGAGACAGTCTCGCTCTGTCCCCAGGCACCAGGCTGGAGTGCAGTGGCGTGATCTCGGCTCACTGCAACCTCTGCCTCCCAGGATCAAGCAGTCTCCTGCCTCAACCTCCCAAGTAGCTGGGACTACAGGCACACGCCACCACACCTAGATAATTTTTGCATTTTAGTAGAGGAAGGATTTCACCATGTTGGCCAATGTGGTCTTGATCTCTTGACCTCGTGATCTGCCTGCCTCGGCCTCCCGAAGTGCTGGGATTACAGGCGTGAGCCACCACGCCCCAACTAGCATCTTAACACCATTTCACAGAAAACTGAACACACCTTCCATCCTGTTTCCATATCTTAGTGAAGAGTAATACTTTTCACATAGTTGTCCAGGGCAGAAACTAGGGCATCCTCCTCCTTTCTTTCCCCCATTTTCCCCACTTCCTGATTCAGTCCATGCCAAATATTGTCGTTGCTTCCCTGTTTTTCCCCCTTAAGGACTTGCAAGTCACTTGCTGCTCTTTACTTTGTTTAGGCCCTCATCATTTCTTGCTTAATGTGCCTCTTTAGTACTCTTTTCTCTGAATTTGCTGACCTCCAACCCATTCTCTACAATCATTCTTCTGAAATGCAAGTCTGAGCATATCACATCCCGCTTCAAGTATTCCAGTGATTCCTGCACCCAAGCATAATGGAAAAATCAATTAGTTTGACCCAAAGGCTTGTTATGATCTAGTCCCAGTGGCTTCCTCTCCACTTTCATCTGTTTAGTCATTCCCAACTGAGGATAGACATAAAAGCAGGCAAAGCCCTTAAATAAACAGTGCTCTTTTTCACTTGCTAGACTTCACATACTCTGCATTCTTGCTGGGCAGGTTCTCTGTCCATTTGCTCTTCTCTTTAGCTAACTAATTCTATCCTCCCACCACCTCCTCCCTTCCCCACATATACATCCACACCCTCCACTGCCACTGATCCTTTGGGACTCAGCTCAATTTCCACCTCCCCTCCCCTTACTGATGCTATTCCCCTACTCAGGCTTCCTCAGGTTCCTGTAGTATGTGGTCCCTCTTACCCTGAGCTCACCTCTGTCAGATCACTCCTCACCCTACACTAGAAGTATCTCTGTATCTATTTGCCTTCCACACTAGATTGCCTATTACTCAAGGCAAGGACTATATCTTCAACATCTTTGTGACCCCTGTACCAACTGTAATCTTTGGGGATTGTATTTTAACCCCTTACAGAGGTTCCAATCCCAAAGAAGAAAAAGAGAACATGTGATTCAATTACCTTTGAAAACATGTTTGAGTTCAAAAACTATAAAATCAAAGCAGCGATATCTAGCTTAGACTTTTCTGAGCACTAGCTTGTCTTAAATTATTCCAAAATATGAAAACTAATTAAACTGCACTCATTTTATTCACTTTTTTATTTTCTTATTGGTGTTTTCCTTTTCACTTCTAAACATGTTTTTGAAGAAATAATTTTTTAAAAGTTTGTTCCTTGTGGCAGGACTGGAAATTGTCTCCCCGAAATCCATCGTCTCCTTGTTTCTTAGTAACAGAATATTTATATTGTTGGGAGCAACCTCTTGTACACTTAAGGAGGGATGAGTGACAGAGTGGGGCTTCTTGAAAAGTATTAGAAGAGGACTGGCTTTGCTTGAAGGCACACACATAATTCCTTACTCCTCTTTCCTTTGTCCTCATGACTGAAATGTGCATGTTTGTGAGAGCTTTGAGCAGCCATCATAAACCATGAGGCAAACCTGAAGATGGAAATCACATACAAAGAATAGTAATGGGGGGAAAAAAGAAGCCTGAATCATATTCCCATCCAATGTTAGGATGCCTATACCCATAACTCGTTTACATGAGAGAAAAATAAAGCTTTATTGTGTTGAAAGACTCTGTTATTTGGGATAGCTTTTATATGGAGCAAAGCCTAATAAAAATTCTTGGATCCACTGATTTTCTACTTCGAAATGACAACTGCTCTGCCTTCTGAGACCGTTCTGTCTCCATTGTGCTTTGCCCATGTTGTGTGTGCCAGACAAATCTGGTGGCTTTCCTTGGATAGGATGACAAAAACCAGTTAGCACCCAATATGCTCTCTCTACCCACCTGTCCCCTCATTTTCACTTAAAACTTTCATCTGCTTACTTATAACATCTATCTGTTCCTTCTAATCTGTGAGAATCTTGAGGTAGAGCCAGGGTTAGAACAGCTAGAGTCCTTCCTTTTCAGTATCACATATGCTAAGCCATAAATAGAATCAGAAAGAGAAAAACACTTAATGAGAAATATGCAAGAACCACATGAAGAAAGCTTTTAAGATGCTTCTAAGGGACATAAGACACATAAATAGAAATGCATACTATGTTCTTAGACAGGAAAACGTACCATAAAAACATTCATCTTTTCACAGCTAATTTGTAAATGTAATGGCACCCTGAAAGTCAATACTTTTTTTTTTCTCAGAACAAAATTAACTCATTCTAAAGTTTATATGGAAAAAGAAATAAACAAGAGCAGCCAGGAGAATTCTGAAAAAAGTGTAATGAAGAGTAACTCTATCACATAAAAACACCATAAAGTCTCAGTAATTAAACTGATATGGAGCTACTGTATGAATAGAGATGTAAATTTAAGAAGCAAAATATAAAGTTACAGATGCAAAACATACACAAAATTTTGGTATATGATAAAAGTGGCATTTCATACCTCTATAGAAAGATGAGCTATACAATAAATGGTGCTAAGAGAACGGGGTGGCCATACAGAAGGAAGTTGAATCCATATCTTACATTACACCAGAACAAATTCTCAAAGGATCAGAGAATAAATACAACAAAGCAAAGTAACAAAAGTACTAGAATAAATGTACAGGAGAATTCTTTTTATAACCTCAAAGTGGTGCAAGGCCTTTCAGTTACCTGAAATCTAAAAGCCGTAATAGAAAAATGAATAAATTAATCCACATTAAAGAAAAACACAAAACATTCTAAGTAGTTTTTTAAAATATAAGCAAAATAAATAATATGAAAAACATTTACAATTCTATTGATCTAAAAAGGACTAATTTCCTTGGTATATATGCAGCTCCTACAAAATACTCACTTATTATTTATTTATTTATTTAATATAATGACAGGGTCTTGCTCTGTCACCCAGGCTACAGTGCAGTGGTATAATCATAGCTCACCACAGCCTTGACTACTGGGCTCAAGTGATCCTTGCACGGCAGCCTCTGAGGAGGTAGGACCACAGGTTCACATCACCATACATGGCTAAATCTTTATTTGTACAGTTGGGATCTTACTATGTTGTCCAGGCTGGTTTCAAACGCCTGGCCTCAAAGCTTCCTCCCACCTTGGCCTCCCAAAATGCTGGGATTATAAGTATAAGCCACTGTGCCTGGCCCTAATATCTACTGAAGGCAGTAAGACAAAAGCTAACAACCCAATAAAATATAGGCCCAGTATAAGAAAGTAAATTTGTTTACAAAAATACCAAAACTTCTTTGATACATAAATTCTCTCTCATTCATAAAAAGGAAAGGCACTTTATTTTCACTTCATTGACCAAATTTCAAAAGTTGGTTAATACAATGTTGACAAGATTGTAGATAAAGAAGCCCTCTTTATATTATTGGTGGGAATAATTACTATTAGAAATTCTACTGAAGACAATTCAGTAGTTTCTTTTAAAATTAAAAACTCATAAACCGGGCTGGGCATGGTGGCTCACACCTGTAATCCCAGCACTTTGGGAGGTCGAAGCAGGAGGATCAGCTGAGGTCAGGAGTCTGAGACCAGTTTGGCCAACATGGCAAAACCCAGTCTCTACCAAAAATGTAAAAATTAGCTGGGTGTGGTGGCAGGAGGCTACTTGGAAGGCTGAAGCAACAGTATCACTTGAACCCAGGAGGCAGAGGTTGCCATGAATTGAGACTGCACACTCCAGCCTGGGTGACAAAAAAACAAACACTCATAAACCTTTTGACTTTACATTTCCACTTTTATAATTTTTTCTTACAAAAATATTAACCCACATGTGAAAAGGCACACATACAAGATTATTCATTACAACAATTATCTATAATAGAAAAACACTGGAAACACCTTAATTGTCCTTTAATAGGAGACAGAGTAAATAAAATAGTGATGTAGCCATCAAATGGAATATTAGCTCTAAAAAATGAGGGAGCTCTTAATGCACTGATATGGAAAAATCTATGATATAATTAAGTGAAAAAGAACATTGCACAGTATAGTACACCACTATTGTGTGTGTAAAAAAAAGATAAGAAAAATAGAAATATATTGGAAAATACATGTTCACTCTATACATTTGCATACTTTTTGATGCTTGGGTCATTAAAATATGCTATCTAGTCAAAAACTTAAATAAGTATTTATTAGTAAGATAAAGAAAGAAAATATCATTGAGAACTTTGCAAATCTCAAGACCTATGTAATTATGTACCAGGGGATGTCATATTAATGAAGTATAGAAAATATCAAAAATGAAAGGAAATTTTTTTCTTTGCTTGTCTTGAAGACTCTGATGGCTTCTGAATACATTCACCAAGGCAAGTGTTGATACAACCTCTTTTTCTCTCTAGCTAATTTCCAGTGAACAGAGGTAATACCTAATCAAAGAACATCACCTTCCTCCAGGGTTGGGAAACCTAGCAATTTTCAGAATTGCTATGGACCAATGACTGCTGTGTGCCTCTCATTGTCCCCCTTTTTGAATGGAGTGTTCACAGGATAATCACAATGAACATTCTATTCAAAAGGTGGACAATAAGAGGCACACAGACCATAGTACTCCACTATTACATGTTGGGAGTATGTGCTGGGGGGCATTAGATAACTTGTCTTAAATTCAAAAGCCTCCAGATCAAAAACTGCATGTGGAACAGATATAAATAATAAGATCCTAGAGTTTAAACTTGATTTCATACTTATGATTAAAAGTATGAGAATTTCCTAAAATTATATTTATATATGAGACAGAACTAAGCTATTTTGTGTGTGGGTGGCATGTGAATAATTGTGATCTAGAAGGTGGAACATGGTATATTGCATAATTGTTGCTAATTGTCTACTCTTTCCCATAACTATAACATATGCTATATGACTTTGCATAACCTACCACTAGAATCAAAGGGTATTTTCCTTCCTCACTGATATTATGCTTTGTCATGTGATTTTTGCTGACAAGCAGTGTGTTAGCAGAAGTACACTAGCAGAGGATTCAAATGTTATTGCCAGGTTGAGCTTTGGTGCATTTACCCTGCCTTTTGCCATGAGAAGACCCTGCCTCATATAGCTCCTGGTCCAAGAAAAACGAAAGAAAGGTGCAGTGGATGTAGACCCAACCTGAAACTTAAGGCCTTGGGAAGACTCTGTCTTATAGAGCTCTTGGTTCAAGAAGAATGAAATCAAGGTGCAGTAGACGTAGATCCAACCTGCAACTTAAGGCCAAGCCCAGCCGAAGGCAGCCTAGATCAACCACATCTCAGCTGAGCCCAGCCAACCTGAGAGGAAGAAATACATACTTCCTGAATGCCCCTCAGGTTTAGGTAATATATCATTCATTATTATTGTGGCAACAGTTAACTAACATACAAATCCAGGAACCTGAGGCATTATTGAAGGAAAACCAGTTGCTAGCTACTGAGTCTAAATTATTTTAGAGGCAATTATAAATCATTGCTATATGTCTACAAAAGTAAAAAAAAATCCAGAAAAATTGTGAAATCAAAGTAGCTGCCCTCAGAAAACAACGGGGATATTCTCTGAGAGGGACGGACACTAAGTACATAAATGCTACCATTGAATTTTCATGTGAAAACATTTTTTATTTAAGAATAATGTTTAGATATTATGAAATGACAATCTTACACAAACTGGGAATCATATTTCAGAGATAGGTTTGACATTTTCTGCATTTTTAATTTCCCCATAAATCTTGATCAAGATGAAAAGTAGGAATTTCTGGTTCAGGAGCTAAAAGTGACTATGCGAGAAGTTACTGCTCAGAACACCTCTCACTTTTCATCCTTCTTGTCCCATGGCAGGTCATACTGAGACCCTGCTGTGCTACATGGGGTATACAGTTCCTCATGGTTTAAAATTAATGGTTACATTTACTCCAATTCAAGAAAGCATTTTCGTGTTTAAGGACTGAATTATTATAGTAGTTAACCAACTGGCTTATATTTCAAAAAAAAAATCACTTCCCTGCATGTCACAACTAAGAATGATCTGAACAGTTTATCTTTAATAAGAAAGCCTCAAGATTGCTTGAGCCCAGGAGGTTGAGGCTGCTGTGAGATTTGATCACACCACTGTACTCCAGCAGTGACACCCTATCTCTAAAAAAATTAAAAAAAAAAATTTAAAAGCATTAGAACTTAAGGCTTTCATCTGTCTTTGCTCCTGCTTTTTGTATCCTCTCTATTTTATTCCTCATTGTTCTTTCTTTCCTTTAACTATAAAAGAGAATTAAAGAGAGTATTAAATTTTCTTTGCATTTATTTAGTAACATTCACAATCTGTTCTCCATTCTTTTTAAATCATCTTTTCATCTTCCCCTGTTTGCCATGCCTGCACTGGCAGTCATCTTTCACAAGAGTTTTTTTAAACATGCCCTGTTTACATTAAACTTTGAAATTTATGAAAAGAAGTTTATTAAGAGAACATGGCAATATTAAAAAACAGATTTTTATCTATACTTTGCAAATACCTGAATTTTCCTGATAAATGTAAGGGCTCATATTATTGTGAACTAAAATATTTTTACTAAACATCAAATTTTTTTCTTAGATAATTTGAGATGAGGATTTTTATATATAATGAATCCATTTATTCTGCCTGTAAATTACTTTGGGGGTAAGTCATTTCAAAAAACTGTGCTAAGAAAGCTATGACTGTGATGCATCCATTTTTGTTATAAACTATCTGATACATGTATGGCTGATTTTGTAGATGATTTTCACTATAAAATTCAAATATTCCAATTCAAAATGGATGTTGTTACTAAGAATAAAAGAAGCATACTATCTTTGTTGATTAGATACAATCATTTAAAATGTTTAATTGACAAGTAATAGTTGTATATACTTATGGGAGACAATGTGATGCTTTGATAAATGTTTACACTGTGGAATGATTAAATCAAGCTAATTAACAAAGCCACCACCTCACATACTTACCACCTTTTTGTGGTGAAAACATCTAAAATCTCATCTTTTAGCAAGTTTGAAACATATAATGCATTTTTATTATGGTCACCATTCTACACAACAGACCACTAAAGCTTATTCCTCTTGGCCTATTGAAATTGTGTACTCTTGGTTCAACATCTCCTCCTTCCCATTCTATCTCCCTCCCTCATTCTCTGGCAACCACCATTCTGTTCTCTACTTCTGTGAGTTTTAAAGTCTCAACTTTAAAAATAATTCCCATAGAAATTCTCTTTTTCTACTACACTTCTTCAGAAAAAGCCATGTCCCACCATATATAATACTTTTAAATTAATCTTAGAAATTCCCCCCAAAGCAGTAATCAATATGATTAATCAGTTTTGGGGAAACTTGTATAAGCATAGGAAAATGACTACTACTTGATCTTCATTAAAGATATTAAAAGTTTATAGATTTGGGGAATATATATATTAAGAATTAATATAACAATGTGATTTTGTCATCAATTAGATTATAATATAATTTCATACTGCATTAAAAGTCTATTTGAAAGGATACCAAGTTCTCTATTAAGATTTTTTTTTAAGAAACCACATTTAGTGGAAAAACAGAAAAAAATTCTAAGTAAAAATACATCCTCACTTCAGTACATAAGAAATACATTTTTAATGTAGTGTATTCTTTAAGATATGTGGTTAATTTTATCATACATGAACCAATACATTATTAGAATTATGTTGAGTTGTTTATATGGCTTCCCTTCTCTAATACAACCATGTTATAAAATAAAACATAACTCGTATTTCTGCACCGAAGCCTATGGTAAGTTAAACAATATTTTTCTATTTGACTTAAAATACCTCTTTTTAACTAAGAGAGACCCAGACAGACAGGCATTTTGTACAAGCATGAGCTGTTGCTTATTCATGAGTGAAACCACAGGTCACCAAGTCTATAAAGTAATATGAGCTTCATTCAGTTCTGACTTTTACTTCTCAGCCATGGCACTCATGCATGGTGGCAAGGAGGGACACAAGGAGCATAAATCTATCAACAGAGCCAATGTTTTATAGTTTGTCAAATGAATCCTCCATTTCTCATATTAATATTCACACATGGTATGTATAAGTTCAGAGTCAGAATGCCTCCTCAAAGCAAAATGGACAATTTCCAAGGCACTGGGCTACTAGACAAAGTTTCCAGGGAGAGCTTACAACCACTGCAATTACCCCTTTTGTATTCTAGGAAGAATACACAAAGAACTGACTATCCCACAGGTCAGAAGGGAAACTCCCAATTGCCTTTCAGGTAAGTTTAATCCTGTAAATTATTTATAAAATTTTGTCTTTCTTTGAATAAAAGAAGCAAGAGGAAAAAGAAAAGGTAAATTTTCATTGCTTTAAAAATATTAAATGACAAGGAGCATCTATTTAGTATATTCAAGTATACTTTTTTTTCTTATCAGAACTGGCTTGATTTGCCCTTCCTTACCTTTAACCACGAAAGTAGTATTACTACCAAGTTTTCCTGGCATTTTTGTATCATATTTCCTTGGTCACATGGAGCTATTTTATATGGCTTACATAAAAATGAGTAATTCCAAGTCTCTCTAAAATAATTAGGGAGCAAACCACGGAGAAAACATCTATATAAAATACATAAACATCTATAGAGATAACAGACTTGTAAATAAGCCTGAGTTTCTAAATAAGAAAGCAAAGCATGTCAAAAGAAAATTACTTTAAAATCATATTACAACATTAGCAGACAAAGGAAGTATAGAAGATGTAATAGACCTTAATTTTAGCATAGTAGCTCATGAACTCTCATTTGAAAAATGATTTCAAATTAGATGCGATAGGAGAGTTCTCATCTGAACTAAAATAGCACAAAGGGTTGTAAAGGGAAGGTAATGATGAATGGCAATGTATTGAATCATAGATTTTTTTTTTTTTTTGAGACAGAGTCTTGCTCTGTCACCCAGGCTGGAGTGCAGTGGTGCAATCTCAGCTCACTGCAACCTCTGCCTCCCAGGTTCAAGCAATTCTCCTGTCTCTGCCTCCCCAGTAGCTGGGACTACCGGCACACACCACCACTCCCAGCTAATTTTTGTATTTTTAGGAGAGACGGGGTTTCACCAGATTGGTCAGACTGGTCTCGAACTCCTGGTCTCAGGTGATTCACCTGCCTAGGCCTCCCAAAGTGCTGGGATTACAGGCATGAGCCACCATGCCTGGCCGAATCATATACTTCTTTTTTTTTTTGTAAAAATTGCTCTAAAATTCAATGGATTTAAAAGCATTTAAGATATCAAACTATATGATCACCTGTGATAAAAGAAAGAAAGGTAGGAAAAAGGAAAAAAGTGAAGGAAGAAGAGAGCCTCCTAGGCAGTTTTTATGTGTTTCTTGCACACTTCCATAGCGTGAGCATTGCTCCAACAGCAAACCCTGTCAGTGAGATATATATATATATATACACACACACACACATATATACATATATATATGTATATATATATACACACATAGATACATGTGTGTGTATATATATATACTATAATGCATATGATAGCAAAGCATAACATTAAATATTAGATATTTATCCAGTATTCTTCCTCCTGTTTCTCAAATTATTGCCATATATAAAGTAAAAGGTATATCAAGATTCATAGTATAGAATAGAAACAATGAAAACTAAATACTAATTACTATTAATAATAATTATCAGGTATTAAATTTTTACTGTGTTAGGTACTCTAAGTCTTTAATCCTGAAATCTTACTTAATCCTAAAATCATTTTTAAGAGTAAGTACCATTATCATTATTATTTCCATTTTAAATATAAATAAATCAAGTTATTTTCTTTTCACATTTCAGTAAATTTCAAAGCTAGAACTGAAATAAAAAGTCTACCAAAATCGGGCTGGGCGTGGTGGCTCATGCCTGTAATCCCAGCACTTTGGGAGGCTGAGGTGGGAGGATTGCCTGAGCCCAGCCTGGGCAACAAGGTGAAACTCCATCTCTACAAAAGATACAGAAATTGGCCAGGTGTAGTAGCACACACCTGTAGTCCCAGCTACTTGGGAGTCTGAGGTGGGAGGATCACCTGAACCCAAGAGGTCAAAGATTCAGTGATCTGTGATCACGCCACTACACTCCAGCCTGGGTGACAGAGAGAGACCTTGTCTCAAAAAAAAAAAAAAAAAGTCTACCAAAACCCAATATTCCTTTCACTACACTACTTTGCTATTGTTGTTACTGTTATTATAATGCTTAATTTCATGGAATTAACAGGGGAAAACAGAAACATGAATATATTATTAATAAAATGTAAACAACATGGTCTGAATAGTTATGTTTATGACAATAATCCTAACTATGCCGAATGAACAATGCCTCTGGTGATTGCCACATGTGTGAAGTCCTTACTCTGATTCAGCCACTATGTCAGTTCACTTCGAGGTGGGGCATCTTTAACCTTCACCATCTGCTGAGATAAATATAAATGAAGACAATGAGATTTGGAGACTCTAAGAAACTTTCCCAAGGTAGTTGTGGCAGAATCAGGATTTAAACCTAGGTGTTCTGATTTGAAAGATCTTGCATATAACTACTCCTAGACAGAGCTTTTCATAAATGGATGCACAATAAATTGCAGAGATTCTGATTGTTTTAGAACTTCAGAGAAGGGAAAATAACTCTTGGCTGGGAGGGTCAAGGAAAGCTTTTAGACAGGAGAAAGGTTTTATTCAGAACTTTGAAAATTTCATAGAACTAGTGGACAGAAGTGGAGCAAAGGGACAGTATGCCTTGTTTTAGCTTATAGGTCAAAAGTCCAAAATCAGCCCCCCTGGACTAAAGTCAAGATGCCAGTAGGTCTAGTTCCTTCTGAAGACTCCGAAAGGACAATCAGTTTCCTTTCCTTTTTCAGCTTCCTTGGCTCAGGATCCCTTCCCTGTATCCCTCCAGTCTCTCGCTTCTGTCATCATATATTAACTCTGATTCTCCTGTCCTTCTCTTATGAAGTCCCTGGTGATGACACTCGGCCCACCTGGATAAACCAGGTTAATCCTCCCATCTCAAGAAATTTAGGCACATCTGCAAAGTTCCTTTGCCAAATAAGGTATCCTATTCCCAGACCCTGAGGACAAGCACATGACATCTTTGGGGGCACATTTTCAGCCTAAGGTTCACACAGCCTGATGGCCCTCCTTGCCCAATTGAAGACAAGTGAGAGGTATGGAAGGTTATTTAAACAGGTAAGTAGCTTGATTAAAGTAATATTTTTGGTCAGGTAATCTGGAGTTTAACTGGCAATTCATCTATAGCAATAGTTCTCAAAAATTAGTGTATAAAAACACATTTTACATTTGTTTTAACACAGAGGTTCCTGGGCCCTTTCATCACTGGATCTGCGATGAAGATACAGTATTTATGGGTCTATGGAGTCCAAAAATCTTTAGACAGTCCCCACAGATGATTCTGATGCAGGTGGTCTAAGATCACGCTTTGGGAAATGCTGGGCCATGACATGTAAATGTCTTCATAAGTTGACACTCTTACCCCAGTCCATGAGGGGAATGAGATCAGGACTTAAAAAAAAAATGTAAAAATCAAATGTATATTTTAAGCTTGTTTACACACTAGTTTGTAAGATTTATCACAAATCTGAAATAATAATAATGCAACAAAATTCAGTATTTTAAACATAAAGGCAAAAAAATTTACCTGTTTCTGATAAAGGGGAAGAAGCCATCTAAGAATTGCACATCTCAATGACTGAATACCAACTATAGGCAGGGTACTGTTTTAAGCACTATATAATATTAATTTTTTAATCCTCACAGTAACCCTAGATGTTGATATTATAATCAGAAAGCTGAGATGTAAAAGGATTAAATAGCTTTTCCATTATCACACAGGTAGAAGATGATAGAACCTGTATCTGGTTATTTTCTGTCTGGCTTCTAAATTCATACACTTTTGGCTTTGCTGTTTTGTCTTCCAAAGAATGCTCACCTATAGAAGACTAATTACTCAAAAACTTAAATATAAAATCCATAATCATTTAATAGATATTCCTGATTCTTTTTAAGAAGAAGAAGAAGTAAGTACTGAGAGAGGGAAAAGCAACGCACTTAGAGATAGAAGTTGGGATTTTTCTCCTGATTTGGAGCCCACTATCTTTGGGACTTTGAACAAATCCCTTAATCTCCATGGTCTGCATTTTCTCAATCTGAAAATAAGAAGACGAGACAAACTAATCTCAAAAATATCTTGTTCATTTCTAGGATTTTATGAGTATAATAATTAAGACTCATATATCACTCCACATTGATGATAGCATGGACTCCTCGTAGAAGGAATTCTACATGTTAGCAGAAACCTCTTTGGCTGAAAAATGGCTAAGTAGGAAAGAAACTCCAGAAAATCACATGCTCAAACCCCGTCTAGAAACTGTGGGAACAAGGGAAAAGAAAATAGCCTTCACAATCAGTTTTTCCAAGGACTCAGCAACACAAATAACATGACATAGGTGAGCGCCACGGAGGAAGCAAAAATGCCCTTAGAGCAGGCAACACTTAATTTGGTAGATTCAAAACTTCAACAAATGCACTAATTCATAGAGAAGTCCTTCTCTGTAAGTTTTATCATCTCTTTTTAAGTATAATATAAAAAAGCTTTGTAATACACGAACATCCATTCCATGGCAGATTAAAAGCAGCTAACTTACCAGAAGTTTAAGTGCACTGTGCACTTATAGCAGCAAAAAGCAATGGCAATAATACTGAAACTACAAAAAGTTGAGACACTGTGACTCAAAAGCACAGTGTCTGAAGTTCCTCAGTGTGGGACAAAGGACACTGCCAGAGGCCACATGGTGGAATGATGATGAGCACTGCCTTGCATGCATGCCTGACAGATACAGCAGTGGGTCACCTCTCTAACACTGACTCAATGTTTGCTGAGTACCTACCAAAGTTTAGTGCACGTATCGGGCATAGGAAGATGAGGATAAAGGGGAATATGAGATTTTGCCAAATTATTCGATGACTTGAGACACTGGTGATAGACTCCAGCTCTGTGGTATCAAGACAGGAGGCCCCAAGTCTAGGGTGTCAGTCCCTGCATAAGTGCCTCAGGAGTGGTCTAGAGAACTGCCCACACTAGAAAGTTCTGAAGTTGGTGCTGAGCGAGCAACACTGCACTGTCCAATCCCTGGAGAGTTGTTTGAGGAAGCAATGGAGTTACCAGAGAGACAAGAGAGGAACCTATGAGCTTCCTAGCTACCCACACAGGTTCATTGGGCCACCACTGCCAAGAATAGGTGTCACTGTCACAGAGAAGGATATCTAAGCAGGAGATCCCAAAATTAGAACTTTAAAAGTGCAAGGCTAGGGAGTCACATAGATCTGACTTCGAATCCTGGGTTGGTCATCTAGTATTCATGTTTTTCACTAGCCAAGTATCTATATCATCTCATAGTTCAGAGAATTAAATAAAATATTGCTGGTATATAACTGAACTTTGGTTATTAAATTTTTCCTGTTATTTCATCTTTATTTAGAATATTGGGATGTACTCAGAGAAACCCATGAGAGAGGGGCTTCTGAGTGTAGTTATCTTTGGAAACAGCAGGTAGAATGAAAACAGCAAGGGATGCCTAATGTCAGAAAGATCTCTGCCTCTATCTTCCACCTCAATGAACACTGTCAGTCTTTCAAAATATGCCTCACAGTGAACACAGAAGAACACTTTTCCATCAAAAAAGTTGGTCTAAAAATCTCAACAGGCATTCAGATTCCTGCTGGTTCAGGGCAAGATTAGAATTTTCCCATTTAGACTGCATGTTCTAAGGAAGTAGAATTATATCTTATCTATTTAAGCCCCACAGATCCCAACAAATAGGAGATTCTCAGTAAACAGATATTGAATGCATAAATAAATGTGAAATATAAATATAAATACCTCTCTCATTTTTTTCCATTGACAGCATTTTACATCCATGTTTGAACTATTTCTTAGGAGTTATTTTTATAAAACAAAATTAGACGACCTTTAGATTTCAATGCAAAAACAGCAATTGATTTACAATAGCAGGCTTAAAATGGAATCAATAATGGAAACTGAGAAGAAACTATCATTTGTTTAGTCTCTCCTTGTCCTGGTACCCCAAATATGTGAAAGTATTTCAAATAAGGCCGTAGATAGAGCAGAAAGGAAGAGTCTTAAGACCTGGCTTAGCTCCTGAATCTCCAAGTAAAAACCAAGATAAAGACAAGGCAGCTGCTGCTTAATGCCACCAACTGCGGGTGGAAATCTGGCAAGCAGAACATGCAGACCAACAAAGGGAGAGGCAGACACTGTCACATAATTACCTATTCATACGTTCTTAGGATCAGCTTGGAGAAACCTTCTTAGAAGACTGTGGATTTCTAAAGGAATTTGAAATCAGTAAATACTGGCTGCCAGGGCAACCTCAGTTTCTCAAGAAAGTCATTCAAGGCCAAAGTTTAGCTATACAGGGTAAAGAAGAGAGGGCTCTTCGTAATTCTTCACCAAAGTCAATTTGTAAAAATGTAAATGAACCTCATGCATGAGGCATGTATGCTTTGGGGTGGCTAGAGAGAGTAGGATCCTTGCCCTCTTAGACATATGCAGCTAATGACTGGCATGTGATGCTTGGGAGAAAGAGATGTGTGAGGTCATACTGTGAAAGACTGCAAGGCAGAAATCTAACTACTGTTGGTACTACTGTACTGTTAAAAGCTGAATATTCAACTAAACAAATGGTCCTTAACAAATAAATTTTTCAAAAACCTCCTTAGTACTAGAAATAGTTTTCATGCTTTTGGGGAAATGCATTCATGCGTATATAAACAAAAGTATTCACTCAATTTTTATTTCTGTGGTTTAGATGGATGATGATAAAATCTACAGGCAAGCCTCATGGAGTGGGATTCTAAACTAATGATTTAATTTACATTGTGCCTACTACCCCTTAAATATGTGGTTAATGCTAAGATTGAGAGCCCTAAAGCCTCAAATGAGTGAATAAAGGCTTTATTAAAGACTGTACCAAAAATAAGTTATTCTCATACTGATAATACATGTGCTATTTTCTAAAATAACACCCAAAATGTTCTCTCATGATATGTTATTTGGTAATAATTCCTGTGAAATCTAGAGTGGTCAACCATTTCTCTCTCTTTTTAAAACATCTTTTTTTAAATTGACACATAATTGTACATATTTATGAAATACAGTATGTTTCAATACATGCATATGTTGTATAATAATCAAATCAGGGTAATTAGCATATCATCACCTTAGACATTTATCATCTCTTCATGGTGGAAACATTAAAAATCTCCTCTTCTAGCAATTTTAAGATACATGATCCCTTATTGTTGATTGGCTCAACCATTCCTCTTAAGCTGGCCATTTACAACATGGGTGAAAGAAGACTAGGTGTTAGATGTTCAAATTGCCTAGATTTGCTCAAACTAAATAACTGGCACTTCCTGCTGTGACAGTTAATGAAGCTAATCATATTATGCCAGTGAGATTCCACTATATTGAGATCATGACTCACATTTTTGTCAATAATCAGAAACATGCTCACAAATAAATGTCAGTATCTTTGAGAATTATCACTCTCTCCATTAGAATGCAAACTCCATAGGAGCTCTGTTTTCTCCATCCCTGAAAGACTCTTTGGCAGGCAATAGGTGTTTAATAAACATGGTGTTGATCATATGCATAAGTGAATTTAAGTTGCTGCTTTGAGATAGCACTGAAGAACCAGTGGTTAAAGGTGAGCAAGAAGTTTATATGTCACTGTATAAATACACAACCCTGCAATCTGTTCTCTAAAGGGTGCTTTTGTGAAAACACAATCTTCTCTCTTGTCTTACCAAAGTTGAATACTTCTCTCAAATGTCAGAAAACCTAAATATGACAGTTTGTGTCTGATATCTAACATCCACTTAATAGATAGTAGTAATTAAACACCTACTATATACAGCCATATGTCACTAAACCAGTCTTACCTGTGTTAAAAAAAAATAAACAAATTCAATCTTCTATGCAAAATATGGTGCCCAAGATTAATTGATAAAAAGTAAAGCTTCTCTTCTCTCAAAATAATTAAAGGCCATGAAGAAGCCCCTAGAGCCAGGTTTCACCCACTGCTTTTGGTATTGCAAAAGCCAAATGAATATTCAACTAAGCAAATGAACTTAAAACCAGGAATTTAAAAAAATGCCTCCTTGATGCTAAGAATAGTTTTTCATGCTAATATGGTAATTCATTCATAATAGATAAAAAGTATGACCACACATACCATGCCTTACACAACCAAATAATTGCTTTCCTGTATGAAAGCCACTTTGTGAAGTTATACATTTATTCTCATGCCATTTAAATATTTCAAAATCAATTTTTACTTTTTTCAGAAGTATGTCCTATTCTTTTAAACTTAAAAGACAAATTTTATTTTTGGGGGGGGCTGTGAAAAAAATCAGTTGGAATTTTTTATGATAAACAACATAAATAATCAAGATGAGCAATGACATCTGAGTTAAGAACAAGATGCAACTATAACATATTAGGAATTTTTTATGTGGTTCATAGCTTGATTATAAAGGCAAATCTAGAAGACGAACCCTAGAATATTATCAGTGGCCTAAGTAGAAAGCTTATCAGAGTAATTATTGTTAAGATCAAATCCTATTGTCTAATTTCATGTATGTGTTCTTCAATCTTAGTATTTTATACTTACACTTTAAAGGTACATTCCTAAAAGAATAATTTTATTTCATCACATTATTATATTATTTTCTAAAGAAATTACATGTAGAATGTTGCTGAAAACCTTCAAAAATTACACATTTAGAAATAAAATATACTTTTAATATTAGAGTCAAAATAATCCACAGTCAGATACAGTGTGCTAAAACTTAAAATATAATGGAAATCTGTCCCTTAGAGGGGCTATGAGAAAGCCTGCAATTGATATAGTCTGATTCTTTATATTCGGTTTTGGTTCATTTTCTTTCCCCACAGCTACACCTTGGGATCATTTCTTTTAAGCTTCAGGTCTTTCTTTAAAATAGGCACATGTAGTTTGCTATCTGATTTGTTTACATCCAATATCAAATTTTAGGATTTCTTGATGTTTTAATTTAATTTAGGAGTTCTTTAGAATATGTTTTTTTGTATTAGGTGACATTCCTAGAATTATTGTCATAAGTTATTATAAATATAGTAACATATTTTCTTTAAAAGGTGCCATCTATTATAAAGAGTGTTTGCTTTAAATAAAAGATCAGAAAGGATATGGAATGTTTAAGAGTGCAAAAGTTTTAAGTTGGAGAAGGTAATATGTAAAAATATTAAAATGAGTTCACCAACTATCTTTTAACCTGTTGTAAATTATATGAACTAAAAGTGCTCTATGTGAAATATCTATTTTTTAAAACTTATAAAATGATTTTGTCTATGCTACATATAAATACCATGTTTCTGGATGTGAACTCTAGTTTTCTGAGACAAATATCCCACTGTATTTATTATCCTAAATAGACTACAAGAGTTCTTATTGCCTTGAAATAGGTGCTTAATCATGATCTCAGATATAGTTTCACAATTCTATATATAACGGTAAAAAATATAACATAAACATCAATCACAAACATTTGAATTTTGATATATATAATAAAGGAAAATTATACTTAGATATATTTTTTAAAAGATAAAAAATTGAGATATTAAAATATTCAGATTATATAGAATTGAATTTCTCTAATTATCATTAAAATACCATCGTATAAAACCAAATATTATTTTCAAGATACTTTATAAATGTCATATTTTATATGATTTTTTTTTTAATTTAGATGCATCCATATTTCTAAGTAAATTACATGTTCACCTTTTTTGTTTCAGTGAGGGACCAAGAAGTTCACTATTATGTGAAGGCATGAGCTGACTTCAGAGAAGTTTAGATTTGGATCCTTCTGCTCATTCCTGTATTTTCACACTAAGCTTCAGGATCTTGTCTGAATCTCTGTACCAAGAAAACCTTTATAATAACCCAGGGCAAACATTTTTATTGAGAGCCTGCAGCATAACAAGGCTCTGTAACTGTGCCTAGAAGCCAAAATTTGCAAGGTAAAACCCAGATTCCCTTAGGGATGTGGCCGAGAATTTGGGCTTGGTCATATTGTGAATGCACCCAGATATGTGGCCATGGCCATTCTGTTTGCTACAGATACTGAGTGAGTTCTTCAGTGATCTCACCAGTTTAAATGTTTAAAATATTAAATACCAATTTTGGTCCCAATTGAAAAACAATTAATGATAGGAACAAATACTATGTTAGCCAAATTGTGTGATTTTAGAATTTTTGCCTACCTTTAAAAAATCTCATCCAGTTTACAAAAAACAATTGGCTCACAGAGACTATATATTTATTTTTGTTTGCCCATTTCCTTTATCTCCTGTTAGAAAAAATTTCTAGCATTAATTTGTTTACTCTAAATATGATGACAAAAATCCATCAGATTTATTGCTCAGACTCCCTGGTGCCCATGAATATGATCCTCAGGATATTAAGGGGAAATCAAGTTTTTGCTGTTTCTTAACTGCCTTGACATTAGCAGTTATCATTTAGAAACTGACAGAAATTATCCAGTATATGAAGGAGTTCTGACATGTATTGGTTGACAATTAAACTGAGTCAGATGGTCATCAAGGAAAGCACTTTAGCTATCAAATAATACCCAAGGCAATCACGATCCATACTCATGATAAAATGATATTTTCATGTTCTTTTGTAACCCACACAATATTATACATGAATTATACAAGCAACTCTTCCTAAGCCATATGAGAGAGAGAAGGAAAAGCAAAATATTTAACAATATTGCATGACATGTACTATAAAGGATTTTTTATTTATTTCAATTTAGTGGAGGATCCATTTCCATTTTGAACTCCAAAGAGGGTGTTAGCCTTTCTACCAAAAGGGTTATGACAAGCTCCTCCATTGCTACAGATCAGAGACAGGGAACTTTACATATAAAGAACACACCAGCTATGGCAGCATTGCACAATGATGGGTAATGTCTTAGAGAGCATAAAGTAGGGAATCTAGGAAATTCGTACAAACATTGTAGTTGATATGAACTTGATACCTAAAATAGTTAATTAGGTAGAGATTAAGACTTAGTAATAAGAGGCCTTCAACAACAACAAATGGACTCACTAGGAATTTATGTGTCTATGTTGCTCAGAATCTGCTCCACAGCAGATGTAATTGTTCTTACAGAGAAATAAATGAAGTCTATATAATGGGTAAGGGCACATAAATGAGTTAACATTTGAGTTGAGATTCTAAGAATGAATGGCATTTTATCTTGTGTGTAAGGGAAAGGAAAACACATTCCAGTTAGGGAAATGAGATGAAAAAGGTGTAACTCAGGATGGAAGTGCATAAGTCTCCCGAAACAACACAGGATCCAAGTAGAATGTGTTTAGGGTTTTGGAAATGATATGGGATAAAGTTAGGCAAGAGAGTCTGTACTTAAAGGTCTGAGAATATCATCTTAATTGGTTAAATTTTATTCTACTGTAAAGGTAAAGTCTGAGAAGGGCAGTGACATAAGCTTATCTAGTCTCCATACCCATCTATAAGACAAAGAACCCTCTGCAGTCTTCGAGCACTTACTCCTTAAGCCTAGAATAGACGCATAAAAGGAATTTAACTGATGTTCTATTGTCGGTTAATGGGAATTTGTATCAATTACTTATTTTAGCAAATCTTGGCTGACAATATGGAATATTGACTGGAGAAGAGAGAGGCTAGAGGCATCACAACTCCTTAGGAGGTCACTGAAACTACTGGGAAAAATGCAAGTCATTCTATGGACCAAGACAGGTGATTTGGAAGGTAGATATGAAAGAAATTGTAGAAGCCAAATTCATAGAATTTGGTGATTAACTGGATTTCTGAAGAAGGGAGAAAAGTTTTGTAACTCAGATGAACAGGATGATGGTGATGTTTCTCTCAAAGATAAGAAAAGCCTTGAAGAGGAGAAGGTGTGAGGGCTGGGGAAGAGTGGTGCAGGAATAAAAGGAAAGAATCATGTTTGGGATACCTTGAGTTCAAAGTGCCTGTTTGGATTTCATGTGAGAACATCCTATGTGGGGCTGGGGCTTAAAAGTCAGCTAGAGATGTCAGCAAGCCGAGATGTTTGCTTGGATTTCAAGTGTGTAATTTAATATTAGGAACTGCATCACTGACTAAACTGCAAACCCAACCAACATTTTTATATCTACCTCCTGCCATGAGACTTTAAGCATGTATTCATTTATTTATTATGTACATACTGCTGAGCAACTACAATATGTCAGGCACAGTTTTGGGTCTGGGGATGCAGCAAACAGGAGAGTAAGTGTTTTTGTTCCCACATAGATTATCTCCCAAGGGAAGACTGACCAAAGGCAAGTAATAAACATCTAATTTTAGAAGGTATTTACAGGTGGTGATATACAATTATGTTTTACTGCTCATCCGAATCTTAATTATGACTTATCATGTGGTTATGTATGAAGGTAATAAAGTTTTTCTTATGCAGAAGTATAGAGGAGCACAGAGTTAAGTAACAGAAGGTAGTAAAGCAAAAAGTTATTGAGGTTTCATCCAGAGAGGATACTCCAAGTGAACTTGTCAAGAAAAGCTATTGGTGGTCTATTAGTTGCTTATATTTTCCCCAACTGTCATTATGATCATAATCTAATACAAAGAATGATGATGTTATTGTATATCCACCCATGCTGAGAATGTGATAGAGATGTGCTTTCAAAGGGAGTTCCAACAGGCTATTACTGGAGGCAAATCTTACACAAAAGAAATTAAATCTTATTAGAGACTGACAACAGTGACAAACAGATTCAAGTATTTTAAAGCTTTTAGGATTCAGAAGTGTTCATTCGTATGCTAGGCTTGCTGCTGCATGCCACTCACTTCAGAGGATATATTCTCTTTCCTTCTCAAAGTGTCTTCTTCCCCTGTCTTCTTGAACCTCAGACTAAATAAATCTCTCCCTGTGTGTGACTATACCTTTGCTAGTTCTTTGTAAGCTCATTCTCAGAAGAGAATATAAATGTAGGTGTTTCCAGGGTTTTATTCTAGATCTATTGATCTTTTTATGTCAAACTCTTTCATGGATAATCTATCCATTCATCATTCACTCATTCATTCATTTCTAAAACATGTGTTCAGTACCTCCTGTGCACCAGTACTGTTCCATGCATTTGGGATACATAAGTGAACAAAACAGACAAAATCCCTGTTTACAGAGAACTGACACTGTAGCATATTTTGATTACTATACATATGCTTTTGACCCCCAAGTTTACATTTCCAGTCCATCTGTTCTCTGAGCTCCAGATTCATTTGCTGACTGATTATCCACTTGGATGTTTCAGAAGCATCTCAAATTCAGCATGGCCAAAATGAAACTGTCAAGTTGGGGATAAAATTGAGTCTAATGTTTTCCACTTCAAAAATGGCACCAACTTCCTTCCAGAAAAACTCAGAAATGTAGAATTAATCCTTGTCCTGTCAACTTCGTTCTTAAAGATCAATCCACTTCTCTCCAACTCCACTGCCACCATGCCAAATCTAGCGTACTTTATCACCTGGGACCTTTGGATAGGTCTCCCTGCACCCACACTTTCCCTACCCCAATTCTCCACAGTCAGATATGCTTAAAAATGCAGATCAAATTATGTCAGCCCTTTAGAATAAAGGCCAAAATCCTTCCCAGAGTCCACCAGACGTTGTATGATTTGGCTTCCCTCTACCTCTCTCATCTCCCTAGACACCACTCTCATGTATGATCTCTAGTTTCTGCTTTCTTTCAGATTCTCAAATGTGCCAACTGCTTTGCACATGTTGTTCCATTATGCTTCTTTTCAAGGGATTAACTCTGTTTTACAAGTCTGCTATTGCTGCCATAACAAAATACCACCAACTGGGTTGCTTGAACAACAGAAATTTATTTTCTCACAGTTCTGGAGGCTGGAAGTCCAAGATCATGGTATTGGCAGGGTTGGTTTCTCCTGAGGCCTCTCTGCTTGGTTTGTAAATGGCTACTTCTCACTATGTCCTCACATGGCCTTTTCTCTGTGTACATTTATTCTTAATGTCTCTTCTTCTCCCTATAAGTAGGACACCAGTCCTATTGGATTATGGCCCCACTCTTATGACCTTATTTTACCTTAGTTACTTCTTTAAAGTCCCTATTTCCAAATATAGTCATGTGGGGAATTAATTTCCACATATTTGTTAATTTTCCATAATTCCTCCTGTTATTGATTTCTAGTTTCCTACTACTATGGTCAGAAAAGATATATTTTTTAAAGACTTGTTTTGTGGCCTAACCTAAGATCTATTCTACAGAATGTTCTGTATACATACCCTTCAGAAGAATGTATATTCTGTTGCTGTTGGGTAGAATGTTCTGTATACATGTCTGTTAGATCCATTTGGCCCCAAGTATAATTCAAGTCCAATGTTTCCTTATTGATTTTATGTCTGGATGATATGACCAATGTTAAAAGTGGGGTATTGATGTCCCCCACTATTATTTTGTTGCAGTCTATGTCTCACTTCAAATCTCTTCACATTTGCTTTATATATTTAGATACTCCAATGTTGGGTGCATATATATGTACAATTGCTATATTCTCTTAATGAACTGACCCTTTTATCACCACATAATAACCTTGTCTCTTTTTACAGTTTTTGACCTAAAGTCTATTTTGTCCGAAATAAGTATAGTTAACCCTCTCTTCTCTTTTGTTTCCATTTACATGTAATAATTTATTCCATTCCTGCACTTTCAGTCTGTCTTTTAAGGTGAAATGAATCTCTTGTAGGCAGCATACAGTTGGGTCTTGTTTTTTTTTTTTGTTTTTTTTTTTTTGCTTTTTAAATTTTTTAATCCATTCATCTACTCTATGCCTTTTGATTGGAGAATTTAATCCATTTACATTCAAAGTAATTACAAAGTAGAAAAGACATTGGTCGGTAATTACTTTGAATGTAAGAACTTACCAGTGTCAGCTTATTAATTGATTTCTGGCTGTTACATTGAGAGTTAAATAAATTTTGAACTTTTGGGGGACACAATTCAGTTCTTAACAGAAGCTTTCCCTGATTCCTGGTAGGCTCCCAGTTATCTATTCTCTTAACATCTTGTATTTGTTACAGTGTACTTTCACCATCTATGATAACAAGCACTGTTCACCATGTAGAAGACCAAGCCCCTTCCTATCTCTCTGAACTCATCTCTTACTATTCTTTCCCCCACTCACTCCATTACACTCTAAACATATTATCCAAATTCCTCAAATTTTCTATGCCCTTATAGAGCTTTATTTTTCTTCATAGCACCACCCACCATGATAATATTAACTTATTTGTTTATTTGTTTACTGTTTTATTTGTGCACCAGAATGTAAGATTCGTGGGTTTAGGTACTATATTCCACAAATCTAGTACAGATCCGTAACACAGGGAGCACTCAATAAATGTTTTTTGAATAAATTAGTGGGTGTATTTATTCATATGATTGATTCTTACTATTTTCTCCACCAGAGGGTAATCTCTGTAGTACAGGAAGAATGTCTGTTATGTTCACCAGTGACTTGGAACTTAACATCTAGTGTAGAGCACATGGTATGTTCTTAGTAGATATTTGCTAAGTAAAAGAAAAAAAAAAAAAGGAAAAGTAGTGAAAGTTTATAGAAAACATCTTGGAACAATTTGCAGAACATGAAGAGAAGTTGTAGTAATTTCTAGCGATTTCACAATTTATTTTGACTTAGCAGGGGTATACCCTCACTTTAAGCATGTCTTTTCTGGGCCAAATCTCTGTTAGGGGCCATAAAAGTTCCATCAGAGTTTTATGAAAATTACAGGAGAAAAGAGAATAACAGTATTTATATTTCTAGAAATATTTCCTCTCCAAGAACCAAGTGTAACTCCAGATTGTTATTTTTGGATGGTCCTTTAGTTTACCAATGAATGGGATTCCAAGACCAAATTATTTGGATGTTTTTGTATGGATTGAAATAAATGTCCTAAAAACAAGGCAATAAAAGCACACTTTTAGAATAACTTCTACTTCAAACCAGGTATTATTAAGAAAGTAGATACATTTTCTATGCATGTTTCATTTTTAGAGAATCTTAAAAGGAAGGAAAACTGATCACATGGTGGCTCATGCCTGTAATCCCAGCACCTTTGCCAGGCCAAGGTGGGCGGATCACTTGAGGATGGGAATTTGACAAAACGGATCAACATTATATTTAGATTTTGGAATTTGTCAAAAAGTAGAAGTAACTTAATAAAAACTATATATATCATATTTGCAAATTCTTAGAGAATTGTGATCTTTGTCTTCCAAAATATCATGGTAGGAACCTGATTACTTCCTGAAAAGTACTTGAGCCAAGACAGTAACTACCCCTATTTCCATTTTGATTTGTTTCTCAACCTGGGGAAAAGTTTGAAAAAAAAAAAAAAGTATTTGTGGGCTGGGTGCAGTGGTTTACTTTTGTAATTTCAGCACTTTAGAAGGCCAAGGCAGGTAGGTGGGTCACTTGTGCTCAGGAGACCAGGCAGGGCAATATGGTCAGACTCCATCTCTACAAAAAATACAAAAATTAGACGAGCAAGGTAGTGTGCACCTATAGACCCTCCTACTCAGGAGGCTGAGGTGGGAGGGTTGCTTGAGGCCATGAGGTGGAGGTTGGAGTGAGTTGTGGATTGTGCCACTGCACTCCAGCCTGGGCAACAGAGTGAGACCCTGTCTCCCAAAACAAAACAAAACAAAGTATTTGTTTAATAAGCTCAAATGTAACTTTTTCTTCTCTTTGCAAAAGGGCAAAATTCGAAGTAATTTCATGTCTTTAAGAACATGTAGGGGAGAGATCCAAGATGGCTGACCACTAGCAGCTCAGGATAGTAGCTCCTAGTGAAAGTGCAGAGAACAAGAGGACGCCACACTTTCAGATGAATTTTTGTTGCTCACGGACCAGGAGATTCCCAGCAGAAGAGCCCCACGGGTCGCTAGCGCGACTCTTGTGGCCAGCATGGCGCTTTTGCTGGCGCCTCAGCGCAGCAGTTCTTGGTGCAGAGTGAGCGGGACCGGGTCCCCTTTTGGCCGATTCCCAGGCAGAAAAGCACCATCAATCTTAACACCGCTGTTTTGGCTGGCACAGTGGATTGCTCAGATTTCAGCGCTGGGAATCAACAAGTTTGACGTCCACTCAGAAACCTAATTTGAAAGTCGGAAATCACAAAGACAACAGGTGGATAAATTTACAATGATGGGAAGAAACCAGCGTAAAAAGGCTGAGAATACCCAAAATCAGAATGCCTCTCCCTCTACAGGGGATCACAGTTCTTCATCAGCAACAGAACAAGCCCTGATGGAGAACGAGTGCATTCCATTAACAGAAGTAGACTTCAGAAGGTGGATGATAAGAAACTTCTGTGAATTAAAAGAACTTGTTCTAATCCAATGCAAAGAAACTAAGAACTTTGAAAAAAGATTTGACGAAATGCTAACGAGAATAGACAATTTGGAGAGGAATATACGTGAATTAATGGAGCTGAAAAACATAACACGAGAACTTCACGAAGAATGCACAAGTTTTAACAGTCGAATTGATCAAGCAGAAGAAAGGATATCAGTGTTCAAAGACCAACTTAACGAAATAAAACGAGAAGTCAAGATTAGAGAAAAAAGGATAAAAAAGAATGAGCAAAGTCTCCAAGAAATATGGGACTATGTGAAAAGACCTAATCTACGTTTGATAGGTGTACCTGAATGTGACGAAGAGAATGAATCCAAGTTGGAAAATACTCTTCAGGAGATTATTCAGGAAAACTTTCCCAACCTAGTAAGACAAGACAATATTCAACTCCAGGTAATACAGAGAACACCACAAAGATATTCCTCAAGAAGACCAACCCCAAGGCACATAATCATCAGATTCACTAGGGTTGAAATGAAGGAGAAAATACTAAGAGCAGCTAGAGAGAAAGGTCAGGTTACCCACAAAGGGAAGCCTATCAGACTTACAGCAGATCTCTCAGCAGAAACCCTACAAGCCAGAAAAGAGTGGGGGCCAATATTCAACATCCTTAAAGAAAAGAACTTTCAACCCAGAATTTCATATCCAGCCAAACTGAGCTTCAAAAGTGAAGGAAAAATAAAATCTTTGGCAAACAAGCAAGTACTTAGAGATTTTACCATCACCAGGCCCGCTTTGCAGAAGCTTCTGAAAGAAGCACTACACATAGAAACGAACAACCAGTATCAGCCTTTCCAAAAATATATCCAGCTAGCATCAAATGGCAGTATTAAACTCATATATATTATTAACTGGATAAAAAACCAAAACCCATCAGTATGCTGTATCCAGACCCATCTCACATGCAACGATACACAAAGACTCAAAGGGAGAGAGGAAGATTTACCAACCAAACGGAGAGCAAACATAAATAAATAAATAAAAAGCAGGAGTTGCAATTCTCACCTCTGATAAAATAGACCTTAAAGCAATGAAGATCAAAAGAGGTAAAGAAGGACACTACATAATGGTAAAAGGATCAATGCAACAAGAAGAGCTAATGATCCCATATATACATGCACCCAATACAGGAGAACCCAGATACATAAGACAAGTTCTTAATGACTTATAAAGAGACTTAGCCTCCCACACAATAGTAGTGGGAGACTGTAACATCACATTGTCAATATTAGACTGATCAACGAGATAGAAAATTAACAAGGATATCCAGGACTTGAATTCAGACCCGGAACAAGTAAACTTAATAAGCATTTATAGAACTCTCCACTTCAAATACACAAAACATACATTCTTATCAGTACCATATCACACCTATTCCAAAAGTGACTACATAATTGCAAGTAAATCACCCCTCAATAATTGCATAGCATTTCATAGGTTTAAATGAAATATTGGTTGGTTGCTTGTTTGTTATTTTCTTTCCTTATTCCTTCCTGTCTCCATTATTAAGCACAATTATTCGCATAAAAGAGGTTTGCAATTCCCATTTTTAGACTGCATTCTAGCCTGGGCAATAAAGCAATATTCCCGTTCTCTCTCCCTCTTTCTCTTCGTTTTTCTTCCTCTTCTTCATTTTTTTTCTCTCTTTTTCTTTAAAAAAAAAAAAAAAAGAACATGTAAGGGAAGTTTCCCTTTTATACTTCAAAATTTTTTCCAAAAATTTTCTCCATCCTCTTTTCCATTCCATATCTTAATACACATAAAATGTCTTAATGTGAAAATTATTTGAAAAAAATAAAATTCATGAAGTTTTGTCATTTTGTTGCAATTCAAATTTAAATATCAACAAATACATTGGCAAAAAACAAAACAAAAACTTTATTGTAGGAGGTCTTATGATTAAGACAGTAAAGACTTCTGAGAAGCAAGATCTAAGAGTAAATCTAGGAAGAGTAAAGAGAGCTACTATCAAGGATCGCTGTGGTCCTACTATGTTTTGCCCAGGATAGCTAGTGGAAACAAAATCTTTTTGATTCAGATTTCATCAGGAAATTTTGGTTTGATGCAGTGGCTCATGCCTGTAATCCCAACACTTTGGAGGCCAAGGTAGGAGGATTGCTTGAAACCAGGAACTATAGACCAACCTGCAAAATAAAAAAATTAGCCAGTCGTGATGGCACCACAGATGGTCCCAGCTACTCAGAAAGCGGATGTAGCAGGGTCTCTTGAACCCAAGATTTCAAGGTTGCGGGGAGCTACGATTGCACTTCTGCACTCCTGCCTGGGCAGCAGAGCAAGCTGTCTCTAAAAAAAAGTAGTTCTGTGTGTGATAAATGGTTAAACGTGTACACACAAAATTTATAACTGGGATCTAGTTTACATTCTGTCTTAAGTTAACTATTATCAGATTAACATATAATTTAAGTTCCAGGAGATTCTGTACACATAAAATTTATAATTGGAATCTAGTTTACATTCTGTCTTAAGTTAACTATTATCAGGTTAACATATAATTTAAGTTCCAGGAGATTCAGTACACATAAAATTTATAATTGGAATCTAGTTTACATTCTGTCTTAACTATTATCAGGTTAACATATAATTTAAGCTCCAGGAGATTCAAGGATCATGAAATTAATTGAACATTTAAGCATTTTATCTTGGCTATAATTTTTCTCAAGGAAATTTCTGGATAGTTTTCAGTATTACTCATTTCAATTAACAAATATAAACTTTGTTTCATTCCTTACTGAATCCAGATGAAAAGTATAACAATGTTATTGTCAAAATTCTGAAATAAACATAAACGTACACACATATAAGGATAATGCTTTCAGATGAGGACACAGGACACAATGATCACATACAGAACACCCCTATTATCAATACAAATTAATACTGATTTATATTAATTATACTAAATTAATTTGGGTTTTCTACCTTGATACTTAAAATGGTATTTATCAATACTGGTCTCCAGTATGATAGGAAACATTTGTAAAATTCAGATTTTCAACTTAGTAGTGAAAATGTTCAATACTGTTAAAAAGCAGGTGGCTAGTGAATATGCATGCATAGCCAAAACTATTTATGAAGTAGCTAATTGTCATTTCCAGTTGAAAACGTTGGTTGTTGCACATGCCTAAGTGGGTGTACACACATGCACGAACACTCATAGTTTGTATAATTATGTTAGCTAAACATCTTTGTCCCTGATATAAAAACTAAGAAACAATTAAGTTAATAAATTTGCCCTAAAAGTATAATACTGGTAGAATGATTATGTTGGTATAGCGCCTTCATGTTTATGAATGTGAATGAGCAGAGAGAATTATTACATGTGGGTCTAAGTATTGCACTTTTGATAAGCAGGAATAGATAAAGATGACACTTTATAATCACAGATGGTGTGGATTACTATACAAAACTATTCTGTTCTTTTTATGAACATCTGCAGTAGTCACATTCTCCTTTTTGGTTAAATTATGCTTTTGTTTTCATTCAGATATTTGGAAGGCACCTTGATGCTTTCAAGGCCACTATGACATCAGTTTAGGTTGCCACATTAGCAACTAAGTTAAAGAACCTATCACTTAAAGTAGTTAATATTTTGTCATTCACTTAAGCTAACATCAAGAAGCAATTTGGGCATGGGAATAAGAAACAAATAGTTACAGATTGATAGTCTTAAGTTGATTAAAAATATGTAAACATATACATTTACATATGGACTCAGATTCTCCAATTATAAAATTATCCATATACGTGAATATATTATTCACATAATAAATACTTTAGTACCCACCACAGGGCCATAAGCAAAGAAAGGGGTCTTTCAAATTTTAATTATAACAAGATATTATAAAATATTTAAATTTATCAGAATTTTTCAGCTTACATAGAAAATATCCTTTCCATTTCAGAATTTGTACTAAAAGCATGTTAATGTTTCTGCTTTAATAAAATACAAAATAATAATGGCTACATTTACAGTGGTAGATAAGATGCTTCTGTTTTGATCCACTCAATAAATCATGATAAAAAGAAAAAACGCAGCTATACTTTAAGTGACATTTTAACCAAGTTTCATTTTTATAGTGCTTAATATTTCTAACTTTTGTTGCCTCATTTAATCAAAATTCCAAAATAAATTAACCAGCTAGTCATGTAGTAAAGGTTGTCCAATATTTATTGCAAAATCGACTTATATAAACATAATACTTCATTTTAATAGTTTATTTTTAAATGTTCACACAGAAAAAAACCCCTCATTTCTTTTTGGTAAGAAGCAGTACCAAAAATAATAAATTTTTTTATCTTATACTATACTTCTTATTTTGATAACTTATTTCAGGGAATTTGAGTCTGACAACATTATAACAGTATAACAAATTACCTCCCAGATTAATGTAATAAGGGTATAAAATCTGACAGCTCTTCTGTCTTAAATATTAGATCTGATAATTGCTTTGAAATTTTCTTCCCTACCTTATTTTTCAAAGGGACCACAAAATCCTACAGGAGAAGAGATTACATTTTACAAATTTTCATTTATCATATTGGCTGTGTTTCAGCCAGAAACGCAAAACAAACAAACAAAAAACATGGACAGTAAAACCTCTAGGCATTTTTAAGAATAGTTACACCAAAATGTTTCAACATGTCGATCTGCATCTACTTAAACTTTCCTTTATGAAAGCACAAAGCTTCCACAAAGAAGCAATTTGTATTTCTTTTCCTCTATAGAGGCAATTCTAACATCTATGTCTTGGCAAAGTATATCTGTATTATTCATACATGTCAAACGCAGAAAAAAATAAATGGATTCAATACAAAGACATATTCTAGCTTTACCTTCTGCTGTTTAGCCTATTGGTAACTGACAGACACACAGTGAATTCTAATGATCATAGATATCAGTTCTCACAACTTGACTACATAGACCAAAGTGAGTAAGAAGTTATTTAGTGAATAACTAAATAAGTGAAGTGAATACGTAGTTCTGTCCCATGGTGGAAGTATCAAGAATGTCAACATCTCCCTATGTGGTTAAGGGGAATGATATGTTTGGGATTTGGACTCAAACATCAAGGAAAGCACATCAGGTGGAAAAATAGATTGAGCAAAGGCAGAGAGGCAGAAAACACAAATTATTGGAGAAACACTGACTAGTTCAGTTTATTTGGAGCAAAGATACCAAGAAAGAGTCACATTAGAAATAACTTGAAAGGTGGGCTAAGGGTCAGTGGTATGCCTCCACACTTCTGAACTGACAGGGGCATAATAAAATTTGCAAAGATAACATTTTCTCTGTAAACAGCTTGTACCTTTAATGCAATAGCATTATAATCATCTTTTAAATGCAGTTAATTTAATGGGGTCGGGAAAGACATAGCATGTTCTTTGCAGTATCATCAAATCAAGAGATTTGCAACAGGATTAAGATACGTAAAGATCAGATAGTAACATTCCATGTTTTAAAGGGCAATTCTAAGCAAAGAGAAAACTATATTTTACATATAATAGAAATTACAGAATTTCTATTGACATGTCATTCTACATGATTCTATTTTTTGTAAAATATTTAATATATCTTGCTGAGCAAAGAAAGCCATTACTGCAGTTGTCTAAAGTAACATAAATAATTCTAAAAAAGGATAATTTATAAAGACAAAAAAGCATGCATATTGTGAATGTATTATTTAAAGATTTAAATAATAAACTTGCAAATATTTCAGCTTGCTTTTGGGGGTTTTAGAAAACAATTTAAAAAATGAATTTAACATGATTCTACTGTTACTCCATAAACATAGGGAGAAATATTTCTCTAAAGATTTATAATTGCATACATAAAAGAGAAGAAAACAGGAAATGACCTTCCCCAAAGTCTGATTTTTGATAATAAATGCGTATCTGAAAACATGAAGTTCAACCCTAGAATAGAAACTGTTGATTAAAATTCCAAAACAAAATGAATATCTATGTTGGGTGCAGTTATCAGTATTAAGAAGGAACTAAGCTAGGATTTTTACTTTCATAAAAAAGTATGGTTTTGCCAAATTTTTAAGGCACACAATGTGTAGCACAAAATATTCGTATTTAAAAGCAGCAACAAGTAAACTATTTAATGAATTTTCCCTTTCTAAAAGTCTCATTTTAAGAGAAAATCTCTTAGAACAAGTAGTTTTATAAGTTTCACAGGAACGGCAAATATATCAAATGTCCTCATCCTAGGTAATTACTTCCTTTGCAGGGTCATGTCATTCTTGCAATCTAGCTGAAAATTGAAGCACACATCACAAATAGAATTGGATAAATGGAAAATGTTTTTTAAAAAATCAGACCAAATGAAGGAATACTAAAAAATACTGACATACAGCTAAACCACCTAATCTTGCTATTTTATAAACTGAATTGGGTTCTGTGCAAATGCTTCTTTACAGGAATTTACATCTGTGTACCTTGGTTCTGGCCAAATAAAATATTTTTTAAGAAATGGTTTAACTAACTATTTTCAGCCTTTCTAGTTTTGCTGAATTGGTATGACATTGTTCCAGTCCCTCAGAAATTAACACTTTACTGGAGGAGGCAGACACTTTACACACACACACACACACACACACACACACACACACAACAGAGAAGTGCAGTAATTCAGATCTGCTCAGGACATGGGCTCATTGACAAAGGTCATTCAACCAATGTCTGGAGGAGGTGACATGGGAGCTGAATCTAAAAGGAGAAGTTAGAGGAAAAGGAAAGAGGATGAACGTTAAGGAGCAGCACGGGCAAGATAAGATGCTGGGAAGGGCAGGACACTGCAAGAAGTTCAAAGTTGCTAGGGTGGAGTTGAGCATCTCAAGGGCAGAGAGATGACAAACAACTACCACTTTTGCCCACAAGGAGTATAATCTGCTCTAGAAAAAGCATGTGTGCTATAGGCTGGTTGTGAGGAGCTGCTGTGGGGATCTAGCATGGGGGTGACAGAAACAGATCTGCATCCTAAATAGCCCACTCTTGTGGCTGTGCAGAGGACAGAAAGCAGTGGAACAATCCACATAGGAGACTTAAACGAGAGAGTTGAACAAGGATTGAGGCAGGTCAGTGATGGCAGGATGGAGAGGAAGAGAAAGATTAGTAAAGAGCTTTTAAAAGTAATCAAGACTGATTCTAAGCAAGTAAAAAGGCTGAACATGCAGAATGATAATAAATACAAATGATTTATTTTTACCTGGATCTGCCAAAAATGTACCTTTATGAAGTGAGATCATACTGTAAAGTCGCCATTTTAAAAAAATCAATTGCAATGAACTCTAGGGAAATATACACTACTTGGCAAATAGAACCTATGTTTGTATCCGAATATTCTGTGTGAACGGGTTGACATGCTGTGGATATGGGAGAACATCACAACTTACCTGATGCTGCACAGTCCTCAGGGCTAAGTCTTAAAGCATTTCCACCAAGAGTGGAACAAAAGAAAGGGAGTTTTTCTTCCTTTAAAACACATCTTTCTCTACTTCGATCATAGCTATTTATTCTAACATTCCACGAATATGATACTTTTTTATCATTTGCAAAAAATTACTTGTTTCCTTAATCTTTTCATACTCCTTAAGAAAAAAAAAAAACTGTATTTCCTTAATCTTGGCCAATAACTCAGGAATGTCCACATTTATTTCCCTTGAATCACATCAGTTGGTGATTATATTTGGTTCCTACCTTTATCTAAGCAGCCCTGCACGTTGCTACACAAATTTTAGTATTTTATCTTTGATCAACCTCACATTCATAATGTATCCTTATTGAAAAATCATTTGTTTGTAAATGTTAATTTATTCTGAAAGGGTATTCTGGGACAATATTACAAATTAAGAAGATGGGCTAAGAAAATAATTTGTATTTGCTTTGAATTATTCTGTAATTCTATTGTGCTGTGGAAAGAATGTAACAATTTAGTTGAGCATCATCTCTAATAATTATGTATGATGATGTAACATGAAGTTTATTTAAAAACATCAAAAACCAGCCCACAAATTTTTTAAAACAAAGTTGGCTGGGCACAGTGTCTCACCCCTGTAATGCCAGCACTTTTGGAGGCTGAGGCCGGCAGATCACTTGATCCCAGGAGCTTGAGACCAGCCTGGGCAACATGGTGAAAGCCTGTTGCTACAAAAAATACAAAAATTAGCCAGTCTTCACAGCGCACACCTGTAGTCCAGGCTACTTCGGAGGATCACTTGAGCCCCAGAGGTGGAGGTTGCAGTGAGTCAAGATCGCACCACTGCACTCCAGTCTTGGTGACAGAATGAGACTTTGTCTCACAAAAATAAAAATAAAAATAAATTAGCTAGGCATGGTAGAGGTGGGAGAATTACTTGAGCTCAGGAGTTTGAGGCAGTAAGTCATGATAGTGCCACTCTACTCCACCCTGGGAAACAGAATGAGACCCCCAACTCTAAACAAAAACAAAACAAAAATCAAAAAAAGAACTGGCCCCACAACACTCTATTTATTTTCTTCACATGCATGGAGTACAAGATAATTCTTAGCTATAGAATTTGTAATACTGTCCATTTACAAAATTAACAAATTTGTTATTCATTCTTTGACAGTATTTTATTTGCAAAATGTTACCAGAAAATTTGCTTCTTGCTCTTCAGGAGTTAAAAAAAAATTGTTTAACGTAGTAGTTTTGAAGTTAAACCAAGTGGAGTTGTTTCAGAGGGTCTGAAGTTGGGGTAAAAAGCCTTAAACATTATGTGAGTTTCAGTTAACTGTTGCACAACTATAGTAAAACAATTTGGTTGTTTTGTTAAATTTTCATGAATATAAAGCTTTAATTAAACATCCTTTTACCTTGAGCTGGTATTTAACAAATAGGTTCTTTACAAAGTACAATTTATTAATCTCTCAGAGAGTCATTTTAGTAACTCAAGCTACTAGAACTCTTGCCTCATATCTCTGCTATTAAAGTCCCACCTGGAAATTCTGTGGCAGGTGTTGTTGCTGTGGCATCTCTACAATGAACTTAGTAAACAACAATGTAGTCACATGATAGAAGAGTGAAACTATGTGATTTGATCTTAAAATTACAGGGTATCTAATGATCCTAGGTAATATTAATACTTCTTTTTTACCTGGTAAATTAAGGTAGAAAGAAAACCTCCACAGAGGCTTAGCTGAAGGATGGGTTTCCTCAGCCATTCTGGGCCTTTCACCTGGCCTCCATGATGGATGGACTGGAAGAGCCTGTGCTGGGAATGTGCAGGTGCTTGGCCACTGCTTTGTGTCAGGTTACTGGAGGACTGCTTGCAGCTCCACCATTGCTTTCCCTCTCAAGAAAGCATATAGGATCATGGAGGAGTAAATGGGTTGCTATTTTAGGAATAGTCTCATATCTGCTAGAATTTAGATTTTAAAAGTCATTTCTAAGCTTTAGGTTTTTATTGTACTATTTTACTGGTTTGAGGAAAGTTACTTGTGACTCAATAAGCAAATTGCACTGTGGTTTAGAATCACAGGGCTGGATATTGTGTTTTAAGAGTAGACACTCCAAAAAAACCTGATAAATCTTAGTTTAAAAAAAAACGAATGGGAGAAAGATGAATGGGCCTGAGCCAGAACAGTGATGGTAGAGATGGAATTATTCATGGCAGAATTCAGAATACGTTAAACTAAAAAAAATATATATATATATATCTTTGAATGCAGATAAGGGACTGGATCCTAAAACCAAACAACTGAGTTTGCATCCCAGCTTTGTTAGTTATTAGCTGTGTGAGCTTCCTGACCATTTAAGAGCTGGGATTACAATAATGCCTAAACATAATAATAACATGACAAAACATATGACTGTTTTGATGGTCAAAGCAGCTGATTTTAATATTTTACATTTATTGAGTGCTTACTCTATGTTTTAAGTGCTTTCTATAAATTTCATTTAACCCTCAAGCCTTTGAAATGAGTCTAGTTCTTATCCTTACTTTACAGATGAAGAAGACACAACAAGGAACAATTAATTATGCATGAAAAGTAAGGTCGGTTGCACGGAAAGCATGATGCCTGAAACATAGATTCAATAAATGTTAACTATTTTGCTCACAGAAGTTTAATTTAACAGTGTAAGTAATGAACAGTACACCAAAATAAGAGTACTTAAGTCTGATCTGTATTATGCTACATTTTCAAATTAATCAAACTTCAAATTAGCCATTTCATGCCAACATGAACCAAACTAAGTGGCTAAGAACAAAAATTTATGTTGTTAAAGTATTCTCATATTAAATATGCCTTCAGATCATCAAATTATAAATTCTTGAGATTTGTAGAGCCATCATTTTCCCTTTAATTGTGATACTTATATAGCTTCTAATAAAGTGGGGAAGTTGGCAATCTTCTAATTAACTTGATATAAGCAGCCAGGTAGGATAATGTAACTCTCATGGTAAGAAAAAACATTAGACTTATTCATTTTAGAGGTCAAGAGTCGAGCCAAGAAAGGTCTTACTCAGCTGACACAAATAAAAAAATTATTTCAATTCCTTTTTGGGCATTGGAGCAATTTGTGAATCTCTAAATGAAAGTCTGTCAGCATTTAACCACTGATCTCATCTTTAGTCATTGTTAATTTGAACCTGAGAAGTCATCTGATCAATAGTATTTCATACCACAAAGAAGACTAGAGAAAAATAAAGCTATCCCTTAAAGAGAATCTGAATCTAAAATTTAGAAGGTCCCACTGATTTCGGTTCTAATAGCTGATTCAGATTTTTAAACATTCAGGTACCAACCTACCCTTAGTTTTTCCAAAGAGCCATCCTTATCTGTAAGATTCAGCCAAAACAGTGTTAGAATGGGTACCTTCTGGCACTTCCAACAAGAAATCAATATACTCTCTAATTATGAGACTATGTTACTGTTAATTCTATTCTGTCTTTTAAAGTATAATAAATCCTTAAGAAAACATAAGTTGACTGGGCATGGTGACTTACACCTGTAATCCCAGCACTGTTGGAGGCCAAGGCAAGATGGTAGCTTGAGGCCACAAGTCTGAGACCAGCCTGGGTGACATAGCAACAGTAAAAATTAAAAAATAGCCAGGCATGGAAGTGCATGCCTACAGTCCTAGCTACTCAGGAGGCTGAGGCAGGAGGATCACCTGAGCCCAGGTTGCACTGAGTTATGATCATGCCACTGCACTCCATCACTACTGCCTGGGCAACAGAAAGATACCTTGTCTCTCTTAAAAAAAAAAAAAAAAAAGAAGAATAAAAGAGGAAGGAAGGAAGGAAGAAAACATAAATCTATCTCCAAATTGTCATAGAACATTTATTCTCTTTTCCATATTTAAACAACTTTCAACATGTTCATATCATGCCCAGAAAATCCCCCAATAATTGCAACATTTAAAAAAATGTCTAAATACATTAATTTTTACTGGTGCTTTACATATTTGGGTTTTAAAATAAAGAATAATTTTGTTCTGAAACTACTGACTTGATTACTTGAGTGAAAATCTATTACAGACATCAATGGACACATTTTTATTATTTATTTGTTTATTTTTGTAGAGACAGGGTCTCACTATGCTATCCAGGCTTGTATTGAACTCCTGGCCTCAGGTAATCCTCCCGCCTCAGCCTCCCAAAGTACTGGGATTACAGGTGTGAGCTACTGTCCCTGGTTGATACACTTTGAAAAGGTATTTTGTTTTACCAAGAACTTCTTTGGTAAAAATAGTATATGTTTAAGGTACACAACTTGATATTCAGATCTATGCACACATTGTGAAATAATCACCATAATCAAGCTAATTAACATATCCATTTACCAATTACACCTTAATAAAGCTGAAAAAAGGAACCCTTTTAATAAAACAACATAACAGGTAAAATAGTTAAAAATGTAAACATCAATGTAAAACTGCAGTAACTAAACTCATATCCTAAAACTTTGATTTATCTTATTTTAATTCTCTTGACTTTAATCACCAAATATTTCTTCATCACTCCTTCCTTCCTTATTTTTCACAGAAGCCTAAGGAATTGTATCCTAATTTCTTCTAAGTTTTTTCATTAGAAAATTCATTTTGGATTAGTTTGTTTTACCACCATCAGCTGCTTTCACTGCATATAGTTTAAGATGCTCTTCTAGGAATAAATCTAGAAGCTGTATACCAAATTTCAGAAAAGAAGGTGCTGAAATAAAGTGGTGACTCACCATGAGTTATTATGTCCTATAACTTCTGTATAGCTCTTTCCTCTTCCCTTGCATCCCACTTGCTCCTTCTACAGTTCAAATGGTACCCAGAAGTAAATTAATTCATGAGATTTAAGACAAATGAACAGGGTGAATGACCAGTAAAAACAACCAACCTATCTGAGCTGCAAAATCAATCCTTATTGAAGCACTATTTCACAGGAAAAAGATCACTCAATGATTCTTGAGGAGAATGAAATCACAAAACTAAGCTCTACTTGACTTTAATGAACATTTGATTTATAACTTAACAGTTTTACAGAATGAGTTAAAAGAATTTTATCTCAACTTCACAGTGATGAACATGACAAGATATGAAATCAAAGAATTATACCATGATTGACCTCAAATAAATATCAGACTTTGGAAGGGTGAGCAGTAAACTGATTGATTATCTCCATCTTCGATAGAGTTTTATTAGTAGAGCTACTAATATGTGGCATTGAAGTATCAATCATTGTTTAGTGCTAAAATTACTACCATGAATATACTTGTCTTCTTTATGCAATAGATGTATTCTTGAAGCTTTGAAAAAATAACTTTCATATAGTAAGCCATATTTAAGATACTGGGAGTGTTTCTATGCAAAGATGTTTCCAATTATAAATCCAAATATATCTCTATTTTAGAAAATCCCCCACTTACTATATATTTTTAAGTCTATGTTTTAAAATGCCAGATTTTCTTAAAGCAGAAAACCTATAGATAACACTAATTTATGGACTTCTTTAATTATGGCCCACTAAGAGATAATATAAAGAGTTGCTACTGAGCATCACACAAAAATGTTGGAGAAAAATTGCAAAATAGATCATTTGTTAACCTGCATGTTTTTTGAAAACATCTTATTGTCATTGTAATTATCTCATGCAAGCCTAAAACATTCATTTAAAAAGGAAATAGATTATATAAAAATTATCATGATGAATGGGGTATAAGAGAATACATCATGCTTCATAAAGTGCCTAACATTAAAATTTTTTTCACACCTATATTTTATCAAGTATTGTTTGTAGATTTATATGTTAATAGAGTGATAATTTTTCTGATTACCATAATTCATTTTTATTAAAATGCTATTTTCACTGCTGTATAATATTCCACTGTTTGCCTATGTTACTAATGAGGACCACTTAAATTACTCTGAGGTTTTTACTATTAAAAACCTGGAAGTAATTTTTGTGCACATGTATGAGTTTCTTATGCAGAGATGTGAAATTGCTGGGTCATAGGATATACATTCCCTCAAATTTACTTGTTTTTTCCAAATTGGTCTACTATTTGTACCTTCTTACCATCAATTTAATAGCCACATTTTCTTCTCAAGGTAAAATAAACTAAAACTGCATGCATCAATATGGCTGAATCTCTTAAAATATTACAGTTGGCTCACTTTTTAAAAAACTGTTACCTTTTCTTTATTTTTTAATTTTTTAGACACAGAGACTTGCTATGTTGCCCAGGCTGGCCTTGAATTTCTGGGCTGAAGCTATCCTCCCACCTAGCTTCCTGAATAGCTGGGATTAGATGCATGAGCCACCTGACTCAGCCCTTCAAAACCTTATTTTTGAATGAAACAATTTAAGTATAAGTTTAAATCTTCCCAAAACAAGTATATGTGTGTATGTTTATGTGTGTATATGCATATATACATTTATATAAAATCATACATTTATAATATATCTAATATATATTATAAGCACAGTCATGCATAGTTTAATGGCATGTATATATTCTGAGAAGTGTTCCTAGATGATTTTTGTCATTGTGTGAACATTTAAAGATAATAACATTCGGAGAGGAAAAGAGGTGAATGGGATGGAGAGGTGGGGTTGCAGCAACATCTGTAAACTTTGTTTTGTTGTACAAAAATCTGAAAGAAATGTGACAATATGGTAGCAACATTTTATATAAGAGGAAAGTATGAGAATATCTATTGTTTTCAGTACTTTTCAGTAAGCTTAAAAATCATCAGGAAAAAACAAATAAAAATATTATTGAGTTTAAGTAAAAATTAAGGCCCTTTTGAAACAGCATTAAAGTCATGAAATATAGACATATGATGCTATATTTTACAACAACGATCACTTATGTGTACAAATATCTCAACAGCAGTTTTCCTAGAATATAGAGAAGTATATGTACAATGCAGATCTATTGACATAAGCAAAGACATAGAATCCACCTAGGTGCCCATCATTTGTGAATTGGATAAAGAAAATGTGGTACATATATATCATGGAATACTACACAGCCATAAAAATGAATGAAATCATATCCTTTGCAGCAATATAGATGCAGCTGGCAGCCATTATCCTAAGTGAATTAACTCAGAAATCGAAAACCAATACCACATGTTCTTAAGTGAGACTTATAAGTAGGAGCTAAACATTGGGTACCGATGGACATAAAGATGGCAACAACAGACACTGGAACTAATAGAGGGCGGAAAGGGTTTTAAAACTGTTGGGTACTATACTCAGTACCTGAGTGATGGAATTATTTGTATCCCAAACTTCAGAATTATGCAATATACTTATGTTGGGTACTATGCTCAGTAACTGAGTGATGGAATTATTTGTAACCTAAACTTCAGTATTATGCAATATACTTATGCAATATACTTCAGTATTATGCAATAATTCCTGAGTGATGGAATTATTTGTATCCCAAGCTTCGTATTATGCAATATACTTCAGTATTATGTAATATGCTTATGGAAAATAAAAGTTGAAATTATTTTTTAAAAGGTGTAGTTCCAATATCATGACAATAACACACTTCTTGAGGTAGTCTGTCCAGGTATTCTCGCCTTGGATCCTCATTGACATTCTACTAAATAGTCAGGGTGGCACAACTACCTTGACCTTATACATGAGGAAATTCAGCTTCAGTGAGCTTCACTGACTTGCCTACCATCAGCTATACAGTTAATATGGGCCCAAGTCAACACTAGAGCCCAGGATTCCGACCCAGGCCAATGCTTTTTCTCTTAACTCTGCCACACAACCCTTCTGCATCTCTCAATCCATGAGAAGAAAGGACAGACACAAAATAAGGATCCATCTGTTACATATTGAGCCTTCCAACCAAAATAACAGCAACCATCCATTATCCAGCTAGTTTATCTGCAGACCAAGTCTTCCTGCCCAGCCACAGGGGGGCACAACCCTATGTAAGGCCTCTCTGAGGGCCTCTTCTAAGGGACACAAATGTTCCATATTTCATGTGTCACTATTCCTCATAGAAATGATAAATTGTGAAATATGGAAGAGAGTAATTACTAGAAAAAAAATCCATATTTTACATGATCAAAAATGTGTAATTTCTCACTGTATCCTCAGTGACCCTGTAGCTTAAAATGGGGTGGGCTGGAATGGGACTGTCCTAGTTTTTGCTTGGCAGAAGGCAGCTGGCATTCATGTGTAATGATCCATAGGAAGAAATTAAACCTAAAAATTTGAGTTAATCAGTGTTCTACAAAATTCGGTGAAACATAAATAAAAGAGAAACATGGGATTCTGACACCTTCAGAAACTAAACATCTGAAGCTGTAAATTTCTTTCTTTACTCCAGCAGTTCTACTTTCAAAACTGTGAACCAACTGTGAAATAACTGGTTTTGGAAAGAATTGAAAGATGAGTCTTAGAAACAGCTAATATAAATGTCTCTCTTCAAATTAAATCAGTGAGGTGCTAGTTTTAATGCCTCTTCTTATTAGCTCATAATTAGGATTCTGTATAAGCAATTAAAATATTCACCTCTCTGGAATAGTTTAAGTGCAGTTTTAACCTTCGGTGGTACAATTTAAACAACCAGTAATGGCCAGTCCTACAATGCTATGATTAGGGCTTCCTTTACTGGGCCCTAAGATTTATTTCGTTTTCCTGCAATCTCTCCCTTTTTTCCCTCCAGAGAAAAACTTTTACTCCCTTGCCCTGATGAAGAATCATTTATCCCAGTACCAACAGCTTTGTTTTGTTTTGTTTTCTAACAAAGGAGACCTTATGAAGTGAACCTATCAGCACTCAGGTTCAAATGGCCTAACTGCCAAATCCACTTTTTTAAGTCTCGTCCTACAGCCCTAGCAGGATTTTGCACTCCTTATCAACTCTTCTATCTGAAAATCTCTCCACATTTTGCTCCCAAACACATTCTCCTGATTCTCTTCTAACTCTCTAAACACTCCTTCCAAGTGTTGTGTGCACGTTTCTCCTCCTTTTTGAATTCATACATGCTTTTAATGATTCCTTCCTTCTTCCTGCTTGTCTTCTTATTCCACATGCTTCCTTTGGGTTCTCCTACCCATTTCCTATGGCTTTAATTATTATCTATAAGTTAGCAACACATAAATATATACTTCAAAGTTAGCCTCTTTCTTGAAAATTTAAGCCCAATCCATTCTCTATTAGAAATACTATTTTTAAAAATAATACCTTTCCGGCCAATTTATCTACAGAAAATAAATTATAAAAGTAATTCCACCTCTTCGTTCCTTTTTGAAAAGTGTGGTGTTCTCCTCTGCCTGGAGGATAAAGTCCAAATTTCTTAGTGTTGCACACAAAACCTTCTACAGTATGTCCTTACATACTTTTCCAGTCTCATAAACCCTGTACCATATCGCAGCAGGGTCTCACCAGCCCTCCTTCTTTCCTTTGTGTCTTTGAACATTGATCATATTTCTAGAATCAAGAGCATCAGGATATAAGGTCTGATAAGCAAGCTTCTACCAGGGTAAAAGGACTCACTTGGAATCCAGACTGCCCTGAGAAATCTGGAACATAAAGTTGACACTTTCCTGCAGAAGCCATTCCTAGCTGTGCCTACAGAGTCTCATTTTGCTCTTCCTCATCTTAGAAAATTCCAAAATGTTCACACTTACATGGAATGTATTTGCAAAGTCTCATAAAGAAACCCACTGTAGGAAAAAAATATTCCCCTAGCTGAGTTATCTTCCTTAACCAACAAATTAATTCTAGAAGTGTAGAGGAAGGAAAGAGACATTCAAAGACGTGCAATGAAACAAATCAGTTGCATGAACCTTGATAATCAAGGAAGGAATGCTGTTGCAGGCAGATGTTTCTCGCACAACCTGCAAACTCCAAACCATCCTGCAAGCTAAATGTGACTTCCTCAGTGAATATGCTTCTTACTCTGTGTTCCTATAACATCAAATTTATGCCTTGATTGTAGCTCACAGTATACTTTTCTATAATTACTTGATTTAATGTCCATCTTCCCAGTATGAGCTCCTTGTAGATAGGCAAAACACCTGGCATTGAACAGATTCTCATAAAGGAGTAATGAACTCACCCTTCAGAAACAGCATCGTCTAGGATACAAAGAAGTTTTCAAAAAATATTCTGAAATCATAAGAAATGAATACATTAAGTGCAATTTGGTCAAAGAAATTATGAACACTGTTATAACACAACCTATATGAAGTCTCTTTCAAACCAACATGTTCATAAAACAATCTTTACTGACATGGAGTTAGATATAACTGACCCTGCCCCTATAAGTTTTCCAAATAGCATAAAGCAATTCTAATGACACAAAATATTTATGCTTGAAAAATCCAAGCTTAAAAAGTTGACAAATATTTCTATCACAGCCTCACTTCCACTTTTTCAAAATCCACTAAGAACTAATGACATGAATTCATATTACAAAAGAAAGTCTTGCCCCAGTGAACAATATTAATTTTCTAGCTATGAAAGGTGGAAACGCAGAGTGCCCAGGAGATAAGGACATCTGTCCAAAATGTCAGGCAGTTGCCAAAAAAGTGATTATAGTAATTCTTTTTCTTATTTTCCCATTACTAATATTTGTTTCTACTCCTTTCTTGAGATTTCACATTTATACCACCTCCTTTTCTACAATTTAGCTCTTTATTTAGCTCACAAAGTAGGCATTATACTAAGGAGGTAGAGTATTCATCTTTAGCATCAGTACCAGTTGCCCTTAGCAACCACTACTTGAAGGGAAACCTTATTTTCATCTGCTAACTCAAAATAGGACTAAAGGGTCAATTGCAGAGAAATTGTAAAGGGCAGCTCTTAAACTGGAAAATTGCTCAATATAAGATCCTCTTTCATCTGAATTATTCCAGTGATACTGGGAGTTTTGCTCACAAATATTTCATAAATCATAGGGTTTATAAATCGATTTTTAAATTATAATTATGAAAAATAGAACTATACATTGCAACTTGAGACCTCTTTATTATTGAGGCTATGGAGAGGAATCACATAATTAACACAAGTCTAATGCAAACAAAGATAGGTGAAGGGAATATTCTTTTCAAATATATTATGCCAAATACTCTCAAACTATAACTCCTTTTGAATTTACTGATTTTTAGTTTGAGTTCAAGTTTCCAAAAACCTATGCTAAGAAGCAAAGCCAATTTGCTATTATTAGTTTAAGCTAATAAACAGAATGGTTAAGAGGCTAATAAATATGAATATTTTGAATTGTTGTCTGATATACAACAATTCTTAAGGAAATATTAAGGAAAAAATAAGAGATAAAGGATAAATATAATTTTCATTATTTTTACAATTCTTAAAGGACATCTATGTGGAATTTATATATGGTATTCTAAACAAAATTTATACTTCAGCATCTTTCCTATGAGGAATGGCTACAAAAGAACACATACAGTTTCACTATTGTTGTGGCTTAAGAAATAAAAAATGTTGCACTATTAGGATTTTTTTTCTTGGTAACAGATTCCAGGAGTCATGGGCTGCCCCATCTTAGAGTTCTGTATGCGGTTGGGGGAACAGATGTTGACAGCAGCAGCAGCAACCTTAATGTTGACACTTCCCAGCCTTTGCCTCTTCTACTATAAATCTTTTGTAGATTTACAAATAACTGGAAACACCAACTTGATTCAATTGTAGGTGACAAGAAATTTTATTAGTCCTCTGTCCACAACCCTAAATAGAAAATAAACTTTCCTTTCATGAACCACACAATTCAGTGAGGGAGATGAGGCAAAGAGAAGAGCAGGAACCAAAGAACAGAGATTCAGATGCAGGTAAAAATTTAGGAAGAGTAACTTGAATATACGACGATGATGATGAAATGATATTAATAAACATAGGCCACTATGTTTGATTGTAATAAATGAATTCTGTGGAAACAGCATGTTTTCTTTTCTATTTTTATTTTTTTGAGACAGGATATTGGCTCACTGCAATCTCTGCCTCCTGGGTTCAGGCGATTCTCCTGCCGCAGCCTGCTGAGTAGCTGGGACTACGGCACCCACCACCATACACGGCTAATTTTTATGTTTTTAGTAGAGACAGGGTTTCACCATGTTAGCCAGGCTGGCTTGAACTCCAGGTCTCAAGTGATCTGCCTGCCTCACACACTCCAAGTGCTGGAATTACAGGCGTGAGCCACCGCACCTGGCCGTTTTCATGCTTTTGTAAGCCACTCCAGCTAAATCTGGAAATTCAAGTTACAAATTTATTCTTGTACTCTTTAAGTAACTCTTAAATAACTGAATAACTCAAAATAGAAGAAAAATCAGTTACCCAATCAGATTCCTGTCAACTTACTATGGGTTGTTTCATTTTTCACTTTCCTGTTGCACTGAGGTTGCAAAAAAACTTGTTTTCGACTAGAAAAACTAAATATCATTAAGCTATTTTAAAACTGCATGCAATGTCACTGAATTGTAATACACTTCAGGTATGTAAATTTTACCACAGTACCAATAATTTTAAAACTTAATATAATGAACACAGATAGGCTACCATTTGCCTAATACGTTCTGAGTATAAGTATATATAATCTTCCAATTTTTAGTTGAACACAAATTCTCAGCTACTGCAAAGACTGCCACCTCTGAAACTTTCTAAAGGGACTGAAATGTTCCAATGTGTGTCTGTCACAAATGTGTTTTACTCTGTTAGTAAGGCTGCTGCTTGGGCTTCCCCATCCACCAGATGCTCTCTAACTTTTCTGGGTCGATGCTCTCTCACCCAGTCCCCCTTGGACCAGTGACCATTTTGGATGAGTTACGGATGTTTCTTGTGATTGAGAAATGCATATATTTGGTGGAGATTTTCTGTTTTGTTTTTCCTGTGTGAAGGCCAGCTATGTCCCAGGGGAATTAGATCCACGGCTTAAGGTCCCTTAGTCACTGCCCCCTTTCTCTACTCTTACTCATTCTGTTCCGCCATTGACGCTTGAAGGCACCACAGGTTTGTAGAGCTATGCGAGTGGCTTCACGGTTTTTGTTTTCTAACCAGGACTCCAGAGGGTTATATCTGGTAAGTTCATTTACTTTAAATCTCAAAATTAACTATAAATAGCCTGTTAGTAAATTCCCAACTGCAAGAACTTTGAATGAGTAATGAATACTTAATGACTTAATGACTTAAGGTTACATTTTTTTTTTTTTTTTTTTTTTTTTTTTTTTTTTTTTGAGACGGAGTTTCGCTCTCGTTACCCAGGCTGGAGTGCAATGGCGCGATCTCGGCTCACCGCAACCTCCGCCTCCTGGGTTCAGGCAATTCTCCTGCCTCAGCTTCCTGAGTAGCTTGGATTACAGGCACGCGCCACCATGCCCAGCTAATTTTTTTGTATTAGTAGAGACGGGGTTTCACAATGTTGACCAGGATGGTCTCGATCTCTTGACCTCGTGATCCACCCGCCTCGGCCTCCCAAAGTGCTGGGATTACAGGCTTGAGCCACCGCGCCCGGCCAGGTTACATTTTTAATAGTCAAAACTCTTTAATTATTTATACAGCTATAATGCTTTTCTCACTCTCAAGAATTGTTTTTACTTTAACATGTGCTCTCTTTTGACATGAAATATTTCTTAAGACAATAAGTTTTATCAAGCTTCTATTTTTGGGCAACTCAGATACAATGAGAAAAAAACACACCAAAAGATCAAAACTTTTAAAAACTCACTTTTCTTGCAATCATAGACATTTTGCATTATTGTACAACATTCAAACAAGTTAGGTGGCTAACTACTGTTGATAAATATGATGCAATTTTAATAAAGAATTTGAAGAATGACATTAAATGCTGTCTGAAACCTTTTGTATTTTTAAATGTATGACCATACGCCATATATACTTAAGATAATGTATCCAGAAACCTCAACTGTATTGAAAATTGCTGAGAGAAATAAACAATAATTTTAACAGATATAATGACAGTAAAAATTGACTGCATATGTTTTGGCACTAAAACTTATATATATTTATTTACAAGAGGGAACTGCATGCTGCCACAGAGACCCTGTAAATTCCCCTTTTAGGTATACTGTAACTTAGACCAGTTTCTTCATCTGGTTTCCCAAAACATACACAATCAGAGGCTGCAAACGAAAAAGGATAAAGATAAAGAAATGCTGGAAGTAAACTTGGATCTCAGTCTAGACTTAGACAATGAGAAAGAGAGAAACTCACTTAGAAGAGTGAACTTTAAGAACCTAGTCACCTGGGAGATCCTGAAGAGCCCTTGAAGGTGCTGTGTTGTACAAAAGATGTTCTGAATGCTATTTCTGAAACCTCAAATAAAATGTAAACTCTGCTGAGCATAGTTATATTAAGAAAGCAATGTAACATGCATTTAGAACATTTCAAAAAGTGACCAATAAAAAGGCTAACATTTTGCAAATTGGAGCTCTTATGGGCTCTTTTCACTTCTTAGGAAGAATACTTCATTTCTCTTTCCTAGAAAAAGCCGAATAAATGAAACATCACTCTACCGTTTGAGACACGAAGCTTATAATATAAACAGAAGTAAAATGTTACTCAGGACTTTCCTAAACTTACTTTATATCCATCATTTACCTAGTACTTCAAGTACGCTTTCACTTTTTATCTTCTTAAATCCCCATAATGTTCTTCCGAGTCCAAATCCGATGGCTTTCCTCTGAACTTCTTGGAACGCTGTAAATATGGTCACATGTATTTTCACTGTCAACTCACTGTCTGTCTCCACTAGCCACATGCTCCTCGAAGGCAGGGCCTACGGTTCCCTTTGTCTCTCTCGTCCTCAGGATAGTGTTTGGAACATGGCAGACACTTAAAATGTTTGTTGAACAGATCAAACAGATGTATAAGTCATGATCTCTCTACTAAGAAGTTAGATAAGAAAGGTAGATAAGACATATACAACAGAAATAATATAGTGATGAAGATGATTTTCTACTCAAATATGTGATCCAGATAATCAACGTCAGTGGAAACAGAGCAGAGAGCAATATTGGCTTAAGAATTCAGTAAAACTTCATACACAGCCTTAGAAAATGTTGGTGTTGGCACTACTTTTGGCTGCTCAAGGTAACATCTTCACTATACAAATACAATTTATAGATTGTGTAAATTAAATAGAAGAGTTACACAATTAACTGATAAACTAAGAACTGTCCTAAAATATATTTAATTTCACACACACACATTCTAAATCTGAATTATCCAGATTATGCTTACAGTGACAAAAATAAATACTCATACAGAATCATATCATTTTAGCCCTGTTATGACTTTTTTGAGATATTTTCCATTATTTGATAGATTAACCTATTTTTTTCTGAGGAAATAAATAGATACAGAACACCTGAGTAACGACCATTAAAAGAAGGAACAAAACAATAAAATAAAATAAAGATATTGGATTCTTATCTCATAACATGTAGCACAATAGTCCCATATGTATCAAAGACTTAAAAGTGAAAAAATAAATCCAAAAAGGTTATCAAAGTAAAGATGGGTAGTGAAGTATTTTATAATCTCATCTTAGAGATGGAATACAATACAAATTTTTAAAAAGTTAAAATGAAAAATAAAAACACCCTTAAGAAAAACCAAGACACAAGACAAACTGGCAAAAGTATTTACAGCTTACATCAAAGAAAAATGACAATTTTCACATAGATGTATGAAACAATAAGAAAAAGATCATCAACCCAACAGAAAAGTAGATAGACTGTGATTAGTTGCTTCTCAAAAAAATAAAGTGCTAATAGTTACTAAACATACGAAATATTCATCAATCTCACATATTAACAAAAGAAATGTAAATTAAAACTATACTGAACTATCATTTTAACCTATCAGCTCAAGGGAACTTCAAAACATTTGATAATACACTTTGTTGGCAAGGCTCAAAGTCTTACTCTTTCTTATATTGGAAACGGGTAGGACCAATATAGACAATGGGAAAGAGAGAAACTCACTTAGAAGAGTGAACTTTAAGAACCTAGTCACCTGGGAGATCCTGAAGAGCTTTTAGCAATAGCAACTCTGTCAAAATTTTACACAGTTTTACCCAGTCATGATATGAACTGAATTTTCAACATATTAAAGTTTGTATGTTGAAGCTCTAACCCCCAATGTGATAGTATTAGGATGTGGGACTTTTGGGAGGTAAATCAGGTTTCGATGAGGTCATGAAGATGGAGCCCCATAATGGGGTCAACTTTCTTAAAAAAGAAGAGACACCACAGCTCTCTCTGTCAGCGTGGACAAAGAAGAAGTCACATGATCATGCAGCTAGGTGGCAACTATTTGCAAGCTAGGAAGAGGACCCTTACTAAGAGTTGAATCTGTTGGCATCTTGATCTAGGACTTTCCTGCCTCTAGAACTGTGAGAAACAAATATCTGTTGTTTCAGCCACTCAGCAGTGGTATTTTGTTAGAGGAGCCTAAGACACATTTAGAGAAAGTTATTCTCTTGATATACTAACACACAAAATGACATTCATATAAGCATTTTCACTGAAATATGATAGACAATATTAGAAATAATTGAAGGCAGTTAAATAAATTAGTTCCCATCCATTCGATGGAATTCTGTGTACTATGAAAATGGGTAAGACAGTACTGTATAAACTCCTAAGGCATTTATTTATTTAAACTCCTAAGGTATTTATTCCAAGCAAACTACTTAGTGAGTAGCCACTTTGTATATCACAGACAGAAACCAATGATTTATCACCTCAGCTCTTTGGGCCCAGGCATTAAATACAGGTTACTAAAATAGATAAAATAGAACTTACAAACCAAATCAGAGTTTGCCTGGATTCATTCAATCATTCTGCATATCACACAGCCCTACACCCTCTCTCTAAATCTCATTTTAATCGCCTTTTTCACTTTTTTGTTCAGTGCGTTTATCTGTGCTTGTTTTAGTATAGGCCAAGCAACACAGCCCAATGGAAATGTTTCTTAAAAATTATACAGAGGAGAAATGGAGCAATGCTAAGGGCCTCAGAAATACATACACAGACACATACTCATACACACACACACACACACACACACAAATTCTTTATCAGATGCTAGCATTATTAATTCACATTAACAAATGTAACTTTGTTATTTCATAAATTAATATGTCAATATTTGGAAGATTTTCATAACTAGTAAACTAAAACTTTCCAAATGACAATGCATAGTATTACATAGATAACATGGGCAAAGGCCAATTCAAAATGCCTGAAAACAACAGTTTTTTTCCTTGCATTATAATTTTTGGTTGACAGACAACTGTACCTATTTTGGAGGTATAGTGTGATATTTTGATACATACATGCCAGGTATGATGATCAATATCAGGACCTGATACTAATGCTCAGGTGGTAGAGGCAGGTCTATCTCAAAGATACTGATAAGACATTTTTGGAAATTTTTACTGTCTGCCACTGTGGATGGAGTTTTCCAGGCAAAATAGTTAAGAAATAGTTTCTTGGGAAGAAACCACAATATTATGTCAGTGCAGGCTCTCACTCTACCACATGTGAGATGTGCCTTAAAATTAGAAGCAGTTAGGGTCTTGTCTGTAGGTAACTTCTGGCATCAGGGAAGTGTGGAGTGCCATGGCTGCCAGTGCACACAAAAGCCTCAGGATCTGACTGAGGAAGGATCTTGAATGAATAAGGACCTTGGTGGCTGTGGATGGTGGAACCACACTTATTCAGAATAGGAAGGCTGACAGAACCATGTTGGGCTTTTTGTTTTTGCTTTGTAGAGACCAGGTGATCATGCCATGTGCATAATAGGTAACAAAATCTATCTACATGAACAGAGTATTCTTGCAGGGTTTGGAATCAAAAGATCTGTGTGTTGATGTTGACCATGTGGGTTGGTAAACTAAGTCTCAGTTTCATTATTACTGAAATAAAGATACCAATGGCTTTCTCACGGGTTAAGACTTTCCATGGGGACAGAAAATGATGTGGAAACATAAAGGAAAAACTAGCTGTTAACAAAATAATAAAATTATAAGCTCCAGACAATGTAAACCTAAAAATTTTGAAATAATTACTTTATTCATCATAATTTGGTGAGTTGGTAAGCAGTTACCCAAATGGAATTCTCTTTTTTTTTAACCACATCAAGCACATGAACAGAGGGATTCTTAAGAGACATCTAAATCATGTACAGTTAAGATCAGCTGGGCAAGAGAAAAAGTAAATGTGCCTAACAAGCACTTGCTTCAAGCTCCCACCTAAAACCAGAGTCCGAGAGTGGGTGAGAATGTGTGCTGATTTCTCCCTCCTCTGACCACAGGTAGCTGAAAATTGGATTCTGAGAGCCTCAGAAAGTCTGACAGCAAAGGCTTGGCTTTGGGTTTCAGACACGCTTTAGTTTGAGAACTAGTTTTAACACTTAGCATTTGTGCGAACTTGAGTTAATTACCCATAATTTCTCCACTTACAAAATTGCTGTAAAACACATGAAGCAGTAAGGATGCCATCTTCCATCCTCTGCATCCAGGCCAAGGAAGACACTCTGAGTTTACAAATCACATGTGGCTGAGGACGGAGCCATCTGTGAAGAAGGTGCCTGCTCCAGAGAAGGGAGTGAGATACCTCTAAGTGGGGCAGAGATCAGCTTCTCTTTCAACATAAAAATGTAAAGAGGCTCTTGGAGGAGGCTTTCTCCTCCTCTCTCTTTGATAACTGTTAAAAAATCAGCAGAATGGGTCTTTACCCTCCACAACCCTTCATCCTCACCACCCTGGCCTTGACCAATTAAAAACTCATTGGAGCTCCTAGGGACCTCTTCATGCTACTCTCACCCTCCTTCCTAATGATAAAATAAAAGATACGAGGAATTGAATCAGTTTAAAGAGCTTACTTTCATGATTCTTCACAGAGATAGAAAATTTATTAAGCATAAAGTAGGGGTATAAGAGAAGCACTTTGAGGGCTGGATCCCTGAGAGAGGGAGAGCACATGGCAGAGAACCTGGATGGCCAAGAGTGAGTTGAAGCACTCGATGTCTGGAGCACTGAAGGGAAGGTCAGAGAAGCAGAATGGAAGGAAGCAAGGAAGACACAAGTGTGGGGCCAAAGGAAAAAAGGTACAAATCCTGCTTTGTAAACTGAAAGTAATGAGACAATCAGAGGATAGCAGAGATAGAAGAAATTTGGAAGATTATCACTTCTAGGACCTTCAGAAGCAAATACCTTTAGGGGTCAGGCAGGGAATGTTAATCAGGGCAGTTGGCTGGTTGTGATATAACAGATATTGGAGGAGACTATGGAGAACTAGAGCAAGCACTTTGCTCCTAAAAGCAACGTAGAGGGTTTTGTTTTTGTTTTTACTTAATACCGTGCTGGCCAAAGAACATAACCATGTGAGGAATTTGTCCAATCCTTTTCATGTTACAGATGGGACTGCTAAGCATTAAAATATATAGGAAAGCATTTTATCATGTGGCTCTGGACAGAGATAACTCTGTTGAGGCTCTTTTCTCCACATTCTTGAGAGTTGGGACCGTGGATCTGAAGGATCTCACAAGAAGGATGTTAGTTTCTAACACTCCAGGAAATCCTTAAATCCTGGGGAATCCAGAATTTTTTCTAGTTCCCCCTCAGGGAAGAACTTTTATTCTCCAAGGGAACCCAGGAGCAAGTGCAGGATAAGTCTAGAGACTCCTCAAGGGAAAATTTAAATATTTTAGACTGACTCCATATTCTATACGTTTGAAAGGGGCACTGAAGGTATTGAAAGGACATAGTTCACAGGTTTATCCCATGAAAACTCTATCACATCTTCTGAATGTCCCAGGATCACAGCATGATGATGATAAGCTGCAGGGATAAGCTTTAAGGGGCAACTGTGAAGGTGCAAGATCTAAAACAAAAGCTGGCAAAACAGGTTCACTCAGGGCATGCATGCAGAGGCTGCATCTTTTGGGCCACATAAGCCATATTATCATCAATATTATGGGTTTGAAGTATCTAAAGTTTTAATGTCAAACATTAATTACGCATCCTTGACTAATTCAAAGAGAGAGACTTTGGATCTGGGTTTGAATTTCAGTTCTGTTGCTTATTAGCTATCTGACACAAGAAAAAAATCACTTCACTCTTCAGTGACATACTTTTCTTGCCTGTGAAATAGAAATAATAAAAGTTATCCAGGAGGGTTGTGAGGTTAAGAAGTAAAGTGTAGATGCAAAGAGTCTAGCAGAGAGTAATTACTTAATGAATAACAGCTGCTATTGTGATCTCTTATCGTCACTGTTATTGTTATCTTAAAAGTAGTTACAGAGTAGCATCATCGCACAGCAAGCCCCCATTGCTTTCTCCTCAGGTCCTCAATGTTGTAACTTCCCAAACATGCAGTATCTGTGTGCTAACAGAGCTCGGATAAACGCACAGGTCACTCAACTTGCATCCTGGTTTATAGAAGCAAGTAACAGGGGAGGCAAGGCTTTCATGGCCCTGACACGCTTTTTCACTCAAGCTCTTTGGTATAAAATTAGAAAGCAGTATTTCCAGCAGCTTGTGACTTGCAGTAAGTAATTACAGTCTAGTGCTCCTTCTTCTGTTGCCCCTTGCTAAACACCCACTTAAAAGTATCAGATCACAAAACTCACTACAAATTGAAATTTATGTTTCCTTTTGGGTTATTTGAGATTAATCCAACAAAGCCAATGAGCAAACATAATGCTAGTTTAGTTTCATAACACTACCTTGGTTATATTTATACTTAATTGAAAAGGGATATTTTTTTCTTATAGTTTTATTAATGTGGATTTTGGGGGAGTTTCTAGACAATGAATTTACACTAGGGATTTTTGTTAGGCAAAGTAATGAGAAGCAAAATTAACTTGCTGAAGCATTTTAGTAAGTAAAAAATGGTTATGTATTGCCTAAATAAGTCAAGGTTTTTCTTTCTAAAGGTATCTTCACTTCATTGGCTGTGATTTTGTTTAATATGAGAGAGAATAAAAGAGTGCTAATTATCATCTTCCAATTGGAAGCTAGCATGGATGGTATTCCTGTTCCTACTCCTCAAAATTTTAGCAGAAACAAAATAAGCTGATCCAAACACACATTAACTGATTGGTGGATAAACAAACTGTGGTATATCCACACAACTGAATATAATTTAGCAGTAAAAAGAAATGAAGTATTCATACATGCTATACCATGAATGTACCTTGAAAACCTTAAGTGAAAGAAAAGGCACAAAGGGCCACATATCACATGATTCCATGTATACCAAATGTCCAGAATAGGCAAACCCATAGAGATAAAAATGGACAGGAGGTTACCTAGGAAAGGGGTGATGGTAGGGGATGGAGAGTACTGCTTATGGACAAGGAGGTTTCTTTTTTAGAATGATCAAAACATTTGGGAATTCCATAGTGATAATGGTTCTTTAGCTCTGAGAATATCCTAAAACCCACTGAATTTTACACTTTTTAAAAATTTTTTATTTTCGAGATGGAATCTTGCTCTGTCACCCAGCCCAGGCTGGAGTGCAGTGGCACAATCTCAGCTCACTGCAATCTCTGCCTCCTGGGCTCAAGCGATTCTCCTGCCTCAGCCTCCTGAGTAGCTGGGATTACAGGCATGTACCACCACACCTGGCTAATTTTTGTAATTTCACTAGAAACAGGGTTTCACCATGTTTCCCAGGCTGGTCTCAAGCTCCTGACCTCAGGTGATCTGCCCGCCTCAGCCTCCCAAAGTGCTGGAATTACAGACGTGAGCCACCATGCCTGGCCAACTTTCATACTTTAAAAGAGTGAATTGCATGGCATCTGAGCTATAATTCAATTTTCTACCAAGGAAATTCTTGCCTGTCATCATCATTTCCCCAAACAAACATTCTCTGCAAGTTTACCTTGTGAGGTTCAGTGAATACTTGAGTGACATTGCATTAGCAAAACAAGTTTTGAAGTCCTTGTATATAAATCTCAGCTTGGCTTCCAACAAAATACTCTGCCAATTTTATATTTTGAAAAAATTGCTTTAAATGATTCTTTCATTTTATTGGCTTTTCTAATAAGATAAAAGAAGTACTTCACATCTTTTATTTTAGTTTTTGGAATGAAGTTGAATCAAAATGGGATTAGGAATTCTATTGTATGGCTTCTTGAAAGCAGCAGAAAATCAAATATGGAACATACCCAAAGTGGGAAAGAAATAATTACTTAATTCAGCACATTAATAAAAAAGATCTTGCAAATTAAATGTTGTTCCAAAGACATCTTAAACACTTACTAGAGCATCATACACATTTATTGAGAAAATGCCAAGTTTTATATTATGGTATTCTAGCAACTTGATGCAACAAAAATTTCCAGAAAAACAAGCGGAATAATGTAATTTTTATTAAAAATGCACACATACATACGACCAGTGTTACTTTTTCTTTCTTCCTTTTTTTTTTTTCATTTGGAAGTGCCACTAATGCAAGGCTTTATTTAATAACTGAATAACAATGTGCAGCAATGTGGTGGTGAAGAGAACAAGCCCTGGGATCTATTTGATTTGAATCCTGATTTCTCTATTTATGGCCTTGAGAAAATTTCTTGATCTCTCTAGGCTTCAATGTTTCCATGAGTAAAATGAGAGTATGGTATAGGGTTGTGAGAATTCAGTGCAATAATGCACTTAAAGTGTTTAATATGATGTTTGGCTCATGGCGAGCTGAAAGCATTTTTATCATCATCTTTTTCTTAGCATTGTTTAATGCCCTTTTATGGGATTATTTTTTCTTCTAGCAACACTTCTGAGAGAGTCAACAGACTTCAGCTAGAGAAGCAAGGTAACAAACCAATTCAGCCCCACAGTGAGATACTTTTCATTTATTCCTCTCAAAATATTCAAGTAGTAATTCCAAGAAACCATTCATCCTTTTTGCTAACAGGTCTCTAACCACAATTTCATAAAATGCATTTTTCCCATAAACAAAGCCAAGCATAGTATCTTGTTCATCTGATTATAAGCAGAATAGCTCCTATCTGAACACTGCTGTATCACAGACAATAATGGCAGTAATTACTAGCCACCGCCACCGCCCCATCACCTAAGACATGTGGTATCCATCAGTGTAACAAAAAATAAAAAGAGGCAAACAAGTCTGTTCATTCAACTTTGTGTGTTGATATTTGATTTACAGTTCAATAGGGTTATATCTATTCTATAAGTAATTCCTAGATATTTACTATGTTTTGAACATGGTGGATGCCTAGAATAAATTTATCATTCAATTGAATTCCTTAGTATTGGGTTAGGTGTCACAGATACAAACTAAAGTTAAACTTTACCTTACCTAAACCTTAAAACCTTATTCTGAGGCATATCGTATTCAGAATTAAAAATAGGCAACTTCTTCAAATACAAGATAAGGTTTAGTAAAGGCAAGGCAAGCATCAGTAAAATGTTAATGCCAGATACATTCATTCTCTGTGACATCAGACATGGATAACATTTCAAGGTAAATTTGAATAGCTTAGAAAAGTTCATGGTATGGCCAACTGTGATGATAATCTTTACTGCAAGGCCCCCAAGGAAAAAAGAGTTATTTTATGTCATCCTAATATAAATACTCCCATTCCTGAGGTTCCCAAATTGTCCAGGAACTATCCTATCTGTACCATTCCCTAAAGTTAATCAATCTTGCCAGGTGATCTTAAACCCAGAGGCTGGTGCTGATGTTTCCGGAGGACAGCATCTGAAAGGCCCAGAGTTTCTCACCCCAGTAACTGATATATCTGACGTAAGTCCTGGCCTGCCTGAACACATGTCAACATGGAGGAGCAGGCTAGTAGAGGCTTCAGAGTAGTATGGCATGCTGTGCATTTGATCCTGCAAACCAGGTTTTGGCTGACCCACTGAGAGGGAGACAAGGTGAACTGAGACTATAATTACTTAACTAATTTGATTTGGTGGCCCAAGAAGATAAGTCATCAAAAAATTCAAAACTTGTTACAGAAGCAGACATACATACACATACCCACAATCAAACCCAAAACGAAGCTGAAAAGAAAAGTACTAACTAAAAACAGCAATTATACCTGAGAATTAAAGAGTCCCTGTTATCCAAAAACACTGCTTTGGAGTTAGGCCAGCAAATACCCTTAACATTTGGTCCTATGTTATCCTACAGCAGGCTTTTGAAGGAAAACAAGAATCTTGACACATTGATTTAATCTCCACATAAATATATATTTTTTAAATCAGCATTTTATAAGGAGCCAGAATAAAATTTATGTAACAAAGTTTATGCCAAGATTTTAAGGGAAATGTCAAATGTATGGGAAAAAGCAAAAATAAGATATAAATAAAGAGAAGTGATAGCATTTTTTAAAAGTAATGTTGGTCAATTAATGCAACAATGGCAATCTAAAGGAATGAATAGTAAAATTTCATACTAATTATTAGAGTCTTGTTTTCTAACATTTCCATACAGAAATATTTATGTTTTCTTTTTTTTCCTTTTTGTAGTTTTTTTTTTATATATTTTACTTTAGGTTCTGGGGTACACGTGCAGGTCATGCAGGGTTGTTGCATAGGTGCATACATAACTAGGTGGTTTGCTGCTTCTATTCCCCCTTTGACTATATCCAGCATTTCTCCCCATGTTATCCCTCCTCTTCCCCCGCTGTCCCTCCCCTAGCCCCCAACAACTGCCTCCAGTGTGTGACTTTCCTCTCCCTGAGTCCACATGTTCCCATTGTTCAACACCCGCCTATGAGTGAGAACATGCAGTATTTGGTTTTCTGTTCTTGTGTCAGTTTGCTGAGAATGATGGTTTCCAGATTCACCCAAGTCCATACAAAGGACACGAACTCATCATTTTTTATGGCTGCGTGGTATTAGGAATGCTTACTCCAGAAATTCACTTGAAAAACTAGGAATAGAGATACCAACCTGCTTCTTCTCAGACTTACCATACAACGGAAACATCCTCTCCCTCCTGTATCAGCCCTGAGCATATTCTGACTCGGTAAAATTGAGTTTATAATAGAGTGAAATAGTTTATGATTTAACTTTTATTCTGCTACTTTGTGACAACAAAACCCAATATGTAAACAATCCAATAAAAAGAGAGAGAAAGACAAAATTTTCCATTCTTTCAGATACATTGCATTTCCACACACTTCTCCTATTCCTAGCTCACATGCTGAGGTGTCTTTGTGTTCAAGATAAGAGTAGAGAATAGCCAGTCTTTCTCATGAAGCACTAAATTGGATGTGCAGTAGATCATGGCAGGTTAGTTACTTCTCATTATCCAAAAACACTGCTTTTGAGTCCAAAGGTCTTTGCAAGAGTTAATGAAATTAGATCACATAATAACAGTACCCCCAAAGATACAATGCTCTGAATTTACTTAGACAGTTACATAGGAGTAATAACTAGTTTCAAAACCAATAAAAGATTCAGAATGGATATACTTCAAAATGAAAGAAAGAGACTGTCTAGTAAACTAGGTTAAAATGCCCAGTGATTTACTCCCTCAATTCTAAAATGGATCAATTTTTCTAAGCCACTGCTCCCATCTCATAAATCACTGGAAAATCATTCTAAATATTAATAGTTTCAGGCTACAGGAACATAAAACCCTAAGGCTTAGTTTAAAAGAATTTAGAGTGAAATAAGGGACAGGAATTCCCCAGAGACAAAGTTTCACTGGCGGTCATTCTAGAAAACTGTCACACATACCTTCAGAAAACTGGTATGAGAAGCATGCCAAGAAGTTCACTTATTATCTCACTGGCAGTTATTGCTATTGTCCAGTCACCCAATCTTAGCCAGTGATGTTTAATCTCAGACTGTTTATCTGATAAGATGCAAGACTGCAAGACAAAGTAGGAGCAGACACAAGGGACAGAACTGAAAATCGAAATCAGCAGGCCCTAGGCAAAGACTGGCTTTCCACAATAGAATTCAGAAGCACAATGTCTGAATTTAAATATTACTTCAATTCCAAGAAAAATTAATACAATCTAAACTTTCTCTAATTTTTCCTGGGAACTAAACTTTCCCTTACAATAGATGGCAATTTTGTTATTTCTTAGAAGTCCCTTGGAAAGTATAATTAACCTAACAAATATGTTCATGACTAAACCTTATGTGTCCCCAAGACTGCGTTGGATACTCAATTTTGAAAATTGAGTGGTCCCCAGGTACCAATACTTAATGTCTTTTGGGAAATCCAACCAGAGAAAGTTTTTTTGTTTTTTGGTTCGTTGGTTTTGTCTGCCTTAGGAAGACCTGAGCAAAGCAAAAAATAACTACTAAATTTTTTAAAGACTGAACTACAGTGCCTTACATAATGAAAAATCTAAAGTGCAACTTAGCAAAGAACTTTCTACAAAACAGTCTTTAGTCTTTATGTAATAATTACATTACTTAAAGTAAAAGATCTATAGTATCCATGCAGTTATACCCACACACATATTTATTCACAGAATAATAAAATAGAGCTATTCTCTAAGTGGGAGATCAAAATTAGTTGATAGCAAAGCCTTAGTTAGATAATCAAAGATAATTTGCCACACCTACTCCCACCTTTTTATTTTTAACTTTATTTATTTATTTAGAGACAGAATCTCACTCTGTCATCCAGGCTGGATGGAGTACAGTGGCACGATCTCAGCTCACTGCAACCTCCACCTCCCAGGTTCAAGTGATTCTTGTACCTTAGCCTCCTGAGTAGCTGGGGCTACAGGCACATGCTACAGCACCTGGCTAGTTTTTGTATTTTTAGTAGAAATGGGGTTTTATCATGTTGGCCAGGCTGGTCACGAAATTCTGAGCTCAAGTGATCCATCTGCCTGGGCCTCCCAAAGTACTAAGATTACAGGCATGAGCCACCATGGCTGGCATTTTTTTTTTTAAACTTTAAATTTTTATTTCAACAGTTTTGGGGGTATAGTTGGTTCTTGGTTAGATAGATAAGTTCTTTAGCGGTGATTTCTGAGATTTTGTTGTACCCACTGCCCGAGCAATGTACACTGTATACAATATAGAGCCAACTTTCCTAAGGATCTCCATTTAGCATCTCTTGAATACATTCTGCAATTACTCTAGTTAAGAAATTTAACTCTAAGTATTATCAAGGCTTTGGGAAAATGAGAAGTAATTTCTCCAAAAAAGAAAGAAAGAAAGAAAGAACAAACAAACAAACAAACAAAACATCGGATGATGGACAGATAGACAGATAGGCAGACATACAGATAGATTTTTCCTTCTCCCTGTTTCCAAAAAGGATCCGTAGTGATACTTACTATTCACTGTACAGTTTCAATCTTTAAGTCTTTAAAGCTAGAAATGTAGCTTCTAAGACAATATTTTATTATAATAAAATAATGCAGCAATGCTTTTAGTGTAACATACTAATATTGGTTGAAATTCTAGAAATAAAGAAGTTGATTCATGTTATCCTCTCCATATAGTTGAAATGGAGAACTTCTGGTTTGAGAGCATTTGGTTCAATTTAATCTGAATGAAACTGATTTGTCACTGCTACCACAGTATAGAAAATAACTTCTAGTGTCCACGCTGGTGACCCTCTCAAGTAATGGACCAAAGTAAAGATATTAGATGGCTGAAGATGTGAACATAGTGATTAACCAGCTAACTAACTCTTTGAAAGCAGAGGATATAGGAAAACAATGCCAATTTCCAAAGTCTAAATGAAGAGTTACTAAACCTAAAATATTCCCACTCTACATCCTCCTTCCTTGCCTTACTTCTCCATCTCCTCCACTCCTCCCCATGAGTAACTGCCTCTGCCTGTCTGAATCCCCCCACTCCAGACTCCTTTCCTTCGTCCACTCTCTTCCTAGTCTACCTCCTTTTACTTGTCTTCTTTCACATCTCAATCACTTTAAATGAAAATAATCTTAAAAAGAATTATGTTATACTGTTTACTATACTCAGTAAATGACATTGTTTCCAATATTTTAAAATAAAAATTGGACATTTTACTTTTCAAGGAAAAGTAAAGTGAATTTCAAGGAAGAAAATATACTTGATGCATTGTATATTTAGGGTGTGTCTTTCAATGCTTGCTTCTTCTTCTTTAAGTAAACAGTTATGACCAGGAAAATAAGAAGTTCCCTTGCCCAATAGCCCAACACCCTAGATCCATATGGAGGCACAGAGCACAAAGCTGAAAGGGTGGGAGCCCTGAGTCTCTAGAGTTAGAGTCCTTGACTCCAGGCAAGGCTGGACGTTAGGGATCCTCAGGCAATGGGTCAGCTTTCACAAATGGGATTCTACAACCTCCCCATTGGCCAATGCTACTTTGTAGCAACCTCACTATTGGAAAGTTACTTGGTTTAGTTAGCCTAAATAACTCATGCTGAACTTTCCCAGTCTGGTCATCAGTATTAACTCGCTGGAGTGGTTTTCAAGTGCTTGAAGATAATCATTAAATTACCTACTGGCTTTCTCTTTCTCATGCATAATCACTACAAACCATTTCATCTTTTCGCAAGTGCTTTTTATCATTCCTATCATTTTTTTACTCTAACTCTGATACTTCTAGACTTTTCCCATCATCTTTAGTTATGAAGTGAAAGTGATAAATACTAGAAAATAACGAATATTATAGTAATGAAATAATGAGTGAAATCAATGCAATACTTTACAAAGTCCTTTTGTGGCCATGATGTCTTCTGATTCTTACAATTTTGTAAGGTAGGTATGGCAGGGGATAAAGCTTCTGTTTTTCTTAGACAAGGAAACTGAAGCCGCAGGAGGTTGTCACTCCCAAAGCACATATAGCCAGAAAGTGCCAAAGAGCTAAATCAGAAACTGGGACTTCTGACACCAAAACTTTTATACTTTTTAAAAACCCTAGGCTATCCACTTATGTCTACAAAACAATCTTAGTGGCTCTTAGTGTGTCTTTTTAACTTTCTTCTATTAAAAAATGCTTACTCTATGTTTATATACATATACAATTTTGTGGTGAAGGCTGGGCGCAGTGGCTCACACCTGTAATCCCAGCACTTTAGGAGGTAGAGGCAGGTGGATCACTTGAGGTAGGAGTTTGAGACAAGCCTGCCTAACATGGCGAAACTCCATCTCTACAAAAAATAGAAAAATTAGCCAGGTGTGGTGGCACATGTCTGTGGTCCCACCTACTTGGGAGGCTGAGGCATGAGAATGGCTTGAACCTGGGAGGCAGAGGTTGTAATCAGCCAAGATCGTGCCACTGCACTCCAGCCAGGGTGACAGAGTAGACTCTGTCTCAAAAAAAATTAAAAATTAAAAAAAAATTCTGGTGATCTATATGTGTATATTTATGTATATCTATGTGTATACATACACCACCAAAAAATATTTCCTGCCAAGAATCTGCATGCCCATGTACTCTGCTATCATGAACTAGTTTGCAAGGAAGTCTGTTGTCATGGTTACATTTTGATAATCCTAATACTCTGTCATGTATAAAGGTGAAAGTAGTACACACCATATAAAATTGGTGCTTTTTCTTAAATAAATAATATTAGAAAATTTAAGCCCAAGAGGCAGCACAAGTTTAAAGTGATGAATAAAAATGTGTTCACTGTCATTATTTTGTCTCTCTAGAAAACAAGACTCAAGTAAAAACCACAAAGGTATTGGTTTGGAATAAAGTTTATGAAAACCTCAGTAGTCACAATTCCTGAGACTTTATAAAAATGCTAGTAGCATATCTATGATACATACTTCTGGCTATTCTGACAATAAACACAACTACGCCTTCCACACAGCCCTATGAGCCCTCACTGTAGACTCCCTATGAAACTCATCAGTATCCCTATTCCTTTCTCTGAGCAAGTGACTCACTCAGTTTTCCCAAAGTAAAGGCTGTCTACTCTTATGAATTTAAATGTTGTATCCCCCGAAATCCCTCAAATCTGAGAGCCCAGAAAGAAAAGGGGGAATGCCGGAGAGAAAGTTTTCATCTTCTAAGTGAATACTAAACAATCATGAACTGAATGTTGGTAGAAATGCAGGTGTTAAAGGTCATTCAGATGATGACTCAGATGGAAATGAGCAACTGGTTATTAAAACTTGGAGGAAAGGTGATCCCTGTTATAAGGTGGCAAAGAACTTGCCTGAATTGTGTTCTAGTGTGTTGAATGTTGAATATCCAACCCCCAATATGACTATTTAGAGACAGGATCTGACCTATAGGATCAGAACCCCACTCTGATGTCCTTGATTATCTCTTATGTCTTTACCTATGGAGGTAAGTAAGGTTAAACAAGGACATCAGAGTGGGGCTCTGATCCTATAAGATTCATGTCCTTATAAGAGACACATGAGATCTCACACTTTCTCTATCAACCATGGGAGCACACAGCAAGAAAGCAGCTGTCTGTGGTCAGGAAGAAAACCAAGAACTGAACTGGATGGCACCTCACTCTGGGACTTTTAGCATCCAGAACTGTGAGAGAATAAATCCATGTTGTTTAAGTCACTTATTCTGTTGTTTAATACCGCCATGGCATTTTATTATGGCAGCCTGAGCTGATTATGACAGATTTTGGGACTAAGAAGTAGGGTAAAACTGTAAAAAGTACCTAAACAACAACAACGACAACAACAAAAAACTCTAGAAGTTCTAAAGGGGCTTTGGAACTCAGTGATGAGTAGAGGCTGCAAGAGTTAGAGATACATGCTAGAAAAAGCTAAGATTGCCATTAGGGAGCTGTAGGTAGAAATATGAACATTAAAGGCAACACTGGGGAGAGCTCACAGAGAAAAGAGGAGAGCTGGAGAGAAAGCTTTCATCTTTTTAGTGAATACATACATAATTATGAACCGAATGTTGGTAAAAATATGGACATTAAAGGTTGTTCTGATGAGGACCTGAGAGAAATGAGGAACAGGTGATTAAACTTGGAGGAAAGGCGATCCTTGTTATAAAGTGGCAAAGAGCTTGCCTGAATTGTGCTCTAGTGTTTTGTGGAAAGTAGAAACTGTGAGCAATTAAGCTGGACACTAAGCAGAGGAGATTTCTAAGCAGAATATTAAATGTGTAGCTTTGGTTCTCACTGCTTATAGTCAAATTCAAGAGGAAAGAGATGAATGGAAGAAGGAACTGTTAAGTATAAAAGGAACTAGAACTCAGAGATTTGGAAATTTCTCAGCCCATTCACATTCCAAGAAAAAGGAAAGAAAGCTTGTTTTGAACAGAACACTATAAGCACTAAGGGTATGGCTGAGTAACTGTTCGATAGAGATCATAGGTGCAATTCATGAATGTAATCAGCCATCTCAGCAGAGCCAGGAATAAGATTACACCAGCAGAGACCCTGCCAGTTTGAACTATAGGGGAGACAGACAGTGGGATGAAACAACAGAAGGCTGTCAAACTTCTTGCATTCTACAGGACCAGACCATAGAGCTCTTCTATGAACATGAACTAGTCTTCAGAGAAAGGGAAGAATGACTCTGAAGGCAATTCGGAGAGGATCAGGACTGCCACCCCGACCACAGGCCCAGGTGGAGGGGAAGACAGGTGAGTAAGGCTCTTTCCTTCTTGATTTCAGAGAGTGGAGCTGCCTCAGAGACCCACAAGGTGGGGCCACCCTGCAGAGCTGTGGCAGTGATGCTGCCACCCCAGTAGGCCTGGAAAGTCAAAGAGGATTATTCAAAGCAAAGGGGATTATTCAAACCAAAGACAATTATTCTCCAACCTTAAGATCAAATGGAAATATGCCTTGCTAGGTTTGACTTGCTTGGGATCCATCACTCCTTCATTCCTCCTGATTTTTCCCTTTTGTGATGGGAACGTCTATCCTATACTTGTCTCATCATTGTATTTTGGAAGCCCATTAACTTGTCTGGTTTCACAGGTTCATAGCTGGAGAGGAATTTTGCCTCAGGATGAATCGTACATTAAGTCTCATTCATCTGACTTAAATAATAATTAAATGAGATTTTAGAGTTTAGACTTTAGTTGGTGCTTGATGCATTAAGACTTTGGGGGGTGTTAAGATGGAATTAATATATTTTGCATAAAAGAAGGACACAAATTCTTATTATGAGGTGGAATGTCACAGACTAAATGCTTATTTCCCTCCATAATTTATACATTGAAGCCCCTATCCCCAATGAGCATATTTGAAAACAGGGCCTATATGAAGGTAATTAAGGTTAAAGAAGGTCTTTAGGGCCTGGCCATAATCCAACAGGACTAATATCCTTCTAAGAAAAGACACCAGGAAGCTCGTGTGCTCTCTCTGCACCATGTGAGAACATGGCAAGAAGTCAGCCACCTACAAACCAAAAAGAGGGCCTCCCCAGTAATCACATTAGCCAGCACAAAGATCTGAAACTTCCAGCCTCCAGAACTATGAGGTTTCCACTGTTTAAGCCATCTAGTCTGTGGAATTCTGTTATGGCAACCTGAGCTGACCAAGACATCTACTAGCGAGTCACCTGGAGTAACCCAAAAGTACCACTCTATGCTTTACCTAATTGGGCTGCCTATTATTCCCAAACACCTGCACTTCCTTACTTTTCCTAGAGTGCTGCTTCTTCATCTTCATCAAAATCCTATCTACTTACCAAGTTCTATTTCATATTATGCTCACAAAAAGCTTTCCTAAACCTACGACCCCACCCAAAACACACACACACACACACACACACACACACACACACAGTCCCAACAGGAGGTTACTTCTGTCCTCTTTGTGCCAACTCCCATATAGCTAGCTCAATTTATTTTATTGCTGTCACGAAACTGTAAACTGTTTGAGGGCAGAAATTCTGTTTTCTCATCATCGTATCCTCTGTAATGCTTACCACAGAACTGAGGCTCAGTAATTACATTTAGTCAATGCAGTTGAATTATATTGATTTGGGCTGTCAACTTTCCTAAGAAATAACTTTTTAATTTTGAACTTATTCTATAATTATAGAAAAAGAGGCAAAAATTGTACACCCTATACTACAGCATGTATAGGAGAGTTTCCATATACTTTCCCCAGCCTTCCCACTATCAACGTCTTATATAATCACAGTACCTTTATCAAAACCAAGGAACTAATATTATCATAGTATTAGCTAACTACAAATTTTCTTTGAATTTCAGTTTTTTCAATAACGTCCTTATTCTGTTCCAGGATCCAAACCAAGATCCCACATTGTAATTGCTTGTCGTAGCTCCTTAATCTTCTCCAATGTGTGATAGTCTCTTGGTCTTTCCTTGCCTTTCATGACCTTGAAATTTTTGAATATTACTGGTCAGTTATTTTGTAAAGTATTTCTCAGCTTGTGCTTCTGTGATATTTTCTCATTAGATTAAGATTATGCATTGTTAACATGAAGACCATCATATAAGGGATACATGATTTCAATATGTCCTATTAGTATATTAGGAAACATAATATGGATATATTTTATTACTGTTGATATTAACCTCAATCATTTTATATACATGTATCCTGTTGCTGCTGACATTAATCGAATCACCAACTGGTACCTGCGTGGTTTTTCCACTGTAAAGTGACTATCTTTTTCTTTGTAATTAATAAGTATCTTGGAGGAAATACTTTGAGACAATATAAAGATCCTTTTTCTCCTTCATCTCTTATCTATTTATTTTAACACTCACTGGCAGATCTTGCTATCAATAACTATTTCTATAGTTTAACGAATGGTGATTTTCAATTTTCTTATTCCTGAACTGTCAACTTTCAATACAAACTTCAGTTTTCTACAGGAACAAAAGGCAAAGGCCTTAATTCCCCTGGATAGGGCAAAGCAGGGTGAAGTTGGGATAAGAGTCTGAGTGATCAATGCAAGTACAATAGGAGGCTTAATGGTGGCTAACTACAGAGCAGAGAGAGAGGTGAGGCTTAAGTCATCTTTGGCTGCTGCCTTAATTTGATAGATCAAGCCCATTCCACTCCCCTTGCTTGATGAGATCCAATTTTTGATCTGAGCTAGCCTAAAGATTTATTGTAAAGGCAACTGAAAACAGATGTGGGGGCAGAGTGGCAGGAGAGTAGCAGCAGACACCAGACATTTCCTATCAGAAATAGGCAATGTTTCTCAAATCTTTGAAAAAAAAGTATTTATTTCCTAATGAATATTTACTAATGTTATAGTAGCACACATATTTTAAAATTTGTTCAATTGATTTGTTTGCTGATTTATCATGACCAGTATTTTAGGAATGTTTATTGTAGTATATCTATAAACAATGGAACATGTAATTATAAAAGATGGAAACCATAACCTACTAATTGTACATTTAGTTGGAACCCTAGGAGTTAGTTCATCATTATATCATGAATATGCTTAATAAGTATCTCACTAAACTTCATACTACACCTTATTGTGAATTTTATAATAATGCACTCTCAAAGTTTTTAAGTGTAAATGGTCATAATAAAATAATTACGAGGATTTTTCTTTAGTACAGTATTAACACATTTCTCAAAAGTTTATGTTAACATTGAATAAGTAAATCTGTATTTCAGATCACTTTCTAGTATATTTTGTAAGTATTTTGAATAATTACAAATTAGCTTTTAGGTATAATTACAATACATTAAGTTATTCAAAAAGAAATTAAAGAATTTTTTAAAGGCACAAATGAGATTCAAACTTATGAATCTAAATTGATTCAAAAGGCAAACCACTTACCAGCCTGTTAGATTTGGTGAAAAATAGTAAGTGCTCTTTCATTTTTAAATCATTCGGTTTTATGACAGTGGTATTGACTGACTGAATGTCATGATTTTGGGGTAAGGTGTGACTTCTCCACAAATCAATATGTAAATTTATTCCAGTTGTTATTTTTCTTTTATACACTGTTAAAATGAATACAAGTTTAGAGTTAGAATTTTTTTATTTATAAAATTAAAATCCTTTTTAATATCATGATATATGCCTCTATTTCTTTCTTACTGTTACTTACTTCTGAAAAATAAATGATATTTAACTTCACCTTTTAATTTTAATATGTGAAAATAACCTTATCAAATCTTTGAAGACTGAAGTCTTCTACTCTTACTGATACAGTGCAATTATATGGAGAAGCCATGAAATTACTCCTGTTTTACTCCCACCCACAGCTGAACCCATTTATAGAACTCCTGGTTTAGAATTGTTTCCTTTTATTCTCATTATGGAAACAAATATCAGGTCATTAGAAGTCAAGAGTAGCGAGTAAGGTGGGTAACAGGTTTGGGGTAATTTCATTCATGATCAGAAGCCAAATAATGACAAAAATTCCTATGTAGTTCATTAAGAGATTCTGAGTCAATTCCAAAGAGGTTAAGAAATAGCCACCCTGTAATATAATATAGCAGTGGTGTGGCCTCCTGGGGCTATTACCTCAAAGACAACAACAGTGTGCATTATATAACTTCTGGCACCCGATAATCACCCTCACATGGCAACTCTTGATCCATGCTAATGAGGGTAAACAAGTGGAAATTTGAAAACAGGGACCATCCATGAAAAATACAGTTACATGGAAAGAAAGGAAGTAGTTTTGTTGTGTCGGGCAGAGACCATGCTTCTAATGCCCCCATGTGAGTCTTGATTTGGGAAATTGTTTCTTATGTAATGGCCAATCTACAATGTGAATAATCCACACAGAACTAGTTAGAAGTTTACCAGAATGCTACTGATTCTCTTTGCAGAAATTCTTGACAATTCTTGGGTGGATTTAAATGATGGCAACAGATTTAGACTCTGGTACTTACTTTTAAAACACCATACTATACAAATGGGTTTTATCTTCAACTCACAGTCATAACACTGAGATTTTTTTTTGATAGGGTATCACTCTGTTGTCCAACCTGGAGTGCAGTGGCACGATCTTGGCTCACTACAGCAGCCTCTGACTCCCAGGTCAAGTGATTTTCTTGCCTCAGCCTCCCGAGTAGCTGAGACTACAGGCATGTGCTACGCCTGGCTAATTCTGGTATTTTTAATAGAGATGGGGTTTCACTATGATGGCCAGGCTGGTCTCCAACTCTGGATCTCAAGTGATCTGTCTACATCGGCCTCCCAAAGTGCTGTGATTACAGGCGTGAGACACCAGGCCCAGCCAGTTACATATTTTTGAAGGGTTTATTTTACTCTCAAAAACAATACTTTTACCCAAAAATATATTTGTACTCGTAAACTACAGTCTGCCTACCTATTTGATAAAATGTCTGGGTAGTTAATTACTTTGTTTTCAGCAATTAAGTAGGGGAGATTTATGAGATTAATGACAACTACATTTAATGGTAAAAGATGACAATAACAGTTTTAAATAATGTCCTATTTCTTTTGTATTTATGTAATGCACCATTTTCCAGTAAAATTCATTTGAGTCATGGCCTTATATCGAGTCATTTGACGATATTATTTTCTCAAACTGTCATTTTGTGAGCTCAGTTTATTTTCCTTGCTTCTCTTATATAGCTTTTGTTTGTTTGTTGTTGTTGTTGTTTTGTTTTTTTCTTGAGACAGAATTTTGCTCTGTCGCCCAGGCTGGAGTGCAGCAGGGCTTGATCTCAGCTCACTGCAAGCTCTGCCTCCCAAGTTCAAGGGATTCTCCTGCCTCAGCCTCCTCAGTAGCTGGGATTGCAGGCAAGCACCACCACACCCAGTTAATTTTTGTGTTTTCTAGTAGAGACAGGGCTTTGCCATGTTGGCCAGGCCAGTTTCAAACTCCTGACCTCAAGTGATCTGCCTACCTTGGCCTCCCAATATGCTGGGATTACAGGGATGAGACACTGCACCTGGCCAAATTTCCAAGTAATATTTACTAAAATTATATTTCATTAATACAAACTGTATTTTTAGAATACCTTTTGTGATTTGCAAAGGAACTGGAGAACCCAAAGTTTTAAGAGATTTCATAAATAAATTTAACTGTATGAACTTTTCCTGTTTTGTATTAACTTTAGACCCCAACTCTGTAATCCTCTCTTGCACTTCCCCATCGCATAGGATTCATTATCTCCACACCCTCCTAACACTTTCTGGTCACTCCTGTATTTCATGTCCAGCAGCACTTTAGAATAATGTTTAAAGTCCTCTTAAAGTCAGCAGCCTTTACAGGTAAATGTGCAAAGTATTTGGGAAATCATAATGTGTTGAAGGAGGAGGAAGAAAACAAGGTCAGGAGTTAGAATTAGAAACTCTGAGGAGTAGGATGTTGGTCCAGAGAAATATCTCCAAACAAAATCCAAAACTGGGTGGTCTCAAAATAGATAGCCAAGGTGAGCACAGATCATATATCTGAATATTTAAAGCATAGGACACAGTGTTAACACACATATAAAGAATGGTTGAGAACACTAGAAGTACTTTTTTTAAAAAAAGAATATATTTTGTGTTTCACACCATAAAATTTGAAAAAGAAGTGCCTTTGAAAGAAAGTCTTATTTTGGAATTGAAGAATGCATTTTAAAAGCTCCATACTTTAATAGGAAAGCACTATACTTAGGTCACGTTCCTAAACTTTAATTTCCTTATTTGGGAACTTGTATTCGGGATCTTTTGGAAATAGCATAAATTATGCCAATTTCAGATTTATTCTCAACTTACAGCTTTATATTTATAACAAAAATCTGAACATTACTTTTTTAAAAATTTCATTTAATTTTAGAGAAGTGTGACTTCCTAAGAACTAATGTTAAGCAGCAATTAAGGTAACCAGGGTGTTACCTTAATTTTCAGTGTATTCACTCATAGGAAGTCTCGTTTAGTCTCTGTTAACTTTACAGGGGGCCAAATTTATGCTAAATACCAAATATGATTATAATTACAGTATGTAATGCTATACATCATTGACAGATCTTAATAAAATAAAACGTTAAGCCTCCTTAGAAACATGATTATTTTAATTATTAGGCAACTACTATTGTACCAGGAATAAGTTTTCTGGAAGACCTTTAACATAGGTTTTTAAAATAGCAACACAAAACTCACTGATATGCATAGCAAGTAGTATCAGTGAGTATAAGTGATAAATTAGTTTATTTGTTAATCAGCACTTATTTTATGTCATTTTATTTGTATGATGCATATTTGTAGCTCTCAAAATACCCTTTGTTTTTCTCTTACTAATAATTAGGGCAGCTTAAACAAAACAAAGCAGTAACACAGCAAAGCAATCTCCTAAAAAGATGAACAGTGATTCAGTTCTTAAATTGGTCACAACATTGTATTTGCTAAACAATATCATGAGCCTCTCTAAAGGTAAGAGAAAAATACTACTTTAGGTAGTGTTTAAAAAAAAAAAATTCTTTCCCAGGAGTTAACCTGAGTTTTTGATCCCTCACTTGCTTCAGTTTTGCTATTTGTGATTATATAATTTTTAATTTCTTTTTTGTCTCTCATGGGCATGATGTAATGATATCTATCTAGTAGCTGCTCCACATCTGCTTTTCAATAAATAAAAACATTCCAGACAAAAGTTATTTATGCAATCATATCACCACCACATTTCTGAGTGGCTAGAGAGAATTGAAAAGAAACAAACCACAGATATTTTACTATACAAGGAAAGTACAAATTTTTATTTGTTTTTCCTTTTATTCCTAGGATATAAAATATCTATTTTTCATGGCTAGTACTTTTGATCATTAAAAATATTAAGGATAAATTGTGACTGAAGTAAATGTGCTTACACGGCAATAGAATTTATTCTCCTCAGCTGCACCAAAAAATAAGGTTTAAGATATAAATGTGCTGAGAGGAAAAGAAGTAATAATAAAGATTGCTTTCTAAATAGGGAAGCAGTTATGCATCAGATGAGGGAAGAAATAAGAAGAAAGATTATGCCAAATAGAGGTTTAGGAGAAGGAAGAAAATATGAACCAAACACTGTCTGAAGAAAGATGTGCTGTGTGGGAAAGCGTGAGCACTGCACCACCTCTATCACATGAGTTCATTTTGAATGTGACACTCTCTATTGGGTGCTGTGATGGATAAACATAAATAAACAATTTGGAAACAGTCCAGTTCTTCATTTCAAGAAGCTTATTCTAGCCCATTGATAAAATGCTATAAATGCAGGAAAATGGCCCATCACACACCTCTGTATGCTCAATGCTTTACATATATGAACCCATGAAGAACAAGCATAAGGAGATTAAATAAACTGACCACATAAAAGCCAACAAAACTAGTTAAGTCACAGGCCAGGCTTTAAACCCCAATCTTCATGTCTCGAAAGCTCATCTAATCACTACACTCTAGTGATACACATTGGGTGTGTGTCATGGAAAATGCAATGCAATAGTAAAAACATTTCCAAGCCTACATCAATACAAAAAAAAGTCAGGCTGAATAAATGAAAAACATATGGAAAGAAACTGACTCCTATGTGAAAAAATCATCTATGTACTCTCAATTATGTTACAGTAAGTTGAGAATATCATGGATGGTGGGTTAACTTACATTTTTCCAGATTAATTCTTGTACCTCAAGGAAGGCATTCACTTATTATTATTTTAATTGTGTAATTGTGAAACAGTCATGATGCTAAGTAAGTTGATAACCCTGCATGATAGGACTAAGAAAAACTATGAAGATAGTTTTAGAAATACTTTAAGATAGAAACTAACGCCAATGTTATATTGTACTCCATTTGATAAATTCACAAATGTGATTGTAACTTACATATAAAGAATAATACATTACATAGAGTACTACATTTCTAAGAAAATAAGTATTAAATAACACATTAGTGGCTCCTGACAAGAGGGTTAAATATCAACATATATAATGAGTTTCCTTTGGACAATTATTTAGACATGGATATCTGAAATATTGGATAAGAATATATATTTTAAGACTGGTTCGTGGATGAAATTTATACTTGCTTAAACTTCATGAAAAAAATGAGTTATTTTTAAAATTTTGTCACCCACACATGAGTCCTCTATACATTTGAAACAGTACTTTTTATTATATGCCAATATTTAGGCTGTAATAACTTTGGTTCCCGTCGTTTTAGTCTGATAAAACACAGTACCACTTCACAATTGAACAAATTCTTCTTTATCTACAATTACATTCATTTTAGTGCCTGTTCTCATGAAGAACAGATAAATGCAATTTTCTGAAAACAGCATTTATTACTTATACTCACTTATTGCCTTAATGAGCACTGATTTTAAAAAGACAAATTATGATGAAAAAGTCAAAATAGGACATCAATAGTAGGATTTTATTGACAAATGAAGTGCAAGATAAACATTAAAACTTAGTAGGAGTTGCTCCAGGAGACTAAAACACTGCCGGGACCATCAATCTCAAGAGAAATACTTGCTAGTTACTCAGCGTACTGCTAGTTACTTCTTACAAAAACAGGATGCGAAGAAACTTCATTACGAAGTTGTCCTTCAAAATATAGCACATGCCACTTCTGGCCTTTTCACTGATAAAATAGATTAGCAGATAGACCTTGATTATAACAACATACCATGTTAAGAGGTTAAACAGTTACAAAGAAAGGAGAGAATGTGGGGCTTAGTTTTTTCATGCCCGTGCTCTAGAATCTGACTGCTTAAGCTCAAAGCATAGCTCTGCCACCTCAAAATCTGAGTGATCTTGAGAAATTATTTAATCTTTCTATAGCTCAGTTTCTCATGCATAAAATGGTAATAATAAGAGGTTGTGGTGGGGATAAAATGAAAATAGGCTTGCACTATTTTAGCACAGATTCCACTACACAATCAACATGCATTAGCTTATGCTATTATTAATAATGTTCAAAACACTTCAGTAACACTGCATAAAGGTCCTCAACAGAGGAAATTATCACTAGAGTTATGTTTTAAAACGTTTGCTCTGGTTTCAGTGTTGAGAACAGCCCACAAAGGACAAGAATGGAAGTAGGAAACTATGTAGATAGCCACTGCAGTAACTACCAAGATGAGAGTGGAGAAGGTGGTTAGAAGTGGAAAGGCTATAGAGATATCATGAAGGATATATTATCAACTGCACATGGCATTTAAAAAAAAATGAACAAAATAATTCAAAATTGTCGCTTTTTTAGGGGGCTGGGGGATGTAATGGTTTAAATGTATCCCTCCAAATTAATACATTGACAATCCATCTCCAAAGTGATAATATCAAGTGGCAGGACCTTTTGGAGGTATTAAGTCATGAGGGCAAAGCCCTCAAGAAAAGGTTCAGTGACCTTATAAAAGAGGTTGAAAGGAGCACGCTAATCATTTTTTTGCCCTTCCATTCCTTCTTCCCTGTAAGGACACAGCATTAGTTCCCCTCAGAGGACACAGTAACAAGGCACCATCTTGGAAGCAAAGAGCAGCCCTCATCAAACACCAACTTTGCTGGTGCTTTGATCTTGGATTTCTCAGCTTCTGGAAATCTGAGAAATAAATTTATATTTTTTATAAATTATCCAGTCTATGGTATTTTGTTATGGCAGCACAAATGGATTAAAATAGATGGTTGTTTCTTTGCTCTTTTTGTTGGCTTTTTTGTTTGTTTTTGTCTGAGTTGCTAGAAAAATGGTGCTAGGTGTGGCAAGATACCTAGATGGGGATGATTATACAGGTCCAAGTTTGGAATGAAGGGATGAGGACAACCAGGAGGCTGGCTTTGTACATATTCAGGCAGAGATGTCTATAGACATCCTTGGAAATATCAATGACAGTTGGATAAACAAGAGGAGAGATGTGGGTGAAAATTTAAAAGTGGATTACTGTTGATTAAATTACATTGTGCAGAATAAGGCTCAAATGAGAGATGGAAAGTTGCAAGAAAGCAATTTGAAATGTAGGTAAATTAATTTTTCACCTTAATAGAGATCTTTAAGGAATCCTTACAATATCTGCCTAATTGCTAAGCTGTATGCATAGCACACTTTGGGATTGTCTGGATTCTCAATATGTTTAGAAATCTGATGTTAATTTTTAAAGCCATGAACCACTGTAAAAAAAAATTCATGATTCTAAGAAATGTCTATCATGAAATATATTTGGCTAATAATACAAGAAGTAGTCAGTGCTCCTCAGGAAGGAGAGAAGTTCAGTACATACATCTCAACTGTTGACCCAAGGATCACTAATCACTGCTTAAGAATCAAATATGAATAACTCTCCCACAATTCAAACTAGCACATGCCTATAGTTATGAATAACTTGGTGGTAATTATTCATTCAGCCAGCCACTTGGCACTGGGAATACAGATGAAAAGACAAAGCCTGAGCCTAGAGAAGCCTAGTAGGGAAGACAACATGTTTGAGGGAGAAAATACCATGTGTTCTACTAAACACTCTCTCAAGGTACTTGGGAAACACAGAGTCAGTAACTAAATAAGTAAAGTCCCAGATGGACTTCAGAGAAGAAGACACTTTATTCATTTTTATTTTTTGAGACATAGTCTTACTCTGTTGCCCAGGCTGGAGTGCAGTGGCACAATCTTGGCTCACTGCAACCTCTGCCTCCCAGGTTCAGGTGATTCTTCGGCCTCAGCCTCCCGAGTAGCTGGGACTACAGGCGTGTGCCACCAAACCCGGCTAATTTTTGGTATTTTTAGTGGAGACGGGGTTTCACCGTGTTAGCAGGATGGTCTCAATCTCCTGACCTCATGATCCACCCGCCTCGGCCTCCCAAAGTGCTAGGATTACAGGTGTGAGCCACTGCGCCCAGCCGGAAGAAGACACTTTAGATGAATCTAAAGGAATCTAGGAACTTGAAAAATTGAGAATATGGAAGAAGCATGCTAGTAGAGAGTGTGCAATGAAAGACACTTCTCCATGGGCTTTACTTTGCCCTTATACCTGTTCTATCTACTCTTGTTTTTTAAATTAAATTGTGGCCGGGCATGGTAGCTCACACCTGTAATCTTAGCACTTTGGGATGCTAAGGCGGATGGATCACTTGAGGTCAGGAGTTTGAGACCAGTCTAGCCAACAAGGTGAAACCCCATCTCTACTAAAAATAGAAAAACTAGCCAGGCGTGGTGGCAGATGCCTGTAATCCCAGCTACTCAGGAGGCTGAGGCAGGAGAATCACTTGAACCCAGGAGGCAGAGGTTGCAGTGAGCTGAGACCACACCACTGCACTCCAGCCTGGGCAACAGAGCAAGACTCCATCTCAAAAAAATAAGTAAAAATAAAAAATAAAATAAAATTGTTTTTACATAATTAAAAATAAAATAATTAACTAACTTGACAAAAATAAATATCTAATTTGTAGAACAAACCCACTTTATTTTCAAAGGGTCTTCCTGGGCATTTATTCTTTCAAAACAGGTATTTTGGAATTCAGAATGAATCTTCATCGGTGTTCTAAGCCCCAAAGGGAAGGATTTCAGGACTTCCGGGAGAAATTATTGGGCTGCTCATCATATTTCCTGGCCTGCAGATGCCAAGAATACAAAACATAGCGATGACTCATTTGAATCTAAATTGTGGATTAAAATGCAAATATTTCAGAAGTCTGTTGATCATTTACATCTTAATGTGGCCTGAGTGCATCAGATTCTGTGGACCTTCCCAAGAAAAGTGAGGTTGGAGAAGTCACAAAGTAAGAATAGCAAGTGAGAATAGGTAGATTTGGGAATAACAAAGACAAACTAATGTTGCTTTATAGGCTGCATTAAATTTTCTTATAAAACTGTAACAATTATACAAGTTTGACAAATACAAAAGCAAGCTGCAACTATAACATGTCATCATTTGCAAATAAGCTATAGATTTCTAACCACAAAGGCTTTAGTTTGAGGAAAAAATTTCTAGTCTTGGCACATTATACAACTTTAGGTAAACTTCTGAGCATCTCCTACGAACCACTGCAGGTGAATAAGACCCTGTTTCTTCCATTAGGCACTTACAGTCTGTAAGGCAAACTTCAAAACCTTCAGAAGTAAAATAAATAACCTCTTGTGGTCTGAGAAAGTGCACTATAATACTTAAATCTATTTCATTGAAAACATATCTATTTGTCAACTGGGTGAATTAATCAGGATAAATTTTTAAAGAGGATGAGAAAAAATTATAAATGATTCTCTTAAATATGGAAAATTGTAACATTTCTAAGACTTCTTACAATTTAAGAAATATGATTTAATTACTAGTATTTGTGTAGAGGCTAAAGCAAATTTGTGAAATGTAAGTGGTCTTCTCCCATACCATCATTTTAATTCTATTTTCTCTCATATTTTATTTCCATTCATTTTAGTTTAGAGACAAGGTCTTGCTCTGTCATCCAGGCTGGAGTGCAGTGGTGCAATTATAACTCACCACAACCTCAAACTCCTGGGCTCAAGCTATCCTCTTGCCTCAGCCTCTTGAGTAGCTATGACTATACCACCACACCCAGCTAACGTTTTTTATTTTTGTAGAGATGGAATCTCACTATGCTGTTGTGGTTGGTCTCAAACTCCTGGCCTCAAGTGATCCTCCTACCTTGGCCTCCCGAACCATTATTTTATTAGGTTTTAAAATATACTTTAATTCACAGGATTTGGGTTATGAATAATTTCTTATATGATATTGTACAGTAAAATCTTCAAGCACCTAATGACGGCGCTTAATGTATCCCAGATGCAATGGTCAATGGCAGTGATTAGGTCTAGGCCAAAAGCATCAGAGCCAGAGACAAGAGGCTCTCAGTGAACATCCAATGCTTGCTTTTTTTTTTCTTTTCTCAAAAAAGAAAGATAGACGTTGGCTATTAAACATAAAAACAAAAAGAAGGTAAGCATTGTTTATTGGAAATACGTCTGGCTTACTAGAAATTGTGCAGAAAATTGCAGAACTAAGCATTTTAAAATGTTTAAGAATACTTAACTACAATTTCGTCAAAAGTACAGTTTTCTTTGTTCATGGAACAATTGCTTCAATACCTTTATTTTAATGAAAATAATATCAGAATAAGTAGATATGTGTAATCATTTTCATGTGTAAATATGGTAGATAAAAGCCAAGAATAATCTATTTATCTTTATCTTCATTTTCTATTACTGAAACATATACCAATGATCCTAAACTCTAGAAAGCATTCAATTTCTATAAAAGTAATTCTTCTAAAAATCACAATGTCTTAAAGTTGTCTTCTCCCCTAGTGCAGCACTCTCTTGATATGCCTTCAGTCTCTAGCTTCGTGTCCTTGAGGACTTCCTTCTTTTCTCCTCTCCTATTTGTAATCACTAACCAAAACTTCATGCCTAACCCGACATTCCTCATTTCTAACCTTCCCTCAGAAAATGGACTCACAAATTTATGTATTTCCATCCTTGGTTTACTGTACTTTGGTTATTGTACCAATGCACAGTATCTAGTACACAGTATTAGCCAATAATAAATATATCCTGGAAAACTAAGTGAACACCATTAACTTTCTGGTCTAATCCATGAGATGACTACAGTCTGTCTTTACTACAATTACCTTCTATCACTTTAAATTAAATATACCCCAAACACAACTTGGTATCACCTCTTCATTCCCAACCCACCCCCTACACACTCTTCCAGTTCCCTCCCCACCATCCCAGTTTCCTTCTATTCCAATTCTAATGCCATATGGTCTCAAACATAAATGATGTCATTTCTGTGTATTTCTCTTCTGTTCTACCCTATCTAAAATGTTGATCATTCCTATTATTATGTTCCTATTGTCTTATTCTGGGTTATATTTATAGCATGTGCTCAATCACAGTATCAAGTATTCATTAGGTGCTTACCATATGGTAGACACTAGATTAAATCCCGTATGTATTATTTTCATGGTTTTCAAAGTAACTCAATGAGAAGATGCTATTATTTATATTTTACAGATGAGAAAACAGTTTTTCAAATATTGAGTACAAAGATATGTAATTAGATATGAAACTATTTGATATCCAAGTATGTATGTTTCCATGAAAGAGTAAAATACATAATACCTAATCTTAATTTTTCCCCTAGAACAGTTTCTCTAGTAAGTATTTAAAAATAGTTGTCTTGAAAAATATTAAAATGTTACTTTAATGAGTGTCCTTAGCAAGATAATTAACTATTTTTGTATCCACATTTAGCAACATAAATTAGTATGTAGCACACATTTGCACTGACAAAATAACATGCTATATTTGCAAAAATGTTATTCAGAGATTGACATTCGTGCAGTAACTTCAAATAAATATTTTTAATAAACAGTATAATGACCACAGGTATAAAATAATGCCATTGGTAAAAAACATCAAAATACAGTAAGAATTTAAAAAGGCATTTTTAGCCCCCTCTTTTGGGTATCAACCATTATCTTCTCTCTGAATAATACTGAAAGAAAATTTATATCTATAAATAAAATTTCACAATTGGAAATGAAGATAAAATTACATAAGCAGACACTAATGGAAAATCTATTCAAACAAAGGAGGATCTTTAAAGCCAAAACTTGAAGCACTCGGGAAAGAAAGAATCATTGAGTGTATCTAAGACAAGCACTAAATGGCATGCTCCACTGATTCTGACAACCTGCAGGTTGGTTATGAAACACCAACACAAAGGCTTCAAGACATGGAAAATTCAGAAAATGTGGCAGCTGAAACATATTACAGTGAAATCCAAGGGAGAAGTCTCTCTTTTAAAAATAAACTAAAGCCACTCTTACGTAATAAACAAACTACAGTAAGCGATTGCTACCGTAATTTTTTTTTATTGCATTTTAGGCTTTGGGGTACATGTGAAGAACATGCAAGATTGTTGTGTAGGTACACACATGGCAGTGTGATTTGCTGCCTTCCTCCCCATCACCTATATCTGGCATTACTAAACATAAACATAAGAGCTACCGTAATTCTTAAAATCTCTGAATACCTGTGATTGTCTGTGAATAAATGGTACCAACTGAAACAGGGAATTTATCACAGAATGCTGTAAACAGCATTTGGGTGCATTGCTTTAAATATATATCAATTCACATAATTCTCAGTATACTTTGGTAATATAGTTCTTCTAACCATTCTCATTTATAGGGGAAACTGGGGCCTGAAGTTTCCTTGTCTAAGATCATACTTACAGCCTCTTGTGAGGCTGAATTGATCTCGGTCCTTTGATTAGGATTGGGTATTCTTTCTTCACTAGCACAGTACCTCTCTTCAGGGTTAAAACAGAATACAAGAATACAGCTCTCTTGACACTAACAAGTGTGCCTTCTACCTCTCCAAAGCCCCATGAGAAATCTCACTGGCCAGGGTGAGGAGAGAAACGGGCTGTGATATAGATCAGAAGTCTTAAGAATCAAGGATATTCAGGTTAGATAAGAAAGGGAAAAGTACAAAGCCAGAATGACCCCCAGTTCAATCCTGCTCAATTCTAGGGAACCACCACCAAGCAGTTCTGGCATTTTGTGGGAGAAGAAGGGAGGGAGGAAGAGATGGGAGGAGAAAAGGTAGAGAGGGAAGGGAAACACTGGGGGAAAAGAAGAGGGAGAGAAAAATGAGAGTGGGACTCAAAGTTGGAGAGAATGATTCAGAGGAATTAATATCCCACTCTCTAAGGAAGCACATAATTAAAACTTCTTCATCTTCTGAAACATCTAACTAAAAAAGACACAGGCTAGAAAGCCTCCTTCTCTCACTTTTTTTTTTTTTTGCTTCTGCCTCAAACACTTTTAAAGTTGCCTACACATTACAGAATGTTTTGTTTGATTTCCTTTCAATGTCCCAGAGAATATTTGGAATGTTTCTTAATTTACATATGATGTGGTGTTATTTACATATAGATCCCATGAAAGATAAAAAATTTTTAAAGTGAGTGTAAGTGTGAGCATTGAGACAGAAGGAGGTAATTAAAAGAGATAAATGATGCTTATAAAAGCCTGCTTCTTACCCTATCCACCGTCATCAGAAATCTGTAATTCATGAATAAAATATAATCTGAATTTTACATCGGCATTATAAAGATTCTTATTGAGTATAAATTTTAAAAGTGTTATTGTGTTATAAAATTTAATGGGAAAGTTTTCTTTCCTTTGAAAATAAACCCAAATACCACAGACATTTCGCAAAAATTCCAGCTGTCTGCCTGCTCTCCTTGAGTTATTTTATTTTTCTTCCATTAGTAGTTTAAAGGTGTACTCTTTGATATGCAATATGATTTTAAGGAGTTTAACGGAATTAAGATTGTTCCAGTGTACTAAGCTGTTTATTTTCACATAATTGAGGTACATATTGCAAAATTAGAGTGTTTTCATTGGAAAACTTTCATTGTTACTTAAAAATTGTCATCTCAGTGAAAGAATAGACTTCTAAATCAAAAGAGATTTTTGTCCAACAATTTAACAAGTATACTAGTGTATGCATGAATGTGAAATCTTGGAAGGGCCAGGCATAGAAGGAAATAAATTCTAATTTGTCATAAAGTCCAAGAGTATTTCTAGTAAAAATATTTTTACAATTCTACCACACCCCATGTATTGCATTTTTTCTGCTATGTTGCTTTTTCCACTGAAGGAGCCATAGCCCAGGTACATTTCTTTGTAATTACAGAGTATCTACCTATCCATCCATCTGTCCATCCTTTCATTCATTCAATTCAAGTAATGGAGTCTTCATTTTGTATCCACCAGCTGCCTGGCCCTATGTTAGGCACTAGGAAAAAGAGATGGATAAAGTACTGTTCCTACTCTTAAGGACTTCAAAGAGCAGATTAAAAGATAATCAGGTAATTATCATGCTACATTAAATATATGAACAAATATATGAGAACAAGATTGGAAGAAGGCAGAAATCTCCCCTCATACCCTCCACACAGAAGGTACAATTTATCATACACAAAACAGTTTACAAAATATTATCTCCTGCATTTGGCCTCTGTTCCTGCTCCTTCCCTCCTGTCCTCTTAAATAGGCTGACCCTTTGCAACTTTATTCAACCCAATTTAAACATGACCTCCTCTCACCATCCTCTCCTCTGCCCATGGGATTAGTTACTGCACGTTTCATTCTCATAGCATCTCTAAGTTGATGCACACTGTTTTTTTCCTGAGTGTTCTTCCTGAGGAATGAAACCACTTGAAGGCAAGGAATGTTTCTTTCATCTTTCTATCACCAGCGCTTACCATGTAAATGTGCGAGGAATGACAAAAAGGAAGAAAATAATTACAAGCAAACAACAGCCTATACTAATACATTTCAGTGTGCCCTTCCATACATATATATCCCACCGTCTCCCCCACTACTGAGAACTATTCCTTTTCTTTCTTGTATAAAGTATGCATTTAAAATATTTTCACTTTTAAATGGATTTTTCCCCAGAGGGCAAACCACTCATTTACTCTCCTGGCAGAGGAAAACAGTAAAGTGTCAAGATGTCTAAGCCAGTTTGAAAATATTTTGGAATTTCTGTGGTTTTTTTCCCTCTTTTTTTACACAGCTATATAAATGTGGAACTATTCTGAAAGTCAGCTTGAAGCGCACATTTCAAGGTATTTGAAACAATTTTCTTTTTGCATTTCATTTGACTAAGCAGTTTAAAATGTGATATAACCAGAACGTGCCTATTTATATTGGTTACTTCAAAATGCATGTCTGTGAGTCAGTTTTTATACACTTTAGCTAGTCAGCCAGTTCAAAAAAAAAAAAAAAAAGAAAATAGGGGAAATTATTAGAATAACAATTACTAGTTGAATGACCTAATACAGATTAAATTATTAAAAAAAAGACAAGAAAAGGAAACAGTGTATAGCTCACATAAGTGCATTTTAATTATTACATCAAACCAATAACTATACAGACATAATTTCAGAAAAATGGAAGGTGGAGTTTAACATTATCATTAGCTGTGTAAATAATGAATAAAAATATGTAACAATCAGAAAAAACATACCGCTTGCAATGAGAGACTGTTTGTATTAAATATATTTGGATGTGTCAGTCACTGCAATATTTATTCAAGGAACTAAGCTTCTGGGATTTCATTTCTGTTTGCCACCTGGTGAATAAAAATGTGTTAAGTTCATGTTGTCTGTGACCTTTTACTAAAAATGTTATTCCTTAGTCATATTCTGCATTGGTGGTCAGGGTTGAATGCCAAGAATTTGCTTGTCATCTGACTGAGTTTCCTTTTCACATGTAATGCTTCTTCTGAATTACACCAGCCTAAATGATTGTACAAGCTGAAGAATTTTCTATGTCCAGCAGTTTTATTCTTTAAAGAAGCATTCAAGAACCATTACAAAGCAATTAAAGCAAAGGTAGATTCTGTATATTCTGGTCATTTGTGCGCCAAGATTGATGGTGGTTAGCAGAGTATGTAAATCAATGAATTTAGGAAGTCTCACTGAGTTGTACAAACTCTTTACTGGGTTCTGTAGCTCCATTTCCAGAGTCCTGTGTGTTTTCACAGAAACTGCACCACTAGTTGTCTTCACTGGAAGATGTGACCAAATTTATCTAAGATAATGTGTCTATACATGAACTTCTTAACTAAGGTTCTTAAACCCCTTGGTTTATGAACTTCTGAAAATGTATGTAATCATGTGTATATGTGTACATACATGTGCATGTTTAAGGACATGGTTCACTGGTTTTTAGAATACACAGAGATTCTGAAAGAGGCTGTGATCCAAAAATGTTTAGAACCTTAGCTTTGCATCAACAGTATTGGCCAGGGACTGCTGACATATTTGCCATTAATGTTCTTAGAATCCCTCTGCTGTTGTCCATAGATGCACAGCTGCACACCTGTGAGCAGGACAAAGCCTGTGCTCAAACACAGCCATCTCCAGGCTTCGTGCATTCGTTTGGTTGCATAAAGTGGTACCTTGACTCTATCAAAACCTAATTTCACTTAGTTGAGTAATATGATTAAGCACACAGTAAAACTGGGGATCTCTGAACTAAAGCTGGGTCCTGACCCTTATCATCCAGTTGGGTAGATTAACTGAACGTAACCACCCTGAGTATAAACAACCACATGTCCCTTCTTTGGGATGTGTCTCCACATAAACACACTTCGGTGTTTCTTTTTCTCTTCTGAGATATTTCAAACAAAAGACTTCTGAAAATAAAAAAAAGAATGTCCAGGTATTAATCTCCCATTTTGCTGTATTTCCACAAGCTTAGGTCTTAGAAAAATTAAAATATTCACACACAGTAGAAACTCCTGCATATGCATCCTCAATACCATTTTCCTTTTCCCCCCTCCAGACTTAAATGCTATCCTTGTATCTGTCAAGTCTAAACATTAAATAAATATTTATACAATACATGTATGCTGGTCTAAGTAATATAAAAGTATTGGTTTCCATGTTGTATAATTTGTCTCACACTATAAAAATGTACTTGCACCTTTATTTTTGGCTCAACATTAGGCTTGAGATGTATCAACATAGATTCATGTAGCTCTAATTCATTCCTTTCAATGACTGTACGGTATTTTACTATATAATGACACTGCCAGTTCTTCATTATTATCCTTATGGACATTTTCATTTTCTTCTATTACCAATAATGTTGCAATGGGCATTCTAAGTATATCTCTTGTGCCCACTGCACAATGTCCCATGATGGCTTCCCTGGTCTTAATGGCAAGAAGAAATCCTCAGTTCTCGTGCAGAGCGCTACTGTTCTTCCAATGTCCAAGGCTCAGCCCCATCCATCTCAATAGCCATGATGTATGGCCTTATGCTTTAGTACATAATGTGTCTGCTATAAATAATATTAAATTTAATTACCATAGGTTTCTCTGTGTGGTAGTCATCAGTGTATCTGTCTCAACTTTCATACAAGATTGTATATGTTCCCTGGGAGTGGGTTTTGTTACATACATGTTCTAACCTATCAAGCTGTCTTTTACTTCTTTATACTCGATAGGTTTTCAGCATGTACTGAGTGGCTGAACAAATGAAATAAAGGGGAAATCTTATTTAATTTCACGACGTGTGAGATATCTTAACAACAGTCAACATTACATTCTACTATATCAAGTGACTTCTCTATCCAAATTAGCTTATTCATGCTTATCGTCAATACTGAGATCTAATGGGGGAGTCATTCCCATAGGAACTTAGCAATAAGAGAAATAAATCTACCTCATTATGGTCCAATACATAATGGTCTGGTTTAGTCCCCCTCTTTTCATTGCAAAAAGAGCTCCTTGCTGTCCATAGATGGGGGTCCTGGAAGGTCGGGGGCATTATGTACCTGTCTGTGAACTGAACAGCTGTCAGAAACCCAGGGAACTTGAGGCACAAGCTAATCTCCGCCTCAGGGCCATATGCCAGATGATCAGTCTCTCTATCTCTGTCTCTGCCCCCGCCTCTCTCTGTCTCTCTCTCTCTCTCTCTCTCTCTCTCTCTCTCTCTCTCATCTTATGGCATCTCTGTTTGTTTGTTTTCTGGGTCTACTGCACATCCCTCCATCTCTTGACCAGGTTCTTCATCTTAATACATGGTTTCTTCTTGCTCACAACTTCACCTTGCACTCTCCCTCTCTTACCATGACTCTGACTCCAACTAATGGCATTCTTTCAATTCAGACCTACTGATGATTGACTCACCATGGCCACTTTTCATCCCATTTCTCCGTAAGTCACCTGCCTACATGGCAAGGACACGTAATAGAAAGCACAGTTTTCTTGCCTAGGTCAGATAATAAACATTCTCAGCTTTTTGAGCCATAGATCACTGTTGTAACTACTCAACTGTGCTGTTGTAATGTGAGAATACTCACAGATGTTAATAAATTAATGTGCATAATGGTGTTTCAATAAAACTTTATTTATAATGGACCCCAGATTTATAAGAATTGATTCAAGTCTGTTCTGTGCCCATGTTTACCAAGCACCTCCCAATGTTTGGTTAGTGTTGCATATGGCTCTCCCTACAGGAAATGGATAGGATAGTTACGTGAATTTGAGGATTCTAAATCATTTGAGAGTTTTATAGCGTTAGTAAGCAAGAAGAACTCCCTCAAATGTGACTAAAGTGTACAAATCATGATGATTTATACCTCAGTGTTCATATACATGCCTGGATGGTGATTTGTAAATGAGATGATGTACCTAGGCTGTGCACTTGCTTTGGGCAGCAGTATCATCCTGCAGTGTACACTCCTGGGGCAAATAACATTAAACCAATCACAGAGAAATTGATCCCAGGCTAGAAGGCACCCTTAAACTCAAGCAAGGCTGGATTGGCAGAACATCTATCAATCATATACAGGGTTTGATTAGAAAAGGTCCCTTTAGTTTTACTGAAGGCTTCTGTCTACCCATGCAACAGTAAACTATGTAGACCAATAGATAACCATATGCTTTTCCCCAAAATCCATGTGGTTTTTCAGACATAAGATCAGCAATAACTACAATCTGTTCCACTTGTGGATAACTGCCATATTTGGTAAGGAAAATAAACGTATAAGAAATTTTAGTATTTTTATTTTTAGAGGTCCATACATTTACAACATTTATTTTTAAAATAAACTCATTTGTTGCTAAAGTTATTCTTTATAAGCCTGTTGACTCTTTTTTTATCAAATGGAGATGTATTTTTCACAGTTTCATTATGTATGTGTATATGCATATAAACATATTTAAAAGTCAATATTTGAGAAGATGTAATATGATGGACAGGATCCTACTGTCAGAAACCCAATTATATAGAAATCTGAATTATTACGGATTAACGATGAACATAGGGTGATAGTCCATGGGAGACCATTAATATGACTGCATTCCATCTATAATTGGCATGCCTTATACATCGTTTTATTGATCTACTGTCAGCTTGGCTTCAGTTTGCTTTTAACTAGGGGCACAGTACATCACATGAAGTACCTGGGGGGAAGTGGAAATTTTTACATCAATTAAGGAAAAAATGCCTTTCAGGGAAGTAAGGAGTTACATTCTCTTTCATTAAAGGACTCACCATGAGACATGCAAAGAAAGAAACACACAAAAATTAAAACCTTTCCCAATCTCCTAAAGTTACAGGTTAAAAATAGCAAGATTTCAAACTCATTCAAGAGGCCAAGCATGGTAAGGACAAACCATAACCAAATGCTCTTGTGTCTGGACATCCTGGGGAAGGAGGGACCCAAGAACTCTGAGTGGGCCCAGCGCAAAGCCAGCAAAGACCAGACCCAGAGACTCGCTACCTCTTCCCTTCCTCCTTTCTATGAGGGAGACGCAGGTAGACCAAAAACAGGAATTCAACCTGAAGAGAATTTCCATACCATATGTCATATATTGACTTAATACTGATTGTTGTATTATTAATATCATTCATTTCCTACTTATTAAACTTCCATTCTGGCAACCTACAGTAAGAATGTAAGTAAGAGTATTTGGTGGGTTTTTTGTTTGTTTGTTTATGTATATGTGTGTTTTTCTTCCTTGAGACAGAGTCTTGCTCTGTCACAAAGGCTGGAATACAGTGACATGATCATAGTTTACTCCAATCGCAAACTCCTAAGCTCAAATGATCCTCCCACCCTAGCCTCCCAAGTAGGTAGGATGCATCACCATACCCAGCTATGTTTTAAATTTTTTGTTTTTGTTTTTACAGACAAGGTCTCACTATGTAGCCCAGACTGATCTTAAACTCCAGGCTTCAATAAAGTCCACCTACCTCAGCCTCTCACAGTGCTGGGATTACTGGCATGCGCCACTGTGCATGACCCCTAAGTAAGAGTATTTGGCAGACAAAAAGTACCCAAAGTCCAGGCCTTCCCAGCAGGCTGGGATATGGGGTAATACTGTGTGAAACAAATTATCCTGAGAACTCATGTTCTAAGTGTCATGAAACTTAGCATTTGTAAAATACTCTTAGTTTGAAAAACTATATAGACCAACTTTTCCAAGAGCCTGATTCAGTGACTATTCATTATGATCAGTTTGGGTCAAATAAAACCTTGTCCCTAGAGTTCTTCAGGAAATGCACTGGCTTGCTGAGAGAATGGTGATGATAGTGATGGTGGGAGAAAAGGAGGAGACAGAGAATAAGAAGGACTATGGTAGCCAGGTGTGGTGGTGCACGCCTGTAGTCCCAGCTACTCGGGAGGCTGAGACAGGGGAATCATTTGAACCTGGGAGGTGGAGGTTGCAGTGAGCCAAGATCATGCCACTGCACTCCAGCCTGGGCATCAGAGCAAGACTCCACTCCAAAAAAAAAAAAAAAAAAGGAAGGACTATGGTATACACACAGTAAAAAAAAGTCATATATGGCAAAAAAGGGTTACAATAAAAGGGGCATCTTGTCTCATTCCTGCCCCACAGTCCTGTTTGCCAAAGATAACTTTCATCAAGTAGTTTAATCCTTCCAGAAACTTTCTATTTATATACATGCACACGTGCTATCTATGTATTGCTGATCCTCATTATTTGTGGATTTCATATTTGAGAATTTGTCGACTCAAAATTGATTTGTAACCTGCAGCACCTTTGAGGTCATTTGCAGACATATGCAGACCAGCCAAAAATTGAGTCGCCTCTCTCATATACTCCCAGCTAACACTGAACCAGGCTACAGGGTGATCTAGTGCTCCTAGCAAAGGGAGGCTGTGATATGCCTTATGGAGAAAATGTGTTTAAGATAAACGACATTCAGGTATGAGTTACAGACTGCGAGTTCAATGTTAATAAATCAACAATATATATTAAATAATGTATATTTAAACAGAAACACATAAAACAAGGTTATGTATTGATCCGTTGATGAAAATGTTATGACCAAAGGCTCGTAAGACCTAACCCTGTATTTCCACTAGGAGCAACGAGTCAGTATTTGCTAATTCAGTATTTGCAGTGACTTTATGGAACAGAATGAGAACCTACTATGTGTGTATTTTTTAATTTACAAAGTGGATACCTGTATGCACTATATAGACTGGTTTATACCTTGTTTTTTTCATTTTAGAAATCATGCTATACCATATCATGCATATCTACCTTATTCTTTTCAAAGGATGCAGTTTTCCCTTGGACAGTTTACCATCACTGATTTAACTAGATGCTAATAACAGGGTTTTATGTTTTTTCTAGACTTTTAAAATGACAAAACAATGTTTCAGGGATCATTCTTATGCTTACATCTTTACAATCTAAACAATAGTTTAAAGAAATTAAACTAAAGAAATTAAAGAAAATTCTGGTTTCTGTGACAACTACATAACATCTGTGGCTGTCTTTAGGCACCATCAAAAAGTTTAACAGATTGATAGGTTTGAGAATCCCTTATCTGAAATGCTTGTGACCAGAAGCATTTTGACCTCCAGGTTTTTTTGAAAGTTTGAAATATTTGTATATATTTACTGGTTGAGCATCCCTAATCCAAAATCCAAAATCTGAAATGCTTCAATGAGCATTTCCTTTGAGAATCATGCCAGCACTCAAAAAGTTCTGTATCTTGGAGTATTTTGGATTTCAGATTTTTGGATTAAGAATACTCAATCTGTACTACATAGGGTGCCGACTTGGTCTGTGAATTTAATGTGGCTGAACAGTAGCACCACACTGAGGATGTTTAGCACACATCAAATAATTAGACTTTCTTTGGTATGTAAAGTCAGGGTTAAATAACTGCAGGGTCCCTTGGTCTGAGGATCAATGGAAAATGCTCTGTGTTTGTGTACAAATCTCCATGACCAAAGGAAGCCTTTTTAAAAACACCTTTTAAGTTCAGGGGTAGTGTGCAGTTTTGCTATATAGGTAAACTCGTGTCACAGGGGTTTGTTGTACAGATTTATTTTGTTACCCAGGTACTAAGCCTAGTACCCAATAGTTATTTTTTCTGTTCCTCTCCCTCCTCCCAACCTCCATCCTCAAGTAGGCCCCAGCGTCCGTTGGTCCCTTCTTTGCATCCATGTGTTCTCATCATTTAACTCCCACTTATAAGTGAAAAGATGCAGTATTTGGTTTTCTGTTCTTGTGTTAAGTTTGCTAAGAATGATGGCCTCCAGCTCCATTCATGTTCCTGCAAAGGATATAATCTCATTCTTTTTTATGGCTGTGTAGAATTCCATAGTATATATGTACCACATTTTCTTTATCCAGTCTACCACTGATGGGCAGTTAGACTCCATGTCTTTACTATTGTAAATAGTGTTACAATGAATATGTGTGCATGTGTCTTTATGGTAGAACCATTTCTATTCCTTTGGGTACATATCCAGTAATGGGATTTCTGGGTTTAATGGCAGTTCTGTGTTTAGCTCTTTGAGGAATCATCACACTGCTTTCCACAATGATTGCATTAATTTACACTCACACAAAGAGTACCCTTTTCTCCACAATCTTGCCAGCATCTGTTATTTTTTGATGTTTTAACAATAGACGGTTACAACAATAGACACTGTAACCCTTTTGCCCACATTCCGACTGGTGTGAGATGGTATCTCATTGTGGTTTTGATTTGCATTTCTCTAATGATCAGTGGCATTGAGCATTTTTTTTACATATGCTTCTTGGCGACATGTATATGTTCTTTTGAAAAGTGTCTGTTTGCTGGACTTAACACCTGGGTGATGGGTTGATCTGTGTTAGCAAACCACTGTGGCACACATTTACCTATGTATCAAACCTGCACATTCTGCACATGTACTCTAGAACTTAAAAGTTGATACACATAATAAAAAACGAAAAATTTCTGTTCATATCCCTTGCTCATTTTTTAAATAAAACAAAATTTGTAGTGGGCAAAGGAAATGATTGCTTGTTTTTTACTTGCAGAATGTTTGGATTTTACTTGTAAATTTGGGAGGCCTTTTTAACATGCTCTTTATCTAGTAGGGTCAAACTAATACTCTTCCCTAAGGTAAAAAGTGATAACCATGTATAATAACAAGGGGAGCTGAGCCTCTACTGCCTTACATCTCCATTTCCCTCCCCAGGCTGTGTTTGGGTAATGAATGAAGTAGCTCTGAATCAGGACCGTCAGTGTGGAGGTTAAGACAACTGAGAGAGAAGATTGTGTAGATATTAAAAAATTGGGGGGTAATAGGTCATAGAGAATCGTTCATAAAAATAAATGAGAATCCTTCATTTTCTCCAGTCAATTCTGTCTCAAAAGTGTCTTAGATAAAAAGGAAATTCCTGAAGAAGCACATACAATACACTTCAACCTCTCTCAGTGCACGCACATGACCAGGCAGAGAATGGTCAATTGTAGGCCAATAACTTTAAATATCAAAATTCTTTTCTCTAAATGTACCTTTCTAATGATAATATTAACAATAAAAAAGCATATTAATATAGACAAAGAAATACCAGGAGGGAGAAACCAAATTCAAGTTAATTTTAACCATTTTTTTTCTCTTTTTCCCTCTCTCACACACACAGACACATACACACATTAGTGTGCTTGCAAAGCTGAAGATATGCCTCGCTTCTCAAGCAGGGCAGAATTTTCAAGAGTTAGGGTCAAATCCGGCTGCTCCTACTTACATCTGTCTTGGTTCAGGCTCTTTGGGACATATAAACAAAGTGCTAGTCCTGTTTAATATGGCAGATTTAAAAACTGTACAGATGTTTGTGCTTATTTCAATGTCTGCATGAATACATTTGCCCTGCCCTAATGAATTTACCAAGTGTAATGAAATTGTGTGTGTGTGTGTGTGTGTGTCTGTGTGTGACGATGATGATTTTGGATTCCTCATGTAACATTCATACATATTCTTTCCCACTTCCACTAGTTTGATTTCAGGAAATATTTCTCACATTTTCAGATCTGGAATGAAACCACAGCACACAACTGAATGGGCTAAATACTAATTTGTTTCTTACTTGATCTATTCAGTTATTAGATCCTTTAAAGAGCAAGTCAATGTATGGTTTAACTCCAAGAGAAACACCTTCAGAATTTAACTTCCTTTGCAGAAAGAAAAGTTATAGAAACTACTATCTTTTGCTGGCTATTAGGAGTTTCTAATAGGGAAAAATATTTTCTCTGTTAGAACTACAATGCTTATTAATATAATACTCTTCATGAAATAGTCCAACAAATAGTATTTAAAATGAATATCAATATTCATTTTCTAAGAATTATAGAGTGCCTTCGGTAGAGGAAGGTAAGTAAGGCAGGTCACAGATCTACAACTGAAGTCATTTCTATACAGGACTGACCACCAATGCCGGCTCCAATAGTACTTGATCCTGAGGAAACTACTTAACATTTCTGCAGGCTGTTTTCCCATCTAAAAAAAACAGCACTAGAGTCAGTCACCAAAGATCCTTCCAGTTCTATAATCCTATTACTTAAACGTGTCAAAACAGCAGTTCCTGCTTTAAGAATGTGCTTTTATCTATACACTCAAAAATAAAGAGATTATAAAATATGGCTTAATTTCTGAAGAAAAATCCTTTTGTCCAAGCTCAGAGAACTTGTACATACAGCAGGAAATATCTGGTTCTACGACCTTGGCACCAAATACAATGCTGTTAAATAAGTGTTATGCTAATTCATGTATTCACACATTTATTCATTGAACACATGTATTTTTACAGGTGTCTATTATTATAGCATTTCCTCCTCTGAAGAGGCTACAGACTATATTTGGTCAGGAAGTATAAAAATTACCATTTATTTTGCACTAGCAATTATATAAGGAGCTTTAACACTTTGTCTTCTTATTTCCACATTTATCAGATGGTTGGTGCTTACAGGGGTATACGATTTGCCCAAGATCAAGGTCACACATGTTCAGTGTGTGTGACTTACGGAAAATTTCTCATTCCCTTTACCTTGGCTACAAAGTTGCCAGTCTTGGGTTAGGGCTCCACCTGCTTTTTAAAATTTACCCTGCACACTACTGTTAGAGAAATTCTCACAACCTCACACACCAGGTAGCCTTCTACATGATCATCCCTGAACTCCATGGGGGCCCTTGTGGTTGTCGAGACACCGTGTTATTTATCTCCCAATGTTGCCTTATCATACCTCCCAATGCTGCCATTCCAAACTTTTTTTTTTTAACCAGCCTAAACGTTTATTTACCATAAGTCCAGGATCTTGTTATTCCTAATTACTTTAATCTTTCCCCTTCTTGGGGAAAGGGTTTCCTGAGGCTTTTTTATTTATACAGATCTCCAGCTGTTTGGAGAAATAAAGCTTAGTATTACTCTGTTGCTTCCCAATCTACCATTTTCCCTCTCACTTTGCCCATTTATTTATCAATTATGCAGCCTAATCTGTCTCCCCTTTCTCCCCTGCAAGCACTGTTTGGTGCCTTATCTCAAGCTCTTTAGAACTGCTTTGCACTTATCAGCATCTCTCCTAGAGACTGCAAGACTGCTTTCCAACCAGATATCCCTGTTTTCATTCGAGGCTCTGTAAATATCACCCGCTCTTCTGGAGTCCCCATTCCAGATATACAGTGATATTTTCAGGGACACCCCTCACCCTGCATGGTCCCTTTTGAAATACTGATTGCTAGGTCTGCACACAACCTAGATGCTGGGTTGTTCTGGTCTTTTTTCCCCAGGACATCATGTTTCCTGTGAAATTGGATGTCCTCCTAACACACGGCACTGCAGATGCTATCCACTCCTAAATGGCTAAGTTTTCTTCCAGGTTCTGGCCCCTCTTCTTCCATTCTGGCTTTTTACATTAACATAAATCTTCACCTCTTTTCTTTGTAATACTTTTATCCCACTGCAATCCTTCTTTGAGCGTCAGTCTTCCTGTGGATGTTGTATTTTCCCAGTTTTTCTCTTCTCTGTCTCTTTTGCCAAACTTTCTTTTCTCATCTTTCAAAATGCCAGTATTCTCTAAATCTTTTTCTGTACACACGTCTCCAAGCACCCGTATTATTTCCTCATCCATCACTCTACATTGGTAACCGATGATCCCCTGTCTTTCCCAAAGCCCAAACAGGCCCCATGTCTACTTGCACTTGTTCCTTACCTAAAACAGAATTAAACAACTTCTGCTTGGTCACAGTCACACTTGCTTAGAACTGTGAACATTTTGATTCTTTCATCTCTTTTGCCAACCAGAAGCTAATGGAGAGCTAAGAACATCAGTTCTCCCTTTAAATTCTCTCCCATTCCCCCTTTCTGCACATTCCCCAGGTCCTTGTCATGCCTCATTGCTGCTCTACTGCCAGATGCTTACCGTAGAGCAACCACTAACTTTACATGTCACCCTTGAAGCAAGTATAAAAACATAATAGATATGTTGTGAATAGTTCTTTTAAATATATTATCACATACTTTAGAAATCTATATTAAGAATGCAGTATGGAAAATGAATTTGAATCAACAAGAAACAAAAAAAAAATAGGTATCTGCCTTTAACCTTTTTTGGAGGAAAAAAGTACAATCTTTCATTGATGACAATTGTAAATTATGATAACTACCATTCAATTAGAGGAATATTCTGTCTCCTTCAGTACAACATGATAGTTTGATTACTCCTATTTATGGTTGTCTAGGCTACATCACTTAGCGCCATCTATAAATGTATTTTTATTATCCACTTCCTGCCCTGAAGCCTGGAATAAAACTCCATACCCACTAGTTCTGGAAAACAGCTCTCAGCAGCATGACCCAACTAGTTTAGGAAATGTAATTTGTAAAGTAGCTCATCAAGTCCAATACTGGATGTAAAAGATCTGGAACCATGTAAGGGAATCTTTCCTGCTAGAGACACTGTGAAACTCTAATTTTCAATTTCAGGGGAATGGCTGGGGCCATTCTGTTGAGTGAAAGGAGTAATGGGCTACTGAAACATGGCCCAACCAAACTGGTAGCCTGAACTACTGTCTAGGAATCCACACAATTGGCACAAATATGATGACTGCATAGTTTTCTTTCCTACTATGCTTCTGTCCTACCTTTGGAAGGACTGCAGGACCATCTCAGTGCACAACTAAAGTAGAACCTATGTAAGTAAGGTAGCTGGTTCCTTTGGGAAGATCCTAACCCATCTCATTTTGTTTTTTCCTTGATGAATCCAAAGCTAAAGGAACTTACTCAGATTTCTTCCAGAGAAAAACACTTGCATGCAAATTTGGATGTTCGAGCTTGTTAAAACTGTTTCCCCAAAACAAGTTGTAATTTCTTTTATATCAAGGACTCCATGAGTAAGAGTAGATGTTCCCTGGGTTCAGGAGCCTATCTTGAAGGTTCTAAGTGAGTTCCCAAACGTTAAGTGGATTGCCAATCAATTTCTCTGCCTTTTCCATTTGACATAGCAAAACAGAACTGTAAGATTTTATCATCAGGCATGATATATTTAAAACTAGTTTAATCTCACTTTGCAATTCTTTAACCTGACTGCTGATCTAGGTCTGAAATCCATTTGAAGTATGTAGTCTTTAAAAGACGGATAAAAACCACCTTAGAGATTGCAATGAAAACACATTTCTAACACTTTTTGACATTAGCTGCACTGGGAAGTACCACTCCTAGTTGAAGAAAAAAGCCATTTTCCACATGCCTGGAGAAAGTTGAACAAATGGGAAGAAGTGTTTCCAAAGTGTTCCAAGAACACAGTATGCAGTGGGCACTCACTCATTCAATATTTCAGTGTCCACTCCATACTGTGTTCTTGGAAGGGTAAGTATAATATTTTCCTTTCACATACTAGAATTAAGTGAACAATATTAGAAGCTTAAAGTGTATACTGAAAATAAACAGACACTTCATTTCGTTAAAAAAAACCAACTTTTTGGTTTATATTATTGTTCTTAACCCATTTGAGGAGAAAAAAATAACAGCTCCAAACAAAGTATTATGAAACAGCAAATTAAACATACTCAGAATGTTTTATTAACTAGAACATTTACTTTAACTAGTTTAATTACTACTGTTTAGAAATTACTGTGATCAGTGGGAATTCCTGTGTTTGGTCTCAGTGTGGGAATGCCCTGAGCAGCACGCCCACTTGCACAGGCAGCTGAACGTCAAGCTCCAAAGTTTCCCAAGGGGTCAAGAGAACCGGCAATCAGCAGTTCTGTACATGGTGATCCTGGAGTTTACCTTGTAAATCCCTTCAAAAGGAGTAATAGCTAAATGCCACTGTAGAAAGGCCAACCTTTGCTTTTATCCTAAGTCAGTTCAGAGAGATGGTTTTTGCAGCTTAGTAAATAGTAAATGCATATCCTTCTAGATAAAAATTTCTTGAGAGGATATGCTATGTCTTATTTATGTTAAGCCCTACAGTTCCTACTCTAGGGCCTTACACTTAGCAAGAGGTCAGGTTATAAAACAAACATTGTATAATTATATCCTAATTTTACAAACTAGTAGGCTGAGAAATGTAGCCAATGACTCAAAACATGAGGAGAAGAATCTAAGTTCTCAACTCCATCCAATCCTCCTAGATTCATTCAGGTGTGACAGAAAACAGGTTTAGAGAAACAGGAACCTTAAACTTCTTTTCCGTTCTAAAAAAAGGTTATAAGAATAGCTTTCACAAAGTCTATGCTTTGAAAAAATTCTCAACCAGAAAAAAATACAGGTGGTTTTCTATCTCCTATGTACTCCTAAGATACATTTGCATTTTGAGGCCATACTTTAACCTCTCAATTAAACAGAAAAAGTGCAGCTCTCTGATGCCAGATTATAGATCTATTTCTTGTTTCACTGAGTAAAGAAACTCCTAATGATTATAACAACCAATGGGGTAAATATTTTAAACTGATATTTAACTATGTTACAAATATATTTGGACTTCTTTAATGTGCATTTTTCTATAATAATTCCACATGGCATAAAAAGTAATTTCTAATTTACTTCTTAACTATATACAATAACTTCCAAAATGGAAGATAGAATCTTTAAAAAATTATTCACTGATTATCTGACTATTTCCAATTTTCAGAAATAATATATAGATATCAGAAAACTTCAGCAATTTTAAGGCTTCACTCCTTATTTTCTAAGAAATATGAGCCTAACTAAAACCCCAAGAAAAATACGGTTCTCCCCTTATACTTCTAAAACCCACATATTTCTGAAGTCTCTATTAATTACCGTAGAGCAATATGTAAATTAGGTACCCAGTCTACTTAGGCAGTACACTCTTAGAGCCTGTAATTAGAAATTCAATGCATCTATTAAGAATGGACAGCTTTCAGAAGAAGAGAAAGCAACATAATACATAGAAATGAGGAGAAATACCATTCTAGAAAGGTGAAAGCACAGAGAGAAAGGAAAAAACAACTAGGAACAATTTAACTGAAGGAAAAATACAACCAGACCAATGGCAAAGGCAAAATAAGAAACATCCAGGGAAAATGTAAATGCGGAAGGAGAGAGTTTTCTATTCTGTTCCATTGGTCTGTTGTCTGTTTTTATACGAGTACCACACTGTTTTGGTTGCTATAGCCTGAGTTTGAAGTCAGATAGTGTGATGCCTTCAGCCTTGTTCTTTTTGCTTAGGATTTCTTTGGCTATTCGAGTTCTTTTCTGGTTCCACATGAATTTTAGAATTAGTTTTTTCTAATTCTGTGAAGAATGACATTGGTAGTTTGATAGGAATAACACTGAATCTGTAAACTGCTTTGGGTAGTATGCTCATGTTAACATATTGATTCTTCCAATCCATGAGCATGGAATGTTTTTCTATTTGTGTTGTCTCTGATTTATAAACAGACAACTTACAAAATGGGAGAAAATATTCACAAACTATGCATCTGACAAAAGTTTAATATCCAAAGTCTATGAACTTAAACAAATCAACATGCAAAAAACAAATAATCCCATTAAAAAATGGGCAAAGGATATGAACAGACACTTCTCAAAAGAAGACATACAAGCAGCCCACAAGCATATGAAAAAATGCTCATCGTCACCAACCATCAAAGAAGTGCAAATCAAAACCACAATGAAATACCATCTCATACCATCAGAATGACTATTATTAAAAAGTCAAAAAATAACAGATGCTGGTGAGGTTGCAGAGAAAAGGGACCACTTATACACTGTTAGTGGGAATATAAATTAGTTAAGCCACTGTGGAAAGCAGTTTAGAGATTTCTCAAAGAACTTAAAACAGAACTACCATTTCACCCAGAAATCCCAATACTTCGTATATACCCAAAGGAAAACAAACCATTATACCAAAAAGACACACACAGTCATACATTCATTGCTACGCTACTCACAACAGGAAAGACATGGAATCAACCTAGATGCCCATCAGTGGTGGAATAGATTAAAAAAAAAATTGGTACATTTACATCATAGAATTCTATGTAGCCATAAAGAAAGAATAAAGTCATGTCCTTTTCAGCAACATGGATGCAGCTGGAAGACATAATCCTAAGTGAATTAATGCAGGAACAGAAAACCAAGTACCACATGTTCTCACTTATAAGTGTGAGATAAATACTCAGCACATATAGATGTAAACATGTAAAGAACAGACATTTGGGACTACTAGAAGTGGGAGAAGGGAAGAGGCATGGGTTGAAAACTACCTATTGGGTGCTATGCTCACTACCTGGATGCAATTTACCCATGTAACAAACCTGCACATGTACCCCCTGTATCTAAAATAAAAGTTGAGTTTTTTAAAAAAGGAAAAAAATCTAACAGGCAAAGAAAAGAAAATATTATAGTGCCTAAGCATGTGTGGCTCTCTGCCAACCTGCCTTGGTTCAAAGCCCTGTTCTGCCATTAACTCAGTAGCTGACTTTGCACAGGTTACTAAACCTCCCCCAACTTTGGTATTCTGGTTTGCTAAGAGGGAGGTGATAACACTAATATTACTTATTAGGGTTATTCTGAGGATTAAAAGAATTACGTGCATAAAGCATTTAGAACAACGTCCAGCACATAATAATCAAAGTGACTATTATTTGTGATTTTTTTTAAAAAAATCTCCTGGATTACTATGCACCCATAAAAAAGGATGAGCTGTTGTTCTTTGCAGGGACATGGATGAAGCTGGAAACCATCATTCTCAGCAAACTGACACAAGAACAGAAAACCAAACACCACATGTTCTCACTCATAAGTGGGTGCTAAACAATGAGAACACATGGACACAGGGAGGGGAACATCACACACTTGGGTCCTGTGGGGGTCAGGGGCTAGGGGAGGGATAGCAGGGGGTGGGGAGATTGGGTAGGGATAACATTAGAAGAAATACCTAATGTAGGTGACGGGGTGATGAATGCAGCAAACCACCATGGCATGTGTATACCTATGTAACAATCCTGCACAATCTGCACATGTACCCCAGAACAAAAGTAAAATTTAAAAAAAGATAGAAAAAAAAATCTTCTTCTCTATAATTTTATTCTCTCTTGATTTTCCTTTTAGCCTTGTATTTCCTTGTAGCTAGTGTCCAGTCTCCCTTTGATTCTTGCCAAACTAACTGACCATATGGCCTATATGCTGTTTCCTCTCCTCACTTCTGATTCATTTCTCAGCTAACAATAATCTGCCTCTGCCCTCACTGCTTCACTGAAGGTTAACACTGGTAAGGTTAAAAAATCACAGAAGAATTCCACATTGCCAGATCTAATGGTAATTTCTGATGGGTCTTTATCTTACTAAACCATTCTTTACATTTCAGAGTTGGCTACTTTTGAAACTCTCGGTACCCTTGGTTTCCACAATCCTGACCATCTTTTTGTCTAGTGTTTCCTTACAACCTGCTGTCTACTCCATTTCATTCCTTATTTCCTCTGCTCATCAATTAAATGTTGGTATTCTCCAGATTTCCATCCCTGACCTACTCTTTATTTATTTTCCTCATGATTTTAACTCCTGTCTGTATTTTTATGTCTTTAAAATCACAATCCAAGAATTACTGTACATTTACAGTTGGAATTTCCACAGGCACTGAAAGCTTAGCATTTCCAAAGCTAAACTCATTTTATCACCCCTGCAATTCCCCAACCTGTTGTTCCACCTGTACTGATCTCAGTTAATAGCACCACTATTTATCCAACCACCCAATCCAATAATCTGGAAATAACAAATCTATACCTCTTAATCTTCCACATTCAACCATTCACTAATACATTTCAATTCTATTGCCACACTTTTCTTCTATCCTTACTACCACTGCCCCAATCTAAGTCCTAATTATCTCTTGCTTAAGTTGGCAAGAGTTTTAAAATTTATCCTCTACCTCCAGTTTTGTCTCCCTCAAGCCATCACTGATAGAGCTAGCAGAGTGACCAATATAAAATGAAAATCCAATGACATTATTACCTGCCTAAATCCTATCTTACTCAAAATTGCCCATCACATACAGGATAAAATCCTAGACCTTTACCATATAAATACAGCCTTCTGCCACATTGTCTCTATTTTTCCCTCTAGTTTCAATGACAGCCACCATGCTGTGTGAATATATATATATATTTATATAGCATTATGTAATCATAATACTATACATAAAATATCATAACACCTTGAAGTAATATTTTATTCCTATATTATAGATGAAGAAACTGATACTGATATCTTATAGATTAAGAAACTAGTACCTGTATAGTAAAAGTAAAGTTGATCATTGAATCTAAATTTCTCATATTCTCCAATGGATTTCTTTGAGGTCAGGTCCACAGCATTCCTCTTTTTTGAACCACCAGCACCTAGCATATTACCTGGCATACATAATAGCTGTTAATCAAATGCTAAACTAAATTGACTGTTTAAAAAGAAAAATGATGGATTATTAGATTACCCAGCCACTGACTGAAGAAGGAATAGGGATTCTAGAATTCCCTCACAGGTACAATAAATGAGAACAATAACCACTATGACTGAGTCTGTAAAAGGTGTATATCTCTTCATCATGTAAAAATTTAATTATCTTTCAAATTATGAGATGAGCTCTATATTATCAAGAGTAAAGTTAATGTTCTTTTTATTTCTAGCTTGCATTTTATTCAAGTGTCTTTTAGAGGATCAAAACAAAGGGAAACAGACATTTGCACTAACACAAATTCTCTGCTAAAAGATACAGTATGTGTTTATGTTGCACATGTATTTGTATGAGTGTGAAATATATATGCACAATACATAAATGTGTATGATGAAAAAGTTCAAACTATTTTTAAGTTTAGAAATTTATGACTTTAACAACATTTAGGAAGTTCATTCTTTAGACACACTGACTGCAAAGGATTAAAAGATCACCTGAAACTCTGAGACCATCAAAGAATTTCCCTAACTGTGGAAAAAAAAAGCAGATGTGTGGCCAATCTTTCTTCCAGGTTGCAACCAAATAAAACTTCAAATAACACACTCATAAATGGCTGAAGAAAAAGGAAATTAAAATGAAAATACACACATATCATTAAACGTAACTATGAGCTGTGACTGTTCAACAATTGGGCTTCAAGTAGTTTCACACCACTGGGCTAGGATAAAACATGCTCTGCTGGCATTTTCATCTGCCAAAATAGCCATTTGCAATTAAAAATTAAAACTGGCACTACTTCTTTGCAAGCAATTTTCAGAAGGCTGCTGGCTATCTTTCTTGTTGATAATGTTTTTTTTGTATCAGTCCTTCATTACATTTTGAAATATCCTTTTATTTCCTTTTAGGCTATAATATTCCAGGTACTGATACTGTAACACTTTTCAACATTTCTTATTGTAATATGGTCCTCAAGTACAATAGCATTGTTTAGATTTCTAAAGACTAATTAGAAAAGTATGGAGCATTTTATATATCAGTACAGTATAAAGCAGTATAATTTCTACAAGGCTTCTGTAGACTTAAGAGAAATCAGCGATTTTTTTTAAAGGATACAGGAGCAAAAAGATTATGTAGACTCAATCTCTATAGACACAGACTTAATTTGGAATAGAATATATATGTAAATAATAAAGTAATTCATTAGGTCTAATTGTGTCTGACACACAGAATGGCCAACAGAGTAAAATTCCATCTTCTACAGGGGAACTAATAGTGTATTTTGGAGATCTGGGGTGTCAGTAAATGAATCAGCATTTATGCATGGAGCATCTTTTATGTGACAGGCAGTGTTCTGGGTGCTGGTGATATAATAGTGAATAAGACAGAAATCTCTGCCTTTAAAGAGTTGGAGGTTAGGGGAGAGACAAGCAATAAACAGATTCCCCTCCAAGCAGAGGAGGAGCGATGTGTTCTTTTAAGTGTTTAGAAAGATCACTTTGGGCTGGGCACAGTGGCTCACGCCTGTAATCCCAGCACTTTAAGAGGCCAAGGTGGGCAGAATACTTGAGGTAAGGGGTATGAGACCAGCCTGGCCAACACAGCAAAACCCTATCTCTACCAAAAATGTTTTAAAAATTAGGCAGGTGTGATGGCACACATCTGTAATTCCAGCTACTCAGGAGGCTGAGACAGCAGAATCACTTGAACACACGAAGCTGAAGCTGCAGTGAGCTAAAATTGCACCACTGCACTCCAGTCTGGGCAACAGAGTGAGACTCAATCTCGGAGTGGGGGATCACTTTGGGTACTATGTAGCACAGAGACCTTGGGAATTTAGGATTTAGGATTTAGGAATTAAGTTAAAGCAATTAGTTAAGAGGCAACCCTCCAGCTCAGAGATGAGGAAGTAAAATGATAAAAAGTTCAGATCACTTCTTATTCCAAATACTCTTTCCCTTTTATGATAGTATTTTAGACATTTTACAGTATCCTCCACCATCTCGGATCATACACATGATTGTGCCCACATTACAGATGAAGATTTGGAGACTCAGAAGTGTGAAATGACTTATAGAATTAATTAGTGGCAAAGTTGCAAAGCACTCATCTCCTACTTCTAGTCCCATACTTCTTTCTTTTAAATAAATCATCAGTATCTTACTTCTAAGAAAACTGAAAAGACTTGGTAGTTCCTTCAGCTTCAGCTGATTCCGAAGCTCCTCTGTGGAAGGCTTATAAGGAAAATTATTTACTTACTCGTGAAGCAAGTATTTATAGAGGGTCTATGAGACACAAGGCACCTTGCTAGGCACTTAATATCCAGATAAGTAGGAGTTTCACTGTATAGAAGCTCACCCTCATGTGGAAGAGGCAGACCAAGTAGCCCATGATGACAATACAATCAGGGAAGCACCATCATAATGACATTGGTAGAGTGCCATGGAACCTGAGACAAGGGGCACCTAACTTATCCCGGCTGAGGGAAGGAGACTGTTTGGAAATATGCTCAAGAGGAAGTTATCTGTGAACTCTTCTTTGAAGAAACATTAGGAGTTTAACAGCCAGGGTGCAAGACGTAGGCAGAATCCAAGAGAACAGCATGAGCAAAAACGTGGTGAGACACAGGGTGGAGTAGGGCAGTAAGCGTTGGGCTTAGAGTGCATATTAGAGGGGAGCAGCATGGGAGTCCATGCTCTGAGGGGCTTGTTTGAACTCTTCCAAGGAATCTGGAGTCTTACACTACTGTGTCCATTTTCCCAAGTTTTAACCACTCCTCAGTCCACCTGAATCATATTTACGACCCTCAGCACTCCACCGAAGCTGCAGCAGCAATGAGCAATCTAATGAAATCTTACCTAACTTTCTGCAGCATTGGAAACAGCTGGCCATAACCTTCTTTCCATATGCATCTTCCTTTGCTTTCATGAAAATAAGGTCTCCCAGATTTTCCCTCGGCCTTTGGTTTACTGTCAAGCTTTTCTCAGTTTCTTCTGTGGGCTCTTACTTCTTCATCTACTGCTTGGTGGTGGTGTTCCCCAGTCTCTGGCCTCCACTATGCCCTCATTCACTCTCTGCATTCTTTGGACTATCTCATTGTTTCTATCATTGCTTTAATTACCACAAAACTGACAGAAGCTTTCAAAGCTAAATATCTGGTTAGATATTTAGATCAAACTCCAGATTTATAAATGAATTCATTTGTTCAAAAATATTTTATTGAGTGTTCTCTATGTGCCAGAAATAGTTCAGGTTGCTGATCCAACATTGTTGGAAATAGACTGTGCCTCGTCCACTGCTATGTTCCCACCGCTCACAATCCACCTGAAAGACTCAAAAACATCGAAAACCCAACATGTTCAAATCTGAACCCATTATATTCACCAGAATATTTGCCCTTCACTCTTTGTTCCATATATTAGTGAATGGTACTTTCATTCCTCAAATCAATCAAGTCAGAATCATGTTCCTCATACTACTTGTCAGACTGGTGAAAACAATCTGCCAATTTTATCTCCTTAACATTTCTTTGGTTAAACAACTCCTTTTCATCTCCACAGTTACTACCTTAGTTCCTTAGGCAATCATCTCTCACCTTTCTAGTATGGTCCACAGCATATAGTTAATAGTCAACAGACATTCACAGAATACGTTTATGAACAAATGAATGCAATAATGAATGGAAAACTTGCACAACGCTATCATCTCCTTATAAGCCATATTGACTCCATCTTGCACTCTCCAATTCATTTGCTGATCTGATGAAAAGCAGATCCTTCCAAAATGTATATCTGATTATGTCATTTCCCTGATTATCACCATTCAATGACCACTACTGCCTATGGGATAAATACCAGATTCTATGGTCAGCATCTGAAGCTACCCAAAAGATTGGTTACTTGCTTTTTGCTCTAACCTTCTTTTCTTGTGGCTTTCCTCACCCTGAAAATACCTAACAGTACCTAGAATTACTGTGTTGATTCACAACCCCATATCTTTCCTCAAACTATTTTCTCTGTCAAGATTGTTTATTCCCTCCTGCTGTGTCTACCTGAAAATCAACTACTCATTTGTGGAAACTCAGCTCACACCTCACTTCCCCTTTAAACCCTGTGCTGATGTTTCTGCCCAGGCTTCACTTTTTCTATTCCCATGTAGCCTTGTAACCTAACTCTCTAAGCACATCAATAGCATTGTTTCATACTTATTCACAGGCTTGTAGTGATCCCTCGATGGAGTCTTTTCCTTCTTCCAGAGTGGAGGCCTTTGCCTTGTTAATTTGGGAATTAGCACATACTACACACTCCAATACTTGTAGATGGATAAATAGATGAAGGAGTAGATGATGAGAGTCATGGAAATATTTTAGGCAAGAGGATGATATGATGATATTTGCATTTTATGAACAACACTATGATGTTAGAGCAGAGAGTTACAAGGCTGAGAACAGAAGCCAGATGATTAGGCAGGAGAAAATTACAAATCATCCAATGGAGAGGTAAGAAACAGAATGGAATAGTAGTAGTAGTAAAGAAAAAAGGGGAATGTATTTGAATACTACCTATAAAGTAAACAAACAGTATTTAATGACCATTTGCCTGGCAAGTGGCAGTAACTATGAGAAAAATGATGACTTCAGAGCTCCTAGCTTGGGTGACTTCTTCTTGTCTCCTTGTTTAAAATATCTACAAATTCACATCCATAGCATTAATTCAGGCAAAGATACATTAGGCAAAGAGATCAATTACATGTATCTGCAACACCATTTGCCATGTAATTTCTCAGAACCACATTTGCTGCATCAATGCAAATTTATATACGAAGCCCTATCCTGTGTTCCTATACTACCCTCATTATTCTTCCAAAATTTTCCTTAAACAAGGAGGAATTAAAAAGGGACAAACAACATTCAAGGAAATGTGTCACCTCATATCTGAATAGCACACTAGTAAAATGAAGAAAAGCTGAAGACAGGAAATATGGCTGTCTGGTAAATCTTAAAGAACAGTAAGGGCAAGGATCTCCTAATCTCCACTAATTTATAAAGTTTAAGGGTAAGTATTTGAAGTAGGTCATCTCTTGCTCTGTCCAGCTATCCTATCAATAGGCTAAGATATGTACTCTTGAAAAGACATTTTATACCCCTAAAATATCATTATGATTATTTTTGCATAATAGAAATTTATATTTACCTCAAGCATAACTTTAAACGTGCTTTTCTTGTTTCTTGGCAGTGAAACACTGGTTGACCAAGTAAATTCATCCCTGAAGTACCTCATTAATCACAGTGCACTTGTTTTTGGCAAGAACCTTAATATGCTACAAAAACTGTTATTAAAGTAAGATTTGGGGATTCCCAGGCTGGCAGGGAATTAGTTACACCTCTCTCAAAATTATTTTCTTGTGGTCTAGTTAGACTTACAGTGTAAAGCAACTTCAATTTATGAATGTAATGTGTAAAGTCTGGCTATTCTAAAGCTCACTTAAAATCACAAGCAGCAACTGCCAAAGATGGCCTTTTCCCCCAGGGTCTGCTTAGTTGTGCACAATCCTCCCAGAAGATGATACTATCCATTCCCTCTTTGAGCTAATGTGGATCTAGCACCCCTATCTAAATGCTGAGGCATTACAGTTTCAGACTGTAAAATGTACAATGCAAAACCTCACATTAGCTACATCTACTAGATACATAATTTATTTCCTATTTACCACTGAAGACACTGCTAGACTGATAAATCTTGGTGGATAGGGAAGTATCTAACCTGAACCTTTGGAAAAATCATTTATTAATGTTTTAAAATTCTGTAAGCCCATGAAAACCTGTTAACACCAACACATGGAAAAGAAAATGTTGCAAGTTCTCATTCACATTCAAGCACAAGTTAGAAGACGCAAAGTATGTGCACCAACCGAGGCTTTAACTCTCTCTGAATATACAATGTATAATATACCAAAAATGAAATGCTACAAATGGTATCATATTTAAAATTCAATGCCATAAATATTTTGAGCGCGAGCACACTGTTGTAAAAAAAGAAAAAAAAAAATCAATACAGTATATATTTGCTGCCAAATTGAGCATCATCATTGCTAAGTTGTTTTAGTATATTCTGACAGGTCAAAATAATTTACCAGGATTATTAAGTAATATGTTTAATTATATACCAATTCAGAATAGATGAACATGAAAATTATCAGTAGCATTTCTCTATCATTGCCCTAACCATATTTAAATAAATGTGAATCTTACATAAAAGTTATACCGTTTGATGTAATAATGATGCAACACAACTGCTCTCCTTGTGTGCACTGTAAAACAGAAAGTTGGCTGGAATATTCTGTCTAATGCTACATGTTCACATCAATCTGGGACTGTAAAATTTTCCAGACACCAGAGCCCCACAGATTGTAGACTCCACCAATTTCCTGACTCCTATGTGGTCGAATTCCAGGTTCACCTATTTACAAAACCAGCCCTTCTTCCACGTTATTTCAAAACACGTTTCTGGTGTTGACGCCAATTCTCCATCCCAAGAGAGAGCTATGTATGGATAACACACCTTATTTCTAAAATAAACCTAGTCCGTGTGCTCAAAACTTATTTTACTAGGAAACAAGGAATGTATCAGTGAGTATTTGCAACTTTCTCTAACGGTCTTCTAAGGTTGATGTCTTTATATTTCATCTTAAAAAAGCAGAAATAATAATAATACTAAAAAGAGGAAGAAAAAGGAGAAGAGGAAGAAAAAAAATTAGACATGAGGTAACGTTATAAAAACAACCTTAAAATGCCCAGATAAACATAACTCTAATAGGAGACTGAATGAATGGACTTTGTGGGAAAAACAGTAGTAAACTTTAAAGCCACTGAAAGGTTTTAAATGCCTAAGGGAAAAATAAACATTTGCTTCCAATCATTTTCTCATTAAGCATTCTCTGCTAGATGGAGAAAGCTTACTACACACATTCTCTCTCTCTCTCTCTCTCTCTCCTCTCTCTCTCCTCTCTCTCTCCTCTCTCTCTCCTCTCTCTCTCTCTCTCTCTCTCTCTCTCTCTCTCTCTCTCTCTCTCTCTCTGACTCCGCGCCACAAATGGGGACTTAACCCACTGCCTGATTTCTGTGCGAGGCGACCCATTTGCGCTTCTGCTATCGCACCTCCGCGTTCCTGCGCCCCAGGTTCCCCGCTGCCTCCCCGCCCCCTGCAGCGCGGGAGCGTGGATTTGCCTGGCCCGCTGGCCCCTTCTAGACCTTGGCCACCTTCTCCGGGGCAGGAAGGGCTACATGCACTGACAGATTTTCCGTTGGTGGTGGCTGGGTGGTGGCGAGGCGTGTTTCCGGGCGCACTTAAAACCTAGCAGCTCTCTCCACCAAGTAGCAGCTTCCCCTACTCCGCCCCTAGGACTGAGGACCTAGCCCTTGGTGCCTCCTCCCTCTTCCCGGTCCTACCCCGCCAACACCTCCTAACCTCTCCAATATACTCTCAAGCCTCACCCGGCGCCTGTCCTCCCTTTGCATTCCCCAGCTCCCGGGCGCCCCGCTCGGTTGAAGTTTACGTATCTTGGGACCTAATTGCTCCCAATTATCCGCGCAACCTAAGTCCGGTGTCTGCCTTGCTCTCGCCCGGGAAGCTGAAGCTGCCGGGGAGTTCATTGGGTGTCCTCGGGGAAAAGGTTCAAGCTGTAGAGATGGGAGAAGTGGGGTTGGGGGAGGGGAGAGGCTCCCGAAGGAAGACCACAAACACGTGCGAAGAAATAAAAGCCACCACGTGTGCACGCTCGCGGGGACCAAGGGCGCGAGCGCGGAGCACGCCCCAGGGGGCCAGGAAGAGGGGTCCCCTGGAGCGGGCGTGGCAGGGGGCGCGGGTACTCACACGAACGCGTGGTAGATGAACGCCCAGCCGCGGGGTCTCTCCAGCACGTTGTACAGGTAGTTCTGCACCCGCCGGTACTTGACGTTGCGCCGGCAGCTCTGGCTACTGGTGTAGGAGAGCGGCTTCCCCAGCAGGCTCATCCGGGCCCCCTGCTTGCCCCGGCGGCTCTCCCTCAGGCCACCGCCGCCGCCACCGAGCGTGGCCGCGCGGGTGCCCAGCAGTAGCAGGCCGTCGCCCCTGGCGGCTGCCGAGTTCAGCAGCACCCTGCCCCGGCCGGACTCCACATCCTTCATGCCGCTGCCCAAGCGCCCCCCGCCCGCCGCCGCCGCCGCTGCGCCGCTCTTCACCCAGAGCCCGGCGGCGCCGCCCTCCTCTCCTCCCGCGTGGTGGCGGGGCATGGCATCACCACGGGCACCGCGAGGGGGCCGCCAGCGCCTGCGGCGGGGGCAGCGGCCTCATGTGCGCCGGCGGGTTTCAAGGAGGAAGCTGACGGCCGACGGGGCGCCCGCCAGCTAGAGACCTCCGAGCCGGGGGCGGGGAAGCAGGCAGCCAGCGAACCGCCCGGGCTTCGGGGCGGGAAAGGAGGGGCTGCAAAGGAGGCCGAGGAGTCCCAATTTCTAACCGCCTTTAGCTTCGAATTCTAAATCCAGACCTGTTTGAGGCGTCACTTTGAGAGGGTTTCTCTTGCTCCCTCATTCCCGCGACTATCACTCCCTCCTTCCCGAAGTGCCCCTGGGGATGGAGTGGGGGAGTGCGGGGCGCTCCGAGGCGCGCTCCCTCGCGCGCACACCTAGCTCCAGGTTCCCCCTTTCTTCCTTCTCTCCTCCTCCCCACGCCTTGCAGTGAATCGGCCTCAGAAGCCCCTCTCCGAGGTGCGAATTTGGTTTGGTTCTGGCAGGAGCTTTGCAGCTGTCCGGAAGGTGAAGTCAGTCTTGTGTCCTGAAGAGAAACTGGAGACGCAGGTCGCTGTGCTCTCCCGCCGCTACGTTGCTGCGCCGGATCCTGCCATCCTTCCGCAAGGGGTGAGAGCGGGAACAGCCCTACCTTCCAGGTATTAGCTAGCCTGGGGGCTGGAGCGCAAGGTAACGCTCCAGGCAGTGGCACTCGGGTCCCCGCGCACCGGCGAGTCCTCAGCAGTTCAGTGAACAGACCCGAAGGAGGCGGCTGCAGAGTCCACGAGGCAAGGACCAGGCATCTTCCCGCGCCTCACTCCGCCTCACTCCAGCCTGCGGACTGTGACTTTCCATCCCAGTATCAGACAACAAGCCCGCGAGTAACTGAACATCCTTTCCAGCCCATGGGTGGGGTGTGGAAAGGGCGTAAAACTCCTAAGTGGCTCCTCCGCGGTGAGCGAGCTGCCCGGGACTCCGCCTGACTGTAGCGCGAAGCCTGGGAAAACAAACCCAGTTCCCTCCGTCAAGAAATTTCCATTTAAGTCGGAGAAAGTCATATGATTGCGAAGTTCAGCAGCGGCGGCGAGGACCCCAGTGTCTGGGAAAGAAAACCTGGAGGGTGGGGAGTCCAGGACGCTGGCTTCTGGGGAGTTCCCCCCACACACACACCTGATGTTGTAACTTACAAGTTTAGAGACCTGTTGCAAGGAACAATTGACTGGGGCTTCCACCACCTCTGGCAGCTGGGTGGCCTGAAGCCCATGAGCCCTTGGCGGAGAGAGAGGCCATAGTACCACACTGGCCGCTGCCTCTGGCCTTCAGAAACGGTGTATTACAAAGAAAAACCAGTTTAAACCTCACATTCAGCATGGGGAAAACTGAAAGGCTCGGGGACTTCTTCCAACAGAGTGGCTTTCCCCAAATTTGAAAGAAAACAGTCACCAAATTAAATTGAAGGGAAAACTAAGCTTTCACCACAAAGACATAGCAGATAGTTGCAAGGTGGATTCCTTGGGCCTTTCCCTTTCCTGATGCTAAAACAATGCTAAGGCAAAAGTCTTCTTGCAGCTGTCTCCTCCCCTCGGAGATAAATACTTTCCCAATTACCCCCACCCTACACACACACACCCACGTTCGCAGCAGCTGATTTCTATCTCCTGCAATAGCTCAATTTAAATGCTTTGCTTTTACTTGTTATTATCACTATTATTTGTTTCAGCCCTCTCACCGGCTCCTGGTCACCAGCAGGAGCCTGCTTCCCTCCCTCCTTTCCCCCAAGCCTCTGGGCAGCATTAGCTAGCGGAGAGCTCTGTGCAGCTGGCAGCGACGCCACGTGACTGTGAGCCGAGCACCAGCACCCAGAGTCACTCTAGCTTTCCCCTAATACACTTCACACCCACGCACTGTGGAGGTGCGAGAGAGGTTGCTCCGTGCCCTGCTATTCGAGGCAGATGCACAGAGCGCTCTGGAGTAAGCTCTCCAATCCTAGAGCTGCGCGGGACCCGGACTGAAGGCGGAGGGGGCGGAGGGGGGTTGCTGTTTCTATATTTAGACTCCCTATGGAGTTTCTGTGCAGGGACTTTCAGGGTGAAAGATCTAGAGACTTAAAATGACTCGCGTGCCCTCTTTAAACGTCAAAATCTTGACCTTTCTGCAGGCAATAAAATGAAAACCACTTCCTCTTAACTTCTGTTTTCCTTGTTGCAGACTTCAGCTATCTCTGGGTAGGTAAGGTCACTTCCATCTCACTGGGAAGGCTGGGCCCCGCGTGCAGGCAGGAAGTCTCAGGAAGGCAGGACACAAGGACCCGTTTCCCTGGAAGAGAGTCAGCTGCTTAATTTCTAAGTAATGCTTTTCTGGGGATGCAGCAAGTGAAACTGTGTTACTAATTAAGCAAATGCCACTTAAGCTTTATTAAATAAATAAAAAGAAAAAGAAAAAGAACCGGTCATCGGTAGCAGTTTTGAACTGCTGGGAAAGACCTTTGAGTTATGTCTTCTAGAGTAACTGCCATTTGTACACACCGCCCAAAAAAAGGTGACCCGCTCAAGTTTTCGCGGGTAGTGTGAGAGTTACTAGGAACCCAACAACCTGGCTTTCTAGTTCATTGTTCCTTCACCAGCAATCTGCATCTCCAACAGAGAATGGATAAAACAGCACACGGTTCTGGGTTTTTGTATCAAGCTCTCTGCCTGCAACCATTGGGAAAGACTGGCTTAGCTGAGGCTCTAATCACCCTACCCTTCAATGCCCAGAAAGAAAACACCAAGTGAGGCTGTGCCAGCCTCTCCTACAAGAGTCTCTGTTTGCACCTTGCCTTATTTGCTACCTGCTAACTTCCCTCAAAAGACCAGAATTAACTTTGGAGAAAATAAAGTGATTGTGATTAAGCTTTGTTGTTGTTCCTTTGAATACAGATGTTGCTAGGAAACTGGCTTTTATTAGTTCGTTTTGCTGAAATATTAAAATTCGAACATTAGAAAGAGGATAGGCTTACTTGGCAGTGAGTAAAACAACATGGTGTATATTCTGTGCATTATAATTGCATTAGAGCATTATGAAGAGGTAGAAGTAAAAGCAAATGTTAACTGCTAGTGTAAAGTATGTGAGTTGATTTGCCCTCCCCATCTTTTGAGATGTGTTTGCTTTTACTTATTCATTCTCTGTACATGTAAGATGCCTGCCTGAAATTTATGACCTTGGAAACATTTTCTGAAGCCTACATAGATATGGTTTCAATTGAACATAGTTTCTAGAGATATTTTACTTCAATGTGTTTCTTTTTCTTTTTTGGAGATGGGGTCTTGCTGTGTTGCCCAGACTGGTCTCAAACTCCTGGACTCAAGCAATCCTTCCACATCAGCCTTCCAAGTGTTGGGATTATAGGTGTGAGCCACAGCACCTGTCCTCAGTGTGTTTTCTATCCCATTGTATTTTTCTTCTGAAAGATACTCTGAAATAATAATATTTAAAATTCTATGTATGAGCTAGAGATGCACAAGAAAAGACTTTAAATGCCCACAAGAGGGGCAGAATAACTAGATCTGGACCAGTTTCACAAAGTGTCAGTGACCCATTTCTCTCCCACTTTCCTTCTTCTCCATGCCTACCTATTTTCTCATTTGCCCTAATCTCCTACTGCAAGACATGTTCCCACTAAGTCATGTTCATGGTTCTAATCAACTAGTGAGTGACAGAAGTGCCGCTTTTTAGTGATAGGGATCCATTTTGATCCAATGTGAAATTCCTGGGCTAAAAAGAGTAGGAATGATAAATAGAATTCTTAAACCCTATAATAAAAGGGAAATGCACGTGACATGAGTCTGCTCGGGCATATAATGAAGGGGCAAATATAAAACTAAAAAAGTAGAAAATAATAAACAAAAAGAAAATGCACTATTGGAGAAATGAAAATTCATGGTTGGCTGCTGTTTAATAACTTGCACAGGGCTCAGCAATTTGCCTTGCAGCCTTAGAGGAAGTCTCCAGACTCCTGAATAGAAGTCCCTTTAAGCTACACCACCCTTCTCCTTAGCTTTTATTTCCTTCCAATCAAGCCATAACCAAACCAATAAGCATAGCGACTATAATGCATTTCATAGATATCATAACCATTGGTTCAGTAAATATATTTATCTCCTATTATTTTAAATGTATCAGAATAATATACCATTTGTTTTGGTCATTCAACAATTCTTATCTCTAAGAGATATGATACAAGCGTTTCACGATGTTTCTTCAACAAGCAAAAATTAATCAGAGAACCCAAGACAACATCAGAGATCATATGAGCCTAGCCAGACTGCGGAAGAGTTCTAACACAGCAGGAATCCCAGGCCTACCTCACACAGCAAATGGGACATTGTTCCTCAAAACAGCCTCTGCCTCAGGGATGCAGAAAGGAAGCAGGTGTGAATGAGTGTGGCCTTAAGGAGAGGCTGGTGAGAAATAGTGCAGAAAGACCTCAACAAGTCCTCACCATTTTTATTCCAGAAGCTAACAAAATTAATGTTTCTAAGAATTTCTAAAATATTGTGCTGATCGCAATCATTGAAGCAAAATAATAGCAAATACTTATTATGTGTTTTCTATGTGTTAGGCACTGTGGTTTACAAGAATTATTTCAGGCCAGGCATGGTGGCTTATGCCTGTAATTCCAGCACTTTGGGAGGCCAAGGTGGGCAGATCACTTGAGATGAGGAGTTCAAGACCAGCCTGGCCATCATGGTGAAACTCTGTCTCTGTCTCTACTAAAAAATATGAAAATTAACTGGGCACGGTGGCAGACACCTATAATCCCAGCTACTCAGGAGGCTGAAGCATAAGAATTGCTTGAACCTGGGAGGTGGAGGTTGTAGTGAGCCAATATCATGCCACTGCACTCCAGCCTGGGGAAAAACAATTATTGTCACCTGATTGTGACAATGGTTTCGTAAGTAGGCACTACAATCATATCCAATTATAGGGGCAGAAACTGAGGTGTAGACAAGTTAATATTTTTTTAAAACTAAAAAATAGCTGAGGCAGGACAAAAACACAATCAAAACTAGATTTTTAACTACTAATCTATATCAGCTTTTGAATAAAAAATACTTAGCCTATTATTGTGTATTAATAATCTTGATGGTTTTTTTGTTACAAAAGAAAAGTATTGGAAAGTTTCTATTGATTATCTTGGAGGATGATTTGAGGTTTTATTCCAAACACAGAAATAGAGTCAATATTTCTCTTCACTTTTCCTGTGGAAGTAGGAGTTTCCCTGCATAGATACTCTTCTGTGTTGAAATTTTTAAAATAGCGTCAAGTCTCATAGTATCAATTTCTTAAAATTGTATTTACATTTTGATCTTTTTCTTAATGCTATCCTCAGCTTTATTTATAAAACCCTGTTAATTGTATTTGGCTATACCTGATTTCATTTTTTCATGTTAATATGTCAGTACTGCTCTCTATCTTTTAGCCAACTATTTAAACATATCTCTCTGGGAATAATTTGAATACAGTTGTTTGTTAAGATCCATATATTTAGAAACTATGCGAGAGATTGCCACAGAAGGAAAACATCTCCTTTGAGCTAGTGTACTGGAAAATTCTGTTACTAGTCTGTGCCCCCTAGTGGTACTGACATTTTACCGTTGTTTTTTAAAAGGGAATTAAGAAAACTTCTTTTATGAAGCCCTGAAAACCTATTAATCTCTTCAGCAAATAATCTTAAATTACCAGGTGCCAGATACCTGGAGTGGTGCAAAGAAAAAAGACAGTCCTGATTCTTATTATGTTAATAGGCTGGTTGGGGAGATGGATGAGTGAGCAAGTAATTATAACATGGTGATGAGTTCACAGAGGTTTGCACAGAATGTTATGGAAGCTACAGAGGGCTTCCTAAAGAATGTAATAGCTAAGCTAAGTCTTGAGGAATAACTAGATTTTGATGAAGACATGAGGGATAACTCAAAGAGAATATTTGAGAAGATGTGACAGAGTCTTGCTCCATCGCCCAGGCTGGAATGCAGTGGCACAATCTCAGCTCACTGCAACCTCCACCTCTTAGGTTCAAGTGATTCTCCTGCCTCAGTCTCCTGAGTAGCTGGGACTATAGACACACACTACCATTCCCAGCTAATTTCTGTATTTTTAGTGGAAACAGGGTTTCACTATGTTGGCCAGGCTGGTGTCGAACTCCTCACTTCAAATGATTTGCCCACCTTGGCCTCCCAAAGTGTTGGGACTACAGGCATGAGCCCAGCCAGAGAAGAAGAAAAATTTTAAGAGCTGATCATACTTTGAGAATAATAAGTAGATGGATTCTACTGAAGCTCAGTTGCTTTTGGAGGTGTAGCTATCAGCAGGAGGCACTAGAAGTAAGGCAAGGGCTATATGACAAAGTCTTGGCAAAAACTTTGGATTTTATCCTGATGTGAATGGGGAGAGCCACTGATGAATGTTAAGCCAGAAACACTACATGTCATACTTCTACTTTCAGAAAAGCCCTTGACATGGTTTGAACACCTACAAGTGGCACACGCTGTTCCAAGTGGAGACTCAAAGATGAAAACAATACAGCGTCTATGTTATAGGTTAGTGAGGCTTCAATCCATGGACAGATGTTAAGCCTAGCTTCCAATTTCAGGCATGAGTCAGTGAATGATGACATCATTTACTCAATTCATAAAGATCAAAGAGAAGACAGTCTGAAGAAGGAAAAGATGTTGAGTTGAATTTTGTATTGAGTTTGACATATCTGTTGAGACAGCTCAGTGGAGATATCTAGTCGACGCTTGGATATATGGATCTGCAGCTTAGGGGGAGTTAGAATTGAAATTTGGAATCATCAACCTATATTTATATTGGGTGAAATCAATAAGTTGGAATCAAATTACCTGGGGAATTTGTTTAAAAAGGAAGAGGACTGAGAACCCAACCCTGGTGAGCATGACCATTCGGGATAAAAGAGAAGCAGCAAGTAGGGAAAGAGGCTGAAATCAAGAAAGCTGAGTAATCACTGAGGGCCACTGCTACAACAGCCAAAAAAGGAGCTTAAATAGGGAAATGTCTGAAAGAAATCAAATAAGGTAAGGATTTTGGATTTAGCAACAAAGAGATCATTTGAAGAAGTTGTTTTTATTATTTCCTTGCAGAACTGCAGAAATAGAAATCAGATCAAAGTGGGCAGAGAAACAATGTGAAGATAAGGGAATGGAGATAATTATTTTAAAGTGGGAGAAGCAAGCAGAAGATAGGTTTGAAGAAGGCACTAGACAAAATAATGTTGATTCACTCGAGACTTGAGTGGCTATTGCAGCCACTCTCACAGGTCCTGAGGCTGAGCCTGCACAGGTGTTTGGATAATTCAGCTGCAATTTTGACAGACACTATTTCACTGTCAATTGTGGGGCTTGCAACAACTTGGACATCTTTTATTGATTTTATTCAGTACTGTAATAGCATTTTAATAAAATATTATATTTCATTTCTAACATTTCAAAAAATTCAATTTAGTAAGTGTGAACTTTTCATGTTTAGTTTTACCACGAAGAAAAATTCATGCTAGATAAACTACATTTTTGTTAGATTTTATTTATAATGGAAGGATGAGGAACTAACCAGATCAGAAAAAAGAAAGTTAATACCTGCTAACTATTCAACACAGTTTTCAACAGTGTTACTGAAAGCGACAGGAGATACCTAGAGTCCCTCAGACAAGTCAAGGATTGGCAAGAGTAGGGGCATCAAATTTTTGGAGTTTCAATCAGATATTTGTTTTGTCTTATATATACATATTAACTTTCTGAATAAAATTATATTAACAGAAATGCCATTAAAGTTGTCTTTGAAAACCACTGAACTCCAGAATGGTCCTGTTTGTTAGGGTATTTAGAGTATTTCCTGCCTTGTTTGAGTCATGGCTCAGCTACAAAATGACAAGGCTTATGGCCCACTGAGACAAAAGGAGGAGGCCAGTGATAGCCAGAGGTGGTGGACCTGAGGTTTTAGCTACTCTGAGTCTGCAGCAGTGATTGGATTCTCTGGATTATAAGAAGCATTAGGATTTAAATGCTACAGAGACACCCTGGGCCTTGTGTAGGAAAAATTAAAATAAAAGAGTTAATTGGAGCAAGAGGCAAATGTCCTGAAAAAGAAAGGAAATGTGAGATTGCAATCAAGTTGAATTTTACCACTCTGGTGTAAAATTTTGTTGATACACAATATAGGGACAGTGACATAAAGGGAGTATCACCTGGCATGTTTTCAAGTTTTTGGTTTCATTTTTGCATGTTATTTTGTATATAAGACTAAAGCATCTTTTTTTTTTTTTTTAAGAGAGAGAGACACAAAGTTGAAAATTGTTTTAAGGAAGAAGACATGTTCTGTTGTGAATAGAAAGATTAAAAATGAGAAAGAAGCTGGGGGCCACAGACCCAATATTGGCTTTGATGACAAAAATTAAAAGTAGAACAATAAATACTAATAAAATATTTAAATATGTTTTAGAATATGCTAAGGATGTGGAATCAAAAGAAACTTATACACCTGTGGGATCCTGGTTCCTTGCTGATTACCAAATCTCGCTAAGTCTTTATTTCTTTCATGTTTAAAGTAAGGATAATAATATCCTTATCACAGGACTTTTGGGATAATTAAACAAAATAGTTCATGTAAAGGTCTTATCTTAGTGCTGACACATAGTAAGTGCTCATTAAATGTTAACTACTAATAATATTTATGTATAACAAGATTTACCTTGGGTTCAGTTTGTGATTTAGCCCGCAATTTGAAATAATAGCTGATTAAATTCTCTGAAACATTAACTTCCGTAATTGTTAACATGTAGCTGAAATTTAGCAGATATAAAAAAGTTATAGAAATATAAATTTGTAAAAAAAAGTATGAGTAAGCCTTTAGATAACCCAGAAGAGAAACTTTAAGTTTTGCAGATGATCTCATTCACTTAAAATAAAATCTTTCAATGTTTACAAAACCAGGGAAGGTCAACAGGTAAGTAAACACGTCAGACTTTGCAGTATTCTAGAAGGTTAAAATAGTATCACTATTTTTGTATACCTAAAAATTAACATACCTTCCTGCCTCTAATATAGGATAGAAATGAAAGAGACAGCAAAAACATCAGAGAACAAATAAATGGCCAATTGGTTCAGGGTTATGAGGATTCTTCTGAGACTTCTTTTCTTAATTGCATTAGAATGTAGATTCTTCAAATGACACTATAGGCTTATTCTAATTTTATCTAATTTCATATAAATTTATACAAGAGCGCTTTAGATTAAGGTGGTAATAAAATACCAATTAGCAAATTAAAATACCTAGAGTTTATAGCTGCCTATTCACTGCTTCACTAGAGGCATTTTATGAGAGATTCAAGCATGAACATTTGGTCTGAGTGTCATTTTAATGCAAGTATTTCCACTGTGGGTTGCTGTATCATATTTGAGTAATTTAATAAAAGCACACATTCATAACCTTAGAAGAGCTGTATCAAACTGACATTTTTTTTAACTTTAGTTAGTAATATATGAATGTACTATAGCAGCTAACAATTTTCTTACATAACAATGGTCTCTGGTTAGAAGGAAATCTGTTAGAATTTGAAGATATTAAAAGGAAAGAAATGGTTTATTTTCTTATTGAATAAATTTACCTCTCTTTTGGAAAAACTTGTTTTTAATCTCTGCTAAATCAAAGATATGTTTTCCATAGGTAGTATTTATTTTTTATGTATACACTTATTCAGTTTGGTTTTAAGCACATGGTTACATAAATCCCCCAAATATTGCATTTATTTCCATCTTTATTGGTCTATTGGGCTCCTTAAGTTTCTTTGTTCTGGAAAAGAAAGTCATTTCTTTTTTTTTTTTTTTTTTTTTTTTTTTTTTTTGAGACGGAGTCTCGCTCTTGTTACCCAGGCTGGAGTGCAATGGCGCGATCTCGGCTCACCGCAACCTCCGCCTCCTGGGTTCAGGCAATTCTCCTGCCTCAGCCTCCTGAGTAGCTGGGATTACAGGCACGCGCCACCATGCCCAGCTAATTTTTTTGTATTAGTAGAGACGGGGTTTCACAATGTTGACCAGGATGGTCTCGATCTCTCGACCTCGTGATCCACCCGCCTCGGCCTCCCAAAGTGCTGGGATTACAGGCTTGAGCCACCGCGCCCGGCCGAAAGTCATTTCTTTAAGAAAAATAAGGCTACTCCTTAAGTTTGAAATGAAAGTATTCCTATTTCCTTAATACTCCTGAAACAATGTTCTAATTTTTTGTCTTAAAAAATGATTAAACTTGGACTGAATTGTTTTCTGTTTTGAATTATGCTGACAAAATCAGAGATTTTAAATGGATTAACTTAAATCCCAATAACTCTATTTAATGTACAAGTAAATCTGGATGCAGCCTTTGGTCTCTTGGTTCCCCAGTTTTCTCATTTTCAAAACGAGAGGCCATAATGTGTTATGGTCTAAGAGATGCCAGTGCCTTGCGCTTGTTAGATGCTCTGTAAATGTCAAGTAACACTTACGGATGGCTTCCAGTTTTGTTATGGAGAAAACAAAAAGTATTAGGAGAAAAAATTAGGAGTCACATGTTGGAATGTTTATTTATTTTAAGATATTTTCTTGTAAAGGAACATAACTAACTGGCAAATCCAACATCACTCAGGTTACAAGTTATCATGTTTTCAGTAGTTCCAAAGCTGAAGTAATATTAAAGTAAATAGAAACATTCATGTACATGAATCTAAATAAACTCAGCCTCTCTCTCCCATTCTGTTTTTTTAAAAAACTTTTTGTTCTGATTTTCCCTATCACACAACCCTCATATACTTAACAGAGCTATCGAATTTTAGAGTTGGGATGGTATTTAAATTTCTTTCAACCAATGCAGAAATTCTAAAATAGTTCCAAGTTTTAAATTTTAACTCTTGATGGAAAAAATGTCAGTATATACTCTCCTACATGCTTTCCTGAAGAATTGCATTTAATCCTGCAACAACTATATGAGGTGGGCATTACTACTCTCCCCATTTTTGAGATGTGGAAATAAGCTCAGAGAAGTTAAGAGACTCAGTATACAAGCAGTAACCAAAAAGTGGGGATATGAACAATGGCTATCTAACTCCAGAAACTGTGATCTTAATCACAAAACCATATGTCTCTCCAAATTAGAAAATACTTTTAGGAATAGAGGGTTGCCTATTTACAAATTTTATTAACAGCCACATAGAAGAAGAAAGATATATCTGCAAAGGTCCATAAACACTGATCATTCTGGCTCCAAACACAGGAGAGAGAACAGAGTCACTTCCCTAACTGAACCTGGAATCTCTAGGTACAGAAAAGTACAGATGCTCCTTTCCTAGAGATTCTGAATCCTAACATTACCAGTGCATCTTAAGAATGTGTTCAGCTGCTAATAGAGATCCCCTCCCTAAACACTGGTTTAAGTAAGGCCTGTTTGTTTCAAGCAGAGAAGTCTTGAGTCAAGAGTCAGGCAGGCAAGCCTCCACAAAGACATAAAAGCCTAGCTTTTTCCATTTGCCACTTTCACCTTCTTAGCATGTGTCATTCATCCTTATGATGACAGCAATGGCGGCTGTGTTTCCAGACATTATGTCTGAATTCCAGGTGATAATGGAAAGGCTCAAGGGAAAAACGGACTTTACTTTTTATTAAGAAAGGGTATCCTCCTGATGAATTTCTACCTGTAACTCATTGGCCAGAACCATCTCATGACCAACCACAACTGCATGTAAGGTAAGCAAGGTGAATTATTTTAGTTGGACATACTGGAAATAATTGAGAACCATGTAAACAAATGGGGAAAGACAGACAACCAGCAATGTCTACCATAGGCCACCCCCTTGATTGCCCAAGTAACACAGCTTAAATTCATAGATACAGAAGATTGAATGTAAAAGGATACGAACAGATGTGGCTATACCAGTATCAGATGAAATAGATTTTAAAGCTGAAAGCGTTACTAGAGATTAAAGAGGCATTTCATAACGATAGAAGGTTAAACTCACCAGGATAATACAGTAATTCTAAATTTGTATGGGTAAAATAATATGGCTTCAAAATATAGAAAGCAAACTGGCTGAACTACAAGAAGGAGTTGACAAATTAAAAATTATAGTGGAAGATTTAATATATCTTTCTCAGAAGTAGAACAGATGCTAATCATTAAAGCTTTCATCTCTTTCTTATAGAAATTTGCTGAAAACAGAAAGCTAAGTCTACTATACACAAATATTCTGCAAATTTGGTAGCATTTTCTTTAACATTCCAACCTCAGGTGGTACATGGTCTATACCCCAGATCTAGCATGCAACTGCCTATAGTGTCTATTGAGAGCCACTGGCTTCCCAGGCTGTGAATGGGCTGGGTCCTTTGTCCCTTATAGTGCTCCTGGCAATGACTTTTGTTTTAGTTCTGGTTCTCAGATGAGAACAACAGTAGCTGGCTCTGATTAATTAAAAGTTTATTTGGAGAATACTGAGTTGCACACATTATTGAGGCAAAGGTTAGAGAACCAGGCCAGAGGCTAAGCATTTAGGAGCAACGAACCAAACAACACAAAATTGGTCTGATAACATTGATGCCACAGTTAATATCCTATTTGCTGGAACATTTCTTTATTGTACCACAATTTCCAACAGATATCTCCTTTAGCTAGTGGTTGTTCTTAAAACCAACACTACTCCATAAAGCCAACCAAATGGGAGCTGAGTTTGTTCTTCCTCCTTAAGTTAGTTAGTCATTTCCAATTCAAAGTCTTAAGTGGGATCATTCTATTTTTTCTGCCTTTATCTTGGTGCTCTGGCACTGTTAGAGCCTGGAATTACTCAAACAAAGCAAGAACACTCAAAAGCGACTAACAAGTCAGGAAACATGACCAACGTCCACTATACATAGAAATATTCCTTATGCTTGTCCCCTTGGAAGTCCTACAGATTGTGATTCCGGAATCATATTCAACATCATCAGTCTGTTGGGATTGTGACCACAAAATCAGTATTTATTTAAAAATTAACACACAGATTTTTAAAATTACACCTTTTATTTCTGGGGCAATTATTTGTGGATAATGCCAGAATATGATTTGTTGCTGTTGGTGGTGGTGGTGTGCTGTTATAGACATTGTTCAATGATTATGGTATATATGAGCTATCACAGAAAGAACACAGAAGTTTCCAAATTATGAGGCTGCTGGCCTTCTTAAATTGAAACACACTTTAATTTTTCTCTGTAAATTTTAATATATTTCAGTGAAAATAAAATTTCAGATATTGAGAGCCAGGAAGTTCCCAAAAATTTCATATAAACACTTTAGTCTTTAACAAATGGAGTGCCTGTCAACATCTAAATATTATATACTTTGCTTCTAGCTCTCTGCCTGAAGTGGAATTTTTCAAACATACAGATGTTCTGGAGTCTAGAGCTGAGATTGACACTTTGGCGATTAGGAGTGGACAAAAAAGGGCTTGCACGCTTCTTACACCCTATTTTCATAGCCCAGAATAAGCTACTGGTTTAAGATAGTGAATGGTCAAATATCCTTTATTGTTTTTCCCAGAAACTGTATTGCTTTTCCCGGACATCCAAACACAAATTTCTTACCTCATTTAGGAAACTGAGATGCTTGTTTGGCTTTATGATTTTATAGAAACATAATTACAAGCAAATCTAGTTTCATTTGCAAGCATAAGAAATGTTCCTTATGCTTGTTCCCTTGAAAGAGTTCAAGTCACACAGATTGTGAATTCCAAGGTGTAAGGGCAGAATCATATTCAATGTCATCAGACTCTTGGAACTGTGACCACAAAATGAATATTTATTTAAAAATTGGTATGCATATTTTAAAATTATATCTTTTATTTCTGGGACAATTATTTGTAGGCAATACCAGAATATGATTTGCTGGAGGCAACAGATAAGCAGTCAACCAGCCAAACAAACCCCAAACAAACAAAAAGATTTAACAGGGAATTTGATGACATTATATGGTCTCTGTCTTTGGAGAAGGGTTACAAGAATCTGAACTTTAATCTCCTTTCGAGGACAAGCAGAAATCATTACATGGTGTTGCTGATAGGGTTCACGGACTACGTAGATGATTTTCTTAAAGGGCTCTCATGGATTCAGATGCAACAAAAACTGAAACAAACCAAGCACATATATATCCCTATGTGTGTGTTTTTTTATGTGCATATACATATGCTAATTGACATAACAAAGACTATTGACATTCTGTTTCTGGCATTGTGGAAGAAGATGCACTCTGATTCAGCCTCCCTCAGAGGTCAAAAACGAGTATAAAATGACAATTCTGATGGGCAAGTGGAACTATCCCCCTCAAGATAATTGCCAACATTCAGATGAACTTAAACCTTAATTTTCACAGGGCGGTGACAGATAGTAGCAAGAGACAAAATTACTCAAGGTAGGGTCTCATAGGTGATTCTCCCAGCATAGAACTACAAGGGGCTGAATACTTAATAAAAAGAGGGCTAATAGAAAACAGATTACAAAAATAATTACTTGTATGAAAACTTAGCATTAAATTTATGGGAGAGAAGGTTTTCTTAATAATTTAATAGGTCAGTACATAAGCATTGCAGACTGAATTCATATCATCTGGGTAGTTCAAAAACGTTATTAGCACTATTTTAGTTTAAAGGTGTGCCAGGTTGGTAGTACCCTCAGGAACTTATAAGAAGGAGATGAAAACAAGCTACCCAATAGCAAGCCAGGCCTCAAGGAATACTTGCAGATAAAGTTCTAGTATATGGAAATTTATTGCCAAAATCACAAGCACCCAGGGAAACACAGCAACATGAATGACCACCAGCAGAGTAAACAAATAAATCAAACTAGCAAAACTTGGCAACACTTAGCATTTGTAAAAAATACATGCTTCAAAAGAGAGGGTCAAAATATCCCCAAGGTGCTATAAAATTAACAAGGAACAAGCAGACTTAAAAAAGAATAAAATAAAAATTTTAGAAATGAAAAAATATTAAAAAATAAATAATGATTAGGTGTGATGGATGATTAGATATGTCGTGAGAGGATTAGTGAACTAGATGAGGGATCTGAATAATTTATCCAGAAAGTAACGCAATGGAAAAAAGAGGAAATGTGACAGAAAAGAGTTAGGTAAAACAGAATAAAAACTTCTAATCTAATTTTAGAAGTTGCAGTTCTAGAAATAGAGGAAAATTAATGAGGTAGAGGCAATATTTGAAAAAAAAATTGAGAAATTTGATGATCTGATGAAAAACATCAATCTATAAAGTCCCGAACCTAAAACAGAATAAATAAAAATAAGTGAACATCTCAGTTATGTAATTTAAACTTCAGAATGCTATAGATTAGCTGAAAAATCTTTAACAACTACATCAATCAAAACAGATTAAAAATTTAAATCTAAGACCCAAAACTATGAAAATACTAGAAGAAAACATTGGGGAATGCTTTAGGATATTGGTTTGAGCAAAGATTTTTATTGATAAGATTTGAAAAGCACAGGCAACAAAAGCAGAATCCGCATCACATCCTCTGCACAGCAAAAGAAACTATCAACAGAGTGAAGAGACAGTACACAGAATGAGAGAAAATATTTGCAAACTATCAAACTGACAAGGGATTAATAAACAGAATATGTAAGGGTCACAACTCAACAGCAAAAAACAAATGACCCATTTAAATAACGGGCAAAATATCTGGATAGCTGTTTCTTAAGACATACAAATGGTCAACAGGTATATAAAAAATGATCATCATCACTAATCATCAGGGAAATACAAATCAAAACCATGATGAGATATTATTTCACCACAGTTAAAAAGATAAAAAATAACAAAGCTGGTAAGAATAAGGAGAAAGAGGAACACTCACACTCATACCCTGTTATTAGTGGGAATGTAAATTAGTACATCCACTGCTGCTATGCACAACAGTATGGACATTTCTCAAAAGACTCAAAATGAAACTACCATTTGATCCAGCAATCCCACTGCTGGTTACACCTGCAAAAGAAAGGAAATCAGTATAGGGAAGACATCGGCACTCCTATGTTTATTACAACAATATTCATAATAGTCAAGATATGGAATCAGAAGGTAGACCAAGATGGCAGAATAGAAAGCTCTGCCAATTGTACCTTCCACAAGGACAGCAACTATCTATAGAAAAAAGCACCTTAGTAAGAACCAAAGACCAGGTGAATACTCATAGTACCTGCTTTTAATTTCGTATCACTGAAATAGGCACTAAAGAGGTAGGAAAACAGTCTTGAGTTGTGGATGCCACCTCTCTCCATCCCCCAGCAGCAGAGGCGTGGTGCAGAGAGCATTTCCATGCACAGGCAAGAGGGAGAGTTCAGTAATTGGGAGGCATTGAACTCAGTGCTACCTGTTAAAGCAGAAAGCAAAGCTGACACTGGCCCACAGAGAAAGCATTAAACCAGCTCTAGCCAGAGGGGAATTGCTGAATCCTAGTGGTTCAAACTTGAGTTCCCACTAACCTTATCACTGTGGCTGAAGGTATTCTGGGGCCCTAAATAAACTTGAAAGACAATCTAGGCCACAAGAACTGCAACTTCTAGGCAAGTCCTAGTGCTGAACTGAGCCCAACAGTGGACTGGGGGGACCTACTGAGATACCAGCCAGGGTGGCTAGGGGAGTGCTGGCATCACTCCTCCCCTAACCCCAGGCTGCACAGCTCACAGCTCCGAAAGAGACCCTTTCCTTCTGCTCAAGGAGAGGAAAAGTAAGAGTGGGGAGGACTTTGTCTTGCATCTTGGATATCAGTTCTGCTACAGCAGGATAGGGTTCCTGTAAGAGTAGCCAAGCCCCCTTTCCAGGCCCAAGCTCATAGATGACATTTCTAGACACACCTGGGCCAGAATGGAACCTGTCACCCTAAAGGGAAGGAACCAGTCATGGCAGAATTCATTACCTGCTAACTGAAGAGCATTTGGCCCTGAATAGCCATCAATAATACCCAGGTACTACCCTGAGGGCATTGGGTGAAACTCTGAGAGTTGCTGGCCTTAGGTGAGACTCAGCACATTTCCAACTATGGTTGCTATAGGGCAATGGTTCTTCTATGTGAGAAAAGTGGAGGATAAAGTAAAGGGGACTTCATCTTGCACAACCACATGGGGGTAGAGCACCAAGCAAGCTTTTGAGGTCCCCAATTCCGGGACATTTCTGGGTCTATCCTGGGTCAGAAGGAAGCCCACCTCTCTGAAGGGTAAGTCCTAGCCCAGGCAGCATTTACCACAAGCTGACTGAAGAGACATGGGCCTTAAGGGAACATCAGCTGTAGTCTGGCAGTATACCCCATGGGCCTGTGGTGGCAACAGCCATGGGGGAAGGCTCCTCTGCCTTCAGAAAGGAGAGGGAAGAGTGGAAAGGACTTTGTCTTGTGATTTGTGTGCTAGGTCAACTGTAGTACTATAGAATGTCAGGTAGAGTTCTAAGGTTTTGAACCTTAGAACTAGTCCATGGTTCCCAGACAGTGCCTCTGGATCTGCCCAGGGCATGGGGGAACTCACTGCCCTGAAGGTAAAGACACAGGACTAGCTGGCTTTGCCACCTGGTGATAGAACCCCAGGGTCCTGAGCAAACATAGCCAGGGAGTGGTTACAGTAGGCCTTGGGTGAGACCTAGTGCCATGTGGGCTTGAGGTCTGACCCAGCATAGTCCTAGTAGTGGTGGCGACAGTGGTGTGTGTGTTACTTCACCCCCAGCTTTACATGGCTCAGAACAGAGACCGAGATACCATTTGTTTGTCTAGCTAGAGCAATCAGAAAAAGAGAGAAATAAAGGGAATTCAAATTGGAATGAAAGAAGTCAAATTATCATTGTCAAATATAATCTTAAGTTTGGAGAAACCTAAAGACTCCACCAAAAAACTATTAGAACTGATAAACAAATTCAGTTAAGTTTCAAGGTACAAAATCAATATATAAAATATCAGTATCATTTCTATATGCAAACAGTGAACCATCTGAAAAAGAAATAAAAAAAAATCCCATTATAGAGAACTTTCACTTCTTTGGTTAATTCCTAGGTATTTAATTTTGTGTCTACAATAGTCACATATAAAATTAAATACCTAGGAATTAATCAAAGAAGTGAAATTTCTCTATAATAAAAACCATAAAACACTATTAAAAGAAATTGAAGAGGACATCAAAAAATGAAAAGATATTCCATGTTCATGGATTGGAAGAATCAATAGTGTTAAAATGTCCATATTATTCAAAGCAATCTACAGATTCAATGTAATCTCCATCAAAATATCAATGATATTCTTCACAGAAATAGAAAAAACAATCCTAAATTTATATGAAACCACAAAAAATCACAACAGCCATAGATATTCTAGGCAAAAAGAACACAACTAGAGGAATTACATTATCTGACTTCATACTACATACTTCATACTCTAGTATGATTTCTTCATACTAGAGTAATCAAAATAGTATGGTGCTGGCATGAAAACAAACTCATAGACCAAAGGAACAGAAAAAAGAACCCAGAAACAAATCCACACACCTCCAGTATACTCATTTTCAACAGAAGTGTCAAGAACATAACTGGGAAAAAAACAATCTCTTCAATAAATGGTTCTGGGAAAACTGGGTATCCAAATGAAGAAGAATGAAACTAAACTTCATCTGTAGCCATACATAAAAACTAAATCAAAATGGATTAAAGACTTAAAAATAAGATGTCAAATTATGAAACTACTATAAGAAAGCATTGTGGAAACTCTCCAGGACATCAGTCTGGGCAAAAATTTCTTGAGTAGCTGCCACAAGCTCAGGCAACCAAAGCAAACATGGATAAATGGGATAACATCAAGTTGAAGTGCTTCTGCACAGCAAAGGAAACAATCAACAAAGTGAAGAGACAACCCACAGAATAGGAGAAAATATTTGCAAACTACCCATCAGGCAAGGGATTAATAACCAGAATATATAAAGAGCTGAAACAACTCTATAGGAAAAAATCTAATAATCCAATCAAAACAAGGGCAAAATATTTGAATAGACATTTCTCAAAATAAGACATACAAATGGTAGACAGGCATATGAAGAAGCGTTCAACATCACTGATCATTACAGATGTGCACATCAAGACTACAATGAGATCTCATCTCATGGCAGTTAAAACAGCTTATACTGAAAAGACAGACAAGGCCAGGTGCAGTGGCTCACGTCTGTGATCCCAGCACTTTGGGGAGGCCAAGGCAGGTAGATCACTTGAACTAACAGGTTCAAAACTACCATAGGCAGCCCTGCCTCTACCAAAAATACAACAATTAGCCAGGCGTGGTGGTGCCTGCATATAGTCCCAGCTACTCGGGAGACTGAGGTAGGAGGATGGCTGGATCCCAGGAGGTGGAGGTTGCAGTGAGCAAAGATTACACGACTGCACTCCGGTCTGGGTGCTAGAACCAGACCTTGTCTCAAAACAAACAAACAAAAAGACAGACAATAACAAATGCTGGTGAGGAAGTGAAGAAGTGGGAACTCTCGTAAACTGTTGGTGGGAATGTAAATTAGCACAACCATTATGGAGAACAGTTTGGATGTTCCTCAGAAATCTAAAAATAGAGCCACCATATGATCCAGCAATTTCACTACTGGGTTATATATCCAAAATAAAGGAAATTAGTATATCAAAGAGATATCTCCATTCCCATTTTTGTTGCAGCACTTTTCATATGAGCCAAAGTTTGAAAGCAACCTAAGTGTCCATCAACAGATGAATGGAGGAAGAAAACGTGGTACATATACACAATGGAGTACTATCTAACCATAAAGAATGAGATCTCGTCATTTGCAGCCACATGAATGGAATGGAGGTAACTATGTTAAGTCAAACAAGCCAGGCACTGATTGACAAACATTATATATTCTCATTTACTTATGGGATCTAAAAATCAAAGCAATTGAACTTATGGGGATAGAGAGCAAAAGAATGCTTTCCATAGGCTGGGAAGGGTAGTGGGTGGTATTGGGGAGGTGAAGATGGTTAATGGATACAAAAAATAGAAAGAATGAAGAATGAAAAAATAATTGAAAGAAAGAATAAATCATACAATTTGATAGCACAACAGGGTGACTATAGTTAATAATAATTTAATTGCACATTTTTAGATAACTAAAAGAGCATAATTGGATAGTTTGTAACACAAAGGATAACTGCTTGACAGGACAGATTTCCCATTTTCCATGATGTGATTATTATGCATTGTATGACTGTATCAAAACTTCTCATGTACCCAATAAATATATATACCTTGTACATACCCATACAAATTAAAAATAAATAACTGAAATATTGGAATTAACTTGTGTCCATCAGTGGATAAATGGATATAAAAAATGTGGTACAAAGAAAAGATATATGTTTGAGGTGATGGATATCCCAATTACCCTGATTTTATCATTACACGTTATAAACAGGTATCAAAATATTACATGTACCCTCAAAATATACTGAAGCAGCTTCATTTTCTAGGGTAACATCCGAGGTTCTTTGTCTCATGACCATAGAGATCAAAGATGTGGACAAACAAAGAGTGAGGTTAAGAGTGGGAATTTAACAGGCAAAAGAAAGAGAAGAGCTCTCTGCTACAGAGAGGGGTTCCAGAAAAATGGGTTGCTCATCTGAGATAAAATGCAGGTGTTTTAATAGATGAACTAGTCAGGAGGCAGTGTCTGATTTACCCAGGGCATGACAAACACAAGACCTGGTGTGCCATCTGCATAGGGCATGAATCTCTGGCAGCCCCCCACCCCAATCTTTTATTCTGCAGGTGGTTTCTCTGCCTGAGCTTGTCCGTGTTGCCCATTTTTTTCTTACTGTGTATCTGCTAAAACAGAGCGGAGGTGGACCCGCCATGGTGGACATGCCTGGCCCCCAGGTAGCCCTTTTGTTTCTGTGCAGCTGCTAGCATCCGTCCATACAAACTTCCAGCTTCCTTATCTATGTTTGCTTCATCTTTTAGGCTGGTTTTTGTTAGGGGAAAAAAAAGTGATTTCTTGAGCTGCTTTTTGTTAGAAGGGAAGTTCTGCTGAGGACTCTTTTGCCCCCACTGTCTGCCTAAATAATTTCTTTCTATCTCCTGTATTGATATCAATTAAAAATTTAATGACAAAGAAAATGTGGTACATATAGTTACTCAGCCTCAAAAATAATGGAATTCTGTCACTTGCAGCAACATAAATAGTAGAGGTCATTATATTACATGAAATAAGCAGGCACAGAAAGACATATACCACACGTTCTCACTTGTGTGGAAGCTAAAAAAGTGGATCTCCATTAGGATGATTATAGTTAACAATAATTTGTCATATAGCTGACAACTACTGATGGAGAGGAATTGGAAGGTTCCCAACATAAAGAAAGGGTGAATTTGAGGGGTTATGGGTGTTCCAGTTGCCTTGGTGATTACACATTTTATGCATGTATCAAAATAGCACATGTACCCTAAAATTATATAATTCTATTACGTATTGAAAAAAAACTACCAGAGAAAAAGGAACTATATTTTGATTGACAATTGATTTCTCAGCAACAATAATGGAAGCCAGGAAACAGTGGAGTATTTTTGATGGGATGAGAGAAAATGCCTATCAGTGTAGTATTATATACTTAGCAAAAATAATTTTGAAGAATGAAAAAGAAATAATGTTACTGTCAGGTGAGGAAAAGGTGAGAAAGTTTACAACCAAAACTCTCTTAAAAAAATTCAAAAGATATACTCCAGGAAAATGAAACCAATTCCACATGGAAGATACAAAAAGGATTAAAGGACAAAGAAAGTGGTAAATATGTGGGTAAATATAAACAGCATTGAATGCAGAAAACAATTTTTGGGGGATTTAAAAGAAGGTAAGCTATGGTATTCAATAATTACATATAAGTTCGGAAGGAGTGATCAGACTTCAAGGTTTAATAAAATCATTATTTAAAGGAGTGAAAATTGTACATTCATATTTTTATAAGTATACATGCTGAAAATGTTAAGGTAACCAATAACACATAGAAACAGAATATTTAACTTACAAATCTGTGGAGGAAAACATGAGTGAGGAAAATATCCATTTAATATTTAAGAAGACAACCCAAAACAACAAATAAAAAAGAAACGGATAAAGAGGGACAAATAGCACAAAAACAGGATAGTAGAAATAAATCCAAATAAATACCCCTCTCTTCTCAACTCTCAACATTTAGATATTTGCAGTAATGACTTGCAAATGTTTTATCAAAAATTTACTATTAGGTTGATGCAAAAATAATTTCAGTTTCTGCCATGACTTTCAGTAGCAAAAACCACAATTACTTTTGTAGTGATCTAATATCTGAAATGAAAACTATGATATATTCACAATTGCACCAGAAAAAATGTCAAGTTGTGTGTATGTTCAGGAAGGAGATTTTATAGTTCTTGCTGAGTATCTCAGCTTTTATCCTGATAATATTTCGTTTCTAACTAATGTGATTTTCCTCAGGGTTTAGCTTCTGTGTTTGTGTCTGCCACTTATCTGAAGGCACTAACACCTAAATCCAATTTAGATAATGTTCCTACCATATTAAACATATGATTTCTTTGTTTTGTTACATAACAGTACACATTTATTATTGAACATAAAAAGTCAAGGAGATTTGCATCCATTCCAAAATATGTTAGACACAACATTGTCAATATATGGCCCATTAAGCAAAGCCATTAAATCATTTCAAAAGTTGTGTTTTAAATGCGTTACATAATTCAGAAGTCTTTGGTGGCTTGTTACATGAGTGTAAGAGTGTTTTATTGATGTTTGGGGAAATTAATCTGCATTTTTATATTATTACTATTACATATCCTAATTTTACCTGCTGGAATATAAAAATCTAATTAATGATACAGTTAAAATGATCTAGTAAAAGACAAGAATTTTCAGTCTTGATTACAAAATGTAAGACCTACCTTAACCTTCAGGAAACATTTTGAGTATGGATGGTTGGAGCAAAAGTGGGAAAATGTGAGTCAAAAAATAAATGGTTTCTTTTGAGAAGTGTCTGTTCATGTCCTTTGCCTATTTTTTAATGGTTTTTTTTTTTTTTTTTGCTTGTTAATTTGTTTAAATTCATTATGGATTCTGGATATTAGACCTTTGTTGAATGCATAGTTTGCAAATATATTTAGTGTACTCTGTTGATAATTTCTTTTGGTGTGCAAAACTCTTTAATTCAGTCCTGCTTGTCAATTTTTGCTTTTGCCTTAATTGCTTTTGGACACTTAGCTAAAAATTCTTTGCCAATGTCAATGTCAACTTAAGTGCCCATCAATGATGAATTGGATTTTTTAAATGTGGTACTTATACACTATGGAGTACTATGCAGCCACAAAAAGGAATAAAATCATGTCCTTTGTAGCAACATGGAATAGCTGGAGGCCATAATCCTAAGTGAATTAACTCAAGAGCAGAAAACCAAATGCTACATGTTCTCACTTGCAGGTGGGAGCTAAGCACTGAGCACATATGAACATAAACTTAGGGAAAACAGATACCTGGGTCTACTAGAGGGAAGAGGATGGAACGGGGGCATGGATTGAAAAACTACCCATTGGGTGCCATGCTCCCTACCTAGGTGATGGGATCTGTACCCCAAACCTCAGCATCATGCAATATACCCATGTAACAAACCTGCACATGTACCTAATATATCTAAAATATAAGCTGGGACCAGAAGTGGTGGCTCACACCTGTAATCCCAAGACAGGTAGATCACTTGAGCCTAAAAGTTCAAGACCAGCCTGGCCATCATGGCAAAACTCTGTCTCTACTAAAAATACAACAATTAGCCAGGCTTGGCGGTACATGCCTGTAATTCAGCTACTCCAGAGGTTGATGCACGAGAATTACTTGAACCCAGGAGGTGGAGGTTGCAGTGAGCCAAGAGTACACCACTTTTTGAAGCTGAAAAGGGTCTTTTTCTTCAGCCCCCAAATCCTCTGCTCTGTGCCTTAAGGTTCCCAGGCTTAAACTCAGATAACTTCTAGGGTCATCACTCTTCAAATTTCTCCCTCACTTGTTTCGCTGATGATGGACCCAGGGGTAAAAAAAAAGAAAAAAGAAAAAAAAAGCCGCTGAGCTCTTCGCTGATTGTTGCACGTCTAAAGGCCAAGCCACCCCATAGCTAGGATGCTGCGTGGAAGCCAAAGCCGCACCTCCTACATGGCCCCTCCGGCCAGCCAGTCCCCTCAGATGAGAACTGCCCCCAGGCCAGCACCAGCTGCTCAGCCACCAGCAGCGGCACCCCCATCTGCAATTGGCTTTCCTGCTGCTGCACCCCGGCAGCCAGGTCTGATGGCCCAGATGGCAACCACTGCAGCTGATGTGGCTGTGGGCTCTACTGTGGGGCACACACTGGGCCACGCCATTACTGGGGGCTTCAGTGGAGGAAGTAATTTTGAGCCTCAAGGCCTGACATCATTTACCAGGAGCCTCAGGGAACCCAGCAGGCACAGCAGCAGCAGCAGCCTTGCTTCTATGAGATCAAACAATTTTTGGAGTGTGCCCAGAACCAGGGTGACATCAAGCTCTGTGAGGGTTTCAGTGAAGTGCTGAAACAGTGCCAACTTGCAAATGGATTGGCCCAATCAAGAAGTTCAGCCTGGAGAAATGGAAAACCAGCTCCCATAACCAAGTTAATTTAATATAAAAATTTAACTAATAGTGAAGGTATAAAGTGTAGCCATCAGTTAAACCTCTCCTGTCATTCCTAGCTTCCTTGCTTCAGAACTGAAATGGAAGGGGGTGTTCCTACTCAGGAGAATTTAAAGCTGGTCAACTGTGTGGCCTCCTTAAACTAGCTGTGATGATTTTATTCTTTGTGAGTTAATTAGAATAAAGTTATTTTCTTCCAAAAAAAATAAAAATAAAAAACAAAAAAAAACCACTCTGCCTGGGCAACAGAGTGAGACCCTGTCTCAGAAAAAAAAAAAAAAAAGTTGAAATAAGAAAAAGAATGGTATAACTATATAACTACGTAAATACTGACAAAATATATTTTAGGGCCAAAAATTTGAAAGAGTAATTGCAAAGTGGATAAAAGTTTCAATTTACTGGTAAGACTAAAGATTTCTGATTTGTATACATCTGCTTAAAACCACAGTCTTTTATGTATATGTGTGTGTATAAAATGAAAAGGATGAAAAGACAGATACACCATAAGACTGGGAGATTTTAACACATTTGTCTAGTAATTGAGAGCTTAGACATGTAAAGTCAGTGAGAGCACTGAATATTTGAATAACACAATTAATAAGTTTAACCTAATGAATCAACAGCAAAATGCTTATTCCATTCAAGAACACTTAGAACTTTTACAAAATTAACCACATATTGTGCCATAAAGCATGGTTCACCAAATTTCAAATGACTGGAATCAGGCAGAACATATTTCCTGACCACAGTATAATTAAGTCAGAAGTAATTAACAAAAAGATTAGGGAAAAGTCGCACTTCTAGAAGTTAAATATTTCTAAAAAACACATAGGTCAAAGAAGAAATCATAATGAAAATTAGGAAGTACTGGAAACAATGATAATACAAATGCTGCAGACAAACTTATGTGATAAAGGTAACGCAGTTATTAGAAAATATTAGAAAATAATTTAAAACTTTCTGTTTTTAATTATAAATAAATTATTTAAAATTAAATAATTAAAATCAGGAAGTTTTAAATTATTACATTAGAAAATTGTAAAAGCCTCATAATGAATGAGTTTAAAAATTACTAACAGAAAAAAACCCTGAATTCATCCCCCCAAACAGAAAATCAAATGAAAGGAAAATAGACATATAAAATAGAAAAATCAAATGAAAGAAAATAGAAAAGTGGAAGATAGAAAATCAAATAAAAAGAAAACAGAATAAACAAAGCCAAAAATTATTGGAAATGAATGTCAAACTTCACAAACAGTTAGACTGTGCAAAGGAGAAAAGAGTGAAAAATACTATTAGCAGTGGAGGGGATGGGAAACATAACTAGGCATTCTGTGTAATTTAAACTAAGTTATTGTTCAAATATTAAACCAATAAATTTAAAGTATTAGTACAATAGACAAAATTCTATAAAAATATAAATCAAACTAACTTAAGAAGAAATGGGGATGGGGGAAGCCCAAACTGAGTTGTTACTATTAAAAAAATAAAATCAGTATTTAAAAATCTTCTTTCTTATACACTCTTCCAAAAATGCTTCCAGTATTTTATTCATAAAGTCCATCAAACATTCAATAGATGAAGTAATTCCAATCCTATACATACTATTCTAAACTATAAAGATAGAGGAAGTATCAGCAAACTAACACAGGAACAGAAAACCAAACACCTCATGTTCTCACTCATAAGCGGGAGTATAAAAATGAGAACACATGGACACAGAGAAGGGAACAACCCACACTGTGTCGGGGCGGTGAGGTGAGGTGAGGGAACTTAGAGGAGGGGTCAATAGGTGCAGCAAACCATCATGGCACATGTTTACCTATGTAACAAACCTGCACATTCTGCACATATATCCCATTTTTTTTAGAAGAAATAAAGGAAAAAAAAGAAATCTCAAGAAACTCCTTTTTGAAGACCCTTTAATATTGTGACGGTTAAAAAAATATGGAGAAAATAATAATGAGCTATTCCTAGGTCTTTTTATGAGGCTTTCATTACCTTGGTTCTGAAACTTACGAGGATAATATATTAAAAAAAAGTTACTGTCCAAAGTAACTTGTGAACATAGATGTTAACATCTTAAAGAAAAGATCAGCATTGTTTAAAAGTAATAAACGTTATGGCAAATATATTCATTTTGGAATATAAAGTGGTTTAACAGAAAATAAGTTTCAGTAATATACCACATTAACACATTTAGGAGAAATGTATAATTATCTAAATGGATGCAGATAAAGAATTTGATCAAATTAAACCTTTGTATGTGTTAAAGCTCTTACCAATCTAAGATTTGAAAGTAAAAAACTTCCCTATTAAAGATGTTTGAAACCCCAGAGACTACGTAATGATAAAATTTTGAAAACGTTCCTTTTATTTTTGTTACTGTACTTTAAGTTCTGGGGTACATGTGCAGATCCTGCAGGATTGTTGCATAGGTACATACATGCCGTGGTGGTTTGCTGTCTCCATCCCCCCATCACCCACATCAGGCATTTCTCCCAGTGTTATCCCTCCCTAACCTCCCCACCTCCTGCTGTCCCTCCCTTGGCCCCCCTCCCCCAACATACCCCTGTGTGTGATGTTCCCCTCCCTGTGTCCATGTGTTCTCATTGTTCAACACCCGCCTATGAGTGAGAACATGCGGTGTTTGGTTTTCTGTTCTTGTGTCAGTTTGCTGAGAATGATAGTTTCCAGATTCATCCATGTCCCTTTTAAGATAACACAGAAACAGGGATTCCTGCTGTCACCACTTCTAGTTGGGCATTTGCCCTGGCAAATGAAGATAAGCAAGGAAAGATAAAAAAATCTATGAAGTTTGGAAAGGAAAAATAAAACTCATATTTTTCATAGATGGTATGATTTTTTTAAGTGTAGAAACCTCTAAAGAATCATTTTTTTCTTTTTAAAATTTTTTTATTATACTTTAAGTTCTGGGGTACATGTGCAGATCATGCAGGTTTGTTACATAGGTATACACGTGCCATGGTGGTGATTTGCTGCATCCACCACCCCGTCATCTACATTAGGTATTTCTACTAACGCTATCCCTCCCCAATGCCCCCACCCCCTGCTATGAGTATATTTATCAAGACTTCTGGACACATGAATTAATAAAAAACTTTAGCCATACTTCTATATATTAGCAACAAAGAGAAAATGGAATCAAACAAATATAACTTTTAGCATAACATTTAAAAATTAAGAATCAATTACAAAAAATATGCAAACATTAATGGGAAAAAATATCAAACATAACTGAAAAGTATTAAGTAAGACCAAAACCTAAATAAGTGGGGAGACACACCATGTTTATAATTGAAAGATACAATATTATAAAGATACTAGTTTTCTTTTCCATTTGTGAATTCATTGCAATTCTAGTATAAGTTCTGACAAATTCTGCTTTTGTTTCCTTGCTTTTTATTTTATTATGAACTTGACAAACTAATTCTAAAATTTTTACGAAGAGCAAAGAGCCCTAAATAGCCCAGAAACCCCTGAAAAGAATAAAGGTGTCTTTTTCAGATAAATTGTAAAGGATAATTATAATACTATAGTAATTAAGCCAGTCAACAAAATAGAAGAGTGTCCTGAAACAGAATAAAACATATATAAACTCACTTGATGATGAATTGATATTTTATGTTAATGATGATTAAGGGACTAAAACATAAAAGGTGTTGGAAAAATTATGGAGAAAAATAAAATTGGGCCTAAACCCAAGCATAAAAATAATTTTCAACTGTTGTAATGATGGAGAGTATGCCCACAGCACAGAGAAGGCTTTTAAAGGAAGATCCCCCCAAAATATATTAATGGGCACATTAAAATAAAGAACTTCTGCTCAAAATAATTGTAAAGTAAATAGAAAGACAAACTAAATTTGGAAGAAGATATTTGCAATGCATATAACTGACAAAGCATTAGTCTAGAATATATAAAGAAACCACAAAATTTACAAGTAAAAGACAAACAATCCAATGAATGGGCCAAAAAGAATAAAAGGAAAACAAAATCTGAAGGGTCATTTCACTTGAAACAGAAAATCTATAAAATATTCAATATCTTTAAGATTAAGGGTAATGGAAATTAAGACCATAAAGAGAAGCCAACTCATATTTGCCAGACTGGCAAAAATACTAAAATCTGAGAACATCATATTTTGCCCAGTATACAGAACCGCCTGCCCACTATGTGTTCTTGGTGGAAATGTAAATTGAACCATCACTTCAAAAGCATTTTATGTTTTCCAATCGAGCTGAAGATGCATCAATCCTATGATTTAGCAATTCTACTTTTGTCTATATATTCTCCAAATCACATGCATATGGATACCAAAAATATGTGTAAGAATGTCTTTAAAAGCACTGTCTGTTAACAGCAAAAAACTGGAAACAACCCAATAGTAGACTGAATAAATAAACTGTGGGATATTTCTACGATGGAACAGTAAGTAGCCATTAAATGAATGAATTATAACCACATACAACATGAATCTTATAATAGGAACAATAAAGCCAAATTCAAAAAGATTTTGCTATAGTTGATAATTCCATTTAAATACTGTACTAAACCATGCAAAAGTAAACAATATGCTGTTTGCATATACAAACATATTTGGTAGCTACTTTAAAAAACATATTTAGTAACAATGGAATGGTATAGAAATTGTGGTTACTTGGAATGGTAGGAAGGGCCAGGAAATGGGATGAGACTGATGAACAGTATTTATGAGATTTGCAAAGTGATAGTAATACTGTGTTTCTTAAACTGGGTTGTAGGTAAACATGCGTTTGTTTAAGTGTTGCATTGCTATTTTTGTACCTTTCATATATTTTATAAGTATTTTTTTATCTACTGAATATTTAATGAAAATAATTGAAAGAAACTATCTCCAATAAGTGGTGGAAGGAAAACTCATACTCCAAATGTGATAACTGAGAGAAATTTTATTAGTTCATTTCCTATAAGATATCCCATAGGCTATCAGAGTAGATCTGATTCTGAATAAGCCAACCCATCTCTAATTTCTTGAATGTCTTTTTGGTACAGGAGAAGCCATTTTTTGGTAAGGGGAGGAGGGACAAACTGCATCATAACGACAGCTCAGCAATCTTCACTATTCTCGACCTTCTAAGACTGCTTTACATAAGGGTTAAACTATCTTAAAGCACAGCTTGATGTGAGAGAATTTGCTGTCTGTTCACAGACAATCTATTACTTACAGACACTGTTTAACGGGATTTAGAGATACCTTGAATCATCTTTTGTCTTCATTTAAATTACAGTTCTTTTCATGTCAAAATATCTAACTGTTTTTCAGGCAGTATTACTACCACTTAAATTGCTGTTTTATTTATAGAGTATTAAATAGGAACATCTTTGTCAAATATATGCTCTTGTTTTTTCGCCTCAGCTTTTTGGTGGTCTTTTTGTCTTTCCTTATTAGTGCTACCTTAATTGTTTCTTCTTTAAGCAGTTTATAATTTATAACTTTTTGCTTAAGGCATAATTGCCGACCAAGGGGCTGCATTTCGGATCCACTTAGCTATTGCTTTTTGAAGTTGCTACTGCCTTATAGAAGTCTGTCTTCACCTGATTATAGATCAAGGCATGAACTTTCTTGTGTAGGACTCTTCTCACTCTCTTATCTTTGTAGACTCCATTTAGTGACTTTTCCAGAGTTCAGTACGCTAGTGAAGACACACTGAATGAAACACTACCCATTATCATCTTTCCTTTTAGCTAATTTGAAAGCACAATTTTAAAACTAAAGAAAAAAAATAACCAATAGATTACTTTAAATTCAACTGCCTTAGAAACATTCAGTAGTAAATGAACTTATGTGATTAATACGGAAAATAAATCTGTTTTCCTTTACCCCAAGCTCCATTCTGTGTTTTAGTTGTATTTGTGCCAAGAAGTTTTGGCAATCTGTACATCTTTTTTTTAAGCCTCAAAAGTAAATAACAAAACACAGACTCCATGGTTGTGTGGCTGATTTTACAGAGTATTATGGCATGGATAGCTTTGATAAAATTCTCCCAGATTATCCTATTCTCACAGTACATCTTCAGAGTCCTTCCTCGACCTGTGTATGGTGTGAGGGTGTGTGTGCATGTGTAATTTCTAAATTCATATTATTTTACATGATTCAAACTTTAAAATAATACAGAATAATATATGGTGGGTCTATAATATCCTGAAATAACAACTTAAAGAGCTAGATAAAATGGTTCAAACATTTCTGAAAAGTGTAAGTGAGCTAGCAAGACAGTTAAGAATTGCCTGGCAAAAATCTAGGATAAACTAAAAATTCAGAGAGTTAAGATCCCAAACTAAAACTTGCTTTTGCCAAGAGGGTATTTATCTATTGAAAGAAACATCTGTGAAACTGAACTGTGGTTTTGGCAGCCTCCTGAGACAAGGGAACACACTTCAAAAATCAATTTCTACCTAACTGTGGAGTCTGAAAAGAGCTATATCCTCAGAATAAGTATGAACCAGAAGTACAGAAGCCCTTGCTTGAAAATAGACAATAGAGAGCCATAAAAATTCAGATATTAAAATTAACAGACATAGTATAAAACAACTTATACTTACAAGCAAAAATATATATTGACAAAACAACTTAAGAAACAGAAAGTTAAGTTGGGCACGGTGGCTCACGCCTGTAATTTCAGCACTTTGGAAGGCCGAGGCAGGCAGATTTCTTGAGGCCAGGAGTTCAAAACTAGGCTGGGCAACCTGGTGAAACCCCATCTCTACTAAAAGTATGAAAATTCGTTGGTGGTTGTGGTGCATGCCTGTAGCCCCAGCTACTCAGAAGGCTGAGGCACAACAATTGCTTGTACCCTGGAAGTGGAAGCTGCAGTGAGCTGTGATTGAACCACTGCACTCCAGCCTTGGATGACAGAGGGAGATCCTGAAAAAAGAAAGAGAGAGAGAGAGAGAGAGAGAGAGAGAGGGAGGGAGGGAAACAGCAAAAACAGAAAGTTATTTTTAGAAGTGTTACTGATTTTAAGAAAATCAAACCAATATTCTTATCCTAAAACTCTAACTAAAATTAAGGACTTACTGGAAAGATTTAACAACAGACTAGACTAAAAAGAAAATCAGTGAGCTGGAAGATAGGTTAGAATAAACTTTTCAGATTGCAGCATGAAGCTACAAAAAGATAGAAAGTGCAAAAGACATTCTAAAAGACACAGAACACACAGACTGGGAAGATCTAAAATAATATGAGTAGAAATCAATCTTTATAGTTTGTTCCCTTAGAGCCAGGAGACTGTAGTAGGGAGATGGATGTGGTTATAAAAGGGCAAAATGAAGAATACTTGTGGTATTGGAACTATTCTTATCTTGATTCAGGTAATGGACACATAAACTTAGGCATGTAATAAAATTGTATGTAACTAAACACACGCGTGCATGCACACAAATAAGTACAGGTAAAACTAGAGAAATCTGAGTAAGATCGGTAGATTGTATAAATGCTGGTTGTGGCATTATACTACAGTTTTACAAAATTTTAACATCGAGAAAAATAGGAAAGTGTACATAAAATATCTCTGCATTATTTATTTCTTATTATTTTTAAAGATAGACTCACTCTGGCCCAAGCTGGAGGGCAGTGGCACAATTATGGTTCACTGCAGCCTCAAGCTGTCCTCCTGCCTCAGACTCCTGAGTAGCTAGGACTACAGGCATATGCCACCACACCTGGCTAATATATATATATATTTATATATATATATATATATTTTTTTTTTTTTTTTGCAGAGAAGGGGTCACACTATGTTGCCTAGGCTGGTCTTGAACTCCTGGGCTCCAGAGAACCTCCCACCTCAGCCTCCCAAAGTGTTGGGATTACAGGCATGAGCCACTGCACCCAGCCTCTGTATTTTTTCTTACAACTACATGTGAATCTATAATCATCTCAATAAAATTTGAATTAAAAAATATACAAACATGTAGACATACAATAGTGAAAATGCAAAATGCCTAAGCAAAAGAATATGTTAAACACCACAGAAAAATAAAGATGAACTGCCTCCAAAAGAACATCAGTTTGACTGACAACTTCATAATGGCAAGTAAGGCTGCTAGTCAGTAGAACACTAACTTCAAAGTTTTAAGATAGGTAGCGAGTGAAGCTATCATCCAAAGTGAAGAGAAAATAAAGGCATCTTCAGATACACAGAAAAGTAAGAGTGTTTACCACCTTCCAAACTGCGCTAAACTGAAACTCTAAAGGATTTACCTAATAAGAATAAAATGACCCTACATGGAAGATGTGAGATGCATAAAGGAATAAAAAGCAAAATGATATACATGTTAGTTGTAAAATATCACAAATTAGCATATATCCTTACCAGATATCAAGACTTAGTAATATTAACACAATATAGAATAACTAATGGGACAAAAGAGGGCACCTAGAAATAGTCATGCATTTGTGAGCACTGAATTAAGCAGTGTAGAGCAGTGGAAAAGGACATTTGAAAAATAAATGGTGCAATTATAATTGAGTATCTATGTGGGAAAAAAATTAAAGTGGACCCTTACCTGACACCATTTCATAGGTAGATGAGACACCTAATAGGATAGGCAAAATGAGAACATTTTGGAAGTAAGTTTGGATACTATATTCATTATATTTGGGGAGAAAAATATTTCTTAAATACAACATAAAAAGTACTAACCACAAAGGAAAAGATCAATAAACATGGTTATGTTAGAAGTAAGAATTTGGGGCCAGGTGTGGTGGCTCACACTGTAATCTCAGCACTTTGGGAGGCTGAAGCAGGAAAATACTTGAAACCAGGAGTTTGAGACCAACCTGGGCAACACAGTGATATTCTGACTCTACAAAGAAAGTTTTTTAAAGCAAGTAAGAATTTTGTTCATCAAAAGGTACAATAAAACTACTAAACAATAAGCCACAGTGGGAGAAGATATTTGCTAACAGAGAAAAGATTCATATCCATAACATACAATGAACTCCTAAAATCAATAAAAAGAGAAAATTCAATAGAAAAAAAATGGGATAAATAACATGAATAGACGTTTGCCCAAAAAGGTGTCAAAAAGGCCAATAAACCTTTAAAAATGTTTTTAACTTCATTTATAATTAAGAAAATATTACTTACAGTCTTAATGAGGTAATAGTACTACCCCCACTGCCTACCACATTAGCAAAATTTTAATTAACAATACATAATACTAAGAAAAACAACTCAATTTTGAAATAGAATATTTTTATAGATACTTCAAGAAATATATTTAAATGGCAAATAAAGATATGAAAAGGTTTTCGCCATCACCACATTAGCACAATATAAATTAAGATTATAAGAAAATAAAATTACACATTTATTTGAATGAGTCAAATTGAAAATACTGACCATGCCAAATGTTGGTAAAGTTGCAGAAGAACTAGAACTCTCATACACTGCTGGTAGTGATGTAAATTTTTTTTTCCTTAGGCTGCCTTAAATGTAGTTTGAGTCTAGAATATATTTGTCTCCTAGATTCACTAAAAATGTGGGTTTCAGGTTTTTGTTTTAATTCTTGTTGATTTTCTATATTTTCCAGTAGGAAAAGGGGAAAATGCTGACTTTCATGGCCATGTTCACATTGGAAGCATTCTTTATATTTTTAGGCATATTAATTCATTGTTTTGAAAGGCTGATTAGAGGTGCCTTTTTAATATAACGTTAAGTGATTATATTGGGTTGGGTAGTGCTTTATAACATAACAAAACGGAAAATATTTTCCTACACTGTACCACTTCTTATGCCGTGAAAATTAATCTGATCTAATTTAGTCAACCAAATAAAGTGAATATTACAATCAGAAAAATGAATTGAAAAGGAAATCAAAACAACTATGCTGTCTTAAAGTTACATACACTATAATCAACAGATGAAAAAATATGCAGATGGTCTCACCCATGGCAGTTTAAATTTTAGGCATCAAAGTCCAAACCAAGAAAGCCTTGGGAATGCCTTGCCACTTTTCTGCAGATAGATATTAGATGGATTATACTTGTTAAAACACTGAAAAAGGGTCTCTGAGAAAGAATTGTTCCTGCATACCTGGCACTGGTTGGTGTCAAAGCTTTCGATCAACTGTATATCAGTTGGCTTTTAGAAGCAATGACTGATATTTTCTTTAAAGAGTTCTGTCAATCTAAGTATTTTTGTAATGTATTTGTTATTAGCTTTCAGTGTTTTTGATCATGTTTTTCCTTGCAGTCTTTTACTATAATGCCGCTAATTTCTTTATCATTTTGCAACTATAATCTGTTTTATACATAATTAAACCCCTTTTGCATTACCGCACAATCTGCTTCATTTCCAATATTGAAGAAATGGCTTGTGTAGTTTTTAGGAAGTGATGATTTTAAAACACTACAGGGAATAAGAATCTTGAATATATTAATTATCTGCCAGATGAGAATGGTCTGTAGACAGCATAAAAGAAAGGCATACGGGCGCGGTGGCTCACGCCTATAATCCCAGCACTTTGGGAGGCCGAGGCGGGTGGATCACGAGGTCAAGAGATTGTGACCATCCTGGTCAACATGGTGAAACCCCGCCTCTACTAAAAATACAAAAAATTAGCTGGGCATGGTGGCGCGTGCCTGTAATCCCAGCTACTCAGGAGGCTGAGGCAGGAGAATTGCCTGAACCCAGGAGGCGGAGGTTGCGGTGAGCCGAGATCGCGCCATTGCACTCCAGCCTGGGTAACAAGAGCGAAACTACGTCTCAAAAAAAAAAAAAAAAAAAAAAAAAAAAAAAAAAAAGGCATAATTCTCTGGAATGAAAAGAAAAACCAGCTCAAGGGATTGTTATAGAGTAACTGTTGCTAGTAGACAGTTTAAGAGATAAAGACTGAGGCAGTCCTCTTTGGACATCATACTTACACATTTTAGATAATAAACCAGACTATTAAAATTAAACTATATAATTATTGCCACAAAGCATGTCATCATGCTTATTACAGCAAGTGAGAAAATCTCACTGAAATTACCAAGCCCCTTGCCGGTAAAGCCCCTTGCAAGGGATCCAAAGGACAACACACTAGGTGAGGTGAGAACTGGAACAGCATCTACTGAAAACTGGAGTAGCCACGTTCTTTCTTGAATCTTAAGTATTCGAGGAAGGGGACAGATTAGAACCAGAATATGACAAGAGCTTGTTCATAACCAACAGCCATCCTAACACACACCAGGTCTTAGAATGATGAATGTTGTATCAGGAAAAGAAAAACTAAGTAAGGAAGTAATCAAAGGGATATAGTTCTACCATCTGTATCCATCTGTGGAAGAGTTACAGTCCATGTCTCAAAATGGCATTTGTTGGTTAAGGAGTCATAGAGTTGCATACTTGGATACCAGTTTCCTTATTCTTAAAACTAACTAATCACAAGTAGTCTTTTCTTTCCACTTAAATAGTAGTTAACTATCAAAATCTATCTTTGGAAATACTCTTCAGGATAATGGGCTCATCTGCTTTTTATGTCTTTCTATATTTGTCTTATTTATTAGTTTTTTTAAAATCAAAAAGAAGCCCATTAATTAAAAAAGCAATGAATGTCTCCCTATAGACTTTATTGGTGCCATTAAATTATTTCTGCTGCTTCCAAATACAATAGATTTATAGATTAAGGAGCAAGATCAAAGATAATAACAGCTTCACTGTAGAAGAGCTGTAGCTAATGTTCAATAACTTATCAGATGAAATTATTATACATAGACATTTTATAGAGGAAATGGAATACAATTAGTGAAATATAGGAATACAGGAAATGGATATAATTTTAGTGTAAGAATTACAAAAATAATCATTATTATTAACTGTTTTTTATGTCAGAATGCTTTAATAGTGTGTTTTCTTTCCACACATGAACTGCCATTTGATAAATATGATGTCAGCTCTTTCTAGTTTCATAAACTCCTATTAACTAGAGTAATCTCCCCCTACAGTAGCCGGAAGCATGCAGCAGATGGCACTAAGAACATTTAGCAAAGCAGCCAAGAAGAGGTCTTCCTTAATTGCTCCACAAGGTCAGAAAATTGTCTGAAAAATGAAATATACTAATGGAATCAAACACTCCCAAGATAAGTTACACAATGGAATTTGCAAGTTCCACACCCTGTACTTTTCACTCTGGTGAAGAACTTAACAATATTCAAAATAAACATATAGATAATATTATGTTGAGCTTCTTTCAAGAATTAGCACTGTGATATTTCCCAAAATGTGAGCTATCACATCTATTGCTTTTTATTTTTAATTGAGAGCATTCAATTATTTTAACTTTCTAAATACAAGATACGATGTGTTTAAATTTGTATTTCAAGAAAAGGGATGATTCATACAAAAGATGGCAAAGCAAATACCTGACTGTTTTCACAGTGTGTTGGTGACACTTTCACCTTGTTATGTCCTTCTCTGTATTTCTACAGAAGTGGTGCAATAACAAGTTTGTCACAATTATGCTCTCACTTTCTACCTTGTGATTTTCTTTAGCAAGCTGATATATGTTGCAGGATTGGATTGTTTAATTATTATATCTTTAGATACCTAATAATTAATATATGACTAAACCACAGAAAAAGACTGAACTAACCTAATGTCTGCAATGGAAAAGGAAAATCCAGCAAATTTTTAAGTCAGTGTTCTGCTTTTAAAAATAATTTCTATGAAAGATTAATTTCTTTTGCATTCATAGTACAAATTTACATTATTTTTTGTCTATATGTAACTTTTAGATAAACTTTTGTTTGCATCAACAGCACACATTTAATATCAATATTTTAAGGTGCAGTTAGTATTGAAGTGTTTTATTAAACAGTGGGAAAATAACTTTTATAGTTCGTCTCTTTCAGTAACTGAAACATTACTTAAAGAAAATGAATTCATTAGAGGATAGAAATCAACAAAACCTGATAAATTTTGGTAAGCCTGAATCATGCAATAATCTTCTGTCTCTATGAAGGATCTGTGGTCACAGGACTGTTTGTTGTTTCATGTGGTCTCCTGATACTGTCATCCATACATTCTAAAACTAACAGTTATAGAATCTTGTGCTTTTTGCTATCATTATTTGAAAAGTTTAATAATATTTTAATCAAATAAATTTGATAGTTTATCAAATAAATAGTTTATTCAAATAAATTTGATAGTTTATCAAATAATTATTTATCAAAATAAATAGTTTAATAATATTTTTAATCAAATAAATTCTATATACAATGCAAATGAAAATAAATATGACACCCACTTTAAAGTAGAAATATTAAAGGGTTCTTGTCTCATTTTTCAAAGTCGGAAATACTCCTGCCAGGATGATTGTATAGAGACAGGAAGAAAGTCATTGGTTGATCAGATTAGAAATCCTGAGAGGTTCATCTATCAAACTATAACACAAATGAAGTACTGAGCTGTTAATTTAATATCCATCATTTCTTGAAGATTCTCCATCATCAAGAACAGGTTTTAATAATTTCTGCTAATTCTAACATTATCTACATGCATGAATACATCAGAAGACCACCAGCTTTTCAAATAATATACCATGTACTGTTTCCAGCAAGTGTTTCTTAGAGTAGAAGAAACAACACTATGGTCTAGCAAACTTCACTGTTACATTACTGTCAATATTTACCAGGATGAAAGAAGATGCTGTTGGTTAACTCAAGGTTTGTCAATAGAATGTCCGTTTTTATTATGAAAGGACTTAATTATCTAGTGCAGAGTTTTCCAGTTCCTGTTCTATAGAACACTGGTGTTTCTCAAGATATTAATAGGTATCCTATTAGCAATACCTTAGCAACATCTTTCTTTTTCAATGAATTTTTTAAAAAATGAATCAAAAATGTAAAAAGGAAGAGTTTAAATTATTTTCATATTTGTTTTTGTTATTGCACTAGAATCTAACTTTAAGAAAAATCCCCAAGAGTTTTCTTAGAAAGGAAAATTCCTAAGGAAGTAAAAAGAGAAAGCACTAACACATGCCATTTAATCTGTGTGCTAAGGCACAAGCAGCATTTATTAATACCTGGGTGCTGGAAAATAGACATTGACCATCTGCTCATGTTGTATCTTCTGGTTTTTACCTTTAGCACACAACAATGATATTTTAAATGTTTAAGGTATATCAAATATTCATAGATTAGTGAATTTCTGTTAGGGCTCTGTCAATACATTATAATTTTAGAATTATTTCAGTATCAAGTAAGTTTCAGATGTGCACATCTGGAAAGCAATTTTAAATTACAAAGTATCCAAACTTGAAGAGAAACATGAAATAAAATTTTTTCATATCTTATAAGTAGTAGGTTTACATAAATATAGTAAAGCCATTTTTTTTTTTTTTTTTTTTTTGAGATGGAATCTTGCTCTGTTGCCCAGGCTGGAGTGTAGTCACATGATTTGCAACCTGCATCTCCCAGATTCAAGCCATTCTTCTGCCTCAGCCTCCAGAGTAGCTGGGATTACAGGCACCCACCTCCATACCCGGCTAATTTTTGTATTTTTAGTAGAGACAGAGTTTCACCATGTTGGCCAGGCTGGATCTCAAACTCCTGAACTTAAGTGATCTGCTCATCTCGGCCTCCTAAAGTGCTGGGATTACAGGCGTGAGTGAGCGGGCCCAGTCCATTAAAGCCATTATTTTCATTATTGGACGTGTTGCTGCAGTTGATTTGCTAACATGTCCAATTCTTAAGTATTAGTCTACAGAGAACAACAGGCATTGCTTTAAGATTTTCTTATCTTTTTTTTGTAGAGCAGTTTTAGGTTAACAGAAAAATAAGTGGAAAGTACAGAAAATTCCTATATACTTCTTGTCACCACAACATGCATAGCCTCTCTCACTGTCAACATTCCACCTTACAATGTTACATTTGGTACAGTTGGTTAACCTACACTGACACACCATTATTACCCAGAGTCCATAGTATGTATTAGGATTTGCTCTTGGTATTGTACATTCTATGAGTTTGGACAAATATATGATGACATGTATCCACTGTTTTAGTATTATAGTAGTTTTGATGCAGGGTAGGCAAGCCCTGAAGTGGTCTTAGCCTGTGAGGATTCTTGGCTTCACTAAGGAAAGAATTTAAGGGCAAGCCACTGGTAGGGTAGAAGAAAACAGCTTTATTGAAGCAGCAATGTTATAGCTTCAGCAATGTTACAGTTCTGTGAGTGCTCCTACGGAGCAGGGCTACCTCATAGGCAGTGTGCTAAGTGTGGTGGCTCAGGGCAGTTTTGCAGTCATGTTTATACCTACTTTTAATTACATGTAGGTAAAGGGGTGGTTTATGCAGAGATTTCTAGGAAAGAGGAACTTTTGGGTTTTTGGGTCATTGCCATAGAAAGGGGTGGTAACTCCTGTGTGTTGCCATGGCACACTGGTGAGTGTGCCTTATGAAAAACTGCTTCCGCCCCATCCCTACTTTAGCTAGTCCTCAATTTTGTCTGGTGTCTGAGCCCCACCTCTAGAGTTGAGTCCCACCTCCCACCTCAGCTTCACTGCCCTAAAAATCCTCTTGTGTTCTGCCTTGTCATTCCTCCCTCTACCTAACACCTGGAGAACACTAATCTTTTTATTGTCTTCATAATTTTGCCTTTTTCAGAATGTCATATAGTTGGAATCTTCATTATGTAGCCCTTTTAGTAATATGCAATAAGCCCTTTTCACTTAGTAATACGCATTTAGGTTTCATCCATGTATTTTGTGGTTTGATAACTCATTTATTTTTAGTATTGAATACTATTCCATTGTCTGGATGTAGTAATTTATTTGTCATTCACTGACTGAAGCACATCTTGATTGCTTTCAAGTTTTGGCAATTATGACTAATGCTGCTATAAATACCCACATGCATGTTTTTGTGTGGACATAAGTTTTTAGTTCATTTCTGTAAAGATGAAGGATATTATGGTAAGAGTATGTTTAGCTTTGTATGATGCTGCCAAACTATCTTGAAAGTAGCTGTATCATTTTGTAGTTCTACCAGCAATGAATGAGAATTCCTGTTATTCCACATACTCACCAGCATTTGGTATTATTAATTTTTTAGATTTTGGCCATTCTAACAAGTGTTAGCTACCTCACTGCTGTTTCAATTTGCAATTCCCTAATTACATATTATGTTGAACATTTATGCATATGCTTGTCATTTGTATAGCTGGTGAAATGTCTGCTCATATTTTTTGCTCATTTAAAAAATTAGGTTGTTTATTGTTTTATTGTTGACTTTTAAGAGTTATTTGTATATTTTGGATAATAGTCTTTTATCAGAAATATTCTTTGGCATGTGACTACAAAATCCTAACCTATACACATGGAAACCAATACTCTCATTGGTTTTACCCTTAAAATTTCAATGATTTCATTATTTTATTGTTTTTAATATTTGAACTCTATAACAAACTAGAAATTCTCCACTGTTGATAACTGCAGATAGGACTGATGGGAAAATGTGAGACAAAGGGTGGAGATTGGAGACTTAATTTCATGTGATTATTCCTACTAGATAACCAAAAAGAGAAGTTGTGATGGCAATTCAGGGTATTTCTGTCTGCCCTGGCATTTCTGTGGCCCACAAGCTGTAAGAAAAAAACTGTCTGGTGGACTCCTTGGTAGTCAATGAAAATGTCTGCAGGTCATAGAAGGCCAAGTGGGCACTAGCCAAATACCTGACTGCAGGATTGACCAGGGATAGTGTATAGGGTATTTTGGTTTCTTCCTAAAATGATTATTCAGGAACACAACTGGAGCTCATCAGTCAGTCATATTGATTGCAAGGCTTTTTATTTTACAAATTAGAGGTTGCTTCCATTTTGAAAGAACAGGTAAAATTCATTGCTTGATTTTGTATAAACATACCTATTACATACCTAATTGAATATCCTAATGAATATTCTTAGCAGTAAATTACCCATGAAACTAAAGTGTTTTTCCCTATTACTTAACTATAAAATGATTAGGATTGAAAAAGCCAATAAATAGATTTCAACTCTTGACTCAAATTTTTCTATCACAAATTAGACTATAAACCATCGTATTTAAAGTTCCCAGTTTAGGGCTTTGTTTGAAGTGGGAAATGAAAAATTAAATATCTTAGAGTATCTCTGTGTTCATAGACAAGTTTCAGCATGTCCTACATGGAGCACAGTGAAAATGATGCCGTATGTTAAACTTATAAAGCAAAAAGGAATCATCTATTGAATATTATTATGTCCAGTATGCATAGTGTACATATTAATTTGTAAGCAAAAGGAAATTGTAATAGAAATTGACTTAATGATTTAGCACTGAGGAAATGATTTTAATATGATAAAGTTAATATATTCAGTAATAGAATGACTAATTTTGCAAATCTCCTAATTGGATTTTTGTCTTCATATAAATTGCAAACCACTTGTACTTTATTATAAATGAAATGGTACACTCATCCATATAATTATCCATGTAATCTGTATAATTATTACTTAATATGAGCATGCACCCCTTGGGTTTGTAACTCATAAATTTGGACTTCAATTATTGAGCCAGATACTTAATTTATATAACTTTAACTTATTACTCATTCATAACTCTAGTAAAAGTAAACAATGGGATGCTATAATATTTTTGTGTTCTGATATATTAGAGAAAATTTTAAGACAAACATTCTAGTAATTGACAATATAAACTATAAAAGAAGTTTCACTAAAGAAAATACCTTACCTGTTATTATCACTATCATCACAAATATTGTAAATATTAAGAATAATGCTATAACATTTTAAATAACTAATGATATAGTGATTTCTTTCAGTGTATTATTGCCTTACGTAGTAAAATTGATGAACATTAATTTATCTTAAAATTGGAACATGTAACTGACAATTTGTCTCTATTAAAGGCAGTACATTTTAATAAACGTGATCTCAGAAATGAGAAAAAAGTGGAAAAATACATCAGCTATATATAACTTAGTAATTGGAAAATAAATTATATTTCTTAAGTATCTGAAGTGAAAAATACCCTGAATATTGTATTCTAGTTATAGTTAGCAGCACAAAGAGACAGAATCACGAAATAGCAAACCAACCATGATTGTGAATAATTTCTTTTTTGCCTTTTGTCCCAATAGAATAATTGTATATAGAAGAACCTGGAAACATGCAAAGGACCTAGTAGGATATACTTCTATTTCTTTAACATTCTATTAAAATAATACTCTTAGTAAGCATTTGTCTTGACATCAGCAAGGCAAACGCCTTGAGGCTTAAGAGGTGTGTGTAGAAGACATAGTGGGTTTATTTCATTCTCAGGAGCTGATGAGCAAGTGATCACCATGTCCCCTACACTATGCCTGAAAGAATAGGTCCTGCATAAGATGAAAGACCCATGGCTCCTGAGTTGTAATTCCCAAGGTCCAGGCACTCTTGGCCTACAATGAATCAGGTGGAGCTATTTGGGATAGGCATCTGGGTATGTAGAACTGAGGCCCAAGATAGAGACTTGGCTGGGGATAGGAATGTGGAGTTTGCTCTTCTTAGCAAGTAGTTGATAATGTAGGAGTGGGTGAGATAACTCTGCAGGAATGCAATTGTGTTGAATGAGAAAGGTAGCCGGTGAATATGGAATCCTGGGGAAAACCTGGGAAATACTAAAGTTATGGAGATGGGCCAAAGAAGAAAATCCAGTGAGAAGCACAGGATGGTTCCATAGATAAGATATTTTACAAAATGAGAAAGAGTTATAGTTTCAAGAATGATGCTCTAATCATAGTGTCAAATAATGCAGGATGATCTAATATTAAAAGGACTGTGGATTTGTCAGGTAGGAGTTAATTGGCAGTCTTAGCAGCATGTTGTAGTCTAAGTGGATGTGGTAATGGTAGGCTGTGGGATGTCCCCAAATGCTGGTGAGAACTCGATTCCAACTAATGTCCAGTCTCTTGACATAATTGTGAGTAAGAATTCAAGGATGAGTTAGAAAACAGTGAAAGTGTGGAGATTTATTGCATAAAGTACATACTCAGGAGAGGGGAGTATGGGTGTACTCTAGAGAGAGTCATGCAATGGAGTTTGGGATTTCTACATTTATGGGTTTCTATAACCAAGGGGTGGTCTATTGATGAAATTCCTGGAAAAAGATGAAGATTTCTCAGAACTGTGGTGCCACCCATTTTTACCCATTTGGCTTTTCTTGGAACTGTCGTGGTGCTGGTGGGTGTGTGATTTAGTATGTTAATGAGTAGATAATAAGGTCTTAGGAGAAATCTAGCTCAAATCCAAAGCCGTATTAGGTCCAGTCAGTCTTAGCCAGCTCGGTCCACACCCTATTTTTCAGGGTCTCATCAGTCCCTAGCTCTGTAGCTATTTCAACAGTTTCCTTTCACTTAGTCATGCAAAATTGCTGCCTGGAATTTTCTATTCTGCGACCACCCTGTATTATTCCATACTCACCCTGTGAGTATGGAAGCCAGACTGTTATTTTCTAAGGTGAATTAGAGGTTAGGAAGCAGTGAAAAGCCAGTTTTGTCTCAGCTAGTATTGATTTATGCTATTATTTCTGCCACACAAATGGTAGGAGGAGAAACAGAATAGCCTAGTGCAACAGTTCACAACACTGGCAGCATATTACTTGAGGAGGGTTAATTTTATTTTTTACATTTTTATGCTAATGCCTGCTTCCCCTCTCCCCACAAAACCGACCAAACCAATTAAATCTGAATCTCCAGAAACAGGACTCAGATATTGATAGAACTCCAGGTAATTTTAATATTTAGATAGATTTGAGGACCACTGGATTAATTATATAAGACTATAGGGTTTGTAATCAGCTTTAGTTTAAATGTCAACTCACCTTCTGCTGTGTGACTTCTCTGAGTCTCAATTTCTTTACCAAGTAAGGATAATAACAGTACCTTCTGCATTTGATTTCAGGAAGAATTAAATGATGTACAGTATGTAACACTTGGCATGGCACTGTCTATTATTGGTTGTTGTTGTTACTGTTTATATCATTAAAGCAGAGAGCTGATCACCCTAGTTCCCCCAGCTCTTTGGAACATATCTCTGTGTGTGTGTGTGTGTGTGTGTGTGTGTGTGTGTGTGTGTGTGTATCTCTATGGGGACCACACAGTAATAAACAGATGCAGAGTCAAGCTCTGCCATTCTTTCCACCTCTTGTACTCCATGCCATTTACTCAACAACTCTGCTACTAATTCTGCCTGGTAATTGCCTCTTGCCCTTGTATTAGCTATGTCAAAAGTTTCTTGCCTCACTCTTATTTTCTGGAGTTTTACGTATGCTTCTTGGGCCTTTGGTTTCTAACATTAACGATAGAACTTTATTATTCTTTCATAGAACTTTATAAGATCTCTCAAGCTACTGCTCATTTTCAACTGAATTAAAGTCATTTGTGGCAATGCCCCATTATGCTAGTAGACTTTACATGCTATATTTCTTGCTATCACGACTGCCAGTAGGTACTAAGAAGTGTTTGTTGGATGGTGGTACCTGCATAGGCTTTGGTTTCTTGCCTGGCATTCTACCCTTGGACCTTACCTTGGCTACCATTGTCAAAGTAAAAATTGCACTGGAGAAAGTTAAACAGGTGTGGAAGATTTATTCAAGACAATTGCAGTATTGGGAGAGAGACTCCAGTTTGAAGTAAGTTCTGCTGAAACAAAAAGCAGGAGAGGTTTAAGCACTGGAGTGAGCTAGTGGAAAAATGCTGGAGGACGTTTAGAGGAGGATGATCAATGGGATGTGTTGAGCACATTGAGTTATTTATTTCTGAATTTGCAAATGTTCTTCTCTGTGATTATGCCATCTGTGTTTGCTAATTGGTGCCCAAGAAAGTTAGACTCCTTCCCCACCTCCAAGACTGGGAGATAGCAGCACTTTCTTGATAATTACCTTTCAAAGGGATAGCTCCCAGGTCCTTGAGAAAGACATTATTGGGTTGTTAAACTGGTAAAAGACTGGGAGAAAATATACATCTCAAAGAGGCAGAAAAAGGATGTACAATAGAAGGTTTTCTAAAGTAAATGCTTTAAGAAAAGGGAAGTCGATTTTGTTGTAGGATTGAGGGAAAAAAAAAGAAAAGGAAAGTCGGGACCTCGAGTCAGAAAGAAGCCTATCTAAAGGTTAGTTAAGCTGAGGAGAACATTAAGGCTATCTTGGTCACCACATTTAATTTTTCTTTGTTTTAATATTTTTCTCATCATCAGTATCTTTAGCCTCTCTTGATTCTTGTTTTTGCTCTGCCTTTATGTTCTAATTTAAGTAAAAAATTTGAGCTAATAAATTATTTAAATCTTTAAAAAATTGTATTAATTGGAAACAGCACATAAATTGAAAATCCCACACACACACACACACACACACACACACCCCTCTTTAGATTAGAAGTACTTCTAAAATTAACTTAAGTCTATGTCAAATATTTGAGTCTCCTTTACAGCATTTTGCCTCAGTTTAATTATCTTTAAGGAAGAATAACTATTAGGTAATCCTTCCTTTCTTTGGCCATATCCTCACCCTCACCAACAACAATGTGGAAATTGAATCATTTCCTCACTCACATTTAGGATTCCTAAAGTAATCGTATATCCGATTGAGCTCTCATCTTCTCCTCCTTGCCCTGTCTTCTCTTTCTTGGTTTAGATACCCACTATTTCATATATTATGTTGATTCAAGAAACTTATTATCCTGGGTCGTTTTCTTCAACATCTTCTGCAAAATATGGCACTCAAAAGTGAATACAAAATTTCCTGAGTATAAGCAAACCAGTTCACAGTATTCACTCCTTCTAGACACTCTATTTTTATTAATGCAGAGACCAAATTTCCTTTTGGTAACTGGTTTTTTATTAGCTTGTTTTCACATATACTTTTTTACTATAATTTACTCCTATTAAATATATTTTGTTTGGCTTGATCTACCATTGCAGCTTGTCAACAACCATTTGGGATATTGGTTCTATCCTACATTGTATTAACTGATTTTTCCATTTTTCTCAAATCTGCTACATTGATAAAGATTAATTTCATCACCTTGAGTCTGACAAGAGCCCTGAATCCCACCACGCACCAATGAATCAGTCACATTGAGTGCATGGACATTTAAGAAGTTGTAAATTTACCTCATTGTTGCTCAATCTTCATTTATCTTTTATATCAATATTCTAATTTTAAATGTGCGGATAAAGCACCAATTCAACAAGTCTTTATTATTTCTGTTTGTTTTCACAAATGTAACTAAAATATATAGTAGCCTAATATTTAAGAAAAACATTCTATTTTGAAATACATCCAAGCCTATTAGTTAAACTTATAACTTCTCTGGGAAAATTGGTTATGAATTGTTTTTGAGAAAAGACAAAATTTTCATTCTTACATTCATGAACAGCCAAGAAACAGAAGGACCAGGTGTCCTTTGCTTGACTTCTTTGGCAGAGTAATGATGCCTTCTCTGCTTTCAAATCATTTAGAAAAATATTCAAGAGATAAGTCTTTCTAATTTCCTATCTAGTTATGTTCAAACATGACTCTTTCACAACTTAAGGTTTTTTTTTTTCTAAATTGTCATTCTATGGATTTGGTAGAATAATAAAATTTATTTAAAAAATAAAATAAAATTTATGTATGATTTGTTTGAAATTTTTATTATGTAATATTTTATGCATATAAAACTATACAAGATATTAAGTTATGATGGCTAGCAATAAAATGCACATCCATGACTGCATTTAAAAACTAGAATATCGTCAATACCATTGTGCTTTTCCTTATTTCTATCCAAGGCCTTCTTCTGGGAGATAACTTCTATCCTGAATTTTGTGTTTAGCATTTCCTTCCTTTAATAAAAAGACTATTATAACATATGTAAGTATCCCTAAGCAATATATTTAGTGTGTTTGTTTGTATAGTTCATTTTTCAGATACAAGGTAGACATCAGAAATTCTTACCTAGTGCTCAAATGATAGTAGATGCCCATGAGAGCCAAAATGGAGATTTATGTGCTTGGTTCCTCTTAGAAGACCAACTGGCTGCACACTTGACAATCTGCTTCTGTTTGGATCAACCATTGGATTCAGAGATGCTTTTGAAAACTATATTAAGGACCATTTTTCCCATACTACCCACTTGCCAACGTTCTTTTTTACTTTTTCTTTTCGAAGTTATATGCAGTCTATATAATAATTAAGCTGATATTAATAGCATATTAGAAAATTAAAGTACATTTAACTTAAATTTTGATATAACCATGATTTTGAACATTCCGCCTGATGGTATCGATGTGTGCATTCAGAGTTGAAGAATAATTACACTATTTATTTATAAATTATCAAGTTAACTCTAAAGTGTAAGTGCTAAATTTCAGATACCCAGACCATGATTAGTTGAGGTCCTTAGTTGAGATCTTGCAAAGTCCTGTCTCCCTTTCTATAGGATCTTTATTCTCCCTGATTGTCTAGCTTTCTGCTCATGTATTTATTGATTCATTTCTCTCCTACTTTATTGACATCTGTCTTTCCTTAATCCACTATTGTTTGGCATCTGCTTTTATGTTATGTCTGTCTTTACAAGTCTCTCATTCCTACTTTGTCCAGGATGCAAAATGAATTTAAATTCTGGGTGTTAGGAGTCCAGATTGAAGGCTTATGAAGAAACTCTGGCCAGTTCTAAAATAAGTTGTGTGATCACAAGGAGAGAGATGAAAAAACTTCAAGGATAGGGTGACAGATACAGAGATAGACAAGAAGGAAGTGAGATTTGGAAACAGGTGGGGGCAAATCTTTATTACAAGATTAAGAAATAGAAAGAAAATTAATTTTAAAGTTAAAGGAAAGCTATACTAACCACTTTTGCAAAACAAATTTCAGCCATTTGATTTGCTTGTAGTCTGGGTGATTGAAACTCAAGTTTAGTTTGCTTTTTTAAAAAAATCATAGATTGCTTGTTGTGGCTTGCTTATGAATAAGATTTCCAGGTTCTATTTATATAGAGTTTCACCCAGCTTGTAATGTAAATAATTGGTGATTTTGTTTGCAACTTCTTATTTTGTTTATATTATTTTTGTGTAATTTATGCACCCATGGCAGCCCTTCAAGCAGACTATAAAACTCTTGTTTGGCAGGATTGGACTCTGGCACTAAGTAGTTCATCAAAATTAATCTCTTAAATATTAAATAAACATTCAGGAAAAGGTGATTGCGGAGGCAGCCAGGAATAAAGTGAAGGAATGGAAGGCAGGAGTGGTGTTTCTCTATCACAAATTTATCACTTAACTTTCACTTTCAGCTGCCATGATTTCCATCATCTTAAATTGAACTGAATTTTATGTAGACCTTTATATTTTATTGTTTTTTGGTCTCAGCTTCAAGCTCTTTAATGCAGTGAAATACAAAGTCAAGGAGTAACCAGGAGCATCCCGGGGGAAGCCTTTGGTGTCATTGATTTCTTTGGGAATTTGAAGAGAACTAGGGCTCCATAAAAACATATAATTTACAATTCTATGAAGAGAAATTTTAAGAGGAATTTTCAGGTGTGGCTACATTCAACATCTACTACCTCTAGCCAGGGAATCTCTAGCCAGCTGAGATTGGGAGTAGCTGGCCTGGGCGCCCCAGGAAATTAATTATGGGTCCTGAAAGACTCTGCATATACAGAGCCATGAATATTCTAAATATGAGGAAGAGAGACAGTCATAGAGAATCCCCTAAGTTGGTGTCTCTTGAACTTTAATGTGTTTACAACTTGCTTTGGGATTTTGATAAAATGCCGATTTCCGCCCCCTACCCCCCACTCCAAAGATACTGATATTGTAAGTCTGGGGTGGGGCCTGAGAAGCTGCCTTTCTAGCAAGCTCCCAGGTGTTGCTATTTTGCCCTTCTCAGGACCATACATTGAATAGAACTGTCCTGAGAGGTCACTAGCCCTATGATTAATTCAATCGGGAAACTCGATGCCTTCTATGAATATCCATGACCAAAGAATGGACCTCAGGAGGGCCATTCGCAGACTGCAGAGAGGGAGAAAGAACACACCTGCCTAGCCAGTAAAACCAACAGAATTGTCTCTGGAAATCAGTGTAGTGGTAGATGACCCAGTCAAATCACCTTTCTAACCATAAACCAGCACAATGAGTAAAGAGGTAAGCAGTGTTTATAACCAAGAATTGGAAAGTTCTCTTAAAGATCTTTGGTGCAACCAATACCAATTAAAGAGGTCCACGGGGACTGTTGTCTTGGATAGTGAGTTACCAAACATTTCAGTCCAGGCATGCAGAAAACCTTTTAATGTAGATCCAGACTCAGGCTTTTGGGTGAGGCAGCCTGCAGTAGAATCTCTGCACTGCCACTTCTCAGCTGTGTTCCTTGGCAAGTTACTTAACCTTTCCAGGCTTCAGTTTTTTTCCATATAAAAACAGAGATATTAATAATACCATCTTCCCAGGGTTGTTGTGAAAATTCTATCAAAGCACTTACTATACCATGCCTGACACATAGAAAGTGCTCAATAAAGGTTATTATGCCTCCAGCAAGATGAATTTTTCCTTTGATGATATCTAGTGACTTCATCAGAATAAAGACTTTCTTATATATTTTAGTGTGACATATGCAAAAAGAATCACACAGGAGCTGGAGATTTTTTTTAAAGTTATTTTGATCACAGTGTATAAATTCTCCTCTTAAGAGTAGTTTAGCTACCATTTTCGTGATAATAACAAAGCAGCAGCTAAAGCTAAAGCTATCTTGGGCCATTTCCCCTAAATTTGCCTTCTCACATGGGAAGAATTTTATCTCACAAATTAGCAAATTCTAGCAAAGCTAGAATGTTGGTCATTTCTGATATCATGACTCTTGTGTATCTTTTCTGGCACATCCTCAAAACCATCAGATGGATTCTGAGTTCTCAGAATACGTATTGTGTTTATTCATTCATTATTCACTCATTCCTTCCACTCTTTGGTGTTCACAGTCTATTCCTATTGCCATGGGGATAACTATTCAAAGACAATTACCTCTTTACTTCATTTTAGTCATTTCCGCAGTTACTGTTGTGTCAGGTTTATTCAAGCTTTGATGCTGAATGGAAAGGGAAAAAGAAACTTATTAAATAAAGTGATTTTTTTTTCCGCTCAATTTGCTTTTGCATCTCTTTATCTGTGTCTCAAATTTAGCAAGTGAAACATTTGTCCCAATGGATTATCTGAAATGCATCGTTGGCTGTCAGACACATGATTGATTTTAAATACATGCCTGAGTTCTTTCTATTAGACTAAACCCATAGGACAGAAAAACATGCTTGCTGTAAAAATGCTTTCCTGTCATTGTCAGGTACACGTGTCATCTTTGACTTAACCTTGTATTGTAAACAAGTAGTTGCTGGCAAGAGATCATAAACAAAACCAATCTCTGTGTCTCTATTTTCCAGAAGTCTCGCCAGGGAAGGTATCTCTCTAAGACATCATTCCATTTCATCCTTTCTTGGTTCTTGGCTCTTTTTATCCCTCTTTCTGCATGCCATATTCGCTTTTCCTGTATCCATTTTGAATCAGTCTCTATGCCTCTCTGGTTACTGTGGCTCAGCAATGAGTCATGGAAACTACTCAAGACTTGTCTCCCTCTATTTATCCTACCAGCCATATCCTGTTATTTGTCTGCCTTTCAGCTGCCCTTGTGTAACGAGATGCCTTTTTTACTTGCCTTCCTCAGTGTTATTCGTCTTGTTTAAATTTTCCATCTCTGAGTTGCCAGCCCTCAACATCATTTTAAATTTTAAATATTTTCATTAATTTTTTTTAAAAGTTATAATTTGGCTGAATGACAGTGTCTCTTTGTATTATAAACTATGCAATAGTACAATGTGCTAAATTTGATTAGTTCCAATTACTGTTTCAAACCCAAATAAGCCTATGTTCATTCTCATCTACTTTCGGTGGCATAGGGATACAGCAGAGTATTTGTGCAAAAGCTTTATTCCATTTCTCTTCATGACCTTGCTATTTTTATAATTTTGAGGAGTCCAGTTATATCCAATATGTCAAACTGATTTTCCAATAAGTTAAATGTAATGTCACTGGAATGTCATCTATGTGCCAGTTCAGTTGTGACAGGGGTTGGAAAACTGTGGGCCAAATCCAGCCTGACAGCTGTTTTTGTAAATAAGCTTTAATTGCAACATAGACACATCCACCTATGTATCCACTATCTGTGGCTGCTTTCACATGACAAAGAAGAATTGAATACTTGTTACAGAGACTACATGACCTGCAAAATATAAAATATTTGCTATCTGTCCCTTTAAGAAAATGTTTTCCTAGCAGTGGACCACCCAGTACACCAACTCTGGTAAATTTCCACGTCAGGTCTTGAGGTGAAGTTTATGGAATAGTTACTAATTGAATATCTTTCCCCTCCAAGTATATAAAAATCATCTATTAACTCATACAAAAGACCAGATTATCTTTAGAGATAGCCAGAGGTATTTACATATAACTAGAGTTGCCAGATAAAATACAGAATGCCCGTCCAGGTGTGGTGGCTCACGCCTGTAATCCTAGCACTTTGGGAGGACAAGGAGGACAGATTGCCTGAGCTCAGGAGTTTGAGACCAGCCTGGGCAATGTGATGAAACCCTGTCACTACTAAAAATACAAAAAATTAGTTGGGTGTGGTGGCACATGCTTGTAGTCCCAGCTACACGGGAGACTGAGTCACGAGAATCTCTTGAACCTGGGGGGCAGAGGCTGCAGTGAGCCAAAACATGCCTCTTCACTCCACTCTGGGCAACAGAACAAGACTCTGTCTCAAAGAAAAAACAACAACAATAACAACGAACAACAACAACAAAAAAAACAGAATGCCCAGTTATAATTAAAATTTAGATAAATGACGAATAATTTTCTAGTATAACTGTCTCCCAAATATTACATTGGACTTACTTACACTAAAAAATTCTTTGTTATTTATCTGAAATTCAAATTTAATGAGCATCTTGTGCACTTCTTTGCTTAATCCAGCAACTCTGCACAAAAAGGAATGAAAAGAAGAAAACCTGAAGAGAAGTTGAAGCAACATCTACATGTCACTGTGTAAAGTTTTTAGTTTATTAGCACCTTCAAGTATATTATCTGATAATATTCCAGAATTTTGCCATTGATGTTCATGTTTTGAATGAGTAATAGGAGGCGTCAGTCTTTATAACCAGGTGTTTGTGTACATAGACAGTCTGCTTTCCAACCTAGGAATGCATACGGTTTACTAACAGCTTGAATTTTCCAACATTAGATTGCAGGGGGAAGAGCTTTTCAATACAAGATAAAGGGGAATTACACAGTAGAACTTTACAGGTTTGATTTAGTCACAGGATGAGGGAAAAAATAGAAAGTTTACAAAAATGAGTGATTGGGGAATTGGCAAGTGTCCACTTGTCGTGATACTGCTCTATCTGTAATGACAGCATTAGGAATTTAATTGTAATTAGAAAGCATTGAGCGATGCCAGATATTAACTGAGAGAAAGCAAGGTTTTTTAAACCAAGAAATAAAATATAAAACAATTCTATACTAGATGTACATTTTTTCTTAGTGAGTATCCTGAAATATTTAACAAACTGTTGTGATGGTATCCTTCTCACACCCATTTACTCTTCTAATTTCATTGTGTAAGAAAACACTTTTACACTGCGTATGTTGATCAATACATTTGTCCCAGTTGAACTCATTACTACTTTGCTGAGTGACTTAAAGTCAGTGTCTGTACATTTTGTTTCTCAATTTCTCATCTGGAGAAGCTGAGTTAGAAGATTTCAAAGATTTTTTCTAGGTCTAACACTCTACTTTTATTTCATGCCTATGCACATTAAATTAGAATATAAATTCCTTGATATCAAGGAATAATGGCAATGAAATATATTATATGAAGAAACAAAATTAGTGAATTATGTTAGTCACATTTTCTGTTCTTTTTCACATTAAAAGGTTATTTACAATCTGTCCAAAATATCAAAATAGTCAAACTGTAAAAGTTGATACTAGCCCCAGTTTTGCTAAACATGACAGCATCAGAAGCTGGTTGCAATAAAGATTGGTTGCCATCAAATTATTACAGATTTGTTTAAATTAGATGAAGCACTGATTTAATATCCTAGGTCTGTCTATTTCTAGCATATGTTAATGAAATATTTGTATGTCTGGAATTCTGCTGCTCTCTTTCCTATAAAGATTTTTGTTTCCTGGTAGTTTGTAAAATTTCCAGAGATCATTTTAATTGATTGTAACTGCTCCAGTACATGTGACTGGTTTGATAATAGCTACCATAGAAAGAAAATCTGTCTTTGGTAAGGTTTGTGATATAGTAATGTATCAATTAGATAGAAAAAATACTCATAAGATTATGGTAAAAATTGAGGGGAAAATAACTGATTCTTACTATTTGTAATAAAAAAAAGTTATCGCGTCGAGTACAGTGGCTCATGCTTGTAATCCTAGCACTTTGGGAGGCTGAGGTGGGAGGATCACTTGAGGTCAGGAGTTTGAGACTGGCCTGAACAACATGACGAAACCCCGTCTCTACTAAAAATATAAAAGTTAGCCAGGCATGGTTGTCGGCACCTGTAATCCAGCCTGGGTGACAAACTGAGACCTCTTCTCAAAAGAAAAAAAAAAAAAAGGATCCGGGCGCAGTGGCTCACACCTGTAATCCCAGCACTTTGGGTGGATCACCTGAGTTTGGGAGTTTGAGACCAGCCTGACCAACATGGAGAAACACCGTCTCTACTAAAAATACAAAATTAGCCAGGCATGGTGACACATGCCTGTAATCCCAGCTACTTGGGAGGCTGAGGCAGGAGAATAGCTTGAACCCAGGAGGTAGAGGTTGCAGTGAGCCAAGATCGTGCCATTGCATTCCAGCCTGGGCAACAAGAGCAAAACTCCATCTCAAAAAAAAAAAAAAATCACCATATTAGGTCTTGAGATAATACAACTAGAATTGAAGAAATGATAATATTGTGTTCTTTGTCTTAAGCATTTAAAAAATATAAATCTGAGAAAAAAGGATGTATAAATATGCTAACACTAACTTAGACCTATTAAAACACTATTTTTAAAATTATTTTTTAATTTACACAGCTAGTATATGAAGGTATTCTCCTTGTACAAAATCAAAATATTATAAATGAGACGAAAATTGCCTTTGCCCACCACTAATTCTTCTTTCTTTGCCTCCTCCTTGGAGGTTAATACTGCTACTGGCTTTGAGTGTATTCTTTCGGATAATTTTTAACACCTTTTTGCACAGAGATTTGACTTTTTGTTGTATTTCATATTTGATAACAAGTGTAGCCTGCTGTGTTTGTAAAAACAATGCTACTTATGAAAGACCTTTTGCATTGGGCTTAATCATCAAAGGGAAGAAAGCTATACAGGTAGCATTCGATGAGTCACTTTAGGGGCAAGGTGTATGTGTATGTGTGTGTGTACACATGTGCGTGCATATGTGTGGGGTGTGTGTGTATATATACATATATATGTATATATGTATATATACACACATATGTATATATAGAGGAACTGCCAATTAATCTGAGGTTTCCAAAATAGGCCTGAATAATATTCTGTAATAAAAATAACATTTATATGTAGTTGCTACATTCACTGTCAGTTGCTGCTTGGATGAAATATCTTGTTCCTAATTTTACAGGTATGCGTATCTCATTTGCTTCAACCAGCTTCTCTGACAGTCTCGTCACCAGTGATTTCCAGTTAAAACTTAATCACACTGACATGATTGGAAAGTGGTATTGATATGCGAGGAAAAACTTCAACTTTAGAGACACATTCTTTAATAATTACCAGAAAAACCTCCAGAGGGAACACACTCAACAACATCTATGAAATATTTTAAGCTACAGAAATTTAATGTGTCCATCTTATATTTAATTTGATGCTAATTGATGATCTTTTGGTTTGTCAAAAGACAAAGTTACCACAGTGTCCATAGAGGCTGAGGTTGTGAAATATATTGCTAAATGAGTCTTGCTCTAAAACTAGTATTGTTTCAATTAAATCAGCAATCCCTTTAGAGTTAAAATAGACAATACAAAGCATATTAGTTTATGACTTTTTATGAGCCAATCATGCTCCTAGAGGTTTGTGGCACTACATAGCTCAGATATTTTTATGGTAATTGCTTTCAGATTTTAGGCAAGCGAGTTCAAGTACTTTCTAGATAACTAGTGCTGGTCTTAGTTCTCTAGGGTTCTAAGAAATGATGTTTTTCTCTAATGTCTGTGCCCAGAAGGTGAAAAATACTATGATTAAGGTGTGTTGAGGAAAATTGCAGCTAAAACAATTTTTATAGTACTAATTTTCTTAGTTTCTTATGTGCAAAGAAGTACTTTTGCATCAGTACCACTCTAATATTGATATTTTCTTTTTGATAAGCAAAACTGTGTGTGTACTACCTGCAGTATATCATGTTAGTGACAAATAAGCCTGAAATTCCTTGTTCTCCTGAAGTCAGTAAGATTCTAACCAGTTTTCTTGTCTCTCTAGGTGGGCTTATGATTGAGTCTATTGGTCAATGTCTCTTCTGCTTTCAAGTGGCTATGCTTCTAAAATAATATTTGTGAAACTGCAAAATAGCATTCTTAACTTTAATACATACACATTCTCTTCACTTTAGACTAAGACTATCCTGTAAATTTGGAATACACCTTCCATGATACTGCATAATTCTAGAGCCATGCCATTGCCTAATATCAAGTTATAATTTTCCACACAAAATTATATGGAAAGTTTAATAATATAGTGATGTACAAATTATATTAAAAATCTCACACCCATACACAAAGATTGAGTTCTGGAAAAAGCCAGTTGGAAAGCAGATTTGCCAATATTTCCCTTATGACATTCTCTTTTACATTAAGAAATGTCATTGATCAAATACATATTCTTTAATAATTTATTCTTCCCTTTCTATGTATTTAAAATGCAATGTAAACTTGATTTGTACACAATTCTTGCATGGACTAGGGGCTTTGTTCTTTATTTTCTCTTAAAAATTCAGTATCAACACCTTAGTTTTGGAGGCTAAAAACATAAAGGGCCAAATTTTTCAGTATTTTCAGCTTTGTTAGAACTATAGGCATACTTTGGAGATGTTGTGAATTTGATTCCAGACCACCTTAAAAAAGAAAATATCTCTATAAAGTAAGTCATACAAATTTTTGGGTTTCCCAGTACATACAAAATTATGTTTGCAGTATACTGTAGTCTATTAAATATGCAACAGCATTATGTTAAAAAATGTACATACTATTTAAAAATACTTTATTGCTAAAAAATGTTAATTATTACTTGAGCCTTCAATGAGTCATAATATTTTTGCTGGTGGAGGGTTTTGCCTGAATGACGATGGCTGCTAGGAAATAGTTCAGTCACAGATCCTGGCTCTGTAGGCAACCTACATTCAATCTACATTCAACCATGCCACAGAACATAAACCTGTACCCTAAGACCAAGGTATCATAATACGTTTGTGAGACTCTCAGCGTAGGATCTTGACCCCACAGCGGCTTCAAACACTTGAACTCTACAGCCTAGACCACTGAGACTTTCAAAGGCATTACTGATATTGAACACAGTTGAAGAAGCTACATGGAGACTGTAATACTGCACTTATCTGCAGGGACATGGATAAAGCTGGAAACCATCATTCTCAGCAAACTGACACAAGAACAGAAAACCAAACACCAGATGTTCTCACTCATAAGTGGGTGTTGAACAATGAGAACACATGGACACAGGGAGGGGAACATCACACACCAGGGCCTGTTGGGGGTTGGGGAGCTAGGGGAGGGATAGCAGGGAGTGGGGGCATAGAGGAGGAACAGTATTAGGAGAAATACCTAACATAGATGACAGGTTGATGGATGCAGCAAACCACCATGGCACGTGTATACCTTCGTAACAAACCTGCACAATATGCACATATACCCCAGAACTTAAAGTATAATAAAAAAAAAATTTTAAAGACAAAAAATATCAAAAGCTGCCAAGGACACAGAGAAAGAGGAACACATACATTTTTGGTGGGAATGTAAATTAGTATAGCCATTACAGAAAACAATATGGAATGTTTGTACAAAACTAAAAACAGAATTAACATATGACCCATCAATCCCACTACTGGATATATATTCAAAGGAAAGAAAATCTGTATTTGAAGAGATATCTCCACTCCATATTTATTGCAGCACTATTCAAAATAACCAAGATATGGGCTGGGCATGGTGGCTTATGCCTATAATCCCAGCACTTTGGGAGGCCAAGGCAGGTGGATCACCTGAGGTCGGGAGTTTGAGACCAGCCTGGCCAACATGGGGAAATCCTGTCTACACTAAAAATACAAAAATTATCTGGGTGTGATGGCACACACCTGTAATCTCAGCTACTCAGGAGGCTCAGGCATGAGAATCACTTGAACCTGGGAGGCAGAGGTTGCGAGACAAGATCACACCACTGCACTCCAGCCTGGGCAACAGAGTAATACTCTGTCTCAAAGAAAACAAAAACAAAAACAAAATAGCCAAGAAATAGATTTGACCTAAGTGTCCATCAATAGATGAATGGATAAAGAAAGTGTGTTATATATACCCAGTAGAATACTATTTAGCCATAAAAAACCTGAAATTTTGTCATCAAAGCATCATGGGCTTGGAGGATATTATTTAAGAGAAATAAACCAGGCACAGGAAGACAAATACTTCATCTTGTTACTCATGTGTGGAAGGTAAAATAATTGCTCTCATAGCTGTAGAAACTATTAGGTTGGGGCAAAAGTAATTGTGGTTCTGCCATTGAAAGTAATGGCAAAAACCTCAGTAGAAAATAATTAATAAAGGACAATTTAAAAAATATTTAAAGAAGAATAACACTTTGTCTAAAATAATTCCCTAGTTTGGCAAGTTTTTAGAATTTCTTTTCATAATAACTCTTGAGAAACATGTTTTAGATTTTTAAGAAGTTAAAGCTACTGGTTTGGTTTTGTTTATTATTTTTGCTTTGTGATTTATTCCATATATTTCATTCTTAGAAACAGTTACCCCTTCTTGGAGCCTAAGAAATGGTCATTTATAGTTTATTCTAGTTTCATTACTAGAATAGTTTGATTTAGTTTGATTTTGTCTTAATTTTAAGCATAGCACTAAGTCATTTTGATTTCTCTTTATTTTTCCTCAAGTACCTAACCAATTGTTCCAGCATTATTTATTGAATGTTCTTCTTTTTACATATTAATTTATGATGGAAATTTAACTGTATATTAAATTCTTACATATATGAAAAAAAAGTAATGGCAAAAACTGCAATTACTTTTATACCAACCTAATAGAATAGTGGTTACTAGAGGCATGGACAATTATGGGGAATAGTGGGAACAACCAAATGTTAATTAATGGGCACAAAATTATAGCTAGATCAGAGGAAAAATTTCTAAGGTTCTATAGCATTATAAGGTGATTATAGTAAAAAATATTTTATTTTCAAATAGAAGAGCAGATTTGGAATATCGTCAACACAAAGAAATGATAAATATTTTAGGTGATGAATGGGTTAATTACTCTGATTTGATCATTACACATTGTATACATTTACTAAAATATCACACTGTACTCTACAGATATTTGCAATTATTATGTGTCAATTAAAAATAATAATGAAAGCAAAAAACAGAAAAAGATATAAAAACACTGCAGAAAGAAGATATGTATGTGGCCAATAAGCACATGAAAAGATGCTCAACATTGAAAATTACTAGGCAAATGTAAATTAAAGCTACAATGAGATATCACTCTACAACCACTAGAATAACTAAAGTTAAAAAGACTGCAAAAGTTTTTTCCCATTCTGTTGGTTACCGGTTCACTCTAATGATTGTTTCTTTTGCTGTGCAGAAGCTCTTAAGTTTAATTAGATTCCATTTGTTTATTTTGGCTTTTGTTGTCATTGCTTTTCGTGTTTTAGTCATGAAGTCCTTGCCTATGCCTATGTCCTGAATATTATTGCCTAGGTTTTCTTCTAGGGTTTTTATGGTGTTAGGTCTTATGTTTAAATCTTTAATCTATCTGGAGTTAATTTTTGTATAAGGTGTAAGGAACAGGTCCAGTTTCAGCTTTCTGTACAACAAATCTACCCATCTGACAAAGGACTAATACCCAGAATCTACAAAGAACTAAAATAAATTTACAAGAAAAAAACAAACAACCCCATCAAAAAGTGGGCAAAGGATATCAACAGGCACTTTTCAAAAGAAGACATTTATGCGGCCAACAAACATATGAAAAAATGCTCATCATCACTGGTTGTTAGAGAAATACAAATCAAAACCACATTGAGATACCATCTCATGCCAGTTAGAATAGTGATCACTAAAAAATCTGGAGACAGATGCTGGAGAAGATGTGGAGAAATAGGAGTGCTTTTACACTGTTGGTGGGAGTGTAAATTAATCCAATCATTATGGAAGACAGTGTGGCAATTCCTGAAGGACCTAGAAATAGAAATACCATTTGACCCAGCAATTTCATTACTGGGTATGTACCCAAAGGATTATAAATCACCCTATTATAAAGATGCATGCATACATATGTTCATTGTGGAACTGTTTATAATAGCAAAAACTTGAAACCAATCCAAATGCCCATCAAGGATAGACTGGATAAAAAAAATGTGGCACATATATACCATGGAATACTATGTAGCCATAAAAAAGAATGAGTTCATGTCCTTTGCAGGGACATGGATGAAGCTGGAAACCATTATTCTCAGCAAACTGACACAAGAACAGAAAACCAAACACCGTATGTTCTTACTCATAAATGGGTGTTGAACAATGAGAACACATGGACACAGGGAGGGGAACATCACACACTGGGGCCTGTTGGGGGTGGGGGGCTAGGGGAGGGACAGTAGGGGGTAGGGGGATTGAGGATGGATAACATTAGGATAAATATCTAATATAGGTGATGGGGGGATGGATGCAGCAAACCACCATGGCATGTGTATACTTATGTAACAATCTTGCATGACCTGCATATGTACCCCAGAACTTAAAGTATAATAATAATAATAATAATAAAGAATGACATTTCCAGTTGGTAGTGATGATATGGAGGAGCTCAAATTCTCATTCACTGCTGTTGGGCATGCAAAATGGTATAGTTACTTTGTAAAAGAGTATGGCAGTATCATAAAGTTAAACATACATGCTATAGTTTGAAAGAGTATCCTCTCCAAAATTCATGTTTAAACTTAATCTCCATTGTGCTTGTTCAAAGAGGTGGAGTTTTTTGAGAAGAGATTAGGTCATGAGGGATCTACCTTCATGTGAATTAGTGCCTTATAAAGGGGCTGGAGGAAAATAGACTAGGCCCTTATTTGTCCTTCCGTTTCTCCTACAACGTGAGCACATAGCATTTGGCCTCTTCGTAAGATACAGAAAAAAGGCACCATCTTGGAAGGAGAGCCTGGGCTTCTTGCCAGATATCAAATTTGCTGATACATTGATCTTGGACTTCCCAGCCTGCAGAACTATGAGGAATCAATTTCTGTTTATTATTTTGTTTTAAAAATCAGTGAAACCAAAACTTGTTTATTTGAGAAGATCAACAAAAGTAACACACCTTTAGCTAGGATGACAAAAAAAAAAAGGAAGAATAAATTATAACATAAAAAATGAAATCAGGGACATTACTAATAATCTTTCAGAAATAAAAAGGGATTATAAGTGAATATTATACTATGAACATTTATATGCCAGCAAATTAGACATACTCAATGAAATGAGCAAATTTCCACAAACTATCAAAAGAAATAGGAAGTCTGAATAAACCTGAAACGAGTGAAAAGTTATTGAATTAGTAATGAAAAACTTCTTACAAAGAAAACTTCAGGTTTAGCTGACTTTGTTGGCATACCTCCAGTCTTGGGTGGATTTGTCTCCTGGCAGGTTATACTTCCACATCTGCCTACCTTAAATGCTGCCCTACTATCTAAGATCCTGATACACAGTTGCATCTCCAGGGCCTACAAGCCAGCCTTCCCACCCCTGAAAGAGCCCCCAACCACTATGAACTGCCTTTCTGGGCTGTCAAAATAGTCTGTTAAGGTAACAGTTATTGTTTCTCTTAATGTTATGACACATAGTGCTGTAATACATAGGTTTTCACTGTCCTAACTATTTTTCCAACAAACCTTATGATTTTCACTGTGCAATTCTGCAAAGCATGAGCTTTTTTTCAGAAAATATATTATAGCAACATTCTTATATCTATTTCTTATGCATTTTGTAAACATTAACTTAATAAATGTACAGTGCCAAAAATATCTCTAGTACATAATAAATATTTGAACATTTGGTGCTAAGGATGATTTTTTTCTAATGTGACTTTTTTTTGGGCTTTGTGTTTTCTGCAATTAAATATGTTACTCCAAAATTATAGACACATATAATTTAGTAGCATTTGCTTTTGTGAAATCAATGAATGTCCAAAATTTGACTTAATGTAAGTTTATTACAAATAAGACACAAGTGGAAGCCTAGACAGATTTGTGATTAACTAAGAGGAGAGACTTGTGTGAAAAAGGTAGGATGCAAAGTCTGAAGTGATAATTATTCCAAATGAACTCTGACATCTAGGCCTGAAATTGGCAAGTTGAAGACAGCGTACATTTTAGACATCATTACAAAGAGAAAATGTTTTCCTTGTAGAAGAAGAGACACAGTTTTAAAAATATAAAAATCATGGAAGCAATTAGTGTCCCATTAACAAACAGGCCAAGATTTTCATGATAAGCTACAGTGATAAACTTTCTGCAGCCTTTGGAAAACTTAACAACATTTCCAGGAGTAGAGAGAATGTATTCTATAGACATCTACATATTTGGCATTAGACAAGATGAAGAGGTGTCAAAAGACTTCACATCTGTCATATTGAAGAACAGTGCTTGGTCCTAGTGACTGATGTTCAAATGTGTTGGCCTCAAAGGAGAAATGGTAAACTCAAAAGTAGTCTGTGATCATCACAAACCCTTCAGGCATAAAAGATTTGCCAAATATGCAGATGTCTATAGAGTACATTTTCTCTACTCCTGGAAATGTTATTACATTTTCCAAAGGCTGCAGAAAGTGTCTTTATGGTCACCATAGCTTATCATGAAAATCTTAGCATGTTTGTTAATGGGAATATCACTAATTGTTTCCATGATTTTTATATTTTTAAAACTGTATCTCCTCTGGAGACCACCCTGGACAACATGGTGAAACCCCATCTCTACTAAAAATACAAAAAAATTAGCTGGGCATGGTGGCGCGTGCCTGTAATCCCAGCTACTCAGGAGGCTTAGGCAGGAGAATTGCTTGAACCCAGGAGGCGGAGATGGCAGTGAGCCGAGATCGGGCCATTGCACTACAGCCTGGGCGACAGTGTGAGTCTCTGTCTCACAAAAACAAAAACAAAAACAAAAAATCTGTATCTTCTCTTCCACAGGAAAAACATTTTTACAAATCTTTTATGCTGATTAGGCACATAGGAATACACACAACTTACAATCAAAGGTATAGATAATTCTACCACTATGCAGATTCAAGTCCGAGCAGAAATAAGAAGAAAGATACCTAAGATCAGGCACCAGTCTGCACTCTATTAACCCAAGCAATGCAAATCCAATGCTGGATTCAGAGTATCTACAGTTATCTTACATGACAATGTTGAAAACCATGTGAAAAAGTCTATATAGTCATAGTGAGACAAACACAATGGTTACTAAAGACAATATGCAAGCTCATACTCACAGCAAACTGTGATGGGTCCCGTTAGTTCTTTGTCAAGGACTTGAGACCAAGGATTCAAAGATCTTCTTGCCTACACTGCCAGGTGGAAACTGGAGAATTAAGGGCCATACTTTGATCACTAAGTAGCATTATTTGCTCAGTTACACTAGTGAGCCTCAGTTTATGCCTCTCTTCTACCACTTTTCCCCACTCTTTACCACCTAATCTTGAGGATGCTGAAGACAGAGCTATTGGTGCTCTTGTTAGGAAAAAAAATTCCGAATTCAGTTTTGCTTTTTCAATCTACTTACACAAGGGGGTTTTGGTTTGCCCAGCAGTTATTCTTTTTCCTCCACTCTCTGAGAAAGAATCTGAAGATGCGCAGCTGTGTTTCTGGAATCATGTGCTTTAAAAACAAATCAAAGAGAATAAAGAGAGAAAGATAGAGCTGGAGAGAAAAGAAGAAAAGTAGAGGGTCGCTAAGATCAAGAGGCAAGCCAGGACTGGGGAAAGAGAGGTGCAGGAAAAGAACTCGAGGAATTTGGAGAGAAATATTGGAGTAGTGCAGCAAGGTGTGAGGGAAGGGGCAGGAGAGATGTGGGATCTAAATAAGCTACTTAAACTCTATATATTGGCCTTCTGTTTATGGTTTTAGAGAAACTTGAGTAAAGATCGTGCATAAAAATGAAAATTAAAGAAATCTTGCTTACTGTTTGAGTTTTCTTTGATCAAAACATTGTTTGAGATTAAACCATATGGATCCTGGGGTTTATAATCTGGCAGACAGGAGACAGATAGAAGATCTGAATTTGGTTAGTAGTCAGTGAAAGCAATTTAGTCTTATATCCAAATGTCTTTTTAGTAATGGCTCTCCATTTTCATAACCTCTACTTTTATGTCCTTACCTTTATTTCACTTACATTATTACAAAAATTATTCCTCTATCTTTTTATGAAATTCGTCTTTGGTCTTATTGGAGGTTTTGCAATTTAATATTCAGATTTTCTCACTTAGCATTTCAATGGAAGTAAAGATAAGACAATAACACTATTTCAGCAGATCCCCTGAGATACCTTTGTGTTTGCCCTAATAGTTCTCTTGGAAGAAACTTTAGTCTATGATATTTGGCCAAACTTTGAGCAGCAGAGTATTTAGGGCTTTTGACATGGAATGTCAGCCTTTTCCCAAGGATGGTCTTTAGGTTGTAGAAAAAAAAGTTGGAGTTAAAAAATCCATTCCTATTGAACTATTGCTTTGATAATTTAACTAAGCAGTAAAAAGTAGTTTCTGCCAGAACAGATATAGCTGAAAGCTGCAAAGAAATACTCAGAGTATAGGAGACATCCTATCTAGGCCTGGTTCCTGGTGATGCTTTTTGAGAAATAGTACAGGCTGTCATTAAAGGAGGAGGTTCTCTCTTTTATCTTTCACTTGACAGAAACTTACATCTCATGGAGCAGAAGCTGAGATGTTAAGCCTGAAAAACAAGCTACAGTCTAAGAAGCACAAGTTCAATTCCTCTGCTCAGACTAGTTCTCTTTCCTGCCTCCTCCTTTGTTTCCATACACAGAAACACCCTCTTAGCCTCACTTCTCAAGGTTTTAGAGGTAATACAGAGATTTTCAAACTATTGGAAAAATATTTTTTTCTCAAAATATTTTATTTGGATTTGATTATGATGGATCACTCTCAATATAAAATACAAAAGGCAAGAAAATAAAAAGAGGCAAAACCCTGAAAGCCTTCAAATCCATCTATTATTTGTTTTATTACTCAATAAACATTAACTGAGAGTCTATTAGGTGTTAGGTAATTGAGTGTTTTGCTGGGTGCTACAGATACAGCTGTGAATAGGATATAACCTCTGTCCTCAAGAAGTATAGAGCTAGTGAAGGATTCAAGTAAGTAAATAAGCTATTATAGTATGTACCACATACTTTACACCTTCAGAATGGGGTTCTGAGGGATCACAAATAAGAGACATCTAACTGAGTCAGGATGGGGGAGTGTGACAATATTCAGAAAAATACTAAACCTTAGGAATGAAGTGAAGCTTAGGAATGTACTGGTGCTGGGGGTAGTATGATAATCTGAGGCGTCTGCTGTGTACACTACTGACCAGTCAGATCTTAGCATAGTTTTTTATCGCAGTTAATTTCATATTACATTTCCGGATCTCTCTTTTCACTCCCTTTCAAATTTGTTTAAATAAAATTTTTCATCCATTCAATATTTATTAAATATCTCTTATGTGCAGGCACTATCCTAGCACATTAGTAATTCTGCAGTAAAAAGGGCAATTGTGATTTTTTTGGGGACATACATAGTCTATAAGGACCTAAAACCAGATCATGCCAATAAGTGAAGCCAGCAAAGTGTACACAATAGGGAATGCTGAAGACTTATTAAACCTGACAGTACCTCCTCTGTCTAAAGGTATTAAGGCTCAGATTATTAAGCAACACTGTGGGGGCAAAGTAAACATATTTGCAGGCCAGGAATAATTCAAAGGATGCCAATTGGAGACTTCTGAAAGATTAAGAGATGTAGTTACTTCACACTTAAAATACTGAAGGGAAGGTTCTACAACACAGCTTCTAGAGGAAATTTGAGTCACACAGTAGAACACTGGGGTAGAGAGGAGATGTGACTTCTGAGACCCCTACAGCTATAACATAAGCCAGCACTTCATTGTTAAGTCTGCAAAAGGTGTCACTGTGCTGCCGCCTCTTTCCCATTTCTCATTTTTTTCTTTTTTCTTTTTCAGATGGAGTCTTGCTCTGTCACCCAGGCTGGAGTGCAGTGGCACGATCTCAGCTCACTGCAACCTCCACCTCCAGGATTCAAGGGATTCTCCTGCCTGAGCCTCCTGAATAGCTGGGACTACAGGTGTCTGCCACCACTTCTGGCTAATTTTTATAATTTTAGTAGAGACAGGGTTCACCATGTTGGCCAAGCTGGTCTCAAACTCTTGAGCTCAGGTAATCTACCCGCCTCGGCCTTCCAAAGTGCTGGATTACAGGTGCAAACTACTGTGACCAGCCCCATTTGTCACTTCTTTTCACTTGCTTGGTAATATTATATCCCTGGGTGGCTGAATCAGCTTCACTTTTTTTATTTCCCTAATTTAGGTTTCTAATGAAAGAAATGAATTAAAAAGACATGAAAAGCATTCACGATTATGATATTGATGAGCTGCATAAAATAATGAAAAATAATCTCTAGATAGAAACATGAGGAGAACCAGCCATTTCAAATTTTTAGGTCATTTTTGAAGAAGAGTTATTCTTAGCTCCCTTCGATAGAGAAGAGGCACAACCCCTAAAATGTGAGGGGAGGAATGATGGTTGCATCTCTGAGGGGTCCAAATTCTCCCCAGAGCAATGCCAAGAAGAAAGAGCCCCTTGGTGAGGCAGCCTCAGGGCGAAGTCCAAGTTCTACCCAAGATCAGTGGCCCAGACAGTGAGACAAGAACAAGTTGACCATAAGTCAAGGAAGACAGCCTGACATTCATGTGGCCATGTGTCAGCAGTGTGACAAATAGAGATGGGGGAACCACAGGGAGTGGCAGAGCCCTGGGTTAGGGACTCAGAATGGGTTCCTCTGCATTGCTCACCTTGGCCACTGTGAGAAGTAGAAACAGCACTGATAGAGAGGACACAAGCCACAAAGCTAGAAGCAGAGGTGGGGACCTTTCCTAGGTTATGGCTGTGGCAAAAGAAGTTAGCAGGGTCAACAGCAAGATGAGGTACCAGTGTGAGCCACCATGTATGAGTCACTCTACGAGTGAGAGAGGGATGACACAACACTGATCCGTGCCATTGGTGTGGCATTACTGCCACCCCTTGCTTAGGGATGGCAATCTGGGGAACATTGCTTACATATCCTGTCCTCTAAAAAATTCATATCAAAAAGAAAAACAAACAGTAATAATTGGACAGTGAGCACTGTCCTCCACTTTTAGAGAGTCTTCTGGAAACTCTTCTATCCCTTGATGTCAGAGAAGCATTACCCAGCCTGGGCATATATTTCCCACTCCATCTGGTAGTGATAGACTTCCAAATGCCTCCCACTTGTGAAGAGGAAAGAGCCAATAAAAGTTTTAATGAGTAATTGATTTAATAAAGCATCTTGAAAAGTAGCCACATGTTCTATTAGAAAAATTATAATAATATATTTTACAAGAGTAACATTTTGGGTGAATACATAAAGCTTAAAATCAACTAAAGAACCATCCCATACCGTGCTGCCAAAGAATAAAGTTTCTCTAAAAATACTTAGACAAAAAGTCAAATTTTATATAATAATGCTTTTGGGAGGTAGAGTTATTGGTATGTTCATGTTTAGATTTTTAAAAACAAACTTTTGGGCAGCTTATAGTCAGAATGCAGACTTTCAAGGGAGGAACATTCCTCACACCAGTTACAATATCAGCATTCTGTTAAGTAAAATTGATATTAAATAAGCACACATTTGCTTCCCCCCTCACCCCGTCCTAACAAAAGCTATTTTGTAACCAATGGCTATTTAACATTTGCTTCCATATATTGTTCGTTCTTCTCCTAATGCACTCTTGTGGATTTTTCCGTTTCTTTGCAAAACTGATCACAATACATGGAATATTTGGAGACTAGCATCGAAATTTATCAGGAAGGACTTGTCAGAAGAAGTGATAACATTATCTAGCTTTCATGCCCTGTTGAAAATTTTTAAGTGTTGACTAAAACAATGTATATCTATGATTTCTTCAATGGTTGAACAAGGATAACTAGAAACTGCCCTGAGAACATCTTTTTCCATATCTTTCAATAGTCTCTATTATTGGATACTAACTTAACTCTGCTTCTTCTCTTAGCAGATCCCTCAGATTTGACACTTACAAGTTGAATAATTACCCAGTACGTGTATTGACAGATCAATATTCTCAAACAAGCAATGAACAAACTTGCTACATATGTTCATCTCACCACAGATGCTTTCCCCCTCATTCTGGTTTTTAAGTGCACCAAATATTAATAAATGCACTTGTGAAGGTTCTTACATATGTCTCTAAGATAATATGACTTTGTACAGAAATTTATCTTTACTAGGTTTACAGAATCTTTACATAGGCAAATCTTTTGTAATCAAGAATTCCCAAGGGTAGCACAGTAGTAGAAACACAGATTGCTAAAGGTGGCAAAGCAAAATGATGGATTGGCATGGTTTAGATTCAGCCAACTATATTGAAAGGCATATAGCCAAATAATGGCTATTTAGGAAATTTATAATCCAGGCCAAGACTGCAGTTCTGTGGAATGCTGACTAAGACAAAGCTAGGCCTGCATATCTGGTAAATTATCAGCCAAATCCATTGTGATCAAGAGTAAGGCCAATTTTATTAGAGTCCATTTAGACCTGCTAAAAACTGATGGGTACCATAAAAATCAAAATCCTTTCCTTCATCTGAAATAGGGAAATGATTCTCAACCAATAATCTTCTACATAGATGCTGGCTTCCTCTGAGAAACTTGAGAAACTTAATAAACTTTTTTCACTAAACGGTACATTGTGGATGCAATAAATGTAACATCAGTCTTGAGGAAAATGGTTTATGGTGGAAATGACAATATTTGGTGGTTGTAAAAGTTCTAAGCTTTGAAACTGAAGATCTGAGTTTGGAGACTTGAGCTAGGGACCCTACTTCAAGTCTCTTATTCATCAGCTCAGTGATCTGGGCAAACATCTAACTTCCCTGAACCTGTGTTAGGAGCTAGTGTTACCAGCCCTGTCTGATGCATACGTTTTTGTGAAGGTGGGACAGAAAATCACATTATTAGAGATTTTAGTTTGTCTTCCCATGTGGTTGATCAAATGATGAATCGGCAGCATTGCCCTAGAATCACTTAACTAGACCATGCTGGTTCTTGTCCAGTGGTGCTTTTACTTACTGGCCTAAGGTTTCCTCAGTGATGCTTGACTTATTTAATCTTCTGTTCTTTCCTTAGGCAGTTTAAGATTATGTATAATGGAGGCAGCATGGTATGGGGAAAGGCCTGGGGTTTAAAGTCAGAGGGTCTAGCTTTAACTAAGTGATGAAGATAGAATGAGGAAGATGAAGAGTAAACTAACCTTTCTGAAGTGCTTACACACATTCAGGACTGTCTGAGTCTGATTTTTCACATAAACATTATTAACAACCCCATTTTACAAATGAGGAAACTGAGATTTAAAATATTTAGACTTGCCAAATTAACTAGTATTGTAAATAGTTAATAATATGAACCCATATCATCTGATTCTAGAATCTTTGCTATTAACTGTTGCCTTCCAGCAAAATGAGGACAATAATCAACTTGGAGTGACTGTGAATGGGAAAATCTGCAACGTCACTGTCAAACACATGTTATGGTTAATTTGAGACTTACTGAGCCTCCAAAAGCAAACCTAACAGCCTCCACAAACAACATTTTGGGGTAAGAAAAGCTGTGAAAATCTTTTCTCTACTTCTCTTTGGAATCCCTACTAAATTTGAGTTTGAAGAAAAGATAGTTCATGATAACCTAAGAAGAATTTCCAAGTATATTACACACTAGGATAGTGGGGAAGCTGTGCTCTCTCTCTACAAATACTAGAACAACCATAAAGAAGAGTTTTAGAAGATAAGGTTGTTATATTCCTGATCAGTGACTAGGTTTTTTCTTGAAACAAAAATAAAAACAGGGATAATGGCATACTATGGAAGTTCTTAGTCATGAAATCTTTTCTGCAAATCTTCATGCAAAAGAAGAGCTACACATCTCTCAGAGTTTTGCTTTGGCTTAAGCCTATAAAGTTGAAAGTTTAAGATGACTTTTCAAAGTCCCTTTTTTTTATTGTTGTTTTTGTTTGAGGCAGAGTCTCACTCTGTGACCCAGGCTGGAGTGCAGTAGTACAGTCTTGTCTCACTGCAACCTCTGCTTCCTGGATTCAAGTGATTCTCCCACCTCAGCCTCTCAAGTAGCAGATTAAAGGCATGTGCCATGATGCCCAGCTATTTTTTCAATTTTTAGTAGAGATGGGGTTTCACCACGTTGGCCAGGCTGGTTTGGAACTCCTGACCTCAAGTGATTCTCCTACCTTGGCCTCCCAAAGTGTTGGGATTACAGGCATGAGCCACCATGCCTGGCCTCAAAGTACCTTCTAAATCCTTATTACACTGTAATAAGGTAATATACATTTTTAGTAATATTTTTTCTTTAACCAACTACTTGGTGCCAACCCTCAAAAACAAGACAAAATTGTTAAATGTGCAAGGATTGCCATAAAAGTTTTGGAGACTAAGTTTTTCCTGAAATTTCTCGTGAGCAATAAAAAATGTTCATATGTGTTTACATATATATGAACTCCTTCAACTGTAATTAAATTGGGTGAAAACATTCAAAATTTAGCAAATTGTTATTTGGGAACAGATGTTGTTATGACAGTTTTAAAAAGTTGATTATATTTCAATGTCAAGCTGGGATGCAGCTTCAGTAGCAGTGCCTGAGATCTTCTATAATGAGAGCTGACATTCAGGGCTGGTTGTTACAATACCTTTGTTATATTGATGCTAGAACTATTGTTTTTGTGGATAATTACTTTTTGAGTATTTCTTTTGAAAGTTTTTTGACATTTTATTCTTAATAGGATGTTTAAATGTGTATGAAAACCAAACTTTGGGCTAAAAGCTCTTAATTAACCAGGTAGATAACAGAGCTGGTCATACATATAATCTATTAAGTAGATACAATTATGCATTTAATTCTAACTAGGCAAGGTAAACAGGGCTGATCATTCATATACAAAATAAAAATAAAGATAGTAATCAATTCTTCTTTGGACAAGTCACCTAGATTCCAGCTTCACAAAGTTGATTGTGGTTTCACAGCTGGCTTTGCATGTCAGTGGAGAAATATGGTTATTTGTTTAACATGATGTAAAGGATTCAATATCTATTTCATCGGTTTAGGACATTGACAGCCTTTGTTAAAATGCGAATATTATTTGGTGTGTTGATATATTAATTGCAATGTTAGCTTACTAAAATACTTACCTTTTTAAAGGATGTTAAACATGGGTTGTATGTTCTTGGTTTGGATGTGTGCAGGATAAAGAAAGATCTGGAGTATGAGAAAGTGCCTGGTGTTGAAGGACTTGGGTTGAACACCGTGGTAGAAAGATGATGGTTGAGATGAGGGTACCCATTTACTTTCTTGCACACTAGGTAAATGTTAGCAGAGATACACTACAGAGATGAAATGTCTTAAGACTACACTTTATCTCCCTTGCCTGGAATAAGTCAGTGCATTTAAGTATAAACACATTATATGAACCCTGCCTCCACTCAGCGTGCTGCTTCCGTGTTATTTATAGTCAGCTTTTATAATGAATCAACATCATTCTCCCTAAATCTTGGACCCTGAATGCTAACTTGATTCTTTTAGGCCACACAGAATTTGGTTTGGGGTTGAATACGTCTAGCATTTCTTTTCTTGTACAGAGTATGGGGTAGCTGAGATGATATATGTACAGGATATATTATGCAAAGTGCCTTGGAATGAACAAGAATTCCTAAATGTATCTATCCTACAACTTATAAATAGCAACAATCTTAATCGTATCCACCATTTTGTAGGTCAGTATGGCCTTGAATACATAGGGGAAGTGGTGTTTCTGTAAAAACTTTGTAAACTGTTGATAGATTTTTCCATTTCTTCCCAAGTTACAGAAAACAGCAGGGAGGGATAGTTATTTATGAAAGTCGGGCTGGAATAGATGGGCCCAAGCGGCCCTACCCAAAAGAGAATGGGAAATATCGCTGGATTGATGGCAATCTGGGTGGATTTTTGAGACATATCAAAAGGCCTGTCTTTCATTCTGTTCTGTTCGACAGTATAAATAAGTAGGTTTAGAAAAATGTTTCAATGACATATCAATCAAATTCAGATATTAAAAAATAAGGAAGAATAATATTACAAAGAAACAGAAATTGAAAATAACGTTAAAAAGCATTCAATGCTGGGATAAAGATATGTAAGGGGTCTAACTGTAAAGTTATATGTTCAGGTTCAGATGTTAAACTGTACAATTCCAGGGTACAAAATATTTGGCTTAGCTGATTGTGAGCTCAATGAATAAAAAGCAGATGTGTCTGCCAAGAAAGCTCCTGTGGTTTAGGCTGCGTTTATAGAAAGTGTCTAAGTGGTCTTACTGGATTTTGTGTTGATTAAACATTACCAGGAAGCATCTATTCAATGATAGTTGAGATTCCTAAAGGATGTTCGGAGGGAGCTGTTTGGAATAGCTAGCCATCTAGAAACCATATCTCCTGGTTGGAGAAATGGGATGTTTAATTTATAGAATGAAGATTTGAAGCGGGGTACATGATGGGTGGCCTTTTAGTATGGGGATTTTACACAGAAGATGGATTCGATTTCTTCTGTGTGACTTAGGAAGGCAAAGCTAGAACCAACGGGTCCAACTTTAAGGAGGAAGAAGACATCAGCTTATTCTGAGGAATGACTGCAGATAATTTGGGGGCAGCATCCTGGTCAGGGCAACAGCTCCTTGTGGTTGTATTTAAAGGCACTGAGTTATTACAGGAAAGCCAGATATCCAAGGCAAAAGGCAGTCTAGAAATAGTGTTTTCCATTGCTAGAGATGCTGAGGAATTGGCTGAAAGATCAGTTTGCAGGAGTGTGGTTATATCTAGGGGTTGTTTAAGCCCTCCCACCCTGAATTTCTGTGAAGTTCATCAAGGGGAAAGTCTGAAAAACAAGTAATTGCTAGATTCCTTTTAAACTGAAAGAATAAATACTCCTTTCATATAATTGTTCATATGATCATTCTCCCAATTTTGATCCACTTAGTAACAATAATCCCTTGTGTAAACAAGTTTTTCTTTGACGTTTGCAACGCACAATTATACTTCTCTAAATACATAGAGCCATTTTAGCATTTGGAAAAACTCCTGCAGTTTTCTGTGCCAGAGTATTGGGCTCTTCCCATACCATCTAAAAGTTATTTTCCTGTTTATAGAGATCCTGAACTTGGGACAGAGTTTTGAAAGGTGCATCAAAATAATAAAGAATAACAAATGAGGAAAAGAGTCTGCAGAGCATACATTTTGTGACAATGGCTTAATTTCTATGAACAGAATTTCATTAGAGGTTGAAAGGCCTCACCATCTGGTATGATGAAACAATTTTAGAACTCTCTATCCTTGGAGAAAAGAAGGAAAAAACTGTGGGAGTGATATTTTTTTCTGACAAGGGAAGAAAATCCAAAGGATGAAGACAAGAAAGGCTTCTTGGAAATTAAGAGAACTGAATAAGTGAGAAATACTTAGGCACAAAGTGAAATAAGTGGAAATAATTCCAGGGCTTGAAAAACACTTAAGCCAGGAGATAGTACTTTCTCATTGTAGTTTTCAATGTTCTCTTCCAAGAGGAATATATTTGGAGTCCAAAGATTGTCTGGTTCTTAAGAAGTATGATTGCTTAGTTGAGCAAAGTGATCATAAGATCTCTTCTATGTAAAGTGGAAGAGAAGCTTTGGCTTTAGGAGTCTTATCTGAAATGTACCAAATGTCACTCTAACTTCAAGGCTATTAGTAATCAATTCCTCTGAGAAGCCGTATTTCACAATGTTCTTCTCTCAAATATCCTGGTTGCTAATAGCTTCCTCTTCATAATTGTCATTATAACTTTCTCAAGAGGCTAAAGAAAGTGCAAAGAAAAATACTGTATATGGGAACTCTAGATTCTCTTTTATAAATATTTTCTAGTGGCTATTAATATAGTCACATCCTTCTAATCACACAGCACCTAGTTCTGTTCTCAGCATACATGGACACTCTCAACATGTCTTTGGTGACCATCTCTTAGGAAAAGAAAAGCCAGGACAACTTGTTCACATTCAGAGTTTTTCCTCAAAATAAAGTCTTTGATTGAATTCATTGGGAAAAATGTAGGAAGTAGGCAGTGCAGCCCAAGATAAAAGTAACGTATTACCTAGGAAGATTGAACATGAGTGTTTTTCTTTTTTTTCACTGCTCTAGCATGAATCACTGTGCTCGACTTTCAACTGGTAAGTCCCTTGAGACTAGTGGCTTTCTTAGAACTATCACTTAGGTATCAAAGGTCTTCCTTTGTTAACTCAGGTAGGGTGACTACGTCTCCTCGGAGACATTAAAGCTCATTGATGGAGGAGAATGCATCTTTTGGGCTTTAGGGGTTTGACATCTGCTGTGCCAGCAGGAGCATGTGGGTAGCAGCCACCTAAAGCTCCCTGGGCTCTTTACCCTCTTAGGTGATATGATGATTGATATCAGGTGTCAACTTGACTGAATTGAGGGATGCCTAGACAGTTGGTGAAGCACCGTTTCTGGGTGTGTCTGTGAGGGTGTTGCCAGAGTAGATTGACATTTGAGTCAGCAGACGGGGAGAGAAAGATTCACCCTCCGTGTGGGTGGGTGCCATTCAATAACTGCCAGTGCCGCTAGAACAAAGCAGGCAAAAGAAGAAAGGATAAGCAACTTGCTGAGACTTCTTGCTCTGTCTCTCTTTTTACAAATGGGACTCTTGCTTCCTCTCTTCCTGCCCTCAGACATCAGACTCCAGGTTCTCTGGTCTTTGGACTCTGGGCCTTCACCAGCAGCCTCCTGTGGGCTCTCAGACCTTGGTCTAAGACTGAGAGCTGCAATGTCAGCTTTCCTGGTTTTGAGGCTTTTGGACTTGGACTGAGCTGTGCTATGGCCTTCTCTCTTTCCCGAGCTTGCAGATGGCCTATTGTGGGACTTCGCCATGTGACTGTGTAAACCAATTCTCCCTAATAAACTCTCCTACATATACATGTATCTTATTGTTTCTGTCCCTCTGGAGAACCCAAATGCAGGTAGGAATTAGAAATGGTCATTGGACAGATTTCTTTTTGGGTCTGCATAAGACCCTGAGTTGTGTGACATTTCTGGGAGTAGAGGCTATTAGTTTAGATTGGGGAAAAAACTGGGCTTCCTGCCAAATTCAGCAAGGAAGCAATTGAGTTGGTGTACATTTGTTTTGGAGCTATTAAAGAGGTGTGAAGATACTGGCTTCTTAATGCTGCATATATTTCTTGTGCAGGATGGAGTAGGATTGATTCAAAAATGCTAACTGATGACAACAGACCTCTTTACTATCCTCTACCAGATGAAATATGGAGGGAAGGAGTAACTTTGTTTTTAAATGCCTGAAGTTTATTAATTCTTCCCCCACCCCTCCCCATGTCCTTGCTGGGATGCTGGCAGGAGACACTGGGCCTCTGAGTGTCTCAGAAGCTGCCCTGGTCCTCCAGAAGCTCTTCATCTTCTTGCTCACGGAGAAGATGCAGCAGTCATGGCTGGTGTCAATCACTTTCTAGTGTGTGCAGCCTCCCCTGGCAATGCTGGGATCATGTCCAGAAGTGTGAGAAACACTCCTTCCGGGCATTCAGATGGGACACCTCCCTCTGATACAGCTCCAACTTCTGGGGCAAGCAGAACATGCACCCAGCTCTCTGGTGGCTGATTACCGTGCAGCAGCCCTTGCTTCATCTGTGCTGGCTGGTGACTCTGGAGCTGGAGGCTGCTACCTTGCTTGTCAGAACCAAATTGCAGTGTGTGCATTCCCTACGCAGCAGCACAGCCTCAGCACACCCCTCCCTCATCCAGGATAGGCTTCCAGATGTGCAGGACTGGCTTGGTAGCTAAGGCCCCAAGAAGCACTAAGTGCAGATCCTCATACTTCATGCAGGCAGCCAGGCTTTTGGCAGAAATGATGATGATCACCTAGGGGACTCGGTGGCTCAGGGTGGGTGCACCTCCATGACACTGTTTTCTCATCTTCTTGGTCAGTTCCACTTGGGCCTGTTAGCTGTTAGTGGTGTTTGTTTTGTTTTTTTAAAAATTCATTATAAGATTTATTTATATTTCACCTGTCAAAAGCCAAAATGTAACAAATTTCACTTTCCAAAAGTCATCTTACTACAAATACATGAAGTACACTCAATACAAGAAAATAAATCAAGTTTCTCTGACCACTAGTAGATGGATAAGCTTTAGTCAGTTCCCTCAAGTTTTCTCAGATTTTTTTCCAAACTTCCAGAGAGATGGTTTCAACCCAGGAAGGTTTGAGATAACTTTTTTCCAGAAACTACAATGATAAAGATAGCCTTAATGTTTGGGTTAGAAAAAGGTAATGCCCCAAACAAGCCCAGCCTTCTGTAGGGAGAGGACAACAGCAGCAGTGGGCAGGCTGCAGGCCCAAATCACTTTTGCCATTTGCAGCCTCAGCTACTGACTGGAAGAGCGTTCATATTCAGACTAAAGATGTTTCTATTTAAAAACGGAGCCTAAATTCAGTATTTCTTTTGATCTATATTCCTTTTGTTGAGTTGGAGATGATGTTCTGTCTCAGTTCTTCTTGGTTCTAGGCTCTCTCTTTATCTGTATCTTATGCCCAGATATCCTTGTGAATAGATTATAGAGAGAATCTAATATGATCTGTAATAGATTATAGAGAGAATATATTATAATCTATATCATAGACAGAATACAGAATGTTCCTGATTACTTAATTCTGATCCCAACCCTACTGTCTGTATTATTGTGCAATGATAACCTATCTTCAGGAGCTCCTGGATGACTAAAGGCACCCCTTACCTCTCTTCATTGCTGTTACCTCCACTGATAAAGACAGGTGATTCTGGGTTGAGCTTTATGGGTGGTCTAAAGACATGCATCTTCACAAGCATTGGGATGAGTAGTGGTTTTATATTAAAAAACACTGAGAAATTCCAGAGAAAGCCAAAAGTCCAAAACCTAAGTAATGAAATCATGGGTAACCTGAGATTGTGGGAATCAGATCTGCAGGGCAGATCTGATTACCCGAGTTAATCTCCAGCAGTCTGGACATATATATGCATGTGTGTATGTGTGTGTGTGTGTGTTTACACATGTGTGCATGTTTACCATCAAAAGAAGAAGTGTCTGGTGATACTGAGATGTTTGACTGTATATAAGAGAGTTAATTAGAAGCTCTCCACTCACTGGGAGCATTATCATGCAATTCTGTGTATGGATAGGATCACAGACCATTAACATTTATAATGGAGATTCTGAAATGTTTGGATTTGTTGGTGCTTTCTCTAGGGTGGTTTAGCTTTTCCTGAGAATTGCTCACTCTCTTGACTGAAGAATACAATATTGGCATATATCCTCTGGGGACCTGAGAAGCAAGCAGGGGAAAAGGACTGGGCATGCCATTTTATATAAGGAACTTGAACATCCTAAGTTTGGTATCTACGGGCATCCTGAACTGAATCCCCAACAGATACTGATGGATGATTCTACTTATCCTGCCAATTATAAGATCATATTGTTGCATAAGATCATGTTGTATGATGCAATAAAGTAAAGCAATTGCCAGGGTGAATATCACGGTTATCCCCAACAATTCATGTCTTTACCTCAGGATGGAAACTAGAACCCTGAAATCTAGGTAATGGACAAATCACAGATATTCACATGGATTTATTTCCCTTTGATCACAATAGTTTACATGGATTTATTTCCCTTTCATTAAATGGAGCTTAACTCCATTTTAATGCAAAATGTCATTACATATAAAAAAGAACAAGTACTGATTCATGCATCCTGCAGTATGAAATAAAATTTCCTCCCCAGTAACTGATAGAACCTGAAGAGATAGTACATACTGGACTGGAAAGGTAGCTGCTGACCCAGAGATAGATTTTTTATATACAAGCAATTGTCTGCTAAATGGCCTGGCATGAAAATAGAATGGAGTCAAATGAGACCAATTTGATTATTTTTCTTGGGAACCTAAAATGGGTGAATAAAACATACTTTAAAAATAAATTTTTTGTGTTTCTTTTTACTTTTTAAATGAATTACTAGAAAATTTACAATTATACATATCAACCCTCAAAAAATTATATTATTTGTTAGTAGATAGTATTTATTATTTACTTGTTATTTCAGTAGAGAAAAGAAACCTCATTCAATGATTATTAAATAGTTTAATAATTATTCAGTAATTACTCTCTAATAGATTATTCAGTAAATAATGCCAGTGTAGTCCCACTCTCATTATGAGCAACTATTTCAAGGGGGAATGTTCAATGGAACACAGAAAAACGTTTATGGCATCACAAAAATGGTGGTATTTGGTTGAACCTCAAGCTTGTGCTAACAGTCCTCTGAACTGTTACAGCATCTTAGAGCAGCAACTGCAAGAAGTAAAAAGGGAAGCCATACCAAAAGAATCCAGGCAGACTAGAAGCAGAAGGCAGATTGTCAAGGTAGTCATAATTGCTGAATAATGTAGTCAATCCTTTGCATAGAGCCAAATGCACATACAAAGATTAGAACTGTAATGTTCACCTAGAAATGAACAGCCTACCACACAAAAAATAGAGAATACAGTCAGGACAAGCAGAGAGATTATCCTCTTAGCCACACTGAGTGTCATCACTAGTTTCTCAGTGAGGAAGATTTGGAGACAGATAGCTAAAACCAATATATGTCCAAAAAAAGATTGTTACATGTACGTATATAGAAACATTGCATACGGTAATCCTTACAGTAGAGAGTTCAAATAGTCTGAAAGCACTAATTGGCTTCATGTATTTTTAAGTTAAACAGTACTTCTTTGTGTATTGCATGTAGCCACCTGAAATGGTGCATCTTTTCTCATTATTATAGTCAAGATTCTAGTGCACTGGTTGTCTGGAGACAACCAGTAATCATCTTCCTCTTATAGAATTCTGTCTTAGGGGGGGCTTATTTCATAGGGCAGTGTTACATTTTCACTGGAACAAATAATCAGCTTTTGAGACAGATCTCATTTATGAGAAAACCTAAAGAATATAAAATAATGAAAATACACAGAACATGTATTACAAAAGTATAATGGTTTACTAAAAATGAAAAAGAAAACTAGAATCAATGGAGTGGCATACCCAATTCTGAGGGGAGACTGGAATATCTTTAAATTGAAAAATTACTGAATTAATTTGAATTTTAAAAGCATTTATAATCCAAATTTCAATCAGCAGTGTTTTCAACTCTGAAAAATAAGTTTAATCTTCTCTGGAAAAATTAATGTGTTTTAAAAATCTAACATAATAATGTGGTAAGTTGTTACAATTATCATTCCTTTTTTAGAGATGAAGAAATTGAGATCCAAATAAGTTAAGTAATTTGTTAAAGACCATACAGCTAGTAAGCAATTGATGTCTCAGAAAATCTATCTCAAGCCTATGCTCTCCTTTAAGGGAGTGGTCTCTTAATGACTATTTTATGATCCAGAGCTTTCTCAGGGCACGATAAACATCTCTAACAATTCTTTGTGCCATGTGTTCAATTAAGGCACTTTTGTAGGAGAATTTTTAATAGTTTTAGTATTCAAAGCTATTAAGAAATTACCTTCATCAAAATTTAAAACTTTTTCTCTGTGAGACTCTATTAAGAGAATGAAAATTAAGCCATAGACTAAGAAAAAATATTTGCAAACCATATACCTGACAAAAGACTTATGTCTAGGAAATACAAAGAACTTTCTGAACTCAACAGTAAAAGAAAAAGAAAACAACTAAACAAACTAATTAGAAAATCAGGGTGGGTGCAATGGCTTATGCCTGTAATCCTAGAACTTTGGGAGGCCAAGGTAGGAAGATCGCCTGAGGTTACGAGTTCAAGACCAGCCTGCACAACACAGCAATATCCTTTTTTCCAAAAATGAAAAAAAAATTAGCCAGGCATGGTGGCATGTGCCTGTAGTCCCAGGTACTTGGCAGGTTAAGGGCAGAGAATTGTAGGTAGCTCCAGCTTGTGCAACAGAGCGAGATTTTGTCTCAAAAAAAAAAAAAAAAAAGGAAAAACTGGCAAACAACCTGATGAGGCATTTCACCAAAGAGGATATACAGATGGCAAATAAGTTCATAAAAAGATGTGTTACATCATTAGCAATTAGGAAAATGCAATTTAAAATCATAAGAGAGATTTGGGAATGAGATGGAGTAGATGAACTTCTCTCTATTCCTTCTTCTAAGGAAAATTAATACCTCAGACGTTATATATTGAATAAACATAGGAAGAATTTGAAAAGTGGAGGAAAGAAGGCAAACTAGTAGGTACTTTTGGAGCTGAGGTGACTTCCCTGGGTTTTCTTTTTGTTTCTTATGCCTCAATGTGTGGTGGGGAATCGGGGACCTGGAAACTCCAATGGGTCTGGACCAAATAAATAAAGAAGTAAAAAGCCCCAAGAAAGGCCTGATCTCTCAAGTCAAAGAAAAAGAAAAGGGACAGGTTAGTAAGATTAAAAAAATCTTTTAGACAATAACATTTCTCCCTATACTAGCGAAACACTGGACAAAATTGTGACTGTCTCCACACTCCTGATAACAAAGAGGGAGTGGGTAGACAGATTTCCATGCTTGTGAAGCTGCAACATACTGCCCCCTACACCAGTGGGGTTGAATCAGTGAAGGTGGAGTGGAAAGCGAGATGGTTCCTCCCTAAGACCAAACCTCATCCTGACAGCGTCAGTGGAGGTTATGTCCAAAGCAAACTTGAGACATTATCTGCACTCCAAGTCAGAGTGGTGTCAGTAGAGGAAGAGAGGGGAGCCCTAACTCCCACATTCGCTTAGTTGCAGGGAAAGACCCTCCCCTGGGGCATCAACTGCAGCTAAGCGCAAGACCTGTACTTTCACTGCCACCTGGTGGTAATGAGGTAGTGTCCTCTCTTCTCCTACCGGCACAATGTCAGAGGAGGACTGCTAAGACAAATAATTTAAATAAGATCCAGAGTCTTATAACATAAGAGCCAAAATGTCCAGATATAATATAAAATTACTTATCTTACAAAGTCAGAAAAAGTTTGCCTTGAACGAGAAAAGACAATCACAGATAATGCCAAGATGAAACAGATGTTGAAATTATATGACAAAGATTTTAAAGCAGCATTATAAAAGTTTTTCAGTAAGTTTGAAGCAATTGAAAAAAAATGGACAGTACCAGCAGATAAATAGAAGGACTCCGCAAAAAGAATAAATTAATGAAAATAATATATATATTATATATATAATATATATATATGGGAATGAACTAGAAATTTTAGAAGTGAAAAATATATGAACTGAAATTTAAAAAGTCAATGGATAGGCTTGCCAGCATAAAGAAAATGACAGAGGAAAGAACCTGAAGTTAAACATAGGACAACAGTAATAGAACAATGAAGACTGCTCAACTTGAAAAACAGAGAAAATAGACTGAAAAAATAAAGTCTTAGGGTTTTGTGGAAACTATAATGCAAGACTGGTGCTATCAGAGTCCCAGAAGGAGAGAGGAAAGAGAGGTGTGGTTGGAAAAGTATTTAAATAATGGGTAAAATTTCCCCAAATTTGGCAAAGGACATAAACCTATAGATTGAAGAAGGTGAAAAAATGTCAAATGGGAAAACATTTCAAACAGAAAAAAATCAAAGGACTGTATGCCAAGATTCATCACAACGACATTTCTGGAAACTAAAGACAAAGAAAAAAAAGACTTAGAAAACATCAGGAGAGAAAAAAAATCTTCTCTATAAGGGGAAAACAATTGGAATGACAGTGAAATTCTCATCAGAAATCATGTGGCTGGAAAAGTGGAGCGATATTTTTGTAATGCTATCGGAAAGAATTGTTAGCTCAGAATTCTATAGTCAGCAAAAAAAAAGTCTTTGAGAGTGAAGGGAAAATCAAGAGATTTCATGATGAATAAAAACTAAGAGAATTTGTTGCCAGTAGACCTAATTTAAAACAATAATTAAATTATTTATTTTCCTAAACAGGAAGAGAAATTATTTGTTTTCCTAAAAAGGAAGAGATGATTGAAAATAAAAGTTTTAGACAAAGAAAAATAGAAAGTGCAAAAATCAAATAGACTTTCCTTTCCCTCTTAATTTTTGTAAATTGTATTTGATGGTTGAAGGAAAACTATAATGTTGTATGTTTATAATGTACATACAGAAAATATTTAAGACAAATATATTATAAATAAGATATAATAAAGGTAGATGAGGTTTCTGTTCTTTATTTGAACTGGTAAAATGATAATACCAATAGAGTGTGACACATTATATATGCACAATCTACTACATACAGGAACTGCTAAAAAACTATACAAATAAATAAACTGAAAAAAACCTTCAAGATAAATCAAAATGGAATTCTAAAGAATATTCAAAGTAACCCTCAAGAAGTCAGGAAAAAAAGAGAAATAGAAAAAGAACAAAAGAGAACAAAAAAAAAATGCCAGGCTTAAGTGCTAAAAGTTTAATCATCACATTAAATGTAAATGATATAAATATCACAATTAAAAGATGGAGATTGGCAGAGTGGATTAAAAATCACAACTATATGTTGTCTATAGGAAAATAACTTCAACTATAACAATATAGGTAAACTGAACAGAAAGATATATCATGCAAACATCAATTAAAATAAAGAAGAATTGGCTATATTAAAATCAGATAAAGTATACTTCATAATAAAACGTTTACTAGGGACAGAAACAATCATTAGTGATAAAGGAGTCAATCCACCAAAAAGACATAGCAATTTTAAATGTGGATGCACCATACCACAGAGCTGTACAATACGTGAAGCAAAAAATGATAGAACTGGAAGGAAGAATAGACAAATTCACAATTATGATTAGAGACTTCAACACTTTTTCTCAATTGATAGAACAAATACAGAGAAAATTAACAATCGTATAAAGTCAACAACACTATCAAACAACAGAATCTAATTGGCATTTATAGAACACTCCATTCAACAACAGCAGAGTTCACGTCCCTTCCAGAATTCATAGAACATTTATCACAATAGATCATATATTTGGCATCCATAAAACAGATTTCATCTAATTTTAAAAAACTGAAATAATACAGAATGTATTCTCTGGTCATGATGGAATCAAAACAGCAGTGAAATAACATAAATAAAACAAAAATTTATAGACTCTTGGAAACTAAGCAATGCATTTCTAAATAATTAGTGGGTCAAAAAGGAAGTCCCAGCTGGGCACAGTGGCTCATGTCTGTAATCCTAGCACTTTGGGAGGCCAAGGCGGGTGGATCAACTGAGGTCAGGAGTTCGAGACCAGACTGTCCAACATGGTAAAACCCTGTCTCTATTAAAAATGCAAAACTTAGCCGAGCGAGGTGGCGCATGCTGTAATCCCAGCTACTCGGGAGGCTGAGGCAGGAGAGTTACTGGAACCTGGGAGGTGGAGCTGAGATCATGCCACTGCACTCCAGCCTGGGTGACAAAGTGAGACTCCATCTCAAAAAAAAGGAAGGCCCAAGGAAAGCAAAATACATTAAGTTCAATGAAAATGAAAAACAACATATAAAAAATTGTGGGATTTAACTAAAGCAACGCTGAGAGGAAATTTTCTAGTACTAAATACTTATATTAGAAAAAAAGAAAAGTCTCAAATCAATCATCTCATATTTAGAGAAAAAGCACAAAATAAACTAAAAGCAACCATAAGGAGGAAATAATAAACCTAGAGCAAAATTCCAAGAAATTAAAAGCAGAAAACAATTGAATAAATCGACAAAACAAAAAACAATAAAATTAACAAGCCTCTAGCAACACAAATAAAAAAAGAATCAAGACACAAGTTACCAATATCATGAGTAAAGGAGGACATACCACTTCAGACACTGAAGACACTGAAGTGTATAAAACCACAATGAAATATCACTAACACCTATCAGAAAGGCTAAAATAAAATACAGAGATATTACCAAATCTTGCCAAGGATGCAGAGAAACTGGTTGCTCATATATCACTGGTAGGAAAGGAAAATGGCACAGCTACTTTGGAAAATAGTTTGGCAGTTTCTTACAAAACTAAATATGCATATGTGTTATGATGTAATAATTACACTCTTGAACATTTATATCAGAGAAATGAAAAGTATGGCTGGGTGCGGTGGCTTACACCTATAATGCCAGCACTTTGAGAGGCCGAGGCGGGAGAATCAAGAGGTCAGGAGATCGAGACCATCCTGGCTAACACAGTGAAATCTCATCTCTACTAAAAATACAAAAAAATTACCCAGGCATGCTGACACATGCCTGTAGTCCCAGCTACTCGGGAGGCTGAGGCAAGAGAATGGCTTGAACCCGGGAGGCAAAGGTTGCAGTGAGCCGAGATCACACCATTGCACACCAGCGTGGATGACAGAGCAAGACTTTGTCTCAAGAAAAGAAAAAAAAGAAAGTTATGTTGACACAAGACCTATAAACTAAAGTTCATAGCAGTTTCATTTGTTTGTAATAGCTGAAACCTTGAAACAACTCAACTGTCTTAACACTTAACAAATGGTTAAAATAATAGTGTCACCACTATGTTACATACATATGTGTTGTTACACAAAAGTTGAATATATCTCAAGAGAATTGGGCTGAGTATAAAAACCCAATCTCCAAAGGTTACAAACTGAGTGATTTTATTTATATAACATCATTGAATAGAGATGAAGTATAAATTCATGCTTGTGTGTGTTGAGTGGGTAAGGCACAGAGGGCTGAAGAAGGGGGTGAAGGAGGATATGGCTGGAGAGAGTCTGCAAGAGGGACCCTCATAGTGGAACAGTGTGTGTACTGATTGTAATGATTACACAAATCTACACATGTGATAAAATTTTATAGAAGTATACACACCTGCACATACAAATACACACACGCATGCAAACCTGGCAAAAACTAAATATACTTAATAGATTGCACCAGCGTCAGTTTCCTACATTTGATCTTATACTAGAGTTTTGCAAGATGTAACCACTGGGGGAATTTGCATGGAGAGTACACAGGACAACCCTGCGTAATTTTTGGTGACATCCTGTGTATCTATTATTTGAAAATAATTTAAGAAAAAAGAAGACTTTGGTAGAGATAGAATGTGGAAGCTCTGCTTGCTAGGCATCATCTGTTTGGGGATATATAACATAAACAGCTAACAGTTATTGAGCACTAACTATGTGTCAGGTACTCTGTTATGAGGAATACATGTAGTTTCTTACATAATACCCAAATTTTTAAGGTAGATAGGATTTTAATACATTTTCAGATGATAAAATAGAAGCTCAGAGGAGGTTAAATTAGTTTTCTATGTTTTCACAAATAATACTATGCTGTATTTTACAAGGTAAGATGGAATTTGAAGTGCTTTCTGGAGTAGTGAGAAGGCCTACCTGCTCCTATAAATATATCTTTCTCTTATCATCAATGCTGATGTTTCATTTATCAGGAGTAAGATCTTTCGATTTCTTGTTAGAAATGCTTCTGATTCCATGATGGAAGGAAATGGGACACCCTACAGAAGGAAAGGGAGAAGATAAGGATATAAGGCTATCTAGAACCTATTAGATCCACTTTGTGACCTAGACAATAAATGTTCTAGTCTCACCTGAAAGGTAGGACGTTTCTGAAGACAAATCTTGCATACTTAAAAGTTCTCTCAACATAAGCCTTAATCTTGATATGTAAAATTGTAGTGTAAGAAATTTGATCAAAATCAGTCAACCCATTTGAAAGTTAGTAGGAAACAAACATATGTAAAACACTAAAAGGTCCAATCGATTTCACTATGTTCAATCAATATCTTCTAATGCCCAGTTCAGCGGGTAGCCTTCTTTTAAACATCCATATATACCAAGAATGACAAAAAAAAAGCATTTGATTTAACCACATACTGTTAGCTAAAAATTAACCACAGAGAGGCAGAAGACAGAATATTCAATAGCAAATTATACAATAGGTCTCTTCATATCGATCATGTAAAAAAAAGCACTCTGTAATTTAGATATTAAGAGCTTAAGCATATTTTTTGTTTGATTTTTAATGAGTCCAATTTTCCAACTAATGATTCCTTTCTTGGGTTAGAGTGATTTCGTGATTGAGCTTCAAAAGCAATTATACAGCTGGAATCATTAATTTAATATACTTCACTGACTTAAATGCTAATAGTCTGGTTTCTGATCTTAAAATACTAATTTTTAAATCTTATAATAATGAAGTCTTTATTTTCTATTCCTAACTGGGTAGACAAATCTCAAATCCAGGTGTTAAGAGTAATTCTTCCCCTTACCCCACCATTTTTGGTAAATTCTATCTGTTCTTTTAACAATACATTTTCCAACATTTATTAAGTGCCAGGTATTATGTTAAATGCTGGAACACATCAAGTTGTATTACATAAAATTGTTATTATATGACCTGACCATTTTTAAGCCTAAAAAGAATAATGCTATACTATTCAATCTAATAAAAATAAAAATGTAGGTTCTTCCGTGAAAACTTCACAATCTGATAGAAGAATGTTACAAATAAACAAAACTATAACTTGGAGAGATTCTGAAAGATGTCACGCTTTTTCTGGAGAGATGTAAGAGGAACCAAGTGGAGAAGGTGCATGGGAAAGAAGGCTTTTTCTATTAAAAGCAAAGTGCTCATGGAGAAGTCCAGACTATAGGTGACAAAAATTATGAGTCTTGATTGAAGAGAAAGAATCAAACCACAAAGCCTTCTATGTGATGAGATTTTTTTTTATGGCAATTGAGAAACGTTAGGGAGCATTTGCATTTTAAGAAGGTCACTCTAGCAGCCTTATGTGTGTTGGGGTGTTGGGGGAAGTATACAGGAGTTAGGACTGGAGCCGGGAGAGATCACTTAGAAATTATTGCATCACTGTAGGCAAGAAGTGTAGGAAGAGCTTCAGAAAAGCAAGAGCATTATAAACGGTTAGGAGGAGCCAATGCAAGGGAAATAAAGATGACGTTATTATACTGGCCTCATGTAGAATGAACCAGTGGGAGAAATTCAGATGGAGAGTTTTTGTTTGGGAAATGGTATGAAAAACTGAGACAGAAAATGCAGAAGAATCAGGTCAAGATGGAGGCAAGGAGGAATGTAATAAATCCAGTTTCACATATTCAAGTGAACATACTTGGTTGGGATTTGACACTGGGCTTTTGAGACCACATATTTGAATTGGAAATATATATGACAGAGTCAACAGAATACACATGATGGTAGTTCAGCTCATGGGAATGCATGGGGTTACCCAGGAAAAGAGTGGAATGAATAACCAAAGGTCAAGGGCAGAGTACTGGCAACACCAACAACTGATAGGTGGGACAAAGGAAGAGAGCCCAGAAAAGAGGAGGGATACAGAGTGGTGGGAAGGAAGCTAGAATAGTTGGGGTGAAGGAAGCCAAAAGAAGAGGAGAGTAATTAAGAATATCAAATAGCATGGGAAGGTTGAATAATAAAGAGATAAGACTATCTAGTGGCTTTTGCTACTAGAAAACCATTTGTGACCTCAGTGGACAGCAATTTTTATAACAACTTGGGGATAGAAACTAGATTGCAGAGGGTTTAGGAGTAAATTTTAAAAAGTGAGTGAGCAAGTGGAGGTAGCATGTGTAGGCTACTTAAAAGCAAACCAAAACACCATCACCAAATGTGTCTTTGTATCTTTATCATAAAAATAATAAATGTTCATGTGGAGGGGAAATTCAGGTGTTAAAAAAGCACTTGTAATTCCAGAGAAAAATATGAAAAATATTTAAGTTGTAGTATACAATCCTCTAGAATTTTTCTATGCATTAAAGGATATAGAGAGAGCTATGAAGTATATCTGCACACACATACACACACACACACACACACACACACCACATTTACTGGCAAATTATTATCTTGTAAACTGTTTTTATTACTTCAGAAGTCATGGATGTATCAACAAATAGTCTTGTATGACATTTATCAGGCTCTGTGAATGGGCCATGATTTATTTAACCATTACATATGATTGGACACATTAATTATTTCATACAGAACTACATGCTTATCCTCTATTCTTCTGTTCTTATCTGCACTTGTTTATCTTAAAACTTGATGCACAACTGCTATCTGGAGATTTTCCTTCACCTGCCAGTTTGGGAAGATTGTTGTCCTGATTCTTTATGTGTCTGATTTTCTTTGAATCCTATTGCTCATTTGGTAGAACTGTTGCATATAGAGCTAAAGCCAAAAATATTGCTCTCTCAGAAATCCCATGACCCCGCTTCATTATTTTCAGTATCCACCGCTGCAGATAAAACAAACAACAAAAAACCCTCAGGCAGAGAAGTCTCTCTTTTGTACATATCATGGCTTTTACTTTTCAAAAGATTTAAAACCCTTATCTATGTATTGGTGCTCCAAAATTTCAGAATTGAGGAATCCAGTGGTGACCTATTTTAATTAATTGTTCTTGATATCAGTAGCTTCTTTCAATTTAAAGACTTGACTCTTTTAACTCTGGAGATTTACCTTCAACTAGTTATTTGATAATTTCTCATCAATTTTTACATACTCTATCTTTAGAAATTCTATTCTGTTTGTTAGACATTTGAACCTCTTGAATTGTCTCTCTATTCTTCTAATATTTTCTCTTACATCTTCAGTTTCTTTGTGGATTTTTTTTTTCTGTACTTGTTGGTAGATTACTCATCTTTATCTTTTAACCTATTGATACATTTTTGGTCGCAATACATTTCATATGCAAGAGCTCCTTTGAATTTTCTGGTTGTTCCTTTTGAGGCTTCCTATTTTTGTTTTGCAGATACATTACCTCCATGGGTCTCTGAAGATAAAAAATTAGAAATACTTTGTTGTTTTCTTTTTTTGAGATAGTGTCTCCCTCTCTTCCCCAGGCTGGAGTGCAATGGCACGATCTCTGCTCACTGCCGCCACCTCCTCCTCCTCCCAGGTTCAAGCAAATCTCATCCCTCACCTCCTGAGTAGCTGGTGTTACAGGCATGCGCCACCACATCCAGCTAATTTTTGTTTGTTTGTTTGTTTTGTATTTTTAGTAGAGACATATTGGCCAGGCTGGCCTCGAACTCCTGACCTCAAATGATCCATCCGTCTTGGCCTCCCAAAGTGCTGGCATTACAGGTGTGAGCCACCCTTTCCTTCCCTTCTCTTCCCTTCCCTTCCCTCCTCTTCCCTCCTCTTCCCTTCCCTTCTTCCCTTCTCCCCTCCCCATTCCCTTCCCCCTCCTTTCGTTCTTTCTTTCTTTCTTTTTTTTTTCACAGAGGCTGGAGTGCAGTGACGCGATCTCAGGTCACTGCAATCTCTGCCTCCTGGGTTCAAGCGATTCTCCTGCCTCAGCCTCCTGAGTAGCTGCGACTACAGGCACACACCACCAGGCCTGGCTAATTTTTGTTATTTTAAGTAGAGACATGGTTTTACCTTGTTAGCCAGATGGTTTCGATCTCCTGAGCTTATGATCCCACAGCCTCGGTCTCCCAAAATGCTAGGATTACAGGCGTGAGCCACCACGCTCAGCCATTTTCTTTTTTTAAAATAGTTTTTATGTTAGTTTATTTTAGTCACTCTGTCATATTGAAGGATTTCTGAAGGTTTTTGGTGCATCTTGATTATTTATTTTTTACAAAAAATGCTGGTTAAAAAAATCCTGCTATTTCCATATGTGTAGACTGTGCTAATTGATAGGCAAGTATTTCTTTAAATTAATGTGTGGGGAGAGACCGAGGGAACTCTACATTCAAGTTTCTCACTCTGGGGAAACTTTAAATAAGTTATTTTCTTTAGGGCTTTTAAACTTCTTTAGAAAAGTCCCCTCCTGCTTGGCGGACAGAAGCCTGCTTTCCAGTGTGCTTTTCTTGGAGGTTGGAAAGATCTTCGTGTGGGGGGTAGTCAACTGTTCCAAATACAGACATTCTATTATCTCTCCTGCTTTTAGTCCCATGTCTGACTTTGCCCTTAATTAAATCTTGCATATTTCAGTCCCAAGTATTGCCTAGATCCATTACAGGTGAATTTAAACTATAAGCCTTTCTATATACCAGGCTGGAGATTTCCTCTGACCTTATTTACCAGTTATAACTTTCAATCTCTTTTATATATTCCATAAATTTATGAAAATCTCTAATCTGTTGATGACCCATCTCCTTTTATTTTTCTAAACAGTGGGTGATATGCACAGCTCTATGTTCCCATCCAAGTGTAATCTCAAATTGTAATCCCCATAATCTCCATGTTTTGAGCACGGGACCTGGTGAAAGGTGATTGGATCATAGGGGAAGTTTCCTTTACGCTGTTCTCATGATAGTGAGTGAGTTCTCACCAGAGCTGATGGTTTTATAAGCGTCTGGCATTTTCCCAGCTTGCACTTTTTTCTCCTGCCATCATGTGAAGAAAAACGTGTTTGCTTCTTCTTTGCCTTCTGCCATGGGCAACAGAGCAAGACGCTGTCTCAAAAAAATAAATTAAATAAGTATATACATAAACCTCTTTCCTTTATAAATTACCCACTCTCGGGTATTTATAGCAGTGTGAGTATGGACTAATGGAGTAGGTTCATAAAATGTTAATGGGGATCTTTGATCAGAGATGTAGTATAATGTATCTTTAATCAAATGTCTTCTTAAGTACAGGTTAATTCTGTCTCTCTAGTTTATGACTTCATAAAGATAGGGATGTGAATGTTTTCACTACTGTATCCCTAATGCTTACTGTAATGTCTAGTAATGTCTTAAATGCAGTTGCTGAAAGAGCAATTAGGACTTGTGAGAACATCACAAGGGACTAAAACAAAAACAAACAAAAAAACCATTAAATTTTAATCCAGATGGGTTAAATTTTAAAATATTAAGAAGAGATACAATCTTACATAAAATTAACATATTTCTGTTTATTGAGAATCTACTTTAGCTGCCTGTTTTTGAACATTGAAAACAGTGATATTGGAGCAAGCAAAAGTGGTAAATAATATGACTTGTATGATTGGCTGTCCTTTAAAATGTGTTTACTGTGTGTATGTGGGTGCGCACACACACACATATAAACATGCATGCATGCATGATATCACTTTTCTCTGAGTCTCCTATATTCATTAGACTTTGGACTTGTAAATTATAATTTTGCCAACTGAAGCACTTAAGTCAGGCAATGCTTATGGTTGATGAGGAGTAGCTGTTTATCACCCAGATATCACAGTTACCATCTGCCTGGATCCCAAGTGTTTACACAAGGTGAGGTAGATTAGCAGTTCAGTTAATTAAATCACAGCTTCTAGAGTGTTCGATTCCTAGTTCCTACTGCTCATTCTCATTAGTTCACTCATCCATTCATCAAATAACTATGAAATACCTATCATTTTAAAAACAAATGAGGTAGGATTTGTGTGTATTCAACCAGGTAAACAGCTATATAAAAACAGTGAAGGCAAAGCAACACATAATTTTTTAACAAAGAATGCAACCTCCTCAGGTATCTAGCAGCTGGTATAACAGCAATGGGCATGAAGAAAGAAAAATTGAGAAGTATTATGGCTTGGGTCACATGCTCACTGAGGATCAGTCCGGGGGGTCAGAGTTTCAGATGCAGAGTAGAAATATAGACTACCAGAAAATGTGGCTGAGCATGTCTGGACGGAGTAAGTTAATTGCATGGACCAACATGGGGTTGCCACAAGGATCCAAATACACTTCTTAACTAAGTCAGAATTGATTTTCAACTTGTTTTTCCTGGAGGTGATGGTATTGGTGGACCAAGCTGCAAGGAACTGAAGACAGAGCAAAGAAGAGTACTGCGGTTGGCACAGAAGGTTGAAAGATGTACTGAACAACAGAAATGACATCTTTGGACTATATTCTTAATTTAAAAGGGAGTTTCACCTATTTTTTACTATTTCTGATGCCTGAAACTCTTCTCTGTAATTTTGATCTTAGCTGGAGAAATGAAATGAGGATAAATTCAAGCATGGCTCAAAGATTGCTAGAAATATTAACTGTAGATTTTCAGTAGCAATGAGAAAGGTGGTAATATGATAGCTCAAGCTAAGGTTGAAGGAGTAAACTCTGAAAAAGACAGCTTCTGTAAGTTAAACATTCCTCCACATTTTGGGATCTGGACTAACTTGAAACCAGCGAGAAGCATATGGTACAGAATTTAAGGTGGCACTCGCTCTCAGAGTCTGCAAATGCCACCCTGCTTTTGCAGGACTCTGAGAGTGAGTGACTCCTTAAATTTTCTGTCTTTGGCCTCTCACTAGCCTTAAGCTAGCTCTGTCCCTGCCACATTAAAATGTTTTTAAAACACTAACCCATTTCAAGCTTCATTTCCTCACCACCTCAATCCATCCCTCAAAATAAGTAGTAAAAGAGTTACCAAGAGAAATGAGGGACACATGCCTGAACATGAGACCTTTACTCTCAATCTAAAGAGATTTGTCCTTAGATGTCTAGTTTGGTGATTTTTTCTTTTTAGCTCTTGGAATTCCGCACATGTACAAAACTGCACATGCCTATTAGCCACTTTTGGGGGCTTATGTGAGGATAGAGAACATACTTAAGCAAGTTGCATTTGACATGAAGTTGGCAAGGATAGTGAATAGATTTCATGCCAGAATCAAGATTCTAAAAGATCTTGACAGGCGGCAATGATGGGCCAAATATAATAAGATGAAACTTAACAGGGATACATGTCTGTACTTTGGTCAAAGTTCCAACTAAATAAACACAGAATGAGAGAGTTGCAGTTGAAAGGCAACTCTTGTGAAAGACTTGAAGGTTTCAGTTTGGACTGTTTCGAAGAGTCAGTCACGCAGTGTGTTTAACCTAAAACTAAATGTAATTTTAGGCATTGTTGATGGAAGTCACTCATCTAAAATGAGGAAGATGATAACTCTGCTCTATTCGAATAGAGTTACTCCTCTATCAAGGGGTGTGAATATCTCTTTTGTTTAGGAAAATCTGTTAGTGGTTTATTTGCAAATTAAATATGTGGACTTAATTTAGGAGAGAAAATATTATACAAGGGAAATTTCTGAATAAGAAAAAGTAGGAATTTTCTGGGAGAATTATCTCTGTAGGTGGATGTAGTGGTCTAGCACCACAGTGGTAGGCTGGAGACTAAGGAGAGGAAAGGCTATAAGAGCTTTCTCGCTGGGGAAAGTCTGTGAGTTTTCAGAACTGCTATTTAATAGTAGATTGTTTTCTTTTCTAAAATACAATTTTTCTCAAGTCCCATATTTTCATTAAAAGTCAGTTACATACAACAGATTTGTGTTTGGTAGAATAGCCACGGTTAAGTCTACATAGAAATATAAAAAATGGAGCATGGGTCAGGGATTTAAAGCAAGAATTAAAAGCAAGCAGAAGAATGTGAAAAGACCAGACTGGCTTAGCCTCCCAGCCTACATCTTTCTCTCATGCTGGATGCTTCCTGCCCTTGAACATTGGACTCCAGTTCCTTCAGCTTTGGGACTTGAACTGGCTTCCTTTCTCCTCGGCTTGCAGACAGTCTATTATGGACGTTGTGATCGTGTGTTAATACTCCTTAATAAACTTCCATAGATATATATTTCTATCCTATTAGTTCTGTCCCTCTAGAGAACCCTAATATGATCATCATGAAGAAAAATTGCAGAGGAGCAAAACTTCTGTCCAGGACCTCACCTATAAGGCCATAATTCAGAGAAGAAATAACTGTGGTCTGAATCAAGGCAGTGTGAGAGGGAGAGATATATATTTATATGGATTTGATACACAATAAGGAATTTTAAAAAGACCTTGTTTGCTGCTTGGCCTCTAGATAGATGGTGATGCACTTCACTGAGAGAGGAGTAAGAGAGAGCACCAAGCCTGGTGAAGGGAACTTGAGAGCAAATGGGATTTGGTGATGAATTCAGTTTTGTACTTACTCATTTTGATATACCTAAGGGATACAAGTATGTATGTGTTTTTTAGGCAATGGGCTGTTCAGGTCTGTGCTTGGGAGTGATATCTGGATGCAATAGAGATTTGAGAGCATCAGGACATGGGCAATGATCAAGACTTTGAAAAGATGATTCAGGGAGATTGTGTAATGGAGGATGAGATGGGACATGAGAACAGAACCCAGAGGAGCATCAATATTTTAGGGATGATCAGAGGGAAAAGCATCTATGAAAACTACTTAGAAGGAAATCCTAAAGAGGTAAAACGAAGATGACAAAAACTTGTCACAGAATCAGGTGGAATAAGGGTTTCAAGGAGACAAAGGCTAAGAGTATCTAATGAAACACCAAGAAAGAACTAAGTGTCCTCACAGTGAAATAATGAAAAAAGAGATGAGTGATAACAATGGTTAAAGCAGTTTTATTGAAGTGTAAGGGAGTGTTTATCATATAGGGAAAGTTTCTGAAATACAGGAATCTTCTCTCTATGATTAGGTATATTCAACTACTGCTGCTTGATAGGTTTTTACATAATAAAAATTCAAACCTGAGAAGTTTTTTCTTAATTAAAAAATTATAATATAAATTTATAAGATGAAGTGTATAGTTATTACTGTCAAGTCACAATAAAGTAAATATACATAAAATTAAGGAGATACTGTGAAAGAGCTGTATTCTTTTTTTCTTTTTGAGACGGAGTTTCGCTCTTGTTACCCAGGCTGGAGCGCAATGGTGCGATCTCGGCTCACCACAACCTCCGCCTCCTGGGTTCAGGCAATTCTCCTGCCTCAGCCTCCTGAGTAGCTGGGATTACAGGCACGCGCCACCATGCCCAGCTAATTTTTTGTATTTTTAGTAGAGACAGGGTTTCACCGTGTTGACCAGGATGGTCTCGAACTCCTGACCTCAGGTGATCTGCCCGCCTCAGCCTCCCAGAGTGCTGAGATTACAGGTGTGAGCCACCATGTGCCACTATATTTTCTGGTAATCTATTTTCTTACTTAATCAGACCCCCTGTATGTAACTAAGCATTGGTCCCTACTGCTACCCCTTGTCTTACTGCACCAATGTCCTTCTTGCTCTGCTGAGGTCTGACACCAATTGCCAGGCCATCATCACCACTGTCCTAGTGTAGCTACCACTTTCCGCATCACCCTCACTTTAGGCGTGACATCCTGCATTGGACAGCTGCCGCTGCAGTTCTCCATACACCCGCAGCCCTGACCGTGTGGACACTGCTCACGTGGCTTGTCCTCCTCGCCCTCTGTGGGGCTGTTCTATGCAAAAACTCCTCATCTGTTTTTTGTTTGTTTGTTTACTCCATCAAACAGTATGGAAAATTTACAACAAACACTTTGGACATTTCCTTGTTTAAACAATTCTCCAATTCAACATTTAGAAAAGCACCTATATAAGTAAGGATATTTCACAGCCTCCCTCTTCTAAGTACTACTCCCAAGCTTTCAGTTTTGGTGTCACCACTAAATGTAGGAAGGAAACTCATGGCCTTGAAACACATCAAGAGGACCCCATATTCTACTTGAGAAATGGCATTCTATGTCCCACTTATACAAATTGTGTATTCAAATTTAGGATTCATGACAGCTGTGCTACTATAGTTAGAAGGAGGGCAGGGATAGAAATTTAATTTTGACAAATTTCTCATCACAGCTTAAGTCTTGTTTTGAAAAATGAATTATTTAAAAACAAAACACTTATTTATATAAATGTGCTTTTCAAAATCTCAATTTAAAATATTCGCAACTTTAGATGTGAAGGCATATATCATGATAAATATCCTTATTTCTGCTATAGTTCCTGTAACGGATTTTTTAAAGAGATAAATGTTTTTATAGCAAAACATTGGCAAAATCTCTTTATCTTTCTGAATTTTTTGTGCTTTCATTTAGGGAAACAATGGGCAGTTTCTTCCTTATTGGGCACTGAAATGCTGACATATGACGTATAATATTTGTTACTTTCCGTGAGGCAACATGAAAGTTGGCAGATATGTGTTCCTTAAAATTAAGGAAGAAACGTGGCAAGTTTCCTTGCCAAACACCATGATTATAGGAGAGTTATATGTGATTTATTCAGTGATAGAGTTGTCCAGAAATAGGAAAAAAGAAATAATATTCTGGAATGATTCTTTATATATACATTGAATTAATTCCTATCACTAGCTTAATTTTAAGAAAACAATCCTATAATCAAATTTTACAGTATTTTACTTAAAAAAAAAGAAAGAAAGAAAGCACACCTAATAGAAATAGGGCACCATTTGCGAGTTTTAACTCTTTTACAGTAGGAAGTTTAGACTCGACATAAAAGACTGCAAACGGGAATTGACCAATTCAGTGATTGTAAATCTTGCTTCAGGGTCACTCAGCTTGCTTCCAATGAGTTTAATGTGTGAGAAATATGTCAACAATGGTCATAAGCAATTTATTATTATTAAGAAAACAGCAGTGGAGTTAGCAGTGATAATAGCATATTTAGGAAATTGATGAGTTTTGAGTAGCCCTAAAAATTAGCAAAATTGCTTATTTAATTTTCACATACAGGCTTGTTTACAGAAATTGTGTGAATAAAAATCAAATATGGTAGAAATATAAAGGAAGCATTTTCCAAAATGAGTCATAAAATAATTTTTATGGTTTCAACCAACATTTAAAAAACAAAATAGTTGTAGAAAAATATCAGAAGGCATCATATACAAGAAGAATGAGGATTGTTTTTGTAAAATCTCTATTTATTTCCATTATTATATATGATTGGATGGTGGAGAATTATGGCATAAAATGTGTTTTTACTATTTTCGTTGTGTAAAAAATACTTGAAAATTATTCTGTTTGAGAAGCCCCATAAAGAGTTTTTTGAATTGACCTATTAATGTTCTAAAGTCAAGCTTTAATTTGGTCTTCTTAGTGTGTGAGCATGTACGTGGTTGTGTATTCCTCCTACACTTCATAAAACAGCACATACTAAATATTAATCGTTTTTAAGTATCATAATTATGTTTGTGGAATACTTATTGTATATCATATTCTGTGGTAGATTCCAGGGATAAAAAGATAATCAGTGCTCCAGAAAGTTTACTTGAGTGAGAGAATGAGAAATTAACAAATGATTGCAGGAAGCTGATCTGAGTGTCCCTAGGCATAGATCAACAAAGAGTAAGGGAGTACGTGTGGGCTTGATGCTTAAAATCTCTGTTATTGGAGAGAAATAACATTAGAGCTGAATCTTGAAGGAGGACAGTCACAGTAGAGGGAGGCAGAAAGAATAGCAAATGCATAGACGTGAACATGTTATATAACTGCAGACAAGAGGTCACTTGCAACTAGAGTCTGAGGTTGGAGGGTTGGGGGTGGTATGGTATAGCTGAAGGGTTAAAAAGTATATTTCTAAGAATCCTGTTTGCTATACTGAGGTGCTATGCTTTTATCCTAAAAGCAATGAGAAATCATCCTCCTTGAGATTTTCAGGTACAGAAGCATCATGATTTGATCAGTCTTCCTAAAAAGATGGCTTGGATTGGAAGGATGCATTGGCAAGTGGCTCCCAATTAGAGGAAAGGAAACCCAGTGTGAACTTAGAGATGAAAACCCTAAAAGTGAAGGCAGAAAAAGGATAAATTTGAAAGAGTCATAGAGGAAGAAGAGTAGGACTTGTGATGGAGTTGTAAGGGCGGGAAGATATCAGTGTATGCGTAGAGTAAAACAATGGGCTGTCCAGCTAAATAAGTACATTTTCAAGGTTAACCTTGACCAAATAGTGAATACAAGTAAGAAATAGATTTGGAGAAGTCGGACGGCTAACTTAGTTTCAGATATGTAGATTTGTGTCATTGGAGGACCATTCCATGAAGATATTTCATGGGGGCTCAGATAGAATTGGACTCTCAAAAATATTTGTTAATGAATATATGAACAGTTGGGTGGGACTGTTAAAGGCTCAGAAGTGGCATCAGTGATTTAGACATTGCTGATTTAGAATAAGGAAGTCACCTACAATGGGAATAGGGAACACCACTACTGAAGGAAGCAGGGAATAAAAGTAGAGGCAGAAAGAAAAATTTTCAAAGCACGTAATCAATCCAACATTATTTTAGTCTACATTTAAATTTTTAATTCAGGACATAGCATTTGCTTAAGAAAAAATATCCACATCGCATGTTATGTCAGATCAGCTAACTCTACTGACTTGTAAAGTACTCCAAATCATGTCAATATGAGGATTTTAGAAATGGATATCTATAAACTATGATATAATTCAGAAAAATTCCAAACACAGAGGGACCCTAAATTGTTGGATCTTTTTGCATTTTGAAAGTATCTATGAGTTCAGTCAAGAACAAAGAGACTTGAATTTACAGGATTGAAAATTTAGGTTAACACCCAAAACACATTTGCAATAACCAGAAAGCTATAGGATATGGGCGCTATTGTTCCTCAGGTATTTATATATCAATATAAATAAAGGAATGTGGCTGTCGAAGAATGGCAGTGTTTATTGAGTCTCATTAGGAAAGAGGGGTCATGGGGCCTCTCAGAAAGTACACTGGAGAAAAAACCAACTTGCTGGCATTTATGACTCTCAAAACTTGGTGAGAACTAATACATCTTTCAATCAGTCAAGTCTGTCAAATATTTCCTCTCCAATAGTGCCACTCTAGAGCAAGCCATCTCATATCATCCTCTCTCACCTGGACCAACTATTAGCTTCCTAACTGTTCTCACATTATTTTTACACTAGTCTCCATGTTTGTTCAGATCAGCTAGAGTTATTTTTTAAAATGCAAATCTGATTATATTGCCCTTGGCTAGAGGATACTTTAATTGAGATTTTTAAGATAGACTTTAGGATGAGACTGAAATTCTTACAGTCTACAAGGCTGCATAACCTGGCCCCTCATAATTCCCTCATTTTGCTCTCTGTTCCATGGGGGAGATTATCAAAACCTTCAGTGTATGCTGCGGCCCAGACTTTCATTCTTTTATGCTCAGCTCAAAGGCAACTTCCCTAAGCCTCCAATTGAGCCTGACAGGCTCTGAGACAATGGAACAGGTACACTGAAAATTTCCTTTATAAAACAAATAGTATTTTGTACTGATGAATGTATTTGTATAACAACATGATTAATGTATGTTGGCCTCACTGGACTGGAAACAGCATGTGATCATCACTGTTTCCCAGCAGCTAGCACAGTGCTAGGAATAAAGGGGTGGGTGGTTAAAGACACTTGGAATAAATGAAGGGCTTGTGAAGGAATCAGCGAAGTTGAGATGCAGTTGTGCCTCGTTGAACAAACAGAGAATTCTTTATAGAATGAGGCCTAAATTAATCTATTTCACAGAGATACAGTAATGTGAATATGTCTTTCTGGCTGTCCCGGTTTATGGAGAAAATGGTAATGAACAGCATAACAAGAAAACATTTTTGTTAGAAAGTTTCAGGATTATATAATCTCTACTGTCCTTTTCAGCCATAAAATTAGTACTTAATATAGTATTAAATATGAAAGTATTATTATACACTACTTGGAGTGTTTATATCTAGTAATATGTTTTTCCCCTTGTATCCTCTACTCTTTGTAGAGCATTTTTTTCAACTTTTATTTTAGATAACAGGGGGTACATATGTAGGTTTGTTACATGGGTGTAATGCTCAGATTTGGGGTATGGGTCCTATCACCCAGGTAGTGAGCATAGTGCCCAAGAGGTAGTGTGCCAATCAATTTCCCTCGTTCTCCTTTCCCCCTTCTCGTAGTCCCAAGTGTCTATTATTTCCATGTATGTGTCCATGTATGCTCAGGGTTTAGCTTCTGCTTATAAGTCAGAATGTATGGTATTTGGTTTTCTGTTCCTGTGTTAATTCACTTAGGATTATGGCATCCTGCTGCATCCATATTGCTGCAAAGGACATGATTTTATTCTTTTTGATGGCTGTATAGTATTTCATAGTATGTATGGGTCATATTTTCTTTATCCAGTCCACCATTGATGGGCATCTGGGTTGATTCCATGTCTTTGCTAGTGTGAATGGAGTGGCAATGAACATACAAATGCATATGTCTTTTTGGTATAATGATTTATTTTCCTTTAGGCATATACCTGGTAGTAGGATTGCTGGGTTGAATGGTAGCTCTGTTTTATGTTCTTTGAGAAATCTCCAGACTGCTTTCCACAGTGACTGAACTACTTTACATCCCAATCAACAGTGTATTAGACTCCCATTTTCTCCACAGCTTGTATGCCTTCTTCTGGGAAGTGTCTATTCATGTCCTTTGCCCATTTTTTAGTGGGGCTATTCATTTTTTGCTTGTTGATTTATTTAAGTTCCTTATAGACTCTGGATCTTAGACCTTCTCAGATGCACAGTGTGTTAATATTTTTCTCCCATTCTGTAGGATGTCTGTTTACTCTGTTGATAATTTCTTTTGCTGTGCAGAAGCTCTTTGGTTTAATTAGGCCCCACTTTGTCAATTTGTTTTTGCTGCAGTTGCTTTTGGGGACTTAGCCAAAAATTCTTTGCCAAGACTAATGTGGAGAAGGGTATTTCCTAGGTTTTCTTCTAGGATTTTTCTAGTTTGAGGTCTTATGTTTAAATCTTTAATCCTTCTTGAGTTAATTTTTGTATATGGTGAAAGGTGAGGGTCTAGTTTCATTCTTCTGCATATGGCTAACCAGTTATCCTAGCATCATTTATTGAATAGGATGTCCTTACACCATTGCTTGTTTTGCTGGCCTCATCAAAGATCAGATGGCTGTAGGAGTGTGGCTTTATTTCTGAGATTTCCATTCCGTTCCATTCATCTGTCTGTTTCTGACTAGTGTGAATAGCATCATGCTATTTTGGTTACTGTAACATTATAATATAGTTTAAAGCCAGATAGTGTGATGCCTCTGGTCTTGTTCTTTTGGCTTAAGATTGTTTCAGCTTGTTGGGTCCTTTTTGGTTCCATATGAATTTTAGAATAGTTTTTTATTTTTGCTAATTCTGTAAAGAATGACATTGGTAGTTTGATAGGAATGACGTTGAATCTGTAAATTGCTTTAGGCAGTATGGCCATTTTAACAATACTGATTTTTCCAATCCACAAGCATGAATGTTTTTCCATTTATTTGTATTGTTTCTGATTTCTTTCAGCAGCGTTTTGTAGTTCTCATTCCAGAGATCTTTTATCTTTTCGGTTAAATATATTCCTAGATATTTCATTTTCATTGTGGCTGCTATTGTTGATGGCATTGTGTTCTTGATTTGACTTTCAGCATGGATTTTATTGGTGTATAGAAATGCTACTAATTTTTTACATTGATTTTGTGTCCTGAAACTTAACTAACATTGTTTATCAATTCTAGAAGCCTTTTGGCAGAGTCTCCAGAGTCTTCTAGATATAGAATCATATTGTCAGTGAAGAAAGATAATTTGACTTACTTTTTTATTTGGATGCTTCTTATTTATTTTTCTGAGCATATTGTTTTTAATTAATCCCTGCTTTTTATTTTTTGTATCTTTAATAGAAGAAATTAAATGCAGTACCATATAATGCCCTCATGGTAGGGAGGAAAGAGTTTAACTTTGCTTGCATAAGTGTACTTATAAATTATACTAATATTATTTTTGACTCAAGTCAAATAAAATAAATTTTGAATTCTGAATTAAAGTTGCAAGTGATTGTGCATTACAATATGAAGAACCCACTTAAGGAATGGTTAATACTATATTCAATACAGTCAATCCTTTTATTAATAATTTATTAAATTAGTATTGCTTATTAGATCTATAAAGGTGTATCTCTATAACTTTTTAAACATCCTTGACATATAAGGCTACATGAAGCCATGTCTGGTGAGCTGGTGCTAATGGGTTCCAGGAGGGTAAAGTAGTGAATGTTGTGGTTTCTGTCCTCAGAAATTGGCAAAAGTCTTCAGTTTTAGTTTATGGCTTCATTCTTCCCCATTCTTTTCCCCTTTAGTCTGGATGGGCCTGCATTTAGGGTGAAATATGCAACCAAGGCCCAAGTCTAACAGTGCGTTGTAGTGTTGTATTCACCTGGCCACAGTAACTGATTGAGGGCTGACAATGACACAATCACAGACAATCAAACATAATGAAAGTTTCAGATGAGAATTTTGAGACAGATGTAGGGCCTATTAGACTTGAGATTGGAAGGATATGAGGCTGCAGGTGCTACAGACATACTGCTTCATAAGAGAAAACTCACATAAGACTCTCAGAAGGAGTCTTAACAATGTCTATTGCCCTCTGCATCAAGCCACATCTGTAATTATATCCACACCCTCAACTTTCTCAGTTATGTGAACCATATTTTTTTTTATTAACTTTTTTTTTTTTTGAGACGGAGTTTTGCTCTGTCTCCAGGCTGGAGTGCAGTGGCGCAATCTCAGCTCTCTGCAACCTCCGCCTCTTTGGTTCAAGCGATTCTTCCTCCCCAGCCTTGTGAGTAGCTGGATCACAGGTGCGTGCCACCACGCTCGGCTAATTTTTTTGTATTTTTAGTAGAGACAGGGTTTCACCATGTTGGCCAGGATGGTCTCTATCTCTTGACCTCATGATCCACCCGCCTCGGATTCCCAAAGTGCTGGGATTACAGGCGTGAGCCACCGCGCCCAGCCTATTAATTTGTTTTTTGAGTGATTCTATTTGAACTGATCCTTCATTGCATGCAACTCACAGTGTCAATGTAGGTACATTTAAGGGTTTCTAGTTGGAACTAAACTTACACCAGGAAGACATGAAAATATTCAATTCAGCAGACCTGATATTCGTAAAGTCCTCCTTACACCTTCTTCATTCTCAGTTTGAAAGATTTCTTTAAAGAATGACTTCTTTGGAAATCATTTTTCCAAGACACAATTTTTTTTCACTTCATGAGAGTTATTGGTCTAAATTTTTATCTTGTGTATAAATATTTCAAATTACACAGAAACCAGGGACCCCGTCCTCCAGCGTCCTGGAGTGGCGATGGAATCCAGGGGGGTGCCCTCGTCAGGGCTGAGCCTCTCTAGATCAGGCAGAAGGACAGGACAAGGGACCCCGAACACACGGAGTCCGGAAACAGTCAAAAGTCGACAGAACCAGGAACTCTAGATTCCTAGAATTTAAAGACAGAAAAACCAGAACCAGGACTCTTCCAGAGTCCAAAACCCAGAACAAGGACCAGGGACTCTGGGGGCACCCAGAGTCCAAAGACCAGAAACAGGACTCTTCCAGAGTCCAGAACCAGAACCAGGACTGAACCAGGACTCTTGCAGAGTCCAAAACTAGAACTAGGACCAGGGATTACGGGGCACCCAGAGCCCAAGATCACAGAAATCACCGTAGTCAATTCCGGCGTCCCGGTAACTGGATGATCCCTGTAACTTCCAGGAATAACCAGATCAGGCCTGACTTACCTTCTCCGTGGAGCATGACCAGGGACTCTGAAGAATAATTTGGTGGAGCGCGCCGGGAGTCCATCTGCTCTCCTCCGCCAAGGGGTGGTCTATGGGGCCCAGGAACGTCTCACCGGGCGCCTCCCCTATAGTCCGCCTCCTCCCCCCCGGGAGCCCAGAACGAGCCCTATCTGCACCTGGTGGCGAATACCTCGCTGGGGACGCCAAATATCGAGCAAGTTAGAGAACGCGCCACGCTCTGAGTTCCAAATTAAGAGTCCTTTATTAATTAGCCAAGGACCCAGAGACGGCTAACGCTCAAAATTCTCTCCGCCCGGAGGAAGCGGCCTGATTATTTTTTATACCTTGATTTAGGTAGGGGAGGAGAGTACCTAGCTGAAGTGGAATTTTACAGAAGCAGAAAAGCAGGTTTGAGGAAGGGGCTGCAGGCACAGGTGGTTTCCATACAATTACCAAGAAGACAGCGATCAGGCTCCTTCTACACAATAATCAAAGGGAAACCTTTTTCTTCCAATAGCAGGGGGAGGTATGCCAAGCAGGACGCAGTTACAATGGTTACAAGTGTTAAGAACAGTACCTTCAATGCTTCTAAGTACAGCATGACCCAGTTATGCACCCAAAGAGGCTGTGGTAAGGAGGGGGAAGCCACGTTGGAGTTTACAGCTAAAATGGAGTCAGTTATGCTATCCCAGGGTAGGTTATTACATACAAGATGAGTCAATTTTAATCAGAGAATTATCCACTTCAGTGCATTCAACTGGACCAAATAACTTGTTTTTACATATTAGCCTTGAAGAATCCACAATTCAACATTGTATTTAAACAAATTATGAATTACGATGAATCTACTCGGTTGCTTTAAGGCATCAGAACTGCAACTTAAACACCTCAAATACCAAGGAGAATTGGAATGGTTTGATGTATGCTTGTTTATGCACTTTCAGAATATAGACGTAAAGCATTGCCAGTCTTGGTATACATTAAGCCTAATCAAATTTACAATGAGTAAGTTGATGATATATTTTTAAAGTATAAGCAAAATTTAAACATGTAAGAAGATACACCCTCTTGCTTTGGATGAGGGAGAAAGTGAATAATCTAGAAGACGAAAGACTACAATTGAATTCAATCTAGCTAGCTATTTGGAGCTAAGGGGATCTGGTTGCAATGTGGAAGTGCTAGGAGGGAAAGATGGATTTCAATTGCCTTTTTAAAATGAGAAATGATTACTAACTGGGAACTGTCTGCTCTGAAGGAAATTGTGTTTCTGAACAGATGAACTCCTCTGGGATAATTACCACAAAGATTAAGGTCCAGCTTTCTACAAGGAGTCTGACCTTGTAAACGTCCCCCGTTTATTAGCAGATAGGGTTTGCAGGGACTCTAAACCCTTCCATTGAGGATACCCTCCTTCTCCAAACAGCAAGAGGTAAACACTAACTCTCATTAGCCTGTCTGCATTTCAGCATTTAATTTCCTCAAGGGAAGAGAAAAGTTTTCACTAAAGGGCAAAAACCAGGAATAATTGTGTTACAAGAGTAACAAAGGTAAATGTTCTCAAACAGTTCATCTGTCTGTATACTACAGAACCTGTATTTTCACACCAATAAACAGATTCAAAGGATAAATTGTCCTGCACAGAATGAGCATCAGCTTACACCAAAGAACCATTCAGTTCAGTGAGGCGGCCAGGACCTATTCCGGGAGTTAGTTCTAATCTTACCTTTTCCTGGTGTCAAGACACTATTTACACAAAACAGGGGAGGAGGGGGCAAGTAGGGACCTCATGGATCACCTAATTAAGAATTTTATTAAATTTATTATTTTCCTTGGTATATTTACTTCATCTTTTTCCCTAATTTAACTTCCTCCCTTAAGCATCACTAGGGGAGGAGATGAAACCCTACATAGGACATTAGATGTTGATTCTTTCATAACTAAAGAAATACATTTCAGTGATGAGCACATTTTCTTTTTGTCCCCTACTTTAAAAAATTCAGTCAAGCTCTCATTTCATGTTTTTCCAGAGTATAAATATTTAGACATCAATATTTTCATTAGTAACAGTAATGAAAACACTCATTTATATTTTGTTTTATATATGACAACCTTGTCAGAAGCCAGTTATTTTCCATAACAGTTCTCTGAGGGGGGTTAGCAAGAGAAATTCTTATGCCGAGTTTTAGCCATATGAGGAATCATTCTGTTATTTTTGTTTTCATTTGAAGTATTCAATTATAAAATTGAATTGTACAGAGAAGGTGTCATCCTGATGCTATTTATAAAAGATCAGTCTCTTCCACTCAAGAAAATTTTACTCAAGTGAAGAGAAAGTAAATGCACACATATGTATATTCAGGGCTGCTAATAATTACATTCCAGTCTGGAAGAAATTGTGTGTGTGAACAACAAAACTAAGAAAAGTTTTTTAAATTAATTTTCAAAACCTGGATAATACATAAGAGGAGATACTTTTTAGTATTAAATTTTTGCTTTATTTTATTTTCTGATTCTTTTTTACTCAACTAAGCTTTCTGATCTTCTCTCTATTAAGCATTTAGTGATTTATAATGTTTACAAAGATGTAACTAAAAGGGACCCTGTCTTCTTTTTGTAATGTGAGAAATCCTGTTGAATAATGGTGTGTTCTAATTTATTTGTTTACAAATAAGATGTTCAATTATAAATGTTAAGTATTCCGTTTAATAATTTAAAATGCTCTTTCAGATATAGCTGGAAGGTGAATCTCTATAGAAAATTATTTTCCTAATACTTCACATCCTTCTGGTGGTGTGGATATTTATAAAGAGAGAGAGAGAAAGAGTGTGTGTGTGTGTGTGTGTGTGTGTGTACACATGCATATACACATATCTCTATATATAGGTCTATACATATATAACTACATATATATATGTATACTTAGAGGTACAGATGTATGTTATTCAGTAGTTGCTCCCAAACTTTTAAGTTCCAACCCTGTTAATAACAAAATTTCCTCTCTCCTACCTCCATGACAGTAGCTGAAATCTATATATTCATTAAGAAATTAGAAAAGTCACATAGTATTGACCTATATGTTAAGTACATTTTTCCTTTACTCTTCACAACATAATTTACATACATCTAAATAGCTATTGTCTCTTAGGTGTGCGAGATGCACTGTGCAATTTACTTAGCCCACTGAAAATGTTATTAGTACACATGGAGTCACCGTCTAACTGAGATAGCTGTCAATGCCCACTGAGCTCCATGGCCTACAGGTTGGAAACAACTATTGAGCAGGGATATTCAAACAATTTTTTGAGGTCCATTTTGAATGACTCCCAATAGGTTTCATAACACAAAAAAGAATAAACTCATAAACAAATATGAACTCTGTATTGTCTAACAATATATTCTTCAGAATATCAATTACTGTAAAAAATTGAGATGTTTTTCCTTCTACACCGTGACTCATGGCGTTTCATCAAAAGCATGAGTAGGGAGTTATTCTTGGAGTTTATAATGGCTGAATTGGAACAGTTAGAAACAGTGGGGTGAAATGGGGAGAAGGAAGGATGAGGCATGGGAAGAAGAATAGGTGAGGCAAAGTCAATATAGATCCTTTGGTGTTCCTGGTTTGCAAGCTTGCTTTCATTGATACAGAGTTCACAGGGGGCTGGCCATCTTCTAGGGGCTGAAGTAACATAAATATCTAGTTATTAACAGAAAAAAAATAAGATCTTCTCATTCTCCTCAAATATTTTTCTAGGAACAGAGTGGCCTCCTGTTTCTACTTTCTGCATTCTTTATGTATCCATCCCTATGCTGATTTTCTTATGGTTCTTATGAACTAATCATTTCTCCTTAATTCAGTAGTCCTACTCAGCCTAATGCTCTGTTCTTCCAGTGATCTTTACTGATACCTTGGTTAAAGTCATTTGATACAACCTGAGCACAGCATTCTTTATTATGCTTGATTTATAGTCAGGAATCCAGGTTTCACGACTCAGTAGGATTATGCCTTCTTTCATGCCCTATTTTTAATAGATTAATTAAAATTTTGAAAATCTATTGATAAACCAATCTGGCTTAGTAGAGTTGACATGTGCCTACCCTAAGATCCAGCAATCCCTCTCCTATGTATAAATGCTAGAGAAATTGTTGTATGTGTATGACCAGGAACAGGCAAATGAATGTTCATAGTTTGTAACACACACACACAAACAACAGAAATAATCTGCAAGTGCATTAACATTAGAATGGATAAATAAATTGTGGTATATTGATACCATGGCATACTATTCATTAGTCACACAATACCAACAGCTACACACTCTACATGGATACATCTTAATAACAGAACATAAAAACAGGAAATCATAGAATTCATATAGTGTGATTATTCATTTATATACAGCTTGAAAACAGGCAAAACTAAACACTACATTGTTGGTATATACATGAATGGCAAAACTATAAAGAAAAGTGACAGAATGATTAGTACAAAAGTCATATTAGAGGTCAACTCAGGAGGGTGGTAGGGGGATGTGATCTGAAAAAGGCACACAAGGGAATGCAAAGCTGCTGCTAATATTCTGCATCTTAAGATGAATGATGTGTACAAATTGTTCATATGCATACAATACTCCCATGTATGTATTTTACAATTTTAAAAAAGAAATTATAAAAGGCCATACAACAGTATAGTTTGTGATACCTGCCACCAACCAATAGTTTTGAAATTAGATAGGGACTCTTCTACTTCCTATACAATTTTTTATATATGGGAAAGAATTTTATGGATTTAACTTAGGTCTTGCTGTTTTTAGTCTGCTTTTTAGACATTTTAAAAGTTCCCTCTCCCAGAAACCATTATACTGTCTCATACTAATTCCTAAATGCGCACAGGAGGTCAACTTGTACAGAGTGAGGCTGGAACTCTATCAATGTTTATTTCACAAGCTGTGTGAAACCAAATAAAAACTCAACATGAGGCTCAAGTTCAGAGATTTCTAGCCATGTCTTATTTTTTTAAATGAAAAATAAAGTCAGGGTGGAAGAAGTCTGAGAGTTTGGCACTTGCACATTCGAGAATTGCCTCAGATCATGAAAACTCAGTACGTTTAAAAAGGAAAGAAATTTGTAAAGTGCTCTGGTTCTACCTACTAATGTTACAGAGGAGAAAATTGAGATTAAGAGAAGTTAAATTAGCTATAAAAGTAACTTAGCGAGTTAGTGGAAGGCCAGCATCGCACTCAGCTCTCCTTTTAATCTAGTGCTTGGCACTGTAGTGGGGGGGTTAAGCTTGAGTGGTTGAGTCAGAGAGACCTGAGTTCAGATTCTAGCTTTTCTGCTTACTAATTATGCACCTTGGGCAAATTAAATTACTTAACCTCCAAGTCTTAAAATGAAGATAGTAATAATCCTTATTACATAAGGATTATATTCAATGAGATCATATATAAAACAATAATTTATATAATGCTTGGGTCTCAGTAAGTACTAGATAAATGGTATCTGCTATTACTGTGAGTAAAAAGATTATGAAAACAAAAATCAATTTGTAATCAATTATGAAACTGGTATTTGTTCTTAAATGTTTTGTAAAGCATGTAAAAAAAAAAACTATTTACCTTTCCCAATTATAAGGAAATAAACTTTTAACATTTCCTGCTAGAATCTTATGTTACCTACAATTAAATCAGACAAACCTGGAGTTCTTATCTTGCTGTACATCTATTAGCCTGTGAACTTTCCTGAGCTTCGGTATAGTGGAACTGTGTGAAAATTAAATAGATGACTGATAAAAGAACGCTTGGGACATTACACATGCACAAGTATTTTCTTCTTTTTATATCTATCTTCAAAAATCACTCTTCAATTACAATCAAAAGAAGGGGAGAGTTGCGCTGGTTCTAGAAATGAGAGAAATTCTCAGGGCACAACTGTACTATTAACAGTGGAGAGAGAAACTTGAAATCTACAGAGCACAATGGAAATATTAATATTATGATTTCTAGTCTGACATGTGCCTGTATCATTAAAATGGTATCATTAAAAAACCCCTTACTTGCAAAAAAATTCTTTTCATTTTATTGAGTGACTCTTTTCCTCTGAAGAAAATGGAGATTTCGATTCAACATTGATTTACTACAATGTATAAAATAAATACTCTTAGCCATTTGAGCAATATTTTAAATTCAATCACAAAAATGAAAGGTAGATCACAATGGAAGGGTTTGACCTATACATAGATAAATATCTTTATATGAGTGAATGTATTTTAGTTAAGATATGCAAACTGTAATCCTCCTTTAGAGGTATATGTTAACAGAGCATGTACAAGATAGTTTAAAATTAAACATCAATACTGAGTCATATTTGAAAATATAAGAATACTGTAGTCCTATAATGTCATACAATGAAATTCAATTTGATGAAACACCTTCGATTGTAAAGATTCACTAAATCATAACATGCCAGAGATGGAAGAAATCTCAGAAATCATCTGACCAAAACCTTAATTTTTCAAGTAAGGATGCTGAGAACTCCCAAAAGCTAAATGAACTGTGCAAGTCACACAATACGTTGGTAGAAGAGTCAGGATTACATCTGGGACCTAACATTCTGTCCACATGGCTTCCAACAGCGTACATGGCCCATGGTGGGAATTATGCCATGGAAAGTCTTTCCAAAGATTGCTCTTCATATCTGAACATTGCTTTTCAAGTTAGGGGTTTTGCAAGGAATTGATAAAAAGAAGAATAAAACTGACATCAGATATGAGATAGGTAGCAAATATTAATGTGGTTCTAGTCATAAAATTTTCCCCCTACTTCTATCCCTATAAAATATTTATAATAGTGAACTTACTCAGAGAACCACCATCTTTAGCTACACTTTCAGGGGTGACTACAAATACTTGTGGTTTGGAGATATAAGGGAAATGAATGAAATGGATCAATTGTTGGGTGCTGGAGGTTTGAGATTGGAAAAACATATGTAACTACCAAGTAGAAGCTGTAAGATTACCAACACCTGCTGTATTAATATACACCTACTGAACCTATTAACCATCCTGACATTCTCCCCAATCACTTCTACCCTTCCCAGCATGTGGTAACCATCCTTTGTTCTCCATCTCCATGAATTCAATTGTTTTGATTTTTAGATCCCACAAATAGTGGGAACATGCGATGTTTGTGTTTCTGTGCCTGGCTAATTTCACTTAGCATAATGACCTCCAGTTTCATTCATGTTGTTGCAAAGGAGAGGATCTCAATCTTTTGTGGCTGAATACTATTTCATTGTATAGAATAAGTACCACATTTTCTTTATCCATTCATCTGTTGATGTACCCACAAAAATTAAAATTAAAACTAAAAAATCCCATACACCTATTGAATATCTTCTATGTGTAAGCCAAGCACCATAAGTTCTTGTAATAGAAAGATGAATAAGAAAATAGTGTATTTAACTAGCTTAATAATGTACTTAACTAGCATGGTAGTGTATTCAACTAAAGGAACTTAAAGGCTCTTATGATGTAAGAAAAAGAGGAGGAATTGGCTTTAGGCATTTCTATCTCTGGGATTTAGATAATACTTTCAATATTCTTTCTTTCTTCTCTCTATCTCTAATTTTAGCTTCTCTTTGAAACCTTGCCTCATCTATAAACAGGAACCATTAAGTCACATCCTTATAATATCTGACCTAAAAGGTAAGAAAGAAATTTGTTTTTTGTTTTTTTTTTTTTTTTTTTTTTACCAGAGTCATATATGAAAGTCCCAGCAATTTGTTATGATTGACTCTGATTGGATCACATGGCCAAAGTTTACACAAATAACAGAAGTCAGTAGAGTAGGATAATAATATCAGAAGTCAGAATAATAGGATATTAATGATTTTTGCATCTCTAACGTGAGTGAGCAGAAAATGCCTAGATGACCATTTCTGTCAGAGGCAAATCATTTGAGTGGTAGAGACAGTTTTCCGAAGGAGTTGAAAGATCTCATTCTTAAATGTGGAAGTGGATACTGAGAATACAAAAACACAAAATTTAACAAATTATCCCCATATTTTAAATCTGTATTCAAAAAACTTACCACTGAATACAGGCAAACAGATAGTGACAACATGTTACAGATGTCACAGGGGATATGCATAAAATGTGCCAGGCATGCAAGGATAGAACAGCCACTAATTTTTCCCAGGAGAGGGAAAATATTAATACAATCTAATATGAATCTTTAAGGATGAATATGATTTTGTACCAAACAGAAGGTAAAAGAGGAATATGATTTTGTCCCAAACAGAAGGTAAAAGAGAAGGGGTAATGTATTCTAGGTGAAGGCAGGAAGCAATGATAAATTTATATTGCCTTAAGGGTAACTGTTTAATGGGGAACCCATAGAGACAGAAAGTGGACTCAGTTGTTGCCAGGGCCTGGGAGTGAAAGGGGAATGCGGAGTGACTACTAATGGATAAATGGTTTATTTTGGGGTTCTGAAAATGTTATGGAATTATATAGTAGTGATGGTTACATAATTTTGTGAATATACTAAAAGCACAATTAATACTTTATTGTTCACTACTTTTTCTGTTTTTATGAATACAAATTAGTCATATATATTTATGGGGTACAGATGATATTTTGATCCAATAATACAATGTGTAATGATGAAATTTTGATAATTGGGATATCCATCACCTCAAACATATATCATTTCTTTATGTTGAGAACATTTTCAAATATCTTCTAGCTATTTTAAAGTGTACAATAAATTATTGTTAACTCTAGTTGCCCTATCATGCTATCAAACACTAGAACTTATTTCTTCTATCTAACTGTATTTTTGTAGACACTAACCAATTTCTGTTTGTACCTCCCTTCCAACTGCTCTCCCCAGCCTCTGGTAACCAACCATCAATCTACTCATTACCTCCTTGAAATCAACATTTTTAGCTTTTTTACTTACATGTAAGAACAGGTGACATATATCTTTCTGTGCCTGATTTATTTGACTTAACACAATGTCCCGGTTTAACTGATGTTGCTGCAAATGATAGGATTTTATTCTTTTGATGGCTGAATAATATTCCATTTGGTATATATACTGCATTTCTTTATTCATTCATCCATTGATGGACACTTAGGCTGATTTCATATCTTGGCTATTGTGAGTAGCACTGCAATGAAGATGAGAATGCAGACATCCCTTCTATATAATATTTTAATTTCTTTTGAATATATAGCTAGCAGTGGGATTGCTGGATCACATGGTAGTTCCATTTTTATTTTTTAAGGAGATATCCATACTGTTCTCCACAGTGGTTGTATGAATTTACATTCCCACCAACAATGTACAAGCACTCTCCTTTCTCACATCCCTGCATATCTGCCAGTTTGTCTTTTTGATAACTATTTTAATGAGGATGACATAATATCTTATTTTGGTTTTTATTTTCATTTCCCTGATTATTAGTGACATGCATTTTTTCATATACTTGTGAGCCATTTTAATGTCTTCTTTTGAGAAATGTCCATTCAAATTTTTTGCTCATTTAAAAAATGGAATTATTTGTTTTTTTGCTAGTGAGTTTTTTGAGTTCCTTAGATATTCTGGTTATTATTCCCTTGTCAGATAGATACTTTGCAAATATTTTCTCCCATTCTGCAGGTTGTCTCTTGACTTTGTTGATGATTCTTTTCTTTGCTGTGCAGAAGCGGTTTAGCTTGAGATAATCCCACTTGTCAATTTTTGTTTGTTTCCTATGCTTTTGATATCTTCCTCAAGAAATATTTGCACAGACCATTGCCCTGAAGCATTTCCCACATGTTTTCTTCTAGAAGTTTATAGTTTTGGGTCTTCACTTAAGTCTTTATATTTAGTCAATTTTTTTCTTGTTTTTTTCTTTTTTCTTTTAGACAGAATCTCACTCTGTCACTCAGGCTGGAGTGGAGTGGCTCAATCTCAGCTCACTGCAACCTCCTCCTCCTGGGTTCAAGCAATTCTCATGCTTCAGCCTCCCAAGCAGCTAAGCAGTATAGGAATGTGCCACCAGACCCAGCTAATTTTTGTATTTTTTAGTAGAGTTGGGGGTTTGCTGTGCTATCCTGACTGGTCTTGAACTCCTGACCTCAAGTGACCCATCCACCTCAGCCTCCCAAAGTGCTGGCCTTACAGGTGTGAGCCACCTCACCCAGCCTATTTTTAGCTGATTTTTGTATATGGTGAAAGATACAGACCTAGTTTTATTCTTCTGCATATCCAATTATCCCAGCTGTTTATTGAAGAGACTGTCCCTTCTCCAATTATGTTCTTAACACCTTAGGAGAAAATGAGTTTCTATAAATGCGTGGATTTATTTCTGGGTTCCCTATTCTGTATAATTGGTCTCTGTATCTGTTTTTATGCCTATACCATGCTGTTTTGGTTGCTATAATGTTGTTGTTGTGTGTGTGTGTGTGTGTGTGTGTATACATATACATATACACATTATATATACATAAAATATATATATTCAGTCTCTTAAAATATATATACACATATATAAATATATATTTAAGAGACTGAATATATATATAATTATATATAATATATAGGTATGTATATTATATAAACCTATATGTAGGTATGTATGTATATTATAATATATACATATTATAATATATATACACACTCACAATAGCAAGATATGAAATATATACATATTATAATATATATACATGCCTATATATTATATATAACAATATATGTATATATTGTAATATATATACCTACCTATATATTATATATGTATATATGTATGTATATATTATATGCATATATACATATATATAATATATGTATATACATATGTATAGTATATACATATATAATATATAGGTAGATATATATAGAATATATGTGTGTGTGTGTGTGGATAGATATATTTTAAGAGACTGAATCTCACTCTGCTACCCAAGTTGAGTGCAATGGAGCCATCACAGCTCGCTGTAACCTCAAACTCCTAGACTCAAAGCAACATATAATATCAATATAATCATCTGTCTACCAACACAGTTATTAAATATGATTTTTGGCCGGCAGCAGTGGCTCATACCTGTAATCCCAGCATTTTGGGAGGCCGAAGTGGGTGGATCACAAGGTCAGGAGATCGAGACTATCCTGGCCAACATGGTGAAACCCCATCTCTACTAAAAAAAAAAAGAATACAAAAATTAGCCAGGCGCGGTGGTGGACGCCTGTAGTCTCATCTACTCGGGAGACTGAGGCAGGAGAATCACTTGATCCCGGGAAGGTGGAGGTTGCCATGAGCTGAGATCGTTCCACTGCACTCCAGCCTGGCGACAGAGCAAGACTCCTAATAAAAAAATAATAATAATAATAGTATTTATATGTATATACATATAAATTTTTTTTTTAACTGAAGAAAAGGGCCCACAAAGGCAAAAGTAGCTAAGGTCTATGAATGTTATCGTGGGCATTGCTTACTGAAATGATGGCTTGTAAATAGTTGTGGCAATATTTAGCCTTCACAGAACTGTGCCTGAGAAATTTCTCTGTAGTTTATCTTCATGAGAATAAGAGTATCTTCTCATTCACAAATACACTATTTTTTTCCACACATTTCATTGTGTCTCCTTGAAGACTGACAATTTATTATGCTTCATAAAAAATAAGGGTTCTAATCTCAAGCACAATATGCTTCTGCTTCATTCTGGAACAAAATTAGTACACAAGAGCAAAGCAAGGCCCTGGAGCTGTGGCTTCAGCCCCGCTTCTGCACCACACCAGGAGGAAAATCTCACTACTGGTTTGTTTGAGGTACTATATCACTCCACTCTCATTCATCAGCATGTCTCTTTCCCCGGGAAAATGATATAATTAAGTCTGCTAAGCATCCAGCGAAGCACTTTATTCTAAATCAGGTAGCAAATACAAAAGGGAAGAGATAAATTTCTAAAAGGACAGTGTTTTCCTCTTAATAAGCAAGCATCATTGACATCTTTCAGCTCCAGGGTTGCAGTTTTAATTTCATATTTAATTCTCTTCTCTTATAGCAGTTTTTTTGTCATATCTGTAAAATCAGAAGATTTTTCTCTTTATTCTTCCCTCTCTAAGCCCTTATGTATCTTACCTTGTTTATTTGTGCTGAACTGTCACAGAATATAAGAAATGCCACTAAAGAAGCCAAGAGAATGAGTCCTAGGCCAGGCCTGGGGGTTTGAGAAAGGCCCAGTCTAGGGGTAACATGTGACATTTAGGCCAGTTTTTGAAGAATGAGTAGAAGATACTCTAGTATTTCGGCCTTCACCTACAACCCAGTGGGTAAAGAAGCTGTGCATGTATAACAAATAGAAGCTGAGTGTTCTGTAGACAGAGTAGTAACAACAATGTCTACCTTTTCAAGGTTGTCATAAAGATTAGAGAAAATGTACTACAAGTCCTTAGCAGAGGGCCTGGTATATAGCAGCTGCTTAAGAAAAAAGAATTATCACTAACATCATTAGCATTGGCATCAGGCACAAAGGGCCTTCTAACCAAAACCACTTGTGTGTGTAACTTGTAAAATTCCATAAGTTGCTTCCCAATTTACAAACTGATCGCATTTTAAAATCTTGCATATAATTATCTCATTTCCTTAAGCTCTGTGGGGACCAGTATTTCAAACCCTACTTTTAAAACTAAGAAAACCAAGATTTGAAGGATTTGAGTGACTTGTCCAAAACCATTTAGGCTCCTTCATTCCAAATTCTGTATGATGTTGCTTTCAAGTTAGCTGATGGTTTTAAAATACCTGCTTAGCATGCACTATACATTGCATGATAGTTGTCTAAACAGTTACTCATTTGCACCATCTGCTACTTTTCAATTGATTAGTTGAAAAGATTTTGTTATGACTCTTTTTTAGCATTTTGTATTTCCTCTTTCCAGATAGATACTTTAATTCTTGGCCGTCAAGACAGTATTGAACATTTTGCTAACATGGTAGATTCTAGCTAGGGTGTTATTTTAGAGTTTACAATGCAATAGAATGAGTGTTAACTTTTTAAAATCTCTGTGTTAAATTTCTAAAATTAAATTGATATACCTTCTAATACTCTGTACTTTTACATTTCTCATAGTGCTCCCAATAGATACAGAATCTTCCTCACTAGTGACGGAACTTACTGTTAATACTTTACTTTTGTGTTAGACACAAATGATGATCTCAGTGCTTTTCATCGATTGCCAAGTTCTAGCACTTACTTCATCTCCTATTATTGCTTTGTTTCTCATCTTCATTACAGTTTAGCTGGTGATTGTCAATTTTCTAACATTGCTAAAATGGTTAGTGGTTCACACAATGAAATAACGGCTGTAAGTGAAAGATCTAACTGAGCATGTCAGTGGAAAATTAAAACTTTGAGGTGTTACACTTGAAGAAAAGTTAATCAACAACTAAAAGTGAATTGCTAAATTATGGTCTGTTGGTTGTTCAATTACTGGAAACTACTGTGAAAACTAGAGTAAGCCCTCACAATAATGTTAGAAATCAACCCTGGGGAAGTGTAAATGTGAAGATCACATCTATCAGGTTAAACCTATCTAGTTCATTAAAAACAATGTACTTTTTTTATCAAAAGGAAAATACTTTTTTTTTTTCAATACTCAGGAAATAAAAAGCTGTATGCAAAGATGGCAGATAACTAGAAAAGTCTGAGTGAGTCTCGGCAGAGCTGCTCCAATTCAATAAACTGAAGGAATAAATCAGGCGATCAAATCAAAATCAATAGAGCCACAAAGCTGAGGTGGTCAAACAGCCAAGGGCTATGCCAAGGAAGCAAAGCAATAATATGACGCTGGCCCCAAAGCCACAGTTGTCCCCAAAAGCTGTGTGTTCTGATTCTGTAATGCCAGCTGTATTGCACGTAGACATTGTACAGACATCTGGGGGGCTGAATCCTTATGTAAAAAACCAGTCCTTTGACTTAAAAGGGAAAATATGAATCCTAGTGATTTATATTAAAATATGTTCAAATTCGTAGGTCTGCAGGGCCCTGGGAGCCCAAGTGAGGCTCTGCATCATGTTGGAGGACTGCAGATGACTCCCTCTGAGCTCTGCGTCTCCTTTCACAGCAGTGGCAGTTTTATTTGTTCATTTGATTGGTACTGTGATGCCAGTAAATACCTCAAGCTGCCATGGAAGCCTAAAACCTTTTAGATAGGTTCTGTTTTCTTGGTCTGTAGGGAATCGCAAATAAAATCAGATACTCCTTCCTCTTCTTCTGTTTATTACCACAGGGGGGCTGTATAGTGACCTATGGTTGTTAATTAGTTGTGTCTGAATGGAAATAGCATAGATCCGTCAGGGGAATGCCTTAAAAGGGGCACTGGAAACACTAGTCATGTGTGTTGGAATAGATGTAAGGTACCAGATTGGAGGACTAGCACAGTAAACACTCTGTGGCTGAGCCCCTTGTTCTCAAGGAGGGACGTTAAGGTCATCAGCCATGGTTAAAGCAAGGCATCTTCAGGTTGAGGCATTAGCCATACTCTCCCATGTTTCAAATATGTATTACATTCTTTTCCTCTGATATTTTTCCTATTCTGGTTCGTTTAAGGTAGCCTTTTCTCTGCCCCTTTCTCCTGTAAAGAACAGTTCCCGTTATTTTCTAAGGTAGTTCTGTAGCTAACATGCATTTATCCATTGCCTGACTCACTATAAATAGTTCAGTTTTACATGCCTGCCAGAATGAAACGCAAACAGGCACACATTCTGTAACTCAGTATATTTTCTCAAGCCTTGCAGGGATTTCAGGCCCACACTGTGTTCTTTCATGTATTATTTTACTTACTCACCCATATTTTTCCGTATAATTCCAAATCACATACTTGCAGGTACCCGTGTGAGAATTCTGGCATTACTGTCACAAACCAAAACCTTGTTAAAGGAAACTTTTGCTCTCTGTTAGATAAATATAATTTTAAAAACTCTTTGGCTTTAAAAAAACAAAGTGACTCTTGATTTCATGTTCCAGGAATGCGGTAAATCAAGGTTCACCAAACTTTTTCTGTAAAGGGCCAGATAGGGAGTATTTCCACCTTTGTGGGTCATATGGTCTCTGTTCCAGTTACTCAGCTCTGCTGTTGTAGTACATAAATAAATGAGCATGATTATGTTCCAATAATACTTTTTGGAAATGGAAATTTGAATTTCATATTATTTTCATGTATTCCCAACATATTATTCTTCTTTTGCTATTTTCTCAACCATTTAAAGATGTAAAAATTATTCATAGCTTGTAGATCTCACACAAATAGTCAGCAGAACAAATTTGGTCCATGGGCTACAGTTTGTTGACCCTTGCTATACATTTAAGTTTTTCTTTAATTAGATAAAGCTTATGCTATACAATGATACTAGTGATACAACACTGTAGCTATATGGAGAAAATATTCATTTACTATGATAAAGCTGGAAGATCACCAATAAATCTCTGAGGATTAACAGCAAAATATCAAGAAACTACTTTTAATACTTTCAGTCCCTTCTGCTATATAAATGCTGTGTGCAATTGCTTGAATTAATCATCAGGGAACTTCTATGGCCTATCATCAGTGACTTTATTGTTATGCAGAAGTTTTGGAATTAAACTTTCTGAAGTTATGTAAAAACCCTGATAATTCATTAAGAAGGGCAAGCTTTCTCTGTCAACAAATCAACTACTTCCACCTTCCTGCATCCCCACTTCCAAGGCTTTTGTTTTAAGGTAAAGGATTCTTTATTTTAATGATGGCATCCTTTTTCTGACTTAGCGGTATCATGAAGCCATAAGGGAGAGTGAGCAGCTCAATATAAGATTGATAGCTTGATTACACCATGATTAGCCTAATTGTTCCTGTGACTAATAATATGCATTTCATTTGCAAGTTTTCAGCTGGTGTCACAGTTCATGGCTAATGGGCATATTTCTAGATTCCAAGGGATAACAGTTGTGAAGATATTTCCAGGCTGCCACAATATGGTTCAAGATAATAATATCTAAAAAACAAGGCCATACTGAATCATACAAGCACAATTCATGATTGTTATATAAACAATAAAACCATTTGGAGAAAAGACTCCTTAAACCAAGACAGTTTGTTTCTAGACAGGGTTTATTTAATTGTATGTAATTCATACAACACAACATTCATCTTTGCTCTATTCCCAATAATCAAAGAAATTGGAGCTAAGCAAGAATTCGTGGCCTGTTAGTAGTCATTATCATTGGGTGTTTTGTGGCAATTGCAGACAAACTGTGTGTCTATCTGCACTTGCTTTCAATATTGGAATAAATGACTATTAATTTCTTCACTCCCATTTTCTCTACTTTAAGTCTATCACTTATTTCTTAAGCTCATAGCTTTTATACTTTCCGTAAAACCCAAGTCTGATCATATTAACCTTTTGCTCCAAAAATTCAACATCCGATCACTTAAATAAAGTTCAAACATCTTAGCCAGTTGTTCAAGTGTCTCAATAATTTGACTTCCCCAATTAACCACCTTTAATTTTTGCAGTTTTGTCTTACCATTCTTTCACAATTATTAACTCACTCTTCCACAAACCAACCCTCCACCCCATTGCCTCCATGCTTTTGATTCACTTGGTTACTTTCGGGCTGCTTGCAATGCCCTTCCCTTTCATAGCTGCCTGTCCACATGTGATTCATCCTTCAAGGCCCAAGTCAAAGCTCAACTCTTCCAACAATTCTTCTTAAAAACTCAAAGTTTTCTTTATGTTTTTCTTCCCTCAGATAACCATGGTTACTTACAGATTGCCTTGGAATTGAAGGCATCATTTATATGTGTCTCCTTTTTCTTCCAGACTCTAAGACCATGGAAAATTATATGAGAACAAGGGACCACGATTTCTGGAGTGTGGAAGGATCCATCATTTCAGAATCCACTGTCATTATTGAAGAAGTCAGGCCCTCATTCAAGATTGTGTGCTATCAGAGGCCGCTGAAGAGAAGTACATGGTATCTTGAAGTGGTTTTAATTAAGTGAAGAAACTTGATGGGGCAGTGGGGTAGAAACTTGGCAGAAAACTCCTGTAATTATAAAACTTCCAGCTATTTTTCATGTACAAGAGCTAGAGAGTGAAAATCTCTTTGCTTCAGGTATTTTTTATTTTTGGTAAAAGATTGCAATCTTTTTTGTGTGCAAGGTGTGGGGGAGGTTGAGTTGCTTTATTTTGGTTAGGCATAGGTGAGGGCAAGCCCTATGCTGAAATGGAGATTGCAGTGACTTTCTGGCTCTGAGGAGAAAAACATTTTCATTGGCGAAAAATGAATCACATTAGGGAGAAACTATTTTCAAGGGAGCTAAATCTGAGCTGATGGGAAAGATAAACAGTGTGGGAGAGCACACCATTCTTCACACCTCTTCAGATAACTCAGATTACTCTGAAAATACGAAGACCGGCAGCTTTGGAAACTCTGAGATAGGCTATTTTGATGTTTACAATGGTGTTCTCACAATGGTCAGTCAACAATGTCTGTGGATTACAAGCAGATTTATAGCCAAAAAGAATGAACAATAGGAGCTGGAGCTGGAAAGCAAGATGGAAGACCCTGAATATGGATGGCAAGCTACCAGACTAGTTTTGGTTTTATGTCCATCTTCCTTTTGGAGACTCTAATCCTTAGCTATTAGATACTCTGAAGAGGCTGACGTTGTGCTATCGGGAAAAATGACACTTGGGTCTTAAAAACTTATGTGAAATTATTTTGTAGATGTAGGCCAGAACATACAGTTATTTGCCAAATCTAATTTGAATTTGAAAGACCAGAATTCTTATTTCGGTGTAATTGCCTCATATAAGAAACTTTCCATCTACCGTAGTCAGACAGAGTACTGACACATCTATTAGTTTTAAGCTTAAAAACAAATATACCACCCCATCCAAGAATACAAGCTTTGGCAATTTTGACATTTAAGAAGTAAACATTACACTCTACTTGATCTTAAAGTTTGCACAAAGTGTTCTTAGTACTAACAAGAGAAGTGTCATAATGTCTACTTGTGATATGTGTATTTATTGGTATGTGTATTTATACTCTACCTTCGTGCCCCCTGCAAACATAAAGGTTTGTGTGTGAGTGAGTCTGTGAGTGAGGTAATGTGTGTTTGGTCATTAGCACAGCCAGCCCTCATCTGCTACCTCAAGTTCAGACCTGTAGTTTTGAGGAACAAGGCATCTGTTTAGTTCCCAACATAGGTGAGATAGTGTGGGCTGCATAGCATATCCTTCCACTACAGAAGCTGCCAAGGAGATGATGCCAAGAGCCTAGTTCCCCACCTGCAACACCATATTTGTTTTTTGAAATTCTGGTCCCATCAGATGCATTAGGATTTCATTTCAAATTTAATTACTTAAAAATTCTAACCCTCTACTCACTCTCCATACACATATACACACATGCACACACACATTAGAAGCTTATTGGTCATGCAGTGTTTTCTTTAATATCAGAAGAGACAATTACCAAAAATGTAACTAATTTTCAAGGCTCCTAAATCCCTTTTTATTTTCATTTTTTTCTGCAACTAGGCACCTAATAGTAAGGTAAAGAGACCTATCAGCCAGACCTATTCATCTATTTCAATATGCCCTTAATTTTAATTTTAATTAGAATCAGCTTAGGCTGTGTATGTGTCTTTCCTCTAATCTAATCTGTTTTTATTTCAACCCTGCATCTTAGGGAAACCATATATGTTTCTTTTTGACAGAATATTTACACACTGTGGATATTCTTTTCACGTTTTTTTAAAAATAGTCAGTCTCTTGCTCTGTCACCCAGGCTGGAGTGCAGGGGCAAAATGATTTTGAGAAGAAATTTTTTATCCAGTTACCTCTATTGTAGTCTCATTGGTTATTTTTAAAAAGGGTGGTTCTGGGGGATGGGAGAAGAGAAGCATAAGAACAATGCTGATTTTTATGATTTTTTGGTCTCTTTTTTTCTGTTTGTTGAAAATACCAGTTTTGCTTCAAGGGATAGGTAAGAAGAGAAGAAAGTCTGTGTTTTCCCAAATCAGCTGCTTAATAACTTTTTTTTTTCCAGCAAAGGACAAAGCAGCTTTAGGACTTTAGTGTAAGGGCATCTAAGTCGCCTTCTTCAGCAAGGAGGCTGTGCAATGTTTGGCTGCTCTGGTGGGTGGCCTTCCTCTATAGTAGGTGGCATATTGCTGGAGTTAGAGCAGCCACATTTCTTCTCTTTCTCTCTTTGGCCAGATATTTCTTGTTGAGGTCATTAAGTAAACAGATTCACTGATAGAGTTTTAGGTCCAACCACTTTCCAAATGCTAATTTGGATGACAGGTTGTGACGAGCACAGTGGCATTTTCAGTGTGGCTCACTTTCGTCCCCTAAGTCTCAAGCTGCCGTTAGAAATCTTGTGCTTATGAGGAGTGCTGACACATGAGGGATGGAGAGAAATGCCAGCAAATCCTTTGGCATGCTCCCTCAGGAGCATGAGTCATGGCGGTTCAGCGGAGGAAAGCCTGAATTCTTGAATTCTCGTGTGCTTCTGTGGCACTCCAGCAGTGCACTGGTCTTGACTAGCAGCTTCTGAGACCTGGGGCTGAAGAGCTTCTCAGTCCTTGGCTTGGCTCCCATAAGTCAGTTTGAAGGCATAGTGAAGACTAATGCTAGCACTACTATAAACAATGAATTAAGATGGCGAAAACGAACAGTTTTCCTCAATGTCTAGTATGTGTCAGTACATGTGCTTGTAAGTAGAGCCATCCCTATAAAGCAGAGGCATTCCCAGAGGATTTGACCTAAGTTTGTAATTTGGATTTAGAAATAGGAGTAAGACCAGAAAAACTTGTTAGAAAGGCCTATTTGTTGTACCAAAGATCAGGGAAAAACATATTGATTTCAAAGTCACAAATGGGAGAGAGAAAATTGTGGAAGTGGAGAAAAGTCATCTTGTTGATAACAGCAAGATAGGAGAGATCGCTTGATCGAGACAATAGAGAAAAGCTCTTAGGAGATGCCGGAAGTATGAATTAAACTCTCAAAATAAAAATTGATAAAGAAAGAGGAGATTTTATTTATAATTAACAAAATATTTTATTCAGAGTGACCAAACCAAATAATTAAATATTGCTAATGAATGATATTAGGGACCGATGTTGACCACTGGTTTGTCTTCTGCCCAGACAGAGGTGGTTTGGTTTAGAAAGCCTTAGTGGTTGTTTTGGAGATTTGAGTTTCATGTTCATTTATAAAACCACAGGGGTAGTGCTGTGCTGCAAATGTCCCACACACTAGCAACCAGTTTCCCAAGTGAGTTCCACACTTCTGACAGAATCCAGATTTTTTTCATTTCTTCATGTTTGATCAAGAAAGAAGTTACCAATAAGCCTATTGAGAACACATTGTCTGAACAGTGTTATTCTTTTCATGGGAAAACTTCTGAGTTTTGATGGACTATTCTAGGATAAAAGGGAAAGGAAAAATAATATGTGTAACTTGGATACACTCAACTCCAAGCAGAAGCATAATTATTTTATCTTATTTGTGATGAAGGAGCACGTGATAGGAATTGATTTCATGGTTTTCCATGGGGTCCAAAATAGAAAAATAAACATATGCACATTCATTAGAATAATTATCTGGTGGTACTGTTAATGATCTTTATTTAGCAGATGGAAATAGAATTTTAGACCTGCAAATATAAGAGTCAGAATTCTAGAACATAAGAGCTCAAAGAGAACTTGGGGATAATTTAACCACACTGAAGTCCAGGGAAGTCAACTGACACTCAGGTTCACATAGTTAGCAGAGAAATAGCCCAGATTTGTTGAAGGAAATGATTAAAGCCCATTGTACACAGATTATGAATTAGCAAGTCTTTTTCTTCCTCTTCATTTTCATTGTTTGTATCTGACTTTAAGGGAATGATCATGAAGCGTTAAGACAAAATGAGTAAAATGAAGACTTAGGCATTTTGCTCAGTCTATTAGTGGCACTTATGTATGGGTTGGTGTGAAAAGAGGTTGAAACTGGCATCTAAATTGAAATATCTAATTCTGTATCCATTGCAGATAATAAGTAGTTGATTATGTAACCACTGTGGTATAGGGAACCAGCCCCCACATCACCCATGGGTACGACAAAGGAATCAGAAAAAGACAGATTAAGAATGCCAAAAGTGGGACCAGGGGCCATCACTTGTAGTGGAGGCAGTGAAGGCCCCAAGCTCTGATGACTCACAGTATTGATTGGTTACAGTCACTTTTATCTATAGGGTGGGGTTGAGTGATGGTGGGGAGAGGGTGATGTGATGGTGGGATGAATCAGTGAGCTGGAACTGGTGCCTCATTCTAAAGATTGATAACAGTGGCAGTTTGGGAGTTTCACAAAACACGAACAGGTGGTTATCTTTAGCCTATTATCTATGTGCAGCCGGTGGAATGCAGGCCTTACAAGGAGCCTACAAGTCTGGCTACGTCATAGTGCTACGAAGGGGTTTTACATCCTTGAGCACAACGTTTATGGTAACAGAGCCTAGGTCACCCTGCACCGGAACACGAGGCATGGGGAAGTTTGCCTCCCCAGAGTTTTCCTGCAGTTTGCCGGTTTGTTGTTCCCAGTTTATGTTACTCATAAACAATTTATATAGGCACTCTGTAAGTTCTTTCTCCTTTGCTTCTTCCCCCAGCACTGTGGAAGATTGTATTTTCCAAAGATGGCAGTAACAATATCTCTCATCCCATGCTTTACAATATGACCTTACCACTCCCCTTATCCAGAGGCAGAGTCTATTTTCCCACCTTTTCTACTCCTCACCCTAGACCTCTTTCCCTGCCCTGCCTACACCTGGGTGGTCCTTTGTGACTGCTGGGTGAAAATGATGTCGTATAACTTTGGAGGCTAGGGTCATACAGGGCAATACCGCTTTCACGTCTGTTTTGGGATGCTTGCCTTTGGGATCCAGTCGCTATGCTGTGAGGAAAGCCCAGGGCACCTAAAGATGGCACTGATAGGTTTTCTAGCTGGAAACTCTAGCTGAGGTGCCATCAAACAGCTGTGCATATGAAAATGCTTTAAAATAACTCTAGCAGTCACCACCATCTGAGTGCAGCCGCTCACGTGACCCTGGACAAGAATTGCCTAAACAAGCCCCATTTCCCTGCCAAACAATGAGAAATGATAACACATGACTGAGGTTATTTTAATTATTAAGGTTTTAAGTTAATTTGTTAGAAAGCAATAGATAAGGAGAATGCTACTCCTAAAAACAGGAAAGAAAAAAGGTAGGTACAAGCAAGTTATTATTATTCTTTAAAAGATAAAAATGAATCTGGAATCAATCAGACTCCCATTCTACAATACAAAACAAATTGATTTCAGAGAAAATGTGAACTATTAGCAAAGCTCATAAGGTTCTAGCAAAACCCATAGATAAGAGAACATATAATGGGGTGGGGGTCGACAAGATTTTCTAAACTTGAAATGGGAAGTTACATAAACTCAGCATTATTGCACATACATATTTGTATTTGCTTAAGAATATAGGCAAGATGACCTTATGCATCTTTTCTACATCTAACTTCTATCATTCTGTCTTCATTGCGTGGGTGTTCAGTTTGCTGAAAAAGCCAGATTTCAGAACAGCTTTCTTTCAGAAATGATGTTTTTAAAGTTAAGGGAAAAAGCTTGCCACACTGTAGAAGTGGCAGCTATAAAAATAAATATAAAAATAAATTGAAAATTCATAACAATTGTGCTGAAAAAGACGCACTGAGAATTGAATTACAAAGTAAAATGAACAAAGTGGGCTTTTGATTAAATGAGTGCACCAAAGTATTTACAGTATGATAATCTGTTGGAAATGGCTGGTGGTATTGCAGAATAAATGAAGAAAACACTATGCGTACAGTGCTAGGAAAGCACCATCTCAAAGCATAAGGCAAGGGTCAGAGAGCTGGATCAATTCTGTGCTTTAACAGAAAGAACACTCAAAATTGTGGTTAGAAAATGCAGAAAAATGGGAACACAATATATCAAAAAAGTTTTGTATTAATGGGAGGATAATAAGGTTGAAAACCAAGGGATTTGGACCAGGTTGTGTAAGATAAAAGTACATTCCTTTCCTCTGCGTGCACCCACCCCCGCTGTCCTCAGACACATATCAACACCATACGTTTTTAAAGACCAAAAGTGACTCCATGTTCCTCACTTACATCTGCACAGATGGCAACAGTTATTCATCAGTTTCCTAACAATTCATCCTCGCTTCCTAAGCAAAGGTTGGTGACCTTAGTTGGACTGTGGTTCTGATAAGATTTAGGATTTCATCGATGTTCCTCTACTAGTAACTATTTTTGGCTAGCTTAGCATCTACTCAGTGTGGCAAAGTATACAGAGGTCTAAAGCCTATAAGCAACTTCTACCTCATTAAGGAGACAGAATTAAATTAATAATGAATAATGAGTGCTGGAAAAGACTACGCCATGTTAATGGGAAAAATGTACTAAGACATTTGAAATATGGGTGAGAAATAACAGATTGAGAGAGGAAGTCATTCTTGACAAGTGCCATGCTTTATACCTGGTACATAGTAGGTGCTTTAGAAATATTTATTGAAAACTTAAGCAAGTAAGGCAAAACATCTGAAAAGGGGGCTTAAAACTGTGATAGGGAGTAGTTCAGCCTGGCTATAGAAGTGAAGGCAAAGTTTAATGTCAGGAAAAAAACAGATAAAGGAGGGCTGGAAGGAAGGTGATGCATTCATTTTCTGTGGTAGAAAAATGGAAATCAATAAAACCGCCTGATACTCAAGAGAGATTACTCTGACAGCAGAATGTGAGATGGAACAGAAAGAGAAACTAAGTGAGGTAGCATCAATTTCAGTTCTTTCCTGCCTTGGCAGGCTTGTTGCGAATGTTTGCACTTTGTGCTTAGCTGAGGAAAACAACCTTAAAGCAAGATGTGTGTTGAGGTGAGAGGGAGGCTGCTGCAAGAATGTTAGGACGCACAGCTGGAACTGGCTTTGTGGTTATTCTGTGCAGCTGGGGAATGCTGAAGCGTAGACAATTCATTTTGAACCAAGACTTCTAGAAAAATCTTATGAGACGGCATATGAAATATAGCCTTCGAACTCAAAGGATGAACTGCACTGGAGCTATTGCAGCACGATTGTAAGGAGTATACCCTCTTTACATCATGATGAGTACCAAGAACCAGGTTTTCTTGTCAGAAGAGAAAGGCAACCATATACCTACCTTTGCATAGACATGAGGAACACGTCTTACTTAAAAAAATAAACAGGGAAAACTTTTGGTAGGGTAATTCCTACATTATTTTTTTCACATCTTGGTTGATTCATTAAATGTCTGTTATTGGGGATAAGAATCTATATTTGTTATTTCACTGGAAATGCAGCAATGTATACTTGTAAGGATTTGAGATAGACTGCTTGGGTTTGAATCTACTACTTACTAGTCCCATGATTTTAAGCAAGTTATTTAACTTCTATGTTCCTTCATTTCCTTATCTGAAAATAAGATAATTCTAGCAGCTTCCATAAAAGGTTATTTTAAGGATTAAACGCTATTAATTACATATGAAGTGCTTAGATTAGCAGACGACTCCTAGGTGGTGATAAATATCAGCTATTATTATTACTTTATTAACTTTGACTTATTCTGTGTCTTTTTGCCTAAGGAAGAAACTATAACTATTGATTTTTCTATGGTAGAAAACATAAATGACTTATACTAAGTAACACAATGAATTATTTGATGGCATTCAGAAAGTTCTCCCTTCTCAAACCCCTCTGGTAAAGAGAGCCATATTTTTACTTTTCTGGAACAAAGCTTAAAAAATACACTTACTGATTTGAACAAAACAGAATCATAAATAAATTAGTTGCATTTTGCTTTTCCTGTCTGAGAAAGCCTGAAAAATCATGTTCCTTTTCATCTGAAAGGACATCTAAAAGGAACCAGACCATACAATGACACTGAGATGTCTGTACCTGAAGTAAAATGAATCACAGTAGAAAAGGATAATGTCTGACAGGAGGCTTTAGATATTGTTTTCATTATCCAGTTATTTTCTATGAAAAAGCCACTTGTATCTTGGAGTGGACCCTGTCATCTGAAAAGCACTTCATCTTGTTGTATTTTCAAAGATTTAAATGGAAATTGTTGCTTTTGGGAAGCAGCCACAAGGAGAGACTTGGCTACGTTTAAAAGCCTTGATCCATCTGTCTCCTATTATCAGTGCGTCCTTCCCTTGTGTTACAGGTTTGGCTTCCTCCAGCAGCTAACACTAATCTGATAATCATAGAAATATAAAGTGTTCAAAGCACTGTATGCACCCAATGTGCCAAATATGTTGTATAGTCACACACAAGAATACTGACATGTCACTCTCAACAGCGACCTTGCAATGTTAGTATGATTTTTCCAATCTCAAAGAAGAAGAAACAGAACTACAGGGGTTAAGTCCCTTGTTCAAAGTCACACAGCTTCAAAGGGAAGGAGTAAGAATATTATTATCTCAATTATTATTACGAGCTTCACTAGATATTGTTCAAGCCGTTTCATTAAACTAATACAAAATGTAATAAAAAAAGGAACCACAGGTTTCAGGGAGTCCAACCTAAACTCAGGCAACACAGAACAAGATTCAAAATTGTTATATCACTACCTTTCGTGCTGCCTGGGTATCAATGAGCGTTGTGTGAACTGGTCTTATGCATTTCTAGTCATATAGTAAATTCACTGAGAATTCAGTCTTGAGGATGGGGGTCCCATTTTCTTTTCATTAACACAGCACTCCCATTGCTTTGACACCACTATGTAATCAGTATGTTATTAATACAAAATAACATGATTTTTCCTGTGAAAGATTCTTAGTTAGGCTGTAAGGTGAAAAGTGAAACTGGCTCTATTTGCAATAGTGTGAAACTAAAAATGAATGCCAAAGTTTAAAAAAATGGTTATCTTATATATTACCCTTTGATGCTGGGGAACAGCATCAAATTTACAATAATTCATTACAGATTAGTTGGTGTGAGTTACTAACAGCAAATTTTTCTTTCCCAGATGTTTTTTAATTGACATTTGAAATTCTAAAAATATGCTCTGTTGGTTCATGGGAAAAAAAATCAGACATAACAACATAGCTGTGAGCCTTTCAGTTGACCAAGTTGAAAAAATTATGTGCAGACACAATTGGCTCCTTTTTTCCACATTGCCAACAACTGCTTTAAAGACTCTAGGAGTATATACAGCATAAGAAGAAGAAAGAGGGAGAGGTCCAATTGTTTAGGTAACTCAGTTTTTTTGCTTTGACGGTATTATATAGCATGAGGTTATATTTGTTATTTAAGTCTTTTTTACTCATATAACTAACTGGATAACTCAGTCTTTTCATGTACATAGTAGTATTCATAAAAATTGCCATACATTAGACATAAAGCATGGCTAAACATATTTAAAGAATTAAAGTATTACAGGCTATATTTTCTGACCACAAAGCAATTGTATTAGGAATGGAAAACAACAATAAAGCCAGGAAATAGCAATATATTTGAAAATTAAGAAATAATCATCTAAATAGCATATGGATCAAAAGGAAATCATAATGGATTACACAATATTTCAAATTGAATGGTAATGGAAATAAAACATTTCATAACTTATGTTGCTAAATCATCCAAAGGGTATTAAAAATTTTGTTATTACACACATTTATCATGATGTTTTGAAATGTATAAATATTATAGAATGACCAAATCAAGCTAGTTAAAATATGTATTATCTCACACACTTAGCATATTTAGTGGTGAAAAAATTGGACTTAGTACTTTGTATCATTCATAAAAATAAATTGTAAGTATGTCATAAACCTATGTGTAAAAATTGAAACTATAAAGATTTTACAAAATAATGTTGGATGATATCTTTATGACCTAAGAGTTGGGAATAATTTTTATTTTTTATTTTTTTATTTATTTTTGTTGTTGTTGTTTAAAACACTAGATTTCATTCAATGGCCCAATTGGACACTTGCTCATTGAAACTTATTTCTGCTTCAGCTCTAGTTATTTGAGAAATACAGGAATTCTTTTCACCAAAATATTAGCCTGACACAAGAATGTTGAAACGTTAGCTGCCTTAGCATTATTGCTGCCTGTAACCTCCAAAGACATCTGAACACCTAGATTTTAAATGTAGCAAAAAGTAGAAGAGAAACACAGTTTATAAGTCATTTAATAACTATAATTGCATAGAATTTACTCACTTTTCAACTACTTTTTCTGAATGAATACCAAATTTGTGCAACAAAATATATCCAATGGTGCTTAGGAGGGCTGTTAAATGGTGAGTTAGCTTTCCAGGTAAAAACTGTATCTGCATTAACAAAGAGAGGGGAATGCACGATAATCCTATGAGGGAGGTCCTATTATCCCCATTGAGTAGAAGAGGAGTCTCAAAAGTTTAAGTAACCCACAAAAGGTCACACAGCTGTGACTGTCAATGTCTTGTTGGGCAATGCAAACTAGGCCACTTGTAAAGTAAGATAATTTTTTTTTTTTTGAGACAAGCTGTTGCCCAGGCTGGAGTGCAGTGGCACGATCTTGGCTCACTGCAACCTCCACCTCCCGGGTTCAAGCAATTCTCCTGCCTCTTAGCTACTAGAGGCTCCCACCACTACGCCCAGCTAATTTTTGTAGAGATGGTGTTTCACTATATTGGCCACACTGGTCTTGGACTCCTGACCTTGTGATCTGCCCGTCTTGGCCTCTCAAAGTGTTGGGATTACAGGCGTAAGCCACTGTGCCCAGCTGATGGGAAGAATCTTCTATGGCTTAAAAAACAAATGTAGCAATCCCATTCCTAGATATACACCCCAAATAATTGAAAACAGGTATTCAAACAAATATTTGTACACAAATGTTCATTGAAGCATTATTCATGATAGCCAAAAGAAGGAAACAACCCAAATCATCAACAGATACTGGATTAAACAAAATGTGATATCCATACAATGGAATATTATTTAGCTGTAAAAAGGAATAAAGTACTGATACATGCTATAATATTGATTAACCTTGAAAATATGATGATGGCTGGGCGCAGTGGCTCACACCTATAATCCCAGCACTTTGAGAGGCTGAGGCAAGTGAATTACCTGAGGTCAGTTCAACACCAGCCTGCCCAGCCGGGCACAGTGGCTCACACCTATAATCCCAGCGCTTTGGGAGGCTGAGGCTTGTGGATCATTTGAGGTCAGGAGTTTGAGATCCAACATGGTGAAACCTCGCGTCTACTAAAAATACAAAAAGAAGCCAGGCATGGGTGCATGCCTGTAATCCCAGCTACTTAGGAGGCTGAGGCAGGAGACTTGCTTAAACCCGGGAAGAGCTCCTGTCAAAACAAAACAAAAAAACAACAACCCGGAAAGAGGAGGTTGCAGTAAGCCGAGATCATGCCACTGCATTCCAGCCTGAGTGACAGGGTGAGATTCCATCTCAAAAAAAAAAAAAAAAAAAAGACCAGCCTTACCAACATGGTGAACTCCCGCCCCTACCAAAAATACAAAACTAGCTGGTCATGGTAGCACATGCCTACAATCCCAGCTGCCCGGGAGGCTGAGGCAGGAGAATCACCTGAACCCAGGAGGCAGAGGCTGTAGTGAGTCGAGATTGTGCCATTGCACTCCAGCCTGGGCAACAAGAGTGAAACTCCGTACCAAAAAAAGAAAATATTATGCTAAACGAAAGAAGCCAGACACATAAAAAGGCCACGTATCTTATGATTCCATTTATATGAAATATCCAGAATAGGTAAATCCATAAAGATGGGGCAGATTAGTGGCTGTTAGCAGACAGAGAAGAAGGGACTGGGGAATAACTGCTTAATAGCTATAGGGCCTCCTTTGGGGGTGATATGAATGTTCGGGCACTAGAGAGTAGTGATGGTTGCACAACACTGGGAATGTTCTGCCACTGAACTGTACACTTTAAAATGGTGAATCTTATGATATATGAATTTCACCTCCTTTAAAATAAGTACAGAAAAATGAAGTAAGGATTGACCATAAAGCCTTAGATGAATAGCAGCTAATTTGCTTTTTCTTGGTTTGTCACAATTTCAGTGAGTTTTTTGTTTTTAATTTTAATTTTTGAGATGGAGTCTTGCTCTGTCCCCCAGGCTGAGGTGCAGTGGCATGATCTCGGCTCACCACAACCCCTGCCTCCCAGGTTCAAGCAATCCTCCTGCCTCAGATTCCCGAGCAGCTGGGGTTACAGGCATGCACCACCATGCTTGGCTAATTTTTCTATCTTTAGTAGAGACGAGGTTTCACCATGTTGGCCAGGTTGGTCTCGAACTCCCGACCTCAGGTGATCCACCTACCCTGGCCTCCCAAAGTGCTGGGATTACAGGCATAAGCCACCACACCCAGCCTGAGTTTTTGACAGTTATAAATCAATATGTAAAAAATAACCTGCAGGGTGAGGTGGCTCATGCCTGCAATCCCAGCACCCTGGGAGGCCAAAGCAGGTGGGTAACCTGAGATCAGGAGTCCGAGATGAGACTGACCAACATGGAGAAACCCTGTCTCCACCAAAATTACAAAATTAGCCAGGCATGGTGGCACAAGCCTGCAATCCCAGCTACTCGGGAGGCTGAGGCAGGAGAATCGCTTGAACTCAGGAGGTGGAGTTGTGGTGAGCTGAGATCACACCATTGCAGTCAGGCCTAGGCAAAAAAAGCAAAACTCCATCTTAAAAAAAAAAAAACCCACTAAAATTTCCAAATAAGGCATCAGTGTACCTGAGGTCCTCTAATCTGTCTGGTTGGCAAAGCACCTAGTAGTTTACAGTATAGAAGAAGCTTTAAAAATGCTTTTAATTTGTATAAAGTGCAAAGAAAAAATATTGAGAAGCACATGACCCCCAGAATACTTAGGTAAAAAAAAGGAGAAAAAGAAAAAAAAAAAGAGAAGCACATGAAAGGCTATAAAATGGCCAAAGCCTAAGAAATAAGCTAATATACATGTATATGGACATATCCACGTAGTTGAGCATGCAGAGACATGTAAATACTCAGGAGAGAAATTTGCTTTTCCTCTTATTTTGTGTTTCTCCAAAAACTGAAGAGTAGATAACAGCTGACAGTTACCACCCTCTGAGTGTGACAAGAGGTCACACACAGGGAGGGCCTCTAGCTGCCATTTCCTATTGCTTCCCTGGTGAAACAACCAGGCTGGTAAGTCACTTTAGGAGACGCTCAACAGGGCTCCCATTGTTCCAACCTCAAAATTCTGAGATACAAGGGGCCCCATTCATACAGACAGCTTACAGGCTGGGGGATGGTCCCTTCATGTGCAGTCAACTTTTTATTGGGACACTGAATTTTCAAAAACACTGACTTGCACTAATAGTGTTATTTTTTATAAAATGGTACGGAAAAAAAATTCAAGATACTAAACTGGGAGCCAGGACACCTGAGTTTTACCATCAGCTCTCTAATGTAACTTTAAGCAAGTCACTTGCTCTTTCTGGACCTCAGTTTCCTTGTTCGTAAAAACAGAAATGATTTCTAAAATTCCTTGGAACTCTAAAATTCTATGAACACATATGAAGTCTACTGAGCTTGCTTCGCTGTTCACTCCAATGAGTGGGGATAAGTTACAAGCAGAAAAATATCATTACTACACATCTTTCCATTCACTATCAACACTTAAAAACAAACAGCCTTAATAAAAACCAAGTCCACTTTGTTTTCTCTTTTAGACAAATCAAAAGGAGTAGAGTTCAGTGAGTCCCTGTCACAGCAAGTTCAGGATCACTCAAGCAGGTAACCCCACACAATGCACAATGATGAAGAGCATAAACACAAGCCATAAGTATACTTTTATGTCACTTTTTCTTAGGTTATTGATGCATTTCCAGAATCTCTTCATTTCTTTGCATAACTGAAAACCCCCAGAGGAAAGACGCCATTTACAATAAGAATGTGATCAATGTTACAAGCTTCTGCACCATGTCATTTTTTTGTTTTTTTCAACCTCAAAACTTGCCAGAGCAAGGACTTCGTCTCCAGAGCCAAGGTCTATAGAGATTTTCTCAAACTGGCTGAGTATAGCACCTGCATTTGCTGACAAAAAGGCCTCATCATCTGCAGTCAGCTTTTCTCCAAGTTCCTGAGAGCTGTTAGTATCTCCACTTTCTGTTGAGTGTACAGGTCTCTTTCCAGCTTTCCTACCATCAGATCTCTATCCATCAACTGCATTCCACTTAGTTCATCTACCAAAGTCATATTTCCAGACATAATTTTCTTCAGTGAATCATTAAATTCATTTAGTTGCTCCAGAGTTTCCTTTTTGGTTTCTTCATATTCATCTGTATCAAGTTCCTCTCTGCATTCCTCCAGATCTTGTAATTGCTGCATTAGTCTATCCAACTGTTCTTCTAAATTCTGCTTTAATTTGCTTGTCTCTGTCTTTCCTCTGGAAGCCATTTTAATCTCTGTCTCTTAGTACTCTGATCTCTGCACGGTGCTGACCGGTCTCAAATTGCAGAAACCTCCAGTTCTTGACGTTCCGAGTGTCATAAACTTGAGGAAAATGAAATTATTCATCAGGACTACAAAAGGCTCAAAGTTCAAACCACCTGAGGGTGGAGATGGCTTCTTAGGTCCCCGGGATCGCCGCGGCACCTGCCCGCGAGTCCCAGAGTCGGGAATAATTTTTAAATAAGACACAAACCCCACTAACCTTAAAAAAAAAGAGATTGATTAATTTAACCTCATTAAATTTAAGAATATCTGATCATCAAGACACAATTGAAAGACAACCTAGAGAGAGAAAATATATATGTAATACCTATAATTGGCTATCAGTATACCTAGAATTTATTGACTCAGAATCAGTTAAGAAAAAAGAATAAAAGTGGACCGAAGTCACAAAAGAGGTAATTAAAATGTCCAATAAATGTCTCAATCTTATTAGTCATCTGATAAATATAAACAAATTCCAAAATTAGGTACCACTATGCACCTAGTATATTGGCAAACTTTAAGAAGTCTCATAATCCTAGGGGTTGGTGCAATGTAAATGGAAGTATGTGTCCATTGTTGGTGGAAGTGTGAATTGGCAAAACCATTTTGAACAAATGTTTAAGAGCTAATTACATTACTAGAAATTCATGATCAGCAATTTTAGTCTCAGATGAATTCTAGAGAAATGCATGCTTATATATAATATACCTTTTCAAGAGTATTTATAGCAGCACTCTTGGTAATAAACCAACCCTGGAAATAATCTTAATAACCATTAACAGTAAAATGCTGCGTATTTTTCATTGTATAAATAACAGAATCAATTGCATATTCACACAACAGCATTAATGAATCTTGGTGGTATAATATTGAGAAAAGGAGCTAACAGAATGCATGATTCCTGTTTTAAAAATTTAAAAATAGGCAAAATCAAACAACATTGGTTAGGGATATATAATGTGATAGTAACACTTCAGAGAAAAATCAAGAAAGTGATTATAAAAACATTCAGAATGGTGGATCCCGCTCAGTTCGAACATATGCTACTGATTTTTGTACATTATTTTTCTATTCTGAGAGTTTACTAAAGTTACTTATCAATTCTGGGATTCTTCTAGAGGAGTCTTTAGGGTTTTCTAGGTTATGGCTATGTTGTCAGTGAACAAAGATAGTTTGATTTCCTGTTTTCCAATTTGGATTCCTTTCATTTCTTTCACTTGTCTGGCTACTCTGGATAGGACTTCCAGTACTATGTTGAATAGGAGTGGTGACAAAAGACATTCTTTTCTTTTTCCAGTTCTTGTGGAAATGCTTTCAACTTTTTCCCAGTCAGTATAATGTTGGATGTGTGTTTGTCATAGATGACTTTTCTTATTTTCAGGTATGTTCCTTTGATGCCTAGTTTGTTGAAGGTTTTTTCATAAAGCGATGTTGGATTCCTTTGAGTCATTTTTGTACATCAATTGAGATGATCATATGGTTTTTGTTCTTAATTCTGGTTATGTGGTGAGTCAGATTTATTGATTTGCATATGTCGAACCATCCTTGCATCCCTGGAATAAAGGCTACTTGCTTATGGTGAATTACCTTTTTGATGCACTGTTGGTCAGTTTGCTAGTATTTTTTTGAATTTTTTTTCATGTCTATTAACCAGGAATATTGTCCTGTAGTTTTATTTTGTTGTTGTTGTTGTGTTCTTGCCTGATTTTTGTATCAAGGTGATACTGGATTTATAGAATGAAAGTAGAATTGACCTATTTCCTTAGCTGCCTCTCAAAAATTGCCATCACTTTTGTCTTGTCCTCCTTAGCTGCTGAGTTCATACTGGATATAGGTGAGTGATAGTCCAAAAGAGAAGTGCTTACAATTCTTAGTGAATATTATCTGTTGTGTGATTTTAAAAGACATCAGGAGTTTTTTTTTTTTTTTTTTTTGAGACGGAGTTTCGCTCTTGTTACTCAGGCTGGAGTGCAATGGCACGATCTCTGCTCACCGCAACCTCCGCCTCCTGGGTTCAGGCAATTCTCCTGCCTCAGCCTCCTGAGTAGCTGGGATTACAGGCACGCACCACCATGCCCAGCTAATTTTTTGTATTTTTAATAGAGACGGGGTTTCACCATGTTGACCAGGATGGTCTCAATCTCGTGACCTCGTGATCCACCTGCCTCAGCCTCCCAAAGTGCTGGGATTACAGGCGTGAGCCACCGCGCCCGGCCAGGAGTTTCTTTAGTTAAATGAAATTTCCTGAACATTCAAGACTGAGTAGTGCTGGAACTGATCAAATCTACAAATGGAAACAAAAAAGACTCTTCTGAACTAGATTATGGGAAGAGTTCTATTGGGAAGCTGAGAGACTGTACATCTGTTGGCCACTATTAACTTTGTACACAGCTGCTTTGACTTGAGGAGAAAATATCTTAATCGTTGGGCCAAGAAAGAAGGACATTGAGAAAGAAAGGAACCAAGTAGCGATAGCTGTTAGTGCAAGAACGTATTTCTCAGCATTGAGGATGTCCCCTGGGATATAAAAATAATGGTGACTCTGTAGGCCTGGGAAACTTAAAGGATCTGCTTATGCAAAACAGTTCCATTTGAGCATACATGAGCAGGTGGTTTTTGCATAAACTACTACAGTCTCTGGATAGTTTTTCCACTTTGGCTCCCTATGGATGGGTTCTATGGGACCATTTTCTCATACTCCAATACTTCAGAACAGCTCCTTAGTCTTTGGAAAGAGATACCTATGGAGGGAATAAATCTTTACTCATGGCTTCTGCCAACAGGCTGGAAGGTGTACAATTGTACTTTCTTCAATTAACATGTAACCAAGAACCTGAAAATGTATCAGTATGGAATTCAAGACTGTACCATTAATTGAAGTCTTGCATTTTGCTCATACCTACAAATTAAAACTCTTCAAGAAAGGCATTTGAGGATGATGGAGAACAAATCCAACTGAAAGGAAAGAGATGTTTTCCTCAGCCATAGCATTAGGCATATTACAATGTTTGAACAATGGATTTGGCTCTAAGCTTTCTTAGAGCCAGGAAAGACAGTGGGGTTCTAGAGTTTTTGGTTTCTGACAACAGAAAACACACAAATTTATTTGTAGCAAAAAATATTTCCTAAATTGAAATGGCAGCAAGAATCTACCATGTGTATAGTGGGATCATAGGTCCTAACTGGCTCTGAACAACATCTCATTCTATCCATGTGAAAACTGGTGCTTAGAGAAATTAATTAATAATTAATCAAAATATTTGCACCTATTCTTGGTTATTTATCTGTGGGGGATTTCTAAAGATGTTTGTAATAAGGAGAAAACACTGATTTGCTAATAAGGTAACAAGAATTTTAGAGTTAGATGTGACATAGTCAAATATCCTTGATTTCCCAGGTGAAGAAACTGAGACCCACAGAAGTTAAAACAACAAGAAAAGACCAGAAGTTAATAGAAGAGGTAACAAGAGTAATAGGATTGTGAAAAGGACTTTTCTATTTAGCAAAATTCTGGGAGACTGAACTCCAAACACCAATCTGTCTTGACTTACCCCTAAAATCCTCTAAATATACCCAATTAAAATGGTTAGTGCTGGGCATGTTGGCTCATGCCTATAATCCCAGCACTCTGGGAGGCTGAGGTGGGAGGGTTGCTTGAAGCCAGGAGTTTGATGCTAGCCTGAACAACAAAAAACCATCTCTGCCAAAAAAAAAAAAAAATTACCCCAGCATAGTGGCAAAACACCTGTAGTCCCTGCTTCTTGGGAGGCTGAGGCAAGAAGATTGCTTGAACCCAGATGTTAGAGGCTGCAGTGAGCTATGATCATGCCACTGTACTTGAGCTTGGGTGACAGAGTGATAACGTATCTAAAAAATTAGTATTTTGGGTTTTTTTTGTATATGTATATAAAATAGAAAGCAATTAATTATTAAGCACATTACCACATTTAAGTGGTCAATAAGATATTTGCTATCAAAATATGAAATTCTTAAAACAGGCCATTATACAGAGCAATAATGTATAAAGGACTAAGATCTGAGGAGACCACCTTTGGGGGACACAGAAAGTTAGAAATAAAGAATTGGTATCACTTAGAATGAGACTGAGAGCAAATGACAGCCTTCAATTAAAGCCTTCATTAGAATAATTGAATTTGATATTCATATTACTGTCACAGTGTGGTGGCAGGTCTGCAGGTATAAGAGAGAGGGAGTGTCATAGGGACCAAATAAAGATAATTGCACTAATTGTTTTCAAGTAATTGAAGTGAGGGAGAGAAAGACACGAGACAGAAATAGAGGGAGAAAAACAAGAGATGGGAACAAGATGGAAACCATAGAAATGGGCTAGATTTTATTGATTCATATAAAGGCCCATTGAGAATATAAGGATCCTATCCTCTCTGACTGGTATTTCATGTCATTAAAACAAACAAACAAACAAGTCACCTAGTATGAGAACACTGAGCAACCAAGACATTACTGCATTGTGAAAATAAAAGAGCTTTGGCTGAAATAGGACTGATTTATCCTGGATCTTGTCTTACCCAGAAGCCTTTGATTTTCTTCAGTTTTTAACAAACACTCTAGTTCTCTTTGAAAAAACATTTAAACACCATATTTTTTATGAATGGGGAGAAATGGAAAAATCTGAGAGTGATAATATGAAGTGAGTAAATCTTTTTACAGTGCTGATTTTAAAATCCTTTTCTGATGAGTCTCATTCCCAAACTCACACATTAATGCCTTAATCTCAGGGTAGGAACAAGCAGAAAGGTTGATCAAATGTCCTGATGGTGCCCTTTCCTCAGACTTACCTGAGAAAATGTTCCTAAGGAACGGTACCTTGCCTGAGAATCTGAGCTCTGCCTGGCCCCACAGCTCACAACTCCCTTCTTAGGGTCCTTCACACCAGAAGGAGGGCTGGTTGGAAATTCAGAGTAGGAAAGGAGCAAAGAGCTTTGCTGAGTGAAATCAGGGGAAAATATTTTTTACAGAGGGAGTGTATTAGTCTGTTCTTGTGCCACTAATAAAAACATACCTGAGACTGGGTAACTTATAAAGGAAAGAGGTTTATGAATTCATGGTTCCACGTGGCTGGGAAGGCCTCACAACCATGGCAGAAAATGAAGGAAGAGCAAAGGCACATCTTACGTGGCAGCAGACAAGAGGACATGTGCAGAGGAACTCCCCTTTAAAAAACCATCAGATCTCATGAGACTTATTCACTGTCATGAGACCAGCACGGGAAAGCCCCACCCCCATGATTCAATCACCTCTCACTGGGTCCCTCCCTAGACTCGTGGGGATTATTACAATTCAAGATGATATTTGGGCAGTGACACAGAGTCAGACCACATCAGGGAGTTTGTCTACATTACAAAGTCATGAGACTGATGTTCTTTATAATAACTGGATACATCTTTGGAATGAGTATACATGTATCCTGATAAATCCACTTAGAAGAAAATTACACATCTGGTGAGGCAAGTAAGTTAATGAAAAATATTCTCAGTACTTTGGTATAAAAGAATTTATTCTTGACAATGACTAATTAAAGTTGCCGCTCTTCAAACAATTTTATTTTCTTATAAATGTGGGCTAAGAAAGAAATATGTTTAGTGTTACAACTGCAGGGTCAAAATCAGCAATTTGAGTTTGGTTGTCATTCAAACAAAAACTTGGAGGACTCTTTATTGTGAATCTACAATTAGGGAGTGTGACAGGATGAAAAAAGTGCAGGTCAGATAAGCTCATACATTTTAGAGTCTAGCATGTCTCGTACAAAGCTGGGGTGCAAGTGCAAACCGAGACTATGAGTACTATGTGAAGTGCAGACATAGGAAAGCAGAAAATACATTTTTGAAAGCGGAATTGCCGAATATTCTATGCCATGTACATATTCTTGAAAGAGATAAATCTGCATGAGCAAAAGATGGGAGCGGACCCTCTCTGCATTAATGCTCAAAAAATAGATTTAGAAGCTCTAACTTAAAAAAGTTGTAGACATCTGAATTCTATGGGCCTAATCAAGATTTTTCTTCACCACCTGATTTGTATGAGCAAGAAATTTGGAAGGAATGAATGATAAACAGTTGTCTTAAGGCTATTTGTGAATAACAGAAACATACTCAAATGAACTTAGTAAATGAAAAATAAAGAGGTAATTAGTCATCAGGATATAAGGAACATAAGGAAACCTTGGGGAACCAGAACCAAGAACAGAAAAGCCTTCAGGAGGCAGACACCACTTTATCAGTAACTCTTGCTTCTGGGCCACGTGGTTACTCATTTCGGCTCCTCTCTGTGGGTGACCTTTATTATCTTTTCTTTACCGACTGACCTTTATTCTCCACGTGCACATGGCCAAAGTGGCCACCCTTACCACGCCTAACTAGTTTCTGTCTCCCTAATTGGCCCAGATATTTAGGGGCAATGGGTAAAAGTTTGGGTTATGGAATCTCAACAAAATGATCAGGGTTGTTTGGCTAGGGTGGGTGAGCTGTTCACAGTAGGCTGGGGAGGCCAAAAAAAATATGTAGACCGCAGACTAGATTAGGTTACTGTATCACATTATGTCATCAGCTAGTTACCATGTTGCCTTGTTTTCTCAAGTTAAATATACTTTATAAATGTTATATTAATTGCCATTCATAGTTTGTTAAGGAAAATATTTCACCCATGTATACAAAAAAGGTATATTTAAAGTTAATGATCAGAATTAAAACATCTATTATATATAAATGGTTATTTGGGAATAGTGCATCTGATTTCTATGGTTTTGCTTTTCATTACTGGAAATGCTAAATGCTATAACAGAGCTATCCAAAGGATGATTTCCCTTCCAGTGTTAAATTGTTTCTAGGAAGGAGCTGTCCAGCAAGGGACTGACTATCCCAGGAGCCTTACATTTAGGTGATACTGTATCCTAGTTCTTACCACTGTTGACAACAGTGCTGCTTTTTTTTTTTTTTTAAGATATTTTATTATATATATATATATAATTTCATCTTAGGTTCTAGGGTACATGTAAATAACATGCAGGATTGTTGCATAGGTACATACATGGCAATATGGTTTGCTGCCTCCATCCCCATCACCTATATCTGGCATTTCTCCCCATGTTATCCCTCCCCAACTCCCTATACCCCACTGTCCTTCCCCTAGTCCCCCCGCCCACAGACCTCAGTGTGTGATGCTCCCCTCCCTGTGTCCATGTGTTCTCATTGTTCAACACCCGCCTATGAGTGAGAACATGCAGTGCTTGATTCTCTGTTCCTGTATCAGTTTGCTGAGAATGATGGTTTCCAGGTTCATCCATGTCCCTACAAAGGACACGAACTCATTTTTTAGGGCTGCATAGTATTCCATGCTCTTAAAGCCACTTGTTAAGGATGACAGCGCCACTGTTAGCCTGGCCCCCTGAGCGCCTACGTGGACTGGGGGATTAAGAAAAGAATTCTGCTCAAGAAAATAGCTTTGCCATATTTTTGAAATTTATTATCCTCCAAAGCAAAGAATGAGTCTTAATGTACAAGTACACTTGTGAGGAGTGAGAATTTGTCCTAAAATCATATTGAAGTATAAAATCACTGTTATTTAAAGGGTGGTATGAAAACCACACGAGGACTGTTTGATGCTGGCCAATGAGGGATGAGGAGATTGCCCTAGAATGGAAATCAACTATATCACTAAGCACATTGTTTAGTTCAGCTGTCATTATTTTGTAATAGGAAGACTATTTGCTGAAGAAAACAATGTGTTGACTTACATTCTGACATATACACCTGAGTTTGTCATGGACCAGTACTTTGAGTAGCCTTGCTATAAATGACCCATATTAGAACTGCTACTGAAAGCAAGTTTATTTTATTCTTTAAACCAACATAACATATGGACATACTAAAAAAGATGAATAGCATATAAAGGAGGCATAGACTAAAAAGAAAAAAAGTTTCTTTTCTCAGAACACTCATACACTGTTGGTGGGAATGTAAATTAGTTCTGCCACTGTGGAAAGTAGTTTGGAGATTTCTCAAAGAACTAAACATAGAACTACCATTTGACCCAGCAATCTCAGTACTGGGTATATATCCAAAGGAAAATAAATTGCTCTACTAAAAAGACACATGCACCTGCATGTTTATTGCTGCACTATTCACAATAGCAAAGACATGGAATAAACCTAGGTGCCCATAGATGGTAGACTAGATAAAGAAAATGTGGTATATATATACCATGGAATGCTATACAGCCATAAAAAGAATGAAATTATGTCCTTTGCAGCAACATGAATGCAGCCGAAGGCCATTATCCTAAGTGAACTAATGCAGAAACGAAACACCAAATACTGTATGTTCTCACTTATAAGGGGGAGTGAAACATTGGGCACACACAGACATGAAGATGGGAATAATAAACAATGGGGACCACAAGAAGGTGGTGAGAGGGAGGGGAAGGCAAGCATTGAGAAACTACTATTGGGTACTGTGCTTATTACCTGGGAAATGGGTTCAATTATACCCCAAACACTCAGCATACACAATACAGCCTTTCATATGTACCCACTGAATTTAAAGAAAAGTTGAGAAGAAAAAAGCTTTCTTTCTCCTCCATTTGGCAGTGCACTCAAGTTGTTCATCCCAAATTAATCACTGTAACCAACTTGCTGTGTGTCCAGAAAATATTATGGGTATATCTACATATATAAGTATATACTTATAAAATGTACAGAAATGGAATTACAGTATGCACACTCTTTGGTGCCTTGCTTTTTCATTCAGTAATATGTATTAGAAATATTTACATATTGGCCAATATAGACATATTTCACTGCATTTGAGGATGGTGTAGTATAGGTATTACACTGTGCGTATGTATCATAATGTAAGTAACTAGATAGTCTCTATTTGTGGATATAGACCATGTTTCTAGTTTTTTTGATATTACAAAGAATATTGCAATGACTAGAATTATGCATAGAGAAGATTGTTTACTTTTGGGACTATGTAACGTGAAAGCTTTATGTCAAAAGGAATGTACACATGAAATGTTTACATTTCATATAAATTTGGCTGTTGTCAAATTTCCCTTCAAAAAGGTGGTAGCTATATATATATATAGATTCCTTTCCAAATGAATATGATAATACTTTTTTCTACCTCCACATAGAAGCTATTATTTAATCGTAACACTGTAGCCAAGCTGATAAGCTAATAAAGTTACTTAAATTTGAAGTGTGTAATTTATGAATGTGGGTGAGCTTTCTTTCCTAAAGAATTATATCACAGATGTCCAGCTCAGGTAAACAAATTACAGGCAGAACATCCAAGGAAATGAACTGAGAACTGAAAAGTCATTGGGAAAAATAGAGTTCTCTCTCCTGGACATAAAGGCTCTCATTTCTGTTTCTCTCTGCATGCTCTCTCTCTCTCTCTCTCACTCTCTCGCTCTCTCGCTCTCATTTTTTTTTCTTCTGATGAACAGGCACATGTTAAAGATGATGATACTCCACAGCACCAGAGTTCAAGCAAAACAGAATGGCTGATATTCTTATGTCAGATTCCTCAAGTGAGAAACTGATTGGTCCAATTGGTCAACGCTGCCACACAGTATCATAAACATGGACATAGGATCTGTCACCCTGTCCACTGTAGCTTCAGGAGTAAGAGAAAGGGCAGGAGTGGTTAATTACAAATATACTTGATAGGCTATCTATTGCAGGGATTTCCTGTAATAGTTGTATGCAGTGTTGACTCATCGCCTAGGATAGTTCTGCCTCTTACATACATATATTTTAAATTATTTAAATGTTTTGTGTGTACACAGTAAGTGTATGTATTTATGGGGTATGTGAGATGTTTTGATACAGGCATACAATGTGAAATAAGCACACCATGAAGAACGGGGTATCTATTCCCTCAAGCATTTATCCTTTGAGTTACAAACGATCCAATTACATTCTTTAGGTTATTTTAAAATATGTTATTACATTATTATTTACTATAGTCACTCTGTTGTGCTATCAAATAGTAAGTCTTATTCATTATTTATATTTTTTGTGTTCATTAACCATCCCCACTTCCCCCAACCCCTCACTGCAACTTATACGTTAATCTTCAATATTTCACCCTATCACAGTCCATCTCCCTAGCTTTTTTTCACTTCCTAATCACTACTACAAATATGCTCTTCAAATGTATTAAAAGCATATATTATTTGATGCTTCTCCTTCCTGCCTCTCATTATTTTCTTCTACCATACCTCTTGTTCAAACCTACAAATTGTTGCTTCCATGGTCTAAAAATTATACATGACAACAGTGAGTGGATTCGATCATCATCTTTCTTTGCCATACAATAGACTCTGAGCGCTGCCAGAAAATGTTCTTAAAGCAAATGGATTATTCGGAGGATGAATGTTTTAAAACTTTTATGTTTTATGTTTGACAAGGCAAACCTGTTCCTTATTCTTATTCATGATCTTTTCTCAAGACAAACTTTCAGCCTCTCCTTGAGTCTCTGACTCTAGGAAGCCTCCACTTTGTTACAGGGAGCTCTCTCTTAAACATAAACCCACTCATGTCATTTCATTTGCTAAAAATAACTAAGAACTCATCTCTACACTAATTTATCAAGTCAAAAGTCCTCAGCATTTTGTACAAGGCCCTTCAATGAGTGTCTCCTGCTTACCTTCTAACATGATACATCTCCATATGCACCCCTTATTTCTCAGGAAGCACCGGTCTCCCTCACAGTACTCTGCCTTTGTACTTCACATTTCATTGTTTTTGAATGTCATCTCTTCCTTGCTCTGTGTGACAGGCTCCTCCTCACCGTCTCTGTGCAGCAGAGGTGTAACCTACTCTGAGAAGCCTTGCTGCCTCCTCTCCACTCCCAGACCACACTCACCCTATTAGAGTTAGGTTCTTTCCCTTTGCTTGCACCCAGAGCATCCTTTATTTTTCTACTCCCTCTCTAGTCCTAGTCCTACAACTATGCACCCTAGAATGGAGAGCTTACATTTCAAAACCTGAAAAATCACAACAATCTCAATAATACTCAGTAAATGTTTACAGAATGAACGGGCAGATGGGCTTATAATACAAAGAACAGGACACTCGGCGTAGTAATCGGGGGACTTGGAGACAAGGCAGGGTGCCTATTACTCAGTACGTAATATTCTGTTCTCTGGTTTGGTAATTTCACTAAAATAAGTAACCTAAAATCAACAACAAAAAGTCACAGACTGCTTAAAAGAGAGGCACAACCTTTCCTCAAGTTTGTTACCTTCAACAATAATTTAAGAAAATCATCTTTGCACTACTTGTAGGTGTTGTGTGGGATTGACATTTTTGTGTCTCTACCTGCTGCCTTCCTTCATTCCCAGTAAGGAAATAAGGGAGATATGCTGACATTTTGATAGAGTGGAAATCAATGCCTGTATTTCCAGGATTACCTTACAGAGACAGAGAGTGTTTCAGGCTGGCAGGCTTTACTGTAACCTCTGAAGGTGTTAACATGTCAAGAGAAAGGCTGTGTTGACCAGAGTGAGCAGAACCTTACAGAAGCAAAGGGGAAAAGGCAGATACAAAGGAGACCACAGGTCTGTGTTTCACAAGCACCTGGAATGTTTGTTACAAATGTTGATGACTAGTCCTGCCTCCATCCTAGTAAATCAGAATCTCTGGGAATGGAGCCCACAAATTTGAATTTTAACAAGTTTCCTGGATTTTTTTTTTAGCCCATTAACTTGTGGAAGCACTAATTCAGATGTGACTTTCCCCAGAGCTGCAGGGAGAAGGGCCTCACTGTGGAGATGAGAGTACCAGGCTGAGTAAACCCTGATAGCCTTTAAACTATCAGACCACAAGTCCTACTTGCCCTGTTTTGATTTCATATTTACAGCATACCCTCTGATTTTTAGTTTCCATGCAGTTTCACTTACTGGAGGAAATTGTGCAAGTAAAGCTCATATGGATTTTAATACTTTTTATTATGATGTTTCTCATTGCAAATTCACAAATTATCAATGGTTGTTCCATTTAATAATGTCTCATGAGGTTTTTTCCCTGTGAATTGAAACTCTGAGTCTGATCAATTAGCTAATAATTCTTGACCTATATTGAGCTTGTGAACATGCAGGGCTGCAGATAGACCCTGCGTTACCACTGTGTGCGTCTTTCTTATGGAGCGTTCCTGGCCTCCTCTCCACATCTTTTCAACCCCACTTCCAACTGTCTCATCTTTTTCAAATGCTTATAATGAATTTGTAGTGGCTTTATCTAAAGAAATAAAATACTCATAAAACATCTAGCCATGTTGTACTGTTTTATTGAGTAGGGTTAAAAAATAGTGCTCCTTAATAAATTCAAAGACAGAATCTACCTTCTATCTTTCCTGTAGGGGTAAGGCCCAACTCTGAAAGAATAATGTTTAACTAGGGGTGATTTTAACCAGGAGGTATTTGACAATGTCTGGTGATATTTTTGGTCCTCACAACTGCAAGATGCTATTGGCATCTAGTGGAAGAGGCCGGGATGCTGCTAAACATCTTAAAACGCACAAGACAGCTTCCTACAAAAAAATTATTGAAATTATTGGGTGCAATGGTAGATGGAGCCCTTCTGTACCTTATGCTCAAATTTTAAATTGCTATGAAAAGTGAAATCTATTAAAAAATTATCTAGCCCCAAATGTCAATAGTACTAAGGTTGAGAAACCCTGTCCTGAAGGAAGCCACGAGAGTTCTTTTCTACTTCTGAACCTATTTTCAGTTTTTAGGACATGCTAGCTAGCTATTATTAAGGAGAGCAATTTTGTGTACATGTGCTTCCAAAGTGAGTTCAAATGTACATTTCTTTTTTCAGATCAGAAGATGATGCTATACTTTAGTAACATATGCTGCACAACATCACCCTCAAGATAAAGCCATTTAGCTATACCACAAATATGAGCCATGCTGAGGTGAGAATGAAATTCACTTTTAAATGAACACACTTATGCCAACAGAGGTAAACCAAATTAGCAGTATGCTATGAGAAATTTGGTCTCAGGATTTGGCTATGAGGGATGACCTACTTTGAGGGGGGCGGGGGGGGTTCATTTTTGATTTCCAGAATCTGTGTGTTTCCCGCATCGCATGAGTCTTCCATACCCACACATCTTGTGGGCCATATGGTGCTCTTTTGGAATGACTTTCATTTGATTTTCTCCTTTTTTAGAGAAATATTTTTTTAATTTTAACTCTGTCAGAAAGTGCAGAGGTCCTTGAGGAAGGGTCTTTTGTCAAAACGCTCTTCCTAGTAGTAGTGACCTCTGATGATTCCAACTAGGATTCTTAGCAGAATAATATATCTTCTAGAAAATAAAACAAAAACAAAAAATAGAAGTATATCCTATAGGTGAAGCTTAGAAAAACATTTTATATAACTTGTTTGGAAGAAGGAAATAACCTACACTTCATTTGGCATTAGGACTTCATTAGTTGCCTCGTAGGGAAACTCACAGATTTCTTTTAGGCAGGGATTGTATGATGGGGAAGATGGGCAAGCACAGAGGTGAGTTAGGGGTTAAGGACGGGAAGATACAAACATCACTTGCTGGGGAGTTACAGAATGTAAACCTCAGGGCCATGGAAGAAAGGCACTTGACAATTCACTTGTGACCTGAGATGTTCAGCCGTAAGAACGATGAGAGGAAATGGCCCACTACTTCTTACAAGGACAAACCCAAATAGGAGAGGACTTCAAAAAATTCATGGAAAAATGGAATTAAAAGACAAAAATTGCAAACTTTATTTCTCAACATAAGCCCCATCAAGTTCAAGACACTTTTGAAAGCTATGATACCAGTGATTTAGTCCATCCCTAAAGAAATGAGAGTTGGGAATGTAGCCATGTCAATGCCATCTTTTTTTTTTTTCACATTAGTAACTGAAGAAAAATGGTGCCCTTTAAAGATTTTTAAATATTAGGAAACAAAAAGAAGTTAGAAGAATTTAAATCAAGACTGTGAGGTGAAAGCCTAATGATTTCCCATCAAAACTTTCACAAAATTGCCCTTGTTTGACGAAAGGAATGAGCAAGAGCTCATGGAGGAGGCAGACTCGCTGGTGAAGCTTTCCCAGGTGTTTTTCTTCTAAAGCTTTGGCTAAATTTCTTAAAACACACTCACACTCATAATAAGCAGATGTTAATGTTTTGTGCCCCCCCAGCCCTGCTCCTGGAAAGTCAACACACAAAATGCCTTGCACATCCCCCAAAACTGCCATAACCTTTGTTCTTGATTAATCCACTTTTGCTTTGGCTGGACCTCTTCCACCTCTTGGTAGCCATTGCTTTGATTGCACTTTGTCTTCAGGATCATAATGATAAAGCCATGTTTATCTCCTGTTAAAATTCTTCAAAGAAATGCTTCAAGATCTTGATCCTACTTGTTTAAAATTTCTATTGAAAACTCTGCTCTTGTCTGTAACTCAAATGGGCACAACATTTTTGGCATTCACGAAGTGGAAAGTTTGTTCTACCCTAATTTTTAAGTCAGAATTGTGTAAGCTGAACAAATTAAGATGCCTATGGTGTTGGGCTATTGTTTCTGCTGCTAATTGTTGGTCCTTTTCAATTAGAACACGAACAAGATGAATTTTTTCCTGGTAAGTATATGTGGATGGTATGCCACTGTGAGCTTCATCTTCAACATCATCTCATTCCTTCTTGAAATGAGTTATTCACTTGTAAACTGCCGATTTATTTGGGACATTTTCCCCATACACTCTCATAACCCATTATTTATTTCATCATTATTCCATCCAAGTTTCACCATAAATTTATGTTCATTCTTGCTTTAATTTTAGCAGAATTCATCTTGTTCTGATTGGGGCTCTTTTGAAACTCATGTCTTATCCTTCTTAGTGCCTCAAACTAGATGCTGTTGAGGCATGTTATAAAAAAATAGTACAAGTATATTTTGGTGTAAAAATTTTGAAATCCATGTATTTTTTTTTTCAGAACATTCGTTTTCCATAAACTTTTAAACTATCTGTTAGTATTGAAAATGCCAACAGGACAGCAGGAGAGGCTCAAGATTAATTAAATACAATTAAGGAGTGGAATTTACTGTACCAAACAGAACCTGCTCACTTCCCAGAAATCTGCCCAGACTTTTAGCATTCCATCCATTGGCCTTCTTCTTCAAATGTAATTCTTCAGCTTCAATGCAACACTCACTGGCAGATGAAGCTGGGCTGAAGCACTCTGTTTTGTTTTCTTCTGTCAGGGTAACACCTCTGTGTTGTCTGTTACATTTGTTTAAGACCTTTCCACCATTGTACCTGCCCCCAAAATCCACAACTGGTGAAATTCCTGCTTGGTAAGTTGCTTCTCATTAGAAGTGCAATCATAGCCATTACCTGCAGGATGGCACCTTCTCTAATGTTTAGTGTTTTGGATTAGTGGAAGAGTTTTCCCAGTTGATAGTTTGCTATAATCTACCCAAGGCCAGGCAGTCTTTTAGCCAATTTCAACATGCTGCTGCAAGCAAAGAGACACAAATCTGAAATCCAACAAAATTAAAAAGCAATTTAAATCTCTTCTGCAATGACTCACACCAGTGTCAAAAAGGGTTTACATTCATATCACAGAGAAAATAACTTTAAAGCCTCTTTCCCCATATCTCTCTGATTCTTTATTCAGGCATACAAGCTGTTGGGAAATTTCTCTTCTCTATCCTCCAAAACTCTATAAACCCAGTCCACGTTAGGTTGAATATCTCATCTTTCTTGATCTCTTAAGCTGTCTGTCAAATGCTGTTCTTCCATTCTAATCTAGATTGGTCTAGGCTTTCAAAGCATTTTTCAGTTTTCCTTTCTATCTGTTACATGGACAAACCAAATTGGCACCTGTCAGGCAATGAGAATTTGCTACCTCTGCAAGTGATTTTAAAGATAAAAGCTTAGCAAATCCATACTTTTCTCCACAAAATCATATGTATGTAGGTGCTCACAGTGATAAGGCATCATGTCAAATTGTTATAAGTATGTCTATATAGGATTAGTATTTTGGCAGCCCAAAGCAGAAAAATGCATTTTAGCAAACCCCTAGAAAGAGTGATTCCATTCTATAAAAAGGTTCTTGAAGTTCTGGTTGGTACTGACTGTCAAAGCTGTAGAGTTTCTTTCTTTCTTGATGTCTTAATGTAACTAATTTCTGGACAGAAAGAAAGGCATATCTAAGCTTCTCTCAAAAAGGATCCTCTTGTTAATTCTTTCATAAGTTAATCCTGTGGGTGATTAGCAATTCAGGAGCAGGGGTTCAGTTGAGCCTTTGGGGTACCTAGGCCTTTTTCAACTCAGAGGGAATCCTAAACTGGTTAGGATTTTAGAGATAATGGCAGAACCAGGGCTGAAAGCCTGTAATGGGAGGCATTCTGTCTCACCAACTGGTGAGAAGAACAGAGTGCCATGCTACTATGTGTGTGTGTGTGTTTTGTTTGTGTGCACATGTTGTGTGTGTTTTGTAAAGAAAAGAACAGATTTGCTTCCCCTTTTTTTTTTGAGATGGAGTTTTGCTTTTGTTGTGCAGGCTGGAGTGCAATGGTGCAGTCAGCTCACTGCAACCTCTGCCTCCCGGGCTTGAGCGATTCTCCTGCCTCAGTCTCCCCAGTAGCTGGAATTACAGGCATGCATCACCACACCTGGCTAATTTTTGTATTTTTAGTAGAGACAGAGTTTCACCATGTTGGCCAGCTGGTCTCAAACTCTTGACCTCAGGTGATTCACCTGCCTCGGCCTCCCAAAGTGTTGGGATTATAGGCATGAGCCACTGCACCTGGCCTGCTTACCCTTATTTTTAAAATCACAAAATGTTAAAGTGCTAAATTAACTGATACATTCAGTACTGTAGGAGTCCAGGTATCTGGGAGACAAAGCAAGTTGTGTTAGTTCTAGAAAGAGAAAGAGAGACAAATTAGGCCTTGAATGAGACAGGGAGAACTAATAATCTCTTTCTTACATACTTTCAATTTGTAATAAGAGTACTCAGATATTAAAAATGGGCTGGGTGCAGTGGCTCATGCTTGTAATATCAGCATTTTGGGAGGCCGAGTGGGCGGATCACAATGTCAGGTGTTAGAGACCAGCTTGGCTAAGAAGGTAAAATCCCGTCTCTACTAAAAATACAAAAATTAACTGGGCATGGTGGCAGGTGCCTGTAATCCCAGCTACTCAGGAGGCTGAGGCAGGAGAATTGCTTAAACCCAAGAGGCGGAGGTTGCAGTGAGCCGAGATCGCCCCATTGCACTCCAGCCTGGGTGACAGAGCTAGACTCTCAAAAAAAAAAAAAAAAAAGTTTCTCTCTTCTGCATTTTTACAAATCTTCTATAAGTGGTATATAATTATCTTAAAGGGAGAGTAAAATCTAAATCATACTTAAAACAATAGAGTGATTGAGCGCTGAATCTAGGCTCTGTAGCCAGGTTGTCTGTATTCAAATCCTGGTCCACTATTCAGGCTATTACACCTAAGGCAAGTTGCCCGTCTTCTTTTGGCTCAGTTTTTCTATCAATTGTGGATACTAACAGTACTTACCTCCTAGTGCTATTGTGGGTGATAAATAAAGTAATACATCTAAAACAGTTTGAGAATTGCCTGCCTAATGATCATCCTCAGTACACATTAGGCAAGGACGAAGATAAGAGGAGGAAGTGCAGGAGGAAGACTCCATTCATCAAAAATTCTAGCCTAATGAATGAAAGTTTTTTCTTCTTAATGCCTATCTTTGCAGCTAATTGATAAATTGTATTGAAAGAAATCAAGACTGCAATTTGTCGATCTATTTAATAGATAATAGATATATTTACTAGATTTATCTACATAATTTATAATTATCAGGTCATGCAAATTTTGTTTATTAGTGTTCATAGAGATTTTAATAAGGATTGAAAATTAAAGCTAAAATAAAACTTCCAGTCAGTCCCATATATTTACAATAAAGTCATAACATTTCATGGATATTTCTTGTTGAACTATGTGTTTTTCTTTCCCATAAATGTATTATGGACACTTTAAGATGAGGGTAGACCCTGGCTGTTACTGCAGAATCAATCTACCAGTCAAACTGACCCAGGAACGGTTATTTAACACTTATAACTCACCCTTTATTTTTATATTTATTTTAGATTTATTTCTGTATTCCAATTATAAAGGGAATATTGAACATTTAGCATCATAGGTTTTTAATAATCAAAAGAAGTAAAGGAATGGCCTCCAGAAACTATTTATAGATGTTCATTATAGAGAATTTGGAAGCTACTGAAAAGAGCATCTGTAATCCCATTATTGAGAGATAATCTCTTAATATTTTGGTGTGTGATTTTCCACTATTTTTTTCCTGAAAAGTGACTCTAATATTTTGATAATTTATCAATAGATTCTTTAATATGTTGAACACTTTATTATAAAGTATAATCATCTATAAACATTAGTTAACCTTTTCTGACTACAAACATATGCCAGCAAAGTGGTTTTTTTATTTGTTTGTTTTTTTAGCTGTGGGCATTAAATTGTCATGACCCTTAATAGGCTAGCACTTTACTCTTTCCACCACCTGTACTGCATCCCCTAAGCACTTAAAAGGGACACATAACTGAAATAGTGACTTGATGGACATAAAAATCCACCTTATGGATAGTTTCTGGAGGCCCTTCCTTCCTTCCTTCCTTTCCTTCCTTTCCTTCCTTCCTTCCTTTTCTTTCTTTTCTTTCTTCATTCTCCTTCACCTCTTACCCCAGGTTGTTTGAAAATGTACAATATTCTTAGGTGGCAGCTTTTCTGGAGTTTTAAGAATTTTTTTTATCACTAACATAAAATATTAGCACTAAATTAGCAGATACTTTTTCTGTTGACAAATAAGATGACTGCCTGTTTTAACACCAAGTAGGTCTGTTCATCACAAGATAGTAAGCCTTCCATTAGCCTTATATTTAATTTAAAAAATTATTTTATTTTCTTATTGTGCTATTATCCATTGTAAACATACCTTTAACAATAAAACATATGAGTTATAAAAACTAATGTATAATATTTATTAATAGGGCACTTCAATTAAACAGTATTCTTCTTACCCCACTCCTAAATAATTAAGAGCATTCTGAACAACATTCACGTTATTCTCAATTGCCACGTTAGAATTATCAGTTTCCCACATTTCTTTAAAAATCAAAAAATTATTTCTGTAATCATATCATACAGCTCTACCACCTGCTGGTCATAAATGGTGTAATCATGCACAGTTCTTCCCATCACCGATGCACACTCTTTGACGATTTTAATAACTGGCTCAGTCATCCTCTGTCTCCCAACTCCTGCCATAACCTTGGAGAAATTTAATTTCTAAAGGAAATAAACCATCCCATCTGTAGACAAAGCTCAGTTTCATGATTATTTTAAGCCAGATTATCTTTATCTTGTTTTTAATCAATATTTCTCTGTTAAGTTAGAGACGACAACTTTGTTATTCTCCTCTCCACCCACATCATTCTCTTCCTCTACTTGATCATTTTCTTCCATTAAATTCTCTCTTTAATTAACTGAGATCTCTAGGTCTTTGATTGCTCTCTTTAATTCCAACTGATAAATTCTCTACTGGCTTCCCTTCTTCCCTTTATGGCTTAAACACTGTGGTCAAACCATTTCTACTAGTCTTTTGTAATGACTCAAAGTCTTGTCTACTCGTGCTTCTGTCTTGTCTGATATGTGAAGCCACACTTCTGCATTAATTATCTACCTTTTCTCTTCCTGCATAAAGAGTTAAAGCCTGCTAAAGATTAAATAGAAGTCTGAAAACTTTTCAGATTGGAATTTGTACAAATGTATGCTTTCCAACGTCAGCTGAGCCTTTCAATTCCTTGTTCTTGGAAAGATTACTTTCCCACATCCCACCACTCTTTTCAACTCAACACCTACTTCAACTCAAGTCCCTTACCCCATCCTTCTTGGCAGATGGCCTTGTCTCCTACTTCCCAGTGAGAAGAAACTAACAAGCTCCTTCAGTTCCCTTCTTCCTTATTTACCCCTTCACAAAAGCAGGTGTTTTCTTTCTAAAACTAATCCTTTTCAAACACTACTGGTTTCTCTAAAGATTTGTCATCCATTTTTTTCTCTTTTTGCTTTTTAAATAAATGTGTGTTCCTGCACTAGTAAATATGACCATGTCAATTTCTTCTATGGTATTATTAAAGTCTAGAATTTATGCTTTTTATGACTTTCTATTTTTCCAGACTTACTATATATTGCTTTTGTCACCAGATACAGAAACAAAACAATGTAATATAGTGTACTCTCTCTCTCTCAGGACAAACTTCTTGAAAGTATAATGCCATTCTGTACTCACTATTTCTATTTTCTCACCTCTGATTTGTTCAGTCCTATGCTGCTACCTCTCAGTCACACGATGCCAGCCCATTGCTCACATAGTCACTAATAATTTTCTAAATAACGAATACAAGAACACCTCCTTCTCCTTTTCCTTACTTGCCCTCATGTCATGAATCACTGTTTACAGTTCCAGGGTTTGCTTCTTCTCTTGCTCTACGTGGTCTCCCTGGGTGACAGCACCCACATCCATGGCTTTTAGGGATGCAGTCACACTAATGACATCCAGGGATATTGTCTCTCTTGAACTGCCAAATCAGACCTCAGATCTCCATTGAGTATCTCCACCTGGGTGTGTTGCTCAGGCATCAGGCGTCTCAAATACAGAAGGTCTAGAATAGAACCCACGTCTTCCCCCTTCTCTTCTTTCTTTGGTGTCTACGTGGATGACTCGTATTGGCATTACCCTATTCTCCAATCTACAAGAGTCATTCTAGTTTACTTCACTTGCTTCCCATGTCTAATTATTTACCACACTATGTTGCTTCTGACTAACAAATATATGTAGAATATTTTCTACACTGTTTCCCCTAAATCTTGACTGTTCCATCTTGGCACGGAACAATTGCTTTCTAACTCTCTTTGGTAACGGGCTGCTCGATTCACAGAAGTCATTAACAACTCCAGTAGACAGAACCCTTCATGGCCATGTCTTGGTTAGCTAACCTATCCCCTGAACATGAATGATTGATCCAAGCTGGGAAAAGCATATTCTTTTTCCTGGAGATGGGAGTGATTAATTCTTGGAATAGAGGAACAAGGGTCGGCAGAACTGAGATACTTTAATGGTAGACTGTCCATGACTTTTTAGGTAGACTGTTCATGACTTCTGCAGCTCCTGCGGTTCTGCCTGTAGTCTTAAGTTATTTAATAATTTCTTCAGTTAAATGAAATAACTCGACACTTCACCACAAATTCCTTTTCTTTGTTAAATTTAGTCCATTCGTTCCCCCTGCCTGAAACCAAAACATCCTGAACTATACACGAAGGTTTCTAACACTGCTCTTGGAGTTATCTTTCGGAAATAGAAGGTGGGTTTTATTTCCCTTCTTAAATTACTTAAGAGAGACTCAATTGCCTAGTGTATAAACCCAATTTCCATAGCTAAGCATAAAAGGACCTTCACAAACTGGGTTCTTTCTTCCGAGTGTTATCTTCCAGCACTTCCCTGTGAGTAGTAGGAATTCAAGTCCCATCGCTTGTAATTGTGGGATCTTTGGTGTGCTTCAGGCAGTCGAGCCTTGCCTGTGCCTCCCCCTGAGCTTACTTTTGTGTGCCTCCTTTCCTCTGTGACGCCTCGCCTCACTCAGCTCTTCTGACACCCTTAGGCACAGTTGGCACCCTCTTCTACTCTGCTCCTATGGTACCTCCTATGTACTTTCTGCAGGTGTTTACAATGCTGCAGTGTAAATATTGGCTTGTAAGCCTATTGTTCTATTAAACTGGAAGCTCCTTGATGGTGAAGACTCTTGGGGCAGGTCTGGCCAAAGAGACCATGTGCTTCTGGAGGCACCATCATGGGAGAGAGAATGATAGGACATAGGGGATCATTAGAACATTGAGGAAGCATTGTGGTTTTCAAAGTCTCTCAGACAGCTTCCGTAATGAGGTACACCCCGAGAGAAGAGTATATCATGGCCTCATGCATGGAAATAAAATAAAAGGAAGGAGATGTTTGAAACTGAAAGTGGGACCTCCCTCATTTAGAGGTACAAGATTGACAAAACAGATAGAAGAAAACCTCTGTCCATGTCAGCATGTGGACAGCAAGAATGCAAGAGCCTATGGCATTATTAGCATGGGGGATGTGAGGACTGGGATGACAGCTTAGGGATACGGATACATGGGAGACCTACCAGCAATGGCTGAATAACAATGGCCAAGTCCCACTGATTTAGCGACTAGACACAAGAAGATCTATACTGTTACTGGGCCTTGTTCATAACCATTGCTGAAATGGCAAACGATAAGATCCAAATATCCCACAAATGATTTAAAAACAATAATAATAGTGGTTTGGACTTGACTTCCATTGTGTAAATGTTGCAATAGGTCAGTCAAAGATATTGAGCAGATGAGTTGGGTGAGTGGGTCTGAGTACATGTGAGTGTGAGCAGGTGACTAAGGAGTCAAGGAACAGAACGTGTTCAACAGCGGTGAATTCAAATGGAAACTTGCCAATTGTCAAAATTTTGGACAGCCTTAAATCTTTTAAAATGTCACTTTAATATGCCCTTAGGTTTCTACCTTTCTTTTCTTTTCTTTTCTTTCCTTCCTTCTGTCCATCCATCCTTCCTTCCTCCTCCCTTTCTCCCTTCCTTCCTTCCTTCCTTCCTTCCTTTCTTTCTTTCTTCTTTCTTTCTCCCTTTCTCTCTTTCTTCCTTCCTTTCTTTTTCTTTCTGACAGGGTCTCATTGTCTCCCAGGGTGGAGTGCAGAGGTCCAATCACAGTTCACTGCAGCCTCAACTACCTGGGTTCAAGTGATTCTTCCACCTCAGCTACTGGAGTAATTGAGATTACCGTGTGTGCCACCATGCCCAGCTAATTTTTAACATTTTTTCTTTTTTAGTTTTTCTAGAGATGGGGTCTCACTGTGTTGCCCAGACTAGTCTCAAACTCTTGGGCTCAAACAATCTTCATGCCTTGGCCTCCCAAAGTGTTGGGATTAGCAGCATGAGCCACCATGCTCAGCCTCTACTTACTTTTTAAATTTCTATCTGTTAAGTAAACAGTGATGATGAAATAAAATAAAGTTTTCCCAAAGCTTTTAGTATTAAATCTGTTTTAAAAACTCGCACACCTATGGAAGTTTACTTTGTTTTTATTTTTATTTTTTAATTTTCTGTGTATTTTTCTGTCCTGGCCAACTATCTTTTTTTTTTTTTTTTTTGGCTTAGACCAATATTCTCAGCTTTCTTACAGTTATTATAACCACCATTTTAATGTTCCTGTGATGTTGCAAATGAAAACCCCAAGTCACTTTTATCTTGTGAAAATCATGTGCTAGATTTGTTGATGAAAAGGAGAAATGCTTTCATGAGTCCAGTATAGATGCACTCCTGTTACTCAGCATCTTAATACTTACTAACTGTGAATTCGGTTTTGGCAGAACACACTGTCACCTTTAGGAACATTTCAGTAGGGGCTGGTGGTTATGCGATTGGCGTTATTTTCTCTACAATTACATTTATAAAAAATAAATACAGTAAAATTAAACAATCATAATGTTGACCATTACTCTATTACATAAAAGGTAAAATGAGATTTCTGATTATTTATTTTCCCACAATCTGGGTAGTAAATAGAAAAATGTTGCTGCATTTTGATACAGCAAGTTTACTAGAGCAGATTTGTAGATCGCTCTTTGTCTACTGGAAACCTGTACCTAATAGAAGTTAAAATGCTTTAAATGCATTATAATCAAATTGTATTAAGTGTATAGAAGTCATAAGAAAAGTCAACACTTTGGGAATTCCATATAAAGTAACAGAACTCAGGAACTGACGAAATGAAACGTGAACTCCACAGAAACGCGTACTATCCTGCAGAATATGCCCACCCTAAGGATTAGATTTAGATCCAATAACTTGTCCTTAATGCCTTCCAGGAACCCTGCTGGCCTTCCCATCGGCAGACACTTTTGCCTCCGTCCCAATTCCTAAGTCCTCCATTTCCCTGGAATATCCAGATACTACCCTTTCCCCATAGTCCAATTCAATCCTATCTCAACTGTGATGGACTAGTGTCTCAATGATTTCCCTCCCATCGAGATTACTTCACTAATTGGTGAATTGTGTATAACTAGCTCTTAAGGATATACATGCAACATTGCTTAGTACTGTGGCATGTGTCTACATCTTTATTTTCTATGTAGATTGTGAACTTCGGGGAGCAGACATCATGTTTCATACTTTTGTAGTATCCTCTCCAAGAAACTTCTGAGCACATGTTCGGCACATTCTTATTACCTAAGCCATAGTTTCCCATAGGCTTGCTAAAGAGGAGGGAAGAACATAGTGAGGAGATGACCTGGACTCACTAAATGAAATCTCCCTGTAGAATGGGCTGTTAATTTCTCATGTAATTCATTTGTCAACACTTGATTTCATATGAATTTTCAGAGAATTAAGAAGAAACGGTAAGTGGGGGTAGTGGTGGAGAATGAGCAGAAAAGAATTCTGTCTGGATTTCCATTAATTATGGTTACTTTTCCTTATGAAAGTTCTGTCCATCCCTAAATATGATTTATAAGCTGCCAGGTCCTCACTGGTATATGAAAGCATAGCTGCTTCTGACAGCTGACTACCAGTGCATTGAGTTTGCAATATGTTTCTAATTTTTCCTTCTTTTTGGCCAAAGCAAATAGTTGTTATTGTCTCTATTTCCTGTAACTGTTATTGCCACCATTAATCTCCCCAATGAGTTTAACAGAGAGACATAAATCTACCCCTAATACCCGATAAGAAAGGCACTTAAGGAAATATACAGCTACTTAAACAAAAAACAATGCAATGTTAAGCTGACCTATATTCTTTAGTTAAATCTTTGTATTTATTTTTAAATCCCTAAGATAACTGAACATTATAAGGGCTAACGTAGTTATATTATTCAGATAAATTTAAAAATTCAAATATATAAATGAATGTTACAATGACGATATTCAGAGATGATATGGTCAATATATATATATAAAGCAGGAGGCACGGAAGAAATGGCTGATGAATATTATTTGGGAATATGTCACAGCATGCCCATCATCTGCAAGCTGTCACATATGGATAAACCGACTTTTGTCTGCCATCCTCAAGCTTCTCCTCCAGCTTGTTTGAGCAGTGAATGGACTTTTGTTTGAGAAGAAATAAACTTGTATTATTTCATCTGAGAGTAATTAGTTATATTTTCAAAAACAGATCCCGACTTACACCATTTTGAAAGACTGATATATATGTGAAAAGGTTTAAGAAAGTAAATAAATTAATACTGATGGTAATTCTGGGCTCCCACAATTAATTTTATGTTATTTAACATTTATTAAGCACTTGGCTTATGCTAGGCATTGACAAAACGCTTTTACAAGCATTCATACATTTACTTAACAAATCTTTAATGGGTACCCATCACATGCCAGAAATTATCTTATTTCTTTCTCATGATAATTCCACAAAATAAGAGCTATTCTTATCCACATTTTCTGATAAGAAAACTGAGATTTTCAAGTTTGATGAAATTATTCATGGTAAAATAATTAGAAAGTGGCAGAGCCAGAATTCTGAATGCAGATCCCACGCTCTTAAATCAGATGCCATATTGCCTCATATAATTCACCAAACCTGGAATTATGAAGATATATTGCAGTGCATACATTTGTTCTTATATATGGGAAGAGCAAGGAGGTAAGTGAGAGCTAGGTAAAGAGAAATGAGAATCAAGTCATTCCTCTTTACAAATTATACCTTTATGCAGTATTTAGATAAAATTTTCAGAGTTGTTTTGTTTACTTTTCTTTTTCTCATTCTACCTTAACTCATAAGGTGCTGGTAAGTTTTTAACAACTATTTTTTGGGACAAAAATCCCTGATCTGTAACATTTGCCAGTTTCTGTGGTGCAGGTAATCACACCATGTCACCATGAGCATGAAAGAGCATGTCACACTTTCATGCTACCAGTGTGAGTTGGGAGGGATGTGGATATTCAGATTCATGAAGCCTAAAAGATCTAATACAGGATTAATGAAAGATTAATGAAGCCCAAGCAAGATCAATACAAAGAAGAAATACTCCAAGGCACATTCTAATCAATTTGTCAAAAGTCAAAGACAAAGAGACACTCTTGAAAACAGCAATAGACAAGAGACTTGTCACATCTAACGAAATCCTTAGAAGCCTCTCAGAAATTTTTCAACAGAAACCTTGCTAGCCAGGATGAAGTAGAGGTGATATGTTCAAAGTGCCAGAAACAAAATAATGCAATCAGCAACACTACGCCTGGCAAAGTTGCACTTAGCAATGAAGGAGAGCTAAAGACATGCCCAGGCAAACAAGTGTTGAGGAGGTCATTACCACTGGACATACTTTACAAGAAATGATAAAGGTTGCTCTTCATGTTGAAATGAAAGGATACTAACTGACAACATGAAGACATGTGAAGTTTAAAAACCCAATGGTAAAGGTAAATATAAGGTAAAAATCAGAATGCTCTAATACTGCAATGGTAATGTGTAAATCACTTATATTTCCAGTATAAAGGTCAAAAGACAAAACTATTAAAGTAATTATGGCCACAATAATTTGTTAGGGGAACGATATAAAAAGATGTGAATTATGACATAGAAACATAAAATATATAGGAGGAGCAAAAATGTAAATGTTTTGTATGTGATCAAAGTTGTTATTAGCTCAAAATAACCTGTTATAACTATAAATGTTCTATGTAAGCCTCACAGGAAGAGATGTGCACCAACAGCTTCTGCAAGCTGGCCTCAGCATGTCACAGGGTTGATAACCTGCCACAATGGAGCATTCACTTAGTAGTTGAAAGAGTGATAAATTCCAGAAGGAAACTGTTTTGAGGGTTGAGCGATTTGGAATCTATGCTATTTTTGGTTCATTGAGCTCATTCCTGAAAATAATCTAGAGAAATGAAGCAATTCTTCCTGGTAGATTTTATGGTATTCCATTAAAAACCTAGGAAGGCCCAAATAGTTTCTCAGGTTATGCGTTGATCCCAAAGTTTTCAAGTTGAAAGCAATGAGTTTATCCGACTGAATATCCAGAAGGGAGAGATAGACCTTTGGCATTGGTGCTGGATAATTTGCTGAATTAATTCTCCAATGGGACGACTAGGACCTTTAGCATCTATTGTTAGAGAGGAGCAATTCATGAAAATCAGGAATAAAATTTTCCTAGAAATTCATCTACAAAAAGCTATAATCTGTAATGTATATTCAGTGTTCCCAGTGAGAGCTGATCCTGGGAAAAGTGCCATGCCACTGCTGGCCTCGGTGTTCTGGCACAGCACTGTTCTGCTGGAAGAAACTGCTCTCTGCAGAAATTTCCAACTCTCTGGGCTTACACTGCTGGAAAACTCAGCCAGCCAGGAGAGGGTGTAGGCACAAAAAGCACGGATACCCTGAAGTGACGCCTAGAGGAAGGGGAGGTAATCCCTGAGCTACACTAAACTCATCTAGGCCTCATCCCCTAACTACTATAAAAACCAAAAGTACTTGCTCCTCTCTTGATTCAAGCCATTCTAGAAGGGCTTGAATACCTGCCATGTTCTCCCTAGAGTTTCATTATAACAGTAATAAACCTTTTCATACCCTCTGGGTGCATGTATGTCACCATTAGTCCTGATACCCAAACTGATACTGAGAGGGGAATTGATCCTTCTCTAACAAGGCACCCACAGGACACTAAAAATAAGACTATTTGTGTCATCGAAAAGAGACCAGAAAGCCTATGGAATTTGTCCAATCATGTGAGGGAGAATCCTAGGCTTTCTTATTGGCTGCTGGGAGAGGTAAAAGGGGAAGGAAGAATAGTGGGGCCTAAAAGCTGCCCGTGATTAACACCAAAATGAAGTCATCACATTTAGGTATTAAAATAGTCAAATACACTTGTGCTTCAACGTTTTAATATGTAGCATGTCAGGGGTAGTGTATAAATAGATGATAACCATTAGTGCTGGGTGATAAGGACATGGATTTTCATATTTTTGAAAATTTCTGTAAGGTTTTAAAAAGTTGAGTCCAGTCTTGCTATGATTTGGTTTGTCTCTGCCAAAGCTCCTGTTGAAATTTGATCTCCAATGTGGAAGTGCTGAGAGGTGGGGCTTAGGGGGAGGTATCTGGGTTACTGGGCAGATCTTTTATGAATAGATTAATGCCCTCCTCTGGGGGCAAGTGAGTTCTTCCTCTTGCAGGAATGGGTTAGTTCCTGAGAGCAGGTTGTTAAAAAGAGTCTGGCTTCCTCAGTTCCAGTCCCTTGCTTCCTCCTGCCATGTGATCTCCTTGCACATGCCAGCTCCCCTTCCACTTTCCGTCATGAGTTTAAGCAGCAGGAGGCCCTCACCAGATGCAGCTGCCTGATCTTGAACTTTCCAGCTGCCAGAATCATGAGCTAAAGGAATCTCTTTTCTTTGTAAACTCCCAAGTCTCAGGTATTCTGTTATAGCAACATAAAAAGGACTAAGATACATCTAATATAAAAACTTCAATTTCTCATGCAAGTGAAGCTTCTCTCTTTTTGCCAACGTGAGCCTAATTCAAGCTCAAAACCTGTAGTAGAGATTGGGGTACATGATCAGTTTCTTTTCTATTTTCACAAATTTCTCAATTCCTCTAATCTCTGTGTTGCATCTGAATGCTCAGGGGTTGTACTGAAAGCTGGGGAGAGAAGGAAGGGAAGGAGAAATTTGTGATCCAGCGGTGGTTGCCCTCATGGTTGTGGGAGGTGCCGAAATACTGAGTTTAGGGGCATATGCTTTTATGGTTTCACACTAACTTTCCGAATCCTTCCACTGGAGACTTGCTGCAGCCCTAATTTTTATGTGAAGTAATGCAATCTCTAATCGGTCATGTGTAACCACCCCCTGCCCACCTCCATTCCCTCTAACTGGATACCTCTATTATCTTTCCACCAAAGATGCCTCATCATGAAAGGAAGCCCTCTAGAGCAGAGCTGTATCAGTGTAATTCAAGACCAGCGATTTTGAATACATCCCCCAGCTCAAAGGATACTCGTAATGGCAGTGATGTTTCCTCATACTGCCAGGACTCTTTATTTTCCTGCCTTGAGGAAATCTGTAGTCTACCTCCATCCTTCCCGCTTAACCAGGGGAGCCTCAGATTCTAGACCTCATGTGCCCACACCCAGCTAACTGTGATGTGATCAGTAAGAACTGGGAGACTGCAGAACCATTAGGTTGCTGCAGCTTGCAAAAATCCCTAGAGAATGGGCAGTCAGTCGCTCCAGTCTTGGCAAGTGCCTGTTCACCTCAGGAGGGGCTCTTGGGGTGTTTTCTTACTAAGCCTGTTGTCGGGGGCAGAAGGGGACAGCCCTTTTTTTTTTTTTTTTTTTTTTACCCTAAAGGATGATACTCTGTACTCTGGAAATCTCCCCAGAGAAAAATCTCAACTCTCAATCTCCCCACAGCCAATTTCCTTTGTTTGTAAATACCCTGGATGAAGCGTGTTGGTTTAAAGGTGACCAAACTGTGTTTTGGCTTACCCCTTAGCAAGGTTTGCCTAGCTGCTCTGGCATCTCCTTTTAGACTGTGCAGATAATTAACACCCTTCCTTATCAGCTTTGGAGCCTCTGCCAAAATTCTAAAACAACAGGGAATTCACACTTAGCTCTTCTTGCATTTGGAATCATTTTAAGGCAATGTTACTCGTGACATTTCAGGAAAAAATGCAAATATATTACCAAGTGTTGTTGGTTGTTATGTAAAACCTCTTAGGAAGCAATAAAAATACATGTTGGGTGATAAGCAACAAACATTATAGGTACCCAGCGCTGATTGACATGGAATATTATGGGAAAAGGCTCATAATTTGCATCTAAAAATTACTAGACTCAAGTGATTTTAAAAACCAAGGGCCAAAGAAATCAATGGGATTTGGGGAAAAGGGGACCTGTTACTACTCCACCTAAACTACCTAGAAAAATCTGTTTTGCTGAATCGTGATATTGTAAACACTGTTTTTTTATACCAGATACAGAAACTGAGGCCAGAGATAAAACGATTAGAAGGGAAGATGCCAGTGCCTACACTCAACAATGTCCTTGCCCAAATGGAAAATACAGAATCTCGTCAAGGCCTGGGGATCTTAGTGACCAGAGATGAAACTGAGAAATGGACCCACTCGATGCCATTCTTATTTTAAAAGGCTTTTACATCAATTTTCATAGAGCTCCTATCTTGCATTCATTAACATAAATAGCATTTTATGAAATGGTTGTTTAGAAATTTCATTTTATAGGTGTATATATATATATATATATATATCTCCTTCTAAGCTCTACCTTTCAGCCATGAGTCTGAAACCACTTGGTTGCGGGGTTGGTGGGGGTTCTTTTCAGTGCCATCTGGATGGGGATGTTCAGTTGACTCTGGAGATCACAGGGAAAGTGGAAGCATCTGCACTCCTTTCGCCTTCCTGGTGATGTGTTAAAAGGTACTTGGCACAAAGGATGGCTTTACGTGGAAGCAAAAATGTAAGGTGAGAAATGAGACACCCTTAAAGACCAGCTTTTTGCTTTCAGACTCTGCTCAACAGAGCATGCAGGGCCGCTCCAGGGACCCAGGCAGGGGAGGGCCTGCAGTGGGAACGTTTTTACCCATTCAATCACCAAAGTCAATCCATCCATAAAAACTCTTTTTCATGTTCATCTTATTTGCAAATGATAATACTAATGACAGCAGTAATATTTGTAATAATGATGTTTAATATCCCTGATATGGCTCAACTCTCCCACGTCCTAGGTGAGGGGGGGCTGTGCTGAGTGGGTAAGTGACTTGGCCAAGCCTGTGGCAGGTCCTAGTAGGAACCCAGGCCTCCTGACCGCCCTCAGCCCAGGCACGCGAGGTTCTGCTGGCTGGGCTTCTCCCCAGGGATTCTGCTCCCCTGAACACCTGCCTCTCACTCCTCTTGCAATGCAGAGACCTACAGGAGCTGCACCCTCTGAGGCGAGCAGGCGGCTGTGTTAGTCATTCTTCCTTCATGCTGTCTTAATCCCTCTGAATGTCAGCAAAAGCCAGGAATAAGCAACAGAGTCACTTTCAGACTAATCTCTCCCATGTGCTGTCTTTTTTGTCTTGTTTCCTTTGTGGACCTGTCACTGAATAATTCCTCCTGAGCCTGCTCAGATTATACTGCGTTCCTGTGCCTGGATCGAGGAAAAACAAGAGAGCAAAGCTACCTCTGCGCACATGGATATGTGACTTTGGCATTTTGACATTACACAAGTGGATTTAAATTGAGATCTTTCCAGTTGAAGAGTGAACTCTAGAGGTAGAAAAGAGGGAATTGTAAAACAGTTCAGGATTCTTCTATTTCACTTACTAGGTCCTTACATAGAAATCAATACAACATATGTGCCAATCAAATGAGGTAATGTCTGTGAACAGTTTGAACCATTTATTAACTCTAAGGAGCAAACAGAAAAGAGCCTCTAAGACACTAGTAGGCGTGGTACTGGGCTTAATGATAAATGGGTTCTAGTTCTGGCTCTGTCACCATAAGGAACTTAAAAGGTTATTTTACCTATCTAGACCTAGTTACTTCCTCTACAAAATGAGTAGTTTCTTCCAGCTTTAACATTTTAGGATTCACTCACATTTAGGGAGTTAAACTGAATTTCTGGCACTACTATTTTGGAAGGTTGATTTTGACCTAAGCATATGCAATGCTAAATATAATGCTTTCGCTGCATTTCTGTCTCTGTTTATGACTTCTTTTTCTAAGCCAAGATAAGCCTGTTTGGTTCAAAGCTAGACAGCCCGAGTGTGCTGAGCACGTTCAGACTCTACTGCTTATAACTGCAGCCTTCCTGGAATTGTGTATGGAAAGCAGCAAGAATCTCAAACAGGGCTGTCGTCTTAATAACTAGATAACTGCAAAGGTAGAGGCCGCATTAACAGTAAAATGAGAGTATTTGCGCTGAAGTATATCTATTTACACAGATCCCATTGGCTACAGAACATTTGGGAGGAAAGGAAATTCAGTTGGATAAACACTGTAGGATAAAAGTTAACAATCTCTGGAACTGTGGCTTTCAAGAAACTATCAGGAGGTAGGAGGCCGCTGTACTGCACAGGTTGTGTTCTGTGGATGTTACCAAGATGTCCAATTAAAATGAACACTGATGGGGCATCCACAAGACCATGGTCTTATGACAGTCGAAAAACACTAGTGACTGGAGAACTGTTACTGCCACACACACCTGTTAAACAATAGAGTCCGGGAATGCTCATCTGAAGACAACACAGCCTTGTTGGCAAATACTACGAACTGGCAACCAGGAGGCTCCCGCCCCTCAGTGCACCTGCTGATTGGCCCTTCAGTGCACCTGCTGATTCGCTCTAACCATGATCTCCAGCAACTGGTGGCTGTGAAGTAACTATGAAATGTCTCCTGCGCTATCAAATGACTCAGATAGCTTCTCCAGGCCATAGAGAGTCTTCTACCTATAAAGACATGTCAGCATATTTACAGAATTAGAAAAGCCACCAAGAAATAGAAAGTGCAGACCTCATCCTTAAAATGTTGTTATTTAATCATGTTTAATGGAAAGAATACACATTTCTCTCCTCTCTTTATCCCTGACTAGCTAGTGGCGGTGGGGGGTGGGGGTGGATAGGTAAGGAGACACAAAGGCATCCCAACCTGTCTTAAATAGGGAAGAAAAACAAATGGTTTTGTGAATTTCAGTTGACAAGCAGGGAGTAAGAACCTCTGTATGGTACTTGGTAGTTTTCAAACCATCCTTCACTTTTACTTTAACAGTTGTGGCAAAGATGTCAAATAACTTATGCAAATCTCACAATGGATTGTTGGCAGGTTGTGATGAGGATGTCAACTGCCCAGACAGAATCCCTTCTTCCCTTGGGTAACACCTTTCCAGTTTCTCTACCCTTTTAATGGGAGGTGATTTTGCAATGATATTCAAATTATGCTTAAATTTGAGCAGCTCCTTAGGCTTTTAAGTGAAACACTTTATGTAATGACATAGCACCTGTAATTAGCATGATTGTATTGATAATAACGATGATGGTAATAATTCATTAAGCACTATGTGTTGGGAACTGTACTATGCACATTTGCAAACATTATTTTAAAATTCCTACAATTTTTCCTTTTAGGAAAATAATATTAACTAGCCTCAGTTTGGAGAGGAGGTATCTGAAGAACAGTGTTTTCGTTCCTTGTAAAAGGCTACAAAGCTAGTCATTTTTGGATTTGACACCCAACGTACCTTTTCTCCATGATTGTGCTGTTATCATTATGCACACATCTTAGATCACAGCTGAATCCCACCCAACCCGTTATCTTACGTTATGCCTTTTCACCAAAGACAGTTTTATCATTACAAGAGGTTTGTGTCCTTCAAACTACGGAGAACACCACATGCAGGGCGCTGCATGATTCATTAGAAGGCCCTGAGATAGTCTGGCATGAGGGCTTAGAACACTGCTTTGCAATCAGATAGACCTGGATGCAGATACTGGCTCAGTAACAGTCTAGTTCTGATACCTGCAAAGTCACTTACTTAACCGTTCTGGGGTTCACTTTTCCTGTAACTGTGGGCAGTTCTACCTACCCACCTTACAGCATTGGGGGGAACGTGAAAATTAGATGAAATAACTATATAAACTGCTGGCAATTAGTAAGTCTTCTATATAATGATTAGGTTGTTTCTGCTTCGCTGAGGTTTTCTGAAAAAGTCACTGTTGTGTCTGCTCAACCTTCATCCTGCCAACACTAAGGGTGGGCAATTCACTCAAATAATTATCGAGGACCTGCTATGTTAGATATCGTGCCAGGCACTTGCAATAGAGCAATAAACATAATCTTTGATTTCAAGGAAATTACTCGACTGGTAAAAGGAGTAGATTCCCCCCGGCCCACCAGACTGCACTAGAATGTACGACTTGAGTATTGTGCTATCAGAACACAGAGGAACAGCTGATTCTATCTGGGGGGCAGTTAAGAAAAGTTCACAGATGTGCAGTGAGCAAGATCAACAAATGGCACATACAAATCCTGTCTCCCCTCCAAGAGAAGATGGCAAGACAGCATTTCTCTGTGGTCCTTAATCAGCGGTGTGCCTATGTAAGGCAAGGATGTGATCTGAGGCTAACCTGGTCATTGCATTCCCAGGTTTGCCTAAAACAGGATGCTGAAACTCCTGCGTCCAGCTGAGGCAGTGACTCCCCATAGAGCACTTGAGTTTGAGCTGAAGATTTCCAAGTCCTATTTATTGTTCCTGGGAAGGCTACTTCCTTCTTGGCTAAGAGTTTCCATCCAAATGAACTCTGTTGGAATATGATTCCTTCTAGCGGCCATTATTTACTTTTGCTCTGGTCACTGAAAATACACATTTCTTATATAAAATTCTGCTCTCAGCTCCACCAATCAACCAAGAACCCAGACAGTCTCAATCTCTTCTGCAGCAGTTTCCTTGGCAACCAGGACCCAGCCAGAGAGCTCGCCAACCCACAGTGGGCCCAAGTGAAACCCTGCAGCACTGTCAGGCACTCTCTGCTTTGAAATAGTAAGAGACCACACAAATGCCAACGCAGCTGCCATCATTCTCTATTTGTGAAACACCTTCCATCTGGGTACCTCAAAGCGGAATGCTTTCACAACAGGGGTCTCACCTGATCGAGATGAGCATTATCATTATTCACACTGTTCCTAAAAGGAATCAGGAGTGAGAAAAATCAAAGGATTCTCCAATGGGCTCCTTTGTCCTTTTTATCTTTTAATATTTTCCCTTTTCTTTTTGTTTATTTTAAACCAATGCTTCCGGCACTCCTTTGCAGTTACTCTTTCAGCTGCTTTTGAAAATGCCACACTAAAAGGCGAGAGTCAAGATCACAGTACTTACGATTCCTCAATCAGGGCAGCCCCATGGATCTTTCACAGTCATAATAGCTGAACCCAGCTGATGTCTAAGTCAGTCACTGCCATAGAGGTTCATAATCTGGCTTTCTGGGGAAAGAGGGTGGACTGTCAGCAGAGGGCCACATACAGAGTAAAAATGCCTTCTTTCTTTCCCTTTGCCAACCACTGCTCACACCCGATGGCTCCAATGGAACTCCTAATTATGAGAAAAATATTGAGGACTCCCATTTTAGTGAACAGAACTTACCCAACGAGATTATTTAGAGCAGGGCTTCTCAAACTTCAGTATCTCTAGGAATCACTTGGGGACTTTGCCAACAGCGGAATCCTGCTCTTTCCTTTCGCTGCCGCGGCCGCAGCCATGAGTATGCTCAGGCTTCAGCAGAGGCTCGCCTCCAGTGTCCTCCGCTGTGGCAAGAAGAAGGTCTGGTTGGACCCGAACGAGACCAATGAAATCGCCAATGCTAACTCGCGTCAGCAGACCCGGAAGCTGATCAAAGATGGGCTGATCATCCCGGGCTCGCGGCCGGCAAAACACCTTGGCCCGCCGGAAGGGCAGGCACGTGGGCACAGGTCAGCGCTGGGGCGCAGCCGACGCCCGAATGCCAGAGAAGGTCCCGTGGGTGAGGAGAGTGAGGATTCTGCGCCGGCTGCTCAGAAGATACTGGGAATCTAAGAAGATTGATCGCCACATGTATCACAGCCTGTACCTGAAGGTGAAGGGGAATGTGTTCAAAAACAAGCGGATTCTCCTGGAACACATCCACAAGCTGAAGGCAGACAAGGCCGGCGAGAAGCTCCTGGCTGACCAGGCTGAGGCCTGCAGGTCTAAGACCAAGGAAGCGCGCAAGCGCCGTGAAGAGCGCCTCCAGGCCAAGGAGGAGGAGATGTCAAGACTTCGTGCAAGGAGGAAGAGACCAAGAAATAAAAACTTCCCCTTTGTCTGTACCTCCTGGCCTCCGTGATTACAAAGATCAGCCATTAAAATAAAATGAGGCTTTAAAACAAACAAACAAACAAACAAACTACGGAGTCTGATTCTGCCAGTTTGCAGTGAGACCCGAGGGTCTGTATTTCCAACAAGCTCCCAGCTGTTGCTGGTGCTGCTGGTCAGAGGACTGGACTTTGAGTAGCACGGGCTCAGACTCAATATTTGTTGTTTACATGTACTCATACATGCCTGTATGTGATGCAGAAGTGGACTGGAAAAAAAAGCACACTTCATTCTTGTAGAGTTTTATATATTTAAAAACACTTTGATAGACATTTCTCTTAGGCAAGCAGGGTAGGTAGGATTATAATCCTGATTTTTTCTGCCCAATGGTACATAGCTACATAGTCTCATTAAGTATGAGGTTTCAGATTCAATCTATCATACCTGTTCACCACAAAAGATCTAATTAGAATATATTTCTATTATACTATTTTTGTCATTATTATGGTATTTGTACACAAATTAGTGTCATTAGATTGTTATTAATCACACACTTTGAAATGCTGTAAATTTGAGTGGGTTCAAGTTACTAGAGAGTTATTTCACAGACTCCACAGAAGGGTTCACGGAAACACCTCTGGGGAGAGAGGGTGCCTTTGTCAATGACGCGTCCAGAAACTCCCGCGTTCATAGTCAAGTAGTCAAGTGAACTTTGCTGCTTTGTCCTGATGTTTACTGGCTTTTCTCCACACTGACTGAAATTCCATAATAGTGGTGAGAATAATTAGAAAGGTCTCAAGGAACAACCTGCCTCCCACCTGTAGTGGGTGAATGATGACCCCCCATCCCAAAATAAAAGTCCATTCGAAACATCTGAATGTGATCTTATTTGGAAGAAAGATCTTTGCAGATATAACTAAGGGAAGGATCTTGAGATGAGATGACGCTGACTTAGGGTGGGCCCCAAGTCCAGTGACAAGTGTTCTTATAAGAGACAAAAAAACAAAAGAGAGAGAGAGAGAGAGAGAGAGAGAAGAGAGAGGGAGAGAGGGGCACAGGGAAAGGCCATGTGAGGCCATTCACCAAAACAAACCAACTGATTGATTCTTGATGGAGATAATGAAAAACATTTGAGCATGCATATAATTATAAAATACGTATACTGTATTCTCAAGCAGATATTTTTATGCCATATAAAAGGCAATTGCCCCACAAGATTTGTTCTTAACCTTAAAGTTTAGTCAGTCCTAGTTAAATTTTCCGTACTTACTGAAGGCTTCCGCATCAGCATTGACCCTCAAAACGTCCCTCGGCGTTCAGCGTCTTCTCGGAACTGCACGAAGCACTGCTGCCATCCTGTGGCTGAGATGCGCCACCACACCCGCTTGTTTTTTGCGGTTCTTGCGCTCACCCACAGAGGGCAGGGTTGAGGCTCCTGTCTAAAGATTTACACTCTTGTTCATAATTTTGAGTCAAATATTAGTGTGACAGAGTGAGATTTCTTTTGAAACCAAATTTTGAGAAGAACCAGATAATACAACTGCTATTTTCATGTTAATAAAGCAGTGGAAATTCACAAATATTACACAGCCTCCTGGGAGGTGAGAACATGCCACCAGATACACTATTTTGAATTTCCTGTTTTCCTAGTTCCTACCCACCTGATGCCCTAGTGGTAGCTAACAGGCAGGAGTCCAGCATGGGAGGGTGAGGAGGGTTGGGACTGCAGGAGGCCAGCTGATGCCCTGCCACCGGGCTTCCTGTTATCTTTGGAACTGAGAGGCAATCTAACCCTAAAGTGGTGGAACTTTGTTTAACTTTCTAACAACTAGGGTTCTGGTAGCCTAATTTCCTAGGAAAGAGGATTTATGTAGCTCAGAGTTATATTTTGTGTGTGGTTCTTATTAAAGTATCAGGCCTGGTGTGGTGCCTCACACCTGTAATCCCAGCCCTTTGGGAAGGCAAGGCAGAAAGATTGCTTGAGGCCAGGAGTTTGAGACCACTCTGGCCCACATAGTCAGACCCCCAGCCAGATGTGGTGGTGCACGCTTGTCATCCAGCTACTCAGGAGGCTGAGGCTGAGCCCAGAAGTTTGAGGCTGCAGTGAGCCATGATGGCAGCACTGTACCTCAGCCTGGGTGACGGAGCAAGATTTTGTCTCTTTAAAAAAAAAACGGAATAGATCTCTCTTAGTCTCCATCTATCTTTTCACAAAAGTGGAACTTGCCTGATTGACCCACATCAACATCCCCCTTCCCCTACCCCTGATAAAATTGTCAAACAGACAAAGCACAGAGCAAGAGTGAAGGTTCTGGGGCCTTCACATTTGTCCTGCCTTCTACCTCTTCCATCGTTGTCTAAAGAAAAGCTCAAAGAATGTTTCTTAATTCTTTATAATATAACCTGACCTTTCATCAACAATGTTTCAGAGAAAAAGAAGTGCATTTCTAGAACATTACTCTAGGGGTACGAACTTATCCATTTTAATTGGTGAATTGGAGATCTAGACTGAAAAATCATGAGTGGTTTTTGCTGGTTTCACTTAGTAGACAGAAAGACCAGTGGAAAGTGTGGCCAATCACAAGGCTCTGCTTTCTAGGCCTGGGCAATGCCTCCATCACTTGGGAGAAGGGCTGGCCCATAGGCCTGGGTCCTGGGCAGTCACACCAGGCATAGCACTCAGGAGGGCCGCTCTTGGCTTCATGCTCTGCTGTTGCCATCTTGAAAATCTTAAGAATTTTTGAAGACGGGGCTTCACATTTTTATTTTGTACTAGACCTCCTCCTAAATGGCATAATAGGTCCTGCCTGGGAGTTTGTTAGAGATGCATTATCTGAGGCCTCATCTTGGACCTCTAAAATTGAATATGTATTTTAACAGGATCCCAAGGTGAATGGTTGCAACATTAAAATCTGAGCACTGATCTTAGCTGCCTATGAAGTTGTGGGTGGCAGAACTCAGATGAGTGAGCAGTGGGTGAGCCCTTGGCAGAGAATGCACTTTTCAGAGTGGAAGAACCAAAAGGCAGAGAGCCTGGGGGTGGGGGGCTGGGGATCTTGGGAGATGATGAAATTCAGGGAGAGAGAGGTAGGTGGGAATTGTTTTACAGTACAGGAACCAGCTCTTAGAAACCATTTCCTTTATAACTTGGTGACCTATCATAAATTTTTGAAAAATTTAGTTCTAACATTGGAGCACAAAAGGGAAACTGAACCATGACTGACCACTGTTCCTCTGGCTTTACGATGTAGCCTGACCTTTGTGGAGCTATTGCCCTACTATGGAATGAGACAGGAATCCCCTCTGTGACCCTTCTAGCTCTCAAATCTCCAACCCTTCCAACCTCAACAGGCACACTTTGCTTATATCATCAGGGGGTTACACATTTACAAAAGAACAGCTTGGAGAAGACTTTGACTTCAGCCTGTAGCTGCTTGCTTTCAGAAGGATAAGAAATCCTCAAGGAAAAGACTCCAGTAGGTCCACTGCCAGAAATAATGGTGGTGGATTTATAAAGTCAAAATTAATTTGTATTTTTAAAATTTACTGTTGCAATGATTTAGAAAAAAATAACCCTTCAAATAGGAGTTTTTAAAAATTGGGATGTCATAGAGCACTTCATATTGATTACTTGCAATTTTATGGAGCCCAATTACTATACTTCCAGTGTAGAAATCTCCACATTAGTATATATAGTTGAGAAATCAAACAACATCTTTGATGAAATACTGTTTTTGGCCATTTTTGCATTGCTATAAAGAAATAACTGAGACTGGGTAATTTATAAAGAAAAGGCATTTAATTGGCTCACAGTTCTACAGACTGTACAGGAAGCATGGTGCAGGCATCTGCTTGCTTCTGGGGAGGCCTCAGGGAGCTTTTACTCATAGTGGAAGGCAAAGTGGGAGCAGGCGCTTCATATGGTGAAAGCAGGAGCAAGGGCGGAGGGAGGTGCCCCACACTTTTAAAGGACCATATCTCCTGAGCACTTACTCTCTATGGTGAGGACAGCACTAAGCCAGGAGGGATCCACCCCTATGACCCAAGCACCGCCCCCCAGGCCCCACCTCCCATATCGGGGATTACATCTCAACAGGAGATTTGGAGGTGATGTCCAAACTATGTCAGATGGTGAAATTAGACCAAAGAAAAACAGAAGCCACACAAAACAAAGAATTGTTTTTCTAATACAAGCTAGCATGCAAGAAAATCCTGGCTAGGAGCAACAAAAAAATAAAGACTTTATTTTGATTCTCAGCTGAAGAAATAGCTTTGGATCCCTTCAGCATTACAACTGCAGCTGTTTTGGGAGTTGGAGGTGAAACTCTGGGATTTATGAGAAGGCAATTGAGTTTTACAGACTGAGAAACAGTGATCTAGGAGAACATGGAGTCCTCAGTTTCTGTGCTGTGCATTCATTCTCCCTTCTTGTGTTTTGTGTAGTCTCTATGCCATATACTGAACTACTTGCTTATGTCATTATTTTTAACGTGAATCATTTCAAAAGGATTTACAAAGAGTTCCAGAAGCCATTTCATAATAACATCATTGGAATAAATCGTAAAAAGAAAAAAATATATACTAGCTGTGAATTATTTTATGGCTGATGTGAAAATATAGTCGTTTTACAGAGTCCTGGAGAGCCAGGGTAAATTAAGCTCATGAAATGGGTTATACTATTCTTGCAATAGTCCCAGGCAAGAGTTCAGGAAGTCCGTGAACTTCAAAGAGAAAAAAAATTGCATCTTTACTTTTTTCTAATCTCTAATTGAAATTTAAAATTTCAGTTATCACCATAGGAAAGAAACCACAATAGCATAGCAGTACCTGTGACTTTGCTGTCAATAAAAAAATAACAAATATTCATAATATAAACTAGTATTTATGCTCATCACAGCTTCAGAAACACTGCAGTTATTGGACCTGTCCCTACATTTCTTTTAATACCTCAGTAAGCAAGTCATATGTATTGCGACATCACAAATTTTTGTTTCGTTTTTTGAGACAGGGTCTCACTTTCATTCAGACTAGAGTGCAGTGGCATGATCAAGGCTCACTGCAGCCTCACCCTCCCAGGCTCAATCGATCTGCAAGCCTCAGCCCCACAAGTAGCTAAGACTACAGGTGTGTGCCATCATTCCTGGCCTATTTTTTTTTTTTTTTTTTTTCTTGTAGAGATGGGTTTTTGCCATATTGCCCAGGCTGGTCTCAAAAGTTCAAGTATCTGCCTGCTTCAGCCTCCCTAAGTGCTGAGATTACAGGTGTGAGCCAACACACCAGACCACAGATTTGTTGTTAAAATGTTTTTAACTCTTTCAATATAATTGGCTTCTTTTTCCTCCTATGCATTTTAAAGGAGTTTAACACCATTATTCTGAGAAGGAGTCTATAGGCTTCACCAAGCAGCAAAGGGAATCAAAGCATATGAAAGGTTAGGAGCCCTATGGTAGAAGCAATCCCACTACTCAGTGTTATACCCAAAGGAAAAGAATTCATTCTATCAAAACAGACACATACATCCATAGGTGCATTGCAGCACTATTCACAATAGCAAGGAAAATGGAATCAACCTCAGTGCCCATCAGCAGTGCATTGTGAGCTCCATTGTTCCACTCAGAGCTGCTGGGCAGGTACGTTTAAGTCTGCTGCAGCAGAACTCATAACTGCCTTTTTTTCCCAGATGCTCTGTGCTGGGAAGGTGGGGCTTTATATATAAGTTCCTGATAGGCCGCTGCCTTTTTTCAGTGATGCCCTGCCCAGCCAGGAGGTAGCCTAGTCACAGTCTGCCAGTAGAGGTGTTGCTGAGCTGCTGTGGGCTCTGCCCAGCTGCTGTGTGAACTTCCTTGCAGTTTTGTTTATAGAGATATAATTAGAACTGCCTTGGTAATGGCGGTCTGCCTCGGAAATGGCGGACTGCCTCGGTTAGTGGTGGGCTGCCTGGGTAGTGGTGGGCTGCCTCAGTAATGGCAGATGCCCTTCACGGAGCTGGATTGTCCTGGGTCCAGCTGTGCTTGCTGTGAAACTCTCAATCCAGAGCATTTCAGATTGCTGGTCTTTGTTGGGGTGGGACCAGCTGAGCCAGATCACCTGGCTCCCTGTTTCAGCCCCCTTTTTTTCAGTTGAATGGGTGACTCTACCTCCCAAGTGTTCCAGTCGCCAGTTGAAACGGCGCCTGGATTTATGTTTTTGTGTGGAGACCTGCTGCGCTGGCTGTGCTGGAGACTCATGGCACTTTTCCGCCTAGGAATCTCCTGGTCTGTGGGCAGTAAAACTTCGTTCGGAAATGCAGTGATCACTCACCCTCTGCATTTTCGCTGGGAACTGCAATCCAGAGCTGTTCCTATTCGAGCAATCAGCCTTACTGAAGATGCACAGAATGGCCTGAAGACAGTGTTGTGTGATATGGACTATTGAAATTAGCACTTCTGTCACCTGAGCAGAGGACAAATCTTTCTCTGTTTTTATCTGCCAGTACAGGAAAGGGACGTTCTATCAGTGGTGGTGGAACAGATAAATAAGCAGGAAATGAAGGCCAGATTTGCCCAGGAGTTTTGTGTTTATATGAAGTCTTCACAAGGTTAACTTTGACTTCACAAAGTTAGGTTTACACATAATGGTTGCTAACATTTGTTAAGCCACTTACTATGAATTCAGATTTTGTCCTGAGAATTTAATATTTACTACTTACTTTAATCTGCAAAATAACTGTATGAGGTAGGTGTTATCATCCATTTAACAGACATGTTGTAGTATCTTTTATGTTAGCTGTATGTCTTCCTGCATGCTATTGACATAACTACAATGTCATATTCCTCAAAATATCAGCCTGGAGTCTTAGAAATATTTAAGGTACGAGATGAGTGGCTCCATAATTTGGAAGAGAGGAGAAGATGAGTGTCATCAGAGTGAGTGTGGTTGGGTGTGGCCAGCCTTGAGAATATTTGTCCCACCTTTCCTAGGTCTTGAAAGAAGAGAAAAAAATGGGTCTAGAGCAGACAGAACTTTCCCATCATGTCTTTTTCTAAGGCAGAAGCATTCTCTTTCTTCTACTAGCATCCATATTGCCTTGGGAGAACAACCCTAACTTTTCTATGTGGTTTAGGTGCAATTGTCTGGATTCCCTAGATCCAGGGCTGGACTCTTGACACAAGCCTGACCGTCAATGTATTTTATCTTTCTGGGCAAAGATATTTGTTTAGCATTAGGCATGGACCAAGAAGATCCAAAGGAGATTTTGCTGGGATGATGGGGCAATTGTGGCTTTTTAATCCAATTAACACATTTACATTTAGAAAAACCAATTGACCACCAAGTATGTGATAAGAGAGGTGTATATATATTTAATTAAAGGAGTTCTGTGGTAAGAGCTATAGAGCAGCAGTCACCAACCTTTTTGGCACCAGAGACTGGTTTCATGGAAGACAATTTTTCCATAGACCATGGGGGAGGATGGTTTCAGGATGATTCCAGTGCATTACATTTATTGTGTACTTTTTTCCTATTATTATTATATTATAATATGTAATGAAATAATTATATAACTCACCATAATGTAGAATTAGTGGGAGTCCTGAGCTTGTTTTCCTGCAACTAGACAGTCCCATCTAGGGGTGATGGAAGACAGTGACAGATCATCAGGCATTAGATTCTCATAAGGAGCATGCAGCCTAGACCCCTCACATGTAAAGTTCACTATAGGGTTCATGCACCAGTGAGAACCTATTGCTGCTGGTGATCTGACAGGAGGCGGAGCCCACTCGCCCACTGCTCACCTCCAGCTGTGTGGTCCAGTTCCTAACAGGCCACAGACCAGTACCAGTCCATGGCCCAGGGATTGGGGATCCCTGCTTTATTGGGTCTGGCAACCTAAACTGGGGCTATTAATGAGCAGCAGGTGGGGTAATTCGAGGCAAGGTGGACAAAAATGTTTTTTTTTTTTCTTTTTGAGACAGAGTTTCACTCTTGTTACCCAGGCTGGAGTGCAATGGTGCGATCTCGGCTCACCGCAACCTCCACCTCCTGGGTTCAGGCAATTCTGCCTGAGCTTCCTGAGTAGCTGGGATTACAGGCACACGCCACCGTGCCCAGCTAATTTTTTGTATTTTTAGTAGAGGCGGGGTTTCACCATGTTGACCAGGATGGTCTTGATCTCTTGACCTCGTGATCCACCCGCCTCGGCCTCCCAAAGTGCTGGGATTACAGACGTGAGCCACCGCGCCCGGCCCTGACAAAAACATTTTTGAAAAGTTAAAGAATAAGTCTTTCTTTGCTCTATGTCCATTACTCAAACTGTTCCTGAAAGCTGCATATGATGTATTCATGAAGTTTGATAAGGCAAATGATGAGTGGTCAGGGGAGTGGGGGGTGGTGCTTAGAAAGAGGTTTCAGGGAATGGAAAATGCCTCCTTTTTCTATCCCCCACCCCTATTGTAAAGCAGAGTCACTCAGACAACTTGGGAGACCAAGCTGGCCAGGAGCTGCCTCATGGCAGAGAAATAGCTTAGGATTTTTTCTCACCCTGTGGGCTTTTCATTCTTTAATATCTAGCTCACCTGTCAGCAGTCAGTAGAGGACAGAGAGCGTTTGGTATGGCAGGATCCAGAGTTGGTCAGACCTTGGTTCATATCCCAGCATGGTCACTCACTAGCTGTGTGAGCTTAGCTTGTTTCGCATCTCTAAGCTGCAGAGCCTTATATGTGATATTAGCAGTCCTATACTTACCTCTAGGACTGCTGAGAGTAGATGTAATCCCACAGCCTTTGTATGCAAATCAAATACAGTAAGTCCTAACTTGGACTAACTTAACCACCTGTTCTTGGAAACTGTGACTTTAAGTGAAATAATGTACAACAGGTCCTCGACAACACTGTCGAGAGAAAAAAGGTTTCTTTTTAAGTCATTTCACTCAAAGTCACAGTTTCTGAGAACCTATCAATGACATTGAGGATTTACTGTATGTTGTCGTAATTATTTCTATATATATCTTTTAATACACAAGGAGCTACTTTATATTCTAAGTACTTAATACCTAGTACTTAACAAAGCCCTTAATGTTGGTTAAGTATACTCAGATAATATATTATCTGGGATACTTATGAGGCTGGGATTTCAACAATTAAGTTGTTAGAGTCAGCAAGAAACCATGAAGATTTAGCAAAACTGCTTTTTCTCAGGTTCCTTCCTCCCATCATTGTAGACCCTGAAATCCCAATGCCATGAGCTTTATATGGTTTGAAGCAAGACTACTGCTCTTCTTCTTCTCTCTAGACAATAATTTTGAAGACAACTCTCATCGCTTGTTTCAGTGGCAGACTTTGTCTCCTGGCCTCACCCAGTTCCATCTTAATGCACGCACCTTAAACAGATTTACTCTGACAGTTTGTTTTAAACTGAACTCATCAGTTGTTTTTGCCTCCTACTGACCCAGCCTAACAGATAATCTTGTGTCATGTAGACAAATGGATAATTTAATAGGGTAAAATTCAGTCAACTGTTTAAAAACTATAAACAACTGACGCATTCATTTCTCCAATCACTTTATTGCCTCAAATTTGATGTTGATGTAGCTGTTTACTTTGCTTTACAAGTTAAAGCCAGTGTGGTCTATAAAAAGTTAGGAGCTCTTAGACAAGACTAGATCACAAAAGTTGTTTTACTACAACGCGAGATGAAAGTAGTGCTTACCAAGTGTTTTATGAGAGGCAATGATTATGAAATATATGAACACACTTTTAGACAAGAAAAAAAATCATAAAATAACCTAAAAGTTAATAACGTCTCTTTGAATATATTATTTTGGGTATTTATCTATATTTGGAGATAGTTTTATTACCTAAGATTCTATTAACGATAATTTAGAGTCAATGTATTGCTTATTTTTTGTTCAATTGGTCTCCTCTAAACTAAGGTTACTTAAATTAGTCATAGATTCAGAATAAAAAGATGGAAAGAGGAAATACACTGACAAGAGACGCAGGAATCAATTTCTTGATGTCACATAACTTGAAATAATTTGGCAACTGGACAACAGAGTTGTCTCTTTTATTAGCACATTCAAACAGCAGCAGAAAACAACCTTCCATTTGATTCTTACTGAGATTTATTATTTAATAATGCCACTTTTCAGAAGTATAGTCATGTGCTCACTTAGACAGGCTGACAAAGTGAAAACTTGTAGGTGATGCAAAGTACCCTTTGGGCCATCGATTAAGACATAATATAGTGCAGTGACAAGTCAAGCCAAATGCCCACAGCAGACAACAAACCCCAGCCTCCCCTTCCCATGGTCTGGCTCCCATTTTGCACCATAGAACCCACAATGGAAATCTGGCAAGACATAGAACACAGATGGCTACTGACTGACATGAAAAGTAAATTTTATTAAACATGTTTACATACATGAGTTGGAATTTCATTTAAAAGCACAGGGGAGTGTTAAGACAAATGGTAAAAATAGAAAGATACTACCCAATTATAATCAGTTGATTGTTGGCCACTAAGACAGAACGGAATCTAGTAGAAGTGCACCAATGCTTCAGTTCCTCCTGCTCACCATGGTGAGCAGTGGTCAATCTGTGCCCTGTGGAAAGATGGGCAGATAATTCTGGCATGTGTAAATAATAATAAATAATTCACTTGGTGCAGGCAGTATGTCTATGAATTAAAACCTAGTGTGTACACAGTGTCTACATGTGTTATAGCCCCACAGTAGGAATCTACACCAAAATATTTATTGGAAGGAATTTGGTCCGTACTACATCACGTTTTCCGGAGGGTAAAAAATAAAGTCCATCTATAGACATTTCACCACAGACCCAGAGACTGAGTCTGGCTAAAACCTGCAAAATGCCTATAACAAAAATGGATGGCTTAGATTTCTTGGTTATTTCGGTATAGTAATTAACAAGCAAACTGTACAAGTACATGCAACATACAAGCTGGCCTATGTGGAACTAACATACATTATTAAATAACCTTTTGTTTCTTTTCTTTTTAAAATTTTTTTTTACAAAATGTGCATGCAGCTTTGAACAGTTCCAAGTCATGCTGCTCTATTTGTGTAATCACAAAAGTGGAGTGACTCATAAAAGGAGGGAGAACATATCAATGCACCTGCAGAGACTGCAGTTTGTAGCACATGTACAGAATGTCACAGGGAAATTCAAGGCCAAGAAAAACTAAATGAAGAAAATGCAAATTGAAAGTTGACTTTGTTTATTTTCCCCCCAAAAAGTAAGATACTTTGCATTAAAAAATCAAGCATTGTGCTTGCATCAATCTCAAAGAAATGTAAACTAAAATTCGATAAAAACATTAGTTTAGTGCAGAATATTTCAACTGGAATTTCCAGTGGAATATTGAACAGCTCATACCATGCTCTTTCCAGGGCAGATGGGTGTGTCTACACTGAGGCATGGCTGAGAAGCCTGGGCATAGCTCAAAGTGTCTTAGGCTCAAATCCATTCCTAGTCACCATTTTGGAAAGTCAAAGTATGGTTTATACACATGAGCATATATATTTTTTTGATATCAGGAAGAAAAAGGCATTACAAGGAGTGTTTTCAAAGTACAATTATGCAGTTAGTTTTAGTCCCCAGCATTAGTTGCAGATCGACTTCTTTAAAAGTCTTCCATGCAAAACAATGGAAACCATAAATTAAATTTCTAGAATGCAAACAGATAGGCTCTTAATTAAAAAAGTACTTCTGTGATTATTTATTTTGGAAGATAACTTTTTGTCTTTTGGGTTTCCACACACAAGACTTTAAAGAATTGTAAAATGAGAGCCAGTGAAACCCTTCCTTGGCTTCACCTTATGTAGCTGTTTAACACTTTGGGAAGATGCCACAGAGATCACTTCAGCCCTTTTTTTGGTGCTTTTGGAAAAAAGAAGGGAAGAGTCTCTGTTAGCATCATGAGGCCTGTCATGACACAGCCAAAAAAAAATAATAATAAAACTAATGGAGATAACAGATGCGGTGAAAACAAAACAAAAACTCAAGAAATGAAAACCAACAACCACCACACAAATAAACAAAACACACGAAAGAACAAAACAATTCAAACATCAGGGAAATAACACTGCTTGTGGTCTGTGCAGATACGTGTAGAATACAACTTTTCACAGAGTGAGAGTTTCCAGTTTGTTCAATTTGGTGTGTGTGTGTGTGTGTGTGTGTGTGTATTTGTATGCGTGGATTTAAAATTTCCTCTTTTTCTATTTGTTAGAAGCATCAGTGACTCTCACCAGCACGTTGATTCTTCCTGTAATTTGATAGATTGCCTTGTTCTGTCATATGAAGCCATGTTTTAAATAATGATTGGGACATATTATTGAAAAACTACTACAGGCAAAACATAAGTTGATTGTCTGTCTCCAACAATGCTTTTGATCATGAAATATCTGGTTCAGATTATTATCCTGAAATGTTGAGTTTTATCGGAATGACTCTGGTATGAGTTCACTATTATCGAATACAGGGAGGCCCAGTTGAACTTTCCAGAGATGACTGGGAAGCCCGGCGGGTGAGGGGAGTGAGTGTGGGATCCACCAGTGAGGACGGTGGGAACAATTTGTACCATCCAATCACCATGCTGGACAGGTCGAGTTCTTCCAACAAGATCTGAGCCACACCCATAAAGCATTTGTGGTCCATTCTGCCATAGTCTCCCCAGACAATCACCTGCAGAGATAGAGAAATGCAACATTACCTGGACTTCTGTCTCCTTCACATTCGAAGGGCTCAAAGCAACTATGTTGTAAAAGTGGGCCAGTCAGAGAAGGAGAGGAAATGAATAATGAATACAACTGTCATGAAGGAGAAGGCACAGAAAAGAAGATACAATAACCTTAAGGTGCTCATAGACACTTCACAAAAATTTTTAGTGTGATGGAATTAAGGACTGTGTGTTCCTAGTCAATGAGTATTATCTACATAAGCCATGTTAAAGAAAGAAATGTATAAGATTATTATTATATGAATGCAACACCTTTCTTGTATAACTACTATCTAATTAGTGATGTGCAGGGCCATAGAAATATAAAAATTAAAATTTGTGCAATTTAGGAGGGCGACTAGCAATCCAACTCAGTATACCATGGAGTGTATGTACAAGAAAATATGTACAAAGAATGAGAGTACTCATTTGATTTCTTTCGTGTTATGGTCTTTTTAGCAAAGGGGCAGGCCAAAAGAAAAATAATGAGCTGCTACATTTTGAGGACTTGCACGCCAATTTTGACTTAGATGATTAACATTTCAATGAAATCATTGAAAATTACCACAATCTAGATCAACTCCTATTGGTGTCAGACAAGCCTTCTATTATACATACTCCCATGTTCTATTTTTTAACCCTTCAGTCATCTGTAAAGGTTCTCAGCTGAACTCATTCACCTGCTTTACACAAGCAGAATTGGTGGTGAATCCCACCTTTACAATTTACTGAGTAACTTTGTGAAATTACTTAACCTCTTGAATCTCAGACATAATCTTTAAAATGAGGATAATGATACTTATTGCACATGTTAGCTACAAAGTTTAAATTATATATATATTTATGTACCTAAAAATGCATATGGCAGTCAACCAGGACTAAATATTTGCTGGTCTCTGCACACTTCTCTTTTCCTCTCCCTCTTCCTCTTTGTATCTCATGTTTGGTACATAGCAATGCTCAATCAATTATTATTAGCATTGTTTTGTTTGATATATCTCTATTTATCATCTATCTATCTAGTGAGGAGTGAGGAGGGGAGGGAACAGGGCAAACCTAGAAGAAGAGGATGGAGAGAGAAAAGAAAAGAAGAGAGAGAATAAAATTGTTCTCTATTAGATCCGCCAAATATTTTTAATACTATATATTATTTATATTATAAATTAACCATTTGAATTTTTTCTACTCAAGAATACTATTCTACATTTATCTTTACCAAATTTTATTCTCTTTGTGTTTGACCATCTCTTTTATGTATGGATAATACAAATATTTCAATGTAAAAAGTCAAACAAACTATTACTGACCTGAAGAACTTTACCCTGTGGACTTTCATCAAAAACCAGGGACTGCTGATACAAAGGATCAAGGGTTTTTCGTGCAATTCTTGTCTTCTTCTTGGCTATACAGGCCCCGTTTTCCAAAAGATATACTTTGACATACGGAGCTGAAGAAAGATACATTAACATATAAGAAGTATTCCTTAAATTCAACTATTTTTTAAATTAAAGAATGTCCTATTACAGAATTAGAGGTGCTTACTGAAAGTTTCCCATTGACTATTCAAATTACTTAAAACTTCCATTGTTCCATAAATTCTATTCCTTAAATCTATATGTTACCATTACTGCCATTTTCCTCATTTTGAATCAATGTATACAAAGTTATTTGAAGACTTTGACTTACTTGGATTACAATGCAGGTTTAGATCTTAAAGTTCATTGTTCCCTTTTTATGATTAGAACTATATTCTGTTTTTCTTTTGCCTTTCTAAATGTGAAGAAAGAAAATAACTGACAAAAGCTAAGAGACAACCATAACTAAACTTTAAAAAATATTATAAAACACTTCCTAACACCTTCTGAAATAATAACTGAGCAAGGAAAACTGAGATCCATTTTAATAACATCAAAGAACATAGAAATACTGCTTTTAAAATCAATCAGATGATGCAAAACAGAGCATATGGAATTCAAATGCAGCAAATGTTTTTTACTTGCTTGCCTATTTAATAATCTCTTCACCAAACTCAGGAATACTCCTTACCAGGTGTAGATTTAGAACCAGGCTTTTGTGTGAGGCTTCGTGCTCTAATAACTTCAACTTCTAATTGGCCCTTTTTGTCCTCCATTCCAATTTGTATATCACCTGCAAATGGAGGGGAAGCATGGTGTGTTTCAGCTTCTTTGCAGTTATGTGCAGTTAAAACAAAAAGGACAGCCCATATCAGACTACAGATTTTTATCTTCATGATCTTGATAAGAAACTAATATTTAGACCCCTCACTGCACAATCCCACTTTTCTTTCCCAAGCCTCTAAATCAAATTTGGAAACAATTCTCTTATTTTTTCTGGTATTAATCCCTCTGATGAGATTTGCAAATTAGTTAATAAAGGACTATAACAATGCTGAAGTATTTCTGTGATTCTTGTACTTAATAAGATTTCTTACTCTTATTTCATTCAGTATATTTACTTATTAATAAAATATTGTAACCATCTGTATTTTCATTATCCAGAGAAAGCCACCATTAATATTTAGTGAATATCCTAGCATTCTTTTATCTATCTCTCTGCCTGCCTATCTATCTATCTATCATTAATCATATCATACACAGTCATTTTATTGACTATATGGACTACTGTATGGACATGTCATTACCTATTAAATCAGGCTCCTGTTGATGGAAATAAAGGTTATTTACATAAACTATTTATAGTTCAGTGTATGTAAATGGGGCTAGAATGAACAGTTTTATAAGAATTCTTGCACACATTCTTGCATCAGTTATTTTTTGAACACAGAATTCCAAGATTTTAAATTTTCATATCTAATAGGATGGACATCCAAAAATTCCATGCATACTGCCAACTCCTCCGGAAAGGTTGTACCAGTTTGCACTATCACCAGAAATCTCTCTCTTCCTGCTTCCCACACTCAATAATACTAGTATTAGCAATATGTCTAACACCAGTATCAAAAATATGTTTAATTGTTGCCAATCTAGTTAAAAAGATATTTTAATTTGCATTTCTTTGATTATTAAGGAGGATTACATAGCCCATGTATAGTTTGATACAAAATTAGATTAGCAACTAGAATGAGTCCCTTTTTATTTATGAAAATAGTTGTTTCATAATTTTCATGTCTCTTGAATTCATATTTATTAGAACACATCTGTGAAAACATCTGGGATTATTCTCCCCATTTTTTGGTGAGTAGAATGTTAAATACCGATAGTTATAGCTCTACTCAGGTTTTTTCAGCTATTTACTCTTAAATTCTTTGTGGTAGGTTATAGTTTTTAATAACTGTCCATCTCAAATACATTTCCAAATTTTAAGCTTTTTTTTTTTTTTTTTTTTTTTTTTGACAGAGTCTTGCTCTGTCTTCCAGGTTGGAGTGCAGTGGCGTGATCTTGGCTCACTGCAACTTCCATCTCCTAGGTTTAAGCAATTCTCTTGCCTCAGTTTCCTGAGTAGCTGAGTCTACAGACATGCAGCATCATGCCTGGCTAACTTTTGCATTTTTAGTGGATACAGGGTTTCACTATGCTGGTCAGGCTGGTCTCGAACTCCTGACTTCAGGTGATCTGCCTGCCTTGGCCTCCCAAAGTGCTGGGATTACAAATGTGAGCCACCGTGTCCAGCCCAAGCATTTGTGTAAGTGGTATCAATCAGCAATTTTCTTTCTTCACTTAACAACATTTTCTTAGGTATCCATCAAAGTTGATTTGTTCAGATCTAGAACATTCCCTTTAATTTCTCTATAATATTCTATTATGTGAATGCTATATTTATTTACCTTATCTCCAGTTAGGGGTCTTGGTATTCCTATTTGATGCTGCAACAAAGAATGCTGCAAGAAGTTTCTTGAGGATATGTTAACTAGAAACTGTATTGCTGGGTCATAGCACATCTACCTTTTAAATTTTACTAGATACTGTCATATTATTCCAATAGGTGACTGCCCCAAAACCTAGTTAGTGTTTTCCTGTTTTCTCCCATATAAGACAAGTATCTTTAATTATTTAAGAATTCTTCAACTTCTCAACTTTCACGCAGATGCTGAGTGGCATTTTTGTTTCAACTTATTTTATTTTGCTTTTTTTCTGCTTGTCAAATATACACTTAAAACCCTGCTTTTATTGCTGTTTTTGTTAAATTATTATTATTTTAATATATTTACCAAGTTTCACTCATTTCTTTGCTCATCATTGCTTCCCAAATCCCATTCTTTCCTTTTAGGCTTATTCTTGCTACAGCACACCTTTGAGTGAAGAGCTGTGATGGTAAACTTCCTGAGTCATTGTGTGAATGAGTATGTCTCTATTTCACCTTTACTCTTGAATGAACATTTGTCTTAATATACAAATTTGGGTTGATAAGTCCTTTTCTTTAGCAGTTTGAGAGTAATATCTTTATATGTATATATTTTTGGCATTGCTAAGAAACGAAAGCCGTTCATTTCTTGCCTTTCTTTGCTAGGTAATCTTTATCTTCCTCATGATTTGAGATGATGTTCTGAAATTACGTTAAGAAGCTTTTCCTTGTTTGTTTTGTATAGATTGTTCAGTTCACCACTTTTCTGCTTTCCTTAAACAATTCAGTCATCATTAGTTTTTCCTCCAAAACTGTTTCTCTATTATCTTTTTAGGCTCCTTTTAGAGTAATTTTGAGTTTTTCAGTTTATTCTTCCTAAATCCCATATTCTCTATTAAGAAAGAATTTTTTAAATTTAAATAGGCCATGTTTACAGTGATATTCTATAGTTCTCCTTGTATTTAATTCTATCTTAAGCTTTGTTCAGTATACTATTTACCTCATCAACTGAATTTTAAATTTTAATTCATTGTATTTTCCATTCTCTTTTTTTCTTAAAAATATTTACTGGTTTTTTGTTTAATAACTCTTGGTCTTTTTTTCTGTGGATTTTTTGATACTCTACCTCTGACAATTTCTAAGTTATTTTTACTTAGTTAAATCACTTCTATTTTCTCAGGCATGAATTCTCTTTATTTGCCTGGTCAGTTGACCAACTTTATTGTTCTAGACATTCTCATTAGTTTTATAATTCTGTTTTAGACCTCAGTTCCCAGAAGTCTTTTGTTCTCTTTTTGTCCTTTTCATGTTTTTTTAAAGACTTCTTTTAAAATCATATAAATATCCCCAACTGTTCTATAAAACCTGTTAGGTTTATGCATAACTAATTTTTTTTTTTTTTTTTTTGAGGCAGAGTCTTGCTCTGTTACCAGATGCCGGGCTGGGGTGCAGTGGCGCAATCTCAGCTCACTGCAACCTCTGCCTCCTGGGTTCAAGGAATTCTCCTGCCTCAGCCTCCCGAGTAGCTGGGACTACAGGCGCGTGCCACCACACCCAGCTAAGTTTTGTATTTTTAGTGGAGACGGGGTTTCACCATGTTGGCCAGGATGGTCTCGATCACTTGACCTTGTGATCCGCCCGCCTCGGCCTCCCAAAGTGCTGGGATTACAGGCGCGAGCCACTGCGCCTGGCCATCATAACTAACTTCTATCCCCTCTCTCAACTTCTTGTCTTCCAAAAATTATTGCTTTCAAAATTTTCAATATTTTTATCTGATTTACTTTCTGGTATTTGCCTTATTATTTCTAAGCATAGACTTATATTTTCCTTTTTGCATTTTTAGATATTATTATTGACTTCCAATTTTGATCTCTTTCAGTGCCTTCCTACACCTACTACATACTTGACAATTTCTGTCATCCCATTTCCCAATATTACTATTTATATTATTTTGACTAGTAATCTTACGCATAACTGTGTGAACTAGAATATTATAACTACTTCTCATTTCTTAGATCTTCCTTTTTCCTACACTTAATTAGTGTCTTTTAAGAAAGCATTTGCTTACATTTTTATGTAGATCTCACTAATTCAAATCTTAGTCTCTCCTGTTTGTTTATCTCTTCCATAAAATCAAACACATTAGGTATTCTATAAATTTTATCTCATGAAATCTGACATGATACAATTTGAACGTTGCTTTGAAACCTTGCTGCAGCTATCTTTAGTTCCTCCTTTGCTATCATCCTGGGTATCCCAATCATCTTTATCTTGTGAGGAAGCAAGCATTTATTTATTGGTTCCATCTTTTGTTTTTTTTAATCCATAATTTTGAAAATTCAGTTAGTTCATTTGGTTGAAGTAAATCCTCTAGTAGCTTTCTGAGAAATGTTAGAAATGAGGAAAATGATTTGAAGCTTTGCTTGGGGCCAAGTATGTATCTACTTTAGCCTCAAATTTACTTCATAGTTTGGCTGGCTTTTGTATTCTAGATTGGAAATCAGTTGTTACTCAGAATTCTGAAGGTAATGTTCATACTCTTCTGGCTTCCAGTATTATTGAAGAGTCCAGTGAAAATGTGAGGAGCCCAATGAGAATCTGATTTTTGATAGTTTTTTGTAAAATTATTTTTCCTCTTAGGAAGCTTGTACGGTTTTCTATCAAGCCTCAGTATTGTGAAATTCCACTATGTTGTATCCTCAAGCTAATCAGTTTTCATACATTTTGCTGATATTCTTTCCCACTGCAATATTATAGAAAGATCAACTTAAGTGTTTTTCAGTACTTTTTAGTGTCTTTCTTCACCTTCCCTTTTTTTATAGTTAAGTCTAAAATATTAACTTTTTTGGCAAGTTGTGTAGAGTGGGGGAATTCCATTAATTTTTTTCACAGAAGTAAACAGTGATGCCACTATCCTTTACTGAACAGTCTTTTTTTTCTTTACCCCATGCTGTGAAATGCCACCCTTGTCCTACATTTAGATCCATTGTAGACTCTCTGTCTTAAAAGGGTTCTGGTAATTCAAATATTTATGACTAATTTTATTTCCTTCTTCATAATATCTCAAATTAGAAAAATGTACTTGAAATTATTTTGTTGTTTGCAAACAGTAACACCCTAGCTAAAATGTTGCTTCTCACTTGTACTTCAATTACACAATTTTAAAAGTTTTAAATGACTTTGTCAAACGCAAAACACATATTTTCATGTATAAAAAATGATTCTTACCCATTGCAGGGGTGGCAAGGGTTTGGCGGCCAACAAGCTGGGCTGGTCCCAATCCATCAAGAAAATCACTGAATTGACTGTCAGCTCCCAGACGCACTCCAGGAAATATTAAACTATCAGCCAAAGGATAAAAACCAAAGGAAAAAAACCCATGAAATAATCCAGAATTATTTTCACTAGTTTTCATTTGACTAATTATGATCATGAAACATAAATATTACTTAGACAATCTGTTTTTTTAAAATTGATTCTTTGCATTGCCTTTGGGCCAAGCATATAAGGCCCAACATTGATTGAGAAAAGGTGTAAACTCTTAATGCTCTTTTCAAGTGGACTCAGTTATGGTTTTCAATATACTAAGTTCCAAATCCCTATACAAACGTGTTGCTGACAAAAAAAAAAATAAGATGCAAATTTTTATATCATAAACCTTACACAGATACTTGCTCATGAACATTAGGTAACATTAACGCTAAATTTTTAAAAGTGGCCAATAATTATTCTGAATAAATTTTATAGCACAGTACAAGTTCTTATTTACAAATAAAACATATAATGTATTCATTTTTGAATTAATTAAATGTTTAGATTATTTGAGACTTTTATTTGGTTCTAATGGACATTAATTGGTTAAAAAAATCTGCATTTCTTCCTATAATATAACTTACTGATAGCCCCAGGATGTAAGCTGCACAAGGGCAGTGCCTGTTCTCTTCTTCTTGACTGATGTAGTTACCACTGGGTAACGAGAACTATGCTCATTATGTAATAGGCATTCAGTAAGCACTTTTTTGAATGAGCATTTTTTTTTTATCGAATAGTTTTATTTGGTTATTTAGAATAAAAATCTTGCTTTAATATTGTAAGGTGTACTGCAGGTATGCCATGCTGCCAATTATTGCTGGGGCATAAAACGCCTCAGTCAGTGACTTACAGAGCTGGAAAAATATGTGGACTCATACTTCTGGAGAAAGTAGAACTATATTTACAGTTTTCTTTCTTGAAATTGGCCTGGGACATATCAAACAGTCTACACAGGTATTGGCATAGTACTTGCTTTGATGGTCTGAATGCCTCAGAAATGTGTTCAGTATCACGATTAGTAGTTCCTCTAAAAGGTTTCGTTAACTAGCAAGCAAACAGCACCAAACAATATTATCTAAACTATGGCTGCCAAGTACTGGATCTTAATAATGAAATCAAATTATAAAACACTGCCTTGTAGAGCTATTCAAAAGATACAAAATTAAAATAAAAAATATCAACCAGCTTTAAATATAACAATTCTCCTACAGTGCAGTTTCCACATCGTTATAACCACTGAATGTTTTAAGGAGAAAGTTAACAAAAAAATCAAAATATATAAAAATATGTAAATCTTTGGATCCTTTTATTCCATGGCCTTCATAAAAACACAGAAGTGACCAGATTTTTCCCACTAGAGCTTAAAATATCAAAAAGATTCACTAGTAATCTATAATTAGCAATGATCTCTATACTAAGTCATCTGTGGGTCACTGGCCCAAGAACCAGTGTTGCCATGTGTTACAGGCTGCCAAAATAATTTCTAGCATTCTGAATCCTCTTGAAATATGATGGAATGAGTCAAGGTATCATGTCTAAATTTCAGGCATAATAGGAAAAACAGGTTCATTGATGCCTAGTTTTAAAGTCCTAAAGAAGGGGGGGAGGATTACTTATTTGAAAATATTTCTATAGAGACTTACTGTTTCCACTGTGATTTCACATCTATTATTTCTCTTAACCAAGGAAATTAAATGGGACACATATTATAATCCCATCCAGAAACAATGACCATAAATCCAAGAGATTAAGTGGTTCATGATGGAGGCAAATTTGTTACTTTTTTGTATCAGAAAATAATGTCTTTAAGTCTCATTTGTACATTACTTTATGCTACTTCATCAAATATTGGTATTTTGTCAGTAAGTTTATCTCTATAACTTTCATACTTGCTGATTTTTGTTCTTAGCTATTCCTTACTGGAAACAAGCACACCAGTCATTTGACCAACTAAACAGAGACCAATTAGTTTCAGGAATGGGAAAGAATATTGCAACCAGTAACTTGGCAAAATTTTGTTAAATTTTCTAAACAAAATAGAAAAATTCCAGTAAAGACAAGAAATTAGGAATATTAGATTGGTATATAAATAATGTGAGTGATAATAAATAATTATGGAAAATTTATGTGTGGTGAACCTCCATGTAATCCAACACAACACATTAATTACTTATTTGTAAGATCCACTACCTCAATAAGAATTCAGTTTTACCAGAAATATTCTCAAGCACTAGAAGAAGCAGGTTTTGTTCAGGATCCAAATGAAATGGTAAAAAATAAAAATGAGTAATTAAAAAAAATCTTATTCAATTTTTTCAGAATTAACTAAAACATTTTAGTCAGAAAACTAATGAAGCTGATAGATCCTGGATTGTTACATAAGGTAAAAATGAGTCAGCAATGTTTAACAACAAGAAAATGTAAGTTACTTACATGTATGAGAGTGTTAGAAAAGCTTAGGGTTCAAAATAGCTTGGAGAAAATTAAGAACATATGAAATCAGTTCCTTTCTAAATTTTAATGTAGACTTTAGTAACAGGGACAAACTGAGTTTCCCATATGAGAGTCCATTACATGTGGCATTTCTACACCAAACATCCAGTAAAGGACTATTCTGGGCTTTCCTAGATGGAGGAAATCAGTTTGTTCATGTGGACTCAGAATTTCTTCATCCTTGAAAGGTATGAACGACCAGGTATAGAGGTGTGTCCATGTGTCAGGGTAGTTTAAAATGGATGGTTGAACTTCTAGTTAAATAGAAAGCTGCACAGTAACACTCAGTGGCTTTGTTATGTTACTGATTAGTATACAATTTGTGGTTCCACAGCCACGCGGACGTGCTGACAGCACTTACTTGCCCTCAGAGCTGTAACTGTTGATGCTGCCATCAGTAGACTCTCGGCTTGGCTGTCTTACCATCTTCCTCATTTCAGCTGCCATACCTGTTTCTGTGCTTCTCTGGATGGTACTTTTTAACTTTTTGTGGCCCGACTCTGACAGGAGAGAGTAAAAGAAACTCTAAGTTTTATTTAGACAGTTTTTCCCTGAATATCAATTGATCCTACAATATAATAGTTAATTTTATACATAATTACAAATTTAATCAGAAAAATAGTAATCTAAGAGAGTACTTTGCTTGATTCAGGCTCCTTGCCAAAGTGTACTTGGCTAAGAGTAGCACTGGATGGTACTCCATGGCCACAGTTTCAGTGACTTCCTGAATCTCAATCAGCCAAAATGAACTCATTGTATTATCGACAGTGACAACTTCATTGAAAATCTGAATGTGGCACCCAACTGTTTGGTGGAAAGATAATGGTAAACAATCTAATAGATTTCTCCTAATATGGAATTCTCTAAATATGTATGAATAGTCCCAAATGATAGGTCACGTCCCTTTAAGGAAAAGGTGCACTTGGAACCCAGTATGAAAAATATCACAGTTTTTGTACTATCACATATCAGCAATCCTCATAAAGAGAAACTAGTATTTTACTTGATGATTTTTGCAACACTTTAACATACACTATATAATATTTATACTCATTTGGGATGGCATATAGGTTATAGAGTTAGGTATAATAGATTTTATCCTAATTCCAAGGCTACACAGCTATCCATGGCCTTTTGACTCAGCTGCATGACTTCTGACTGGCAGTTTCGGGGTGTACACCTCCATTTGCACTGGGAGTTACATACATTTTCATTTCAATTCTTGGTAAGTTCAGAGGAATTTCCTTGAGCCACTTTGAAATGCACTAATCAGCATTCTATTCATAGCATGGAAATAAATCCTAAAATTTTTTTTTGCTTATATGTATGAGCAGTATCAATAGGTTAGGAAAACTGTTAGATTTTATTCCATCTATACATTCTATATACATTTCTGGTTGTCTCTTTAGTTTTTGTATAGTATCACTTAATACCCATTAATAATATATGAAAAATGCTCCCTATACAATTACATACATAATAAATACTAAACACTTTAACTTTTCAATCCTCATAAAATCTCTATAAAGCAGGTACCTACATACATTCTTAGATAAGCCATATGAAACACTGCATTTTTTTCCCCTCTCATTTTTGGTCACTGGATTCCTTTTGTAAATTGTCTAATCAAGGATATAATAGGTTATGTTATATGGACTAATGCTGATGCTTCCTACATATTGTTTAAATATGTTATTAAATTTTTATTTTTTATTGTTCGTCTTTGTATTGCTATTTTTGCTTACAAAGACAATATGTGTATGTTACAAAATATTTAAATATTAAAAGAAATTACAAACATTGAATGGCCCCTATAATTTTGCCACTCAAGGAAGTCAATGGTTAATAATTTGGGAATTATTTTTTCTTTATACCTATACACACTTCTTCACTTGGCTACTGCGATCCACCCTCTCCATTTTTCCTTCTTTGTCATTGGTTGTTACTTCCCAGTCTCTTCTGCTGGATTTTTCCTCTTTGAGATTTTTAGATGTAGAAGATCCCTAGACCTCAGGCCTCAGATCTTCTTGCTTTCTTCTACAATTACTTCCTAGGTGATCTCAAACATAGCTTTAACACAGATAACGAAGCCATTCATGCCCTTATGCCTCCCAAGTATACATCAAGGACTTAACCTTTCTTCTAAATGCTGAAGTCATTAACCCAATTACCTAGTAGCTCCATTTACAGATATAACAGGCACTTCAACGTGAACATATCCAAGACAGAACTCTTCCCCACCTCCACCACACTGTCACCTCCTACTACTAAATCCTCCTCCCTCAGTAAATGGTACTGCCATTCACTCAGCTGATCAGGCCTAAATTCTTGTAATCATCTTTGATTCCTCTAACATACCCCACACCCAACCCATCAGCGAATCCTCTTGGCTTTACCTTCAAAATGCATCACAAATCTGATCATTCTTCTTCCTCTCCACAGCTCCAATCCTACGTCCAGATACTACCATCACTCAAAAGAGCACTGTCATACCCATACAGCTGGTCTCACTGCTTCTATCCCTTTCCTCCTCAGAATATTCTTGACATAGCAGCCATAGTGATTCTTTAAAAATGTAAATCTGAATATATCATTCCCCTGCTCAAGATCTTCTAATGATTAATCACCAAAATAAAATGAAAATCCAAAATTGTTATCATGACCCCGGAAATGCCATATGATCTGGTCCTTGGACACTTCACATCGCATCTTCTGTCCCTCATTCCATATGATCAATGCTCTCCAGTCACACTGTATTCCCTATACTTCCTCAAGCCTGAAAGGATGCTTCTGGGTCTTTTTTACTTCTATCTGTCCCTTCTGACTTTCTTGCCTTGTTCCTTATTCAGATTTCTGATTCAAGAGAGCCTGTCTCCTCAGAGAGGCTGTTTCTGCTTTTATCACTCTTTATCCCTTTTGCTGTGCTTTATTTTTCTTCATAGCACTGCTTCATCTGCTATTAAACCTTTATTTGTTTGTGATCTGTTTTCCAGATATAATTTATTTCTTTTTAAAATTGTACTTTAATTTCTGGGGTACATGTGCAGATCGTGCAGGTTTGTTACATAGGTACACATGTGTCATGGTGGTTTGCTGCATCCATCCCCTCATCATCTAAGAGAGCAGGATCATTGTGAGTATTGTTCATTGTTTTCTCATATCTAGAACAGGGGTATAAACTGTTGATAGGGAAATCACAACACATATACTAATGTACAATTTTCACATTCCACTTAACACAAACAGGTATATATTTATTCTTTTTAAGGATTGCACTATTCCATTTTATGACTATGTGGTTTCATAATTAAACCATCTCTTTATTAATGGGTTTTTGGATGTTTCCAGTTGTTATAGGAAAGTTTCTACAGAATGAATTGCTAGAAGTTGAAATGCTACTGAAAGGGTAGGCCAGGAGTTTGAGAACAGCCTGGCCAACCAACATGCTGAAACCCTATCCCTACTAAAAATACAAAAATTAGCGAGCCGTGGTGGTGGGCACCAGTAATTCCAGCTACTCAGGAGGCTGAGGCAGGAGAATCACTTGAACCTAGGAGGCAGAGGTTGCAGTGAGCCGAGGTCGCACCATTGCACTCCAGCCTGAGTGACGAGCAAAACTCCATCTCAAAAAAGAAATTTAAATAGCGATTTCTAAATTCCCCTTTAGAAACACAGTAGTGATTTATACTCCTACCAACAGTCATATGGATGTTCCCACTTATCTACCTATGGCTCAAGAATTCTCTACCTTTCCCCTATTTGGACTCTATCTTGTCCACTCGACCTGTTATTGTAGAAGATGCACACTTACCAAAGGCAGGGACTTCCTTTATGGCCATTGTAAATGCTGTTTGGTTTAGTTTTGGCATTTATTTATTTATTTATATACTATGATTCCTTTCTAGAAGTAATTCATTTATGAAGTCACTGTGGTAGAGCAGCGGCCATTCATGGCCACATACTGGCCACTCTCACTTGAGGGACAGGGGCAAGCCCTAGGGGTATATTACCAAAGTATTGAGCCAAGGTGAATTACAAGTGTTTATCCAAGGCAGCACGAGACAATAAAATTAGGTTAGAACACCAGTTATTGAAAATAATGAGGATCATGGCTAGAGAAATTACAGGAACTTTAAATCTAAATGGTGAGGTGCTGCTGGCAATTGAAGGAGAAACAGTTAAGAGGATCAGCAGTACGGCAGGTTCAGGTTAGAGTGTTAGTTCATTCTGTTTTTTGCTCACTCATCCATCTATCCGTCCAATAAATATTTATGGAGCATCTATTATGTGTCATACACTGCTCTGGGTGCTGGGGATATATGGATGGATGACAAATTTCCTGCTTAAAGGAGCTTACATTCTAGTTTGTGTGTGTATTCAAGAAAGACAGTAAACAAAGATATGATATCGCTGATAATAAGTGCTATGGGAAAAAAATCAGGCAGGATGAGAGGGGTAGTGAGTGACAAGGTAAAGCAGGAATGGTTTTATTTGAAAAACAGCCAGGGTCTGATTAGGCAGGGCAGGGGGAAGTGAGGACACAAGCCACGAGGAAAGAGGAAAGCAGTACACTGTCAGGATCGGTCCTGGTGATAGGCGGGGTTGTGAGTAATGGTGGCTGTGGCAGAGGGGAAGGAGAGGGCTGCAGTTCTTGCAAGTGGTGCACAGGTCCCCAGGCTTCCTCTCTAGTCTTTGTAATGTTGATGTTGACTTCAACCCAGAGACATCACCAGTGATCTTGGGCTCTGTGTGTTGCTGGCAGTCCAGTGACGGTGGAGTGCAGACTGTCAATAACTGATTTCTCTTGCATTTTCTAACACACGTTTCACATGATTGTTGTTAGTTATATATTTGGTAATGCATGAAAATGAATGAAACAAAAAACTTTATAAGTGGAAAATCTTTATTAATTCATATGTTTTAGTTGGGATATCGAGTTTTCTTAAAGAAGGGTGTGTCTACAGGGTGTCTCAAAATTCTTAAGAGCAGTTTTAAACTTTAATAGCTTCCACAGTGTAAAGGATACAAATGCCAGAAAAACAGTCTTTGAGGGGCTAGTTATTGAACTTTCTTTTATATTTACTTGATTTGGGGAATTTGAATAATACATTTTTAACATTAAAGTTTTTGTTTTATTCCTGCTGATTGAAGATGGCAGATGAACTGACATCTAACTATTGTCTTATTCATATTAATAAGTATTCATGAAAAGAGCTTTGATTGATTAAGCAATATAAAAGTCCAGGCAGAAGCTCAATAAACAGTTCTAGCTTTGAATTTGCCTTATTTAAATTCATAAGGGCCCTAATATTAATTTGGAATGTGAGGATTAGAAGAAACATTATTTTATAGATGTGGAAACTAAATCTGGAGAAACAGAATTCATGCAACAACTTGGTTCAGCACTTGCTCTGGGTCCAGTCTTTTCTAGTGCTGGTTATACAGCAATGAGTACAACAGACAAAATCCCTGCCCCAATGGAGCTTACATTCTAGTGGATATAATAACTTGCTTAACATCACACTAGTTACCAGCAAGCTGAATTAGAAACCTGTCTTTCTAAATCTTAGTCCTGCAATCCTTCCATTGTACAACATTTTAGGAAAACGTAAAGTCTGGTCTTATTTATTTTGCAAATAAACCAATGGTTTATCTACACAGGTATTTTTATGTATATATTCACATATGGCTTTACAAGTTCATTTGTAAAAGTTTGTTTAAAAGCATATATATTCTATACAAGCACAAATGTATAATTATCTGCATCTATATACATATGCTAGAATTATAACAAATATAGGTTACATCTATGTAATATGTTTAATATATAGTTCACTAAAACATATAAATATTAAAAAATACTGTTATGCTTCCTAAGAACGCCATCATTAATTATTCGTATCCACTGAAGAATCATTAACCTTATAAAGACATGAAGCCTTATTATGACATGAAACTTTTCATTTGTGAACACCATCCCAAGCATTATATCAAGAATAAAAAGATCAGAAAATTAGTGCATTTAATATTCTCTAGTCATAGTCACATGAAAAATTACTAAAATCAAAAATGTTTGGGGGCAACATTTCACCCGTGTTCTGGAAGAGCAAACTTTTTCTCAAAGAGTATTCCAAAAGGTGTCATATTTACTTGTGAACTCTTTCTCTCTTTGCATATTTAGAGATAAGTGTTATATTTAGAAACACCCACTGATTTATTAATTCATTCTATAAATACTCATTACACATCAAGAACCTATGATACAGGCATTGTTCTAGGTGCTTCAGATACACGAGTAATAAGATAGAATAGAGAATACAATAAACATGTATTTATAAGTTAGGACCATGAGAAACAGGTCAAGGCTAGAAAGACAGACAGACAGACAGATAGAATATATTGACATGCAGATACAATTAAAATCTATGGTGCTAAATGAAACAACTTAGGGAGGAAATGTAGACAAACAGGGTAAAGAGAATGGAGTTTGGAATATTCCCACAGTTAGAGGTCCAGAAGAAAATCAAGACTGTTAAGCAGGCTGAAAAGGAGGAGCTCTTAAGGTGGGGGGAAAACAGTAAGTGCGATGGTACAGAAATCAGAAGAAAGTGTGTCAAGAAGTAAAAAATATGTTGTTGATTACTACTTAAGAGTTTTAGCAAGAAAAAAAATATAGAAGTGACCACAGTGTTTGGATTCATGGAGATAACTGACTCTCAGAGGAGGAGATTCAGTGAAGCAGTAGGGTTAGGTCCCGGAAAGGAGTGGCCAGTCAGAAGAGGGAATGAGAGGCCAGTAAATAGAGACAGCTCCTATGACTATTTTGAAAAGGTTTGCTGTAATTGAGAGGTAATATTTGGAAAGTCACATAGTATTAGGGGAGATTGTCTTTTTCTTTAAGATGCATGGTAGCAGAGCTTATTTCTATGTAGATTGGCATAATCAGATGAACAGGGAAAAACACATTATTAGGCCTAATAGTATAGGTTGGAGATATGTATAAAGATAGATGACATCAGATAAATCATCTTCCAATCAAAGCAATCTCTGATGCAAAAAAAATTAATCTATCAATTAATTGAAAAAAATGAATAAAAGAATATCGCCTGATTGATTAAGCACTGTAGGTCCAAAATAAATGCAATAATGGTTTGTTAACTCACAAAAACAAAGTATCAAGTAAGTATAATCTTTTTGGTTATTCTGAAAGTATATTTTTTATATTTGTGGTGACAAATTCAGTTATTTTGTAAAAATTGATTTTTTTTTTTTTAAGAGACAGGGTCTTGCTAGGTCTCAGTAACAAGATCACAGTAAGCTATGATTATGCCATGACTAGGCTGGAGTGCAGTGGAGTGATCACACCTTACTGTAACCTTAAAGTCCTGGGCTCAAGCGATCCTCTCCTCTCAGCCTCCTGAGTAGCCAGGACAACAGGCACATGTTACCACACTTGACTAAATTTTTTTTTTTGTAGAGATGGGGTCTTGCTATATTGCCCAGGCTGGTTTTAAACTTCTAGACTCAAGTAATCCTCTCATCTCGGCTTCCCAAAGTGCTGGGATTACAGGCATGAGACACTGTGCCTGGCCAAAATTGTTTTTTTTTCTTTTTTTTTTTGCGGAACTGCAGTGAGGACTTGAAAATTCAGTGTTTTTTTCTTTTTAAAATTGTGGTTAGTATAATATGCTTTGTTCATTTTGTCCTTTAGTTATTCAACAAAATATTTCCTTAGTGCTTTGTGCCCCCATACTGTATAAGTAAGTGTGAAAAGGAAAGAAGCCCTGGCATCAATCATCTCATGGTCTAGGAGGAGACATAGATAAATAAAAGTCTCATTGTGATGTGGTACAAGTGCTATGCAGTGGGCTTGTTTTATATGTATTTAACTTCATTTATTTATCCTATGTAAATTCCATGACATAAAGAGAGGAAGAGAAGGAGAGAGAATAATTCAAGCAGTGAGTGTGAGTCACAGCTTGCAATGCCACTTAATAAGCAAATAACCTGGAGAGATCATGAGTTGAGAAATGCAAATCTTCTCCTTTGTTTCACTTCCTCAAGATAATTCTGGTGTTTATTAAGATTTCTAAAAAAAGGTCACCTAAATGCAAGCCAATAGCTTTATCTGGTATTCAAACAAAACAGCACCAATATAGTCAAACTGTCTAAAAGCAGACAGTATTGGACTTACTAAGAGACTATAGATTGCTATTTAAGCAATTAATATTGTAAACACCTATATGCAAATAAAACAGTAAATCTAGAAGAAATGGATAAATTCTTTGATACTTACACCCTCCCAAGACTAAACCAGGAAGAAGTTGAATTCCTGAATAGACCAATAACAAGGTCTGAAGATGAGGCAGCAGTTAATAGCCTACCAACCAAAAAAAGTCCAGGACCAGACAGGTTCACAGCCAAATTCTACCAGAGGTACAAAGAGGAGCTGGCACCATTCCTTCTGAAACTATTCCAAACAATACAAAAACAATGAATTCTCCCTAACTCATTTTATGAGACCAACATCATCCTGATACCAAAACCTAGCAGAGATGCAACTAAAAAAGAAAATTTCAGGCCAATATCCACGATGAACATTGATGCAAAAATCTTCAATAAAATACCGGCAAATCAAATACAACAGCACGTCAAAAAGCTTATCCATCATGATCAAGTCAGCTTAATCCAGGGATGCAAGGCAGGTTCAACATACGAAAGTCTATAAATGTAATCCATCACATAAACAGAACCAATGACAAAAATCACATGATTGTCTTAATAGATGTAGAGAAAGGCCTTTGATAAAATTCAACAGCCCTTTATGCTAAAAACACTCAATAACTAGGTATTGATGGATCGTATCTCAAAATAATAAGAGCTATTTATGACAAACCCACAGCAAATATCATACTGAATGGACAAAAACTGGAAGCATTCCCTTTGAAAACTGGCACAAGAAAAGGATGCCCTCTCTCACTACTCCTATTCAACACAGTATTTGGAAGTTCTGACTAGGGCCATTAGTCAAGAGAATAAAATAAAGGGTATTTGAATAGGAAGAGAGGATGTCAAATTGTCCCTGTTTGCAGATGACATGATTGTATATTTAGAAGACCCCATTGTCTCAGCCCAAAATCTCCTTAAGCTGATAAGCAACTTCAGCAAAGTCTCAGGATACAAAATCAATGTGCAGAAATCACAAGCATTCCTATACACCAATAATAGACAAAGAGACAGCCAAATCATGAGCGAACTCCCATTCACAATTGCTACAAAAAGAATAAAATACCTAGGAATACAACTAACAAGGGTTGTGAAGGACCTCTTTAAGGAGAACTACAAACCACTGCTCAAGGGAATAAGAGAAGACACAAACAGATGGAAAAACATCCCATGTTCATGTATAGGAAGAATCAATATCATGAAAATGGCCATATTGCACAAAGCAACTTATAGATTCAATGCTATCCCCGTCAAACTACCAATGACTTTCTTCACAGAATTGGAAAAAAAACACCTTAAATTTCATATGGAACCAAAAAAGAGCCCACATAGCCAAGACAATCCTAATCAAAAAACAAAACAAAACAAAAAAAAACAAAGCAACAAAGTTGGAGGCATCATGCTACCTGACTTCAAACTATATTACAAGGCTACAGTAATCAAAACAGCATGGTACTGGTACCAAAACAGAGATATAGACCAATGGAACAGAACAGAGGCCTCAGAAAGAACACCACACAACTACAATCATCTTATCTTTGATAATCCGGAAAAAAAACAGCAATGGGAAAAGGATTTCCTATTTAAAAATGGTGTGGGAAAACTGGGTAGCCATATGCAGAAAGCTGAAACTGGATCTCTTCCTTACATCTATTACAAAAATTAACTCTAGATGGATTAAAGATTTAAACATGAGGCCTAACACCATAAAAACTCTAGAAGAAAACCTAGGCAATACCATTCAGAACATAGGCATGGGCAAGGACTTCATGACTAAAACACCAAAAGCAATGGCAACAAAAGCCAAAATAAAGAAATGAAATCTAATTAAACTTAAGAGCTTCTGCATAGCAAAAGAAACTATCAATAGAGTGAACCGGTAACCAACAGAATGGGAAAAAAAATTTGCAATCTACCCATCTGACAAAGGGCTAACATCCAGAATCTATGGAGAACTTAAACAAATTTACAAGAAAAAAACAAACAACCCCATCAAAAGTGGGCAAGACACTTTTCAGAGAACTTAAACAAATTTACAAGAAAAAATCAAACAACCACATCAAAAAGTGGGCAAGACACTTTTCAAAAGAAGACATTTGTGCAGCCAACAAACATATGAAAAAATGCTCGCCATCACTGGTCACTAGAGAAATGCAAATCAAAACCACATTGAGATACCACCTCACGCCGGTTAGAATGACAATCATTAAAACATCAGGAAACAATAGAGGCTAGAGGTGATGTGGAGAAATAGGAATGCTTTTACACTGTTGGTGGGAGTGTAAATTAATTCAACCATTGAGACAGTGTGGTGATTCCTTAAGGATCTAGAAATAAAAATACCATTTGACCCAGCAATCCTATTACTGCATATATACCCAAAGGATTAGAAATCATTCTATTACAAAGATCATACACACGTTATGTTTATTGTGACACTGTTCACAATAGCAAAGACCTGGAACCAACTCAAATGCCCATCAATAATAGACTGGATAAAGACAATGTGGCACACAGACACCATGGAATACTATGCAGTCATACAAATGGATGAGTTAACATCCTTGGCAGGGACACGGATTAATCTGGAAAGCATCATTTTCAGCAAACTGACACAAGAACAGAAAACCAAACACTGCATGTTGTCACTCATAAATGGGAGTTGAACAATGAGAACACATGGACACAGAAAGGGGCACATCACACACCAGGGGTGGGGGGAGGGAAGGAATAGCGGGGGTGGGGGATTGTAGAGAGAGAGCATTAGGAGAAATACCTAATGTAGATGATAGGGTGATGGATGCAACAGACCACCACCATGGCAAGTGTATACCTATGTAACAAACCTGTATGATCTGCACATAAACCCAAGAACTTAAAGTATAATAAATAAATTTATAAAAAAGAGATTTTCGCAGGAAATTTTCACTCTGTGTAGAGGTAGAGTGTAGGCACGGATGGAGGGGAATTGTATAGTTGTATTTAAAGCCAGGAGAGCAGCATATTTAAAGGTCCTGAAGAGAAAAAGTATGGCCCCTCAGAGTTAATTTAGTGGTGAGTGAAGATAGTGAGGTGTGAAGCCAGAGAAGTAAACACTGGAGGTGGAGGGCCTTTTACCTAAGGCTCTCAGAATGCACAGTTACATATCATTTGAGCTGATGTTGCATTGTTATTAAGGCTGTTCTTAATGATCTCAAAGTCCTAGTCTTCCTTATACCAATATTACCTATATAAAATAGTGTATACTTTGTATTATATGCAATCTAATAGAGTAAAATTGTCATATATCTACAATTGTTTCTTAAAAGAAAATATGCAGCAGTTCCTTGTTGATGTCAGATGCTTCCAATGTTGTGGTAACCATGAAGTCGGAAATTTTTATTAGTCTTACCTAATAGTGCCATCATTTTCTTTAGTATTTAAGCAAATAAACACAAATATTCCTTTTGTGTTGTGCCAAAGTTTTTGAATATATTTTATCCTAAGTCAGGTATGTACAACTATAAAAATTTCATAGGTTGGAGGATTATTTTTAGAAAATGGCACAAGAGTTCTTTGACTTTTATTGTTTTCTTCATTTTCTCTCACTTATTCTCCAGGTTAATCCTATCAATCATAAACACCATTATGTTTCTTCCATTTTCCCATTTTCCAAAGATATTTCTAATGAAAGAATATAGTGCTCAAGAAACTAAAAACAGTATCATTCTGAATATCTTTGTAAGACAGATGAAATCATTCTTATGATGATATTTTCCTTCAAGAGAAATACTTCAAATCATTCCTAGTGATGTACTTATCCTTTTTTATTCCATTTCCCTAACCCAAAAGATATAAAATGTTTTCTTTTGTTACTATGTACTTTAAGTTATTTACAGATAGTACTTCAGAAAAGGATTCATCTGTTCGAACATTGACCTTCATTTTTATTTTCAGCTCTTCCGTGGCTAACTGCCATTCTTTCATTAAAAACCTGGTGTTGTTATGATTGACTATAAAGTCTTGCCTGTCAGATCTCCTTAGATTACTCAATCACACTTACATTTTCAGCAAAATATTAGCTAATGTAACTTTGATTTTTCCCTTTGCCCAGCTGTTGAAAGTATAAAAAACAGCAAGTTCGACATGGCCTTTTATATGTTTTAAATAATGTTCATATTAAACTTAATAAGGCTGCCCAAAAATATTTAAGAGATTTGTATTCACTGAAACATAACCTCTGTACTACATCTTGTTTTGGCTAAAGCCAGATAAGAGAGGGGGAAACATCCAAATGCTGAACTTCTCACTGTTGTAAATTGTTTGATTTCACAGCTTCATTGTTTCCAAAGTATTTCTAGTGTTAGGAGCTAAATTATGTCCCTCTAAAACACATGTTGAAGCCCTAACCACTGTACCTCAGAATGTGACTGTAACTGTAGATAAGGCCTCTTAAAGAAGTGATTGAGTTAGAACAAGGTGATTAAGGTGGGCCCTAATCCAATTTGACTGGTGGTGTAGAACAGGAGACCAGGCATCACAGAGAGACACCAGGGGCCACCTGCACAAGAGGGAACACCTTAGGAAAAGGCAACAAAACAGTAGCCAAAAGCAAGCCAAGGAGAGAGAGCCTCAGAAGAAATCAAATCAGCTGACACCTTGATCATGAACTTTTAACCTCTAGAATGTTAAGAAAATAAATACCTGCTGTTTAAGCCAACCAGTCTATGGTATTTTGTATGGCAGCCCTAGTAAAAAATACATCTAGGTAGTGGATTTTATTATTTTATCATGCTGTTTAATAACTGTGATGATTTAAATACTTAAAGCATGTGGAGATAAATAATCACCTAAATTGTCTGAGGATGAGATTAAACCCCAAATTCTGGGATGGACTTGTTTTTCAGGTTGCCTTAAATAAGTAGTGGTCCAAAGGCCAGGCATGGTGGCTTATACCTGTAATCCCAGCACTTTGGAAGGCCAAGGTGGAAAGATCCAGGAGTTCAAGGTCAGTCTGGAAAACACAGCTGGACCCCATCTCAGTTTTTAAAAAAGTGATCTGAAGTATTACATGGGTATACTGAAATCATTTATTAACAACTCTTGACAAAAGGAAGATAAAGGCTCAGATTTTATTTGCTCAGGAGTAGTAAAAACACCGCATTTACTTCACATTTGTTTTCTTTACTCTCCTTTGGTCTAAGTTAATACCTCAGATGAAGCTGGATTTCATTTACTAAGCATAAACCTAGAATATCTCCTATCTACCACCCTGACTATAATAATAAAGTAATACTTCAGGCTGAAGCCCAGAAAGAGGCAAATGCTTTATTACACTGTTTCATATATTTTTAAAAACTTTTATTTAAACTCAAGGTTTTGGGGAATCTTTCCTCCTATCCAATCTCAACAGGCAGCCTAATATTCCAAGTGGTTTGAGGGGCAACTCTGGAATCAGAATGCCTGGATTCAAGTACCAGCTTTACCACTTATTAGTTCTGTGCCTGCAGGCAGCCTAGTGAGCCTTTTTACACCTTAGTTTCCTCATCTGTGAAATGGGGGGATCAAAATACCTAGCTACTAGGGTTGAGTATTAAATGAAATAATTCATGTAAAGCACTCAGGAAAGTGCCCGGTACCTATTTAAAGTTATCTATTGTTACAGAATAAGGTCTCAGAATACTCTGCACAGATTACATCTTCAAGTAGAATGATGCCAATTCTCCTTGCTCTATTCAAAGCACACATTCTGGGCCTCACATTTAACTCCAAATGCTAGTTAGAATGCAGTACTATTAAGCTGCAACATGTCACAGATAATTACATGTGCCTCTAATATCCATTCTCACCACTTCTTTTACTGGTAAACTTCCCATCCTCTAAGCTAAGGACTGACCATATTTCCCTTCCCTCCTCTACTCTTGAAGGCATGGTGACATGATGGTGGGAGCTACAGCAGCTACTTTGGGTCTAGGATAGGAGAATTTAATGAAGCTGGGGAAGCCTAGGCCTCTGACATGATGAAGTCACCATAACAGCCCAGACTGGGATGCCCTTTGGGACTATTATGTAACAGTTGGGATTAAACACTGTATCTGTGGGTACCTGGCTACAGGAGCCTACCGTGTACCAGAGAAGATAATATTCTAAGTAAAAAACAGTGTAGATTTTTAAAATAATAAAAGTAGTTTTGGGAAGAATACTCTCAGTTCTTTAGCTTCAGATAGAACATTTTTGTCCTCTACACTTTCATGTTTGGAAGAATAAGCCTCCTCTTCTAATAAGAAAGTTAATGGAAATTTTTCTTCCCTACAAAGTCTCAGATAATGTTGGGTTAGAGTTGGGGAAGATTCTAGCAATAAACACCGTTTATTAAATACCCTTATGGCACCCCACAGGGTACAATAAACAGATGTGTCTTTTTCTTTTTTTTTTTTTTTGAGACCCAGTCTTACTCTGTCGCCCAGGCTGGAGTGAAGTGGTGTGATCTAGGCTCACTGCAACCCCTGTCCCCAGTGTTCAAGTGATTCTCCTGCCTCAGCCTCCCGAGTAGGTGGGATTACAGGTGCCCGCCACCATGCCCGGCTAATTTTTGTGTTTATTTTTTTTTTTAGAGACGGAATTTCGTCATGTTGGCCAGGTTGGTTGCAAACTCCTGACTTCAGGTGATCCACTTGCCTCGGCCTCCCAAAGTGCTGAGATTACAGATGTGAACCACCATGCCTACCCAGAGGTGGCCTTTTTAAAATTCTGAAAAAGATATACATGTATGAAGTTCTTAATTATTGTGTGGCAATGACTGTACTGCACAAGTTATAGATAGAAGAGAGAATTTTAGATCACAAAGAAAATTAAGAAAAAGTATTTTCTATATTCTGTAAAATGAAATAGATTCTCTGTACTTCTTACCACATTCCATAAAATGAACTAGATGGATTTTCATCAAAATTGGGATGGTCTGATTTAGAATACAAGCTACGTCGTATATGTGAAATTCTTTTTGGGAGACCTAGGAGGGCAACTTAAAGAGATAGGCAGCAATTCTTGAGAGAACTTGAAACAGAAGTACAACTGATCTAAAAGAGATGTAGCATATGTAATTAATCACCAGTAATGAAGTCCCCACACTGAAACTCAAAATCACAGCATCAGGTACTCTAAATGGTAGGGTGATAAGGGTTAATTGGGCAGTTTCTTGTTGAGGGTCTCAATGTAGCTTGAAAGAACAGCAGAGAAAGTATTTATTTATTCTTGAGTGCTTATGATTTTCCCAATACACAGTGGAGAGGCAGACGGCATGTGTAAGTATACATTTGTAAGGAAGGGGGAGCAAAATGCTTTGAACAACTTACGTGACCATTACTGAGAAGTTGAAATTATTATTTTTCATATGAACTAGTTAAGTGTTACAAGGAAAAAATAAAATATGTTTGATTATCTCCTAAAGGCAAAGTTTGTGTAAAGAGGCATTTGTGATTTCTTTACATCTTTTAGTTGTATACATTTATCACATGAGGATTAGCCATGATTTCCTAAGAAACGAGAGAGCTATAGGTCTGTATATAAAACACAAATTCACAAAGATGAAATCAATAAGTGAGTTAGTTAATCAGTGCAGGTAGTTCATAAGAACATATTATATTCAAGACACTATGTAAAGATAGTCTCAGCTTGGCCTTCAAACCCTTACTTGCGGCCCTACTCTGTTCTTGCTTTAAAGGGTCCTGCTCTGCCCTCTTTGGATCTTACCTCTTCACGTAGCATATAGCCTTCCCTGTCCCATAGACCAAGAGGGGGCCAAGAAGATGTGCCCACCCGGAGTCCATGCCCACTCAGAGCCCATGTTCCCTTCTGAATTAACCTTCAGATCCATGGGATCCTAGAATTTCCTGCCTAAATGGCCCTGAATTCAGTTCCAGGGCTAGCCCAGATGTCTTTCTAGGGTTTACTCTCCTGAGGGTAGATAGTATCAGCCGTGTGCTGTGGAAGTGGCAGTGGAAGTCCAAGTGGCAGTGGACAGAGAGTCCTTGCACCCTTGAACACGTGTACAAGGACCCTCAAAATACAGAACAGAGCCAAGGTTTGGCAATAGAAGAAGGTGGGTGACAGGTTTTAGCAGGAGGTGGGGTAAGCCAAGCTGAAGCACAGAACTCTGGGGAGCCTGAGAATTCTAAATTGAAATGTGACCTTCTTGGTCATTAAAAAGATATTTTTGTCAAGGAAGGAGACTAAAAGATCTTTTATTTAGCATTTTGTTAGTTTGGTTTATAACTTTTAAATGTTATATACGTATGTTTACTTCCATTTATTGCTCAGGGCCTCCAGCAAGCCTAGAATCTCTCAAGTATAAAACTGTCCCATGCTTCATAAATAATGAATCCTTTATTTTGATCCATTTGAAGGAACTATCATTAGGACAAGTCTATTAGGTAATTTTGTTTGGTGTTTTGGTCAGACTCTGAAAAAACTGAGATAAATTTTTGTTTTTAAAAACCCAAGGAAGTCTTATATGAGTAGCAAAAGCTTATTCTCATTCTCTCTCTCTCTCTCTCTCTCTCTCTCTTTCTCTCTCTCTTTGAGACAGAGTCTCTCTCTGTCACCCAGGCTGGAGTGCAATGGTGTGATTTTGGCTCACTGCAACCTCTGCCTACTGGGTTCTAGTCATCCTTCTACTTCAGTCTCTCAAGTAGCTGGGATTACAGGCATGCACCACTATGCCTAGCTAATTTTTGTGTGTTTTTGTAGAGACGAGGTTTCACCATGTTACCTAGGCTGGTCTTGAACTCCTGAGATGGCCTCACAAAGTCCTGGGATTATAGCCATGAACCACGGAGCCCAGCTTTTCTTCTCTTTTATAGAGTTTTTTTCTCTCCTTAGTTCAGGAGATTTGAGGGCCTACAAGGAAAGGGCAGATGTGGAAGAGTAATAGCTCTACTGGAGACTAAATCCTCACTTCTGTCTCTCCAGGGAATAATTGTCACATTAATACACTGGGGACTGGGAAATCTATAGACCCAGACAAAATATTCCTCAAGGAAGTGAGCTGGGATGACAGCAGGGTAGACAGAGGTTTAGGATAGCAAAACTTACACTTCACAGAATAAAACAAGGATATGCTAGCATGTATTCTAAGGACTGGTTTATGATCCTCACATAATTGGGTGACTATTTCTCTACATAGTTTTAACAGAATGTGAAAGCATTATTTGCAAAGGTTCAATTTAAGAAGAGATTCCAAAGAAAACTGGGGTACTACAGTCAGTCCCTCCAAAACTTAATGAAAATCCTATAGTCTTTTTTCTAACTTCAGAATTTTCAGGACAAAGTAAATTCGGATGCACTGGAAACCATCTATTTTCTCTTGCCTTTATAAAACCAAGAGGCAAGAAGGTGGTTCACAGATATTTACCACTACTAACTTAAAAAGATTCCATTTCCATTTTATTAAAAGGGAGATTTGGAATTTTATTGGCAGATAAATCAGTAGGCAAAGATTACAAACATTTTTACTAGTAAGCTTCCAAGGAGCAAGCCAGCATATAATGCAGAGATCCCCTACAGGCCACATCTTAGTTATAAAACAATGCAAACTTACTATCCCTCACCTACCCAAACCTTGCCCAACTCCCTCCAGAGGTACCTGCATACAACTCTAGGAGATTCTGTCATCGTAGAAGGAGCAAATTCAACTGTGAAAAACAATAACTACTCAAGGTAGCTGCACTCTCCCAAAATATTATCATCTAGAAATGTTTTACTCTGCTTAGTTATATCATAATTGGAGGCTTATTTGGATTTGTGGTTACCAACTACATGTGGCTAGTACAAGTTAGTTCATCAGTGTAACTTCTAACATCCAACTGACATACCTATTCTAGAGGAAATGGAATGAAAACTGAAAAAAAGGGGGAGTATATATTTACTGAGTGATCAGAAAGGTAATTTATGCTTTTAGAGGAGAAAAAAGTATCAAGATTATTTAGTCGGTATAGAATGAGTTATTAGTAAATTCAGGAGAAATTTTGTAAAATATAAGAAGAGAGATAAAAATCAATTAATTAGAGAGAGGCCAAGAGAAAATCAGAAACACTAAACTTTATGAGGCAAAGCAGTCATGAGAGTGAGGGTGGCTATCAGCACAATGTGATTCTGACTAGCTAGTTCTTTTAAAGCAGGAGTTCTCAACCTCTGGGTCATGACTGGTACCAGTCTGTGGCCTGTTAGGAACCAGGCTTCACAGCAGGAGGGGAGTGGTGGGCAAAGCTTCATCTGTATTTACAGCTGCTCCCTACTGTTTGCATTATTGCCTGAGCTCCTCCTCCTGGCAGCTCAGAGACAGCATTAGATTCTCATAAGAGGACAAACCCTATCATGAACTGTGTATGTGAGGGATCTAAGTTGTGCATTCTGTATGAGAATCTAACACCTGGTGATCTGTCACTGTCTCCCATCACCTCCTGATGGGACTGTCTAGTTGTAGGAAAACAAGTTCAGGGCCCCTACTGATTCTACATTATGGTGAATTGTATAATTTTTTCATTATATATTGCAATGCAATAATAATATAAATAAAGGGCACGATAAATGTAATGCACTTGAATCATCCTGAAACCATCCTTCCCCTCTGCCCTGATTCATGGAAAAACTATCTTCCACAACACTGGTCCCTGGTGCCAAAAAGTTATTGATGATTGTTTTAAAGCAAAATACTCTGACTACTTCATTTCCGACTGGCACTGAAATCTGCTCTAGCTCAAAGTATGGATATGACAAGAGGAAAAATAGGCAAATAAAGTAAATTGTGCTAATCTGAAGCCTGGCCACACAGGCCTTGGTAGTAATTTGAGAGTAGGCTGTATGACATTGATAAAGAATCATTCCATGACTGGAAAGAATATAACTTATGCATAAAAAAATTAATCTGGAGGGGGAGGGTTCCAAGACATACCTATTCTGATGACTGAATAGAGGCAGCTCTGGAATGCAGTTCCCAGTGAGAGAGATGCAGAAGCCAAGTGATCTCCACAGTTCCAAATGAGGTACCAAGTTCATTTTGTGGGTCTGGTTGGACAGTGGGTATAAACCAAGGAGGGCAAGCTGAGGCAGAGCGGGGCACTGCCCCACCCGGGAGGTATGTGCAACTGACCGGAGCATCGGGGGCTCTCCTCTGGGACTTTGGTTCGAATACTGTGCTTCATCCAAGCTCTCCACAACCCACAGAACAGGAAATCTTTGCTGGGATGAAAAGCCCCATGAGCTGCCTGAATAGGGCTGAGCAGCAACTCCAGCGGTGCTGGGGTTGTCAGCACAGATCTAGGTGGAAGCACTGGCCCACTCTGAGAAAGTCCATGAGACAGAGCTACCCGACCCCTAGAAAGAAAGGGAACTGAAAACAGGGAATCAGGTCATATGGCTGATCCCTCTCCCACAAAGCCCAGCAGGCTGAAGCCCTCTCACTTGAGAGTATCGCAGCCAGCACATCAGTTAGAACACAATCAGGAACGATCAGCTCGGTGAGGGGAAGGGCAGCTGCCATTGCAGAGGTGGGTCTAATCTTCCTGAGTAAACAAAAGATGCAGGAAATCTAGGCAGCAGCTCTACTGAATCTGTGGCAGCCCAGCAGCACCTCTGCAGGCAGACAAAGGAGAGGCCATTTCCCCAAGCAGCTACCTGAAAACAAAGCTAGATAAATCCAAGAAGATGGGAAGAAACCAGTGCAAAAAGGATGAAACCATCAAAGACCAGAATGCCTCACCTCCACCAAGGGATCATAACTCCTCACCAGCAAGGAAACAAAACAGAATGGAGAACAAACTTGACAAACTGACAGAAGCAGGCTTCAGAAGGTGGGTAATAACAAACTTCTCTGAGCTAAAGGAACATGTTCTAACTGAATGCAAAGAAACTAAAAACCTTGAGAAAAGGTTAGACAAAATGCTAACTAGAATAACAAGCTTAGAGAAGAACATAAACGTTTTGATGGACCTGAAAAACACAACACAAGAACGTTGCAAAGCATACACAAGTTTCAATAGCTAAATCGCTCAGGCAGAAGAAAGGATATCAGAGATTGAAGATCAACTCAATTAAATAAAACGAGAAGGCAAGAAAGAGAAAAAAGAGTGAAAAGAAATGAACAAAGCCTCCAAGAAATAGGGTTTATGTGAAAAGACCTAATCTACACTTGATTGGTGTACTGGAAGATGAAGGGGAGAATGAATCCAAGCTGGAAAACACTCTTCAGGATATTATCCAGGAGAACTTCCCCAACCTAGCAAGGCAGGCCAACATTCAAATACAGGAAATACAGAGAACACCACAAAGATACTCTGCAAGAAGAGCAACCCCAAGGCACATAATCATGAGATTCACCAGAGTTGAAACAAAAGAAACTACGTTAAGGGCAGCCAGAGAGAAAGGTCAGGTCACCTACAAAGGGAAGCCCATCTAACTCAGAGCGGATCTCTTGGCAGAAACCCTACAAGCCAGAAGAGATTCAGGGCCAATATTCAACGTACTTAAAGGAAAGAACTTTCAACCCAGAATTTCATATACAGCCAAACTAAGCTTCATAAGTGAAGGAGAAATAAAATCCTTTACAGACAAGCAATTGCTGAGAGATTTCGTCACCATCAGACCTGCCCTACAAGAGCTACTGAAGGAAGCACTAAACACAGAAAGGAACAACCAGTACCAGCCACTGCAAAAAAGAACCAAACAGTAAAGACCAATGACATAATGAAGAAACAGCGCCAACCAAAGGGCAAAACATCCAACCAGTAACAAAATGGCAGGATCAAATTTACACATAACAATATTAATGTTAAATGTAAATGAACTAAATCCCCTAATCAAAAGACACAGACTGGCAAACTGGATAAAAAGTCAAGACCCATCGGTGTGCTGTATTCAGGAGACCCATCTCACACGCAAAGACTCAAAACAAAGGGATGGAAAAAGATTTACCAAGTAAATGGAGAGCAAAAAAGAAAAAAAAAGCAGAGATTGCAATCCTAGTCTCTGATAAAATGGACTTTAAACCAACAAAGATCAAAAGAGACAAAGAAGGGTATTACATAATGGTAAAAGGATCAATACAACAAGAAGAGCTAAGTATCCTAAATATATATGCACCCAACGCAGGAGCACCCAGATACATAAAGCAAGTTCTTAATAACCTACGAAGAGACTTAGACTCCATACAATAATAGTGGGAGACTAACACTCTGCTGTCAATATTAGACAGATCAATGAGACAGAAAATCAACAAGGACATCTAGGACTTGAACACAGATCTGGACCAAGCGGACCTAACAGACATCTACAGAACTCTCCACCCCAAATCCACAGAACTCTCCACCCCAAATCCACAGAATATACATTCTTCTCAGCACCAATTGCACTTATTCTAAAATCGACTATGTAATTGGAAGTATATCCCTCCTCAGCAAATGCAAAAGAACGGAAATCATAACAAACAATCTCTCAGACCACAGCACAATCGAACTAGAACTCAGGGTTAAGAAAATAATTCAAAACCACACAACTTCATGGAAACTGAACAACTGGCTCCTAAATGTCGAGTGGATAAACAATGAAATGAAGGCAGAAATAAAGATGTTCTTCAAAACCAACAAGAACGAAGACACAATGTACCAGAATCTCTGGGACACATTAAAGCAGTGTCTACAGGGAAATTTACAGCAATAAATACCCACATGAGAAACAAGGAAAGATCTAAAATTGACACCCTGATATCAAAATTGAAAGAGCTAGAGGAGCAAGATCAAATAAACTCAATAGCTAGCAGAAGACAAGAAATAACTAAGATCAGAGCAGAACTGAAGGAGATAGAGACACAAAAAACCCTTCAAAAAATCAATAAACCCAGGAGATGATTTTTTGAAAAGGTCAACAAAATAGATAGACTGCTAGCCAGCCTAATAAAAAAGAAAAGAGAGATAAATCAAATAGATGCAATAAAAAATGATAAAGGGGATATCACCACTGATTTCACAGAAATACAAACTACCATCAGAGATTACTACAAACAACTCTATGCACACAAACCAGTAAATCTGGAAGACACAGATAAATTCCTGGACATTTGCACTCTCCCAAGACAAAACCAGGAAGAAGCTGAAACCCTGAATAGACCAGTAATAAGGGCTGAAGTTAAGGCAGCAATTAATAGCCTACCAACCAAAAGAAGTCCGGGTCCAGACATGTTTACAGCTGAATTCTACCAGACGTGCAAAGAGGAGCTGGTACCATTCTTTCCGAAACTATTCCAAACAATAGGAATCCTCCCTAACTCATTTTATGAGACCAACATCATCCTGATACTAAAATCTGGCAGAGGCAAAACTGAAAGAGAAAACTTCAGGCCAATATTGATGATGAACATCGACACAAAAATCTTTAACAAAATACTGGTAAACCAAATGCAACAGCACATCAAAAAACTTACTCATCACAATCAAATAGGCTTCATCCAGGGGATGCAAGGCTGGTTCAACATACGAAAGTCTATAAATGTAATCCATCACATAAACAGAACCAATGATAAAAACCACATGATTATCTCAATAGATGTAGAGAAGGTCTTTGACAAAATTCAATAACCCTTTATGCTAAAAACGCTCAATAAACTAGGTATTGATGGATTGTATCTCAAAATAATAAGAGCCATTTATGACAAACCCACAGCCAATAGCATACTCAATGGGCAAAAACTGGAAGCACCCTCTTTGAAATCTGGCACAAGACAAGGATGCCCTCTCTCACTACTCCTATTAAACAAGTATTGGAAGCTCTGGCTAGGGCCATCAGGCAAGAGAAAGAAATAAAGGGTATTTGAATAGGAAGACAGGATGTCAAATTGTCCGTTTGCAGATGACATGATTGTATATTTAGAAGACCCCATCATCTCAGCCCAAAATCTCCTTAAGCTGATAGGCAACTTCAGCAAAGTCTCAGGATACAAAATCAATGTGCAGAAATCACAAGCATGTCTATACACCAATAAAAGACTAACAGAGAGCCAAACCATGAGCAAACTCTCATTCACAATTGTTACAAAGAGAATAAATTACCTAGGAAAACAACTAACAAAGGATATAAAGGACCTTTTCAAGGAGAACTATAAACCACTGCTCAAGGAAATAAGAGAGGATACAAACAGATGGAAAAACATTCCATACTCATGGATAGGAAGAATCAATATCAAGAAAATGGCCATACTGCCCAAAGTAATTTATAGATTCAATGCTATCCCCATCAAGCTACCAATGACCTTCTTCACAGAACTGGAAAAAAACACTCTAAACTTTGTATAGAACCAAAAAAGAGCCCACATAGCCAAGACAATCCTAAGCAAAAAGAACAAACCTGGAGGCATCGTGCTACCTGACTTCGAACTATACTGCAAGGCTACAGTAATCAAAACAGCATGGTACTGGTACCAAAACAGAGACATAGACCAATGGAACAGAACAGAGGGGTCGGAAGCAACAACACACATCTACAACCATCTGATCTTTGACAAACCCAGCAAAAACAAGCAATGGGGAAAGGATTCCCTGTATAATAAATGGTGTTGGGAAAACTGGCTAGTAATGTGCACAAAGCAGAAACTGGAATCCTTCCTGACACCTTACACTAAAATTAACTCCAGGTGGATTAAACATTTAAACATAAGGCCTAACACCATAAAAACCCTAGAAGAAAACCTAGGCAAAACCATTCAGGACACAGGCATAGGCAAGGGCTTCATGACTAAAACACCAAAAGCAATGGCAACAAAAGCCAAAATAGGACCTAATTAAACTTCAGAGCTTCCGTACAGCAAAAGAAACAATCATTAGAGTGAAACGGCAACCAACAGAATGGGAAATAATTTTTGCAATCTACCCACCTGACAAAGGGCTAATATCCAGAATCTCCAAAGAACTAAAACAGATTTACAAGAGAAAAACAAACAAGCCCATTCAAAAGTGGGCGAAGGATATGAACAGACACTTTTCAAAAGAAGATATATATGAGGCCAACAAACATATGAAAAAATGCTCATCATCACTGGTCATAAGAGAAATGCAAATCAAAACCACACTGAGATACCATCTCATGCCAGTGAGAAGGGCAATCATTAAAAAATCTGGAGACAACAGATGCTGAAGAGGATGTGGAGAAATAGGAACACTTTTACACTGTTGGTGGGAGTGTAAATTAGTTTGACCATTGTGGAAGACAGTGTGGCGATTCCTCAAGGATATAGAAATAGAAATTCCATTTGACCCAGCAATCATATTACTGGGTATATACCCAAAGGATAATAAATCGTTCTATTATAAAGACACATGCACACATATGTTCACCATGGCACTGTTTACAATAGCAAAGACCTGGAACCAACCCAAATGCCCATCAATGATAGACTGGACAAGGAAAATGTGGCACATATACACTATGGAATACAATGCAGCCATAAAAAACGATGAATTCGTGTCCTTTGCAGGGACATAGATAAATCTAGAAACCATCCTTCTTAGCAAACTGACACAAGAACAGAAAATCAAACACTGCATGTTCTCACTCACAGACGGGTGTTGAAGAATGAGAACACATGGACACAGGGAGGGGAGCATCACACACTGGCATCAGTTGGGAGGGGCTAGGGAAGGGACAGTGGGGGGTGGGGAAGGTGGGAAGGGATAACGTGGGGAGAAATGCCAGATATAGATGATGGGGGGGATGGAGGCAGCAAACCACCTTGCCATGTATGTACCTATGCAACAACCCTGTATGATCTGCACATGTACCCCAGAACCTAAAGTACAATAAAAAACAAAATGTTAACCTAATATGTAATACTAGATTTTCTGGTAGATGCATTAAAATGCTTTTTCAAAAGATGAAAAAAATTAATTTGAGCCTGTGTACTTAATTGATTTGTGAAACTGCTGGCTGGTTGCTTTTCCACTGACTGTGGTTAGAATAGGTACTAAATAACAAAACATAGTTGTGTATCCAAAGAGCTAAAGAAAACCCTTAGGAAATAAAAAGAAACAATTTGGTGGTAAGAACTGTTACAACAAGTATTAAAACCATTAGGTCTTTAGTTTTCATCTCACTATTCATCTTTTAAAAATTAGATGATGATGAACTTGAAATATGCAATACAATAAAAAATATACTGAAGAAAAAATCTGGTGGATTAAGGTTTACCAATCTTCAGAACCACATTACTGTATCTTAAGGAATTGACTAAATTACTTCAAGTACAGTATTTAATGATTCTGTGTGAGAAAAACAAATGTGCCTAAGCAGATGTCTAAGCTTTAATGAAGGAAAATGTTAACAAAATGAGAGATAAAAATAATAAAACATTACTGATTCTAATTTGACATCCTTAGCAAAGTCAATTACTTTCTGCCTTTCTTCTTTTCAGAGTTTGCTTATTACTCTCAAGGCACTGTCCTAACTTGACTATAAACAATGACAGTTCTGATAGTTTGAGGTGTACGAGGTGTGTTCAGTGTTCATCACACAAGAAAATGTTTGATTCTGGTTTAGCTACACTATAACAAGTAGGAATGAATGAACATGGCCAAGATTGTGGAATTGATAATTGTTTCTGAAAAGGAAAACACTGTAATTCATAAGGTAAAACAAACCTGACACTTTTTCATTATAGCAGGTGTACCTTTATAAGAATATTAAATACTGGTTTATGCAATATTAAAGCAGTACTAAAAATAAGCACTGAGCTGAAAACCCTGAAATTCAAATACTAGGTGGGTTAAATTGATCCATTTTAGAATAGAACAGATCAGAAACTTAGCACTGAAACCTTAAAAATAAGTGATGGAATCCAAAGTCTGCTCAAATAATGCAAGGTGCAGTAAGGTTAAACCCTTAGCCTGTAGTTACTTAGCTCCTTACCAACACAATGAAAATTAGAGTCTTAATCTTTCCACTTCTAAGTCTTTGACCTTTACTGTAAATAAAAGTTTAATTTTAATTTTGTTTAAAAAAGAATAGTCTTATTATGAAAGCAGTGGACTGTGGCCTTTATTCCCAGGATTGATTGTTTCAGAAATAACACACATTGCCACATTCAATTTGTTCACACTCTTAACAGGCCAAGTCCAAGGTCCAGTGACTTTAGCATCTCCCTGCTTCAATAAATTGTTATGTAACAGGTGGTGCAACGTGGCGGCAGCCATAGTTTCCCGGTGAATAGCAAATCAATCACTGAAGATTAGATACAGTCCAGAGAAACCACTTTTAGTTCTTACTGATGTTCTTGGAGACAGGGAGATTTTGTTTGCAAACCTAATTTCTAAGTATGCTCCTTCAAATTGCCCCTACAAAGGCACAAAAGGAAGGAAAGTAATGTATGTCCTTGTTTAAACTCTTGGTAAATTGATTTTGGTTGTATTTCTCTATACAATAAGTTCGTATTTTTTGGAAGGAAAATTAAGCAGTCTTGTTCTAAATCAATCTGAGGAAAAAAAGAACAGTTCTGTGGATTTTAAAGTTTCACCTACCATTTGCTAAGTTAAGCACAAAAAACTTAAAAAAAAAATGAAAAATGATGGAACCCTAGAAAGCATGGCAAACATAATTATCTCAGGAGTACATTAACAAGTTTGATGAAAAATGGTAGGTAATTTTGTAGAGGTTAAATACCATGGAAACATATATCATCAATCTCAATTGCTGAATGAGATACTTATACCTTTTATTTTCCTCTCAAGGAACCACAATATAATATTGATGTGGAAAGTCATGATTCTCACCAACACACATTTATGGCAGGTCCAACACAGACTAGGAGGTCTGATTCTGATCCAGAAATTTCAAAACAGGCTTCCAGAACCACAGGCCCAGAATCCTTGGCCCAGGTATTTTAGCTTCTTGTTTTGAAACAGCTGTTAAGATTTCTGCCCTTATTCTAATACTCCACATTCTGACTTGCTGTGAGCCCAAGATGATCTAGATTGTCTCCTGGTTAGACTGCAACCCAGAGTAGAATAATTGTATTCATAAACAATTCCACCATTTGATAAATACGTTCAGTTTTTTTGATGACAAAACCAAGGATGAGAGAGGTTAAATGATTTTGCTGAGATCATAGCCAGTAAGTGGCAGAATTAGAACTCAAATTCAGGGGTTCTAGCTCCAAGTTACTAAATGCGTTGCACTTTAAAAGGTACCAGGTGAACTATAGCTAAGGGGATTGTCTATCTACACAGTGACTGTTTGGGTCCTGCCCATTGTCTCTTAACTTCCTCTTGAATGTTGGCCAGTACTTCAGGACATGACCTCAACAAATTACATTTCTCTCTTCTTAACTCCGGCCTTCAAATGATCCCTGATTCTTTCCACCTTTCTGGTGTCCTTGGGAGAGAATGTAGTCAACTTCTCAGGATATACTTATCGCACTTAAACTACATATGCAAATAAACATAAAACTGTAAAATTCAAATATGGACAAAGTTTCAAGACTTAATTAAAGTTGTCAAAATAGTGCTCTAGAAAGAAAAACAGGATGAGAGTTTGCGTTACACATCTTAGCATCTGCAGAAACCATGTTTCTCCAGAAGAGTATTGTTAGTTTACCAGAGTAATAATCCATGAGTCTTTTACAAGGACACACATTTTGACTTCCTAGCACTTGTTATTAATCCTATGATAGCATTATGGCTGGGGGGATGGCATACATAGGTGAAATTATCAATTAATTTGCATAAGAACCACCGATAATTGACCCTCCAGACCACACATGTGCACACACATCACACATACACATACATACGTAAACATATAGACACAAACACATAGAGATATGAGAGAAAAGGAATAATAGCTTTCATTGTTATAAGTACTTTAAATGCTTTTGATCAGAGTTGACAAATATAATTTTAAAATTTCAAGTTTTTCATTCATATAAATAAATCTCATCTTTTTAGGAGAAGGCACATTTTCTCATATCCATTGGTCTTTAACTTTCACGGGAAGACAGATTTCTCCCATACTTCCTCCCAACTACATCCTTATCTACATCAAACCTCTCCTCCTTTTCTGTACTGGGAACATGGTATTCCTCCTCCTCTGCAGCATTTTTATTATATAGTTCCCTTCCTTTTCTTCTCTACTTTATTTTCTTTATTTGTACTCTTTAAGTCCCAGTACTCCCCAAATTTCTTTTTTCATAAGCTGCTTATAAATATTTATCCGTCTGCTTTCTATCTGCTATCCATACATGTATAAATATTCATACTTTCGCTCCCCAAATACATATGCAGCACTTAAATGGTATTGTTATAAGCATTGTAGATTAAAAATTAAAAGGCACTTACAACCTGGTGGGGGAGGAAAGAAACCACATAAGCAATTCTATTTCAGTAGGATCAGAAGTATAAAATATTCTTAAGTGAGAGATGAGACAGGGGGTCAAGTTAGCATCTCTGCTGGGGTAAGTTAAAGAACTACCCACTGAAGAGGAGATACTTGAACTATAATTTGAAAGTTAAATATAACTTGCTAGACAGATGAGAAAGGCAAAGGGCATTCATGACTGTGGGGCGAGGGTCCCGAGTGGTCTTTTCACTAAGAAACCATAACAGTTGTACCTGTAATTCATTATTATCTGCTGTGTCTTGAAATACCTGTAATCTGGAATCTTTTTCAACAATCTTACTTAAATTGTAATTTCAAAGTTCACAATAAAACCACTAGTCTCTTCTCAGGGAAAATTCTGTTTGAAACTTTGGTAGCAAGGTCCCCAAATACAGGAGGAAAGCAGGGGAACCAATGCTGTGTTCCCTGCCCCACTGGAAACCTTGGAAAACCAGGGAGAAAGTATAGCAAACAGAGGAACAGCTACAACTATATGCTATTACAGTTCTTTTCTTAGCTTTTTAATCTTTTTTCCCTTTGTCTTTAACTCTTCTTTCTTCTGCCCCTTAAAAAATGGTTGCTTCCAAGAATTAATCTTTGATGCAGAAGTTCTACAGCCTTCTCCCAGGATCTCCTTAACTCTCTAAGGATTTCTTTAACTCTTTATGTGGATTAACTCCCATGGTGGTATCTCTAATCCCAACAACATTCCTGAGTTGCAAATCTTAATTTCCAATAGATTTCTGGCCACTTTCACCTAGAAATCCTACCAGCATCTTAGCGTTTACAATACTTCGGGGTTTTCTGATGTGTCGACTTGGCTAGGCTACAGTTGCCAGTTAATCCTGGGTTTCAGTGAAACATAAATCTAGGTGTTGCTGTGAAGGCGTTCTGTAGATGTAACTACAGTCTAGAATCACATGACTTTAAGTAAGGGGGATTATTTCAGATAATTTAAGTGGCCCTGATTCAATCAGTGGAAAGCCCTTAAGAGCAAAGTTCAGGCTTCCCTGACAGAGAAGAAAATTTACGTGCAGACACTGCAGCTTCAGTGGATGCCTGAGAGCCCTAGTGTACCCTTCTCTCATGACCTGCCCCAGGGATTTCAGACTTGCCTGGTCACTTCTCACAGTTACATAAGGCAGTTTCTTGTAAAACATCTTTTAATATACATCTCCTACAGATTCTGCTTCCCTGGTTAGAATCTGACTGAGATGTACAGTCCCAAACTGGCCTCCTACAAGTTTCCCATTGCTGGTAAGAGCACTCCTGTCCTCTCATTATCAAAACACGACTGTTACTCTTACTGCCTTATCTCCTCTACCTATTCCTCCCTTCTTACTTCAGTTAGTCTTCCCATATTGAGATTCTTATCATTTCAATGGTCTTGGTACAACAATAACAGCTTAATTTTCATAGAGATGGCATATTGATCTCTTCTTCAAATGTTAATGGTTCTCCCCTAGTCTAGCATAACATTTACTGTGCTCCCATATTAAATTCACACCACCTTTGCCATATTTACCTCTTCCTACTCCCTGAAAGCAACCCTCTGCTCCAACCAAGCTGGTTACATCCCATTTCCTCTGCATGAGCTGACATGTTCTGCCTCCAAGCTTTTCCTTATGCTATCCCATTTACTTGGGATGTCCTTTCCTGTCTTTCCCCTACCAATCCTTTAAGACTGCCTCAAAGCATCTCTTCCTACAACCAAGTCTGACCACCCTAAGCTGTAGTGATATTGCTCTTTAAACTCCTATATTATCTTCCTGTAAAGAAGGAATTGACTATGAACTACTCTATGAAAACAGATTAATGCAATAAACTTCAAATAAAATCTTTCTCTTCTATCTAAGTTATCATCTGAATGTTTATACTTCCAAATCTCCCCTCAGCAGACTCCTGCCACCGTGCTTTGTGAAGACTGGTGCTCACCACATCTTCACTGAGTGAGCTGGTGACAGATTTTTAGTAACTAAAACTTAGAACATTAACTGTGTATGTATCGTCACAGAAGCCCAAAGTGGTTCTTATTAATTGGTCAATCAGGAAAAAAAAAATCCAGACAACACTGATTCTGTAGTGCTGGCCTCACACCAAGTTTATAATGTAAGGGAGAAAAAAGAAACTTTTTTACTTAGGTAAAAACATAATATCTTGCTGCCTATAAGTATTATAATAAGTACAGATAAGAAATAAGAAGACATTTTATGCAGTAAGTTAAGCACGATGATGGCATAAAACCAAAGAGATGTTAAGATTTCTTTGAAGACAAATGACTGAAACTAAATTGGGAATTATGGGAGGGAAAAATACAAATTACAAATGTATTAAAGTCATCCTAAGTGTATTTATACATTGATTCCCTGGATAAACCCTGCTTCTGAAGATAATTATTAAATAAAACTGAAATTAGAATACAAATATTACTCAAAATATAAAATAAAAACATATAAACAAAACACAAGCAACATGAAGAAGACTCTTCTTGGATAATCTATAAAACCCTTCATTTGTAAAAGTATTCTCCATCAGATTTTAGTTGACAGTTCTTTTAGAAAGAAGCAAGAAAGGAAGTTACAATAAATATTGACATTACTGCACAGTTTATATGTTTAGTCTTTGGAGAACAGCACTGGTTTTGAATATATATGTATGTAGAGTGTCCTTTTCAAAAGGGTTTTAGGGATGGCTTTGGCATAAACTCTAGTGGTGACAATAGTACACTTTCAATTTCAGCCAGACTGTTGTGACATCAGAATATCAGTGAATAAGAAAATAATTCAAGAAATAAATTATTAGGTTATACTTCTACCCATACATTTTCTGAAAGCACAAAGTAAATCTATTTCTTGAAATTTCATCAAATTATTAACATATACGTTTTCTTCAGACCTAAAAGCTGACATTTCCCTGGCCCTTGCCTGAATATAACAAAATAAAAGGCAAATTTTGGAAGCCTAAATAGAAAATGTGACTGATAATTTCAAAATGCAAAGTAAATGTACTTCTGAATTTTCAAAATAAATGCTCATATATTTGTACTGCATTGTACATAAAAAGGCTATATTGCATATAACATAGATGACAAATTTTAAGTAAGAATAAAGTTGCTTTAAAGAAAAATATAACTTTATGATACCATTAAGATGTATGTTTTGGTACTAATGAGTTTAAGGACTGCTCAACTTCAAATCCAGCTTAAAAATCCCCTAAGTCTAGCATTAAAGTTAATCATACGTGGATATTACAATGCTATAAATAAATCTATAGTTGCAACATCATTTTCTCATTATTTCATCTACTGCATAGTAATTTTTATGTTTTTTCATTTTCACTTAATTATTTGCAATCTGAAGTATAACGCTACCTTTGAAAATTGTTACACATCACTCAAAGCTTCAGACAAATACAGAAATTTGGCTTTTGGCTAGGTTTTGTAAAAAGCTATAAATTAACAAACTCCCCTTCTAACTTAATAAATACGTACATGGAACATAGACTTACCCTGCTTATCTTGAAAAAATTGAGTATCAGTATTCAATTGTTCTCAGGGGAAAGCTGAACACCAAAGAAGTTTTGACCTGGTTTAAATAACTTGTGCGGTCTCTGGCTGGAATATCTGTCTGAGCTGTCTGTGAACTGTCTTCTCTGTCTCTCTCCCTCTCTCCTCCTCCCTCACCCTCCCGACTCTCTCTCCTTCTCATGCATATACACAATATAATTAAATTGCTTCTGTCAAGAGCGTTTTTTTTCTACAGCTTATTGTGAGACCATAAAGTGTAACAGCACTAAGCAAATTTGCCATGTGTCATCTTATAAATTTGAAAACTGCTAAAGGGCCACAATTTGAAAACTGCCACAGTCACAAAATTTTAAACAAACTCTGTAACAAAGACATTTAAATCAAATGAAAACAAAATATGTTGCTTACTTTATTAAACACAACATAGCTTCTCCAATTAGGTAAGAAATCTCAGAGAAGTAAAGCTCAGGGCTAATACCTGATTTCCAGGATAAGTTTGTTTAAAAGGTTTTTACGCAATTAAGAGGAAGGTTCTGTATGGACCTCTTGTGTTGTACTCACTTGGCACTTGCAACACACATTTAATACACTTAAGCTGTCAAAATTATCACTTTCAATATGTACTTATTAAATACTGATAGATTTCAGCTGCTTTCCCTGTGTCATTTCAAGTCCCACCCTCCTTCCAGGAGAAAAGCATTAGAACACTAGAAATGCAAAAGCTTAGGAAAACAAAGGTTCCAACTTTTGTTGAGCACTTTTTTACATACCATGCATTATGCTTAATGCTTTACACATATTTCCATTAACCCTCATCATAATTCTCTGGTATTGCTGTATTATACATGCATGAGAACTGAGGTTCAGAGAGTTAAGCAGTAGTAAATAGCAAAACTACCACCACAAGCAAAAACAAAACCCCCCAAAACACAAGCAAATTCTAAGGCTTGTCTTCTCAAATGTGTGTAAGCTCTTTAAGCTCTTTTTATAACATCATTTTCAGGGGGGTATATGAAAGCAACAGGATCATTTTACTCTAAGAACATATTTCTGTGTGTGGCTCCTTCCTTCATAATGGCACTGAGGAATTAAAAACATTAGAGTCTACAGTGTTCTGCTTTTTCCTCTTTTTCCCTCCAGGTCTGTGTCAACAGTGTGAAGGAGTAAAAGTCAGCAGGATGACCATTTTTCATGGTTAACCAGGATAATCCTGGTTTATGCCTATTCTAGCATAGTACTAGTGGTGTCCCTGTTTTACTCACAAACATTCCAGTTTGGATGCTCAATTATATACTCAATAGATATATAAGTAGTAGAACAATACAAGTTAAACTATACCCGCTTCAAAACTGCAAGTGATATTCTGGAATTTTGACAGGACTGTTATTAAAATTGAAATGGCAAGGGAAGAAGTCTATGTAACTCAAAAGTTTAGCCTAGTGGTATCTTGGTAAACAAGGTATCTGCTTCTGCTTCTCAGAACTTGGAGTACTTATTTGGGTTTATAGAAGGCAGCCATAGCCAAGTGAAATGCCATGGTAGGGTGACCTGAATAAAGGCAGAAGATCAACAATGTTAAAGTCCTGCCAGAGGAACCCCAGCAGGGACAAGAAGCCACAGAGAGACGAGGTAAAAAAATGGCCTTCACAAGCACATAATGCAAATTTGAATAAATTAGAAGTAGAAATGAACTCACAGAACTTGTGGTTGGGCAAAGAGCGCTTTTGTGCCTCAGAGTCCCCCACTGGCTGGGCACCTCTGTGCAAAGACCAAACCACACCATTTCCAGGTGGAGACCCTGGGTAGAAGGCTACGGGAGCAGATGCTGTTGGTATCCTGGCTATGTCCCCCTGACATTCACTGTTCCTGTATGCAAGGATGCTATCTTACTGGAAGCACCTCCAACACTCTGTTGAGGGTTCCTTCCAATTATGTAGTCAGCTGTGAGCATCTGGAAAACAGGCATGAAGATGTCAATGACTCTGCAAGCAGTCCCATAGCCAAGGACGAATGAGAGATGTTGGATAAATGCTAGTTTCCTCACACTCAGAGGAAACACTTCTCACAGTCTCCCACAGAACCCCAATTGCCTACAGCAGAAATCTAATAATTAAACACCATATATTGACTTCCTTTCCCTGTCTCATTTCCCCACAATCAATACTGGTGCTTCCCTGGGATCACCTCTCAAATAAACTACTTTCACTCAAATCTTTGTTTCAGGGTCTGTTTTTAGGGGAGCCTGACCAACACAATTGCCAAAAGGAAGCTTACTCTACTTTGTAAGGCTGGAGGGCTATGTGGTTTAGTCAACATTTGAGAAAGGTAGAGAATTTTTCATTATTGATTAGTATTTTATAAAGATTAGAATGACATAACTTTTATTTGCCATAAACTATAAATGCCTCACATTTCACAGGTAGCATGTGAGGACTGCACACAGAGTACAGCCTCCTTCAGGTACTCATGCTCTGTAAAATAATTTTTACATGGCTATCCATCTTGACTATTTTTAAAGGTGTAATTAGACCTTGATCAACAGAGAAATGTATCCCAATGATACATTTCCTTATTATAATGTATCAGAAAGGGCAATAAGTTTTTATAAAAGAGTGTAAAAAGCTGAGTAAAGATATGCAAAAACCACAATGAAAACAAATGATGTCACTGGCCATATTAGGGCAGAAAAACAGGCAAGACAGAATAGTTATTTTAATAGAAGTAGGGGAGAGGGCTTGGCCTACTGCCAGGCTTGAAAAGGCAAAAGAAAAGGCCCAGAGTAGAGGAGTTGATGCCAGCTGACTCATCTCAATAACTCATGTTGCACAGAATCTGGTGAAGAATGCACAGTGCCTCTAGGACCAGCAGTCTTGGAGTGTTTAAGCCCACAGGAACGTGAAGCTGTGTGGGGTGAGGTTGCCTTTTCTCCCTCATTCTACCACCAAGTATTAAATCCAATAACCTTTAAAATCTGTTAAAGAAGGTCTAGTGTGATTAGAGAAGGAGCTTTCTAATACCCCAATTATCCCCTTAACCAGTTGGTTGATGCCGGAAATACCTGTAGTTAGGGAAACCGTTTCATTACACAGTTTGAAATAAAATGCAAACCCCTGGTTAAAGAAACAGGCCAAATGAATCTCAGCACAAAAGCAGTCAGTGAGGTATGTTTTCAATCCTTTTTGTATGTCTTTAGTAGTGCTTAACAGTATTTTTTAAAAAGGAGTCACTGAGAAGGCATACATATCAAAATCCTTTTTAGAAGTTAATTGTCTTTATATTTCAACTCCAAATATTTCTCTTCATCCTAACTCATTTTCTTGCATCCACTCTTGCCATTTCCTCTTGTCCCAGCCCCATTCTCCAAAGCATACAGGAAAAGCTTTAACTCTGCAAATCAAATTATGCACCATCTTTCTCAAAATCCTTCAATGGCATTCTATGGCGCTTTAGATGAAACCAAAATTGTAAACATGGTCACAAGGCCTTACTGGACCTGGCAGTAAGTTGCTCTTAAGAATGTTTTTGCACCACTTTCTCCCTTTCTTCCTATACTCTACTGTTTTGACCTTAGGTTCACCTTTCCCATCATAGGCCATTATCTATAATATTTCTTTTGTCTGAGGTCCTCTTCTTTCTCCTGCACTACTCCCTTTTGCCTTACTCACCCTTCCTCATCCCTCAGGTCCTGGAGTAGTAGACTTCATTGCCACCAGTCTAGGTTAAGCCCCCATGTAGGACACTCACAGGGCCCTACAACTTTTCATAACATTTCATGCACTTGAGATGAACATCCTGTTTCTTCTTTTTGTTACATTATAAGATCCATGATGGATCAGATCTTTCTGTTACATTATAAGATCCACTATGTCCTGCTTATTACTGTATTATCTAAGCTCAGCATAGAGCCTGGCATGTACCAGACTTTTAATAAATATATTTTGAATGAACGAATGAGCCGGGACTTGATCTAAGGTCTTCTGGCCCCAAATTCCATATCCTTTGTGCTACAACTCCCAGAACACATGGAACTGAATGAATGAACTAATAGGGAAAATGACATAAATAAAGATGTATAGAGTTGGCTAGAAATCAAACTTTGAAGACAAAATTTTGGCAAGAGTTCTACCTATTTATTTTTAATTTAGTCAAAAGATATTGGAGTGCTGAGTGAGGCATACCATCACACGGTATGTGCTATACGGGTATATTAAACAATTGGGGATAAAATTAGTTGGGATTAAGTGGGATGCAGTTTGCTTTTTTAAAAGTCTGTATTTTGTTGTCTTTCCCCCCTCATTATACATAAGTATACATTTTAGTGTCTACTTTTGTATTCATAATTTTGTTTCTCCATTTTCTTAAAGAGGGCTTTCCACAAAATTCAGGCCCTATAAAACCTAAATCTGTCTCTGGTAAGTAAAATAATGCTTCTCCATGTCATGATGTCCAGACTTGGAGTAAGGGGACCATGGAGGCAGTTCACTAATAAATATGGTAGTTCTCATTTTAAAATTTCTTTGTTTTATCCTTAAAGAATACTTAAGTGGTTTATTGTAAAAATTGTACTACTTCATCCTGAATTAAATTGGTAAGAAAAAAATGTGCTTAGTTTCTCCTATTCAGAAACTGCAAAGTAGGAAAAGGTTGGTATGAAAAAGAATCCCTTTTCTTTTCTCAATGTTATAGTTCAACTCTTTGTTACATTTAAACTATATCTATGGATATCAGTCTGCTTTGGAATGCTCGCTAGCATTAAAGATGAAAAAAAAAACATTAATTTGGGCCAAAAATACAATACAATACAATACAATACAATACAATACAATACAATACAATACAATACAATACTGGCCCTTCAAAGACATTCATGTCCTAATGTTTACAACCTGTGAACATGTTATGGTATGTTATATGGCAGTGAGGAATTGTGCTGGCAGATGGAATTAAGCTTGCCAAACAGTTAAAGTTATCCTGGATTATCTGAGTGAAGATAGTGTAATTACAAGAGTCTTTATAAGAGGAAGAGAGAGGCAGAAGTGATGTGAGAAACACTTCATCAGCCATTGCTTGCTTTGATGACAGAAGAAAGAAGCCAAGGAATGTGGACAGCCACTACAGGCTAGGAAGGCAAGAATATAAGTTCTCTCTTAGAGCCTCCAGAAGTATTAGATTAGTGCAAAAATGATTACAGTATTTATCATTACTCTTAATGGCAAACAATTACTTTTGCACCAAGCTCATAACACAGCCTTGACTGTGTTATTGAAATACTTGGAAAATATTTGAAATGCTTTAAAATACTTTGACCCATTTTAGGCTTCTAACCTCTGGAACAAGATATAAAATTTGTGATTTGTGTTAATTTATTATAACAGCAATAAGAAAGTAATACCAGCCAGCGTGGTGGCTCATGTCTGTAATCCTGGCAGTTCGGGAGGCCAAGGTGGGTGCATCACTTGAGGTCAGGAGTTTGAGACCAGCCCAGCCAACATAGTGAAACCCCATCTCTACTAAAAACATAAAAAATAGCCGGGCATGGCGGCATGCACCTGTAATCCCAGCTACTCGGGAGGCTGAGGCAGGACTACTGCTTGAACCTGGGATGCAGAGGTTGCAGTGAACTGAGATTGCACCACTGCACTCCAGCCTGAGCAACAGAGTAAGACTCCAGCTCAAAAAAAAAAACACTAATCAAAAAGTTATCACTTTACAAAAGGAACCTCCCTAAAGTTCTCTTTTACTTATAAGAAGATCTCATGATCCAAATTCTGAGAATAATATGAAGGTTTCCAAATAACATTAAAAAAAAAAAAACCTACTACTTAAACAGAGGATTTCTAAGGCTTGGAAACATATCCACTATACACATTATTATGTTTCTACCTAGGGAAAATAGAGTTATTTGTAATTAGAATACATTTAGTCAAATATTTATTAAGTATTAAAGAACCATGCACAAAAAATAAAATGCTGTCTTTATTCCTATCTTGTTTAGATATTTGTACTGTATCCATTTATATATATATGTAGTAAAAATATATAGTATACATATAGATAGTATAGAATACATAAAAATACATAAATATAGTATGTATATACACACACATACATGTAGATATGTATTTCCCTTTTATTAAGACTCTATGCAAATCTACATTTAAATCCAAATGCTAGCATTGATACTACTTTTGGTAAGTTGTTTAAGTTTCTTTTTATTTAAAGTGGAAATTGTTCAGTTTGCTGGGAGGAATCAAAATGATAGATTTATCCATTGAATAACAGTGTACTGTAGACCCTCTGTATTTTCTCACAAATAAGGATTCTGAGTAACAACATTTCCATATAGGTTTGAAAGCAGATGCTAACAGGAAGACTATTTTACAAAAAGACATAGTGCTCTGGTCGGAAGGTATGTGATAAATGGAACAGATTAATCTTACGCAAATAGAAACTTGAAATTAGCACTAACTATTCAGAGGGTATTTATGGTCTACTGTTTGACACAAATCAAAATACTACAAAAGTTAGATGCTACTTCCTGCTTTTCAAGGTATGGTGGTGAAGGGATAAAATGTAGGAGTCATTCAGTGAGTAAGCAGAAACTAGTCTCTGCTTGGCAATTTCAGATGGCTATAAAATTTGAATTTGGAGGGTGAACAAAACTCTGACTTGTAAATTTTTCTGTTTTAGCCCAATCACTCCAATCAAAGCAAACAAATTTACCTGATAATTTGTATACAACTTGTGTTAGAAATCTATGAAAACTATTGCATGTTAAGTCTCCATCTTAAGGTCTATATAGTTAAAAAGAACAAGATGCTTTCAGAAAGTTGAGTAAAACAAATATTTTATATGTTGGGTCGTTTTCATGATTTTAGACAATAAATCGGTTATCTGCTCATGGGAAGAAATCACTTTATTTTGAAACTCAACCTTAGCATGTACTTTATGATTTATGTATTGTGTTATTTCTCTCACATGACCCTTGAAGGGAAATTGTCAACTGAAAAGGACTCTTGCTATTTTACACGTTAGTTAAAAGAAATACACATCAAAATATAGTGGTCAATTAATTTCCTTGTACTAGGGAGGTTTTGGTGACTCTAGTGCTATATGTTAATTTAATGAGCTTTGCTATTTATACTATAGTGTGAAATGGTCAATATTAAGGTGGGTCATTGAAGATGTACCTAAACTGGCTCTGATATTTGGAAAGGTCACCAACTGGATTAAAAAAAACAAAAAACAAAAAAAAACAAATTGCTTGTAGGGAAACAGCCTGTTGCATGGCAAGAATGATTCTCTATTGAAGTGAAATCACCGTAATAACCAATGTTTGACCCCAACATGTAAAGGTGTTTTCAGTAATGTCTCTAAACAATACCTGCAGCATAGATAATCATGAAGATGTTTATCTAATCTCCCCAGTGGTTATAAGCCTTGGCAAGAAAGTCTGAGGAAGTGACCAGCACATTAAAAGCTTGCTACATAAAGAATTCTTTCTGGAAGTTGGTGCAAGGATCCATCATCTTGCAGCCACCTAAGACATCGCTTCTTAGGTTTCTAAGTCCCTAATTAACAGTTCTTTCTGATAAACTGTATTTGTTAGCCTCTGTCTTTGGCCTTTCAGCTCTGTTGGCCTTTGGGGGTGGGTTTGCATATACTAGCTCACCACAGAACATTACTTGTGATGATGTAATGATGTAACTTAAAAGTGAAGATGAAGCTTAAAGAACACATTGAATGAGAGATTAAAGAAAGACCCTTAGGTAGCCTCTTTGAAGTTTAAGATGTCTCTGATATTCACGGCTAAGGCTCTGTTATGCCCCCTGAGGGAAGTCAGTGTATTATCTGAAGACCTACCTATGGACTTAGGTAGCACCTTAGGTAGTTAGCTGGAGCCTGATATGTCAGGTCACTGCACCACTAAACTGCTCACATCTATACTTTCGCTGTTTCTCTCCTGTAACAATGCAAAAGGTCTCTCTCCTCTTGTTGGATGTGATCCCTCCTGCCTTCTCAAGGACCAGGCTCTATTAATTACACTCTCTCATCTTTTTATCTTAAAATCTTCCTTTCAATAGAATATAAGTATTTCAAAACCCATGCTCTTCCTTAACAGACTTAAGTGCCTCCCCTTCTTTGTTCATATCTCAGAGAACAACGTTTAAACAAATGTCTTCTTTCTCTGTCCCTACATAATCTCTGGTAAGTGTAATATTTTGCAAACACAAATTCTCTTGAATTTATCAAAGCAGTCTTTGTTAACCAGTAATTCTGGAATCTCAGCAGCAACTTCTAAATATTTGTTCCTGTTCTCATACAAATGAAAAGTTTACTTTGCATTAGAAAAATACTCACTGAAAAAAAGAGAGAAGTATTCACTAAAAAAATGAGAAAAATACTCACTGAAATGTTTCAGGGATAATGACCCTCAAAACAGAATTGTACTATCACTTTCATTATCTACCTTGACTCCTGGCCATAGTCTTTAATTGTATTCTGTTGGATTATATTTTACAAACCTATGTTTCTAATCTCAGTATCAGTACCTGTTGTTTTCTTTTCTGTTCTTTACTCACTTCTATGAAAGCAAAAGGAAAAAATAATTTCATATAATTGTATAAGTCCAGCAATTGTTTTGGGATGCTACTGTGCTGTACAGACAAGGTGGTGATACTGTTGAAAATTAACTGTTTCCTAATAGGCACCAGCTGTTTTTGAAATCATTATATAATGTGTGAAAGTTTGAACTGCATAAATGTGAAATATAAAGAAGTTAAGCATCACTCAGAAACTGCTATTGGTTTTTTTTTTAATGTCTCAATCTCTACAAATAACCAGACACAATGTATTTTTATATTTAGAAAAAAATTAAAAAGTTAGGTGACACTTTTAGCATTGTCAATTACCAATGATGCAAATTTCAGAAAAGTGGGATTATGACTAAGATATAGTTATTACCAAGCTTGGTTCCAAGCTTACAGAAGTGCTAAATATCATATGTTATATACACGTAAAAATCAAGTAAAGAAGGATTTGATTAAAGTCACTGTTGTGCAAAACAAGTTACAGAACCATAGACTATATATCTTGGAAGTATTAGAGACCCTGTAGAATCCAATCCTATGATCCTGCTGCAAAGAAAACTGAGTGAAAAGGTGAAAAGAAAATTGCTTAAGTTATACAGCTAGCCTCGAGCAGAAAGGCATCTGAAATCCAGGTCTGTTGACTGTCAGTACAGTACATATTCTAATACATGTAAATATACATACAGAACAATCCCCTAAGTCTACTGGTTACACCTTGTAATATTCTACCCATAAAGTACTCCTATCCCAGCACAAGAGGCTGGTATAGTTCATACATGTGCACCACTCAGCAGCAGAACTGATCCTTCATCCTAGTGGTGATCGTAGGATGCCCTTGGGCTGCTATGAGAACATTTCAGCCCAAGTGCTGGCCCCATTCACCCTCCAACTGAACCTTGTTGAGAATTAAACATCAAAGCAACCCAAAACCTTGGGAATGTTAAAGGGAAACCTTTTCTCTGGAGGCTCCATGGAAAAGAATCTTTATTCTTTGTCTCACAGGCTAAACTGAACTCAATATGAATTACTGAATAGCTGAGACAAATTTTGGTGACAAGTAAAAAAATGTTTAATATCTGTGCTATTTAGCGGTGCTTTAACCATAGTTACAGATCCTCCAGCTGCAATGAAAGATCTTCGATATTCACCCACAGATATGCATGTCCCTGGCTTTAAAATTCTGAATTATGTTCATGGGAGGAATTGAGCAGTGTTTTAGAGGATATTTGAAGCTCAAAGATAAATGTATAATTTAGGGAAGAATACTCTTTTGTACTGAAATGTTTTGAAAAATTTTATAGTAAACATTAGTCTATGATAAGGGGAAGGCTAAAGTCTCATGATATTTTTTTGGCGGGGGACAGGTTTGCTCTTGTTGCCCAGGCTGGAGTACAGTAGCACAGTCTTGGCTCACTGCAACCTCTGCCTCCTGGGTTCAAGTGATTCTCCTGCCTCAGCCTCCTGAGTAGCTGGGATTACAGGTGGCAGCCACCACACCCAGCTAATTTTTTTGTATTTGTAGTAGAGACGGGGTTTCATCACGTTGGCCAGACCGATCTCGAATTCCTGACCTCAGTGATCCACTTGCCTCAGCCTCCTAAAGTGCAGATATTATAGGGGTGAGATACCATGCCTGACCAAGTCTCATGATTTTAAAGATAAAATTGAAGGTTTAAAACAATCCTCATCTTTTAGCTGCTGTTTGAGTCTATGCCCTGTCTTTCTGCAGATATGCACTACTTTGCCATTAGAGGTCTTTCAGTGGAAGAGTTTAATAAACACAGAACATCAAATTTTTTTTTAACTTACCTTTGTAGTGCATTTCCAAGTTCCAGAAAGCAAGCCATAGAATTTCAAGTCTTCTTGAAATTTAGTGATTTGGAGTTAAAATAGTTTTTAGTTCATACATTCCACAGATAGGAAATAATTATGTTCTAAAGATAGCCTTAAGGTCAGTGGTCAGCATAAAGTGGACATAATTTAGAGATTGTTGTGTCAACTGACTGGATATATAATGCTAACCTGTGTTTGGGGTATCACAGGAAAGCTTGATATATTGGGCTGGAATCACCTTCCAGATTATGTGAAATAATTATATCAATGATGATATTTAATATTCTTTGTAGTTTTTGAGGTGTCTAAGCCAAATAAGTATCTAGAACACACCAACAGTTTGATAATCAAAAGTAGGAGTCACTATGTAATCACAGAAATGTCAAAAGTATGTTTTATGAGCAAATCTGATATTATGCTTATTATGATTTTTTGTTATTGTTGGGGGAGGAAGGAAAGATGGCTATAAATGATATATAATATAAATAAAGATGGCTATAAATTATATATATATATATAAATGAAAGATGGGTATAGAATTAGATACGTCAGAAGACTTCATAGCTCAATGATTCATTTAACCAAGCAATAAACCACTGGGAAGCTAGATGGGAATGTTTATTAAAATACCATGCAGAATAGGAGGTGGAAATATCCAGCATCTCGAAGTGTCAGTCTGTAACCTGAGAACCTAACTGTTGCACAATTTTTCAGTGTAAAAAATAAGCTACTTGTTATATTCACCCATCTTTATGCATACAAAAGAAGAATAACACAATTAGCCTTTTGGTTATAAAGAAAAAAGAAACTATCAAGGAGCAATAATTTTAATAATTTAAAAATCTTTCCAATCCCAAATATATTGTAACGTTATTATTTTCCAGGTTATTTTTGCTCTAGTAACAGTATATGAATACATATATTTTCTTGTTTTGAGAAGTTAAGATTTAGTTGTAATACAAGTAAACCCTCTACAATAAAATATTTTTTTAAAAAGGGTATGATAAATTATAGTATTTGCAGAGACTTTTATATAAGTACTGAACTATGAAGTTTAGAGACAGTATAAAATCCACCATGGATTGACTAAAAAATAATTGTATGTCCCTTTAACCCATATTTTCATTTTGTCAAGTTATTAAGTGACACAGTTGTTGTTTAAAAACAGAAAATAAAACTTTAGCTAAGTATACAAAGGGAAAGTATTTATTCTCCTAAGGTACTGTATACCTTATTGGTTGATGGCATTTTTGGTGCACTATTACAACACATAATAGCTCTCCCCACACCAATTTGGCTAAATAGGTCTATTAACTTTCCTCACATGTTTAATATTTGAACATGACACTGAGCAAAAAAAGAATTTAAAAAACTAAAACCTAAAATTGGCAATTGGATTTTATATAGAAGGTAGCAACAGGGCAGACCTCAGGTGATGTTTAGACTGATTTCTTGACCTAGACTTATGTTAACAAGCCCCCAAAAGGTCTAAAGCACTAAAGAGTTTGCCATGTACACTGAGGTGTGGGTAGATGTTCTATGGGTTTATAAATACAAGGTGAATAAAACTGAATATATCCGTCAAAATCTTTATATTCTACACAGAAAAAGAGTACTAGGAAAAATTACAAATAAATCAAGTCCCCTATAGTTAAATCAATCAACAGCAATTCTCTCACTTTTAAAAGCTAACACTGGGCATAGCTTATAGAGCATCTAAGAAATAAAATGTAAGCAATTCCCAATTTTAGATTATATTACATGTTTTACTTTTTTTGTTAAAGTTGTGCTATGTAATCATTACAATTATTTTAACTACAGTAAATACTTGAGTAGGTTATATACCCCATATTTACACCTATTATATACATACAAAAATTAAAAATTAAAAAATAATGGCTTAGTGTCTGAAGTAAATTTAATAAAATAAAGTTCTAGCTTAAGAGCTGGCACCAGAATTTTCCATAGTGAGAAAACTGTCCTCATGGAGTAGCTAAGAGGACAGAATATGTAGCCACAAGCCCGAGTTTTATTTACACATATATGTATATATGTATTTAGAGATGGAGTCTCACTCTGTTGCTCAGGCTGGAGTGCAGTGGCACAATCTCGGCTCACAGCAACCTCTGCCTCCCAGCTTCAAGCGATCCTCCTGCCTCAGCCCCATTAGTACCTGGGATTACAGGCATGTACCAACATGCCTGGCTAATTTTTATATTTTTAGTAGAGATGGGGTTTTGCCATGTTGGCCAGACTGGTCTCAAACTCCTGACCTCAGGTGATTCACCCACCATGGCCTCCCAAAGTGCTGGGATTACAGGCGTGAGCCACTGCGCCTGGCCAGCCTGGGTTTTAATAAATACTAGTTCTGCCGAACCCCAGTTACTTAACCTTTGTACCTGAGTTTCCTTACCGTACACCAGAAAAATTTTTAACAGAACCTATCAGAACAGAACCATCGGCTCGTATAGTGTTGATTAAACAACTTGGACGAGTAAATGATACATAAATGTACATGTCTGTTATTTGTAGACATAGACAAGCCAGGGGTAGTAACTGAGCAGCAGAGGGGAGAGAGAGGAGAGAGAAAAAGAAAAAAAGCAAAATAATGTGTGCTTTGTGACATGAACACTTCCTAATCACCTTTCCTCCAATCCCCCTATGACCAAAAGAATCTTCATCAAAATCTATTAAACTCATAAAGCCTGGTCATGAACAAAGGTTTTTGCTTTGTTTTGTTTTACAAAGCAAGGAAATGGCTGAGCTTTATACAGTCTATGTTGTATCGAACAGGGGAAGCTGGATTCCAAGAGTCAAAAGAGGCCAGGAAAACCTAAAACTGAGGAATAAATAGAAATTGTGGGGTCAGTTTTGGAATTTGACAGGCTTTGACAATGGGATAAAGGGGCTCTCAAATTACATTGGCAGTGCACAAATTTGACAGTAACAAAAGAAAGCACCAGTATTTTCAGACTGTACTTCAGAAAAGAATTTAAACTCTCAATTTAATTAATTATAATGAAAGCCTTTTTAAAAGTTGTATGTGTGAGAGTCAGATAGTGGTTTCTCCCCTTTCCAGATACAGAATTCATAGTAAATGGTTGCTAAGTCAGGGATTATATTTCTCAGCTCCCCTCCCTAGCATCTAGGGTTGGTCATTAATAGAGCATTAATAGGAATGAGGTTTGAAGCTTCTAGAACAGGGCTTTTAGGAGTCAGATATATGTTCTGCATTCTCCTTTTATCCTTTTGCCATATGGATTTGAATGACAAAATGCATAACATATAAAGAGCCTGGGCATCTGAACCACTGCACAGAGGAGAGTTGATTGCCAGTCACAAGCATCTTCCTCCAATTGTTAAATTAACAATAAATAGAATTTTACTAAATGTGAGCCTTTATACTTAGGGTAACTTTTTATAGAAACTAGAATTACAGCTGGGCGTGGTGGCTCATGCCTGTAATCCTAGCACTTTGGGAGGCCAAAGTGGGTGGATCATGAGGTCAGGAGATCGAGACCATCCTGGCCATGGTGAAACCCCATCTCTACTAAAATACAAAAAATTGACCCACTGTGGTAGCGTGTGCCTGTAGTCCCAGTTACTCAGGAGGCTGAGGCAGGGGAATCGCTTGAATACGGGTGACGGAGGTTGCAGTAAGCCGAGATCATGCCACTGCACTCCAGCCTGGCGAAAGAACAAGACTCTGTCTCAGAAAAAAAAAAGAAACTAGAATTATGTTAACTAATATATCCAATTACTTGAGGATGATATAATAGCATTATGGCTAAGAATACATTCTACCATACAAATATTGTGCCTACCAGTTATTAGCTATGTAATCCTGGGCAAATTAATCTTTCTGAGCTTTAGTTTCCTCATCTAAATAAAATGATGATGATAATGGTACCTGTTTTAAAGTGCTATAATTGTGCCAGTATGGCTCAGAGTAGGTACCCAATAAACCTAGCCTTTATTAATATCTACAATTAGGCTTATCCCTGTGGATGAGCAAATTTGCTACATAAGCAGAACAATGAATCCAGTTTTCTTGTAAGTATATAGAGGCATTCTGAACAGTTGAAGGTAACACCAGCTGAACTAATCCATCAAAGAGCTGGGGTGCAGTAAAATGGTTGCAGTCAGAAGGCTCACTGACAGTGCCACCTCCTCGGCCAACTTCAACGACATGTCCCATTTAGAGCACAGACTCTGTAGCCCAACTGCTGGATTCAAATTCCAGCTCTGCCCTTACTATGTGAACTCAGGCAAGTTACATAGCCTCTCTCTATTTCAGTTTCCTGATGAGTAAATGGGACTAATAAGGTGAGGCATATCACTGAAGATGAAAATATAGTGGAGTGCTTCAGGTTAGTCTCAGGGTATGAAATTATACAGATATACATGTTATAATTTTCTACTTGTAAAAAAAATGAAGTCCAAATTAAATAGTTTTCTGGTTATATAAACTTCTGTAGAAATGATAAAATGCTCACCACTGACACTGGATATTCTGGATATTTATAGGCAATTATACATTTAATTAGTATGTAATAGCACTTTAAACATACCGAAGCCATGTGGTATAGTGGTTAAGGACTGAGGCTGTAGACACAGACAAAAATTCTAATTCTTTCTTTGCCACTTACTAGCTGTATGACAGTGGTTAAGTGACTTAATTTCTCTCAGCTTCTGTTTTTTCCTTGAAGAATCCAGCCAATAGTCAGAGTCCTGTGTCATAGTCTCTTGTGTCAATGTCATAGGGGTGCTGACAGAGTTAAATATGACAATACACATTATAAGCCATATAAAGGACCAGTTAAATATGGGCTGAACAACTATTAGCCATTCTTATTAGTAATTATTAGCCACTTGATCAATATCTGTGGAATGAATGAAGTAAATGCTTGGCATCACCTAAACATGACTGTCAATGATGAGTGAAAATAGAAACAGCAGCCATTTAAGTCCAGTGGAAAATGAGTGCTAATTTTAGGCAATACTGACCTAAAAATTTAATGGTGAGAACAAAGGTAAAGCTTATAACGGAACTAATGGCCTTTTTTTTTTAATACCCTGGGGAGGTGAGTAGGATACAACTAAGAATAAATAAGATAAATGCTATATGATATGCTACTAAAAAAGATTCTCTAAAAAATTAAATTTCGTGTGCCAAGGATATAAAATATGAAATATTTATGCTCCTTCAAAACTGCATTTAATTCTCACAATTATGTTTTAGATAAGAAGAAAGTGAATTATTAAGAATATATTAAAGTTTATGGAGACTTTGAGGAATAAAAAGCAGATATTTACATTTTACTTTAAAAGTCATTTTCTTCAGGAAGCCTTCCTTAGTTATGCATTCCTAATCTTTCCCAATCTGATCAGCCTTTTATTTTAAAAGCTTTCAATAATTTTGCACTCATGAGATGGTGAGCATGGAAGGGCTTTGTAAAAGCTAAAATTCTATAAAGAAAGAATCACTCTTTGCCTGTTGATACACTACTTAGTAAATGAGCTTGTAAATAACTTCAGGGCAAGAAAAATGCTTTTACTTCTTATGTACCATTAAGAGTGCTCAGTGCCAAATTCTAAAGGGCATAGGCTCTTCTGCTTCAGCCAAAGGGTATGCAATGAGTGACAACTATGAAAATATAAAAGCAGAACAAAAGAATAGACAACTGGCATTACTTTAAATAATGTCACTAAGCCATTTACAGTAAAAAGCTGCCTGCTGTATTGTGCTATCTGGGCCAGTGAATCTAGGACGTGCTGAATATGAAGAGAAAAGCACAGGCAGAGGCCTCCAGAAGACATGCTGTTGCTTCTGGTGCCATCAGCAGAAAGGAGCCAACAGAACTCACTTATTACAGAGCCACTTTGATTTGGGCACCAAGGGACTCATCATTGAAGCCACAAACCTCTTAGAAATTAAAGCCAATACTTGCAATTGCACTTAGACCAAATTCAAGCAGCTCTGGAAAAAATATGCTTTATTATCATGGTCAACGCATTTACTGCAACATCAAAATATCTGAATTTAGCCTTTTTTCCTTCTTTTCTGTGTACAAAAATTAGATTTTTAAAATTATGTATTTATTAAAGTGAAAATATTTCCCACCAAATATACTTTTCAAACTGTACTTTGACAGAGACAATAAAGAATGATCCATGAGAAGACAGAATTATTAAGCATTACAGAAAGCCAAATAACTGAATTCAGATTAAATTTTTACTTCAAAGGTAAATTTTTCCTACTCTGACCTTGCTATTCATAACAACCTTCTCAATAAGTCTCCAATACCTATGACAATTAGCATATTTTCTTCTTTGATTAGCTGATCACAGAATCCTACACTAGTTATAAATCTCTATGAAATTTTATGTAATCATTTATTAAAATGACTCTTCTGGTTATTTTTTTCCTTTTTAAAAACAATTAAGTGATAGCTTGGGTGAATTTCCCAAGGTAGAAACTATAAATAGGAACCAGCATTTTCAGCTGCAGGTTGAATTACCTAGAACTGACTAACTGTTTTGGCTTTATGCTAATCAACCCCTTCTGGTGAGTTTCTAATCATACCTTTTCCTTGAAAGATCCCTTCCTCATTAGAGGATTTACATCCATTTTCAGTTTCCATAATGCAGGTAGACAGGTCAAAGATTCATTCTTACAATTTCAAATTCAGAGTGATAAAAATATTAATATAGATGTTAACTAATGCTTTATATTTCCCAACTAATATAGTTTTACATCATTAAATCAGTAGATATAGCAGTGTTCAATGCAACTATATGCCTATTTATAAATGTAACTTTAATTATTACATATAAGTTTTAATCTTTTTCAGTTTAAACTTTCCTAAGTGTAGTATCATTATTTACTATTTGAGTACTTGCCAGAATCTTCATAGTTTCAAATTAAGAGAAAAATAAGTGTGGTATTTCCATTTACAAAAACATCCTATGGAACTGACTTTGAATCTGGAATATAGAATGTTTTTGAGCTCCTTGAAGGCTTAGAACATAAAGTCTGTTCAGCTTTACTAAAACTATGACTAATCATTGCATGTACCACATTCTTTAGTTGTAAGAAAATAATCTTTACAGTATAAATGATTTTGTAACGAGTATAACAATGTACTGGCTCAATATCAGAGATTTGTTTCCCAAGTAAGAATTTACTAGCTTACTTAAAAAGCAGTTACAGTAGATCCTTTATCCACAAGCCTTCTCTGGCCCTATGCCTAACAAAAGAAGGATTTCCAAAAAATCTGGATATTTTTGCATTAATACTTAAGTATTTTCATAAGATTAATAAACTTTTTTGTAAATGATGTAAAAGGATGTTGTAAATTGGTATCTTTATCAATCATTATTATTCCTCATAAATGTACATTTTTATCTTCCAAAAATTTTCTAATAAAATATTACTTTATTTGACATTTACTGTAATGGTAAAGTAGTTAAAATGGCACCAATTCTGGGTATTCCAAAAGGAGGAGAGGGCAGTGCAGGTAGTGAGTGCTGAAAAAAAGTACCTATTGGATGCAGTGTTCACTATTTTGAGTGATGGGTACACTAGAAGCCCAAACTTCACCATTATGCAATTTATCCATGTAACAAACTTGCAAATGTATCCTCTTCATCTATTAAAAAATCAAAATCTTAAAATGATAATTATTTATTCTTGCTTATAGAAGAGTTAATATTTAAAAGCAATAAGGTAGAATTAACTGGTTAAATGTATCCAGAGCAATGTTCAGGTGCTTTTGAAGTGGTATATAAGCAAAGAAGAGAAAGAAAGGAACAAAGAGGTAGCATAGTAATAGACAAATCACTTCTAGAGTCATCCATTAGTAAACTTTGGGGATTGACTCCAGGACCCCCACGTATACCAAAATCAAAGCTATTTCTTCGCATATGCAGGTTTCTACAATAATTCCCATGAATACTTTATTTTGGATTTGCATTTGGTTGCCAAAAATTTGTGTATGAGTGGGCCTGTGCATTTCAAACCACATTGAGTCAACTGTACTTGTTAAAACTTAAAAAAGATGTATTTATTTCCTAGAAATAACCAAACACAGAAGAAAAATTTACCCACCATGAAGAGCTTGACTGTTAAAATGTTAAATAAAATATTATATCATGATATGATCAATTAATTACCATCTGAGCATTATGTTTTGACTGAGCAAACATCATATTCATCTACCTAATAGACGTTTATCAAGATTCTTCTGCATTAAATGCACTGTTGTGAAAGACCAGAAAATACCTGTTGCATAGTCATTACCCTTGAGTTACTTTGGAGTTCATCTTGTGACATAATTCTACAGATGCTTTTGGGCAAAAAGGTATTTAAACAGCACCACATGAAAACTCCCCAAAAGTCTTATAGAACTTAAGAAAACTATTTTTGGTTCTGGTAGAAAGTTGAAATTTTGATAGAGCTTGAATGAAGAGAAAGATTTTGACAGACAAGCTGATAAACTAAGAATTTTCTGGGTAGAGCACCTGCAGAGGTACACAGAAAGAAGCTTTAAGGTGTGTTCTGTGAACTCCAGGAAGACAGGTCTGAAGCATAACAAGAAATAAAGTTACACATTTGAGAGATGAAACATAAATAAGAACCATTTACTCGTGTCAAATAAAAGTGGACATCTTTTACTCATATTTTTATGTTACCATACATGATATTGGTTTCACATCTGCACGGTACCTGTGGCCTACACCATAAGTTAAATTAATAAAATAAGTTCATATCTATAAACTTTCTGTACATCTTTAGCTACATAAAATGTTTTATGATACCTATTCTGAAACTGATCTCAGGCTTAACAATCAGTATAGTTAAAAATAATTATCACCATGTGTAATTATTTTAGTGCTAAGTGTTGTGCTTTGAAAGCACTTAATAAATTTAGTTTCCTTTCTTCCTCCAAATCCTGAAATACGAATTAATTATAAAAATTAATTCCACTGAAATCAATATTTTTCTTCTGCCAAGCCAACCTAAAAGTATATCTACTTCTTAGCCAAACTCAAAATTTATAGTTCAGAGCAAGGAAAAGAACAAACATAGACCAGCTGGAGTATGTTTGAAAATACTAATCCTTATTAGGTCATCTCTTCAGAAGATGAGTTACTATAGTTGAATTGAATCTCTATTAACAGTAGTGAATTCCTAAGCCAGACAGCAACAGTAAATAAAAGAACCCATGCTTACATTCATTTGATAGTTTTGCAGACTTGAGAATCATTTCTGGCACCATGATTTTGTGTTCAGGAAACAAACAACATGAAACATTATGTTCTTCAGAATGTTTTTCTTGTGTCATAAATGAATCAAGTAAATGAGGCAATAAGGCATGAATAAGGAATTTAGATTTCAGCAAGATTTTGGTCCACAGTAGCTCTCAGTTTCTGAAACTTTCGAAGGGCCTACATCCTTTGTAAGAATTTTTGGCGTATATTGTTAATAATCAGCAGAGCCAAGAAAACATTTCTTAGAATGTTCAAAGACATTACCTTAGCGTTCCTCCCCTGCAGCTATAATGTTATTTTTCTAAGAGAAAAAGCAGAGAGTCTTCACAAAGCCATACCACACTTGAAATACAAAGAATATTTTGGTAAACTGTCCTGGTTAAAAGCAGAAAAATAAGTCCTAGGGCAAATGCCATCCATTTTCCTAAGGTAAATAAAGTATGCTCTCCAGGAAGGTGCTCATTTGATTTACTTCAGGACTTGCTTTACCTGTGTGACTTTTGGGTGATAAAACTGGAAACAATTAACAGGAGGAGATTAATATTTTGCACATTTACTGGCATAATTATTGTCTAAGGACAATAAGAATTTTAAAATAATCCCTTGAACTCACTGGAAATTAGCATATTCAAACATTATCCCTTTAGATGTGAGTTACAGTTATAACAGTGTATATTATTCATTTCTTGACAGTAGAACACGGGAAATTTTGTTAATTTACATAGATGATTTCATCTTGAGAAGTTAGCGATACGCCTTGGAAATTCATATACATTTATTAACCTGTTTTGAAATCTAATATCTATAAATCTACCTAAAACGTCTTAGAATACTTATTGCCTGTATAATCTTGTAGAATAATGAACACTATATAGTTTTGAACTCCACTATGGACCTCCTGAGTGCTTCATTCCCTTGATTACAATGAATTATAATGAAATAATTATTTAATTTTATATAAATAAATAGAAATAAATTGCCAAAGCAAAAAAAAAACAAAAGCCATTCAGAACCATATTAAGAAAAAGAATGAGCCAGATGTGGTGGCTTATGCCAGTAATCCCAGGACTTTGGGAGGCTGAGGCAGGAAGATCACTTGAGGACAGGAAGGAGTTCAAGACCATGAAAAAAAAGAAAAGGAGTAAGATTTTCTCATTTCCTTGTAAAGACACAATATTAATACATAAGAATGAGAGAGCAAAGCTTCAATTTTCTCCAATAATAATAATAATAATATGCATGCTAGAAAGAGTGAGACTAAACAGTAAATGGTAGCCCAAGATAGGAGAATCTCTAAAATGAGTGCAAGAATCTAGACAACCAGATATTTAAAGAATGTGGCAATATATTCTCAAAGAATCTTATGGTGATTTCAGATACCTTGGCAAGGACACTGGAGGTGCATAAAGGAAGGGGATGACAATCTTGAAAGACAAAAGAACGGCTAATGTGAACCAGATACCTGCAAGGGTGGCCTTGATCTCTAATAAATATATTTTTAAGTTACTTTCCAGATGACTTGCATCATCCAAATTTAGCTGGATCAGTAGTATTATATTCATATAAATTAATTTCTTACAACATTGCTCACCCTGTATCCTCACCCTCCCCATTTGCTAATGCCTCATTTGCACTGAGAAGATCAAGGAGCCTCTGACTCAAGCTCCTTCAGCTTTCAATATTCCCACTGCAATATTCCTTTGTATTTCAATCATTTCCTCTTTTCTGTCATACTGAGAAAAAGAATCAACCTTCTCTGTCTCCAAGAATAAACTTGTGTCCTTGAATTAGCCTCTGTTCTCTGGAACTTTGCACAATTGAAATTCTTTGTACTATATCTTTCAATCTCTCCATCTGGAAGTGTTATGTCCACATTTCACCTCTAAAGATAATCAGATTCCTTTGTTCTGAGACATGCATGTGCGTGCGTGCACACACACACACACACACGCACACACACCCCTCTTATTCCTACTACTCCCTCAATTACAGAATCTGGTACATAAAAAGTGCTTAATAAATGTTTCCTAAGAATCAAGAAAAAAGGACTGCTACATTTGATCTCTTTCCTTCCTAATGTGAAGCTTCCTGAAGATAAAGAGTTGCCTCTGTTTATGCATCTTGCCAGCCCCAGCACCATTCTTGTGAACAGACTTTAGAGATGGTGGAGGCAGCCTCACTCTAACCCACTGTAGACCTTCTAGCCTTATCCCCTTGGGCTCTCACCCAGAATATTTCCTGTTCTAGCCTTTCCCACCTATGACAATAACTGTGTCTCAAATCTAATTGTGGAGGGGAATTAAAATAGAGATGAATGAGATGATGCTTAGAGTGAGGGAGCTGAAATGAATGACAAAATGGAGAGTGATGGGCAGCAAGTTGACAGTGAAGTCAGAGAGTTCTATTTAGGAATTCAGTCAAACTGTAAAAATAATGGGAGACAACATATAGAGTTAGAGGGTCTTGAACAGGGTCTTGAAGGAAAGGATCTGTGCAGGGGAGAAAGCAACTTTGATAGTAGAAAAATATTGGAAAGGTACAGAATACCTACTACTAAAGAAACATAGAAGCGATTTTTAACACGTTCATAATACGTCATAATTGACAACTGTTTGAAAATAGTAAGAATCCAGCAACATTTTCCATAATCAGACTATAACATCAATATTCTCAGTAATTATAGAAAAGATATTACTCTAACAAAGTAGTCTCAGCTGTTAATAATGTAATAAATAATTTTACTAAATAGTTAGAACAAATCATCTACCAATTCTGCATGTGTCCTCATCCTGGGGACTTAGATCCTTGATTAATTTGTCTCCCCACTACCTTTGATAACATACATAAATGGAACTAGATTTTATTATTTCTGGCATTTTACTTTACGTTTTTTCATTTGTTCTTTGGTTCATGTATTTCAGGCATGAATGATATCCTTTCAGTATAAATGATACTTCTATTTTTAAAATACCCACTGTGCCTGGTATAGCACTGCAGATTAAGTTACCCAACAGTACAAGTTAAAGTAAATTGAGTAATTTCTGGTTTATAAAGCTGATATTTTACATTTATAAATGTTTTCTTTGTAAAAACTAAAAGTTCTATTATAAATCATAGTCTCAGTTGTATGGGGCTTATTTGATTTGAGAGCTGTCCTGAGAGGACCTTACTCTTATACTGAGGAGTGATATCCATGGGAATTAGAGAAATATTTCATATAGTTTTAGGCTCCACACAGATTTCTTTCCCATATCCCAAGAAACTCAGCACCATTTTCAACATTTAATCAATGTACTGTTCCATCTGTTGTGGAAAGTCCTTGTGTACTCATCTTGATTTATTTGTGTTTTTATGCTCAGGCTTTACCTCTTCATGAAAGCCTCTCAGAATGAGTCTCGTCCTTTCCTCTGTCTCCATTCTACCACTCTGACACTTGCATTTAATATAATTGCCTTTTCTGAGCTATAATTGCCTTTTCTGAGATGAAATATTTATATATGATTTGCTCTATGATACCATGATATCCTTGACAGCAGGAACAATATGCCATTCATTCCTTTATCCCAGCTCTTATCCCAGTGTTTGGTATGATGCCTAGCATGTACTAACCACATAGATGTTCAATAAATGCTTGAACTTATTTCAAACTCTCAAATGTGCTCGTGCTCACTTTTTTTCTCTCTCTCTTTTTGCAGAAGGGTTAAAAGCGTGGGCTTTGGTACCAGGTACCCTGGGTTTAAATTCAGGCCCAATTAGTTACGAGACCTTGGGCAAATTATCTAATCTCTCTTAGTGTCTTCAGCTTTAAAATGGGAAAAATAACATTTCATCAGTATCTTGTGACCAATGAAGGAGCGAAATTGTATACCCTCACACAAACATAACTTAAGAGAGCATGGAAAAAGCTCTAGAAATGTAGATATATTACTTTTATCCACTTAGATATATGAATACTTATCATTCTTATGATACTTATCATAATTTCAAAAGTGTATTTAGAAATGACTTTGCACAGACTTGTAGAAATTTCCCAATAATGCCTTCACTTTTTGTTTGTTTGTTTGTAGAAAGTGATTTATTTAAAGAGAGAAACAGGAGAAGGAGAGAGAAAGAAACGGCTCTCACACTGAGTGAGCGAATCCAGAAAGATGGAATCCAGGAGAGGAAAGCAGCTTCCACGCTGAGTGGAAGGGAATAGAGAGAAATGGAGTTTAGGAGGGGAAGACAGGCTTCCACAAGAGAGTGTGGAAGGCATGCCTACATTTTTAAGTGAACAGAAGATGTAGGATATTATATGGAGTATTATACAGTAAGCATATGTGTGAGGGGACAATTGCTTATATTACATAGACTAGGCCACTAAAACCAACATAGATTAAAATCTTCATATTTTAAAACACAATCCATAGTTTACCTAGAGATTCATTATATTCCAAAATATTTCTGGATCAGGGACACTTTCTTAAAATGTACCTTTCTTTACTACTTTATACCCTTTCTATCTATATTGAAAGTAAGGGCTGAAAATTGAGAGAATCTGAACTTGTTTAAAGAGAGACATCTAAGAGGGGCTTTCTTATAAGAGATTAAGACTAAGGAATATTTCATAGAAGAAGAGAAATTCAGAAATACAGATCACACAGTGAATGAAGAAGCTGAAGCAATCAAAACTAAAATTTCTTAGAATAATTAATTCTGAAGCAATAAAAACTAAAATTTCTTAGAATAATTAATTCCGAATTTCGTTATCTCTCTGTATGAGAGATGAAATATAATTAAATTAATGGGGAAAAATCGATCTCGGATCCAAGATGGCCGCTTAGGAGGAAGTCGGGATCGCAGCTCCGAGAGAAGGCGCAGAGGGTGAGTGGATGCCGCATTTCCAGACGGATTTTTACTGCCCACAGACCAGGAGATTCACAGGAGGAGAAGCCCCACGGGTCGCCAGCACCGCTGGTTTGAGCGGCGTGGCTGCTCAGCCTACTCCCTGGGGCAGGGGGCAGTGGCTTCTTATGCAGAGTGAGAGAGACAGAGTTCCCTCTGAGCCAGCAAGGGGAGCTGAAGCAGGGAGTCAAGACAGGAGACCCCCGGGCAAGGACGCGCCACGAATCTCAGAGCCGCTGCTTCGGCTGATGCAGCGGCACACAGGGCAGCGGATTTTAACTGCCCACAGACCAGGAGATTCACAGGCAGAGAAGCTCCACGGGTTCCCAGCGCCGCTGGTTGGACCAGAGCAGCCGCTCAGCCTGCACCAGGGGCAGGGAGCAGCGGCTCCTTGAGCAAAGTGAACGAGACTGTGTCCCCTCTGGGCCAGCAAGGGGAGCTGTGGCAAAGAGGCAAGCCAAGAGATTCCCGGGCAAAGAGGGCCCCACTGGAAACACAGCTGAACCCAGGACGGTCCAGCTCTGTGGGGGAGGGGCGTCCTCCATGGGAAACACCCTGCAGTTCCCGGGGCAATTTGCTGTAACCAAGACAACCCGCCACTACAGAGACTCCGTCACTACAGGGGCAGGCCAGCATAGTGGAAGCAGTTCTAACTACACCCATATAAACAGGACTGCAGGGAAGCTCACACGGAAGCTGGGCGGAGCCCACAGCAGCGCAGCGAAGCCTCTGCAGGCTGAGTGTGACTAGACTGCCACCTTGTGGGCAGGGAAAACGGTAGCAACACAGCTGAAAAGCATAAAGCCCTAACCCCCTGGGCCAGAACACCTGGGGGGAAGAAAAGGGGGTTTATGAGTTCAGCTGCTGCAGACTTAAAATTACCAAAATCAGAAAGACAGCAACTACAAAGTCAATAGGCGGATAAATCCACAAAGATGGGAAGAAACCAGCGCAAAAAGGATGAAAACACCCAAAACCAGAACAACTCTCCCCCTACAAGGCAGCATAACTCCTCACCAGCACGGGAACAAGACTGGACGGAGAATGAGTGTGATGAAGTGACAGAATCAGCTTTCAGAAAATGGATAATAAGAAACTTCTGTGAGCTAAAAGAACATGTTCTAACCCAATGCAAAGAAACTAAGAACCTTGAAAAAAGACTTGATGAAATGCTAACGAGAATGGACAACTTAGAGAGGAATATGAGTGAATTGATGGAGCTGAAAAACACAACACAAGAACTTCGCGAAGCATGCACAAGTTTCAACAGCAGAATTGACCAAGCAGAAGAAAGGATATCAGAAGTCGAAGATCAAATCAGTGAAATAAAACGAGAAGGGAAGATTAGAGAAAACAAGGTAAAAGGGAATGAACAGAGTCAACAAGAAATATGGGATTACGTGAAAAGACCTAATCTACGTTTGATAGGTGTACCTGAATGTGACGAAGAGAATGCATCCAAGCTGGAAAATACTCTTCAGGAGATTATCCAGGAAAACTTCCCCAACATAGCAAGGCAGGCCAATATTCAAGTCCAGGAAATACAGAGAACACCACAAAGATATTCCTCTAGAAGAGCAACCCCAAGGCACATAATCATCAGATTCACCAGGGTTGAAATGAAGGAGAAAATACTAAGGGCAGCCAGAGGGAAAGGTCGGGTTACCCACAAAGGGAAACCCATCAGACTCACAGCAGATCTCTCAGCAGAAACCCTACAGGCCAGAAGAGAGTGGGGGCCGATATTCAACATCCTTAAAGAAAAGAACTTTCAACCCAGAATTTCATATCCAGCCAAACTAAGCTTCATAAGTGAAGGAAAAATAAAATCCTTTGTGAACAAGCAAGTACTCACAGATTTCATCACCACCAGACCAGCTTTACAAGAGCTCCTGAAGGAGACACTACACATAGAAAAAAACAACCAGCACCAGCCACTCCAAAAATGCATGAAATGGTAAAGAGCAGCAACACAATGAAGAAACTGCATCAACCAATGGGCAAATCAACCAGCTAGCATCAAAATGACAGGATCAAACTCACACATAACAATATTAACCCTAAATGTAAATGGACTAAATGCCCCAATCAAAAGACACAGACTGGCAAATTGGATAAAAAGCCAAAACCCATCAGTGTGCTGTATCCAGGAAGCCCACCTCACATGCAAGGATACACAAAGGCTCAAAATAAAGGGATGGAGGAAGATTTACCAAGCAAATGGAGAGCAAAAAAAAGCAGGAGTTGCAATTCTCATCTCTGATAAAATAGACTTTAAAGCAACAAAGATCAAAAGAGACAAAGAAGGACATTACATAATGGTAAAAGGATCAATGCAACAAGAAGAGCTAACGATCCTAAATATATATGCACCTAATACAGGAGCACCCAGATACATAAGGCAAGTTCTTAAAGACTTGCAAAGAGACTTAGACTCCCACACATTAATAGTGGGAGACTTCAACACACCATTGTCAATATTAGACAGATCAACGAGACAGAAAATTAATAAGGATATCCAGGACTTGAACTCAGACCTGGAACAAGCAAACCTAATAGACATTTACAGAACTCTCCACCCCAAATCCACAGAATATACATTCTTCTCAGCACCACATCACACCTACTCTAAAATTGACCACATAATTGGAAGTAAATCACTCCTCAGCAAATGCAAAAGAACGGAAACCATAACAAACAGTCTCTCAGACCACAGTGCAATCAAGTTAGAACTCAGAATTCAGAAGCCAACCCAGAACTGCACAGCCTCATGGAAATTGAACAACTTTCTCCTGAATGTTGACTGGATAAACACTGAAATGAAGGCAGAAATAAAGATGTTCTTCGAAACCAACGAGAACGAAGACACCACATACCAGAATCTCTGGGACACATTTAAAGCAGTCTCTAGAGGAAAATATATAGCAATAAGTGCCCACATGAGAAGAAAGGAGAGAACTAAAATTGACACCCTATCATCAAAATTGAAAGAGCTAGAGGAGCAAGATCAAAAAAACTCAAAACCTAGCAGAAGACAAGAAATAACTAAGATCAAAGCAGAAATGAAGGAGATAGAGACACGAAAAACCCTACAAAAAATCAATAAATCCAGGAGCTGGTTTTTTGAAAAGATCAACAAAATAGACAGACCACTAGCCAAACTAATAAAAAAGAAAAGAGAGAATAACCAAATAGATGCAATAAAAAAGGATAAAGGGGATATCACCACAGATGCCACAGAAATTCAAACCATCATCAGAGATTATTACAAACAACTCTATGCACGTAAATTAGAAAACCTGGAAGAAATGGATAAATTCCTGGACAGTAGCCTCCTCCCATGCCTAAACCAGGAAGAAGTCGAAATCCTGAATAGACCAATAACAAGGTCTGAAGTCGAGGCAGCAATTAAGAGCCTACCACCCAAAAAAAGCCCAGGCCCAGATGGTTTCACAGCCGAATTCTACCAGACATACAAAGAGGAACTGGTACCATTCCTACTGAAATTATTCCAAATAATCCAAAAAGAGGGAATCCTTCCCAAATCATTTTATGAGACCAACATCATCCTAATACCAAAACCAGGCAGAGACTCAACAAGAAAAGAAAACTACAGGCCAATATCCATGATGAACATAGATGCAAAAATCTTCAATAAAATACTGGCAAGCCGATTACAACAGCACATCAAAAAGCTTATCCACCATGATCAAGTAGGATTCATCCCGGGGATGCAAGGCTGGTTCAATATACGCAAGTCTATAAATGTAATTCACCACATAAATAGAACCAAAAACAAAAACCACATGATTATCTCAATTGATGCAGAGAAGGCCTTCGACAAAATTCAACAGCCCTTTATGCTAAAAACTCTCAATAAACTAGGTATCGACGGAACGTATCTCAAAATAATAAAAGCTATTTATGACAAACCGACAGCCAATATCATACTGAATGGGCAAAAACTGGAAGCATTCCCTTTGAAATCTGGTACTAGACAAGGATGCCCTCTCTCACCACTCCTATTCAATATAGTACTGGAAGTTCTAGCCAGAGCAATCAGGCAAGAAAAAGAAATAAAGGGTATTCGATTAGGAAAGGAGGAAGTCAAATTGTCTCTATTTGCAGACAACATGATTGTATATCTAGAAGACCCTATCACCTCAGCCCAAAATCTCCTGAAACTGATAAGCAACTTCAGCAAAGTCTCAGGATACAAAATCAACGTGCAAAAATCACAAGCATTCCTATACACCAATAACAGACTTAAAGAGAGCCAAATCAAGAACGAACTGTCATTCACAATTGCTACAAAGAGAATAAAATACCTAGGAATACAACTAACAAGGAACGTAAAGGACCTCTTCAAGGAGAACTACAAATCACTGCTCAACGAAATAAGAGAGGACACAAACAGATGGAGAAACATTCCATGTTCATGGTTAGGAAGAATGAATACCGTGAAAATGGCCATACTGCCCAAAATAATTTACAGATTCAACGCTATCCCCATCAAGCTACCAATGACCTTCCTCACAGAACTGGAAAAAACCACCGTAAACTTCATATGGAACCAAAAGAGAGCCCGCATAGCCAAGTCAATTCTAAGCAAAAAGAACAAAACGGGAGGCATCACACCACTGGACATCAAACTCTACTACAAGGTACAGTAATCAAAACAGCATGGTACTGGTACCAAAACAGAGATATAGACCAATGGAACAGAACAGAGGCATCGGAGGTGACACAACATATCTACAACCGCCCGATCTTTGACAAACCTGATAAAAACAAGCAATGGGGAAAGGATTCCCTGTTCAATAAGTGGTGTTGGGAAAACTGGCTAGCCATATGCAGAAAGCAGAAACTGGACCCCTTCCTGACACCTTATACTAAAATTGACTCCAGATGGATTAAAGACTTAAACATAAGACGTAACACCATAAAAACACTAGAAGGAAACCTAGGCAAAACCATTCAGGACATAGGCGTAGGCAAGGACTTTATGACCAAAACACCAAAAGCATTGGCAACAAAAGCCAAAATAGACAAATGGGACATAATCAAACTCCACAGCTTCTGCACGGCAAAAGAAACAGTCATGAGAGTGAATCGGCAACCAACAGAATGGGAAAAAATTTTTGCAGCCTACCCGTCTGACAAAGGGCTGATATCCAGAATTTACAATGAGCTAAAAAAGATTTACAAGAAAAAAACAAACAAGCCCATTCAAAAATGGGCGAAGGATATGAACAGATACTTTACAAAAGAAGACATACATGAGGCCAACAAACATATGAAAAAATGCTCATCATCACTGGTCATTAGAGAAATGCAAATCAAAACTACATTGAGATACCATCTCACGCCAGTTAGAATGGCGATCATTAAAAAATCTGGAGAAAACAGATGCTGGAGAGGATGTGGAGAAATAGGAACACTTTTACACTGTTGGTGGGAGTGTAAATTAGTTCAACCACTGTGGAAAACAGTGTGGCGATTCCTCAAGGACCTAGAAATAGAAATTCCATTTGACCCAGCAATCCCATTACTGGGCATATATCCAAAGGATTATAAATCGTTCTACTACAAGGACACAGGCACACGAATGTTCATTGCAGCACAGTTTACAATAGCAAAGACCTGGAACCAGCCCAAATGCCCATCGATGATAGACTGGACAGGAAAAATGTGGCACATATACACCATGGAATATTATGCAGCCATTAACAACGAGGAGTTCACATCCTTCATAGGGACATGGATGAACCTGGAAACCATCATTCTCAGCAAACTGACACAAGAACACAAAATCAAACACCACATGTTCTCACTCATAGGTGGGTGTTCAACAAGGAGAACACATGGACACAGGGAGGGAGCACTATACACGGGGGTCTGTTGGCGGGGAGGGGGGGACAGCGGGGGGGTGGGGAGTTGGGGAGGGATAGCATGGGGAGAAATGCCAGATACAGGTGAAGGGGAGGGAGGCAGCAAATCATACTGCCACATATGCACCTATGCAACAGCCTTGCATGTTTTTCACATGTACCCCAAAACCTAAAATGCAATAAAATAAAATAAAAAGAAAAAAAAAATGGGGAAAATCACTAGTGGAAGTCATAAGAGAAATAGGGTAAAACAAACGGGTGATAATTGAGGGTTATCAACATTTGTTAATTGATTTAGAAAGATCAAGTAGATTGAAACCTAAAGAGAGGCTATCAAATGAAAGGTTAAATTATTATGTACAAAGAGAAGCATAAAATTTTACACACAGAAAGTTTACAGGAAGACATCCCATTCAATCCACCATTAGATAAGAAAACAGTCCTAGAGAGAAGTCAAAGTTCATTCATTGAGTCACCTTGGAATAGAGCTACATGTTTTGGTATCTTGGCTTCATAATCCAATTTACTTTTTGCACATGTACATTGCAATCTAATATCTGAAAATAGGGTATTCCATGAAGTTATTAACAATACAACTTCTGGGAAGGAAGACATTATTTGAAGACAACATCTGACCATAACTGGGATAAAACTTAAATGAAAAACGCAAAGAGGCTAAGTGTTTTGATGACAATAATTTGAACCCATTACCTATTAATAAAACAATGAGCCACAAGTATAGTTTTCATGCAAAATTACTGTTGTATTTTATAAGAAAACTATATTCTACTCAAGTAATGAATGATAGGGAACTAAGTAGCTAGAGGGGAAAAGAGGGTAAAGAGGGAGAAAAGAGAGAAAGAGAGAGACTGGAAAGTTGAGGGAAGAAGAAAACCAACACTTAAACTTACAGTCTCGCAAACAGAAAACACTGGTTTCCTTCAAATACATCAAAGAACGTTTCCATTTCCTCTAAGTATTTTGAAGTCTGGTGGTCAAAACATTCTCCACCACCTCATGCTATAAAGAATTACTTCAAAACCAATAATTAGGAAGCACCACCATAAAAAATTAAACAAAAGAAACAACACAAATGAAAAATGCCTCTTTTACTGTAAAGGAACCTGACTCTAAAGAAGACAAATAATTCTCCTTCATAACAAATAGAACAGCTCATCTAATTGGAACGGCAAAGATGCAGATCTATCACAGGGATGCTAGTTATTCTAGGTTCATTCTAATCCTGTAATTTTAAGACACGACTCAAATTTACTATTTCCAATTTATTTGCCAATATATCCAGTAGAATGAATAATTTAAAATAGGTACTTTCCAGAATGCTGAGTGAGACATAAAAAGTATTTTGCAAAAGCTTATTGGTACAAATAAATTTTGTGATAAGGCTCTTGCTATTATGGAACAGAAAATGGAACCAATGTTGGTTATAAGAAGAAAAACAGTTGCTGACACTTTAAATAACTTCAATATTTTACTTACCTTTAGTTTCACATAGTATTGAGCACAGTAATGAATAATCTAATCTGTCTGACCAATTTTATATAATTTTAAGCAGTGCTTTATTATATTTTACAATATAAAAATAGCCACTCTCCCTTTTGTACTTGCTTTTAAAATATATACCTTTAGGACATTAAGCTTCTAAGTTTATAAGTAGCAGAAAGTATCTGAAACACATATTTATATTAAAACATTATTCTTTGCATAAAACCACTGACCCATTTTTCTAAAGTAAAAATCGCTGCAGGGTTTTTACTTACATTGAAACTAAAACAAGTACAGTTCAATTATTTTATTTACACAGTACCTTGAAGAGCATATGTCAAGTTGCACAACTGACCTTCTTTTCTATAAAAAGTATACACATAGCCAAAAATAATTGAATTATGAAACATTTTGAAAAAGAGAATCCTGTTGCTTTTCTTGCATGTAAATAAATTTGGATGTTTAATACTTCTTTGCATTTCCTTGCATATTTGCAAATACAACCTTAATTTTTTAAATTAAAAAATCTGTCCACTTTATAGATTAAAAAGTGATACCCTGTGAAGAGAGCTGCACAGAAAAAAATAAACCCATCTATTTATCAGATTTTCAGAGACAGAAAAATAAATTTTCTTTTCAAAGAAGAACCAAATACATGCCACAATTCCATCATAAGCCATAGCATGAAGATCAACTTTTGTCTCTCTATCAAGGAATTGAGTTGTTTAGGCTGAATTCATACCACTCACCTGTTTGACTAAGTTGAGATGTGCTTCTACTCCTTCGAGACACTATGGCAACCACTTTGGCACTCAGGCTGGATCTCCTTTTCTTTCCACCTGCTCCAACTGTACCCACAGCTGTGTCTGACTGGCTGCCATCATTATGCTCCAGTGTATACATCTCTCCACTCACACTGGTGCTCTTCATGATGGCTCTTCCTGAAGTCCCCATCCGTCTGCCTTGCATTTTGGGGGTAAATGAACTATATTTACAAAGTAAAAACATACATGCATCCATAAATTACAGGTCAGCATAACTGAAATTCTAAATCTAATTTATTTTGAAATAATCCAGACACATTTTTAGGGGGAAAATAAGTGGTTCTACAGCTAAAAATACTTTATTATCACATCACCACCCACAAAATATTTATTACTAGACATGGCTTAAGACAATGCCATTTCAACAAGGAATAATTTATAAATTTTTTAAAGATTATAAAAATAAACGGAACCAATGCCATGCCTGGGGAGATGAATGTTACTGATCAATTTTGTAAACAGTATAGTTACTATGTTACCAGAGAAAAACTAAAATATTTCAATTATTAAGAAAAGTTCATATACATTCCAGACAGAAAAATGTTTTTTAGAAACTTATACTCTTTAAATTTGCCATATAACAAAGTTTAGAAATGAAAAGAGTATCTGTTCTAATTTCCCTTTGGGATTCTAACTAACACATCCTGTTTAAGGAGTCTAAGACTGCTAAGAAAGCAAAAACAAAAATAAAACGAAACAAAAAAAGACTTGCTTTTGGATTAAGTTTTCCCTCCTTCTTCCTTGTCCCCTCATGCTCCAGTTCCTCCACACAAACTTCTTCATTTCATTTCCTTCTTTCAGTGTCTCACATTTGCATGATGTAGGCTGATTGCTTTTTTGTTGTTTTTTTTTTTTCTATCAAAACTTACTTGTCTATGTTACCATCTTGTACAAGTTTATCTGAATAGATTTCTTCTCTCCCCGAAGAATATATTATTGTTAATTATTTTACGCAGCATGGAAAGTTAGCTGGGAAATACTCCTTTCTACTAGCTAAAGTAAATTATGTCTGAGAGTTGATGAGCGGGAGAGCAAGCAAGCGGGGAGCATGGATGTTAGGATTCTTACAGTCTTTTAAATTACAATCCATATGCAGCTTTGTTATCCATACAGGTCCTTTCTGTCTAATACAAACCTGTTTTGATACATCTAAAATGACCTTCTTAATTTTATGTTTCCTCAAAATATTTGCAAAACCTAACTTATATGACCCTTATCACCATTTTGATCTTCTTAATTTTCTACTTCTTGTTTTGAACTACAAAATACACACTAGCTGATATAGCATCTTTAACAGTGAGGATATTTAATATGTGAGTCAGAACAAATCCTAACATGATTATAAATTATAAAACAGAAAGTCTTGGGATTATGTAAGAAGTTTGTTGTCATACACATGAGAGAGAAATTGGTATGAGGTGAGCTCAGAAAGGTGGGAGGGCAAGATCAGAAAGGAGAGTTTACAAGCTATGGAAAAGAGATAAGACCGGTCCTTAGGATCCTTCATGAACTATGAACTGAAAATTGAGACCTCTACTTGATGAGGACATTTTGTAATTTTTAACACTTAGCTGCATTACTTGAACTGGTCCACATCAAAACTCTGATAATAATACATAATTCTTAGTCTTGCAATTTATTCCAGTCAGATTTTAATTAATTCGAAGTTTTAAAAGTCACTTGCAAATCTGATAATTTTGCTATGCATTTTATGCACATTTTTCGAGAGACAAATGTGAGTATTATTATATATGATTAGTCTCAAACTGATTCCTGTGGGATTTATATCCCCAACTCCAGCAGACTTTCTTTTCTGAAAAATATTACAGTCAATTTCTTCTGTGTCTTTACCAACATATTTGAATGCATTATCTAAATATGCCACCCATCCTTAAGGTTACTCTGTCTGCTTTTTTTTTTTTTTTTTACTATTTTGCTTGCAGAATTCTTCTGGGGAATCTACAGAAATGTCAGGATTTTGTCAATTTCATAGTTAAAATGTTCATGCTCAATCAAATGCCTACAACAGAGAAAGCAGTGGTTTCTCATCTCTCATCAATCTTTTTAGGACACTCTCCACAGTGGTTACTGAAAACCTCTCTTCTGCTGATTTTTTTAACCTTTAAAGGAAAGTATGAATTAATTAACATGTACGCTTTTTTCTCCCCACTATTTCCATAAAGATAGAATTCTATTACAGCTTGGAATTTGCATTTTTAATATCAGTCTACAAAAAAATACCACTGTGAAATTCTGGGCATTGTTCTTTAGTTTATAAAGAATTTTAAAAGTATAGGAAAATGTCTTCTATCATATTTTACTATTAAAATTTAAGATGAGCTTGGAAGATTCAAAACTTTATCTTATGGATATCCAATCTTGGCAGTGAAATATTGTACAATTTTAACAAATAAACGTTCCGGGAAAATATGTGTAACAAGTATTATCATTGGGAGGGGGTCAAGTTTATTAAAAATGATTGGGTGAATAAATTATGAGGTGCTTTTTGTCTCAAAAAATAAAATATTTGTCTAGCTGCTTAAAAACATTCTTATATGAGGACATGTATAGCTTCTTAAATAATCTATAATACTATAATTATTCAATGAGAAAACATTTAAGGTATTTTCATTTCTTCTAATTGAGGAGGCAGTTCAAGTCAGATTAATCCAATCAATCTTTATATTACAGCACAAATATGCCTTGTATTGTCCCATTTCTTAACTTTTATTTGTTCTGCTTCTGTTTCTTAAAAAATTATTCCTATCACTTATACATATCTGAATCCTTTAAGATGCACCTTAAGGTCTTCTGCTTAATAAAGCTTTTCAGTCTCTCTAGCTTCATGACTGTTGTCTCCTGGCCCTTTGTTTTATATTTTGTATTGGTTATATTAAAATTCTGACATTACATAACAGCATGCACCTTATGCATCACTAAAACTGCTACAGCCCCCTTCCCATTGCTGAATGAATTGATTTATGAGTAGAAAGTGAAAAAATGATCAGTATAACCCATCTTTAAAAATCAAATGAAATCCCTTTCTTTTTGATCCCATCTCTTCCTCTAGACATTTTGCTGAAAAATCTTAAGTAGTTATTTACATATCCTCTCTTCCTATTTTCTGGGGAACTAATTTGAATCAGGCATTGTCCCTAACACTTCACTAAAACTGTCTTTTATCAGTTGCTAACAACTTCATGTAACAAAATCTTGTTACTTACCCATCCTTATCCTTTTGACCTCTCGGTAAGTCATGCATTTGTCAAAGCATTTGATTCCCTTGTCTTGAAATATTTTATTCTCATGGATTTTCCAAACCTGTGTCTCACTGGCAGGACCTTGGTCCTCTTTTATCACTAAATGTAGGAGTTCCTCAATGCCCAACCCTTTAGCCGATATTCTTCCACAAGAAATGAACTCCACAGATGTCTCGTCTGGTCCCAAGCTTTATATACTATCTATATAATGCAGATCCCAATTGTTTTTCTCCACCTTGAACTCAGTCCTGGACTCCAGATTCGTGTATCTAGTGGTCAACTGACATATCTGCTTGGATACATCTAATAAGGCTCTCAAACAAAGTGTTTAACCCCTCAAGAAACCTGCTCCCTCTCCAATCTTCAATATCACATTATAGATACCCATCTATCCAACTGCTCAGAGTAAGAAAAAAATATCCAATCTTGGAAATAAGACAAATCCAGTCAAACAAACAAATTAGTTTCCTGGACACCTTTCTTGAGCATTCCCTAACAAACCCACCTAAGGGTCATTTGACTCTCTACAAAAATGTAAATTTTTTGACTTAGTATTTACTAATTATAGTCCAAGCATTATAATTATTTGCAAAGTTAGATGTTAATTTGAAAAACAAAGAAACTGATAAAGGGCAAATGATTATATCTGGCTCCAGAAAGGATAACCAATACATCATAGTTTTATTGACTTACAACACATTATCCAGTTTTAAATCTAACTTAGTAATCTAATTTCAGTATTCCATTTTCCCCAATAACTATTTGTGTGTGTACAAAATTACAAGGGTTTCTTGTATCATCTTTGGAAACAGCTTGCTATACTCTTGGTTTTCTGACAAATTAGTTAATTAAAGCTCCAACATTTGCTATTTTTCTGGTGATTATGTTTTGATTTTGAGAATTACATTCTGATAGTACTGGAAGTCCCACCAAAGACACTTAAGTGAATTCCCTACTTAAGCCAACTAGTTGTGTTGTCCAAGCAGGCATTTCATGGGCTCCGTAAGCCCAAGAATGCCTTTTCCTGACTTCTAAATTTAATCTCAAGAGGCAACAACACAGTCTTCTTTCTGTTTTCTTTTTTCTGACTCTGGTTTTCTATGCGTGTTTTGGTTTTGTTTTGTTTCTTTCTGGTTCTGGGTCTTGGCAAGACTGGCTCTGATTTTGCATTGCTTATGACTAATAATACATTACCAACTAGTGGCAGTGACAATAAGGAATCTATTTATGGGTGAAATCTGTCAGATGGCTGGCCAACAGATTTCAATGTATCAGGAATACATTGAAAGCTGGATGGTAGATGACAGAAAATGGTTTGTTAAACTTTTTGCATATATATACTTTTCTGCATGCTACTAAAAACTCACATCACTCAAGAAATATATTGTTGACACTGAAAGAAGAAAAATCCTTTAAAGTCTACGCTTAGGTTACTATGTTAATTTTAACTCTATAGCTGACTGGTAACACTGAACCTGCTAATCCTCTTTGCTAAAAAATAATCTTTTCAATTAGTGACAAAAAAAATCTCTTACTTTGTGTATACCATAGGGATAGCTGTCCAAATAGACAAATACTAGATCCCAAGGTATTTTATTTTTTGTTTTAAAAAATGTTTTAATTTTCAATTTTATGGGTACATAGTAGGTGTATATATTTAGGGGGTAAATGAGATTTTTTGGGGGGGTTTTATTTTACTTTAGGTTCTGGGATACATGTGCAGAATGTACAGGTTTGTTACATAGGTATAGATGTACCATGGTGGTTTGCTGTACTCATCAACCTGTCATGAATATTAGGTATTTCTCCTAATGCTATCCCTCCCTAGCCCCCCACCCCCCAACAGGCCCCAGTGTGTGATGTTCCCCTCCTTGTGTCCATGTGTTCTCACTGTCCAACTCCCACTTACCAGTGAGAACATGTGGTGCTTGGTTTTTTGTTCCTGTGTTAGTCTGCTGAGAATGATGGTTCCCAGCTCCATCCATGTCCCTGCAAAGGACATGAACTCATCCTTTTTTATGGTCACATAGTATTCCATAGTGTATATGTGCCATATTTCCTTTATCTAGTCTATTATTAATGGGCATTTGGGTAGGTCCCAAGTCTTTATTATTGTGAATAGTGCTGCAATAAATACACATATGCATGTGTGTTTACAGTAGAATATTTTAAATTTAATACAGCTCCTGTTCTGACTGATCTGTATAGGTACTTAGATAATTCTAGCATAAAGAATTAAAGAATCCCCAGAGAAGAAAGAAACTGAACTTCTAATACTTTAAAAATGCTATCCTTTTAAGGAAAATTGCTTCTCAAAAAATTTCTAACTCAGAAGAACTTTAATAAATGAATCTAAATTCACAAAGTGAATTCTTGAAGATAACAAAGTAGTTTGATAATTTTGGCTTAACAGCAGCTTTATGAAAACCACAATGATATTCTACTTTAAATGTACTAGGATAACTATAATAAAAAACAGACAATAACAAGATTGACTAGAATTAGGAGAAACTGAAGCCCTCAATATTGCTGATGGGGATGTAAAATGATGGAGCTGCTTCAGAAAATATGTTGGCACTTTAGTTAAATACAGGTAAACTAGAGTTACCACATGATCCAGCAATTCCATTCCTAGGTATACACTCAAGAGAATTGAAAATATATATCCGCACAAACATATATGAACTATTCATATCAACATTATTTGCAAAAGTCAGAAAGTAGAAACAAACGAAATGCCCATCAACTGATGAATAGATCAACAAAATGTGTTAAATCCATACAATGAAATATTATCAACCATAAAAAGAAATGAATTTTGGGTACCTCATGCTGACAGAGAAAATGAAATCTGGTGTAATAACACTTTGGTCCACACTATAAATTACACATATGATTTGGTATGAAACAATTAAGCATTAAATGGAAAAGGTAATCAAGTATCTATACACATTCAGCCAAATCAAAGATGCCATCAGTATTAGGATACATCATTATTTTATGTAATTTTTTTTGGTAGCTTTAAGCAACACAAATTTATTATTTTTCAGTTCTGGAGGTCAGAGTCCTAAAATCAAGGTGTCAGCAGGGCTACATTGTCTGGGGGCTCTAGGGGAGAATCTGTTTCCTTGCCTTTTCTAGTTAACGTAGGCTGCCCAAATTCCTTGTCTCACAGCCCTTTCTTCCGTTGTAAAGGGAACAATCACTGGTTGAGTCTTTCTCATGTGAAATCACTGTGACCTCTGCTTCCATTGTCACATCTCTGTCTTTGACTGAATCCGCTGCCTCCTTCTTATAAGGAGTGCACTTATAAGCACTCTTACGACTACATTGAGCCCACTGGATAACTTTATATAAGCTCCCTACATTAAAGTCGGATGAGAGCAATCTTCATTCCATCTGCCCAATTCCCATTTTTTTTCTGAGGATTAAGATATGGACCCCTTTGTCGGGGGCACATTGTCCTGCCTATCAGAACAAGTAACTCAGGAATGAGGGTAAGGAGTCTCTCTCTTAAGAATGAAAAATGCTGCTAATTAAACAATAACATGTCATCAATTGTAGAATATGTACTGATTGCATAGATGGTAAAATCCAAACAAGCAATGTGGATAAAATCAATTAAATTATGGTGACAGACAACCAATAAACGAATTTAAACAATAATTTTTAAAAATAATAAATCAAAACATCAGAAGCTTACATTCCGAAATATAGATTAAAAAGACTTGGTGTTACTTATAGATATACAAGTGATGGATGATGTAAGACAATCAGATCTGCACCTTCAGTTGCCACACTTTGGCTAATTATTACAATGTAAGGTGGCTGACACAACATTTTAAAAGAGGATAAAAGATACAAGTCCTAAAATACCTTCTCCTTTTAGAAACCAAGGATGTTTTCAGAAGACATGAGGGGCTATGTAAGAGCAGTTCCAACTCTTCATGACAAACTTAGCTTAAAAACAATTACAATCAATCCACTAAAAGAACCTAGAAATCTACCATGATTCTACTCTAAGCCTTAAGAAGGAACAAGTAGTATAAATAATAATAATGCACATAAGTTCACAATGCTGTTTACAAAAATATTAAAAGCTAAATAACAAAAATTATTTGAGCCCTACACTTACATCTGGATCAATACACAAGTTACTAACCACAAACAGTAAATATGGACAGAAACTTGTTGATCAATATGAAGAAGCCTATCTCCAGGCATCTATCCTAATTTTCAGTGGTCATAACACAGGGACTAGTGATTAATAACCAAGGTGGCATTAAATACCTTCTAAAGGTATTTGGCACACTTATTTTGATAATAAGAATCAGTTAGAACTGAAAAATGCACTCAAGTTAGATCACTATTTATATTCAATCTCTTTAAGTAAGCTTGACCTTAAAAAGTAATTACCTCTGTAATTTTTATTAAATCTCATTCCCACATACATACATGTGTTGAGCTTTATGTGAAGCTATAAGTAGTCTTCAGTGTTGAGGGCTCATGCACATTTCATTAGTTTATTCCTAGGTCTGGGATTTATTTCTAGATATTTTATATTTCTGAGTAAATTACAATGATGGCATTTTGTAAATTTCATTTCGTAAGGTTTGTTGCTGGTACATAAAAATAAAATTCCTTATTATGCATTGACCTTATATCCAGTGACTTTGCTAAATTCATTAATTCTAATAGTTATTTTATATATATTATATATATATTTTGAATCTTCTATATGCATAATCATATAAACTGTAAATAGTGATCCATAAATTCAACCATCATTTCTCATTCCCCTCTCTATACGGAATCAATTTGCTAAAATTTTGTTTGGGGTCTCTTTGTCTATTTTAATGAGAGATTTTGCCCTAATTTTTATATCTTGTAATGTCCTTACCAAATGTATCAGGGAAAGACTGGCTTCACCTAGTTTCGAAGTGTTCCTTAGGAAAAACTTGTGTAAGACAGAGTATTTATTCTTTAAATATTTGTAATTATTTATCAGGATCTACTTGGGTCAGGACATTTCTTTGTGAAAAGGTTGAAAACAATTACAGAATCATTTAAGAAACTAAATATAGAATTCCTCATATTTTTAGTTCATTCTTATGACATTTCTAGTAAGTTGTACTTTTCAGAAAATTTGTATATTTCATGTAAGCCAGGTTTGTAAACGGCCAGATAGCAAATATTTTAGACTTTGAGGGTCGTACTGATTCTTCTGCAACTACTTGACTCTGCTGCAACCACTCAATTGTTGTGGTGGGAAAACAGCCATAGACAGTATATAAGGAAATGGGCATGGATGTGTTCCAAAAAACCTTTATTCACAATAATAGGCAGTGGGCCAGATTTAGTCGCAATGGCTCACTGTGATCTGAGTTGAAAAATTTACCAGTATAAGTTGTTTACAATATTGTTTATTTGTCTGTATAGTATGTATTATTGTCCCTTTTCATTCTATAATATTGGTCATTTTTATTTAGTCTATTTACTTTTGATGCAATTATTAATAGAGATCTAGTTAAGTCCAGTTACTTGCTGTTTATTTGTAGTCATCCTATCTGTTTGTTGGTTTACTTCTCCTTTTTGCCTAACTAGCTATTTATATTTTTCCATATTTTTTCAACTATTAGCATCTTAGTTGTTCATTCTTCTATTATGCTATTAGTGACTATCCTAAAGATTAAAATATGCACTTTGACTTACTTAAATCTTCCTTAAGTTAGACATTTTTACCACTTTCAAAATAATGCAAGATCTGTACAATACCTTACTTCCATTTACTCCCCTCCCACCTTTCACTCAGGTATATATAAAAATATAAAGTATAAAATATTTTTCACTTTTACATAGTTTTAACTACCCCAAGATGTTTTTATCATTATTAACTCTTTCTGAAGTTCTTCATTCTTTCCTCAAGACTACTGCTTTCAACTGGAGATACTTTTCTTCAACATAAACTCCCATTAGTATTTTTTTGTAGTGCAGCTCTCTTCTTGATGAATTCTCTTTGTCATCTATCTATCTATGCATGCGCTTATTCATTTATTTTCTGAAAGACATTTCTGAGTAATATTTACTAAGCATGAAATGTGGTTTGATTTTTTTTTTCCTTTCAGTATTCTTTCTTTTGGCCAGTCCACTGAACTTGGGGTTTCATAACATCTGCTGAAATTTCAGCTAGTCTTATCTTTGCTTCTCCAAAGACACTATCTCTTTTTTCTCCTGAGATTCTTTTAAGAAATGTTTTTTCTTTAGTTTTCTGTACTTTGATACAATAATGCTGATTTTTTTCTCTCTTAATATGTTGTTGGGTATGCAAAGATTTTAGATTTGTAATTTGATACCTTTTATCAGTCTTGGAAAATTCTTAGTCTGCATTTCAGTATTCAAACATTGCTTCTGTCATTTCTTCACCTTCTGGGACTCTATATACATTGGAATTTTTCATCATGTTCTACTTGTTTCTATCTTTTCTCTTTGTGCATCAACTCATATACTTTCTATTGACTAGTTCACTAATCCTTGGTTTGACTGTTTCTCATACGTCATTAAACCTACCTATTACATTTTAAACAAATTTTTAAATTATAATTTCAAAAAATGGATTCCAGGTGTCTGCTAAACAATCCATCCTCCTTTTATTTCTTGAGATATTAATCACAAATATTTTCAAGTCTCTATTTGATAACTCTTGTTAGTTTTTAGTCAGGCAGTCCTTTTATCCTTTGTTAAGCATGACTCACAATTTTCAATTAGATGTAAAACTGTGGATGAAACCTTGTGGAGACTCTGGATGATATTATTTTCCTCCAAAATAGGTAAAATTTTCATTTAATTGACAGAAAGATTTCCTGTTCCTGCAGAGTTTGGGTCTAAAGACTTGCCATTACCTAGAGTGTAATGCTTATCTCTAGAGTTTGGCCCTTCTGAGATATGTAAAAGAAAACAAAGGTGTTTATCATACCCCTCTAGTTTTGGAAACTTGAAGTTCAATCCATCTCCTCAGCACCAGCAGATGCTGGAATTTGTGCTTGACTCTTTGGCCTTCCAGTTGCTGCTTTTTGTTTGCTTTCCTGGAAACTTCCCTGTGCACAGACAGCTTACCAGCCAACATATGAGGGAAATCTGTAGCAAAATTTGAAGTTTTCCACCCACAATTTCCAGTTTCTCTGTCAGTTCCTGATTTGTGAAATTTATTTTCTCAGCCTAGTAAGACCACTGCTCTCTGCTTAAGGCGCTATTAGCCCATGTCACCAACTGGAAAGTAACTTCAGAGGAAACTGGGATAAATTTACCACTTACCTTGTGTTTTTCCCTCCTTTCAAAAACTGAAACTACTCAAATTTCTGCCTGCTTTGTTGCTCCCAAATGCCTTCCAACAGTTTTTGCTGTTTTTGTTCATTGTTCTTATTTAGCTTTTGTAGTTTTATACGTGGAGAAGTTAGTCTGATATAAACTATACTGTCATGTCTGGGGAACTGTGACCATGTCATATTATTATTTTTGAAAAATGATAGAATTAGCCAGACCAGTTATGTTGTTATCAAAATCTTCACAGGGTTTCATAACGAAGACATATGTTAAAATCATGCTATAGCAGTTTATTTGTAAATTACACTGAATAGCTTTTGCCACACTGATTCCCATATACAGTACCCTAATACCCTGCTTCTGCCACAGAATGGCAGACCTGAGATGGTCCTCTTCTGGGTCCATGTACTCTGCTACTCTGAGGTATAAAATACTGTTTCAGGATGCTCTAGGGCTAAAACTTTCCCTAGCTGCTACATGTTCTAGAAGTAAATATTTCGTTGGGTTTTTTTTAAGGCTGTGGCATTTATTTTAGAGAGCTTTATATTCTGTTCAACAGCTGATTAAGTAAGTATCTACTTTTGCCATTTCCCCTCATTTTGGTCCAGATTTCACTGAATTTGAAAATTGCTTTCTAAAGTTTATAATTTACAGATGTGGTTAAATCCTAGTTTCATGTTAGATGAAGTTTTTTGTCTTTTTATTATAAATTGAGGTGAGTAAACACATCTGTTCTCTGTAATTTTAAATCTGTGATCATGAGGTCTCTTTGAGAAGTAAAATCAGTAGGCCTTGATGACTCCTTTGAACATGCATTCCCATTGGGAGTGATACTGTTCCCAGAAGCAGATAATCGATTTTTGGTGAAGGTAGAGGGAACAAAAAATCTCAGATAATAAAATGATTAGTGGTCTTCCAAAGGCTTGCAGTATATAAACAGTATGTCTGTAGTATTAAAATTTCATGTGGGGAGGGCAATTTGGAAAGGAACATCTAAAAGATTCCTTAGGGGAGTGATAATAAAAAAAGATTTAGAAACACTGAATTAGGAGGATGACTGGGGAGAGGTAAAAATTTGGGTGGCTTCCAGTTTTTCGATTTGGGAACTGGGTAGATAATGGTGTAAAAAGCATATAACTATTTTGTTCAAATACTAAACAAGCCAATGATGTTTTTATACTTGTTCTAAGAAATGTTATTTTAGATGTCTTAATGACTGCAAGTAGCCAGTTAAAAATATATACGCTCATGTATTTCTAACCTATTGTAAATGCAACACATACAAACACAAATACATACTTCAACAAAAGCTGATATACATATTCAGCGAATACCAAAACATGAGAAAACAATTGATTATATTATGTATGAACCATAAAACGGTGTAAATGAATCATAAATGATAAAGTCATAAAATTAAAGATAAATACACACAAATGCTTCCTTGATATATCTGTTGTAGTTTACAAAGTAACAAATGATACAACTAATTACTTTGGATGATTCAGAAAACTTTGAAAATATTTCCACTAATTATAAGAAAATAGCATGTATACCCTTTTGAGGATACTTCAAGGTCTATGCTTTCTTTATTCATTATGCTGCATAAGTAGTATGTATTCAATTAGCAAATATCAATCAATCCACACTTGGTTATCATGTCTATGCTTTAAGATAGTCTAGCTGAAATAAAGGTAATCATATGTTAAAATGAGTAAAGTAACAAAGCTTTAAATGATGATTTTCTAAATAAATATAGAGTAAAAATATACTTTAAACTTTTTGCCATATTGCTTTAAATTGAACAGATATTAAGAATAGAATAGTATAAAGTCTATTAACTGTACAAGCTGAGGCAATGAGGTTAGAAATAACATATATTCCTCTGGACAATCTATATCATGCTATTTAAAGCTAAAATGCTAAACAGCAATAACAAGTATTTAATTTACCTCATATACCAAGTATATAATTAATAAACATAATATATAGTAGAATAACAGACCAACTAAGGCCAATATAGAACAGTCTGCTAGTTTCCTTTTTCTTTGAAATTTGTTTTTTCTTAGTCTATTATACTGAAATCTCACTACACATTGTATAATCTTTCAGCCCAATTATGGTACTATCCAAATTTTAAAAATAGGTAATAACTAGAAAAGTAGAACCACATCTCATATTTTAATTTTCTCCTAGGAGGTAATAGCACTAGAATTTACTGTGCCATATATTTTGGTATACAATAAGTTTTTAAAGCAGCAGTACCTACCTTCCTTTTTAAAAATAAATTATTTCACAGACTTCTGTTGTATTAAACACATACTAGCAGAGCTCCTTTAGCTGAAGTTGCTGAAGTCCTGCAATCTAAGAATTCTCCTTCCCATTTAGTTTTTCTCCTGCTCCATGGACAGTTTTCTCCTGTCTATCAGGCAATTCTTGGAGACAATAAGGTTCATAAGAACACCAACAGTCCTTGGGCATAACTTTGAAAACCACTCTTTGAAAACTGAACTCTTCAAGTATCAAAACCAACAGTTAAATTCATCCAACTCACCATGAAGCAATGTTAGATGGAAAAGCTAAATATCAGTAATCAAAATTCAAATTTTAAATGCTGTTACACTATATTTTATGGCAGCCATCTCTCTCATAAGACATTTAAGGATGACTTTTAAAAGTATAAAGTAACTCATCTAATACTTCATATCATGTTTGCAGTAACTGAGGTTATAAAGTGCAATGCTATATTTTCAAAGCATTCTATCTAATATACACTATTTCATTTTATTCTCACACAGCCTTGTAAGGTAGGAGTGGCAGGTATAATTCATATTTTTCAGATGAATATACATTTCATATTATTACATGTGTATCAAAATCCACTAAAAAACATAGATCTAGGAATCGTGTGTTTTGTTTTGTAAAAGGTAGTATCAAGTACAGTACCTGCATATAAGAGGTACCCAATAAATAATTGGTGAATAAGTAAATGAATACACATATGACTATATGGAAAAATAAATCAAGGTCTAAAGAAGTTGTACACTTGTTGAATGAAGCTCTCAATATTGATAAGTAAAAGTACTGAGCCATAGCTGACGGAACTGAAGATTGACATCTGAGACAAAAGCAGTCTTTAAGGGCAAGCTGGGAGTCTGTGCGTTGTCCTGGCATGGGAACTCTAATCACAAGATGCTCTTTATTTAATGATCACTAAACACTCCCTTAATTTCAGGCTCACCTAATTCTTCTCTCTTATATTCCAGTATCCTCTGAGAATTCAGAATCTCTTTCTCAGTTTGAGCTGTATCTACCTTTACCTCCTACATTAGTTCTTCATTCCCCTGCTTCCGTTCCACTTCATAACTGAAATGATCCTTTCTCTGCTGGTGCTCTCTTCTTTCCTGGAAGTTTTACAGTTCTTGGCTCCCTTTACCATCTCCTTCTATGTTTCTGATTATTTTCTCAAGCCCCTTAGATATTACTTCCAGTTCAAGCTCCAACTCTGTTTGCTTTGCCTTGGCATTTGCCCTCTAACTTGTGATAAAGTCTCTAGAGCCACGATCCTTCTTACTTTTCACACCTATGTGTTTTTCTTATTTATTAATTATTTTTAAATATTATCCTAAGTAAGCAAATTTTTTAAAAAATAAGAAAAATGGTAACACATCAAATATGAAATATTTCTGGCAGTATGGTAGATGATATATTCTGATTCTGAAAAATCCTTTCACTTCCAAATGCCTAGTCATTATGATGGGAAAATTACCACAAATACCTGTTAAAATACAAACTTGAGGTCCCAAGAAAGAAAGGCATATCTCCTTAGCCAAAGACCAAAAGAGAACTAAAATAGATTGGTAAGTGAATGATGAATGTCTAGAAATCTTGCAGGTCTAGTGAGGAGTTAGAACTGAAATCCTCATGAGCCAAGACCCTTAAAGAACAACAAGGAAAAATGTGTGTCTCAGTCTAAACTCTCAAAGACCCTCACTGGTGGCTTTCTAATGTACATTTTTCAGAAAGGAAAATGATCCAGAATGGAGGTCTAAGATGCACTAAAAATGGTTAACAAACTAGAATATATGTGGTTTAATATAAGACATTAAAAATATCACATGCAATAAGAGGAAAAATGAATCAATCTATAATCAAAACATTGGACAAGAATATGCAAATAGGAGAAGGATAGCAGTACAGATAAAGCATATGACATTTTTTCCCCTGGGAGGAAGTAGAGGTAATTATTAACTTTAGATTTACTATTTAACAAAATTTATATGCTTGAGACACTAGTCAGCAAAAATCACAGAAACTGCGTAATTTCCAGCATAATGGAGGCAAAAGAGTAGTAAACCAATTGAAGTTTTGAACAGTGTGAATAATAAGCTTAATGTATTGGATATATAGGTAACCGTAACTTAAGATTTAAGTTAGTGTTTCTTCTCAACCACATGTGTAATATATGCAAAATGACAAAAATGACCAAAAAAGTAGGTGACAGATCAAACTGCAAAAACTTCAAATAATATCAAACAAAATACACTCTGACCACAATGCCATTAAGGCAATTAAGTTAAAAATAAATAAAAAGACTCCAAATCTTTGGAAATTTAAAGACTTACTTCTAAATAATTAATGGATAAAAAGGAAATAAAAATGTGATCAAATTTAAATATACTTAAAATTACACAAAAATTAATATGCTACACACTAAAATTGGTGAGATAAAGATAAAGCCACATTTCAAGGGAAGGAGAGTTAGACTTATTTAGAATAATATGGTATTAGAAAAAATTGAAAAATGAATTTCATTTTTATAAAATAGCAACATGGAGAAAATATAAAAAAGAAGATGCCATTCATGACATCAAAAATATATGGTATATATATATATCTATGACAGCTATACATAAACTTTATTGAGAAAAATTCAAAGCTTCATTAAGAGATATTAAAAAAATCAATTGAGATATAGAATGTTGAAAGGTTCAATCTTCTAAAGATTCTGATTACCCATAAATCAATTTATACATTTAATACAGTTTCAAACCAAGGATTTATTCTGTAGAACTTTACGCACTTATTCTAAAATCAATGTGTAAGAACAAAGCACAAAAACAGCCATGACACTCCTGATAATGAATAAGAATAAGGCTGGGTATGGTAGCTCAATGAATAAGAATAAGGCTGGGTATGGTAGCTCACATCTGTAATTCTATTACTTTCAGAAGCTGAGGCATGTGGATTGCTTGAGCCCAGGAGTTCAAGACCAGCCTAAGCAACATGGTAAAACCCTATCTCTTAAAAAAAAAAAAAAATTAGCCAGGAGTGGTGGCATGCACCTATAGTCTCAGCTACTTAGGAGGCTGAGGTGGGAGGATCAATTGACCCCAGGAGGTGGAGACTGCAGTGAGCTGTAATTGTGTCACTGTACTATAGCTTAGGTGACAGAATAAGATCCCCTTCTCAAAAAATAAATAAATAAATAAATAAGAATAAAACAGGCAGATTTGCACTATTATGGTATGTATTATGAGTTATATCAATAAGCTGTATGAATTATGACAGAGTGGTTTTAGTAAAGGAATAGACATAGACCAATGAAATGTAGGCTAGAAATAGACTTAGTATTTGTAAAGTCTTGACAAAGGACAGAGCTGCATTCAGATCAGTGAAAGTCTGGGTCTAGCGTACAAGTGACTGGATTGGAAAGGTAAAAGGAGATTCAGATATAATGGTAATATTTGCCTTTTTTTTTTTTTTTTTTTTTGAGACAGAGTCTTGCTCTGTCACCCAGGCTGCAGTGCAGTGGCACGATCTCGGCTCACAGCATCCTCTGCTGCCTGGGTTTAAGCAATTCCTCTGCCTCAGCCTCCTGAGTAGCTAGGACTACAAATGCCCACCACCACATCCAGCTAATTTTTTTGTATTTTAGCAGAGAAGGAGTTTAACCATGTTGGCCAGGATGGTCTCGATCTCCTGACCTTGTGATCTGTCACGCCCAGCCAATATTTGACTTTTAAAGCTTGGTGGTAGGTACATAAGCCTTTATTATTATTCATACATTTTGTGTATCTTAAATATTGCATTACGAATTACAAAAGAGGTTTAGGCTAAATGGAGGAAAGTGTTTTTAAGCTGGGCAGCCTCTAAATTCCAGCTCTAGGGCTTACTGGTCATGTGAACTTAACAGGTTGCTTTACCTTTATCTGTGAAATGAGATTACTAACAATTACATGACAGGACTCTTTAGCAGTAACAATGTTGCATATAAGTCACCTATCAGAATACCTGGTCTACATATAAAAGATACTTAATAAATCACAATATTTTAATACATTAAAAATGTAGTAATATAGATGTTATGGAAACACTTATGAAAGTGACACATCAAATAGGTGATGTTTGGGAAGCACTGATTCTCAGTATTAAAGGATATTGTATCTATTCCAAATAATATGTTGATTGTTGCAGAAATATGACTACTTGCTGAAAGAGAGGGTATTTAATGTTGATAAACAGAGTTCATGCCTGGGGACCATTAAAACAATTAGTTACCTACTGACATAACATTGCTAGGCTCATAATCAGCATTTGGTTCTCTAATATGCAAACATAACATATAAACACACTTTTACAGCACATGAGGTCTTCCTCAAGGGCAACTTATTTGATCCTTTTTTCTTTGATGTGTTGTAATTACCAGACCAGTTATATTAAGGATGTTCAATGCCATATTAGCTATCCAATGGCAAAATGACTGGCTTAAGAGGATTTCAGTATGTTACAAAAATAATCTAATTTATTCTAACAAAGAGAATAAAGCTACAGGAAATTAGATTTCTACATATAATGAGATGTTATGCAATGTACTTTTAAAGCTCCATAAACAATGTTAGTTATTTTCTCCCCAAAGGTAACAGTATCTAAGATCTAATTATGCATGGTCATATCTACAAATACAACCCCATCTTGATGGTTTGCATTGTTTTGAAAACTTTATTTTAACTGACCATTTTCCTTGTCTACTATATAGTAAGCATTTACCTTATATGCCACTGAGCTTCCTGGAATTTGATTAAACATATGTTAGCAAATCTATAATAAACTTACAGAGTGTAAAGGTAAAAATAAAGCATGCTGCAGCTGTCTCAAACTGTACCAGTGATGCTTCACTTCAAACTGCAGCCTTAAATGGTTTGCAAGAAAGAATCTAACTGGGAAAAGTTATTCACCTGTCCCAAAAGTTATGTATTTGGCTATTATCAAGATTTTTGTGTTACTTATATTCATAGTTCAAGTAATATTTTGATTATGGTATGAATATAACAATGCCGCTATAATTTCTACATATGGTATAGGGATTGATTCAGTCATATATGTTCATAAGTGTAATACAGTAATTTATTAATACATTTGTCATACATCTAGAGTCTCTGTAAAGGGTACATGTCATATTCTTTCTGGCCAGCTTTAATCTATTTACAAGAAATAGTAGTGGGAATGGCTCATCAACCTTGAACTATCAAAATGTTATAAAGCAAAACACTAGAAAGAAAACACTAACATAGATTTTTTCTCATATATTTAATATTTTTCACTGTGTTAAGACTCAACTTTCCTTGTCATCTAATTTCCACAAAATTTCCTCTCTCTTTTTAGTACTTTTGTAGATCGCAATAAACCTTATTTTTCTATAGTATAACAGACAGACATGCAAAACTAAGTGTGAATAGCTAAAATAAAATAAATAAAATAATAATCCTTCTGGTTCACTCTTGATTACATCTGATGTCAGTAGGCATCATAATTAGTGGGCATATAAAAGTTTCATTTGTTTATTTTAGCTATTAAAACAGCAAATAATTTTGCAGTTAAGTACTTTTCATATGCTAAAACAAAAATCCAAGGATTACTTTTGAATTTAATCCTGTATTTCTTTACTGAACTGAAGAACTATTGTGAAATAAGGGGCATTTGAAATTACTTTAACACTTTGCAAACATAACTGTAGTATCAGGATGGATTTTCCAGAAGATATTGACTTCTATCTTTGCTATCGCAACTTAAAATATTGAATAATTTAACCTATATTTTTAAAAATCCTCAAATAAATAGAACATTCCTTTCAGTATATGCTTATTGATTATGCCTACTGACATCAAATGCCAAATTTTTATAAATGTATAGTTGTGGACCCTGCAAAGCTCCAGGCCAAAGGCAACTTCTGGGCGGCAGACACCAGCCTGATTCAGGCAGAGGCGCTATGGCCGCAAAACACAGCGCAGTCTGTGCAGGCGCTGGCAGAACTGGAGTGCACACGGAGACTTTGCCAAGGACCTGGGCCCCTACTTACTGCATGGTCTGCCCAGCCCGCTGCTGCCACCTAACAAGGTCTTCAGCATCAAGTCTCTACTAGGGGACTCTAGGGAGGCGGCATCCTTGTTGGGGCTGGGGCCACAGAGAAGCCTAGCTCCTGCAGGCATGGGGAGCAGTGGGGAGGAGGTGGTGCCCACCCTACCCACTCTCCTCTGAGAGGCCTCTGTGACCCCTCTGCCCCCTTCTCGGCCCCATAAGAGTTGAGGGGGAAGCTTCCCAGCGGGGAGCCATGAGGCCCTCAACCCTCTCCTCAGAGGCTAGGGCCTGGTCTTTCCACTTACTGCGGGGTACCTCAGTTCCTAGGGGGCTGTCCAGTGGGGGACACAGGACCTCCCTCTGGGGAATGCTGCCCACCTCCTACTTGCCTATCTACACTCCCAATGTGGTAATGCCATTGGCACCACAACCCACCTCCTGTCCCCAGTGTCCACTGTCAACTGGCTCTGCCTACTAGGGGGTGGCCTCTGAAACCTGAGGGCCCACAGGGCTGCTCTGGGATCTAGATGCCCTCTTCCAGGAGGTACCACTGAACAAAAGTATCTATGACTTTTGGGTCAGCCATCCTTGGGACCTGGCAACCCCCACCCCAGGCTGGCTGCTTTCTTGGTGCAGCCTGTGAGGCTCCTAAGGAAGGGGTTGCTCCTCCCTCCTTCTCCCACCCCCAGCTTGATCAGAGGAAGCCAAGGCCAGGGGAATGTCTGTGACCACAGCAGCCTCAAAACACCGGGCAGCAGCCTTGCTGGGAGTGCACGGCATTTACTGGAATACCCCATGCGTGACTATGGCCACGCTGGGCATGACCCTGGTCCTGGTCAGTCGTACCTCTGTTTCCCCTACACCAAGAGGCAAGGTTGGAAGAACAGAGCTGAGCCTATAATAGCCCTTCCTTGTCCCCTCTTCTCAGTCCATCACCCATCCGTCACCAGGAGTCACCTCTCGTCCAGTGCTCCAGGCTGGGGGAGGGAAAGCCTAATGGTGGATCCAGCCTGAAGACCTGCTCTCTCTCATCTGTCTGGGAAGGAGGTAGCACCTTTTTTGGTAAAGGGGTTAGGGAGTAGACTGGACGCTTCACGGTCTTGGTGGTGAGGAAGATAACAGTAAAGGAATTTACAACTTTAAAAAAAGTAGAAAATAATAAGGTACTTACACATGATATGAACTAAAAAGTTTGCTGCTTTTTGTTACAACTTATATGTAAATACATTCTATCATTATAATTAATTAGCTTTGTTCATATTTTAACCATGACACTGAGTAAACAGAATTATAAAAATTATGCAGATGCTAGTTGTTAAAAAATAAATAAATAAGAAACAGTAATATATTAAGAACCATCATTCCTCATAGTGTTAGCTATAAAGGCAGGGGACATTCACAGGTGAAGAGCCTGCAACCCTTGTTCACAGAATTTTGATGTTTTTATGCTGATGTCATTTTATTCTTTATCATTCCTAACTATCCTCTCTCAGGATTTTACCACAGGATTGACGATGGAAGCAAAATAACTGTGTGTGTGTCTGTGTGTGTGTGTGTGTGTGTGTGTGTGTGTGTATGCTATATGTTTGTCTGTGTGTCTATGAGGATATGTAGACAGAAGAATGCATATGAAGTGATAGTCTACAAATGTCAGAAGAGAACATGTGTCCCTTCTCACATCTTATTATTTCTCTCTATTCTTCCTAATGATTCTAAGAGGATCAAATATGTACCACATGTGATAAATCACTGACATACAGTATGAGATTACAAGAAAAGTAGCTCTTCATGGAAAACTTGTTTAATTATTAGCTCTAGGGTCTAAATTTACATAATTCACTTATATTAAATAAAATCTCAGTTTATATGGGTTTTAAACTACAAAGAAGGGAAAGAAAGATGAAAACAGAAAAGTGCTTAGAGAAAATAAATTTATCACAAAGAAGTTTATTTATACTTCTTTTAGGTCCACCCCTCTTCCTACCACCTTGACTAAATATGAAAATTCATGTGAATCAAGGAAGGAAAGAATCTTCTATCTTTTGCTTCTTGTCATGATATAGTCAATGCTAATTTGTTGAGCTGCCATTTTCCCCACAAAGTAACACTGGTTCCAATACACTACTAACATGTGGTTTCCCCATTCTCCTTGTATAAAATCATAGTCCTTTGTTGTCATTGTTTTCCTATTCTTTTGAAAAGAAATCACGTAACCAAATTTTATAGGAAGATAAATTTTTGAAGACTCTTACTTCTAAAATTTTAGAAGAATGAAAATGAACCCACAAGTTATTATATGCAATTGGTTAGTAATACAAATTATATTAACTAGTAATACTTTAAAGCACAAAGCTCAAGGTAATTGGCTCTGTAGTGAATATAAATAAAAATTACTTCAAATTGTTTTTAGTGAATAAGGTGAAAAAGTCCTTAGTTAAGTCTTATTTATTACATTCTTCACTCAATTCAATAGTTTCTAAAACATTTTCTCTTATTAATAATTCAATAAAAAGGAATCTATAAGAATACTTCTTAGTCCTTGATCTTAAGCAGCTCAATATGGCTACGTTTTTGAGCTCTTATAATTCTTCCCTAAATTTTAAAGAACTTTATATTCTGTTAGAATCAAATGCTGAGAACACCAAAAGTAAAGATAAAACATTTTCTACCAATATCTTTATCAGTTCAAATTGCTCATGTTAGATTATCAGAGTATGAAATTATTAAATAACAGCAGGATGATTACTTTTAATTTGCTTCACGAAACAAGGAAGAATCTTCAAAATACAATTCATTGTACATCATCAAAATGTGCACTAACATCAGACTTTTAGAGTATTAGGAAAGTATTTGTTCCTATTTTTAACACTTATATTTATTGGACCTCTCATCAACCCCACAATTCTTTCAATTGTAATAAAGATTTAGGTTACATAACTATAACTATATGAAACTTTCACTTCTGAAAACGAGTAAAGAACTAATACAAAATATGCTTTGTCCATAATCAATCTGCTTTAGTTTAGACAGCACTTGGATGTCTGGGGTTTCTTCCCTTTCAACAGGGTATTTGTCTTTTAAGAACACAAAAACACTACTGGTGACTTAAACAAAATTGAGATAAATGCCTTGCAACTCACATAATGTAATTAGTGATTTTTATTTTGTTACCACATCCACTACACCCCCATATATACCCCCCACACACAACCATGTTGATTTATTTATATAGCTGTCACACAACAATGACACTGTTGAGTAGTTGCAACAAAGACTGTCCTGCAAAGCCTAAAATATTCACTACGTGGCCCTTTACAGAATACACTTTCTGATGTTGGACTAAAGGAAGGGAACTTAATCATATTAGAGGAAACTACTACAAATGTGACTCAGAGCGATCTGTAAAATTGTGACTAGGGTTATAAGCTGTATCTGATAGTAGTCAATACTAAACATTCTGTTGGCAATACGACATAGTAGTTGATAAATACTTAACCCACTGTGACCTAAACTCTATTATAGAAAAAAATATTCAGGAAGCTAGTTGCATTTTTATACTATAGATAAAGATCCAGTTTATATAAACAGTACTGCCAACTCACCTGATTCTACCCCTGGGGCGCTCAGATTGCTCTGACATAAAGCTTGTGCTGCTGAGGCGTGAGGCACTGCTGGTTCGGGAAATGGCGGAAACATCACTGACATCACTATCTGATGATTTGGCAGAGACGTTATCACAGCTTCTGTACTGATCTTTATGTATGTTATACTAAAGATTAAAAACAAGAAAGTGTGAGCTCTATCATTAGATCATGGAAAAGACATAGATGGTGAGATGAACGACTACTTAGCCCACACCAAATAAAGGTGTACCTTTGTAAAAGTAGGTGTAGAATCTAAAATAATCCAAACGCTAACATATGATTTCCAATATAAAAACAATAACATCCTTTGAGTGGTAAGAGATGGCTTATGAAGACTGAAATAAATTTAAACACAATAATGAAATGCTTGAATGGAAAATTCATTAAATTATTTGTACATACTTAGAATCTCACAAGTATATTATTCATGTTTTTTCTAGTACATATGTTTCTCTTTTTTGTTTTCATTTTCATTCTTGTTCATTTTATTCACCTTCTACTCTAGTCAAAGTACAGGATGAGCATTCATAATCAAAAAATTCAAAATCTGAAGTGCACCCAAATCCAAAACTTTTTGAGCACTGACATGATGCGCAAAATAAATGATCACTGGAACATTTTGGATTTTCAGATTAGGATGCTCAACTGGAAAATACATAATGTATATAGTACAAACATACCAAAATATAAAAAATATTCAAAATATGAAACACCTCTGGTCCCCAGCATTTTGGGTAAGGGACACTTGACCTGTATAGACTGATTCCACCTGTATAGACTTTTCAATTCTAAAATTATTCAGTTTACTTAAATAGTTTCTAAGACATTATAGTGTCTCTAAAATTTCTTTAAAATATATTAAATTTTCAAAAACAAGAGCTTATATAAACTGAGTAAAAAGGCAGTGACTAGTCTTTACCTTTCTACTATGGCATCATTAGACAGTTTCAGATTTAACCTATTAACTTAGTATCAAAAGTAGAACACTGGATCCCTGTTAAAATTTCATTGTACATTGTATCTTATATTCAAAAATACCTTTAAATTTGTCTCTGATATTCATTTCCTAAAATTTTAGGACTCATCAAGTAAGAGATTAAAATGTGCAAAGTTGCCAAAGCAGTTAATCTACTCTTATTTCTACTTCACTGTCTTATTGTGATGAATCACACAGTGAATAGCTTATGTATTACATAGTATTTTTATATATGTGTTACAGTTGTAATAAATATTTAGGTTACATAACTATAAATGACTTAAAGATACCTAAAATGTAAGTAGTGCTCTTAGACACTGGTAGGTAAGATACTATAATTTCTTCTGTAAAACAAAGTAACATATGGGTATTTGTTTCTTAGAAAACAATTTAATTTTAGATTTATGAGAAATAAGGTATGAAAATATCAAATGTTTATTAAACCTGCAGAAAAAGTCATCTATCCTTTGCGATGTTCCATGTCAGGAATTTTAATGAATTTGAAGTGTCTTGCTAAAACACTAAATTAACTGATGCTACAACCTGGATCTATATGTACTAAAAAGAGGATTAGATAATATTTAAAAAATTATCCTAGAGAGAGGTCTAATGTTTATTTCATAATTTATTATAAGAGAGTAGTTTAGGACTAAGACATTTAAATGTGAGTTTTTTTGTTTTTAGTGTTTTTTTTTTCTGGAGACGGAGTCTCGCTCTTTTGCCTAGGTTGGAGTGCCGTGGCATGTTCTCAGCTCACTGCAACCTCCACTTCCCGGATTCAAGCAATTCTCCTGCCTCAGTTTCCTGAGTAGTTGGGACTACAGGCACATGCCACTATGCTTGGCTAATTTTTTGTATTTTAGTAGAGATGGGGTTTCACCATGTTACCCAGGCTGGTCTTGAACTCCTGAGCTCAGGCAATCTGCCCACGTTGGCCTCCCTAAATGTGAGTTTTATTTCATTGCCTCTCATGTGTATGTGTTGGTAAAAGAATTTCATATCAGGCATGAAAACAATTCCTAATATATAGGATATCTATACAATTATTTTTCCCAAGGATTTTTCATAATTGTGTGATTCATCCTTCAAAGTCATAAGCCAAATGAGAATCCAAAGGAAATTCATATATGTTAATGTATCCAAACTGAGCTATTACTACTTATATTACTTTATGTTTGATCTAAAAGTAATGCGATTTAAGATAATGTATTGAAAGTAATGTGATAGTATGTTTTACCAGCAAATTCAGTCATATTTAATACCATGATTCTGACTGACTGACACAATTCATTTTAATAAGATCTGTTTTTGATTTACAGAGTATATGTGCTAAAAACTCAATATGTTCACAGAGTAGAACCTGAATTTAACACTGTTGCTGGGTTACAAACACAACTCCTATATTATTGGTTTTTTGAAATACTGTGCTAAAAGAGAGATGCTGTGTAATTATTGTTTTCAAATGTATTGGAATGATACCTTGCCCATGAGAGAATATGTAATATTCTTTGTTCTGATTGTTAGCATTGTGCTGACATCCACAACAAATGCTCCCCTTATTTAATATTTGACAATATTAAGCAGTATGCACTAAAGCATAAAGTCATGTAAGCATATATGAAAATATTTTTTCAACTGAAGAAATCTTCCTTCACTTAAGCCATCTTTTCTTCAACCTTTTTGTATACAGACCTTTGTTATCACAGAAAATAGACAAAAAGAGATTTCAAAATTCTTATGTCATAATAAATTTTTCTATATTACGATAAAGAACAATCTATCATTCTGACATGATACCACAGTTTTACTCACATTGGTTATTTGAAGAAAGTGAAATACTTTTATATTCACTTTTAACTGTTAAATTTACTTTTTCCAAAAATATGTTAACATTTTAATCACTCTGAATTTCATCAGGCATGATCTGTTAAATTTCTAATGTAACAATTTAATATTTTAATGGAAACACATAAATTATATTTTGAGGAACATAATTCCTCAGGAAGAAGTTCTACCAGTCCTACAGAGGGGAAATAAATCATTGATGTGAAAGGAATGATAAAATACTACTATTTTTAGAAGTAAGTAACAACAAACACTCTTCAGCTACCTACAAAACCCATCACATCACTTTTGGTTGCTGTTCCTGCGTTACAGAAACATAAACACTCTTTAAATTGTGAGTGCCTAAATGTGAATTCGCCTCTAATTATGAATTTCGCTTCATCATTAAGGTGTGCAACTCTGTATAACACCAATAAAAAAATAGAATGGTGACACATTTCAAGGATACATAAGCAGCGTTGTTGTGCTTTTTCAAAAGCAAAGTTAGTGCTAATTCCTCACTCAGGATGGATGTTAGGGTCATTTAATCTTATAAAAGAGGTACTAGGTTTCAAGAAGCATCTCAGGAATTATAGTTGTCTGACAATGTTTTGCCCTGAAAAAAATCTAGTTCTACTAGTGGTTGGTTAAAAGTATTTTGAGAATAGTTAACTAACTTCTTCTTGGCATAAATTTCACCTAAGGTTTGTTGCTTCATCCAAAATGTCAAATGGATTAAGGTACTAAAAAAGAGCAAATAAAAGAATAAAGTTCAAAATTTAATCTACATGACATTTGTGCCAATATTGGCTCTTAATTATAGCCATAAAAATAAATCTTTGTAAAATAGTTATAAAATATTTGAAGTAAAAGAATAAAAATGAAAATGATAATTTCTCAAGTATATGTGAAAGGTTTGAATTAATAAAAATGGCTACTGAAAACAAAAAATTACATTGTGTTAGTATATAATATAAATATTAGAGATGTGGAGAATATTTTATCTTCTACTTGGCATATAAGAAAAGGCTAATCATTTATTTTATCTTATATAATTTCCTATCCTATATTCTTACAAGTTAGGAGCCACAGTACTATATCTGAAAGTAACAGGTTTTAAAATATTCAAATGCAATGAGAGAGAGAGGAAAAGAAAAAGGGTCCCTGTGCAAAGGAGGGAGGAAAGATAGAATATGTTAATTTAACTGTATGTAAATCGAAAGCCAGATTGGAACCTTTGAATCAATCTAGAGTAATGTGTTCATTTCAATGATATAAGTAGAACAAGTCATACCCTAAGTCCCAAATCCATTGTTTTAGGCCTCTTCGCTATACAGAGGCTCTACTAATTTTAACACAAATTTTAATAAATTACCTCTTTGCTTCTGAGCCTCAGTTTTCATAAATTTCATAAATAAGTGAGCTGGAGTAGAAGATTTTGAGGTATTTTCAAGTTTTAAATGTTATAAGCCAGAGAATTTAGAATCTGCCCAACAAGGTACACCTACTGCCAACAAGATATACCTACTTTTGGTTTAATATGACTATTAGTGGTGGTTTAGACTTCTGAGTACTTCACTTTGTAGAGTTTTTGGATTGACTAATAAATGATTAGAGTCCCAGCTCAGGATGATACAGAAAGGCTTTCAGTATTTTACCCTGATTCTTTACTCGCTTCTTTCTTGTTTCTTATACTGGCTCTACCTCTCCTTGCTGTTCTGTTTGACCTAATCTTTGGATAAGAAACTGATAAAAATTTCCAGCTTAAAAGGAGCATTTCCAGTTTAAAGAAACACTCAGATAACTGCATCCAACTGTAAAGGGAAAACAAAACCCCGAATTACCCTGCCTTCTAATTCTCGCTGCATTTGTATTAAGAAAACAAAAATGATGATATCTATGAAGAACACAGACAAGTAGGCTGATTAGGTGATAATACCATAAGTAACAAGTTGCAGAGAAGATAAACCTGTACAGAGCTGAAATAGGCAACACTATGAGACATCAAGTTATTTTGCTTACCATTTTTTTGGTAAGATCCTTACGGACTTGGGTATCCCTGAATTACAGTGACCCTCTGCATTGTCTCATTTGGAAACCCTTCTGCATCTAACCTAACATGTAAAGTGATAGAATGTATCAAATATACATGACTCTATAGTAGTCTTGGTGATAAATCATATTTTGTAGCCACCTCTTTTTTTTTATTAGTCACAGAAGTCTGCATAGATAATAAACCACTTCCGCTGCTTAAAAATAAGTAGGTTTTTCTAGGTCCATATTTCAAGCTAATAATAACAACTTAGTGTAGTTTTATTTACTTTTGATTTCTAATAGGTTATTACCTCCAAAAGAGTTTGTAGATATCAAATTATAACAAAGGTCAACCTATAATGGCCGCTGCTACTTTTGTAGTATTCTAAAAAGAAAAAAGGCTTTTAAATAAGTCAGATAATATATGTAAAATTATTTCATGAAGAACAAAAATCTATGCTATTTTAATTAAAATTATAGATATTAGCAGTTTATAAACTCCTTAGTGTTTCCTTAGAACATATTATTGAAATAAAAATTAAATGCTTATCAGCACTTAATGTTGTGTAAATTTCAGCTTCTAGAAGTTTGAAATCAGTTACTTTTCTTACTAAAGACAGAGCAATAAGAAATCTCATGTCACATAATTTTTATCATTCACAAATATCAATAGTCAAATATCAATCCAAAGTAGTATTTAAGACTATAAATATATATCTTAATATCTTAAATGCAATATTTGAATGATGTTCAAGCAACAAAATGGCTTCATATATTTTATTTATGTGAATTTGACAAATGCTAATCAATCATTAAGTGATTTTAATATTAAATATTTACATATTTTTAGAAAAAAACAAAGTTAATATTTCAATAAAGTTATATCATATGAAAATATCAAGAGGAAAGAAGTTTTTCAGGCTTTGGTAGAAATTATGATGTAATACTATCTTTTCATGATACTTTTTTTTTTCAGATGGAGTCTCACTCTGTCACCCAGGTTGGAGTGCAATGGCATGATCTTGGCTCACTGCAACCTCTGCCTCCCAGGTTCAAGGGATTCTCTTTCCTCAACCTCCTAAGTAGCTGGGATTATAGGTGCACACCACGCCTGGCTAATTTTTGTATTTTTTAGCAGAGGTGGGGTTTAACCATGTCAGCCAGGCTAGTCTCGAACTTCTGACCTTACATGATCCGCCCACCTTGGCCTCCCAAAGTGCTGGATTACAGGTGTGAGGCACTGCGCCCAGCCCAATTGTATAAGAAAAGAAAATTATATACCTTTTCTTTTATAATTTGGTGCTTGCTAATCCTGCCTGGTACACACACTATACATTTTTAAAAGGGAAAGTATTGGTTGGATACTACTAATTTTACCTTGGAATATTGCTCGCGATCAAGTTCTTGACTAGAACCAGACCCTGTTGTCTGCTTAAATCGATGCACTTTCATTTTCATCTGTCTTGTTCGCTCCTCCACTACTAAGCTTGCTGCAAAAACACATAATGGAAGCCTATTAAAACACGTGAAGCACCTTTTAAAACCTGAATGGTTTAAGATTTCAATGCTTTTGAAATGACTTCAATTAAATAAAATTTAGAAATAACACATGAGCAGTAAATTAAAATGCAGAATATACAGTACTAGCAACTGTTAATCTAAAGATGAACATGATTCAAGTTACACAGAATGGGGAACATAAATGTTAGTAACAAAAGATAAATACTCTATTTCTTGATTTTATATGAAATATTTTCAATTCCCTTCATAAATGATTATGTGAAATCAAATTTAATTGTGAAAATATGTTTTCAATTTAAACAACTATCGCATGTACATATATAAACAATATGCATACTTAACACATCACAGATATATGCACATGCTTGCATGCATGCACACACCCACTTAACACCCTTGGCTAACAGTAGTCACCTAAAAATTGTTTTAATTATTAAGTACCTACTTTACTGAGGCATTCTTATAAATCATCAATTTCTGTCAGTGGCTTCCCATGAGTATTTGCCAGTCCTTAAAACAAACTTACTAAAAGATTAACTTTCTATTCCTGATGGCTATATCTGAACCACATAAATGAAATTCGTCACTTTTGAAAATGAATACATGACTTTTAGCCCTTTAATTTATAATATGTAAAGAAATATATTTTCCTTAAGCTTTTATTAATCTCCTATGTAGCAGAGGAGGGCAAGAATTGCAGCCTTTGACAAAGTATGAATTATTCTAAGTTAGAATCCATCATCAGCAACATCACCTCAAAACCCTGACTTTAAATTTTGCATTTTTACAAATGAAGGAGAAAGAAACAGCTAAGGTACAGTCATGTGTAGGGTAAACAATTCAAAAGCTTATACCTACGTTGTATGAGAACTATGTTTACTTTATACAACTTTTGCCAACTTCTCAGACAACTCAATCTGTGCAACAAATGTTCAGATTTTTAAGTTGTAGGGCTGTGTGTGTGTGCGTGCGCATGTGTGCATGTGTGTGTGTGGAAAATTGTTTATTGGTGACTGATATACTGGGAGCTTCTGCCAAGAGACTAATGGTTTAGAAATTAATGGCAATGTCGATATGTCTGATTGACTTGGCTGATGATTTTATCTCTTATAAAGAGTTTATAAAGGTACTTGCTAACAAATTTTTTTATTGCAATGACTAAATGTGACCTACCATCTTTTATTATAAAACACCAACACACATTTTAAAAAATAAGTCAATCTGTAACTTTTATTGTGTGTTCAAGTACAGACTAATAGCACAAGAGATAATAAAATTTGGAATTTGTGGCTAAGTGTTTTAATCATACTTTTAGCACTAAATTATAAAATGTTTTCCTTTGTTTAAATTCAGTAAATGAGATAACTAATCTCAAATCCCCAACAACCCTTAGTTATGCCAGCGAAGCAATGATTCACTCCTGCTTTAAAAATGTTGACTTCAGAGATAATAAATCATGACTATTGATACCATTACAGGAGAGCTCAATGGAGAGCTTGAGAAATGTGGTTCAGAAATTTATTACTTGACAACATATAAAGAGTCAAAAAGAGTATTATATAGTAAAATGCTATGTAAGAGTAATTAGAAACTCAGAAATATGTGCGTTATATTTATAGAAAGACATATGCAATATAGAAAATGTGAAAATATCTGCTCTCTGTCTTTTGCCTATGGCGTGAGTACTTCAGGGTACATGCTCAATCATTTGCTTTGAGTTTTTAGTAAGTCAAATGGACTGCAAATTTAGTTCTTTTCTATGATTAAAGCTTAAAGCAACTCAAAACAATCTCAATTTATAATAAAAACAGACTTAAATGGTGTTAGCTTAACTATTCTTGAAATGCTATTAACTTTATTCTAAAAAATGTTGGCATTGATTAGTCCACAGCTTTGCAACCTTTACTTTTAGTGTCATGTAATTTTCAGGGTAGATTATTACTTAGACACTGATAATTATATCCCAACAGCTACTGGCCTGAAGCAGTATGACACAGATCTAGGGACTGAACCTTACTAGGACAACATTTCATTTCTCTAAACATTAATGGGATTACTTAGCTTATGCTATAGTTGCATTTAAATCTTTATTTCCAAATATCAACTAAATCATAAGAAGACAGTGGTAACATAACTAAAATGAATCTAAAAATGGTTCCAAATGATTTCATTTTACCTCCTCAAATCATTACTATATTTACTCCCAATGAAATTAAAACTGACCTTATTTCATCTGTGAAAGTAAAAAAAAAATCTCCAAATTAACATTATGATTCAAAATAATGAGTAGACTCCCTTGACTCTCCATGAAAGAAGCAGTTGCTATGCTATACTCACTGCTTGCTCTAGGATTCCAGCAACAGAATCAAAATGCCAATAGCTTATCATTTATTTACTCTTATCAAAAAGCCAGATAATTACATAATATCATATTTTTTGTAGTACTTTTCATTATTTCCCAAGACATGTGAGTTAGTGCATATTCTGAAATAACTGTTTATACAAGTTATTGTGCTTCAGTAAAAGTTTTTGCATAATCACCGAAAAACCTTCATGGTAAATGCGGAAATTCTTTAACTTTGCTAAAGATTTTGAGTGTTTTCCATTTTTATTTTTCAACTATATATCTATAATAAAATAACATTATTTCTGGATTACAGATGTGTCAAGACAAATATTAAGACAAATATAAGAAGATAGAATAATTATCACAAATTTGAACCGGAAGGCATGATTCTAATAAGTTATATGATTTATATGGCAAATAGTAGTAATGATTAAAAACTAATTGAATCCTTGAAATGTGACTTTCCCTGTAGTATTTTAGCATAAGTAAAATTAACTGTAACTCAGAGAGCTCAAATATCTTCCTTTAAAAAAAGATTACTATCATTTAAAATTTTTGTACTATTTTAACAATTTAAAACCCAATAGCAAAACTAAAATAGTAAATAAAATATTTTCCAATTATTCGACAAATCTTAGCATTAAATTCACATTTTAGGAACGTTCTGAATGTTACTAGTATTGTAAACTAACAAAACCATTAAAAGGCCAGTTGTTATTTCTTTATAGAGAATGTAAAACTGGGAGCCTCTGGAATTTTTATTTTTAAAAATGTCATAACTGCCACATAATAAAGAGCTAAAAATACCTCTCATTTTCTATAAGAAATATAATTATCATGCAATTTCATTTAGTCTTTTAATGAAAATTTAGCTTATGTATAATAAAGTAAAAAGATAAGGACATTTACTATAGACTATATTTCAGCATTAACTATAGATTTTGTGATTATATATTAAAAATATATGTCTCCTAGTTCCTCAGATTTAATATTGAAATTTTATAAAAATGCTTTTTTTCCCCCAGGGGTTGAAGGCTTGAAATCTTTCAGTATAAGGTATAAACTAAATTATGTGTCTTATGTTTTAAAAAACGGTACTTTCTAAAAAGCATGTATTAGTTTACAAAAAGGTATTTATTGAACAAGATCCATTTTCTTTATTCCAACTTTATATACATTGTTCTTTCCAAACTATGGCTTTTTTCATATTAATCTATGTATGTCACAAATCAATTCAATGTTAAAATTATGAAAGTATGAAACTGGAACTTATTTTTAAGAGTATAATGAAAACCATACTTGTGAAATCATTTCTTGTCTTCTAAAACTCAACAAGAAAAAACCCGATTGGAGTATGTAAGATAAGAGAAGTAAATATCATTTACAAAGTACTGTAATTATTACAATTTTCAAATGTAAAGTATTAGTATTAAAAATAAAGACATTAAAATAACTACTTCTCTTTTCACATGCCTTGCTAAGAATTCCTAATTTATGTTATCAATGACCTTTAACAAATCTCTGAAGAAACTAAAATCATTTGATAATCTTGTTTGTCCTATATGCATTTTTCCAGATCTATCCCTTTCCTATTATTAAAAGGCCTATGACTTTAAAAATACCCTAAAAAATCCTTAATAAATCTTCCCTAATCAATCATTTAAAAATTTCTATAAAATAACTTCCTTCAAAGAGATAATGTAACTTTCTAGGAAACTTCTTTGACTTATCACATATTTGCAATTTGCTTTAAAATACTGTAAACACTATAGTTACATATAATTTAGGACTATTATAATTTAAACTTGCATTCATATATTTAAAATATTATTTATAAATTTAATTTATAGAAAAATAAATTTGCTTGGATCTCAAAATTCCTTAAATCTTTCACATTTCTCCCTATGTAACTTGAAATTAACATGAACATGAAATTTTAAATGTTTGTGTTTGTAGGCAGAATTAATTATATTAATATATTGTTAAACCTTCTAATATTTTTGAGCATTAGACGAAATATGACTGTAAAAGGATAGAAAGAAGTAGAACATTTATATTATTAAACACATTGATGTAAAAATTATTTTTTAACAAGTTTAGCTAATACATGTATCAAAGTTGACACATGATATCATCTGGACAGGATATTTAAACCTGTCTAGTTAACTATGATGTGCTATTGTATTTTACAAATAAAAAAATTAGTATCTCTGCTTCCTTGCTGTAGAGCAACACAATCAGAGTTCCATGATAGTGCAGTCCCATTCTTGTTCCAGAACATCTCTCAGGAAGAGCAATGATAATGACCGCATATTTGGAAGTTGTCAGGTAGAATGAAGAATATAAATGAAACACTTCCTATGCCTCAGTTATTGACTGCAGTGAAAAAAAAAAAAGCTGAGATTAACAAGATAAAAAAGATTTAGCTATACCAAGACTGAAAAAGAAGACAAGATCTTAAATGTTTAATATATAAACTAGATCTTAAAATATATCAAGAAAGATGGTTTGATATTTGAAAATTCAAAAATACAATCCTTGTGTTTGTTCACAGTTTTTTCGACCTTAGAGAAATAGGGATTGTTTATATGGATAAGCATTCTGCGTATACCTGGAATCAATGTGGCAAAACAGTAAGAACCAAGGAATGGGAATGACTAGGCATAGATTACAGTCCTAGATCCATCACCATTCATCAGTTCATCAATGTTCCTTTGATCAATTCCTGATATATCCCTCCACTACAGAGTTTTTATCTGTAAAAAGAAGAGACTGCTCAGAGAAACTTCCAGCTGTTGTAGTCTATGATTCTACAGTATTTCAATAGGGTGTTGTTAAAATACTTATTTTTTTCATATTTGCAAAAACAGGAACATCAATGACTTTGTCTCTTGCTTTATTGCCTACTTTCCAGCATTTTAAGATTTTCCAATTTACTATAGGTATTATGAGGAAAGAAATTCACCAGTTTTATTTTACATCACTATTTTCTATCATGTTGTTTTCCCAATTTAAAACATATCTGTTCAGGATCGATTCCAGGACCACCCCCTCAACATGTACCAAAATTCACAGAAGTTCAAGTTCCTTATATACAATGGAATAGTATTTGTATATAACCTAAGCACCTCATCCTATATACTTTCATCTCTAGATTACTTATAAGAAAAAATACAAGATAAATGTCATGTAAATAGTGCCTATATGCATTTTTCTAAATCTATCCCCTTTATACTACTTGTAAATAGTGCCTATATGCCTTTTCCTAAATCTATCCCTTTTATATTATTAAATGGCTTATGACTTAAAAAAATCTCAAAAATCTGTTTTACTGTATTGTTTCGAGAATAATGACAAGGAAAAAAAAGTCTGTACATATTCGGTATAGATATGCAACCAATTATTTTTTCCCCTAACATTTTTGATTCATGGTTGGTTGGAGCCATTGTTGTGGAACCCATGGATGCTGTGGGTCAACTGTAATGTATTATTTTCATGTTCATCCTTAGTTTTGGAGTCATGCAAACATAGTGAGAAACTTTGACATAGTACATATCCAACTTCCACATCTCCACACACATATATACTACACACAACGATTAAATCTTCAAAATATTTTGACTATGTAGAAATTCCCTAGTTCTGGGACATTTTCTTGGAATAAAATGGATTTCAACTTGTAAGTGTAAAAAGGTTCCAAGTAGTTTCCCTTTTGACCTTGTGTAATTCTCTTGGCTTTTAAGGATTGTGCTATAATAATGTAAACAATGAAAGAACATCTATCTAGCATCTACCAATAAAATAATCATCTATCCATAAACTACCAATAAAATGAACATCTACCAGCATGAGAAACAGAAAATGCAATAAGTAAATAACACATAAGTGAAAACACCACATTGCCTTAAGGACTTTTAAAGCAAACTATCTATGTTTAGTCTAGATAAGTGAAACTTTGACATAAGTGAAAGAGGCAATTTGTATATATATTCACTCAAGTCTCACTGAAGCCAAAACCACAAGACCATCTCCTGTTTTCCTGTGCTTATTCCCACTGAACTATCTAAAACAAAGCTCAGGATTTCCAACTACAGAAATCATTTCTCAACGTCAAAACTGCCAAGTCCCAGAATGTCACTGAAAATATTAGTTATTGACAAGTAAGAAAGTCAGGCTCTTATGAAAGAATCTGTCATTTACCTTGTCCTTTAGGGTTACACAAAGTTAAACAGCTTTTAAAAACCTGTTTAGGTTTTGAGAGGCAGCACTATCTCCCGTAAGAGGCACTTCAAACGCAATTTTTATAAAAAAGCAACCTGTGTAATTAAGCTTTCTTTGGGGGATAACAAAAACAATCACTGAGGAAGTCATGTTATTTATATCAAGAGATTTCTAAAATGTTTAGTCAAAATTTTTCATTATTCCAATAATACTAATGGATACAGAATCTATCTTGAAATACTTGATTGGCACTATTTTGCTAAATTCAACTTTGATTTCTGAAAGTCTTTTCCTGTGTTTTACAATATTTGGGGAACATATACAACTTTAGAGAAAATACGTCAAGGAGGCTATCCACGGTTACACGTCTGTTTTCCCTCAGTTAGATCTCTGTTGCAAGTTGTGTCTTGGTTAGTATGTGTTAAATCCTTTGAAGCTTTAAAAGCCCATGATACTATTATAAATAAACACATCTGAATCACCAAATGGGAAAATAGGGTCAAAAGCATAACTTCTGAATTTTTCTAATCAATCTGCTTAACCCTCTGGGTTCCTGAAGTTTAAAGAGAAGGCTAGAATGACAACATATTTATGATATTGTGCCAAAAAAAGAAATGAATAAATTACTTTTCCTAATGGAGCACTAAATATTTATGAGTAAATATTCATAAACATTCATAGATGTTCAGGACAAGCAATGCCCAGGAATATTAAGAAACTTGTATTTTCAAAATCTTAACACTCAAGAAACCAAACATGATTCACCTAGCCTAATATGCACCTAATACTATTAATAAAATGTAAACTGCTACTTAATGACAGTTTAAAGAATACTGATTCTGAAAAATGCAAAAACTGGTTTACTTATTTTAGCAAGGGTACATAATTTGTTCTTATGTGTTCCACAACCACAGTACGCTATTGAAATGTGCTTAAATTTTATTTATACAACTGTACAAAAAATTACTAAAATTAATGTTTTTTGCTTTACTTGAATTTCACCAAATTAAAGTTAATGCCCATAAGTTTCATGGAAAATATAGTTTGCATAACTTAGCATTCAAACTGTTCTTGCTGACATATGAAGAAGGAAAGCACAGTTAACTTATTTGAGAATTTATTAAAGAAACCTGGTACTTAAAAATATAGTTGACTAGAGACAATCCTAAAGATTTAGTTACAATCTCTATGATCTAGTTACAATAATTATTACATATTTTATTAGTGAAACAGAAAAACAAAAAACACCAAAATGGTATTTCCTTTGTTCCTATTCAAATAATTTACTTACTTAACTCTAGTTGCTTTTCATTCTTCCTGTGTATAAATTATAAACTATGACGATAAAGGAAATTCATATTTGTAGAAAAGATAATATGATGTGTTTTGTTATGATTCAAAATTGCTTCCAAGAGCCAAAAACTTAATTCACTTAAAATACTACCTAAAGGCATATAAATCATAAATCTATTATGAGAATAACATTTTTTCTCACCTTGAAGTCATTTAATTTCTGGTTCAGTTTTGATCTTCTTATATCATTATTTCGATGCCCCCAAACTACATTCATGGGCTCTTTAAAACTGTCCAAGAAATGTAGCAGAGAGGGAAAAATTGGCTTACTTTTAGAATGAATAATTTAAAATAGGCCTATAAAGCAGTTTGCGAAAACTAAAATGATATGGTCTTTCAGCTTTCAACATAAAAGAGGGAATGAAAACATAAACAAAGTAGTATGAACATTTATAGTTCCTTGGTTAACTTTTCAAGCCAAAGGATATATTATCTGTATTCAAATACAAGAGTGTCATTTTCTCAAGTTTTACTGCAATTTGAGGAGCAGTCCAAATGTAGAAGGTTTAACTGAATGGTGCAAAACTAAGTCAATAGAGAAAGGAAGGAAAAACTGAATGGGCTTCTCCAAAATTCTGGTGTTGTGAGAGGTGATTGTTACAGAAATATGATACAGGGCATAGAACATGGACTGTGGAATCAAAATCTGGTTCTGCTTCATAGCAGCTTTGTTACCTTTGGCATTCAACTTAACCTCTTTCACTTTACTTCAATAAAACAGGGGTGAAAAAACATTCCTTGCAGTTGTATATGTGTTAATAAAATTACATAGTGATGCATGCAAAGCAGGTACTCAGTAAATGCTGTTTGAATGTTGAGGAGCCTACAGAGCAAAGTGGTTAAGAACAAGTTCTCCGGAGAGAGACCTGTGTCTCATTACCTATTCTATCATTTACAAAATGAACTACTGTTTGATAAGGGGCCAAGTTTTTAATCTAACCTTTAGCTTTTCAGCAGGAAAATAAGGATACAAATAGTTACATCTCAGGTTGCTGTGACAGTATGAGATAAATATGTAACACTTTTAGTAGAGTCACTGACATGTAGAAAGTGTTCAATATATCCTACCTACCATTAGTAATGTACTGAGTATTTTACACTTCTCTTTATGTGACTTTACAAACATGCTGGAAAATTAATAGACTGGTTCCCTATAGGGTAACCAATCATCCTCGTTTGCTCAGAACTGTCCCAGTTTTAGCACTGAAAGTCCTGCATCTTGGGAAAACACTAAGTCCTTGGCAAACTGGAACCACTGGTTGTCCTACAGGTTTATCTACAATTAATCAAAAATAAACCCAGACTAATGAGCCCCTTAGATTGTGTACTGGTCTTCATTTATCCAGGATGCACTCACAATCACCTGAATTCTCCAATAAGATGGATTCCAGCAAAGATAAACTTTAGCTCACAGCAGTGGGATTTCTATGCTGTAAACTTTTCCTTTCTTTTGGTTTATGTGAGCTTAAAATATGACTTCAGTGAAATTTCTTGAGCTTGCTTCTATCCTTTCGAGGCTTTGAGAGCTACATTCAGTGGCTAAACTGCTTTATCTTAAATCCCTAAGGCGAAGTGCAGCATCCTTTTTCTGACCTATACCATGCTGGATGTATTTTGGGATGTGTTTCTTTTTATTTCTAATAATGTGGTCTATTCTGTGAGGCATTTCTACATCCTGTTTCCAAGGAACACATGGAGGGGTGATGACACATCTCAGCCAGGACACACTGAGTGTATAAAACCATAAATTGACATACTCCGAAGAGATGCCCTAAATGTGCATATTTTATGCAGACTTTAGGTTATACTTATGGATTTTGTTTTGTTTTATTTAGCTAGGTATCGCTTTTGCCCAGTAATATATAAGGGAAGAGCACTAAATGAAGAATTGCTATATTTTTCATTCTTTTCAATAAAAGAATTAGATCATGGCCCATTTCTAACATGAATCTAATACTTTTATTACACTAAAATTTATCTTGCAAATCCAACTACATTTCTTCTGTACCTAAGTAAAAATACAATGGTCATTTTTGTACTACTGAATCTAATGTTGTGTTTCCAATATCTGACCTAAAAATGCAGGATGGCTAGAATCTATGCAAAATCTATGGCCAAAACATCTTGATCTCATTTAATTTTTAATTTTTTATTAATATATGTATTGCCTAATAAGTCAGACACTATGCCAGAATTACATATATATAAAATACCTGAATATAAATATAGTTACAATATATTTTATAAATTCAGATTAGATATCTAATTGAAAATTTTCTCTTTGTAATACTGAGATACATAACACATAATAAATATATTAGGAGTAAGAAAATATATTTGGGATTTGTGCTTCTCAAAATGGAATACACCATTATGTAGTGGAAAAGGTCAAAAGTAAAAAGATTTGGGTTTGTAGTAGACTAGCAGTTTGGGCAGATGTCATAATCTCTCTGAACTTGTTTCCTTATTCGTAAAATAGGAATGATGTTATTTGCAGAACCAGCTTTGAGTTAATTTGTTGTTACTATGGGCAACAAACTAGTTCAATTTTTAGTCCACTTTCAAAATTATACAGAATTATATAATTATTAAGTATGATTACCCTGATCACATTAAGCTGAAAACTTGTGTTCAAATAGCTAATTATCAGGCCAACAGTAACTCTGAAAAGAAAATGGTGTGGGCAGCATATGACTTTGGAGTGAAGTCTATAACCTACTTGAAATTCAAGTGCAAAGACCAAACATGCTGAATGATTTTCCTCTCCTATAACTCTCAGAAAAGTAAAATTAATGGGTATTTTAAGAGTACTGAGTTAAACAGAAGTAACATTTAGGCAGCAGCTCCCCAGATGTATGACTGCAGCAAGGGCCAGTACATTTACTACGGTTACTGTTAATCTGCAAGGTAAAATACAGGGATTTACTATTTTACCAGATATTACCCTGAATAGAAGGTAAAAATTAAATCTTTCATCTATGAGAGCAGAGGAATGCAAATGAAAAGAAACAAAGAAAATGTCATTTTCCAAGGAGAATTGTTTTCTAGTTGTCAGTGTGGATAAATAAATTTTTTTAAAAAAACATTAATTTTAAAGTAATCTTCTCTTTGATGTGAACACAGAATATGAAAGAATTAATATCAAATACACTACAAAATCATTTCAGGAAAATAACTACCTGCTAATTTTGTTCATTATTCAATAAATACAGTTATATAATTCTTGTATATTACTATTTTTAAAAGTAACAATATTAAATGGTTAAAAAGTTATGTTAATATTTACCTTTTGTGGAAGAGTTATATTTTTCTTGTTCTTCAATGAATTAAATGCACATAATGATGGAAACAAAAGAAAGAAATCAGCAAATTTATAGTTAGACATGGAAATGTGAATTAACACAAAGGCATGAATAATTAATTAAAATGCATAACATATAATGTGACATGATAAATTACAATGAAAAACCATGAGTTCCCATATATGGTACTAAAATTAATCAAAGAAAGAATGAATACAGCAATTTAAAGATTAAAAATGAAACAAAAACATTGGGAAATTAGTATGTTTGGCATTTAAAAAATATATTCTGTATTTTTTTCCTTTCTTTTAAGAGCTGTATAGTATTTCAGTACCAATTTTATTAAAACATCTTAATTTCATTGTGTTTTTTTTTTGTAAAAGCATTTAAAAGCATACTTAATTTTCATAACAAAAATTTTTATCATTTCAGAAATGAAAGTTCATATGATAAAGGCTCATATGATAAAATGAAATTTATTTTTTTATCTGATAAACAAAAAATAAATTCCATATTTACATTTTGTTTGCACTATGGGAACTATTCTGTATCATTTTCCACATGAAAAAATTCTAATTTAAGTAATCTTTTTTCTTCTCAAATTAATTATATTAAAATACACCAAAGTAAAATTAGTTGTTTTGTAGAGACTATACTTCTTAGACATTTTATCCAACTCTTTATTGGTGTACTACTAACAGAGGACTAATGGCCTGTTTCTATATTTCTGAAGAGGAATATCATTGGGGTTTTAGGTAGGTGATATAATAATGGAAGATATAAAACATAACTAATACATTTACTGTTAGTTTGTGAATGATCTCTAAATACTTCTTTAAAAGATCCAGTTGAGCACAAAAAAAAAAAGTCACTGGTTAGCTTCAGATATCCATTTTTACACAACCAATTAGGTTGCTTTCAACCTGACTCTACATAAGGCATATGTTGGGATATCATGTTGAAATATAATCAGAAAAAATTTTGTGCAAGTCTTTGCTTTCAATTACCACATACCATTAGAGTTACTTAAATTACAAGGCTATGTTTTCAACTATTTTATCTCAAAAATCTATATTGTAATCACCTCTTTGCTTTTCCCCTAAATCTACTTTATAATAATTAGACTCTATGTAGCAAATAGGCTAGCATTCTCAATTTTTAAAAGAAACTTTAAAACATCTTTTTAAAAATTGAGTAAACAGGTCTTTTCAAGTGATATGTTACCCTTTAAAATAAGAAATACTGCCTTTGGCCGGGCGCGGTGGCTCAAGCCTGTAATCCCAGCACTTTGGGAGGCCGAGGCGGGTGGATCACGAGGTCAAGAGATCGAGACCATCCTGGTCAACATGGTGAAACCCCGTCTCTACTAATACAAAAAAAAATTAGCTGGGCACGGTGGCGCGTGTCTGTAATCCCAGCTACTCAGGAGGCTGAGGCAGGAGAATTGCCTGAACCCAGGAGGCGGAGATTGCGGTGAGCCGAGATCGCGCCATTGCACTCCAGCCTGGGTATCAAGAGCGAAACTCCGTCTCAAAAAAAAAAAAAAAAAAAAAAAGAAATACTGCCTTTATGGTATAAATAGAGACTAGTATATTTGATTTACAAGAAAAAAACATACTTTCAGTGAAACAGTCAAATCGTCTTGGCATACATTCTAAAATCAGTAATGTGCATAACTGTACCCAGAAACTGTGTATGAATAAAATTATTTTATAAGTGCCTCAAGAAGCTGTATCACTATCTAGTAATCTAAACCATTTGAAATATTTGTTCTTACCAATCATCTGTTTATTGACTCAATTATTATTTTTTAAACAGAAAACTCCCTTTGTTAAAAATAAAAAGACAGAAAAGATGGGAAGGAAGTCAAATGCAGTAGGGGCTTAATCGATTGTAATAGACTGTGGTCAGCATTAACCTTCACGGGAGATGGAGCTAAAGTTTAACAAATAATATCAAAAGAATAAAATGAAATAATTCTATAGCCTTAAGAACAACAATGAAATCAATCTTAAATAGAACATGGCTAAATCCTATCTAACTCATAAATCAAATTAAAAATTTACTTTTGAAAACATATTTTAGGACACACAAAGCTGTCATGTGGACTGTTCATTTTGAAATAGAACCATAATAAGATGATGGCAGACAGTAAGATCATTTACCAAAAGTCCCAAAGCACATATTTACATCATAAAAAATACCAGGTCTATTTTATTTATAGAACATTTCAATATATAGATATATAAAATACATGCTTTTTGTCACATTTTTTAAAAGCTGTATGTATATAACTCTAAAGATCATATATAACAGGAAATTCAAATGACTAAAAGTGCTTATTAGTGTATTTGTCATATTAAATATCAAAATAACTCCACCAATGTAGTCATTCCCTTCTTCCCACCTCAATTCAATTCTTATAAACTGATGATTTCTCTGAAAGACAACTGTGAATACGAATATCATAAACAGTAACATTGATATTAACAATAGAATATGAGCTTTTTAAAAAAACCAAAATGCAACAGACAATCCAACTGATTTTGTGGAAGCAATTCTTATTTCTACAGAAATGATGTAACCATAATCTCACTATAGGAGAGTTATATGCAGTAACATTATATGCTTTTGAACCCATAAAATGTTTTATTTGCAACAGGAGGAAATGCAAAGAATTTTAGGAGCACATGACTTTTAGAATATCAATCTTTAGCAAAATATGATTGGTAAGACTGAGTTTGTAAACACCCAAATTTTAGTTCTTTCAGTTGTGCAACAGGAGCTCATGAATAGATAATTGAAATAAACACCAACTTTTGTTTTAAAAAATAAATTTTAAAACAATTTCATCTGGGTTATTGCCAGATTAATTATGAATAATCTTAAAATGTTCCCAGAGGAGAAAAATGTTAAAATGTCAATTAATAATTCCAATGAATTAACTGCTATTTTATAAAAGAAAGTCAGTTTCACAACGCATCATATTTTTAATGATTCATTAAATGAATACCCTTTCAGCAACCCTGATAACTAAAGCATGGTTTATCAATAGAATGTATTTTTAAAAATACAAACCCTGAATTTATCACACCAGTATTACTCTATTAAGAAGTTGATACCATTAAAAATCTACACTAATTTTTCTAAAATCAAGTATTCTTCATGGCAAACTATGCCACGTCAGACTTTGAAACAATGCATTTACCTTCTGAGATCTTTAACATTTCTGTGATACATTCAGTAAAGCACTTCAATTAAGTGAGAAAAATACATATCCCAGTACTCTCAATATAAAATGAAATGCAAGTTTTCCATCAGCAACAGTCAACACTGCTGAAAAAAAATACTCCAAGTGTTAACCTTTCAGTTGTTTCATAGAGATGAAGATTTTTAATAAATATCTCAAATATAAATCTACATTTATATTACAATTCCAAAGTAGAAATTAGTTTAGTAAATTGCTTACCAAATCCCCCATTAAAAATATGTGATAAAAAATGATAACAAGTCATTTCACCTCCTAAGATATGTGATAACACTTTGGGTTGCATGAGAATACTGACTATTTTAGCCCAATGTCTAAATCATTTAGCTCAGGTAGTTTAGAGAATTTAGTTTCTACTAAAAGCAGACCGTATATATTCTCTCTCTCTCTTTCCAATTTTGTCGCTTAGAAAGTGACACAATAATATATGTATAAAATAAGGAAATCTTTAAGCAATATAAACTGTTGAAGATACTAAAACGTGTTCTGTCATTTTTTTCATCATCAAACTTATATTAAATATAGGCTACTGCTAATCAAGTTAAATTGAAAACATAAGCAAAGGATTCAGTATGATTGTTTAATTAAAAAAAATCTTTTAAAAGGGAAAGTATTCTTTTAACACATAAAATGCCATGTTGTACTGAGATTTTAAAATTTTATTTTCTTCTTTTGTCCCTTTGGAAAAAGATCTAGGCCTCCATCCCTTCTGTTAAATAACCATTTAAAATTCATTCATCCAGCAAAACTCACTCAGCAAAAACTGAGTGCATGCCATGAACCACTGTCACTAGGTGTTGGGGATAAAATTGTAAGAAAATTAAATTTTTAGGATTCAGCAAACTACATATAATCAAAATACTATTCGTTCAATAAAAGGAGTGTAAATAGAAGAGGTTCTCAAATCCAAGATTTTGGACAATGATCTCTCTTTATCGGATACCTTGTTCTAAACTGCCGCTTCTCACTGGCACTTGTGGGAGCTGTCTTCCCCTGCGACTGCTGAACGATGTGTCTGCTGGAGGAGATTGTGTTGGACTTCTCTGTCGGTGCATTCTGCAGGCAAAAAGCAAAGTGGAAATAATGTAATTCCATTGTGGTCTGACAAAAATCTTTTCCTCCTTCCTGTTACTATTAAAATAGACATAAAGCCCCTCACTGGGCTAATGGGAGCAGAATCAAACACTTTTTGTGATATATGTAAATGGAATATTACAAAAAGGGGTTAAATGAGATAGGGCAATGTGCACCACAAACAGTTCTACATAATGAATTCTTAAACTGAGCAGAATCCAATTCGCTTCTTTTCATTAACTTTCTATTAAGTTGTTCTATCTGGGCAAGTTATTCATTTTTGGCAGTAGTGAACCAAATATATCTAATTACAGCATCTGGATCTTAACAATATGGATAAATAAGAAATGCTATTGCCTAAATTGCTACTATTAAATTGATATATACTGTAGAATTATTTATAACTAATAAGAATTCTAGCTGCAGACTTTTATAAATTACCACTCACTTGTACTTTATTTCTAAATAGGAACAAATTTGAAAGATATTTAAAATAATCCTGGACACATTATGAAATACACAGGTGCAAACATTAAAATTACAAATAAAATTTGAGAAGTGTGGAGATATATTACTACTGCCCAGGGTTAAACTGACTTCCATCTGTTGGTATTTAAATACTTTTCAAACTAAAGAACTTTAAAACATTCTAACACTTTACTGATATAAAAGATTTTAAAAATGTCCTCTTATGCTTTTTAAAGTAAGCACACATTTAACTCCAGGTAACTTATCATAGAAATTTCACATAACTAAAAAAATTATATATGAATATGCCACAAACAGATGAAAGGACATAACACAGCCAAATTTAATTTTCAATGAGAGCTAATTGGCAGAAACTATAGAATACCACCAGCACAGTGAAGATAGATGCAAGTAATAGAGGATGTGGGAGAGATTTAAGTGTCACAAAGAAAGGATTAAAAGTTATGGTGTCATAATGAGTGAAAGCTTCGAGTGCTCAGGAAGGTACAACACCACACCAACACCTGGAGGCAAGACATGAATGCTCAGGGGGACACTGAAGAGCGACCTTGTCAGAAGCGGAGAAGGTGGCGCCGACCCTCCAGGGACAAGGTGGTGCATAGAACACAGTGTTCTGACACTAGAGTGCTCACTCGACCTTGAGCGAGCAGGATGTTTTCCCCTAATGACTGGCTGATCAGTTGTTCTTGGGGCTGCGTGTCCCCGTCTAGAAAGACATGGTGGGAGAACCCTAAAACATTAGGGCCAAAAAAGATCTTCAGTCAGCAGGTTCACATTAACTTTGATACCAACACATTTGTCCAAGGAAAACCTGGTTACTCGTACATGACAGTAATTTCAAAGAAGAGAACTCATCACATGATTATTAAAATGGAATTCAAATAAAACTGACAAGTTATTATTGCAAATGTGAATGCCATGTGGTTTTTAAAGGCTAATTGGTGTTGCTCTTATGTAATAAACCTCTTGTATGTTCCACCAGGGCAGAGACATTTTTTTTTTTTTTTTTGGGAGCTCTATCTCCAGTGCCTACAACACAGCTGCACAGATAGCAAGAGCTCAATAAAGGTACGTTGCTAGAATGAGTGACCATAATTAGCATGATGAACACCAGGAAGGTTCAAGTGCTTGCTTTCAAGAAGAAATATTGTAGGCCTCTAAATTTTTATAATGTTCATAATTTTACTATATAATAAGCAAGACTATGTCAAAAACAGCAAAAGAAGGCTGCCTTTTGAGGTTAATCTAAGTAAACAAAAAAATTAAAACACTATATGATGGAGAATGCTTCATTAATTATACATCTAATTAAATATAAATGGCTTAAATATGGATAAAAACATGTTCTCTCAGATATGACAATATCTGAAAAGGTATCTGTCCATATATTGACAATTATATTAATATGATGTTTAAAATTATTATGAAGCCAATTAATGAATTAAGAATAAAAAACTGATGTTTATATATATGTATTTATTTTTTTAAATGCATGCTTTTGCCTTTTTCGTTGATTTTGGTATATATTTTAAATGAAATGCATGATTAAAATACCTAGCATGTATTATTTTGGCAGAAAGAATAAAATGATGCCTCATCCCTTTTAAAGCAATACTGTAAAATTCACGTAGTGACTAAAAATGTGTGAAAATAAAGAACACATATTTATCACCAAAAGCACATAAATGAATGTCATTCAACTTCTATTCAGATTGGCAATTTTTCTTTTAAGTAAAATGATTTTTACAGCTGTAATGACTTTGATTCTAAGAATCTTATTCATTTAAGAACAACAAAACGGGAAAATGTCAGCTTGAAGAAAACAGAAAAATGTTCAACTCAGGTCTTTAATAAAGGTATATTTTACTTTCTTGAGCTATAAATTAATGCGTTATCACACCATAATTTAAATCCTGAAACCTGGACTGTTACCTCAATTTCCAAGTTAAAATAAAAAGTAACTGACAGTGTTCTACATATCTGTTCATTCTAAATTGGTTTTTCACATCAACTATACAGAATTAATTTCTATGGGATAGAGTACATGATCAAGTCCTTTCCAATGATGAGTTTTATCTATTACCCTTTAAAGCCATTATCATGACAATAAACTTCAAGCAATCCTTGTTCAAGATACACTTTCTAAATGTGGCTTGCAAATGGAATTATACAGTTTTGCACCTTAGTACTGAAAATTTCATGGATATTACAATTTCACTAAAATCTTGCTCCATTCCTTAATGCAATTCACAACCACCACTAAAAGTAAAACTCGAATGTGACTTGAAATGTAAATAATTTAAGTTAACTTTCTGTGGCATCAAACTAAAAGGCGAAAGTATGAAAAGCAATTTCAAGAGCAAATAATTCCTGGGTGAATATTCACAGCTCAACCACGTATAACTTAGTGTTCTATCTCCTAAGCCACGAGGCTTGCAGTGCCTGAAAATAGCCTGTAATGTTTGAGGTTAATCATTTAGCATGAGATCTGTTTTTTTCTTTGACATGAAAAGTCTCTCATTAATGAAACAGTTCCTGCCCCCAGCCACTCTGTAACAAGCATGAGAGCACAGACCAAAGGAGAAGCACAGAAAGCCACTCTGCCAGAAGAAAAAAAGAATATGGTAGCAAAGCTGAACTATGGAGAGGAAGCTGGGGAGAGGAAAAATGCAGAGCTTGGAGAGAGAAGAGCAAGATTTTGCAGAGGCGAAATAATAGAACCAAGTATAGCCTGTTTTTAGGCAAGAGGAAAGGATACTTAATCAAGAAATTCTGAGGTACAGAGTGTAAAGTTGAAAGAATCCAGGCTGTTGTGCCCTGATCTTTTCAATGCAATGGGATGTGCTAAGAATGTAAGGAAGTAAGAATGACAGAAAAAAGTGTTAGAGAATAAAACAGGTAATGAAGGATAGATAAATACAGCTACTCCTTACTGAGCATCAATATAGGGCAATCTGCACATGCTAGGAATTGAATGTGTTGGTGCTCATATGCAGGCATGCATGTATATATGCATATATGTATCTATATGTGTATACACACATGTGTATATGTATGTGCCTTCTTCTGTTCTCACACACTGAGAAGTGTTGTTATTAGTATTTTATTTTATTTTATTTTATTTTATTTTAATGACTGAGGGTCATCGAGTGACTTGGAGAAAGATAAACAGCTAAAATGTGGTAGAGGCAGGATCCACACAGGTCTGCCCAGCTCCAGTGCTTGCTCTCTTTTCTGTCTAGTGAGATAGGATTTGTTTGTGTATCGTGAGAAAAAAAAATGGTAATTTCACATCTCAGGATGTACCAGGAATCTCATAACACAAATCATGTGTCCAAGTATCAAATTATTTGGCAGGACTTAACAGAACTGTGTTTGAGAGTTTGTAGAATCAAAATATATGGACAATGGCATTTTACAACTACATATTCTAATATGTATATCTGTATTTCCTCATTTTTAAGAAATGAGGTTTGAGGGTAGGTGCAGTGGCTCACACCTATAAACCCAGCATTTTTTGAGGCCGGGGTGGGCAGATTACGAGGTAAGGAGTTCGAGAGCAGCCTGACCAACATGGTGAAACCCTGTCTCTACAAAAATTCAAAAATTAGCTGGGCGTGGTGGCACACGCCTGTAATCCCAGCTACTCAGGAGGCTGAAGCAGGAGAATCACTTGAATCTGGGAGGAGGAGGTTGCAGTGAGCCAAGATCGGGCCACTGCACTCTAGTCTGGGTGACAGAGTGAGACTCCACCTCAAAAAAAAAAAAAAAAAAATGAAAAAGAAAAAAGAAAAGAAATGAGGTTTGCAGAGCAAAATTTCAATTCAAACTTAAGTATCTCTGACTCTATTTACCATCTCCAAATATGTATCTAAAAATTTACCACTGAGTTCAATCCATGACAACTCTCCTTCATCTAAGACTAGTGTTTTGATTTACACTTAAGTAAAACACACTTCTCAATAAAAATTTGAGTCTTTAGTCAGACATTTTTGTTGCTACAAATGGACTTGCAGTAAACTTCTACCAAAGCCTAAAAAAAAAGTTTTGTTTTTTTTAAGAACTTGTTAAACGATGAACATACATGTGGTGGTATTTCAGGTCAAATTTTCAAACCGGTTCCTACTGTGTTGGTCCCTTACAGGCCTGCAGAGGCTCTTTTGCAAGAACACACCATAAAATGCATACACAAGCAATTCTAAATAGTAGTCCAAATAAAGAAATAAAGCATCCCCCAGTTAAAATGTAGAGTATAGTTTCCACAAGAAAAGTCATTAGAATGGAATGCAGAAATGACGGGCAGCAGTTCTCATGGGTGAATTCACATGAAGATGAAAAGCTAGACTTTTATCAAGAAGCTTCCCAAGAAAATATGACGAATTTCTTTAAGTGGGTTGGCACAAAAGACATAAATCAGTGCTGCTTGTCTCTTAACGACAACTGGTCATTTTTTTTTTCAAAACATAGTCTTAAAAGGTTATCTGTCAAGAGATTACATTTGTTGAGGGTAATAAAAGGCCTTTAAAATTAAGATCATTAAACAGTAACTTTGCCAGAAACCAATGCAAAACTGTGTAGTATGACTCCTTTTAGGAAGTTATCAACTCTCAAAGGCCAGGAATCAATGTCCAAAGCATTTATACTGTGTCTTCAGTTCACGCGCAGCTAGATGTAAATTCAAGGTATCTTCTGAAGAAATAAGAGCTAATGTAAATTAGAATATTCAGGCCAGTTCTTTTGTAACTTGCTATTCAACAATTCACACAGAAACTAGGCATGTAATTTACATTCTAATAAAAATCAATGAAAAGCTTTAATTATAATCAAACCCATCTAAAAGGTTAGGGCTTTCTATTTTAAACTACAAGCAAAGGAAGAGCAAGGGTACTAAGAATATGAATCTTATGTATAAAACATTTGAAAATGAAAGTCAATCAAATCCTCGCTATTCTGACTGGAAGATTTGTGTTTATTCACAGATTACATTCAGAGTTGCAGAGGCAGATCCCACTATATCACTAATATGGAGTTACGCACTTTCAGTTGACTCTGGCATCATCATCTATCATTCTCTAAAGTACTATCCTATTGCCAAAAAACTTGTTCACTAAAATATCCTTAATGTATAACTACACACAGTAGTCACTCAACTAGTTTTTTTTTTTTTTTTCAGATGGAGTTTCGCTCTTGTTGCCCAGGCTGGAGTACAATGGCACGATCTCAGCTCACAGCAACCTCCACCTCCTGGGTTCAAGTGATTCTCCTGCCTTAGCCTCTCAAGTAGCTGGGATTACAGACATGTACCACCACGCCCAGCTAATTATGTATTTTTAGTAGAGATGGGGTTTCTCCATGTTTGTCAGGCTGGTCTCAAACTCGTGACCTCAGGTGATCCGCCTGCCTCGGCCTCCCAAAGTGTTGGGATTACAGGTGTGAGCCACTGTGCCTGGCCTCAACTAGTATTTTTAAAAAATGAATGAAAGAATCCTGAATAGAATTAAAAGAATACAACTTCAAGGAAAAGGTTTAATCACGTCAAAATAATTGAAATTTTGAAGAGGCAGCTGGGAATGATGGTTGAAGATTGAAAATTTGTCTAAGAAATTATAGTTATTTACAATGATGGTAAAGAAATTACAGTTAGTTGAGCTGGGATTAAAGAATGAGAAAGTAGAAACGTACTGTTTTATCAAAGGCTATCCACCTAACAACCGATCAATTTCCTTACTCAAAGTCCAACTCCTTTTTCTACTCAACACTCTTTATGAGTCCCCTGTATCCTTATTCCATTTTGAATTAAGTTCCCTAAATAGTCAATATCTGTGGACCACTGTCCAGAGGTAAATTTCATCGCCCTTTTACCTACCACATCCCTTGATATGTCTCACACCTACTCATTTTTCATATCTCAATTCAGTGTTAATATCCTCTGGAAAGCTTTCCTTTTTTGTTACTTGCTATTTTATTACCTGAACTTAGCACATAGTTGGTACATACCTGTTAACTGAATGAATCATTAATTTTACAAATTCTATCTTTACCAGGCATATTGGGACAGCCTGGCTGATGCCTTGCACCTACCCCTAGATCCTTTGATCCACCTTCCAAAAATTAGTTAAAGTGATCTATAATTTTGGAACTCAAAACTGATCCTCTGCCTCCATGTTTAAAGCACATCTGTGGCTCACAGATCAATAAAGAAGTTGAAATCATTTAGCACGGTATTAACATGGCATAGTTTTATCACTCATTTAATCTCTCAGGATTTCTCCAATTTTATTTTCAGCCCTCTTTTCTATCCCCTGAATCCTGTTCTCCATCCTAAAACTGGTACCATTTCCCCAAACTCAAGAAAATATTTCCAATCTCAGTGTTTTCTCACATTGTCCCCTCTTAGAATACTCTACTCTTTACTCATACTTTTATGTATCTGGATTTAGCTCAAGGGACATCAGTTTATGAAGCATTTCCTATTTTCATCCTTACCCCATACTTTTCCTTATGTTTATACTGTATCTGTGCATACCTCTATAATGAAAGCTATGATACTTGAATACACTCATTCATTTACATCTGTATCCCTGAATATGCTCTCAATCATTACTGGATAAATGAATGGGTGAATAAAAATATGTCAGTTGTAATTCTTAGGTATTTTTACACTATGTTAAAAAAAAGTGTCAATATGTTGTACCTAAAAATACTTAAAACCTTTGTGGAACTGGACAAATTGCAATCAAAGTTAGTAACCCCTTATAATTTTTACATTAACTCAACGTGTATCCTTGGTTATAATATACCAGTAGAATATTAAAACATACATTTGTAGAAAAGTGATCTTTTAAAAAAGATGGCATTATTCAGATAAATAAGACAGTCAATTATTTGCATATTTCAGGCACTATATTCATTGGTAACATTTAAAATGATCCCAGAAACAAAATTTTAACATCCTAATATGTATATAGGAATGAATATGTATTTAATCCTTATTAGAAATTAGAATGATCACTACAGGAAACACATAATATTATTTTTAAACCCTAAGATTTAAGAACTGCCTTGAAATTATCCTTCTCTTAGTTCTTCAATGAGACCATTTCTATTTAGGGGTAGATTTAGTTACATGAATACCTTTATACATCACAATTTGTGTTTAAGAACTGATCATGTAAAATGAGAGTGATGGCATCCCTAAACATATTCATAAAATGGAAAATGTCAGCACACCACAACACCAAGCCTACCTTTCTGCATCAGAGGCAGTGCCTTTCCTAGTCTGTTTTTGGATGCTAGCTCTTTCAGACTTTCTGGAGTGCCTGTGGAATGAAATGTTAAACACAAAATATATGATGAATAAAGCTACATTAATACCATACAATGATAAACGCAATAGACATGAAAAATGGCAACTATACTACCTAAATGAATTTGTCAGTCAGTACTTTTCAAAAATAAATCACATAAATAAAATAAAAACCAGAATTGGTGCCAGGTGGAAGACAAAAGTTGCCCAACAGGAGACGCCAAGAAGCTGACATTTCATTAATCTAAACCAGTATGTCTACAACAATGATCTAATACGGACCCCTACTGAGCAACTCTGCCTCTGCTGATGAGTAAACAAATACAATGCTGAGATGTAATAATGATAAATGTGATGATGGTAATAGTCTAGGTGCTGAAAAGCTTCAAAGGGATGAAATGCCCTCTACTTTTAAAAGCCGAAACTTGGTGCTACAAAGATTTTTTTGTTTTGCCCCCTACAAATTATGAACAAAAAAGAAGAAAAATGCTATAATGAAAGATGTTTTACATAAATGAAAGTATTTATATAAACTATTCAAGTCAGTTTAAAAAATTTCATCAAGATGCTTTTATAAATTACATGGCATTTTAAAAAGAACATAGCATTTTAAAAACATCACAAATCATACTCCCCAGTTCATTCTACTTTTTAAAAGTACATATGTACACTGAACACTTGAAATGCATTTTTTCCCACAGGGATAATGTTCTGTAAAAAACTTGCTTCCCCAAGGCAGCCTACATATGTCTAATTAGCCTAAAATGTCTGAAGTACCATATATTTGAAATAATGTAAAATACTGTGGTCAAGAAATTCAAACTAATTTTAAAAAAGAGAAACCCTAAGAATGTGTATTTAATATTATTATTTATCTACAATTTATGCTTATTTTTCTTTACTGATATCCCTTTCTCCCAACAATGCTGAGACAAATATCTGTCTTTACTAATGTGTGACATCCTAATTAAGTGTCCAGTATATACCAAGTTCTGCTAGGCACTAGAACACATATCAAAGTACAAGCCTCCACAGACTATTAGAGAGTTCTGGGACTGATCATCTCTCCCAATCTCTTCAGCTTTTGCCATAAATTGTGTTCACACTATCTTGTCCCTTCATTTCAGGCTTTTGGCTGTGTTTTCAGACTCACGTTAATCTGACATCCCACTTCTAAGGTAAAAAAGGAAGAAAGAGAGGAGGGAGATGTCATATTCCCTCATCAGGTGGAAAAGAGGGTACTCAATATATTGAGGGATAACTTTGTCAGGCACTGAGGGAGGTATGAATTTATTTAAACTTCATGAAAATCCTTTAAGAATGTGTAATTTCCATTTCACAGATGAAGAAACAGGTTCAGGGCAAAGCTACTCAGTCAGAAAGTGGCAAAACTAGGATTAAAATACAAGTCTATCAGGCTCCTAAGCTGTTTCTGTTATATACTATACAGCAAAGAGACTGAAGAAGATAGGTTCTGACACATGCCTTACGGGTGTATCTTTGTTCTCGAAGAAAGAAACTATGAAATCAGGCACTGGGAAATCACTAACAGATGACTCTATTTCTGACATTAAGGTTCTTATTTACCTTATTGCTTCTATGGTCAGGAGAGAGGATCATGGGTGGTAGGGGAGCAGATATTTCATGATTGATTTTATGGCTGAAATCAATGGGAGATGGTTGTTGGGAATGGAATCTTGTTCCTGAAGTACAGGGAAGAAGTCATAAGCATAGTGGAAGTATGAGAAGGAAGGGGAGAAGAGGGGATTGGTAATCAGATCTTCAGGCTCAGGAGGTATTGGAGTTCAAAATAAAAATATAGTATGGGAAACTAATGTTTGGTCCTCAACAGTGCTCAGGGCAACTGACTGGAAGATCAAATGCTCCTTTTCTCATCTCCAGCACAAGTAGAGCAGATGCGAGCAGAGAGATTCAGGAAGAACCACAAAACTCACTGTTGTTAAGATTTCTACTCATTCATTCATTCATCCAACAAATACTTGTGCATGTATATGTACTACGCACTGTTCTAGGCGGTTGGAACATGTCTGTGGAAAAAATAAATTATCTCTACCTTCGAAAAACGTACATTTTGTTGATACAAGACAAAAAATAAACAATAAAAAGAATCTCAAACAAGTACATTATATAGTATGAGAAAAGGTGATACATGCTAACAAGAGTAAACCAGGGTAAGAAGATGAGAGTTTAGGGGCGGGGCAGATTGCAATTTTAAGTAGGGTGGTTGGAAAGGACTTACTGAAATGGCGACATTTTGGCAAAGACATAAAGTGAGGGAGATGGCCAAGTATAATGTTAGAGAAAAGCATCTCAGGAAATGGAAAGAATTAATAAGGAGGCAGGGGTCAAGAGAAGCGAGTCAGATGAAAAACTTTGTAGGAAAAGGCAGAGAAATTGTGTCAAATCTGGTGAACCCTTGTATAAAACTTTTGCAAAATCAAAAGGTTATAGGCATCTTTTGAAATAGCCTGCTTTTTCTTCTGATCCCTGGCAACTTCTAATTTCTAGACCCAATTGAGATTTCATTTCCTCTGTGAAACTTTTAAGCTCTTCCTCCTCTTTTCATCTCCTAAAATGTAATGGATTAATATATTAGATTATCACAGTAATCAACAATCATGATACAGTGATGATGATATTAATAATATATAACATTTACTGAGGGCTTTCTCTGTGCTAGCATGTTCACTTTGTCTGCATTATCTCATATAATCTTCTTGCCAATCCAGAGGTAGGTACTACTCTTATTCTTTTCAAGAGCAAGAACATTGAGAGTTAGAGATTAATTTGTTCTAGCTTACATGGTCATTCAACATCTAGTCAGGAGGTAAACTGAGAGTTCATAATCTGAACAGCAGTAATCATGTTGCATCTCTGGCATAAATGGCTAAAATAATGAATTCTAGAGTCAGATTGGATGTCATCTCAGCTGTTTCTGGCTAGCCAGGTGACTTTGGTGAAGTTACTTAATGTCTCTGCACTTCAATTTTCTTTTACCTAAAAAGTGGCAATACTACTACCACTGCACAGGTTTTGCTAATTTTAAATATTTCAGTAGCACTCAGTATTGTAGTATTTGTAGTTTTTGTAGTATTACATAAAACTAGGATTGACTATGTTTTTTGCATTACTTGGAATTAGCAAACGGTGATATTAAAATATTGCTTTAAATAATATTTGTTTCTTGAAGACAAAGACTCTTCTTACTCATCTATAAAAATATAAAGCTCAGAGCCAGTGCTCAGTAACTAGATAACAAACATTCAGGCAAAGGTTCATAATAATTTTTGTTTTCATTTTTAACCTTATTATTGAGGATGCTCTTTTTTCTCTTCTAATATCATTGAAATTTACCTTCATTGAAGATTCTCCTAAAGATAACTACAAAAGATATGTCTTTATAATTCTTCTAACCCCTTAAAAGGACATGCAAATTGAGTTAAAATGACATGCAATTAATTGCAATAATTTCCTGTAACGAAAGAGCAGAAGATAAAAAAAAAATTCTAATGTTATTTTCTACTTTCAACACTAAATTATAGCCAAAATATATATTTTAACACAGCAATTTCTTAGAATAAATTGGACTGAGATATGTAAAACAGGAAAGGTTAGAACAATCCATCTATATTCATGTACCATACTACTGAAACTATTAACTGTTTAATCACAAAATGGATCACAGTGAAATGAATTTCTTTCTACCTTACACGACTTTAAGTTCCTGGTGGTCAGGAATTATGTCTGCTTGTATTATCAGTGTAACATCAACACCAAGCACATGGTAGTTGCTCACTAATTATTTGTTAAATGGACCGTTTAAAAAGTAGTATTTTGAGTATTATCACAAAATTTGAAAGCCCAAAAATTACAATAAAAAACAATCAGGGTTATAAAATCTGGTTTGCCCCAAATGAAATAAATTTAAAAATAAAACTCTGCATAATTTTCTAGGCTTCAACAAAATATAAAATACTTAAATAAAACATCACCTTTGGTTTACTGCCTAATACATAATGAACTGTCAGTCATTACTGAAGGCCTAATGTAGGTTTTACTATGATGCAGCAAGAGTATATAGACTCAATTTTAGAGTCTATAGGACATTAGAAGTCAGTTAGCCCATCTATAACTAGCTAAGTTTAAAGATGAGGAAACTTAGTCCACAAAAGTTTAAGTGTCTTATCCAAACTATGATAGACCTTAGTAAGTTGATAAGAATAACACCATCACACCTCTATGTGCTTAAGTTCTCTTTTGACTCTGCCACACATTCATTTTCAATGATTAGATGTTTTTTTGAGAGATCTCTGCGTAGGAGTGAACAAGACAAGACTGTTTCAGTGTTTTCATTATGTCTTATTTTTAGTTTAAACATGCTTTTTTGTTCTGTTACAAATATTTTATCTTTACAACATAATTCATAAAGAATATTTACTTGATTTAAACATGGAGGAATCAGAAATCTTGACTTTCTCTCTATTTATTCATAACTTAATAGTTGTGTGATTTGGGCCTTATGCTTTCTAGTTCACAGGGTACTAATGAAATTCTTTTAAAGCTATAAAAGTACATTCAAATGTAAGGTATAAAAGCAATTATCTCATTAAATCAAAGCAAGAGTAATAATCAGAAAAGGGAATGTTTCTACTTAAACCTCAATTACTTTGAAGTTCCATTTCCAGTGATTATTCCCTTTTTATTAATTTAATGTGAAGATTTATAAAATGAACTGATGAAAAACAGACATATTTATTAAAATCTATGTGCTCTCTTCTTCTTTTCAGTAACTAATTTCAGTTAGAGCAACTCCCTAAATACATTGGTAAATAAAGCCCTTCTGAAGATATTAAAATTTTATTATATAAAATTAATACTAAAATTTTATTAAAGAATAAAATTAATAAAATAATATTATTTAAGACTATTTTATACCAATGAAAACATAGTCTGTTCTGCTTTGGAAATACTGTAACAAAAGTCTACGACATAAATCTTTTCATTAATTAGAGCTAACACTGATATCCTAAGAATATATCTGTCTATATTTTGGCTGGTGACTTAGATGGCTTATACTGTCTTAATGTGCAATGCAAATCTCTATCACCCTATTTACTCATTAAGTTTGGGAAGGAAAAATTAAATTTGAATAGAATCAACCTAAATAAGAGATGTTCCTATGCAGTGAAGATGGATGCATGCAATAAGATACATTTACTTTTCTGTGTATTATTGATATTTATATATTTGACTGTAGCTATTAAACAGACTCACTATATTTTAGTTCATGGGTACACTTTGCTCACAAAGAAAGAATACTTTTGAAAATCACAGTAATAAAGGATACTATAGAACAAAAAGAAATAATAAGTAATGTACTAAATTTATAAGTAGTTCTACACTAACTCTGAAAATACGTGGCAACTGCCATGAATCCTGGAAGCAAAAAGTGTGTGATTTGTCTCAAAATATTTTCAAAAAAGGAATCAGATTAATTCATTTTAACCAAAAGAAACCACTTAATACTCTTGGTTGAGGATTCTTATAGACAAATAGCTGCTACCAACTAATAGGTATAGAAAACTACACAAATTTGGGTATCTGCAAAAGAAATTAGAGCTACTTTAGTAGAACAACTCAGGAATAATCTTAAACACAGTTGAATGCTTTACTTATTTGAATAATTTAAAGATCTGGAAATAGGATTATTTTACCAAATATTTTTAGTATTTGAGTTATGCACTACTAAATTGTACCCTTAAAAATCATATATGCTGATTAAAAACCATTCTCAAACTGTTGAAGTTAGTAACTCCAATGATTTGTTACAGCCAGGTGTACATTTTAAAATATACCTCAAAATGTACCCAGTGAGAATATTGCATTTTCTTGAATAAAACATTTATCAAAATAGTTAAAGTTGAATTCACTAATAACTTATACTAGCCTTTCATCCATATGGACAACAGATTAAACTGTTAAGTACTAAACTCAGAACCCTGATGCTTCAGGGCCATATTAAAATATATTTTATCTAACTGGCTATTTACAAATTTTGAATAATTTCAAGGTACAACTCAATCTAATTAAAAATCATAGAATGATGTATATATAGGCTCATTAGAATTTTCATGTATTAAAATAATTTTTTTTAGAAAGAGATACTTTGTTATTGGGATGATAACTTTTTAAATGTCAACTTTTTAGAAATAAAACTACAAGGAAATTTTCACTGCAAATTTAAAATCAGAAACATCCCCTGAAATTACAAATTTATGTATTTTTTATCAATGTTTTAAATTTCCTCAATATCCAGAAAATATTCCTAGATAAACCTATCTTCATATTGATTCTAAAAAAAATCTATGGTATCACTTGAGATAAAACTCAGAATGCTTCCTATTAAAATTAAATTAATGAGAAATAGTTGACTAAAACTAATGCATCTGTGTAAACATACATACTGTGGGAAACAAGAGGGCAACTAAATGCTTTTCAATTTATTTGAATGTACTGGAGAACTCTCTTAAGCAATAACATATGTTCTGTATTACAATGTTATTTTCAAAATAATTAACTATGGCCCTGATACAAGATATCCAAAGGTGAACTGTATAAATTGTCATTTATACACCAGTCCCCTATGATAAAAGTCATGTAATGCCCAAATTCTTATGAACATTCACTATATCCAAATCTGATGCCATATTTACTTCATTTAGAAATTGGTAGAAACTTCTGAAAGAGTAAATAAAGCTGATGAGAGATGAAATGCCAGTGTTCACTATGATTTCCCAAGTGGCTGACATGGTAACCTATGAATTTAGCATTAGTTGACATAATTTATCTTTCATTTTATAAGTAAAAATTAGTCTTGTATTTTAATGAAATTGTATTGTGAATAATTTTCTATTCTCTACACTAATAAATAATAGTATCAAGAGATGTAAAATATATTTCTTTTGGTCAAACATAGGACTTATCTATAAATAAGTCATCATAAAAAAGCAAAATACATATTCAAAATTATGTATTTAATAAGAATTTATTTTAATAATCTTATCTAAAAGAATCATTTCTGTTCCCCAAATCTATCCTTATATATACAATCTAGACAATCAAATAGAATAATTCATATACCGCTAAATGAAGCTAATAACATCTCATGTATGTAAGAACTGAAATTATTATTTGAATTTCCAGTATGCTTAATCAATACCCAGATAAACTTATATTTATATTCATTACAAAGACCATCATGTTTAATTTTCCTATACTCAAGTCACTACAGAAGACGAAATCTACTATTTGTTTTGGAATACATAGAAAGGTTTTCTAGAATTATCTTTTCTTTTTTTTTTCTTTTGAGGGTGGGAGGGAAGGCAGGGTCTCACTCTGTTGCCCAGGCTGGAATGCAGTGGTGTGACCATGGCTTACAACCTTGACCTCCTGGGTTGACACAATCCTCCTGCTCCATCCTCCTGAGTAGCTGGGACTACAGGCATGTGCTACCGTACCCAGCTAATTTTCAAATTGTTTGCAGTGATGCAGTCTCACTATGGTGCCCAGGCTGGTCTCAAACTCCTGGGCTCAAGTAATCCTCCCCACTTGTCCTTGGCCTCCCAAAGTGCTGAGATTACAGGTGTGAGCTACCATGCCTGGCACAGAATTATCTTATCTTTTTTTTTTTTCAGATGGAGTTTCGCTCTTGTTACCCAGGCTGGAGTGCAGTGGCGCAATCTCGGCTCACCGCAACCTCCGCCTCCTGGGTTCAGGCAATTCTCCTGCCTCAGCCTCCCGAGTAGCTGGGACTACAGGCGTGCGCCACCATGCCCAGATAATTTTTGTATTTTTTAGTAGAGACGGGGTTTCACCTTGTTAACCAGGATGGTCTCGATCTCTTGACCTCGTGATCCACCCACCTCGGCCTCCCAAAGTGCTGGGATTATAGGCATGAGCCACCGCGCCCAGCCCCAGAATTATCTTTTCTAAAAGAAAATTCTAAGTTCCTTGATGGCCAGGACTTTGTCTATCTTAATCACTGTTGTGACCTAGCCAACAGAATTTGTTACTCATTTATTCAATAAATAAGTATCGAGAATAGATATTTATTGAATAAATGAGTAGCAAATATAGACATAAATTTTTACTTAATTTACATAATTATTTTATGTTCTTATTTGAAAAGATTTTATTTACACTTGGAATATTTTTTAGATTAGTGACTAGTTTTTCTAGTCCCAGAAATTCTATCCTAGAAATCGGACAGTAGCAGAAATAATTACATTTAACTTTCAAATATGTAAGTATAAATCATATTGAGGCAAGTATCTCAAAGATTAAAAGATGCTAAAATGTTCCTGAAACCTTTGTAAAATATCAGTTTGTAGTCTTTTCCAATATTTGTAAAATAACCTTAATTTTTTCTTGGTGACAGTATTTCCTTTTTCTTTCAAGCTAAAATCCTGAGGACATCTTGATTGTTTACAAATACAGAAAATAAACTGTATCACGCTTAATTAGGGCTCAAATTACTCTGCCATACACACACATACTAAAAAAAAATCTGTATGTTTATATGACTAGTTGTTCTGCTTCTGAGATACCACATCTACTTATCTGCTGAATAAATATTACCAATGTTTTTTGGCTGAATTTCTGCTTATACCAGAAGAGAAGCATCTCAAACGCCCAAAAACCTTTGTGACCAGTCAGGAAAGCATATTAAAGATAAGGCCTATATGTATAAACATCATAAAATAGGAAAACCAGGACAACTTCAAATTGAGAAGAATAACAAAGTAATGGAAAATATATGTTGTGGCACTTCTGACATATCAGCGTAAAGAGGATTCAAAGCACTGATGCTATTTTTAAAAACCTACCTTGTGGACTAACCCCTTGGCCCTGGACAATATTATGTTTAACAATAGAATATTTATAAAATATATAAAATCAGGTATTTTACTTTATAAGACAGACATTTCCTAATATAACAAAGCCTAAACTTCATTTTTAACAAGCTTACACAGCAGCAAAACAAGACAACTGAGATAAAACCATCAACCAATATAACAAACAATAGGCTCTGTGACAGATTTTAATATACTCTAAAGCACCTGAGAATTTTTATTTATTCACTTAAAAACCGTATTTAAATTTGTTTCCAGAAATTCAAAACACAATCAAATGCTCTTCAAAATAGAATATTCTTTCAATGGATCCTGACTTCACTGTGTTTAAAGTATGCCATTTGCATGCTATCCTCATTTCAGTAAATATTCTGAGGTGCTTTACTAGAGTTGGCTACATCCAACATATCTGGCTCTGGTTCCTGGAAAAAAGCACATCATATGCAACATTTCTCTTGGCTATCCTTCACTTGGTGGCCTATAAGCTTCTAGAAGCCACTTGTCTGTGAGGAGGAGTTGACTAGTACCTGTCATTCTCCGGAGACGCATGCTGGATTTGAATCCTGGGACTAGGAGGTCGTCTCCTATCTAGGGAGGGGGACCATCTACCCCTGTTTGCCCAGTGAACAAGACAGGAAAAAACAGGACATTTAGTAACTCCTAAAATAAAAGAATACATGGAACAACAGGACTGGAAAAGCACCCCATAAAGGCAAAGTATAGATTCTTTGCTCCATAATTTAATCTTTGCTATTATAAGCCTTGGAAAGATAAGTTATAATACTTTAAGAACACAAAACCTGTAATCTTACAGGTGAATAAAGAAACAATTTATTAGGGAAGATGTTTGGAATCCACCTAATAAGTGCAGTTTTGTTCTTCCAGAATGTGCTTCTATGTGCATATTTATCTATAAACATATAAATATTAATGTAACTTTAAGTTGTTAAAGATGGATCTTTAAGAATCTGGCTTATGTTTGAATAAATAGGCTTAATCAGTTACCAATGATTATGTGATACCAGGCCTTGAAATTACTGGGTAGTGTGGAAAAGGTGGGGGTGTGTGAATTTAATACAAAGTAAGAATACAATTAAGTGGAATAAATAAAAATCTTCTTTACTATTGAAACAATGACATAAAGAAATAATTCATGGGAAAGCTACCAGTGAATTCTTAAGTTTTCTTGTCAAAAACCACAGGGCTAATTACTGAACATTAAAAGCTGTAAGTAAATGGTACTGATAAATAAAAGTAAAGACCATAGATATATGAAATGATAAATTAGCCTTAACTATTTTATTAGTTTCATGAGTTTCTATTTGCAAAAGTATGTCTTAATTGGTTAAACGGTTGCTTTTTAGTTCAGCATTTACAATAATACTTTTCTTGTGATTAACAGTAAACAAACATTACAAAACTGGTTCATTCCTTTGTTAAACTACCCTTAGATTCTGTCTGTGTACAGCCACAAATTTCAAACATCTAGTTAAAACTGAAGAGATAAGACACTGAATGGGCCACATTTAAACATTTTTATTTATTGTATATGAATTCTAACAGGATAATTTTCTCTAGTTATTGGCTTTCTTATATGTAAGAAGGAATAACTGAATAGTCTTAAAGGACTCATTTAGGTATAAGATTTTATAATTATCCAAAGGAGTCTAGTCCTAACATTTCAAAAACAAAAAAAGTTTTCTTTTTGAAAACTTGCCAGATATAAGTTGGTTTGCTGAATATTTTAGACTATCTGGCCAAACACAACAAAGGGCTTTTGTCACTTAGGATATGTGAGGTCATCAAATATTTAATTCTGAAGTCCTCTGGAAGCCTTTGTCTAATCAATCTTAAATAGACAAACTTGGCATGATTCAAGTCAGGCTTTGAAGACGTCATGAAGCAAGTGAAGATACCGAATAGCGGATTTTGAGCAGAAGATAAAAATGTGTAGAACATACTCTTATATGTGATAAATGTTTATAAAATAACACTTTGCATTCATTTTAAATTATTTAATTCTTTCAAATTATTTAAAGGGTTGGTCAATCCAATCTGAATGTTTTAAAAAATTTCTTTTCAGTGTATATTTGTTCTATAGATAAAATAAAAAATATTTCTAAAATAATTGGAAAACAATTACAACTACAGCATTTTCTACATTAAGGTTCAGTTTGTGTTAAAATTTTTGATGTTATTTGAAAACACAAATACAGACTTAGTATTTTTCTGTGAAGTAATAATATTAACTTGATAAGAGTTATGAATAACCTTGCTTCCTAGGGCAAAATTCCAGTCCTTGTGTTTATTTAAACATAAAAATAAAGAAAAAGCAAGTAAAAATGGCATAATTATGAAACATGCAGTGAAAGCTATGAAGGAGAAACGTGTACATTTGGAAACAAGCAGTTGTGAATGCAAGCAATTAAAAGGTAATTTTAAACAAATATTTAGCTTAATACATGTATATTTGTATATTCAATGTCCTTCTGAATATGCTGATAGGTAGTACCAATATAAGAAATCTGTTTTTTTCTAATATAAAGTGCATACAAGGAGAGCAGGATCAATTTATATCCAAGTTTTTGTCCTAAGAATAGATGTTACTTAAGCTTTAATAACACATATTTGTAAGTTTTAACGATACTAGCATATTTTATATGCTTTCTATAATAGGTGCTACTTCTATTATTTTTCCTGTTACAAAGAATAATCAAAATTAGAATCTTTATCTCTCTTCCCAACTCTAGTTATTGAGAAATATATATACCTTCAACTTTCATTTCTGTTTTCATTTTACAAGCTAATATGGCAGGCTGAGTTGGAGATTTTAATAATAAAGTTTAACTAAACTAGACCTTTCTTGATTTGTATTTCCAAACCAGCCTACCTAAAAGTTCATTGCTTAGTTACCTCAGTAAAAATTATTAGTATTTTAGTATCAGGTACTCTAAATTCATTAATTGAGGAACACCTATTTCTTGGGAGCCCACTCCTTTCACTGTGGTCAGAAGAAAAGAAGAAAGATCACTCTGAAGGTTATAGGATTGAATGAACAGGCTGTGAACTCCCTAAAGAAGGAAAAACAGAGGGCTTTTTTTTTTTTTTGACAATTACATCCATTATGCATAGCACAGAATAAATAAATATCTGTGAATGTTTAAGTAAATAATGATATAAGGCTATAGGCTTTGTGGATAGGAATAATGAGAACCTTAACGAAGAAATAAACACTGCTATTAATAATAAGGGGATTGAGAAAAGACAAGCCTTAGAAAGCAATGAAATGATACTTATGTTGTAGCTCTTCCCTCTCCCTCAGTCATTGATAAAATTTAAAACAAATGTATATGTGTGTTTAAATGTGTTATTAATACCTATACTTGAATATGTACACATCTTTTAATGGTGTATATCTCTTGGCAGAACATGGCTTAAATGATTAATTTTCTAAAAAAGACATTATATGGAAATATAAATCTTTCAATCCATAAATAGCACAAATTAAAAATATGTACGAGGTATTATATAGCATTAGAAACCAAAACAAATGAGAGAACTGATTTTAAACACATATTTTTGTCTGTTTTCATTATTCATTTTAGTCCTTAAATTTTTTTCCTTAATATTATTTTAAACTAAATTTCACTTATTTTAATTAACACAGATATGTATACTTTGAAACAGATCTATAATATGGATTTCAATTCAATATATAACTATTGATTTTTAGGTAGAAACTTCTTTTTCCTTACGTCTCACGTTTCCACTTTGAGGAAAATTCATTCAAGTAAGCCTTTCCTCATTGCACCCCAAGGAAGAAAGAGTAGCTTATATGAGAGGTGACTATGATAAAGAATTGGGCACAGAAAACTTAGCCCTTTCTGTATTCCTCTTTCCAAATTTTGTTGTCTGCAAACAGCACAACAAACAAACTTGTAAAGCAGTGATGAAATTTGAGGCTTGACCCTGTAGCAGAAGTTTATGTGGCTCATAAACCCAGAGTGAATCTGGCTGATTCTGGGATTAGTTATTAGCCATCTTACAGACTCAAAGCCAGAGCTTTAAATTCTGTTCAAAGTATTTATAGTGAAAATTACATCTCCCATCTTTCTAGTACCTAGGTCTAACTCACAGCTCAATCCAAATTTGAGAGTGAAAAGTAGTGGGTGTTCTTTAAGCCCCTAAAATCCCCAAGTGAAACATTTACAAGTAAAAAATACATAATGTCACTAAAGATGGAAAAGAGAAATAGGATATTATCCCTGATATAATTCAATTAGAAATTTTAATGTTAAAAACCAAACCAAATGAGATAACTGATCATACACATATGCATTTTTATTGTCTGTTCTCACTATTCATTTTAGTCATTAAAATTTTTTCCCAATATTGTTTTACACTAAATTTAACTTATTTTAATTATTACAGATAGTTATACTCTGAAACAAGATCTATGATATCTATTTCAATTCAATATAGCCATTGATTTTTAGCCAAGAACTTCCTTTCCCTTAGGCCTAGTGTGTTTCGTCCACTATATGGTGATATAGTGGAAGAATATCACAAAATAGTAGAAGGCACAAACATACTACAGTATTAAGTAAAATACAAATGTATTTTAATAGAAGTATATAAAATTATGTGGGCCCAGAAAAGACAGTAAATAATTCTGACTGGCAAAAGAAAGGGAAGTGTGTATGCGTGTTGGTGGGGAGACCAAGGATCGGGGAGGAGGTTAAGAAGGGCTTTACAAAGATATAGCATTTAAACTGCATTTTCGAACAATGAGCAGAATTTTTAATCAGACAAAAAAGGAAGAATATTTGAATTTTAATAGAAAATGAGATATAAGGTAACAATAACTATTAGAACTTAAGAAAATTAATGGGAGCGGGAGAGTTACGGAACTGGAGAAGGGCTATCTATTAATATAATCAATGTGAGGGACCTGTTCTGAAGGAATTGACAGAATTTATTGTTACTGAATTTGTAAAGGAGCAGGAAGAGAAGTAGTTCCAGATTATGTGGCTGGTTGTATGTCAAAACCATAAAATGAGAGGAAAATTTACAAAGAGGAAGCATTTTTGCCGTAAAGGGGCAAAAGGGGAGATAATGAAGTTGATTTAGACATCACCATTTAGAAATTTAGGCTTGGTAGTGCCTGGTCAATCACAGTGGAGGGTTATCTTCATATGTATTAGAGCGGGAATCTTTTATAGAAATAAAATTTAAGGAACAAGACATCATGGGTGGGGCAAAAGAGGAAAATTGGAGGTGGAGTTAGGGAAATACTATCTTTATGGGACAGGGGAGTAAGACAAGCCTTCAAAGGAGACATAATAACGAGGCTTAAGGAAATCTGTACAGGTACTTAATGGAGGAGAGAATCAAGTGGCAGGATGGCTAATGTAAAATGCTGTAAGATGCTGCTGAACAACTTGGGAGCCAATGTAAACCACAGAAGAATTTCAGCACAGATACAGAGCACTAGGAATGAGCAGATATCAGACTGCAGGAATTACTGGAAGGTAAAAAATGCAGGTGGTAAGGCATACACTACTCTCTCATAAGTCTTCATCAAGGATATGATTGCTCTGAAAGACCAAGGAAGAATATAACCATTCAGAAAAGTGGCCCTAAAAATCATTGCTTCTGAACATGTAAGCAATAATTTGTTTGAAAATCTAGAAAAGCAAAGTTAATAGCAGGCCTGTAACTCACTCTTTGTCAATCAGGGAAGCAAGGGGAATAGGAAGATATAAATGAGAAATTATTCTTAAAAATAATAATTCTCAAGTTTCTTAATTTATGAAGCATAACTGAATTAGACTAAGTAAATGAGTCATGGTAACCCATAAGCATTTTTTCTATTTGTGTAATCAACAGAACATGAAATGGAGGTGCCACCTAAACTAAAATGGTTTCCTTTCCAAACTACCTTTTACATGCATTATTCAAAACTCATCTGTTAAAGTAGGCCAAACCATCCAACAAGGGAGAAAAGATAGGTGTATCTGATGGTTTTCACTCCTTCGGGAAAAGAATGCTGCTCTTTTATCTTCTGAATCATTAGTAAAATGTGATATTGAGTACTAAGTGTGCTTTAACAATTTCACCCTTTATCTTAACAGAAAACTTGTTTCAAAAATTAGGAGTTAAGTTGGTATAACAGCATGTAAATGTTAATCAAAATGAGTTAGAATAATCAAATCGTTTGACCACACATAGTTCAAAAATTTGTAGAAATAATGTTCTTCTCTTAAGAATATAAAATTACGTTTTTAAAACATTTGCTCTAACATTTTATCTACTATATATGTTAGATGTTAATACAAGAAGCCCTGTGGTCAATAAGAGAAATTAAGTAGCCTGGAAAACCCTCTAAGCCTCCTTGTCCTACTCTCCGCATACTGACCGAGGTTTTTAGACACATTCTCCAAGGATAACAAAGTCACCACTCTTGGTAATGTTATCTTCCATTTCAAAGCTGCTTCATAGGCATGTTCACAAAGCATCTACAGCTTCTGTAATTACTTGATAAAAACTTATCTAAGTTTTATTTTATATTACATAAAATAATTGTTGCTTTTCTTGGCAACAAAGTGACCCCAATAAACTAAGGATCACTGATAATACCAAGACTTGTTTCATTGAGTTTTTAAATGAAACATTCCTTTTTACTCAATCTGTAGGGTGAATATATGTTTTCAATGATATCCTTTCTTCTTCTATTCAAGGTAAGTACACTTACTTGGACTTTACAACAACCTGTGCAATAACTGTCCCTAGATTGTGTATGGTTGACCTGTTTTAAGGATATTATCTGAGAGATTAAATTTACCAACATAGAGATTTATAAACTCTGTGGCTTCAGTGTCACAAGGGAACATATGTTAGATAGGCTTCTCCATAAGAATAGACCTGCACTGTCCAATACAGAAGCCACAAGCCACATGAAGCCATTGAGCCCTGTAATGTGGTTAGTTCAGAGTTGATATGCTGCAAGTACAAAATATCCTTAGTAGCTATGACTTATACTATAATAAAGGGAGTGCAAAATATCTCACTAATAGTTTTAAATGATAATGACATGTGAAAATTATATTTTGAATATACTAGGTTAAATTAAAATTAATTTCATAATTTTAGTGTGGCTACTAGAAAATATTAAAGTAACAGCTTGCATTATATCTCTATCAGATAGCGCTGATATGGATAATATTAAAAATGTCAGGGTGCTATGTTCAGAAGATTCCACTGACCTGAGAACGTCTATCCTTGTTTTAATACTAACCAGAAACATGTAAGAAAATAATAACATATTTTAAAATTTTCCTGCTACTCTTGTAATTATATAGGGGGGTTATATATGACAAAAGAGAATGATAAAACAATTCCAACTGTGATTTTAGAAGAGTATACAATCATATCAACTGAAATTTATATTACCATAGTAAAGGGATACAAAATAGAAATTAAATTTCACTTTTTTCTATTATAAATTTTACAAATATAAAAGAATACACAATTTAAAAGTAAATTTTTAAGACACTAAAAAAGATATGTACACCTGCACCTATTGTTCAATTCCAGAAATAAATATCCAAATAACTGAATAGACTCAGATTAGAAATATACCTAAAGAAAAGCTTTAAGTAGCCCCTAAGAAGGAGAAGTAGATTACATTAGTACAACTAAATATTTCTTCTTCAGGATTTGTAAATATGTAGTATGCAAATTTCTTCTGAATGACTTCTAATTAAAAAGAGAGAGCAATTATAATAGCTCCACCACAATGGAAAAATTAGATGCTTACAGCTAGGAGACAGTGTAACACATCATCAATGAATACCTTTTAATTAAAATCAGAATTTATTAATTAAAGTTTTAAGCAACATTATCTGTATACATATATATGTACTCATTTTTGTTAGGCACCAGGAAATCTATGATTAACATACCATTTTTGGTTGTTGAAGTATAATTTAATGTAAAACACTATATCAAAGAGTAGATTGATTAAAAATGAATGTAGATATACAAAGGAAGTATTCTATTAAAAAAATCCTGTTATGAGTTTGTTGCTACATCTATAAATACTATTTATCAGTGGTACTAAGAGTAAAGTGATCCTCCCCTTGGGATAATTCACTGGACTTTATAACATTATCAGCATACTGAAGGCTTCCTGAATAGTGTGTCAATAAAACGACTAAACAGCAACAAAAGGGGAAAAGCAGCAGCCAGAAGCAGTTACAAATTACATCACACTATTTGCAACAACATTCATAGAAATATGTGTATGTGTACCCTTTGGCTTATCCACATATGCATATCTCTACATAGACATGTATAATAAGGGAGGGGGAAATGTAGACAGTTAGCAAAGTGAACATGAATGAATAAACCTGTGAGGCTCTCAGGAAACAAAACAAAGTGATTGAAAAAAATCACCAGTACAAATGATAAGAAATTAAGAAAGTCTTTATTTTATACCTTTCTCGTTCTGGTGAATGCAAACTAGTATCTGGTCTCAAGCAGTTGGTACTAGCACTCCTAGCCCTGTCAAGAAAGGGCTGCAGTTCACTAGTGCCAGTGCATTGCATCCAGTGGTAGAAGAGAAAGACAGAGAAAACAAAGAAAGGAAGACCATGTTAGAGAGTAAAGCATAAAATAATGTCCCCTTTACACAAAATGTAGAATCACTGGGATTCAGTTCATAAGGGTGTGAGAAAGTTGACAGAATGACAGCGTAAAATTTTGTTTAGAAAATGAAACTAAACAAAGATTATGCTTAAATTGCTTTGCATAATTTTTAGAAGTGTCTCAGACTGAAAAATGAGACTAAATCACACCTACTTATGAAAAAAACTGGATACAGAAAGCACTAAAACAAAATGCCTAAAATTTGATTACCAAGAACAGATGCCACACCAAAACAAAATGAAGGACATCAGAGGAGAAATAATTGTACAACTCAACTTTTCTGGTTCACAACAATAGACAAGGGAAATGGAAGATACCACTTCCATATGTTCTTACCTAACCAGTATCTCATCAGTAAATCTCAATACTCTTGAGTTAAAGCATTCATGATGAAGGGGAATGTCCTGTCTAGTCACTGATCTGGTCTTAGTATGTGCAGGCAGAATTGAGCTTCACAAGTTAAAATTACACAAAAATAAAATAAAATAAATAATTAAAATCAACAAGTACAACAATATACAAATAACAAAGCAACTAGAATTTTGATATTTGAGTTAGATTTCACTTAGAGAATTATTTCATTTAGAGAATTATTTCATTTAGATAAGTTTTATAGTTAAAATGATTTTAGATATCATTAATTTGATGTTTCTCATTGTATAATTATTTCAAAAGAAAATATTTTATTAGAAGGTAAATTTTCTATTTAATGCTTGATTAGAATGTGAATTTTCTATTTTTAGTAGGCAAGGGATTAGGAATTACTTTATAACTGGGTGGGACTCACTGTTAGGGCTCTTACCTGTAAATATTCCAGTGAGAACTGCTCTGTAATAAAGGCATCTTGGGAGGTAATGTTTTATAGTGCCTAACAAGATGTCTGGAACACAGCAACACAAACATGCAAAAATATATATAAAGCCAATTTTATTAAGATATTCAGAAACTAGAGGCCTATAAAACTATATAGATAAATCTTTTGTCTTTTTTCTCAAAAGAACCACAATAACTATTTGAAGGGAAGACTACAATGATTTATTAAAATATGAAATCATACACACTTGACTTCATAAGATACTCAAAATTATTATTTAATTATCTGAATTAGGAAAATATCTGCTAACCAAACTCTATGAATTATTATTGGTCAATATTTAAATGTGCTATTTAATCCCTGATTTAATATTATGCCTACTTCTACGGAATTAAACAACTCATAGCTAAAAGTAAAAATCAACAACTTTATATAATTTGGCAGTTAAAAATATGACTAAAAGAGTTAATGTTCTAAAACAAAACAAAGGGTTGACCAGCATTCCAGGGACAAGGCTGGTCATAGTACTAGACTGCAGCAAAGAAACAAAAGAGCAAAAGGCCAAGAAGTGATTCCAGAGGAGCAAGTTATTTTCTACTTATCGGCTTCTGTCTGGATCCAGGCCCAAACACAGGAAATTTACCACTGGAAGATGTAAACCAAAATATGGATTTTGAATCAGCAGAAAATTGACCCAATGTCACCTGATTCCTTTAAAAATCTATGAAGGATTCTGGACTGTCTATGCCATGAAGGACAAACTAGGTCCAGCCAATTATTTATTTTTTTGTCATGTAATAATGTTCAATAAATTTAACTATTAATTGTGAAAATCCACCATCTACTTCAGTTAGCAGTAAAGCAGAATCAAGAAGAAAGGGAATAAACATTTATCAAAGACTTCCTAAACATCAAACACCTCACTGGTTTAATCATATTTATACTAATGATCAAATCAAAGGACATCCCTTAAAGCTTCAGTTAAAAAACGTATTAATTTTTTTTTTTTTTTTTTTAAGCAGTAGAGATAGGGTTTCACTATGTTGGCCAGGCTGGTCTCAAACTCCTAATCTAAGTGATCCGCCTGCCTTTGCCTTCCCATTTTTAAGCAAAAACTGAGGACAAATTTTACTGAAACTAAGGATTTAGCCTCCTGTCTTGATGTAGAATTTTCTTTTCAACTCTTAACCTCAGGCAAATCTATCTTTAGTAACAGGTTGCTATAAAACTTTTCTAAGCATTGCTTCAAAAATGATTTTTTTTTCAAGAATGGGATCAACATAGAATGGGAAACAGCTAGAAAATAGCACAAAATTTATAGTCTGAATGTTCAAGTTCCTGCCTTGACTTTGCCACTTATTGGCTGTAACCTGGATAATTCGATTAAGTCTCCAAGCCTGTTTCTACATTCACAAAATGTGGGAAATAACATCCACTTCAGGGGGTATGGTGAGAATTCAATGAGATAACATGTATACAATATCTAGGACACAGCAGGATATAATAAGGCAACTACAGCATTTTCTCTGTAGTACCATTTCCTCAGGACACATTTTACTAAAAAAGGGTTGGGCAATTAAATAATTTGGGAGAAAATGAATTAAACATTATACAGTTTTCTTTAGAACATGACTTCAATATGCTGCGTATATTAAATTTCAAGGTAGACACTTTCATTTGCAGTTTCCAAAATATATTCGACTCACAAAATATTCTATTGGTGGAACACTTCATAGTATGAGTTTTCATATTTTTGGAAAAACTAGTTTATCAGAAGATATTAAATAGACATGATTTTGAATCCTTGCTGTATTCGTTGTCAAATAAACTATCTTAGCTTTTTTCCTCATCGCTAAAATCAGGATAATGATATCCATAACATGTAATTCTTGTCAGGAAATTGACATAAAGTACATTAAATACTTAACACTATGCTGGGTATTAAATAAATTTTATTTTCCTTATGTTTACTGGAGACTAGTAAATCTTCAGATTTTATTTTTGGAAATCCTACGTGAAAATGGTATGATATTTTGAAAGCTTTAGATTTTAGTCACTGATAGTTATATAAATAATAAATTTCAATAATTTATATGAAAGCAAACTATATTATTGATATATTTATACAAAGCTGTGGTTATTTATATGTACTCATTTTGACATTCATTTTTATTCAGATAGAAATTAAATGCTTTTATAAATAAATATAAACACAGAAGAGATTACATATACATACACATACATATATTTTAACTCATGTTTTCTCTATCTTCAAACTTTTCATATTACACATTAGAGAATGAAAGACAGGAAGGAGGAAAGACACTGGTGACATACATTTTGCACTGACACATTTGGCTAGCTCAGCTTCTACTTCCTTATTGTCGTAGTACTGTCCACAAGACTTATCTGCCTCACTGAATACTCATCTATTTTTAAATTGTATACATACAAATATGGTATCTGTTTAAATCAGGAAATGCAAAGTCAACACACAGTCCATCAAACAGGACATATGGAGCTCAGAATTAGCAAAGCACCAATCTTAAGGATAAGATTGTATAAAATGATGCAACTATGCAACTATATACTAGTATATAATATTTTACAAGTACAAAATAAGGGAAATAAAAAATATTTTTAGCTATTATAATTAGTATACTGGTGTGAGTGTCCCAGAAATACTCACACATTGAGTGTCAGGCACACACTACTTAGCTTAAAATATAAGGATCTTTCTGTGTGTGTTTGTTTTGTATGCATTTTTTTCTTTTGCAGTTTTAGTCACATCAGTAGGACTGTGAGAAAACTTTCAGAATTAGTAAAGAAACCATTCTTATTAAGAAATTGTCTGTCAAAAAGAACAACTAATAAAAAACCTGGAGAGTTCATGCTTTGACTTTCAGTAGGTTTTTACAATTTGCATGATTTTACATTTTTTTCTCAGGAAGCAGAACTAATTAATATTTCCTCATTTTTTTTCCTGTGGCACTCCAAGAAAACATGGCAGTAATCAGTAGCATAATTTTAGAGTGTAAAAAGTTCAAACAATTTTTATTAGCCCAATTTTGTTTGCATTATTGGGCAGAACTATGTATTACACAGAGACATACTAAATTATGCTTTTGCCTTTGTATCCCAAGTACTGCAGTTATACTTCTTTCCTTTTCTTTGCTCTTGCTTTTCATTGGCTAAAATATTTGAGTTTTATTATAATGTGTTGGTTGTTTCACTGACTTACTACTTCCTTAACTTCCATATTAATTTCAAGCATACAATAAGTATTTATAGAATATGTTCCATGAGTAATCTGTAGGAAGTTTTACTTTGGATATGAAATTAAAGATGTAATGAGATTAACATAAAGCATCAGGTTCTAAGCTCCAAGCTCCAATTTAGAAGCAAAAATTATATCTTTTCTTGCTTCTAAAGAGGTATTCATATTGTTACATGCCTTTATGGGAAAGGTTGTACTGCAGCCATTTCTGAAAACTGGTGGGCTGGATAGTTAAGATTAGGTTGAACATCCTCACTTTTCATCAAGAAAGAAGCCGAAGCTCAGCCATTAAAAATGAACTAGTAAAAATGTTATCAAAAGCAAACAGAATATAAAGAATAATAAATTCTAAAATGAAATAAAAAAGGCTAAAACAGAGCAAACTTACAATTATGAAACAATGACACTGCCATACACAGATTAGACCTTTTGTGACTAGACAGGAATGTGTGTGGGAAGGTTGGGTGCATTCACAGTGAGCATTTAGAATTTTAATGCAGAAACTGGTTCCTCAGTTTTAGGAATGTAAACAGTCCCAGAGAGGCCCACTGGTCTCTGGATTTTTGAATGTACAGATGGCAAAGTAGTCTGCCTGAATCATAAATGAAATATATTTGGAACCTTTTCCATAACCTCAATATAAAACAAAACAAATTTTGAATACTTGGGAAATTTATTTTACCTGCTTATAATAATACCACTAAGGGAGAGACGGAAGAATAGTAGAATGAAAAGAGAGTTATCACACACAGTCACCATTACCAAATCCCTGTATTTACCTGGTAGTATGTAGGCATTCTGCACTTCGTCCTCGTTTTGCTCTGGGCAGCATAAGAAGCTCACTGCACAGACAGGATGGGTGGTGAGTGAAACAGGTAAGTTATGAGACATGGGTTATGCCAATGGTATGCCAATGAAAACATGAAGAGGAAAGAAACCAGATTGTCTGCACTAGCATATTTGCTTGAGAATTTAAATAAAAATAAACATGAAAGCATTTAAAAAATTTAAACAATAAAGTACAAACATTATGGTTGAAATCCTAGCGGTTGCTGATTTGCCATTGTATTTCAAAACGATTTTATAGAATATTAAAACAAAACAAAATTAAATCATCCTCAAATAAGATATAGAAATCTGTTTCCAATTATAGAAAACTGAGTATTTTTTTAAAAATACTATAAATTTGGCTGGATACTACTGGGAACCCTGAACATTTTTATTTCTTTATAGTGAATTAAAGCATGATAGTTTTCTTGTCTATGATAGCCACTGAAAATGCAATATGATATTATGTTTCTTATTAGCCAACTAACAATATAATTGACTAGGACATTTTAAATTTTAAAATTGGTACTTTTTCTATATCCAAATTAATTTCACTATATTGACTGCCCTGGTCAAGTAACCGTGTGTTTTCTCTCCTCACCTAAATTCATGGTGGCCCAAATGAATGCTGATAAAATAGCCCTCATTCAACTCAAGCTAAGATGTCAGGAATCCTATTCCTCAGAGCAGCAATTCATCCTGGTACCTATTGTGATTCCATTCTTGAAGGTTACCACACTACTTTCCACAGTAGGATGGCAGTTAGGTAGATTAAGAAGCTCTACTTGGGTTCTATGTCCTTGACTCCATGGCAAAAAACCATTCAGCACCACTATCATGACCCTACTCCTCACTGAAAGTTTCTCCACTTTAAAACGCCAGAAGAGGATATTCAACAAGGTGGGTATTATAAAACCTTAACTCAGATCCTGAGCTTATAATCAAGCTACTTGTACAGGTATATGGTTACTTTGAGAAGAAAGTCTGTGGGCATGTAGAGCAACAGATTCATAATGTAGACTTATAGTAATTGCTTCCATGAAATATTAGCTCACAAATAAATGCAGAATTAATTTAAGTACATATCCCCATAAGAACCCATCTCAATATTTTATATTCTATAGATACTTTCTAGAAAGAGATTTTATGAAAAGAGGCATATAACTGAAACATTATTATTGAAGTTATCATAGAAACTCTGCAATTAACTGTCTTCCAAATGACATATATCCACAATGTTTTTAATTATATAACATAATTTTTATGATTACTTAATACCTCAAATATTGTGACCCACAAAAAATAAAATATTTGAAAATTGCTTATGCAGGCTCCCTTCTATAATTTTAGGTCAATATCTAAGTCAACAAGCTATACTTTTAAAGCTAAGCATAAATTCTGATTTTGTAAAAGAAATTGCATAATTATAACAATATTAGCCAAATATTTCCTAGAATTGCACTTCTATTAGAATATCTTAACAGTTGTTGCTTGAGAGAAGTTCATTTCTGAATGATACTTTTATTCTCTAATGTGCTATGCCACAATATCTGTATATATTAAAACAGAACAAAAAATTCATAACATTGAGATCATAATTTGACAAATACCTGTCTTGTTCTGATAAATACTGACTATCCACATCTCTGGCTCTATGATCAACTGGACTTCGGGAGGCATCATGGTGTCTGGTTGGAGAACGTGACCTTCTTATTGGGTGAATTTCATCTAAACTCCTAAAATAATTACAAAATTCTTAAGTGTATCATCTTCCCAAAACAGGCAGACAGACTAAAGGGAAGGAACTGACAGTAACATGCAAATAAACACTGAAAAGTGTTTGCATCATAACCAAACCTATTTTATCAATGAGTTAAGAGTATTAATTTTTTATGAGCTTTTTGTCTGTGGCTGCATTTCTCCAAACTTCTTTCACACTTCCATCAAAAAGCAATTTTCATCTGCATGATTAATTACAATTTCAGGAATGAATATCAGAGTAAAATAAAGTAAATGAAGTAGAGCACTACATTATAAGTTTTATTTATGTTTCCAAGCATTTAAAGTATTTCCAAGAGACAATCCTAAATCTCTTAAAAGTCCATTCTATCTCTTGACCTTATCCTCTTAAGATGCTTCTCTCCACAATTCTGATTTGTTACAATTTTTTTCTAACAAGGAAGAAAACTAGCAAACAGAGTACAAGACAATTATTCAAAAACTATTCCTGGGACATAAACAACTTCTACTCCTTGGGGAATTTCTTCAGATTAAACAATAGATTGCCACATAGGTTAGATAAATAATTTTAAAAAGCATTTTGCCTAGAAACAATTCCAAAAAAAATAATTTGACCAAACTATTTTTTCATTTCAGTTAGTTTTGCAGCAATTTATACTGCATTATAATAAAAATGTACTGTCAGGGACACTGAGCCCATTTCAAAGCCTACCTCTGTAATGGCACATTTGGTAAACGTGAACGCGGCCTTCCCTGATCATTGCCGCGATGAGGAGATACTGAACGTGAGCGGTGATGAGTTGTTCTTTGCTGTTCTGGCACAGTTAATGTTGTAGATTTACTTTCTCTAGCACTAGACCTATAGCCTACTGGCAAGAGTACATACGGAAAAAATTTAGTCAGTATTCTTCTATAATGCAAACATTAACATAGAAATATAAAATTATATTAAAGCAGCCATTAACCTATGAATAATAAATATCATGCAATCAATATTAATAGCATTATCTTCAAAAATATTAAGTATACCTACACAGAGTGTAACATACACATGCATTTAAACAGGTTACAGTTTGGCTCAAAGGTACCATAAAGATACTAATATGAATATGACAGTTGATGCCTCAGACATTATGATGAGTTGGGATACTGTTTTAATTTAAATAATGAAATGAGTTCCTGACTTAGTAACACAAATGAAGCACCTGACAGAAAACTATAGTTGATATACAATCAATGCTTGGAAATTTGGTGTCTCTTTAAATTTAAATAAATTCTTCCTTTCAATTTTTATTCTAGAGGATACATTATTTTAGTTGGATTGCAGATGGCCTCATTAATAAGAAAACAAATATTCCAGTATTAATTAACAAACAAGAGTAGCAAATCTTCACCTGATTGTGAATTTTGCAAACCACAAATAATACCACAATTTTCAAATGTAGTATATGACTGAAGATGACTATCACAATAGTGCAGAGAAAATTAACCCTTCCAAAGAACCAAACATCAACTCTGTCTTACACATCTGAAACTACTACATAATTATTTTAATTATCATAATTAAGATAATATAGTTAAAATACTGCAATTTAAAATAAATTATAACAGCCACTCTTCCTTGAAGTAAAAAGGTTTATATTGTCTCTGATTTGGTTAAGATAAAACAGTAATTTCAAAACCAAAATAACAGTTTAGAGTTTAAAATTTTTTCACAAGGGTTACTGTATTTTATTATCATAAGGAAAATAAAAAATTATGTGGCCAATGGAAAAAAACTATATTTACAACTACATAAAACATACATAAACCATAAATACATTAAACTAGGAAGCTAAAACTGTTGTTCATTTTTTACTTGATAACTCTTACATTATCTTAAAAATATGTTATAAAACATCATTATTAAAGGCAGACTAATATTCCCTAGCAGTTTATTTACTGTGAATTCATGATCTTATGCCTAAGTTTAAAGGTCTTTAAACATTTCATTAAGTGTACTTTTACAATATTCAGACCAAGGAAATACAACCATTTTGTCACTCTGTAAGAATGTAAGTTTAATAATCATAAATGGTATAATTTATAATTTCAAATACTTTAATTTTTAACATCAAAATATCAACTAAGCTATTGAGTTTTATGTAAAAAAGTCTATTGTTCATATGTAATATTATATTGTAAGTTTAAGATTAGAAATTATAATAGGCAAGAAAGAGACCAACTAAGTTAATATGCAGTGAATATATTATTAATATCACTCATTTAAAAAAAAATGGTGGCTGTTTTTAAAGACAGTTAACCCATAGTCTGAATTACTTAAACATTTACTATTTGGTATCAATTACACAATACTTATGGAAGGCCAACATTGACTTATGAGCCCTATTTCAAGTATTCAAGATACATAAATAGATTTCCTATAATTAATTATTACAGAATAAATCTTAGAGAATTTTGGCATCTTACTGTTAAAGATATATAATTAATTTGTTTCTTAGATTCTTTGTCTTTATATAAAAATTAATGTCTCTTTTACTCTATTAAGAAGGGACTTTAAGGAAACAAGTGCCATCTTGAAACTTTTAATACATTAATAACTTTTAATGTAACTTACAAAGTTCTGAATTTATAAAGAGAAAATATACTCAAGGCAATGCATACTATTTTGGTGACTCAAAGTCATTTTGAATATAACTTACATGCTATAATATTCAGTTTTAACAGTTGACTCTATAGTGAATGATCTCAAATAAATGTGCATTTAAAGTTCTTTGCGTTTTACCATAATTTGATTTTCTTCACATTATGTTTAATTTATTGTTGACAACATGCACTCTATCTTCAGAACCATGAGTGGGATAAAACTATGTTTTTTGTTTGTTTGTTTGTTTGAGATGGATTCTCGCTCTGTCATCCAGGCTGGAGTGCAATGGTGTGATGGGTTCAAGCGATTCGCCTGCCTCAGCCTCCTGAGTGGCTGAGATTACAGGTGTGAGCCACCCCGCTGGGCTGGGATGAAACTATTTTATGGCAATCTCAATGTCTAATTGGCTCAGAGTTAGAGATTAGAGATTCTTTTTTCCCCGTTTTCTGATTGAAGTTGCTAGATTCCTCACCTCAGATAAGGGTATTCTGTATATGGTTATTTTTATTCTTAACCAGCTACAGTTATTTACTTTAAATAACAATAAGCCTATAACTACAAAGTTAAAAAAATGTAGCCCTGGTGGTCTCAACAGTTGAAAACCTGCTATATTTCCCTAACTGGAAAAATATAGTAAACACATCAAACAAAAACAGAGAACTCCATGTTCTAGAAAAGCCAAGATATTAGGAAATTTAGGTTTTGGTTCTGGCATAACATTTTGTACAGAGCTTTTGAGCTTCTTTAGAGAATATACAACCAGGAACTTCCCTGAGTACATTAAACATATACAGAAGATGACTTCCATATCAAAACAAATTTTCTCTTCATACTGGATGCTAGAAAATGTAGAAGCAAATTTGTAACCAACATCTAAAATACATGTGATGCACTGTGTTAACTTATCACCTCACTTTATTTTAGCTTCTTGCCCTTATTATACTGACTCATCTTTCCTCTTCATTTAAAATGTATTGTATATTAGTCTGTTACTAGCTATATTTGCCATACAGATACTACCACATAATCACAAGGGATCAATGAAGAGATTATCTGAAAATATTAATGACTTACATGATCTCCTTTAATTTATGAAGAGATCTTTGAAACAATATATTATTTCCAGGTTTTATAAGCTACTAGTCATATTCTATTAAAAGTTTGACTCATTACATGTTAAATGTTAAATAAAAATGAACAATATTATTTGAAATGACAATTTAAAGACTGCTTCTGTATGATAATAGAGATTATGCATGTTTGCAAACACTTCGAGGGACAATGGTATATTTCAGTATGGAGTATATTTAGAATTTAGTGCTCCTTGGTGGTACTCAAGCACTAATCCCATCTCTAGTGGATTCCATAACTCACTTTGACTTCTCACAAGTCATTATCCATGTTGCTCTCTCAGAGAAAGAGGAAGAAACTCATCATTTGAGTAAGCATTTATTTAATTGGCTATGTATTATTCATCATTCACTGTCCTGTCTCATAACAAAAAATACGAAATTTCAGGTAAATAAAATTTGGGAACCACTCAACAGAAGTAAATTCTATTTAGATAAATTGGTAATGACAACAAGTAAGACTGATTATTAGTCAAGATTCTTGTTAGAGGTGATAATTTTTCTACCAGGGATAATCTAATTCCTATTTGAATATGCCAAATGAATTTAAATATATAATTAATTTACTCTTTCAATTTCATGACAAACTAATATGCTGTTATATTTGGAGTGAACCTTTTTGTTGAAAACGTATGTTATTATGGCCTTCTAAGAAATAAAAACAGAAAGCAAAAATAAAATTTTCTCCAGTATTATCTAAATCTCTCATCAATACATTGACATTAAAGGTTAATACATAAGTATATAGATTTTCACAGCACTTTTATTTATTGTTTTAACAGATTTTCTACTTTCACACAGTGATTAAATACTGTATTTTCTCTGAATTATAGGGAACAAATGAAACCTGATTTTCAAAAACTCCATAATTTTCTCCCAGTTTGAATAAAATTGCATGCAACTCTCCAAACTGAGAAGTTAGTACTGTGGAATCTATCAATTTGAGCAAAACCATTGCCCTCAAATTAAGTGCTGTCATCTGAGGAATTACGTATATGAAGGGCACATATTTGAGTACTGTCTTTAAAAACTGCCTTTAAAATTCACATTTATACATTTTAAGACTCTCCTTAATTTCTTCTTATTTGAATATTTACTTCTCCTCTCATTAGTAAATTTTTTTAAAGTGTAGAATTAGTGCCAAGAAAAGTCTTTACTACTTGATTTTACACACTTTTCTGACAAAAGTCAGATGAGAAACATTTAAACCATACAACAACACAAAAATTTTACTGACTTACACAATGACAAAAAGATGTTGACTTCAAATGAATACTTAAACTTTCTAGTAAGATTGTTTTAAAACACATATTATTATTTTAAAACATATACACACATTCTAGGTATAATCAGTGAGGAACATATCACAAAAGCTTACAGTCATGCCACAAGCAATTTTACACCCCACCATGCACCTTTCTCAGTATATTCCATGGAAGGCTACATTATTTTCAGAAATGGTGGAAGGAAAATCATAGAAATATAACATAAAACCACATAATAATGGAATTTTTATTTAATAACCCCATCTTTTCAAAATAAAATTCATATTTTCACTTATGCTCAGAGCATTGTGAAATAATAATTTGTTTTACCTAGTTAGCCATGTTTTTATGGAAGAACCTGAATAAAATAAGTGGGAATGCTAATTAGTAGAGATTAGTACATTTAAAACTTTCTTAAGAATTTGAAATGTAAGTCACCATGGAGTAATATAATATTGATTTCTCTGTACCATAAATTTTCAGTTTAGTATCCTAAAGAAGTCTAGAAGCTGACAAAGAAAACAAGCAAAGCAGCACAGTGAAGCAGGGCCATGCTCTTCACCTACGCACCTGGAGGAACTACTCCAATACCATCATCAACCTCAAAATCTGAGATGTCACTATCACTGATTCGCTGAGATCCTGCACAACAGTAAGGCAAACAGATACCTCTGAGTCTGGTTGGTTTACGAAACGTAAAGGACATTGTCAAATTTTTTTAAAAAGTGAATTGCTTTACTACTGAAAACCCATGAAAAATAATACAAAGTAAACACTGAGGTAATTTTTTTTTAAATGTTTGTTTTTGAAGGATAATATTTAATCAGTATTTTCTCCTTATTACACTGAGGACATACAGAAACAAGGGGACTTTATAGAATAAAATTTTCAGATTAATTTCTTAACTAAAATATTATACTAAAAGTCTGTAGCACGGTATATATAGTACATTGTTTTCTACACAATTAAGTGTCTTCCTCTACAGTTCAGAGAGGATAGGGCTGACTGGAAAGGTTCAGAGACATTTCTTGGCTGGAGCTATATTCAGCCTATGTTATTGAAAAAAATCAAGGCCCTTTATAAAATATTTATGTTTAGCTTCCCAAATTAGTCATTATACTGCATTAGACATTAACTTTGAGGAAATAAATTACTGATCAGGAAAGCATGAACATGAAATATTTAAGTATGTGAGAAAAATAATTTAGTTTCAGATTACCAAAATGAGGCTTCTTTCAGTTGTTAACTTAGAAATGTAGTTATGATTCAAAAATTACTGAATAAGTACAAAAAAAAAAGCTTTTCCCAATCATTAGATGAACAGCAATAAACATACCTTCTAATGTTTTAAACAATATTTCTTACAAGAACTATTAAAATATCTATAAACTGGCTGGGCATGGTGGCTCACACCTGTAATCCCAGCACTTTGGGAGGTTGAGGTGGGCGGATCATGAGGTCAGGAGTTCAAGACCAGGCTGGCCAACATGGTGAAACCCCATCTCTACTAAAAATACAAAAATACATTAGCTGAGCCTGGTGGCATGCACCTGTAATCCCCAGCTACTCTGGGGCTGAGGCGGGAGAACTGCTTAAACCCAGGAGTCGGAGGATACATTGAGCCAAGATTTTGCCACTGCATTTCAGCTTGGACAACAGAGCAAGACTCTGTCCCCAAAAAAAAAAAAAAAAAATTCACAAACTATAAAGTTATTAAGACATCACATGTAGCAAACCACCAATGATGACAGAAATTTTTCCATCAGTCAATAATCAGCAGCTCAGTTGGCTCTGTGCAAGAATTTTAATTCAGAGGTCTTCAGCTTTCAGCTCCGGAATTACTCTGCTATGCTACCTATATTATTTTCATTGTGAAAATGTAGAAATAGTTTTGCCAAGTTTCTTCATAGTTTTCCAATATTTTGATCTCTAATAAAACATTTGAAAAAAAATCTTGAATTATTAATCACTAATTAGATCATTATTGCATAATTACTATGTGGTAACTAAAAAGACCTTAACCTACTTTGTAGCTTTTTGCTAGAGCTTTCTCCATGAATATGTCGCCTTGGCATGAAAGGTGATGGCTGAGGCAGAGGTAGTGAAGACTCATCATGTGTCTGAAGTTTATACCAATGCGGTTCATCATCTAAAAGCGCTGTCTCCAATTCTATGAGGATCTGAGAGGGTAATTCTCAAATTAAATCAAGTCCCATTATCAAAACATAATGTAATAGCAATCATAATAAATAACACAAAACTTTATTAACTATTCTACTTTAGTTTTTAAAATATACATCACCTCTCCAAGAAATTCACTTTCTTCTTCTTGTACTCTTGGTTGATCCCACACAGTTATTTCTAACATTCGTTCTCTAAAATCTCTACGATGCACATGTGAATAGACAAAAGTTTGATTCCATTTTGGTTCTAGTATTTTCTTTACTGTTTTGGTCCTCCTTTTACTTTTATCACTGAAAAATAAGTATGTTTGGTAAATGAAAAAGCAAAAGGAAGTATATGCTGCCATCTACTGTAGTTATATGTAAAACTGCCATTGGTATTTATATTATTTTAAACTTATAACTCACTGAAAGTCTATAATGATAATAGAATTTAATAATATTCTAACTTCAATTACAATAAAAGCAGTAGTTGTGATTACAGGGACATATACAAAGGTACATTCTAAATAATGTGTCACTATTAAAGACTAATATATCTATAAACAAGGTAATAGTTTTTTTTTAATTGGCGGATTATTTTCAACTATTTCCAACACAAGGCTTGAGGGATTTCTTTTTTCAGAGGTAATGTACTTTTATCTCCTCAGAAAGAATTAACTATTATTTTTTTTTAAATTCCAAAGAAGAAAATTCTAACTTTTCTGTTAGTATAGATTCTAAGATATTTTCTAAAATTATTCACTACCTTCTATCTGGAAGAAAATACATTTTTACATAGGGATTTCGAGGACGCCCATCTACTCTAGCAGGTAGATCCGTTGCTTGCAGAACATTTACAATCAGCTGGTGTCCCACTTTATCATACCACAGCTTCACCTAAGAGCAATTAAGAAAGGAATCATTATTTGTAAAAATCATGAGGCATTACAATTTTACATAATACAAAATTAAAGTTATATTTAAAGAAGGAAATTTTGAATTACAATATAATGCAATTACATATATTATTTCTAAAAAGCACACCAATTTGAAATCATAAACACACAGAATTTACTTTTCTCTTTGAGTACTTGAAATATAACTTACAACTGGCAGGCCTTCAGTGTTAATGCATACTCTGATGTATCATTTTATACATAAGAGTATACATATAAACCAATAATATTTTTTCCAAAAAATAAGGGAAGAGGGAGATATAAGATCGTTATTCTTGTTCTTAATGTTAAAAATAAGAGTTTGAGGATTATATGTGTCAAAATGATTATAATGTGGCTAAATGCTTTTTCTGGTATCTTACGTAGTTAAAATAAAAAAAATGAGTTTGGATATTAGAAATAAGACATACAAGGAATTGGAAGAAGTCATAATACATATTTACTGTGGGCCTATTTTATACAGGCACTGCTAAGTATTTCCTGGTATTTTTTCTCACTTATTTTTTAATTTATTTTTTGTTTTTTAGAGACATGGTCTCATTCTGTCACAGACTGGAATGCAGTGGCATGATCATAGTTCACTGCAGTCTCAAACTCTTGGGCCCCGCAATCCGCCAAGCCTCCCAAGGAGCTGGAACTACAGGTGTGCACCACCATGTCTGGCAATTTTTGTTTTAATTTTATTTTTTGTAGAGATGAGGGACTTGCTATGTTGACGAGGCTGATCTTGAACTCCTCAGCCTCTTAAAGTGCTGGGATTACAGAAGTGAACCACTACACCCAGCCTCATTTAATTTTTATAATTAACCTATTACAGGTTAATTTTCATGAGAGAAGGAAGAAAAAACAAAGTATAAAATACACAAGTGATCTCTTCAAACTACAAGAAGGCCAAATGATATTTCTATTAACCAAGATTTCATGATAGTAGACCAAAGAATAATGGGGAAGTAACATACTAACATGCTATGGCCAAACTTACAAGAATCAGAATTTTAGCAGTCAGTATAGTATCTGCATTGGCAGTGGTGATGACACTTTAACAATGTTAACTTTAAGTTTTTTTCCCTTAATTTAGAAGGTACATTTTATTTTATGTTTGAGTAAGCATATGCTATTAATGGGCATAGGTTAGAACATATTTGAGAGTCATTATAACAAAATAAACTAACTTAACATAGGATTAGTTTTTCATGGTAAGGAACAGATTAAGAATTCAAACCTGGATCTGTGTAAATCCATTTCTCTGATTCCCAATTAATATATAAGATGTGGTTTTCACAGAACCAAAATGCGTTTCCTATCCTCTTTTAAAAATGTGGAGAACATGAGAGATTTATACACACACTGAAGAAAAAGATGGCAGGGCAGATAAAATAAATCCAAAGGGTATTACAAATATATTCAATATATTAAAAATAAAAGTTAAAACCATAAAAGCTCTTGAAAATAGCAATAAGCTTATATATATATATAAGCTGTCTCATTAAAACCAAGAGAAAAGCACAAAGGCAGACCACAGAAAACCATACATTATCAGAGGAGCAAAAGGTCATTATTTGTAGAACAATTTGAAACAAATAGTCTAAAGTCCTTAAATTATAATATCAACATCCCATTTTCCATCATAATCTACACAGATACAGCTCTTCATTATATACTTAACCATAGTTTCTCCACTCCAGGTTTCCCCAGATCACATAATAAGGCAATAGTGAGAAAATGGTAGCTTTTTCAGAGAGCTTTCCGTGGCAATAAAGAGTTTTGCCAAATGCCTTAAGAAGTTAAAAAGAATATTCCAAATTTAGGCTCCTCAGGCTCTAGACTTATAAGGTTGTTCTATAAATGGGGCATGAACTCCTAATAGTATGTGTAAACAATCATTTACCTTAGAAACTGTTATATAGCATACCAAAAATATGGATTCTTTATATTTACTTATATTACCATTCATCAATTAATGTTCAGAGTATCTGGCATACTGCAAGCACTCAGTAAGTATTTCCGAATAAATATGTGAATAAAGGAATAATAAAAAATGCATGAAAAACTAATGAAGTAGATTTATGGTCTTAAATGACCATGTATTTATTGCAGGCTTCAAGGAAAGGTGGACATATTTAAAGATAGACAGTGTGTGGAAATACTAACAGTCTCCAACATGTACAAAAAATACATACAGAAAGTTGGCCTGGTAAGACTTGTGGGGCATCTTTTAGAGCTCCAGGACTTGTAGGAGAAATAACAGAAATGGAAGGCCTTTCCATCTTCTGAGATTCAAAGGAACTTGAACCTAAAATAAGAAAAAAAATGTAAATAATATTTGTAAGTGTAGGAAATATTCTGAATAAAATGCTAAATGCATCTGTTATTTGCATAAACCATAATTACTACCATTGATAACAGAACCTACTTTTAATGGGATAAATTTTGTCTTTAATTAAAAAAATATTTAAAACGATATAACAAAGCATTGTGCTTATTTCAATTGGAAAGAAATGATCTACATTTCCAGAGCGCATTGTACTGCACAGGCTCTCGTATGACTTCACGTATGGGTAAAGGTCTGCTTCAGAGACAAGGAAGATAGTGTCTGTTAACACTAATTATCTTGGCTAATGGATCATCCATTATAAACTATCCTTACTGGAAATTAAATGTATACATAATATAATTTATGAGTCACATTTAAACTTAGATTTCATCATTGTTTTAAAACCAGATATACCATCTTAGTTTTGTTCTTACAAATGAGTGTCTTAAACCTCTGAAAACGCTGCTTCAAGTAATTCACAACTAGTGATTTGTTTCAACTTCACATAGAGGAGGCTGGCTCTCCTCTTGGCCACTTGGTGGAGTTCTTCACTGTTCAAGTATACCCTGACACATAGAGCAATATAGAGTGTTTATAGAATGCTATTGATCCAGCAAGTATAACCTTGAACTCAACCCCATTCAAACTTACCAAAGCCTTCACTGATAAATACTATTTACGAAGCATTGCCTGAGTATGTGCAATCCACACATTTTTTTCTATACCTACAAATTAATTCTCATGTCACCATTTTGTACCCTCCAAAAACTTTTAGTGATAAAAATCAGCTCTAGGGACTCCATGTTTGGCTCCCCTTCCACGAACACTCCCTTCGTGGAAGCCATCTTTCTCTCTCCTGGATTTCCCCTCTGGGGTCCCCTTCCACACTCTCTCATGGCAGCCTGTCTTCCCCTCCAAAAGTCCATCTTTCTCTCTATTCCCTTCTACTCAGTGTGGAAGCTGCTCTTCTCTCCTGGATTCCATCTTTCTGGATTCTCTTACTCAGTGTGAGACTTAGCTGTTTCTCTCTCCTTCTCCTTTTTCTCTCTCTAAATAAATCACTTTCTATAAAAAGAAAAAAAAAAATCAGCTGTATAAAATTGTTGCTATGTGTCTTTTCCCAGGTATATTTAGAATATATTTTCCTTGGGTCTCAGAACAGGAACACTGTTATTTCTAATAATGCTTGTTTGCAATATGGCAATCATTGTATTTTTAATCATATCAATAATACAAATTATGCAGTTAGTCCCACTTCCCTCTTTGTATTGGTCACCAGAAAGCTCAAAGCCAAATCTGGGTCCACCTCTAACAGAACATGATGGTATGCATTTTATACGATAACCTAGTATCTGTTTCCTTGTTTATCCTACTTTCATATTTTCTTCTCCCTTCTAATCACTATCACTGGTTTCCCCCAAATCACCTTTTATTTTCTATTTCTATAACCTGGGTTCTGTAAGAACATCTGGGGAATCAAGCCCAAGTATTAACTTAATTCCCATACATTGCAAAGTAAATACTTAGGTCACTTCTGCATTATCATTGAAAACTTATTTGTCTATATTTTATTTCATACAATATTATCTTCTCTCATACAGAAATGACTTTAATTCCCATATAGATAATTCGTTCAACCCTCTGATTTCACAATCCATTATGAATTATGTTCAGTGAAGCTTAATCCACCCATTCACTTCTAAAATCAATCCACACACTGTTATTCAGTATCACAATTAAAAGTGCCTAGTTCATTCAAGAGGCTGCACTTAAGACTGAGCTGCTTATCAATCAAACTGAATAATCCAGTATCACAATAAATGTTTATATGAATATAACTATTCCTGGTGTATTAACTAAGCTCTGTAAGAGTCCTGACTGTCATGATGCTAAAGAGTATTACCGGTAAAGATTTTTTTATAACCACCTAAAAAAGTAGAGGAAGAAAAATCTTAAAGTAGAATTTCTTTGGATTTCCAGTTATTGCCATCATTGCTAACATCTAGTACCAATGGAGACGTTTTTAGTATAGTAACCCCAATTCATTATATCAAATAACTAAAGAAAGGGAGAAATTTTTACTTTCAATTCATTTAATACTTTGATAATACCAGAGAAATCTTATACTCACTGGACTCCAGTGGAGGGTGGGAGCTCTCAGGAATCCGGGGAATGTCACTAAAAGAAACAGGGTATGGTGAAAATCCCATTAGCTAAATGACCCTGCCTGAGGCAACCACAGCCCATTTTATATGATGTGAAAAATCCTGCTGGGTCTTTAAAGGTGTGGAAATGAACAGGAGTTACTATTAAGGCAACTACTAATGTGCATGAATGTCAAACACCACACACACACAAAAACTGTAATAAAAATAAGTTTTTATATATTTAAGAGCAAAACACTTTAACATGACAATCAGACTAATATTGTGGTTAAAATCACCACAATATTTTTACTACCAAAACAGCAGGTTTTGGAAATAAAAAAATGTTAAAGGTAATATTTTTCTTCAATTCTAAGAAATCAAAATGACACAAATTTTACAAATCAGTAATATGCTTTACAAACACATCTGAAAGAGTTTACTGAGTGAAAGGGATGGGAATATCTCAATAATAAAATGATATGGTGAATATCATGGGCAAAGTTAAATGAAAAGGATGAGTTTGCTTTGGAAAGTAAAAATGGTTCAAGCTTGCAACAAAAAAGCCAAATTATTTTATATATGTGAATATATAATACATATACACATATATACTCTTTATAGAGATTCATATCTCTATACCGAAGTTAGCTAAATATATGGCTATTCACTACATGGTTAGAAAGTGACTTGTGAGACCACCCATTTCTGACACACTGACAAATTACTCTGAAGAAATATATGTACTATAATCTCAACTTAATCCATTACCCACTATGACCTTAAGAACCCTAGATCACCTTGGTTTAGGTATTATACTGCATAGGACTACTGAACTTCTCATTTTCCAAAGATGTTTTAATATCAATTTAAGGAGATTAACAATATGCCAGCATTAGCATGACATATTAAAGCAGACTGGAGTTAGCTAGTTCCAACAAAATTATCAGCATATGTTTTAAGAATTTCTAACCACTTACCTTATGACCTAACTTTAAGTTTCTTTTCACTTTGGGGGGAATGAAAACAAAAAGAGTTTTCCCTGTTCGACTGTTCTTCAGAGCTCTTATTTTGACTATTTTGTGAAAAGTAATTCTCATAAACACCTATAATTTATACTTCTTATAAATGACAATCCAGCCTATGCTGTGTGTTTTATGAAATAAATTTAATTATATATTTTTGTATGTCTATACATTTACATAAAATAAATCATTTGGATGAATTTATAATTAAGAAACTCATTTACAATACCTAAAACACACAAAATACTATATATTCTGCTCCTTTCTTTTAAATTAATCCAAGCAAATAAAAGTAAATTATAAAAAATCCAGGAACAATAAATTTTTAGATAGTATGACTTCTTTAAAAATCAGCCTCATATAGTCCATTATGAAATCAGAATTTGAAACTCTAAAGCCAGGTTCAAACTTTGGAATTTATGTGCCTGTAAAAAAAGAATGGTGGGAAAGTTGTTGAAAAAATGTTTAAGTGACTTATAATTAAAATTTATTTATGTTAATTGCTTCAGTAATATTTTCAGGCATAAATTTCCACTGGATGTTTAAACAAGCCTTGTTAGTTAGTTCTACTTACCAGTTAGGTAGTAGAGTAGTTTTAATAACAATTATAAGCATAAAGGTCAAGGATATTGTATTTGGTGGATTCACAAAAACAGTCAATACCTCAAGATGGCTGATCTCTCTTAGTGTGAATCAATCAATGTGCTTGTAAGTTCTATTTAGAATGATTCCTGAAATAATTGTGTCACCAAGTTACGAATATTTTCTTTCTCCTTTAATTGTAGTTGCTAAACAGAACTACATTAAATATTATTATTAAAACATAGCTCTCCGGCCTGGGTGACAAAGGAAGACCCTGTCTTAAAAAAATGTAGCTAAAATTATTTTTCTAGGATTCTAATAATGTAGTCACTAGAAAGTTGATATCAGCTTTGATTCTGATTCAGTTATAATCTTTGTATTCCATGTCCTTTGAATTCTATAATCTATAAATTATAATTTTTGTATTCCATGTTCTTTTTAATTTTATAATCTATAATAGTTGAGGGTTTAGCTGTGCAGACGATGACTTCTTCAGTAATTTTCATACAAAAGTAAAAATAATGTTATTCCAGTCTACTTTAATTGTCTGTTACTTTTTTAAGTCATCATGTATCAATTCTGTTTTAGCTGATTATTTTTAAAACACTATATATTTGAAAGTATTTGGCAAGTGCACAATGCTTGATTCTAAACTTTATCTTTCATACTTTTGATTCATTTTCCAATTTACTTACCTCTTTTCCAGCCTCATATTTACCTCAGCACTAGAACATATGTCATGTAAAACTAGCATAAATTGTAATATTGTTATTTTAAAAATCTATATGGAAATGTACAACACTTTTACAAATGTCTTCAGTGTTCACTCCTAATAATCACCACTTAAAATTGGTTAAAAGCTTGCCTTTATTTTAGAGTTTTATATATTAATATTATTTGATAGATGATCATACGGATAGATGATCATATATTTTCATTCTTTGAGAATTATGATAATTACATCTTCTTGTCTGTTTTGCATTGACATACATTCATGAGGCCAATACAAATTAAAGGTTAGCACTTTTTCAACATAAAAAGCCTGGAAGTAACGGCTCTATTATATCTTGGAGAATAGGGAAAAAAAGAATCATTTCCAAGAATACATTCAAACATTAAGCCAAGTATAGTGAAAAAGTTCAAAATGCCTTTAAAAAATTATACACTGGCAAAATGAGTATTTATTTTGGACCATGTGGGTTTGCCAGAAAAAGCTAACAATATGGGTAAGTCTACATACGTATATAGAAAATATCCCACTGGCTATAGATAATTTAATCGTGCTGAAAATTGAGGTTTTAAAAATATAATTATGAATATAATTATGACCAATTAAAATATTAAAATATTTAATATTTCTTGCTTGATTTTAAATAAAAGTTGAAACTACTCATGGGTAAAGATACAGAAAAAATATTCTTAGTAGAATAATAAAAAGATCATGTAGACACATGAAATCATTAATATTTTAAATATCATAAGGAGTTTGTTAGTGCCTCCCTTAAAGGAAATACTACTTATTAAAATTGAATTACTTAAATATGTCTGCCATTAAAATAATATATTTTACTTTATATTTCACTTGCAAAAAGTACATATTGATATTTTTTGATATTACAATTGTTAATGTGTGAAGCTTCTAAAATGTAGTGAAGTAAATTCAGTATTCTGTTAAAAAACTAAGAAATTTTAAAAAATCTAAAAATGTATGCCCATAATTGATGAAAAAACTATCCATGTTAACATGTACTGTATGAATGTATAAAATTCTTTTTAAAACCCTACCAATACATGTAATTTACTAAACTTAAGAAGTAAGTTTTTTTAGCCTTACCCAATAGGCCTTGAAACAATAATTTCAACTTGAGGTTCTGATTTTGATTCTAAAATAATGTTGTAAACTTCTTCATTTGTAGCTCCCGGCAGGGGTTTACCATTCCATTCTAGAACTTCATCCCCTTGAATTTAAAAAAAAGGGTATTTTTTTACCTTATATATTCTGTTTATTTTTCTTATCTTTTCTCTTTTTTAACAAAGAAATGCAAAACATATACAAATAGTTTAATGGTCTAGGCTCTGCTTTCAAAAGCAAATTGATTGCCATATAATGTCTGCTAATTGGTTCTGCTAAACACTTTTTCTTTTCTTTTGTTTTTCTTTTTTTCCCCCAGAATATTACTGGTGACTGGAAACAGTACAATACAAAACTATCTTTATCTTTTGAGATATACCAGAAATAATATAAAAATAATCTCATGCTATGGGATGGAATTAGCACAGCCTATTTGAAAACATTAAAAAATAATAATTAGCAGCATGCCCTCCATATAATAAATGTAGGCGGTTCCATTTGTGACAGATTCTTATTAAACTATACATAAATCCTGTTTTATTTTTGGAAGAAAGAACAATTAATATTTGTTAGCATGAATTTCCCAATTATAAGTCATGCTTCATTGTCTTCACCAGATGCACAACAGAATTAAAATGCATGAAAGGATTTGAATTCACACCCATTAGTTAACGCAGGTAGCTATGGCAAAATTACAAAGCAAGCAGATGTAAAACTGTTGCATGACAGTTAACCCACTTCCAGATGTTCAAAACACATATGTACTATATATAATCTATATGTGAACATTAAAGTACAAGTAGAAAACATTTTAAAATAACAAAACATTAATAAAGTATGTAGTAGTTTGTTAAATATTCTAAGATTAATCAAGGGAAGTTATAAGATGTTGCATTAAAAAAATAACAGTCTAACAACTTATATTTTAACTAGGATTTTTGCACCATAGGTCATGTGAAAAAATTATTTTCATAAATATTTAAGAAGTTGTAGGTACCACATGGTTCTCTGCCTTAGACCCTTCAATTCAAAATGGTAGTCTCAGCTGAAATATCCCAACCTCAATGATGCACTGAGGTGTCTTAATTTGTTGACGCTCATGCTTATTTTGTTGTTCTCAGTGTCTAGAACATTTTAGGAGGGAAGTAAGTTTGTGTTAAAATACTGGATCAGTATCATCAGTATACATTTTAAAGCTAGGTATAAGCATAAAATCTTTTCAATGTTTAGCTGTAATTTTTTTTTAATAAAAGTAGGAAAAATCACTTTGCTAGCATTAAAGTAATGATTTTCTCCAGTTGTTTGCTCACTGAAGAGTAAAAAGTAAATATGTAAAAAAATACATGATGCTGCTTTGGTTCGGTAAAATACTATGGTAATCACCAACTCTTTTTTTTTTTTTTTTTTTTAAGATGGAGTTTCGCTCTTGTTGCCCAGGCTGGAGTGCAGTGGCGCAATCTTGGCTCACTGCAACCTCCATCTCTTGGGTTCAAGCAATTCTCCTGCCTCCACTTCCTGAATAGCTGGAATTACAGGCACTGCCACCATGCCTGGCTAATTTTTTGCATTTTTAGTAGAGACAGGGTTTCAACATGTTGGCCAGGCTGGTCTTGGACTCCTGAATTCAGGTGATCCACCTGCGAGAGTCTCCCAAAGTGCTGAGATTACAGGCATGAGACACCGTGCCTGGCCACCAATTCTTAAATGACTTCTAATACACTGCCCTAAGCAGTTACCTAGAAAAGCTTTTCAGAAAAGCTTTTCAAATAGGCAATGAATATACTTAACTGTAAAAAAAAGAAAAATAATTGCCAATTTACTATATATTAAGAATGTTTTCAAAATTTTTTGACCAAGAAAAAAACAAAGTTTACATCATGGTTCTGTATACATATAATATGAATATATATATGTGTGTGTGTGTGTGTGTGTGTGTGTATATACACACACACATATATACTAAAAATATTTTATAAAACAATACTTACCTGATTTTTCTATTCTATTGTGTTCTACCTCAATTTTTTTAAATGGTAGATGCAAACCATTAAATTGATTTTACTACCCAGTAGTGAGTTGCAACCAGAAGTTTGCAAAAGTACTGCATTATAAAACTCTCCTCTTTATAAACAGCAACCTGGAAGCATAACTTTTAGTATCAAATTAACTTAATATATATGCTTATTCATTTACAGATTAATAATTCCTAAACCAGGATGGATTTTAAAAAATTATTTATTTATGTATGGATAATGTCTTTTAGCAGGGATGTAGACAATGAGAGTACAAAGATGAAAATGATATTTTCTCTGGCTTTAAATTTGGTCATGAAGAAATGACACAGAAACAAATAACTTTAATAATATATTTTATATGCAGTGATAGAAGTTCATTTGAGGACCAGAAATAGAGTCAAGTGGTACCAGGGGATGCAGTAATTAGTTATTGCTCCAGGTCAGATATTAGGAACCACTTTAGAATTAAGGCAACGTCAGATGAATTGTGAAGGATGGAAAGGCCTTCAACAGGAGGAATAGAAAACTAAGTAGACAAGGGGCATTGATCACGTCTTCTAGGTGGGAAACACTCTGACAGGAGCCTACAAGTAGCCCAACATCCTGGACAGCTGAAAGTATTAGCAGAGGACAAGGATACAGAGCATTGACTTGAACAAATGATAACTAGGAAACACTGAAGGATCTTAATAATAAGGAGTGTCAGTGTCATTTTTGTGTTTTAGATGGTTACATCAAGCAGCAGTACGGTGCACACACTTGAAGGGGGGCAGGACTGGATAAAGATATTACAAGATTAAAGCACAATTGCAAATGTTGAATGAAAGACACTTGGATTTTTAAAAATTCCACTGTAGGTTTATAGAGTAAGGACATTTATATGCACCATATAAACAAACATATGCACATATTTAGTCAGTTCCTAAATTATATGTAAATCAAATAGGATATATGATTGAATCTGCAAAATAACTTTACTTTCTTCAAATACATAAGTTGCTCAGAGTGAAAAGTACACCTGTCTGTTTTATAGTATTTAAGTTGAGATTTTAACATTTCAGATTTAAGTTTTTCAGGCTCTTGGCTCATGAGGGTGTTAAATAAATGAATCACTAACAGATATTTTATATAGAACACTCTCCTTTTACTTCCTTAGTAACTTTCTATTAAAACATAATCATGTGTTTATAATGTGTATATAATGTTTATAATGTTGTCTGCAAACTCAGGCTTCTGTAAAGTTATCTTACATTAGCCAACAAGGGATTCTCAGACTTTCCGAGGCTTATTTTTGAGTCATTAGACAAACACCCTCTCAGTTTATTGACACAGTCACCCCTGATTGAGTTATTTTCCTACTGAATCACAACTGGTCCTTCATAAGAAATAGTAGTGTAACATGTCTCTACACATATTCAAAGTTGTATAGCAGGTGAGAAAAATCTCTGATTAGAGTTTTCTTCCTATAAAACAGCTGCACAGCAAGTACTTGTCAAAAAAAAAAAAAAACTAAAAGGATTTTGAACTGATATCCTGGTAAATAAATACACTGAAAAGTCTTTAAGAGTCCTAGAATATTTTTCCAAAGTTTTCAAGAATTACAATCTTAAGGTTTAAAAGTTAAGAGTATCACCTAAAAATGTATTCTTTCTTTGTGTAATGGGTTATTAATCTTTAATTCTATAGCTCAGCAAACTCTGTTTTCTTTATAGTTGTTTGGCAAATGCATAAACAGTAATCTAATCTAAAGATTTCTACTAAACTGTGCAGTAAAGTCAAATATTTTAATGAGATTTTAACAAAAATAAAAATTAAACAATTTACCAAAAATAGCTTTTAAAATATGTTAGTATTTAATATAGGGTACGTTTACATATGTTAAGTAATTTCATTGTGTCATGTTCAGGTTATAGGCAACAAAAATAAATTTCTAAATACCAACAGGTAGCACATCTGCATGAGTACAATATATGTCACTTTAAAATTAACTAATATTTTATTTTAATCCATATAAGAAATGTGATTATGATTTATAAAATACACTGCTCCTGAATAAGTGTTTGAGGACCACTCAGAAAAATTTTGGTAATTATTATAATATAAACTAAATAATTGTGACATGAAAAATTTTTCACAAAAATAATTGTTTTAGATTTCAAGTCATGTAGCAATATTATGAAGCCATCTACAGAAATGAGTAACTCTTCTATATTTTACATCTATCTATTTTTATATAAATAAAGAAGATTCCTACCCTTACTCTCCAGATTGCTGCTGATGTATAGTTACTTATTATTGCAATTGGTAAAAATGGATATTAGGAAAAAAATCTTTATTCATGCATTAAAATTTAGTGACTTATCTGATATATATCTATATATACATATATACACATTTATAAATATATGTGTATGTATGTATAAAACTAGCCCCAAATTGAAAACCACCAATTCATGTTCATGCATGGAGAACACACTTTAAATGTTAAAAAAAGAAACTTTACCTGCTCTTAGGTGTCCAACTACATCTGCTAGGCTACCCTTCTTTACTTTGGTGATGAAAGCACCAAGTCTTCCTAAGTCAGTCATTTTTCCTCCAACAACCTGAATAATTACAAATTTATAAATTTTCAAGATTCATACTAAAACATAAAACATTATTAGTTTGAGAAATTAATTCTACATTCTTTTTTGATGTACTTGAAATTGCATATAGAAACATTAATGAAGTGAAACACATTTTTTTTTTTTGAGATGGGATCTTACTCTGTCACCCAGGCTGTAGTGCAGTGGTGTGATCATGGCTGACTGCAGCCTCGACCTTCCAGGTTCAAGTGATCCTTCAATTTCAGCCTACCAAGTAGCCTAGACCACAGGCATACATGACTATGCACATTTAATTTTTAAAATTATTTGTAGAGACAAGGTCTTGCTATTGTTGACCAGGCTGATCTTGAACTCCTGGGCTCAAGCAGTCCTCCTGCCTTGGCCTCCCAAAGTGTTGGGATTACGGGTGTCAGCCACAAGCGCTTGGCCTACATTTTTTATTAAAGTTGCTGGGAGAACAATTTTGAAAAGAAAACATCTCATATTTGAGATGACTATGTGTCCTAAGGAAGTTTATGTACTGATTTCTTTCTTTCATTTTAGGTGCTGATTTCTTTCTATTTTTTAAAAATTTTTTTGAGACAAGGCCTCACTCTGTCACCCACAGTGGAGTGCACTGACATGATAACAGATGACTACAGCCTTGAACTCCCAGGCTCCTGTGATGCTTCTGCCTCAGGCTCCCAAGTAGCTAGGAGAAGGTTTGGACTATTATAATTTCACAATCCCTCCCACCATCCTGACTGAACTCCCACAGCTGGGACTACAGACGTGTGCAGACACTACAGTCAGCTAATTTTTAAATTTTAATTTTGTAGAGAAGGAGTCTTGCTATGTTGATCAGGCTGGTCCCAAACTCCTGGACTCAAGTGATCCTCTCACCTTTGCCTCCCAAAGTGTTGAGATTAAAGGCAAGAGCCAGTGCACCAGGCTGTACTGACTTCTTAAAAGCAAGCTTGTCCAACCCGCAGAGAGTGGGCCACAAGTGGCCCAGGATGGCTTTGAATTCAGCCCATCACAAATTTGTGAACTTCCTTAAAAAATTATGAGTTTTTTTGTTTTTGTTTTTTTGATTAGCTCATTAGTTATTGTTAGTGTTGATGTACTTTATGTGTGGCCCAAGACAATTTTTCTTCTTCCAGTGTTGCTCAGGGAAACCAAAAGATTAAACAGCCCTGTCTTGAAGTGACTTAACAATAAAAGGGCACCATAAATAATGCATATACTTAGAAGACAGGTGCCAGGTCTTCCCTACTTAGTCTCAAACAGCAAGTGTTTGACACTGTGTACATTAAGGTTCATTTTTCTTTATCATCCAAATTCATGTGTACCATTTGAACTATTTCTACATGAAGATAATATTCCATTGTCAAGATCAGATCTTGACCTCTTTTGTGTATCTGTAGTAAAATGTAGGTCTATGACCATAAAGACTATAGATTTGAACCAAGAAAATGGCATTTTTGGGAAGCAATTTACTGTTGTGCAAAGCTTAATAGCCTAAATGCATCTCTGCAACTGACCATCTCATCTGAAATATGTATCTCTGCCCCTAAGACTATCAAAGTCTGAGTTTTATTACAGAATATTTAAAAATCTATGTTTAATTTCTTCCAATGCAGAGACTCAAATATACATAATTTAAAATGAAGAGAATATCATCAAAAAGTTGAGATTCACCACATTTCTTGGTGGCATACTGATTAGTGGAGGTGATCAGAATTATTTCATAGCAGGAGTAATTAATGGTAATAATCAGTAAGCACTACTAAGTACATTAACTAAAAAAATTTCTTATAAAACTATTGTAATAAGAAAGTGATCCCTTTAATGATGTTTATGCTTCTGCTCAAGATACAATAAAAGTCCACATTATCTATGCTACTTTCCATTTAAATCTTTTTAATGCAAAAAATCATCCTGAACTTTATATTCAGAAAAAATACATTAGTTTCCCTAAATTTTATTTAATTTTCCTAACACATCTATATGCTATGTTAATAAAATTATATAAAATGTAAAAATGACATTTAAAAATCATTGCCAGAAACTTTGATGAATGCAGGCCATACTGTAATTCATCCTTCAAGAAACATTTTAAACCAGGATACTTACTTTCAGACCCAGCAATGCACCTGATTCTTTGGGCATGGTTGTTCTCTTGTTAAGAATAACACGTCCAATTAATCGGTCCCCCTCTTTAGATGGTTGCCACGTTACAGGATGCTGTTAAAACAGGAATGAAGTTTAAAAAGTAATATATACAGAATGAGATGCATTCAGTTATAAAAAGAATGAAGTCCTGCCATTAGAGGCAACATGGATGGAACTGCAGAACATTATGTTAAGTAAAACATGCCAGGAACAGAAAGTTAAACATTGCATTTTCTCACTCACATGTGGAAGCTAAAAAAATGTTGATCTCATAGTAGTACAAAGTGAAACAGAGGGTAATAGAGGCTGGGAAGGTAGGGCGAAGGGAAGGATAGGGCGAGATTTGTTAAAGAATATACAATTACAGTTATATAGGAGGAATAATTTCTGGTGTTCTATAGCACTACAGGATGACTATAGTTAATAATATATAGTTTCCAAAAGCTAGAAAAAGGATACTGAATGTTCCCAAAACAAAAAATGATAAATATTTGAGATGATGGATATGCAAATTATGCTGATCTGATCACTAAACATTACAAGTACTGAAACATCACTATGTACTGCATAAATATGTACAATTATTATGTATCAATTAAAAATAATATAAAAAAGAAAATAGGAACAAACTGGCAGAGTAACTTAGAAATCATTATTGAAAAATATAATGTCAACCTAAAAATACTTTAAAATCCTAAGAAATTGATAAATAAACTGGGCATATCCAGACAATAATATTATTCAGTGGTTGAAAAAAACCCAATGCATTATCAAGCCACAAAAAGACAGGGAAGAACTTTAAATGCATACTTCTAAGTGAAAGAAGCAAATCTGAACAGGCTATAATTCTAGCCACATGACATTCTGGAAAAGGAAAACCTATAGAGACAGTAAAAATATCGGTGGCTGTCAGGGACTCAGCGGGGAAGAAAGGAGGGAGGGATGAATAAGTGGTGCCAGGGATTTTTAGAACAGTGAAACTATTCTGTATGATTGGACACATGACACTATACATGTGTCAAAACCCCAGAATGTGTAACACAAAGAATGAACCCTAATGTACACTATGAACTTTAATAATAATACATCAATATTGGTTCATCAGTTGTAATAAATGGACCACACTAATGCAAGATGTTAATAACAAGGGAAACAGGCAGAGGAAGGGGTGGAGTGAGGAAGTATGTGGGAATTCTGTATTTCCCACTCAATTTTTCTGTAAACTTAAAACTGCTCAAAAAAGGCCTATTAAATTTTTCAAAAGTAAACAACTTGCTTTCTTTCTAATAGCCACAAATTATTGATTATGGCATGATGCAATTTCTTCAGTTAAAAGACATTGTAGGGGAAATCATTTCAGTAGACTTCATCTTTGGCTTATATGAATTTTCATTTAAAAGTATATTTCATTTGTAGCAGAAATTTATACTAAAAGTTTCTAAAAGTAGTTAGCAAATAAATATACATTTTTAAATGGTTCTAAATGGAATTGACTGAAATTTAAAAATATACCTGCTTATATAAAGAAAACTGATTCTGAATGTTAAATTGTTAATGTCAATATCCATAACCAAACATCTCAATCTTACTTACAGTCATTATCTAATAATTGTTTTTTAATCAATTTAAATTTTTTTCTAATTATTCAGTAATAAACTGCTTTTTTCTTCAAAATTATATTATCTTAAATGAAATCAATATTTGCCCTTACCAAATGAATAATAGAGCAGAACAAGATTACTATCTATCCTGTATCAGACAAAGGACAATGAACAGCACACATATTCCCTAAACTCCAAATAAACTTCCCAGAAAACTTACCGAACTAATAGGTGATGTCTCCCGGCTGTGCCATGTGGCAGGATCCAACCAGTAATAATCCAAATCACCTGTGCAATAGAAAAATAATAAAAAGTATAATGGTGTTGAAGAGAAGAGTGTATCACTTTAAGTTTTACTTCTTCAATTTATAAAGGGTTATAAATATCACAAGCTTGAGTGTGTATACTGCAGAATGATGTACACCTATGTTGCAAAGGTTGTGACTTGAATCACTGGAATGAATGTATGCTACAAATACACTTCCTACAATGAATGACTACCTTTTTCTCTCATAAATTAGTCAGAAAACACATATAAACGTACAGGAAAAAAAAAAAAAAAAAAAAAACTAGGGTTATTCTGCTCCTCTTATCCTTAAAGGACTGTCCATATTCAGCCACAGCTTGACATCTAGTGATGTTGGCTAAAATTTTATTCAATGAAATCAGGTAGACACTAATATAGTGTCTCCCTTTATATTTTCTGAACTGTATCATATCTTTCAAAATTATTATCTGACCTTTATCTTCCCTCATCAACCAAAACATATACATTTTTTAGAACATAGTCATGAGTAAATAAATATCAAAAATAACTTTTTCCAAAAGACTGGCTACAAATGGCAGAGAACTCAAAAGTTCTAACTTTGTAAATATATATTTATGAAGCTTTATTTTTGATCTTTTGGCTCAATATAATGCCAAAGAAAGCATTTGAGAAAAACCGAAAAATTTTAAGGCAAAGTATCAGTGCTTTCAGTATTTGTATAGGATGAAAAGCTGGAGAAAAAGTGGGTAACCTACATGAGAAGAGATATTAGGGAAAGCAGGGGAATAATTCCCTTTTATATTTTAAACATCAGATTAACTCAATAAAATTTTTCTCTACATAGATCTTGAAAGAGTAAACCATAAAGTGAGTAAAGCTTGCTAGCTAATAATGAGCTATCTGACTCTTGGCAAAATATGCTTGGTTGATGCCTGTAAAGATCGTAAGTAAAGAATTGGATATAGATGACAGACATTGCAGATATAGGCACTATAAACAAAATACTACATTAAATAATTTTTAATAATGTTTAAAATATTCAGTCTTAAAAAATCCATACACTTCAATTTCTTAGGAACTGCTTCCCTTTTCCTTTTATATACCTTAGAAGGGTTGAGGGCAAATGTTATTCATACAGGTACTACAATAAATATTCTTCAAATATTCACATAGATTACAGTAGTATATTCTATGCAGGGGTTAATATTAGAAATTGCATTAGCAAAAACTATATTCTGTTAAAACTTACTTCATGTAGATTCCATATTTCTCTCCAAATCATATACTTTAAAAATGTGTACATGGTTTGATGCCAAAAAAGATAGATCTCTAAACTTCTACTGGGCTACCTCAGTTAATGGAATATTAGGAAGTGAGAAAAGAACATTTTTTTCTCCTTTACATTTATTGTTTGTAAAAGTTCATATGACCATTCTCAAAGTAGCTCTCTCTTTAGTATTATGACACTGTTTGTTCTGAAAGAAAAACTATTTATGTTAATAAAGCTGAAATTACTACTAATACAAATTTGCAATTTGTAAAACAATATCCTCAAATTTCACATACTTAGTAAAGAGGCCTAATGACTTCCTGAAAGCTCATTCATTTTGAAATTTTGTGATAAATCAATAGAACCACAGACATATTTGCAGAGAAAGAGAATTTTATTTCCCCCCAAAAGAAAAACTGATCATTACATTGATAGCTACTTTAAGAAGTCTTTAAAGTTAAAAAAAAAAAAAAGACAAAAATTCATCCTACTTGAAACACTTAAAGAACTTAAAGAAAACAAAAGTTCATTGTATCCCTCAATAACTTGACTTAGGTCCTAAAAACTACTCCTTGGTATTCTTCTCAGGCTCATAACCCAATTTCTCATAAGGTGGTTCAACCCCATGTTTCACTAATATTATCATAAGTATATCTATTAATATTATAACTCTAATATGAGTGAAACATGGAGTTGAACCGCCATATGATACATATATATATCTCATATGGTGAATATTCAATCTGCAAAAACTGTTCCTTATAGGCAAAGAACGAAAAGCTGATGTTTTGGGATAAGATTCAATGGTGATAGTCAACGCACTTTATTATGAAAACAGTGCTATCAAGCAGTGCTATTCTTTGATATATAAGCTTTGTAGAATAATGATGTTGAATGGAGAATCTAATTTAATTGGTTTGGTACTGGATGACTATAGTTTGCTAGATGATTCCAATGCACAGCCAGCACTCTTATATTATCCTGTAATAAAATGGAGGCTACAGATATTGCAGGTTGAACAAATACTGTTTTTTTCCCAACTTTGGTCATACATAGTTTTGTAGCTATCTACTAAGTATTGCTAACAAATGTAAATGTAAAAAACACATTCACTATTTTAACATACAATATTTGTTTATTTTAGTATACAATTATACTTCCTTCATATTCTGAATGGTTTCTAATAGTTTTCTTATCACTAATTTCATCACCACCCATTAAAATATAAGTTTTACTTAAAGACTCAGAAAAAATAAAATCTAAAATCTAAATATGCAGTTGTAAACTGTATTTGTTTCTATCCCTGTAATTACTAAGTTTGAAAGATATTACTGAACTTTTAAGCAGTTTTAATTTGTCTTTATAACTCATAATTCACTATTATTAATGGAATATGCAACACTCCACAAAACATGCTCTTACAATATCCAGAATGCAGTATTTCATTAATACAAAACATTTTCCTTGATTATTTTTGTAATAGTTGATTAAAGATATTGACTGCCAGGTGGCATAGCTGCAAAATGATAAATTCATGGTATTTGCTTATGAAATCAATACAAAACGACATTGGTTCTAACAGTCAATAAAACTTCCAAGGAACTAATTCACTCCTACCATTAATTTAGAATCAGTAAATATGTTAGCTGCTTGTGTCTACAGAAATATCTCAAGTTCATAACTAGCCAAGTTCAATCGAGTGTTATACTTTTGAGCATTATTTTTTGTGAAGAACTTTAAAATTAACTTTTATACTATCCCTTGTGAAAAAGTAGGTTTTTAAACTTAATAAACATGCAATTATCAATGCAGAAATAAAAGTCAGCTAAATTACACGAGTTTTCTGTAAAGACAACTAGTACTTTCTAAACCCAAGTCATTATAATTAGAGTATGTTACAAAGCATAAACATGTATCTCTATCTCTATAATTTAAAATTGTGTATCTTATGATGTCTAGTGTTAAAGCACAATGGATTTCAATATGATCAACCAATGACAATTAAACAAAAATCCCTTCTAAATAATAGAGATGCATGATTGAGCATATGTATGTTAAAAATATAAGAAAACCGTTCCTCTAATTTCATATATTAAATATCTATTTCACAATTTACCTGACAGCTCTACTTGCCCAGGTGCAATGTGTTCCTAATGTTTAGGTAGTAAAGGAAAGCTTATCTACCCCAAAGCCTTGAAGTATTACAAAATCTGAACTTCTTGACTATCTCTAGAAGTAATATGCAGCATATTTCTAATACCATTATATAAATAATGATAAAATACGGAATTCAAATCAATTCTAAGATTGGCTCACAGCAACTCACAGCAATGTAATAACAATTCAAAATACATATATGCATTGTCACCTTAAAAAAGAGATTATTCTTCCTATATATTAATAGATTTTCATTCAAAAAAATGTAAATATCACAGACCAAAAATCAGAAGAATTATCCTTCCCAGGTATTTCCTGAACCTCTTAAAATATTTTCTTCTTTTAGTTTTTTGAGTCCTCTATACCAGGATGTGAGTTGGAACTAAATGAAACACTGAACAAAATATGTTTATTGAATGTCTGTATAGACTGCATACACAAAAAGCCAACTGAGTTATAAGAATAGGTTTTTAAGTTGAGACAAGATATTGACACATAGACATGTACCATAGTTACCATACATGAGTTAAATATTGTTTTAGTTACATTGTGATTAAAAATATAAACGTTGTAAGATTTTACAGGGATATTCATTTGGGAAAGAGTCTTCTCATAGATAAGAGTTAAAATCTGAAGTCTAGGAACTTAGATAAACTCTTAACTCTGGATTAATATACTGAAAACACCACTTTGAAATGTTTCTTCATATTTTAGAAGTCTTTTTAAGATGGTCCTATGCCCACAAAGGGAAAATGTGCTTCCACTTCCTCTAAATTATATATAATAGAGGAGCTAACTTTGGAATAAATCAGCAATAATTTCCTATATAGCAAAGTTCTAGCGAGTTTAATTTCACCTAACTAGCAGTCAGAGATAAGAAACACACATTATTTAACAGGGCTTATTATCTAGGCATTACAATAAAATAGGAAGATATACTTGTCAAATTTAATCATTAATCATACAATCTATGAAATATTAAAGTGTATTTTAGAAATAAATCTATGTGTACTGTTACAAAATTTGTAAATTATCTTTTGCAATTATTAAAATAGTGAAAAATTGGTCCTCAGATACTTTTTGTTAATTTTATTCTAAATCCAGGCCAATATTTACTCCCTAAACATATCTGAAAGCAAACATTGCATAAAATTAGGTAATACAGATTTGTGTCCCTTGAGCTCAAGGCCTAAGGTAGGCTAGAGGCCTCTCCAGATCATCGGTGTTGAGCAAGAACTTCTTTAACAATTTTAAGTAATTTAAAATTCAATTTCCAGCTTTGGTTCTAGGACCAAAAAAGAAAAAAAAAGGTATAACTCCTTGGGAGAGTTGCATATCACCTCTAGCCATTAGGAGTTCATTAGCCCTGTTGTTTTCCAAATGCATGTTAGAAATTTTATTGTGGATGGCAGCTATGTTTACCACTAAAGATATTCAACATAAGAGAAATACAAATCAAAACCACAATGAGATAGCACCTCATACCTGTTAGGATGGCCTATTATAATAATTTAAAAAGAAATCAGTGCTGATGAGACTGTGGAGAAATTTTGGAACCTTTCTACATGGCTGATGGGAATGTAATCAGTACAGTCATTATGGAAAACAGTATAGATGTTCCTCAAAAATTTAAAAATAGAACTTCCATATGATTTAGCAATACCACTTCTTATCCAAAGGAATTGTGATCACAATCTCAAATATATGTCTGCATTCCCATGTTCACTGCAGCACTATTCACTATAGCCAAGAGAAGGAAACAATGTCCATAAAGAATATGTGGTATATACATACAACACAGTATTTCTCAGCCTTGAAAAAGAAATTCCTGGCATTTTTGACAATATGGATGAAACTTGAGAACATTATGCTAAATGAGATAAACCAGATAAGGACAGATACTACATAATACTACTTATATGAGGAATCTAAAATAGTTAAACTCGTGGAAACAGAGAATACAGTGGTGGTTGCTAGCAGATGGGGAATGGGGAAACAGGGAGTGTATACTTTTCTGCAAACACATTAAGTTGTATACAATAAATACGCACAGCTTTTTGTATGTCAAATATATCTCAATAAAGTGTTTTGTTTTGTTGTTTTGTTTTTGAGACTCAGCCTCACTCTGTCACCCTAACTGGAGTGCAGTGGTACAATCTTGGCTCACTGCAACTCTGCCTTGCGGGCTCAATTGAGTCTCCTGCCTCAGCATCCCAAGTAGCCGGGACTACAGGCGTGTATGTACCACCATGCCTGGCTAATTTTTGTATTTTTAGTAGAGACAGGGTTTCACCATGCTGGCCAGGCTGGTCTCGAACTCCTGACCTCGTGATCAGCCTGCCTTGGTCTCCCAAAGTGCTGGGATTACAGGTGTGAGCCATTGCACCCAGCCAATAAAGTGGTTTTTTAAAAAAGAAAAATATTTCCCTTTTTAAATTCCCCTTTGTTCATAATTGCACTCTGCTTCCATCCTAAAACCAAGAACATCCCTGTGTCTTTCTCTTTGATATGTAACTTTCATAAGTCAAGTAAACTGAAGTATTATTAAGTTGATTCATGTAAATGTATCAATTATTTATTAAGTGATTGGTGTGACAAAGATGTTTTTATTCAGAAACTATTAATACTCAATAAAACCTCCTGAGTTGAACTACCCCAGAGTGATTAAATATTTGCTTGAAGCCCTGTGGTGCCATCTTTATGTTTTATAATTTTAGGACACAGGCAAGGAAACTCAGTAGCTGGTCCAGGAAAGGGAAACTTTATTAACATTTGATAGAGGCAGTGCTTCTTCTGGTTGTATGTATTGTTGTTGAATTTGGGAGCAAATCTTTGGGATGCAAACACCACAATGACACAACTCTACAAAGCAGTTATATGGAACCCAGAATCAAAATTTCTGGCTGAAACATGAGCTCAGTTGTTCAACTCAGCAGATAACTCTCGTAAAATTCTCTCTTTCTTCTGAGAGTACAGTGAGATCATGTGGATGAACTACTTTATAACTACAGAACACCACAGAAATGAACATTGTCAGAGTATAAAAATATATGCTAAAAAACATTTTGTATTTTTAATTATAAGCATTTCTGTCAATTCTAATAACATGTACAAATTAAGAAAAAGATACTTTTCTACCCAGCAGTTTACTTATTTGAAATCTTGAGTAATCACAAAACTTCATTGTATTTGAATTTCTCCATCAACATTATTATATGCTAATAATCATACTCATATAACACTTATAAAATCAGCGATTATGCAGTAAAAAGAACCTTGTACTCAGAGTTGGAGACTTGTGACTAATCCTAAATCTGCCATATTAGGTGCATTCTTCTCATCTCTATTAAGCTTTTTTCCTTCTGCAAAATGAGAATAGTGCCTTCCCTCACAAACATTTCATGAGGATTAACTGAGATACGTCAGTATGGTGAATTGTAAAGGAGTTTAGAAATAGAACTTAATGTCTCCTTACACACTTAAGATGAGGAATATGAAATAATGATGTTAGAGATCAAACTTACAGTTAATTAGTGATTGTAACCAAAATATACTTAATATCTGTAATCTTTGCAAAATATTCTTGAAATGAGCTTAGGAAAATGCTTAAGTCCTGTTGTTTATAAAAATTATTAAATGGCCAGATTATTCAAGAAATCCCTAACAGTGTTTCCTTGAAGTCAGCTTGTACTATATCTTAAAAATTATTTAGTAGACATTAGTTGTAAATAATATTTATTTTCTAATAGGTTATAAGCTTCCTAACTTTGTGTGATTCTTTAGTTTATATTCCTTAAAAAACTATCTAAACAATAACAGGATTGATGGTATTAAGAAAATAACTATTATAAGTTAAAACCTGAAACAGGGTCACCATAGTTAATGGGGCTTTGAGAAAACAAAGAAACCTCTGTCGGCTTTGAAAAGGGTAATAGATATTGAGAAATTAAAATAAATTTGAGATAGTAAATATCAGTCATCTGATTAATTCTTCCTAGTTTTAAAAATTATGTACATTTACATAAATTTAGATTTTTGAGACCACATGAAGCTTTGCAGTCCAGAAACATTCCCAAAACACCATGATACTCAATGCCATTTTTTTTCTTACCTTTACTTTGGCCTGGTGCTATAAGGCCTTAGAGAAATTTTATAAATTAAAATTCCAGAAAGTTTGAACAACAAACACACAAACACATACACACACATGCATGCACACACAACTCTGTGCTTAGAATTATACAATAAAGATGTGATCATGGTCTTCAAGAAATCTAGACCATACTGTGTTATCTGTATTAAATGACAATGAAAATGTATCTGAAGAAAAGTCCCCAAGGTCATTGATAATAGGCAAAATGCTTTCTACATATAATAGTTTGGAAAAGAATAAATTTCATGTGCAAATATGACCTGAGGCCTAATAACTGAGAAATTTCTCCCCCAGAATCTAAATATAGAATAGTAAGGTAACCTGGATAACAAATCATAAAATTGTCAATCTTAGGGATACTTGTTTTTTCAATACAATGACTCTTCATAAATAGTAATTTGGGAAGTGCTGTACAGCAGAGGGAAATATTTCACTGCAACTTTCCAACTGACCAGGCTTCCACATTGACACTGAGTATTCCATTCACGTGGGAGAACAGGTTGTCATGTGCAAAGTCTCGGAATAACCAGCCAGGAAACCCTGTGGAAAAAATTGGGGTTTATTTGTTTTCATTGTTTGGGGACTGGATATTAACCATAGGTTTAAGAAATTGTTGTGCTGGGCAAGTTCACAGCAGAGACATTACAAAAACAAACTCTACATATAAATATCTTTGATAAAGGAAAATGTTAGTCCTTTTCCAGACACAGGCAACACTAGCAAAACAGCATTAAGTTGAAATAATATTCTGAATGGTAATGCTATTACCTGCCTCTATATCCTAAAGAGAAAAAAAAAAAAGTAAAGATGGATAAATGCTTTTAGTGATATAAATGAGAATAGTAAAATGAAAATAAAGATGGATTTTAAGACTAAACAGAACAAAACATAAGTACTTATATAGTACTGATATTTCTTATTTAAAAATAGACGATCAATCCACAAAAAAGTAGAAAAGTTTATACTCTAGCAAATAGTGGGTAATATAAACATGTTTTGACACCAGAGATCCCTCAAGTGACTATAAATAGTTTGTTTTTGTCTTTCTTTTCTATTTATTCTATTTATTTTTTGGTTTGTGTTTGTTTTTATTTTGGCTATGCAAACAAATAATTTATAGATATAGGACTTTATTTTTAAGTTGGAAATTCTTTAACTGGCAATGGAAAATCACCAGGCACAGAAGTTTGGAGAACATTTTACTTTATGCCTCAGCACTGTTTTTGAGAAAACTTCTATGTAGCCATATTAATAAACCTCCAAAATTATAGCCATAGAAAATGAGGTTGCAAAACACTATAGTCACTGGTCTAACTCTCTGACTCAACGCAAAAGTGGTCAAGCTTTATAAAGTCATGAGTCACGTTCTTTCAACTGTACTCCAACTCCATGTGACAGAAGTAAATAATTTAATAAGATAAACCACGAAAAGAAATGAGGATAAGGAAGCAATATCAACAAATACACATAGCTTTTGTGTCCATTTTTTATTAAAAGGCAAACTAAGTTAATGTTGGTCAAAAATTAACTTACTGACTCAAGAAAGGAATTATCTTCCAGAGTCCCTAAATATTTGAGTGAATAAATAGTTCTAAATCTATATTTCCAATATAATTATTTAAAAATATCTTCATATTAGAACAGTCTGTTACTTTAAAAAATAAGGAAGCCTCACTGACATAGACTAAAATTGTTCAATATTGGTTTCTTGGCTTTGTCACAGGTGCACGAGAATCCAATTCCCAGCTTGCCTGGCTGTTTAAATACCTGACTTCACAATCACTAGTTGAATGGACTACTCACAAGTACACCTGAGAGAGTATATCCTTGAAGATACTGCCCTACAATATTTTTGAAATGTTTAACACAAAGCAACAGTATATACAGAGTCTTTGTGAGGGCTATGTGTTAAATCAAATTATATTTTCTAAAACAAAACTATGAATTAATTCACACCATCAAACAACCATGCACCAGGAACACACTATATTTCTAGACAGTACCCCTCCCCTCACTGTCCCTACAATTCCTCTTATTGTATTGTCCTTTAACATTACTACATTAGGGTGTTTACTATATGGAGCATGGTGATGATGATTCTCATATTATATGGATCATTCTGTTTCTGCTGCTGCTGATCTTCTCTATGAAATAACAGAAAAGAAACTTCCCTTTGGTGTTGGTATCAGGAATAATTAGTGTGCACTTATGCAACCAGCTTATTTTTATGTTACAGATGTTGTTCATTTGTAATGAATGACACTTTTTTGTGTTGGGATATTTGTGATTAAATATGCAGCCTAATTTTCTAACCTTATTTTCCCTTACTGATCTTTCCCACGTATTTTAAATTTATTTCACATGGCTACATTTTTACATTTTTGTAGCTACCGTAAATCACTCTGGGTATTAAAATAGGTTTCAAAATGGTATTAACGCAGGAATTAAAATCAGGTTAAATGAATATCTATACAATATAATTTAGTATATTTATTGTAACTCTATTTTCATTCAAATGCAGTCTTCCCTCCATCAAACTCAAAATAATTTTGATTCAATGGAAAACAACAAAATGGAACTGATGTTCAGGTATTAGTTTACAATAAATAGAAAATTATCTTAAGTTATTTGAGAGTCTTGCCAAAGGATGGGAAGTAAGTGAAAAGGGCTTCTCATCTGGCAAAAAGCAATTAAAAAAAAAAAATCTGAGCTCCTAGATTTAATAGAAAAATCCACCTGGCCCTCATTCGTAACTTTACAGTCACAGTAATACAAGAGTTTCTTTGGTATTCAACCCTTCAAAACCATTAAAGATGCACACTGTAAAATGGAAAATGGTTTGTTCAAACAAGCACATTGACAGCAATAATTATTCACAATAAAGGGGACAGGGAAACCTAAACAAAAAAATAAATACACAAAAACAAATGAATCAGCTAAGAGTATGTGTCCTCAACACTGTGATACCGTGTGTAGCTCTATGAACATAACTGTGTCAAAGAGTAGCATAACTGGATGAACAGATATGTATCAACACAACTGGATTAAAGGGCAACACACTGATGTTAAAACAATATCGATTAGGCAATAACTGGAAAAATTACAGCGTGTAAATTTTTATAAAAACAAAGATAAAATCCCTTTATAGCCTTCCTAATTTAAGGGGGAAAAAAGTTGGTAAATTATAATTCTGATGAAAAAAATTTTAATTAAAACAATGTAAACAAATAGCAATAACCCTAACAATAAGCTGATTGACAAATATTTAGCACATCGAAAAACTCAGCTCTCAAAATGAGGAATCTGAAGCTAAGCTGTTACAATTGAGTCATTATTCATCAATGCAAAAAATAAAAGCAGAAACATACAGCAATTGTTTATTAAATATTGCTTCAGATTGATCATGAATTTAATTTAAAGATTAAATGTACTGTAAATAATAACTCTTATCCCTTTGCATGTTCTATTTCCTGATATTTTTTGAAAGCAATACAAAAAAAATGTAAAAGATCAAGTGCTCTTTGCATAATGTTCCCCACACAGAGTGGCTGAATTGCCTGTTAAAGACTCTTAACTGGCCGGGCGCAGTGGCTCACCCTGTAATCCCAGAACTTTCGGAGGCCCAGGACGAGACGGGTGGATCAAGACATCAGGAATCCAAGACCAGCTTGGCCAAGATGATGAAACCCTGTCTCTACTAAAAATACAAAAATTAGCTAGGCATGGTGGCGGGCGCCTGCAATTCCAGCTACCCGGGAGGCTGAGGCAGAGAATTGCTTGAACTCAGGAGGCAGAGGTTGCAGTGAGCTGAGATGGCGCCATTGTACTCCAGCCTGGGCAACAGAGTGAGATTCTGTTTCAGAAAAATAAAAGATTCTTAGCTAAAATCAATGTCTCTTAAGTAAGAGCAATGCAAATGAACAAAACTATCTTTTCAGAGAATTATGCAATTGAATTAAATTGTGAAATTAAGAGATATTTGTTGAAAAATTAAAATTACATACCATTAGCACTGATAAACTATTTAAAACATTAAATCTGAAAATTAAAATTACCATCTGAAAGATTACATTTATAAAAAAATTAAATTGAATATTATTTCAGTAATGTTAAAAAGCTAATTTTTCATATTTTATAATTTTTTATAAATTCATAACAAAATATTCCCAATTGATATATAAGGTGATGTCACTCACAAAGACAGTAAATAACTTTAACTCAGTTTTCTCAGTAGAAATGAGCACATTTAAGATTAACCTAATAATGTCACCAATCTTAACAATATAAAATCGTTCTATTTCACCTAATTTCTATACAAACCAACCCAAATGTTAACTAAAATGTCTTACTGATTACAGCAGGATTAAGCTGGAGAAATACAGAATTTATTAGAAATACCAAATTATAGTAATTATAAAAATTCCAATATTAAGAAAAATAATCATAGCTTAATTATATCTTTTATAAAACAAGACATTATGTTATATACAGGTATAATATAAATAAAATTAAAGGCTGATCTCAATTTTAAAATAGCCAGTCAATAGCACCTCCTAAACCCAACCTCAGTTTCTTTTTAACTGGCAAGACCATAAGTAGCATTTACCTTTAGAAATAAAATGTTTATTACTCATGTTTGAAATATATTTGTAAATAATTTATATTAAGGAAATTGTTGCAACTGTATTCTAATGGCTCAGTTTTCTTTTTTTTTTTTTTTTTTTTTTGAGGTGGAGTTTCACTCTTGTTACCCAGCTGGAGTGCAATGGGGGGATCTCGGCTCACTGCAACCTCCGTCTCCTGGGTTCAAGCAATTCTCCTGCCTCAGCCTCCCGAGTAACTGGGACTACAGGCGTGCGCCACCATGCCCAGCTAGTTTTTGTATTTTTTGGTAGAGACGGGGTTTCACCATGTTGACCAGGATGGTCTCGATCTCTTGACCTCGTGATCCACCTGTCTCAGCCTCCCAAAGTGCTGGGATTATAGGCATGAGCCACCGCGCCCAGCCAATGGCTCAGTTTTCAAATGATAAACTCATTATTACCCTAGGCTAGCTATTGTGCATCATTTACAGTTGAAAGGGACTAAAAACACTGAAAAACAACAACTTATTGGCCTTTATAATTTCCATTATTACCAAGAAGCTCTTTGGTTGTATTTGTTTTTCAAAGTGATGTACTAATAGCTTTAATGAGAAAAAAAAATCACACAGACACACACACACACACACACACACACACACACACACATATCTTTGGGTCTACCAAAATATCTGACATAATTATCATTGCATCATATTTTAGATCACACATATGGATACATACTTAGCTCACAAGTATGCAAACTGTATCTACTGCAATTTAGCTTTGTTAAACCAGCCAGGAAAACTGTGGAGAATAAAGATATTATGTTTAAAGACTCTATACAGCAAACTCAAGAAGGACAGCTTCAAGCAAAAACTTCAGAAAGATTGTTTTCATTACAAACCACGTGTTTCTTACCAATACTCAGAGGGGCTTTCATGTTAAATAGATGTTTTAGAGGCCTTTATTCTGTGCTTAATTTTTCCATCAATTTTATGCCTTAATTGAATAGCTCTGCTTACAGTAAAATTTCATAGTCTATAACAAACCTTACATAGAGATCTCTGTAACTAAATGTCTGCCTAAACAAGACTAGCCCATGAAATCAGGAAATCACAACATATTTGCCAAAGAAGCCTACTGACAAAAGAAACCTGGTCTCTGTAAAGCCATTCTAAACAGAAACAAGCTCAATGAATTTGCAGTCAGTCATTCCCAGTGTTTGCTTATGCTAATGATCTGTCTAATCCTCACATATTTATCTTTGGGAGATTTAAATTTTGGGCGCATTTTTCTTCATATAAAATGCCAGAGCCCATGAAACAGCAAATAGTAATTAAGGGGTTTTTGTTTGTTTGTTTGTTTGTTTAGCAAGAACAATCTGAAGTTGGTCTTGGGTTTCACTAACCATAGATGAGAAGTGGTATACCTTTGTGTAGGCAGGACTTTTTCTACCACTGAATGTACTTTTTTTTGTCATGACTTTTAAGGAAAGGATTATAAACCTGAGGTATCCAAGCCCTTTTACATGGTCCATAATTATATTTAGGGGTTACATGCACTCTTTAAAATCGTAAGTAAAATTTTGTGTGCAAAAATATTTTTCCCCCAGAGTCCATTGCTTCCTTAATTTCTCTGAAAGACCTCTGATGTCTCTTCAAATTAAGAACAAATGATTAAAGGGACAAAATGAATGAGTGACTCAGACTAGGATATTACGATATGGACTTGTTGCTTTATCTTTAGGTCCCAGAATTATCCTCTCTTGCAGGTCCTCAGCCTCAGCAATATGCTTTCATTAAGATCCCTATTTAAGCCAGGCACTTAGGAAATCAAGAAACCATACTCAGAGAAAATGAGCTTTGTGAATACATATAGAGAGCAAGGGAATTTACCTCAAAAAGCACTTTCATGACCTATCAAGACTCTAATGAATTATATTTTTAAAAAGCCTTTAATATAGTATAGGCAAGAGAAATACTACACACAAATGTACTAACATCTCTTCTCTGGTGAATACCTTAGATAATTTTAGAGATATATGCTAAATAGGAAAATATAGAAAATATAACAAACTTTATATAATCTAAGTAAGTGATTACAAAACATAACCCTGAAATAAAAGTAAGAAAAAATAAGTGGGTAAAAAAGTTGTTCCAATTTAAACCTACTCAGGAGAAGAAGTTTCAAGGGCTAAGCATTCTCTAAAGAGAAAAACAACAAAGCCTGCAGGGCTAACAGCCTCTTGTAACAACAATAACCAAAAACCCTCAAAGCTATTTATACGTCTAAAATATATGACAGATGTTATAGTACTGAAATACGTTTGTTAACTCACCAGTCATTATATCAATATGGTCCCCTTTCTGAAGTCAGTTTTGAAATTTGTTCAATGTTTACAGTTCATCACAATAAGAATTTATTTCCCAGAATTCAAGACTTATAGAAGTCATATAAAACTGTCTCTAAAACAACTTATTTAAATTAACTATGCAATTAAGATTTTTGGTTACATTTTTGCAAGTAATTGACCAACTCATAATATGATTAGGATGATTATCTTCTTAAAGACAAAAGATTGGCCTACCTGAAGCAATCTTTTGCTTCACAAAATATAAACCCATTTCATTAGCCTACAACTTACAGGCACAATGTTAAGTATTTATAAGTTTTCCTGACAATTATTATCATAGTATAAAATAAGTACTAATTCTTTCATTAATTTATCTTCTTTTATAAGTTGGTGTGCTTCTTCCCAATGTCCCTAGTCTTAGAAAATTGAGAATGGCAACCATTTGTTTTACTTACTAAAAGTGTTTATATGTATGACCTGGGCAAGGGTGGGGGAGAATATATATTTGCTGTTTACTGAGATTGACTTTTGTTTTTGTTTTCCAAATGACTTCATTTCTCTAACAGATCTCTTCCCAGGAACATTCACAGGTAATACTTCAAAATGAAAATATTTTATTCTCCTTGAAGAACTTCCTAACTATGCACTAATAAATAACAGCACCCCATAAAATCAGAAAGTTGGAAGAGACCTGAGCAGATAACCTTTTATGGAATGCATAATCACTTTACTAATAAAGTTATTGCCCTCATAAATATATGTCTAGAGACTATAATTCAGACTGGTTCCTTGGAACTAGACAGAAAAATTAATCACATCGTTTTTCTTTTTCTTTCATCTCTCATGTGCATATGTGTGGGAGCATGAACCATCACTGCCTCAGCCTTCCTCTCATAATGGTGGGTGTCTATTATTAAGAAGAACCAGAAAGTGTCAATATGGACACAAGATTCATGATCATTATAAACTGGCAATTATTAGCCACTCTGTAAGCACACTGCTCAATTTACAATAAAATCCTTCCATTCTCATTAAAGAACATATTTAATTAGTCTAGACTCAAAAATGTTAACTAGTATTTGGTAGGCAGCAATCTGATTCATACTTTAGCAAGTGGAAGGTGGCTACTTCTTTTCCAGTTGCCTCTGATCCTTTGGATTTTGAGCTTGACCTCAGCAGAAAGTGGACTTCTTGAAAAACATCTGCTGAGAAAAGAAGGCAGGAGCTCTCTTCAGCTGCCCTAGCAATACACACGGAACCTGAGGGGGAGCAAGGGAGCAATGAGGAGAGCCTTTCTCCCTGGCAGACTTTCAGAGAGTCCCAGTGCCTCTCTGCATCCAGGTCCTCATCAGGCTGCAGCACAACTGATGCCTCTTTCCTCTCCCAAGGAGTGCAGTCTTAACAGTAGGTGCCCCCGGGACACCTCAAACTTAATGCCTGTTTGGCAAAATAGTTACAAGAAGCCAAGAGATTTACCAGCTTAATTTAAAAGAAGCGTATCTCTTAAAAAAGAAAAGAAAAGAAAAAAAAGCCTTGGTAGCTAAAACACTACAAATAAAAGCAGGAAAAAACAGCTGTATTTACCCCCTGTATTAGGAAAACTGCATACCTTTAAAAAAATTAACAATTGTGTCTTCTTCCACATGAAAATCATAAATAGATGATACTGAGCACATGAAAAATGTTGTGCCATTTCTATAGAGAATAACAGGAGAGTCTTTTTCCAAACTGGCAGAAGGGAAACCAGGGCCAGAAGAGGTTGGTCACTAGTTACTCTTTATCCCAAGGTCACAGACCTAAATCTCTGATGCAAAAGAGTACACACTTCTCTTTCCTTCCTTGTGTCTTGGGCTCTCTGTTCCCCTCATCTAATAGTTTTCCCTTTAGTCCACAGCTTAACATCACCGAAAACATATGCATTTCCATGAATCTGTTCTATAATCAGGACTGTCAATTAAGAGAAACCAAGCCTTATCAGCCTTTTTTTTCTAAACACTTGAAAAGAACAATCTATATATATTTATATTTTTGTATTTTCAAGAATATTAAGATCTGAAGTTTCCTAATTTTAGTGAAAGTCACTAAATAGGAAAATCAAACTGATCCATTAGAGAAGAAAAATGTATACTTTCTGAATTAATTGTATATTTTATATACATATATCTCAAGTTGAGACTTAAATGTAATACTACAATGTATATAATTTAATGTGCACTTCAGATATATATTTAAAACATAAAAATAACTTCATGTAATACAACTAATCATTACTGCATCCTAAAATAACTTACTATATAAAGCAAACATCCTTATTCTCTAATGATATAATCTAAATGAAACATTTTAATATCTTACTCTTTTGGATAACTAAACAATAAATTCCATTAACTTTATATTTATTCATAGATTAATATAATTTCATTTACCTGTTCCTGAGTGCAACGTATGAAGTAGTAGAAACTGCAGAAACCCAGCAAACCTAACAGCAGCATCGGAATGGTTAAATACATGCCACTGGCATCAAATCACCAAATCTCAGCTAGCAACAGCAGCAAATGCACAACACAATTTAAAAAGCCACCAAAATACAAAATTTTAAATAAAATTCCTTGTGGTCCTTGCATTCTAAATCAAAGCCAAAAAAGCCTGCAGTGTCCAACATTATACAACAGGGACACTAAACAAGGCCATAAGTGCTGCTGTCATCAAAACAGATCTCTGCAGTGTACAGATTCTCATTGATTACGGCATTAATCTATAGTGTTCCGTGCTGTACTAAAGTGGTTCCCAGTGTAGCAAACACCAAAGCTCTTCTAGCTCTGCAGTTAACCATTTCCTAAAACAATGCACAAAAGCTGCTACTTTCCCGCAGCCAGAGAGATGAAACGTTGTGGTCCTTAAAGCTAACACGGAAGAAAACACTCAGGCAAATGTTCAGAAGCTCATCTTGTACCCACTGACATTCACTGTGATATCCATGGGCTAAGACGACAAGGTTGAGCAGATGCCTGACTACCAGACCACATAAAACTCACCTGAAATGATTTGGTCCCATTATCAATCACTGGCAATGGTCCCGCCAAGCCCTGTGTAGCAGATCATTTCCTCTGCAGTTTCCCTAACTGAGGAATCTTACTCAGCCCAATGACAACAACTGGCACCAGAAAGCATAAACCAAAAGTATACAATTGATTCTTGTGAACACAGGCAAAAGTGCTTCTTCAGGCTGTTCTGGGATAGCCAGCCTAGTGCTAATCATGGCTCATCTCCAGAGGGCAAAAGGATAACCTCAAATAGGTTTTGCCAGGGAGCTGGGGACAGGAGAAGGCGGGTCATATTTCTGATATTTTTAAAGATGCATGTTTTTGATGACTGTAGATGCGTAATTCATAAAACAATAGATTCTTTTTTCTCACTGACACAGAATAATTATCATCTCATTGAGTCACCTACATTTACTTCATCCACCCATATTTTGTGTTACAGAACAACAGCAACAATAACAACAAAATCAGTTGATTTGAAATTATGTTACTCTCTCAATTACATTTTTATTGTAGTACAACATTCAGATTTCAGAAAGAGCAATGAACAATGATACACTTCTCTAATCCACTAGGGATTATTTGCTGAAAAACAGAGGTAGACTGCTTCTAGTTTGTTTTAGAAAATGAAATGGTCAAGTGATAATAGAGAATTAGAAACCTCTTTCATTTACTTAAAACAAACGTGCTGCGTTTACTTAAATTACATGTTCTTGTCAAAAATAATTATCTCATGAGAAAAAAATTAATACTGAGCCACGGATCATCTCATTACTAAAATAACTGCAAAATGTCAGCCTCAAATGAAATGACTAATTTGAACAATTTTTCTCTCTTAAAAGAAAATATTTACAGTCTCATTCAGAATCTGTATTATTTTCTTTTCCCAAACTTCTGCCTGTGCTTAAAACTGGCTGTACTCAAAACTAGACCAAGTTATTGCTGAAAAAAGCAAAAGGGAAATAAACTGAATGCTTATTAAGTGCCAAATATTATACTGTCTATTAATTTTATTTAGTTCATTTGTTTATCATGAAAAATTTATTTCTCATGGAAAATCAATAATACTTATCCCGTATTAGAGATGGAGTTTAGAAAAGCTAATTAACTTGCCTGAAGTCACATGATTTATAAGTAGCAGAGTTGAGATTTGAACTTGGCTTTGTCTGTTTTGAAAGCCATGCATGAGCTTTTCACTACACCATGGTAGTTAGGAATTACTGCAATTATTTTGGTGAATTACCTCAAAGTTATGCCAGTTTTTGTGAACGTACTCGTGAGTTATTGGTGGTGCAGGGGCGCCTATAATGATACACTTCTATTTCCCATGTTTGGAGCTGGTGAGGATTTTTTTGGAGCAGCTAATGGAGCTGAAGTCTTATACTTGCTGAACTTAAGTTTCTTCAATTATGATATGGTCATTAAGAAGACATACAGATGGCATGGTGTAGAGATAGACCTGCTGGCCCAGCAAGTTTACAGAAGAGAACCAGTAAAAAGGAGGTCAAAACTTTCGACAACCAATATACTCATTTTGTCTGGTTGAAATCACAACCATATAATTTTCTTTGACTAGAATTTAAGATGCATGAATCGGGCCAGGCACAGTGGCTCATGCCTGTAATACTAGCACTTTGGGAGGCTGAGGCGGGTGGATCACCTGAGGTCAGAAGTTCGAGACCAGCCTGGCCAACATGGTGAGACCCCATCTCTACTAAAAATAGAAAAATTAGCTGGGTGTGGTGGCACATGCCTGTAGTCCCAGCTACTTGACAGGCTGAGGCAGGAGAATTGAACCCAAGAGACAGAGGTTGCAGTGAGCCGAGATCGCTCCAGCCACTGAACTCCAGCCTGGGTGACAGAGTGAGATTCTGTCTCAAAAAAAAGCATGAATCATATAAGCCTATGTAGGCTCAAGTCAACTGAAATAAAACATTTTAATATACTGCAAATGTCTATTATTGTGTTTGAGTTTTTAGATTTTAAAAAATATTTATTTCTCCATTTCTAATTCTTTTCTCTTGTTTATTATCCAGTATGGGCTTATTTCAAATTATAAAATCATTTTGAATGTCATTAATCTAATATTTGTCCCTCATTCCATCTCTTGAATTTATATTAATTTAGTGTAATTACCTCGAGTTCCCTAAAGTGCCTTGATATAAGAAAATTTATCAAATGGTAACAAATTGCATTTCTAACAGAAAATACTTAACCAAACAGGGTTTATTAAGTAAAGTAGTGCTCATGGCTTTCAAAATTACAGAATCAAAGCAGAGAATCAATATTAGAAGAGATTAATGTTGATCTTATTCTAAAATATCCTAACTCATTTCTGGGTACCACATACTATGAGCTTTCATGCATAATAACAAGTGTTATTCACTGGAGCCACTGTCTATGTAAAAGTAGAAAAAATCCTTCTATTTTCACTTTATAAATTCCAAAATTTATGTTAACAATATTTAGTCATTTAAAACATTTCTACAACACCTTTATCTTGAGTCATATATGTCCTTCTTCTGGATTATATATTTCACATCCTCATACTTAGTTGTGATTCCACAGCTATATCAAAGACCAAAAAACTGATTTCCCTTGGGAGAGAACACATAAAACCGAACATCAATTGCAATTTTGAGCTTGCTTCACATATGCCATTTAACCTGTGCTATTGTAGTTTAGGTCAAGGCCTGCATTTGTGAAAAGGTTTTGGTTCTTTCACAAGAACCCAGGAACCATTATTTTGAAAAAGTGATGCAAACTTCCTATTTTTGAATTGACATTCCATTAATGATGACTGCAATTTGTCATGTATTTCTCATTCTTTGTATTAGTATGAGATAGTAAAGAATGGAACACATTGATAGAAAAGAAAACCCATGCATAATTAAGCAACATGCTATTGCTTTTTTTTATTACTTTCACAGAACACTGACTTTCTAATCTTCAAATCTTTCTTGACTTGGCTATTACACAGGAATAAATCATAAATACAATTAATCATCTTAAAATATTTAGGGCTATATTATAAACCCTATAATCTCATTTCAGAGAAATAGATTAAAGATAAAGTTGACAACTGGAAACTTTATTCAATTAAGAACACTGTGCACCTGACACACGCAGAAGAGAAATATTTTGACTGAAAAATAGATACAGAGGGGGTGTTAAATATAGATTTGTGTACATCTGGGAAAAAATGAAGTGAGATTACCATTATTTATTGCTTACCAGCAACTGCTCGTCGAGCCTCAATTGTTCCCTCTTCGGACTCAACAGACCTCACTTCTTCCCACCCTTCTGAAGAGACATGAATCCCAGGTGCACACATGACAGCAACCGTGCAAATAAATCCAGCTTGGGAGATTTAAGCCTTGCTATTCAAACCACTCTCTGCAGCTCAAGATCTCATCTAAGAAGAGTGTGAAGTGCCTCCTTCATCACTCTGCTTATATCACTGAACAACAGGACCAGTAGAAAATGGAAAGTGAAATAAAACATTGGTGTGAGAACAAGAAAGTCTCCTTGCATGACTGACTCAGGTCATTGCAGGCACTGTGCAGTTACCCAAAGGACTGCTTGGATAAAATACTGTAGACAAGCTTCGGTGGGCCTGGTGGTGTGGGGACTGGTAGCATTTACTGAGGAGAAGCATATTGGCATCTCTGTTGGGTTTTAACCAGATCCACAGGATTCAGGAAATAAGCTCTCTGCCAGATGACACTATGCTCCTAGCCATTCCTTCTGTTTACTTATCGCCCAAATTACTCTAACTAGTGTCCTTTGTCCTGCTGTGAGCTTATTTGTGGAGAAGGCTAAATAAAGGATTTTTATGACAACTAAATGGCCATTGGCCCATGGAATGATTTCTTAAAACATAACTCTTCTGCTTTTGTTCAATACTATTAAAATTAATTAAATGGGAGCACTTGTTATTATTGTATCTTTGATTTATGAAGAAAAACACATTTTTGTTTCTTCCTGTTGAAATATTTGAAATTAGGCTATATTTTTAACTGTTATATACTCTTTATATAGTACTTACCTCTTATTACATAAACTTTTTAAGGTAGGCTCCCTCTTTCTATTGTTTTATTTTCTATCAGATGCAAATACATGTATATATGAATGTATTATATATTACATATATATATTCCTACTATATGTGACATGGTACAACATTAATACACATTTCTAAAATATGAAGAACTGTACCTTCTGATAAATGAGATGCATATTCCTACTTTATGAAAAAAATTATATATTTCTATCTACCTTAACTGTAGTCTTTTCACTAAAACAAACAAGCACATGTAATTTTAATTTAAGCATATTTTCCCGCAGGTAATTATTAACTTTTTGAATTTCAATAAAGGAAATGTTGTAAATAGCAAAAATAACACAATCACCTTGCATTTGCAAATATTTCATACTTCTTAATATTCATGTGCTTCAAAATGAATATGAGAGGTAACAAAGATGGATAGTATTAACAAGAGAATCAACCATGTAGAGAAACAGACATGGATTATATACCAAGACTGGTTTATCCTGGAAATGAAATTTCTAAGTCACTAACCTAAGGCTTCTACTTCACCAAACTTTCATTTTCAAGTTAAACTTTGGTACTAATATGACAGTCAGAAAGTACACATAAAAACCTATTATAATCAAATACCAATATTTTTAACATTGAAATATTAATCACCTACAATACCTTAGAAATTCCTTTTTATTCCTCCATAGTCCTATTAATTCCATATGCAAAATAAATCTGATTTTCAAATCACAAATCTCCAAGTATTCTTTAAATAATGTAATAATCAATAGAGACTGTATTGATTTTCTGAGTTCCATACACTATCAGCGTATTAAGGGCAGTACTGAAGTACTATATGAAAAATGTACATATTATTTCCAAACTATTCTAAAGTACTTTCATAAGCTGAAAACATCTCTACTCATCTATAGCTGACTTACTTACATAATATCGTCTGTTGCTCACAATTATATCTTGTAAAAAAATGTATACTTCCATATAAACAAATAAACCAATCATTTTAAGTAATGAGGATGCCTACATAATTTACTGTTGATGAGATGTAAATCTAGCATCTCATTCTTTATGGGGAATGAAGGCTTCCCAGATAGAACTAACACATTACTACTGAGTTGACTGGCTAAATCTGCTGTGTGAGCTCTGATGTATCGTATTAATGTATTGACACTTAAGAATCAATAGCAAGACAAACTCAGGACAGAAGTGGGTAAATATCTTGTCTTTAATCTGTACATGTGTAAACCCCAGATCCTTCTAGTGATACCAAGATTCTTAATCTTTATAACCAGTAGTAGAATATAGTATTTATGAAAGGTATGGCATAAAAAAATATTCAGGTTCATAATATCTCCTCTGAGAGGTTTTCACTGACTAAACCCAATGCACATTGATCTTTTTATTGTTTAGTACTTATCTTTAGGTCTTCAAGGGAGAGTCAGTCCTACATAATTTTTCATTCTATTATTTCTTTCAATTTTCACTGATCCCGGCATGCATGCATTCAAAACTTCTTTCATCTACAAAAATTCTGAATATCAACCATACTAAGCACTGGAATAAAAAGAAAAAATATCAAGAACAGGTCTGTGCCTTCAAGGTTTAAATGCTATTATTATTCATGTTACAGATGAGGAAACTGAGGCTTAGGTATGATAAATGACACATCAAGTTAGTGGCAACACTAGAATTTGAATTCAACAAAAGCAACATTCATCAAAGCTAATATCGCTTTAGATTACCATTTCCTTAAATTTGAGAACTCTTACCTAATATCTAGTTCAAGGCTGTCTTGGTAGTTTGTGACTGAGGCAAATAAATCTGCACTAAGTGAAACATACATTATGCTATTGGCTAAGGTCTTCCATGAGAATCTAGTATAGCTCTGCCATGCCTTGACCTCAGAACACCAGTTTACAGAGATGTTAGTGGATGGTTTAGAATAAAAGGGCCCCCAACCACACGTATTCAGGACACACTGCATATTCTATTCTTTTCTAGAAAAATAACAAGGCACATTACCAATAAAGGTGATGAGAAGTCCTGCATTGAGGACACTTTTAGCTAAAGTTAGCACTGGCTAACCTTAGTTGAACAAACAATATTTTTGGCAACAGTTACTAAGCCTGTTATTGCTTTTCAGGAATAATAGTTGGAAAAAGGGTTGCATTATTAATACTGTGTACTCTGATTTGTTAAGCTATCCTAAGGAACAAGAAAGAGACAGTATTGAATCCCATTTTATAGATTAAGGGTTGATGTTCAAGACCGTGTTGTTCCTTTGGGTAGTTTCTATCATAAAACGAACTCATGTCTTGTTCTGTCACTGGGATACCTGTGGTTCTGCTACCACAAATTATCAGCTCAGCTATCCCCTTCCTGACTCAGATGGACAGCTTCTGTACTGAAGTTCCATTTATTCAAGTCTACATAATCAAATGGAGGCAAATGTTTTTGTTTTGTTTATTTCTTTTATTGAAACTTAAAAATATTTCAAGAAAAAGTCCAACTGACATAGCCCAGTAAATTCTGATTTCATATAGCTAAACAGAATAAATCAATATTCAAAATACAATTTGTAGAGTAACAATAACAAGAAAGAAGGCAAAATTAGTTTAGAAGACATAAGGATTCTTAAAATATTAGGATTTGGAAAATTAACATATTTAGTTCAATTTTTTTTTTCAGGATTGAGAACCTCTTACATAATTGTAATTTCCTGAGTTATTAGGCTTCAATTCCTCTTGTATCATTATTTACAGGCTTCCCACCAGAGTGGTTTGGACATTAGAAGCAACTCTGGTTATAAAATATCTAGCTGGAAAAATGTAAAAGGTTAAAAAAGACTCAAAGTATTTGATGCGATCAAGGGGGCTCTGGAACCCAAATCGCCCTGGAATTCAAATTTAAATTAAGTTACAAGCATAGAAATTATTGTTTTTAAAATGGAGTAATGATATAATTTATAATATAAGTGAGTATGAGCACCCACTGAATTCTATCTTTGTTTTACAGTGTGTTAAAGGACAAACATGTTTAAAAGAGATCTTCAACAAGAACTGGTTGGGATCATTTCCTTTGATTTGTGATGTCTTCTAAGCGAAGGAGCCCTAAAATTTCCAGACCCCAACGCAACATTATGGAGAAATTGAGGTAATTACTGGATATGGAATATAGGAAGTCCGAACAGCAAACATGTCAAAATGTCAGACAGTGGCAGGATGTGACCCAGGATTGAATAGGGAATTTTTCAGAGATAATATTTTTAGGAGATTTGGAGAGAAGATGTTTGGGTAGGAAAGGAAGATCAAGAGAGAAATAAAAGGCAACTTTGTACTATGTCTAATTAATAAACTTGATTCACCTCCCATGGAATATGTTTCCTCCAGTTTTTACCCTCTGACTGGTCCTACACATTACCTACATGAGACCTTTTGAGTGCTTTTTATGGTGATGAGATATTTAAAAGATAATCAGAAGTTAACCATTTCAGCCTTAAGCTGGGAACAATTATTTTAGCCACTGCTGTATTTCTCTATAAAAGATAAAAAACATGTCAGAAGAAAAAGGATCCTAATTTGCAAAGCCAACATTTTAGCTCTCCGAGCACCATTTCTTAGCATCTGCCTGTTCTTTGTAACTTTAATAATTGATCCTAAGGGAATGAAAAAAGTTTTGAGCTTAAAACTAGATGGGAAAGGTATTATAGAATGATGTATCACTGACCAAGGACCAAATTTAATGTTATTTTCTTGATGTGGGAATATATTACAACACAGGCAATATAAATTCAGTCTATAAAATCCACTTAATGAACAGATGAGCAGAATGGCAGAATGAGATTTCAATTGATAACAACAGACTTACTGTTTGTTTTTGTTTTCACCCAGGGTTCAGACAGAAACAAAATTACTCATTTATCTAAGCTTTGTGAAGTTTTATATTCATCCTTCTTTCATTGTGGAGAAAGCACTCTTGAGTGTCCCGGCCTTGTGTAAAGATGCAAGGTTAAAAAAGAGGTTAAAAAATTACAATTTCTTGCTTTTTAGGAGGGAAACATTCTCATGGTCCTGTGTGGTTTAAAAATGCAAACCCCTAGCCATTCATTATAAGCCTTGATTCATCCAGGTATATTGCTGAAGTATATCACCCTACATACTTAGAGATCTAATTTTCTCATTTCATTTCTGGCACTTGGAGATTCTTCTTTCATACAAACTCATCTATGCCTTTAAAAAGTGTTATCTTTATGCATCATTTATAGGTTTTCTCAGTGGAATTTGGGGGCGTTTAAGGAGGGTTTTTTGTTTTTTTGTTTTACTTACTTTTACTTTCTTTAGTCTAGGCCTCCATGTTACTGTAAACTGGAAGTAATTTCAAGCGGTATCCCAGTTAGCTTTTTCCCTTTGATATGCTGACAGTTTTAAACTAACTTGTCCATTCGAATGCCATTAAATGAATATATTTATTTGTCCTCACAGAACTACAATTAAAGCAATGCTATCTGAAGTAATAGTGCCTTCTTTATTATCCTACTGTCCATGTACCTAGTTGCTTCCTAGGTATGGTCATGGGCATCAGCTATTTCTCCACTAAAAACCCAACAAATTTAAGAAGCCAAGTAAAAAAGGTTAGGGAAAATATGACAAGACTTAAAATACCAAATTCCTAAATAAAGCACACAGTCAAGTAGAGTCAAGATCATTTACATGATGTACAAGCTAAGTAATCAAATGCTACACAGCAACTTACATTTCACCCCATTATTTCTAAATATCATTCTATTTTTCTATTTATATTTATCCATTTGTTGTCCACTCTATGTTAGAAGTACTTTGAAAATCTATTAGGAATTAAGCAAAACAAATAAAAACCAGTGATTTTCCAGAATAGAAGGCTCCCTAAATTCTACCTCAGCTGAATTTCCAAACAAATCACACAAAGGCCAGTACTTTACCTGGGTTATACCTTGCCTACAGGACCAGACTGCCTCTTGCTTATTTATTCCTCTCTGAAATAATTTTCAAAAATTTTTCGTAAAAATATTTATGAGCTTTGTGTCAATATATAAATATACATATAGTATTCTACCTCTAAAACAGTATTTATTTCAAAAAATAAATAGTCATACTACAAAACACAAATAAGACAAATGTAGAGCTGGAATCTTTAAAAAGCAAAGTGATGAGAGTGGCTCAAGCCACCCAGCCCACAGAAAGGTAGAGCAGGTGGGTAGAGGCTACTAGAGCTGCAATGTCCTGTCCTGCTAGAAGAGATGAAGTCAGTCCATGACTAAAGCTCCTCCCAATAATTAGGCTAAAAGTAACTCCAGTCAATCTCTCTCAGGGTGGCCACTTGTAATATACTATATACCCTGTGACTTGGGGTCCAGGTATTGGAAACTATGGAAGAAAAAAAGTCTATGCTATATACCCAACTAGAAGAGCATTCAAGAAATGATAACAAACTAACAGCATCTTACTACCCCCAGACTCTCACTGAAAGAATTAACAAAGGACATGCACTGACAAGAAGAAAAATAAAGCAGAAATGGAAAATAAGAAGTAACCAAGAACAATGAAATTATTTCAATACATTGGTAATTAAGTGTTAACTATAATAATAATACTGACGTTTACTTATGTGAATATTGAAACACAAGTTGAACCTTAATTCCAAATAATATCATAAAAGACAGAATACAGTATATTTTTGAGAAAAGTGAAAGCATGCTAAAGTCTTCTTTCATAGACATATGATTTGATTTTCGATTTTACTAAAAAGTTCTAAAATTAAGTACTTCATTGAAAAGTTAAGATTTGCATTAAAGGATAGAAATAAAATGAATAATGCCTTAAGCTCTAAAAGAAATGAAGACACAAGGAAAATGACTTGATTGATCTTTTAGAATGCATGAAAGGTGAAAAAGCAAAACCAAGGAATGAATGGTAAATAGAAAATCTAAGCAAATACAAATACAAGGGAATATATCTACGGCAGGTGGTTAAAAATAAAAAAAAGAAAAGAAAAAATGAATTCTAAGTATACTCATTTTGATGTATATCCTGTTAGTTCTCTGTGCATATATGTAATCATTTTTCAAAAACATACCATATAGTATACATGCAATTAGTGATGCCCTTCCCTGAACTATCACAAATACATTTTTCTGTCATTAAATATAAAAACACATAATAAAATTTTCATGGCTACACAATATTCCTATAATCAGTACCTTTTAACCAGTATCTTATTGTTGGTAACTAAGCTGACTTCCAATTTTTATATTATAGAGATTGTTATCATAAAAAATATTTGCCCATACCTATCATAAAGTACTTATTGTGCCAAGATACTCTTTGCAATATAATCACATCTTATAAACTAAAAACAAATAAGTCAATTAGAGGGAATGATTCTAGCTATTAAATAAATTTGACAAGTTGACTCATTATTTGGGTTACAGACAAGTTCTTAATTGATTTCAGTTCCAAACATCAGGCTTGGTTGAGTTTGAACTACTCCAATCACTATTCTAGCTCCCCTATTCATTGTGAAACACACAATCTGATGCTTAATTCAACTCAGTTTCCCAAAAGTCCTTAATGTCAAAACTAACTCATGGTTTCCCAAAGAAAAGGCTGTCTTTGCAGCCCTACACCTAATTTAGAGTTCTTATTCTTTTGGGGGTTATGCCAATTAAAATTTTAGCTTCTTTCCTTCTGATCACTTACTTGTCAGTCTGAGTTTCCTAATCTGGTTTTGTTTTACACTATTATTATTGATGCTATTGATGTTGCTTTATTTTTCTGAAATCTAATGGCAATTCTCTCCTAATAACTCATGTTGTAGTTTTTCCTGTGCATATTTTTTTTCTTTCACTAAAACACACACTAAGTTAATGTCTAATGGTAGGAATATTACAGTTACCTCTTTGTAGTTCAAATATTAATGTCCAAATTACTAAAATCATTAAAGAAACAGAATTCTGAGAACACAGAAGTAATTACTTCTCTGTAATTAGATTTCTGTAATTACACAAGAAACAAAGTAAATAGTGTCTTGTCATCCAATCAAAAAGTACTTATTGACCTAAGTAATTTTTCCCAAATGCATGGCCATTAAATCAATAAACTTAACAGATATACCAGGAATTAGAAGACAAGAAAAATTACCCTTTTACAAACCCAATCGTCCTCAGTTGTACTTTTGTATACATCTTTTCTCCCTATGCAATTATAAAATGTATTAGTTTCTTACTTTCTAATTATTTCTACAAATTAAAAAAATAAACATTCAACAACATACAACTTAATTCAGCTACTATAATTCCATGTATGTTAACTATCACTTTAGTAACCATAAAACAGTATATTAATGTAGAAATCTGATTCTCCATTTATAGTAATTTCCCTTGAGAAAGGACATGCAAACATTAAGAATAAAATTGGATATTCCAAGGGAACAATTGAGGAGAAGGTACAATTTGATTACAGTTTTAAATCATGGCTAGAGATAGAGGGCATTTTTAAAAGGCAGAATACTGCCAAATAATGGAGATGGAAAAGTATATGGTGTGAAATGCAGGAAATAAATGCTTTAATCAGTCAGGAAGAACAGAGTGCTAGAGGTGATTATGTCAAGATAAATTAGAGCTACACTGTGAATACTATAGGGCTTGGAGGAAGCTTTTGGATTTCATTCTGTGTGTAATGATAACCTAATCTATAGGAGTTCCATCACCACACCAACTGGAATAACAAAGTGTTAGGGCAGTTACTATTACTACCTTTGTATGATCCTCAAGACTGAGAAGTACTTTCCCGTTTATTTTCTCAAAGTAGACACAACTTTCCGTTTCTGTTTCAAATACATGCAAGGTCGCTCTTTTGTTCTTCAATCCCTCCCTCATTTGTGTGCTCCCAAGCCCTACAGAGCTACTCTGGGCAGAATTCACACCTGCTAGTCTGTCAGAAAGTGAATTCCTGGGTTAGAGTTTCAAAATTTACCTAGATTCATACGACTCCGTATTTTATCCCCCAAACATAAGTTAAATACATTTTGGATACTTTCTCAGTCAAATGTGTCTTTCAAAATTAATATGCAACTTTTTATGGGAATCTTATGATACAAAATAAAAATTCTCATGGAAGGACTAGCACTTCATAATTTAGGAAGGGTCAGGTTTGAGATTTGCCAATAACAATACTCAGGCCCCAACCCAGAACACTAAAATCAAAATCTCTGGTCTTGGGACCTGAATACTGGCATGTTTATCAAAAAGCTCCTCAAATGATTACAATGTGCACTGAATTAGTCTTACAGTTCTCAATTCAACCACACATTAAAATAAATTTGGGGCACTTCTCCACATTGACTAAGTTAGATTAGTTTTTGGTGCTGCCCCAGCATATAATTTTAAATGCTCCTCAGATAATTTTCTAAGTCCATAAAAATTTTAGGATCACTGATCTAATTCAACCCTCTCCTTCTGTTGCCCAAGATAATAACCCAGTTCTTGACAGAACTAGGATAAACTATTCCCTCAACCTGTAACCCCTGAGCTCTTTTCTCTCTAAAGGTCTATAAGCTTATTCTTCCTAGAACAGTGTGTATGCTTGTCTTTCTTTGTTCATGCCAGTCTCCTTCACTATAATGACACATTGGTTCTTCCTGCCCAAAATCTGCCCCAGCTCTAATATTAAACACTGCCATTCCAGCTTCCCTCCTAGCTCCTGTAACATCTATTATCTATGCATCTTATTTGGTGTCATAGAAATAATATTTACGTAGTACCTGCTGTGTATCAGGTACAAGGCACACAGAGCCATGCATAATCTCATTTAATCTTTACAACTACTCCATGGGGTAAGTGCAATTATTATTTCCAGGTTCTAAAACTATTGAACTTGAGGTTTCAAGAGGAAGTTAGGTAACATGTCCTGGATTATTAGTCTCTGGCTATACCTACAATTTATTTGTGTACTCATGATCTGGGATATTAAACCCTCATCATATAGTAAGATTCTTCATGATCTTACATTTTTCATAAGCAACAATGGAGACAAATGCCAAAATCAGTATTTATCATGTATGTACACGAACATGTACAGGCCTTGGTCTCTTTCCTCCTATGAATATTATTGTTGAGTTCAATTATGTGCCCCTCCAAACTCATATGTTGAAGTCCTAACCCCTAGTACCTCAGACTAACTATGTTTGGAGATAGAGTCTTAGAGATGCAACTAAACCAAAATGAGGCCATTAGGGAGGTTCCTAATCCAATATGACTGGGGTACTTATAAGAAGAGGAAATTTGGACACAGACATGCACAGAGGGAAGAGCATGTGAAGACACAGGGAAAAGACAGTCATCTATAAACCAGGGAGAAAGGCCTGGAACAGATCCTTCCCGATGTTCTTCCAAAGGAACCAATCCTGCCAACACCCTGATCTCAGACTTCCAGCCTCCAATACTATGAGAAAATAAATTCCTGTTGTTTAGGACACCCAGTCTGCAGTATTCTGTTAGGGTAACCCGTGAAAACCAACACGATTATTATCTCATGTGGTACACAGCAGCCTCAGAAGGGTTTACTAGAATTAAAATTAGATCTGACCTTTGAGATGAAACATATGCTTTTAAAAAAGACTCAACTGCACAAGTTCAGCTCTGTAGTTAAAACAAGACATACAAAGAAGATGGCTACATACCACAAATATAGAATAGCAGTTAGAATCAGAGATGCCCCACAAGGTATGGATGAGAATGATATGGAAGGAAATATCTGGATTTCCAATACAGTAGTTGACATTAGTAATTATCTAGGGTATCTAAGGATCCAGTCAGTATCTAAGGATCCAGCTTCTAATTCCTAGACAGGGACTAGTAAGGGCAAGCAAAAGCTTTAGTTTTAAAGAGACTTGGGCAACAGAATCAGATTCAGCCACAAGATCTAGGGAAATGGATCTAATAACCAAAATTAGGCACAACTCTGGTTGGAGCCTGGTCTCAGGAATACATTAAAAGTTAGATTGCTAGGATTGAGCCCAGACTGTAGACAGAACAAGTAGCAGGACTGAGTAAATGCTAGTCTTCAGAGGGTTTGGCTGAAACTGAAAACAAGATGAGTGCCAAGCTCTCACAGCTGCAAAGAATAAGGGGCTTCAAGGGCAGGAAATCCGGCAGATCTCAACCCCCATGTTTCCTTCTCTGATCAACAGTGTGTGAAAGGAGAGATTTCTGCTTGCTTCTGAACCCTCTTCGAGGTCTGAGACTCTTATTCTATTAAATTGAACCAAAAGTAAGGACAATCTTTTCATTCACTGGATAAAATGGGTCAAAAACACTGCAGTATGATTCTGCATTTTAAAAGGACACTGAAGAACAACTTACAGAGATAAAATAGGTGACACTGAAATCTTCAATATCAAATCTTTTTCTAAATGAACTTTGAAGCATAAATGTTTCCCCTTAAAATGACCATTAGTTACACATCTTTTTAAAAGTTCTATATTAAAGTTCTATATTAAATGTAAAATCTGTATGATTATTTTTGAAAATGTAGCCCTGATGTTAATTTAGTTTCTCCTGATTCAAGAATAGAAATTTCTTTCAAATGCAACTAAATGACTAATATTTCTAGCTATGGACTAACTTGGAAGAAATATTATTGGGTATAATCATGTTAGATTTACTGACTTAATTTCTTTCCTTTTTATAGAACTTATGTTTAGTCATAACTCCTGTTTTACAATCAACGAGATTTTTTTTTTCGGTCATTTATATATTAAGCATAAATTGAAACTGAAAATCCAGCCTCTCATCATGATTTCCAAATTTTTCTTAATGTATATTCTTAGAAATTAGCATGTTATCTCAGATCACACACACACACACGCACACGTGCATACACAATTATTTTTCTTTCAATTCCTTCTTAAGATTTAAATTGCACAGATGATTAAAACAGCTAACGTCCATTCCATTTCCACAGTAAGAAGAAATTAGTTCTCAGGCTTTCTCTCTCTAAGGCATTAAAATGAAGCATCTAACACCCCAAGTCATATGTCTCCCTTTCAGTAACTAAGAAGGAGAATGGTTTACCCTTACCTCATCAGTGGCAGACAGTAGTCTCTCTTCTATTTTATGCCTATTCTCATCCTTATCCTTCATAAGACCAAAAAAAGGCAGGCCAGGTAAAACTGTTGAGCATTAGTGCTAAATGCCAATCTGTCCAACTGTCCAACTGTCCAACTGCTTCTCTATGGCAATTTCTTTCCTCTGTTAGAGTAATTAAAGAAGAAACTACAGAAAGCATTTCACTGAAGGCGAACAAGTGGAGGTAGAGGTCTTTGAAAGTGTTTTCCTCACCTTGTGTGGGAAAGGGGCCATGACAGAAGTAGATAAAAGGGAAGAGCACAAAAAAAATCAAGTGGACTCGTTCGAGAGGGCCATTGAGGTCAGGGGCTATGTTCTAACCAATATACTTCCTAAATCTATCAAATGCCTGTCACATAGTGGAAGCTAAATGAAAAATTAATATATAAAGAGAAAGGAAAGAGAAACTAGTATAAAAAGAGAAGTCAGGGCTTTTACAGTTCCATATGAACCTACTTCTTTTTGAGGTTCTGATTGTTAAAATACCAATTACAGAAGGCCCTAGAAAACATCAAAATTGGTTACTGGCAATTTAATAAAAGGAATATTAAATAGAATTTTTTATTTTCTTTTTAAAGGATATCAAATTAATGCATGCCTATAATGAAAATTAAAATAAATAAGGGCTTCCCATGCACAGCTACAGCAACTGATTTCTCCATATCCCTTCTTCCCACACTATCATTTCTACTTCCCAACCTTATTTTTAGATATTTCTTAGTTGTTCTAATGGAAAACATCCTAATTTTAAAATAATTTATCTCTATATGTTGACTGCTTTATTGGTAATTTACTAGTTTCTAAATTTAAAATATTAAAGAGGAGATGCTCATTTTATTTACATCATTTTGCTTTCACAAGCCAATAGTTTTTATTTATCTTTCTAGAATTCTGTATTTAATCATACTTAATCCTCTATTTTTGTCCTAAAATCTGAACAGAATCTTTTTTTTTTTTTTTTTTCCAAAAAACATGCTGCCTATAGAAGCTTTCCACAAAAGTGTCTATACTATATGATTCTGTTTACGTGGGATTCTAGAATAGGCAAAATTAATCTATGGTGAAAAAAAAAGTCATGGTTCCTCTAGGCAGCATGGGTGAAGACTGACTGTGACAGGGCATGAGGAAACCTTCTGGAATAGCAGTAATGTTCTAATTCTGATAGGGATATTAGCAGATATATGCATCTGTCAAAATTCATCAAATGGCACAATTAAGATTTACGCATTGTATTGCATATAAATTTTACTTTTTAAAAAGTAAACAATGACTTGTTGGAAACTTGAAAAAAATAAACATTGAACTATACTAAATTATTTGTTTTTTTAGGAGTAAACTTTGCAACTTACGTTATTTATTTATTTATTTTTGAAACAGAGTCTCGCTCTTTTGACAGGTGCCAGGCTGGAATGCAGTGGCGCGATCTCGGCTCACTGCAACCTCTTCCTCCCGGCTTCAAGCAATTCTCCTGCCTCAGTCTCCCCAGTAGCTGGGACTACAGGTGCACACCACCATGACCAGCTAATTTTGTGATCCACCTGCCTTGACCTCCAAAAGTGCTGATATTACAGGCGTGAGCCACCACACCCGGCTAATTTAAATTTTTTTTTAAATTAGCCAGGCATGGTGGCATGCACCTGTAGTCTTAGCCACTCCAGAGGTTAAAGGAAGAGGCTCACTTAGTTCTAGGCTGCAGTGAGCATGACTGTGCCACTGCACTCCAGCCTGGGTGACAGAATCAGACTCCAAAAACAATTACAACAAAAAAAATTGACAAAAGGGATCTAATTAAACTAAAGAGCTTCTTCACAGCAAAAGAAACTGTCAACAGGGCCGGGCGCGGTGGCTCAAGCCTGTAATCCCAGCACTTTGGGAGGCCGAGGCGGGTGGATCACAAGGTCAAGAGATCGAGACCATCCTGGTCAACATTGTGAAACTCCGTCTCTACTAATACAAAAAAATTAGCTGGGCATGGTGGCGTGTGCCTGTAATCCCAGCTACTCAGGAGGCTGAGGCAGGAGAATTGCCTGAACCCAGGAGGCGGAGGTTGCGGTGAGCCGAGATCGCGCCATTGCACTCCAGCCTGGGTAACAAGAGCGAAACTCCGTCTCAAAAAAAAAAAAAAAAAAAAAAAAAAAACTGTCAACAGAGTAAATAAACAAACTACAGAATGGGAGAAAATATTTGCAAACTATACATCTGACAAAGGTCTAATATCCAGAATCTATAAGGAATGTAAACAAGTTCACAAGCAAAATACAAACACTATTTAAAAGTGGACAAAGGAATGAACAGACATTTTTCAAAAGAAGACATACATGTACCCAACAAACAAATGAAAAAATATTGAATATTTTTTTGAACAGCATCTTTTAACTCCTGAACAGTTTCTATGACTATTCATATTGTTGTTTATCCCTCCACCTCTCCCCTCTCCAGAGCCCTTCAGCTCCCATATCTGTCTGTTTTACCTTTATTTTGATGCAGACAAAATATTCATATTCACTTGTGTAGACAGCTATAAGTATTCCATGTAGAAAAGGGTTTATTCTAAAAACTGAAAACCAATAAGGAGCTTTTACAATATTATTACATCTAAATACTTCAGAACCAAGAAAAAGGCAATAACGTGCAAGGGTTAAATTTCCTTTTCTATAGATGCACTGTCAGGGACTCTGAGAAAAATGTAGTAGGTTTATAGCCCAACTGGCTCTATCGGTTACTTAAATCACATATTTTTTCTTGCTTAATAGTTGGACAAGGATTTTTTAACAGTTTATTTTTTATCAATTTTTAATTGCCCCTTTTTATTGTTGAAAGAAGGCACTTACCAAGTTCATGATGTCATGCAACTCATTCATTAGCCATTGGATATTTCTTGGAATCCATGACATTCTAACTAATACAGATATTCTTTTACAGACTCCTAGAAATGATCTCCAGTTTTAATTTGAACAAACTTTCTGCACACGTAATTCAGGGACTTCCTTGCACTGAATTTCTAGGTTAGTTCTACTATTTCTTATTTATTATTTGTCCTGACTATATGATTATTATTAAGTTTTCTTGAGTGCATATATCTTTAAATAATATTCTCAGAAGGAGAATAAAAAGTAGGTTTTCAAGAACTTTGAAGTTGTTAGTTTAGATGTATACAGAATTGTGGTTTCAAAATTACTTTGCAAATAATTTTTTCTCTATATTTTATTTTTATTAATAATATTTGTACATATACACAGGGCGCATGTAATATTTTGTTACATGTATAGCATATGTAATGACCAAATCAGGGTATTTAAGATATCCATTATCTCATGAATTTATTGTTTCTGTATGTTGGGAACATTTTAAGTCCTCTCTTCTAGCTATTTTGAGATATGAAATATATTATTGTTAACTATAGTATACTTACTCTACTATCATTAGAGTAAGTATAAGATCTTACTTACTTAGCTCTTATTCCTTCTAGCTGTTTGTATCCATTTACCAACCTCTCTCATCCATCCCTCTCCCCACAACACAGCCTTCCCCATGTCTGGTAACTATCACTCTACTCTCTATCTCCATGAAATCAATTCTATTAGCTCCCACATATGAGAATATGTGATGTTTGCTTTCTTTGCCTGGCTTATTTCACTTAACCTCCAGTTCCATCCACATTACTGCAGATGATGATGATGATGATCATGATGATGATTATTTCATAATAACTTCTAGTTCTATCCAAGTTACTGCAAATAAGAGGATTCCATTCTCTTATATGGGTGAATGGTATTTCATTGTGTATATACACATTTTCTTTATCCATTCATGCACTGATGGACACTTAGGTTGATTCAGGATCTTTGCTATTGTGAATAGTGCTTCAATAAACGTGGGAGTGCAGGTGTCCCTTTGATATTCCGATTTCCTTTCTTTTGGGTAAACACCCAGTAGTGGGACTACTGGATCATATGGTTGTTCTATTTTTAACAAATCTCAAAATTTTGAAGGCATTCATCAACTGTAGTCCATGTTTAGTCTGTAGTTCATTATCGTTGATGAGAACTATAAAGGCAGTTAACTCTGTTTTGTATACGACCCAGTTTATTTTTTAATCTCCAAAAGATTACACATTTCCCCCTTTCCTTGGCATCTTTAATGATGTTGGAGTTTCTCTAATGTTTCACAATTATAATCTTTGTACTCATCTTTGGGCATCCCCACGGCTGTATGGGCTACCTCATAGGTAAGTTTTATGGTTGCCTCTTTCTGGATTCAAAATTCATCATTTTTACTTCAGCTTTTGTTTTAATGTCTAAGATCAGGTTATTTTACTTCCTGACTTGGAGAACTGCCTGGATACCATACCTGTAGGCAAGTTTGTGATACTGACTTTAGTCACATAATCTTGTATTTTGTCCAATCACTTTGTCCAAGCACTTCAATGTTATGAATTTTGGTATCCAGAGCTTTCTCTTTATCTTGAGCTCTGTTAATAACTTCAATATTTAAAAAAGTATTTTAAACAGGATATTTGTGTGGTTGGGTGAACAAACTGCCCTGTGGCTGGAAGTTGGGCATTTCAGGATGTATTATACTAAACTTGTGTGGCAGTTTGTTCTGGTTGTTTTTTAAGCATTCTTCTGCTCTTGAATTATCTCTTATTTCCAGGGTCAGTGTGTATTGGTTTATCTTGGTCTTTATCTCGGTTGTTAGTTTATCTTAGTTCTTCCTATCTTTTAGATTTTGTTGTTCATTCATATTCAAAATGGGCAATCAACCGGTTAATTTTCCATGTAGCTGGTGAGTGTTTCCATGTACATCATTTTAGCTAGGCTGCTCTAGTAGATATTAAATGTACCTCTGACATTTATGAATACAGTATGTGAATGCATGCCTTTCACTTTAGGAAAAATGAGGTGTGAAGCTCAACTTTAGGATGGTATGGATGGGGGTTCCACAGTGGGGAGGTACCTACTCCCAGTATCTGATTTTTGCTCAAGCAGTTCACTGAATTGCTTGTTGATATTTACCTGGGATTTAAATGTTGGGCCTTTATGGTGTGCAAGGCAATAAAGAAGAAGGGGGAATGGTAAGAAGACGTAAAAGAGTGTCAACTCTTTTGTAATTATCTTCTTGATAATTTGTAATATATCTTCTTGATATTTACCTGGGATTTAAATGTTGGGCCTTTATGGTGTGCAAGGCAATAAAGAAGAAGGGGGAATGGTAAGGTGATGTAAAAGAGTGTTAACAAATACTGAATCATTATGTGCCAACCTGAAGTTTCCCTTCTCACTTCAGCTCCATTGAATCTGATGTCTCTGAGCCTGAAGTCTTTATAAGATGCTTTATGGCAAATAGCTCTCTATTCCACCACCACACCTCATGCCTACTTGGCAAGCTCTTATATGGAAAAACAGGCTATGTTCCTCTTTCCATCTTCTATAAACATCTCATCTATTCATAGTTCACCTTTTCTCTTCACTTTTATGAATACTTTATGGGAGTCTCAGGGAGTAAGAGAAACAAATGCTGAGATTGGACAGCCATTTGAAGAGAAAGCACCTTTTAACCTATTTCCTATTTAGAAAAAAAAAAAAGTACAGCTGGCTCCCATCACAGTACTTTTAGGGCAAACGGGAAATGGGTTAAGTTGTAATTATTTTAAGGTTACAATTTTTAAAATATCTGTAGCTAAATTCTTAAGTGCCTGATTTTGTTTTGAAGCATCCTGTCTCTCTATAAAGTCCCCAATTAGACAGACAGACAGACAGACAGACAGATACATAGATACGGAAATAGCCATGGTCCTTGCATTCATGGCATTTTCAATTGACTAGCTAGAATAGGGCACTTGTAATGCAGATTATTTTAGATATTTATTAAACAAATTAATACATGAATAAATAAATAATGGTCAAATTTTTGAACTGCAAACCTTCTTAATGTTACAAGAAGAAATACTAGGAATATAAGAACACAGAATGAATTCTTTGCTCCCAGGAAAGATACCTAAATCAATAACTTCTTGATATGATTAGGCTTTGTGTCCCCACCCAAATCTCATCTTGAATTGTAATCTCCATAATCCCCATGTATCAATAGAGAAACCTGGTGGGAGGTGATAGATCATGGGGGTGGTGTCCCCCATGCTGTTCTCATGATACTGAGTTCTCACAAGATCTAATGGTTTTATAAGTGTCTGACAGTTCCTCCTTCACAGTCTTGCTCTCTCTCACCTATCATGTAAGACGTGCCTCTTCCTCTTCTGCCACGATTCTAAGTTTCTTGAGGTCTCCCCAGCCATGTAAAACTATAAGTCAATTAAACCTCTTTATAAATACCCAGTCTTAGGTAGTTCCTTATAGCAGTATGAGAATGAACTAATCAACTTCTAGTCAAAATTATAAGCACAATGTGAACAGTGACCATTGCACTGCTGAAGCCTAAAGAGGACACTCCCAGTATGTTTAGTTTAAAAACTAAATAACCACATAAAGCACTGCATAAGTTACATTTAAAGAATATATCATCTTATTTTTCTAAGAGTTCCTGAGTCCCCAGTGATTGTCAGGTACCCAAACTTAACAGGTAATTATTCATATTGCCCACAATCTACACTTGGTCCCCAACACTATCTTTTTGGGGAAAAGTCACATCTGTTATTAAGGGTCCTCAGTCTTATTTAGCTACTCATTGTTTGATATTCTTACAGGTATAATTTCTTAGACTAATCCAGATACCATATGCTCCTCAAAAGACTGCTAAACACTGCCTAGCAGTAACAGATATAAACCAACCAATTACTCCCTGTAATACAGGTTGACATCTAAAGTGATTCGCAAAGCACTGTAGAAGTTCAAAGGCATAATTAATTTGTGTTGTACTTTCTCAGTTTACTGAAAGTCACCAAGGAGAAGATAAAGAAGGAAAAGAAGTCCTGTTATCCTATGCCAGGCTCTTCTTCCAACTCCTTGCCTTAGGATTTATACATTAAATTCCTTAAGTATAAGTGGTCTTCCCATGGATCAGGACAGCACCTTAGTTTCTTTGTTTACTCTTAGGCCTCTTTACTCAATTCCTCACAGGCACAAATCTTCAGTAGACCTTCTTTCAATGAATTATATTACATATTTCATTTAAATTTAACTGTTATTTTATAAGCAGGATATAGTTAACTTTCTTTTTCTTCCATTTAGAGAGATTTATGTTAGTTAATATTTATAAACTAAAAGACAAGAGATGTCTAATTATTCTCACTTAGCAGTAACAGTATGAATAGTAATCATTTTTAAAATGTGGTTGTTAACCTCAATTTTTAAATAACCCCACCAGATAGAGCTCATTGTTAATCTGTGTTTGTGAACATGTGTGGCAATGTATGTTCAAAAGAATTAAACTATATTTAAAAGATTACATTGACTATAAAAGCTGTGTTATCTTTCAGATGTCATTACCAGGTTATCTTTTGGTTTTGTGGGATAACAGAACACACGACAAAATTATATTGACACATCAAGGAGAAATGTCCCTTTGAGGCATTTACCAAATTGTATTTATTGATATACCTAATACAAATTGTATTTACACAATTGTATTTTATTGTGTAATTATTCCTTATTGTTTATTTTTCCCAATAGAATATAAGCTCCATGAGGGTAGGGAGCATATTTATCTCTGTTTTAACCTCAGTAAGTACATAGAACATATTTCATATGTTCTATGTATTTTTAACAAATATAAGAACCAACTCAGCATACTATCAAAATATAAATAATATCTATGACAATAACAGTACAGATTATATTAAGTAGTTAACATATGCCAGGTACTGTGTTAAATGTTTAACTTATATGTGTAATTGATAAATTGTCCTTTTAAATTTTATTCCATGAGGAAAATCTTCCCTCACCCTGAAATTCAGAACATGACATACTATTCTCTTTTAAAAAATCTAATTCTGTAAAGAATTAGATTGGCAATTTGATAGGAATTGCAATGAATTTGTAGATGGCTTTGGACAGCTATGGTCATTTTAACCATACTGATTCTTCCACTCCATGAGCATGGAATGATTTTTCATTAGTTTGTGTCATCTATTTGTTTCATCCATGTTTTGTAGCTCTCCTTGTAGTGATCTTTCACTGCCTTGGTTAAATGTATTCCTATAGAATACATCTTCCGCAAAGTGTTAGATCGTCAATCTTCATTTAAACTCTAAATGAATTACTCTAAAAAAAAATTTCTTCTCAGATCATCCTTTGGCTTCTCATTCTATTGGGGCCCATAAGATATAAAACTGTTTTTTTTTCCCTTTTCTTTGTATATTATAGATACTGGTAATTATCTCACAATCATTGTGATATTAGACATACATGGCATTAGTACAAGAGGGAAAAGCAAGATAGGAAGAATGTTAATTTAGATCCTATTATATATGCATAATCTCATCCGCACCACTCAATAACCTTATGAGGCAGATATTTTTATTTCAATTATGCCAATAAGAAAATGGAGATTTATGGAAGTTAAGTAATTTGTACAGTGTCACAAGGTGCTGGAGATTATCATGGCTGGTTCCCCAAATCACCCTTAGTAGGCAATGGTAGGGTTTGCTAATAAAGTTATTAATAGCTATTACAGGTGGCAGCATTTCTAATTAAGTTTGAAATAAGAAAATGCCTATGCTACAGTAATAAGAGGTATTGCTCTTTATAATGTTTCACTTTGTAGAGGTTGAGATTGGTTAAAATATTAGAGTAGGATGACCACTTTAATCGAGGTATATTCAAACAATTTATTTGAAAATGAGATTATGTTAAGAGGAATCAGGTTGTCTTCATCAGATAAATGAATATCTGGTATCCTTGTGTTCCCAGAGGCACAGGTTTAACACTAACTTCAGAGGTATGTGCATCCCAAATGGTAACCAGAGTCTCCAGAGTGATAAATTCCCAAGGAAGGGAAATGGTGTAGTGAGGCAATAAGCTCCTCACATCAGACAAGCTCCAATCCTCCAACTACCCATGCCACTAGTCAGGTTTTCTTTCATTATCTGTTGTTATTGTAAATAATTTTAGAATTTAATTATGTCTGATTCCATGCCCACTGTGATTTATAACACATACTCAATGAAAACTGGTAAAGAGCCCCTTAAAGAATGGGAAAATATACATATTGTGATGGTTAATACTGAGTGTTAACTTTATTGGATTGGAGGATGCAAAGCATTATTCTGAGTGTGCTTGTGAGGGTGTTGCCAAAGGAGATTAACATTTGAGTCAGTGGACTGGGAGAGGCAGACCCACCCTCAATCTAGGTGGGCACAATGTCCTCAGCTGCCCACACAACCAGAATAAAAGCAGGTAGAAGAACATGAAAAGACTAGACTGGCTTAGCCTTCCAGTCTTCTATCTGTGTGGAATGCTTCCTGCCCTCAAACATCAGACTTTAAGTTTTTCAGCTTTGGGACTCTGAAGGGCTTCCTTGCTCTTCAGTTTGCAGTCAGCCTACTGTGGGACCTCACCTTGTAATGGTATGAGTTAATACTCCTTAATAAACTCCGCTTTATACATACATCTACCCTATAGTTCTGTCCCTCTAGAGGACCCTAACTAATACAGATTTTGGTACCGGGAATGGTTCCAGAGGAACAGAATAATAAGGATGGAATGTTGGTTTTGGCGTTTCAGGAGTTGGCTGCTTATTATAATTAGACCCAAAAATACTAAGGACTCTACTTCTAATAGTATGGACAATACTGATAGTCCTTCATGTGGACTGTTTAGAGAGTCATGGAAAATACATGCCTTTGACACTCCTGATTCTGTGAGAGGCAAGGCGCTTACTGACTCTATACCTAATACCTTTGACCATATGTGGAGAACCAAGGAATATGATGAAGTTGGATGGTTGCTCTTAAGTTCACTGGACAAAGTGATAAAATGATAAACTCGGGGATTCTAACTCTCAGCTTCAGAAGCAGATACTGAGTCTCAAATCTTCTAAGATTGCCCTGAGTCTTATCTCCTGTAGAGGAAGAGCTGAAATTGTGGAAAATCAGACACAAGCTCTTATCCTGTGAGTGGCTAACCTGCAACAAAAGGCATACAGGCAGCCTTGCCAGGTGTCTACTGTTAAAGTGACAGCATTGAATGGAAAAAAATGGGACTCTGCAACATGGAATGGGGACATGTAGGAGGACCCTGATAAAGCTGGGGACACTGAGGTTGTAAACTCTGATGAGCCCTTTTTGCCAGAAGAAACAGCTTCCCCATCCCCAGTAGTGGCACATCCCCTCCCTGACCCACACAGACATCAGCCTTTCCACCTTTGAGGAAATAAACCCTGTGCTGCCTCAGGCAACACTGATGGTCTGCCTTCCCTCAGGCAGCTGCCAAGCAAGACAATGTTGATTCTCCTCAGGACTGATCCCCCCTAACACCCCTGTTTGGTTCTAGACCTATAACTAGACTAAAGTCCCAGCGGGCCCCTAGAGGTGAGGTTCAGAGTGTGACCCACGAGGAGATAAGCTACACTCAAAAAGAACCGCTTGAATTTTCTAATTTATATAAGCAGAAATCTGGAGAACAGGCATGGGAATGTATATTAAGAGTGTGAAATAATGGAGGAACACAGAGTTGGATGAGGCTGAAGTTATTGATTTGGGCCGACTACATAGGGATTCTGCATTTAATGTTGCAGCTCTGGGAGTTAAAAAAGGGTTCTAATAGTTTATTTGCTTGGTTAGCTGAAATATGGATTAAAAGATGGCCCACTGTGAGCGGGCTGGAAATGCCTGATCTCCCTTGGTTTAATGTAGAGGAAGGAATCCAAACGCTTAGGAGACTGGAATGCTAGAGTGGATTAGTCACATTAGACCCACTCATCCCAGCTGCAAGGTCCAGAAGATATACCCTTGACCAATGCTTTGAGAAATAGATTTATGAGGGCAGCATCTGCATCTTTGAAGAGCCCTGTGATTGCTCTTCTCTGTATGCCAGATCTGACAATGGGAACTGTGGTCACTCAACTACAAAATTTAAATGCAATTGAAGTAATTAGATCCTGAGGTGGTAGGAGCCAAGAGGCAGCACTCAACCATCAAAGGCAAGGTGGGCATAATGGACAGCAGAAGCAAAGCAGCAATCAGAATAGTCTGACTCACATAGAGCTCTGGCACTAGCTAATTAATCACAGCATTCCTAGAAGTGAAATTGATAGGAAGCCTACTGTATTCTTACTTAATTTATATAAGCAGAAAACTTCCAGGTCGAGCGGACAAAAGACTAATTTGAATTATGAAAATAGAGAATCACAGTTCCTCAATCAATTTCCAGATTTGAGCCAGTTTCAGACCCAGAACCCATTGAATGAAGGGGAGGCTGGTTCCTCTTGAGAAAGGACCCCACTACAGTATAGATAATTTATGCTGCTAATCTTTCCCCCATCCTTCCCCAAGGAGACCATCCTTTTACTAGGGTAACTGTGCACTGGAGAAAGGAAAATGATCAGACATTTCGGGGACTACTGGACACTGGCTCTGAGCTGACACTGATTCCAGGGAACACAAAACATCATTGTGGTCCTCCAGTTGAAGTTGGGGCTTATGGAGGTCAGGTAATAAATGAAGTTTTAGCTCAGGTCAAACTTACAGTGGGACCCAGTAGGTCCCACATCCTGTGGCCATTTCCCCAGTACCAGAATGCATAATTGGCACAGACACATTTAGCAGCTGGCAGAACCTCCATATTGGCTCCCTGACTGGTAGAGTGAAGGCCATTATGGTGGGAAAGGCCAAATGGAAGCCACTAGAGCTGCCTCTACCTAGAATAGTTATTCAAAAACAATACTGCATCAAGGACTTGAAAAATGCAGGGGAGGTGATTCCTACCACATCCCCATTCAACGCTCCTATTTGCCCTATGCAGAAGTTAGATGGATCTTAGAGAATGACAGTGAATTATCATAAGCGTAACCAAGTGGTGGTGACTCCAACTGCAGCTGCTATACCAGATGTGGTTTCATTGTTTGAGCAAATTAACACATCTCCTGGTACTTGGTATGCAGCCAATGATTTGGTAAATGCCTTTTTTCTCTATTCCTGTCCATAAGGCCCATCAAAAGCAACTTGCCTTCAGCTGGCAAGCCAGCAATATACCTTTACTGTCCTACCTCAGGGTATATCAACTCTCTGGCTTTGCATTAATCTTTTTCGGAGAGACCTTGATTGCTTTTCCCTTCCAAAACATATCACACTGGTCCATTATATTCATGACATTATGCTGATTGGACACTGTGAGCAGGAAGTAGCAAACACACTGAACTTATTGATGAGACATTTGCATGCCAGAGGATGGGAAATAAATTGGACTAAAATTCAGGGAACTTCTACCTCAGTAAAATTTCTAGGGGTCCATGGCCTTGTCAAGATATTCATTCTAAGGTAAAGGATAGGAGTGGCCCCTATTTCTATTGACCCCTTCTACATTTCTAATGGCCCCTTCCACAACCAAGAAAGAAGCACAACACCTAGTGGGCCTTTTTGAATTTTAGAGGCAACATATTTCTCATTTGGGTGTGTTACTCCGGCCCATTTATCAAGTGACCCGAAAGGCTGCTAGTTTTGGGTGGGGTCCAGAATAGGAAAAGACCCTACAACAGGTCCAGGCTGCTGTGCAAGCTGCTCTGCCACTTGGTCCATATGATCCAATAGATCCAATGGTGCTTGAGGTGTCAGTGGCAGATAGAGATGCTGTTTGAAGCCTTTGGCAGGCCCGGATAGGAGAATCACAGCGTAAGTTTTTAAGATTATGGAGCAAGGCCCTGCCATCTTCTGCAGATAACTACTCTCCTTCTGAGAGACAGCTCTTGGCCTGTTACTGGGCTTTAGTGAAAACTAAACGTTTGACCATGGGTCACGTCACCATATGACCTGAACTGAGTGCTTTCTGACCCATCTAGCCATGACGTGGGGAGTGCACAGCAGCATTCCATCATCAAATATACACATGATTGGGCTCATGCAGGTCCTGAAGGCACAAGTAAGTTACATGAGGAAGTGGCTCAAATGCCCATGGTCTCCACCCCTGCCACCCTACCTTCTCTCCCCCAGCCTGCACTGATGGTCTCATCAGGAGTTACCTATGATTAGTTGACAGAGGAAGAAAAGACTAGGACCTGGTTCACAGATGGTTCTGTACCATATGCAGGTACCACCTGAAAGCGGACAGCTGCAGCACTATAGCCCCTTTCTTTTTTTTTTTTCTTTTTGTTTTTTTGAGCAAGAGTTGTCTTGTTGCCAGGCTGGAGTGCGATGGCATGATCTCGGCTCACCACAACCTCCGTTTCCTGGGTTCAAGTGATTCTCCTGCCTCAGCCTCCCAAGTAGCTAGGATTACAGGCATGCACCACCACCCCTGGCTAATTTTGTATTTTTAGTAGAGACAGAGTTTCTTCATGTTGGTCAGGCTGGTCTCAAACATCCAACCTCAGGTGATCTCCCTGCCTCGGCCTCACAAAGGGCTGAGATTACAGGTGTGAGCCACTGCGCCTGGCCCATTACAGCCCCTTTCTAGGACATCCCTGAATGACAGCAATGAAGGCAAATCTTCCCAGGGGGCAGAACTTCGAGCAGTGTACCTGGTTGGGCACTCTGTGTGGAAGGAGAAATGGCCAGATGTGTGATTATAAACTGATTCATGGGCTGTGGCCAATAGTTTGGCTGGATGGTGAGGGACTTGGAAGTAGCATGACTAGAAAATTGGTGACAGAGAAATTTGGGGAAGAGGTATGTTGATGGACCTGTCTGAGTGGTCAAAAACTGAAACTAAAGATATTTGTATCCCATGTGAGTGTTCACCATGTATGACCTCCACAGAGGAGGATTTTAATAATCAAGTGGATAGGATGACTCGTTCTGTGGATACCACTCAGACTCTTTTCTCAGCCACCCCTGTCATCACCCAATGGACCCATGAACAAAGTGGCCATGGTGGCAGGGATGGAGGTTACACATGGGCTCAGCAACATGGACTTCCACTCACCAAGGCTGACCTGGCTATGGCCACTGCTGAGCGCCCAATTTGCCAGCAGCAGAGACCAACAGTGAGCCTTTGACATGGCACCATTCCTCAGAGTGATCAGCCAGCTACTTGGTGGCAGGTTGATTATATCGGACCTCTTCCATCATGGAAAAGGCAGTGGTTTGTCCTCACTGGAACAGACACTTAAGTCCGGATACAGGTTTGCCTATCCTGTATGAAATGCTTCTGCCAAGACTACCATCCATGGACTCATGGAATGCCTTATCCACCATCATGGTATTCCACACAGCATGGCCTCTGATGAAGGCACTCACTTTACGGCTAAAGAAGTGCAACTTCTCACTGTGGTTACAAAATGAGACTGGTCTCATGCTCATAAAATTCACTGGTCTTACCATGTTCCCCACCGTCCTGAAGCAGCTGGATTGACAGAACAGTAGAATGGCCCTTTGAAGTTACAATTAAAACACCAACTAGGCGACAATACTTTGCAGGGCTGGGGCAAAGTTCTCCAAAGGGCTGGGTATGCTCTGAATCATCATCCAGTATATGGACGATGTTCTCCCATAGCCAGGATTCACGGGTCCAGGAATGAAGAGGTAGAAGTAGAAGTGACACCACTCATCAACATCCCTAGAGACTCACTAGGAAAATTTGTGCTTCCTGTTCCCACAACATTATGTTCTGCTGGTATAAAGGTCTTAATTCCAGAAGAAGGAACCTGTTACCAGAAGACACAACAATGATTCCATTAAACTAGAAGTTAATATTGCCACCTGGCCACTTTGGGGTCCTCCTACCTTTAAGTTAATAGGCTAAGAAGGGAGTTACAGTGTTGGCTTGGGTGACTGATCCGGACTATCAAGATGAAATCAGTCTACTACTCCATAATGGAGGTAAGGAAAAGTATTCCTGGAATACAGGAGATCCCTATTATCATGCCCTGTGATTAAGGTAAATGGGAAACTACAATAGCCCAATCCAGGCAAGACTACAAATGGCCCAGACCCTTTAGGAATGAAAGTTTGGGTTGCTCTACCAGGTAAAAAACTACAACTTGCTGAGGTGCTTGTTGAAGGCAAAGGAAATAGAGAATGAGTAGTGGAATAAGGTAGTCATCAATTCCAGCTATGACCATGTGACCAGTTGCAGAAATGAGAAATGTAATTGTCATGAGTATTTCCTTATTTTGTTAATAACATATTTGTGCATGTATACACTTGTACAAAGAAAATGTCTTCATCTTATTTCCTTTTCCCTTTATCATGTGACATAAGATTTATTGACTTCGTATCAGGATTTAAGTGTTGTTAACTTTATTTAGTAGCATTTGAGTTGGGGATTGGTATGTTTCTGGTTGTACAAAGGATAGTTGTATTATACTGGGCATAATTATGACCTTATTATTGTCTTTATTTGAAGATTATGTATGATTTCAGGAGATGTGTATGGGTTCAAGTTGACAAGGGGTAGACTTGTGATGATTAATATTGACTGTCAACTTGATTGGAATGAAGGATGCAAAACATTGTTCCTGGGTGTGTCTGTGAGGGTGTTGCCAAAGGAGATTAACATCTGAGTCAGTGGACTGGGAAGGGCAGACCCACCCTCAATCTTGGCAGGCACAATCTCATCAGCTGCTAGCACAGCCAGAATAAAAGCAGGCAGAACATGAAAAGACTAGACTGGTTTAGCCTTCCAGCCTTCCATCTGTGTGGGATGCTTCCTGTCCTCAATAATCAGACTCCAAGTTCTACAGCTTTGGGACTTCAACTGGCTTCCGTGCTCTTCAGCATGCAGACAGCCTATCGTGGGACCTCACCTTGTGAAGGTGTGACTCAATACTCCTTAATAAACTCCCCTTTATATATGCATCTATCCTATAGTTCTGTCCCTTTAGAGAACACTAATACGTATATCCATCTCCATTAACAGATATCTGGGCCAGGCATAGTGGCTCACACTTGTAATTCCAGCACTTTGGGAGGCCGAGGTGAGTGGATCACGAGATCAAGAGATCAAGACCATCCTGGCCAACATGGTGAAACCCCATCTCTATTAAAAATACAAAAATTAGCTGGGCCTGGTGGCACATGCCTGTAGTCCCAGCTACTTGGGAGTCTAAAGCAGGAGAATTGCTTGAACCTGGGAGATGGATGTTGTAGTGAGCCAAGATATATCTGGACACAAAGTATATCTACATTTTTATTTAACACCTACTTCATTACTTCAGGAAAAAATATTTGTTCATAAAACAGTATTAAGACACAAAAGGCAGTCAAGAGCGTTTACCCATTGTCTAACTTTTCACAAGCCCATAAATAATATGCAACTTATGAAGAGAAGTCATTGGCAGGTGAGCTGACTGATCCCATATACATATATTACATTCCAAAGATACCTATTTTAAGTTAGGTTGCAGCAATAATGACAGAATTAGCTTTCCTTTTTTTTTTTTTTTTTTTTTGAGACAAAGTCTCTTTCTCTTGACCAGGCTGGAGTGCAGTGGTATGATCTCCGCTCACTGCAACCTCCACTTCCTGGGTTCAAGTATTTCTCCTGACTCAGCCTCCCGAGTAGCTGGGACTACAGGCACAAGCTGCCACACCCCCATAATTTTTTGTATTTTAGTAGAGATGGTTCACCATGTTGTCCAGGCTCGTCTCAAACTCCTGAGCTCAGCCAATCTGCCCTCCTTGGCCTCCCAAATTGCTGGGATTACAGGCGTGAGCCACTGCGCCTGGTCAGAATGAGCTTTCTTAATTGTTCCTATATATAGTATGAGATTGTGTGGGCACATATATATGGGGGGACACATATACATGCAGTTTGGACATAGAATGAGGAAGAAAAGTAATTTTTAAGTAAAATTATAGTATTTTATATATAATTTATAAAGAAAGCCAAAAAGCTGCAAACAGTCCCCCTAAATATAAAAACAGCAAGAAACACTCAAGGACCCCAACACTTCTACAGGGATGATGACCAGCACCATTAAATTTAGGATTGTGGCCAATTTAAATATCAGTGAACGGAAAAAATGAGGAGAATCTTCAAAATAAGCACATAATTTTTATATTATATTGAAGCATTTTCTATATAAACACCATCTAATGGAACTTTTTGTGATAATCATTCCTGAGCACCAGGCTTTTTGGCTAGTTCTTCAGAAGAAGGAAACTTTTAAGTTCATTTTATTTTAATAAATTGAAATAGCTACATGGGGCCTACAGTAATATACAGTGGAAATTTACACGGCCACGCAATATTCCCACAACTTTTGGAGTATAAACTTTTTACCTCAAAATTACTAACTAAAACACAACACGTAACACCTTGCTTGATACAATACTTATGAAGTACAGCTGATGCTTGAACCAAGGGGTTAGGAGTGTTGTGAGCCCCCCAAGTAGTCAGAAATTTGAGCATAACTTTTCATCCAGAAGACCTTAACTACTAATAGCCTACTGTTGACCAGAATCTACTATTTACTGATAGTATAAACAGTCAATTAACATAAATTTTGTATGTTATATGTATCCTATACCCTATTCTTACAATAAAGTAAGCTTACAACAACGTAAAAGAAAATGTTATTAAGGAAATTACAAAGAAGAGAAAATGTATTTACTAGTCATTAAGTAAAAGTGGATCATCAAAAAGGTCTTCATCCTCATTGTCTTCACATTGAGGATGAGGAGAAAGAGGCTTGCTGTCTTGGGATATAAGAGGCAAAAGTGGAGGAGATGAAAGCGGAGGCAGGAAAGGCAGGCACACCTGGTGTAACTTTATGGCAATGGATGGTAATTCCTGTCTGACATTTTTGCTTTTTTGTTTCTCTAAAAATGTATCTGTATGGTACCAATCTTTTTTACACCATTTGATTTAGTGTCATTGTCTCTATCATAGAAGGATCCATGCGGTAAAAGAAGTCTAAAGGAGTCCTGAATAACAGGAACGCTCTACCAGACTGTCTAATGTCAGTCTGTTTTCTGGCACTGCTTCTTTTATATCTTCTTCCTCACTGTCTGTCATTGGTTAAGAAGCACTCATCCATCAAGTCATCTTCTGTTAATCCCTCTGCTGTGGTATCTATTAACTCTGGAATCTATATTTAGAAACCCTTCACTCCATACCTTTTTTCCACCATATCCATAATCTCTTTCATGATTTCCTTGACTTGCCTTTTCATAAATCCTGTGAAGTCAAGTACAACATCTGATATACTTTTCTTTAGAAGGAATGAATTGTTTGGGGTCTGATGGCTTTCATGTTTTTCTTTTTTTTTTTTCTATAACAACAATGGCATCTTCAATGGTGTAATCTTACCAGATTTTCATGATGTTCTATTTATTGGGGTTCTCTTCCATAGCGTTACAATCTTGTCTATACAGTACTATGTGAAATGAGCTTTTAAGGTCCAGAAGCTGAACTGGAATCTTTGTGTCTGGAGGCAAGTAAACCACTTCAACATCTTTCGTGTTGAACTCATGGGGTTCTGGGTAGTTAGGGGCATTGTTCAATATAAAAAGAACTTTAGACAGTCCCTTACTAGCAATGTACTTCCTAACTTGAGGGACAAAACATCTATGTATTCAGTTCAGAAAAAGAACTCTTGTCTAGGCCTTCTTGTACAACCAAAAGGCTGGCAGTTAGTGTTTATGTTTTTCCTTCAGTGCTCTGGGGGTTAGCAGCTTTACACCTAGCAGCAGTCCTTACTGCATTTGCACAAAACAGTAGAGCTAGGCTATCCCATCCTGCCTTAAATCCTAGTGCTTGCTTCTCTTCCTTACTACTAAATGTCCTTTATGGCACTTATTTTTTGCCAAATAAAGCACTTCGCATTAAAAACCTGTGCAGGCCAGTTTACAATAGCAAAGACCTGGAACCAACCCAAATGCCCATCGATGATAGACTGGACAGGAAAAATGTGGCACATATACACCATGGAATATTATGCAGCCATTAAAAACGAGGAGTTCGCGTCCTTCGTAGGGACATGGATGAACCTGGAAACCATCATTCTCAGCAAACTGACACAAGAACACAAAATCAAACACCACATGTTCTCACTCATAGGCGGGTGTTGAACAAGGAGAACACATGGACACAGGGAGGGGAGCACTATACACGGGGGTCTGTTGTGGGGGAGTGGGGGGGACAGCGGGGGGGTGGGGAATTGGGGAGGGATAGCATGGGGAGAAATGCCAGATATGGGTGAAGGGGAGGAAGGCAGCAAATCACACTGCCACGTATGCACCTATGCAACAACTTTGCATGTTTTTCACATGTACCCCAAAACCTAAAATGCAATTAAAAAAAAAAAAAAAAAAAAAAAAAAACCTGTGCAGGCACATATCCTTTCTCCTCAATTGTTTTCTTAATGGCATCTAGAACTTATCTCTGTTGGTCCACAGAAGCTGCTTCTACTTTTATTTTGACATTTTTTAAAAGCCAAACCTTTTTCTGAAATGATCAAGCCATCCTTTTCTGGCATTAAATTCTCTAGCTTCAGGTCCTTCACTATTCTTCTGCTTTGTCATATACTGACTTTGCTTTTCTTTTTTCTATAGCGTCTATAGATATGATTTCTTATAGCAATCCTGCACCCCCATAAAAGCTGCACTTGTAATGCAAGATAAAAGTTTTTCACAAAAAGTGCAAGGTTTTTGCTTCTGCTGGCATAGCTGCAGCAACAGCGTCACAAATGTCTTTTTCATCAGTGGTCCTTACACTGGATTAATTTATCTTGAAATGGCAGGCAACTGCAGCTGCAGACCTCAATCTGCAATACGCATCAAGCAACGCTAATGTCATGACTTCGCTTCTTGGGAGCACTTCTAGTGTTACTAATAACACTCTGTATGTGTCTCATGGTATTATTCAAGGTTAATAGTATTGCAGTAAACATCACAAATACATGTGAGAACAAGATATGCAATTTACTGGGGAAAGAAACTGCTCAAAGGGAGATGATAAGCATCACAGGGCATTTTAAAGTGATGCATGCAATACTGAAGTGCACTTCAAGAGGCTAAGAAATTATTACAGTAATACAGTATGCACTATAGTTCATTTTATACAGTTAAGACTTAATATCGTACTTTTACATGCGTTTGCATTTCTTCCCACTGCAAGTGGTGCCATATACAGTCTATAAGTGTGTATACATTTTTATTAATTTTAACTTTTTATAATACATTCATGTACATTTTATGGTCGTAAATGATAAAACAGACTAGTAAGTATATATATTGTATGCATTCATGACATACCTAACTTTTTCTTATTTTCTTAAAATATTTCCGGGCTACCTGGTTCAACCACAAGTTTTTTGAAATTGCTGTAAATCTCAAAAAAAAAAAAAAAAAAGAAAAGAAAATTCGTCTATTTATTGGAAAAGAAATTCACGTATAAGTGGACCCAGCCAATGCAGTTCAAATCCGTGTTGTTCAAGAATAAACTGTAATTTGTTCACAAATTGTGAGAAAGATTAATTTGAAGTTTGAAAACAAAAAACTACCTTTGCAATTGGAATATTAAATAACTGACAGTTTTTGTCTTTTTCCTTTATAAGGCATAATTTTCATTTTCTGGCAAATAAATTGTTTTTCACCAAACAATAAATCCACCCTAAAATATCTTTAAAATATTAGATTGCATACCAAATTTACCAGAATGACAGGATGCAAAATCACCAAGAACCCTTGTAGCCTAAATTTGGAGCTTGTTGTGTTTTAAAATCTCACAAATCAATCAATCAATCAAATTAAACTAATTTTAAAAAAAGACCTTCCACTGGAGGTAACGCTATCTATCCGCGAGAATTCCCAGAGTCACTGCTGAACCCAGCACCTCGCCCGGCACACAGGCCTCTGCGCCTGGCTGAGGTGCCCGCGCGGCCGGCGCCGCCCCCTTACCTTTCTCGCTGACGCTCTCGCTCTCCAGCTCCACGTCCTCGCAGCTGGTGTACTCGGGAGTCGACACGCCCTCCTCCTCAGAGCTGCTCACCGACATCTGCCGCTTCTTGCCGCCCCTCTTGGACCTGTGCGGCTTGGGCGGGGACGGCCGCACCGACTCAGACTGGTCTGAGCTCAGCGAGTCGTTCCGCAGCATGGTCTCCACCTTCTCACGCTTCGCCTTCCGAATGAGGACTGCCGAGCTAGGGTCCAGGCGGCTCTGCTTCCTGAGGGGCTCCTGGGCTTTGAGCTCCGGGGCTTCTGCGGAAACCGGCCCATGCCTGGGCGCTGGCGGGCTGTGGTTCGTTAGCTGCTTGGCGCCCGGCGCCCTGGTCTCCGCAGTCCTCTCAGCGGAGTAGGCCCGCGGCGAGTCCGGAGGCGAGGCCCTAGCCGCCACCGGCGCACGTTTGCCGACCTTGCCCTCCGGCAGCGCGGCGCCCTCCTCGGTGCGCGGGAGCGCCACGTCGCTGTGGCGCCGCTCGTGCCTCGCGCGGGACACCCGGGCGTGCATGCGCATCTGCTGCTCCTCAGGTGGTGGTTTCACCGGATACCTAGCCAGGTTCGGGTCGCTGCGGTACCTGGTCTGATATTCCTCCTCCTTCCTTTGCTTTTCCTCATCCGCCGCTTTGCCCTCATCCCGTTTTTCTGGCACGTCTGCATAATCCTGTGATCGCCCTTTCTCAAGCCTTCGGCTTTCCCGCCTTTCTTTGCGCTCCCGTTCTTCGATGGCCCCCTCCCCGGGCTGCGCTGAAGTCTTTGGCACCCGTTTCCGCTCGCTCCTCAGGGCTCCTTTGCCATTCTGCTCAGAAAGCCCTGGGGTCTTCTTTCTATGATATATAAAGGAACGTCAAGGAGAGCAATTTATAAACTTAGAGAATAGACATAAACATCATGTTTTCTTCTCATTCCAGTCTTAAATCATTTGTTACAATAATTAGTTATAATTTGATGTGTAATTAAAAATGTAGATGATAACCACATTAAGCCTCTATATCTGATGAGCCTTTTAAATATGGCTCCTTTGCGGGACAATATATTCAGGGACTTAAAAATTTGGTTTCACATTTAAAATTTTTTAAACAAATTAACCAGATCAATTAAAAATTAATAATTTCAATAAATGAACAAGTTTTGTGCTAATTTCTGCTTGTGACAAAGAATTAAATATGTTTTAGATGAAAATAATATAGGAGCAAAATATATACATATCACTTCAAACTAAATATATACTCAATATATATTTGGATAATACATATTGGCAATCTTTTATTATAGCTGAAACTTTTTTTTTTTTTTTTTTTTTTTTTTTGTGAGACAGAGTTTCGCTCTTGTTACCCAGGCTGGAGTGCAATGGCGCGATCTCGGCTCACCGCAACCTCCGCCTCCTGGGTTCAGGCAATTCTCCTGCCTCAGCCTCCTGAGTAGCTGGGATTACAGGCACGCGCCACCGTGCTCAGCTAATTTTTTGTATTTTTAGTAGAGACGAGGTTTCACCATGTTGACCGGGATGGTCTCGATCTCATGGCCTCGTGATCCACCCGCCTCGGCCTCCCAAAGTGCTGGGATTACAGGCGTGAGCCACTGTAGCTGAAACTTTTAAAGCAATGTTAATACAAGTATGTCCATTTCAGGAATCAAATCTAATAGCACTTCTCGAATAGTGGAAGAAAAGTAATTTTAACTTGATCATGTGCACCCAAACACTTTTGTAGGGAGTTGGTTAGGAAAAATATGGCTAACACATAGTTTTCATTTTTCCTTCCTCAGATAAAAATAAATAGAAATACTAAAATTTTTGAAATTGTTATTCTTTCTCATTCTTTCTCCTTCTTCCTTTCAGGATATCGTCCTAAAGAGGAAAACAGTTTGAGTCCTATTTTTCTTTTCATGCTGTCAAAGGCACTGGCAAATATAAAAATAAAGAAAAAGGGTTTGGCTATCTTTGAATCTTGTATATGTATCATTCAGTTGTTCCTTTCAAGTCCTTCTCTGTACACTGGAGTGCACCTGATTTTGGAAAGTCCCAGCAGTTATACCAGAAGTTACAAAAAGTAGGTGACAACGAGGTGTCCTGACACTATATGATCTAACATGCAATTAAAATGGACCTAAGGTTGTGCTGGGAATGCTAAGGTCCACAGAGAGGGCTCTCGAGAGGTAACATCATTTGATTGGAAATGCAAAGGCAGATGTCATGAACAAAAATTGAGAAAAAAAAAAACAGATAGGAAAAAGTGGGGCAATTTCTATTGTGGGTTACCAGAGTATCAGTTGCTAAGACATATTTTGGGGTGAGTTTGAGGAAAGGCTAGTAATGGTAGAGAGAAAGGGTAAAGGGTTTCAAGTGCCACAGGAAAACAAAGCAGAAGCATGGTGAGTTCTTGAGGTATTTAGATTATGTTGGCCCTTTGAAGTGAAAGGGATTTGGATCTGAAGGTGGAACTGTAAAGGTGTTGGAATTTTACAATGTAAGGGATCTAATGGGAACACATATTAATTATTATCAAATATAGTTTTCATAAGAGTGTGATGGTTGTACTACATTTAGCAGCTCATTGAAGCATAGTTGCTCTTGTTAGAAGTTTACATTGAATCAATTTACTTTTCTTGAAATGCTGATAAATAATACTTACCTGCAGGGTCATGTGAGGATTAGAGACACCATCTGTGAAGATGTTTTATGAAAGGGTAGAGTGTTATGCAAATGGAAGGAGTTCTCCAGTGTCTCTGATTCTTTTATACTTTTATTCTTTTTATTCTTTTATACTGATTCTAATTATACTTTTTCTCAGCTCTACCTTTAATTGTTGTTTCCACTAACTCCTTGTCAGTGTACAAAATATGGTCAAGAATTCTTCAGTAATTTAAAACAAATAAAGAGTGTCTTTCTTTCAATCTTGCTTCTTTCTGAAGTTGCCCAGCTCTTTACCACTGGCCACTTCTCTTCCTGCTCTTGTACCTCCCAATTCCTCACTGCTTTCCTATAAATTTATATCATTAGTAAAGGTATTTGTCCCTATCAATCTTCTAATTTTAACTAGAAGTCAGAACAAAAAGTCTCTATTCAGCCCTTGTTATTGAATTTTTGTAGTTTTTCACTATATGTAAAACAGAACTCTTTCCTCTTGAGAAACTTTACAGCTCCAAATTCTCTGTCTTATTTAAAAGTATCATCTTCTAACCAGTTCCAAACTGCACCTTCAGTATTTTTGTCTCTTCTTCTTCCACAACAATTTGTCACCAAATGCTATTAATTCTACCTTCCCTCAGATATCTCTGTTATCCTTTCTATCCTTCTCCAAATAGTTTAGTTACACTCATTCTCTCTTCTTGTACTGCCCTCTTATACTCTATCTAGCTCTCTTAAAACTCCTGAGTATCTTATAAAGCTTAATTCAGAAGTCACTTCCTCTTTCCTAGGGCTCTCAAAGTACTATGCATATTGCCTAGCTTTGATCAAATTAGCATCCTGGTTAATTGCTTAGGTGTCTGTCCTCCCTAGGATAGTGTGTGGTCTCTTCCCTAGGATATGTCAGAAAAGGGACCATGTATGTTCTAATCATCTTCATACCCTCTGGTTCCTGGCACAGTGTTTATCTATAGTAAATACACAATGACTACTGGCTTGAATAATAGCTACATTCACTGAAAGCCTACCATGTTCCAGCTTGGGAACACATGTTCTTTTCTAATACCTGCCACAACCCTGCAAGTGAGTTTTTACTGCGTATTGTGGCAGAGCCAGGACTGGAATCCAGTCCTGTTTAACTTTGAAGTCCTTACTCTTTTACTGTATGGGCTTTGTTTGAAAAGGGGTTGAAAAGCTTTCCTTGGAGCCTCCTTTCTCCATGTGATGGTTACACATTCAAAAACAACAAGCCCAATCCAGGTCCTAACAAAAGTCCTGGCCCCTAAACCATGAGCTTCATGAAGATAAGGGGTCTGTCTTTCTTGTCAACACTTTTTCCCAGTACATAGCTTCATGTTTGCCCATGAATACATTTTTGAATGAATCAACCAATCAAAGTAAATAATCTGATCATATTAGCCCCTGTTTAAATATTCAGTGGCTTCCCTTTCTGCCTACAATAAAAGTGATAAAATGTAACCTGGGTCAGGTGTGGTGGCTCACACCTATAATCCCAGCACTTTGGGAGGCCGAGGCAGGCAGATCACGAGGTCAAGAGATTGAGACCATCCTGGCCAACATGGTGAAACCTGTTTCTACTAAAAATACAAAAATTAGTTGGGTGTGGTGGTACACGCCTGTAGTCCCAGCTACTCGGGAGGCTGAGGCAGGAGAATCGCTTGGACCCGGGAGGCAGAGGTTGCAGTTAGCCGAGATTGTGCCACTGCGCTCCAGCCTGGAGACAGAGTAAGACTCCATCAGAAAAAAAAAAAGGAACCTGTCCCTTCACTACCTCACTAGCCTTTTCTCCCCAACATTCCCTCTACTACTTGCACTGTAGCCAGTAGCTATCCTTTAGGAGGTCCTCACATTGGGCTTGTTCCCTTAGGCCATATGCCTGTGCAGATCCTGGAGCACCCATCCTAACCTTCTGGTTAATCCCAAAGTCACTCTTTAGAGCTCAGCATAAAAGAAATTTCCTTAAAGAAGGCTTCTCTGATGTGTCCACATACTTTCCAATAGGTCAGTTTCCCCCATCACATCCTCTCAGAGCATACTTTTAATTAAAGGGCTAGTTTTAAGTGAAACATGATCTAAGAGCTTTTCTGAGTTCACCCTTGGAAGTCGGTAGCTCAGCTGGGTGACTTAGTTCATGTTTACATCTGTGCATGACAAGAAAGAAAAGCTTTTCGACAAAGATCTCCTAAGGAATACATTCTAGAGATAGACAACACCACTCAGGCCTGATGTTTTTCCATGTGTGGCCTGAGAAGTACTACTTCCACATATTCCTCTTAGTAGAAATTAAAGTTTTGAAAATGGGTTTGTTCTCCTAGCAAAACCTTGCCTTTTGCTTACAGGGTGAAAGAACTATTACCTCTCTCTAGGAGGTTCACTTCTAGACCTGGATGAAGCCTGCTTCTGTTCAGGCCCCAAGGCTTGCTGCGAGGGCTCAGCCCCTTTGCTCCTGTCTGGTGGTGCGCTGGGAGGAGCACTGTCCTGGGAGGAGGCAGCTGCTGTGCTCAGGGGTGTCTGAGATCGCGATCGCTCTTGGAGTCGTGCTTTCTTTTCTCTTGGTACCTCAGAGCCAGTACCTGTAGCTGTATCACTCAGGGTTCCATCCTGGCTTGTCTGCTGAGGGCCACTTCCAAAGAACCATGCCCCAGATTTGGTTAAGATTTCTTGTTGCTTTCGACATAAATTGCATACCCACATAACCTATTTGAAGAGGAAAGAACAATATAAATTTTTATGCCCTCTTGGAAATAACTTTTCAGTGTATTAAAATATCTTTAAGAAAAAAAGAACAGTATTCATCTTCATATTTATCCTTGCAAATTTCTTGTGAAAATGGTACTCCCACAAGTCACAGTCAAATATATGAATGCCTAGACAGGAACTTGTCTGAGACTAGAGTGCCTCTGGGAAGCCAGAGTACGAGTTTCTCAGCATTTCTAGTTTGTTGATTGTGAGTTTCCTTTTACCATATATCTGTCATATTTTTTATAATTGACTCGAGTGTTAGCAAAAATGTTCTAAGCAGGCTAGTTATTAGAAAAATGTTACCAGGAACTACAGAATCAACATATATATACATAAACCTCAGTACTTGAAAGTATTTAAAAGAAGGCTGTCTTTTCAAAAATCATCCACAATTAAAGGCAATATTAAAAATATCCATATGAAAGAAACAAAAATAAAAAGGTAAGCACACAAAAAATGTCAATCTTTATATTTTCTCTAGTTTCTTAGTAATAAACCTTAAGCTTATTTTATGCTATAAAATATAATTTTCCATGCATATATTTACTAAAGTAATAAATCTGAGTCTGAGTCTGAGTTTATTCATATGTGACCACTCCAATGTAATGTCCCCCAAGGAGAGCTATTTGGGAACCATAATTTAGCAACATATCCACTGATGATAAATTATAAGATGTAGCACCACTTAAACCTATATATCTGTTCACCATTTAATGACCTTTAAAATGAATGTAGTAATGAGGAGGATTATCATAATAAAAAATAATAGCAGCAATGACTAGCTCTCACAGGGCAAAGATAGGTGCTAACAGCTCCATGAGACTTCTTTTCAAATATCCTCAGTACCTCTGTTTTTTTGTGCTGTGACTTTACATCGCTGCTTCAGTTGCTTTCCTCCAAAGGCACTTCAGGTGTTTTGTGTTTGTTGGTTTGTACTTCAGAAACAACCTCCACAGGAAAAGCTAATTACCAAACTCTAGGCTTCCTTTTCACAAATACTGGCTCTGACCAATCAATAAGTACTCAAAAATATTGCACCAGGATGAATAAATCTTAGATACATTAATTGAGAAGCAATAGGAAATAGTAAAAGAAGCATTGTTTAGTAGGTCAAATGAAGAAAATGAACTACTGAAAATATTCAGATAAATGGGGAAAAACTGTAACTATAGCCATAGAATAAAATGAAGCCAAAATCAGAATAAGAAAAAGACAGGAAAAAAGTAATACATTTTTTAAGAGGAAAATACTGCAGATGAATTAAGAACTGCTTTCCAGGCAAGAAAACTCAAATCGTAATATAGGAAAAAATAAGACTGAAGAGAAATACTTGCTATAAAAAAATTTAAAATTCATGAAGGTTAATTGATTTATTTAGACTTCCCCAGGTCATAAAATGAAGTGGACAAGGTTCAAAAAAGCAGTTAGGTATAACATCTACACAAACAATTATAATCAGTATTATGGAATTTTCATTTATTAAGTTGTCAAACAAGATGAACAATTTATTGCATAAGCCTATATCAAAATGAGTTTATGGAAAGTGACTTCAATTTAAGTGCTAGCCAAATTAGGCTATATTTTACAAAATGTATTACTAAGATGGTCCCTCAGAAGTCCTGATTATTTGAACATGGACATATCAAGGATAACATTAAAAGGTGAGATACTCCAGGGCCAGGACCTTCACTTTAACAGTCAGTGACACTGAGTCCTTCCCAGAATCCTGAGTGGGAACAGGGGACATATGTGTGTCAAGGAGGTTGTTTTTGTTTTTTGTTGTCTTTTTAGCTGACAAGACAATGATAATCAAGTCTGAAATCATGTAATTCAAGAAGATTGGTATGAAATTTTGACTATTTTACATAAACTAAGAAGACATTAAATTTGTATTTCTTAGACTAATAATAAGCACCTTACTACTCATCATTTAAAGCAGGTTCTTTTTAGCCAGGTGCAGTACCTGACATTCAGTTTGTTTTTCTTAGACTAATAATAAGCAACTTACTACTCATTATTTAAAGTAGGTTGTTTTCAGCCACGTGCGGTAGCTAACACCTGTAATTCCAGCACTCTGGGAGGCTGAGGCAAGATCACCTGAGGTCAGGAGCTCGAGACCAGCCAGCCCAACATGGTGAAATTCCGTCTCTACTAAAAATACAAAAATTAGCTGGGTGTGGTGGCAAATACCTGTAATCCCAGCTACTTGGGAGGCTGAGGCAAGAGAATCACTTGAACCTGGGCAGTGGAGGTTGCAGTGAGTCAAGATCCCACCACTGCACTCCAACCTAGGCGACAGAGCAAGACTCCATCTCAAAATAAATAATAAATAAAATAAAGTAGGTTCTTTTCTACAGAAATATCAAGGTATACTTAGGATAACTAGCCAGCTTTTATAAAATCATTCAGAAAACACACAAATTTACAGTTTCTAAAACTGAATAAAGCTAAATAAAGAAGCAGGAAGGAGCAAAATAATACTGATAGAAGGGTAAAGGATACTCTTCATTTTACATCTGAATATTTTCTAGAGATGGTTATCACAATTTTATTTTGATTGCCTCACATTTTTAAATGTTACAAAAATGGGTCAATGCTAACTGCCAGATTTGAGCATGTTCCAAATTTTGAATACATGCAGAATTGCTACCAGATCAATTAAAAGAAACACAATTTATTATTAAATAGGTTGAATTTTACAATTTAATTTCATTTCCAATTTATGTGAAAAGTTGAAATTAGTGACTATGTAAAAAGAGCATAGGCATTTTAAATAATATTCTTAAAACACTGTATATTCATTTAAGTCTGTGATGCTTCATTAATTTTTTTCTATTTTTAACATTTAGTAAAATATTGTATAATTCCAAACTTTTCCTATGTCTTATTTCCTTGTACACCACAACATCTTTAAATTTATATTTTTAAATTAAATATAAGTGTAGACAATTCATCCTCCAAACTGAAAGTAAAATTAATCATAAAATGTTAAAATATTTATTTTTATTAAAATATCACATCCCAGTCTCTATTTTCAGTTCTATAAATTAATCATATAACAAATTTTACAAATGAAAAATGAATTGCTCATATGAGTTATAAAGAAATATATAAGATTACAATAGAATATTGTCTAACATTTCAACACAGTTCATGCCAAATACTGCAGACATCGACAACACATTTTTTGAAGTCAGTATTGAGTATTATATTTGTCTGAAGCTACAGATAATACAAGAGTGCAGTGGGGAGACATTTTTAACAGATTTTTTTTAAAAAGTAACTTTGTAACAGTTTTTTAAAGTAATTTTTAATTTTTGGAAAGTAAATTTTTTTAAAAAGTAATTTTTTTTAAGACGTAACTTTGCCTACTAAAAAATGCTATTTATTTAAAGCACACAAACACACCTTTTAGAAATTGCACTATGCAGGATTATACCCTGATTAAATACCCTGGGATGTGTTCCAAACTAATCTAAACTAAAGTAGGACTGTGCAATAATTTATCTTAACAATTCACAGATGTTAAGTAATCACATACAAACTCGATTCAAATATTATTGTGATGTTACATGACTTTTGAAACACCATACCACATATCAGAAAAATATGAAGGATTGAAAATTGTATTCTGACCTTTTGCTCTAACTGCATTTTTAATTGTCTTTTCCTCTTAATCCATAAGCAGTACAATAAACTATTTTATAAAACCCACAGGAATTTTTTACCCAGAGAAATAAAAATTGCAACACTTTCTACTATACCTATACAAAAAATTCCAGAGATAAAACTGCACGTTTGGCAGAAAAACTAAAAAGGTATTCAAATGGAAGAAATATTTTACACTTGCCTTCAGATGAAATATTTACAGAGCCAGACACACAGAACAAAAGAAATATGCCCTAGATTTATTCTTGATGATATTATTAAGGTGATGCATGAAGAGGTGCAGAATTCTTTTTTTTTTTTTTTTTTTTGAGATGGGGTTTCACTCTTTTTGCCCAGGCTGGAGTGCAATGGTGTGATCTCGGCTCACTGCAACCTCCGCCTCCCAGGTTCAAGTGGTTCTCCTGCCTCAGCCTCCCAGTAGCTGATTACAGGTGCCCACTACCATGCCCAGCTAATTTTTATATTTTTAGTAGAGACAGGATTTCACCATGTTGGCCAGGTTGGTCTCAAACTCCTGACCTCAGGTGATCCATCCACTTCAGTCTCCCAAAGTGTTGGGATTACAGGCATAAGCCACTGCATCTGGCCTAGAATTCTTATATTAACACAAATTTCTTGCTTGTAAGAATCCATCTGAGGTATTTAGTATTAGAAAGAATAAATATAAACATGAAAGTTTTAAAAAAGAAGATTTTGATTCAATTTTCATTTGATATTTTTACAGATAAATTTTAAGATTGATTTTCATTAAATATAGGATGTTTCAAAAATCATTATGCTACCATTTTGAAAAGCATAAAAAAGAAGACAAGATAGTCAATGTTAGTTATAGTTACTGCATTTTCTGAATACTTCTACTCATTTTCTTTATTCAGTAAGCACTCACTCCAGCAGAAACTGGAGACAAAATTATCAAGGTAATATATCAAGTTTGTTGACAAAAGTAGATGAGAGGGTAGAAAACAGCAGATGTTAGAATAAATGAGAATGAGTCCTCTTTGGTTCTTGAAGTGTGAGTTTGTATGTGGGTGCGAATGGGTGCGTGTATGTGGGCATGTTTACCTCAGTCTTTTACTGTTATTGCTCTTTCATAAATTTATTTCCCTTTGGAAGTTTATAAAATATGTTATGTGGTTTTGTGAAAGAAAAAAATGATATAGAATGTTTCTTTTTAATGATTAAATCACTCCCAATTCCACTGTCTTACTATTAGCCTCTTAATATAATTTTCTTTAAAAATTTAAATAACTGATATCCACTGTGTCTGTATCCTATTTATATATTTAATATTATAGCACAAGTATTTCTATGTGATTCTAAATGTTTCTAAAGCATTTTAATATCTACAAAATATTCTATAGAGATGGAATATAACCTAGCCCTTAAACTGCTTATAATTGGAGGAGGATCCAAGTTGGCCAAATAGGAACAGCTCCAGAGTGCAGTTCCCAGCAAGAGCAATGCAGAGGGTGAGTGCACACCGCATTTCCAAATTTTCACTGCTCACAGACCAGGAGATTCCTGGGCCAAAAAGCACCATAAGTTTTCACTGCAGTGGTTTCAGCTGGTGCCAGGTTGGTGCACAGAAACTCACACAAATCTCGGTGGCCATTTCAACTGGCTCCTGGAATGCCTGGGAGAGAGAGCCACTCATTCAACTGAAAGGGAGGGGGCAGAGATAGGGAGCCAGGCAATCTGGCTCGGCGGGTACCATCCCCAAAAAACAAGCAATCTGAAACGTTCTGGATTGCGAGTTTCCCAGCAAGCACAGCTGGACCCAGGATGTCCAGCTCAGTGTGGGCAAGGGTGACCACCACTACAGAGGCAGTTCACACAGCAGCTGGGCAGAGCTTGGGGCAGCGGCAGCTCAGCAACACCTCTGCTGACAGATTGTGACTAGACTACTCCGTGCAGGGCAGGGCATCTATGAAAAAAGGCAGCAGCACAACAGGAACTTATAAATAAAGCCGACCTTCCTAGAACAGAGCACCTGGGAGAAAAGGCAGTTATGAGTTCCGTTGCAGTAGACTTAAAAGTACCTTCCCAGCATCTCTGCATGGAACAACGGAGCTCCTAGCACGGCACTTAAGCTCCTATAAGGGGCAGACTGTTTACTCAAGCAGCTCCCAGACCCCTGTATACCCAAAGAGATACCTCATAAAGGAGAGATTAGGCTGACATCTGGCAGGTACCCTTCTGGGACGAAGATAACAGAAGAAGGAACCGGCAGCAACCCTTAGTGTTCTTCAGCCCCCACGGGTGATCCCCAGGCAAGCAGGGTCTGGAGTGGACCTCCAGCAGTCCTGCAGCAGAGGGACCTGACTGTTAAAAGAAAAACTAAGAAACAGAAAGAAATAACTTCATCATCAATGAAAAGGACATCCACTCGGAGACCCCATCCGAAAGTCACCAACTACAAAGACCACAGGTAGATAAAGTCACTAAGATGGGAAGAAACCAGCACAAAAAGGATGAAAACACCAAAAACCAGAATGCCTCTCCTCCTCCAAAGGATCACAACTCCTCACCAGCTAGGTATCAAAGATGGATGGAGAATGAATCTGATGAATTGACAGAAACAGGCTTCAGAAGGTAGGTAATAACAAACTTCTCAGAACTAAAAGAACATGTGCTAACCCAATGCAAAGAAACTAAGAACCCAGAAAAAAAGGTTAGATGAGATGCTAACTAGAATAAATAGCTTCGAGAAGAACATAAAGGTTTGATGGAGCTGAAAAACACAGCACGAGAACTTTGCAAAGCATACACAAGTTTCAATAGCCGAATCGATCAAGCAGAAGAAAGGATATCAGAGATTCAAGATCAACTCAATGAAATAAAATGAGAAGGCAAGAATAGAGAAAAAAGAGTGAAAAGAAATGAACAAAACCTCCAAGAAATATGGGATTATGTGAAAAGACCTAATCTACATTTGATAGGTGTACCTGAATGTGACGGAGAGAATTCAAGTTCAGGAAATACAGAGAACACCACAAAGATACTCCTCAAGAAGAGCAATCCCAAGGCACATAATTGTCAGATTCACCAGGGTTGAAATGAAGGAAAAAATGCTAAGGGCAGCTAGAGAGACAGGTCAGGTTACCCACAAAGGGAAGCCCATCAGATTCACAGTGGATCTCTCGGCAGAAACCCTACAAGCCAGAATAGAGTGGGGGCCAATATTCAACATCCTTAAAGAAAAGAACTTTCAACTTAGAATTTAATATCCAGCCAAACTTAGCTTCACAAACGAAGAAGAAAGAAAATACTTTACGGACAAGCAATCACTGAGAGATTTTGTCACCACTAGGCCTGCCTTACAAGAGCTCCTGAAAGAAGCACTAAACAAGGAAAGGAATAACCAGTACCAGCCACACCAAAAATGTACCAAATGGTAAAGATCATCAGCACAATGAAAAAAATGCATGAACTAATGGGCAAAACATCCAGCTACCATCAAAATGGCAGGATCAAATTCACGCATAACAATATTAACCTTAAATGTAAATGGGCTAAATGCCCCAATCAAAAGACATAGACTGGCAAATTGGATAAAAAGTCAAGACCCATTGGTGTGCTGTTTCCAGGAAACCCATCTCACATGCAAGGACACACATAGGCTCAAAGTAAAGGGATGGAGGAAGATTTATCAAGCAAATGGAGAGCAAAAAAAAGCAGGAGTTGCAATCCTAGTCTCTGATAAAATGGACTTTAAACCAACAAAGATCAAAATAGACACAGAAGGGCATTACCTAATGGTAAAAGGATCAATGAATCAAAAAGAGCTAAGGATCCTAAATATATACCCACTCAATACAGGAGCACCCAGGTAGATAAAGCAAGTTCTTAACAACCTACAAAGAGACTTAGACTCCCACACAATAATAGTGGGAGACTTTAACACTCCACTGTCGATATTAGACAGATCAAGGAGACAGAAAATTAACAAAGATATCCAGGACTTGAACTCAGATCTGGATGAAGTGGGCCTAATAGACATCTACAGAATGCTCCACCCCAAATCCACAGAATAGACATTCTTCTCAGCACTGCATTGCACCTACTCTAAAATAGACCACATAATCTCAGCCAATGCAAAAGAATGGAAATCATAACAAACAGTCTCCAGACCACAGTGCAATCAAATTAGAACTCAGAATTAAGAAACTGACTCGGAACCGTACAATTTCATGGAAACTGAACAACTGGCTCCTGAATGTCGACTGGATAAACAATGAAATGAAGGCAGAAATAAAGATGTTCTTTGAAACCAAGGAGAATGAAGACACAATATACCAGAATCTCTGGGACCCATTTAAAGCAGTGTCTAGAGGAAAATTTATAGCAATAAATGCCCACATGAGAAGTGAGGAAAGATCTAAAATCGACACCCTATTGTCAAAATTGAAAGAGCTAGAGGAGCAAGATCAAAAAAACTCAAAAGCTAGCAGAAGACAAGAAATAACTAAGATCAGAGCAGAACTGAAGGAGATAGAGACATAAAAAAACTTCAAAAAATCAATAAATCCAGGAGCTGAGTTTTTGAAAAGATCAACAAAATAGACAGACCACTAGCCAGATTAATAAAAAAGAAAAGGGAGAAGAATCAAATAGATGCAATAAAAAACAATAAAGGGGATATCACCACTGATTCCACAGAAATACAAACTACAATCAGAGATTACTACAAACAACTCTATGCAAATAAGCCAGTAAACTTGGAAGAAATGGATAAATTCCTGGACACTTGCACCTTCCCAAGCCTAAACCAGTAAGAAGTTGAAACTTTGAATAGACCAATAACAAGGGCTGAAGTTGAGGCAGCAATTAATAGCCTACCAACCAAAAGAAGTCCAGGTCCAGATGGGTTCACAGCTGAATTCTAACAGATGTACAAAGAGGAGTTGATACCATTCCTTCTGAAACTATTCCAAACAATACAAAAAGAAGGAATTGTTCCCAAATCATTTTATGAGACCAACATCATCCTGATACAAAAACCCAGCAGAGACTCAACAAACAAAGAAAACTTCAGGCCAATATCCATGGTGAACATAGATGCAAAAATCTTCAATAAAATACTGGCAAACCAATTGTAACAGCACATCAAAAAGCTTATCCATCACAATCAAGTAGACTTCGTTCCAGGAATGCAAGTCTAGTTCAACATATGCAAGTCTATAAACATACTGCACCACATAAACAGAACCAAAGACAAAAACCACATGATTATCTCAATAGATGCAGAGAAGTCCTTCAACAGAATTCCACAGCCCTTTATGCTAAAAACTCTCAATAAACTAGTCGAAGGAACATATCTCAAAACAATAAAAGCTATTTATGACAAACCTACAGCCAATATCATGCTGAATAGGCAAAAAGTGGAAGCATTCTGTTTGAAATCTGGCACTAGATAAGGATTCCCTCTCTCACAATTCCTATTCAATATAGTATTGGAAATTCTAGCCAAAGCAATTAGGGAAGAAAAAAAAAAATAAAGGATATTCAATTAGGAAAAGAGGAAGTCAAATTGTCTCTATTTGCAGACAACCTGATTGTATATTTAGAAGACCCTATCATCTCAACCCAAAATCTCCTTAAACTGATGAGCAACTTCAGCAAAGTCTCAGGATACAAAATCAATGTGCAGAAATCACAAGTATTTCTATACACCCATAACAGACTACCAGAGAGCCAAATCATGAGCAAACTCCCATTCACAATTACTACAAAGAGAATAAAATACCTAGGAATACAACTAACAAAGGATGTAAAGGACCTCTTCAAGGAGTACTACAAACCACTGCTCAAGGAAATAAGAGACGACATAAAAAGATGGAGAAACAGTCCATGCTCATGGTTAGGAAGAATCAATATCATGAAAATGGCCATACTGCCCAAAGTAATTTATAGATTCAATGCTATCCCCATCAAGCTACTAATGGCCTTCTTCACAGAACTGGAAAAAAACCACATTAAACTTCATATGGAACCAAAAGAGAGCTTGCATAGCCAAGACAATCCTAAACAAAAACAACAAAACTGGAGGCATCATGCTACCTGATTTCAAACTATACTACATGGCTACAATAATCAAAACAGCATGGTACTGGTACCAAAACAGACCAATGGAACAGAATGGAGTCCCTGGAGGCAACACTACACATCTCCAACCATCTGACCTTTGACAAACCTGACAAAAACAAGCAATGGGGAAAGGATTCCTTGTTTAATAAATGGTGTTGGGAAAACTGGCTAGCAGTGTGCAGAAAGCAGAAACTGGACCCCTTCCTGACACCTTACACTAAAGTTAACTCCAGATGGATTAAAGACTTAAACATAAGACCTGACACTATAAAAACCTTAGAAGAAAACCTAGGCAAAACCATTCAGGACATAGGCATTGGCAAGGACTTCATGACTAAAACACCAAAAGCATTGACAACAAAAGCCAAAATAGACAAATGGGACCTAATTAAACTCCACAGCTTCTGTACAGCAAAAGAAACACTCATTAGAGTGAACTGGCCACCAACATAATGAGAAAAAGAGTTTTGCAATCTACCCATCTGACAAAGAGCTAATAACCAGAATCTACAAAGAACTAAAACAGATTTACAAGAAAAAAAGAAACCCATCCAAAATTGGGCAAAGGATATGAAAGACACTTTTCAAAAGAAGACATATATTAGGCCAACAAACATATGAAAAAATGCTCATCATCAGTGGTCATTAGATAAATTCTAATCAAAACTACATTGAGACATCTCCTCACACCAGTTAAAATGGAGATCATTAAGAAATCTGGAGACAAGAGATGCTGGAGAGGATGTGGAGAAATAGGATCACTTTTACACTGTTGGTGGGAGTGTAAACTAGTTCAACCATTGTGGTCCTTCCTCAAGGACCTAGAAATAGAAATTCCATTTGACCCAGCAATCTCATTACTGGGTATATACCCAAGGGATTATAAATCATTCCATTATAAAGACACATGCACACGTATGTTCATAGCGGCACTGTTTACAATAGCAAAGACCTGGAACTAATCCAAATCCCCATCAATGATAGAATGTACAAGGAAAATGTGGCACATATACACCATGGAATACTATGCAGCCATAAAAAATTATGAGTCTGTGTCCTTTTCAGGGGCATGGATGAATCTGGAAACCATAATTCTCAGCAAACTGACACAAGAACAGAAAATCAAACACCACATGTTCTCACTCATAGGCAGGTGAAGAACAATGAGAACACATGGACACAGGGAGGGGAGCATCACACACTGGAGTCTGTTTGTGGGGGTCAATGGAGGGACAGCGGGGGTGGTGGGGAGGTTGGGGAAAGAATATATGGAAAAAGAGATAAGAAAACACATGAGGTAAAATGTTAGATAAAACACATGAAATAATAAACCATGAGATAAAATAAGAGTTCTAGAAAAAGTCCGGGCGAGGTGGCTCACGCCTGTAATCTCAGCACTGTGGGAGGCTGAGACGGGAGGATCATGAGGTCAGGAAATCGAGACCATCCTGGCCAACATGGTGAAACCTCATCTCTACTAAATACAAAAAAATTAGCGGGGAGTGGTGACAAGTGCCTGTAGTCCCAGCTACTCAGGAGGAGCCCTCTTTGGAAGCCTAGAGAGAAATTTCAAGCAGGAGGATGGAGGCTCTAGAATGAGGATTCTGGGAGCAAAAATTAACCAGCAGCAAAACAAAAGGCAAATTGATCGAATGCATAGTGCAATTTTGAGCACAAGACAAATGAAACAAAAGCTTCATAGGATAAAGGACCCATTTGTGTTTGAAGCTAAGAACATTTCCCACCAAGTAGTACAGTGGTCATGATATCTGATCCATAGAATATGAAGCATAATCTAAACTCACTGCTTGGCTCTATGGTGAGCAATAACAGTGTTAAGTTGCAGAAGTGAACCATAGAAAAAACAAAACAGAGATTCAGAGTGGAAGAACAGAGGAGTGGCCAAATGACATCTCTTTGTGCTTCAGTTTCTTCCTTTATTTTTATAAGTCATTGCAGTACTATATGAGCTGTGAAGAGTTTATTAGCCTAAATATAAATGCTTGATAGTGCTTTGTCTCTCATGAATAGACAAAATTGGAGAAGAATAGTCAAAAGACCTTTTATTATAAGTCCTCTATTTCATCTTTTATCCACATATACACAGTTATGTGTAGTATTACATAGTTATATATTCATCTTTTAACATATTCATAACATGATTAAAAATAATTTTCTTGGAAAATTTACCATTTATTGATGATTTTATCATTTTTTATTCATTTTTGTTGTACCAGTAAGGTAACCATTTTGTTTCAAATGTTTTTCATGTTTGTTAGCATGTAAACTACTTATGTTTTTGTGTATTTATCAATTAAATTCATAGTATTTCTTACCATTTTAATTGATTAACACTTTGACAGTTTTTTTAAATTTTACTTGCCATATTGATTTTTTTCTGTTGTCATAAAGATAGTTTTTATTTTATATTGTCTAATCTCTTATTCTCTTCCTTTGCAATCCTTCTATTGCATGTTAGCTCAGAAAGTGCCTTTATAAATATTCTGTTTTATTTTCTTTGACTATTTATATTGTTGAACATTTTCCATTGTCTTCGTTGGTCTCTCAGAATCTACTTTGAGGTATAACAAGAGTTAGGAATTTACACTTATTTCTGTTGATAGATAACTGTCTCAACATGTTTACTGAAGGATACTTCATTTCGCCATTAACCTGCAAAGAAGAGTGATCTCTAGAGCTAAACTGCCTAGGTTCTCATCTCAGATCCATCACTTACTTGCAATTTGCCCAGGCCAACTTGCACAGCCTCCCGAAGACTCAGTGCCATCATCTATAGATAGTGGGTAATAATAGTTCCTATCTCACTGAATTGTTTTGAGAGTTAAATAAGATAATACATCTAAATTGCTTAGCATAGTGCTTGAAACATAGTAAGTAAGCATTATCAGCATCATAATGGTTATTTTATCATTATCAAAAAGGTTTGGGGGGCTATCAGCTTCATACAATACTAGTAAGAAAATTATTTCTTCCCATGGAGTGTGTGTGTGTGTGTGTGTGTGTGTGTATGCATGTATTTTATAAATTCAATAATATTAATTATATTACATTATTTAAAGTCTCTACATTTTAAAGTTGATTTTACATACTATTTAATGGTCTGTCACCCACTTTTCTTGTTTCTATAAATGATTAAAATTTTATTACCTTGATTCTGTGTAGGTAATGGCAGTTAAGAAGCAGCCATGAATACTGAGTCACAGTTAATGGAGCAGCCCTTGGAGGTAGAATATATGGGCCTGAATCCTTATTTGCTCATGTTCTCAATATTCCACCTAGGACAGCTTGTATCATCTCTCTGTGCTTCAATATCTTCATTTGTAAAATAGGGAAAATAATAATAATGATTTCATAGACTCTGTGTTAGGACTGAGTTATACATAACTGTGTTTGACACATAGTAAACACTCAGTACATATTCTTGATTTCAACAAATATTTTAAGTGCTTGTTATGTGCTAGGCATCGTTCTAGGTGCTGGGATGCAGCAGTGAACAAAATAGACAAAATTTATCCCCATGGAGTTTATGTTCTAGTGAAAGAAGACAGAAAAGAAAACAAAACATAATGGTAGGCTGGGCACAGTGGCTCATGCCTGTAATCCCAGAACTTTGGGACGCCGAGGCCAGCAGATCACAAGGTCAGGAGTTCGAGACCAGCCTGGCCAACATAGAGAAACCCCATCTCTACTAAAAATACAAAAAATCAGCCAAGTGTCCTGTAATCCCAGCTACTTGGGAGGCTGAGGCAGGAAAATTGCTTGAACCCGGGAGATGGAGGTTGCAGTGAGCTGAGATAGTGCCATTGTACTCCAGCCCAGGTGACAGTGCAAGACTGACTCAAAAGAAAAAAGGGTAAACATATGTGGTATTATAGATGGTGGTAAGTACTGAGGAATAAATGAAAAAGAAAAAGTCATTGGGCACTCAGAGTGGTGGTAGAGTTCAATACAAAATTGACTGGTCAAGGAAAACTTCATTGAGAAAGTGATATTTGAGTAAGAGTAAGCTATACAGATATCTGGAGGAAAGCATCTCAGGCTGTAAAAACAGCAAATAAAAAGGACTTTGTGCAGCTTATACCTAGCAGTTTCAAGGCACAGGTGGAACCGAGTAAGTGAAGGTTCAGGTGGTACAAGACGTGCTCGGTAAAGCTATGACTCAGACTCAGTAGGTCTTTGCGGACCGTAGCAATGACTTTGACTTTTATGATAAGTAATGAGAAGCTATTGGAAGATTCTGAGCAGAGAAATAATCTCATATATCTTGGGGTGTTTTGTTTTATTTTGTTCTGTTTTTGAGACAGGGTTTCACTCTGTTACCTAGGCTGGAGTGCAGTGGCACCATCACAGCTGACTGCAGCCTCACCCTCCCTGGCTTAGGTGATCCACTCACCTCTTCCTCTCAAGTAGCTGGGACCACAGGCAGGCACCACCACACTCAGTTAACTTTTGTTTTGTTTTGTTTTTTGTAGAGACAGGCTTTTGTCATATTGTCCAGGCTGTTCTTGAACTCCTGAGCTCAAGCAATCTGCCCACTTTGGCCTCCAAAAGTGCTGCAATTACAGGCATGTGCCACCAACCCAGACATAACTTGGGTTTTAATAAGATCCCTTTGGTTGTTGATTGAGAATAAAATGCAGGTAATCAATTGTGGAATATTTGAGACTTGAATTCTATTACTGCAATTTTTGCTCTCTTTTAGCTCATCTTTACCAGATGTGTAAAATAAAACATTTCTTTAGTTTATCTTTTTGTGTTACTTTGTTGGAGGTGCACCTTTGATAGACAGCACAAGACTGAAATGTATTTCGTATCCAAATGATAATTTTTGTGTTATCATAGTATCTAAATATGCACCAACCCTTATTCCTCTGTCCTATCTACATTATTAGGTGTTCTTCTATTCATTGAAAGTAAATGCATAGACTCAGGCACTGAATTTCATACTTTCTGCCCATGGAGGACTTCACTCATCATTTACTCCTTTATTTTCCTGAGTCTTCAATCTCATCTTCTCCACTACTCCCTTCCTCTTGCCATATAACCACAAAAGTACACAAAATAATCGAGACTTTTTTTCTAGTAAAAACAATTTGAGCCTCCTCCGTCTTGTCACTTCTTTCATCATCCTCTTTAAAACCAAGCCACTTGTTGAAGTAACCTAAACTCATAGCCTCTCAACTTTCTCACATCTCATTTATTCTCACCATCTTGAAAACTGACTCATCCCCACAACTGCGATTTTCTTCCAGGGACGTTAGTGATCCCTTCCATATTACTAATTCCCTTAGTGCAACTTTTTAACTCTCCTCTATAAGCTCTTTTGAGTATTTGAAATTCCTAACCAGCCCTCATTTTGGTTTCTAAAATTCAGTGACAATTTTCTTTTCTGCTCTTCTTCCTATTTGTATCACCTCTTCTCATATTCCTAGCTAAAATATTCCTTCTTTACTCTTTCATAAATGTTGATGTTACACAGGACTGCATTCTTGCTCTTCTATATTTGTTTCTTCAATAGACTTCATTAGAGATGTAAAGTTTTCCAAACATTCTGATCATACTCTCTGAAAAAATATTTTTGAGAAGCCTTATATAATAAATATTTGTGTAATATATTATGCATGTCTATTAGAATAACAGTATTTGCATTATAAAACATGCAGAAGTAGAAATTAAATAATAATTAAAATAAGATAAAAATATAAATTGAATTTCAATTTTATTTTGTACCCAAAAAGAGTATCTTGCACTATAAGCTGACTCTAAAGTCATAATTTCTAGCTCAGACACCTTTAAAAATATCCAAATCCATTTATCTTCTTATTTATCATATGTGGCCACTTAAACGTTACACAGGAGTCTCAAACTTAAAATATACAAAACAGAAATGATCATGCCTCTCACACAACTTCTTGTCCAGTACTTTTTATTTTAGTTAACAGTACCACCATATGCAGAATAACCCAATATATTGATCAAAAATTGATCTTAGCCTACCCTTGTTACAGTAGACAGACATGAGCAGGGCAGGAGAGGGCTCCCTCCCATCACCAGGAATGTCAGGCGACTATCAGGTGATGGTCAGGGTTGTTAACTGTCTCTCTAAAATAATAATTGATCTCAGCCAGCACCAGGGAAAGGCAGTCTTCCAATAGACAAAAACCTTGAAACGTGATCGAGCTTCCCATCAGCCCTCAGGAGTTGGGCGAGTGGGCTCAAGCATGTGCACTACGAGACAAAATGACTGGGTTTAATTGGTATATGACCTTCCTCTAGGAATGCTAGACTGGTAAAGGAAGAACAACTCAAGTGAGCATTGCATATAACTCCAGTAAACACACTGTGCATGTTCTCCTCCCAAGTGCTAGCAGGCCACTGCCCATGCGGACATCCCACCCCAAATGAATAATCAGGGGAGAAAGGATGCAAGATCTTAGAAGTGTGACAACCTATAAAACCCATTTCAAAGGTCAAACCGTGCAGTTGATCTTTCAAGTCATCTGCTTGGTCCTCTTCCAAGTATACTTTATTTCCTTTCATTTCTGCTCCAAAGCTTTTAAATAAATGTTCACTCCTGCTATAAAACTTGCCTTAGTCTCTTCTTCTGCCTTATGCTCCTCAGTCAAATTCTTTCTTCTAAGAGGGCAAGAATTGAGGTTGCTGCACACCCTAAGGATTCACCACTGCTAACAATCTCTCCCCAGGTCTTCATCAAATCTTAATTCTGATTCTGGAACATAATAACTCAAATGTATTTATTCATGTCTAATCTCCATTGTACTGCCTTATTTGGGCCGTCATCTCTAACAGCAAGCGTTGCCATAACTAATATTCTAATTGATGTTCTTACCTCTTTTATTGCTCCTACAATCAATTATCCATACTGTTTGCAGATCTTTCAAAATTTTAAATTGCCAAAAATCACATAAAGAAGAAAATAATAAATATTAGTGAAAATAAATGAAATATAAACTAAAAAATCAATAAAACCTAGAGAAAATCAATAAACCCAGAAATTTCCTTATCAAAGGAAGTAATAAAATTGATAAATATCTCACAGCACTGATCAAGAACAACAACAGAAAATATAATTACCCAAAGAAAGGACAGCACTACAGAGCCTAGAATCATTAAAAATACAAATAAGAGAATATTATGAACAAATGTATGTCAATAAATTCAGTAACATGTATGGAGAAATTCCTCAAAAATTCGAATTACTAAAACTGACACAAGAAGAAACAGAAAACCTGAATAGTCCTTTATTAAAAAGTTAAATTAATAATTGGAAAGCCAATTTATAATGAAAATACTAGAACCGGATAACTTCATTGGCAAATTCCTTAAAACATATTTAAAGAGCAAATTATATCAATCTTACATGAAGCTTTTTATTTAAAAAGAGGGAGCAGAACCACTTTCACTTCTGAACTAACTTTATCAGATCAGCTTAGCCCTGATACTAAAGTCCTGACACAACACACTTTTTAAAATGATTAAAAATAAAATTTAAAACCAATGTCTCTCAAAAATGGAAGCAGAAACAGTTCTGAAAAAATTAGCAGACTTAATACAGTACTATATAACCATATAAAAACATTTCAAAGTGAGATTTATCCTAGCAATGCAATATATATGCACATATATATGCAAAATAAACATATATATGTGTATAAATATATATTTAAGAAAAAGTATTTGACAAAATCTAACACATTTTAATGAGAAAAAGATCTCAGCAAACTAGACATAGAAAAGATTTCAGAATAATTCCTCAATATGATAAAGTAATCGTTAAAAAAAAACCTACCACTAACAGTAAATTTAAGGATAGAAGGCAAATGTTTTCTACCTGAGATCAGGAACAAAGCAAATATATATCCTTTTAAAACCTCTGTTCATCATTGTAATAGAAATCATAAGTACAATCAAGCAGTAAAAAGAAATAGAGGGAAAATTAAATCTATCTTAGCAGAAGTTATGATAGTATATATAGGAAATCCTAAATAACATCAACAAAACACTATTGAGACTAATAAATGAGTATATCAATTAGCAAGATACTAAGTCAATATACATAAGCAATTTTATTTCCATACACCAGAAGCAAATAATTAGAGAGTAACTTTTTTTTTTTTTTTTAATTAGAGACAGGATCTCACTATGTTGCCTAGGCTGGTCTCAAACTCTTGGGCTCAAGTGATCTGCCCACCTTGGACTCCCCAAAGTTCTGGGATTACAGGTGTGAGTGACTGTGCTCTACCTAGCAAGTTAATTTTTAAAATACGATTTATATAGATCCAAAAAACTACAATTCATAAGAATAAATTTAACAAAATATGTGCAAGAGCTGTACTAAAATTTAGAAAACATTGCTGATAAAAGTTCACAGACACTACTATAGAATGGACTATAGCCCTACAAAATTTATAGGATGAAGCCCTACTTCTGAATGTGGCTGTATTGTGAAGTAGGGACTATGAAGAGGTAATCTAACCCAATAGGATTAGTGTCATCATAAAAAAAAAAAAAAAGACACCAAGGAGTTTGCCTTTCTTTCTCTCTGTCTCTGTCTCTCTGTCACTGTGTGTGTGTGTCTGTGTGTGTGTGTGTGCTGGTGTGTGTGTATTTCTCTCTCTACCTCTCTTTTCACACAAGCCCAGAAGAATGTCCTTCGAGAACACAGTGAGAAGGTGGCCAACTACAAGCCAGAAAGAGAGCTCTCAACAGAAACTATCCCTTCTGGCACCTTGCTATTGGACTGCTCAGCCTCCAGAACTGTAAGAAATAATTTATGTTATTTAAAGTACCCAGCTTATGGTATTTTGTTACAGAAACCCAAACATATTGATACAAAGACCAAAAGAAATGAAGACATATATCATATTTAATGACTGAAAAACTCAGTATGGTTAAGATGCCAATTCTCCCAAATAATAAGTACCAATAGGATACAAGAGGTCAGGGGAGAAAAGTTTAAATATTTATTCCCTTCATATTACTGGTAGTTTTGACCATTACTTTATCCCATCATGGTTCCTTTTAGGTGGCCTTCTCATTCATTTTTCTCTTATGGCCCTAGTATCATCATTTCTTCTCCTTACTCATCTAGATCTAGGTGTATTCATGGGTTCCAGCTTCAAATCTGTTTAATATCTGATTCAATTAAAGTAATCTGCCTCTTCTCTTACTGGCTGCAAGAAGCAAAAGTACATTGTCTCAGTGGATGATTAGAAGATATAAGCCTCAAATTATATCTATAATTTTTCAAGTAAATATAAGGCATCCTTACATAAATTGCTGTGCATAATAGAAAGCAATGCCACATGAAAAGAGAGAGACAGACACAGAAAGACATAAAGGCAGAAATAGATGGAGACAGAGAGACAGAGAGAAACCCATATGATGCAAGTAGACCAACAGACCCACAGGAGATCCGGAAATAATGGAGTGGACGTGTAAGACACATATTTCAATATGTTGTTTGACATGTTCAGTAAGTTACATGACAAGACAGAGAATTTAAACAGAGAAGCAAGAATTACATAAAAGCATCAAATGAAAATTCTAGAACTAAAATTTAAATGAACTTATATAATTAAGAACTAAGTAGACTTGTATATTTTCAAATTAGACAAAACAGAATGTAAGATTAGTGAACTCAAATTAAAATACATAGTCAAGTAGGGAGAAGAAAATGTAAAATACAAAACAGAGATGATTATAACAAATATACAGAATATGGAAAAAAATATGTAACATATGTATAATTGGAGTCTTAGAAATAATACAGAGTATAGAGCAGAAGCAATACTTCTGGCCATGGTTTCCCAAAATCAATTGCTATGAATTTGAAGTTCTTGTCACCCCAAAATCATTTGTTGAAGCCCTTATCTGAAATATATCTGGAGTTGGGGCCTTTGGGAGGTAATTAGGTTTACTTAAGGTCATGAATGTGAAACCTCCGTGATGGAATCAGTCCCTTTATAAGAAGAAAAAGAGACCACATAGTTCTCTCCCAGCTATGTGTAGATAGAGTAAGAAGGCTGTTGTTTGCAAACCAGGATTTGAGGCAGCAAATCTGCTGTCATGTTGATGTTGAACTTCTAGTCTCTAGACCTGTGAGAAATACATGTTTGTTTTTCAAGCCACTCAGTCTATGGTATATTGATATAGCAGCTGGAACTGTCTAATAAATCAGTGAGAGACATTATGCCACAGATTTAAGATTTGGTGCAAACCTTAGTAGAATAAATACAAAGAAAACAACACGTAAGCACATCATAATAAAACTACAGAAAAATAAAGACCAATTTTTTAAAACAACCAGAGATAAAAGACACATTATTTTCAAAGGAGTAATCATAATACTGATAACTAATTGCTCAATATAACAATCAGAAGAAAAGACAATACAATTATACTTTGATGGTGAAGGAAAATAAATGGCAAATGGAATTCTATAATAGTGAAACATGTTTTTAAAAATCAAGGCATTTTGATTCAAACAAAAAGTGAATGTGTTACCAGAAGAATCACAGGAAAAGAAATACAAAAGAGTGTTTTTAGCAGAAGGAAAATGAGGCCACATAGAAATAAAAATACAGGAAATAATAAAGAGCAACAGTTGAATATTGATGATAAACAAGCATAATTTAAAATATTTATCATTAGAGGGCCCAGCGCGGTGGCTCAAGCCTGTAATCCCAGCACTTTGGGAGGCCGAGGCGGGTGGATCACGAGGTCAAGAGATCAAGACCATCCCGGTCAACATGGTGAAACCCCGTCTCTACTAAAAATACAAAAAACTAGCTGGGCATGGTGGCGCGTGCCTGTAATCCCAGCTACTCAGGAGGCTGAGGCAGGAGAATTGCCTGAACCCAGGAGGCGGAGGTTGCAGTGAGCCGAGATCGCGCCATTGCACTCCAGCCTGGGTAACAAGAGCGAAACTCCGTCTCAAAAAAAAAAAAAAAAAAAATATTTATTATTAGAATAAATTACACAATAATAACAAAAGATTTGTGGGGATAAACTATGTTAACATAGAATGAGGTTCTTACTTTGTGGTAAATATGTTAATATACACTAAGCATTAATAACATAAGATTTTATGAATAACAAAATAATAGCAAAAGAGTGTATTGCTGGAAAGATAATGAAAAGACAGAACACTTAATATAGCTAATCCAAAAGAAGGTGATAAAATGGGAGATAGAAAATATAAAATAAGGTGGTAAATTTCAACAGAAATACAGTGACACCTACAGTATGTAAACAAATTAAATCTTCCCATTTAAACAATCATCACAATGGACTTTATAAACGACCTAAGCCAATGATTTGCTAATTAGAAGAAAGACTACTAAAACACAAGGATACAGAAAGATAGAGTAAAAGAAATATATGCAAACACTGAACAGAAGAAAGCTAGTATGGTTATAGTAACAATAGTATAGTCATCACACAAAGTAGACTTTATGCAATAAACTTTACTAGTGAGGAAAAGGCACATTTAATTATGATGAAAAATTAATTCACCCAAAAGACACACAACTCTAATTTCATACACAGTAACAAGGTTATCTCAATCTATATAAAACATAACTTAAATTAATAAAATAGGTGAATCACAAGTAGAGTGGGAGAAAGAAACACATCTGTAATTGACAGAACATACAGAATAAAAACAGCAAGGATATAGAAGAGTTGAACAAAATTTGATCTCACTGACACATATTAAAAGAGTCGTGCTTGTTAACTACAGGATAACAACTGTATATATGTTGTTCTACAAATGCTCTGTATATTTAATACAGTCTGCCCCTTACATGCCTGACACATAAATCCCAAAAAAGTTTTTCAAAAATTGCATAGAGTCTAAAATTATCATGGACATTCTGAAGACAAAGAAGAACCAAAACAATCTTGAAAGAGAAAAATTTCAGAGACTTACACTGTTTTTAATTCCAACATTCCTAAGTACAAACAGATTGCTTTTTTAAGCATCAGTGCTACTATACCAATTGCATAGTTATTTCTGTATTATTTAGGCAGATGGTTATTATCTGCTCTAAGAGAAATTAGTATAAGATACTTATACACGATTACATCTTGGATTATCTGGTAGTCTTGTATTCATATAATTTAATTATTTTAATAAATGTCAATCAATAAAATATTACATGTGGATAAATGCTTTTGCATTTGTAAGAATTTTCATATTAATCCATTTGCATTTTTTCTCAGTTCTATTGAATTGTAATTGACAAATAAAATTATATATATTTAAAGTGCACAAAGTGATGTTTTGTTATCCATATACACTGTAAAATGTTTACCACAATCAAGGTAATCAACATATTCATTACCTCAAGTAGTAGTAATCTTCTCTCCATATGTGTGGGGAGGTAGAACACTTAACATCTATTCTCTTACCAGATTTCAAGTATACAATACACTATTATTCAGTACAGTCAACATGCCATATTTTAGGTATCTAGACCTATTGATCATAACTCAAAAATAGTACCCTTTTACCTACTTCTCCCCATTTCCTTCACCCCACAGGCCCTGCCTAGTAATCATTCTTCTGATCTCTATGAGTTCAAGTTTATCAGATTGCATATACAAGTGAAAAGTGGTATTTTTCTTTCTGTGCCTGGCTTATTTCACTTAACATGATATCCTTCAGGTTCATCCAGGTTGTCACAAATGATAGGAATTCCTTCTTTTTTAAGGATGAATAATATTACACTGTATATTTTTGTCACATTTTCTTCATTCATTTGTTAATGGACATTTAGGTTGTTGCCACATCTCAGTTATTGTGAATAACACCACAATGAACATGGAAGTGAAGATGTCTCTTACAATGTTGATTTCATTTGTTCTGGATATATACCCAGAAGTGGGATTGCTGGATCACAAAGTAGTTCTATTTATAATTTTCTGAGGGAACTCCACACTTTTTTCATAGTGGCTATGTCAATTTACATCCCTACCAAGAGGGTATAGGATTATTTTTTCTCCATATGCACACCAACACTTGTTATCTTCTGACATTTTGATAGTGGCCATCCTAATAGGTGTGAGGTGATATCTCATGGTGGTTGTGGTTTGCATTTCCTTGATGATTAGTGATGCTGAGCACTATTGATATACCTATGGTCCAGTGATATGATTTGGCTCTGTGTCCCCACCCAAATGTCATCTTGAATTGTAAATCCCACATTTCCCACGTGTCATGGGAAGAACCTGGTGGGATGCGATTGTATTATGGGGCAGATCATTCCTGAGCTTTTCTCATGGTATTGAATGCATCCCACAAGATCTGATGGTTTTAAAAAATAGGAATTTGCCTGCACAAACTCTCTTTTGCCTGCTGACATACATATAAGATGTGATTTGCTCCTCCTTGTATTCTGCCATGATTGTGGGGCTTCCCCAGCAACGTGGAACTATAAATCCAATTAAACCCCCTTCTTTTGTAAATTGCCCAGTCTTGGGTATGTTTTTATCAGCAGCGTGAAAACAAACTAATACAGTAAATTGGTACTAAGAATAGGGTGTTGCTGAAAAGATACCTGAAAATATGGAAGCAACTTTGGAACTGGGTAACAGGCAGAGGCTCGAACAGTTTGGAGGGCTCAGAAGAAGAAAGAAAAATGTGGGAAAGTTTGGAACTTCCTAGAGACTTGTTGAATGACTTTAACTAAATGCCTGATAGTGATATGAACAAGCTGAGATGGTCTAAGATGGAGATATGGAACTTATTGGGAAGTGGAGCAAATGTGATTCTTGTTATATTTTAGCAAAGAGACTTGAAACATTTGTCCGTGTCCTAGAGATTTGTGGAATTTTGAACTTGAGAGAGATTATTTAGGGTATCTGGTAGAAGACATTTCTAGGCAGGAAAGCATTTAAGATGTGACTTGGGTGCTGTTAAAAACATTCAATTTTATAAAGGAAGCAGAGCATAGAAGTTTGAAAAATTTGCAGCTTGATAATGTGATAGGAAAGATAAAACCATTTTCTGAGGAGAAATTAAAGCTGGCTGTAGAAATTTACATAAGTAACAAGGAGCCTAATGTTAATCCCCAAGACAATGGGGAAAATATCTCCAGGTCATGTCATAATCCTTCATGGCAGCCCCTCCTATCACATGCCTGGAGGTCTTGGAGACAATGGTTTCCTGGGCCAGGGCCAGGGTCCCTCTGCTGTGTGCAGCCTAAGGACTTGGTGCCCTGCATCCCAGTCCTCCAGCCATGGCTGAAAGGGGTCAATGTGGAGTCTTGGCAGCTTCACATGGTGCTGAGCCTGTGAGTGTAGAGAAGTCAAGAACTGGGGTTTGGGAACCTCCACCTAGATTTCAGAGTATGTATGGAAAGGCTTGGATGTCCAAACAGACATTTGCAGCAGGAGTGGGGTGCTCAAGAAGAACTTCTGCTAGAGCAGTGCAGACAGGAGATGTGAGGTTGGAGCTCCCACATAGAGTCCCTACCCTACCTAGTGGTAGAGCTGTGAGAAGAGGGCCATTGTCCTCCACACCCCAGAATGGTAGATCCACTGACAGCTTGCACCATGTGCCTGGAAAAGCTGCAATACTCAATGCTAGCCGATGAAAGAAGGTGGGACAGAGGCTGTAGCCACAGAGGCAGAGCTGCCCCAGGCCATGCGAGCCCACCCTTTGCAGCAGCATGACCTAGATATGAGACATGGAGTTAAAGGAGATCATTTGGGAGCTTTGGATTGGACTGCCCCACTGGATTTTGGACTTGCATGGGGCCTACAGCCCTTTGTTTTGGCCAATTGCTCCCATTTGGAATGGCTGTATTTACCCAATGCCTGTGCTCACATTGTACCTAGGAAATAACTAACTTGCTTTTGATTTTATAGGCTCATAGGCAAAAGGGACTTGCCTTGTCTCAGATGAGACTTTGGACTGTGGTCCTTTGAGTTAATGCTGAAATCAATTGAGACTTTGGGGGACTGTTGGGAAGACATGATTGGTTTTGAAATGTGAGAACATGAGATTTGGTAGAATTCACCAGAGCATGAGGGGAAGCCTGTAAAGTATAATGGAAAGGAAACAAAAAGTCAAACTTAGGGAAAAGAGACATGTGAATAGTAATGAGCAAACAAAAGAACAGGCAATTACTATTGCATATTCGTTTACTTTAATTCCTATAAAACTAGTTTGTGACATTAGATCACATGTAAGATGACACATTTCTGGCTATGCTAGCTAGAGAGATTTCTCCAGAATAACCTGTATTTATGATAAATAAGAACAACGGAGTCAAATATTCTTGAATATTTTTCCTCACAAACATGAGAAAAAAATCTTCACAACCCATATTTCAATGTCTTCAATATCTCATGTCCTGATGATAGTGGCAGGAGGCAAACAAATCCTAAACAGATAGGGGTGGGTCCCTGGTGAAACTCCACTTTCAAGCCAAAAGACACATTAAATCCTGAAAGCCAAAATACAAGTCTAATCCACAGACCAAATTGAGAACCTGTCTTTCCATTTGGTGCTTTCCCCTGATTGATCCTCACCCTTCACCTATTTTACACATACACACCCTTCCATAAGTGGGTTTTTTACACTGTCATGCCCACCTTCGACTGCCCTTTTTTCGCTTTTTCTTGCATACTCACAAACAAATCAGCATGCACTCTAGATTCTGAGCCCATAAAAGCTCTGGGCCCAGCCACACTGAGAGAAACTACCTGACTTCAGATAGGGGACCACCCTCGCATCCTCTCTCTGCTGAGAGTTGTTCTGTCATGCAATACAATTCTTCTTCACCCTCCTCACCCTTTGATTGTCAATGTAACCTCATTCTTCTTAAAATGCAAGAAAAGAACTGGGGAACCACTGAACATGAGTATGAGCTATAAAACAAGTAGGCTAGGGCACGCCCAGGCACGGGCTGAGCATGGATCCCCCATTGAGCGCACAGTCCAGGCTGATGCACAAGGCCAGGTGTGGCCCAGTGGGCCAAGTGAATAAGACACTTCCTGCAGCAGGCCTAGGGCCAAGTGTGGCTCAGGCAGGGATGTCACTAGCCACAGAAGTCCCCAGCTGGCAAACTGATCAAGACAAATCCTGTGTCATTTCCAGGGGCTCTTCTAGGATTGTCAGAAGGGTGAGTGAATGTGGAACTATGATTCTTCACTCATTTTCCAAGGCTTTTTGTCCTCAGATATTTTTTCTGAAGGCTGTTGAAGCACTGAACCTCCAATTTCCCAGTTAAGAGTGCATGGGATGGCTACAGAGGCCAGGATGCTGGAGAGGGTGCTGCCACAACTGCCCCCAAAACCCCATCACTCTCAGGTATCAGGAATCTGGGCTTTGCTTCCCTTCACGGAGCTCTAGTTGTCATGTAGGATCAGAATAAGGTCCTGAGGCAACTGAAGGCATCTGGCCAAGGCCACATCTCATTGTTGTCCTAAGTCCCCTAGACCAGCTCCAATCCCCCACTGGAGGGGGTGTTAGGTGTCAGCCAAGATGCCCAGACTTTTCTATGGCACTTCCCTTCTTTCATGGATTGTGATGGCTGCTATCTCTTCTTTTATAATGTTAAAGGTGTTGTTGCAAACTACAGAGATATTATGGAGTAGAATGGGCACTTGGCCCAGTCATCAGAAATGTAACTCAGAACAATGCAGTTTCTGTCTATTCTTAGAAGGAGGGCAGATGAAGCAATTAAAGAGTTTTTTTTTTTTTTTTTTTTTTCCATGTTGAAGGAATCCATTTGAATAGAACAAGAGCTTTTTTCTCACAGGCACTTACCCCTCCCCTGCACTTAAGTTATTTTTTTCTTTCCTTCACCATATCAGGAGTTCACAAAGTCCTGTGAATAAAGGGAGCTTTTCTATGTGGGAGAATTTTTTTTTCTTTTGGGAGGCATTTTACTAGTCCACGTCCCCGATTCCTGGGACTCCTTTTCTCTCCCTTATTTCAGGAGGCCCTGGTTCCACGGCTTCACTTTAGCATTCTGCTTATGATAGGGAAGCAACAGAGAAGTGGCTCCAACTGCCCCCACCAATCACTGACTGCAAACGTGAGGGTCACCTTGGACTTAATTTAATGAGTCTATGCACCCTTCTGAAGCAACTTTTTGTTCCAAACTCAATCCTGAGCTTTGGGTTGAAGCCCTAGGGAAACAACAACAATAACAAACTGAAGTCTCGAAAAACCCAAAGGTTAGTGATGGCACAAGTCTAGGGGCACAGCGTAGGTGAACATGACTAATTCCTGTTCATTAGGTCACCCAGTTCATGGAAGGAGGTCATGCTCGTATCCATGGCATAGATGAGATATACCGACAGCAGGGAGTCTAGACCAGTGCATAGGTAAGTACAAACAATCCTACCCTCTAGGCCTTCTTGCTTCATGGTGAAGGTCACACTGGGCAGCACCTGCCAAAGTCACTGGGACGAGGGGATGTAAGGATGGAAGAACAAATGGGGACACCCTTTTTTCTCTCCCTCTTGTACCCCAGGCTTTTGCTAGAAAGAGAAAGGAACAAAGGGATAGCTTTTTCCCCTTTTTCCAGATGGCTAACTAAACATCTTCAGTCTGTATTGCTCTTGAGTGCATCCTGAATCACTAGGACTCTTTGAAATAGAAACACTTTCTTTTTCCTTTTTCTCCTTTGTCATCTCTTCCCAGATGGTTAACTGTGGCCCTGTACCACAGGACTCTCCCCTCAGATGCATCCTCAAAACTGGAAAAAGCTTAATTTCCCAAAACCTTAAACTGTTTGGCTTAAAAATGAAGTGGGAAGAAATTACAAATTTAATTGAGCAATCTCTTGAGGAGGGACTAACTTTTACAGTATGACCATAACCTCTTTGTCTGTTTCCCTGTTGCAGGACTCCAGGGTCAACAGGGCTCCTTAGCATGGGGGAATGGAACCCAGAAGCCTAGGATGCTGGAAAAAAGATAAAAGTTCTTACCAGTTGGACTTCTGGATACTCTCTGTGCAAAATGGTTGTGGGAATGGTAAAAATCACTGTATTTTCTGTTCCTCTATGAGTTCAAAAGCCAGAATTACTGGCTATATACTGTGGCTAAGGTCAGGTAATAAGAGATTTAAAAGGATTTTTAAAAAAATGGAGCACTACGGTTAAAAATCAGCTTAATTAAAAGTAGATATCCAAACTATAGGTATATTTAAAAGGCCTTTATGTCTTTTCTCTTTGTGGATCTTGTTTTTCTGAAAAAAAGATTTTCTTTCTTCTCAGTCAATAGAATTATTTTTCTCCACTCTTAATGCACACACATATGAGAGGCCCTAGGATAGCTTTTGATAGCCTGGGACTCCATGGGAATCAGAGGAGGTGTCACTGACCCTGTGTTGGAAAAAAAACCTCTGTTTTTTTCATGGAACCCCTAGGAATTAAAAGCAAATAGATCCCTCTCAAAATTTGTTTATGTCTTCCAGCTATGCCTGCTTATTTGGCCCTAGAAACTGCATACTTTCCTAGCTCTGTTTCTTCAAGGGCTCCACCCTGAGGCCAGTAATCCAATTAAGGAATTGGCCAGTGAAAAATCTTATAACTACTGGATCTTCTTCTATTTCTCTGTATAGTTATATATGTGTTACATGTGTGATGTTTATGTAAAAGAGCTCTAATTAATTGGCTAAATAAAAATAAGTGCATAGAGCAAGTATCTTTAAAGGAAAAAAATAAGTTGTAATGCCTTTTATATCACACGATTTTAATCTTTGGGAAATAAAAACATCTTTAAAGATTATTGGCAAAATAAAAATGTCTTCAAAATTTAGACACGTGGTCTACATTACGCAAGTCAGATACTGGGTTTGCTAAATGCTTTAAGGTCATAAACTGCTTCTTTGGCTTTTCAAAATTGTTTGACTTGCCTGCTTTACAGTTTGGTAAGGTCTGGGGACATAAGGAGTTAACCATGCCCGTGATATGCTGGAAATAGTCAGACCTTTTCTACAACTAGTACATAATTAAAGTAACTTAGCAGGTTTTACATCAAAATTAAAACTGCTAAGATTTACCATTATAACATGTAACTGAGACTACTGAAAAAAGATTTACACTACAGGTATGTAAGAAAAGTAAAATGTGTTTAGTAAAAAATAAGAAGGCATGGAAATGTAAATTTTTGCCAGGTTAGAGGGTTAAATGACTGTTTTATATTAAATAAGATAAATCTAAAGGTTTGAACAAGTTGTGCAAGATTTGTAAAAATTAATCTTGTAAAAGAAATTTTGTGTGTGAACATATTGACTAAATAAAAAATGCCATTATTTGGTTTTTCAATTTGGTAAATTGAACATTGAAATAAAAGCATAACAAGGTTTTCTTAAGGCACTAATCTGCTCTTTAGCAAAAATTTGTAAAGGGCTATAAAAGGTTTATAAGAATTTCACCTCATGGTCAAACTGCTTAAGAGTTATCTATAAGATTTTATTTAAAAACTGGGCTTGACCTTAATGGTAGACAAATGCAAGGGTGAAACTGAGCTTTCTACCTCTTGAACAAGGTTTTCATGCAGCATAAAAGAATAATGAAAGATTTTCGTTTGCCGTTCCTTTCTTCTTTCTTCAGAAGAAAGAAGACAAAGACAAGCAACAGATTGTTTGGAAAGCTAAGTCTTCCTTCTTGATGAGTAAAGATTTTGCCTTTTTAAAAATGTCTGAGTCATCATATCGGCTAAATAAATGACTTATGGTAACCTGGTATTCTATTTCATAATATCAAGTGTTTTAAACTTTAACATATTTGATAGGCTTCCCAAAATCAAATTTCAGCTTCAATATTGTCTTTTCTAATCCCTAACTTCTGGACACTTCAGAAGGCCCTTGAAATATCCAAAAGAGAGGTAAACAAGATTTGACCTGTTTAGTTACATGGGATTACAAAAATAAAAACAATGTTTAATCTTCTCCAGGTTATATTTTAGTGAGTAATATTATATATGTTACAAAATTGTATGAGATTCTAAAATTCTAATGTCTGAGTATATATCAATCTCAATTAGGGTTATTATGTTAAGTTATGGTAAACCACAAAAATAACCAAATATCTTGTCAATCATTTTTTTGACTGTGACTACCCTAAGACATTTTGTCATTCATAGACAATTGTCATCGTTTTAACCCTCTTCTAAAGATGGTTTATAATCAGCTATAGGACTTTGACAGGCCACAAAATGCAGGTTTCTGATAACTATAGAGATTGTTACATTAGAATAGAGGAAAATGTACAGGACTCATGAATTTCAAGCAGAACAAGAATGAACTGAATGGACTAAACTAATAAAGGACTGTAGTAATCATTTCTTAACTTTTTGCTTATCATGTTGCTGATCCTTTGTTTTTCAGAGTCAAGACAGATCTTATTTGGAGCTATTTACAGCTTTTAACAATTGAGTAGGGTATACTTCTGTGAACAAAATTTCAAGCATATTTGTTTCTCTCTGTCTGTTTTCTCCAGAATTTGGAAACCATTTGTGAGTATTCTTAACTTATGACAATATAGCTACTTGCCTAAGTGCAATAAGAATCCATTTTCTCTTACAACAGGACACAATTCGAGAAACTTTTTATTTATTTACTTATTTTTTGCCAAGGCTTTGACTGGAAGGGTGTGCTTCCCTTTAAGGAATCAACCTTCACTTGCAGAGCCAATAAAAGCTCCTTGGGAAACTGGCCTCATAACTTGTCTAAACAGTTTTTGTACAGGGATCCTAACCTGTGTGCCTAAAGAATGTAACTTTTTTTTTTTTTTTCTGAGATGGAGTCTTGCTCTGTCACCAGGCTGGAGTGCAGTGGCACAATCTCAGCTCATTGCAACCTTCACCTCCTGGGTTCAAGGGATTCTCATGCCTTATCCTCTCGAGTAGCTAGGACTACAAGTACGTGCCATTATGCCCAGCTAATTTTTATATTTTTAGTAGAGACAGGGCTTCACCATGTTGGTCAGGATGGTCTCTATCTCCTGACCTCGTGATCTGCTTGCCTCAGCTTCCCAAAGTGCTGGGATTATAGGTGTTAGCCACTGCACCTGGCCAAGTATGTCACTTTCTAACAGGCCCAGGAGCCCAAGTTATCTTGGGGACATCAATAAGAGAGGAATTTACCTAATTCATAAGTATTTGAAGGTGCAAACTCATGGCTGGGATGGGCTTTAAAAGGTCTTATCTGAGATTCCTTATGAAACAGAGTTCCATCAAAGACAATTTTAAAAAGCCTATGTGAAACATAATTATTTTTGCTGCACTTTACGCAAATAATCAGAACAAGTAAAACACTAAAGTTTATTTTGCAAACAACTCAGTTTTATCATGATTTCTTTTTAATAAAAATAAGAACTGATGAGAGAAAAATTATGCTACTTGGGAGGCTGAGGCAGGAGAATCACTTGAACCCTGGAGGTGGAGGTTGCAGTGAGTGGAGATCATGCCACTGCACTAAAAAAAAAACCTTATCATATGCTTATCCTTACATCCTGGTGCCATTAGTTGTTTTTAAGTTTTTGTCTGCATTTTAGACTAACCCTGATTCCTGTGACCCAACCAGTGATCTCTGGCCACAGCTCAAAAGAAATAAAAGGGATGTCCAGGTTTAGTTTCAATCATTAATAGAAAGAAAAAAAAAGAAATAAAAGGGATGGGTAATTTAAACATCTGGATCGATATTCTAATTCTGAGCAATTATCCTGCAAATCCTTCCAGGTACTGGAGGTAAATGGGGTGCCTGTAACCTGGAGGTATCTTTTTTTTTTTTTTTTAATAAGACCACAGGAGCTAATCAAAGTCAAGTCCCATGCACCCAAATCTTAGCAGGCATAACTTAGCCACCAATTATCTGGGCATATTGGCAGCCTCAGGAGTTTTGAGCTGTCTTTACCCTATAATTTTGTTTTGATACATGTCTACGTTTTGATACATCTATCTTCATGGAGGTCCCCAGCTGGCAAAGTGACCAAGAAAAATACTGCATCACTGATATTACATGAAGACAAGAAACACATTCTTTAGAGCTACCATCTCAAACTCTTACTCTACTTAGGAAGTTAAATAGATGTTACTCCTCCTTGTTTATTCTCTGACAGAGTGTATATTAGCTGCTTTTCTAAAATTCAGAACCATTGATCCATTGGCAAGAAGTAATCTTTAGTTATAAACCTTCGTAAAAATAAATATGGCCTTAAAGTACATTATTTTGTTAATGGCTAACTGCTTGAATAACACTTAATAGATGTATAATGAACAGCTGTCATTTTTGTTGTGGCTGTATCTTAAATTGGTTTAAATAATGATACGCTGCTTCAATGATATTGGCCTGCATCCACTGCTATAGTGGAAGAACTGGAAGCCATGAATTTCATGCTGTAATTTTATCCACCCCAAATACTGGATCCAGGATATGTTTACTTTTGATTATATCCAATCTTATCTTTCTTCACTTTCCTCTGTCCTTTTACCCACCAATTCCAGAATACATATGCTAGCCTTTAATTTCCAAATCTATAGATGTCTCAGAGTTTTCATTCAAGAAATAGGGTTTTATCCAGTAATCTGTCATTTGTTGAAGTGCAATGCTTATAGCAGAAAAATGTAAAAATATGATAATGTAGAAAGTATTAACTGTGCTTGAAAATTAATTGTATCCCCTTTGGCATTGTCTGGAGCGATCCTCTGCTCAAACTGGAGTTTGATCTTCATAGGCAGCATTAAACATCAACTAAACATCAACACAACATGATATAAGGAAGGCTGGTTCACCACCAAGTTTTCACCTTAGGACCTTCCACCTTCTGCCTTCAGTGTCATAGTCCACAATTACAGAAGCTGTGAAATATGCACACGTTACCACATTCCATTGCCAACAGCCTCTTCATTCCATCCCGACCTCTACCGAGATCTACTTTCTGAAATTGACCATTTTTCTCAAATACCAAGGCCATAGGTTGAGACACTGTGCACCCAGTATTTTGCTTTAGACTCTATGACACCCAGCTCCCATTAAGTAATTTAAACTGATTTTCTTTTCCCCAAAACTATGCACTTAAACAATATCCTATTTTGATATACCTTAAATTGAAATAGAAACAAGGCTAACTCCATATTCCAGTTTTTTAAAATGTCTTTCTTCCTCTCAGAAACCACAACTCGGTATATATTTTAAAAGAAGTTATATATCTTTCTGCTCATAGTCTTGAGACAAATATCACATTTAAAAGACTTTTATGACTAGGCTACATGTTAGAAACAAATGGAAACAGCTTTCAATAGGAAAAAAAAAGGAAAACATAGGCACACCAACCACCATGAACACTGTATTCTAGACATAATTTTATCTACTACATATCAATACATCACAAATAATATTACCATGGTGATCAAATAATTTGTAAAAATAGCCTGCTTAATAAAACTGTCCTATGGAGAAAGCTGTTTGTATAAATTCCTCTACTTCTAATAAATTAATATTAGAAGAGTTTTCACCATGTACTTCATGTACTAGGTAAAAATGCTATTCCCTTCCTAAGTCCATATGTATTATTGCTGGTGGCAATGTTTATTAAAAATGTCATCTACCTTCAAGTTTTAATAAAGTTTTTGTAAGTGTCCTCCTGCTGTTTATTTCACACCTGCTAACATAATCCTTCCTTTATGGTGCTCTGTTTAGTTACCATGGAAAAGATATCATAATAAAGCAGAAACAACTGTCATTGCAAGATGATTCCTGCTTAATTTTAAGCTGGTGGTAACCTCATTTCTACATACATAATGGAAAATATTGCTTGACAGTGATTTCACACTGAGATCACTCTGTGACCACTCATAGAAGAGCTGTCTTTCATTGATGATCTGGGGTCGGCTCTGATAGATTTTTAAAAACAATATATGAATAATTGTCTATTTTTCTCAGTAAATAGAAAGAGGTCATATAATAGATGAGGAACTGACAGTCTAACTTGTTAAAATACATAAAACAATGTTCTACTATTTTCTGTCAGAAAATCACTTTAAAATAATAACAAAATACCACATATTTTGTTCCAAGGAATAAATAATGTGTTTTCATTTAAAATGGCACTGTAGTGGGGAAAAACACAGTCTTTGGAGTTAAGGCATACCTGCTTTGTAAATATAGTAAGTCAATTTATCATTTTAGGGTTAAGTTTTCTCCTATAAAGGGAAGACAATAATGCTTAACCCAATGATTTCATTTTTTCTGCAAGAAGAGATAAAATATTAAATGGTTTGGTATTTAGAGGAAGGCCAGAGTAAATTAATTTCCAGTCACATATTCAGTGTACAAGTTTTAAAACAGTGATCTCTTATAAGACATCATACAAAATTTAAAAGACCCACTAACAACTAAGACAAATACAGAATGTCACTTTTAATAGATGTTTTAAAAGCATAATATAAAATATTTTATCAAAAGAACACAAATTATAAATATTTTTATTACAAAAATGTTAGAACTTAAAGGAAGATAATAGGCCACCTAATTCAATACCCATCACTTTCTAGGAAAGGAAAGTACATTTAGATAACTTGTCCACAGTGATACATTTTACTAACAGCTCAGCTAAGGTGAGAACTAACCACTTTAATCCAAATCTAGTGACTTATTATTTTTATTATCAGCCTTTTCTTTGCCAACACTACTGTAAACACAAGCAATTATGAAAAACACATTTTAAAAATATAACGCCAAAGGGTTTTTTTTTTCCTACTGTGCTTAAACACTTATTCAGAACTTTAAAATTTTAGTACTTACTCTACCATGGATTAAATTGTGTGGTAAAAGTTAAATAACTTTATAAAAAGTCAAAATGTGAGGAAAATTAATTAGGACCCTCCTCATTCTCTTTCATTTGAAGGCAAATTTATTCTTTTGAGTACTAAGCATGATAGACACCACTCAACACTATTATTCTTAGGGAAAATATAACTTTTTAATGAAAGCTTTGCCTCAAATTGCAGCCTCTAATTTACCAAGTGTCACCATAATGTATTATCAGATTTACTAGTCATTTGACTTAAATACTCAAAACCTGGACGTACATTTAAACCTTTTTTGAGGGGGAGGAGGGAATTTGGAAAATTAATAGCATTAAAAGTTCCATGGAGTTACTTTCTAGTAACAGCATACTGATGGCCTTCATGCTGAACTGGTTGTCACTATGTCACTGATGCTTTTATTATCCCCCCATATATTCATAGACCATATAGCTTCTCAATGAATCTTTATCTAAACTCCACAACTGTGTTATTAGATGGCTAACTTTATAGATTTGTTTCAAATAGTTTGTTAAACTATTAGTGAAAGCACTATCTACTCCTAGAAGATATACAGAAATGTCTATCAAAATATTGTTGGAAATATTGGAATTCATACCTTCCTTAAGATACAGATAAGTATATACTACTGCTCATCAATTGGGTAAATGACCAAGTTTTTCCTGCTATCCTGAGGAAGGATGGAGAACATCACCATCTTAAGAAATAAATCCCTCCCTCCTTGGAGACTTGTTCTAAGTCTCAACCCCAAACCCTTAGAAAAACTATATAGTTTTGCTAAAAGTATCTTTACATCAATATGACAGTAGGAAAGCAGGTATACTTGAGTATATATTATATAAATGTTGATGTCTCTTAAGGACAGAAATATGAATATGAACTAAAATGGTCTCTAATCCTTGTTAATCTGAAGATGTCAAATGGAATCAAAATGTCTTCTGATCTCAAAAACTCTGGGAAGTTAGAGGTCTTACAGCACTGAAACACATAACAGGACTCTGCTTTCTTGGAGAAATGAAGGTGTTTTCTCTCATAAGCACAGACAAAATAAAAATAACCATCATAAAGAGTGCAAGGCATTAAGTTTTACATGCTAAATGGAAATATTTAACCATTATGTATCATACTGTATGACAGGGACATTTTCTCTTCCCAATGCTTTGTAAATTCTGCCAGGGAAAATACTAAAGAATTTTTAAAATTCTAAATGTACTGAAATACCTTGGAATTTGATATCTAGATAGCCTTCTTATAGACTATTGCCTCTGTTTAACTATGTTACCCACATAATTTCTGATTTTTAATTCAGTTACTACTTGGCAGATAGGGTTATACAGAAACTAAAATAATATTGTTTCTTGCTGATAATTAAATATTTAAAAGCCTTAAAGTGAAGAAAAAAATTCTTTAGAAAGGTTGACAGTTCAAGTGATTTTTTTTAAATAAAAAAGGTCACAATAAAATAAATCAGTCTTTTATAGATCACTGATTAGAAAAATTTCCTAAACCAAGATAGCTCAACTTAGAGCTCAGATATCCACAAAAGTGAGGAACACTTTTCTTTTAGAGTAGTAGAAATAAGGTAAGCTGTTCCCTGTCTGTTTGGACCAATGCTACAGTCATCCAACAAAGTTAAATACAAAGAAATTAACTTGCTATTTCCTTCATGATGGTTCATGTAATATCTTAAATAAACCTTCAAGCCTCTTATGTAAAATTAAAGCCTTTAATTAATTTTAACCTAGAATTTCTTTAGGTAATTTGGAAGAATAACTAAAAACATGCTTCCTGGATTAATTTGGAAAGATGGGAGACTGATTTGCATTTGGTCTGTGATTTTTAAATAACTTAATAAAACAATGATGTACACTTTCGGGAAACGTATTCTTTTGAAAAAATATTAAAGAACTATACAGATTAAAAACTGAAATATGAGACTTTCCCTTTATACAAAATCTATTATAATTTAGTTCATCCATTTAACATTTAATACATATTATTTAGTGTCTATTATGTGCCAGGTACTAATCAGACTCTAGGCAAACAAGTCTCCATTATCACTATGCTTATATTCTAGTGGGAAGAAGCAGTTACACTGACAATACATACTGTATTAGGTAGTGCTTTATGAAATGTAAATTAGCACAAAGGGCTAGTGCAGGGCAGGAGAGGTGGGTGGGGAGTGCTTTTTAAGAAGGAGATTTTAGAAAGGACCTCTCTGATGAGATGCCAAGTGAGCAGAGGTACAACCTTGGGCCAGACTGATAAAGGAAGTCATTCTAGGAATAGGAAACTGAAATGTCAAGGCCTTACTTGGTGGGCTCATGAACAGCAAAGAGACCAGTGTGTGTGGAGGGGATTATATGAGAGGATGAGATCATGTTGGGAGAGGTGTGGTGAAGAGGAGGAGCGCTACAGCTCTATTAGGGCTTTTAGGTATTGGAGAAGACCAGACTTTTTTCATAAGTATCCTTCCAACACTACACACACACACACACACACACACACACACACACACACACACACACACACACAGAGGTATCTTTCTCTGTATATACATACGTGTGTATATCTACATACATACACATATACACACATATACTCATTTATGTTTGCATTTATAGAAATTTTAATTTAGTTATTATAAAATAAAGCACTGCTCATCTGTAATTTCCCTAGGATTTAAAAATATAAAAGTAGAATTGTTCATGGTAAACTCATTTTAAATGTTCATGGAGGCTAATAAATTACCCTCCACCACCAGCAGTAGTAACTTACACTTCCACCACAACATATGGCAATGACTACTTCTCAGAACCCCCAACAACAATGGGTGCTATTAGTCTTCTGAATTTTAGGCAATCTGATAGTGAAAATGATTGTTCGTTGCTCAATATAGTTGATTTTTCTTAATATATTTCTTTGCCTTTTGTATGTGCTTTATGCAAATTTGCTATTCAAATATTTCTGTTGAATTATTATTTATTCAAGAGTGTCTATTTGGTTGTTTTTGTTTTGCCTCCCTTGTTCTCATCTCACTCCTCTGATTTCAACCAATGTCAACAGCCAGATGTATATGCCTTCTCAGCTTTCTCCTGTTCATACAAACATATACAAGCATATTTACACATATATAAAATTATTTGATTTTCATTTATTTGAAAAGTCCAGAAAAAGCAGATTTATAGAGATAAAAAGTAGATTAGTTTTTGCCTGAAGCTGGGGACAGGAATGAGGATTAATTGTAAATGGGCTTAAGGGATTTTATTGGGGGGATTAAAATGTTCTAAAATTGATTTGTAGTGATGATTGCATTACTCTGTAAAGTTACCAAGAAACACTGAAAGTTACTAAGAAATATTTAGTTGTACATTTGAAAAGAATAAGTTTCATTTGTATATATCAACTTGTTTATTCATATTTAGGAAGTTTTATTGTATTTATACCTTAATATTTCATTAGAAATGGCTGTCATTTTATCAAATGTTTTTCAAGAATTTATTGATTTAATCATATAATTTTCTTCTTTACTTGTTTGATACACTGAGTTATGTTGTTAGATTTCTTGGTGTTAAGTCATTCTTATCTTCCTATAGTAAATATTACTTATCATTTTGTTGCACTAAATCTTGAAGTGATTATTTTAGAAAGGGTATGTAAAAGGTAAACTTCCTGAATGTTTTTTTGTCCAAAATGTGTTACCTTTTCCCTCACAACTAGTTAGATACAGAATTCTAGATTTTGAAAATTTGTGTTTCTTTGTTTCAGATAAGTGAATATATTGCTTAATTAATTTCTAACATTCTGTTAAAGATAAATTTGAATGCAATGTTTCTCAGTTCTTTGGAAGAAAATTTTTTCATTTTTTTCTTGAATTATTCTAGGATTCTTCTCTTCATAGAGTAATAAAATTCCACCACAATGCATATTTGTGTCTTTTTTCAACAATTGTGCTTAATTTAGGAATATTTTTCTCTAATTTTGTATTTATATTCTCCATTTTTTTCTTTTTTCATCTTCTGGGACTCCTGTTAGTTGAAGTTAGACTTCCTTGATTAAGTATCTATGACTAAACCTTCTAACATTCTAATTATTTGTTTTTCTTAAACCAGTGAAAATATCATACATTTATCTTATAGGTTACTGATTCCATCCTCAGCTCTGTCTGCTCTATTTATCAGTTCTATTGGCTTTTAAAAACAATTTTTGTAAACTTATTTTAACTCTTAACTCATTCTTACCCTTTCATTGCTTCTTTCCTCAACAGACTGTTTTTATTTGGTAAATGCAAATCTCTTGTTACTTCAACTTTCACGGAATCTTCTCTGTTCATTCTCGAGTGAATTTCTTTTGCCATTTTGCAGGTGATAGGGTTATTTTCTAAAGGTCTCCATCTTCTAAACAGATGAGGTCACCATGGGTTTGGTGTAAATGGGTAGGTACCTTGACTAACTGACTTTGTTTTATCACTTGGGCGTATTACACATGTGCAGAATGGCATTGATCACCCACTGCTACCCAAACCCACAAAAACATTTCTCAAATATTTTACTTATTGAAACAAAGTTGGCTGTTCTCTGATTATAGAATATCCTAGTGAATTTCCCTGTTAGGTAGCTGCTTTAACTTCTTTTCTTCTCCTTTCTATGTCAGTTTTGGATATCAAGGTACTTCAGGCTCTTTGATTCCTTTAGATACCCTGACATCCTCCCTAAGAATTCATCTCAGACACTGATGCCCATACTAAGCATCTTCCTCAAATAAGTAGCTAAATTTCCTTAGAGTACTGTCTACAAGTTCTCAAGTGTTAGAATGTTACTTTGGAACTTGAGTCAAACATGCTGATGCATGTTTTCTTTAAGTGGACATGCGAGGAGTAGTGCCGGGAGGTGAGGTGAACTCAAATGTCCTTGACAGTATGCATGATTTTTTTGACTAATTGCACTAACAGTTTCCTAGTCTTTTAGTATTTATACTATCATTAAACATAATAAACTCTCCAGCTTTTATCTTTGTAATAATTTTCTATTGTTTGTGTTTTGAGCTGGTATATAGTTTGTTTTTATTAATTAACTCTTTTGGGCTATCTTTGAAGAGTATCTAAAAGTTATGGTCTGCTAATGATACCCTTTCTTACATTCAACTTTGTTCTGAATTTGTCTGTATTTAAAATGTTTTCTTGTTACTTAAAGGGATTTTGGGTGGGTGGTGAGATGTTTATATGTGCATTCTATTCAGTATCTTGATCCAGTCTTCTGCATCACTTATTTATAATTATCATTTAACAAAAATTTTGTGCCTGAAGTACTCAAACTAAATGTCACATTTTGGAAAGCCTTGATCTTTCCAGGTTGAATTAATCACTCCCTTTCTTTCTCCCATTTAACTTTCTCAAAACAATGAAAACTTCTGTGACCCTTATTGGTATTCATTTGTTTATGTTTGTCTATCCATTAAGTGTGTTGTCCTTGAGACTAGGGAGAATGTGAGTATTTTTATTTCTTTTTTAGAACCTAAGTATTGACGATTAAGTAATCAAATTTTATTATCACTATCAAATGTGATAGTCAGAAGCAAAATGAACAGACTAGACTACCTTATCTTACTAATTTATAATGTGCATCGTGTTAAGCACATTGTAAATGCTAGTAATCATCCCCAAATACTAAGCAGGGAATATTATTGCCTCTAGGAATGAGAAACTGAGGCTCAATGTGGTTACATAGATCATCTTAAGTTATCAAACTCACGAGTAGAGAAGCCGAGTTTTAATTCTTTTACACTTCTAAGTTCAGAATCCTGTTAATTTTCCTGAACAATAATAATATCAGTATTAAAGTGTATTAAAATCTGAAATTCTCATCCCAAAATAAATTTACATAAGCTAATGTTGTTAAGAGTAAAGAAATAATGATGTGTGTAATGCTGAGAATGTAGGATAAATGAAAATCCAGATATATACATATGTTTATATGTATAAATATGTACTACAATAAAATTCATAATAATAAAGTATATATTTTACCATATGAAAATAAGGCTTAAACATTAACCCATAAACAACCAGGACCATAAAGAATAAATTATAGTGAATTACTTATGCTTGATGATATAGGATACAAATCTTCCCAAAATATATAACACATCTGCAATATTGCCTTTAAAAGAAGACATTGAAAATTAGAAATATAATCATTACTATCATTTATTTATTGAAGGCTTAATATATTAAAGGCACTGTATGTATATTATTAATCATTCTTACATTAACCCAGAAAAATAGGCATTACTAACTCCATTTTGCAAATGAAAAAAACTGAGGTACTAAGAGTTGAAATCATTTTCCTAAAGTTATCCAGCTAATAAGTATGCAGCAAGGATTTGAGTCGACAGCTGCCTGATACCATATCCCACCCTCTGTAACTATCTTTCATGCTTTTGGAAGATGACAAAGGAAAGACTTGGATTTTTATGATGTGCTGGGTATCCTGATAGGGAATTTTCCCACCTGCATTATTTACTGTATCTAGGGAGGCTGTTGCTATGACCACCTCACAGCCAAAAAAAAAAAAAAAAAAAACTTACTTGCAGAAAACTTAGTGTCACCCACAGTGAGTAGAGGAGCTGAGATTTGAAACTACTCCAAATGGAATAAATTTGACTCTAAATTACATACTCTTCTCTCTCTCTCTATAGCCATCACTGAAAGAGGCAGATTTATTTGCTCATGCTGCAGTGAGGGAGAACTGTAAATAGTCAAGGTCCAACTGATAGGTGCAAGCCAGCTGGACTGTGCATGTCATAGACCCACACCGCTATATTTTTGAATTCCTGTGTCTGCTTTTCTAGTTTTGACTATCCTCTGAAGTTGTAAGATTCTTCTCACCTAGGATATCTGCTAAATTGGAGCAGCCTTTCTTTTGTTCTAACATAATTTTACAAATTTGAAGACTAACAATAAAACCCAGATTTTAAGAGCGATGAATGATTGAGCCACTGCATTCTAGCCTGGGAAAGAAACAGAGTGAAACTCTATCATTAAAAAAAAGGAGCTATGAACAAACTATGAGTACACTAAACTCTCTTATGAACTAATAGCATGGATTTGACATGATCAAATTGTTAGTGAAATTCCACATTATCTTTTTGCTTATTTCCTGTTGCCTGTCTGTTTTTCCAGAAAGCATTCTTAAAGTGACCCACGGAGCAAGTCAAGCATGGCATGGAGCAATTGTGCTGTAACTCAAATTTTCTCATCTGCTACAAGGAGATAGTAAATAGGGTTGTCTTGATAATTAAGAAAAAAACATATGGATATATTCCACCCACACACAACAAATAACACTGTAATAATATTATGCAGTAATACTATGCAATAATATTTTGGACTTAATAAATATTAGTCCAAAAAGGTCTGTTTTTCAGACAAGAAAGTTCAAGTTGGTAGCGGAGTTTTGGATAAATGAGATGTTACTTCATTACTAAACCACATTCTATGTTTAGTATATTATATGAGAGTATAAGATGTTTGGGGTGGGCCCAATAAATCTCTTTTAAATGAGTCTCTTAAGAGATTTGTCCGCACTGGCCTAGAGTTTAAAGTGACCATATGTGAGTAATACAATTCTCCAACTGAAGCATGTAGCAAGTCAAGCATGACCTGGGGCAATTGTGCTGTGACTCAGTTTTCTCATGTGTCACATGGAGATAGTAATAAGGTTGCCTTAACAATTAAATAAAAATATATGGATATGTGACATACACATATGTAACTAAGAACACTGCAATAATATTATGTATTCAATAAATATTAGTTCAAAAATGTCTGACAATTGGTGATATTTTCAAGTGATATATTTTATGAATTAACTCTATGGTATTATTGACACTAATTGTCAATAATGCTAATTTACTCATAGTTGTTAAGTCATCAGACTCCTACTTTATCTTTAGAGAGAAACAGTTTCACTTTCTACTACGCTTAGTATAAGAGAATTCTAACTCCCTTAATGTTGGAGTATAAAGATTAATAAATTTCTCCTTTCCAATAACAATTTGTAATATCAACAAATGTAGGAGAGAGTACTTTTTCCATTAAAAATGAAGGAAGCAAGTCAAAAAGATATATTAAGGACACCACAGGTAATTAATCAATGCCTGGGAAAGCAAATTGATCAATTTCTATTTCCTTCTTTCCCTCTCATTTTTAACTTTGCGCTTTCTGAACTGCTCAATTTCTTGGAAATGACAACACAGAATATTTCTTATTTTGGGGAATCTTGCAAGTATTTTTGAAAAATATTTTGCCAATTTCTTTATTTTTTCAAAAAAAAAGCCTGGCCTTTGTATCTATTACTATGGGCTTGTAAATATTATTTTTTAGTGAGTTAGTGTATTTTCCTAAGGCATATAAAAATGTGAATACTTTTCCCTTTCATAAACTCCCCAAATAGCTGTGGGACTTACTTTTTTTTCCTGAAAGATAAATGTCTATCATATATGTATTCTAAAATATGTTTAAAAACAAATATGTGGTGTTGGTGGAAGAAAAGATAATAACTAAAACAATAAAAGGACTAAACTAAAAAAATTACAATAACATTGTCATGTTGCTGCTACCATAATAGAATTTAGTGGATCAAGCAGCACAATATCCTCAAAACACATGTCTCTAAGGAGATTATCCATCATTATGACCTACTTTCATAATCGGTTCCCACCTTGATATAATACTTTAAAAACAGAAGCAGAATATACACAATTTATACTTAATGGCAAAGCAGTAGCATTGATAAAATTTTGACCTAAAATATTCAAACCTCACTGCAAAGTAATGGATATATGAATAAGGTAAAAAATGTTTTTCTCTGAAAAATAAGGTGGGTATATAAAATAATACATTCAGAAAAAAAGTAGCTGGGAATGGCTTATACCACATAAAAGTAAATGTCATTCAACATATTAAATAATAAGGTTTGTGAAATAATCACCTAGTCAGAGAATTTGGGCCACATATACAACTGGTGCATTTAGAGAAAACAGTAGTTTCAACTTCAAAACAGCCAGCAAGATAAGGTAAATAAATAATTATTTTTCCCAGAATAAGTGAAACAAAATCTGTTGAAATTTCTAACTAAAATCAACTTATTAAACTGGTTTTAATTCTATTTATTTTACAAGACTGAAAATTATATTATCCTGCAATAATGTAGGTAAAAAAGAAAACTCGTAAAGGAAGAATCATAGAAAAGTCATACATCACAACAGCTGAACAGAATCATAAGTAACAAATGATCTGATTTTGCACTGTGACCTTCCAGGCCACCTTTTTTTTTTTTTTTTTAATTAAAATTCATGTATGTTTCTTGAGACTATTAGGTAAGGCAATCCTAAAGTAATGGTTGGATGCAGTTCCATTTTACTACAAATACTACAAGCCAACAAAGCTGAAGAGTCACTTTTTTTTTTAGCAGTTTGCAATGAGCAAAAGAAAAATGGTTTAATACATTTTAAGAGAAGTAAATCACATAGGAGTCCATCTGCATTAAATGAGCAGTACTGATTAAGGCTCATTTAGATCTTTCCTTTCTACTTAGAATCCAAATCCTAAATTACATTTATAGCTTCAAACACTGGAGTTTTAAAAAAACTTAATTGAGGAAAAAAAAAAAGATACGGAGAGTGCCATTCATTTATTCACTCATTCATTCAAAGTTCACTGAGTGCTTACTGTATTTGCAGCACTATACAGGGTGAGCAAAAGCACCATGAAAATTAAGCATGGCTCATGTCACCCAAGAACACAGCAAAGTGAGGGAATTAACACAAAAATATTTGATATTTGCTTTAAAATTTGTTATAAGCAGCACAGAATTTTTTTAACAAGAATTTGTCTTGACATAAATTAATCAAATGATCTTTTTTTTTTCTTTTTTAATTTTTTTTTTTTTAATTTTAAAAGTCAGGAGCTCTGAGGCAAGTGCCCTGGATTTTCAACCACATGTTGTCAACATTATGATGTATAGAAAATCACTAAACTTCTCTGGCCTCACTTTTCTTATATACCTATAAAGAACTTTGCCTGTAATAACTAATATGACTCTAGTGTGAATAAAATTCCATGAAATAATGCATATTGAAAACTACTCGGCACACATTTAAAATAATACAAAAATTAAATAACAAATTATAAAAGTGTATTTTTGAGTTACTTACATTTACCACATTGTGTCGAGTACTAATTTCCTCATTTTCGCTAATCATCACACTATCTTATTCACCAATGAAAAAGTAATACAGTTCAACAATGAGTTTCTACAACTAAAACTTTTTTCTCTTTAAAATAATTTCAAGATGTATTAGAGAACATGTTGGATCTTCTACGGTTGGCCTGTGGCTGCAATTTTATATGGAGTAATTATAATGGGCCTCTTTGATAAGGTAATGTTTGAGCAGAGACCTGAAGAGAGTTTGGGAGTGAGGAGTAAGAATGTTCTGGGAAAAGAAAGAACTATGCTAGGAAACTGAGGCAGGGTTTTGTTTAGTATGCACTAGGGCCAGGAAGAATATAGTGAGCAGAAGGTAGCAGGTAGGTAGGAAAATGACAGGAGATGATGTGTGTATATGTGGAGTACAGATGATGCAGGGTGTCGGGTACAATTGAAGTTTTTGCTTTCACTTTGGATGAGATGGGAAGCCACTGGAGGGTTCTGAGGAGAAATGTACACGGCATGATCTGGTTTACACATTAAAACAATTATTCTTGCTCAGATTTGTCTTTGGGAGTGGGGTGGGGGATGAGGTGTTGAGAAAGAAAGGCCAATTAGGGATTCAATGCCATAAACCAGACTAGATGGTGTCTTGGACCAGTTTGGCAAAAGTGGAGGCGGTAAGGAGAGGTTGCATTGTGAATATATTTTGAAGATGGAGCCAAATTCCTGATGAATTAGATGTGGGGGGAGCAGAAGTCAGGAGGATTCCAAGGTTTTTAGTTTTGTTAACTTTAATAATGTATTAGTCATTTACTGCAGTGAAGAAGGCTGGAATAAGCTGGTTTGGAGAATTAAAACAGGAATTGGGTTTCACATGTTAAATTCGAGATGCTTATTAAACATCTGCTAATATATTTGACTACCAGGCTGAAGCCTCTCTGGTGGTGGTATCGTTACTGTTTACTAGGACAATTAGAACTCCATTATAGATACTTGGAAGTTCAGAGACACCTCCAGAGGCTGAAGACAAGTATGATCCATGGGACAATTGGAGGGAAAGAAATCTGAATCACCTGAACAGTACTGAGGACACTGACAAAGGAATACAGAATAGGAATGCTAGAGTGGGAGTGGCCCAGAGAGAGACCTCTCCCAGAAACCCTGCCCTGAACTCCCTGCTGCTTGGCATTCTGTTCATAGCATCATTTATAGACTTTCCAAGAAATGGTCAGATGAGACATAAAAAAGTAAAACTCTCCTCTTTGCTTAAAACTAAAATTTAGAAAAAGATCAACATAAAATTCCAGAAATAAACCAATGGATGAAAACTTGAAAAAGTGGAACTTTTCTGAGGAATCAGAGCAAATGCTTCTCTAAGAAACAGCGACATTATACAGTATTATAAGAACTTGGAAAAATTACATTAAAAAGAAAACTGTAATTCATATTCTTAAGGGGTTATGAGAAGACATTTCTTACATGGAAATAGAACAACCTTATATCACAAAATTTTGTTTTCAGATTATTCAAATTTACCTGGATGAATAATCATGTAAGACTACCTTTGAGATTTTGAAAAGTATTACTAATTGAAGGTGGTGAAGAAGATGAGAAAAAGTATGAGAAGGTAGGTACAGAAAATTCAACATACATTGGGTAATAGAAAAGAGAGGTCAAAGTAGGTAGGTGAGAAACAATGATCAAGGCTAAAGAAGGACATGTCTTCAGATCAAAAGAACACACAAAGAACTAAGCAACTTTGATAAGACACTGACAATTATCCATGTCTTTATACATTTTTTCTTTTATCTTGAATACAAAGAAACATTAAAGACATCCAAAACAGACTCATCAAAATTACTTTGCCTTTTAAATAATAGTTTTGAGGTGGAAACACAAGAAGTGCTAATTATACAATTTCTTAATTTATTTTAGACACTTCTTATTACCTTTTATGCACCATATCCACTAACTCATCTTAGCATCACAAATTTTACTCTTCACATATAGATTTTCCCCCTTGGGGGAAAAAAACAAAAACAAGATAACTCAAATACAGTAAAAAAACAATTTGGGATCTTAGGTTCCAGGCAATTCAAAAACAGCCAAACGGTTCTTTTTTTCCACCAGAATACCACAATGGCAGAACTTAGAAGAATTTGGATACTAAAATGGAGGGGTGGTCCTGGCAGCTGCCTCGGCTGGCTGGAACACACCGCACAACCCAGGCAGCGGCAGCAGGCGTCCCGATGCCAGCCTGCCCATCGCTGTAATGAAAGCAGAGTAGGAGCTGCAGCTGTGGCTCTAGGGTCAGGTGGGCTTGTGGAAAGTTTGGCTCTGAGGCTGCAAACACCCTGGGTGCTGGCAGTAAAGTTTCAAAGATAGAGGGAAGATAGAATCAAATATAGTTAGGGGAAAATGAGATACATTGACTTGTAGTTAACCCACAGTAAGGGCAGGAGGATAGTCTTTTGTTTCCTCAATCTCCATTAAAAGAGAGAATTTTAAATAAAAAATAAGAAAACATATGATCCTGGTAGATAGTAGAAATGAAATACTAAGTTAGATGACAATGTTGTTTCTTAAAATAGTTCAGTGGTGATGATGTGGTCAAAGAATAACTATTACAAACAATGGAACTGGGCAGGGCCCAGTGGCTCATACTTGTAATCCTAGCTTTTGGGAGGCAGAGGCAGGAGGATCACTTGAGCCCACAACTTCCATACTAGGCTAGGCAACACGGTGAAACCTCAATCTCCATACACATATGCACACAAAATTAGCCAAGTGTGGTGGTGGACACCTGTAGTCCCAGCTACAGGAGGCTAAGGTTGCCTCAACCACCTAAGTCCCAGCTACAGGAGATTCCACTTCAGTGCCAGTAACAGAAGGGTGAGGTAGGATGATCACCTGAGCCCAGAGAAGTCAAGGCTGCAGGAAGCCCTGATCGTGCTACTGCACTACAGCCTGGGTGACAGAGTGAGACCCTGTCTCAAAAAACCAAAACAGAACCAAAAAAACAGAATGCAACTGGGCTGACACCAGCAAATGATAAGGCTGTTGTGGAATCTCTGATAAAAACAGCACAGGAATTAGGCCTTGTGATCAATCTAGTGTTTAAGAAAGACATGCCTAATAAACATCAGTTTCTAAGAATGATTTACCCTATCTACCACTATTAACACATATAATATGTCAGAATTGAAACAAACTTATATCTTCTCTCATTTAATTAGCATTTTCCCAACAAATATGAAATAAATTGGGTATATTTTGTATAAATATCTTCTCATAGCCCCTTAACTGGGCTCTGCCCAGTTCCATTGTTTTTAATTGTCCTTTGACCACATCATCACCACTGAATTATTTTAAGCAACAAAACAATACTGTCACCTAACTTTGCATTTCATTTCTTTTTTTTTTTTTTTTTTTTTTGAGATAGAGTCTTACTCTGTTTCCCAGGCTGGAGTGCAGTGAAGCGATCTTGGCTCACTGAAACATCCACCTCCCAGGTTCAAGCAATCCTCCTGCCTCAGCCTGCCAAATAGCTGGGAGTACAGGCACCTGCCACCATGCCTGGCTAATTCTTGTATTTTTAGTAGAGACAGGGTTTTGCCATGTTGGCCAGGCTGGTCTCGAACTCCTGACCTCAGGTGATCCACCTGCCTCAGCCTCCCAAAGCGCTGGGATTAAAGGTGTGAGCCACTGCACCCAGCTGTATTTCATTTCTATTATCCACCAGGATATATGTTCTGTTATTTGTTCTTTAAGCCAGGTGCTCAGTATTTAAGGGTGTATATATTATTTCCTTATCTGCCAGAAACTCACAAATCAAAATGAAATATGTTATAATGAAGAAGCGTAAAAGGTGCAGAAAGAGCTAACTCTGGCTGGGACACTCAGGGAGCACTCTGCATGGAGGATGGCATTTGAGTTGCTCTGGCCCTTTGATAAACAGCTCTTCATCAATCGGAAAAGGTTTGACAAAAAGTACTTCAACGTTGAGAGAAACTAAAAATAGGTATGAAAGTGTATAAGAGAAAGATATACTAAGGGAAGTTAGCAGTTATTGATAGCTGGTAACTGAAGCCAATCCACATTTGATGTATAAACTTTCTATACAGGAGTCCTCCCAAATGGTCTCTTGATATCTAATAACAATTTAAGCATCTTTAGCAACAGTAAATTTTAAAGAGAAGTAAAATACATAGATTTCAGAAGATATATTTTATGGGGAACTATCATGTACTAGTCTGACACATAATTTAACAAAGTAATTGTAAAAAGTAATACAAGTTTTAACCATGTCTAAAAGTAAAACAAAAAACAACAAACAAACAAAAAACAGCAACAAACAAGAAAAATCCCAGCTACCGATCTGAGGCTTGACTTACTGCCCTACCTAGAAGCTTCTGTGATACTGTCCATCAAGTGTAACTTCTCCATGTGATTGTCATTCCTGGTTTAGCTTGTACTGAAAAACATTATAATTGCATATTGGCTCAATGACTGACATTGTGAGTCTTCTGTGTTTCTATGAAGTTTAAAAGACACAGACATTTTCAAATTCCAAAGAAGTAGTTGAAGAGTCACAGGCATATTATTTTCTCCATGAAAGATTTAGTTTTCTACTCTTTCCCATATAATTTGCTATAACAGCACTTTATTGGTGAATAAAAACACTTGATTGATTTTTATAAAAATTAAGTCTTTTATAACAAAGATGTTCATAAATGCACAAAATTATTTTGCCACCATTATAAAGTGATTCAAGTGATTCAGAAAGTAATTCAAACTTTCTGAAAACAAAATATTTGCTGTTGAAGTTTATGTATGAAAAAACTTGCATATAAACATACAACAACAAAATTAATTGGTCAATGAATAAATGTATTTGTTAAATGTCTCAGTAAAGCCATATATAAAGACAAGTTCTTTTAAAGATTTACATACCTAATTTCAAGTTATGGTCACAAGATTTAGAACATACTTTTAAAGTTTTAAAAGTAACTAAAAAAAACTAATAAGTTTAGAACATATTTTCCAAAATTTAAAAAATATCTTCAAAACTGCTTTAATATATAGAATACGAGAACTAGTCATGGTTTAGTAGACTTGTGGCTTATAAGCAAATGGGCACAAGATGCTTTTGGTACTAAAAGGTTTGGTGGGATGTTGACTGAAGTACTAGACAATTATCATCCTGTATACTAAGGGGAAATCTGAGGCAATTCTATTTATTTTTTAATATAACATTCCTTAAAATTATTATGAATCAATATAGCATTATAGTTACACTATAAGAATACATATGCATATAGATACACATTTAAGCTGAATTTATTAAATAATAAGCTTGCAAAAAAAGGTGTTTATTATTTATCCTGTATATTAACCATTTAACCTAATGTAGTCATAACAAAATTAAATTTAAAGTCCCTGAATAAATGAATAAGTGAATGAGTTCATGTTAGCCGAGGAATAGACTTTTAATTATAATAATTAATTTTAGTGGCTGCTTGGTTAAACAAAAGTAAGCTCAAGGATGAAATGCAATTGAATTTTCTTGAATATAAACAAGTTTTATACTAAAATGAACAGAAAGAGAGCATCTTGGCATGCATTACCATGTAAAATGCATTTATTGAAAAGAATGAGATAGTAATTTTGAAATAAAAATAATTATATATGAGACTACCAATGACAGCCAACAAATGAATAAAAAAACAAATTAAAAGGCTGGGTATGGTGACTCACACCGGTAATTCCAGTATTTTGGGAGGCCAAAGCAGAAGGATTGCTTGAGCCCAGGAGTTTGAGACCAGCATGGGCAACATAGGAAGGCCCTGTAACTACAAATTTTTTTTAAAAATAAGCCAGGCATGGTGGTGCACACCTGTGGTCCTAGCTGCTCAGGAGGCTGAGGTGGGAAGATGAGGCCTGGGAAGTTTAGGTTACTGTGAGCTGTGATGGTGCCACTGCACTCCAGTGTGGGTGATAGAGTGAGACTCTATCTCAAAAATTAATCCATCAATATGTGAATGGATGAATTAAAACAAAACTATGAAGAGTCTATTTGAGTAGCTCCAGACTGATAATGTGAGGAACTCTACAGACCCTTCTCCCAGCAAAACAATAATAACTAATAATAATTTTTAAAAAAACAGCTAGCAAATGGAGAAACATTTATTCAAGAAACTCTACTAAATTTTAATAAGAACAGCAACAGACTGTCGCCCTTAAGCCACAACCAACTCCCTTTCTTCTCTGCTCCACGCCCAGCAAGGAATTTTCTCCATGGTCTTTAGCTTTTTGGAGGCTATTTCTACTACAGCCTCTCCTTACACTATAAGAGGCTAATTTTCTATACCCTTGGTCAGCTCCCATAGTTCTACTATTAATCTTTATTTAATATTGATTTGAAAAATTATAATTTATTGAAATGGATTTTATAACTGTACTAAAAGATGATAGGGGAAGGTACAAAACTAATACTAACCAGGATTTTGATAATATGCAATAATCATTATGAAGTTTAAAGAATAGTAACGCTGAATGAAACAGGTTAAAACAGTCTAGCAAATTTCAAAAACAAACATGTAATAAAAAATTCACAGCTTTCTGAATTATTTTACATAAAAGTTTCTGCAATTTGATGTTTTATTCCTTTCTAGTATAAGTTCAGCAAAACCAGGTAACTTGTAAAATCTAATCAGCTAAATTGCCAAATAAAAGTTCTCCTCTTGATATATTTTAAAATTTCTTTACTGATATATTTGTCTATATTTATAAATCAGATAGACCTATGTTATTTTTCTGGGAAGAATCTTAAAGATAATTTTTGTTAGAGATATCTGTCAAAACATCCAGACAAAAAAAGGAAAACATAAAGTGGGTGAGGGCAAACTCTTACAATCACTTTTTCAAAAGACCAAAGGTTGTAAATTAGGATCATATGCTTCATCATGCCATGAGCTAAATACAGATAACCCTGAGAAGATTTTTCATAATAAGAATAAATATTTAATGCAATCATGCAAATCATTTTTTAAAATGGTTATTATTCTTGGTTGCCTTTATCTAATGTTAGCCAGAGAAAAAACAAATCATCACTTTGGTATTTAAGAGCTGAGTCTTTGAAAGTAATGTTTTTTAAGCTGTTAAGAATCAACCATCCCTATGCCTATGTCCTAAACAGTATTGCCTACATTTTCTTCTAGTGTTTTTATGGTATTCATGACTAAAACACCAAAAGCAATGGCAACAAAAGCCAAGGTAGACAAATGGGATCTAATTAAAATTCAGAGCTTCTGCACAGCAGAAGAAACAATCATTAGAGTGAACCGGCAACCAACAGAATGGGAAAAAATTTTTGCAATCTACCCATCTGACAAAGCACTAATATCCAGAATCTACAAAAAACTAAAACAGATATACAAGAAAAAAAACCCCATTCAAAAGTGGGAGAAGGATATGGATAGACACTTTTCAAAAGAAGACATATATGAGGCCAACACACATATGAAAAAATGCTTGTCATCACTGCTCATTAGAGAAACGCAAATCAAAACCACAATGAGGTATCATCTCATGCCAGTTAGAATGGCGATCATTGAAAAATCTGGAGTCAGATGCTGGAGAGGATGTGGAGAAAGAGGAACACTCTTACACAGTTGGTGGGAGTGTAAATTAGTTCAACCATTGTGGAAGACAGTGTGGCGATTTCTCAAGGATCTAGAAATAGAAATTCCATTTGACCCAACAATCCCATTACTGGGTATATACCCAAAGAACTATGAATTGTTCTACTATAAAGACACATGCACACATATGTTCATTGCAGCCCTGTGTACAATAGCAAAGACCTGGAACCAACCCAAATGCCCATCAATGGTAGACTGGATAAAGAAAATGTGGCACACATACACTATGGAATACTATGCAGCCATAAAAAACGATGAGTTAGTGTCCTTTGCGGGGACTTGGATGAATCTGGAAACCATCATTCTCAGCAAACTGACACAAGAACAGAAAACCAAACACCTCATGCTCTCAATCATAGGTGGGTGTTGAACAGTGAGAACACCTGGACTCAGGGAGAGGAGCATCACACACTGAGGGCAGTTGGGGGGGCTAGGGGAGGGACAGCAGGGTGATGGGGAGGGATAACATGGGGAGAAATGCCAGATATAGACGAAGGGGGAATAGAGGCAGCAAACCACCTGGTTGTGTATGCACCTATGCAACAACCCTGTATGATCTACACATGTACCCCAGAACCTAAAGTAAAACAAAATATTTAAAAGAAAAAAAGAATCAACCATCCCACAGACAACACCTTACAACAGCCAGATTCAAACTCAGTTGGCACTGTACCATTCAAGCCAACATACTGTCCCATCCAAGCCAATTCCTGCCTTTTATGTCTTTTCTATTAAAGCATATTTATTTACTAACATATTATTTAGTATGATGTCTTAAAACAAACATAAATGGACAGTTATACAAATATTAGCTTAAAAATTGTAACTTTGTCAATTTAGTGCCTTATTACCTTAATATAAAAACATTATTTTTACCTTGATACAAAAAATTAAAAAAACTACTTTTAGCAAAGTTTTGTTCATTTAACTTATAAAACCTGACACTTTGTGAAAATAAAAATGAATTAGAAATGTTGCAAGTTCATTTTAGTTGCTATATTCATCAACCAATCCTCCCTACTAAACAAATAGTGATGAAAATTTATGGGAACTCCCAAAGGAATTAAATTTGCAGGATTCAATTCAGTTGGCTTAGCAGCAGCAAAGTATTCAATATTATCAAGAGAGCTATCTAAATTCAATTATCTGCCACCAAATAGCAAAACAAAGATAAAAACAATTTAAACAGGTTATGGGAAATTTTACAGAATTCCTATATATTTAGGCTTCAAGGAGGGCTTTTAATGAAGTAAAAAATATAATCATAATTTTACCAATGAGAGTATGCACTTGACAACATAATTTTCTTTTATCGACCATTACATATGCCCATTACAAAGTCATTCCTTATGACAGCCATTTTCTTTATAAGTAAATACAAAATCTAGATATGATTTAGGCTGAGGATGAAGTTTTAAAATAAAATATTGCTGTTATGGAAAATATGATAATACTTTTTGCTGAATTTCACAAAGAGAATATTTATATGTTAGCTATTCTTAGGACTTCATGTCATATACTCCAGTATTTTAATCACATTTCTTCACCAATTTAACAGATCAAGTAGAATTCATTATTATTATATTGATCAAGGTGAAGATTACTTTTAGAAAAGTTTTATTCACTCTTATCTCCCTTCCCTTTCTACCCATACCAATACCACACACATGTAAATTACAATTTCTCTACTAAAAATAAAAGAGCTGAGAGGAATAGGGAAAGAACTGGCAATGAAGTATTTCATTTAATAGTCAGTTATTCGGGCCGGGCGCGGTGGCTCACGCCTGTGATCCCAACACTTTGGGAGGCCGAGGTGGGTGGATCACGAGGTCAAGAGATTGAGACCATCCTGGTCAACATGGTGAAACCCCGTCTCTACTAAAAATACAAAAAATTAGCTGGGCATGGTGGCGTGTGCCTGTAATCCCAGCTACTCAGGAGGCTGAGGCAGGAGAATTGCCTGAACCCAGGAGGCGGAGGTTGCAGTGAGCCGAGATCGCGCCTTTGCACTCCAGCCTGGGTAACAAGATCGAAACGCCGTCTCAAAAAAAAAAAATAGTCAGTTATTCTCTTTGACATGGCTAAGACAAAACATGGCTTCAGTTTCCCTTGACTAGAAAGGCCATTCATTGAACTGCTTCAATAGGCTAACATGGGTTTTAAAGAATTTATGATAGAGTACTTAAAAATAATGTGATAGATATATGCATTCTAACCAAAGTGAAGAAAATAATTGAGTGATTATATTTTACAGGTCTTTCCACTCTACTTTTAGTTTGAGTCCACAAAATCCACCTGTATTCTCATTACACTATAATCATAATAATCACAAATAATCTACCATTATTGGAAGTGCTGTCAAAGGAACAGTGAGTCTGGCCAGCCCTACAGGAGAGTAGTTTAAATCTTATCATCAAATCTGCCTAAACACCAGCATTATTTACTTCCACTTTACTCTTTAAAATAACTTAAAATTATTCATGTTTTGACTGTAGACTCATCCAAAGTAATAATATTGATGAAATTGGCATTATAGTAATAGCCCCTAAAATTACCCCACATACAATCAATGGTACAGTCAAAAATAAATAGCAAAAATAGATTATCCTATATAATTTTTCAACTCTATTTCTTTGCCATAGAAAAAAATCAATGAAAATATACTAGCATAAGTTTAAAAACACAGATTAATGTTCAATTTAATGTCATGCTTGCTAATTATGCACTGCAGTGTATCATATAAGCTTTAAAATTTTTGAACAAAGTCAGCTCAGTTGATATATTGAACCTGAAAGATTCATTGTTTCAGTCTCATATTGGTAGATTAATGAGCTGTGAGGAAGTTGTAATTTACACCAAATGAAGATGTGTAGTATGTATACAAAGGAAAGGCTGACTAAAGATTCTACTTGGAGCCTATCTTCCCAGGCACAAAAAGCCTCTGTGGTTTCTACAGTTGATAAGAGTTAAAAGTGACCTTTTACTCTTCTAAGAAGCTATTCATATGCATGGGAGAAGATAAAGGCAAAATGTGGTTCAATATGACAACTCTGCTACTTGTGTTCTATAGAAAAATAATTATACTTTGGCCTCTTTACTTGAATTGATCCATTCTCTCTACTAAGTGTATTCCATTCCTTCTGCAATAAAGTTTCAAATTACCTGCCATTGCATGCTGAAAAAGGTAGAGCACATTCAAATTTATTGTTTCTGAAAGCAGATGGAATAATCATCAAAACTCAGAGTTAAGCAGATATGAGCTTTCAATGATATAAATTATATTAAAGTTTCACTGTCATCATGAACTCAAACTACCCAGACTTTATCTATTAATATCAAATTCTGTAATTCTCCTAAATGTTCATTTTTTTTCATGATAACTGGATATGAGCTCTTCTTAGTATATAATTTCTTTGTAAAATATAGTTATCTACAACACTAGGTGCAACATTCACTTAATAAAGTTGACAACAATACAATAACAAATGATAGAAAAGAAAGTATGTATTCTAACCACTTTGTCCTCCTTTGGGAAAGCATCCAAGGAAGCAGAGTAGAGAAAGAAGAAAAAGAAGAGAAAAACAAAAATGAGCCATGTATTAATAGATTGGTTTTAAGAAAACAATTATGTGTTTCTTCAAAGTATTAAAGCAAAGCTATTTTGAAAAATAAATATTTACTCTTCCTAAAAAAACAGTCATTGTTAATCCTTCATTGAAAATGTACAGATTATGGGTCCTGCTATATGTTACATACAAGAGTTAGGCACAATAATTTCCCAAATTTTGACAACTTGGATTAGTAAATCTAGATTTAAAATATTCTTCATAAAGAAGGTTAATTCATTACCACATATAGCCTACTTATAATTGAAAAATATTTTATTAAAATGCATGAAATTGTATGAATAATTTTGTCAAATTATTGTTAAAATATTTATAGTCACAATTTGGGAAAATCTAAGAATGAGAAATATTTGTAATAAATAAATACAGTTAGACAAGGATGTTGACTATTTTAGCTATAAATTATTCCACAGGCAATAATTGTGATACACATTTTAACATTATGTCATAGGAAAAAAACAACTTTACACAAGGTTTTTGTCTTGTGCTCCAACTGAAATATCTTAAGATGTGTGCTTTCTTTCATTTTGTTCTTTTAAATATTTTTTCCAAGATTGGTTGAGTTTAGTAAAGATGAACTACACTAGGCCTGAGTGTCCTCTCCAAAGCCTAAGTACCTCCTAGCTCAATTTTCTTTAAACACCCTCTCCTTTTTAAGACCTGGTATCTTTAATATATCAATCATTAACTGTATTGCTATTGGCTTGTCTCAAACCTATAACAAGAAGTTGAAAGCATTTAACAGTTATGGGTGCTTAGCCAGCACTAGCAGTCAGCTGATCTGCGCCTCATTGATCACTGCTAGTATATTTTCAGACTGAACAGTGTCCTTACCACATGGGTTGTTAAATATTTTGATGTTGCCTCCAAGTTTTACCTGTAAGAATTTATTTCAGTATAGTGTATTAAAGATCACTATAGAAGGAGAAGTTAACAAATAGATCTTGTGTACCTTCTATGGGCCAGATACCACCTTAATATCCAAGCTTGTTTTAGAAAGCCTACAAGGTGGCATGTGAGGATTTCCTGCAACAAATTACTATGAGGAGAGAAAAAGAAAACTTATGCAGTCATCAGAATGGGACCCTAAAGAAAGATTAAATATAGATATCATAAAGACCTATATTTTAATTATTTTTATTTAATTTTCATCACTGTCATACAAGGTAAATATTACTGTCCAGTTTTCATAGGTAAAGAAACTGTTCAGAGAAGTTCATTATCTTCCTAAGCCACAGAGATAGTAACAATCTCACCTTAAAGTATAAGATATATTGGTCAGCCAGGTGAGGTGGCTCACACCTGTAATCCCAACACTTTGGGAGGCGGAGGCAGGCAGATCACCTGAGGTCAGGAGTTCGAGATCAGCCTGGTCAATATGGAGAAACCCTGTCTCTACTAAAAACACATAAGTTATTACAGGTAATGGGCACCTGTAATCCCAGCTACTTGGGAGGCTGAGGTGGGAGAATCACCTGAACCCTGGAGGTGGAGGTTGCACTGAGCCAAGTACCACTGCACTTCAGCCTGGGTGACAGAGTGATACTCTGTCTAATAAAATAAAATAAAGATTATTCATCATACTCAGTGTCTTAAGTTCACTGGAATAAATTTTAGAATATCTGACTTATAACTCAACTAGACTACCAAAGAATACAATGTCAATTTAGAGATTTGTTTTAATTTTAACCGTAATGTGCACCTTAGAAAAATATCAAGAGGGCTTAAAAATTTCATGTTATTTTTAAACATCACTTAGTATTATATTATAATCTATTAATGATTAGATAAAATGACAAATTCTTTACAGGAACACTGGGAATTCTTTAGCTACATAATTGTAACTGTTCTACATTAAGCTGCAGATCTATATCAAAGAAAATTCACCCAGATTTCCCTATAAATAATTATACTGCACTATTTTAGAGAATATGATAAAGTACAACATTAAAATATATTATAACTAAATATTTATATATTAGTTCCTACCATATTACCATCTTAAATCTTCAAAAATTGCATTTATTTAAAGTACTGGTATAACAGGAGTAGCTCTTGTTTAAGACAAATAAGAAAACACCATCAAGTGAGAATATATCTGATAGAGAAGAAAATGAGAAGTGCAAATCTCAAAATTTAGAAAAGGTCTAGTTTGACATAGTCTTCAACTATCTAAACAATTTCCATGAGATAAGTGCGACACTAGTTATTTCTTTAACATGTCAGTAAATCTGAATTTACTCTCATAGAGGCTAATCCTTGCTTAATATAAGACATTCAGTTATTTGGAATTTTACGTGCATTCAGTCTGAACACTAACATTACAGAAATTAAAAGTAGTTAACTTTTTTAAAAGAATTGGTTATAACTTTCAAGAGTTTTATAATTTATAATATTAAATCTACATTAACTATATTTTTCAAAAATAATTGTATTCTCATAGGTAATCTGTTGGTTTTGAATTGGAATCATCTATTAAGAAACACACATAAAGTATGTTTTTAGGAATTGTTTTCACCAATATTCTACTACCTTATTAAGAACATGAACAAAATGAGGGAGGTTCATATTAATGTGTGTATTTATACACATGCCTGCTTTCTAAGATGCATGTGTTCTCATTCTTGGAAGGCATATGATTTTAATCCACATTCACAGTTCCCCTTATGTTCATGGAATACTCACGTTGCTCGACCGTAGAGACACGCGGCCTCCGCAGCGTGCACAGAACTTGGTGCGACAGTAGGAGCAAAGATGGCCGCACCCATCAGCAAACTTTGTTTTATGACAGATTCCACAGGTCGGAGCATCGTCTTTGTGCTCGCCCTGGTAACGCCGTGCTTCTTCCCCTATTTTTCTCACTTGTTCCTTATAGCTTTCAAACTGTTGATGCAATCTCCTAGGCAAAAGAGAAAATGGTAGCAAACTAAGTAAATGATAGGAGACAAAAACAAGAACAAACGAAACAAGGAATTTTTCCTAACAAAAAGGAAGAAAGCTATTTGAACTAAAGCAAAACATACAAAGCTATTTACCCCACTAACCGTACCGTCAAACGTAGGATATGTATTAGCATGATTCCATAATCCCAGTTTTGCTTTTTAGCACTGAACCATGTGTATGCAGAATCTATATAAGCACTGTTTGTCCCCAGAGGTGAAATTCGAGTATCTACTCCATGCCTCTGTTTCTTTTGTATTTTTAAAAATATTTTAACTGAGAGCTCAACACTTTACAACTACAGTCATGTGTGCATATAACTGAAACAAAAATTACACAAAATATTTAGCCTACATACATATGATGTACTCTGATATTTTCTATTGTATTCTAAATCTATACTGAATAAAATTCAAAAACAAGTTTGTCACAGTAAATTGATTCCATGAGCCAGTATTTGAGCATGATGCATACTTTAAAAATCATGCTCAAATACTGGCTCATGGCATCAATTTACTGTGACAAACTTATTTTTGAATTTTATTCAGTATTAAATTTAGAATATGATAGAATAGGCTGTCCTGTTGGAATTATAAGAAAAGTTTAGATAATGTTGTCTCTGAAATGGAATCAATTATGCCTTTTCTAAATCAGTATTAGTGATCTGGAAAAGTAACACTCTGAAATAACATTTGTAATTGTTATGCCAGTAAATCTGGATAATATACTAAAATCCTTTCAGGAGAACAAAATAATAAATATAGCTAATACAAAAAAATATTGTTTTAGACTATGTTGCTGCACAATTTGTCTTCTACAAAATAGCTTCCTTTGCCCCCATTCCTGAAGGCTACTTATCCATTTGGCATCAAGTATCTAATTTAGTACAGTACACAGAATGTTAGCTTATCCATTATATTTGAGCTCCCAGTTCTTCCAGTTTACATTAAAAATTCTAAATCCTACCTTGTAGATATGCAGATTTTTACATAGTCCAGTTTTTCATTATCTTAATCAGGTAACATGCATGAAGCTTGCTAACAACCACTCCTGATTAACTATTGACTGTGGGGACAACTAAAGCTATCTAGGGAAACTTCCCATTTGAATGTTCACATTTAATGTGATTAAAGTCTCCTCCCATTGCCATCAGTTCAAATTCCGATCTTAAATCACTATAAATAGAACTGTTTGCTGTTCTGAATAGAACACAAGGACATCCAGTGAATCCCCCAGTGAAAGGATGTCTTGATTTTGAAAATGAGAACTGAGGGTTGTCCTAAGCCTAGCCGATAGTTATCGGCTATTTCGCCAAAAGAGGAACTCTTGCTCGAACTCATCTGGGTATCTGAGCCAGTTTTCTGGATTTGAGTATTCCTTAGGACACAGAGTACACAGATGCTATTGTCGATTCGGCAGTTAGTTCAATGTTCTCCATCTAAAATAACTGTGGAGAACTGACACTCCCTGGAAATAGAATCAAGTAAGTTAGGTCCAGGTACTACAGTGTTTGAGGTACTGAGATTTCACTATATTTTCTTTTAACCTTAATAGCTCTTAAGCAAAACTTCTTTGATTACTTTAAAAATTCTCAGATTCCTTTCCTGCTTTGTCACTTGACACCTTTTCTGTTTAATTCCAATAGTTAAAGCAAAAATCCAAGCACCAGCGCATAAGAGTGTAGTTTAGGATCTGAAATATTTCCCAATGTAAAGGTGAGCTAATTTCACTTCATAAAGGAATATATGTGATATTTCATTTAATGAATGCAAGATCATCTGGTGAATTTATTGAAGAGTTATTTAATACATTCAATTTTTTATAGTTTAAGTATAATTAATCTAGGGTCAAGTTGGTAGAAAACAAGTGTGGACATTTGTTATTTCAAAAGTTATCATGCAAAATGGCACTGGCAATCTTCTTCAACTAAAGAAAATAATTATTGAGGAATAGGAGCAAGGAAATATCTCTAACCAAAGAAACTCTAAGCATAAACAGAGTGCATAATAAATATTTATTGTGAGAAACACCACATAAAATATATTTAAGTAAATATAAATGAGAAGGAGAAAGCTAGGCTAAGGAAAAAGTTTCCCTATAAACTTATTCTAAAATATAGCACATAATGCAGTTTGGGTGTTGGCAAACTTTTCAGAAAAAGATCAGATTGTAAATATTTTATACTTTGAGGGTTGTGTAGTTACTTTCACAACTGCTCAATTCTGCTGTAGTAGGAAAGTAGCCACAGATAGTATGTAACTGAATGAATGTAAATATGCTCCAATGAAAGTTTATTTACAAAAATAGATGATAGTCCAGATTTTGCCCATACAGGAGTTTGTCAGCTCCTGATTAGTATATGTTTTATACTAAGATATAATGGTTTGAAAACCAAAGCTTCTTTGTGTTTTTAAATTCAAACATAAAGGAATTTTACAGGGCTCAATTAAAAGGTAATCTGTTTCAGGAAATCTTTGTATGATATATAGATGCAGGGCACTGACCACTGAGATAAAACCTTACTCTATTGCAGTCTCATAACATTTCATTTGGGTCACTCATAGACCAGTTAATATTTTTATTATGTATTTTTACTATTTCTGTACATAAAACCTCTCTTCTACCAAACAGTAAACAGTATTAGAAATGAACAGTTTAGCAAATAGTTCAGACATACGCTTCCTTAGTAGCAGCCAATACACACACATATTTGCTGAATGGAAAATTTATGCATATATATATTATTTTTCTTAGCCCATTTTGAGGAAAAAAACATAAAATTTACAAACAAATTCATATTTAGGACAAAATATCCTAATACACTCTACTTCACAAAACACTAAAAATTCTGGGTGCAATATTTAAAAATAATAGCTTATAATGTATGTTTGAGCTGGAGAGAAAGTATGCAAAATTCTCAAAGGACAAGAATGAAAGAGAAGCAGTAATTCAGAAAAATAACATATCTCTAAAGCAGAAGCCTAGGAATGTGTACTGAGGCTCAGTAATTAAGGAATAGGAGCAAGGAAATATCTCTAACCAAAGAAACTCTAAGCGTAAAGAGAGTGCATAATAAAAATTGTTAAAACTGACCAAGACCTTCAGTTTTAACTCTTCTACAAGTGATTGACAATAAAATTTGAGTTAGGTATTCACCAAAAATAACTGAAATAGAGTGCATGATATCCAAACTAGTAACAGAAAAAATATGGAATGAGAAAAAAGTTAATCCAAAAGAAGATACGAATTAAAATAAATAAATATATAAACATAGACAAAGCAGAACAATTAAATATTACAATAGGACATGGTAAAAAAACTAACATATGAGGAATCACAAGTGTTACACATTACAAGCAGCAGCATCAAATACACAGATCATCACATTAGATTTTACAAATCTAGTTAAATGAAGTTTTGAAGAAATATACCCAAAATAAAAAGGCACAGAATGTTTGAAATAAAGGATTGAAAAAAGAAATCCTAGGGAATTATTAACAGAAACAGACAAGCAAACAAACAAAAGCTGATACAGAACTGAAATTAAAAAGTATTACTACAGAGGGTAAACTACTATTAAAAACCATTCATTTTAGTTTGTACATGACAATTATCAACTTAATTGCATATAACATACACATATCTATCCAGTAGATTAAACTCACTTGTTAATCTTGCTGTTGATTTCTGTGTGTGTGTGTATAAAAATGTATATATGTATATGTGCTTAATACAGATCTAAACTTTTCCAAAACTCTAGGCCTCAAAGGTACTAAACTTGTTTGATTTCTTAAGCTGGCAGGTGAGGGGTTACATGATGTACATTTTATTTTTTCTTTACATATTACATATATGTTATATAATACTATTTTGTATGTATAAATGATTTACTATTAGAAAAAAGTTCTATCTCATCTAATAGCATTAAATAACAAATGAGGGCTACATAGAATTGAAAAGATTAATGTATTTGACGGCATTGAAACCTACAAAATAATTGACCAACAATGTCATGTAATTTATTTTAAAAAGAAATACATATATTTAACCACATACGGTAACAATGTGAAGCAGATATTATTATGATATCATCTATTTTATTGATAAGGAAACTGATTTTCATCTAGGGCGCTGCTTTTACTTTCTACCTGAATATATATTGTAAATTCACATTCTTTACATCTTATGTTTAGCTTATAAAAATGATAATAATTATGGATTAAACTTGAAAATTAAAATGTTTCTGGAATCACTAATATGTCAACTATCAAGCAATGTCATCTTCTGATTGTCGCTAATTGATGACACAAAAAGCTATGAAAAAGCAAAAACTATGCTGAGGAGCTCATGCCATGAATGTCTACAAAGCCCTTACTCTTACTTAATAATATTTCCATTCATTTTTCAACTCCTTCATATTACTTATTTCCAAACTTGGTTTTCTCAAATTCACTTCAAGCTACTATGTCCTCTTAAAAGACTCAAAATACTCTTTTGATGATTTGTGAACCTTTTATTGGTGTCCTAAGCACTCGTGCATTTTAGCCTGTGAGGGCTCTTGGAGGTGACAGGTGAACAAGCAGCAATTGTTCCTTCTCTAGTTGGCCATGGCAAGTGAGTTGGTTAGATGAGACTTCTCCACTGAGGTATGACAGTAAGATCTCTAGCTTCTCATTTTCTCCATGGGGGATCCTGGAGTAAGTCCTAAGGAAGACAGCCACGAGTGGACAGTGTTCTTCTCCCAAAGGGACATACCTAAGTGGCCTGGGGCAGCTTTCTACCAAGTGCTTCATCCCAAAGCTTCTGAGGCCATTCACACAGGCATCATTCCAAACTCTAACAGTAATCACATCCTTCTGAATGCTGGCCTGTACCGACGGTGACCTGTACCCATCTATGGCCTCCTCTCATGTGTTTTAGAAATTCCTTTTTAGTTTCAGCAGCAGGCCACATTTAAACTACTAGTATATACATCCCAGCAGGGAGTATAATGAGAGAAGAAAGAGCTTGCTTTTCCTCAGCCTAGAACTGTCTTACATCTTCACATATTTTTCTTTCTGGGTTTCTTCCTTTACTTACAGATAGGATTCCCTTGTTCTGCTCTGGAAGAAAAGGTCCAACTCAGGTCTCTGTCAACTTCTCCAACTTATTTCCTGGTGTGCTCCCCATTTTACCAGTAGATATTATGGAATGAGGGAAGGAGGGAAGGAGGGAAGGAAGAGAGGAAGGGAGAAAAGGAAGAAGGGAGGGAGGGAGAAAGGACAGTCTTCCTTACTCCTACATCCATAAAATCTACCTACTCCATAACCTGCACTACTCTATTAAATTGTTCTGTTCAAATACAACCTTAATGCCCTCTTCTCAATTCATATTCCTCTTACATTACTCTGATATCTCATGCTGTCAAGATGCTGTCCTCATAATAAAATATGCCTTTAGAACCAAGATACGGGTAGTGAAACCATAAACAGCATATTTATTTTTTGTATTTGATGTTTTAATGCTTTAATCTATATCAAATTTGTGACAGTGTTCTAGTATGAATAATAAATGGAAATACATATTTTATTATATGGTCTTACAGTAAATGTGAGACTGCAAATGTGAAATCTTTTTGTGAAATTTATTTGTACACTTCAATTTTAGAATTAACTATATATTCTTATTGATTAGTGAGGTTGACAAAATATATGATCACAAATCACAGATTTAAATTATCTACACGGAAAATGGAGTGTTATAAAATGCACAATACTATCAAAATAAAAGCATTGATGTTGAAACAGGTTTTATCTTGGGATATTATTTTTTCCATTGTTTCACCATATAATAATAGTTGCATTATTTTAATAATTGTACATTCAACTCAAGAAACTCTAAAATTCAATTTGTAACAAGTTGTTTGGGTGATTAATGGTATGTATTTTGAAGGAAACAAAGATGAATGTCTAAAAAACTAAATATTCTGTAACTGTCTGAAAAGCTAAATATCATGCTATGAATGAAAAATAAATAATTTAAACAAGCAATTATTGATGATGTCTGTACAAATTAATAAGTATTTGTTGAATGAGTAAATGGTAATAGTGGAATGTAGAGAAATCTTTCTAATTACCTCAGTACTTCACATTTTTCTGTTTTGTATTTTTTCTTCTCCTGTTCCCAAAGTAGTGAATTCTAGCAGAAAATTCTACCTTTCTTCCTGGCTTTCCTTTATGAAGTCCAGGCAAATAGAACTGAATTTTTCCAGAGGAGAAAAGAATGGAAGCTATTGTTTTAAAGTTTCAAAACTCCAAGTGGCAGGTTCTGAAAGCAGGTGAGGGCTTTCTCTGAGATAAAAGGTCAAAAGCCATGATAGTTTGCATGTAGTACTCCCAAATGGAGGACTGCTTTGGTATATATATACAACAGCAGAAGGACACGGGTGCTGAAAACAAGAAGCATGGCCTCTGTTTCCCTTCTCACCCCTGGCACAGAAAACAGATCAGTACCATCATGTATTCCCCTCATCAGCCTTAGCCTATGGGCACCACCAAGGCCTTATGAAGTTAGTGACATGGATATTAGAGACAGGAGAGTTGTTCTGAGAATGATGGGCCAATTAAGAACCTCCAAAACCATGGGATTGTCCAAGAGGGACCCCTGATAATGACTGACATTCAACGTTTTGCTAGTCTGGTAGGTTGCTTTATATACATGTTGACATCACACTTTACCTTTGAACATAAATTCACAGTTCCTGACTTCAATGAATGTATAATCAATTTAGAAAGTAAGTTATACATAAATATAAATTAGCAGTTTTTGGCAGCATGTACCGTGTCAAGGAAGGACAGTAAGTCATATAGTTATACAGTAAAAAACTCTTTCTTGTCTCCACAATTGTCCCCCTTTTAGTTAAATTGCCTTTTTGATTCCACTCTTTAATAGAGGAGTGGTAAAATTTCACAAAATTTCAAGGGTGACTATTATTATTATTATTATTGAGATGGGGTCTCACTCCTGTTACACAGGCTGGAGTGCAGTGGCACGATCTTGGCTCACTGCAACCTCCACCACCTCCCAGATTCAAAGGATTCTTCTTCCCAAGCCTCCTGAGTAGCTGGGATTACAGGCGTGCGCCACCACACCTAGCTAATTTTTGTATTTTATTTTTTTTTAGTGAAGATGGGGTTTCACTATGTTGGCCAGGCTGGTCTCAAACTCCTGACCTCAGGTGATCCAAACACCTCTGGCTCCCAAAGTGCTAGGATTACAGGCGTGAGCCATGCGCTTCGCCGACTATTATTTTTTTAATGATGGTTGCAAATAGTGGTGTCTTGTGTCAGAGTTGAGTTGAAAATAACAAACAGCCCAGTCTTTAGGGCAGAAAGATTAAATAATGATGTTTTGTGCTACAAAATAGTTGGAAGGGGGATGGTTGTGGAGTCTTGGATTGATCTCTTGGAATCCCCCTGAAAACAAAATCACAAATTAACTACTCAAAGTTCCACCATCAGGCCAGGCACAGTGGTGCATGCCTGTAATTCCAGCAGTTTGGGAGGCCGAGGTGGGAGGATGATTTGAGCTCAGGAATTTTAGATATGTCTGGACAACAAAGTTAGACTCAATCAATCTCTATTTTAAAAATTAAAAATATATTAGCCAAGCATGATGGTGCATGCCTGTAGACACAGCTACTCAGGAGGCTGATGTGGTAGGACTGTTTGAGCCTTGGAGGTTGAGGCTACAGTGAGCCATGATCATGCCACTGCACTCCAACCTGGGTGACAGAGTGAGACCCTGTCTAATACAAAAACAAAACAAAACAAAACAAAAATACCAAAGTTCCTCAATTAGGAAGGTGCAGAAATAAGAAAGCCACTGTTTAAATGGCTGGTGCTAGTGTCCTACCACCTCAGCTAAGGTATTCTGCTCTAGAAGACATCACCAGAGCCACATCAGGAGATCCCAGGAAAATGATGGCCAGTATGTTGTGGCTCTGCATCTAATTCAGATTCCATTCAAATCTCATGCAAGCACATTTGACTGATGGAACCTAAATTACATCAGGGATTCTAGCTGCAGGAGAGTCTATGAAATTCAGTTTTTGGATTTCTAGCTTTGTCATAAGACTTCCTAAAATGATTTTGAAATAGATATTGTGAAGGTCAGTCTTTCACTTCAGCTACAACCCTCTAATCTATGTCAAATTGCTTAACTCCTTCCACTGTACCATGGGTGAACAATATCTGTGTCTAGGATCTCCCTTTCCTATTCATTTTACATTTTATCTCTCCCTCCTCCCTCTCCTCCCCTCCTTTTCCTCCCCTCTTTCCCCCTCCTGTCCCCTTGCCTCTCCTCCCCTCTCTTCTCTTCTCTCCTCTCCCTCCCTCTCTTTTTCTTCATCATACACTAAGCACATATTAATATGGAAAGCATTTTGCCTCCACCAGGAAATTTAAAAAATAGATTAGGTTCCCCTAACAAATTACTTATATGAGGGGTCTTCAAAAAGTTCATAGAAAATGAGTATTATTTAAAAAGTAGGCATAGATTTCAAAATTTTCTTGCACCAAAATGAACTTGTACTAACTTGTTATAACAACTCTGAACAGGATCTATTAATAGTTTGAGGCACTAAGAAGGATAAAACATAAGTTTGAAAAGAGCTCCTATCAGAGCAATATGAATTCTCTAAAACTGAAGCGAGAACAAACATCAAATTTCAAGTGAAGCTTGGGCAGAAGAATAGTGAAATCACTGATGCTTTATGAAAAGTTTATGGGGATAATGTTCCAAATAAATCGGCAGTTTACAAATTGATAGCTCATTTTTAGAAGGAAAGAGATGATTTTGAAGAGGAAGCGTATAGTAGCAGACCACACACATCAATTTGTGAGGAAAAAAATCATTTTGTTCATACCCTAATTGAAGGGCACTGATGATTAACAGCAGAAATAGTAGCCAGCACCACAGACATCTCAATGGGCTCAGCTTACACAATTCTGACTGGAAAATTAAAGTTGACCTAACTTTCCATTTGATGGGTGCCAAAACCATTGCACCCAGATCAGCTGCAGAGAAGAGCAGAGCTTTCCATGGAAATTTTTAAATGGGCTAAAGATACTAAAGCATTTATTTGAAGAATTGGAGATGAAACATGCCTTTACCAGTATAATCCTGAAGACAAAGCACAATCAAAAGAATGACCTTCAAAGAGGTAGAAGTGGTCCAGTCGAAGTAAAAGCAGACCAGTCAAAAGCAAAGGTCATGGCAACAGTTTCTTGGTATGCTCAAGCCATTTTGCTTGCCAACTTCTGACGGGACCAAAGAATGATGACATCTGCTTACTATGAGAGTGTTTTGATAAAGTTAGCCAATCTTTCTTTCTTTTTTTTTTTTTATTTTGAAATGGAGTCTCCCTCTGTCACCAGGCTAGAGTGTAGTGGCACGATCTCGGCTCACTGCAATTTCTGCCTCCCGAGTTCAAGTAGTTCTCCTGCCTCAGCCTCCCAAGTAGCTGGGATTACAGACATGTGCCACCATGCCCAACTAATTTTTGTATTTTTAGTAGAGACGGGGTTTCACCATGCTGGCAGGATGGTCTCGATCTCCTGACCTCGTGATGCACCTGCCTCAGCCTCACAAAGGGCTGGGATTACAGGCATGCACTACTGCGTCTCAGCCAAGTTAGCCAATCTTTCATAGAAAAAGTCCCAGGAAAACACCATCTGAGAGTCCTTCCCCACCACAACATTCCTGCTCATTCTTTTCATCAAACAAGGACAATTTTGCCAGAGTTTTGATAGGCAATCAGTAGGCATCCACCTTACAGTCCTAAATTGAATTCTTCTAACTTCATTTTGTTTCCTAATCTTAAAATATCTGTGATGGGTACTCATTTTTCTTCAGTTAATGTTGTAAAAAAGACTGCACTGACATGATAAAATCCCAGATGCGCATGGGTTACAAAAGTGTCTTGAACTTGATGGATCTTATGTCGAGAAGTAACGTTTGTAATTTAAAAAAATTTTTGATCCTCTTTTTTTTCTGAAAACTTTGTGAATATATGTACTTGTGTCTGTCTAGCTCATTTTATCTGGTTAAAAAGCTGCAGAGACAGCAAATCAAGGTAAAACTTGGACTCAGATACAAGGTACATATACAATCAATCAAGCAAACAAACAAACAAAAAAACCCTCTTTTTTGTAGTGATTTAACGCACAGCAGAAATCTATCACCTGTGAATAAGGACGCTCATTATTCTTAGCTCGGATTATTTCACTAGCTTTCTAACTAGGTTTCCTGCCAATAGGTTCCCTCATTCTAGTGCATCTTTCATACCACCTGAATGATCTTCCTAATAAACCGAACCAATCATGTCGATCTACTGATTAAATATCATCTCTGAGGTAGTTTAATTTCTCATCCTATGGTACAAGGTCCCCCCTTACTTATCTATTAGCATCTCTCACATACATTTTCTCATACATCTTACACTACAATAATATTAAACTTTCTAGCTATTTGTCAAACACAGTAGAATCTTTCAAACACCAATTCAGCAAACATATATTGAGGTTCGTTTTACAATCTACACTCCTTAAGGCTCTGGGAGTACAAAGAAAGTAGCATAAGAAGGTCTTGAGTTTCAGTTATTTTATTATCTGTTATTCTTATTATAAATACAAGTTGTTTACAGATGTCAGCATATAGTATCCTGCAAAAGGAACTGATTGCAACTGCAAACGTACGTAACTCAGATGAAATCACTTTTACTGCAGTGTATTTTTCCTTCAGCCTTGAACTTCCTTTCATAGCTTGAACCCTTACCAAGTGTCATTAAAACTTTCACTTATCAATACCTTACTAATCTAAATTTACTTATGTGAAATTTTCACTTAACATCAGCTGTAGGAATATAATATGCTATTCTAGATATGAGCATACAGGCTCTTTTTTGGAAGAAGTAGAAATTATTCTACCATTTGTCTTTGTTGTGTGCTTCAACCCTTTTTGTGAAGCCCTTCTGAAATTTAAGAAATCTAGTTGTACAGCTTAAAGCCAGGGTTTTCTGCTTTGGCAGGACTTGGGGTTCATCACTATAACATCATTTAAACACTTTGCATAGAGTGAGACAAGATAAAGAAAGGATTCCAAAACCCAGTGTGAAATGGAAATATTTAGGAAATTACAGGCACAGGAGAAACTCCAAAGATTAATGGGTAAAATTTCCCCATTTTATAAATGGGAAAATTTAGGGACATGTCTTATGTGACTTACATAAGGCTGGTAAAATGGTTAGTGTTAATTAGGTCCTCTATTTCAAACTTTCCACTACACCATTCTGTTTTCAGAATGCTAATTTTAATTATGGCTAAAGGAACAGAAAGTTATTGCTTTGTAAGAGGTGTTTCCTTGGTATCCTCAAACTTAATAAGCATCAGAATTATCTAAAAGTCTTGTTAAAATGCAAATTTTTGGTCAAACTTACAGAGCTTCTGATTCAGTAGGTTTGGGATAAATTCCAGGAATAAGCTTTTTTAGTAGTTCTGGTGCAAATTATACAGAGACCACCATGTGGCAGAGACTGCAAACAGTAAGAATAAACTTGAAAATGAAGGCAGCTTTTTTCACAGATCTGTCATCTCACTTCATAAAAATAATCATCCCAATGAAATTTTAAGCATAAATGAAAATCTGGGGCACTACCCCTCTGAAAACATGCTGAATAATTTAATATTATGTTATATATACATATTTAACCTGATGAGCACCATTGTTTAAAACTTACAATTTTATGAATCACAGAAATGTGCACATTTGTATATGTGAGTTTTAAAAAGCATCCTAGAGTTTTGTACACAAGCTTAAACATACATTGCTTCAGGGGTAATATTCTAAATATCTCAGTAATTCAGAAATTTACCCCAGATGTATTTGAGTAATTTTTGAAAATTACTACAGTTCAACAAATTATTTATCAGTTTGTATCTAAAAACATGTTTGGTCTTTAGTTTAAAATGAGTATACTGTTTTTCTCATTGCAAATGTCCAGCAGATGGCACTAAAGCTTTTTATTTTTGCATTCAATTCTTTAATAGTTATTTAAATTACTTTTCTTTAAAACATCTTATTTGTTAAAAAAAAAAATTAGTACAATCAGCAGGAGATTTGACTTATTAGGAAAACGTGTTTTCAGAGGTAGCTGAAAAAGAACAAAAGAGAAATTTATAAAATGTTGCAATTTCTGCTCTTTTGTGGAGGACTGTCAATTCTACATACCCTTTTATAAAATTATATATTAAGGGTTTTGTACATTTTTCTATTGTTGGTAGTTTTTATGGTCCTCCATTTAGCATTGTTAAAAGTGTAGTTCATCCAATCAGCATCCCACAGTGTTCTGAAAGCACTGAGAGATGACACTTACAAAAATAAGAGCATAACCGATGATTAGCTATTAGTGTTTTATAGTCTATTACTTCAGTCAAGCATTTATTTTTAATTCCATTTTCAATTTACCATAGGAGGCCACTCCTGAGTAAGCATTAAATGAAGACATCTGAGGACATGGAGGCCCACTAGCATAGGTTTAAATTTTCTGCTGCACTCCATCTCCCAAGAAATAACTTCACTGTGTTCCTGAATGCTGTGAGGTGCTGCATATGTAGAAGGCTTATGTGTTGGGTCTTAGAAATATTGTTTCTAGATTATGGAACAATATTACTGTTTTCTAACATTGGAGATATATCAGAGGTGTGAAACTGAAAACGTGGTTCAAGAAAGGGTCATTTTAATATTTTGACAAACAAATTATCTCATTCACAGTGCAATTCAAAGGAAGAACATCAAGTAAAATTAGGAGAAACCATAAAGTAGGATATGAATTAGGAATACAATTTTTACAAGGAATGAAGGTAAGTTTTAAGAAAATAATCTTAACAGGTAATATTGGGATCATCTACGTGACAGATATGTAACCAACTGATATTAAATAGGTCTAATCAGACTCCATGCAAACTTTTCCATAATACATCATATGATCATGCCAACCTACCTAATACATAAAGAGCAAACTCCATGTGCTGGCAATTTAGAAGACAGTGGTGTCTACATATATGATCAAGCCAAAGTGTTAAGTAACCAGTTCATGCCTGCATCTACTGGAATGCAAAACACACTGTAAACATTGCCTTAACTGTATTCTTGACTATTTTCACTAGAATTGCTACGTTATGTTACTATAAAGAGGGAAAAAACCAACTCAATTTCATTATGCAACTGGACACTTTTTGGAAGGAATTAAATATAATAGTTCAGGCATAAGGGTGAGTCTGGCCTAGTCAGGATCAAACCTAGTTCTATTTCTTAGTTCATGACCATGAAGAAATTATTTAAACTCTGTTCCTCAGTCTCGTCATTAATGAACTGGTGATAGTAATAGCAACTTTGTCAGATTATTGGGAGGGTTAATTGAGATAACCAATGTAAAGTGCTTAGCACCATATCAAGCCTAGGGTAAAGCTCAATAAATATTAGCTATTTTTATTATACACAGACATAGATAATACATGAGGAAAACAGAGTACTTTGCTTTTAAGTTTCTGAGTACACTTAGCTGATAACTTTGGAAGGCAGTGATGACTGGCAGGATTTCCTGGCAGATGGGGATCAGTATGAGTGGCTTAAATGATCTATCAATAGATCACCAGTGAGGGGCAAAAAGGTCATCTTGTAAAATGGAAGTCAGAGTGAAAGATGAACCCACAAGTAAAATTTCTTTTGTGGGAAGTCCAGAAGATATAACCACTGGTGGAATACAAGTAATTTTGTCTGAAAATTTTTTCAGCATTTTTATGGTCATTGTTGATTCACAGCAAACAAAGAGATTCTAAAAATCTGATATTTATAAAGAGAGTATTATCATTAGTATTATCAATGCACTGATAAATGTAAATTGCCTGAATCACAAGTATTTCCAATGCTCTAAAATACTTGGTGAATGAACTATATACAAAAAAATTTTAATGTGAAAGACTTGTTTTCCTTTCCATTTTTAATGCCTGATAAATTTACATACATCAAATGTATCCTTCTTATTAGTGAGTTAACCAAATTTTATTGCCTTTTCTTCTTTTAGATGATAAACTTTGTTCAGGTATGTGTTAGCTAAGTGGGAGGGGCTTTCAACGTTACTTTGACAAAGTATCATTACCTTACATTTTTAATATTTGATCAGAATAATTCCTTTAAAATGTCAATGGTCCTATAAAGCTCTTTAAGCTGCTTTGTTTCTCAGACATCACAGAGCCATTAAGGGATAAATGAGAAGTGCAGTGTTCCCTAATTTCCAGAACATCTAATGACTTCATCTCCCTGGACAAATTCTTCTGTTGGTAAAGTTTGTGCTCATCCACTCTGGTTACCAGGGTCTCTATGTGGCCACCTGTAACATTCCTGTCTTGTCTGTTCAGAGGTTCTGAACAACCACTTATACCTAGTGAAGGAATGATGAAGATATGTTGATTTTACTCTGGGTGTAGAAGGAAAGTATATTACTTGCCTCTTGACCTCAAGAAGTGAGTGCACAAGCATATTTCTTGGTTTTAGGCTTAATCTCCACGTGTGCCAACACTTGAGAAAAGAGCAAAGCCCAGTGGTTCTAGGGCCAAATTTCCTAGGTTCAGAACTTACTTGGGCTCTTTCTCTTATTTAGCTTGTGACCTGGCAAGGTACTTAACATGCAAAGACTCCACATTTTTCTCTGTAAAATGAGAATAATAATGCCTTCCTACTGTGGGGTTGTTGTGAGGATTGGGAAATAGGAACACTTTTACACTGTTGGTGGGAGTGTAAATCAGTTCAACCATTGTAGAAGACAGGGTGGAGATTCCTCAAGGACCTAGAAATAGAAATTCCATTTGATCCAGCAATCCCATTACTGGGTATATACCCAAAGGACTATAAATCATTCTATTATAAAGACACAAGCACACGCATGTTCATCTCGGCACTGTTTACAATAGCAAAGACCTGCAACCAACCCAAATGCCCATCAGTGATAGACTGGACAAAGAAAATATGGCACATATACACTATGCAGCTATAAAAAACAATGAGTTCGTGTCCTCTGTAGGGACATGGATGAACCTGGAAACCATCATTCACAGCAAACTGACACAAGAACAGAAAATCAAACACCGCATGTTCTCACTCATAGGCAGGTGTTTAACAATGAGAACATGTGGACACAGAGAAGGGGACATCACACACTGGGGTCTGTTGGGGGAATTAGGGGAGGGATAGTAGGAGGGAGGGTGGGGAGGGATAACATGCAGAGAAACGTCAGGTATAGGTGATGGGGTTATGGTGGCAAGAAACCACCTTGCCATGAATGTGCCTGTGCAACAATCTTGCATGATCTACACATGTACCCCAGAATCTAAATTACAATAAAAATAAATAAATAAATAAAATGGCTGATATGTGCAAAGCACTTAGGGAGGTGTGAAACAATAGTAAGTACTTAGTAAAATATTAGCTATTTTATCATGTATAGAGGAAATAGTGAACAAAAATCAGATAAAACATCTATTATGGTCCTTAGAAATGTAACATTATTTAATGAATTGAAATATATAAATAGGATCTGGAACTATGAAATAAAATACATAGATTGAGTCCAGATTTTTTTAAAGCAGTGTCATCAAATAGTCTATCTGTAAAGCTTAAGTTGAACAGCTGAGTAATAAAAAATTTATTCCAAAAAGGCTTCCTCTTTTTCAGTTTTAAAAGCAGAGGAATACAGGCTTCCTGAATTTTACTTGCACAGTATACCATAGCAGCCATCATTAGGTACAGTATTTTCTAAGGCATTCTGGAGTGCATTTCAAGGCAAGTGACAAGATGTAATTTCCTTCCCATTACTTTTGCTAATGATGACATCTGTTTTCATCATTTAATTAAAATACATTTTTAATATGTATATAAGACCTAACTACCATCTAAATAATATAACAGGTGTTGTAAATAACTTAAGTTCTTTTATATCGATGAAAGAGAGATCATAAAACAAATAATCCAAATATTATTGCTAATGTAGAATATAAAATTCCAGAGAATATCAGAAGAATTTTTAATTTATACAAATGCAGATATATTCTTTGTCTGTCCCATGTAACTCAGAACCCCTAACACTGTTTAGTCAACTCCAGACAACCTCTTCTACCCTCACCAGCCACTGCTTGGTAATAATCAAGTCTATTTTTAAAACTTACCATTTTATGGTATATTTAGATACTTTAAAAAGTGTCATAACGTTTTCACTAATCACAGTGCACACAAAGTTAGGAGCAGTCATTTTACCTTTCATAATATTGTACTATCTATGAAAACTTTGAATAATATCAAGATACTTTGAATTTGAACCACACTTAATTCAATAGACTGTGTCAGAACCCTGGACAGATAATCTCTCAGTTTTTGTCACTGTAATGATCCAATCAAATTAAGCATGACCTAATTCCACCTCAACAGTTCTATCGATTTTGTAGCAATTGGTCAAAATGAAAACATTTTGCTATACTTATGAGCAACACCCTATTTTATACATATTTTGGTCATTTCTTTTGAGTATTTGAGTAATCCCCTCTGATATATCATCTTAACCTTAAAATCTGGGGTGTCATCCTTTTTTATCCAATTTAGTAACCCCTGGATCAAGTCCCTTAGAATAGGCAATTGGTAAACATTTAGAGTTCAACTGAACTGAAAGCTATTCAGTGGAGTAGCCCAGGAAAGAAACCCTGTGATTCTAAGGAGAAATCTACTTGTCCCCTGACTCTTTAACTTATATTAGCCTTTGCCCTTCTTAGGGTTAAATTTAGTAAATTGAAAATATTGTAGCTACTCAGAGTGAAATTCATGTTTTATATATATATATGACATATAATCATCTGAGAAGTTGGAATGCAAGGTAATGTTTTGTTACTACTGATTTTCCTGCTTCTTAAACTATAATTAAGGTAGTTAGGAAAGGCTTCACCAAAATGATGAAATTTGAGCAAAGACCTGAAGGAGGTGAGGGAGCATGTTACGGAGAGAGGGGCTTGGCAGAGAATGCAGCAAGTGTGAAAGGCCTGAGTGGGAGCCCACTTGGTGAGGCTGAGGCAAAGCGGGTGGGCTCCTGTGGTCAGGAAGGACTGAGCAAGGGCAGAGGAGGAAGAAGGTACACAGGTTATGTGAGCTTTTTTCATCGTCATAGGGATTTGACTTTTACTCTGTCTGGGTGAATGGGAAGCCACTGGAAGAGTCTGAACGGAGGAATTAGATAACTGGACTTACATTTTCATAGGCTCCCTCTGGCTTCCACGTTTGTAATAGAAGACAGCAAGGAGGAAAGCTGAGATGCCAGTCAGGAGGCCTGGCAATAATCCAGTTTACAGACAATGTAAGTCTGGGCCCTAGCTCTGATAGTGGTGGTGGGGGAAGTGTTCAGGTACTTCTTCCTTCTATCTTGCTCCAACTCTCCCAGAGTCTGTGCAGGCAGGCATATTTTATGTTCACAACTGTTATGTATTTTGGGTTATTTTATTTTATTTTATTTTATTTTTGAGATAGAGTCTCACTGTGTCACCCAGGCTGTAGTACAGTAGCGTGATCTCAGCTCACTGCAACCTCTGCCTCCCGGGTTCCAGTGATTCTCTGGCCTCAGCCCCCCAACTAGCTGGGATTGCAGGCCTGGCTAATTTTTATATTTTTTTAGTAGAGATGGAGTTTTACTATGTTGGCCAGGCTTGTCTGGAACTCCTGACCTCAAGTGATCCTTGCCTACCTCATCCTCCCAAAGTGTTGGGATTACAGGAGTGAGCCAACACGCCCAGCCCTTGTTTTATTTTTTAAAAATCAATTATCAGGTTGCATTTTTCTATTTTATTTTATTATAGTGATTGATTGATGGATTGATTTTTGAGACAGAGTCTCTCTCTGTCACCAAGGCTGGAGTGCAATGACACGATCACAGCTCACTGCAGCCTTGACCTGTTGGCTCAGGCAATCCTCCCATGTCAACCTCCCAAGTAGCTGGGACCACAGGCACGCCCCACCATGCCTGGGATTTTTAAATTTTTTGTATAGACGGGGTCTCACAATGCTACCCAGGCTGGTCTCCAACTCCTGGGTTCAACTGATCCTCCTGCCTTGGCCTCCCAAAATGCTGCAATTACAGGCATGAGCCACTTCACCCAGCCACATTTTTTATTTCATACTGTCCATGTCTTCTCAGCATCAAAGACAATTATTGCCAAATCACACCAAGTGAAGGGGTGTTCAACCTTCTGAGGCTGAGTGACATAAAAGAAAATTGTGTCTCATAATTGGAATAGGATGCAGAAGTATGATGATACATTGTCTCATAGTTAAAAATATCCATGTTTATTTGATGCTCTACTGGCATCATGAATGAAGTACCCGCCAGACACCTACCCAACATCTAAAACCTAGCAATCACTGTAGCATGAAAGTAGACCTCGCTTGATACATCAAACAGCTTAAAGTTCCCAGAAATTTTAGTTATTTTATATGTGCCATTAATATTGTATAGGGAATCTGAATACACAGTAATCCCAAGTCTGGAAATCTTATGTAAGTAGTGTTCCTTCAACCCCTTTTTGTTTCTTCTTGCTTCAGTGCCAAGCCCCAGGGGTCATACCTTTTGAGTCCATGTAAAATAAATGTAGAGGTTATATTAAATGGTTATTAGAATGCAGGTTCTATGAAGGAACAAAAACAGCTCCAACTCTTAAGGGCTTTTTAAATCATCTTCTTCTGTTTGTTTTGTAATAGATTCTACCTTTTCTTAGGGAGTTATACAAATGTGAACTGTGATATAATAAGTTAAAAACTTTGTTAGATGATCCAGGATATTGCAGAGCCTCAAGGTCTTTAATATGAGTTCTCATTGTGCAATGATATAAATTTAGATATGGAAAGTAGGTATGTGTAATTGGTTCAGATGCTGAGGAAATCCTCCTTTAAATAAAGAGCATTGTTTTTGTTTGTTTGTATTTGCTTTTGCTTCTCCTAAGTTTAGGAGAATGTTTCTACCTAATAGAGTAAACAGGTAGTGAACTAAAGATAGGTTTGGTATAGCAACCTGCCTCAACTCCTGATATAGGCACTAGTGAATCTGAACAAATGACTTTGGCCTATTGTATTAGGGAAGCCCAGTCTCAGAAGGTGGCACCAGGGAAGCAACAAAGTCTCTGCATAGTGAGTTCTGGGTGTGGCTGCTGCAGTCACCACCAGTTTTGTAAAGACAGGTATCCTTGACAATATAACAAGAAAAAATTTCACAGAAAAAGGGCACTTGCAAGGAAGATAATACATGAACTACTAGGGAATAGGACTGGAAGGAAAGAGAGAAATCAGGAGAGTGCAGATTAACTACAGGCAAAGAGTGAGGTAACATTTCATATTAATTACTTTCATCTAAAACCTGGTGTGTACAGTATGTCTCCTGCCTAAAAATAATTTAAACAGCCTGGCTAAGAGCACCACTAATTTGTCACTGTGTGTATCCTGCTGCTCACCTTTCTATAGTATCTGTGTGAAAAGGCATTTTAAAGCCTACTATAACCACATAATCCAAACATCACCAAATGATCAGATTGCAAGCTTCATTTAGAAATGCTCTCAAGTCTGAGGATACATGGATTATTATAGTTTTTAACAGATTGCTTTCAAAACCCAAAGATTTCTGAGTTTTGTTTTAGCTTTAAATACCATCATAGTAAACAGAAGCGTAGAGACACAAGGAAAGGAGGGGGATTGTGTTATACATTTTAGAAAACTTTACTATCATCTAAGGTGAAGCTATCACTTGTCTTTAACTTTTGAGTTAATGAAAGCCCAGAAAAATGTTTCATCGAAGGTCCATGGTAAGCATCCCCTGAGCAAAGCCATTACCACCAGATATAAGCCAGGTTGTGAATAAAGGCTCTGCCAGTGATTTGCTGAGTGACCATGGACAAGTGAATTAGTCCATCTAAGCTTTATCTCCCTCATCTATAAATTGAGGATAGTAACTGTACCTCTTAAGACTTTAGAGAATGTTGGTGTAATATCTGACACAGATTTAATGCTCAGTAGATCTCAGTTCTTTTTCACCACTTTTAGCTTTCAGAGGAGTGTGGTTTGCTCCTTATTCGAAACGGGTAGGAGAGAGGAATGGTAAGACAATAAAGTAAAAAGACCTAAGTGTGAGTTGTGGTTTTGTCTCTTATATCCTGAAGAACTTTGGACATAGCCTGTTAGCACTTCTGAACTGGGCTTCTTTCTCTCTGTTAAGAGTGATACATTCATAAATTCAACACACAATGAATGAGCATCTACTGCATACCACTTGCTTTTGAGGCACTTGTGATATAAACATGAACAAAACTAAGTCCTTATTCACAGAAAACATATGTAACTAAGAGAGGTAGGTGTTAAATCACGTTAACAAAAGAACAGAGAAATATCAGGTAGATTTAATAGCTAGGAAGACAAATAAAAGAGGGAAACGTACAGGGCAAAGCTACATAGACAGGATTGTCAGGGAACCCTGAGTGAGTAGTGGAATCCTGAAGGATGAGGAGAAACATGCCTTCGGCCTGTGTGGGGAAGACGGTTCAAGGTAGATGGAGCAGTGAGTGCAAAGGCTGGACCGGAAAGAGCTTGGGTCAGGGCAGACAAGACAGAGTGGAGTGGGGATTGGAGATAAGGTCAGTTACATGATGTCAGGAAGGACTTGAGAATCATGGAGGAGATTTTTTGTTTTCTTCTAAGTGGAATGGAAGGTCTCCGAAGGATTCTGATTGACAAATTTACATGATGAGACAGAGAACTGAAAGAATCCTTTTGCATTTCCTGGGGAAACCAAACCATAAGCAAGGCAGTCCAGGAGAGAGGCAAGTCACATGGTTCTTTGAAAGGCTGCTTATGCCGAAGATGGTAAGGAAAAGTCAAACTGAGGATTTTTCAAGCCCTCACTCCAATGCAAAATATTATTTTAGCACAGAAAATTATATCCCAGGATAGGATCATCCCTGGAAGTCTCTGGAGCACACTTCATTTTCAACTACTTACTAGATCTGTAAATTAAGCAAATTACTCTATCTCCCTTAAACCTGAGTGTTACAGACTGAATGTCTGCATTCCCCCAGAATTTACATGTTAAAACCCTACCCCTCAAGGTAGGGGTCATATTTGGTGGTGGGGCTTTTGGAAGGTAAGTAGGTGGACATGAGGCCATATGGGTGGGGCTCTCAAAGTGGGATAAGTGTCCATATAATACTTGGAAGAGAAACCAGAACTCTCTCCCTCTCTCTCCCATGTGAGAGCACAGTGAGAAGGGGGCCATCTGCAAGCCAGGAAGATGACCCTCAGCAGGGAACAGAACTGATGGGGACCTTCATCATGGACTTTAAGCCACCAGCCAATGGTATTTTGTTATGGAAGTCCAAGATAATATACTGAGCTTCCTCATCTGTAAAATGGGAATATTAATACTGTTTATTCCATAGTAATGTTGTGAGACTTCAATGAAACAAGATAAGTAAAGGACTTAGCACAGTGCCTGGCTAAATGACAGCCACAATTAATATAATTTAAAATCTTCTCAAGTCATAATGATTAATATAATGGTAAATTCCTAGGAATAATAACTGTAAAAATCCTAAAGCTTGCCAGTAAATATTTACAATAAATGTAGTTCACATATAATTACACATGAAAAAACAGATCACATACTTATATATTTACTCATAGAGAATTTTAAAATTTCTTTTTTCCCCTAGCTGGATGAATATGTCAAAGGTCTAGTCTAAAAGAACAGCCTTCATGGAAGAATTCTATAAAAATAATTCTTACTATTTAATTAAAAAATTTATTCAGAGCTATAAGACAGATATAGACTTGCAACGTTTGAACTTTTGTGTTATTTAGAGACCCACAAAAAGGATTTCTAGTGAACTGATGAGAATTATAGACGTGTTGGTGAGCATTCTGTTTTCATCTTTCTAATCTTAGTTAAGCATAATAATAATTTTTTAAATTTTATTAAGCATGGGATGTCAGGATGAAAGGTCTTTACATCATAGTCCACGTAGAAGTGAAAAATCAAGTTTACCACAACCAGAAAATGCATAAAGTAATACTGTTCCAAATGATGATTATAGGTTTCTTCTTAAGATGATTTCTGAATAATGGACTTTATCCTTTTTATCATTAAAACGATATCTCTCCCTTTTCCTTGAAAATACTTAAAGAGGCCAGGTACGGTGGCTCGTGATTGTGATCTCAGCACTTTGAGAGGTTGAGGGAGGAGGATCGCTTGAGCCCATGAGTTCAAGACCAGCCTGGAAAAACTAGTAAGACTCTGTCTCTACAATTTTTTTATTAGCTAAGTTGTGGTGGTATACACCTGTGGTCCTAGCTACTTAGGAGTATGAGGTGGGAAGACTGCTTTAGCCTAGAAGGTCCAGGCTGCAGTGAGCTGTGATTGCACCACTGCACTACATCCTGGGTGATGGAGCAAGCCCCTGTCTCAAAATAAAAGAGTAAAGCCAGGCACAGTGGCTCCCATTTGTCTTCCCAGCTACTTAAGGGATGAGCAAGACTCCCTTGAGCTCAAGAACTTGAGATAAGCCTGGGTAATACTTTGAGACTTGATTTCTTAAAATTTTGTTTTATATTAAAAAGAAATAAAAAAGAAAAAACTTAAAAGGATAACTACAATTGGACAGCTTTCATTAATTAATCCATAGACTTCATGTCTATGAATTTAGTGATGACAATTTGCTTATGTTAATTACATCCAGAAATCAGCTTACACCCTTGGAAAATACTTACTGTTTAATGCAGCAGCTATGTAAACTGCAGAAACAATACACATACTTTAATTACCTTATCTCAATCATCTTCAAGATACTGGTCTACTAAGGGACACAATGTTTCACTGTAATATGATTTTTTCCCCCTTTGGAGACAGGATCTCACTCCCATGCCCAGGCTGGAATGCAGTGGCACAATCACAGCTCACTGCAGCCTCGACTTCCCAGGCTCAGGTAATTCTCCCACTTCAGCCTTCCGAGTAGGTGGGACTACAGGTGTGGGTCACCATGTCTGGCTAATTTTTTTGTATATTTTATAGAGATGGGGTTTTGCCATATTGTCCAGGCTGGTCTCTAACTCCTGTACTCAAGCGATCCGCCCACCTCAGACTCCCTAAGTGCTGGGATTACAGGTATGAGCCACTGTGCCTGGCCTCTAATATGATTTTCCACAAGTCAAATCTAAATTTGAGTATTTCTGTTTTTTGCCTGAATCTCAAACAAAATAAAAAATATACCAAGAACACAAAAAATAACCATGAATACCAGCTATGTAACACAATTCATTATGTAAATGAATGTTGCTTTGTGGGTGTCTTATTTCATGACTCTCTTTAGCATATTCAGTTAGAGTGCTGCCTGTCTCTTAAGGGAGTAACCTAAGGAGCAAATGGAGAGTGGGTCAGAGAATGTGCCCTACTCCCTTACCAGAAATATATGAGACTTAAGAAAAAAAAAAACATTTTTGTGTTATGGACTCCTTTGACAGTTTATGGATCCCTTTTCAGATTAATATTTTTAAGCATATATCATAAAATACATAGAATAATAAAGGCAACCAATTATGTTTAAAATGTTATCAAAATATTAAATAAATAAAATTTTAATGTAGGCATACATACAGTAATTTTAAGTTCTTGGACACATTAAGGAGAATAGTTTAAAAAATGGAATATAATATACTGATGTTTATTTTAGGGGGCAAAGCAATGACCTAGCTATAGTGATATTCATAGCCTCATAGAGTTAACAAATGAGGAGACAGTGGACCAGAGAAGTAATAACATAGATAAAGGCAGAACTGAACAAAATCCAGGCCACTCACTCATCAGTAAGTAGAATTTCATCAGTGAGTAGAATTCATCAGTGAGTGAGGTTGTGTTTGATTGACCAGAAAAGCCACTCCTTTTGATCAGTTATTTGACCTGGACACCAAAATTAACATGCTTCCCTTTGTGAAATTTAATATGGCATTTTTCAATAGTGAGAAGCAATCAGATGCTCAGTATTAAGTTTCACGTGAAAGAAAAATGGTGGAGAAAGAAGTCTGATATCTATCAGGAGCGAAACCCATCATTCGGCATGAGAAGTATTTTTATCTTTACTGAATTTTGGGCTTGCATTTTGAATTCATCTCAGTAGAAAATTCATATTGCATTCAGTGTTTTTCTCTTTATTCTGCTAGCAGTGAGTCTCAGTTTTAACCTTCAAGTATTTGTTCTGATTTCGTTGAGATAAGTGTTTAGCTCTGACAAGGATATGATTTGCATTTTATTTGTATGAAGAGCCAATACTGATTCACACAACAAGAGATGTTTAGAGTGACAAGAACTAAGACACAAAGGATGAAATTTCCAGTTTAAATTTTGCAGGTGCTAAAAAACAAAAACAAAACCCCCTAAAAATGGCATGGATGACAAAAATACAAATGCTGCTCAAGAAAGGAGTACAGGTTTAAAGAGATACTGCGGAGTGTCTCACGCCATTTGTTCCACAGTCAGGGCTCTAAATACCCTTCTGAGAGCCCCAAAAGATATTTCTCTATTGATTTTGCTCTCTCTAAATTTGTAAAACAATAAATGTTGTTTTATCTTTCTTGGAGAACCAGGGAATAACAAAAAATATGTTTGGCGTACATTCTGGTTGGCATGAGGGCTCTGTTTTGCTCACTGATATATCCTAGGAAGCTAGAACAATTCAGAAGTTCAATAAATATTTGTTGAATGAAATGTTGATGACCTTTTTAAGCTGGAGGATTATAGTCCAAGAAATTTCCAGTAACATATGGCTGAATCATCCAGGAGTTAAGTTACTACAGAGGGGTGATGTTGACATTGATTTTCATTTTACTGGGCTGGGAGCTGCTTGAGGGCAGGAATCTTTTTTGCTCATCTTTGTAACTCCCTTCACACCTTGCTTTGCATTGTGGTTTCCCAAGGTGCTCCTTAAGTGTTGAATTAATAACGAATGAATGTTGTTCTAGCAAGCATTTTTTTCCCCTACTAAACATATTTACTTCCCTAACTGATATTTGTTCCTGCTTGTTTCATTACCTAGAACCCCTATGCCTTACCACTCCTTATCCAAATTCAAACCCATCTTCATAGCTCTTTTCGGAGCTCACTTCCTTCTGGAGGTCTTCACTGATCCCACCCTCTTTGAATCACCATAAAATTTCAGTTTATGTATTATTCCTCCTGATGTTTTATGTGGCTCTGTCTTGTTTGTAAAATTCCTTTGTCTCCTGGAAGCCATATCACAGATTCCCATTGTATCCTTCACAATTATTTTAAAAATACTCTGCAAATAGTAAATGCTCAATGAATATTCAAATATGTGCATAATATAACAGAAATATTTTCTGAGACACTTTATGTAGAGATTTTAGGTGTAATTTAATCTAAATTTCCTTCTGATCCTCAAATCCCATCTCTGCCCACACCTTGGAGGGAGATAAAGGAATCACCTTGCAAGTCATATAATTCCATATTTATAATAATTAGTATACTTTTTATATTGAGCTTAACATGTCTGCACTATCTCCATAACTGGCATTACCCTTTTGGCTTATTCAGAATAAACCTAACCGCTTTTCCAATGACATTAATCCAAATATTTGAAGACTGCTATCTGTTATGCCCTTTCTGAGTCTTCTTTTCCTCAGGCTAAGTCATTTATTATTTGGCATAATTTTTTAGCCCTTCACCATCCTAATAGCTTCCCTACAAAAATGCTTCAGATATCTATTCCATTATGAAAGTAGGACATCTCAAACTGGAATCAATTATTTAGGTGCATTCTTTCTATTCCTTATTTTATATTCTAGACTTCTATTTATAGGTCCATATCACATTAGATTTTGGTTAGTCATAATCACACAACTGACACCTATTTGAACTTAATGTCAACTAAAACTCCAATGTCATTTTTACACTTCCAAAAGTGAAATTGCTCTAATTGTGTAGTTGTTTTATTTAGGCCAACATATAGGACCTTACTATCTTACCTGTTGAATTTTATCTTGCTACATCTAGCCCATACCTCCATAAGAAAAAAATACTTTTATATTGTGACTATCTTATCTAACTTACTGTTTCTCCAAGTTTTCTTCATTATTTATTTTTTTTTTTTGAGACAGAGTCTTGTTCTGTTGCCAGGCGTCAGGCTGGAGTGCAGTGGCACAATCTCAGCTCACTGCAATCTCCACCTCCTGGGTTCAAGCAATTCTCCTGCCTCAGCCTCCTGGGTAGCTGGGACTACAGGTGCGCGCCACCACACCCAGCTAATTTTTGTATTTTTTAGTAGAGACCGGGTTTCACCATGTTGGCCAGGATGGTGTCGATCTCTTGACCTCGTGATCCGCCCACCTTGGCCTCCCAAAGTGCTGGGATTGCAGGTGTGAGCCACAGTGCCCAGCCCTTCATTTGCTTTTTAGAGATAAGGTCTCACTCTGTTACCAGGCCAGAGTGCAGTGGCGCCTGTGATCAGGGCTCACTGCTGCCTGAGCTCGTGGGCTCGTTATCTTCCCACTTTAGCCTTCCAAGTAGCTGGGACTACAGGCACAAATCACTATACCCAGTTAATTTTTAAAACTTTATGTAGAGGTGTGGGGTCTCACTATGTTGCCCAGGCTGATCTTGAACTTCTGGCCTCAAGTGATTCTTCTGCCTCACCTCCCAAAGTGCTGTGATTACAGGCATGAACCACTGTGCTGAGCCTATTTCTCGCAGATTTATATCTTGTGAAACGTAATGTATATTCTGTTCTCGTTGCCATAGGCAAACTTTTTCCTGAGGACATCTGTGTTCCAATAAAACTTTTTCATACACACTGAAATTTAAATTTCATGTAATTTTCATGTTACAAACTATTATTCTTTTGATTTTCTTTAACCATTTGAAAATGTAGAAGTCATTCATGCCTCACAGGCTATACAAAAACAGGTAGGAGGAGGGATTTGGCCCATAGACCATAGTTTGCTGACTCCTAATCTAAAAGTGATCTGAATGTGAGGACCTTTGTCAAAACTCCTTTACATGCACAAAAACCTCCTTCCAGTTATTCCTTCATAATGAAGGCTTAGCAATAAAATTGACCAAAGACCTTTGAAAGTGTAAAGTTGAGGCTCTACCCCCCAAAAATCTTGTTCAATGGTTCAGGAGAGTGGCTTGGGAATGTGTATTTTGAAAACACTCCCTGGACATCTCTTACGTACAGCACAGGTTTCAAAACTTGATTTTTTTTGTTGTTGTTAAAAATAAGAAATTCAAAATTTTGAATTCCTTTTGAAGAATATCTTTATTGTTTTTATGACTAAGCACTGAAAATATAATTGAGAGCAACACAGGCAATAGTACTTGCCCTAATAGATTTCATCCTATAATGCTATTTTGTTGAAATCATTTATTATAATGACTTTCCTCCAGTTGACCATAAGCTCCTTAGGGCTAATACTATTGTATTATTCATAATCAGAAATCAATACATATTCATGAATGTAATAATATTAAAAATAATTCATATTATTTTCCATTTTACCTATTTTTAAATGACAGAATTCAAATTACTTCTTTTATAAAATGATCCAAGATTGTCTGTGTGCTAATTTTTACACACTATCTTGCTCATCATTGTATTATTAGTTCCTAGAATCTTGCCTAGCACACAGAATATTTGTTATTCAAGTGTATTAGTTAAATAAATTAATATAAGAGAATAATATGCAAGGTATTAAAGGAAAACTTGGGAAGGTATGATAAGCAAAACAAGTAGATCAAATTAAAATGTATGCTAAAATTTTTATAACATAATGTAAGTGTAATACATGTTTTCCTGGGAGCAACAATTCATATAGTTATTCTGAGCACTATATCTGCACCTCTAACTCATCCCAACATGTACAAGTAAATCAAATTAAATCAAGCATGGATCAGAAAAGAAAAACAAGAGTGCTTGCAAGTATAGAAGAGGGCTTGACTGCTATAGTGATGATCTAAGATGAACTTTTCAATCTCAAGCCTCAATTTACTAGTAAAAAATGAAAATCATATAATTGGCCCCTTGCTCAAAGATACTGTAAGAACAAAAGACATAGCCTCATCTCTCAGGAGCATCAAGAATAAAGAAGGATTTGAACAGCAACATGTAGATTATAGGGTGGACAATATTAAGGCATGTGCTCAGGAAACAAAGCACAATTGCATCATTTTTTAAAATCCTGAGGCATAAATCTTTCATTTATTTTTGCCACAGCACTAACTTGCAGAGCTAAAGTTTCCTCAAGTAATTTCAAACTGATATTTATCACAAACATTGTTGAATTTGCCCTTACAGCCTCAACAAACCACCAGAGACTTCTATTAGAGAAGCTGGCCAGTGACCTACAGTTTGTTAGCTCCCTGACTGTTCAGGGCCTTCAGCTGCCTTTTCTCTTTGCACTGCCACAACAGAAGCTGCTGCTATTCTAATACTATAGCAGCGTTAACAGCAGCAAAGCACCTAGGTGCCTCTGGCATCTACAGCAGTAAAAATTAAGTCTAGCTTCCCATTTCCCCCCCAACTCAGTAGAGCATTAAAGTGATGCTTCCACTGAATGACAATATTACATTCACTTCCTTAGCTGTTACAACCATTCTTAGCCTCCACTGTACTTCCACTGTACTTTCATCATATGACTCCCAAACACCTCACCATCTACTATAGGCTACTCTCTCTGTTTGATATTTCTGGAGCTTTTCTCTTCCTTTACTTGCTTCAGTTCAATTCCTTTCAGCACTCCCATCAGCTTGTGGCACCTCGTAAATTCATATCAGAAATTGCCACTTCTTATTCATCACTGATGATACTGTTGCAGTTCTGGACATCTCCCTTCAATCTTCTCATAACTTTGAACTGTTTCTCATTTACTTCCCCCACCCCTCCACTTCTCCCAGCTTCATTGCTATCTGCTTTCTCTTCCTCATTTGTTATCTGCCTTTGAGGACAACTGAGCAGACCTTCAATAAGTGTCTAAGAGTAAAGAAAATATTTTATTTATTAGTGCTTAAGCATAATGACTTTTTGTGGACAAAAAATGGTTTCAAATTGTTTTGCATAATAATTACCCATACCATGTAAACTGAAAATAAATAAAAAAGCCACAAAGGTTGAAAGAAAAAAGAATTGAGGTTGGTTTTATGGCAGGGATTTGTGAGGCAGATGGAACATGGTAGAGTATTACTGGATAGTCGGACATTTTCTAGTATACTCATTCCCATGGACCAAAAAAATTGTTCCCCTGCCCTCTGGGATGTTTTTGTCTTCTTCCAGGCATGAAGATGGCACAGCAAAAGAAGAGGCACTGCTCCAGCAGTGATATCAGCTAAATCTTGCGATCAAAAGCATGACATTCTTTCATTTAAATCACCTTCTACTGTATAATTTCTGAACATAGAAATATCAGTTTGGGTCAACCATGAGCTTCTAATCATAATGTGATTCTGGGCGAGTTATCCATCTTTCTAAGCTCTCAGTTACTCCATTTGTGAAATGGAAACATTGCCTTAACAAATTTATGAGGAATATGTAAATAGATTTTTAAAGTACTTTACCCACATTAATGGAGAATATAAGACTCTGCTTTTCTAATGTGTATCTCTGGAAAAGAGTATAGTATTCAGTATGCTCCAGGCAATGTAAGTTAAGTGCTTTTTATTCATTAATTCTTATTTTGACAAATCTATATTGCAAATCTGCCATGTGCCAGGTGCTATTGCACCCACTGGGGATATCATGTTGAGTAAGACGAAGACCCTGAACTCAAGGGGTGTACGTTCTCGATGGGAAGAGAACACATAAACAAGCAAAGACATCACACAACAAATAATAGATGCTATGATTACTGAGTAAGAGGTGGGAGAGTAACTAGGCATGTAAGAGGGCAGTTTTAGATAAATTACCCTAAGAAGGCATGACCCAGTCCCTCTAAGAGCAAGTGAATTTGAATAGGTATGCAAATAAGGTGAGGTAACAGGTCATGCACATATCTAAGGAAGAATATTCTAGGTAGAGTGAATAGCAAGTACAAAGGCACTGAGGCAGGAATAAGCTTGATGTAACTGAGTAACAGCAGGAAGGTGAGTGGGGCAGCCTCAGCATGAGCAAGGTAGGATAGACTGAATACATGGCCAGGGGGCAGATGCTGTAGGATCATATCATCAATGACAAATTGCATAGATTTTATGCTTAGTGGGATGAGACCTGACTGTAGTATTTTAAGCAGGGGAGAGACATGATCTCATTGAAAGATGTACAGGATCACTCCGGCTGCTGCTGGGGCAGGAGGAATCCATAGTCAAGAGTAGGGGGTAGTAAGAGCAGATACGAAATTGCCCTGGTGAAGAGGATGGGCTTCACCAAAGCAATTCATATGTGTAGTATGAATTGGAGGATGGTCTAGGATGATAGCAAGGGAGGTATTGAAAATGGCCAGATTCAGGGCTTATTTTGAAAGCAGAGCTCACAGAATTTACTAAGGTATCAGCTGGAAGGTATGAATGAAAGAGAAGTTTTAAGGATGACTCCAAAGTTTTTGACTCCAGCAAATTAGGTAAATTATGAAGATTAGAAAGCCAGGGAAGGAGTTTATTTGAGGGAGAAAATTCAAGAGTAGCATCCAGATTATGTTAGATTTAATGTCTACCTGATATGTGAATGAAGATGTTGAATAAGCAGTTATTTACAAGTATCGGGCCCTCGGGAAAGTGGTTTGGGATAGAGATACATGTGTAAGTCTTGTTTAATGCTCACATTGTTCTAAGATGTAGGAACTATTATTATCCCCATTTTACAGAAGAGAAAACAGGCTTGAAGATATGAAATAATTTGCTTTTGAGCACAGAGAAGGGTTATAAAGAAAATAAAAGAGGAAAAAGATCCAGTTTCTTTATAAATAGCTGGACTAATATTTGGGTTGGCTGAGGAGATAAATCCAACAGCAGTCAAGAACAAAAATCTGAAAATGTATGATGACAAAACAAACTTGCATATTGACAGAGATTCAAGAATAACATTAATTATAATACAGAAGGACCTCAAAAAGAAGATTCCAACTTTACAGTCAGTGAAAGGCAAGGAAATATTTGAAAAGTCATAGGTACATAATAGGTCCAATCTGCCAAGGATGTACCTGGAAAGCAATGAAAAAAACTGAAAACTCTAAATATTTTTATCTTGGCTAACTATATATTTAAAGGGAATATTGAAATCTGTAAATATGTAACAAGATAATGAATCATTTACCACACTTGTGTGTATCTCAAACACGCTTAAATATCTCTAGAAAGGAGGTTGTCCACATACTTTGTTTAATCTGAGCTCCTCCATGGTCTTTACCTGCATATATCTAACCACCCTTGAGAAAAAGTTCAATGGAATGGAAAAGTCATGTGTTCCTGTACATAATCTTGGAGAATTCCCAACACAAAATAAATTCAGTTGGAATACCCATATCCAACATTCTTTTTTTTAAAGCTTCTCATTCTATTGTTTCTCTGTCAACAATATTTCTGATTCCTATTCTGCAAGTGATTATTTATTAGCTTATAAAAATATAGCATATCTGGTTAAAAGCATGACTTCTTGACTCATCTAGCCTGAATATGAATCTCAGTTCCATCATTTACCATCATGTGGTCAAGGGCAAGTCATAGAACCTTTCTGTGCCTTATGGAAACTTTACCTGTAAAATGGACATGATAATCGAATCTTCCTCATATGAGTGCTAACTGAGATAAATAAAGGCAAAACCTTTGATAAAGAACCTGACATATACTAAGAGATCAATAAAGGTTTGCCATTATTATTGTTATTATCCTATTATTTCTATTATTTTTACATGGACTTCGAATTCCAAGTGTCCCCCATCCCTTTTTTCCTTGGAGAGGAATAAACAACAAATAGATAAAAATTATAAAAAGTAAAATTACCAACATTAATAATTGAAAATTTTTTAACATTTAAAATGATTTTTTGACAAACCTTTTGAAATTTCTATTGGTAAAATTAGGTGGTGTTAGTTATTATATCATACACATCTTCATTAGATCTCAAACGGATATTGTGATTCAACTTCCCATAAAAATAATTATTTCTTCTGTCAAGTTACCAGTAATACAAGTGCAGATGAGAGAGGAGCCGTGACAAGAATTTGATACCCATTAAGCAAAATCACTCTCAAGCTTGGGTTTGGCCTAAGACCTGTTCAGCTCCCAACGGCTCTCTTTTTGCTCCATGTTAATCCATGGAAGACTTCCCTGCACCTTTCTCCAGAACATGTTCTCTAATCACAGATAATTAATAACTAATCATATCACCATAATTTAGATTAACAATATAAACAGATATTTTAAACAGGACTTCAAATAACCTTCATACTATTGCTCTCTGTTATATACTGAAAATGAAACAATATTTTAAAGAGGTGACTGTACTATATATCACGCCTATGTTACAGCAGACATATGCCTGCAAAAAGCATACACTAGAAAAAAAACAGGAACATAATGCAGGCGTTGAATGTCCAAACCATAAGCCCAAACAAAATTCATCATTTTAACTTTCTTTCAAACAAAACCTCACACCTGTATTTATACAAGAGACTCCTAGGGTGGTCCTTCAGAGCCCAGCCTGCCCTGAGCACATCTTAAATGCACTCTCAGCTGCTGAAAAACAATTTTTTTAAAAAAACTTCATCATAGAGATGAGAAACAGAGTCTAGCTCTTTCATTTGCCAGATGAAGTCCAGTGAGGTTAAATCGCTTGATCATGATGATGCACCCAGCTGTGCTGAAACCACATTGTCACAGCCTTGCATTCACAGCTTCCTACCAAGTGGTCTGATCTCCTTCCCTTTATGCATTTTTCCCTTCCTTCCCTCCCAGAGTGCAGAGTGTTATAGGATAAGTCATGTTCTCTCAACAATTCATATGCTGAAGTCCTAACCCCCAGCACCTCAAAATGTAATTTTTTTTTTTTTTTGAGATGGAGTCTCACTCTTGTTGCCCAGGCTGGAGTGCAATGGCACGATCTCAGCTCACTACAACCTCTGCCTCCAGGTTCAAGCTACTATCCTGCCTCAGCTTCCTGAGTAGCTGGGATTACAGGCGTCCGCCACTAAGCCTGGTTAATTTTTGTGTTTTTAGTAGAGACGGGGTTTCAACATGTTGCTCAGGCTGGTCTTGAACTCCTGACCTTATGTAATCCACCTATGTCAGCCTCCCAAAGTACTGGAATTACAGGTGTGAGCTACCATGACTGGCCAAGTAATTTCATTAGACTAATTTAATATGACTGGATCCTTATAAAAGGAGATTAGGAAGAGAAGTAAAGAGATAAAGAGGGAGGATAGTGTGGGAAAAGATAGTGATCTAAAAGCCAACAAGGCCTCAGAAGGAACCAACGCAGCCACACCTCAATCCCAGACTTCTTGCTTTCAGAACTGTGAGAAAATACATTTCTATTGTGTAAGCCGCCCAGTCTGTGGTACTTTGTTACACAGCCCTAGCAAACTGATAGTGATTTCAGTTTTTACAGCTAAAACAAATGCAAACTAATACAGAGATAAGATTTAAGAAACATGCAGTGGCCACACCTTTAAGAACCACGTTAAGAAATGTGAAATTTCACCTAGAAGTAAATGTGAATCACCTGCCTAGAATGAGACACCACTGAAGTTGGAGGGTCCCTCCTCTGATCTATTCCACACGAATTGCTTCCTACTTTATCCAGTCTTTGAGTGTTATGGCTTACTTGGTTGGCCTCTCACTAGCGGACAACATTCATCAGTTCCTTCACGGTTTGAAGGTATGCCCAAAGTCCTCCTCTGGTTAACATCTGCTACTCCAGATTTTAACTTGCTTTGTGTTTCCCCAGTACAGTTTGGGTTATGTGTGTTTACATTTATTGTTTCAGGTATTGTCGGATGTTGGTGGTGTCCCTCTCACGTTCCCTTCTTCTACTTCACTGGGGAATCACATTCCCCCAGCTCCCATCACTTGCATTTCTTTTCCTGAGGGCTTTCTCTGACTGCTGGAGCCAGGTTTGCCTAAAGTACAGAGCAGAAATAAGGACGAGGGGGAATTAATACTTCCTCTCCCATGACTGATGGGGGTTTGTAAATATATATGCCTGCTCCTTTGCCCCTTTTAGTGGGATAACTCTGAGGCTTACATTTTCAACCTGCTCCTAGATGTTGTTTTCCTGGAATTAAGTTCATTCTTTGTCTTCCTTATCTTATCTGTTGTTATGGTTTGAATTATGCACCACCCCCAACCCCAAAAAAAGATATGTTGGAGTCCTAAAGTTCTAATCCCAAGTACCTCTGAATGTGACTACCTGGAAAACAAAGTTCTCATAAAGTAATCAAGCTAAAATGAGATTATTAGAAAGAGCCCTAATCCATTAGGGCTTATCAAAAGGGGAAATTTGGCCACAGAGACAGACAAGTACAGAGGGAATATAATGTGTCTTGTTAAGATGGCAGTTGTAGTGATGCCTCTACAAGCCAAGGGACACCTGGCACTACCAGGAGTGTACAAAAGTGGCATGGAACCATCCTGTCCCTAGTGCCTCCAAAGGGAGCATGGCCCTGCTAACCCCCAAATTCTGATGTCTGGCTTCAGCACTGTGCGGCAATCCATTTCTGTTGCTATAAGCCACCCAGTTTTTGGTATTTTGTTAAGGCAGCCCTAGGAAACCATGATACTTGTCTTCTCACTTTACCATTCTCCTACAGGAAGCTCCTTTACCGCCCAAACAAACTACTTGAACTTGAACTATTATCTCAGAGTCTGCTTAACTAAAATGTATTTTTCCAACTAAGTTTTGAGATTTTTAGAAAAAACATTGAGCTTTCTGTTGTTTTTAACCCTTCTGATAACTAGCAAACTATTCTCCATATAGCCAGTACTTACCAAAGGTTTAGAAAGGAAGTAAGCCAGGGAGGGAAAGAAGGATGGAAGAAGGGAGAAAGCAATATGAAAAAGGCATAGGATTCAAGTAGTTTGTGCACATAAACACAGATAAATGAAAAAGACAATACAGAACAAATCAGTTGAACCACTATTTGGAAAAGGCCAGTTTGTGGTTGTGTCACACAAAAAGAATTTTCATACTCAGTTGCCTCATTACTCCTGTTTCTTTCAAATAAAATATAAAATATTAAGAAATAAGTAGGAAAAAAACCCTAAATCTTATAAAAAATTTGAAAACATTTTCAAAGTTCCCTGTTAGATAGACACTACATAAGTTTAAATGCTATTCATTGCAGGCTATATTCCTCTGTCACAATGGTCCCCTGAGAGATTTAAAGTGCCAACATAAAATGGTTTCTTTGCTACTGTGAGTAAAGGTCAAGCACAAGTTATTCCCGTAGTTCTTGCTGACATAGCTGAGCTGAATAATTATATTTATGAACACTGCCATGAATATATTTATGAGAATGCAATTGTTTCTGTCTTTAAAAACAATTAAAGATTCCCCCTAGGGGAAAAAGAAAAATGTTATTGTGTTATAAATCTTTTCTATAATTACTGGTAACATATTTCAAATACTAAAAGAAAAAATACTTTTAGTTGAACTTTATGCATGTATACATTGACCAACTTTGGCAGCTCTTTTCATTCTATAGTCAACTATTTTCTCGGAGATACTGAAACAACCTTAGAGGAAAACTAGAGGAGGGTCTGGGAACAAAGGGTGAACTCCAGGCCTCTCCCTCTACCACCACCACCTTAATATACACCCACACTTTGACAAGAAACAGAAGAAAAGCCAGAAGATCAGAAGTCAGAAAACTGGTAATGCATGGCAGCTGAGTGAGTGCAAAGCAAACCAGTCCATCCGTGGAAACAAACCGTCAACCCATAGTTACTATTCAACATAATCTAAATGCAAGCACATGCTTTTGAGTTAGTAACATTGAGCAATGACCAGCCTAACTGTGTAACTAAAAGGATATTAAATTGTTTTGGTGTCATGTTTTAAAAGACTTCTATGAGCTGCAATGTTTCCAGTTAAGCTTCACACTTAATCCTGTTAGCCTAATATTTAATACCACATTATAGTTTTAAATTAACAGTTTTTCTTATAGTTTGTATATGATAGTATTATAATGTCAAGAAAGACATAGTGCAAGTGTTTCCTAATTCCTTCTGAATTATTTTAGTGGGTCTGAGCTATTAAGAACCAAGCTGTATCATGGTAATTATGGGAAAAAAAGATTAAATAGGAAGGTCAAATATTTGATTATATAAAAGGCTCTAGAGTTCCAAATAATCACATACCTAACAAAAATCAATATTTTAAATACACACATCTATCATTTACCTAAATGAAATGCAAATATCAATATCAATATCTGTGTCTCAGAAGATGTTACTTACATACAGAATACTGGAAAAAAGAAGAAAATTTTCTCATTCAACAAATAATTATTGAGTGGCAAATAAATATAAGGAAATGTGTTAAGTACATGTGGGATTCAAAGTGAACAAGATTTAGACCCTATCCGGCGGTTGAAAAAAGCCTTGGTCACACATAATTTCAATATAAAAGATGATACATTCAGTAATCTGAAAGTCAGAAAAATCAGTGTTTGAGTCTAAAAGAGGGAAGAACTACTACCGGCTGTTCAGGAAAGATATAATTGAGATGCTGAACCAGGCTTAGAGGACCTAAAACAATGGCTTTGGTGTTCGTACACAACTACAGATGGGAAAGAATTTGAGGGAGAAGGCATAAGAAAGAGAAGAGCTATAAATGCACAAGCTGTGATCTGATAACAAGTAGCCGTACTTGATCAGAACAATAGTACCTAGCGGTAGAAAGCAGAAAATAAGGCAGAACAAAACAGGTAGAGGCCAGAACGTGAAGGCCTTGGAGGTCAGATCACAGAGTCAATGAGGAGTTGAAGAAGGTTATTAGAAGTGTGTGAGTGGCTCACTTACTGTAATACAGATGGAAGTTTAATCTGGATGCAGAATGTAGGATGCACTGAAATAGTAAGTGTTTAGATCAGGGGCTGCAAATTCAAGTGCTTATCAGGGCCAGAAAGATTCTGTAAAAAGCAGCTTTATGCTGGGCGTGGTGGCTCACGCCTATAATCCCAGCACTTTGGGAGGCCAAGGTGGGCAGATCACGAGGTCAATAGATTGAGACCATCCTGGCAAACACGGTGAAACCCCATCTCTACTAAAAATACAAAAATTAGCTGGGCTTGGTGGTGTGCACCTGTAGTCTCAGCTACTCAGGAAGCTGAGACAGGAGAATCACTTGAACTGGGAGGCAGAGGTTGCAGTGTGCCGAGTTTGCACCACTGCACTCCAGCCTGGTGACAGAGCAAGACTCCATCTCAAAAAAAAAAAAAGCAGCTTCATTGAGTACCTACTCAGTTCTAGCTCATATGAAATTCAGCACATCCAATTCTGCCAAATATTTCAGTTATTCCAGAAAAACTGCAAATCTAGATTTTAATGTGAAATTTTCTAATTCATAAATGTCAAATAATTAACATTTAATTGATTGATTCATTGATTGATGACTGAAAGCCGACTTCGATTTATGGGCTATCAGTTTTCAACAGGATCACCACTAATAAGTACCTTAGAATGATTTTAGGATAAATTAATAAGGCATCAAATTGTGTAGTGGCATTATTATGTTTAACCATTCCTTCTTATAGCTCAATCAATAAATTAGGTTTTAAGTCATAGTAGTTAACAAGTCTAAACCACTATTATTTAGAAGATATTTAAAACACCTGGTAGAGGGCCAGACATGGTGGCTCACACCTGTAATTCCAGCATTTTGGGAGGCTGAGGGGGGCAGATGGCTTGAGTCCAGGAGTTCAAGACCAGCCTAGGCAACATGGCAAAACCCCATCTCAACAAAAAGTCTAAAAAATTAGCAGGGTGTAGTAGCAGAATCCTGTGGTTTCAAGCAACTCAGGAGGCAGAGGAGGGAGGACTGCTTGAGCCCAAGAGGTCAAGGCTGCAGTGAGCTGTCATTGTACCACTATATTGCAGCTTGGGCAACAGAGCAAGAATCTGTCTCAAATTAAAAATAAAATATGTCTCAAAAAAAAATTAAAAATAAAATAAAATAAAATGACTAGCAGAAACATGTCATATCATATGAAATCATGAAACATATATTTTGCATGAAAAATCTAATGGAATCATGTCATTGTTATATTCTGTGTATATACCATGTACTTGTTCCCAATGATAATCATGAATTTAAAGTTAGAAATAAGAAGATAGTACAGGTAGTAGACATATAGTTCTGAATGGAGGTTCCTTTTACTATCACTATTAATATGTTAAAATGATTAAATTAATAGCTCTGTTTTAGTACTTTATACACCCAGTCAGGAGGCTGTTTTCTTTCACAGCTAGTTTTAATAATGTAATTATTTTCAATACTTATTATATAGATAAAGCAGTCATCTGGTACTACTTTAATAAATATTTTCAGACCAAGTGCATTGCTTCTGTAAATTATGTGAAACAAAATGTTCTTCCTGAAACTTTGTGTTTCTCTTGTTCATGTTAAGCTTTTTTATAAGGTATGCTCATAGAATCAGGGATGTCTTTGGCAATAAATAAGATGAAGGAGGCCTCCTCTGAATGGGTCCACAGTCCTGCTGTTGATAATTCAAAAAAAGGGTCTTTGAGGAGGAACCAGAACCTAGGAGAGAACCCAAAGCAGGAAGAGAGAAAACACCAAGTTCTGAGCTACTCTTTCCTCTGCATGAATCTCTAGGATCACAAACAGATCTGAAAGTGCTCCTATAAGGGATGGGAGAAAAAAGACAGACTCAGTCAGGTGGAGATATGCTGAGAACCTGGCAGGCAGTGCAACCCCAGAAGGGCTTCCAAAATGAAAATGGGTAAACCATTTTGTAACCAAACCACATAATCAACATGCTTGTTGGTTTCTGGGTATTACCCATCTATAATTTTGGATCCTTTTGTAAAATTGTGTTTAAACAATAAATATGGGTGTCATCGCTGAAAAGAAGAATCACACAGAAACTTTGTCTTTACAGAACCTCTCCGAGGCTAGTCTGAGGGTTTGAATAGTGATGAGTGAGAAATTCCAAAAAGTAAGGTTAAGTTCTGGGAATAAAGTTCAAGGTCAGAAAGTCATGCTGTGAAGTCTTTTCTCTTTATACATTTTACAAGATCAGGGTTTGATTTCTTTTCCTTTCAGAGGACCAGTTGGTTTCCCTAACAACTTTGTTATTAGCACCACGCTCTAACCAACTGAGCTAACCGGCCACTTCCCTAACAACTTTGTATCCAACTTCAGGGGAATCAAGTAAGTACCTTATAAATACATGAGATTGTTGGAAATATTTTGTAAAGAAATACTGATTTCTAAGCACCTATGCAACTGCACCTATATTAAGTAGGAAAGCCTCTACATGTCTTTGCCCATGCCTATCTCCCGAATGGTATTGCCTAGGTTTTCTTCTAAGATTCTAAGATTTTTATGGTTTTGAGTTTTACATTTAAGTCTTTAATTCATCTTGAGTTAATTTTCATATAAAGTGTAATGTCGGTCTATTATTTTCATCATGAAGTAATAGAGGGACATTTGAGAACTGGGGAGTTCACAGAGGTCTTGGGATGTAAACTGTGTGACTGTCAAGAAACTGCTTTTTGTTTCTTTTTAAAATAAGAATAATAGTGGCATTTCATGAGTACCTGCTACATTCAGGGCACACTCCTGGGTGTTCCTCATATATTATTACATTTAGTTCGCACAAGTACATGACGGAGATCTTGATCTTAATCTTCCTTTAAAGATAAAGAAATTGATTCAAAGAGGTAAATTTTCTTATTGAAAGTCACACAGATTGTATTTCTATGAGTAACCCAAAGACATTTTCAAAAATACTGTAAACAGGTATAGTTTAACTTCTCTTTCTATTTGAATGCATTTTATTTTTTAATCTTGCCTTATTGCTCTGACTAAGGTGTCCAGTACTATGTCGAATAGGAGTGGTGAGAGTGGACATCCTTGTCTTATTCTGGTGTTCAATGGGATTGCCTCCAGCTTTTGTCCATGTAGTATGGTGTTGGTCATGGGTTTTTCATAGATGGTTATTATTATTTTTACATCACTTATTAAAGTCAAGAAACAATAGATGTTGGCAAGGCTGTGGAGAAATAGGAATGCTTTTACACTCTTGGTGGGAATGTAAATTAGTTCAACCATTGTGGAAGACAATGTGGCAATTCCTCAAGGATCAAGAACCAGAAATACCATTTGACCCAGCAATCCCATTACTCAGTATATACCCAAAGGAATATATATCATTCTACTATAAAGATACATGTAAACATATGTTTTTTACAGCACTATTTACAACATCAAAGACATAGAACCAACCCAAATGCCCATCAATGATAGACTGGATAAAGGAAATGTGATACATATATGCCACGGAATACTATGCAGCCATAAAAAAGAATGAGATCATGTCATTTGCAGGTACATGGATATAGCTAGAAGTCATCAACCTCAGCAAACTAACACAGGAACAGAATTCAAACACCACTTGTTCTCACTCATAAGTGGGAGCCGAACAGTGAGAACAAATGGACACAGGAAGGGGAACAACACATACCACGGCCAGCTGGAGGATGGGAAGCAATGGAAGGAAGAGCATTAGGACAAACAGCTAATGCATGCGGAGCTTAAAACCTAGATAACGGGTTGATAGGTGCAGCAAACCACCATGGCACATATATACTTATGTAACAAACCTACACATTCTGCATTTGTATCCTGGAACTTAAAGTAAAATAAAAAAATAAAGATAAAAATAATAAAACTTGGAGACTGGTTTTAATACTCTGTGAAACCGTTTCATGAATCATTATCGCTTGATTGTATTTACAGAGTATTATAAACTTACTCATGTCACATGTATTAATTACTGCCAAATTTGATATTCTACTCTTAAGTTTTGTAAACCTGAATTTATTTCCTGATTCAAAAGCATTGATTCCTTAGACCTCTTTGTGCTCTTTTCTATTCCAACACCAGCCATTAAAATAGGCTTAATTTCCAGGACCGTTCTTCACAAAGGAATGAAATGCACCGCATTTGAGAAGAATAACTGCATATATCTTTATGAGTATAGTCCATAAATTTTCAGGTAGATGCCAAAAACACTCTAGGTAGATGGCAAGTATCTGAGTAATCTTTACTCCTATCTTGCCTCATTTCAAAAGCAATCCAAATCTGTGTCTACAAAGTAATAAACCACTACAGAAATGGGGCTGGTTGGGGCACTCATAAAGAGTAAAACCAACAGATATTTCTCCACCAAAGCCAAGGGTCTACTGATCTTCTGCTATCTTTCTCAGAAATTTGAGAAACACAGAAAGAAATTAAGTAGGCAACATAAATATGCCATCTAAAAAATCAGATTGAAGGAGAGTATGGTGCAAACATTTCTACAGGAACTACAGTTACCAGAATGTACGTATGAACCATGGAGAGGAAAGAAATATGGTTCAAAGAGTCTCGTCATGGTGAGAAACAAAGGGACTGGGGACACTTTAGAGAGAGGAGTCAGACCTATGCCAATGCTCATTAGGCTTCGGGATAGATCCTGAGAGAAATGTTTATAGAAACAGCCCGGGTTCCTGGACCTAATTAAACAAGGAACATTGTTTTCAGGAAGTATAAGACTATTGTTCAGCTCTTCCTGTCTCTCCAGCTAGCAAATGGGTTAAATAAAATTAACCCTGTTGTCCAACATAGCAGACCTAGAGTAACTGCAGGGACCCTCTCACTCAGAAGCAAATTCGCCACCAGCTTGTGAATACGACCTTTGTACTTTCCCTTTTCATACTAAGAGTGTAAACTGACAAACATCCGATCAAATGAAGTGTCTTATATGGTACGATTATGTTTGTGTTATACTATTAGTCAAGGCATCACTAAATAAACAAGGAAGAGAATAACATAGGCAAAAAATACAGATATTTTACCTATAGCATCTCATTTAGTTCTCATTAAAGCTCAGTAAATCTCATATTATTTTTACACATAAGGAAATTGAGATTAAATGATTTGCCCAATATATGCAAGTGGCAAAACTGAAATACAAAATCTAGGTCAGTCCAATTTCAAAGTCCATGATATTTATAGTCCACTTTGCTTACACTCCAAAGAAATGTAGGTAGTGAATATTTTCTAATTTTAATAGATGAAAAAGAATGAAAGCAGATCAATGAGTAGTCCACCAAGGAGGTACACACCTGAGGAGATTTTTTAAAAAAAGTGGAACATTTCCAGGATTCCTGTGAGTACTCTTGTCCCTGTTTCTTACTATCACTCTGTTTCTCCTGGAATTTCACAAGATACCGCAGCATCCCTTAAGCAACCTAGATGGAGTTCTCTAACTTACAATGGAACTCATCCTACTACATTCATGTGCTACAGAGGCAGCAGGTCCTTAACTCGTAACCAAGAAAGTTGGAGGAGCTTCAGATCTTTCTAATGTTGTGAGGACTACACTCTCATCTTAAAGGAGACAGAATCAACATTTCATTTGCGAAAGTATAGCTGTATTGCAGAGGACTTCAACATAGTTTTAACCACTTGAAACTAGACTATGTATACCACTATCTTAACAATAAATAGCTTTAGAATTCTGAGATTTACCATTGATTGTGAAATTTTTGCAAAGCATAATATGAAGAGTGCATAAAATTATTCATTTGTTTCCACCTTGCTTGTCTCGACCGCTAATCTGTGAGTATCATTTTTCTTAAAACTTCTTTGGTTATCTAATACATCTACTACTGATTATGTTTGAGTGTACCAAATTGAAAAGCAACAGCTAAATGGGCACTAAATTATATAATCCTTTGCAAGATTAACCACTTTTGTGGCTAATTAGACAACAGAAGGAGAGTACACTAAAATAATTATCATTTGTTTTAATAAGCTTTTTATTTAGACAGAAAGTAAATTTGCTGGGATCTTACCATCTCTGGGGTCAGTGATTTACTGTTTTCTAGCTGACACCAAGCTTTAATGAGGCTTCACAGCATTATGACTTGGAATTCTCACTCATAAGATTAATATTCTCATGTGTGTCCTCTGAGAGCTACACCCTACTGTTTTAGGATTAGGCTTTCATAAGCTCCGCAGGACTAGGCATTACATCTTACAAGCCTCAAGAGGAAGTGTTTAGAACTCGGCCTCTCTCGCTAGACTACCCAGATTTAAATTCTGGCTCTACCACTTACTAGCTGCATGACTTTGGATGAAAAGACAAACTTTTCTGGGCCTCAGTTTCAAGTGAGTTATGTAATACCTCAAAACACATAGTAAACTTTCAGTGTTACTAGAAGGATAATGTAAAGTCCTTCCTTCTCTCCCTACCCTTCACAAAACAGAATGAGATAATTGCAAAGATGGTGCCTTGAAAAAAGAAAAGTTGAGGTAGAAAACCTTAAAATTTCCAGGGCCAAGTTCAAAGTGGGTCCTATTCTTCATACCCTCAAAGGCAAAAGAAGACAAAGCAGTCTCTGGCCTTTGTCAGAGTGAGATAACAAAAAGGGTAGGCAGAAGAAAGAAACTATCTTTTGGAAGATGTACTGAATTGACATAGCAGCGACTCTCTCTTCACTCTCCCTTCAATTTCACACTTTCTTTTTTCAAGATAAATGAGCCTGAAAATTCTGTCCACTGACTTGGGGACTGGTGATTTATTCTTGTCTCAAAGGTGTATCTGATGCCACTGGAACTAGAGAAAGGGGCAATACAAAGAATACTGGCAGACTGCAATCCCATCATTTGGCAAGGAAAGGTAGAAAGGAAGATAATAAAATAGAGTCATTCCTGGATGTCCCATACCGGAGCACCATGCAGGTTCCCACAAAGCCTTCTAAAAGTCCACCACATAAACCTTATGGAAAGATAGGCGTTTGGATGTTCACCCCAAAGAGGGAACTGAGGACTGGTTCAGTATGAGTCAGAGAAACAGTGATGACTCCCCAAGGGAGGCCGGGCACACCCTGGCTGCCACAGGAGGACTGTCTTCTCCCCTCTCAGCTCCAAGCCACAGCACTAGGAGAACAGGACAGGGAGGAGGGAGGCAAGTGTCTGAGGGGAGAAGACATGCTCACACCCCAAAGCCCACACTGTCCACCACGGGTTTGGGCCACAGTGACATATACTGAGGAGAGAGGGGAGAGTAAGGTGTGGAAGGAAGGAACCTGGAGTCAAATGTGAGACTGAAATATTAAAGAGGATGGATAACTCACTCCTGACACCAATTTATTCTTACCAAATTAAAGTGACTGAAAAGTGACAGAATTGGACTGAGAAGGCTTTAAGACAGATGAATTCATAGCAGGAGAATCACAGCAGGAGAATCCTCAGGAGGCAGTTTTCACAAATAAAAAAAAAAAAGAGAGAGAGAAATAATTTGATGTCTAGTCCTTATGAGTTGAGAGTTCTGAATCAAAACATATTCTTACAAAAATAGATATTACAATCTCTGCCATGGTCATGCACACTGCACAAATCTGTGCTCAGGATCATCCTCCACTCAGCCAGGATCTATCCCTCAGCAAAACCAGTGGTGGTGGGTGGGGGAAGGTACAAACTCTTTATCTCAATTTAACATTTTAGCCTCTTAAAATAATTTTTTGTTTTCCTTAAGCAATTCTCTAAGTTTTGGGAAGTAGAGTCATCCTATTCTCTTCAATTTCTCTGACCATTCCTTCATCACAGCTTCTTCAGTTTTAAACTTAAAAAGATAATTTTCATGAGAGTAATATATATTTACTCACTCAATATGGAGTTTATTATACAAAATAAGTTATTTTTCTGAAAAAACTGAAAATATTAGAATAAAATGCTAAAAATAGGTAGCAATGATCAATAAGGGAAGCACTAAGAAATATTACTGTACTTCTTCCTTAATTATCCTTTAATATTTCCTTCAACATTATCCTTAATATTTTTCCCCAAACAAAAGCCATATGTCTACAAAGCAAAAATGTATCCAAAATATTTTTAAGGGTTGGGAGTGAAGTAAGAACTTACTTCTTTTATGTCGTTTGCTGACCTTACCTTGTACCTCAGTATTATGCAAGCCTAAGCAATTTGGGAAACTTCTTTCTTTGTTGCTTAAGTTAAGCAATGACACTAAATCCTCCCACTTTGTCACTTCCTGACACTACACTTAACGTTATTAGAATACCCACTATCTGCCCACTATTGAACTTGACCGTATCTGAAATAAACTATAATCAGATGTTGCAACTTGTGATGGATGCTTCCGTGAATAAGATCTCAGTCATCTCTGCCCTCGTGCCAAACTGTCAGAATGGGTGAGTTCCCGATACAGGCTCTGAACTCTGGAAGCTAATTCCAACCCAGTCAGTGAACATACAAGGAAAAAAAAATGTTTCCCCACAACAAGGCAAGGCAGAATTTTCCCATTCTTGCGTCCTTTATGGGGCCCATTCTGCCAGGATTCAGACACTTTTGTTTCCTCAACCCCTTATTTTAATTCTGGATCCCCTGTACTTGGCTTCTGATCTTGGTCTCTAGCTCTGTGTCCTCCTGAATCAGTGTAGGCTTGGTCTGCTTTGAGCTCAGCCCCTGGTGGTCCCGCTTTTTAGACACACTGAGTTTTCTGCTTCAGCAGCACTCCACCTTCTCCCCTATGCCCAGCCTCCCAGCTTTGTCCAATCTTTGCCCGCATCCTCACCTTTTCTTCCCTGTCTCATCAGCCAATGCCCTGGATCACACACTCCAGGAGGGCTGGATAGGGACATCAGGTCAAGGGCTAAAAGCCAATACATGGTAGGGCTTATACAGACTGCAGTCAGCCCCTTCCTCAAATATTTTAACTCCAGTGGGAATTCAAGAAGCTTAACCTCAGACACAAAAAAATGAATTTACACTCTGGTCTCAATCTATTTTCATGAGAAAGTTGTAAAGATAAGAAAATAACTTAGATAAAAGAATACAATTTTTCATTAACATTTTTATACTTAACCTATTTCCTAGCAGGTTCTTGATGAAACACCTCATCCACTAGGCCCAGATCCTTTATTACGGTAGTATTACCCACTCCTGCAAATTCAAGTTTGTCCTTTCTCAGGCTTTTTTTCTATATTATTTTGTTTTTACATCCTATAAACATTATACACAACTCTTAAGAAGGCAACTTTTAGCCCACATTTTTCTGAAAGTCACTGATGAATTAAAACACATTATCATCAGCTTTAGAGAATATTGTGCTGTGGGCTCAGGACTCAGAAGAAGGCTACAGCGTTAGGCAAAAAGGACACGCGCCATCTTGGCTAAGTCCCAGCAAAGGAACTTTGCCGGAAGAAAGCAAGCACTCAGACACCCATGAAGCTGATGATTTTTAAATGTTTTAGTGAAATGCTTTTGCTTTGGATCTTTTGCTTAGATTTTTGCACTAGTCAAAATAGCTCCTGTTATAATATTTGCCACATGCAGATTTTTTAAATACTTATTTTGTGCTCCATTGTCCACCATTCCTACTTAAAAACATTATCATACCTAAGATATGCATATATTTTCACCACTGTGGATGGATCATCACAGAGTTTAGGAGTCCTGACAAATATGCTATTTTAACCAAAGGGTGGCAAACGAAAAAGCTCAACAGACCATATTCTCTAACCTCGAGAATATAATAAGACAGATCCTGAGAGAAAAATTCAGGTAGCATTCAAGGCCAACATAAAGAGATATAATTTATTCTTTCCTGGGAACACCTTTGACACAAATAATATCCACAATATCCAAAAAAGGAGTATAATTTCATTTAAGTAATGTAGTATAGTGAAATACGGACTTTATGCAACTTTTTCCTTCAAGCTAGGAATTCTTTGTAAGTCTAAGTCTGAATTTTTCCCTATTGCAAAAGAATATGAAAGTATTTCAGGAGTAGAGCAAGATTATTTTTAAAAAGAATGTTTTAAATTGAAGAAATATAACCCATTACCTGAAAGACTTTATTTCTTCTCCCCACCTTCTTGGTTTTTGAAATTATAATTAGTACCACAAGCACCATAACACAAATCCATTTTTTTTTTCTTAGCCTGTCTTTTTACATTTTACTTCTGATTTTCTATGGCCTCAAAACTGACTCTTAAAACTAGTATTGAAAAAAAATTCTGAATCAGAAAACTTAATGAAGTTTCTATTTTAAGAACTGAGGTGGCTTCATCATGTTTTCTCCAGACACTTTCAAACAAGCAGAAGGCTGAGATAATTAGCAACTTAGAAGTCAGAAGAAGATGGTGTTGTCTACCCACAGTAAGCCTTAGAGGCCATCACAGAGGCTGTGAATAATGAATAATGTAATAGGAGGCCCATTGTCTTTGAAGTGATAAAGGTCTCATTAACAATCAATAAAACCATTCTTTTTTTGTAAAAGAAGGCAGAACAGAAATGGTTCAAATAGTTCTCTTTCAGGCAAATATATTGGTGTTGACCCTCTCTCTGTATGCTGCTTGATAACTGCAACCAAGAATCAAAGTATGCCAAAATTGTTCTCTCTTTTAGGCAACTACCACTTTAGAGTTTCTACAGTGCACCTATTGGTTAATTTCTATTAAAACATATAGGTCACTTCTGCATTCAAGAACTGAATTTGACTCTGAGGTCTGGGGCAAGGAATTAAAAGAACTCAAGCTGACCAAGATGAGCATGAGTCTACAGTAAGTTAAAACTACTGTATTAAATATAAATGGCAAAAATTCAGATCAAGACATTATAGTTTCTAAGCAATTTCGCATTTTTATGGTTTACTTCCTTTCTTTTTATTTTTAAAAATATATGCTTATACCTCTCTAACATTCTAATTTTACTTGAAAAGCAAGTCATTCTTCCCATCAAAACAAGTGGAACTCTAATTTTACACATGACATTTAGTGTGTTTATGCATGAAAAAGTAACTAACCATTTATGAAGTCTGCATTATTAGGAATAGTCTTTCATACTCACTGTTAGAGGTATGGCTACAGAGCCCATTAACTTTCTAGCCTCATCGCTTGCTACTTCTCCTCGCTTTCTCTTCTCTAACCATGATAGCCCCTTTGTTATTCCTAGTAATCTCTTGGAATACCCTGGCCCCAGGGATTTGCACTTGTTGTCCCAGCTGCCTAAAACCATCACCTACAATATCTATTTGGCTCATTCTCTTATCCCTTTCAAATCCTTGGTAAAATGTCACCTTTTCATTGAGGCTTGCCCAAGCTATCCTTTTTGAATATACAAACTCATTCTCCCTTGTGGGACTTCTGATCTTATTCTCTGTCTCCTGTCTTTTTTTTTTTTTTTTTTTTTTTTAATTTATTTATTGCATTTTAGGTTTTGGGGTACATGTGAAAAGCATGCAAGGTTGTTGCATAGGTGCATACGTGGCAGTGTGATTTTCTGCCTTCCTCCCCTTCACCCATATCTGGCGTTTCTCCCCATGCTATCCCTCCCCAATTCCCCACCCCCCCACTGTCCCCCCCACTCCCCCACAACAGACCCCCATGTATAGTGCTCCCCTCCCTGTGTCCATATGTTCTCCTTGTTCAACACCCGCCTATGAGTGAGAACATGTGGTGTTTGATTTTGTGTTCTTGTGTCAGTTTGCTGAGAATGATGGTTTCCAGGTTCATCCATGTCCCTACAAAGGACGCGAACTCCTCGTTTTTAATGGCTGCATAATATTCCATGGTGTATATGTGCCACATTTTTCCTGTCCAGTCTATCATCGATGGGCATTTGGGTTGGTTCCAGGTCTTTGCTATTGTAAACTGTGCTGCTATGAACATTCGTGTGCATGTGTCCTTATAGTAGAACGATTTATAATCCTTTGGATATATGCCCAGTAATGGGATTGCTGGGTCAAATGGAATTTCTATTTCTAGGTCCTTGAGGAATCGCCACACTGTTTTCCACAATGGTTGAACTAATTTACACTCCCACCAACAGTGTAAAAGTGTTCCTATTTCTCCACATCCTCTCCAGCATCTGTTGTCTCCAGATTTTTTAATGATTGCCATTCTAACTGGTGTGAGATGGTATCTCAATGTAGTTTTGATTTGCATTTCTCTAATGGCCAGTGATGATGAGCATTTTTTCATATGCTTGTTGGCCTCATGTATGTCTTCTTTTGTAAAGTATCTGTTCATATCCTTCGCCCACTTTTGAATGGGCTTGTTTGTTTTTTTCTTGTAAATCTTTTTTAGCTCGTTGTAAATTCTGGATATCAGCCCTTTGTCAGATGGGTAGGCTGCAAAAATTTTTTCCCATTCTGTTGGTTGCCGATTCACTCTATTGACTGTTTCTTTTGCTGTGCAGAAGCTGTGGAGTTTGATTAGGTCCCATTTGTCTATTTTGGCTTTTGTTGCCAATGCTTTTGGTGTTTTGGTCATGAAGTCCTTGCCTACGCCTATGTCCTGAATGGTTTTGCCTAGGTTTCCTTCTAGTGTTTTTATGGTGTTAGGCCTTATGTTTAAGTCTTTAATCCATCTGGAGTCAATTTTAGTGTAAGGTGTCAGGAAGGGGTCGAGTTTCTGCTTTCTGCATATGGCTAGCCAGTTTTCCCAACACCACTTATTGAACAGGGAATCCTTTCCCCATTGCTTGTTTTTATCAGGTTTGTCAAAGATCGGGTGGTTGTAGATATGTTGTGTTGCCTCCGACGCCTCTGTTCTGTTCCATTGGTCTGTATCTCTGTTTTGGTACCAGTACCATGCTGTTTTGATTACTGTAGCCTTGTAGTAGAGTTTGATGTCTGGTAGTGTGATGCCTCCTGCTTTGTTCTTTTTGCTTAGAATTGACTTGGCTATGCGGGCTCTCTTTTGGTTCCATATGAAGTTTAAGGTGGTTTTTTCCAGTTCTGTGAAGAAGGTCATTGGTAGCTTGATGGGGATAGCATTGAATCTGTATATTACTTTGGGCAGTATGGCCATTTTCACGATATTAATTCTTCCTAACCATGAACATGGAATGTTTCTCCATCTGTTTGTGTCCTCTCTTATTTCGTTGAGCAGTGATTTGTAGTTCTCCTTGAAGAGGTCCTTTACATTCCTTGTTAGTTGTATTCCTAGGTATTTTATTCTCTTTGTAGCAATTGTGAATGGCAGTTCGTTCTTGATTTGGCTCTCTTTAAGTCTGTTATTGGTGTATAGGAATGCCTGTGATTTTTGCACATTGATTTTGTATCCTGAGACTTTGCTGAAGTTGCTTATCAGTTTCAGGAGCTTTTGGGCTGAGATGAGGGGGTCTTCTAGATATACAATCATGTCGTCTGCAAATAGAGACAATTTGACTTCCTCCTTTCCTAATTGAATACCCTTTATTTCTTTTTCTTGCCTGATTGCTCTGGCTAGAACTTCCAGTACTATATTGAATAGGAGTGGTGAGAGAGGGCGTCCTTGTCTAGTGCCAGATTTCAAAGGGAATGCTTCCAGTTTTTGCCCGTTCAGTATGATATTGGCTGTTGGTTTGTCATAAATAGCTTTTATTATTTTGAGATACGTTCCATCGATACCTAGTTTATTGAGGGTTTTTAGCATAAAGGGCTGTTGAATTTTGTCGAAGGCCTTCTCTGCATCGATTGAGATAATCATGTGGTTTTTGTCTTTGGTTCTGTTTATGTGGTGAATTACATTTATAGACTTGCGTATATTGAACCAGCCTTGCATCCCTGGGATGAATCCTACTTGATCATGGTGGATAAGCTTTTTGATGTGCTGTTGTAATCGGCTTGCCATTATTTTATTGAAGATTTTTGCATCTATGTTCATCATGGATATTGGCCTGTAGTTTTCTTTTCTTGTTGAGTCTCTGCCAGGTTTTGGTATTAGGATGATGTTGGTCTCATAAAATGATTTGGGAAGGATTCCTTCTTTTTGGATTATTTGGAATAGTTTCAGTAGGAATGGTATCAGTTCCTCTTTGTATGTCTGGTAGAATTCGGCTGTGAACCCATCTGGACCTGGGCTTTTTTTGGGTGGTAGGCTCTTAATTGCTGCCTCGACTTCAGACCTTGTTATTGGTCTATTCAGGGTTTCGGCTTCTTCCTGGTTTAGGCTTGGCAGGAGGCAGCTGTCCAGGAATTTATCCATTTCCTCCAGGTTTTCTAATTTATGTGCATAGAGTTGTTTGTAATAATCTCTGATGATGGTTTGAATTTCTGTGGAATCTGTGGTGATATCCCCTTTGTCATTTTTTATTGCATCTATTTGATTATTCTCTCTTTTCTTTTTTATTAGTCTGGCTAGTGGTCTGTCTATTTTGTTGATCTTTTCAAAAAACCAGCTCCTGGATTTATTGATTTTTTGAAGGGTTTTTCGTGTCTCTATCTCCTTCAATTCTGCTTTGATCTTAGTTATTTCTTGTCTTCTGCTAGGTTTTGAGTTTTTTTGATCTTGCTCCTCTAGCTCTTTCAATTTTGACGATAGGGTGTCAATTTTAGATCTCTCCCTTCTTCTCATGTGGGCACTTATTGCTATATATTTTCCTCTAGAGACTGCTTTAAATGTGTCCCAGAGATTCTGGTATGTGGTGTCTTCATTCTCGTTGGTTTCGAAGAACGTCTTTATTTCTGCCTTCATTTCAGTGTTTATCCAGTCAACATTCAGGAGAAAGTTGTTCATTTTCCATGAGGCTGTGCGGTTCTGGGTTGGTTTCTGAATTCTGAGTTCTAACTTGATTGCACTGTGGTCTGAGAGACTGTTTGTTATGGTTTCCGTTCTTTTGCATTTGCTGAGGAGTGATTTACTTCCAATTATGTGGTCAATTTTAGAGTAGGTGTGATGTGGTGCTGAGAAGAATGTATATTCTGTGGATTTGGGGTGGAGAGTTCTGTAAATGTCTATTAGGTTTGCTTGTTCCAGGTCTGAGTTCAAGTCCTGGATATCCTTGTTAATTTTCTGTCTCGTTGATCTGTCTAATATTGACAGTGGTGTGTTGAAGTCTCCCACTATTATTGTGTGGGAGTCTAAGTCTCTTTGTAAGTCTTTAAGAACTTGCCTTATGTATCTGGGTGCTCCTGTATTAGGTGCATATATATTTAGGATCGTTAGCTCTTCTTGCTGCATTGATCCTTTTACCATTATGTAATGTCCTTCTTTGTCTCTTTTGATCTTTGTTGCTTTAAAGTCTATTTTATCAGAGATGAGAATTGCAACTCCTGCTTTTTTTTTCTCTCCATTTGCTTGGTAAATCTTCCTCCATCCCTTTATTTTGAGCCTTTGTGTATCCTTGCATGCGAGATGGGTTTCCTGGATACAGCACACTGATGGGTTTTGGCTTTTTATCCAATTTGCCAGTCTGTGTCTTTTGATTGGGGCATTTAGTCCGTTTACATTTAGGGTTAATATTGTTATGTGTGAATTCGATCCTGTCATTTTGGTGCTAGGTGGCTGTTTTGCCCTTTGGTTGATGCAGATTCTTCATTGTGTTGATGCTCTTTACCTTTTCGTGTGTTTTTGGAGTGGCTGGTACTGGTTTTCTTTTCTATGTGTAGTGCCTCCTTCAGGAGCTCTTGTAGAGCTGGTCTGGTGGTGATGAACTCTCTGAGTTCTTGCTTGTTCACAAAGGATTTTATTTTTCCTTCACTTATGAAGCTTAGTTTGGCTGGATACGAAATTCTGGGTTGAAAGTTCTTTTCCTTAAGGATGTTGAATATCAGCCCCCACTCTCTTCTGGCCTGTAGGGTTTCTGCTGAGAGATCTGCAGTGAGTCTGATGGGCTTCCCTTTGTGGGTAACCCGACCTTTCTCTCTGGCTGCCCTTAGTATTTTCTCCTTCATTTCAACCCTGGTGAATCTGATGATTATGTGTCTTGGGGTTGCTCTTCTAGAGGAGTATCTTTGTGGTGTTCTCTGTATTTCCTGGACTTGAATCTTGGCCTGCCTTGTTAGGTTGGGGAAGTTTTCCTGGATAATATCCTGAAGAGTATTTTCCAGCTTGGATGCATTCTCTTCGTCACATTCAGGTACACCTATCAAACGTAGATTAAGTCTTTTCACATAGTCCCATATTTCTTGTTGACTTTGTTCATTCCTTTTTACCTTGTTTTCTCTGATCTTCCCTTCTCGTTTTATTTCATTCAGTTGATCTTCGACCTCTGATATCCTTTCTTCTGCTTGGTCAATTCGGCTGTTGAAACTTGTGCATGCTTCACGAAGTTCTCGTGTTGTGTTTTTCAGCTCCATCAGTTCGCTCATATTCCTCTCTAAGTTGTCCATTCTTGTTAGCATTTCGTCAAGTCTTTTTTCAAGGTTCTTAGTTTCTTTGCATTGGGTTAGAACATGTTCTTTTAGCTCACGGAAGTTTCTTATTATCCACTTTCTGAAAGCTGATTCTGTCATTTCATCACACTCATTCTCCATCCAGTCTTGTTCCCTTGCTGGTGAGGAGTTGTGATCCCTTGTAGGAGGAGAAGTGTTCTGGTTTTGGGTGTTTTCATCCTTTTTGCGCTGGTTTCTTCCCATCTTTGTGGATTTATCCACCTGTTGACTTTGTAGTTGTTGTCTTTCTGATTTTGGTAATTTTAAGTCTGCTGTGGCAGAACTCATAAACCCCCTGCTCTTCCCCCCAGGTGTTCTGTCCCAGGGAGTTACGGTTTTATGGTGTTCCCCTGTGCGGTTGCTGTTTTCCCTGCCCACAAGGTGGCAGCCTAGTCACACTCAGTTTGCAGAGGTTTCGCTAAGCTGCTGTGGGCTCCACCCAGCTTCCGTGTGAACTTCTGGGTGTAGTTAGAACTGCTTCCACGATGTTGGCCCGCCCCTGTAGTGACGGAGTCTCTGTAGTGGCGGATTGCCTTGTTAGATTGCCCTGGGAACAGCAGGGTGCCTATGGAGAATGCCCCTCCTCCACAGAGCTGGACCGTCCCGGTTTCAGTTGTGTTTCAGGTCTTCTTGCTGGGTAAGAGGGGACACCGTCTCATCTGATCTGCCTCCGGAGCCGCTGCGTTGGCTAAAGCCACGGCTCTGAGATTCGTGGCGCTGGCCTGGCTCCCCGTTTCAGCTCCCCTTGCTGGCTTATAGGGGACTCAGACTCTCTCACTTTGTACAGTGAGCCGTTGCCTCAGGGTGCCGGCCCAGCGGCTGCGCCGTTCAAGCCAGCGGCACCAGCGGCGCTGGCGACCCGTGTGGCTTCTCTGCGTGTGAATCTCCTGGTCTGTGGGCAGTAAAAATCAGTCTGGAAATACGGCGTCCACTCACCCTCTGTGCTTTCTCTCGGAGCTGCATTCCCGAGTTCCTCCTAAGCGGCCATCTTGGATCTCTCCTTTTTTTTTTTTTTTTTAATGTTGGGGTGGGAGAAAGGCTTCACATATGAAAGATGTTTTAGTAAAGTCTTCTGTTCTAAGTAGTAGTTTGCCAGGAGGGAAGAGGAAGGGCATTCCAGGTAAAAGAAACAGTATATTAGAAATATGAAAAAAAAAAAAAAAAAAAAACCAACACATTATCTAGTTTTCTTGGAGAAAGTTCAGTAATTTGGTGTAGCTGAATTAAGCATTTTTTTTTTAAAGAAAAAAAGAATGAAGAAGAGGAGGAAAAAGGAAGAGAAAGAGAGAGAGAGAGAATGGGAGTATTGCTTTCTTGCCCAGGCTAGAATGCAATTTAGTAATGGGTATTGAAAACCGCTTTTATACCAATAATTATACTTAATGATATAGACAGGAAGGAATAAGGGAAGAAAATAACAAACAAACAGCCAACCAATATTTCATTTAAACTATGAAATGCTATGCGATTACTGAGTAGTGATTTACTTCCAATTATGTAGTCACTTTTGGAATAGGTGTGAGGTGGTAATGTATGTTTTGTGTATTTGAAGTGGAGAGTTCTATAAATGTTTATTAAGTTTACTTGTTCCGGGTCTGAGTTCAAGTCCTGGATGTCCTTATTAATTTTCTGTCTGGTTGATCTATAGAATCGTTAGCTCTTCTTGTTACATTGATCCTTTTGCCATTACGTAATGTCCTTCTTTACCTCTTTTGATCTTTGTTGCTTTAAAGTCTACTTTATCAGAGGCGAGAATTGCATCTCCTGCTTTTTGTTTATTTGTTTATTTTTACTCTCTGTTTGGTTGGTAAATCTTCCTCCTTCTCTTTGTTTTGAGTCTTTGTGTATTGTTGCATGTGAGATGGGTCTGGATGCAGCATACAGATGGGTTTTGGCTTTTTATCCAATTAGAATATATATAAGTTTAATACTGCCATTTGATGCTAGCTGGCTGTTCTGCCCATTAGTTGGTATAAATTTTTCATTGTGTTAATGCTTTTTGCTTTTTGATATATTTTTGGAAAGGCTGATATTGGTTGTTCCTTTATATGTACAGTGCTTCTTTCAGAAGCTCTTGTAAAGCAGGCCTGGTGGTGGTGAAGTCTCTAAGTACTTGTTTGTTCGCAAAAGATTTAATTTTTTCTTCGCTCATAAAGCTTAGTTTGGCTGGATATGAAATTCTGGGTTGAAAGTTCTTTTCTTTAAGGATGTTAAATATTGGTCCCCACTCTTTTCTGGCTTGTAGGGTTTCTGCTGAGAGATCTGCTGTAAGTCTGGTAGGTTTCCCTTTATGGGTAACCTGACCTTTCTCTCTGGCTGCCCTCAGTATTTTCTCCTTCATTTCAACCCTAATAAATCTGGCGATTATGTGCCTTGGGGTTGGTCTTCTTGAAGAATATCTTTGTGGTGTTCTCTATATTACCTGGAGTTGAATATTACCCTGCCTTGCCAGGTTGGGAAAGTTTTCCTGAATGATATCCTGAAGAGTATTTTCCAACTTGGATTCATTCTCTTCGTCACATTCAGGTACACCTATCAAACGTAAATTAGGTCTTTTCACATAGTCCCATATTTCCTGGAAACTTTGCTCATTCCTTTTTATCCTTTTTTCTCCAATCTTGTCTTCTCGTTTCATTTCACTGAGCTGGTCCTTGACTTCTGATATCCTTTCTTCTGCTTGATCAATTCGACTGTTTAAACTTGTGCATACTTCGCGAAGTTCTCGTGTTGTGTTTTTCAACTCCATCAATTCACTTATATTCCTCTCTAAATTGTCCATTCTCGTTAGCATTTCGTCAAACCTTTTTTCAAGGTTCTTAGTTTCTTTGCATTGGGTTAGAACAAGTTCTTTTAATTCACAGAAGTTTCATATCACCCACATTTTGAAACCTGCTTCTGTTATTGGAACACACTCATAATCCATTAAGCCTTGTTCCATTACTGATGAGGAACTGCAATCCCCTGTAGAGGGAGAGGCATTCTGATTTTGAGTATTCTCTGCCTTTTTAGGCTGCTTTCTTCCCTTCATTATATATTTATCCCTCTGTCGTCTTTGTAATCACCGACTTTCTAACTAGGTCTCTGAGCAGACTTCCAACTTTTTGATTCCCAGCACCGAAATCTGAGCAATCCACTGTGCCGGCCAAAACAGCGGTGTTAAGATTGATGGTGCTTTTCTGCCCGGGAATCTCCGGACTCTGCACCAAGAACTGCCGCTCTAAGACACCAGCAAAACCGCCGCACCAGCCACAAGAGTCGCTCTGGCGACCCGTGGGGCTCCTCCGCTGGGAATCTCTTGGTCTGTGAGCAACAAATATTCGTCTGAAAGTGTGACATCCTCTCGTTCTGTGCGCTTTCACTGGGAGCTATGTACCTGAGCTGCTAGTGATCAGCCATCTTGGATCTCTCCCCTCTGTCTCCTTTCTAGCCATTTGTCACCTTGTAATAATAATATATAGTTTAGTAATTTATTTTGTTTATTTTCTGTCTCTCTCCAATAAAACGTAGCTTCATGAGAGTGGGATTTTTGTTTGCTTTGTTCAGTTTGTGTTCCAAATACACAGAAAAGTGCCAAACACTCAGCAAATAATTGTTGAATGCAAAAGTTGTTTTGCTAGTAGTGGTGATGGTTTTGAATCTATCACAACTTGCTTACTAATTGGAATAATAGAAATACAAAGCAAATAAAAACAAACTGCCCAAGAAATCCAAAGATTTTGGGGAATAGTCCCAAGCAGTATCCAACTGATTTATTCAGTCACAAATCACATAAAGAGCATAGAATTAACAGACTTTCTGATTGGGAAAAATGATGTTAAAAGTAACCTAATTCAATCATGTAATTGATACTAACTTCTTGCTTCTTTTAGTGGCTTAGTGTAAATTTTATCAAAGCAGGGACTTTAGATTATTTGTATGTCCTCTAACTTATTCCATTCCAGATTGCCAGTGAGGCCACAATAGCTGCAAACTACCCCCACAGTTTATAGATCTAGTAGGTACATGTTTTAAAAGCTGTTTTTCTGTCCCATTAGACTTCTTTCTTTCATATATTATGCTCACATCTTTAGCTTGGGGATTACAAGGTGTTTAGTTCAGGCAGATTAATAAACTGCTTAAGGTTGGTGAAAATTAAAATAAGGTAACTCTGCAATGTCTAATGTGATCATTTCTAGAATTATTTCAACCCAGAATCCTTCCTCTACAGTATTTATCAGGCCTTCAATGAAATGGAGAAACTGAAAATTCCATGGTTTGCACTGGAAATTAATTTGGAATTGTTGAGTGTCACAATGGTGCTTCTCAGAAATAAAGCTCTAGCAAGTAGTTATGTTTAATGAGCTTATTCAAAGAATCTCAAAACTGTAATAGGGAGCACAAATCGAAAATCAATCTGCAAGTTAGAGGGTCACACAAAAAAGTAATGAGGAGCTAAAACTAGAAACCTGAATTTTCTTTAAAAAATGTCTATTGTGGTGGTTTCCATTTTCTCACAACTACATTGCAATGAACTACTAATTGATTTCCCTATTTCCACTCTTGTCCCCTTCCCTCAGTGATAACTGAAATTGTGGATAGGGTGGGCCAGATTTGTCTGTGCTTTCTTCCAGCTCTAAAATTCTGCTTCAGTGATTCAGACCACATAATCTCCCATTCACGGAGAATGAGAACTTGAAGCTCAGCCTAAAATGAGCAGATAAAATGACAAGAGAGGAAACTCTTGGACCAGGCTTACCTCCAGTTCATTAAAAAAAAAAAAAAAAAAAAAGAAAAAGGAAAAAAAAGAGAGAAAAAATATATCTATTGTTTCTTTACACAGGCCACTGTAAATTACAAAACATTTCACTTTAGGCTATATAACAGTAAAACAGACATTTTTGGTCAAACATACATCATAATCTTTCTACAGTGAAAAAGGTATTTGAGTAATTTATTTAATAAATATTATTTACTTTCTTGAGTCATATGACTTCAAATTTTATTTCCTAAATACAAAACAAAAAGCATTCTTTGGGGTAATTTATTTGTATTATTATGGTTTTTTATATATCACTATAGCTTATAGTTAAAGGACAGAGAAGTATAAACATGGAAGCAGAAGTTGTTAAAATAGTCTCAGACATCTATTTTATATGATCTATAGGCCTGAAACAAATATTTAAGGCAAATATTTCTTATAAAAGTAAGAAACATCTTCTGGAATTCCTTGTTTTCAAAAATGAAGTTTAAAATTCCAGTTCTCAGTATGATTTTTCAAGTGAATAACTGACACTTGCCCTGAACTCCCAATTTATAGCAAACAACCTTGCCCTGTTCCATAGAAATGATATGGGTCATTGGGTAGGATTTACCTCAAAGTCCTCCCACATCTTGTTTACAAATATACCTTTCCCTGTTCCTATCGTTCTGTGTGGCCTAGTAGGCAATAGTTCTCTTCTAATCAAAGCTAATCCCTCTAAATGTGTTTGGATATGGACCCCTGCAACATTCTCAGGAATACTATTTTCAAACTTTTCTGGAATTATTGACTCCAGTATCTAAACATGGTCAAAGTTCTTCCATGTCAACACCCTCCCCCAAAAATAAAATCTCTACCCTGTCTCACTCCCCTCCCAACCTATTTAACACACACACAATGATGGATATGAGAACAGCAACAAGCAGCACTTTCTGAACCTACCAGAGGGTTATGTAAACAGACAACCTGATACTAAGGTTAATACCCACACAGACTGGTTCCAGGAGTTCAACAACTTCCTGAGAGTTCAAAAGAGGCACGTGAATGCTGAATCAGTCACTCTCGGTCCAATTATTAAACCAGTTATCTGTGAAGCTAAATATTATACTTTGCTTCTACATCAGCAGTGGTAATTTTTTAAAAGAAAATTATGTCTTTAAAATTATTCCAAAGACATACACTATAAGGGAAAATTTCTATTATTGAAACATTAAAAATAAATGTATTTTTATTTATAAAAATTTCAATTCTGAAACTCAATATATGTTAAATTAAAGGGTTTCAATTAAAAATAAAACTTAAAGACTAATAAATAATACAAAAACCCAAACTGGGGCGGGGGGAGAATAAAGACGATATATTAAAAATTCATAATGAAAACATTATAAATGGCCAATAAACATCTGGAAAATACTTATATTTACTAGTAGTAGTGGAAAAAAAAACAAATGAAAATAACAAAAAGAACCACTTGGCACCTATAAAGCTGGAAAAGATTTTAAAACATACAATATCCTGTGCCACTGTCAGGAAAATTGGCCGAGCTTTTCAGTAAGATGTCTGTCAATATATAACAAAAGCATTACACTTTGATAATTTATTCTAATTTATTTTAATAAAATAGCACTGTAACTTATTTAATAATTACAAAATGCTGAAAGCATTTTAAATAACTTAGAACAAATTTTATCCATGAGATTAAATATTATGGATTTCCCAGGTTATTAAAGTGAAACAAAAACTGTTTTCTTCAGGTTTTAGAGTTTTTAAGATAATAAATAAACATATTTGGTGAATAAGAGGGATCTAGTGTTCTTCTGTCTTTTATTTTTTATAAGTCAGGTTAATTAAATAAAATATAATGTAATATAATACAACTCATCATATTTTAGTGTATAGTTTGATGCATTTTGACAATAAAGATATAAAACATTATCGTCATTTTTACAAGTACCCTTATATCCCTTTGCAGTCAATTCCCACTCTCTCCCAGTCATTGTTTTCTGACCTGGTCATTTTTGCTTTTCATAGCATTTCATATGAATAGAATCCTATAGAATGTAGGCTTTTGAGTTTGACTTCTTTTATTTAGCATGATGATTTTGAGATTTAACAGTGTTGTTTTATCAATGGTTTGTTCCTTTTTTATTGCTCAGTAGCAGTGGTATAGATATACCATAATTTGTTTATTCATTCACTAACCAAGACATTTGAGTTGTTTACAGATTGTAGCTACTATGAATAAAATGTTCATGCTATGAACATTGGCATGTATGTCTGTGTGTGGATATGAGATTTTCTTTCTCTTGGCTAAATATCTAAGAGCTTGATTGCTGGGTAATATATTAAACATATATTTAACAAGAAATTACCAAACTGCTTTCCGAAGTGGCTTTCCATTTTATGTTCTCAGCATCAACCTATGATAATCTCAACTACACCAAGTTTTTGTCCATACTTGTTACTGTTTGTGTTTTTAATTTTAGCCACTCTAGTGGGTGTGAAGGGTGTGTTGCTGTGGTTTTGATTTGTATTTCTCTGGTAACTAAAGATGTTGTACATCTTTTCATATGCTAATTTGCCATAATCATCTCTGGTGAAGGGTTTGTTCAAATATTTTGCCCATTATTGGGGGATTGTTTGCTGTCTCATTATTTAGTTTTTGTTATATATCTTTTATTAAAAATGTGCTTTATAAATTTTTCTTTAAGTCTGATTTTCAGTCATTTTCTGAACAGTGTTTTTCGAGGAATGGAAGTTTTAATTTTGATAAAATACAATGTATCAATTTTTTCCTTTTATGTTTTATGCTTTTGTGGTCATTCCAAAAAATGCTTACCCATTTAAAAGTAAAAAATATTTTCTCTTATGTTTTAATAGTTTTCTAGTTTTAGCACTGATATTTAGGTTTATAATCCGTTTTAAGTTAATTTTTATATAAGGTGTTTTATAAATTCTTTTTGTTTTCTTTTGTAGATGGATATCCAGTTGTTTCAGCAATATTTATTGAATTACTTTAGCATCTTTGAAAAGTTCTTCACTCTTAATTTAAAAACCTATTCACTTATTCATTTATTTATTTTCGAGATGGAATCTCACTCTTTCACCCAGGCTGGAGCGCAGTGGCTTGATCTCAGCTCACTGCAATCTCCACCTCCGGGTTCAAGCAATTCTCTGCCTCAGCCTCCCAAGGAGCTAGGATTACAGGCACTCACCACAAGGCCTGGCTAATTTTTGTTTGTATTTTTAGTAGAGACAGGGTTTCACCATCTTGACCAGGCTGGTCTTGAACTCCTGACCTTGTGATCCACCTGCCTAGGCCTCTCAAAGTGCTGGGACTACAGGTGTGAGCCACTGTGCCAGGCCTAAAAAGAAACCATTTATTTTAAGACATTTACTAATTTATCAGAAAATTGACATAAATGCTTTGATGAAATATTAATATTATTAAAATATTAATTACATCATTAGGTAAAAAGAAAAAGCTGACAAAGCAAAACACTGTGTACATACCTGGACTATATGTACCAAATGTTCACACAGGGGTTATTGGGTTAATCATGGGTAATTTTACTTTTCTTTTATGTATTTCATTAATTTTTTCTTTACTAGTGTATATATAAACCATAATAAATATTTTAAAATTGTATTTATTAAATTTTTTGATTCGATGCTTCTTCAGAGTTACCTTTTTATTTAAGCTACAAGTAAAATTAATAATTACATCAGTAAATCAAATAAGGATGTACTAAGTCAGGCAGAAAAGGGGGAAAAACGTCTAGTTAATAGTACATTAGCATTTGCTAATAGCACGTCAGATTATATTTGACAATTTTACTGTGAAATTAATATTTTCAAAGGAAGAGACTCAGAATTTTAAAGTTAAACCAAATGTTCTCAACAGAACATATCCTTAAGAAGATAAAAAGTCAATGAATGATTTAGCCATAAAATTTCATGTTGTTATAGTTCTGACCTCCTTCCTCACACTCACAGGTCATCAGGAACTTTCCACTAGTATCATGCAGTACATACAAAACATAGAGAATAATTTGATTTTCTTTTCTTCCTAGATTTTAAGGTAGAAAAATAAAAATGAAAACTATTAAGATTTCTCTTTCTAATTTCATAAGAATGATAGTTTTGGCAGGGCGGAACTTGCCTTTTCAGGAATTTCTTATATGCATTCACAGTGTCAGTGATGTAAGTGATCTTGCAGGCGTGTGTGTGTGTGTGTGTGTGTGTACGTGTGTGCAGGTTCTATGACTATGGCATTATACAGCACAGATCCTAAGACAAATTGAAACATGGCAAAAATTATAATTAGTACCAAGTGGGTGTAGTGTAAGAGCTAAAAAAGCAAAGTAGAAGTCGGAATTCATTTTCATATCCAATTCAAGTGTCTGAAGCTAGCTCTTGGGTGATTTCTGATTGTTAAAATTATATTTCTCTTGAGCATTTTGAGTAGTAAAAAGATATTGCTTTCTCCACTGACTAACTTCACAGAATACTTATTTGGCCAAGTATTGTGGGTGGTCATTTTATACCTTATTCAAACATCATTTGGAAAAGTTCTGGGAACCCATTTTTAAGTTTTTATCATGGTCTGAATGTGAAGAGCATTTATAATGTAAAAGGGAAAGGCAACTCCATTAGAAATACTCCTAGAGATAGAATATATTGTTAATTTATTTGTAAATCCTAAGCACAGTGTGTTAACCTCAACAGAGGAAAAAGGTAGAAAAGAAATGCAGCATGCAGAGAAAGTACAAGTGTTATATAGCATTGTTAATAATTTGGGGAAAAAAATTGGAGACGCCCTATGTGGTCTGTGGGTAAATAATTTTAAAATAAATTATGGCACATGTATACAGGGAAATATTCTCCAAATATTAAAAATATAATGTGGTTCAAGAACACTCATTGATATAAAATATGTTATATATAATTTAAGACCTGATTAAAAATTGGGAATAATTTTCATTACTGTCTTTTGCTTATCTAGTATCTTAAAAAATGTTTGTAAGTAAAATTAGTAGAAACTTGGTAGATCTTAAGGTACAGCTATTGAAATAATACTACTGTAAAAAGACGATTTAAGCCATATCTTTAAAAAATGTTACTGACAAATAAGAATACAGTATAGTATTTTAGTTTGTGTTTAATAATCATATTTTAAAAAACAAATTTGCTTAGAATTAAAGCACTCAGACATTCCCAGTAAAGTTACAAACCACTTTCTTGCCTTGTTGCATCTGTGGATGTGTTGTGTAACTTGAAGGATGAAAATATGGCATGTATCCTGTAGGGCTTTGTGGGGCATATGGTCTAGGCACTGGGCTATTTTGCTGTGGCATAAATCTGTTTCCAGAGCTTGTCTGTGGTGGTACAAACCAGCTAAAACCCAAAACCCAAATTAAAAATATAAGGAAATTAAAAAAAAGATGTTGCCATAGTCTTTCTCCATAAGAGGGCAGCTCCTGATCAGCAGGGTTTCTTCTCTCAACGGTAGGGAGTGTGGAGCAGAGACCTCTTTCTACTATTAACACAAGACACTTTAGCTTTCTATAGTATCTGATCTGGGTTGAAAGTTTAGTAAATTTGTGGTGAAACTAGTAGCAATATTATATGTTATCTTCAAATATGCTCATTTAGAAAAGATATTTTTGTGATACCAAGAAATATTTAACAATAAGAAGACACAAATACGATATAAAGCAAGACTTGGGCTTCCCAGATACAAATATTCTAAGTAAAATTTTCCTATCAAGGAGAGGAGAAGGATAACATAATGGTTTAGAGCTGAAGTCTGGGGTTAGGTCATTCTTCATGTGAATCCTTGCTCTGTCATTTATCAATTTTGTTTACATAGATGAATTACTTAACCTTATTGTCTCAGTTTCCTTAGCTATTAAATAAAATAAGAAAAATATCTATCCTATAGGGTTATTTTAAAAATTCATTGATGAAATACAAGGAAGATATGTGTTTTGTGCCTTCACAGCATTGAGCATGTGCTCAGTAATAAATAGACATCAATGCTAGGGGTCCATCCTCCCTGATAACTCATGCATATGCTATAGTTATTTTTTGTTCAGTGAAGGCTTAGACGTGTGGAAGGAGAACTTGCTTGCAGGTAAGGGGGAGTGAGGCCACGTCTTATTAGACAAGAGAGAGTAATAGCATCAATATAATTTAAAATGTATTAGTAAAACAGATTTCATACACATATAAAGTTTCATCAAGCCCTGGAGATGATATAACCTAAGAAAAGAATTTGATCTTTCTCTGGTTTTTAGTAGATAAGCATCCTCCCTTCATCTTAAGTGATCAAGATAAACACTACTACTTTTGATACCATATCCAAACAGCTTTTTAGGATTTCACATTGTATACCTTTCTTATAAGCCTTCTCAAAACCTCTCTTTATTATCCAAAAATGAATACAAATCTACAAAATCTGTTGGCATCAGTTGACTTTAGCATGTGCAGCCAGGTATTCAGGTTTTTCTCTATGGCCAGAACGCAATGCTCTGTCTTCTCAATAAGTGTGATTCCAATCACATGGGCAGATGGAAAGAACAAACTTCCGTTTATTTTTTCAAAATTATGTTCATAAAGCCCATCTGGAGCTACTTAATGTGTATTCCCTTGTGCACACACACATACACATATAACCACACAAACATATGTAAGCATAAATTCAGCCATTATATTCTAAAAACAAATATTAAAGGTGAATTTTTATTGTCTATAAGGTGAGTAGGACAATTTAAAATGAAAACATCTGAAATGATCACCAGATAACAAATAGGCTTTTTCAGGGGTTGTAGCATTGTAGGGAGACATGAAATATTTTTTAAACGATATTATTATCTTTTGAACATCTGCAATGAATTTATAAAATTAAAGTTAAAATTTAAATGTATTAGAAAAATTATGAGTAAACAAAAGTAAAGTGAAACAATAAAATGGTCTTTTACCTAACAATCTACTATTTATTAAATTTACTTTAGCTTTCCAGAGTTTGTTTAGTGATTAGGTGCTAGTGTATGACACTAATATTCTTTTAATCATAGTAGCTTGCTGAGACATCTCATCCTAAAAGTACTTACGTATTTTATGTAATAGTAATCATAATATATGAAAGAGTATAGGTCTAATTTTCAAAATGTTACCTATGTACCCCAAATATACTAGCCCAAATTTTAACTTCTAGTTCAAGAAGTTGTCTAACTTGACTTCAGGCTTTCCTTTCAGGGCATAGTGTTTCTCATCTGTAAAATAAAAATATCGTCCTATATGCTAGAATTCAAAATCTAGACAGGCATTTCCAAATTTCACATTCTCGTCATGCTGCGTAGGAAAGTCTGTGACTACTATTCATTAAGTCCTGTTATTGCTCTCACTTAGCTCCAAACAACAGATGGCTGGAAATTGTAACTGGACACCAGGGTCTATCTTCACGAGTCTTCCAGTGGAATTATCATGCATAACGGAAAATGGGACATAAAAATACAAATTATAGAAATCAAGATAGAACCTAGTTCTACTCTTCATTTTGCAGATGAGAAAGTTAAGGTCCCTAGGTACTAAGTATCTTCTATCCCATATCATAGAATCTAACAGTAGCAAATCCAAAATAATTATTTTAAAATACTTTTTGTGTTAGCAGCTAAAACTATGTGCTGTGAACAATGCCAACCTGCAGTCTCTGTGAGTTTAAGTTACCAGTTCTGGCTTATATCCTTTAGTTGTGCAAAAATATGAAAAAAAGTGTTAAGACAAATATTGTAATAATTTGTATTATCCAGTATTTCTTTCTGCTTCCTTATTAAGCCTGCCCACCAAAAATGCCATATTCGTGATACCAGTTATTTTTAAGTACAGTGAATGTTTTGAATCATTGTACTTGTATTACATAAGTCTCTTTGATACAATACACATTGGGTTAAAACTTCATTTGGGCTATTAAAACTAATATTAATCCATTAACATTTCTGAATATACATTTTTAAAAGCAAACTAATAACTCTACCTAAATCATAGAACCAGATAGAATGTCCAATACAAAAAATATATTGCCCCAAAACAAATGTTGGATCAGAGAGGGTCTTGGTTCTTGGGAGGCAGAGGTAGTTTGGAGGAATTTAAGGAAGGGCACCATTTTCTGAGCAGTAAGAAAGTGTTTCAATATTTTAACAATATGGCTCACCTGCAGATGAAGCCATCAGCCCTGCCTGAATACCAAGAATCATTTAAAACCCGCTAAAATGTCAACACACTTTGATCAATCCATTTACAGTTTCTTCATACTGTCAAAATGAATGTCAGGTACAAAGGAAGATCTGCTTCAGAAAAAAATTAACATTTTCTCTCTGTATTTGTGAGATTAAGAGAAACGTGCCTCATATTTTTTTGCTTTTCATCACCAAAAATATATAAGAATCATTAAATTGGTTTCTATATTTGACACCAATGATGACAATATGGTATAATGTTTGGCAATCAACATTATTTGAAACAAGTATGTTTCTAATTTACACCTGTAGTTATGAAAAATACCAGTATTTCTTCTTTTGGAAAGCACTTAATGAATGGTGGTTTCTGGAGAAGAAATGAGAACAAACAAAAGAGCATTCAAAAACCACTTGAAAACTGTTAGGAAAAGTCAAATCAAGGTCATTTTCATGTTGAATTGTCAGTAAAATGCTATTTTCAATTGTTTTCAGATTATCACTGTTAATTAAAATAAACTATTTTTTTAAGTTATAAACTGTAAATATATTAGGAGAGACCTAAGAGGGAGATACTTTAAAACAATAATTGTGTAAGAAGACTCTTATAGCCCAGCCAGTTCAGGGCAATAAGGAAACACCTCATTATGGTAACTTGAAGAAATCCCAACACAAACCACATAAAAGCCCCAGAAACTTCATTCCCAGCAGGTTCTTGCAAAGCCCAGAACAGCAAGCGATACCATGTTATTTCTAATGTACTTGCAGTCTGAACACTCTTCCTTTGAGGAACAAAATACACAGTTGGGAATATCTGTAACTGATGCTGCTTTCACCACACAACCATTGATTTGTCGCATAACCAACCTTGATTCCTTCCCCCTCATAACCCTTAATAAATGGTTAAGTAAACACTTGTTTTGAAAACTCCCTATTCCCATTTCAATATGAGCTTATAAATGTTCAGGAGTTAAGGTCTAATACAACAATTTCTATTTGAATTTCTACATTTAAGGTGTTTAAGCCCTAACATGTCTTTAAAGTGACATGAGCATTTGAAGGGTATTCTTATCTTTAAACATTACACTGAATTATGAGAAACTGTTTTCCCAAAGATTTTGAATACCGTCTTTTTTATGGTTCTGATGTGACAGTGTTTACAAATTACCACAGATTATCAAAAGCCTACTTTAAAAAGAGACTTGCTATTCATTTCTAGAAATATCTTTGTAATGCCATTGTGGTTAATATATCTGAGTTTTTCATATTTCTGTTGTTTAGCCTTTTTTACTGAAGATTTCAATCTTGTCCTTGGAAAATTGGGGGTAGGTAAGTTATATATAGATTTTATATATATATATATATATATATATATATATATATATGTTTTGCTTGTTTGTTCAAGAAAGAACTGAATCAAAACTTATTCTCCCCATATCTCCAGAGAGGCTGGGATCATGATGGTTAGATCAATAACTGAAGAAACACTTTCATTGTCCATGTCAGAGTGCCCAGATTTCTTAAGAGATGAGCAACTCGAGGTGAAGTTCAGGACATATATGCCACAAAATACCAAATGTTAAAGGTAATCAGTTCTTGATGTGGTTCTAATTGACACACAGAAACAGCTCGTTTCATTCGAGGCAATTGATGTCTCTCAAATCAACCAGTATGAACAGTGAGGTGAAAACTCTTTGCTCTCTGATAAAGTAAAAACATAAAGAAGCCTACTATTGACCAACAAAAGCACTGCCTTAAAACAAACAAACACCAAAAGAAATAATAAAAAACCCAAAGGGGAACAAGAAAACTTTTGGAGGTGATGGATATGTTTACTACCTTGATTGTAATGATGGTTTCATGGTCTACGCATATGTGCAAACTCATCAAATTGTATATATTAAATATATGCAGTTTTTACATATTACATCTATTATACATCAATAAAGCTGTTTAAAAAAACCTAAAACCTCAAGAAATCATTCATATTTTGTTAATATACTCTGTGTACTGGTTACCACTCTTATTTAACTTTAACCCTTTGGGCTCTTTTCCTAAAACTGCACAGGGTGACAAAGTAAAATGCTGTGCCTTAGAACAGCAAAAGCCCTGGATTACATTTCTTATTATAAGAATACCAAAGTGTTTTTAGAATATCCAACTCTTTTTTTTTTAATGCCTGCTTATACACGCCCCCAAATGCCACCAGATCCTGACAGTCACTTCCTTCTCCCAATGCCACCTGCTCCCTGAACACCCACCCACGGAGCTGCTAAAATCCTCCCGTCACCTCAGCCACATGTCAAAATAGAATGCTGCATGCCATCCCCACCCCCAACCTCCAAACTGCCTTTGGTATAAGGAAGTATATATACATAACTCAGATTACTAAGGAGTTTATGATGGCAAAGGGTGATGGCAAAGGGTTCTGAGCCTGATAGCTAAAAGAATTTCATCATTTTAATATGTATAAAGCACAGCTGTTGTTTCCAGTATGAATGTGATACTTACTCAGAGACTCTGGTTGCTAGGAGAAAGTTCAGGCTAAGATTTATTGATTGATCTAAAAGCAAAGTGGAGGTTATACCTTTCACTATAGCATTAAAAATTCCCAGGTTGTCCACTTTCATTTCTAACTGGAGAACAACTCTTTTTATGAGTGAAAACTTATAACAGCTCTATAGATGGCTTCAGTTTGAACCTAAAAAGCACAAAGCTTTTTGAAGAATATATCCAGTTATTGCTCCATTCTTTAAACAACTATTTATCTACTATATGTCATGCACAGTGAGGATATGGTGTTAAATATGTAGTTGCTGCTAATATGGAGACTATAATTTTCTTACAGGCTCAGTTATTAAGTGAAAATATTTTCTAAGATATTATTAGATTTATTTTAGAGCCAGACTTATAGAACACAGGCTGGAAGTAGATCTGTTTATTTTGTAGTCTTTAGCATAAGTTTAAAACAGCCGCTCTGAGTACAGGAATTATACTTACTTGTCTTTGTATCTCCTATGACTTGCAGAGTCTTTGGGCACAAATGAATGAATAGATAAGTGCAGGGAATGCATGAATACACATACAAACAGATCTGTGAACAAATGAATGGGTACGATTTTCCATAGTAGATATTCCCGACATTACTGCAAACCAGGAGACTCTTGTCTTTCTGTATTATATTTGACTTCTTCTTATCTACAGCTTTTGGAAAATTAAGAAACTCCTTAACTAAGTTCCAGCTCTTAAAAGAACAATAAGTAATAGGTCTTCCTAGATCTCACAGAGGACCAGGAATACACAATGATTCACTCTTTGCCACAGCCACGCTAACAGACCAACATAAAGGAAATTGATCTGGATCATGTTGCCATAAACTGTTGGCAGAATTTTATGAATTTGAGTACTTCAGGAAAAAAAATGCAGCTCTTCTGTGCCTTACAGAGTATTATAATGGATCTGAATCCACAAAATAACAATACAACAGCTACCTACTTGCTTAGTTAAATTTAAAGCAGGTAAATTATTACTTTTTTTTTTAAAGACCTTTCTATTCAAAAATATTACTTGGTCTTGTCTGCCTGAAAGTATTACTGAGATAAATACATCATTTTCCCCTGTGACTCTTCCAGCATTTAACACACTACAGCCACTAAATTTGGAAACATATCCCAAACTTTGCTGGTTATGAACCTCTAATTGGAATTAACAGAACTGAAGTGGGAAACTACTCTTTGTCTTCTTCCCATGAGTGAATAATTGAGCCTCTTGGGAAGTTAGTAAGGGAACCTGAGGCTTAACATGACAGATTTTCCTGAGACTGAAAGAATTGCATAAACTCACAAATTCAAATACTTTTCTACTTTGGGCACATTTTTCTAATTAATCTTAAAAAGAAGAAAGGAGAAATTTGGGCTGAATCTCAGACATGGTATCACTGAAGGCAGGAGGACAGAAACTGGGATATTTGTCTTTGGTTGCTAAACTAAAGGAGGAGGTCTACTGCCCTTTTAAAACATTAAAGCACCAATCTTACAAAACACTGAATGTTATGCCCTTGAGTCTTCCATAAAATTACTAAAAATCTGTATCTAAATTACAGCTTTTTATCACATTCTTAATCACATTTACTCTGATAAAGGTTGGAAAATAATCAGACCTCACTATTTGTAGGTATCTGATACGTTAATAGCACCAAGAAGAATAACAAGATAATAATAGGTAACTCTTATTAGACTCTTACCAGTTTGAGGCATTGTTAGAAATTCTTTACAGAGATCCTCATAAATTCTTACTACAGTCTTTGATGTAGCTATCATTACCATAATCCCTTTCTACAGATAAAGACATTTAGGAGAAGCTACAGAGAAGTTACTTGCCCAAAGTAACATAGTCAGTTGGTGGTACGGCAAGGATTTAAACTAAGCAGTATGGCTCCCGGCTCTTAACAACAGGCAATGAATAACTAGTTGTGTATAGTAAACAATTAGTGCTATTGGAGATTGTTATTATGGTTTATAATGTCCAAACAGAAGCATTTCAAAGTTCTTGTATTCAATTAATTTGCTCATTTAAATTACCAAATAATTATGCAATTAAGCTCATATGTAAATATAAGCATACGTTTTTATATTTACATGCTATTTACATACCTGTATAGCATCAGACTGAGAGCTGAAAGACTTGGGATCAGTCTCAGCTTATTAACTTAATTCGTTAATAAGTCACTTAACATCAGAAGCTGTGGCTTTCTTAGCGATAATAAAAATTACTTAGACAAAGTGACCTTTAATATTTCTTGCAGCTCCAAATTCCTAGGATTCTGTTGTCTCTTGATATTTGTTCTACCTCCTTGATAATGACTCAGATACTGAAGAAGCAATTCCATAATTTTACAGTTTACCACTTTAAAAAGGGAGTTTTAAAAGCCAGCGTATGGAGCACCACACCTGTTCCAGGAAAACATAATTCCTGAGAGCTGCAAAACACATTTCCATAGTTGCCCAGTCTGAGAAACACTGATTCAAATAACTCTGGTCTTGTACCGTGGAAATATCTCCTATTTGTGAATCATCCTTACAAAGGAGAAAATTGCTTTTTATTACTAAGTGAAATTGACAAATTCAGCAAAAAAATATAGAGGACACCAGTTAAATTTGAATTTTGGATAAACAAAGAATAACTTCTTAGTATGTCCTATTGAGGGACATCCCTAAATAAGAGATAAGTATCTCCCATATTAAAAGTTTTAGGGATATAATAAAAATCATTCATTGTTTATCTGAAATTTAAATTTTACTGGGTACTTGTAATTTTTTCTGGCAATTTTTCCAGTAAATGAATCACCTATTTGAGGTGATAACACAAAACCAAAATAAAATAATTGGAACTTATGAACTACTGAGCATGCATCTGAGAAATGCTAGTCTAAGGTATCAATTGCTTTTCATCATTTTATAGACATCCATGCCTACCCAACACCAAATTATCAGTTATATAGGGAAAGACTAAATTGCATTTCTGGTTACTATTTGAACATGCTATGGGCAGTAAAATATTTTAAAAAATATTTTTCTATAAACCAACTCTCTGAGAGTTGTTGTTCTTTAATTTCCTAATGGGATTTTTTAAAATCACTATTATACTAGTAGAAAGGAATGCTCATGCCAAACAACAACAAAATAAAGAACATTTGGCAATTTTGGAGGTAAGTCATGACGAGTGAAATTTGTTTTTGAGAGGCACATGATGTGATAAGTATAGATGTAAATGATAGTTAATTAGATAATTAACATAAAACAATTACATACCCAGGGTAGGGCAAGCAATAGGCAGGAGCTTATTTGGTGGAATAAGAGCAAGATGCCCATGCATAGCCCTAGACTGCCACTGAGGTCAGCATACTGTAACATACAACTTGTCAAGAGGGTTTTAATTTGGATGGGTAGTGAATAGAAGGTAATGAGGCAGTCATGATTTTTTTTTATTTTTAACCTGTAGATCTAAGGTGAAAAAAGAAATACAGAGATGAATTATGGAAAAAGCAACAGCCAGTTACAAAGAAACGGGAGGGTCAGGCAAGTCTGGAATGTTCATTTTCTTTTTCACTTCCTGGAAAATGTCTACTTATCTTTTAGGGCCCAATTCCAGTGTCCCTCCTCTGCAAATTTTTCTCAGTCTTTTGTCATCCCATCTGCACAAATCCCTGCAGTACTGGCTAGTTATTTCTTCTTTAGAACACCCTGGTACTTTTTATATCCCCGTCAGTGCTCCCACATAGCTAGTGTCTTATTAGATTGAGTTAGGTGTCAATATGTCTGTTTCCCTTACAAGGCAAATGCTATTTGAGAATAGGAGATGTGACACTCATAGGGCACTAGATCCTCCTGAATGAATTCATGATAATATAAGTGGTCATGTGAGATAGAGGATGGAAATAATCAGACATATAGATCATAGAATTTGAGACACAAGATCTTTTATTCAAATACCATTCTCCCATGGTCTGCTGCTTCCTATTGTGAATTTACTCATTTTATTTTTAAAAATTCTACATTTCTTCTTAAGGAGTCACGGTGAAATCTGATTGAAATTCAATACAGCATTTTTGTTTACAGAGGACTTATACAAACAGAACTCCTTTTAAACAAACCCTCATGAATAAATGTAAATCCATGATGTGCCAGGGGTATCCTGTCTTCTCTCCCAAATACCATTCATTTCCAGCTAAAATCAAAGAGCCCAGTTCTCTAGGACAAGCCAAACTCTAAACCCATATATATCAGTATAATGTGAGTACTGCAGAGAGAGCTCCAGGAAGCTAACGTCTATTTGAGGAGTCTGGAAATTCACACATGAAACAACTGAGGAAGACAGTACTTCTAACTGACAACGAATCAGTTCTATGCTGTATTTTTAGTCCTCTCATACATTCCATTCTTTCGGTTTAATTCTGGGTGATCTGTTGTTTCTAAGGTCACATGGAAATACTCTCACAATGCACACATTTCCATGCATATATACCTCCCCACAAACACATACCCCTACACACACATACCTCTTACTCTCTCCTATAGAACTTTGCTTATGTTCTCTAGACTCTGCATTCCTTCCTTTCCTCTAACATACACGCACCATTGGTCTTCAGTATGACCCTCTCCAAGAAGACTTCCTTGAATATATTCCTTACTGTTTCCTCTTAAAGCCAATACTTATTATATTATCAAACATTTACATATGCATTCTAATTCTTTTATGTATGCCTATTAATTCTTTCCATCTCTATTATTACAGGTTCAAAGGCAAAACTTTTCTCTTCTACTCTGCTTTTTCTCACCCTTAATAACACAGAGTATATTGCTGTGCATTTAATAAATGTTCAAGTAATAGGTATTTGAGTAATAAATAAATAGCTAAATAGAAATAAATATATGTTGAAATGTAAAGATTTCAGGATTTCACCACAAATGAAACATGCTGACATTCAGAAAAGCTTTTACCTCTGCCTGGCATTAACCACCACATACTTCAGAAGCTGGACCATAATGCTGTAGGTTTGTTTTTATTGCTTCCTGAGTGTTTACCCATATGAAATTTTTTCCTATCCAACTATTTCCCCCGGATTTTAGTTTACATCAATTCAAGAGAATCTGAGTTCTATAATTACTTTCCTATATTGAGAAACATTTTCTATATTTTTAATCCCAGTTGCAAGAATAACACTTCCTTATTTGGAATCACTGGCAAATTATACTCAAGTATAAACTGCTATTCTAAGCTATAAATGAAAATGCTTTCTTGGGTGGATGAGTTGAGATAATAAAGAATGGGGTAGGGGCTCTGACAGAAGTATTGTTTAATCATTTATACACTGCTAAATATATACAGGAAGTGGTGGAACTAAAATCCCCACACTTCCTTCAGACAGAAAATAAGAGGTGATATCTCTTCTTTTAGCACTTCTTTTAATGTAGCTTCAAGCTGTCATCTTATAGTTTGTTCTTATTGCTATTTATGACCATCTGTGTAATCTTTGGTCACATGGGAGTGATCACAGGTAAACTAAAGGTTTGAAAAAGAAAGTTTCATAATCAAAAGATATAATGTTAAAAATTGTCATGTGTTGTATTTATTTTACTTATTTGCTTTTATTCTAACAAGAAGACCTCAAAACCTTCACATGAGATTCTTTAGAAAGGGACGGTAGACAAATAATAGAACCAAAGTTAAAAATCCAAAGTATATTTCAGCTGCTTCTGTGCTCTTTACTTTGCACGCCTCCTTTACTAACAATAGAACAGTAAAACAAAGAGAGTTTAAACTAAATATTTCTTTTATCTGTGACCTATTCTGGTGAAAATAAGAATGGAAATAAAAGTTAGCAATTGAAAGTAATATTTCTTAAATTTTGCTTTTCTATTTATATGGCATAATTGTGTTTAAAAAGATCACATGGATTTTGAATTCAAAGATTTCTTTACATCATTTAAGATTTTAGAAAAGTGAATATAACATTAAAAATTACATTTAAAAACTAAATCTCAAATTTATAATAATTAAAATGTAATTGTGTAGTATATCTTTTAAAATTCATAATATTTTATAATCATAGAAATAAATGATGGCCTATGACATAGCAAATTAATGCAAAAAACTGTGAAAAATGTCACTGCAATTATAAATATTAACATAACATATCTAGCTTTCATTATGTTTTAATATATTAGTTTCAAACATCCATTATGATAGTACTAACAGTATAACAGCTTAAGTAAAAATGAAAGGTCAAAAGTATATTCTGCTAAAATTATAGATAAAAATCTCTATTATAACTAATAGAGGGGAAAGTCTATCTGAATCAAGTAAAATAATTTTAGCAACCAATAGCCACATCAAAATGTAGTCCAAAGGCCCACAGCATCGCATTACCTGAGGCTTGTTAGACATGCAGAATCTTAGGCACCACCACATGCTAATGAATTAAAACCTCCATTTTAGCTAGAACCCTAAGGTGATTTGTATGTTCATTAAAGGTTGAAAAGCACTGGTCCATATCTTGAAGTTAAAAAACATTCATATCTATGACATGGTCTGGCCTTGAATAAATTTTTGACCTTGATTTCCTTTAGTCTCCCTTTGGCATCTCAGGTCCTTACTTGCATGTGACTTCTTGAGGCCAAATCATATCTAGATTGTTCTCTACATGCATCTTATCCCTTCTTTGAAATATACCATTTCTAGTTCCCGTTCAGTCACATGTTCTCTTTTAATGGTGACAATGTTAATTGATGTATCTACCTGCTTTGCCTAAGTATGACATCAGTCAACAGATACAACAACAGTAACTTAGATTAGTTACATGTTTGGAATTGCTTAATATCTTAATTTTGGAGACACTAAATGCCAGGAACTAGAGTGTTTGAGCATACGGGACAGATGTTTTGGTATCCCTCCACCTCCCACCTTCATCTCACCACTTCAAAGATTTTTCGTGCTATCTTGCAGAAAGTCTTAGCCTGTTCAATGTTCTATAACAAAATATTCTAGACTGGATAATTTATAAACAACAGACATTTATTTCTCACAGTTCTAGAGGCTGGAAAGTCCAATACCATGATGTCAACAGATTCAGTGTCTGGTGAGGGCCCTGTTCCTTCTGGATGGCACCTTCTTACTGTGTCCTCACATGGGAGAGGGGAAAGGCACTCCATTCAACCTCTTTTATAATGGCCCTAATTCCTCATGACTTAAATACCTCCTAAAGGTCCAACCTCTTTCACTGGCAATGAAGTCTCAACATAGAAATTAGGGAGGAGACACATTTAGACTATAGTATGTAGAAACTGTTGTTTATAACTTAACATGATAATTATATGGAGAGCTATTTATCTAACTTATGAAAAATCACAAAAGTATTTTTTCTGTATTTGATCCAAATGTTTGCTGCATTTGACCAAAAACCTCAATAGTTTTTTGAAACTTTTGTATGTAAAATGCAGAAACAGAGGTGACAGGATCAAGCCACATCAAATAAAGCAAAAATTCCTCTTGGATTTTGTTTATTGAAGCTTAAAGAGTTTCCAAGCAAAATTCTTTTCCATATTCCCTTTTTACATGAACTGTGGTTTCCAAGCAAACTCTTTATGCTTCAATAAAAACTTTAATGTCAGATATGAGACGATAACAGTCTAATAACTTCATTGTTCATCTTTTTCAGTACCACCATGGCACATTTCTGACTATAAATAAAGCCAGTGTCTAAATGGTTCTGCAAAATATAAAGGAAAGACGAGCACACAGAAGGTGCACAATACATGTATGTTTATTAAATCTCCATTTTTTACACAGACTTTTTTTTCAGCATCCAGATGATTTTAAGAGTCTGTATGTTTGGTAAAAGAAATACGTATTATAAATACTTCTGAGTACTTTTAGTCTCTAAAATATTTTAAGGAATATCCTATTTTAATCTAAGGAAATTCAACTAAAATAACTGAAAGAGATCCATGCTTTCACTTGCCTTTTTAGCAGGGAATTTGGTACAAAGGTGTGTTGACTCATCACCAATGTGATATTGCAGAAGCTGAGAAAGGAAGCATTTCAGTTTCCATCATGTTCAAAATGGTATTGATTTAGGACAAGACTATCAAACATTACTCAGCTTCCATTGTTGGCTTATCTGACTGATAAAAATAGATTTTCAAATTTTTAGGTTGGTACAGATATTAAAATAAAACATTTACAAGAAATATCCACATAGTTAAGTTATAGTAACCAAATAATTACATAGACTTCTTAGGTCAATACATTTAATAGTTTAACAAATATATTTAAATATTTATTTCTTATGAGATATTCTTTTAGAAATGTTACATTAGAAATATTATGACCAAAAGATTAAGAATTGCAGTGGGCTACATGATTCTTTTTACTAAATTAATATTGCATGACTACATAAGATTAGTTATTGTTGACTGCTTGGCTAAATCAAATAATCATTGTACTTGACGCATCCAGTCAGAATTCATAATATGTTTTCCTCCATTTAATAACAATTTGATAGCCTATACAACCTGGTACATATCGATTTGATTAAGCTTTTCTTTAATCTGAATTCTAAAGATAAGTGATTTTGCATACTGTTCTTACTGAGCAAAAATAAATATACATGGAAATGAAAACGGATGTCTCCAATGTACTTAATCCTTAAAAGCATAGCAAGAGACAAAAATCAAGGCTATTATTGTTGATGCTACCATGAACATCTATTAGATAAGTATCCAAAATCTAAATGATGCAAAGTAATCTGATAATCCTTGAGTTTCTAATTTCTCCTATACGTCCATTAAAAACACCATAAAAATTGAAACTGTTGTTATTGGATTAGTTAAGGCATGGGATATAGTCTCATGTGATAACTTTATGACAGTTAGAAGCTATCTATGAAAGAGGCTGAAACCAGGGAAATTTCTTATGGCTGTTTTTAATGAAGAGAGAGGCAAGTGTACCTTCCTAAGTGCAGAGTGTTCTGTTAGTTCATTTCCAAGAATTTTGCAGGTCATGTAAAAAGATTAGATTGTTATCAGCTAATAATAAACCTGCTTTGATATATATTATTTACATTCTCTAAGGGCATTCTCAAGAAGTCCCTGTTATATGTGTCATATTAATTTTTCAGAGTTTTCGTGGTAGAGATGTGGTCAACTTGATCATTTTGTTAGCTCATTCTTGTGGTTGCCCCTTCAGAGAAGCCAAATTTGCTTGTCCCAGCCACAGGGACACATGACCTATTTGGCAATTCAAGTCTTCCAGGCTAATGAACCACAGGCCTCCTGGGCTCAAACTCTGAGTTTATCTATTTCTGATGTAAGACAGAGTTTGTGTAGCAGCCAATAAACCAGAAGAATGCCAATTTGGTCTTAGAATGCATAGAAAATTAAGGAGTCACAGTATACAATAAAAAATCTTGCCTGTCCAAATAAATTGGCCAATAAATACATGCATACATTTTAAATCACTCATATTTGTAGGCACATATGATTAAAATTCATTAATGTATTGTTCTTCATATTTTTCATTGAATTTAGAGCTTAAAATGCAGATGATGGATGAATATGATTTTCCTATCTAATTTCTATACTAAATTACAAATTTCTATCTAAATTCTAAATTTTCTAATATTAACACATTTTACCTGAATTAGAAAATCAAAAGTCTTGGGAGATTCAAAAGTAATTTAGAAATGACTTTTGCCCTCAAGGGATTTAAAAGAATGAACTTATAATATGGTGATAGAAGGCAGTATACAAAAAGTGCCACTACATAGTGAACACAAAATACTATTTAATTTTTTAAAGGGTTGGGTGAGGCAATGGTGGAAATGATCTTTCTAGCTGTTGATCAGATACAGTTTTCATGTATAATTTTTCATTTGAGTTGTTCCTAGAAGGAAGAAATAATAGAAAATCTGGGCAAATTTCTTTAGAAACAAAGGACATATATTCCTATCTATGTCATTTTAAATAATTTCTGAGGTTTGAAGAGTTCCAAAAACCCACATGGACTCCAAATTGGTAGATTCTTCCCTAGTCAAAAAGAACAGTTTGAAAAAAAAAATGGAGAAGAGTATATTAGGGACAGAATTTTTGAGTCTACAATTCCAGGCTATAGTGTTTATACTTTGTGCAATTGACAATAAAGTATCACCAAAGTTTTGTAAAAGGGAATTCAGATATAATACACTATAGGCCACTAGCTGGTATGTGATAAATCTGCGGTGGAAAGTAGAGCTATCGGATTCAGTATCTGTGCTCTTTCAGACACAATGAACTGCCTCTCTGTGCTGAATAAGTAATAACAAGTTGCTGTTTTTCTTGAAATGTGGTAGCCACCTTCCAAGACAGCCATCGATAATCCACATCTGTGATATTCAGGCTCTATCTAGGCCTTCTCTACATTGAAACAGCTGTCCTATAAGGCTAACAACATATGAAGTGACAGTATGCGATTTCTAAGTCTGGGTCATAAAGGCATTGCAGCTTCTGCTTTGATTTCTTGGATTTCTTGCTCTGGAGGAGGCTAGCTGCCATCTTGTGAGGATACACAAGTGGCTCCATGGAGAGATCCATTTGTAGAATGATGACCTTTTCTAGCACCAAGTTGCCAGTCATATCAGTGAATCACTTTGGAAGTGAATCTCCCAGCACTAGTCAAATCTTTAGTTGAATGTACCATCAGCTGACATCTATCTGCAACCTCATGAAAGAATCCAAGCCTGAATCTTTCACAGAAACTTTTCTCTAATTCCTGACCTATAGAAGTCATGAGATATAAGAAACGATTATAGTTGTTTGAAGACATTACATTTAGTGGTAATTTAAGCGAGTGAAGCAATAGATAACTAATACAAAAAGGTCCTAGCCATCAATTCAACTGGGAGTTCTACTAGACAAAATATTATTTTGGAAAATTAGTATAACTATTCTTCTGTGCAGTACTGACACACATTCCATTATAGGTATAATAATGATGGGTGGTATATTACTTATATCACATTATAGTGTATTATCTAGAGATACATAAATATTTTGCAAACTACTATCTTCACTTTAGAGAAGTAGCAGAGGTAGGACACTGAAGTAGATTAACTTGTTTGTAAATTTCAGCTCTTCCACCAATGTGAATAAGTTCCATTACTTCTTCACACTACATGTGAGTGTGAAGCTGCCCTACTCACCATCATAAAGAAGAATCCTTGGGAAAAACCAAACTCAAAGAAGCAAATGTCTGTAAAAGTCTAAATCAAATGGAAGGAGCACGTGGCAAAAAAATCCCACAGATTTTGGTCAGGTACCGTGGCTCTTGTCTGTATCCCAGCACTTTGGGAGGCCCAGGCAGGCGGATCACTTGAGGTCAGGAGTTCGAGACCAGCCTGGCCAACATGGTGAAACCCCGTCTCTACTAAAATTACAAAAATTAGTCAGGGATGGTGGCAGGCACCTGCAATCCCAGCTACTCAGGAGGCTGAGGCTGGAGAATTGCTTGAACCTGGGAGGCAGAGGCTGCAGTGAGATGAGATCGTGCCATTGCACTTCAAGCTGGGCAACAGAGAGACTCCATCTCAAAAAAAAAAAAAGAACACAGATTTTAAGAAACCTGAGTTCACATCTCTGCTCTAATACATATTATTTATGTGACATTGGACACGTCACTCTTTCTAAATTTCAATTTATTACTACTCCAGAAAAATACAAAAGTACTATGAGACTTAAATTGATAATATATGGGATAGTGCCCAATACGCTGCTTGATAGAGAGTAGGCTTTGTAAGTATTTCATTTGACTTTAAGTTATTTTGGTTTTATTAAGTTGAAAGCTGGTGAACATACTTTGTGTAGCCTACTGATCATCAAGTGGAGAGGACCTGCAGACCTCTGAAAAGTAAGAAAATTAAAAAACTCATTGCTGACTACAGATATTGACAATGATATTAGGTGAAATCCTGGGAGCCAAATATCAATAAAAATAACAAATAATATTTGAGTGCCTTGTATATGTCAGTCATTTTATATTCATTATTTCACTTAATCTTCATAATAACCTTATGAGGCCAGAATTGGCATCTCCATTTCACATGTGAAGAAACTAAGATGAAGAGATGATGTGTAAATTTTGATAAAGTCCAAGTCTATTAGATTCAGAAGTAGGTGTGCATCTTGCTAGAGAAAACTCGTAGAATAAGAGAAAAAAAGAGAATTTGCAGAGATAGCCTAGGAATCAGAAGAAGATAGGCATACATTACAATGAGAAATGAAGAAGCCAAGAAGGAAGAAAGATTCAAAAAATAAAATAAAAAAGTTGTAGGCAGAAAGAGAGATTTAGTAAGAGAAATGCTTGAGAGACAAGAAAAGGAATTTTACAAGTTCACCTATAGATTTCCGTTAAAGCTAATTAGTAGATTAAAATTGTGTTTTATAGGCTGATTTTTGTTATAAGTTTTTGAGACGCTAAACCCTTGTTAAGGGACAAGTAATTTCACCTCGTTAAGACATAGTCTTCTCATCTATAAAATGGAGATGATCTTTGAAGGAGTCAACCTAACATGTTAGTTTACATAAAATTTTCAGTATAGTGTCTGAAACATATCATGTGCTTAAGAATTGATTCTTATTAAATGCTATTAGGTCATTTAAAGTATATGCATTTAAATATCTCTATGAAGTAAATGCATACATACATATAGAAAAATTCATCACAAAATAAATTTTGTTTCAGTATTTTATACAAACAAGATACCTGCATAGTATAACTATACTATGTAACAATTCTGTCTAATCCAAATCAATAAAATTCTTGACTTACCTACAAGTAGCATAAAAATGAAAAAGTCTTATAAATTAAAAAAATCACAAAGCTATGTCTCCCATATCTCAAATAACATAATAATTATTGAAAGTTTTTTCTTTCTCTATTTTCTAAAACGTTTACTAGAAAAAAGTTTTATCAAATAAGGTCATATTTTCATATAGAAAACATAATGTAAATCTAGATTTCTTTAGAGTAATTTTAGACACTTTAAAATAACAAAAACCGCTACAACTACAAAATATTATAATAATTTAACTTATTGGAATTTCTTATGAATTATTTAAAGCTATCAAGTGTGTTAAAAACTTCGATTACATAAGAAAGCTACTGTGCGATTTATTTAAAACACATACGTATGACACTGTTCTATATCATAAATTAGACCTAAAATGTTAGCTATTAAATCAAACGTTTAGCAATATTTTTCTTGCACTTTCAGAATATAAATGAGTCTTTTGCATGATTTGGATAATTTAAATCACACTGAAAAGCTTCCCAGTTAACATTAAATGATCATTTTTTTTCCTTTGTTGAATTTCTCTGTAGAAAGCAAAATAATTCAAAAATCACTCCAAATAGAGCTATGCCTTTAAAAAAAAAAATAGCCTGCAATTCTCAACTGTTTCCATAGATGGATATGCCTGAGTAAGCAGTCAAACGTAAGGGAATGAAAGGACTAAAATCTATACATTAATGTGTATCTGGATGTGTATGTTTAATGTCACATACAAAAATCATCTTTCAATATTCATATTACATTGAGAATACATTATGAAAAAAGCCTCTGCCTTTCTAGTCAGTCTCCTCCCCACTGTGTCCTCCTGCTTTCGAATTCATTCATTAGAGGTATTCCTCTTTATTTGCACCTCATACGTTCCAGAAAATGGGATTAATAGTAAATTTTCAGATAGTGACAGCCTCAGTTCCAATATTTTAAATGGGAAAAGACAATAAAGAACTTAGAGACTATCCAAAAATCTCGAACCAACTTCTTTGAACATGACTAAAATCTTCTTAAACGTACGTAATAATTTACCAAGGTTTTCTGCATAATGTAAAGCATTTAGGACACTAATTACCAAATTATTTACTGCTTAATGAGCTCATTAGTATGTATTTTGCCTGAAGTTAACAACAATACACTAGGGTACTGAATATTTTTTCTTCTATACTGCAGCAAATATGTAATGTAAATGTATCTAATATATTAGAATATGTTAGAAAGGTGGATCACCTACTCTCCTTATAAGCTTTTTTACATTCATGTAAGAATTTACATGTAATAATTTGGGAAAGATAATAATGATAATGCCCAAGTTTGAACAAGGGGAACATGGGACTCCATCCTGTTGGGAGAACTGCTAAGATACCCCTGTAGCATTCTCCACCTTTATGTGAAAACAACTTAAACGTTTTGCTGTCAATGGCTGCAAGTTTGTTACAGCGAATTTTCAATTAAACTATAAATTTTCTGTAAATATTTTTTGAAAAACAATATAGCTTACAAGTCAAAACATCACACATTAATATTATTATTTTATTATTAACACTTAATAGTTCTTTCCAGTTTCACTCCTAGCTGGATTGGATATTATTATACTTAGTTGTTCCCAATATGCATTGTTTCTCTCTTTCATAGCAAGATAATCTATCATTCTACTTGAGGATAATACCGCTTGGAAGAAAAGTTGTATTTCCAAACTCTTAGTATATGCAGGTATGGCCATGGGGCCACTTTTTAGTCAATGGGATACATGCTGATGTACTACGTACAATTTCTGGGACTTACTCCTCAAAGGTGAGGATGAGTTCTGCATTCTCCCCTTCCTGCTTTCTGATGGATCCATGCAGACTTAACTGTATACCAGCAGCCACTTTGGACCATGAGACAGCTTGGGAATGAAAGCCACACACAGAGGAGTAACAGGACAGGAGAGAAGCCTGAGCTCTGAACATGGTGAGGCACCATACACTTCCTACTATATACCCTTGTTGGACCTGAGAGAAAAATAAATTTTGATCGTGTTATCTGGGGTATCCTGTTGTTATTAGTACTCTCAGACAAATATAACCCCAACTGATACTGTGTTCTTTCTTTGTACTTCAGGTATACTGAGCTTAAGTTTTAAACATAACACACATGCTGCTGCGATTTATCTATTCATCTAGATAAGGACCTCAAGGGCAGGGACTACATCGTATTTACCTTTGTATCCTCCAAGCATATGGAAAATATATAGATTTGATAAACCTTTAAAAAGAGTTGTTGTATACCAAATTGAGTATATCACTGGCAAGTACTGTTAATCAACATCTGTCAGCGTCAATACCCAGGCCCCTATAACAGCATTCTGAAAGCTTCTAGTATATTTGCACTAAAGAACAATTTCTTTCAATATAAATGTGAATTCTTTAATTTCAACAAAAGAAAACAAATTTATTAAGATTATTGTTTAAAAAAATTATGGTCTCACATATAATGTCTTCTTGGAGGGAGAATTAAGAGACAATTTCAATCTAAAGTGAGCCAACTCTTTATGACATAATATGGGGCAAGATCATAAACTTTTATTTATCTGTGGGCATGTTTTAATGAATAGAGCCAAATTAGAGTGACTGAATCATCTATTCTATCACATTCACTACAACTTCAATTAGAAAATGATATGGAATATTTCAGAATTAAAGGAAAACAGATACAGTAATCAGTACAGTATCACATAGAGCAGGTACTCAGCAATAGCATATTAAAAGGGTGGCTAGTACTTTAACAGGTTTTAGTTTCAGAAAAGAATGTTTACATTTAAAAATATGGGTAAATTGAGTAGATTCCTTGTTGGAGTCTGGGCATCCTACTCACACTCTCATCCTGTCTAAGCCATGTTCTCCAACTTGCTTCACCAAAGTATTCTTTGGGAGTTCCCAGAACTAGCCCACTACAGAGACAGTAGTTCTTTGCCATGTGTTACTGTTCTTTGTGAAATTCATGGGAAGAATAGGCCATTTCTGACTTCTCCAGCTACAAACGATGAAACACCATTGAAATATCAAGTGCACTGTAAAAGGAGAAATAAAAGGAGAGCAGGAATTGGCCAATAGATGTAGCCAAGGAAGGAGAGTGAGAACACCCCTAGCAGGTAGTAAAGACCCCAAGGCATGAAGACTTTGGCACAAGAGGCAGCAGAAGGAAGTCAAGGACTGCTGGTACACTGTGCAAAGAGGCTGAGTGGGCCAAGGGCTTGGGTTTAGAGCATGGCTATCCAAACAACTGAAGGTGTTTTCAGAAAGAGAGCACCAATGGATTTTAAGCAGGAAAAACTGTGATTTTAAAGGTTTACTCTGGCTATTGTGCAGACTATTTGAAAAGGATTTTGCAATGCAGACACTTTATTATTTCCAGTAACTCCAAAGAGGGTAGGACTAATTTGCATCATTGTAATATTAGTAGCAATTATTAATCAATATTAATTGACTGCTATATTAAGAAGAGTAAGAATTGACTATATATAGAACTAACTTTGATACGTTATTTCCAAATAAGTATAATTACAATTGTTTCCAAATAAGAAAACAGACTCTGAGAGGTTGAGTGACTTGTCGTGGAAGTGACAGAGCAGGATTTGAACCCCAGTTTTCTGCCTCTGAAGCCTAAGCTCTCTGTGCTGTTGTTACATCAGTTCTCAGAGTTATGAATATCTGATACAGCTTGGCAAAACATGACATGCCACCAGTCCCCAAGAATCTTACAAGACAATGGTGAACACCACATTAGGATCAAGTATGTGGGCAATATACGTAAATTCATAAACCTATGTGAGGAAAAAACAACAATTTACCAGACTTCAAAAACTAAACTGATAAAATGCCATCACTCTCATCCTCCACCAAAGACATAGCACCCACACTCCCACGGAGTCAAGATTCAGCACAGAAACCAAGAACAAAGAAAGGGAAATATGTATTTAAATAATTTCCTAGTTCTTTAATCAGATTAATTAAATAATTAATTTAGTCAAATTATGAAATAATTTTCCAGAATATTAAGTCTACAGCCATTCAAATTACATTACAAAAATCTAAAATATAAATTCACATTTTGATTAGTCTATGTTTTGCATTATTTCTATCACAAATTCCCTCAACTAAAAATGTAAACAGGTTTTACTATAGTGATCACTATAACACCTGCAAAGGTTTTTATATATAAGAAAAGATTGTCACATATTATTCATAACATGACAATGTCACCTGATTCTCTCCTTTTAATTTTCTTGTTTGATCTTCACTTGAACACTGGCAAGTGAACACAGTAAATATTAGTGACCTCATTTGCTGACCAAGGTTTGTGTTGATTGCAATCTATAAAGGGATCTCAGATATAACAACAGTTTAATGCCTAAATAAGCTTCTAAATTAAAGGCCAATGATAGCATACTGAGAGCACACGTATACCTGCACAAACACCTACAAATCTGATTCATTTAAAATTCACATAAATATTTTTATCCTATGGGTTTGGAGTTATCATACCTCAAACATGAATTAATACCGCATAAGGATTTTTCAGTACAAAAATACAGTAAGAGCCATAAGGTTTGCACTTCTTCTAGCAGAACTCCATGGTATATCAACACAGGGCAGGAATCACACTGCCACCTCCAAGCCACTTTCTTATCTAATCAAGCAGGTCATCTAAAGAGCCAGTGGAGGCCTTCTTCCCTAATGGCTATGATCGTGCATTTCAACTCAGCATCTTTTCTATCATCTATTAAAATGTTGAGTACTATGGTCTAAAATATGGCATATAATTCATTGAAATTATTCATTCTTGGGGGAGAATATCTGCTCAATCAAACAATGATTTCTATATTGCTGAACCAAATGGCCAAGTCTCAATCCTAATTTGCACATTCTCTTCCACGAGACACTCTTCACTTGGATTCCAGGTTACTACACTCTCTGGATGTCCTGCTCTTCTCTCCAGCATCTAAATGGAGAAATGTCCCACAGCTCACACCTGGGATCATTGCTATTTTCTCCCAATACTCTTACCCTTGGTAATCTTCCCAGACCATGATTTTAAATGACATCATCTACTGATAATTCTCAGTACATATATCCAGCTCAGACATTTTCCTAAACTCTAGATTTGTGTATATAAATGCCTATTCTGTATCTCCATCTATGATGTCTAATAGGCACCTCAGATTTATCTTGTCTAAAGTCAAGCTCTTGATATCTCAACCTCTACCCCTACCAACACACACACACACACACACACACGCACACACACACACACACGTAAATCTGTCCCTTTAAAAGTCTTCCCCATCTCAGTAAATGGAAATTCCATTTTTATGTTTGTTGAGACCAAAAAAACTAATTATTTTTGGCTATTTTTTTCTTACACCCCGTATTTTGTATGTCAGGAAATCTTTCAACTCTACTTCCAAAATATATCTAGAATTCAACTAATACTTAAAACCTAGGCTGCTACTACCCTTACCAAAGTAATTGCCTCTCATCTGTATTACTTCAGTAGCCCTCAAGTGATATCTTTGTTTCTAGCCTGCACTCTTACAGGTTATGTTTATTCCAGCAGCTACAGTGATATAGTTCAAATGTACCTCAGATCATGTCACTTCTCAGGCCAAACTCTTAAGGTGTCTCCCTACTTCACACAGAGCAGAATCCAAAGTGCCTCCATTGGCTGATAATGATCTGCCATTTTGAAACCTCTTTGGCCTTGATTCTGCTGCGGGCACACACATGCCTCCCCAGTGATCCAGGAACAGTTCCATTCTGTAGATATTGTACTTGCATGTTCTTCTGCCCAGAATGGATCACATACAATTCTTTCAAGTTGTTATGAAATGTCACTTTATTAGTTAAGCCCTTTTTTGGGTACCTATATATCACTGCAATATGTCACAGCAATACTCCCTGCCCCTATTCTATTTTATTTTGAAAATTTTCTCCTTAACTATTTTTTAAAATTAAGCTGCATCTATTTATCATGACTCTTCCTTAAAGAATTTATCTTTCTTATTTACTACTGTATCTCAAGAATCGAGGACAGTTTCTGATACATAATAAATGCTCTAAAATGTTTTTAAATAAACAAATAAATGCCACCATTATGATGCATTGTGTACATCCACCATGCTAATGTTTTTATCTTACTGTATTTTTAATGTCAGTTTTCCATTGTGTGTATTATTTCTTATTTAAAATAAAAGACTTTGGCTCTTTCACATCCAAATTGGAAAAACGGAAAGAATCACATCTACAGAGGCACTGTATACCACCTCAAGAAGCAAAGGGTAGTTTTTATCAAACTACCATAATATCATTTGTATTATTTATTAAAAAAAAATTATTACTACCACCGTCTTCACTGGCAATATATTTCAGCCTTAACATGCTCCCATTAAAATAAATTTAAATATTAATAACTGAATCAAAATATATAAATATTTAGGAAGAGCAGGGATAAAAATGGAGAATAAAAATTAACAGAAAGAGATGACAGCACATTCTGTTACATCAGTTATAGTGAACACATGTTGTCTCTGCCTATGTCTATAGCAGGGGCCATCATGAGTATACCCTACCAGGGGTGTTGGCATATACGCTTTTCTCAAGAGGCAATCTTTTAAACATTTAATGGACTCAACTCAGTCAATGATATCAAATATTTTAGTTATGTCCATTAACACATTAGCATGTCCTCACTAGAGTAAAGATAATCAGGATTCCCACTGTATTAAGAATTGCCAGGGTCTCCTGTCGATGGCACATGCTCGCGAACTGACTATCCAAAATGTTTTATTGTCCCCATTATAGACATTGAAAGGAATTTAAATTATCATCTATATCATATCATCATCTACTTTGTGTTCACATAAATGTACAACTGTGTCCTCAAAATATTGTAGATCATTCTTTTTCTGTCAAATACAGTTAAAAGAACACTACAGAAAAAAAGCACTTCTAGCATAAAAAATAAGCTCCTTTAAAAATTATATCCTCCATAAAAGAAATAAGAACACTGGCAAAATTTGTCAAAATCAATTTTTTGAGACCTTTTGAAATTAACCACAAGCTTCCAACAATCCAAGGAGCAATTATTCAAAAAAAATACTGAATCAGATAGAAAGAACAGTATGCTTGATGCCATTTTCACTTGCCCTATTCCATTCTTTTCTTCTTATGTCTAAAATAGCCTTCAAAACCAGCTGCCCCAGAACCAAACTTTCTGTAAAAACTAAAAGCCTAGGATATAGCTTGTAGAAAGAATTTTAAAAAAGAGCAAACTAAACTGAAAGCAAAGAGAAGGAAGACAATAATAAAGACATGAACAGAAATAAATGAACTGGACAGTAGGAAAAGAATATTATCCTGACATCAAAAGACGAAGATATGATCCAAGAAAGAAACTGCAGACCAGTATGCCTTATAAAAAATCATCAACAAATTACCAGCAAACTAAATCCAGCAATACATAAAAAAGATTATATAAACCAGGACCAAGTATAACTTATCACAGTAATGCAAGGTTGGTTTAATATCCGAAAGGTTATTAACATAATACATCATATTCATAGAATAAAAGATAAAGCCACATGGTCATCCCAAAAGATGCAGATTAAGCATTTGAAACAACCCCAAATCTTCCATGAAAAAATAATCAGTAAACCAAAATGGAAGATAACTTTCTCAATTTGATAAATGTCATCTATGAAAAGCAGCTAATATTGTACTTAGTGGAGAAATACTAAGTTATTTCCCCTATGACATTAACAAGACCAAGTTGCCTGCTCTTACCACTTCTGTTAAAAAAAATTGTACTAGGCCGGGTGCGGTGGCTCATGCCTGTAAACCCAGCACTTTGGGAGGCCGAGGTGGGTGGATCATGAGGTCAAGAGATCGAGACCATCCTGGTCAACATGGTGAAACCCCGTCTCTACTAAAAATACAAAATATTAGCTGGGCACGGTGGTGCGTGCCTGTAATCCCAGCTACTCGGGAGGCTGAGGCAGGAGAATTGCCTGAACCTGGGAGGCAGAGGTTGCAGTGAGCCGAGATTGCGCCATTGCACTCCAGCCTGGGTAACAAAAGCAAAACTCCGTCTCAAAAAAAAAACAAAACGTTGTACTAAAGAATGTAGCCTGGGAAGTTGGGCAAGAAAAAGAAATAAAAGGTATCCAGAAAAGACGGAAAGCAACAAAGAATATTATTCCTATTTGCAGATGACATGATATTCTATATAGAAAATTCTAAGCAGGCCACAAATGACTGGTTAGGATTAATAAAAAAAGCTCAGCAAGGGTGATGAATACAAGATCAATATATAAGAATCAATTATACAGGTTAAACATCCCTAATCCAAACAATTTAAGATTCAAAACGCTCAAAAATCAATAACTTTATGAGCACCAACATAATGCCACAGTGGAAAATTACACACATGATCTCTTGTGATGTGCTGCAGTCAAAATGCAGACAAATCTTTATTTCATGCCAAAAAGTATTTAAAATATTGTGTAAAATTACCTTCAGCCTATGTGTATAATATGTATATGAAATATAAATGAATTTCATGTTTAGACTTTCATCCCATCCCCAAGGCATCTCATTGTTTATATGCAAATATTCCAAAATTAAAAAAAAATGCAAAATGCAAAACACTTCTGGTCCAAAGCATTCTGGAAAAGGGATACTCAACTTGGATTTCTATACCCTAGCAATTAACAATCTAATACAATAATAAAAAGAAAAATAACCTAATAAAAATCTGAGCAGGAAAACAAAAAGGCAGAAAATTTGATTAGATATTTCTCCAAAGAAGATATATCATGGCCAATAAACACATGAAAAGATGCTTGACCTTATTATTTATTAGAGATTGACACATTAAAACCACAATGAGATACCACTTCATACCCACAAGCACAGCTAAAATCAAGATGATGGATAATGACGAGGCAAGGATGTGAAGAAATTAGAAACCTCATTCATAGCCTGTGGGATTATAAAATGATGCAGCCACTTTGGAAAACAGTTTGTCAGTTCCACAAAATGTTAAACATAGAGTTACTATGTGACTATTTATATGTCCAAAAAAATTGAAAACGAATGCCTACATAAAAACCTATACATGAATGTTCATAGCAACATTATTTATGATAGCCAAGAAATGAAAATAACACAAATGTCCAACAACTGATGACTGGATAAATAAAAGTGGTATATCCATATAATGAAATATTACCCAGCAATAAGAAAGAATGAAATACTTATATATGCTCCATGCAACAACAAGGATGAACCTTGAAAGATGATGCTAAATAATATGGTCTGGCTGTGTCCCCACCCAGATCTCATCTTGAATTGTAGTTCCCAGAATTCCCACGTCATGGGAGGGACCAGATGGAGATAACTGAATCATGAAGGTGGTTTCTGCCATGCTGTTCTAATAGTGAGTTCTCAAAAGATCTGATGGTTTTATAAGGGGCTCCCCCCTTAGTTTGGCACTCACTTTTCTTCCTGCCACATGAAGAAGGACATGTTTGCTTCCCCTTCCACCATGATTATAATTTTCTTGAGGTCCCCTTGAGCTCCGCTGAACTGTAAGTCAATTAAGACATACCCAAGACAGGGTAATTTATAAATTACAGTGTGATAATACACTAAGTGTATTAACAACGTGGTAAGAAGAAGTCAGGCATAAAAGACCATATATTGTGTGATTCCATTTATGTGACATGGCTAGGTTCAGCAAATCTATAGAGACAGAATGTAGGTTAGTGGTTACAAGGGATTAGGTGTAAAATATATGGGAAACAACTGCTAATAGGGATGGATTTTCTTTTTGGGGTGATGAAAATGTTCTGCAAGTACATACTGGTGAAGATTGCACAACTCTGTGAATAAACTAAAAATCAGTGAATTGCACACTTTAATATAGTGAATTTTATACTAGGTAGATTATTTATCAGTAAAGATGTTATTTAAAAAGAAGACTACTGGGTTTAAGCTTTCCTAAATCTAGCATTTGAAATGAAGGAGATATTGAGCCAAGAAGTAAAATGACAGAACTAGCCTTATAAATGTCATTGCTGTCTCCTTAGGCAAACTGCTTGCCTCTCCTCTGGATTTTCAGAATACTCAGTCCATACTTTCACATAACAATCACAGTATATTATCATCATATGTTCCCAGGTCAGTCTTTTTCATTTTTCTAGGTACTTGTAAGGGTTGCATATTTTGTCTTATTTTACACAACCATGGCATTTTATCACAGCTAACATACACATTGGACATTCAAAAGATGGTTGGTGAATAAAAGGATTTGGTCAGAATTAGAGTAAAAATATTCTTAATTATAAACCCTGTACTTATATGACAAAATATTTATAAATTATATTGCTGCTTTTTTTATGGGCAAAGACTGGTGTTGAGGGATTTGTTAGTTGTGTCCAGATAGGCATAGGCATATTGGGGTTATTTTCTGGTCATTCTCTAAATAGGTCTACTTGGCACAATATATGTGTAGCTGGCACATAAATATGTAAATAGATTTATATAGCTATAGTGCTTGAGGGGACTTTAGGATTCATTGGGATACAATCCACCCTAGCAATGTTAAACTAAAGTAGTGGTTTGCACAGCATCACCTACATAGACATAGAGAGAGGCATGATTTAAACACAGGTGTCTTGATTCCAAATGCATTGATGCCTTTGCAAATCATGCCCTAAGAGCAAATAACCTTGGAATACATCCTTTCACAAAATGAATGCTCTCAACATACAATTTAACCCAAACACTTCTAATTTATCTCCTGAGCTGACAATACCAGAAATATAACAGAGTGGTCTTTTCTAAGACATAATTCAGGTCATGTGACTCTCTTACTAAAAGGTCTCAAAGGCGTCACATCACATTCAAATCCAATGTAGATTCTTTACCAGTGCCAAGCAGCTTTATTATAACTTTGCCGTGTACATCTCTCTACCCTTACTTGTGGCACCACTCTTCATGAGCTCTCTCAGGTCCTCTCAGGTCCCAGCATGCATTAAGTTATCCTCTATGACTCTTTCCCCCACAAGCTCCATTTCTGTTATTTGTTTTTAATGACTAGTTATCAATCCTTCAAGTCTCAGCTTCAATGTTATCTTCTTAAGCAGGTGCTTCTTGAAAACCCTAAGTTGCAATGGAATGAATGTTTGTGTTCCCTGCAACATTCATATGTTGAAATATTAATCCCCAATATGATGGTATTATGAGGTGGAACCCCTGGGAGGTAATTAGGTCATGAGGGTGGAGCCTTTATAAATAGAATTGGTGCCATGGTAAGAACGTAAACAAGAAAGCTTGCTTCCTTTCTCTGCTCTCCACCACTTGAGAGAAAAGCAAGAAGGCCATCTGTAAACCAGAAAGTAAACCCTCACCAGAACCCAACCATGCTGGCACCGTTATCTTGGACTTTCAGCCCTCAGAACTGTGAAAAATAAATTTCTGTAGTTTAGTAGCCAACCAGTCCATCATAATTTGCCATAGCAACCTGAATTGACTAAGACATAAGTCTTTTCATTTACTATATCTTGTGTTACATTGAGAAAACTAAAATTTTGTAAATATCTAATTTACTTGTTTTCTGAATTATATTTTGCCTCCTACTGATCTACATTTCCCATGTCAGCAGAAATCAAATCTATTGAATTCCTTACTTGATCTCTAGTTTGAAGCTCAGAATACCCATTCAACATGTTTTTTAGTTGAATAATAAGTAAGTAAATATTGTTCAAAACAGCCTTCTTCACCAGCACAACAGGCCCTTGAATTACAGAAGTATGATAACAGAGGCAAGTCCGTGACTTTCCCTGTACCTGATGATGGTTCTAGTCTGCTTACTTGTCTGAATTTAAGGGAACACAAATACAATTTCTCAACCAGTAAATACGTTTTAAGCTAAAATAAATAACCTGTTTCCCAGCAAGTAATTAATCAGCAAACACTCACTAATCAGAAAAGAAAGATGATCTATAGCCTCATTCCTCAAATTGCTTAAAATTGAATTGAAGAAAAAGAACCACCATTTTGAACAGTTAATTAAAAGTACATAGCTATATTCAGTAAGTGGATAGAGCTAATTACTTGACCACTTTTGTTGGAGACATATATTTTGGATATAGTCATATAGCAGGGATAATTTAGGTAGAGAGTCCAGGTAAATTCTTATCTCACACACACACACACACACACACACTCACACACACTTATACCTGCAAGCAAAACTGTATATCTGATAACTTTCTTATTATTTTTTCTTTTTCAGAAATCCATAGCTTGCTAAATCTGATAACTTTAGTAAGCTAAAAACTAGGTGTCAGTGAAATTGAAAGGAATAGGAAGATGGCTGAAATCTCATTCATTCATTCATGTATTCATTCACTCAGCCAAACAGTGCTGTAGGGAGTAAGACAGCCATGATCACTGCCCTGTGGAACTTAAAATCTGATACTAAGAAATATAGAAAAGGAGAGCATTTCAGGAAAGAAAAGTTTAGGTAAGAGGTGTAAAGTGTTACAGAAACCTCAAGAAGAACTAAGGCAAGAAAAGGGTCATAAGATCTGAAAACGAAGAGATCACTAAGCACATCAGGGTGTCGATGAGATCATTCCCTCTATACCCAACCTATCACAGTCACCCCCATAATCACCTTAAGAGTTATTTTGAGTCCTCCCTCATCTCTGCCCCTACTTCAGCTGCTGAGTTGTGGTAATTCTCTTATAATCTGGCCACCCTGTAAGTTGACCACTGTGGAGAAAAGATAAAAATGGATGTTTCATTTCAGGCTAGAAAGCATACCTGTGACCCTGCTGGTGCAGGAGATGGAGACAGAAGTAAGGAGACTAGCAGCTTCAGACACACAGGTTCTGCTATGTAAAAGGACAATTACTCCACTGAGTCTTTATTCCTTTATAGGATTTCTGATATGGGATTTAGCCATTTTATTTCACTGGATGAAAGGGTAAACAGCACTCCAGGTGAGTTCTATTTTTTTCCTGTACTTCTGACTTTCAACTTTATCTACTCATCACTCATCCCACCCCATCCTATTTTTGTTGCATCCTGCCTGATCCTGCCCTGACTTCCCAGTTCACACAGCTCTGCAGGTTCCACAGGCATCACTAGTGACTTGTTTCTGAACGCACAAGCTTTTCTCCTTTGCTCAGTGAAATCCGACTTTGTCACTGCCACCTCCTCAGGCTGCCACGCATGCTTCCCTGCCTGGGATGATGTGCTTATAGGAGCGCTAAGGCAGCTTCTGCGCACTCCCACCCCATGCAACTTTGGTCTTTTGTTCCCTCCAGTCCCACTGAGGTATTTTTAAACATTTTATCTTTAGGATGCTATTTTGAACCTTTTTTTCCCTTTCCCAGACTTCTGGGGTATTGTCACCAAGTCTGACAATAATGGTGCCATGGCTGCTACATCACTTTTCATATTCTGTACATTTTAGAACTTTGTAAATTTTTTGCTAATAACATCTTTTTCTCCTGTTGAAGTCTTAGTGAAAGCTGCTCTCAGGACAGAGTTCAAGCAACTTTTTAAAACATTCTGAAACATCCTATTTTTTGACATTTTTTTCCCTTTATGTTCTTAACCTGTCATTTATAACTTTTTTATAAGTAATAACTTAGCATGCATTTAGCAGCAAGATGGACTGGTGAGAGCCAGAAAATACCAACTTTGGCTTTCTTACCAACACAGTGGCAAACTTTAACAAACTTCTCCCTTACCATGTTTTTAGTTTTAACTTAATGACTTTTTAAAGTCATCTCAACAGTTTACATTACAGAGATAGGAACATAAAATGAACATTTTTAAGCTCTTTTGAGGATTTCCATATCTTCATCCTCCTCATTAATTCATTTACTTATGTATTTTGTGGAATTTTCTGTACCACATTTTGAGCAGAGTAAGATTCTTCCACTACCCAAAATATCAGAGGGATGTCCTTTATTACTGAAAGTCATGAAACCTCATGGAATACAAATTCATTAAAATTTCACCCTAGAAAACTATTTATACTGCTGTAGACAACCATAATATGTGGGGTTTGACACAACATACAATCAAAATCAGTCAAGGTTTTAGACTATACTAACCTATAGGAATAAATGCTTTATTTATAAAATAAGGGTACCTCCCCTCATCCTTCTTTATGCTTATTTTTTAGCAAAATTTTGTTGTTTATATAATACAATCACATTAGATATGATTCCTTCCCTAAAGAAGAGCACATTCAGACGTATATGGTGCAAGGATGAGTAGGGAGAAGAGAGAAAAATGTATCATTAACAATAAATATGAATATAATTAATTTTAAAATGGCAACATGCCCAAGAATGGTGGATCACAGAGAACAAATTGCCAATTGTGATGAGAGTATATGTGAACAGCAATGTAATGTTTAAGTAATGCTTTTTCATATGTGGAAGAACGGAAAAAAATTTCAGGATAAGAGAAGAACAAAGTAAAATATACAGATGTGTAAGAATGCATGAGGATGAAGACTGGAAGAGCATGATAAGAATGTGCAGCGAGGCTGGGGTGACAGAAAGCCCAGAAATGTAGTACGTGGTCAGGCTCTGGAGGGTCACGTATAGTATTCTAATAAGATCAAGTTTCCTCCTTCAGGTAACTCTGCTATTTCCAGCTTCAGATAATGAGTAAAATAGATGAACTTAATTGAATTGAGAAACAGTGACTAGAAGCAGAGAGTATGAATTTTGTACAGGTGTTTTAAGTTTAGGATGACCACAGACTACAAAGACAGAACTATTTAGTTGACAGAATATATAACATAATATATCTCTGTATGTGCAACATAATAGTAGTAAAAGAAAACATTTGAGAAGTGGGCAGAGGAAGTTTGACAGAAAAAGACTTTGAGGGAAGGATTATTGAGGAGGATGTGGGAAGGTTAATAGCTGTAAAAGTAATGAAAAGAGAGAATTTCATAAAGATAGAACTATCAACAATAGCGATGTCCAAAGCTGAAGAAGTCTCATGACAATAAACATGAAGCAATTAGATTTGGTAACTGAAAATGTATTTGTGGCTAGGGGAGCAGCTTTGAAAGCAATGGCAAGAGAAGCAGTCAAACTTTAGGGCTTTAGAAGTAGCTCTCATTTTGATGAGGTGTACTAGAAAAGAGAAGGAAGATAGAGCAGCAGTCAAAGTGGGGTAGATGTATTAGGGGAAGGCTTGTTTACTTGTTTATTTGCAAAGGGTGAGATAATTGAAGATGAGTGAACTTGAAGTGTGATTGTGGGTTGTAGAAAAGATTGTAGAGAAGAGAAACTGAAAATGAAAGAATGTAGTAGCAACCTTTATACTAAGTCTCAGAAGTGATAAACTTATTAGTCATTTGTTTTCCAAAGATACTATAAATCTACTATATATGCTTGAAGAATATATTTATGTAACTTGGAAATTTGTTATATCTTGAACTCAGTTGATGAAAAATAAATCTACAGGAGAAAATTTGTGTTGTTATTTTATACTATATCCCAAGAACTTTTTGCATCACTTGTGAATCAGTACATGTTTTTCCTCTTGATTTATAAGATTTATTGATATCATATAAGATTTATGTTAATATATCACATCATATATACTGATATCCAAGAAAGATAGGGTAAATTGAAAGCGTACACTGTTCTTTTTCCCTCATTTGATCCATTCTCAGAAAGTGATTAAAATGAATAAAAAGAACAAATTAGAGAAGAAAAGTTTATCAATGCTAAAAATAATGAACAACAGATTAATACCTTAAATTTTGAGAACTATCTGTTAGAGAGTATTTCAATCTAAAGTATAATAAGATGATGGAATTTGGCATTGAACTATCTTTTTTCAGAACAGTAAAATGACACAGGAACTGGAAGAAATTATGAAAAAAAACAACAACATCCAATTATGAGAGAGATAGGCTAGAAATATGCACTCACTACAAAAGATGGAAATACTTCACTGAAGACCTCTTACCCCACCACTAATGAAAAGTAGCAAATTCATGTAATTGTCCTACCTGCTTAATGTCACACTAGTAAACATCAACATTTAATTTAAAAGAAGTGTGCATTAACCATCATTAGAGGTGGAAAATTTTAGTTACCAAAGAATTACACCTCCTTACCTCAAAATGCCAGATTCAAACCGTTTTCAAACTGCCAGTGTTTAAATACTATTAAAACTGTCCAAGGGGGTTAGAATTCTTGCCAATTTATTTTGCAGAATCAACAGAATTTTGAAAGGAAAACTTACAAAGATAGCACAGTATACATAATCTGTAGAACAAAAGATAAATATTTTATATCCTTTTCTTTGATGAATCTCTGTGTATGTTTTGTCCATCTCATGAACTAACAGTCAGGATTACTTACAAAGATAGCACAGTATACATAATCTGTAGAACAAAAGATAAATATTTTATATCCTTATCTTTGATGAATCTCTGTGTATGTTTTGTCCATCTCATGAACTAACAGTCAGGATTATGTATGCTACATGTATTAGTAACACTAGCAGCATTCTCATTCAAGTCAGGAGCAAAACAAGGATCATTATCATCATCATTAGTATTTAGTATTATTCTGTGAGTCCTTTCCAAGGTATTTCAATACAGACATAAAATTAAAAATCTAAAATTTCAGAGAAGAGAAAGTAAGGTTACCAACATTGTGTATGATTGTCTATCTTGAAAGAATAAAGAACAGAAATAAAACTATGTATTTTAATTAGATTTTGATTTGGTGATCAGTTATGATTTTATTTAAAAATAAAGATACTTCTACAGTCAGAGAAAAATATTGTAAAAAGGATCCTATTAAAAAGTAGAAAAAAGATCACAAAAGTATCCTAAACTGAGTTGCAAAAGATACATAAAAAAACTATAGAACTAATCCAATAGAGATAAAAATAAAAGAGAAAAAGGATAATGCTATTCTTGATCTGCAATTAGAAGACAATATTAAAAGAGGGAAATTCATTTATAAATTTAGCATTAGATTAATGAGTAACAGGTTCATTGGAACCGGACAGACTTATTCTAAAGCTCATCCTGAAAAAATAAATATAGAATAGTCAAAATGTATTTGAAACAGCAATGAAATGAGGAGCTCTTTGCTCGTTTTAGGTATGAAAGTATATTTTAAAGCAATACTAATGAACACAATATAGTATTCAAAAATAGATACGAAAGAAAAAGAGACTCTAAAAACTATCAACATAGAGATAGATGTGTTAAATGTGTAATTTCAAATAAATGATGACATGGATTTACTCAGCATTTTATTCAGCAAAGATTTATTGAGCAATGACCATTTACTAGGCACTATTCTAAAGATTGAAGAGAGAGTGGGAAAGAGATTAAAGTTCCCTGCTCTCTTGGAGTTTATATTCTAATGGAGGAGACATGCCATAAACAAATGGATTCACAATTCAGTGAAAGTAGCAAAGAGCAACATAAGGAGTAACAGTACAGCACGGGGAAGAAGAGCAAGAACGAGCACTGCTCCAGTGCTGCTCTAGATGAAGGCACCAGGAAAGCTCCTTCTGAACAAGGGAAACAGGAAACTGAAGAGTGGAGGGGTCAGCCACCCATGCACACGTCCAGGAGAGCAGTAAATAAGTGATTCGACCACTGAGGCCTATTACAATACATATTATAAATTTTAGAAACAAAAATATTGAAAATCCACATAAAGTAGGCAAATGTTCCTGAATAATCAAGTGCTGAGAAACATTCTAAGCATAATACCAAATTGAAAGGACGGAGGCAGTGGCAGGAGACACAGATCCTACCCTGAGAGCAGCTTCTCTAATCTTTGCGAGTAATCATTAAACATTTTAGATGCTAATATTTTTTACTGGCATTGCTGGACTTGAACAAATCAATTCTTATACATTTTTATATTATTCCACCATTCAAAGTTTGTAAGAAGAGCAAGCTAATTTACTTGTTCTTCTATAGACTAGAGTGGCACAGTTGTAACCACAGAGATAGGTTTAAAAAGTCACCTGAATATGTTTTATCTATTTTATTTTCCTATCAACTTCATTTAGCACTTAAAAACTCTGAGTTTCTAAAATAGGAGCTTGTATTAGCCAGCTTCACTTATAAGAACATGCGTATTTGCAATGGTTCCTTTTGCCTGTAACTGTATTAAAATTTCCCTTCTCTCTTTTTACCATCCTATATAGAACACACATCTAACTTGCCGTGATGAGATAAAATTATTTTCATGTTTGCAGTTCTTATATAATAACACCTCCTTCAAAACACCTCATTCTCCAAAGTGCTATTTAAATTTTGTGATGATTTCTAACATTTCAGCCTAATTGTTTAGGCTTTAGAGAAGAAATTAATGCAAGGGACAACCATTTAAAGCACATGAGCTTTGTTCACACTTCATTAAATATTTTAAATGGCTATTTTATTTTATGGCTTTTGCATTCCTTTTAAATTTTAGCTGGCTTAATTTCTATAACCAGAAATTTTGATACTGTATTCAAAGAAACCTTGCTGCATATAGGTATCATCTAGTTTATAAATACATTATCTTAATTTCTATTTCTTCTCATTCTAAAATGAAGGTAAATTTGAAAACTTTTGTCAAGGTTTAATCATTTTAGGGGCAGGTAATGGGGTTTCTTCATTAATATAAAAAAGTTTATTTTATCTCTATTCTAAAATTATATGTAAGTGAACTTTGCCTTCCTGTGAAAGTAATTAATTTATTTTGTATTATATATTCTGTGCAGATTAGTCATAAAGAAATGTTTCAAACAAAATGCTGTTATTGCTTTAAGGAAAAAGTTATTTATCAAAACAAATTTAAAATTTCAGTAAGACCACACTGATGAAAATTGATCTGTCATACCATATGCATACTTTAACTTTATAATTTTAGAGGAGTTACTACATCTGACTAGTCATTACGTATCAATTATAAAATCCACAAATTAATTTCATTATTAATTTGAACCTTGCATCATTAATCAAATCCAGTAAAATTTTAATGGGCAGATTATAAAGTTGCTTCGCAGTGAGACTCCTTTTATTTCCCTAAGAATTGCCCCTCCAGCAGCATGACGGGTCTCCAAGGTTGTGTCGCCTTGTTTTTGTCACCTCTATTCATTCAGAGGCTGTGCCAGGCAGAACCCCTGATCTGTACTTTCACAGTCCCTCAGTATAAAGACAATAGATATCAGCAAAGTGATCACTGGTAGTATGGCTGGAAGGTAATGTAGGCTCATGGATAAGCTTGTCATTTTCTGCAATCTTTATAAATAGTGCAGAGAAAACATCCGTTGAAAGATGAAGGAATAAAGTACAGATGAGGAAAGAGAGCTTTAGGTATTGATGGTACCCCCAAATCCCTCCATTAAATTATCTTTTGTTTAGCCATTCTAAGATTGATTCTGCTAGTTATAAATCTGCAAAACATAAGAGCAAAAGTAAAGTATAAAACACAAGCACTTAGCATTGGTAGGGAGGCAAGGTTTTAATAAGGTTTTGAACGTAAACATAGATGCTATTTATAGCCAATTTGATTATATAAAAATATAATTGACTTAACATCATGGTATACATTGAATAAAAAAATGTAGGTTTGAAGGTGTTATAGATTAAATGTTTGAGGCTCTCCTAATTTTGTATGATGAAGTCCTAACCTCTTGTGTGGCTATACTTGGAGATGGGACCTCTGAGAAAGTGATGGATAAATTAAGGTTAAATGAGACCTTGGTGTGATAGGATTAGTGTCCTTGTAAGAATAAATGGCCAGGCATGGTGGCTTACGCCTGTAATCCCAGCACTTTGGGAGGCGGGCAGATCACTGAAGTCAGGAATTTGAGACTAGCCAGGCCAACATGATGAAATCTCCTCTCTGTTAAAATAATAAAAATTACCCAGGCATGGTGGCACTCACCTGTAGTCCCAGCTACTCCAGATGCTGAGGTAGGAGAATTGTTTGAACCAGGGAGGCTGAGGTTGCAGTGCACGGAGATTGCGTCACTGCACTCCAGCCTGGCAACAAAGTGAGACTCTGTCTTACAAAAAACATGAATAGATAAGACACCAGAGAGCTCAAGCTTTCTTCTTTAGCAAGGCATCAAGGGAAGGCCAGGTGAGGACATAATAAGATGTCAGCCATTTACAAACCAGTAACAGAGCTCTTACCAGAAAACCACCAGAAACTGATGTTGGACTTCTAGCCTCCAGAACTGTGAGAAAATACATTTACGTTGTTTAAGCCACTGAGTCTATGATCTTTTGTTATGGCTGCCCAAGAAAATTAATACAGAAGGGATCATCTAGGAGACACGGAGACACACACACACACACACACACACACACACACACACACACACATATACTACAGATTAAAATAATCAAAAACCGAGACAGAACAGCTTGCCTCAGTTCATACTGTATCACTATAAAAGAGGATAGTGATTTACAATTCACTTTTCCTCAAGAGTACAGAGAAAATATAGTCTGAGGCAGAAATGACTGAGGAACTAGCTTAACATTTGAAAATTGAATTTGGAAAGTCATTTCTAAATAAATTTTCTTTTAGTTTCGAACTGTGCATTTTAGACATAAGCTCAGCTTTCAAAGTTCTGCTTCATTTCTCTCTCTTTTTTATAAATAATTCCTGAAGAGTGGCTCAGTGGACCTCCCCTACATCACATGTCTTTTCTTCCCAGAGAAACATGGCTCACCCTTTATGATAAAAAGAGTATTAGATCTATACTACGAAGAATATTCTATGATCCTGGCCTACTTCTTGATATGTTAATAGATCTCACATAACTCAGAATATCTATTTCTTTCTAACAAAGCCTGTATTTCAAAATAGTTTCTTTGCTGAAGACTAGAACAAAAGAGTTGGCTTTGAGATGCAAAAGCAGAACAATGGCCTTTGTGTTCCAGGCAGTATACCCACCCTTTCCTTCCCCAAGCATTTAGTATCATGGTTCAGCTTTAGAGAAAGAAGTGTGTAAGGCAACAAACAATTTAAGGGAGAAATTGTAACACCATTTTAATATGTTTAAAATACAATCTTCCTTCCACGGGCAAAACTGGACTGCCACTTCAGTTTATTTTCCTTTATTCAAAAGAATAGCTGGTGATATTGACACATCCTTTTGGGTAGTTATGACAAGGTGAAGCATTCTGAGGCAGCTAAGTAGAAAAATACCATTTGGATAAGGCTCAGGAATAGACTGAGACTCCTTGAGCAATAAAAAAACTATAGTTAGGGCATGACAAAATTCCTCCATTATATTATCAAATTGACTTGTCTAAAGAGTGTTCTTAAAATGGCTTATATCAATACCATGCTGTGTCTTATGTTTTATGCTTCTTGAGGGCAGGTACCTTCTATTGGCACACTTATCCTTCCAATGACAATTATCCAGTAGTGTCATTGCCATTATTTGAACAACAGCTGGCTTGTCAGCATATGGTAAGGTAAAGTAGCAAAGAGGGTTTCTACTACATGTATTGCTGGAAACATTTTCTCTCCTTCTCTAATAAAATATTTTGCCAAACCACAAATGATTTTTGCTTGTAAAGTAATAACACTAAATTCCCCACATAAATCCTCCATATTGAAATGACAAGGGAGATAAAAATAAACAAAAGTAGCTAGGGAATTCCCATTACCATCTCCCACAAGCTGTCTTGATAAAACAAACTATAACCATCACTGATCATTCTCCATTCTCACTGACTTAGAATATAATGCTCTTGAATTGTAGTCACTCAAAGATCTATTTTTAGAAAATAAAGCACTTCAAAAATTCACAGTGAGAATGTCGACTATCAAAATTGCTTAAACATTGTTCATTTAACCAATGATAATATAAAAATCTTCAATTTGTGACTATTTAATAGAAATGGAAATATATTGTGTGCAATCTGAGCGGTAATGTCTGAAAGAACTCCAGTTTTAAAAATCATAAGGAAATATCCCCCTACCACTATATGAAATCTAGATAGAATCCCCTACATATCAAACTGTATAAACTTTATAATTTGAAAATAATTATAAAGCTAGAAAAGAATAAAAATGGTTTATGTAGGTTCAAGCTCACACAGAGCTGTCACCATTTGGAAGCTCCAAGTGGACATGTTCGGCTGGTTTGTTGTTGCTTTGTTCTCAGGTTTGTGGTTGTTTTGTCCTTATGTACCAAAGACAGGAAGAAGAAACAGAGACCTTTCATTCTGGGATTAATTTCTACCAAGGAAGTCTTCCCATTTAAAAAAAATAGGCCAATTTAAGATGCCAATCACACCAAAAATATGCCAAGTCAAGATGCCAATCACACCAAAATAGCAACGTTCCTGTTTATGTTTCTGCTTTGCATGTCATGAACTTTGGGCATGAGAACAAACAGAAATCAGCACAAATTTCACCTGAAGCTTTCCCTCTCTTCATAGTGCTGAAAACAAAATTTCAATAAAGTCACAGAACAGAGGGGCCTTGAGAGACCTTGTGGCCTGTTACTGCCTGAGACCTGTAGGCAAAACAGTCTATCTCCCTCATTTTTAAAATGATGGGGACTGAGTCTTAGAAACCTCTCTTAACAGAGCATTCTGGTGTAACTACCTGAACATCAAGAAGCAGCTTTTCCTATAACTAATCAACATCTCAACTGATTTTATTAAATCTAATTTCTCCTTAACAGTCTTCTATGTGTTTAGATAAAAAGAACCTGATTAAAATGCATTTGTTCATTTAAATTCCAATTAGCAGTTCTCTGAAAATGAAATGTGATTATTTGAGAATAAAAAAAGGCAAAGGCCAGGCATGGTGGCTAATGCCTGTAACTTTGGGAGGCCAAGAATGGTGGACCCCTGAAGCCTAGGAATTCCAGGCCAGCCTAGGAAACATGGTGAAACCCCATCTCTACAAAAGATACAAAAATTTAGCCAGGTGTGGTGGTACATGCCTATAGTCCCAGCTACCCAGGACGCTGAAATGGGAGGATCACCTGAGCCCAGGAGGTTGAGGCTGCAGTGAGCAATGAGCTGTGATCATGCCATTGCACTCCCGGCTGGGCAACAGAGTAAAACCGTATCTTAAAAAAAGAAGAAGAAGAAGAGAAAGAGGAGAAGGAGGAAGAGGAGGAGAAGGAGGAGGAAGAAGGGAAGGAGGAAGAGGGGAGGAAGAGGAGAAGAGAAAGAAAGAGAAGAAAGAGAGAGAGAAAGAAAGAAAGAGAGGAGGAAGGAAGGAAGGAGAGAAAGAAAGAAGAAAGAAAGAACAAAAGAAAGAAAGAACAAAAGAAAGAAAGAAAGAAAAAGAAAGAAAGGAAGAAAGAGAAAGAAAGAAAGAAGGGTAGATTAAACTATATTCTCTGGATAAGTCTTGGCTGTCATGCATAACAATAACATTCCTGGTGCAGTACAAATTGGCACCAATGACTCCACTACAGTGGAAGCAAGTACCTCTGACAGTCTGAAAACCCCCAGCCGAACTCCCTGTGTACTATCAGGCAGGATATTCTAATCTGACCTCTCTGAACCTCAGTGACATTACATCTCAAGCCAGGGAGCTGGATTAGATAATCTTTTAAACCTCTTTTAGCTCTAAAATCCTGACATTTCTATTTTATAAAATATCTTTTTTTTTTTTTCAAGACAGATTTTCACTCTTGTTGCCCAGGCTGGAGTGCAGTGGCGAGATCTCGGCTCACTGCAACCTTAGCCTCCTGGGTTAAAGCAATTCTCCTGCCTCAGCCTCCTGAGTAGCTGGGATTAGAGGCACCTGCCACCACATCTGGCTAATTTTTTGTATATTTAGTAGAGACCATGTCGGACAGGCTGGTTTCCAACTCCTGACCTCAGGTGATCCACCTGCCTTGGCCTCCCAAAGTGCTGGGATTATAGGTGTGAGCCACCATGCTTGGCCTATTTTATGTAATTTTAAGGGTTAACATACAAGTAATTTTTTAAATCTGTAAGTTCCCATAACAATGCATTTATACCTCTCACTAGATCTATGATGTCTCTATGCTACAGTACTTTATTTCTCCATTGTTAAGGTAACATATAATTGACTCTGCATTTCATTTGAGCACTACATTGAAATTCTGCTATGAGACCGAATATTCTTGAAGGCAGGAATTCGGTATGATATCTTTCATAATATTTAACCTAGTGATTTGGACACAGCATGTGCTTGTGTTCAATGAGTAAATAAATACTAAATAGACTACGCTCAATTTGGGGAATATTTGTTGAAGATATAGTCATTTGTATGACCTAAAAATACTGAAAAAATCTGGGTTTTAGGATGTGCTACCAAAAAAGAATAGGGCCAAGGAAATGATAAAGTAAACAGTATAGAATTCAGCATTTTTAAAAGACATGTTCAGATGTTCTGGGGAAATCGACATAAAATGCTGTTAAAAAACTAAAGTTTTTTTTTGTTTTGTTTTGTTTTTAATTAAAAAGACCACTGACTCATATAGTCCAGAGGCAATTTCAAAAATAAAGTCTGCAATTTAAAGGAAGGCATTTATAAAAATAAAGTGGTTACTATATTCCTTTCAGTATGGCTTAGTGAAGCGAGTCCTAGATAAAATAAACAGAATATAGTTGAGGCTGGTAATTTTGACTTTATAAAAAACCATTGATCTTTCTGTATTCATTTTGTTTCCTTAAATATAGTTTGAGAACAAAATCTAATGTACATAAATATATTTTAAAGCATTGTTAGATATGACTTCTTAGATGTGACAGCATTCTGTTATCTTGTTTTAAAATATATTTCATGAAGCCTTATAAGACTATGGTCTGCTATTACCAATAGGTGATAGTATTTGAGAATACCACTGTCAAAGTCGAAATGAAACCCACCAGTCTCTACCGTGTCCTGCATGACCTTTGGCCTAAGCCTGCTCCTCCAGCCTCACCCCAGGTCACACTAACCCTCACTCAGAGTGTTCTAGGGACACATTCTTTGTGATCTCGGAGCTTACTGAGCATCCTGTCAGGGATACCCCTGTTCCAGCTTTTCTCAGAATGCTTCTCCTCACTTTTCAGCCCCTAGGTCTCTCATGGAAGCCATCTCTGATTTCTGTATTAAATTAGGCCCCTCTGTGCCTACTGAGGCTGGAGGAGCAGGCTTAGGCCAGGTCATGCAGGGTACCGTAGACACTGCAGGTTTTATTTCAGTTTGATAGTGGTATTCTCAAATAATATCGTATGAATAATAGCTGACCACCGTCTTATAAGGCTTCATTAAATGTATTTAATTATCTTTAATTCAATTTGTTTAATGAAACAAGCATAAAGTGTGACTTTATCTTAAATAAAATTATGCCTTTGGAGCAAAATGAAACTTCAATGCAGGTAACGCTATAGTGAGTGAAGCCTCATCCATGCAATTAAATGCATTATAAATAAGCTTCACATATCAGTGTTTCATTCCAAAGGATAGGGGAGATTTTGTTAGTGAAGATTTCTGGAGCTTATGGAGCATTTCTGGAGTTTATGGAATTTATGTCATTCTGGGTGACATTCAAATGAACCTGTGTAAACATATATTTGTAAATATATATATAAATACATAACATAAATAGAGGTTGTAATAGGAGGTAGGAATTAAATGAATAGAAGCAATGGTAGAGAATACCAGAGGGGCCTACTTTAATACAGAAATCAGAGATGGCTTCCATGAGAGACCTGGGGGCTGAGAAGTGAGGAGAAGCAGTTTGGGAAAAGCTGGGATGTGGGTGTCCCTGACAGGATGGCAGCAAGCTCCGAGATCGAAAGCCACGTGTCCCTGGCACACTTTGAGCAAGGGTTAGTGTGACCTGAGGTGGGGCTGAAAGAGCAGGCTCAGGCCAGGACATGCATAGCACAGTAAAGACTGTAGGCTTTATTTCAAGTTTGATAGTGGAATAGTTCCTAGTCCTTGATAGGAAAGGCCTTATCTTTCCTACTCACTGTTGTATTACTGGGACCTAGCATGGTACCCGGTATGTAGCAGATGCTCAACATATATCTACCGAATTAATGAATCGATCAATGATTACCACCAAATGTAATCAAGAACCTATAGCACATAAACTCTTATCTATTTGGAATAAATTGATTGCAACTGTTTGCCAATATTTTGTTTGTAATTAATTGTAATTGCAATTTTTGTCATGCTTTGGGCTGAGACAAATTAAGTATAAAATGTGAATTCATCTTAAATAAAATTACGCCTTTAGAGCAAAACAAAACTTCAATGTAGGTAATCCCCTGGTGAGTGAAGCCTCACCCATGCAATTAAATGCTTTGTAAATACGCTGCACATATCAGTGTTTCATTCCAAAGGATAAGGTAGATGTTATTAGTGAAGATTTCTGGAGTTTATGGAACTTGAGGCAGTCATAATGAGTGCCTATAATGACAATAACAGTTAGCAAATATTGAGCAACTGTTATGTGCTAGTCACTGTACTAAAGAAGCATTATTTTTAATTTGAGTCAGTTTAATTAGAAAGTAATATATGCTTATGTAGCAATTCAGGCAAGAGCAACGTTCTAGTAGAATGATCCCCTCCTCCCGCTTCCCATGTGTACAATGCACCACTATTGCCAATGGTGTGCATATACTTCCATACTTCTTCCATTTTTTATGCAACAGTCTTTGGTATTGGATTTTTAAAGAGCTAGCTACAAACTGGTGTTGGCAATCCAGCTGCTCAGAGAGCTAGGGTACCTTTTATAAAGCCATGTCTTTTTTTTTTACAAGTTGTTTAATGACCGTTTATATGATGTTGTTGTATTAACAACTAGTTCTCACATATAGAAGGTAACACAGAAATTACTTTATTCACTTAAAATATATTGTTCCTATGCTTTCCAATAACAAAAATAATGTTACCAATAGTTGTAATAATGGTTCATCTGTATTACAGTTTGCTATGGGCCAGTCACAATTGTATAGTTTAATTCATTGATTCTAACGACCCTCTAGGTTCACTCATTGGATAGTTGATGATGTTCAATTATTTTCAGTAGCTGCAAAGAATAAAAAGAATTTCGCAGCAGGGCAATACCGTAATTTATTTGGCCATTTTCCTATTGGTAGACATTCATGTTTTTCCAATTTATCACAGTAAATACATTTCATATATATATTATTACATACTGGTATCTGATTTGTTTGAAATATTTCTAGAAATTGGATTACTAGTTCAATAAGTATATACTCTTTTTTTTAATTCCTAAGTAAAGAATTTAGGATTTTGATTTTAGTTCTCATGGACCCCAAAGAACTTGGATAGACAAAGCAGAAACTAGATGGAATTTTGAAGGAAAATAATAAGATAGACTAGGAAATGGCAATAGAAAACAATATGATGAGCCCATGTGGCAATCAGGATTCAGACTCAGTAAAGCTGGTGGTATAATTTGGGGCAATTAGATATGAGAACTTGGTTACTGCAAGCAGGCTAGCATGAATCTCGATGTCAACTGAAAGAATTTAGATTTGCTGCTATAGGAAGCAAAGAATCATTTATAATTATTATTATGACATTTGCAATAATGGGACAAATGATTAAGCATCCTTTCAGAATTGGAAGGAAAAAAAAAAAAAACTCCAGCAGTCTGCTGACCCACACATATTTGAGCATGGTGTTCTTTTCCAGACCATATGGACTTTGGCAGTCTTACTTTCCTTAGAAACTCCTTGAGTAACAGAACTAGAACAACACTCACTGTTGAAATGCAAATGCTTTCTCATCAACTCAAAATTGCTCCTGTTATCGAGTTTGAGAAATATGACAACAGCAAAAGCCCTCTAAGGACACAATCAATGACACACCACAAGCAACTCTCTATTCCCAGTCCTTTCTTCTCTCCTTACAAAATGAAACCAGAAAGTCTGCTCAGTCAATCAACTTCAAACGCTTGACTAATAAGTCCGCCTTCCTCCCAGTCTACATATCTTTGTTTCCTATCCTAGAAGACCCTCCTGGAGTGATAATGATATTATGTATCTCTCATCAACCACTAGGTCCAACCAAGTGTAGTCTTATTATAGCACAAAAGGTCAAGGCTTTAGATATCTGTGGTGCTTGGTATTTGTTGTGGACTGAATGTACCTTCCCAAAATTTATATGTTGTCTAATCCCCAGTGGGATGGTATTGGGAGGTGGGACCTTTGAGAGTTAAGTCATGAGGCGGAGCTCTCACAAATGGGATTAATGCCCTTATAAGTGAAGACCCAAGAGAGTTTGCCTCTTCTATCTCTGCTCTCTGCCTGTGAGGACACCGTAAGAAGATAGCCATCTGTAAACCAAGATGAGGATCCTCGACAGAACTTAATCAATTCTAGCACTCTGATCTCAGACTTTCAGCCTCCAGAACTATGAGAAATAAATGTCTGCTTTTAAAGCTACCTAGTCAAAAGCATTTTTTAATAGCAGCCTGAACTAATATGACATTTTACAGAAGCCCCTAGGTTTATACAATATCAGTTCTAACATAACAATTGATGTAGCAAAAAAATGTGGAGGAGCTTGATGTGAAAGCAAGATAATCCATCACCTCTACCATATACAAAAATCTAACCAGTCTGCATTTTTCTCTTTTAATGTTTTTACTTCTTCTGTATGTCCTGTAAATATTAGTATTCTCTATGGCGCCATCATTTATCCTCTTCCCCAAATTCTCTGTAAATGCTGCCATCTACTTCCTGAGCATCAGTGTCACCTTAAGTCAGGAACCACCAAATTTTCAGACACAAATTCTGCCCTGAGTATCAGACCCTTAGTTATGATTCCCTACTGGACATTTTTACTGAGTTGAAAGCACTGTCACGTAGCAGGACCCTTGGGCTATTGTCCATTCCGATTGATTGATACTCATTCTGATTGGCAGTGCCCACACTGCACTGGTGGATAAATACTTTTCATATCACAGCACATCCAACTTAAGATATCCCAAATGGAATCCCTCAATTATTTTTACTGCTTCTTATCAACTACACATGTTTTGTTTCTCTCTCAGTTAATGGTGCCATCAGCTCCACTGCCCAAATAAGAAATTTCAGAATTATTTCTATTTTCTCCTAATTCAACATCTACATCCAGTGATGACGTCTAGTTTCTGCACTAGATTCTTATTCAAAAGCCATGGTCTTTTCCCCACCACAAGGCATCATCAGTTTCTTGATCACACATTGCTGTCACTCATCTGGCCTATTGCCTTAGCCTTCTATCTGGTTGTCCTAATTTCACTATCTCCATTTTCCTGATTTCATCCAATAGAAACATTTAGAAATGATACAATGAGGAATAAGATGAAATCACAGTATAGATGTTATTAAAACAAACAAAGAAGCTTCCCATTATGAGCCATTCTTTGTGCTAGATATTATGGACACTGTGAGAAAAGACCTAGTATCTCCTTACTAAGAAGATGAAACATTAAATAAACAAAACAAAACCCAAAGTAATTATGGTTTCTCAACATCCAGTTAAATTTGAATTTCTGATGTACAACAAATAATTATTCAGTATACTTATGCCCTAGTATTGAATAAGACACACTTTTACAAAAAATATATTAACTGTATCTGAAATTTAAACTTAACTGGGGGCTTGGTATTTTTATTTGCTAAATGTAGCAATTCTAAGTGTAATAAATAATGACATATGTTAAAGTAAACATATTCAAACTATAGAACTACTACAAAGTACACAGACTAACCCTGCCTGGAAGGCATAAACAGCCTTTGGGAAAGTAATGACACCAGTTAAAGTGATTAAAAGGAGTTTACTGGTGTGTGTGTGTGCCTGTGTGTGTGTCCATACATATACATGTGTGTCTCAGACAGAGTGAGGGCACTCCAGGCAGAGGAGAGAACATTTACAAAGGCAGGAAGGAGTGAATCAACAGAATGTGTTTGCAGAGGTGTGCTCATAAATGTTTAACAACTGTTTAACAAAAAATAAATAAATAAAAACAGAAAAAAGTAACAATTACTGAATTATAGGGCTTGCCAATTTCCATGGTGTAAATACTCCCACCTAAGACATATTTCAAACCTTAAATGTGATGTTACTTTAACACCACATTGGTAAAAGATGTGTAGTGTAGTATTTCTACCATGAAGATATAATATATAATGGATGTGCATAACTCAAGAGCATAGACAGTGACATGTATCAAAATAATTAGGAAGTGGTTAGTTGAGCATTTACCTTCATTTTAATATAATTTATCTATTTTTTTACTTTATTTTATTTTATTTTAGACAGGGTGTCAGCCTGACCCAGCTACAGTGCAGTGGTACAATCATAGCCCACTGTAATCTTGAATTCCTGGGCTCAAGTGACCCATCCACCACAGCCTCTGAGTAGCTGGGACTATAGACACACACTACTATGCCTGGCTAATGTTTTACTTTCAATTTTTGTGGAGACAGAGGCCTCACTATGTCTCACTATGTTGCCCAGGCTAGTCTCAAATTTCTGGGCTCAAGCAATTCTCTTGCCATGGCCTCCCAGAGTTGGGATTACAAGTATGAGTCATCACACCCAGCCATAATTCAATTTTTAATAATAGCTCTATTTAAAGTAGATTGCAAACTTTTTGAATATCTAACAGTTGATTCTCCCAAGCTAGTATGGTCTGACTCCTGTATGTCACTGAGTGCTGGTGAACTATAATCTACATTAGTGGTGTACAAAGTGTTTGTGTAAAGGAGGAAGAGGGTGGGAGTGTGAATGAATAGGGAAGGGGAGGATGTTGGACCTCTCTTTTATACAACCCTCATCAGCTTATAGATATATAGATAGATAGATAGATAGGCAATAATGATGATTGAAAGATAATAGACAGATAGATAGATACATACATAGATAGATACATAGACATGAAGGTTTACCACCTCAACTTATGTGATTCAACTTACAGTATTCTGCTTGTTTCTAGGCAATGAAATAAAAAGAGCACCTGGGATCAGAGGTCTAAGTAATAACTCCATCACTTACTGGTAACCAGTTTGAGCATTAGTTTTCTCAAAACACAAAGTATAACATAATAATGTCTTCTTCTCGGGGAAAAACAATTAACTAAGGTTTAATATGGTGAGGGCTTGTAAGTTATAAATTACCAGATAAAAATCACTGTGGTTTCTGCATTTTTTTCAGAAGACTGTACATTTGCTGCTTCTGTAAAAGGTAGAGACACAGCCTTATGTGTTACAGTGTAGCACCAGTAGTACAGTTTTTTTGTTTTCTATTCCTTCAAAGATCAACCTCTTAACATTAGCTTTGAGTCCCTCTAGGCATGTCCATAACTTTTACTTCTTATTTCCTTTTCTGTGTCTCCTTCCATTTCATCCAAGAATTATTTTGCATTTCAGAATAGTGAGATGTATTTTAAGCCTCTTTGCATTCTTCTCAGGTTGATATAAACACATTAGAGAAATCCAGTGTTCAATTAAAAAAAAAGTTTCCTTGGGAGGCCGAGGCGGGTGGATCCCGAGGTCAAGAGATCGAGACCATCCTGGTCAACATGGTGAAACCCCGTCTCTACTAATACAAAAAATTAGCTGGGCACGGTGGCGCGTGCCTATAATCCCAGCTACTCAGGAGGCTGAGGCAGGAGAATTGCCTGAACCCAGGAGGCGGAGGTTGCGGTGAGCCGAGATCGCGCCATTGCACTCCAGCCTGGGTAACAAGAGCGAAACTCCGTCTCAAAAAAAAAAAAAAAAAAAAAAAAAAAGTTTCCTTGTCTTTAATACATTCTGGTTACAGCTGTTGAAATCATCAACTATACTTACAATTGATTATAATCCAGTTTATAATCAATCAATATGTAAAAATTAACATATTTTATAAATTGTATCACATTACTGAAAGCATGTGGACATGTATAATAAACACATAATAGAAATTAACAAAGATACAGAAATGCCATGAAATCTAGACAATGGATTTTAGGCTTAACCTGATAGGCAACAGCAAACCAAAATACATTTCTGAATCAGACAGTAATATGATAAAAATGGGATTTAAGAAAGAATATCTTTTAAAGTGTACTCAAGATGGTTTACTATGTAAGTAACTTCTTCATATTTATACTTAAAATTTATACACAATTTATTTCCCCCAAGTTTTGTGTAATGAGTAGACATAAAATCTGTGCAAGAAAAACATAAATCAGTCCCTGTACTCCATATCTGAGCATTCAGGAGAGTCTGGAAGAAAACACAAAGAACATGGAAAGTAGTAATTTTTCTTGTTGTATATTCTGCAACATCACTCTTCTGGTAACCACATCCGATTACTTATTTACTTTTAACTGATAATTTACTAGGTTGGGTATACAATCTGAAATTTTTTCAAAAGAAAAAAGTCACAGTCCCTATGCCAATGTTGAAAGAAAAGGAAAAAATCAAGTTCATGTCAGTAACAATAAAAGCTCTTTTGTTCTGATTATACAACACTGGGCCTTTCCCTGCATAATTTAATCTCTAAACTTAATATTTAAATGAGAAATAGAAAGAGAGACCAAGCATGAGAGTGAGAGCATGAGCACGCTCTAGGTGGTTTCATTCTGGTCTCCAATCCCACTTAAGAACTACTGACCGTTTTTTTACAAGAATTAGGAAAATAATAGATAACTAAAATAGAGTTCATAAACTTACAGCAGATCTAAAAAACACATAAATAAGAGGTAGAACATGATGTGTGTTTTAGGTAAGACAGGTATAACCAAAGCTCAGGGAGGAAAAAATTTTGGTGAGGTGGTTGGTCAAGTTAAGTTTTGGGGAAAATTGTTTTGGAGCAGAGACTTGAGCCACAGGTAGGATTATCATTGATGGAAAAGGAGGAGTGGGTGAGAAAATTAGATACCAAAACAAATAGTGGCATAAGTTCAGGGTGGAAAAAGAAGGGAAAACCATCTTCAATGAGTAGGGAATAATGTGGTTTTGTAAAACATTGGACTAGACAAGCCACTGTCAAAGAGAAGATAATCAGGGGCTGTGCAGGCAGGGCTTAATTTATGCATGGGCTATTGGGCCTAAAGGCCTTCAGAGAGGGCAGCTGCTCTGGCCAAAGCTGGGTGGGATGAGTTAGACTGGCAAAGGAATAGAAGACTAAAAGGCCAAGGGGTATGCAACTCCATGCAAAAAGGAGAGGCTGAAATATGAGGATGGGAGTGAGAACTGACAGAAGGAACAGATGTGAGACGATTCAGAGATTCAGAATTAGACCTGACAGGACATAGTGACTGATTACACTTAGGGAGCACAAGGAAGTGGGGAACTGACGATGACTCAAGGGTTTCCCATCTGCGTAACTGTGAGAATGGAAATGTCATAAATAGATGAGAGAAGGTGAAGAAAGATGCATGAGTGTGATTTTGCTTGGTTTGTTGGGGTGTGATGTGGAAGGAAGTACTGAGCTCAGTTCCGTTTTAACTTGAAACAAGCAACATAATATTTGAGCATCCTTATGTGTAAAGTAGCATGCATTGTAGAGAGGCAAAAGCTTTAAGTTTTGTGTCAAGACCTACAGTCACACACACACTGAAATAGAACTCAAAGTCACACTTTTCCCAAGCCTGAACATTTCTCATAAATGCATCCCAAGACCATCATCTGAGGTATCATACTAAATAACAAGGTCTCATAGTAAAATAACACTGCAAAGGATCAGTCCAGGTATTTTAACACTGTTAATGCTTCAAAGGATAATCGAAGGTGGAAATAGTTCCCTGAAATTGCATGGAAATACAGAGTTAGAAAAATCAAAGGGACAAAATGAAAGAAGCCTTTATTCTCCTCTCTGAGCCTCCATATTCTCTACTCCATAATTTTTAACAGCTCAGATTGCCATTATCAAAAAGGGTGATAACATAATCCATCTTGGAATCATTTGCCAATAGACATTCAGTATTTAAATCAAATCAAATCATAGTTCAAATAACAAAAAAGCAATTTATATCAAGTTGCAATGGCATAGCTTAGTAGTATGCATTATAGTACACCAATGACTTCCCCTCAATAAAGTCTCTTTCTTCAAGAGGTAAATACTGCAGGTGGGGAGATGTGAGAAAAGAAATGAAAAAGTGAATATTAAAAAAATGAATTAATTAAGGCAAACAGAGAAAACATATCCCAAGACAGCACACGATTTACTGTCAAATGACTAGTGCTCTTTAAAAGTATTGCAGGATTAAATATTAAACCCTCTTTCTGTAAGCAAAATAAGGAAGGGCCTTCTTGGTTTATAAATAAGCAAACTTAGATGAAAAACATTATCAATGCCAATTTTGTACATCTTCTGTCAAATTTCACCTTTTCTATGAACTTTTTCTAACATGGGATGAATACCACAAAAAGTGTGACCTACTCACTGTTTATGTATTATGCCTACCATACTAGAATAAATTATTTGAATTAAGAATCCTATGTTATTCTTGTCTTCTAGCCCCACTAGAGCCTAGCCCAAGATTGAGCAAGAAGAATGCCACCGATGAATAGTTAAAATGAATTCCCAGCAGTTAGTGAGTAAATGAATGTGATTATTAGTGAGTATATGCACATATGCAAATAATTTTCTTTTATGTGCCTCAGTTTCCTTACATGTAAAATGGATATAGTAACAATACTTTATAAAGTTTTATGAAGGTTACATGCACATAAAGTGCCTAAAACAGAATAGCAATATAATTGCAGTTATTGTTACCAGAGTTGATAGAAAATCAGCAAAGAGCTAAAATTAGACATTCTTATGGTTTAATCTTATGCAAAACTTAGACTAGAAGTTTTGAAAATTTAGATGCGTGCTCTTTTTCTTTTTGATGTGTCGATATGGAATGATTCTCTCCATTGTGCCACAGAATCTTCTTTTCTGTGGATTTCTCTAAGGAATCAGAAAAGAAATGCGTAATTCAAAGAATGTAATTCCCTAGAACTACTTGCCTTTTCTATCCTTATTCTTTATTAACTTTCCTTTGGTAATTCCCAGTCCCAGATTCTCCAAATATTTTTGTCTTATCTCTTCCTTGTCCCTTTCATAACTACATCCACTTGTTGTTAAGGCACACCAGTTTGTTCTTTCAGATGTCTATCTGATCCATTTTTTTCTGGAGTCATTGCCATTACTCTTACTATTATTAGCCACATCTGGTCTATTTTAATCATCTACTAATTGATTCATTTTTCTCCAGGAATGTCATACGCTCATCCATCATGCATATCCCTGACAATCCATTATCCTGAAACTTTCCTTTCAACTGGACAGCTCCATGTTCAGATACTTTCTTGTCTCCCTTCAGAGGAAAATTCGTTTATCAAAGCTGGACCTGAAGGACATTCATAAACTGGCCTCAACTTCCTTTCACAGGTTTGTATTCCTCCAACTCATTGGCCAAATATGCTTCTCAAATCAGACTATATATTCAATGTACCCTTTGCCTGACTGCTTCATTCTGACTCCTAAACTTTTACCCACATTCATAATGCTTAAGATTTGTTATATGTATAATAGATAAGTGAATTCATCTATTCACCATTATAATTTTTTCACTCAATACATATTAATTCACTATATTCTTTGCCCAATGTCCTAGGCATTATCTTTTTCTTTTATTTAATATCTTCCTTCCAATACTAGTGCAGTAGCCAGTGGGTACTGATCTCAGTTGCCACCAGTAGAGTCCAAACCACCATTATATTTTGACTCCTTTGGCTATAAGCTTCCTGTTTTTGCGCAACAACCATTTTCTTGGCAGAGGCAGACTGTTCTCATCCTGGACAAATGACTCTGTAGAAGAGCAGAGGAAATAGCAGTGATTCATAGAGTAACCAGTCTCAGCCCTAAGGCACAGCAACTTTCTAATAATAATATTACCAATATTTATTTCTCCTTGCAACATCTGCACATGAGTTTTGAAAGGGAGGTCCAATTCAGTGATATTCACGTTAATTTTGACTTATAAAATTATCACCCATCCCATCTAACCTTCATTTTTACTGAGCATATTAGTGGTGCGTATCAGTGATTCTAAATCAAGAGAGTACACCAGGATCACTTAGGAAAATTTTCCAAATACACATTGCCTGGCTTCCCTACTCATGCATGGTAGGAAGCATTTGATACATAATAGGATAGTGTGTAATGGAACATAACCTATTAAAAGCAATTCTATGCCTTTTTACATCATTTCGCTCAATAAGAAACATACAGAGGTAAAGACACAGCCTATGTTTTGACAGGATTTACAAAAACATGTATTCTCAAATTGCGTCGAGTACACTTATAAGATCTTGGTAAATATTTGTTAAATTAATGAAAGAAATGAATAATGTAGAGATTTTTCACTGTTACTAGAGTAGAATATATGAATGATATCTACACAGTACTTTATGGAATATACAATGGTCTCAAGTATATGTCTAAAATTTCACGGATTTTCAGGTCTAGAATCCAGTTATCTTCCCCTGTACTGCTGGGTGACCCTGGGGCAAGCCACTAATATAGTTCATGTTTTGTCTGCCATATGGAGGCCAAGTACACACATCATCAAGTCTCAGCTGTTGCCACATTATGTGGCTTAATGTAAAGCTGCCATTAAATAAACTCAATCAAAAGTCTGCTTGGGCTTGCATGACCTTAGTCGTGCATACGCACACACATGCACACACACGCAGATATAGTAGAAATACTGAAGTTCTACTCTTCCAGAACTAAATGCTTTTAATAGCCAAGAAATTGAAGAGGGAACCATCTTCTCTGAGCATTCAGAAAGAGAAAAAGACAATATTATCATTAAAATAGCTATAGCAGAAAGAGGGGCTTTGTAAGACTTTGAGAATTGGCATAGAATGATTTGCATAAGCCAGCAAATCATATAAAAAGAATGAAGACTATAAAAGCCACACAATTTTTTAAAATTCTGTCACTTCCTAATTATAACCATGAATTGGAAATGTCAGTGTTCCTAGAATTCTCTATTTTCAAGTTACTGGCTCTACTGACTTTATTCTAAAAGGCGAAAACATTTTTTTTCTAGTTGGACATTTTTTCTAACATCAATAGAAAACTGATATTGATTCCTAATGCAGGTGGTAATACAACTACAGCCTGTGACATTAAACATCTCTTAATGTATATGAAAACAACTTTTAGCAAAGCAAGAAATTAAAACCCAATGCAATTTTGTTATAAACATGGATTAAAATAGTACAGAGAAGGCCTATCTCTGAAAAATAACTTCATTCATGATAAAATATATGGCTAAAAGATCCTTTTCCACACGAAAATATATTATTTTTCTTCTTGACTGAATTTCTTCTTGACTCAGTAAATGAGATATCTTTTTAAAAGGTGCAATTTTTTTAAATTTTACTTTAAGTTCTGGGGTACATGTGCAGGTCACGCAGGATTGTTACACAGGCATATGCATGCCATGCTGGTTTGCTGTATCTATCCCCCATCACCTATATTAGGTATTTCTCCTAATATTATCCCTCTCCAATTCCCCCACCCCCTACTATCCCTTCCGTAGCTCCTTAAAAGGCCCCAGTGTGTCTTCTGGGGAACTAGGGGAGGGACAGTAGGGGGTGGACGTACTGGGGAGGGATAACATGGACACAGGGAGGGGAACATCCTGTATTTGGGGACACAGGATGTTCCCTTCCCTGTGTCCATGTGTTCTCATTGTTCAACACCCACTGATGAATGAGAACATGCAGTGTTTGGTTTTCTGTTCTTGTGTCAGTTTGCTGAGAACGATGGTTTTCAGCTTTATCCATGTCCCTGCAAAGGACATGAACTCATCAAAAGGTGCAATATTTTTATCTAGCATATATTTTAAAAAACTATTTCTTCAAGGGTATCGAAACACCTGCAAAATTATTAATCTTCTGTCCCAACAAAATATCCGAGTAAAAAAATTACAATAAACAAACTTTAAATAAGTTTAGATAATTGGAAAAATCTAGCAATGTTTCAACTTTTACTCAATTTGAATTTTCATAATTTTTGCCTTCAATATTTGATGTGCTATATAAGTATACCTAAAGTAATACAAATAAGATTTCTACAGTATTCAATAATAGATACCATTTAAGATATAATTGCATGCATAGTAGGATGCTTAAGATTTCATGAGAAAATATGTACATATGCATTCTGCATTCAACAAACAGTAACCCTCTTAAGCATATTAGAGATTACACATACGATTGGAGCTTCCTCCCATTAGTGCACAGAACTTCCTCTTCTCTCTTCTCCCTCATTGCTTTCAAAACTTCATGACTTTTGGCATGTAACCAAACTCCACCTGCTTCATCTCAGCTGCCACCAGTAGAGTCCAGACCACCATTATATTTTCTCCCAACTGCCACAACCATCTCCTAAAAGTTATTTTATTTCCCTACAACCCATTTGCTACACACACTGGATCATGAGTCTCCCTTCTTTGCAGTGCTTTAAGGGTTTCTCAATATAAGTCTTAGATAAAATCCAAAGACCTGCAAAAGCTCTAGAATGGAATCCTTGCTTGTCTCATCCATTGCCCTTTCTCCTCATTTGCTTTCTCTGGCCTTCTTTAGTTCTGTTTTCCACATAAGGACCACTTCACATACCGTCATGCTCTCTGCCTGGAATTCCCTTTCCCTGGCTCTTTGCAAGGCTGATTTCTCATTTTTCAGGTCTCTTTTTAAATGCCACCTCCTCTTAGAGCCTTCCTTGAACATACCTTCTAAATAGCTTCCCCAGTTTAGTTCTCTTTTACTGCATTCAGGTTGGGCCTTTGTTAAAAGTGAAGGGTTTTATCATCTATTTTTGTTTGTTGTTTAGATTTTCTCCTCCCATATCCCAAGCTTTATAAGAACAAGGACATTGCTTTGTTCATCATGGCAATATGTTACACACACAGTACACACTAAATATTTGTTGAAGAGAATAAATAGGCCAATTCACTACATAAAAGCAGACAACTCTTTCCTCTACTGCACACTCTTCCACCAGTTGAAGAAATTAACTTTTCCTTTTAATGCTACCTTCTGATCAAAGCTGTTTTAACAATGAAAGAAAGACCACATGGCTCAGCAGCAACAAAGGGGCAAGAGCCCCCAAAACAGAGAAAGGTGGGCAAGTTTCCAATGTTTATAGGGTCTTTTTCAATCATTGGGAAAAATTATATTCATGATGGGGGTGTGTCTGAGGTGGTCACAGTCTACAGGTGGATTATCTATACCTCTGTGTTGTCCCTGATGTTTCTGCCATTCACTACTGTAGGAAGATACAGCGTTGTGAACATTAGACCACACAGCCTGAAGTCATATCTAGTATGCAGAACTTAAAGGCATAGAGAAATAATGACAAGAGCTTTTGTCCAACTATTCACAGTATCAGAGACCCATTCATACTTTTGATTATTAACTGATCTAAGGCATAAACGTAGTATTAGATAGGTGATTGTAAATGAGGAATCATATTTTCAAGCATGAAAATATGTATTTCCTAGTCTGCTATGGGAAAAGTATACATACACATGCACATATAAACACACACATCATTATAAAAATTAACTTAAAATGAATCAAAGATCTAAATGTAAGACCAAAAAGTACAAAACTCAGAAGAAAACATGGGGGTAAATCTTAATGACACTGGATATGAGAATGATTTCCTGGATACAAGACCAAAACCACAAATAACCAAGGAAAAAATAGATCAATTAGACTTTGTCAAAATTAAAAACTTGTGCTTCAAAAGTACTATCAAGGAAATGAAAAGACTATTCACTAAATGGGAGAAAATACTGCAAATCATTTATGTGACAAAGATTTATCCATTACATGTAAAGAACACTTATAACTCAACAACAAAAAAACCCAAATAACCCATATTTTGATAGATACATCTTCTTTGGAGAAAACCCAATTTGCTTCTTAAAACTGAAGAAAATATTTTGATAGATATTTCTCCAAAAAAGATATGGAAATAGCCAGTAAGCTCATGAAAAGTTCATCAATATCATTATTCATTAGAGAAACACAAATCAAAACCACAGTAAGACACTACTTTACACCCACTGGGATGTCCATAATATAAAAGACAATAACAAGTATTAACAAGAATTTAGGGAAATTGGAATTCTCTTATATTATTGACAGGAATGTAAAATAATGCAGCTACTTTGAAATATAGCTTGGCAGGTCCTCAAAAAGTTAAATGTACAGTTACCATATGACCCAGCAATTTTATTCCCAAGAGAACTGAGAACATGCGTACACTCAAAAATGTGTACCCAAATGCTAATAGCAATATTATTAATAGCGAAAAAGTAGAAACAATCCAAATGTCCATTAACTGATGGATGAATAAACAAAACCTGATATATTGACACAATCACTGGGCAATAAAAGGAATAAACTACAGACACATGCTCTGAGTCTAGAAAACATGTTAAATGAAAAAACCCAGATATAAATAGACTCATGTAATATGATTCCATTTATAGGAAATGTCCAGAGTAGGCATACTCATAAATACAGAAAGTAGTGGTTTCAGAGGCTGTATTTTGAGGAGAATGGGGTAATGACAGCTAAAAGGTATGAAATTCCTTTTTCAGGGTGATGAAAGCATTCATGAATTACATAATGATGATAGCTACACAACTTTTTGAAAACCACTAAATTGTACACTTTAAAAAGGCGAATTGTATGGTATGTGCATTGTATCTCAATTTTTTTAGAAACAAGTAATTGCCAGCAAAAACTAAAAACAAAACAAAAAAAGTAGAGTTTACTCTGATCCATGTACCATGATGCAATTTACTTCTGATAATGTCACTTTTCACAGAAACATAAACATAATTTGGCTAAGCATAGTTTTCCTTTAGCTATCATATTGTCTTTCTAGATTTTTACCTTCAAATTCTAATAGGGTGACCAACCATTCAGTCAGCCCAGGTCTAACAGAAGTTCTCAGGACATGAGATTTTTAGTGCTAAAATATGGAAAGAAAAACCGGGACGAATTTGTTTTTGCATGATGTTGCAAAATTTTCTTAAGTCCTCGAATCCTCATTTAAGTACTGGTTATACCCTCTAGAGAGCGTTTTGTTTTGTTTTTTTGGCATATATGAAATGTTGTTTATATATTGACAGAATTTTTAATAACATATGACGTTTATCACCTACTCTATGCTAAACAATGTCATAGTACTTATGTCTCAATATCACTGGTATCTGTATTTTTTTTTTATTTTTCCATAAGCTACTGGGGTACAGGTGATATTTGGTTACATAAGTAAGTTCTTTAGTGGAGATTTGTGAGGACCTGGTGCACCCATCACCTATTTATATTCCTTCCACCTCTACACCTTCTCCCAGTGCTATTTCACTTGTTTTATTGATTTATATTATTTAATGATAATTGCTTACAAATTAGTGTATCTTTCCTAAGTCTCTTCTGAGTTTGAAATAGAATAGCCAACTGTTTTCTGAGGTGTTCCTATTAGAGATTTCCTTGGCTACTAATACTCGAATCTAATGCTGTGTGTAAACCTGCCTAGTGCCTAAGTTAGCTCTATTCTTGATTTTATCATATCCATTTAATCTCTTGAGCTAAATTGGGTTATCTTGCCTCCGTTGCTTTCTTATCACATCTAATGAATCACTATACTCTAATTATACTGCATGTGAAATTTTCTCAAATCTTCTCTACCTCCTGCCTCTCCTACCTAGTCCTACTGACATATGTGCCTGAGACTGAAGAGTAGCCAAGTGTTTCTCAGACTTTTTAAATCTATGATAACTCTGAAAAACACACAAAAAACATTATTTTATGTCAAATTTCAAAATAAAACACAGTATTAAAAGCAAAACCAAAGCCAAGGCACGAGTTGCTTATTTTCTCCAAATTAGATAACTGTCCTATTCTTCTGATGCAGCACTTCCTGCCTCCTTTCTCTCTCTAACACACTTACACCCATACACACCCACACACACAAATTCCCACCCACCCAGGAAACCACATACACAAATACACACACACTGCAGTGAATCCCTATAATTTTATGTTACCTTGGCATCTATTTTAAATATAAATTGAACATTATCATGCCGCAAGCAGAGCTTAGCCACCTTTGGCACAGCTGCCAGTTCTCTGCCTCCTCCCTGTTCCTTACAGTGATCAATCCAGATAGCAACCTCATACAACTGCCTCCTGGTGACAGCTTCCCATGGGACAGCTTGTCACAAGCTATGTGACTTGCTCACTGACCCCCACGTCCTCCATGGACTGCCCAGATATGCCAGAGAGCACCTCTCAGTACAGCATGACTCCACTGAGCTAGTGCCCCCTTGCTCTACACTCACCAATTAGAACTCCATAAAGAGAACCCGAATGGGTAACAGCCTAGACATCAGTAAAGGCTCTGGCCTATGGGTCCCTCACTCTCTCTCTCGCTTCCCACCAGCTAGTTGAACGTACATTTCTCAGACAGCTCCCATCTCAGACAGCTCCCAGCTTCCTGTTGGCCCTTGGAGGCATGCTAGCCCCTTCTCGCTAGAATTTGTCAGTGACACACTGCTTCTCTTATTTCATGTGTTTTATTGTGTTGCCTCCTTTGTGTCTCACTTGACTGACACACCTGAACCTAACTCTCCTCCTAGCCAGGGCTCTCCTAGCCAACTCTTCCGGCATCTTAGTAGGAATAAATTGGACACAGGTTGGTTAAGAGCCACAGGGGTGTCTGCCATTTTGAACAAGTTTCCTTTGAGAAGGGCATTTGGTCACAGGTTAGTCACTTCAGCATTAGGCTAGCAACACAGATGAAGAACTATTCCATGAAAGGCACATTGTAAACATCCATGACCACCTCCCCTGAAGCCCCATTGACACAGGGCTAGAGTTTATAGCCACTCTCGAGAGAGACCTCAGGACCAAATTAGAGAAAAATGTAATGCATACAGATTCCAGCAAGGAGTATATGGTTTAAATTATCCCAGCACAACCTGATGTTCTGGGACTCAGGGTAATTGTTTTCTGCTTCTGGAAGACTGTACCTCAAACTTGCATGCCTACTAAACTATTCAGTCTTTAAAATCCATAGTGCTGTTGCAGGTTCTGTAAATCCTTCCCTGACCACATCAAGCCCAAACAGAATAAATCATTTTCTCTTTTACTTTTATTACTGCACTTATTATTCAGTATTATAATTTATTTGATTATCTAACTATCCTCTCCTCCCCCAACTTGAGAAGAAACTCTTAAGGAAAAGATTCTAACTCATTTATATGTCTCATTTTTCTATCTCATATCCAAGAAATAGCAGGCATATGACTCAATTTGTTGAACTCCAGTAATATTCTGATATATTTATTACTTTGATTAAGTGATGACGACTCAGGTGGCATGGTTAAAATATGACTGAGTGACATTTTAATAATAACTTAAAGGGAACACTTATATACATAGTTATCAAACATATAAAGTATATTGAAATGTGTATCTATCAATCTAGACTTGCATAATAATATATACCAAGTGATATGAGTACTATCACCCTCTTTCTGTCTCTCTACCAACCACTCTCTTTTTCCCTACTCAGCTTTTAGAAAATGTCATGTACATTTACCGTCTCCTTTTCCTAACTTCTCATTTCACCCTCAAGACTACAGAAATACAGCATTTCCACTCACTTACATGTTGAAACTGCTATGGTAAATGCCACCAATGGCCTCTATATGACCAAAACCAAAGCACACCTTTCATCCCTTATTTCTTGATTTTCTGCTGCATTTAGCACTGTTGGGCATTCCCCCTGAATCCCTCTACTACTTTAGTTTCTGATTCATATGATTCTTTAACTATTACTTCTTGGCTGAGTTGGGGGACCTTCATACTTTACCCATTCCTCAAGCATTGCTTTTACCTAGAACTCACTCTTATTTTATTCTATGTATCATTTGGTGATGTCATCTATTTCCCTAGTTAACTGAGTGCTAAAGGTTAACAGAGCCAACCTGTTGTTAAATATATATGCTTGGATAACTTACAGGTATTACAAAAATCACTATATGAAAATCTGAACTCACTACTGTTCATCTGATATGGTTTGGCTGTGTTCCCCCCAAATCTCATCTTGATTTTCCATGTGTTGTTGGAGGGACCCAGTAGGAGGTAATTGAATCACAGGGGCAGGTCTTTCCCACACTATTCTTGTGACAGCGAATAAGTTTCACGAGATCTGACAGTAACATAAGGGGGAGTTTCCCTGCACAACCTCTTTTCTTGTCTGTTGCCATGTAAGATGTGCCTTTCACCTTCTACCTCTTGTCTGCCACTGTCTTCCACTATGATTGTGAGACCTCCCCAGCCACATGGAACTGTAAGTCCAATAAACCTCTTTCTTTTGTAAGCTGTCCAGTCTCAGGTATGTCTTTATCAGCAGCGTGAAAACAGACTAATACACCATCTGTGCCTAGATTTGGTTTACAGCTTTAATTCAACTTCTTGGTAGTGGCTCTTAGTCACCCAGGCTATTAATATGGTAATCCCCCTAAACTCTTTCCTTACAACCCATATTCAACTGGCAACCAAGCATTGCCCATTTTATTTCTCAGCTCTTGAAATGTCTCCCTCCTATAACCTCTATTACCCCTTCCTCTAAGTTAAGACCTTGCTATCTCTCTCTGGGCTATTGCAATAGTTTGTTAATTGATTTACTTGTCTCGAGTTTTGCCCACTTTACATTCATAGTCCATTTTCCCTACTTCTGCCAGAGCAAGTAATACATGTTATCTATGTACATATATCTACAGATAAAGCAAAACTGGTTATGGAATTCTCCTAATTAAAACCCACTAATGCAATCCTCATAACTAACTGCAATGCTTATTAAATTTTATATTTTAACACAGTTACCATATAGAGAAATCTAAGTTCTGATCCAAAATACTAACCTGGGAGGCACCTTTATATTTTTTATTATCTTTTATTTTCTTTTAAAATTAAAAGAGGTCTGGTCACTAGCCTCTACTGATTTTTAGACACACTGAAAATCATAAACTACAAATTTAAAAACACTGATCTACAGGCTAAAGTCTGTCCTCAATCACCCCCTCCAATTTATTTTTGTCCTTTCTATGTTAACCTAAAAGGGGATTTATGTGGCTATGGAGAGTTCCATTCACAAACATTATAATCTACAGAGAATCAGCTATCCTAAGGAATGAAAGCAAACTTTAAATTCTTCAAGTCACTGACAGAGAAGCTCATTATTTTAAACAAAAAAGAACTGAGTGAGCAAAGAGATTGTCAAAAAACAGGATCCCCAAAGAATCTACAGTTGCTTCTCAGCCACTACACTCAGAAGAGCCATAGAGAAGTTTCCACTAGGTACAATGAAAGTGACCATAGATTTCTACAACTGTTAAGTCTGTTGAAAGTGAAACAAAATAAGGGAAAAGTTATCTAATGTCTTGTTGTGGAGGATGGCAAATGCTAGTTCTATCTAATAATGTCCAATTTAAAATGAACTTTGGAATAGGTGAGACCAATTAAAATGAAACCTCAATATGCAGAATATAAACAGATTTTAATATCAATTTTAATTCCTCACAGAACTTCAATCCTAAAATAAGCAAAATGTTTTCTAATTCCTAGAATATAAGATGACAAGTAGAGATGTAAGGTTTCTATGAATTATCCAAAAAGTTCCATTATACAAAAATGGCTTTACATAAAGTCAGAATATCTATAGGAAATATCTATAGGAAAAAAATGGCAATATCATTTAAAGTACTTCTTCCAAGTTTTTACTTTTTAAAATGTAATTATCTATCATTTTTACTATTGCTAATTCACAACTATTTTTATTCTTTGGAAATACCGATTAAATGTAGAAGATGATATTCAAGTATACTTAATGAGGTAAGATCTATAACACCTATCAAGCCTGCTGAAATCTACCAAATTTCATATCCTAAAATATAAATAATTCTAAATGATATATTACTATATGTAATATATAAAATATAAGCATTTCAATGACCAAATGGAAGGTAAAGCAGGGAGTAGAGAAGAAATCACATCAGTCAACTCTTGAGTTTCAGATGTGAATGAGACGCCTTCAGTTGGTCATTTAACTAATCATTAGAATCTAGACTTAAGAATGCAATAATGCAAACAAAACTAGATGAACAATTCACTTTTGTTTCTGTTTTTGTTCTCAAATAGGGTCTTACTCTGTCACCCAGGTTGGAGGCAAGTGGCATGATCTTGGCTCACTGTAACTTCCGCCTCCTGGGTTCAGGTGATTCTCCTGCCTCAGCTTCTCAAGTAGCTGGGATTACAGATGCCCACCACTGTGCCCAGCTAATTTTTGTGTTTTTAGTAGAGATGGGGTTTCATCATGTTGGCCAGGCTGGTCTCAAACTCCATACCTCAGGTGATCCACCCGCCTCGGCCTCCCAAAGTGCTGGGATTATAGGCGTGAGCCACCATGACCGGCCGACAGTCTACCTGTAAAAATTTTCCATTACCTTTAAATAATATCGTGTGAAGGTTGGATAATGGACTACCTATGCCTTTTCCTTATACACACAGGCCCCATTCGGCACACTGTCTGTACCTTGCCTCCCTACTTCTCTGAGGTATTATGTTCCAGCTCATACACATTCCAAATCTAAAACAATCAAACAAAAAACAAACAAAAAAAAGAACTGCTGTCACTTTGGAGCCCTAAGAAAACTGTCCTTTTCCTCCAACTAGCTTAATCCTTTCAATATGGTATTAGAAACATCACTTAACAAAAATAATAAATCCAGAACTCAGCTAATTTTATCTAATTCAACAGTAGCCTTTTTATTATACATATACAAGAGTAGCCAGAGTATCTACTCTTATATGCAACATGAATAAATCTGCCACCAATGATCTGCGTAAGAGACAACATTTTCAGTCAATAAAACCAATGCCATACTTACGGTGTAGGTTGGTGGGGCTGGTTTTCAGCATTTCTTGGTGTTTTGCAGGCAGCAGGCTTCGCCATGTCCCTGACAACACACCTGGGGCGCATGATAGACAGCACAATGCACTATTAATTATAAAAAGGGTAGAATACATCTAGAAATTAAACACGGTACTGGAAAACAATCTAAGGGAAAGTCTTTGCAAGTCCCTTCAACATTAACCTTTGAGCCCCAGCAAAGCCCCTGGAGTTGGAAATCTTTGACTCAGGCTTCCAAAAGCTCAATTATACCCAAATAAAATCTGTGCTAGCCTCTGTATTTGACTTTCCTTTTAGCATCAATAACATGATTGTCAGCAGCTTTTCTCATAGCAGAAAAGCTACTGAAAGCTTTGGCGTGACCACATGAAGATGTCTGAAAGCTTAAAAATAGGAACAGCTGTTGCGTTGATATGTTAAATTTTGAGCAGGATATTCTGTAGCTTTTGTTATTTTACTAAAAAATATGGACTTTCCTCTCACACCATCAATCACCACACAGGTCTTTCTGTTTGTACAAAAATATCTGAGAGGCCCTTGTTCAAAATTTCCTCATACTAAGAGGGGAGGAAGAGATTAAAGATAATGTTCATACATAAACTGTGTGTGTGTATATGTGTGTGTGTGTGTAAAATAAGAAGGATACCTCCAAAATGTGAAAAAATGTAATTAATGTCTTTGTGCCTTAAGCCATCCATCACAAAATAAATGCAGATGGGAGACAATATAACAAAGCTTCAAAGGGCAGCAGGAAGAGATATTCCTACTTTCACATAAACAGGGCTTACAGAGCATTGGTGACATTTATTGGCAGAAATCAGAAAACACCTCCATCTGAGGATGAATTTGGATGGCTCAGATATTTCTTTTCCTCTAAAGCTTTAAAATAAACATGGCTTTGAATAGAGAAGGTTTGGTTACAAAACTTAGAGCCCACATCTTAGTCTTTGCTAAATGGAATGCCCCTTAGGATCCAGAACGCTTTAAATATGAATCTGGTTCTTAAGAGCTTTCATGGAGGCTTCTTGGAGATTTGACTACCCTGCTCATATTTAAGGCCAGTCATGTTATTCCAGAAGTGGATCACTGGTGAAGCAGTGGTAGATAAAGTATTTTCCCAGAGCTTAAACTGCATGGCAAATTTCTCCACTTCTGAAAGAAATGATACAGGGAAACATGGACACAATGCACAGAAACGTGCACACACATACTGCTCATTCCAAACAAGGTCAGTAAGACTTCGAAACCAAAATGTGACGTGACAAGAAAAGAAAACGGTGCCATTTCAAAGCCTTAACACATCCGCCCTTTGGGATAAGTTTCAAAAAGTGGTGTTCATCAAGATTTGATGCTAAACTTTCAATGAATTGGACAAGAGATGTGAGTCAACGACATCCACAGGAACCACAAAGCCTTGTGTTCTTTTCCCAGGGTCGTGAGAGAAGGCCAATCATGCGTCAGCCTTGAGAATATTCAGGAAGGCAGTTGTTAGGGAAGTGTAATGTCCTAGGATTTCTGAGCGCTGAAATTTTAATCTAACTTACACAGGTAAAATGTCCAACAAGTTAAATTTCATAGCATTCAAAAATCTTTAGCAATTCTCACTTAACTAAAAATAGCATATGCAGCATTTTTAACCTACACGGATTTATTTGTGAAAATATATGAAATATCACCAACTTGGAAAAATTCTAAAGAATTAAATTTATGAGAAATCTTGATTCATCTCTTTTTTTTCCCCTTTAAGTCTCATGTATTCATACAGTGCTTTCAAATAAAACAAATCTACCACTTACGAGTTTTTAAAAATATGTGCTGAAGTAACCATTTTCTAACAAATATAGTGTTAGACAGAACTAAAGGTAGGTTTCCAAGCAAACTTTATTTTCTGACTAAAAGGCCCTATTGGCTAGGTGTGGTGGCTCACGCATGTAATCCAGCACTTTGGGAGGCTGAAGCCAGCGGAGCAGTTGAGGTCAGGAGTTCAAGACCAGCCTTACCAACATGGTGAAACCCCATTTTTACTAAAAAAAAATACAAGTTTTACCTGGGTGTGTGGTGCATGCCTATAGTCCCAGCTACTCAGGAAGCTGAGGCAGGATAACTGATTGAACCTGGGAGGCGGAGGTTGCAATGAGCTGAGATCGTGCCACTGCACTCCAGCCTGGGCAACAGAGCAAGACTTTGTCTCAAATAAAAAATAAAACAAAAATAAAATAAAAATTAAAAAAGCCCTATCTTTCTAAGAAAATTCTTGTCTAATCTCAAGCACCCAGTCGTTTTGGTTTAAAATTACAAGTTGACATACTGTTTTGCTCTATGTGCGTTATAGAATCTTTCTGACAAAAACTTCATTCAAAGTTTTTAACTTTAAAGTGTTATTGAATAATAAAAATAAACACATCAATATTCAAAAGCAATATATTTATAATTAATCTGACTTGAATGAATAAAACAGGAAAATAACACATTTTCCATAATTAGATATATCCTGGCCACAGGACAAATATTCAAGACTAGAGCAATGTAGCTAGCTATTGAATCTGTGTTTTGAAGGGAGAAAACTAATTGTTTCAGGTTGGTAATTATTTACCCAATTTGGGGGGATTTTAAATCATGGCAATAGATACTCCTGCATTTTCTAATTTGATTTCTGTTTTAGCTAAAATGTTTTCTAGATGTAAGAAAGAAAACGAACAAAGTACTCCACACTCAGAGTAAGACAAATCAGAGTATAATATACTCACAAGATTTTTGTTAGCTTGTGTGGATTACCATTTCTTTAAAATTATAATTGAACTGTATTATAGCTTGGAGAGATAAACCTTTAATAGTTTTGACAGTTTTAATGTATGGAAACTGTGTAACCTCAGCAATTTCCACTATCTCCTATGCATTAGACTTGCTATAATAATATAAATCCCGCATACTTTAAGAAACACAACAATGATATTTCAGTATGTTGCAGCTTTTAAGGGGTCAGTCTCCAGGTATAATTCACTCCTTCAGCCACAAACGTCGCCACAAGGCTGACTTCCCAGAATTATCACGGATTGAGGGACTAGGAATTCAAAGCATTTGACCTCTTATGTTTTGCAAAGTCTTTAATTACTCAGATCTATCAGACTGGAGCTCTTAGACAGTCTTCTAACTGCATGTGAGCATTCCCTCATCACTGAAGCATCATTGAAGATTTATGCAAATAAGACATTCTGTAACTGGCTCAGGGGAATGCTCCTCCTGACTCCACCCTCAGTGCCGCTGGGTTTTATGAATGACTGCAATCAATGCAATGAATGGTTGCCAACTGCCCACTCAGCCACTTCTACTCTTCAGTGCACGTACACACGGGAGAAACTAACATTGCCACAAGCCTGCAGATGAAGCTATGGCAAGGCTTTCATCTCTCCAAACAGGAACTAAATGTGCTTTCAGATACTTAGAGTATGTGAATTAAAAATTCTAAATGCCTTCAAGAAACACAATTTACATAATTACCTTCTCTCTTTTGACTTTCCATTTTGGTGCCTGCAATCACTACCCTCTACCCTCCCTCCCCCAAAAAACACCACTATTTTATGTAAAACTTTATCTGAATGTGAACTTTAAATGGTTTTATCTTTCATGACTAATGTCAGGAAACTAGTTACTGTGCAGGAAGCAGTCAAATAGTAGACTATGGCACATTTACATTTCTGTTCTCAATCTTATGATGTTTTAATTTTCCTATCATAAATGGAGACAATTATCTCCAAACAGTGTTAGGGAAAGACATGTGTTTGTGTCTACTTCCCAAGTGTTACTGTAATAGTTCACACTGGTCCTAAGAGACCTTAGGAGCAGTTAAGATAATATAAGGTTGACAAAATGAAACATTTTTCAAATATACAATTTTCAGATTTGTTGATTCCTGAATAAAAGTACCTAGAAACAGACAAGAAAAGACTTCAGGGGCTCTGCACCTGGCCACCTTTCCTTCTACAACCCCCATTCAGTCCTTCACGCCATTCTTCAACATGACATTAGCCATAAAGTACCCTAAATACATGCAACATTCCTATTTTCTGCCTGATTCTCTCTTCTTAATTCCAGTCGGACATCTAACTGCCTCTTCAATATTTTTACTTGGATATTTAATAGACCTCTCAGAATCAGCATTTCTAACACGGAACTTTTCATCTTTCTCCCCCAAACCTGATTCTACTAGCAGCCATCTTGATCTTGGCTATTCATAACTACATTTCTCTAGCTGTTCAGGCCAAAAACTTTAGACTTGACTCCTAGTTTTCTCTTACATCCTGTGTCTTATCTACCAGACTGTACGTATTTTCTAAATTTGTGCAGAATTTGACTACTTATCAACCCCTCCACTATTGCCACCCCATCCTGAGCCAATATTGTCTCTCATTTGAATTCTCACCATAGACTTTTAACTGGTCACCCAACATTTACTATTGTCCTCCACCTGGAGTCTATTCTCAACACAACAGCCAGAGTGACTCTTTTGAAAGATAAATCAGGTCCTGCAACGTCTACCCAATAGTTCCCTACTTTACACATAAGGAATTGTCAGAGTCCTTAGGATAGCATCAGTACTCCCATCACTAATCCCTCCATCTACCTTCCTGCCTTGAGTCTCTGCACCAACCTTTCCTTCTGTCTGGAATGCTCTTCCCAATATAGGTATTACTAAACCCCTATTTATTTCAAGTCTTTGCTCAATTGTCAGTTTTTGATGGTTCCTACCCTAATTATCCTACTTACTTCTACAATCTTCTCCCCTCACCACATCCAAATATTTCCATGCACCCTTCACCTTGCTCTACTATTTTCTGAGATGTACCATCTCCCACTGCTGAAATATGAACTTCTCAAGATCAGAGATCTTTGTCTCTTTGGATCACTGACATATGCCAAGAGCCTAGAACAGTGTCTTACATGTCGTAGCAACTCACTACATATTTGTTAAATGAATAAAGAAGATAAAAAGAACGAAAATCTATAGATTTCAAGTTTGAGCAACTAATTTAACATGGTAAAATACAATGATTTAAAACAGATTCTAGGTAATACTTTGTCACATTATAGCAAGTTTCTATAAAGTATTTATAAAATATAAATAAATAACCAAGAAGTTTTATGATTTCAATAACTTCACTAAATTTGTATTCATATGGTTTGAGTAAGGTTCACTCTTCCTGAACAAGAAAAAGGGTATGTCATATAATATGACTCATTTAGTGGAAAGAACTCTTTAATATTCACTTACTGCTTCAAACCAGTGAAATACTATTTAACATCTGATGTACCAATATTTTATCAAATAAGACATTAAAGTAATTATATATGGGGAAATTTTTTAATGGTAAAGAGAAAAAAAAATCCTTTTTTGATTTTTCTAAAAAGGTTGGAAACATAAGGAGAACTTCTATTTATGTAATACCTATTATGTACCAAAATATTCACAGCATATGTCATGTATTCTTCATACCACCCTACCAGAGAATATCATTGTCCTACTTGGCCAGTGAAGAAACTATTGATCTAAGAGGTTAAATTATTTTTACAATGATAAATGGCAAATGTTGATACCTTAAGAAATCAGGATTTTAATCAAGATTGGTTTGGTATTAAACTTAATGTCCTTTCCACCATTCCAGGCAGCTGTCTTTAATATTTAAAAGAGGAATGGAAACTGATAAACATCAGCTGTGAAGTTACAGGGTCCAGCATCCTCAGACATGTTTCAATACCATTGATTTCCTGATATAGGTATATTGCTGAAAGTATTCAAGTAATCCTACATAATTCAGTGTTCTTTAAATATTATTCTAGTATTACCAGACCATCTTCACCAAATATTACATAACAGAAGAACAATGGTGACATCAGAATATTAAGCTGGCTAAACTAGAAGTGTAGAGTGACCTTAAGACCAATGACAATACTGGAACACTACAAAGTGTGAAACGCAAGACATATGATCCTGGTACATAGAGAAAGGGTTTCTATAAGTGAAAGAATAAAGAAAGGTGAAAAGACAACTGATTCATTTGCAAGACAAATAAAATGCAATTGATAAAAATATCTTCAAATATATATTTCAAAGGAGGTCTTTGGGCCAGGCATGGTGGCTCACGCCTGTAATCCCAGCACTTTGGGAGGCTGAGGTGGGTGGATCATGAGGTCAAGAGATCGAGACCATCCTGGTCAACATGGTGAAACCCCGTCTCTACTAAAAATACAAAAAATTAGCTGGGCATAGTGGGGCGTGCCTATAATCCCAGCTACTCAGGAGGCTGAGACAGGAGAATTGCCTGAACCCAGGAGGCAGAGGTTGCGGTGAGCCGAGATCACGCCATTGGACTCCAGCCTGGGTAACAAGAGTGAAACTCCATCTCAAAAAAAAAAAAAAAAAAGAAGATCTTTGGAAGTGATCTCATTTCCATTCACAAATTCTAAAAGAGGAAAAGGTGAAGAATATTATTTTAAAACTCATTTTATATGGAAGTTCGTATATTCATGTCAATTTATCAGTGAATAAATGAACATGATGACTGTTACCCATAGGGTGAAGATGGAAGGGTGAAAATTCTACACCAGAAGGGAAAAGTGAGCATTGATATTTTGAAAGGCCAGATGTACTAATCACAAACCATCAGGTCCTGTTACACCACCAGTGTGCATTTAGGGAAGCTTTAGGAACTTCATCAGAGTAATTTTTACTTTCAAAAGGTATGGAAGATAGGTGAAGTAGATTCCTAATTATAAGACAAGGGAAATCAGCTGGCCATTTTTCACAGTGAGCAATGAGGAATGTTGACCTTCCCCTGAAGAGGCCAGGAAATTATTCACAAAACAATATGAAAAGGCTAGGATTCTAAAATAAAGGTGATAACAAGATAAAGATTCACTACAGAGATTAATGAGAGATTTTAAATTTTGGAAAAACGAATTTTTCAAAGACTAATAAGAAAACAAAATAATAGGTAAGAAGTCAAGTCTCTGGTCTTCTTAATCATTGCAATCTACTCCATTATCATCCTTTATATTTCCAGAATACGAACAAACTTGATTCTTTAAGTTTCTCATATTGTTTCCAAGATTTTGGCAACATGTTCAATTAACTTCTTTTTACTCAAGCTACTATTTTCTGTTAACGCAATCAGTTTACTTCTCCATTCAGCAATTTTTAAAATGTTATACTTACTTTACTTACTTATGGATTTATATCTGCTATCATTCCCTACATATTCATTCTCTCATTTGCTTTTTTATCTACTTACTAACCTGCATTCATTCTCCAAAAACCATGTGCTGCCTGCAAATTCAACACAACTTTAGAAAATCTTAGAATACCAGAAATTTCCTACCACTAAACCTGCAAGGGAAAACTTCTTCATTCCATACAAAAATAAAGCAAAACAAAGTCCATCCACTAAGAAGTAAGGAACTGCCAGAAGAGGAAGCAATGGTCAGTGTATCAGAGGGAAGTATCAAATAAGATGAGGTCTAAAATCTTGCTTTGAATTATGCAGAAGGAAAAGGAGATGAAGCGCAAGTGGAACTGCAGTGGGCTGAAGAGAAATAACATGATGTGAAAATAAAGAGAGAATGAAGAGAATTTCTGCAAACATAGATGAAAGCTGAACTGAGAAAAGAGGGTGTAATGAAGGGAAGATGGTCTTTTTTACTTATGGGTACAATGCTAGATGAGGAATTACCCATGGAAAAGGGAGAAGTTAAAGATACAGAAAGAGAGGAGAGAAGGGGAAGTGGAAGCAAGAGGTGGGGCAAGGAAAGGGAAGAGGGAGAGAAGAGGAAAAGAGCTTGAGGAAACAAAGTTGTTGAGGAGGTAAACAGGGATTACATGAATTAAACACATAGGGCATTATTTCTCAAAATGTCACCTTTCATTTGACCATAATGGCCATCTCCATTTTCTCCCAGCAAGATCCATGCAGGACAATGCTGTATGAGATTCATTTTCAAAAGGTTTAGAGAATGAAAATTATTGCTCTACTTCTTTTCATATTTCTAACTAAGTTCCTAGAGGCAGAAACTTTGGCTCAATACTTCTTTCCCATCCATACCTGTGCCAGAGGTGGGGAAGAGGGGAGGTATGTGAGAGAGCTCTCTGTTCCCACCTATCATTCACTAATAGTTATGTTTTCACTAGTTAGTAGGGTCACCATGTCCTAAAAGCAAGAAGAAATTGGCAATTTCCTCTTTGGCTTGTTGGGTACAAAAAAAATTTTTTTTCACTTCTTCTTGAGCACCCAGTTTCTCTACAGGAAGCACCCTTGGGCAGGCCTGGGTGGCAGACTTTGCCAGGCTTCTAACTCTAGCTAACTATCTTTCTTTCTCACTAACCCATGTCTACTTGAATATTTAGGTAAACACATCTGAAGCCTGCTTAGAAGGTTTATTCTTTCAGATTTAGAGCAAAGTGTTTTTGTTATTGTTGTTCTTGTTTTAAACTAATTTGGGAATGACAAACTACAGTAATTAGAGAGAACATGAGAAAAACCACAAGGATGTCTAATATTTCCAGCAAGGTAAAAAACATGGTCTCAATCCACAGATTCAGTCTCTTTTGCTCCCTGACCCATAATGACAGAAGGTGCTTCCGTTTGAAACATCATCATAGGCTCCAGTTGCATAAACAAAAGTCCCAGTCATTTTATTTTCCACTAAAGAAAACATATTGATCAAAAAGTGAAAATGACAGTGTTACAGGAATAATCTTGGAACTAACATAGGTTATTTTAAAGACAAAATTGTTTATAGCTTTTAGTATTTCCATTTCTGCTAGTAAAGAATTCCAACACCCCTCACAGCTAACTTATGTGCTTTATAAACCAATTGAAAACCACTAGTCTCACCTGCTGGCTTTTTCCCAAGCTAGGCTGCCTGTGGTCTCTCCATCATAAGAAGCAATCACTGACTTGATTGAGAGAGAGGTGAGGGACTGTTTAGCAGGCAATAACATCAACTCAAACAGGTATATTAACTCTCTCAAAGAGAGGCAAATAACTAAAAATGGTCTGATTAACTTAAGAAAGCAATTCAGCAAAACAAGATGAATGTCAAGAAATGTAAACCTATTTAGATATGAAAAGCAAACAACAACAAAACAGGAAAACAACAGTTAATAATACCAGCTTAGATTTCTGGTGCCTACAGTGGGCCTGAAACTATGCTCCGAATCCCACACACTTTAGGTCATGTCATATAGTCACATGTCATATATTATGACTAGTGCTTTGTAAGTTAAAAAAAGGATAATGTCACCCAAACTACAAAATTTATTTGTGAAATACCAGAGTTTCCTCTTAGAAGCACAGTTCATCATTTCAAAATTAACTGATATCTGTGAAGTATTTTGTATTTAGCAAATAAATAATTTCATTGTCAGTTGTAGCAGGAGCCACAAAATTACACTAGAATATTTTGAGTTGTAAGCATTAGTCTTTAACTCACATCCCCTTGCCATATTGCAACGTTGTACAAGAGTAAGAGATAGTTGTCAGATAATAGTTGTCCACACTCTAAATGTTCAGGATTAAAAAAAATGAAATTTGGTAGCAGAGGGGGAAATTGATGCTATTTGTAAGGATAATTTCCAGAGCTATTTTACAACTAAGAGTTTTCTGTTTTCTATTTTTATCACAAAACCACAGCTCTTTGAATAATGATTTTAGGGTACTTCTATGTATCTAAGTATGTCATTTCCCTGCAAAGTATTCATTTTCCTCCCTCAACTGGGAGCTCAATAGCTAAATAAATATCTACTGAGAGGTCCCACAATGGTTCCTTGGTGGGATTTAAGTGGATTTTAAATAGATAAAATAAAATGGGAAAATGAAACGTGGAAAAGCATTAATGAACAATTTCAGACATTACTTTCAATTAATTGTAACTATTTTTTCAACTGATTCACCTGCCCAGAAAGTTAGAGAAAAACTGGAGCTAATCAGATATGAAAATGCATTATTACATGGGCTGTTACTTTTATAAAAATATTAAAGTGCCATATGAGAAATACACACTTTTCATTTTCTATTTTGAATGAATATTTCTTTATTTTGTCCAGAGGTCACAGGCCTCTTTTTCTTAAAATATGACCAACAAAAGGAAACTAAATCAATTTGATACTTAACATGGCAACTTTAATACTAGAATATGATTGCTTCTTAGTCTATCTTTTGCATGTAGAGTGAGAAAAGCAAATAAATCTTGTAAATAACTTTTTCATCCCCTTCATCAAAACTGATAGAAATATGAAGAAACATTTAGGAAAATATGGATGAATGGCATGGCATTTGGAAAGATAATCTAGCAAATAGGATTTCTTACTCCTCACTGACAAAGGTGAACATGCTCTAAGACATTTGCTCTCTCCCTTGACCTGATAGGGCTGTCAATTTTGTGACTTTACCTGAGCTAATTATTCCTGAATTATCATTTCCAGACTTCACCTCTCATTACCTGTCAGGTATTAAATCTGTATCTGCTCAAAATTCATAATTTCTAATATAGCTCATTTCCTAAGTCTGGCAAATCTACTTCACATTTTTAGAATATCATTCTTTCACTTTGATCTTTATTCCATATCCCACTTTTCTTACTTCAAATTACCTGACCCCTTCTCCCATTCCTTTAATTTTTAGTCCTTTCAAAACTCAAAAGTAATGAACTCCAGAAATAATTTCAGGTGAAGTACTCTCATTTAGCCACCACCGACTTCTTCAGGAAACACATGTTCTTATACAGGGATACGAGAATTTGTTTAATAGCAACAGCCCAACTACTGGGAAAAAGTTCAAGAAATGTCTGCATTGGAAATACATGAAATGGTGGTGTGTTCCATGGCTTCACTGGGAAGCCCTGATGATTATGACATCAAATCATTACATAGTGATTGGGTGTAATCAATTAACAAATACAGGAAATCTTCTCTGTGCCACATACCATGACAAATGTAATGATCATGAAAACAAGTTACTCTATTCATCAATAATAGTAGCAATAATAACAACATTTATTGAGCATTTATGATATGATAGGGACTTGTTTAAGCTCTTTATATGCATTAACTCATTTGATCCTCACAACTCTACGTTGTAAGCAGGTTAAATAATATCTTGATAAAGGCTTTACACAGCCCTGTCCTATATAAGTTGCCACAGCATTAGATTCACAAGCTGAACTCTTACTTTATTACTAAACCATTTTATTTCCTTGAAGTTGCTTAAATTAATTTTTAATTAAAATTTAATTATATTCAAATACAGATAAAAACAGCAAGATCAAGCATACAAATCTAGAATTAATAATATAATAAAGGCTGACTCTTTTTTCCTAAAATGTTAAATATAAAATATATTTATTTTATAGAATAAAATTCTAGCTTATTATACTTTTAGTATGTATATACACTGTCATGTCATTTAGTGTTCTTGAGGGTTTTAAATAATTTTAGTTATATTATCCTGTATAATATTCACCTTGCTGTTCAATGTCACTTCCAGAGTTCTGGTTAACCCTGGCATTTACTTTGCATGTACTTATTTATAGATTCATGTATATAGAAGAACATCAGAAGGTTTCAAACTCTAAGACTGAAATGTGTCACCACTTTAGTCAAAGCCATTAACTTGTTTATTAGCATTCATGCTTCTACTATAGGCAAACCTAAAACTACAGAGAATTCATCAGCCTTGAGATAGTTAACTCTGTTGTTAAAAACTCCTTACTATTGGAATATTATTTTTAAAATGTTTACTGAAATCTGCCTTTATGTAACTTTCACAAATCACTCCTATAACTTTGTTCTTGAAAAACTGTATATAGTAAGTTTGCTGCTTTTCTAAAAGATCATCTCTGCATATATTTAAATTCAGTGGTCCTGTGTCCCCTTTATTCTTTCTTCACTTCTGTTTTCAACAGTCTGTCAACTATCTCTCAGTAGGCATATATTCCAGAAACCTAACTACTCTAGAGAAATTTTTGGTTAATAACTTTCTTAAAAGTTGACTCCTTTTGTTGTGCAATATTTTCACTCTAGGTCCAACACAAATGCAGATTTTACAACTCTCTCTAATAACCACGTCATATAAAAAGGCCAACTGACAGAAAGGAAATTCAGGGCAAATTACCTACGAATGGCTTCCACAGCTGGCTATACATCAGAATCATCTAAAGAGGTTTTTAAAGGGAAGACGTCCTTGGGTCCCAGCTCAGACCTACAGAGCTGGGGTTTGGGCTCAGAAATTTTCATATTATTAGCTCCCCTGGGTGATGCTAATGTGTGCAGGCAGATGTTTGGAAACTGCTGTTGAAGAATGAGCCATTCATTCACTCAAGTAGATAAAATGAGTCCTTTCCTTAGAGGAAGCTAAACCACAAGAAGACTCCACAACTTGGACCACATTATCAGAGTCTGTTATAAAAGAGCTTTCCCTGAACTGCATTTTAATGTTAGGTGCTCAGCTTTTATGAGAGGTCGATAGAAGAAATAGCTGTATGAAGTCACGTTCTGCCTTTACTGTAAAATAGTGGTGAAGTTACTGATGATTACATCAGTTTGATTCCATTCTAATAAATTCCACATTAATTTTTTTCAAAATCTAACACCAAGAAAAACAATATTCCTCTTATATTACAAATGTTTATCATGATTTGTTTTGGTCAGGGATCAAAGGAAGCTCAGAGCAAAACTTAAAAGTTTACTATAATAACTCTGTTTACGTAGTAGGCATGTTTATAATATCAATTTTTTATTGGTTGTAAGTTTCAATTTGTATTATAGTAATGTCTTATGTGAAATCCCATCAAAGAGAAGAAAATAGAATTGTGGAAAGAAAGAGAGAAAGAAAGAGAAAGATTAAAACCTAACAATACAACAATCTTAAAATCGTAAAGTACTTTTGTATTTCCTAAATTAGATATGTGAGAAAATTTAATCCTTGCAGTATGTCATGCTAACAGTAGAGTGGAAATATTACAAATTAAACATTACTACTCTTCATACATAAATTTCATATATTTTTTAGGCAAATAACTATATCTTCTTTTACCTATAGATAAATTTTGTGAGACACTGTCTCTAAAACTACATAATTACCTTATTGAAAAACTTTTCTACTTTTTCCTTTTATATAACATTAAGTAGTAAATTAACCAATTATAACATTAACAAGAAACAATACATGTGACATTGTCTTTATCAGTTCAAATCACCCATAGTTTTGTTACTATGTAACTCAAAATGACCTCCTTACTTTAGAAGTAGTATTTTAGTTTTGACACTAAGTAGTTAAGAATTATGGATCCTTCACTAACAATAAAAATTTAAATACTAACCTTTATCAAAATCTTAACAATTTTCCTGAATAGACACTATTAAAATAAAAATATGCACTCCTAGACTCAAAGGAAGTATTTGTATTATATATCTTAAATATACATTATATATAATTAGGTACATACGTACATATACATATATATTACATATATGTACATAGATAGAACTTGAATCCAGAATACATAAAGAATTACTATACATCAATAACAAAGCAACCTATCCTATGACTTAGGAATTGATTCCTTAGTATTTACCCAAGAGAAATAAAAACATTAGGTCTACAAAATGATTTGTACAAGAATGTTCACAGGCCAGGAATGCTGGATCACTCCTGTAATCCCAAAACTTTGGGAGGCCAAGGTGGGCGGATCATCTGAGGTCAGGAGTTCAAGACCATTGTGATGTTTTTAGCTTGTTTTGAGTTGTGGTATTCATGCAACTGTGAACACTCATCAGACTAAGCACTTCAGATCTGTACATTTTATTTCATATAAGTTATATCTCAATAAAAAAGTAAAAAATAAAAGAAGAAAATTACTAACAGACTCAAAGAAAAAAGTCAAAATTCTACTAGTTTAACAATATGTCATCCTTCATGCCAGTTGAATATAATTTCGTGTACTTTGGAAAGCAATCACTCCAACAAACAATAATGGAAGTCAAACAATCAATACACTTTTCAAAGAAAACAATTTACTTCTTTATGCCATGTTGGACTCAGAAGGATAAATGTAAATATAGTTAAAGCTAAGAAACGGGTTTATGGCCGGGCGAGGTGGCTCATGCCTGTAATCCCAGCACTTTGGGAGACTGAGGCGGATGGATCACGAGGTCAAGATATCAAGACCATCCTGGCCAACATGGTGAAATCCCGTCTCTACTAAAAATACAAAAATTAGCTGGGTGTGGTGGTGTGCACCTGTAGTCCCAGCTACTTGGGAGGGTGAGGCAGGAGAACTGCTTGAACCCGGGAGGCAGAGGTTGCAGTGAGCCAAGATCGCGCCACTGCACTCCAGCATGGCTCCTGGCAACAGAGTGAGACTCTGTCTCAAAAAAAAAAAAAAAAAAAGGGTTTATGTAGGAAAATTTTGCATCAAGATGAATTGTTACATATACATGAAACTCTTAAAGGAGATTTATATCAGAGTTCAGGAAAAGTCCAAACCATGGTACTATATGTTAAAAAGCATTACTTGTTATGTAGATTATTTGAAAGGTAAACTTGCATTCAGTATTTCCCAGAAAATATTACTTAAGATTATACTAACATTTATTGCTGGGAAAATCCTAAAATTGATATTTTGAAAGACTACATTCTATGTAGAACTAAAAATATGTCTTAGATATCTTCTGGTAAGGGAAAAACCATTTATTTTCTAACAAATCCTGGGCATTAGCTGCAGTTTCTAACAGCAACATCTCATACCAAAGGCTTTAAAAAATTATTTTAATTAGAAACATAACTAAAAATACAAAAAAATTATGAAAGTCTCATCTACTCCTACTTAAAAATTAAGTGGAAGTTGTCCATCACTATATTCTAACCCTTTTTCACTCTTCTATAGGCATAGATAGTTTAAGACTCTAAAGGTAAAAAGCAGCATCCTTTAATTCAGTTTGGTTGGGGAGAAGCATGAAAATAGTCTCAGAGCTGTAATTCTTGCGTCCTTAGAGCTGCTGCAACTCAGTGGTCTTAACAGAAGAGCAGGCACATTTGCTTTGGCTTTCTTTCTCATTGAAAATTCAGCCCTAAGTGGTTTGAGAATCCTGGAGAGTCAGCTGGAAGTCACTAAATTAAGCTATTTCAATGTACTATTATTCTAAGAAGTAAGTATGTTTTTATATTTAGGAAAGAAACTAATTCTGAAAGGGAAAAGTACAGTGGTAATGGGAGGATATGAAATAATGGGAAAACAATGAGAAATAAGTCAGAATGTTAACATGCTTTCACAAACAATTTACATCAATGGATCTACTTCTCTATCCTTAATGCTCCCCTCTCCGGCCCCGCTTAAGGTATTGTTCAAAAATATTCACTCATTTTCACCTCCACCCCACTGTTCCACTTCTTTGTTACCAAGTTTAGCTATGCCATTTTCTTTAAACTCACAGTAGCAGGGGTGTATTTATTTTTCACCCTGTGAACTGGGGCTTGCCACATGACTTGCCTTGGACAATGGGATGTTAGCAAATGTTTAATACAAGAAAGGGCTTAAGATATGCTCCTTGGCCAGTGTGGAGGCTCACACCTGTAATCCCAGAACTTTGGGAGGCTGACATGGGTGGATGGCTTGAGGTCAGGAGTTCAAGACCAGCCTGGTTAACATAGGGAGATCCAGTCCCTATTAAAAATACAAAACATTAGCTGGGTGTGTTGACATGCACCTGTTAATTCCAGCTCCTTGGGAGGCTGAGTCAGGAGAATCTCTTGAACCCAGGAGGTGGAGGTTGAAGTGAACTAAGATCACACCACTGCAGTCCAGCCTGGATGACAAAGTGAGACTCTGTCTCAAAAAATAAAATGAAAAAAACAAAAAAAAGGTATGTTTCTGCACTTGCCTTCTTGAACTGCCATTACTGTGAGACAAACCGAAAACACATGGAACAAATCTGAACCCAGTCTGCAGCTTGAAGGCCAAGCCTTGCCAAGTCTAGCACAGGGCACTTCCACCCAGCCAACCTGAGGAAACATGAGTAAGCCCAGCTGAGGACCCTCCAGCTGTCCCACAGACCACCCAAGAAATAAATGCTGTGCCCACAGATTCATATTTCTCCTCTCTACTCCAGAATCACTACTTAGCCCTGTGGGGATAGCCAGCTATGTGATTTCAAAACGTACGTTTCCTCCCATTGCAACAGGTCCAAACTTCCCTGCTTATTTTCATGATATCCAAATTTCAGTTTTCCCAGTATTTCCCAGTAGAAACCCGCTTTACGCCTATTCTCTGAGGGTAAGACACCACCTTCCTCCATCAACTACTTACCTCATTCAATATAGATTCCCCAAAGACCTCACAAATTTCCTGATTTCAGGAGAAGTGAATTTGTAGTAATATCATTGAGAATGATTAGAATCTCTATGATAGACAGGATTTTTTAAATTCATTACTGTATCTCTAGTTTATAGAAAATTGTCTGGCACATAATGGGTGCTTAATATGTATTTGTTGAACAAATAAATAAACATACTGGAACTTTTTTTCAATATAGATAATGATTATAATTAGTGGGTCACTTTGATACACTCACCCAAATGACAGAGTTACTAGAGAAATTTGACATACAGTGATGGTGGGGAGTGGGGACAGTGGGAGGTAAACTGTAGATTCACAAGGCTTTTCCTACAGTTTCATAAATAATCCCATGTAGGCTTCCCACCAACTCCACATAAGAGTACATAACACTGTACATTACATTACACAATGTAAGTCACGGTCAGGTATGCCTATGATGGAACTGTCATAGGGCCACCAATCTGGACTGTCTTTTAATATTTTGTCTGATCTCATTCCATGAGACCTGGGTGGAAAAAGCATGACAACCTCACACCCACATTCAATTGCCCAATTTTAATCTTACTAGGGAGCAGGGATATTGTCTTATAAAGAAAGGTAAGTGTGGTAGAGCAACAGGACAAGGAGTCAGAAGACTTGAGTTTGAGGCTTGGTTTGCCACATGACTGAGTAAAAATTTTAGGTAAACAGGCCAAGAATGGTGGCTCACACCTATAATCCCAGCACTCTGGGAGAGGTGGGAGGATGGCTTGAGCCCAACAGTTCAAGACCAGCCGGGGCAACATAAAAAGGCACTCCAAAATTTTCTGTTGAATGTAGGAATGTAGTTGAGTGAATGTCATCATCATTCGTAATACAGTGATGGCAATGTCAGCATCAGGTGATTCTGAAAACAAGAAAAAACAAAACAAAACAAAACCTCCTGCAATTAAGAGCTAATCAAGTTGAAGTTGATATAAGCCTTAGGTAGAAAAAAAATTAGAGAAAACAAGGCTTAATTCACCATGTTATCTATCCACCAAAGGAAACATAATCCAAATACTCCCTCACAGATGAGAAAAGGGAAGAAAGTATAAAAACAGCATCTTAACCTTCATAGATGCTTATTTTGATTTATCTAATCTTCTAATGATTTATCTATGTCTTCTAATCTTACCACTGTGGATTGACCATAGTGAATTTGACTTTTGTATGCTTATTTTAAGGAAGAATTTAAATGCCAAGATTTATAGCTACTTAACAGTATATGCCTTCTCATTTAAAATGTTATAGTATCTTAGCATGTTGGCTTTCTTTGTCAAGGCAGCCCAATAAAATATGCAAATAAGAAAGACAAGCATGCACAAAAGGCATGCTTCAGGCATTCTTCCTTTGAGTTTTCCTTTTTTTTATTTAAACAGAAAGTCATGTTATTTCATCACTTTGGACAAAAATGCATCAGACTATAATACTTAAAAACTAATTGTAAGGTAGAAGCTGTCTCAGTAGGAAAAAAATGTTTCTGGAGGGAAACAAGCTATTTTAAAATAGATATTGAAATGTTTGGACAAATCTTAGTTCTCAGACATACATATAGAAATTAGAGAAGGAACTTACAAAATTATTCTAATAATCTTGCAACTGAAGGTTTCCTAAAAGGTTGTTCTTTTTTTTATTGTATTTTAGATTTTGGGGTACATGTGAAGAACATGTAAGATTGTTGCATAGGTACACACGTGGCAGTGTGATTTGCTGCCTTCCTCCCCATCACCTATATCTGGCATTTCTCCCCATGCTATCTCTCCCCAACTCCCCACACCCCGCTGTCCCTCCCCTATTTCTCCTCAACAGACCCCAGTGTGTGATGCTCCCCTCCCTGTGTCCATGTGTTCTCATTGTCCAACACCCACCTATGAGTGAGAACATGCAGTGTTTGATTTTCTGTTCTTGTGTCAGTTTGCTGAGAATGACGGTTTCCAGGTTCATCCATGTCCCTACAAAGGACACGAACTCATCGTTTTTTATGGCTGCATAGTATTCCATGGTGTATATGTGCCACATTTTCCCTGTCCAGTCTATCATTGATGGGCATTTGGATTGGTTCCAAGTCTTTGCTATTGTAAACAGTGCCACAATGAACATTCGTGTGCATGTGTCCTTATATTAGAATGATTTATAATCCTTTGGATATATCCCCAGTAATGGGATTGCTGAGTCAAATGGAAATTCTATTTCTAGGTCCTTGAGGAATCGCCACACTGTCTTCCACAATGGTTGAACTAATTTACACTCCCACCAACAGTGTAAAAGTGTTCCTATTTCTCCACATCCTCTCCAGCATCTGTTGTCTCCAGATTTTTTAATGATCGCCATTCTAACTGGTGTGAGATAGTATCTCAATGTGGTTTTGATTTGCATTTCTCTAATGACCAGTGATGATGAGCATTTTTTCATATGTTTGTTGGCCTCATGTATGTCTTCTTTTGTAAAGTGTCTGTTCATATCCTTCACCCAATTTGAATGGGCTTGTTCGTTTTTTTCTTGTAAATCTGTTTCAGTTCTTTGTAGATTCTGGATATTAGCCTTTTGTCAGATGGGTAGATTGCAAAAATTTTTTCCCATTCTGTTGGTTGCCGAGTCACTCTAATGACTGTTTCTTTTGCTGTGTGAAGCTGTTAAGTTTAATTAGATCTCGTTTGTCTATTTTGGCTTTTGTTGCCAATGCTTTTGGTGTTTTAGTCATGAAGTCCTTGCCTATGCCTATGTCCTGAATGCTTTTGCCTAGATTTTCTTCTAGGGTTTTTATGTTGTTAGGTCTTATGTTTAAGTCTTTAATTCATCTGGAGTTAATTTTAGTGTAAGGTGTCAGGAAGCGGTCCAGTTTCAGCTTTCTGCACGTGGCTAGCCAGTTTTCCCAACACCATTTATTAAACAGGGAATCCTTTCCCCATTGCTTGTTTTTGTCAGGTTTGTCAAAGATCAGATAGTTGTAGACGTGTGGTGTTGCCTCCGAGGCCTCTGTTCTGTTCCATTGGTCTGTATTTCTGTTTTGGTACCAGTACCAACACTGTTTTGATTACTGCTGCCTTGAAGTATAGTTTGAAGTCTGGTAGTGTGATGCCTCCAACTTTGTTCTTTTTGCTTAGAATTGACTTGGCTATGAAGGCTCTCTTTTGGTTCCATATAAAGTTTAAGGTGGTTTTTTCCAGTTCTGTGAAGAAGGTCATTGGTAGCTTGATGGGGATAGCATTGAATCTGTATATTACTTTGGGCAGTATGGCCATTTTCACGATATTGATCCTTCCTAACCACGAACATGGCATGTTTCTGGATCTGTTTTTGTCCTCTCTTATTTTGTTGACCAGTGGTTTGTAGTTCTCCTTGAAGAAGTCCTTTATGTTCCTTGTTAGTTGTATTCCTAGGTATTTTATTCTCTTTGTAGCAATTGTGAATGGCAGTTCACTCTTGATTTGGCTCTCTTTAAGTCTGTTACTGGTGTATAGGAATGCTTGTGATTTTTGCACATTGATTTTGTATTCTGAGACTTTGCTGAAGTTGCTTATCAGTTTCAGGATATTTTGGGCTGAGATGATGGGGTCTTCTAAATACACAATCATGTTGTCTGCAAATAGAGACAATTTGACTTTCTCCTTTCCTAATTGAATACCCTTTATTTCTTTTTCTTGCCTGATTGCTCTGGCTAGAACTTCCAATACTATATTGAGTAGGAGTGGTGAGAGAGGGCATCCTTGTCTAGTGCCAGATTCCAAAGGGAATGCTTCCAGTTTTTGCCCGTTCAGTGTGATATTGGCTATGGGTTTGTCATAAATAGCTTTTATTATTTTGAGATATGTTCCATCAATATCTAGTTTATTGAGGGTTTTTAGCATAAAGGGCTGTTGAATTTTGTCAAAGGCCTTCTCTGCATCTACTGAGATAATCATGTGGTTTTTGTCTTTGGTTCTGTTTACATGGTTATTTACGTTTACAGACTTGCGTATGTCAAACCCACCTTGCATCCCCAGGATGAAGCCTACTTGATCATGGTGGATAAGCTTTTTGATGTTCTGTTGCAATCGGTTTGCCAGCATTTTATTGAAGATTTTTGCATCTATGTTCCTCATAGATATTGGTCTGAAAAAAGATTGTTCTTTTAATTCACATCTTGACTTAGTTTGCTATCACCAAATCCTAATGACAGGCTCAAACGTCCAGTGTCTACTACTGTTAACAGGGAGGCTAAACACTGAATATCCAGCTTCTGATTTTCTCCTTCTAGAATTATTTTCTGGGTTGCAATTCTTGACTAATTTCTGGTGTTCTTATTACCTAGAGATTTCCATTATAACTGCTTTTTTTTTTTCAGATTAAGGTACAATCTACATACAATAAAATTCACCCATGTTAAGTGTACAGTTAAAGGTGCTTCAGCAAATATACATGGTCCTATAGCCACCACCATAGTAAAACTAAGAACACTTGTATCACCCAAAAAACTTCTCTACTATCCTGTAGTCAACCCCTGTCCCCTTTCTTCATTAGATGTCTGGTTTTATCTCTATAATGTTGCCCTTTCTAGAATGTTGAGTAAATGAAATAATCTAATACGTAGTTTTTTAGTCTGACTTCTTTCACTTAACATAATTTTTTGAGCTTTATTTGTGATGTTGCCTATATCAGTAGTTGGCTCCTTTTTATTTCTGAGTAATGCTGCACTTCATGGATGTACCATGACTATTTATTTATTTACCAGGTGATGGCCATTTATTGTGTCTAATTTTTGTCTATTATGAATAAACCTGTTATGAATAATGAAGCCAGATCTTTGTGAAGGCATATATGTTCATTTCTCCCTAGTAAATACCTAGGAGTGGAACTGCTCAGTCATATGGCAAGTGTATGTTACTCTATAAGAAACTGTCAAACTGTTCTCCAAAGTGGCTATATCATTTTAGATTTTTGCCAGCAGTGTAAGAGAATTCCAGTTACTCTGTCCTTAATTGTTAAATGGAAATCTTATAATTAAACACTATATGTAATACCACATGATGACTTGACAACTCATAGCCATTTGAGTTAAGTAAGTTTAACATTTATGGAGATTATGAGCATGGCTAGTTCATTTCATTTTTCCTATATCTCTGTGAGGAGGGTATACTTATTATTTTTCATTTTCAGATGAGAAAACTGAAGTTTAAAGGGGTGAATTTGCCCACAAAACAAGTGACAAATTTGAAACATTATCTGAGGCAGTCTGATTCCATAGCCTACTTCAGTGTGTAGAAAACAATTGGTGGTTGCCTACAAAAAATATATTTAATTATGCATGGCAAATAGAACATACAGTTGTTTTCTGTCACTCTTTTCTTCTCCCCTTCTTTGGAGAAAGAAGAAAAAAGGATAATCAGATAATTTAGAGGAACTTTCTTGTTAACTTGCTATGCCCAGAACCAGGAATTTAGGAGGTGGTGTCCCCAAAAAAGCATACATCCTAATATAAGGTACTGAGATGAGTTGCAAGTCATGTTCATTCTTTTATTCCTATTCCAATATATCCTGAATCTGCATTAGGATATTGCATTGAAAGGCATAAAAATACACGCATAAGCACTTAGATAGACAAATTCTCATACTACAAAAATGTATTCAGCAGAGTTAGAAATGTATTTTAATACCAGGGACAAGGCAACCTTTACACATGATGGTTATACTTAGAGCCCTGCTAATTGTCCCCTGCCTCTGCTTTGCAGGCCTGAATTAGCTTATGCCCTCACTCTATTTATAGGTTTGATGAGTAAACTTAGATTCTCCTTAATGTTTAAAGACTGAAAACATAATGGGATATGAATTGGAAAGGTCAGCATTACAGAATCTTTACACATCCCCAGGGCATCCCTGTTCTGACAGCCCAGGGGAGTTTGCGGGTCACTTCAGCCTGTAGTTCTTTCCTGCCTTCTCTAGGTTAGCTGTGCCCAACCCCACTGCCCAACCTATTATCATCTCTGTCAATGAAATTATTACAGCCTATGTAATATTACTAATAAAAATTATAAAAATCATGTTTTGCACACTCATTATGTGCCAATCACTTTGTTAAGAGCATTAAATCTTCACATCTTTATGTGGTTGGTCTTATTGTCTCTAATTTACAAAGAAGAAATTATGTATCATCAGAAAGCCATGTAGCATGTGCCATGTCAGGTAGGCAAGGGCTCTGTTCTACATTGCTCACCTTCAAGAAGGCTTTACAATTAGCATCATCATAAATTGCCAGGGCAAAAGGCAGAGAAAGGTGGCAAATTGACCACTGCCTCCTAAGTGCTTCTACTAAGAAAAATTCAGTGTTGCTTATTTTCATATTTTGTTGGTCAAAGTAAGTTGCATGACCATGCCTAATTTAAGGGAGTAGAGAAGCGTAATAACAAGCACACAGAAGAAGGAAAACCAAAAATATCTGATGATTACTATTACAAAAATAACTAATGATTAGCTCACTTGATATCCTCAGCATTTAGTAATATGTTTGAGTCCTACTGCATGTATGCTGGAGAAATGAACTAAATGAATATTTTCACTCTACGGTATATAAAATATACAAATTGTGACTATTTTCTAATAATATTGATTTCAATTGATATCTTAGGAAATTAATTCCATTACTTACTATAGTATCTAGAATATGTTAATTTATCTACCTTGAATATATTCACTTATAATTATTTAATAAGTATTTAATGAGAGGTTAGTGTGCTAGGTACTTGTTCAGCTAAAACTAGTTACAAAATATAATGCCTGTCTACTAAGAAATTTAGAATGCCTGTACAAACATATCTATGATATACATAATACATTCATATATGATATGTATGAATAAATATGTTTGTATTTTGTTAATTTTATTTTTTAATTGACAAGTATAAACTGTACATGTTTATGGTTTAAAACATATTTGATATACAGCTACACTATAGAATGACTAAATCATATGCCTTTCCTTAAACACTTATTGTTTTCTTGTGGCAAGAACATTTAAAATCTACTCTTTTAGCAATATTCAATTATAGAATGTATTGTTATTAACTGTAGTCACCATGATGTAATATAAATCTCTTAAACTAATTGCTCCTATCTAAATGAAATTTTATGTCATTTGACCAACATCTCCCCAATCCTCTCACCATCCCCATCCTCTGATAACCACCATTTTATTCTTTGTTTCTGAGTTTGACTTTATACTCCACATGTAAGTTAAGTCATGTGGTATTTGTCTTTTTGTGCCTGGTTTATTTCAATTAACATAATGTTCTCCAGGTTGATCTATGTTGTCAAAAGTGACAGGATTTTCTTTTTAAAGGTTGAACAGTATTCCATTTTATATATATCTCACATTTCCTTTATCCATTGATCTGCTAATTGACACAAGTTGATTACATATCTTGGCTATTGTGAATAATGCTTCAGTGAACATGGGAGTACAGATATATTTCACCAAACTGATTCCATATTTTTGGATATATATCCAATGGTGGCATTGCTGGATCATGTTACAGGTCTATTTTTAATCTTTTGAAAAATCTTCATACTGTTGTTCACAATGACTGTATTAATTTACATTCCTATCAACATTTAAAAAGGGTTCTCTTTTCTCTATATCCTTGTAAACACTTGCTACCATTCATTTTTTATATTAGCCATTTTAACAGTGTAAAGTGATATCTAGTTGTGGTTTTAATTTGCATTTCCCTGAAGATTAGTGATGTTGAACATTTTTTCACATACCTGATGGCCAGGTGTATGTCTTCTTTTGAGAAAAGTTTATTTAAATCTTTTGTCCGTTATTAATCAGGTTATTTGTATTCTTGCTATTGAGTTGAGTTCCTTTTATATTTTGGATACTAACCTTTTATCAGATGTACAGTTTGCAAATATTTCTCTCAAACCCTAGGTTGTCTCTTCACTCTGCTGATTGTTCTCTTGGCTATTCAGAAGCTTTTTAGTTTGATTAGTTTGCTGTAATCCCACTTGTCTTTTTTTTTTTTTTTTTTTTTTTTGCTTTCATTGCCTATACTTTTGGGATCATACTCCAAAATTATTTTCCCAGATCAATGTCACAAAGCTTTTCCTCTAAGTTTTCTTGTAATAGAGTTTCAGAGTCTTACATTTAAGTCTTTAATTCATTTTGAGTTGATTTTTTGTACATCGTGTGAAATGAGGGTCTAATTTATTTCTTCTTCATGTGGGGATCTAGGTTTCCCAGCACCATTTATTGAAGAAACTGTCCTTTCCCCATTGTGTGTTCTTGGCATCTTTGTCAAAGACAAATTGATCATAAATGCATGAATTTATTTCATGCTCTTTATTCTGTTCCATTGGTCTACATGTGTATTTTTATGCCAGAAGTATGCTGTTTTGATTACTACAGTTTTGTGGTAAATTTTCAAATTAGATAGTGTGATGGCCCTGGCTTTGTTCTTTTTGCTCAAGATTGCTTTGGCTAGTCGGGGTCTTCTGTGGTTTCATATGGATTTTAGAATTGTATTTTTCTATTTCTTTGAAAAACGTCATTGGAATGGATTGCATTGAATCTGTAAATAATTTTGGGTAGTATGAACTTTAAAAAATATTAATTCTTCTAATCCATAAACACAGGTATCTTTCCATTTACTTGTGTCTTCTTCAATTTCTTAGATTAATGTTTTCAAGTTTTAAGTGCAAATATCTTTCACCTTCTTGGTTAAATTCATTCCTTAGTATTTTATTTTAATTTTTGTAGCAAGTGTAAATTGGATTATTTTCTTGATTTCTCTTTTGGATATTCCCTTTGTGTCATATAACTTTACTAAATTCATTTATGAGTTTGAACAGTTTTTTTGAGGAATATTTAAGGTTTTCTGAAACTCCATCTTTACTAAAAATACAAAAATTAGCTGGGCGTGGTGGCAGGTGCCTGTAATCCCAGTTAATTGGGAGGCTGAGATAAGAGAGAGTCACTTGAACCTGGGAGGCAGAGGTTGTAGTGAGCCAAGATTGCGCCACCACACTTCAACCTGGGTGACAAGAGCCAACCGCCATCTCAGAAAAAAAAAAAAAAATTACATTGTCTGCAAACAAAGACAATTTAACTTCTTCCTTTCCTATTTTGATACCTTTTATTTATTTCTTTTGCCTAATTGCTCTGGCTAGGGCATCCAATACTATGTTGAGTAGAAGTGTTGTGAGTGGGTGTCCTTCTCTTGTTTCTGATCTTAGGAAAAAAGCTTTCAAGTTTTCACTGGTGAGTGTGATGTTAGCTATGGGCTTGTCATACATGATCTTTATTGTGTTCATGTATTCACTGCTCTGAAGCCTGGGAGACTTATTATTTGAACTGTATCAATAGAATTCCCTTCCCTCTGGCTCTAGATTGGTTTTGCCAATGAAAGAGACAAGCAGGAGAACTAGAAGGTGTAGAGTGAGCTGGATGAGGTATTTATCTCCACAGCTCCCTGTCAGATCATGTACATGTGTATGTCTTTCCGGTGCTGTGTCCCTTTACTGAGAGCTGCAACCCTCAATATCTCTTTCTTTCCCCATAACTAACTGTCTGATTTTCAGTATTCTTTCTCCTTATACTTTCAGGACTGGTGAGGCATAGTCTTCTGCTGTTACTGGCTCTGAATTACTTCCACATCCTTTGCTGCTTGTCCTAAATGCTGCCCACATTTTTGTAGTTGGTCTTTTTATTAAACTCTGTCCAAATTACCACTTTTTCCATGCCATCTGTTTCCTTGTAGAACCCTACTGGCACAGGAGATAATGTAGACAGAGGTCTTGAAAGTTTGCACATAGATCAGGAAAACATAAATGTTATACTTTTCTGCATGGGTCCAAATCTCCAGGATCCTTCCCTTTACCAACTCTGTTACTACCTAGACCCTTGTTACTACCTTTAAGGTAACAACTCAATTTCTAGAGAATTCACTGAAAGTCAGTGGCACATTGTCAAAAAAGAGCTTTATCTATAATCTAGATAAAGATCAATGTATGATCTGAATGGCAGTTCATACATTGTAATATTTTAGCTGAGTGTTCTTAGGCCGACATCTCATATGATTTCTATGTAGATCGAATGAGATAAAGTCCAAACACCTATGTTATGAATGGTTTTTATTGATACTGTTACTAAACCTTTAGTCTCTTTTTCATAAAAATTCTCCAGCCTATTTCCCATCACTTTCTCTCACTTCTTAATGGTCTCACTACTCTTCTGCCTTACACCAGGATAGCAACTTCCCTTTCTCTTCCCTCTAACAACCACTTGACACCAACTCCACATTTTCTATTATTACTTCATCTTCCTTAACATAGTCTTCAGTCCCTCTCTCACATCAGAGTTAAGCAAAGCTTCCCAGAATGATTGCACATTATGCCCTGACAAGTACTGGCTTGTCCTCTACTCCCGACACTGTGCCCCAGGTAGGAGGCTATGACCACAAGAAGAAGGGGTGCCTCTTCTTCTCTACATGGTTCTATGCTTATACATCTATTTTCTAGCAATCTTTTGTCTTCAAAAATATGCACACAGCATTCAATACAAGTCTTAAGCAATACAGAATCACATACACATATATAGCCTAATTTTAAATACTAAGCATCTCATTAGTTAATTTTTGTAGTAAGACACATTGCAAAGATTTAAATAATACCTAATGCCTCTCAGATTTTATATTAATCACAAGATTTTTACCATGTAATAGATGTAATGTTTAAAGAGTTTGACAGGCATCATCTATTTTAGGCATTATATTTTATGTAGGCATGATGCGTTCCAAGAAAATTAAGTAAAAATGCTTAATTAAAACTGTTTTAAAGGAATTTTATTACCTACATTCTGTGTTAAAATTTCTAAGTAAACAATTTTTATCTGTTGACTAATACTAAAATAAGTTTATCAGTTTGTAACTTCCTATCACTTAATAGACTGAAGCCGTAAGACTCTGGATTGGCAATTTTATATGTGAGGGCTTCCACTCAAAGAATCTATCATAACTTTAGTGCTTAAATGTGCCATTGGAAAGCTGATATGCTGAAATGATTTGGGAGCAAAATAACTATGACAGTTACAAATTTGACATTTATAATAATTAACTGCTGCTTTTGAAAGGAAAACAAATGCTTATTGCCTATATTATATGGTACATGCTGAAGAAAGTTTAACTGCCCTTAAGTAACCAACCAGCTTGCATTATGCTGCATTCACACTAACAGCCAGATCTTTGATGTGTACAGAATTACTGCATGACTAGAATTACTGATTATTAAAGCAGTGCTAAATTTGAGCACAAGTAAAATTCAACAAATTAAAGAGGAAAATTTGTCCTTTCAAAGAGTGGGTTGTTCCTCATCCATGTGAAACATTTTTTCACAGAAATCGCAAACTCTGACCTCTCTCAGAATGCTGAGTCTTTGGGTAAAAAAGTGTTTGGGGAAATCCAGTGGGAAATATATAAAGTCGTCCCTCCTAGACAACCTTAAAATTAACAGAAATCAACAAATTGTTCCCAAAGGAATCTTGTTGTGATTGCTCACCAACATCATGGGTTTCAAATAGCTAAGCATAGTGAGAAAATAGGATAACCAAATTAGAAATTTATAGTCAATATTTGAGGGTACAATGTCACCTAAAAATAGCTCAAGCTACAAATGAAAATTAATTATTTACAACTCAGTTGCAGGTAAAAACTTTTTTTCTTTCTCTTCATAAAGACATGCCAGTACTATTTTAGGAGTAATTATGATATGTGAGAACATATACAAATAAACTAGATAGTATCTTGACTTTTTAAAATACTAGTTATATATTTTGACTTACATCTTAACACGTCTTTCCCTTTTAGTACTCATTTTCCTTTTTTAAAGCACAAGTATTTAAATTCCTATGGTTAGTTTTAATATTTATATAAATTTACATTTAATATTTGTACACATTTTTCACTTAAAAGGTAGTGCTCAAAACTGGTGCATGTATGTTTAGGTAAATTGTCCATGGATAAACATAAATATTCAGAGATTCAGAAAAAAATTATAATTTACAAGCATCTAATTTTTATATGTGGTCTTCTTTTTTCATTCTTGATTCAAAGCTATTTTTTTGGTCACTTTGGATATCTCTTTAAAAAATGCCAGGTAACTTTTCTGATAATATGGTAATAGATTACACATTTTTAAAAAAACAAGCAAAAAACCCTCCAGGAATCTAAAAAAGCTACCTGTATCTGTGTTGCTTAACAAATGTTACAATTAAATGTAGCATAAAAATATAAACATAATATATCACATACATAAAATATGATGCAGAAAAATAACAAAGTATTTTACTATCATGTTTGAATATTCTGACATCCAAATAAAAAATTCCAATTGCCTGAGTATATGTAATATATATATAAACCAAGGAAAATGACCTCCACTAAAAATATTTAACTAAATTTAGAGTGATCAATTTTAGGTGTCATTTACAACCTAAATGACTCCTCTCTATGAAGTCTAGTCAAGGCAGGATTTAAGCAGTTAATTTTTAATTCTTACATTAATAACACAGAAATGAACATAGAATTAGTTGCCTGATTCAGTTTTAGCAGTTATGGAGTTACCTGTATTGGCCTTACACACAGAGTCAATGATCGCCATGTGCTATGATTAAGGCCATGACAAGGATTTCACGAAGATCTGCATAATAAAAGAAAGTACTCTCAGTCTCCACTCTGGCACCATGGTGGTGCATACTGTCCCTCCTCAACATTCTAAAGCATAGTACCAGAAAACTCAGAAGGAAAGGGAAAGAAGATAATGACTACTCAGTGCCTACACCACACATCTACCAATGATTTGTTCTTTCAAAGGCAAGGTGTCGACTGGCCGAAAAGAGTGTTGTAGAACCGACATCAAATTGGAAGAGTAGTGATGGGAAGTCATTGTTAATTTCCTGTATGGACCTGGACTCCCTATTCTATAACAGGAAGCCTAGGCTTGCCTTGGATTGGTGTAGCACTTGGTCAAAAGCTGTAATGTGTAAGTTCTGAAAGATAATGTCCCATGAAAACCAAGCAGACAGTTCAACCCAAGTTTTACTCAGAAGAATCTGGCAGAGAAGCAGTAAGTAGGAGTGCAACAAGTAGATTCAAAGCAGACATAACAATATGGAGCAAAAGACTGGATCCAAGGGCTGGAGACATTGTGGGGGAAAGGGCTGACTTCTGTGCAGCAAGAAACAGAAGAAAGGATGAGGGAACTCAGAAGATGGCATAAGAAGGGGAAGAACACCCGGCATAATAGACCATAGCAAAAAAAAAAAAATAAAATTGCTCATCAAAAATAAGGAACAAGAAATGGAAATAAAACATGGAATGTAAAATAATAACAGAACAATATTTACAACACACTTCTATGTAAAGAAGCAGGTGATAATGGATATTACAATTATGATTGCCACTTTTGAAAAACAAATGTGTATAACTAGCAAAAGATGGGGTAGACAAATTCAACAGAATGCAAACAGTAATTATCTTTGAGTAGTGGGTAAATTTTATTTACTCTCTGGTATAATACTTTTATACAATAAAAATTATTTTTAAATTAGAAAGACATTCATTCATAAAAAGAATAAATGGACAATTACATAGGTTTATTTGGTGAGTAAAGTACTGAACTAAATATGCCATGGTGGGAAAAAAAAAAAAACTACATTGATACATCATCATATAAGTAAAGAGGAACTGGATTTGTCAAAATCATAGACCTGAACAAGACAGCCTTAAAACTTAAGTTCTCCTCAACTTGACTAAATTTTCAGCAAGTTTCTTGCTGACTATGGGACCCTGACTTCCCATTTCTCAAGCATTTACTTAAAAAAACTTGCAATTATAAACTATTTCTCAGCCCTTTTGAGACATAAATCTTCTGAGCCTCTTGCCAGTTTCACAAACCTAAAATATCTTTTTCAAGGACCTGGGAGCCATCCCTTTGAAATATAATATTCACAGAACATAGTGCCCTATCTCCCTTCTCTGTGGGTATGGGGAAACCTAACTGCCATTAAGTGCCAATTAGCAGACACAGATGGCCTAATACCATTGGCCAACCTGCTTCCCCAAATCTTTCATCACTTTTCCATGAGCTCACCCTAGCACTTGAAAATCCTTCTGCATTTTGATTGAGCAGAATTCAGTTCAGTCTCTCTCCCCATTGCAACAGCTTTAAACCTTATTGCAATAGTCTCGAATAAAGTTTTCCTTGCCCATTTAACTCTGCACAGTACATTTTTCTTTGACAGACAACACTTTACTTGTGGGCAAGTTTACTGTGCTTTTAGAAGCACTCTCTGACTCATTCTATGACATTGGGTAGTTCAGCATTCTTCTTCACTCTTCCATCCATGTAACCATATTGATATAGTCATATCCTAAGGTTTAAATTTTTGCAGGGAGTTTAGATTTTTGTTAGATGCCATGGGTCAGCTCTGTGTTTACCAGAATTTTCAGTGAAGTATTGAAAATTCTGCCAGCTGATAGTACAGTAACATTTTGTTTCATCTTTGGATATGTGCTACTATAGAAATGCTTGTGAAAGGAGCAAGAACACAAATATGGATGTGATTCAAAGAAATAATTCCAGAATCTCAGTTATAATGCCATCCTATAGCCCCAAACACTGCTGTAATTCCTGGTAAGAATGATCATTATTACTTGAGTAATTATTAAGGGACACCATCCTTCATGACAATGGACTCTAATGTTCATAGCAACACAGTGAGGTCAATATGGTGATTCATCATTCAGATAAAAAAATTAAAAATCAGAGAACTTTATTAATGTGCCTAAGTTCACACAGATACTTAGTAGTAGAGCGGGTATTTAATTCCAGGCCTAGTAGCTCCATTTGCCACTATGTGGTTATTTTAAATTGAGTTATTTATCTCAGGAGGCCAAATTAGAATTAGTATTATTAACCACTGTTTGAATGTTTCCTCCAAAACTCATATTGTAACTTAATTGCCATTGTAACAGTATTAAGAGGTAGAATCTTTAAGTGGTTATTAGGTCATGAAAGCTCTGCCCTCATGAATAAATCAGATCCATTGTAATGGAGTTTGGTCCCCTTTATCCCTCTCTGTCTTTTGCACTCTCACCATTTGATGCCTTCCACCGTCTTATGATACAGCAAGAAGGCCCTTGACCAGATGCAACCCCTCCATCTTGAAATTCTGAGCCTCCAGAATTGTGAGGCAAATATATCTCTATTTTTTAAATAAATTATCTAGTCTGTGGTATTCTGCTATAGCTGCAGAAAGCAGAGTAAGAGAGAAAATTGGTACCAGAAGTGGGCTTGTTGCTATAACAAATACCTCAAAATGTAGAAGCAGCTTTGGAACTGGGTAATGTATATAGATTGGAAGAAACTGGAGAAGTAGGATATAAAAAGGCTGTATTGTCAGAAGTAAAGCAAAAAGACTGATTCCAATTAGAGGTCAGAAGAGGAGAGCTGTACGAAAAGTCTAGAACTTCTTAAAGATTGCTTATGTAATTAGAATGTTGATAGAAATGTGGAAAGTAAAGGACATTCCTATGACATCTCAGATGGTACTAATGAATAAGATACTGGAAACTGGAGTAAAGGCCATCTTTGTAATATAAGTACAAAGAACTTGGCATAATTGTGTCCAAATCCTAGGAATTTATGGATTGCATAATTTAAGAGAGATAAATTAGGATATCTGGTTGAAGAAATACCTAAACAGCAAAATATTTACCATTTAGGCTGCTGAGTGACTTCTTTTAACTGCATACAGTGAGATGTGAGAGGAAAGAAATGGCTTACAGACAGAATTTACAGCTTAAAAGGAAGTAGAATGAAAAGATTTGGAAAATTCACAGCCTGACCATGTAAAGAGTGAAAAGATGTTTTTAGTAGAGCAAACCAAGGGTGTGATCAAAGGACTGTTTGATATAAAGGTAAGTATAGAGAAAAGGAAGACAGGTACTATGTCTTCATAAAAACAATAGAAGAAAGACCCTGAAAGATTTTCAGAGACATTCAAGGTTGCCCCTCCCATCACAGGTCCAGAGCTGTAGGAAGGCAGAAAAGTTTTAGTGGTTGGGCTTAGCGTGCCCACCATGTTCACTCCGCAGAGCCACCTCAGGTTTCTGCTCCCTGAATTCTGGCACAGTGCTCTGTGGCCACTCTAGCCACAGCTCATGCATGTCCAGCTGTAGCTTGACCTGCCACTCTGAAAGCCATAAATATGAATGGTTATCCATGTGGTGCTAATTTTTCAGGCATGAGGAATGCAACAGTTGTGTAGGCATAGTGTCTTCTACCTAGATTTCAAAGAATGTCATGGACAAAAACTAATGCGGGGTGGTTCCATCACAGAGAGCCACTACCAGGGCAATGCCAAGTGGACATGTGAAGTCAGAGCTGACACAGACTCCCCACAATGGCAATGTTTACTGGAGCCATGAGAGCAAGGCCACCTCAGAGACCTTAGAACAGTATATCCACCGCCAGCATGCAACTCTAGCATGGGAAGGCTACATGCATGACTCCAACCTACCCCTAAAGTGTTTACCTGGTAGTGGGACATGGAGTCAAAGGAATCATTCACCAGTTTTCAGACTAAATTTTGTTTACCCTTTTGGGTTTTGGACTTACTTGGCACTAGTTACCCCTTTATTCTTGCTTATATCTCCCTTTCAGATTGAAAATGTTTATCTTGTGCCTGTCTCACCATTGTATTTTGGAAGTAAACAACAGGTTTGATTTCATAGCTAGAGGGAATTTACTTCAGGATGAATCATGCCTTGAGTCTCACCAATATCTTATTCAGATGAAACTCTAGACTTTGGACTTTTGAGATGAAGATGGAATGAGTTAAGATTCTAGGGACTAATGAGATGGAATGAATGTATTTTGTATGTGAGAAGGACATGAGTTTTGGGGGTCAGGGGTGGAATTATATGGTCCTCTTCATAACTTATGTTGAAATACAACTGACATTGAAACAGTATTAAGAGGTAGAACCTTAAAGATATGATTAGATCATGAGCCTCTGTCCCCATGAATGGATTGATGCCATTATCACAGGAGTTTGACCCCTATTTTCCCTTTCTGTCTTATGTACTCTCACCTTCTCTCACCATGTGATGCCTTCTGCCATGCTATGATGCAACAAAAAGGCCCTCACTAGGTGTGGCCCCTTAATCTTAAAATTTCCACCTCTGGCCAGGTGTGGTGGTTCATGACTGTAATCCCAGCACTCTGGGAGGCCAAGGAAGGCAAACTGCTTGAGCCCAGGAGTTTAAAACTAGCCTGGGAAATGTGGCAAAACCCTGTTTCTACAAAAAAATACAAAAATTAACTAGGCATGGTGGCGTGCACCTGTGGTTTCAGTTACTCAGGATTCTAAGGTGGGAGAATTGCTTGAGCCTGGGAGGTTGAGGCCACAGTGAGCTGTGATTGTACCAGTGCACTCCAGCCTGGGTGACAGAGTAAGACTCTACCTCAAAAAAATTAAATTTTAAAAATTAAAAATAAAATTTCCATCTACAGAACCATGAGCCAAATACATTTCTATTCTTTATAAATCACCTATTCTGTGGCATTCTGGCATAACAGCAGAAAATGGACTAAGACACTGGTCTCCATTAGTTTGACTTTGAAAAGTGCTTGCCTCTGTTAAGTCTACACAGGTAAACTGAGACAGAAAAGCCAACTGTTACACTGGCTGACGGGAAAGCACTGACCACAAGCTGGTGAGACCAAAGAGGTAAGCCAGAGAGTGATACTTCTTCTTAAGCTCTTCCAGATTCTCAGAGTTCAGTAGCAGAGCTGGACAGTGACAGAAAGTTAATACTTTAGTCTTCCCTGACTCTGAACCATTGGACTACACCACTGTTCAGCTGATGATTAAGACAACTGTAAAAAGGACTTGGGGAGTGACTTCTAATTCTACTGTACACACAACCCTCTTTAGCAAAAGTGGGCTTTACAGGGCTTCCTATTCACAATCAGTTTTACAAAACGGATGTAGCACTGAATAGAAGAGTAGTCAGCAGAAGGTACTTTATTCCCCAAAGCCGCAAAAAATCTTCCAAAACTTCTCTCATCTACCAGATCTTTCTCTAAACTCAGCTGTTTGTGTGCTTAATTCCAACACAAAAACACAAAAATCTAGGGCAGGTTCCATAGAGGAAGCTCTATTTTCTTTCTCAACATAATACTGTTAATTGTTCGAACTTACTGTTTGCAAAAGGAAGAATTGAACTAAACATTCTGCTTTTGCGTGGACATTTTATTGCCTTTCTGTTGATTATTTTTGCTTTAGGTGGTATAGGGAGGCAGCTGGTTAACTAATCCACAGGTACAGAACCCTTTTACTCACACTTTACAGTCATCAGTGCCTTATAACCATCCGTCACAATTTCCTTTTCTTCACATTTAAAACTGTTCTATTAGCACGCAAAGGATACAGTCACTGGGATTTCTCAGTATTTTCTTTCTGAGATGTGAACTGGAGAAGTTACCTGGTCAGGTTCCAGCATAAACAGCCATGATTAATTTTTCAAATAGATCATATTTTCAGTTTTGATTTTTTGGTGCTCCCAATGAAAGATTACTTCAAGAAAATTTCTATGTCAATAATATTTTAGAAAAAAAAGTCAAAATCATGAAAGGGAGATTTTGAAATTGTGTTCACAGAATCTACTTTAAACTTTTAGTCATGGCTTTGACAGGACAGGAGTAAGTCAGACAGTTCCTGCAGCCCTTGGTTACAACTCGTGTCTGTTCACATTTTCAAGGGCATATCAGGATGGGTCTGAGTCCAGACAGGATAGATAGAGCAATAAATAGGAAGAGTGACAAAAAGCAAATGGGCCAGAGGGAAAATATGTATACAAGCAAGAACAAGCTGTTTTGTTCCTTTAATTTGCCCAGCTACCACATCTACACCAAACCATATTTGTCTAAGAAAGCCCTATGCTTTTTAAAACATTTTTAAACAGAGATTATGTGATTATAAATTTTTCATGTTTTTTTATCAAAATGAAGATAACACATGTGAAAATTTATGACAGAAAAATTATTCATAACACTTAAATCAGGTAAGACTGTGTCTGACAAACTATTAATTGATACATACATACTTGCTTACAGAATAGATATGGGATTGGTGGAAAGGAAATACTTTTGCCTCATCAATCCATATGACTCGATAAAATATTCACTCTTCATCTCTGTTTGAATTCAAGAGTTTTCAATATAATACCTAACTTAGTATTTGAGAAGTGAAAGAAAGGGGATAATTCTTTAGGTTAATTTCTGTTTCACTCAGAATTGCAAGAAAAGCTCCAAGTAAACCAATCCATCTGTGTACCTTAGGCTGCTGCTTTCTCTCTGTATATACTTTTTTTTTTTCACTCAAACTGCACTTATTTAATTTGTCTTTTTTTCAACTTGCTTACTTTATCACTGGTCTCAATGTTAAAAACAGTTCAATTTTAATTAATTTAATTAAATAGTTTTAATTCTGAATTTTATCTCACCCCTATTGTTACAGGTGAACATACACGCACGCATGAACACAAATACAGGTTAATTCTGGAAGAAAAAGTGGTGGCTTTTCTACAAATACAATTCAGGGCATTTATGAATAAACATAATAATGGCAGAGCTCTCTAATAACTGCATAGATGTGCTAATAAAACACACAGGTGTGCTTCAGATATTTAACACTAAACGGCAGGAATTTGGTGTCATTTGATAGTTACTCCTAGGAGTCTGAGTTCACAATCAAAGTCTGCATTAACTTTTTTTCCTCTTCAATTAGCCAGCACTAATATAATCCAGCTACCATCAATTCTCCTTCCTTCCCACAATGACTAATCTATAAATCTCAGTAATGCTAGCAATGTGCACCTTCAATTAGTGTGATTAGTGAACTACTGTATTTATCTCAAAAGATAAACATATGGTAACTAAAAGATAACTGTTAAGTAAAAAATATTGAAGAGTGCTAACATTACAACCTAAAAACAAACGTATAGCAGCATTAGAAGTTACAGTGACAAGCGGGGGTAAACAGCTAGGGAAGGTGACTGAGTACAGTAGGGTATTTTTAGGTAGATAATTGTAATACTTGAAAGCTGACAAACTGTGATTCATCACAACCTATATTCAGTGTTAATATGTTCCATATTTATTTCTGGCTTTTATGTTAGGTGCCAAGAGTTTTCAAACCACTCTGACTATAAACTCAAAAACAAAGACAACAGTTATGTGTTTTAAATAATTTGCTGAAGCAAATACCAGAGGTAATGCTGGGTCAAGTTGATATAAAAGTGCTCTAGGGAACTCTTGGAATTTAATTTTAACTGAACTAAGCACACAGTGATGCTCATCCTTTTACTCCCACATCCCAGATCTTCTGCACAGGGTTCAGAGAGAACTTAAAACTGTACTTGCCATGGAAACTTGAGGAGGTGGGAGAGCTCTCCAAGCACTAATTCAAGTATACTTCTACCTGCAATCATCAAAGTTATGGATTTTCCTTACTCCAGTAAGACCCACAAAGTAAAAGGTTCAGGTTGGACTTCTGTTTTGCATATTGTATTTTTATAAAATTATTAAATAATTGGTGGAGGTGGTGGCTCACACCTGTAATCCCAGCACTTTGGGAGGCTGAGGTGGGCAGATCAGGAGCTCAGGAGATCAAGACCATCCTGGCTAATACAGTGAAACCTCGTCTCTACTAAAAATACAAAAAAAAAAAAAAAAAATACAGTTGGGTGTGGTGGCATGCACCTGTAGTCCCAGCTACTTGGGAGGCTGAAGCAGGAGAATCACTTGAACCTAGGAGGTGGCGGAGGTTGCAGTGAGCCCAGATCACGCCACTGCACTCCAACCTAGGTGACAGAGTGAGACTCCATCTCAAAATACATACATATATATTTTAATAAATATATAATGTATATTATGTAATTTAATATATCTTTTAATTAAACAATTAATTAAAATTTATTACAATTGAATAAGATATATTATAATTAAATAATTAAAAGATAAATTGTTTCTAAGATTTGAAATTATTTCCAATAGCTAGTAATTGGATGGTATCAGCTCTGGAATGACTGTGTTAAAATGGAAATCTAATTGGAAGAGAGTCCTATGAAACTGTTTTGAAGCTAATTTCACATTGTATTTTAATAAAATTGTGTGTGTGTGTGTGTGTTTGAGGAAGAGCTGACAGACATTTATTTGAGGGAAGTGGGGCAGCTAAAATCCTCTCCCCCACAGCATCTCTTCTCTCTGCCACTACTATTTTTGTCTTAAAAAATTCAAAGGAAAATTACATATAATTTTTTAAAAAGTCCATTTCCGGTTGGAAGCGTTGGCTCATGCCTGTAATTCCAGCACTTTGGGAGGTCAAGGCGGGCAGATCACCTTGAGGTCAGGAATTCGAGACCAGCCTAGTCAACATGGTGAAAGCCCGTCTCTACTAAAAATAAAAAATTAGCCAGATGTGGTGGCACGCACATGTAGTCCCAACTACTTGGGGGGCTGAGGCAGAAAAATTGCTTGAACCCGGGAGACAGAGGTTGCAGTGAGCCGAGATCACACCACTGCACTCCAGCCTGGGCAACAGAGTGAGACTCCATTCCCCGCCCCCTGAAAAAATTGATTTCCGTTTCCAGTGTAATGCAGATGGTCAATACAGAGATGCATGTTTCTCCACAATAACAGAATACTTTGTCAGATAATTGCAATTACTATTTGTTGAACAAATAATACAGATGAGAGCATATACTATGTGCCAGGCACCATGGTTGACTCTGTGATATACAGACTAATGACTCAGCAAATCAGAGTCAACTGGGGAGAAAAACAAGAAAACATATGGAGAAAAGAGTGAGATGATTAATGCTGAGGTGAAAACAGGCAAACCTACTAGGGTACATGAGAAGATACCTCAGGTAGAAGTAGAGGCAGAGGAGGTTTCACAATAGACATAGCCCCAGAAATTAGTCTACTTCACTTTCCCAATTTTTCTGCACTTCACTGCTTCCTGTTCTATCCTCTTTCTCTTTATCTTCTATCTTACTCCCTACTCTCCCATTCTTCATGTATATCTGAAGCACTGATGATATGCCTTTGATAAGACGAAGTACAAATCACTAGAATGCAAATTCCTTGAGGGGACAGATTATTGTCCATTTGGGTCACTATTATATCCTTTACTTCCTAGAATAGCACCTTGCACATAAGTATATGCTCAGTAAAATTTATTTCAAAAAGGAATATTAGGAGCCCAGTGAAGAATTTTAAATTTATGTTCTTTTTGCTCCTTTATCATTTTTTATACTTTTTTCCAAACATGTCACTTTTAGAAAGTTTCTTCCCTCAAATTAACATTCCTCCCAATCTCACTCCACAAAATTTTATTATGGCATCTTCTAACTTACAAGTGATTTTTAAAAAATACAGCCAGGCATGGTGTCATATGCCTGTAGTTACAGCTGCTCTGGAGGCTAAGGGTGGAGGACTGCTTGAGCCCAGGAGTTAGAGACCAGCCCGAGCAACATAGTGCACAGTAAAATCCCATCTCTTTTTTTTATTTTTATTTTTATTTTTATTTTAAGTTCAGGAGTACAAGTGTAGGTTTGTTACACAGGTAAACTTGTGTCATGGGGGTTTGTTTTACAGAATATTTCATCACCCAGATTTTAAGTCTAGTATGCTTTAGTTATTTTCCCTGATCTTCTCCATCCTCCTACCCTCTACCCTCTAAAAGGCCCCAGTGTGTTTTGTTTCCCACTATGTGTTCATGTATTCTCATCATGTAGCTCCTACTTATAAGTGAGAATGTGCAGTATTTAGTTTTCTGTTCATGCCTTAGTTTGCTAAGAATAATGGCCTCCAGTTCCATCCATGTCCCTGCAAATAACACAATCTCATCCTTTTTATGGCTGCATAGTATTTTGTGGTTATATGCACCACATGTTTTTATCCAGTCTATCATTGATGGGCATTTAGATTGATTCCATGTCTTTGCTATTGTGAATAGTGCTGCAATGAACATACATGTGCATGTGTGTTTATAATAGTATGATTTATATACCTTTGGGTATATACTCATTAATGGGCTTGCTGGGTCAAATGGTATTTGTCTTTAGGTTTTTGAGGAATTGCCACACTGTCATCCACAATGGTTGAACTAATTTACACTTCCACCAACAGTGTATAAGCTTTCATTTTTCTCCACAACCTTGTCTGCATCTGTTATTTTTGGACTTTTTAAGAATAACCATTCTGACTGGTATAAGATGGTATCTCATTGTGGTTTTGATTTGCATTTCTCTAATGATCAGTAATGTTAAACTTTTTTTATGTGATTGTTGACTGCATGTATACCATTCCAGGACACAGGCACGGGAAAAGATTTCATGACAAAGAAGCCAAAAACAATTGCAACAAAAGCAAAAATTGACAAACGGGATCTAATTAAATTAAAGAGCAAAAGAAACTATCAATAGAGTAAACAGACAAACTACAGAATAGGAGAAAATTTCTGCAAACTATGCATTCAACAAAGGTCTATTACCCAGCATCTATAAGAAACTTACACCAATTTACAAGAAAAAAACAAAGAACCCCATAAAAAAGTGAGCAAAGGACACAGACACTTTTCAAAAGACTTTGTCTCTTAAAAGAAAAAAATCCATGACATGTTGTAGAACATTTGAATGTCAAACTGTTTCCTTGAATGACACTCAGTAGTCATCACTAATGATGAATTTATTATTGTTATTATATGACAGATAATTTAATATGTCTGCAAATAGCTATTTTTCAATTCCTCTATACATGGTAGAGCCTACTAATTGAAAATAAGGTTGCATTTCTTTGGGTCAAATCTTATATTCCTGTGAGATTTTCTTGCTGTTCTCTTTTATATTTCATAAGCATATGTAAATTAGAGTTTTGATGTAAATGCCCTGTATTTAAATATATGACATTAAGCAAGTATTTCTCCTGAGGTCTTACATGACCGTTTTAAACGCAAAATAATTTGATGAAATTATTTAAAGCTTCTTATTTTTGAACTGGAAAGCATTAAGTTCCTTAAGGGTCAATGTATTTGAGTTTGGGGTTTTAAATAGCAATTATACATGAATACATGAAACTATTAATACAAAAATCTATTCAAAACCACTAGTGTCAATAATATGTATTTAGTTATATCAGGATTTATTTCTATTTTTAGCGGCTTCATAATATAAAAGGGTCAATATGAGGCCAATCTCTGCTTTGCATATTGAGTGGATGCTGGTCTTTGTGCTTACACTGGTTCTGCTTTTAATCCATTCTGACTTTTCCAGTTCTGACCTTTACCTTAATAAAATCTAAACACTTATACCAGATATCTTCAGATTTGGGCTGTGCTAACATCATTTCCATTTGTAAATCTTCAGGCAAGCTTCAGAGCGTAGGAAGAAGATAGTTTTGATTTTCATTATGAAAAGGTATTTTGAGTTTGCCAAAGAAAAGGGAAATCGGAGAGGACACATACTTGGACCTAATTCACTCAAAAACCAGTAAAATGTTATACATAAGAGCAGCAGAAAAGAAATTAATGGAGCCTGGATTCTGATCATAGCTTATAGCCATCAAAGTAACTACCTGTTGGGCTTCAGTTTTCATCTATAAAACAAGGTAATGGACTGACCAATGTATAGGGTCTTTCCATCAGCAATATAATTCTGATTCTACAAAATTTTCAGACCTTCTAAAATCTGAAAGACTATCATAACAAAAATGATACCAAGTTTTACTGAATTTCAGGTTTTATTATAAAAACCTTTTTATTATAAAAAACAAACATGTTAATCATGTTTGTTATGTTAATTTAAAAATATTCTAAAATAAATTAAGATGGACGATATCATATTTAAATAGTCTTGAAATATGTCTCTAAATATTAGAACTTTTCTTAATGCCACCATTTAGCATTACTACATTACTCTTCTGTCCTTTTCTCAGTAGGCACAGAGTGAGAAAAAGTATTGGTAGAAATGAGAATACAACAAAATAATGAACTATAAACATTTCAATAGGCCACCTAGTTTATTTTCTTTTTTACACACGCATATTTTCATGCTTTCACACCTTTATTCCCATTCACTTGGGACTTTCAGGATTTACACAACAAAACCAAGTTTATCTTAATCTGATAATATTTGTCCATCATCTGCATAACATCATTGACCATTAAAATCTTACTATTTCCTCAAATATACAAATAAAAGTTTTCAAAACTAGACTGAAATATTCTGCTTTTCTTTCTCAGACAATTGAAATAGAGATTTCATGCCAAGTTTTACAGAGTCCTGGAGCACATTAGAATCATTCTTATTCTTTCTCACACCATGCCAGTCCCATTAATTTTAATATTAGATGTTAAACATGATAACTTTCATCTCTTCCACCATCTCCATTGAACTTACAGACAGTTTTCTTATAATTTATGGTTTTCAAAACCTCCCTCCAGTGCTGAACTGACCCAGATCTTTTATATTCTATTTTCATTCCATCCCAAATCTTCTCCCTTCTGATTAAAATAGACTTCATGAGAACCAAGTCTCCTTTGAATGATTTCCTGCCTAAATACAAGACAGACTTTTCAGAAGAGTATATACTGGTTTTCTCCCTTACTAAAAAATGTGCTCACTAACTTGTTAAATAGTCTTTTTTCTCTCCAATAATTTTATTTATTATTATCATTTTCTCACATTTTCTCCCATTTGACTTCTCCAAATAAAATGTACTTTATTCTAAATCTGGCATGTAAGAGTTTTAAAAAATGCAAAACAAAAACTATCTGCTCCCATGCCATAACCTCTATTCTCTGATGGTAATTTTTATTCTAATTTTTATTCTACCTTCCTTTGAATTACAGAAGTGTTAGTCATTAACTCAAGGACCCAATACTGACCAATCATCAACTGTGTCGGCTTTATACCTGACCCTAGGAACACAGCATGAATTGAAACAGGCTGAAGGTCTGCTCTCATGGAGAATACCTCTACCAGGGAAGAGAAACATGAATTAAATAATTATGGAAAAAAAACAACAACAGAAAATAGACAATGCAACCCAGACAAATGCTAAGAAGGAGAGGTGCCCACAAGCTATTATAGCAGGCAATAGGACCATCAGCAAGATGCTGCAATTTCTCTCTTTACTTCCACTAACCAAATTAAGCCTGGCAATGGAGCCTTTCAGTCTCTTACCAACAAATAGCGCTATGTGAGCATGTTTTTCACATATAGTAAATTCTTGATGACACATTAACTTGTTGAAATTTTTCTTTTGAGATTTATTAAATTTTTTCCTGCTTCCTCTCTATTTTTCTCCAGGAAACATCTCATTCAAAATAAGCTACTCTGAGTCAGTGATTTTCAACATTGGCCGCACATTACAATCATCTAGACGACTTTACTAAGCCGAGGTTCCACCTCTGGAGATTCAAATTCAATTGATGCAGCCTGGGAATCAAGACCTTTAAAATCTAATGTGTAGTTAAGATTGAGAAACACAGCTGTGTGCAATGCTCTCTAGAAATTCAAGGACTTAAAGAAAAAAACGTATTAGCTAATTTTCAGTCAAAATGATAGATTAGTAAAGAGTATGTAGATATGTTATTCGAGTGAAATTTTAGTTTATACATGTTCTTTTCATCATGTTCTTATAGAAAAGAACATGTATAAACCAAAATTTCCTATAACTCAGCAAATAATATTGATTATAATATACCCTCCATAGGATAATCAGATAAAAGTTGGCAAAAATCAATTCAAATTTAATCAGTTTAGAGGATATATGTAGAAAGATGGAGTTTGAGCATTATTTCAAATAATGAAAAGAGAAAACTATCAATAAATAATTAGATAAATAAACATTGTTACAAGAAGAAAGCAACATTAAAAATAATAATGTCATTCTACATATTCTGAATAAAAGGATGATCAGAGTATACTGTTAAATCCTTTAAAAATCAGATTTCAGAAGAGTTTAATGAAATTATTTATCTGTTGTATCTGTATGTGTATATAAAGATGTACATATAAATACTTATAGATTTGTCTATATGTGCAAAGAATGTCTGGAATCATCATATATTTTTCTGCAGAATATGACTGAGGCAGGGCAAAGAGTTTGTCTTTTCATTCATACAGTAACATATTGCTCAGCTGTTTCAAAGAATGAGCATGTATTCTTTTATTTGAAAAATGTAACATTCTGATTTCTGCAATTCCTGCAGAGCATACCAACTTTCTAGCTTGTGAAAAATATGAAGACTCCTCCATGATTTTTCAACCATTAAATAACTGTAGAATTCTGTAAAAGTTTGTGTAGTTTCAAAAATAAAATTGGCAAGTGGCAATTTACAAATGCTTTCTGAATACCAGGCAATGTACTGTTATTTTTCAAATATTATAAATTGGTCTTTAATTATTTTATTTTAATATATGCAGTTTTAGGATAGTGATGCTAATACCTTCATCCTTTTCTAAAGTAATGATAAAGTTCAAAAAATAACAGCTAACCATTACTTGGTATGTGGCCAAAATATTAAGGAGTATAGATTTCCCTAGAAATTAAACAATATCTTTCAGTACCATTCAATAATATATTTCCCTGCTATGTAATAAAAAATAATCCTAACGTATTTTCATACAGTTAAGTTCACAGTCATATATTTCATACTGTATGCCCTTGAGAATTTCAATGAATTTTGTCTAATCAGTCAATTAATAACATCTGCCTTTATTCAGCCAAGACTAGTCTTTCAATTCCAACTCACTGTGACTTTTTAAATTCATCACAGGATACACTTATACATATTCAACATTGTTTGAGTTTATTATGTTATGCAGTTAACTGTAATAATTTTACAAACCATTGCACAAAACTGTGCAGTAACAAGCAAGAAAATTGTGAATCAGTCAGGTCTAAATACCCCAAATGTCTTTATCCTTCAGAGCAACTCTGTTAAGTTTATATTTAAGTAGCCATGTTCTGTCAATTTAAAACAGAAGGTTGCTGAAGCTAAAAGTAGAGTGGTACATTGGTATTGAAAAAGATTCTTGTCTTCTCCCCATATTCCTATCTTAGAGTGAAAACATATATGGATAAATTATTAATTGCCATTCATTTCTTTTAAGATTTCTTCTGCCTTCTTTCTGTACCTCTAATCAGTTCAGATAAAGTTAACTTTGGAATGGCACTACCTTGGAATGGCAATATGGCAAAATGAAAAGAACACTGACTTTGGATCCAAACAGACTCAGGATATAGCTTGGTTTGCCATTTATTGGGTACAGGAGCTTCACTCTGTTTTCTAATATTTGAAATGAAGTTAATAACACCTATTCATCCTTGTATTCTACACTCAGCACAATGCCTATTATCTCTGCTCGTCTAGGTGGTATTCAATAAATACTATATCCTGCTTTTGGAAAATGATATCATAAAAAAACCTATGTAGTTAAAATTCATATCATGACTAATACAAAAGTTATTAGGCTGGTGTTAAGTAGAAGTGTTTGGGCTGCTGTTATATCTTGAATTCTATAATTGGTTTACTCATTAACTTAGTTGAGGGATATCAACTATATCCCTGAAGTAAGTAATAGCAATATTTGATCTTTGATTATATTGAAGAAATTAGAGACAGGCTTGGATTTGTTTGTACAATACTGAGCAGAGATTGATTTGGACACTTAAAGATTAAATCAGCTTTATATAGACAATTTTATAGCAAGATTTTAATGTATGTTATATTCTTTCATATTTGAAAATATTGGATCTTTAAGTCTGTGTCATTTTTAATGTGACCTGAGATGGAAGACATTTGTATAGATAAACATGGGAAAGTTACTTAGAAGAGAAAAATATCTTGATTTTAACAATTCAAAGTTCATATCTAAATTTACTGAGTTAATTGGGCACTTTATCAATTCTCTATCTAACAGATTAAACATATAATGGAATCTTTGGTTAATATTTTAAAAAGCACCAGAAGGTCAGGGCACAGTGGCTCATGCCTGTAATCCCAACACTTTGGGAGGCCGAGGTGGAAGGATCACAAGGTCAAGTGATAGAGACCATCCTGGCCAAAATGGTAGAAACCCATCACTACTAAAAATACAAAAATTAGCTGGACATGGTGGAACTGTAGTACCAGCTACTTGGGAGGCTGAGGCAGGAGAATCGCTTGGACACAGGAGGCGGAGATTGCAGTGAGCCGAGATTGCAATACTGCACTCAAGCCTGGGCAACAGAGTGAGACTTGGTCTCAAAAATTAAAAAAAGCACCAGAAACATCAGCTTTAAAACCACTAAGATTTAAGAGTGTACTGACTTTTGACAGTAATGGTTGAAATGGGGAGAGAGCAGAAATGATCTGTTTTTTGATATGCTTGGTGATACAAGGATGTGTTCACCCTATGAAAATTTATCAAGTTTTTTATTTATGATATGTTAAATTTTCTTCACGTGTATTTCAGTAAAAAGCTTTTCTTGTAAAAAATTCCACAAGGACAATATCTATAAAATAATGTAGTTGGTTAAACCTGGTTGTCCAAAGACATGATCACTCAGACTAAAGCCAATCCTTGGTTTTGAAAGTTTTTAGAAAGTCCTACTTTTATTTTAATGTCTAAATATTTTTTTATTCAAGTTAGATTATGCAGTAATCCAGTCATTAACTTAAACAGCTGGACCATTTTGCACCTTTGCATTACTCACATATTCTGCTTTATGACATTATAATTTATAACATCTACCAACCAACACTGTTGTTAAAAATTTCATTTAACTAGTCAAACTTTATATACCACATCAAACAGATATTCCAGCTTAGTAGAACACCAATTGCCTATTAACTTATTGTTCTCAATTTCATTTATACCTAATTACCTGCCCTTTAGCAATTATTTTTCCCATCAGCCTTCCCCTCATAATTCCTGATTCAAACAAAAAAGAAAAATAATATTTAACTTACCATATGCCTGACCATCTCCTGATTTCTTTTTTCATGAGACCTCCATGAAGTCTCATTAACTCCATCATTTTATAAATAATAAATGGAGCTCTGTCATGGCCTTTATCACACTGATTTCACTATATTACAGCTAGGGAGGGAGGCAAGGGATGGATAAGTTCAGTCAGAGTCACGTTTAATTGTCCAAATTGACAAATCCAATTGTTGAAAGGTGTTATAATTCCAAAGTCAAAGAGGAAAGAAGATCTCAAAAGTGAAATTAGTATTCTTTCCAAATTATTCCTTATTAACCCATTATCATCGAAGGGAAATATTATATATACCAATTTCCAATAAGTAGTTATTTATACATTGATGCATGCACTTGAGTGCTTACTAACCACTGACTAGGTACTAGGCAATTCACATGCCAAGAGAGCAATGCATGGTCCCTAACACTGAGGAATCCAGACTCTGCTACAGTACATTCTTGAAAAGGAAGAAATGTAATATCTTAATATTAGAAGCAGTGTGCTATTGGTGAAGCTAACACCCTCAAAGAGATTTTTAGCAATATGTTTTTATGCTTATAACTTTTTTTTTTTGAGACAGGATTTTTCTCTGTTGCTCAGGCTGCAGTGTGGTGGCACAATCTCAGCTCACTGCAACCTCCTCCTGGGCTAAAACCATCCTCCCACCTCGGCCTCCTGAGTAGCTGAAACTACAGGCACACACCACCATAACTGGCTAATTTTTTGTATTTTTTTTTTCTTTTTTTTTTGTAGAGATGGAGTTTCGCCGTGTTGGCCAGGCTAGTCTCGAACTCCTGGACTCAAGCGATCTTCCCGCCTCTGCCTCCCAAAGAGCTGGGGTTACCGGCATGAGCCACCAAGTCCAGTCTATTTTCCTATGTTTAAAACAAATAAAGAAAGAGAAAAATGCAGAGACAGGAACAAATCTTCACTGACTTGTGATAAATGATTAGTTCACAAGCTTTAAGTCCTTAAATCCCTTTATTGAAACTAACCTGAGGATAAATCCCTGAAAATGATATTACCAAACTGGTTTCTGGGTGAGCAAAATTCATTTCCCCTAGAGGCAAAAATAGAAACTTGGGTTTTTGTTGTTGCTGTTGTTTTTTAACGAGTCTTCTTTCAGCCTGTCTACCAAATGCTTTGTAGAGAGCTGAGGACATTATATATGTTTTGTGTTCTTCATCATATTTGTAAGGATTCACCTAGGTCCCAGTTACCAGATACTTAGATGGTAGAATTTATCCAATAGTAAAATAAAACTACTTCAAGTATGAGCCATGCAAGTACTTAATAGAGAGAAAGAAGAATATAATGGCAATGAAAGATAGCTTAATAAGATCTTTCAGGGAAAATATATACAGATGATTGGCTAATTATCAAAATAAGAGTAGAATCAGTCCCCCTTTTCTAAGCAGAAAAGGCATCAAAATATATCTAGGTAGTGTGATTCCTCAAACACCATTTTAAGAAATCACAAAAAGAGTATAGTATGACGCAATATGCTGAGGTGTGGAACTTGCCTGTAACCATTATAGACAGGGTGTCCTTACCACGGTAGAGATAACACAGTGATATATGCCCCTTTCCATTTAATATGGCTTGAGGAGACTGAGAAAGACAGTGCCTCCATATAATGACCTGTATCCTGAGGAAAATCCTCACCACTTAAGACAGTTGTAGAATCAGAAATTCTAACACTAGAAGTCTAATATCTTTCAATCCAAGAGCATTGCATTATTTTTTGTCTGTTATTAAATATTAATGCCACTCATGAATTATCACATGCTAGCCTATTAAGGATAATTAGTAGTTGAACTCTAAAGAAGTTGTGAACTGTTTAGAAACTGTTTATCTGTGGAAACTGTAGAACATTACAAATGGAACAGGAGTGCCTTGAGATCTGGAAGAGTAAGATGGAAGTTGAGGGAGGAGAGAGAGTCCCTGACAGTAGACAGGAGAAAAGTCCTAAATGTCAATTTCACTTATGTCACAGGTTAGCTCACGGGCAGCTCTTGGGTGCCAGCAAACTAAACACCAATATTTTTTCAAGCTATTCTTTTTATGAAGCATGTACATCTTAGGCAAATTCCCATATTTTATTTTATTTATACCTCCATGGGGTCTTGTTACTGCTCCTACTGAACACAAGAAATTACTGCTGAGAAAATTAAGATGACTTTTCCAAGACCATATTAGCAGGCAGCAACACTCATTTCTGCTAATATCTACTAACATCCTACTCCATTTCTGCTAACACATAACCTAAATACTCCTCTCATAGGAATAACCTAGACCAGCTTTCCTTCTCCCCCTGCTCTTTCTTCTCTTCCTCTTCTTCCTCCTCCTTTTTTTATACCTTACTTCATTCAAAAAGGATTTTGGGAGAATATTATTCAGCCATAAAAAGGAATGAAACTTTGATGTATGCTAGAAAATAGACAGACCTTGAAGACATCATTCTGGTTTTTGTTTTGTATTGTTTTATTTCTGAAACAGGATCTCGCTCTATCGTCTAGGCTGGAGTGCAGTGACGTGATCATGTCTCACTGCAACCTAAACCTCAAGGGCTCAATTGATCCACCTACCTCAAAAATAAGCACACACAGAAAGACAAATATTGCATGAGTGCATTTATATGAGGTACCTAAAATAGGCAAATTCATAGAGACGTGAAGTAGAATAGAGTTACTGGGAGATAAGAGGAGGGGGTAAGATCAATTTATTGTTTAATGGATACTGGGTTTTTCATGAGGAGCAAGATATAGTTGAGTATAAGTAGTGATGATGATCACATAACATTGTGATTATATTTAATGCCACTGAATTGTACACTTTACAAATGCTTAACATGATAAATATTATGTTATATATATTTTAGCACAATAAAAAATGACTTGAGGAAGAACTGTGAAACAGCATTATGTATATGTGAGAAGTGGAACTATGTGAAAATAAGAATAGGAAAATAGAACAAAATTGGGTAAGTATACAAAATGTATGCCACTGGATCCTATAGAGTGGTTAAAGGTAAGATGCAAATTTAGTTCTGGTTTTCTTGGTAACCAAAATAAAAATTTACAGTATTGACAAAATGACAACCAGAACAACTGCTTGGGATAAGTGCTGATAAAGAAACCAGAGAGAAATGTCATCAGAAATTCCCATAAAGGAAATACCTCAAGATGTGGTGGCCAGTTTCCTCAACTGCATTTGCGTAATAAAGACCAAAATAGGTTTCTTTGAGGTTGCTATCTGTATAAAATGACCTTTTTCATACTTATGGTTCCCACCAGAGGAAGTATAATATCTATACGAATTTTAGATTTTGAATAATTCAATACTTATAAAAAACTTGTCATCTCTTTTTCATAAGCAAATTTGGTTTAATACTTGCTAATTCAGTAGGCAAACTTCCTGTAAGGCCAAAATGCAATTCAATAAATATCATTGTACAAGAGGCCAAATCAAGTAAGTCTGTGTTTGTGAAACATTATGCTCAGAACAATTGTCTGACAAGTTTAATACTTGCAATGGAAAATGGGAGTTTGGAACTTTAGCTTCCCTTTGACAAGAAAGTAGCTAAAGAATGGTTTGTATTGAAGACCAGAGTTTTAGTTATCAACCTCACTGACTTCATTGAGACCATGGAGAAGCATTTCTGCCTCAGCTCCACAAATGTCCTTCTATCCAGGACTTCTAGAGGAATGGCTTTGCTTATTGTTAATATGAATTACATGTGCCAATCATTACCAACTAGGGTATCTGATATACATCTCAGGAAGAACAAATAAGTAAAAGTACTTTTAAAAAACATTACAACACCTTATTTGTTGGTTTGTTTAATAAACAACAGGTACCTTTCTCTTACTTGTTCTTAGCAAGGAATATAATTAACTATTTTTTTGTGAAGAAAGACCAAATACAAAAGCAGAACTGCAGTTGATGTCATTGTGTAAACAGGCTCGTTTAATGCTGGCTAGTTAAGCTACAAATCTAAAAATCAACTGGAGAAAGCAGGTGACTTACAGGAAAATGTATTCATATTATTATTTTGTCTAAGAACATAATACCTCATTTCTATAAAAACATTGATGGAATGAGTTAATTCTCATAAACAGAATACCCATTAATTAAATTTTACCTACATAAACACCAAGAGTTTATTTATTTAATTATTTGAAAATCTTTCCACATGTGTCACTGGATTTTTTTGGTCATTTTTAAAATTTAAACTTTGTATTCTGTAATAATTTTAGGTTTATGAAAAAGTTATAAAGATAGTAAAGAGACTCTGTGTCTCTTAATGTTATACATTACCAGACATATTATACTATGAAGTCAACTATGGTATATGACTATTAACTAAACTACAGACTTTGTTGGATTTTACCAGTTTTTCTATTAATGTCCTTTCGCAGTTCCAGAATCCAATTCAGGACGCTACATTGCATTTTAGCACAACTGATTTTTAAACCAAGAATTTCTAATGTGAATTAATCTTTTCTTAAAGACTCATGTTTCAACATTATAAGCATCAATTATACTAAACCATAATTTACCGATTCCTTTAGGGTTTGTTGAAATGAGTTGTACTCTTTGAATCTTATACTAACTGGTCCCAGACAGCTGTAAATTTGAGTACATTCTCATGTTTATGGTGTTTTTATTGTCTGTTTCTTCCCCTGGTGGCAAAATATTGTTGTTGTGTTGGTCATAGTCAGAATTAAAGCCTGAAGTTGAAGTCAGAGTTGTGGTGCTTGTTGTCACTTATGTTGTTTGGCTATCAGCCATCAACTGAGAAGGATCAAAATCCAACAACATATTTTCAGTTCTTGTTCTGAAACCTCTTTGGATTTTCTGATACTGTTGAACAGCCCTTTCATTCTTTAAAACATTCTTATTTTTCTCTTGGATTCAGTAACATTACAGTTGTCTGGGCTTACTCCTTAGCTGACTCTCACCACCCCTTATCTACCACAATCTCTGGCTACTCCTCCTCATCCTCCCTCCATAATAGAAATAGGCTACAAAGGTGCATCATTGACATTATTTACTTCTCTCTTCTACTCACCTTTTCCATGGCTTTCTTATCTAGTCTCATGACTTTCACCATTGGCAGTATCCTTATGACTCCCAAGTGCCAGTCTTAAATTTTAAATTTCCTTTTAGACAACTTTACCTAGATACTGGCTGGCATTTCACACTCAATATGCCAAAACCTAACTGGTAATCTTCCCACCTATACTTGATTTTTTCTTTCCTGTGCCCTGTGTTTATATTTGTCAAAATTTTGTCATTTTCCTGACCCTCATTTCTCCTTTCTTCAATACTATATCCAATCAGTTGTCCACATTTATTGACTGAATCTCTATTAGTTTCATTAATTTTTCCCACCTATCTCTTCCCAATGACGCTATCACTAGTAGCATCAACCATAATGGGCATTTATAAGTTATAAAACAAATATAAAGTGTCCTTTGCCTGTGCTATTTTAATACCTCCTAACTTGACTCTTTTCCCAAAACTCTTCCTCCTCCAATAATTGGACACTAGGATGCATAATTTATCTTCCTGAAACCCACATCTAACAATGTTGTTCTTTTGTTCAAAAACTTGAGGTATGCTTGGCATTAGCATCCTATTCTTCCCCCTTTCTGCTCAAGCTTATCTCCTGTTGCTTATGCAACATCTTTGACCCTATAATTATCCTCTTTCTCCTATACACCAACAAGATTTTTCTTTTAAACTCTTAATTGGAATGTTTTCATATCACATACACTGCAATATTTCTCCTTTAGAAGAAAAACTTAACCTCATGACCCCATCAAACTATACTCCATACTTCTGTCCCCTCTATATCAAAACTCTTTAAAAGAGTTATCCATCTTTGCAATTTCACATTCTTTCTTGAATCCACTCCAATTATGTTTTTGTCTTCACCCCTGCTCTTGACAAGGGTACTAGTGACCTCCATAGTGTCTAATTCAGCAGGCAACAGTCAATCTTCATCTTTATTCCCTTCCTCTGAAGCATCTGGAAGGATTATTTCATTCTACCCTTCTTAAAAATGATTCTTCATTTGGCTACCAGAACACTATATTTTCCTGGTCTTCTTCTATCTCATTGATCACCTCTCTCAGTCTCTACTACTGGCTCTACATCCTCTTCTCTCCATCTGATATTTAGCACTCCCACAGCTCAAAGTCTTCAGCTCTTCTCTCTTCTTCATCTCCTTTAGTCTTGATGATCTAATTCAAGTTCCATGGCTTCCTAAAACTTCTATAATCTGACCATTCCAAATTTATATCCCCAGTCTCAAATACTTCCCTCAACTCCCCACCTTGAATATCTGACTACCTACTTAGTATCTCCAACTGCATATCTAATCATTATCTCAAAGTTTTCATGTCCCCAAATGCCACCCATCCAACTAGACCTACTCTCCAAGTAAACAACATCACAGCAAATGGAACCTCAATCATCTAGATGCCCAGGCCCCAAAGTAGAAACAGTATAGACACCTTTGTTCTACTAACACTCAATCAAACCTATAAAAAAATCTTGTTACTTCTCTTTTGAAATTTATTTTATAGCCAATCACTACTCACCAACCCAACCTCATTACTACTTTGGTTGGTTCAAACTATAACCATCTTTTACCTGAATATCTGCAATAGACTACTGAATGGTCTTCTAAGGTCCACGCTGGTCTCCTCGCAGTACATTCTAATCGGGTCACTCCCCTGATTCAGCCTCTGTTGGCTTTTCATTATTTAGAATATAGTCTGTTGCTGAAAGTTTTGTCTCATCAAGCCCTATGTGACCTTATCCCCTTTTCTTTAGTCTTTTAGCTTAATCCTTTCTCCCTAGCTCACTGAACTTCCATCACACAGACTTACACGTTACTCTCAACATGTAAGCACTCTGCTACCTCATGCCATTTTCACTACTTGTTCCCTATGCCTGGAATTCTTCTCCACTAGATGTTAGCACTGTTCATTTCTCTGTTTATTCAGGTTTTGGCTCAAATTATTACATTCTCAGGGAGGGATTTCCTGACAATCCTATCGGAAACAGCAGCTCCTATTTTTCTCTATCCCCTTATTTTGCCTCACTTTATACATTTACTTCATATAATGTTATATAACTAATTAAAGATAATAGCAAATGTTTACATAGTTCTTACGTGACAGGCACTGTTTAAAGCCCCTTACGTGTATTTAACTCATTTAATCTTAAAACCACCCTACAAAGTAATTAATTGTATTATTACCAATTTACATATAGATAAACAAGCATAGAGAGGTTAAAAATCTGTTATGGTCACACAGTAGGCAGCAGAATGATAATGTAAGTCTTTCCTCAAACACTGGAATATAAACACCTCCAATTCCACAATACTACACTTACTTCCTAGAATGTAAGCTCCACGAGGGTAGGAACTTTGGCTGTCATTACTGTAACATCCCCTGAAACAAAGGCACTCAGTTAATAAATATTAAATGGGTAAATAAAGTCTCTGGTTGTCCCACTTCCCTTCCTAACTGGCAATAGTTAATTAATTAACTAACTTAATTATATCACAACCTAGACAACTTAGAATAAACAGGCTTAGTATGAGACAAGTTTGCCTATGAATAAAGCCTTTAAGATAAAATTTGCTAACTGAGCAATATCCCTTTTGAATTCTCAAGGCATCTTTCAAAAAAAAGTATTCCTGATTCTCTATAATTCTAGAAAGGTATGATCTCCAGACTAGAAAATTAATTATATACTCAGAAATCCACAGCAATAATAATTTTATAAGGGTAATTTTAAAATCAGCTTAGAATTACTCAAAGCTAGTAATTCTCAAAGGGTGAATTCTTAGAATACAAATATCAGTTGGCTTAGGTGACTCATTAACCACTGGAAAGAGGGCAGGCAGTACATTTTCAGAAAAGATAAAGTAAAATTTTATCACCGCTTAGTAGGACAATTAGTTCAGCTATGGAGTCTGTCAGAAAATGCTATGTAACCTTGGAAAGAGCCTACAAATACTCTAATCAATGAAATGATCTTTTTGAATGCTAGTTATTCTAGTTGGCTTTTGCTAGAAACAACTTGACTATTCAGTTGAAAACCTATCCAGAGAGCTTATTCCAGCTTTTTCAAGCATTAACCCAGAGAACTCTTAAACTCTTCACATTGGAAATGAGAAATTCATATTCTGCTTTCTAAATATTGCCATTTTTTAACCACTAATTTTCCTCCATACCCATTTTATTTATCAAAGGATTTGACAGTGCTGATATGGTTTGGCTGTCTTCCCACCCAAATCTCATCTTGAATTGTAGTTCCCACAATTCCCATGTGTCGTGGAAGGTACCTGGTGGGAGGTATTTGAATCATGGGGGTGGGTCTTTCTCAGACTTGTCCCATGATAGTGAGTAAGTCTCATGAGATCTGACGGTTTTACACAGGGAAATTACCCTGTGCACACCCTCTTGACTGCTGCCATATAAGACATGACTTTGCCCTTCCTTTGCCTTCCATCATGATTGTGAGGCCTTTTCAACCGTGGAACTGTGAGTCCATTAAACCTCTTTCCTTTAATAAATTACCCAGTATTGGGTATGTCTTTATTGGCAGCATGAGAACAGACTAACACAAGTGCTCAGTATGTGTCTGTCACTGTTTTAAATGATTTATAAATATTAACTCATGTAATCCTCCACACAATCCTGTGAGAAGAAGAAACTGAGGCACAGAGAAGCTAAGTGACTTGCCTAAGCTCTGCTATCTCCCTGACATTCTTGGTAGCCATAGAGTTCTTATACGAGAGGGAGAAGAAACAGTTTGTGGAGCCAGGGATACTAGGTGTTCTCGAGTGAAAAAGACTCACAGGTGTTTGAAAAGAAGACATGTCAACAATCAGAAAATAGCTTGGGCCACCTACACAGGGCAAACACATTCCACAATGCTGGCCTTTTACATTCAGAACTATTATTTAAAGAAAGGCAGGTTATCTCATATGTCACTAGACTGATTTCTTCTGGATCGGCCTGACCATACTTGGAAAGTGGAGGTAAAAGTGAAAAGCATATGTGACAGAACTGGGGAAGGATAAAGAATAATATCTGGAAAAGAAAGAAAATATATACATATACATCATTAGTCGGCATAATGTATAAATAGAAAAGCTGTCAACATATAGTTGGACAGGGATTTAGACAGGAAAACACTAAATAATGCTCACAAATAAGAATAGGAGGTCTTGGGTCTGTATGCATAGTTTAGGGATACTTTTGCCATATGGAAATTGATGTCATCATTATTTAAAAAAGCAAGTTTCTTGGATTAAATCAAAGTAGTACATTTGCTTATGTAATTAAACTCACTCAAATATTTGCTGAGTGCCCACTGTACTTAAGGTACTCTGATAGTGAGGCAGGAAACACAAAGGTTATTAACTTAGGATGACTCTGACCCTCATGAAACCTAAAGCCAGCAAAAAAGGCTCTGTATTTGTAGCATGCTTTTTTTTTTTTCCTTAACATTTGATTCATTTGGATTTGAGAAGCTAGTAATCAGATGCCATTTATTCCTGAAGAGTTAACTTTGCCTCGTAAAGAACAAATACAAATTATGGTGCCTCAGATAGATCTCAAAGCTTTGTGGCCAAATGAGATGGAGACTACATTGATTTATCGATTTCAGTGGTTTTATAGAACAAGAAGTCTGTGTTTTGTAATCAATAAGTATTAGCTAGCATTGGTGTATAAACATATCTGAATTACTTTCAACATAAATTCTAAAATATCTAAATTACTCTAAACATAAATATCTAAGAATAATTTGAGGCATTTATCTAATGATAAATTCTAAAAGTAGAATTCTAAAAGTAGAATTAGGGTGTGATTAAATATCTAAACATAAATATCTAATAATTTGAGGCATTAAATGCCTCAAATTATTAGATATTTATGTTTAGATATTTAATCACACCCTAATTCTACTTTTAGTTTTGAGAACAAATTCACCCTAACCTTTTTTTTTAATTAGAGTTAGGAATTTCTGACTCTGTTATTTGCTCTAAAGTCTGTGGTCCTATTTTAATTTTTAAAGAAGCCCTTGTATCCACTCTTAAATTTTTTGTGGACAAAGAAATCTCTGACTTTCTGTTTGTCAGAAGCAATGTCTGGTTTGCCATTCTAAACTTTCTCTTATAAGCTTATGAATACTTGCAACTGGCCAAAAAAAGAGAGAAAACATTGTTTATGGTAGAAGCATAATCCATCTGGTATATGGCAAACCCTGGGATCAAATTTTCCTATTCACAAAGTAATATGCAAGCTACTCTCATAGATGAAGGGAAAACTATATATTGCACATTCATCCTGAATCAGGAAAAGCAGAAGTCATACATTCAAAGCACGATGAAATAGGACTCTGCATTTCCTAAAATGGGCAGCAAAGAGCTGAGTACAGCTGGTCAGCTATCCTTATTCCCTACCACACCCCAACGACTACTTTGGCTCTTTTTCTGAAGGAGCTGGTTATAGTGCTATAGATACTATTTTAGCTTTTATAAGGTAACTTTCTACCATACCTGAGATGTAGAGAAAGGAAGTGTCCCTCTTACCCTAACCCCAGCTGTGTAACCTCATTTGCTCAGGGATGTCCTCAGAAGGTGAGGAGAGAGCAGTGTGCTGGCATTAGGTTCAGGGCTCAGTGGAAGGCCTGGAAATCACAGATTGGGAAATGATTCCTCCATCCTACATACCAGAAACCACATGACACAAACCCATATGTTAAAATTCTTCCTAGAAGTGTTCTTTTCTTTACTTTTCTTCCTTTACTCCTTAAAGGGAGATCTTGAGTCATTTCTAAGCTCCTATGAATAGTCCCTTAGCAACCATTTTAAATAGGATTAGCTGCAACTGTTTTCTATTTAAGGGTGTTACATTATAGAAATTCCCAGTATAGACAAAGAGATTGGGTGGGGGCAGGAGAACTATAAAATATATTCTTCAAGCACATTCAAGTAGATTGCAAACTTATAAAAAGATAAACTGATTTCCCCAAAACAATGTTATTATCTATAAAAGGCATTTAGTTTCCGTCAAAATACATTTGGTGCTCTATCAACTAGCCATCCCTTCAAGTCCCTTTCTTCTGCATCATGTCAATTCATCTATTTGTCTATGGATTAATGTGTCAAGCCTAATTATCTCCCTGGAACATTTTAATAAGACCTACACTTAAAAATATTTTACAATATAAAATTACATTAAGAATTTTTTAATGACAAAATATTTCACATATTTCTAATAAATGTATATCTTTTAATAAAAACAGATAAAGAGTTCAGAAACATTGGGCTATATTAAGGCATTAGCAAATACATAGTAGATTTAGTAATCTGATCAAAGGAGCTTTTGGTTAAATAAAGAAAAAGTGAATCTGAGTCCATTTCCCTCAAAAAGTTCAAACCATACCTGATTACATTCAATTGTTTTCAGAAAAGGATGGTGTATGAAATTTCAGAAGCTTGCATGAAGCTCATTTTTCACATTTGTTTTTACTTAGAATTTTGAAATAAAGGTATTTGTCTTTTGTTTGCAAAATAATACTGAAACATCAAATCCTTCTTTCCCATGCCACTGGGTTCACAGTAGGCAGCAAATATTTTTCTCCTTTAAATTCCATTTATTTTACTAATAGATTTTTCTATTGGGCAATATGATTCAGTACCTGACACATAATACCTTACTAAATAAATATTTGTTCAATTAAATTAAATGTTTAAGCTTGTGTTCATTTCTAAGGTCTAGTATTTGCCAAATGTTTCATCAGGACCTCTTGAACACCTTCTTCACCATTTAAGATGTTCCTGGTCATTGGAACAAGTCACTGCTTTGAGATTATGAAACTATCCTTAAGAACAATGCTACGACATTTTAAATAAATATGTGATCATATCAAAAAAGTAATTAAAGGCACTGAGGCTTTATAAATAAACTATTATAATTTAATAGCAATTATAATAAACAACAGTAATAACAAGGTAGAGTATATAAATTCTACTGTAACATTTTACATAACAGTATGCTATGTTTGCTTTATTGGAGACACAACGAAGCAAGAAATAAATAGCCTGGGGAAGGGAGGAATGGTGAGAAATAATTAATTTGGGTATCAAAGATTTGTTTTCAAATGTTTCAATAAAAAAACAAATTAGGACTGAAAAATGTGTTACCTAAAACAAGAGAATTGTCTCTGCCTCTTTGAAATGTATACTTCATTCTGATGTAGGTTTGCAGTCACAGAAGAGTCAGGATTAAGTCCCAGGTTTTAAGCTCACTTCATCTTCAGTTTTCTTCTATACCTAATTCTAAATTCTCTTGACTCAACTGACTAGTTTCAAGATATGAACCTGAAGATTTAATAAAAACCTTATATCCATGGAAGAGCAGCAAAAATTTCAGAACATTGTTTTTGAAATTGAATACAAAAGTTTTGACATTGGTGAGGGGAGAGAATTTCCTCCTTTCAGCAAAAGTACTATTGATAGGAGTTCACTCCCAGTGGTCTTAAACCAAGGTACAGGGAGGTCGAATTTAAGAAATATCAAACCTAAAAAATAGCAAGGCCAAAAATGGAAATCCCTTCAAGACTTGAAATATGTGTTTCTTGCCATATACTGACTCATCAGGGCCAATGTCTTATACTTGGAAAGCACCAATAGATTTTTAACAAATGCGCACCCTTCAGTACTTCACTTTTAGATTGATACGTGTTAAAGAAGTAAAGATCTCAAAACTTTTGCATGTTCAAAGCTCTGGTGAACGTGATTTTGTGAGAACAATTGTAGCCTATTTCCACAGAGTTGATCCATGAAAAAAAGAGAAATACTTAACTTAAATGAATGTTTATATTTCTAGTGCTAAATCCACCAAGGGCCAGAGTATGGGGATCTAAGGGAAGCTTCTTTCCTTTACTATTGTCAAGTGACCACAAGGACAATGCATCTGAATCGTACAAGCATTTAACCTATAAGAATTTAACCATATACATAAGACAGAAAGATAAGAAAATTGTTTTAAATAGTGGGCAGAAATCCACTCACCATTCTAATTCTCTCCGTAAGTATTTACCCTAAATGAGCCTGAATATCTTCTACCCAAGAAGTAAACTCAGTTCCTGTGTGGTTCTCATCCACAGGTTACCTCTCCAAGTTGAGTAAGACCATAGTATTCCATGAGTTCAATGACACATGGACACATTTTTTAATGCAACGTGGGCCTTAAAACATAAGCCAACAGTGAAATCTGGAGCTCAACAGAATGGCATCATTCAATACCTAAGGGCAAACTGCCTGTGTGGGATATAACTGTGATGTTTGTTTTCAATATGGCTCCTTCAGAAAGGGTTTTCAACAATACTCAAATGGCACCTTCTGTACTGTTCTACTTTTAGAACCTAATGCCTAAATTAGACTCGACTCCTCTATAACCTGCACACTGGCACAGTTTTAATCACCCTAATATCCCTTTATCTTGCTCCATTCTAGTCTTCCCATTGGAACCAGACTGATCATCTCATCCTCCAGAGCTGCTAACCCTCCCCATGTATTTCTCCACTGTTTACTAAGCCAAAAGATAGTGAAAAATTAATCAAACTTTGGCTCAGGGTAAATGCTCAAATTATCAGAAGGCACCTTTTACATGTTTTTCTTGGAATATCCAAACTCACCTAGAAATGTCCCCAACCAGCCTCCTTTGTTTCCTGCGTAAAGGCACACAGTATATATGCAAAGACATACACTGTGTGTGCTACACATCACCAAAAAACATATGTGAAGTATCTCTAAAATGAATCCTGGATAACGAGGGATACAGAACAGAGGGAAGGGAGTAAGTGTTTTGATAAGACCTAGAGAGTGAACAGGAAAGAATCTGTTCCAGTCATAAAAGTTGGACAGTATTCATAATGTGGCCCAGTGCATATGCATGGATTGGACATCGTACACCAACTGGCTACCACTGACTGTACCAGGTCCTGTTTTCAGCCCAGGGATCCCACAGTCAGCATATTGACTAATATATGTCCAGACCAAGAAGGCATGATATTTTGCTGTGTTCTAAAGCTCCCAGAGTCAGACAATACACTGAAACCTTTGTTTTACTTTGTGTACCTTCCTCCTAAAATAATATATTTTTTAAATGCAGAGTTTTTGTATTTCTACTTAAACCTAAAGTTGTCAACTTATCTAATACACATTATGTTAAATGGGTAATCATTTTTAATTTTCTCCTGACCAGGAGAAAAGGAGAAAAATGTATGCCTATAAGTCTCTCTCTCTCTCTTATTTTTACAGCTTTCCAGAGGGCCTTACTACTGAAAAGTTATTTCATACCTAAGCCATACCTAAGTTAACTTTTCCCTGCTGCCTTTTAGATCTTTAAACAAAGACCTAGACAGTCATGTTGACATCCTCTGACCATTTATCTTACAGCAAATCATTAGTGTTTAGAAAGAGGTGAGTTGACTCCTCATCCGGGCTGCTTTTTTTGTGCTCTATGAGAGGACGGCAGATAGGATCACACCAACAGTATGCAGATTGTTGTGCCAGGAAGCACATTTTAGAGTCCAAACTGTATTTAATAAAAGGCAGAGTCTACATTTAATTTTTTTCTGATCTAAACAGTATAAATTTTATTATCAGTGTTATCAATAATTACAAACCACTTCAGATAAATTAAAAACTAGCTCTGACACATATATAAAAAAATAGAGCTTCCTGAGAGTTTAATAGGCTCGGCAGTAAGTTACAGAGTCACATAATTATTGTTAATTTTAGTGCACCTCTGTATTTTCTAATGCAAGCCAGAGCCAAAATATTATTTTAATTAAGCAATTAATTAATTAAAATGAAGGAAACATTCTTGAAAACTCAGAGATCTTAGAGGGTTAGATTAGAGACAGTGGAATCAAGATTAGAATCCAAGAATTCCTCAGCTAACTTGTGATTTGGATGTCAATTTGCCACACAGAATTCACAAACTCAGAGTCAACTCTTCGTATATGTCAAAATGCATGTCATAAAAGTTATGCCACTAAAAACACTCAGTGGTATGTATCACTTAATATTAGAAAAAGACTATTACATCAACATATTTTAAAATGCAAGTATGAAATAAACAGCAGGCTGGGCACAATGGCTCATGACTGTAATCCCAGCACTTTGGAGGCCAAGGCAGGTGGATTACTGAGGTCAGGAATTGGAGACCTGCCTGGCCAACATGGTGAAACCTCATCTCTACTAAAAATACAAAACAGAAAATTAGCTGGACATAGTGGTGGGCACCTGTAGTCTCCCAGCTCCTCCAGAGGCTGAGATAGGAGGATCGCTTTAACCCCGGGAGGTGGAGTTTGCAATGAGCTGAGATTGCACCACTGCACGCCAGCCTAAGTGACAAAGCAAGACTCTGCTTAAAAAAAAAAGAAGAAAAGAAAAAAAGAGATAAACAGCAAAGACAGTAGAATCTAAATACTGATACATGAGGAAATCAAGAAAGTAGAGATTAAATTATTGTTAATTTTCTCATTTTACCCTCTAATCATCTCTTACAGGTTTAAATATATACTCTTTGCAAAACAAACATTTTACTCATTGACTTTGGTTCTGGGTCTTAATTTTATAAACAAAAATATATGGTGGTAGGAGAAACACTGTAAAAATGTTAATTACCAGATGAAAAGGTTCATTTAGGCTTGAACAAAACATATTGTAACATCATGCTGAAGGGAAAATAACAGGGGGTGCTCAAACTTTACCAATGACTGTGCAGCCAACACAGCATCCTCTTCCTTTCTAAATGTGCTTTCTGCCTCACCCAGAGTTACTGTTTTGTCTGTAAAACCTCGGAGTCTATGAACAAATTAAATACTTATATGCAACCACCCATTTAAAGTTAGAGAAGTTGACTGCACCCTGAGAGGGAATCTCTCTAAGAAGGAGAGGTCATGTAGAGGAGGTTTATATGAAGTAGAAGTAGTGTCCACCTCCTATCTGTACTGCTCCTCTCCAGGTTTCCCTTCCAGCATCCCTGAGGGAGATGGCAGAAAGGGCTGCCTTCACCCAGCAGGAGACAGCCCTAAGGGCCAGACAAGAAAAATCACTCCTCTCTGGAATGACTGGCATTATAGACCAAAGGATACTTCATTTCTCTCTTCCGGGAAAATTCCCCACTGAGGCTCTCATATTTCTATCTCCTGTAATGAGAAGGAGGAGGAGAGAGCAAAGAAGGGAAAAAAGAAGATAAAGTAACTAAATTTCTCCCAGGTTAGCCATTAATTCTTCCCTAAAGAAATAAAAACAGAAACTAAAAGCCAAGGAGTCTCCTCTTGGGGTCAAGGTAGAAGCAGGGGCCCAGGAACATCAGTCTTCAACCAAGAGTCCAAAACGGTAAACAGAAACACACTGCCCGCTTTTCATGCCATATGGTATGAAAGGTTCAGCAATGCCTGCTATAATAAAGGCAAAAGCCTCTTATTTTCAAATTTGAAGGAAAAACAATTAAGGACTAATTCTCAGAGTTACACAAATCCTTTTTAAGTTATTCCCAGCTTAAGTATAAAGAAAATTATGGAAGGATTTTGTCTTTTAGAAAATTTTCATTAAATGCCAATATATCCAAATTACTAGAGTTTCACCAATACAACACAGGTCTTTGTTACATGCTTGATTTTCTCATAATTTAAATGTAGACAATTTGACATGTAAGTGGTATTATGAAAGTATGTATAAAAGCTGTGAGCTAGAACTTGATAGTGATAGATGTATTTATTACACATGATTTTTTTTGAGTAATTTTATTTCACCTTTGATCTCAGCAAAGGTGTAGAGCTGTGATGTATGTATTTTTAAAATACTGGAAAATTTTTTAACTTTCTATCACTTCTAATTTTGTATGAAAATATCAGCGTTATGTCAACTGTTGCCTGCTGGAAGTTCACATTAGACCTACATTCAAGTAACATTTTTAAAGAGCATTTTTAATATTTTTACAACATTTATTTTGAATGTTTACTCAGGAATGTCATTGATTAAGGGCAAAAAATCTGTTAATTGTTTAAGTAAGCTATTCTTTTTTTTTTTTTATTGCATTTTAGGTTTTGGGGTACATGTGAAAAACATGCAAGGTTGTTGCATAGGTGCATACGTGGCAGTATGATTTGCTGCCTCCCTCCCCTTCACCTATATCTGGCATTTCTCCCCATGCTATCCCTCCCCAACTCCCCACCCCCCCGCTATCACCCCTCCCCCCCAACAAACAGTGAGTTTTCCTAGTTGAAGGTATTCCTCCATGCTAAAAATTCAACATAAGGTTTTTTTTCCATTGAAGACAGACCATATGAATAATGTATGTAAATCCCCATGCATTCATATGAGATTATAAGCTGAAGGGGTGAGACAAAATGTTTCCTTAGTAAAACAACAAATGTGAAGAATTAAATCTGTAAGCATAATGCAGGGTAAATCTATTTCAAAGTGCTGCTAAAAGAAGGTTTATTACCCTAGTTCGAAAGAAAGCACCCAATTTCTGTGTGTTTCCAAAGCTCAGGTAACTGCATTGTGCTACAATCACTACAATGAATAAGAGTCTTCTGGCTTAGCACAATGTAAGAACCAGAGCTCCAATTGTGATTCAAAATTCCTTTATATAGCATCAACACAGCCAGTACTGTCCTTTCGAGCTGCAACAGTGCTCACACAGTATAGATGCACCTGTCCTTAAACTCAAAGAGATATGAATACTGAGTGTGTAGTACTATTTGAATTCATACTCTTTTTAAATAATCATTATTATAACCAAAAGTTGTTAATGTTGCCCATGTGTGAGAAGCTGTGCTAAGTGCATTCTTAATATATTACCATTGCTACCTTATTTGCTCCTCCCACCCATCCCTGTTTCACAGATAAGACAACTGGGAGGGGTTTAAATGACCTATCAGGATCATATAGTAAGTGATGGAGCTCTGGATTCAAACCCAGGCCTCATTGATTTAGAAATCCACACACTCAGGCCAGGCACAGTGGCTCATGTCTGTAATCTCAGCACTTTGGGAGGCTGAGGCAGGTAGATTACCTGAGGTCAGGAGTTCAAGACCAGCCTGGTCAACATGGTGAACCCTCGTCTCTACTAAATATACAAAAATTAGCTGGCCATGGTGGTGGGTGCCTGTCATCTCAGCTACTTGGGAGGCTGAAGCAGGAGAATCGCTTGAACCCAGGATGGGGAGGTTGCGGTGAGCCGAGATTGCGCCATTGCACTCCAGCCTAGGCAATAAGAGTGAAACAAACTTTGTCTCAAAAAAAAAAGAAAAGAAATCCACACACTCAGGCACTCTCCTCCACGCATCCCATAATAATTATTACTACTACTAGTGGTAAGAGTTTACATTAGAGAAACTCTCATTTATTACCTGCATTTTAGTATCCAGTTGTAATAATAGTGAAGTCTGTTTCCCAGTTCCATGGAACATTTACTACTTGCGCTGTGTAACCTTGACTTAAATTATTTTTTCTCTGTTTTCTTTTCTGTAAAGTAGTGATAGAAGCAGTAACTGTCACACCAACTGCATAGAGTCAGAGTAAGAATAACAAGGAGTGCACATGTGAGCACTTTTTGCTGTTGGTGCAATGTTATTTGTTGATGATGACACTTTGCTGTAAAGCGAACATACTGTATTCTGAGAAAAGAATTTGCTCATCACTAAATGTTATAAGTGAGAAAGAAGGAAAGTCCAAACAAGGCCTATATATTAGACTTAAAATAACTGTTAGGAGGTTTATGTCTCTTCTCCAAGATAGAAGCCATTCTTCTAGACACTCCCTAGATAATCATTTCCATGCCAAAATTTTCAGAATAGTCTCTGTTGACAATCTCACTGTTGTTTCAGGCAGAATTAAAGTTAGTATTCTGATGTTGGGAAATCACTGGAGCTTTCTAGGACTCACTGGAGTACAGGTATAAGGAGAACAGGGACTTTATTCCTACAGCCCCAAAATATTGGTTAGATCGATGTGGTAAAACTTTACAGCTTTAAAAGGAGGGTGGTAGAGTAGATGAGTCATTGTCAGACATTTCTTTTTGTAGCTGAACTCATTTTTCCCCAAATCACAAAACAGTTAAAGACAGAGAGCTGGCAATCAAGCAGCAGTGTTTAGAACCAAGACACCTGGAGCCTGCCCTGTTGCCTTCTTGTCCAGTCAACATTATTTCCCAACATTCTGGGATAACTGCACCAGACAGAAGTGTGAAAACCACTGATCTCGATGCTAATGCTCTTCTCACTCAAATCCCATGCATCCCAGTTTGTTTCTATCATCAACAAATTAATTTATTTTTAAATCAAGGAAAGTAAACTAGTTCCATTTTTGGAAATAGGTAGCTTAATTAATAAAATATTTACTTTTAAATCATTCTAACTTAAATTTCTGAAATTGGTTCTCACCAAATATCCACGTGCCCTCCTATATTTCCCACCATCTCCTGCATTTGCCTGGTCGGCCAATGAATGGCCCATGAGCAATAATAATGTACGTTAATTCAACCTTCTCTATCCCTCTATTCACTGGCTGTGGCCATGTGTTTCAGAGATCACTGCTTCAAGATAGAAGAGGGCCACCTGATCCACATTGAACTATGCTAGTCAGAAAGTTTTATCATGCTAGGTTACTAAATGTGAAAGTTGTTTGTGTTAATTTTTCTAACAAAAACATATTTCTAATTTAGTGGAGATATTTGGACTAAATTGCTGAATAGATCTTCTAAAACGTACCGCTCTATTTTCCCATATAAAAAGAGTCCTCAGAGTTTAGTGCTAACAGAAGGCGCCTACACCAAAGGAAGAGGTAAGGACTGTTTTTGGAACAATGGCTTAAATGGGAGGAGGGAATTTTCCAAAGACCATATGCCATAGTTGCCCTATAACTTAGGTCACAGAAGTAAAATCTCATTATTACATATCTTCAATACTGTATAAGATTCCTGCTATATTGTCTTATTTACAAAAAATTAGTGCAATGAAATCTTATAGAACTAAAGATTTCATGAAAGTAAACCTTTCAAATTAAATGTCCTCAGTGAAGTCACTACCCTCCACAACTCTTATTCATTGCCTCACAGACATTTGCAAGTGTTCTATAGATAGACTTGTAATTTAAGATTTGGATGATGTTGTAAATCCCCAAAAGAGGCCCACAATCTGGACAGTCTTATCAGTTGACTTATATATTCCATCTTGTCAATAAGTCTTAGGTTTCTCATCATCCTATTAGTTGACTCTATATTTAACCTGTGAATTCCTTTAATGTTTAGGTAGTTAAGAAATATTAGCTTTCCCAAACTTGATATTTTAATTTTCAGTTAAAATCAGGGAGTGGATGCTGCATTAAGCTGCCCAGATGTCTGCTGCAAGACTGGGGTCTTACTCCTCCAGATGTCAGGATGCTCTTAGCTGTCAGACTTTCCTTTGAAATAGTCCTTTGCTGAAGCCAGCCACCTCCCCTAAGGCTAGATCCTCTTCCCCAGGCATCCTGAATCCAGTGACTGGTCAAAGCAAGATACTCCAGATAGTGTCAGAATGCCCAAGGGACTCATTGAAGCCTTACTGTATGTGTATTATAGCCCACTTTCTCCTATTTTCCAACTGTTGACTTCCCTTCTCACACAGGTGTTGATCCTGATAGTACTCCCTAATAAGCTTCCTGCACAATAATCTCCATCTCAGAGTCTGCTTCTGAGGGGCCTGGCCTAAAACAAATCCAAATTACTCTGCAACCATGAAATGGGAAACAAATCAAACTAGTGTGGTCAGAACTTTCCCTATGACATTGTGGCTATCAGACTGTCCCTTATGGTAAAGGATCTAAAGGAAATCATGCCATTCTTTATTCTGTACCCTCCAAAGCTTTCAAGTTAAATAAACAAGGCCATCCTAGGTGAAAGGACAAAGCCATAAACTGACTAGATGAAAGATGCATGTGAAAAAGAAGAAGGATAATTTACTTTGTTGGCAGAGTGCCAATTTATGGAGATTGCATATGCATTTGTGTATATGTACATGCATGTATACATACACATATAAAAACAAATGTATTTATTATTATTATTATTATTATTATTATTATTTTGAGACAAGAGTCTCACTCTGTTGCCCAGGCTGGAGGCACAATCTTGGCTCATGGCAACCTCCGCCTGCCGGGTTCAAGAGATTCCCCTGCCGCAGCCTCCCTAGTAGCCAGGACTACAGGTGTGCACCACCACACCCAGCTACTTTTATGAATTTTAGTAGAGATGAGGTTTCACCAAGTTGGCCAGGATGGTCTCAATCTCCTGACCTCATGATCCACCTGCCTTGGCCTCCCAAGGTGCTGGGATACAAGTGTGAGCCACTGCCCCTAGCCAGACGTATTAATTATTAAAATTGAAATATCTTTTTTGTCTGAACATGGAAACTCAAAACTTAGTCTATTTCTAGTGCAGATTTAATAGGAATGCAGACTTAGTCTAATTCTATGTAGGAAAACACACACACACACACACACACACACACACACACACACACACTACAAAGTCCTTATCAGGGCTCTTTGGTTTGGGAGAAACAGAAACCTTCTCAAACTAAGTCAGTTTAAGATTACATCATAGTGTTTTTTTTTTTTTCCTGTAAATTTGTTTACATTCCTTGTAGACCTTTGTCAGATAGATAGGTTGCAAAAAATTCCTACCATTCTACAGGCTGTCTGTTCACTCTAATCATAGTTTCTTTTGCTATACAGAAGCTCTTTAGTTTAATTAGATTCCACCTGTCAATTTTTGCTTCTGTTGCAATTGCTTTTGACATTGCAAAGACTTCATGACCAAACAATGACATTGCTTGGTGCCCATGTCCAGAATGATACAGCCTAGATTTTCTTCTAGGGTTTCTATGGTTTTGGGTTTTAGAAAATCCCACTAGAAAGTGAGCAAAAGACATGAACAGACACTTCATAAAGAAGACATTAATGCGGTCAACCAACGTGTGAAAAGAAAGCTCAACATCACCAATCATCAGAGAAATGTGAATCAAAACCATAATGAGATATCACCTTAAGCCAGTCAGAATGGCGATTATTAAAAGTCAAGAAACAACAGATGCTGGTGGGGTTGTGGAGAAAAAGTAACGCTTTTACACTGCTGGTAAGAATGTAAATTAGTTCCACCATTGTGGAAGACAGTGTGGCAATTCCTCAAAGATCTAGACTCAGAAATAGCATTTGACCCAGCAATCCCATTACTGGGCATATGCCCAAAGGAATATAAATCATTCCATTATAAAGATACACGCATAAATATGTTTATTGCAGCACTATTCACAATGTCCCTTGCAGGGACATGGATGGAGCTGGAAGCCATTATCCTCAGCAAACTAACACAGGAACAGAAAACCGAATACCACATGTTCTCACTTATAAGTAGGAGCTCAACAATGAGAACACATAGACACATGGAGGGGAACAACACACTGGGCCCTGTCAGTTCGGTGGTGGAAGGAGAGTATCAGGAAGAATAGCTAAAGTAAGCTAGGCTTAATACATAAGTGATGGATTGATCTGTGCAGCAAACCACCAATTACCTATAACAAATCTGCACATCCTGCACATGTACCCCAGAACTTAAAGTAATAAAACAGTTGAAGAAAAAAAGAAAGATCATATATGTGGGGAATTGTTGATCCAGACTTCACAATAATTCAGCCTGGGAGGTCAAGATCAAAGACTCTTCTTTTAGTGTCTCGTGGGCCAAAAAGCCTCTCTTATCTGCATGTCTTTGCTAGTCTCTCCCTTTCTACTGACTCATCTTGTACAATACCCAGCATGGCTTCATCTGTAGATCAGTAATCAACTGTCTTGCTGATAAACCTACACTCTTGCTCCCCAACTTGGCTATTTCAGACTCTTTTCTTTATCCTCAAATCTCAAAATCCCCTCACTCTCAGAAGATGAACCAACTCCTACTTACAGAAAAAAAATAGAAACAGACAGAAGGTCCCTCATCTTTTCTTTCCAGTCACAAAATACACTCTCTTTTATTCAAATCACCTTCTCCACTGTATTCTCCCTTTTCATTTCTAAACATTCTTCTTTATCCATTTAAATTCTATCTAAAATAAACCCAAATTGAACTCCTCATTCTCCTCTAGCTATCTTCTCATGATTCTTTCCCCTTCTTAGCCAAGCTCCTTGAAAGATTTACATATAATAACTACATGTATTTATGCATCTTTCTCCCATTCTACCCATTCCAATCTAGCTCTGGCCCCATAAATTTACAGAAAAAGCTTTTCCTGAGGTTACCAGTGATCTCCTTATTACTGAATACAATAGCTTTCTTAGTTCTCATCATATTTGATGTCTCTGCAGAATTCCCTTTTTAAAAAAACTGATTCAGGTATAATTTAAATATAGTGAAATGCACACATAGTAAGTACACAGTTTGGTCAGTTTTGGCAAATGCATACATATGTATAATACATACCTCTATCAATATATAAGATATTTACATTCCTCCAGAAAGTCATCTCTTGCCCTTTTCCAGCCAATTCTTTATCCTTGCCACCATAGAGGAGTCTACCAATCTGATATCCACCATCACAGATTAGCTTTACCTATTCTGGAGCTTCATATGAGTGGTATCAATCACAAAGTCTGCACTATTTGTATCTGGCTTTTCCTATCTAACATGATGTTTTTGAGATTCGTCCATGTTGTTCATGTATCAATGTTTTATTCCTGTTTATCATGGAGTAGCAAATTTTTCATTGTGTGAAAATTTCACATCTTTTAAATTCTTTCTGCTGATGGACATCTGAGCTATTTCCATTTTAGGGCCATTAACAATAAGGTTGCTATGAACATTCTTAGCATGTTCATATAAGTATAAGCCTTTTGTGAGTGTGTTTTCATTTTTCATATATTAATATCTAGGAATGGAATTCCTATGTCATAGTGTAGATGCATGCTAAACTCTTTAAGAAACTATCAAAGTTTTCTAAAGTGTTTCTATTATGCCCACAAACAATATGTAAGACTTTTAGTTGTTCAGTATCTTTATCAACATTAGGTATTTCCAGTCTTTTTGTTTGTTTGTTTAATTTTAGCTATCATAGTGAGTGTGTCTCAGCCTCCTCAAAATATTCTCTTCCCTTTGATTTAGTGAAATAAGGCTCTCCTGGTTTTTAGCCTATCTCTCTGGCCATTTCTTTTCTAATGCTTTTGCAGGGCTATTGCCCTTTATCAATTTTTAAAAGTGAAACTTCATTAAAGGTTATTCCTAGGCTTTCTTGTTGTCTGAATTTAATCACTCAGCCTCACCCATAGCTTCATGGCCATCTGTGTACAGATGACTCAAATTTACATTTGTAACCCATACTCTCTTCTGAGTTCCTGACCTTTAACCTACTTAATATCTCTCTTGGATTTCTCAAAGTTACCACAAAGACAAATAACCAGAACTAAATTTGGGCTCTGTCTTCCATCACTCCAGATACTCCCAAAACTTAGTGGCACAAGTCTGACATCAATCCATATTCAATCAATTAAAACGACAATAACAACAGTTGTGGCTTTTGCTTCTCAAATATTAACATTTTGCCATCACCACCAAAGTTTCCGCTTCTAACATCTGCCACCTGGACTTCTACAATAGCCTACCAGCTGATCTCTACACTACATGCCCTGGGACTTCATCTAATCTGTTCTTGATACTTCAGCCAGAATGATCTTTTAAAAATGCTAATAAGATTATATCATATCTCTCTTCAAAACCCTTTGGCTCTTAAAATAAAGAAAAAAACTCTAAAACATGATCTAGTGGGCCCTACCATGTCTAGTTTCTGCCTACCTCTCCAAATTTTTCTCAAGTCACACTCCTCCTGCCTTTTGCAGACTTCTTCCTCTTCCAAAAGACTGGCTACCTTCCAGTGCTTCAGACTCACCACTACCGCTTCCATCAGTGGCTCTCATTCTTTCCTTCTAGAGGTACTTCACCCCTATTTGCCTACTTAACTCCCATTAATTCTCAGATCTTCGCTCAGTCCTTACTGTCATTTTCATGGGAAGCATTCCTGGATAGGCTGATCTTGGTCAAAATTCTGGATAGGTATTATTTTATCAAAATATTATATAATGTTCTGTGCTGCATTTATCATAGATTTTAATTTTACATGGATGGTTATTCAAGAAAATTTACTTCCTTTTATAAAAGGTTATTAATTCTAGCATCACAGCTAGCATAACATGAGTAGTGCTCAGTCCATTTTTGCTTCAAGAACAAATGAATGTGGATCATTTATTTTCTTTGGCCCTCTGATTATTTTTTGTTTAAAAATTTGAAAGACACTCTTATTAGTATTTGGCCAGTTAATAAATTACCTAGCCTTGGGCCAACGGTCCACCATTAGTCCAGCCATGGTGGGATCATATGGATGTAGAGCTGCTTCTTCCAGAATAGCCACTGGCATAAAATCCATAGAAAGGTCTGTGGGTACAAACGGTAATATGAGGAATGTCTAGACCATACAAATTCTGGTAAATGAGATAAAATTAACTTCCTTAAAACTTTATAGAAAGAATGACTCAAGTCTTCAGGAATTTGGGTGTGAGAGATTATATGTACAGAGGCACACATGAGATGAGAATATACATATGTGTATACAAATGTAAGTTCTTAGATATATATATGAGTAGTCATTCTTGTCTCACCCTACTAACTTTCCTTGAATCATTGGCCAATAGTCTAATTGAAGTCAAACTTCCAAGTGAAGAGGAACCAAAGAAAGCTCTTTTTCTTTGTGAGCAAAAATCAACCAGTTTTTAAAAGTAAAAAATGAAACATTATTTTAATATATACATAATTCAAAAGCATAGTAGGAAAACTTATTTGGAATCATAAATAAATTACAGCTAGTAAAAATGTACCTTTCAGGGAAGAATTTAAAATTAAAAATAAAATTATCACAATTAAGAAATGTTGATACACTTTAAATAAAATTTCAACAAATGTGATTGCAAAAAATATTTAAAATAAAATATTACTTAGTCCTTGGCAATAATTTACTTATATAACCTGGCAATAATTTATTTATAAATTATTTACTTAATATAACCTAATTCAATATGAATAAAGTAATTATAAGTTTTCATGGAGTTTTCTATAACAAATAGAATCTTAAAAAGCAAGCAAATGGGGCCGGGCGCGGTAGCTCACGCCTATAATCCCAGCACTTTGGGAGGCCGAGGCGGGTGGATCACGAGGTCAAGAGATCGAGACCATCCTGGTCAAAATGGTGAAACCCCGTCTCTAGTAAACATACAAAAAATTAGCTGAGCATGGTGGTGCGCACCTGTAGTCCCAGCTACTCGGGAGACTGAGGCAGGAGAACTGTGGAACCCAGGAGGCAGAGGTTGCCGTGAGCCGAGATCGCGCCATTGCACTCCAGCCTGGGTAACAAGAGCGAAACTCAGTCTCAAAAAAAAAAAAAAAAAAAAAGCAAGCAAATGAAAACAGAATTTTAAAAAATTAACTGTTTGAATGTGTTCGTGGTTAAAATGCAACCAAGTGGAAAGAGAGTGATGGTGGGGAGAAAACCACCACTAGACAAGGACACAGAACATGGAGTCTTATCCCCAGCTCTCGCATTAATTAAAAATGAAATCCTGAGTCTCTGGCCTCAGTTTTCTCTTCTTAAAGACAAGTAGAAATAAATCCTCAGTGGCTAAAATGTTTATTGCTATTTTTCTGCCAACTCTTACAGTTGATGGCCTGGGCCTGAAGCACTATATTCAGAAAGGTTCTGAGGCATCTCACATGTATTAGTGAGGCTACTCTAGATACAGGTATTTGCAGGTAAGCTGAGAATTTACCAATATTAGACTACACAGTCATTAAATGCCCACTCACATCTCAACTTAGCCCAATTCTGAAATGCAAAAGTCAGTGCTTTTGTATCTTAGGCACATAGGCTGTACAATTTAGTTCAACAGCACTTGTTGGAGGCCTATTATGTATGGGTACAGAATTAGGCAATGAAGATGAAAAGATGATTAATATAAAATACCTGCCTTCAAGGATTTTAGTAGAAGATGACTTAACTGAGGTGTACTTTTTTATTAAAAATATAATCAGTAGAATGCTTTCTGGCAATACACTTCTGATCTAATTCTAAATATCAAATCAGAAAACATATAGTACTATGCTTTAAACTGTCACAGAAGTTAGTGAGTTTTATTTCAAAGAAAATGTTTCCATTAAGCATGGCTGTCCAGAGGCTTACTTTTTAAAATATATTATATACATCCTCACTTACATTCAAATACTTTAAGAATGCTGTCTTTCAAAAACCCAAGAATGACAAATGAAGATACAATAGGCCATCAAAAATTACACATTAATTTTACCTTACAATGTCTAGTGTCCAATATATTTTCCTCATGAGTTCTGGTCAACCTGGTTCTATCAATAACCAAAAGCACTCAATTCACTGCTTGTTTTCAAAATTCGCAGACTGAATACCCATGGTTAGAATAAGTATCCCACTCTATCCTTATACTTACACACTTAGCAGCCCTGGGTGTCTCCTCCAGTCCACATCCCCTGAATCCATTCATTCGTTCATTCATTCATCCATATACACAGTTTAAAAAAACGGGCACTTTTTCTATGACAGGCAATATGCTTATATGAGGGATTCAAATAAGAATGATCCTTCTCTCCAGAATTTATATTGTTTTGAGAGAAGACTGTTAAAAAGAAAGAAGCTATGACAAAAACCTGTACAGAAGACAAATACCAAAATCTCTCTGGGAAGTCTGGGAAGATGTACCAGATAAGGTGTCACTTGAGCAAACTAAAATGGCTAGGTAAAACTTAGATTAAAAAGGTTATTTCTGGTGGAGAGAAAAGTATGAGTTGGGTCACCAGGTTGTGAAGGAGCAATTACTCTTGAGAACTAGTTCAGCGAGACTATGGCAGGAATGTATTCATGGACCAGAGAACAGAAATAGCAAGTAGGATCCAGATTATGAAGTTTAAACTTTACACTGAAAGTAAGCAGGTTTTAAGGGAGAGACACGATCAGACGAATTTTAGAAAGATTCCTCTGGCAGCAATGTGGAGATCAGATCAGATGGGAGGAATTCTGATTAGTGGCAGAAAAATAAATCAGGAGATTCCTACAAGTATCCAGGTAAGTACAGTTCCTGCAGGCATCCAGGTAAGCACTGAAGAGAGTCTACATTAAGGTAATAAAAATGGGATTGAAAAATAAGAGAGAAATTTAAAAGATTCCAAAAGATTAAATTTGCAGGATTTGATGATGGGCAAAATGAGGAGTTGCACTGGTGATGCTACTCACACAGACAAGAAATACGGAGACATCGTGTTTAGGCAGAAAGTCAAGAAATTTATAACAGGACACAATAAAGTTGAAGTGCCTATAGGACACTCTAAGTAGAGAAATTTAACAGGTGGATAAAGACATGAATTCAGAATTTAGTAGAAAATGCTAATGCAGTAATATAGATTTGGGGAGTATTGAGATATACATGGTTGAAGGCATTGTTGGAGATTCACAAGGAACTGCATATAAAATGGGAGAATATTGAGAGTGGGACCCCATGAGAATGCCAACATTTGAGATTTGAGGGAAGGAAGAATAGAGGCATTTAGAAGCATTGAAGGCAAATCAAAAGGATGCAGAATTACAGAAGCAAGGGCAAGAGGGAGCTTAAAAACGTTCTTCAACTCTTATCATAATCACCACTCAATTTGTGTTCTCCTATTTTGTGTTCTTGACTATTTAGTCTTTTTCCAAAGAACGTATGTAAACTTTTTTAAATTGCACAACCTCACCAGGGACAAAAGTATCTGCTTCTTGTGGCCTGGTACCATGTTTATTTCTCTTCTATTGCATGTGGACCTCCTAGAGCCTTTAACTATGCTGCATTTATGGAAGTCATAGACTAGATAGCCCCTTGACTGATTATCAATCATAGCTGTATCCTAAAGTGACTATTAGAGCTTAGGCTTTTGGAGCTCGAAATACCATAACATTCCTTTCTAATTCCTGTGTCTGGCATGATACTTAGACCATAATATCTTTGTCACAATAGCATCAAGTTTTTACTCCAAGTTGCTATATATTAGGTGGCTAGATTTGACCTAGGGTACATAGACAGCTGTAAATTGAAGTATCCATTCTCATTATAAGAAGATTTTACTGTATTTCATTTTTCAAAATTACATTTTTGTGAAAATTGTCATGATCATGAATAATATAAAAGTAGAATCTCTTTAGGATTTTGGCTCTTACCAAAATTCTAATATCTAAAATAAATGAGACTGTTCATTTCAATATCCCTTTATTTCAGGTATTAGGATGAAAAATGTCTTCATTTTTTCCCAGAAAAAAAAGGGGTTAGGAAAGAATACTTAAGCTCCAATATATTGCAATACAGAGATAGCCAAGGAAGATAAATCTTCTAAGCTATGTGAAATATAAAAGGAAAAGCCATTTGGTTACTTTACTTTTGTTTTCATCTCCTTCTACCAATACACTAAATAATCTTTCTAACCTTGATAGAACCTCTAGATGTGGATATATACTACTATATAGTTAAAGAAACGCAATACGTTGATTTTTACATACCCTAGATACTTCATATACAATCTACCTAATTTTTCCAAAATATAAGCCATATAAATTGAAAATAAAACAGCTAGACATCCTATCAAAGAGTTTTGTTTGTTTGTTTATTTGTTTTTGTTGTTGTTGTTGTTTGAGAGAGAGTCTTGCTCTGTCACCCAGGCTGGAGTGCAGAGGCACGATCTCGGCTCACTGCAACCTCTGCCTCCCGGGTTCAAGCATTCTCCTGCCTCAGCCTCCCAAGTAGCTGGGATTATAGGCATGCACCACCATGCCAGCTAATTTTTGTATTTTTAGTAGAGACAGGGTTTCACCATGTTGGCCAAGATGGTCTCAAACTCCTAACCTCAGGTGATCTGCCCTCCTCAGCCTCCCAAAGTGCTGGGATTACAGGTGTGAGCCACTGCACCTGGCCTCAAAGAGTTTCTTGTTATGTTTTCTTAAAAGCTGTGTTTAAACAACAAAAATAATAATGTGGCACACAACACTTGTGAACCAATAACTTACAACTTTAAAATATATTCTTGAGATTGAGAATAGTCTTCAAATATTAAGCAATACTGCTTTAAGTACAGAAAGCAATATGTATGTAAGTCGTGAACTAACCAAATAGACTATTAAATCTAGCAAATACAGCAAGAAAACTCCATCAGTATTACTACATTAGTTTCTACTTGTGAGTATGTATATTATGCATGAGAGTCCATTAAAAGAAGCTAAGTAGTGTAAGACATTTATTTATATGACAGTACAGATATCTTAATTGGTTTTCAATTCACATATTTTCTCTACGTAAACATACTAGCATCTTCCAGACAATAATTAAACTACCTGGCATAATGATGGGTAATACAAACAAATACTAAATAATGTATAAATCATTAGCATGGTACTATTTTCTATATTATATAAAATATCTTCCATTCATTATGCTTCTTTAAAACAGCTAATATTCTAATTAAAGGCATTGATTACTTACAAATTACATGAAATACTTTCTATAACATTACATTATTTTACTATCTAAACATCAGAGGAATTATCAAAATATTACAAATTACATGAAATTACTTTCTGTAACATTACCTTATTTTGCCATCTAGACTCAGAGGAATATAAAAATATTACATCCTAAAATCGATTTAAGTAAATTCTCACACATTAAAGATAAGATGTCTTCACTAAACTGCAGCAGGCTGCTCTTTGCAAGGCTCAAAGGAGAATTCTCATAAAGAGACAAAGAGAGTCCTGTATGAAGTTGCAATTCATGACTACTATTATTTGAAAAATGTTTTGAAATTTTAAATTCAGCTTTTCCATAAAAAGTAGCATTCCACTGAGATTCCATAAAAGATAATACCTTATTTAGTAAGGTTTGTCTGTTTGTTTGTTTGCTTGTTTTTTTGAAACGGAGTCTTACTCTGTTCCCCAAGCTGGACTGCAGTGGCAAAATCTCAGCTCATTACAGCCTCTGCCTCCTGGTTTCAAGCAATTCTCCTGCCTCAGACTCGTGAACACCTGGGATTACAGGTACACTCCACCATGCCCAGCTAATTTTTTGTGTTTTTAGTAGAGACGGGGTTTCACCATGTTGGCCAGGCTTGTCTCAAACTTCTGAGCTCAAGTGATCCACCTGCTTTGGCCTCCCAAAGTTCTGGGATTACAGGCATGAGCCACCATGCCCAGCCAATAATACCTCATTCTCAGAAAAGTGTTCCTCATTTACCAAACAATGATCAAGATTTTATATCTACCACTTGCTTGCACTACTTATTGATAAGATATATTTTAAGACTATTAATTGCTTGATCTTCTGAATTTGGGGCAGAGAAAGAAAGATTATATTATAAAGAGGAAGACAATATAATTTATCATCCGGGCTGAAACTCAAATTTTAGAGAAGGGGTTACTATACATAAATATTGCAGGAAATTGGGATAAACAGATAAAGGAAAATCAACATATACGGTCACCTTCCTTTTAAACAGCTTTATTTTGTCTTTAAGTAAGGATTCACATGAATAGGAAGTTTTCACAATATTGCAACAGAAGCAGAAACATCTAAAATCAGTTCTTCAGAATATCCCCCTCTTGCTGTCCACAGAAAAGTGACCTAATCAAAATAAGTGTATATAAACTCGATATAAGAATGTAAGAATATAAATACAGAAAACCTAAGGCATTCAATGAAGAATCTTAAAAAGTTCTTAAACACATGCAATTTACCACATCATTCAAGGGTAAACTGACATGAAAGAAAACTACCTGACAAATATATGACCCCTTATTCAGCTAATTCTGAAAATGAATAATTTATTAAACCCACTGACACTAAAATTATCATTGTGTTTCTCCAAATCTTTTTTCTAGTAAAAGATGAGGAAATTACCCCAAGCTAATTTCTCTTCTTGTTTTTGAATTAAGATTGCCCTTTAGATTTTCAAACTTTATCATTTTTCCCACATTGCTTTTTGTGCTAAAAACATGTACAAGCTATTTAATGAGAAGGAAAATAAAGAAAAGAAAAGAAAGAAGGTAAATATAGTCTCAGACCAAGCCCTGAACTCACTTTACCTTTTAGCTCCTTGTCCAATTTTCACACTGGGAGCTGCAACCCTGGCAACACTGCGTTGCTAGCATGAAAGGATAGATGGGTTCTTCTCCAAGAGCTCATCTTCCTAAGCCCCCTAGCACCTTCAAAGACTACCTGAAAACATAATCTTGGTATTCCTCCACAGTTTTAAAGAACAAGCATAATGATGGCAGCTTTCTTGGAAACAGCAATTTGGATGATAAGTTGCTTCTACGATCATGCTAAAGCTTCACAAATTAGACAGGCTGCCATTACAAATTCCACTTTACATATAAAATCTGATGCTTGGATGGATTAGCTTCACAATGTTCATGCCTATAAAAGTCATAATGTTAAGACCAGAATCTAACCCAGTGTTCTATCCTACTATCTGACACTCACTTCCTTTTCTGACCATGGCAGTTTTAGAATGATAGGAACTCAGCCAATACTGGGCTGTAAGCAGAGGATTCGCCTTTATTCTAACCTAACAGCCTAATGCCTGACCCAGTTCTAATACCTGAAACAATGGTCTTGTTGAATTAAATATCATATGACACTTTGTTAGAAATAGCCTACTTAATAAATAAAATTCAGAACAACAGTGGCAAGCAGAGATAAGTCATCATTAGGTGGAATGGTAGGAAAATGTTATTGTATTAGGGAATCCTGTGGGCAAAACATCAAGCAGATAAGGAAAGCTTCAGGTAAAAATGGGGTTAGAGAGTCACCTGGGGCCAGAACTGGCAAAGCCAGACAGTTCTGGAGAGCCCACCCTCAGAAAAGGGCAGAACATGTTACTAGTGAGATAAAGCTCCTCTCTCACTTGTTTAAGTTTTGTTCTCTGGACTCTAGAATCAAATGTCATGAGCAAAGGAAGGTATAGCGCTAGTTCTGGGAATTTCACTAATATTGGAAAACTAATAAATACAGGCTAGACTTCTCATCAAGAGGTAAGCCTGGGTGAGTAAAATTCATAAAGCATCCAACCAAATGCATAACACATAGAAAGTACACAATAAATCTTAGTCTCCTTCCCAATGATGAGGGAAACAAATCATAATACCCACCACTCAATGTACCTTTTTAAAGACTTAAAAGAACACTAATGGTTTGAGGTCAGTGTACGTGGGTTCTGGAGTCATTACGCCAGCTGCCACGTGTCTCAGGCAAATTTACTTCGAATCTCAAAGACCAGGTCTAAAATACCCAATTGATATCACAGGACCAAATGTATGAACTAGAAAACAGTCCATGAGGACAAATGAAACGCAATACAATGGACAATATAATCCATGGTAGTGCAACTTCATTCATCTGCTTATTATAGGTATGGGAGAATAATAATATGATTTTAGGAATTAATATTTGATATATATTTCCAGGAAGTTCACTGTACAAGTTTACACAAATTGTTCTCCTCATTTAAAAAGTTAAGCAAATAACATTCCCAAGACATTATCCTTCTATTAGTCAAGTCAGCAGTAGCACATCCAGCCCACACTGGTTTCCATGTTCTCCTTCAAATTTAGTAATCTATTTACTTAAATAATGCTTTTCTCATATTTGGGGGTGTAAGATATTAAAATATTTGCAAACCCCAATGAAAATATGATTCCTGCATACTTGGGAACTCTATCCTCATCCCTTTCAAGTTTCCCCAGTTTTTCCTTTCACTTTTCTTCTTTTTCCAGTTGGTAACTGGCATCTCTCATAATGAGCCTTATGGATATATTTCAGGACACAATATTATACTTGTGCAAAGTAAGAAAAAGAAGGAGGAAAGCTGAAGTTACAGGAATTATTCTCCTTCTACTTTCTATCTCCTTTCCAGGAAAAAAAAAAAAAAAGTAGCAATTATGGATGATTAGAAAGAAAACTGTAGGTTACCTTTTAAGAAGAGGAGAAGCCCAAAGTCAATACTCTTTATAAATCAATTCATACCATGGGTTGAAGGATTGGTAGGAAAAAATGAAACTTTATATAATCTCGATTTAATATTCTTGCCCATGTTTGCACAGTAAGTGGCAGAACTAGAATGTAAAAACACTTGGATACAAAGTGAATGGTCTTTCCACTATACTGTGATGTTTTTATTATCTTTACACTCTGTGAAAGGGTATAGGTGAAGCCTCAGGCTCTGCTGTGATCAGCAGCTGATCTGAATCAGCCTAATCTTTTGCCAAGCCACTTCTCTGAACTAAGGAAAGACTAGAAATTCATTTGAAGAAAAGATAAATGAAACAGAAGCTTCTTGTTGGTAGGAAGACAGTGTATGGGAAAATACTTGGATTATGACTAAAAGGTCTGATTTTGAATCCTGATTGGAGCCATGTTATGTGAGTCAATTTAGAATATTACTAAAATTCTCTGACTGTACTGTGAGGATGTGAGAATTATATTACCTGGCTTACCTTCTGCACAGGCTATTGTGAGAATCCAAATATTTATACTTATATTAAACTTGAGCACAGTTTAACTATTTGGCATTAGATTAAACAACTTAGAATAAAGGCTAGTATGAGGTTAATGTTCAATAAGTGTTAACTATTTACATTAAATATTCCAGTATGGTACTCAATTCTCATCCTTAAAACATCACCTTAACTAACTCTCCACATTTTTTCTCTTCTCTTACTATTTGGTAGCTGCTTTCTCTATGAAGTTTTTTTTTTTTTTTCCAAAAAGGAGTAAGATTCTAGATCTAATGAGATCTTCCCTGACTTAGGTCCCAGATAATGCAGTTTTCAGCCTATGTAATACATTAGCTCATGATGTCTAGTAACAGTTACTTGAAGGAATATTCATTGAGAAAGTTAGGTTTCAGAAAGCCTTCAGAACACACATGTGTGTGTGCACACATACGCACACACATGCACACTCACATCCAAAACATTATTAAGAAAAGATCTCTAATTTGCAGATAATCAAGTCAATCATCAAACATAATTTGTGAGAGCCAGCTATTTCTAGTTATATGGTAATGGAATTTAAAATCAGTGTACTTTGCCAACAAAATGAATTTTTTTATAATAAAGTACTTTCAATTTCAAATAAAATTTTTCTAAAATCTTGATATGAAAATAGCTTGATTTTTTTCCATTTATACATATTTAAAGACATTCTCAAAACCAAATTCAAGTACTAATTTACAATCAAGGCCAATGAAACTTATAAATACATTTTAATTGATATTTTATAATGTTGGTTTCTCATATTCACCCATAATTGTCTATTTTTTCTCTGTGTCTATTTACACATTGTGAAGAGAGATAGCATGCACAGTAGGTAGCTTAAGGAGATAGTTCTGCACTAATAACAAAAGTGAATTTTAAGTCTAATTGCTGTATTGCCAGAACTTAAGCTTTGTAGGGCCTTTTGTGAAAGTAATTTCTCAGATACGTGATTATAATCACCAATAATTACCACAAAAACTTTTCTCTGATATAACAATATTTTAAAGCCCTATGAAAGAATCCTGCTTTCCCATCTATTTTAACACAAAGTTTTAAAAAGGTCACCATCTATGACTATGTGTCATTAAGTCCCATATATATGTGTCATCTGAATAGTTCCCATTATCCCCAGTTTTTAAGACATAAAGTATCCCCTATTAAAAAAAAGTAGAGCACTTTTACACTAATTGCAGACAATATGACATGATTACATGGCAGCAAACTGGGATTCCAAAACACTCGCCAATCTCTCATTGAACAAAAGGCCAAGACATTAGCAGAGGAGGCTGATTGATAAAGTTAATGCAGAGGTCCAGGACTATAGAGAGCTGTTGTATAACAGCATCACATACTGTGATATTTTGTGAATCCATGAAATAAAAGAACAATATATGCAAACCAGTAGAAAGCAGTCACAGGGGAAGCAGTGGAAAAGATATGTTAGACATGAGCAGTTGGACAGTGCTCCTAAATTTATTTGTCCACATAAGCCCATACAATCTTTAATTGCTGTCCTTTGGCAATTAGAAGATTTGGAATTCTGTCCTAAAACTCACCCACTCCCACTTAAAATCCCTCACTCTACACCACGCTTGAGACAGCCAATGAAGAGGCGTGATGGCCACTACTTGCACTGTGCCTTCCCCTTTCTATTGGACTCTGGCAAACAGCAGCCCATATTTTCCACTAGCTGCTGGAGGCCTCCATCCACCTGCTGTCTGCAGCAAACACCAAAAGGAACAGCAGCAAACCTGTAAATCCTGACAACCAGAAAAGGTGTTCAGGACAGGTGGCAGGGGCTGCAACCAGTGAAGACAGACGGACTGACAACCAGACAAACAGACAGCAGCACCATTAGACACCATCCATTACTACCAGTCTCAGAAGAGGGGAAGCCTGCAGCACCAGGGACATCATTCTTCCACTAGGGACAGGCAGCAGATTAACAAGGGTTCTGCCTCCCTCAAGCCGGCAGGCTTAAAGTATTTGATTTTTGGATGAGAAGGAGCAGGGAATTCAGAAACCTGCTGCTCTTTATAGAACCAGGCCAGCTCTGGCCTTCGGAGTTAATGGCCCTTTACTGAATCTACAATGAAAGGACAGGAATAACTGGATTTATACTATTTTGCTGTGACCTAACATCCACATGCCTCCCTCAATATCTCCCTCCCTTATCTGTGTGTCAGTTGCCCTGGTTGGAGATCCATCATTCTGTGAATGCAGCCTCCCTCCATTCCTCTCCTATGAGGCACTGCTGCACTGAGGGGAAGCGGAAGAAATCTTCCTCGGCAGCATCTTCTCTCCAGGAGGCTCTTCTAGAGTGTGGGGGAGAGGCTATGCTGAGTGTGCTCTGTGTCTGGGTGTTACCCCTGCTCCTTCCCTACCCCTCTTTTGCTATCAGCTAACTCCAGATGCAACAGGTTCCCATTGGCTCTTCATGCCAATCCCCTGGCCCCAGATACACCTTCCAGCCTAAGCAGGAGACACCAAGGAGTCAATCGCAGTGAAGGCCCCTAAATTCCCCTGCCCCAGAGTGAAAACTTTCCTGAATACCTGAAGGAAAGTTCCCAAGAGAAGGCAGGGTTGAAGCCTTCTTCAGCACTACTCTATGGGTGATACTAAGCAAGGAAAGCCCCATCTCTCTGCCAGTCCCTTGCAAGCAGTTTTGTCTGAGGCAAGCAGCAGCACAGTGTCACATACTCCTGCACCACCAGCAAGGAGCCCCATCTTCTCCCTGTCCCCAGAAAAATGGGGCATCAGACAGAGATCCCTTAAATGGTTGATGGGCTCTAAAGAAGTGAAGAGGAGTGCAAATATCCAATCCGTTATTGGACTGTTTCCTCCAGGAACTGAACAGGCCCCAGAGGTCTCTTGGAAACCAGTAAAGAGGAACCTCTATGTTATTCAGGCCAGAGTCCCTGCCAGCTTCTCCCAAGATTAAAACTTTGTATTGCCAATGGCATTACATATGGGTAAGAAAATCTGTCTTCACACAGGTATGCTGTGTAGAAGACTCTGAATAAAAGGTTAAAGAGAAGCTGAGGAGGCAGGTTGCCAAAGATGGCAACTGCCCAAAAAAAGACCCAACCTTGATCTGTGAGATGAATGATTACTAAAATGAACACTTAAAAATAAGCATTTTTATGATATAAATATAGGCACCCTTCACTGGGGTAACCCCGAACAGCTAAACAACTCCAAGAAGAGAAGAGGAGCTGTCCTCAGCACCTCTTCATCCAGCCTCCCCTTGTGTCTACTCTTCCCCTGCGCCCTAACCTGCTCCCAGCCCAGGGACCTTCCACTTGGGTGGGATCAGCGCCTCTCAGCTTCTGCACTTCCCACCACCAGAGTGACCCCCGTCCACCCAACCCTCCTCTGCACCCAGGTCCCTGGGTTCCTGGCTCTGTGGCATATCCCCTCCCTCCTCTGGTCCCCTGACCTCTTCCCTGCTCAAGCCCCGCGCCCCTGGCCCAAGGCGGGTGCCTCTGCCCGCACCCAGCACCGTGGCCGCCCCTTCCCCACACTCAGCCGCCAGGACTGGGGGAGTGAGTGGTGAATGGACGGATGGAGGCACGGAGGCACGGATGGCACGGCTGGGGCTGGCTTACTTGAGCATGGCTTCTTCTTTTTCCTCCTCTTCCTTCTGCCGGTCCATCACTGCCATGATAATGTTCCTCTCCTCCTCGGTAAGGTGGCTCAGGTCGGGCAGCTCTTGCATGGGGGGAGGCACCGTGGGTGGGCGAGGACCACGGGGCCCCACGGCCGAGGACATTTTCATGGCCTGCCCGCCCCCTCCGCTCGCTCTCTGGCTCTCACCTTTCGGATGCACGCCCAGCAGCTGCGCCCCTGCTTCCCCTCACAGCGGAGCCCTCTCGGCGGCGGCAGGAGGAGGAGCAGCAGCGGCGGCGGCGGCGGCGGCAGCAGCAGAGCCGGGGAGAGCGAGAACCCAGTCTTTCATGGTTGTTTGCATCCACCCAGCCCCGGATGCTGCCTTTGTTTTGGTCGCCCTAGCGAGGCTCGGGGCCGCCCGGCCGCCTCCCGCAGCCCAGCCTCGGCCGGCGGGGGCGGGAAGGCGGAGGCGCGGCAGGCGCGGCGAGGGGGCGAGGGCTCGCGCCAGGCTCCGCCGATCCGGGCGTCTCCGGCGGGGCGCGGGGCGGGGGCGGGGCTGGGGCTAGGGCTGGGACTGCCGCTGCCACTGCCGCCGCCGCCGCCGCCGCCGCCGCCGCGGAGGCTGCTCCCAGGCTCGGCTGCCTCCCGTTTGGGGCTGCGGGAGGGAGAGGGAGAGTTTGGGTGTCAGTTAGGCGGAGTCTCGGAGGCTTCCATCCAGGGTGATGCCGCTGCTCTCGCAGACATAGCTGCCAGCCACTCAGTCCCGGAGCCGCTCCGCCCACGGGCACCCACCCGCCCACTCCCGGGGTCCAAGCCACGAGTGCCCCGGCCGCTCCCCCCACACGCGCCAACGTGCACAGCACCTCGCTGTATCCCCAGGTACCCCTCAACCGTGAGTCATCCTCCCTATCCTGGTCCCTCGCCCATGTCATCCTCCCCAGCACTATTTTCCATGGGTTGCATTAATCATCATCATCCTCGCTACCATCTTCATCATACAGCATTAATATTATTTGAGCAACCACAATGTTCTGAACGGCAGAATGGAACACGCTCTGGATAAATTTTTTTTTTCCTTCCTGCCACCATGTCTTTCTTATTTACTAGTTAAGTGTTCACAGCCACAACAATGTGATTTTTTGGATGCTTTTGACACACACACACACACACGCACACACACACACACCTTCCAACAGGCTAGGTTTTTTTCTGGGTACATGCAGTGTCTTTCTTGACCCGTCCTCACTAGGACTGTTGTGTAGTGTTTCAAGATGCCCCACAACACGGTAACTCTAATTTGTCATTTTTGGTTCTGGGTAGCTCCATCACTTCATATAACTGCACCTCTCTGGTGCATGCACAAGGGTTATCTACTCTAATTCCTCTAATGATGCTTGCTATCGTCATACTAACTCACATGTAGTTCAGAGTATCTCTGTAGGTACTTCTCAAGAAACACTGATCCCAGATAAGAAAAACACTCAAGCATATCATTGTATTTAAGAAGCTTCTGCTAATGCCTAGCCCAATGATAGGCATTAAGGATGAGCTTCTCTTGCTGATAAAGGCAAAATAAATAGGCAATCCTTTCAAAATAGGTAATGTTATCAGCTTTGAAATGTGGAGACTGAATTTTCTTAACATAATTATAAAAGAATCAATATAGAAAAGGGTTCAAATTGAACAACAATTTCCTAGTGAAGATGCCTTTGTAATGATGATGAGAGAATTGACATGTTTCTCTGCCAGACTATTCTTTTTTTTTTTTTTTACTTAATTTAATTTTAAGCTCTTGGATATATGTGCAGGATGTGCAGGTTTGTTACATAGGTAAACATGTGCCATGGTGGTTTGCTGCACCTATCAACCCATTGCCTAGGTATTAAGCCCCACATGCATTAGCTCTTTGTCCTGATGCTCTCCTTGCCCCAGATCCCACCCCACAGGCCCCAGTGTGCGTTGTTCCTCTCCCTGTGTCCATGTGTTCTCATTGTTCAGCTCCCATTTATATATGAGAACATGCAGTGTTTGGTGTTAGTTTGCTGAGGATAATGGCTACCAGCTCCATCCATGTCCCTGCAAAGGACATGATCTCATTATTTTTTATGGCTGCATGGTATTCCATGGTGTATATGTACCACATTTTCTTTATCCAGTCTATCGTTGATGGGCATTTGGGTTGATTCTATGTCTTTGCTATTGTGAATAGTGCTGTAATGAACATACATATGCATGTATCTTTATAATAGAATGATTTATATTCCTTTGGGTATATACCGAGTGATGGGATTGCTGGGTCAAATGGTATTTCTTGTTCTAGGTCTTTGAGGACTTGCCACACTGTCTTCCACAATGGTTGAATTAATTTACATTTCCACCCTAGTGCAAAAGCATTCCTATTTCTCCACAGCCTCACCAGCATTTGTTGATTCTTGCCTTTTAGTAATAGCCATTCTGACTGGTGTGACATAGTATCTCATTGTGATTTTGATTTGCATTTCTCTAATGATAAGTAAGGTTGAACTCTTTTTCATATGTTTGTTGGCTCCATAAATGACTTCTTTTGGGAAGTGTCTATTCATATCCTTTGACCACTTTTTAATGGGGTTGTTATTTTTCTTGTAAATTTATTTAAGTTCCTTGTAGATTATGGATTTTAAACTTTTTCAGATGGATAAATTGCAAAAATTCCATCTCATTCTGTAGGTTGTCTGTTCACCTGATGATAGTTTATTTTGCTGTTCAGAATAGCTCCAGAAGAAAGTTAGCACTCATTTTTTTTCCTCCAAGCCTAACTTTATTAATGGAGAAGAAAATGACTATGATGACGATATTATCAATCTTAAAATCTTTTTTTTTTTTTTTTTTTTTTGAGACGGAGTTTCGCTCTTGATACCCAGGCTGGAGCGCAATGGCGCGATCTCGGCTCACCGCAATCTCCGCCTCCTGGGTTCAGGCAATTCTCCTGCCTCAGCCTCCTGAGTAGCTGGGATTACAGGCACGCGCCACCGTGCCCAGCTAATTTTTTGTATTAGTAGAGACGGGGTTTCACCATGTTGACCAGGATGGTCTCGATCTCTTGACCTCGTGATCCACCCGCCTCGGCCTCCCAAAGTGCTGGGATTACAGGCTTGAGCCACCGCGCCCGGCCAATCTTAAAATCTTTAAGTTTAAGGAACTGAAGACTTTAGTTCCCATTTATTTTCCCATAAAATGCAGGAGTTGCTTCTATGTGTACACGACTATTTGAATATGTGTAACCAAGATCAGTGCCTGACAGTAAGTGACCAATAATGCTGTATAGCCATTATTTTTATTTGCACAACTTAACACTACTCTAACTTTTTGATGTCTGTATCACTTATAAGGATCTCACTGAGATAAACATGTAGCCCACTAAAATTTTCAATTATTTTTTATTAGTTCGCTGTATAGCCAGATTTTCTCTTTCTTAAAATTAAGCAATTGATGACATTTTATGATTTTATGATCCCTCTCTGAACTCTGTTTCTTCATCTGCAAAATGGGATGAAGATATTTATCTCAAAATAGAAGAAAAGTATTAAATAAGAAGACATTTGAAGCTTCTAACTATGGGTTTAACACTTTGTAGTTCTCTTTTTCTTATTTCTTGCTCTCTCCAAGAGATGTGTTAGGTCATCTCTCAATTACTAATGTACAGATGAAAGTAGAAATGTAGATGATATATTTATTCTACTATTGTTTGCTCTCTGTGAGTCAGTGTGAAAATGCAATGATACAATGGACAAAGGCCTGTTCTCAAGAGGTTTACAATCTAGTTGGTTCTGATAAAATTCTTCTAAACCACAAATAAAGGAATTATAAAGGCTTGGTAGATATTACAACTAGCTGAGGAAAGCTCTTGAAGGCAAGGACCTAATGAACAATTAACAGTGGTGCTTTGATTTGCTCCAGTTGTCATTACAAAATACCACAGACTAGGTGGCTTAAATAACAGAAATTTTTATTCTCTCCAAGTTCTAGGGGCTAGAAATCCAAGATCAAGGTGTCAACAGGCGTAATTTCTCCTGAGGCCTCTCTCTTACTTAGTAAGGCTTGTTGTGGCCACCTTCTTGCTGTGTCCTCATATGGCCTTTTATCTATGCCCAGGCATCCCTGGTGTCACTCCCTCTACTTATAAGGGCACTAATTGTATTGGATTAGGGACCCTCCTTTATAACCTCATTTAACCTTAATTGCCTCTTTAATGTGGACCCTATTTCTAAATGCAGTCACATGATAAGGTACTAGTAGATAGGACTCAGACATATGACTTTGAAACGAATACAATTTAGTCCATAACATGTGGTTTCCATTTATTAAAATTACTGTGGGAAATAGTGATCGATGTGTATTATCTGGATAACTTAATGAAGAGAAATCTGTTTCTCAATCATCTTTATGTTTATAGTTACTTCCCTGGGCTCCATGTGTCTCTGTGAAATAAATGAGCGCATAAATGAATGAGTAAATGAGTTGACCAATAAATTAGTAGTGCCTTAGTGTAGCCCATCAGTGTTTCCTCTTCTATCAGGAATCTGATCCATTACAGAGGGGTTCAAAACCAATTTCTAAAACCCAAGAGAAGTGTCTTCACAAATTTACCTCCAGAAAAAGAGAACTTATCTGCACTTAGTTAAGTGAGAAAAGACCCAAAGTAGGTGTGCCAAAGTGTGTAGCACAGATTAGTTTCTGAAAATGCTCAATGTGGAAAAATGTTCACAATACCTATCTCTTAGAAATTCACAAAACTCCCTAATAAATGAAAACAATGCTAACAAGAAATTATATACTGCAATAAAGCCATCTGTCTTCCCTGGTTTGGCTTGGCATTTCCCAAATGAATTAGACCATAGAACTATGTTCTTCCCTGATAGAAGACACATGATTTAAACAAGCTTTGGGAAAAACCCTGAGTTACAGGCCTGGTATGCAGAGATGTTAATCAAAAAAAAAAAACAGGAAATTTTGGATGTGAGACTCCTTGTTCAATCAACAATATCTGTAGAAACACATCTTAAATCTCTAGTCATAAAATATGTATCAAATGTCCTTAAAATCAGCAGTAACATTATATTTAAGATATTAGTCAGAAATTATGACATACACAAAGCTCCTAAAAGGTAGGTTTTTAACTCTCCTTTCCACTGATGCTCTCACATCATCTTTTCTCAAAATAACTCTAAAATTTGATATCACTTTTAACTTTAATTTAACTTAATAGCTGAGGTTATAACTTCAGAATGAAAAATTATTGAAATGGTGTCAGATTCAAATAATCACACTACCATTTTATAGTTGTGGCAGAGTGAAAACTATCCCGCCTACAAAATCATGTTCATCCAGAAACTCAGAATGTGACCCTACAGATTGAAAATAGTTAAAATGTAGTCATATTGGATTAGGATGGGTACTGAATCCAATGACTGGCATTCTTATAAAAGAAAAGAACACACAGAAACACAGGGAAGGCTACATATGAAGGACCAGAGAGACACTGAGGAAAGAAGGCCATGTGGAGACACCAGCAGACACTGTCACAAGCTTAGGAATGGCGGGAGCCACCAGAAGCTAGAAGGGGCAAGGAATGATTCTCCCCTAGAGACTTTGGAGAGAGCACGACCCTGATGACATCTTGATTTTGGACTCCTATCCTCCACAACTGTAAGGGGAAACATTTCTGTTGTTTTAAGCCACATAATGTGGGGTACTTTGTTATGGCAATAGCTGTGTAAGTTTGGATGAATTCGTAAACTTTTCTGAGCCTTATTTTATACTTTCTATAACATGAAAATAAAAATGATTAGCTTCCAGGGATTTAATAGGGATGAAATGTTGTAAATATGTGGGTAGTGCCTGGAAAATAGAAGGAACTCCTTTCATTCATTCTTTTAGTATTTCCCAAGTACCTGCTTTGTGTGAGGTGCCCGAGATACAGTAGGGAAAAAAGCATATAAGGCCCCTACCGAGGGTTAACAAACTATGACCCGCGAGCCAAATGCAGCCAAATGACTGTTTTGTTTTTTTGTAAATAATGTTCTATTGAAGCATAGCCGCACCCATTGTTTTATGTATTGTGGATAGCTGCTCTCATGCTATAGGGGTAGAGTTGAGCAGATGCAACAGAGACCATATGTCTCACAAAGCCTAAAATATTTACAATCTGCCTCTTTATAGAAAAAAGTTTGTTGACCCTTGCTCTAGATGCAATTGGAGAAAATAAGCATAAATAAATAAACACACAAGAACAGTTAGTGTATAACAACTACTCTAGAAAATAATTTGCCAGATATTATAGAGCCTAACTGTTGGGAAAATAGGTAGTCATGGAAATCTTAACAAAGGGTCCTGTAGAGCAGAGATTTGAAGGATAAAAAGGAACTAGCCTAAGAAGAGCTCAACACTGAGTGTAACAAGCAGAGGAAAGTGCTAAAGACAAAGCCCTGAGTTAGGAAAGAGCAGTGTTCTGGAGGAACAGAAAGTAGGCCAGTGAGGCAGGACCACTATGAAGGAAAGAGAAAATGGCAGGAGATGAGTTCACAGAGGGCCTGGTCAGCCAGGTCAAGGAGTGATATTTTATTCTTGTGCAATGGGAAGCCACTGAAGAGCTTAAGTAAGAAGTTAAATAATATGCTTTGCATTTTTGAAAAGATTATTCCTTCTGTGGGTGACAGGAAAACTGTGGAAACAAAGGAATGCAGGAACAGGAACTCTGGTTAGGAGAAATTAAAGTGGCTTGGGCTAGTGTAGTGTGATATAAATGGAGAAAAGTGGACACATGCAAGATGTGCTTTGCAAATAGAACCTGGAGATCTGTTGACTGATGAGTCATGGCATGTCTGAAGAGAAGATCAGTTATGATTCCTTGTTTGGTCTGAGCAGTAAATCAGTGGGTGGTGGTTCCATACAGTGAGATGGGGAATTTGGGTGTTTGTTGTGAGAAGGAACAGGTGGTGAAGTAGAGATACCAAGAGCATTTCATCATCATTTTGTCATCATCATCATCACTATCATCAGCAGCAGCAAAACCTTCAAAATGAGAAATATGTTTGAATTTAATTTGTTAATTGATTTCTCTGGCCAAACATTTTTTTCCCTAAAGTTTAAAAAAAGCAGTGGCTTTTTTTTTTTAATTGCTTCTATCAAAGATTTACCTGAAGGCTGAAAGGGCCTTTGTAGCTCTCTTGATGAAGGGAAAAGTAAGGATTCCATTAATGTATTATCAGCAGAAAAATATGCACATGTGCGTGTTCAAATAAGAGCTAAGAACACAGTACTAATTAATTTCTACTCCAAAAAATAAGCCAGTAACACATTTGTAGTTTCAAGATTTTGTACACACAAGCTATAATTGTTTTTAATTTCTAGAAAGTTTTGAAAGAAATTATTTTGAAATATCTTCAACACCTAATGAGATGCAATCAGGGCTAACCAATGAACTCAAATCCTAGAGTTTTGACTTAAGTTATTATCACATCTACCTATGATTTTTCAGCACTCTTTTATGAGTACTACTATAATCTATTACACAATAATGGTTCATATATAAGGTGATCATATGTCCTGATTTGTCCAGGACCATCTGTGTTTGCCCCTGTTGTACTGGCATTAATTATCAGCAGCACCACCTTTCACTTAAAAGTGTCCAGTTTGTATGATAGATTATATGGCCACCCTATTTATATACAGTTATAGTAATTTGCAAAAATATAGTCTTTTGGCATCAAAGAACATTTGGCTCTCAAGAGATTTTACTGAAAGTATTTGGCTGAAAGTAGATATCATATTTTGGCTCAAATTCAGCCAAATACCTATTTTAATCTGATTTTTTGGTAAGGTTCCACCATTGTCATTTATTTCATGAGGAATTCAATGTGTGGGACTGTTTTTGTTCTTGACCTAGAAGAAGGGACATAATTCTGTTCTTTTCTGGTGGGTCATACCAACCATGGATATACTTCCTCCAAGGAATTAACATACTTAGCTATTTTTACTTTGAGGTATTTTTTTTTCAATACTTGTCTCCTGATTCAAAATCAGAGTTTATGTCCTCTTTGTATTCTTCTGAGGCTGATCACCTTCTATATTAGTCAAACTTAACATTCTTAATTGGCAGTGTTTTACAATAATTTCTCTACAGTCTATTCCAGTTTCCTTTTTTGCATTCAGTAATTTCTTCTGAGTTACTTATTTTGATTTTATCTGATATGAAGAGTCTCCATTGTAGATACATTAACAATTTATTGGCTTTATTCTTCTGCGAGTATCTTCTGCAAGTTAATACTGGATGGACTGAAGTGCCAAAGTCTTTTTATGTACTTATGTATGTATGTATGTATGTATGTATTGAGATGAGGTCTTGCTATGTTACCAAGGCTGGTCTGTAACTCCTGGCCTCAAGGGATCCTTCCACCTTGGCCTCCCAAAGTACTGGGATTACAGGGTGAGCCACTCAGCCCAGCTGAAGTGCCAAAGTCTTGAGCTCATTCTCCCTAGTCCAGCTTTTGAGTAAGATTCTCCTCCAGTTATGATGGATCTCTGCCTGAGAGTATGACATATTAAACTGACTTTAAAAGAAATGTTACCTTTACTACTTAAAAAGTTAAAATATCCATTTTCCACTTAGGAAATGGATTTGGATAAGAATTTCTAAGGCTAGATTATTTCATAAGCACAGGTTTTTAATAAGTTGGAAAACACATTGGCTAGATTTGATATTTATTAATTATATTTTTATTAAAATATTTGATTTAAACAGAGATATTTAAAAATCAGATTTAAATAAACACTCCTTCCTAGAATGCTCTAATTTGAAACCATTAGACTGTTTCTTGGGAAGATTTTTTGACTGTTTTCCTCTTTTCCACTCTCTACTTTGAGATGGGCAATCCAATCCCACACCAAGAAGCCCTAAACAAAACTCCTTTCTATCCATAGTGGCACAGCCTCTGCAGGCAAATAGGAAACCAGATAGAAGAATATAGAGGCTTGGCTCCTTATTCAGGCACTAATCAGGCCTACAGACTTGAGCAAGTCACTTAATCTTCCTGAATTTGAATTTTCTTAGCTGTAAAACGGAAACAGTTATATTTCCTTTAAATATTCCCAAGCTTTTGCATAAAAGTAGTAACATGCACTGAGGCTATTAAATGTTCCTGGCTGGTGTTAAATGTTTGAGGTGCATTATCATTATTTTCTTCTTCTAACAATGGTCATGCATTATTAAAATTCTTTGGGGTTCTAGTATATTAGCATGACTGGTATAGATCATTGTCCTTTCTCATCTTGTTCCACAGCATCAGGAGATAGAACCAGTATATTCCTTGGTCCCAGCTTTCAGATTATTATTCCTCTTCCAACTTGTACAATGTCTTCTACTTTGTTGCATACACCCCTTTCTCCTTTTCAGAATTGTTCTACCACCCCCAATCTCATTTACCAAAGACTTTGGTTCATAGTCTTTCTTTCTACCCAAAGATATACTCTCATGGGAAATATTTCAACATCCCCATAGATGATCCATCTAATATCTTAATCTCTACATATCTCAATTTTCTCAAATCTACTCCATTCAGCATCCATTTTCATGGCCACTCCCTAGACTCTGGTATAAAATGCATTTCCAATAGTCACCAATTCAAATATCCCTTTATTGAATACAAGTACCATTACTTTCTACAACTCTTCAATAAATTGGATACCTACAATTCACTGATACCTGTTTTAGTCTGATTGTAGCTTTACTTATCTTCATATTCAGCTGATATTACATAATTCCTTCTTTAGTGATATAAAATCCAATTTCTCCCCATTCGTGTGGTTTTCTCCCTCTAGTATTTTTGAATAGAGAATAAAAAGCAAGTGGAGTGTGCTGTCTCATGTATTCTGTCAGTTGGACTACCTGCTTCCTGATACTTCTCTGGGCATCTTTATCTTTGCTGTGCCATGTCCAACTGCACAATTTCCTCAAGGTCAACTGGAACTTAGAGATTACACACCCTCAGCATCCTGGTTGATGGTGCTTCAGAACAATTATAGTGAATGGGTAAGAAAGATAAGGCCATTTTCACCTGGTCTTGACTATTACTTCTCTCTACCTTCTTCACAAAGAGTTAGGAGGGTATCTCAGACTTTATCAAGGTGAGTGTCTTAGTCAGTTTGGGCTGCCATAACAAAATATCATAGGCTAGGTAGCTTATAAACAACAGAAATTCATTTCTGACAGTTCTGAAGACTGAGAACTCCAAGATCAAGGTGACAGGAGAATTGGTGTCTGGTGAGAATCATCTTTGGTTCATTGAAGGCGTCATCTTGTTGCATCTTCACATAACAGAAGGAGCAAACAAACTCCCTCAGTCCTCTTTTATAAGGGCACCAAGCCCATTCATGAGGGCTCTGTCTTTATGACATACCTCCTAAAGACTTCATATCTTCATATTATCACATCAGGGATTGGGTTTCAACATATACATTTGGGGGGCACACAAATATCTGCATGATAGCAGTGAATATATCAGACTTTTTCAAAAATATAGTAGGAACCAAAGCAAATTACAAAATATAAGGGAAGGAATTTAAATGAAATGCTACATGTAACCTTATTTAAGTTCTAGGAAAAGCTATCAAGCAGTTAAATTGACCTTATTTTAGTTCAAGGAAAAGCTATCAAGAAGTTAAATTCTTTCCAGTTTATTACCTCATAGGAGTATCCATTCCTAAAGGTATTCTCTTTTCCCTGGGTTTACTTCTCTATACTACTCTCCATCTTCTGTTATGTGAAGATGCAACAAGATGACACCTTCAATGAAGGTGAGCAGTTCAAAGCTCCACTCACCTTTCCACTGACTTAATTTTGCATCTATCCTTATTTATTCCTGGTCACTGTTAACTTTATATGTCCCCACTCCCTTAACTTTATATGTCCCCCAGGATCCAGCTAGATAGAACTCACAATGCTGTGCAAGTTTAAATAATGATATGTGATATTTTATTATTACTCCAATTAATGGTACTGGAAGGCCAGCGTGCTAAAAAAGTACTAAACCTAAAACCATTCATCAACCACACATACATGTGTGGGTACACAGTTTCACAAGACACAGTAGTATCAAAAAAGGGTGGTGAACCAAGAGACTGGTTGTCTGGATTCTGGTTCCAGCTCTGATGATGTAATCTTGAACAAATTATTTAATATTCCTAGGCCTCAGTCTCCTACTGTGTAAAATTACAGCTTTCACCACCAAGTAGTCTTTAAGAAACTAGCCATCTTCAACATTCTAAAGTACAAAAAGGTAAAAAACAATATATGGCAGTCAGTATTTTACAGAGTTTAAGAATTCCTTTATGAAATAAGAGTATCATATATTGAAAAGATATGTTCAGGAAAATCAGAAATATTAACCTAGCCAATTTATCTGAATCAAAGCTGATCATTTATCTCCTGGTGACCATAGGCTTGAGAAAGAAAAAAGAAAAAGAAGAAAAAAACCTGATTATTTATTGACCTCATTAGTCATTAGAGAAATGCAAATTAAAGCTACAATGAGAGATCACTACATACCTATTAGAACTAAAATTTAAATAGTAATAATAGCAAATATTGACAAGAATACAGAGAAAATAAGTCTGTCATATATTGCTGGTGGAAATGTAAAACGGTTATAGCCACTTTAGAAAATTGTTTGGTAGTTTCTTTTTTTTTTTTTTTTTGGTAGTTTCTTATAGAACTAAACTTGCACTTACTATATGACCCAGCAGTCACATTATTGAGCACTTCTCAAAGAGAAATGAAACAGATGTTGACACAAAAAGCTATACACATATGTGTTGTAGCAGATGTATTAGTAATAGCAAATAAATGGAAACAAACTAAATGTCCATCTGTGGGTAAATGGTTAAAGAAATCCTGGAATTGGCATACCTATGAAATGTTTCTAAGCAACAAAAAATAATGAACTGTTAATACATACAACAACTCAGATGAATCTTAAAAGAATCATGTGGAGTTAAAAAAGATGACAGCAAAAAGTTGCATGCTATATATTTCCACTTATATAACATTCTCTAAATGATACAATTATAGAGGTGGAGAACAGATTAGTGGTTGCTAGGGGATAGGGATGATGTAACATAATAAGTGTGAATATAAAGGTGTGACTATAAAGCATGAGCATGAGGTGGTTTCTTTATACTGATAAAACAGCAGGTAGTGATTACCTGAATCTAAACATGAGATATAATTGCTAGAACTACAGCCTTTTACTGCACCCTCACATATAAATGAATCTATGTTTAAAAAATAATGCAAATGGGGCTGGTGCCATGGCTCACACCTGTAATCCCAGCCCTTTGGGAGGCCAAGGCAGATGGATCACCTAAGGTCAGGAGCTCAAGACCAGCCAGGCCAACATGGTGAAACCCCATCTTTACTAAAATATAACAAATAGCTGTTTCTATAAGAAACTACCAAGCAATTTTCTGAAGTGGCTGTAACATTTTACATTTCCACCAGCAATATATGAGAGTGGCAGGCACTGTAATCCCAGCTACTCAGGAGGCTGAGGTAGGAGGTCACCTGAACCCAGGAGACAGAGGTTGCAGTGAGTCAATATCACATCACTGCACTCCAGCCTGGGAGACAGAGTGAGACTCCATCTCAAAATAAATAAATAAATAAATAAATAAATAAATAAATAAATAAATAAATAAATAAAGCAAATGGAATGGGTCTAGTTAACAGAATTGTACATTCCCTCCAGGTTTTAATATTCCACTCCAGATATATAAAATGTCACCATTGAGAGGAACTGAGTGATGGTACATTGGACCCTACCATTTTTATTTACATCAAATGGTGCTTGCATCTACATCTATTTTACCCCTATAAATATGTGGCTTTGGGGGTTGATCCCAGTTTCAGGATTGGGACTTAGTTGCTTAAGCCATGCTGTGAATTTTCTTTTTTCTCACCATAGTGTATAGCATTGCCTTGGCCACAGATACTGATTCAAAAGTTGGCATGTGGTTGTTGATAGGTAGGCACATTCTATGCAGTTGACATTGAAAATAACATATCATCTCATTCTACATCAAAATACATTTCATTCATGTAATGTTTAAGTTATGTATTTTATCCCTTCTCTGTTATAGTACTACAACATATGCAGTGAGTATAGTATAAAAATAATAATCCTACTGCAAGATATAGATGAGCATAATAGAATTACAAACTCATAGAGTCATGAAATCACTTGTCTGATAAAGTCCTTGGGAATTCTGACATCCATGGCAACATATTATCTCCATTTCCTTCAAGACTTAACTTTCTGCATGTTTTCCTCAATCCCAAACTTAACCTTATATTTTTTAGTCAGCTCTACTTCAGAAATCTTGCATGCAGTACCTTCTGATTTTTCCAATGGAATCTACACTGTAGTGGATGTTGTCATATTTCACTGAGATCCCTCTTCAGAACTGAAGTACATATCACCACTGAGGCCAAGAGTTTGGCTGATCCCAAATCACAGCTGTGTCCTGAGACTAAGAAAGCACTCTTGCCTTATATTCCCTTCTGAGAAGAAGGCTTCTTGTTCAATGACTGGCTAATATTGCGAAAGTACAAAGAATCAGCCTTTTTATTTGGTACAAGGAAGAGGGTATCTTAACCTTAGTGGTCCCTGTGCAATTGGTGGTTTACAGTTGCAGCTGTGTGGCAGCTACATTTTCTTCCTGCCCAATTCATACTTTCTTTCTCCCTCACAGGTGTTCTCTAAAGTATACCATAGTAAACCTCCTGCATGCTAATCATAGAGTTTCAGAATATGTTTCCCTGGGAACCTGAACTTCAACAATTTCTACCATAAATGGTCCAATAAAATGACTCAAAAATGGAATTGTGGAGTTGAATCACCCGCTGGCCAGCTGACAATGAAGAACCTATTACTAATTGTAGGTAGAATATGTATAGCCCCTGCCATTTAGCAATAATACAATTGTTAGAATTTGTATTGGTCATGAGCTGGGATAGGACACCAACACAGGACTTCACTTATGACTTAGGGTGATTAATCACCAATTCATGTCTAGGTGTAAAAGTCAAAGGGCCTCCTTGGCAGCTGGTATAGTTTGAATGTGTTCTTTCCGACATTCAGGTGTTGACAGTGTGATAGTATTAAGAGGTGGGCCTTTATGAGGTGATTAGCCATGAGGATTTTGTCCTCCTTAATGGGATCCAAGTTCAAAGAAAAGAAGCTTCACCCAACATTCAGTTAGCTTGTCCTTCCCCTCCACCTTTTCCCTGTAAAGACACAACATTCCTCTCCTCTGTACAATGCAGCAATAAGGCACCATTTTAAAAGCAGAAAGAAGCCCTCACCAGACAACCAAACCTATAAGCACCTTGATCTTGGACAACCCTCCAGAACTATGAGAAAATATGTTTCTATTTTTTATAAATTATCCAATCTCAGTCATTTTGTTATAGCAGAACAAAACAGACTAAGATAGCAGCATGTAAAAAAGAGCCTCATCTCCTGCAGCTGGAAAGCAGAAAAGAGATGAGATTCAGACCCAGGTCTTAATTCTAATAGTAGTAAAAATTTTAGTTGGTTTAATTCTCAACTTCAGTAACCATGCTACCCCAAGATCAGGGCTTGATTTGAGAAGGCTTAGAACCTTGAGACATGGGATAAGAACATGTGAGTGTATGCATTCAGAAAGATTAAATCTCCAGATTACCTTGAACTCTCTGAGCCAAAGTGGCTCACTCCTCTGTGTTAAAAGCTAGGGCTTCTCATCTGAAGACAGATGCAATATTTTCATAAGCTATAACCTCGCCTTTCTTTCTGACCACCTGATCAATAATAACTATGGTTAAGTCATAATATAACCCAGCCAGAGTAGTGCTGGGCCTGTTTACAGAGAACAGGGACTATTTTCTGAAGGAATGATAGGACCTTGCCAATACGTATCAGTAGGAGTTGAGAAGTGCTTATAGTACTGTATCCTGAATGTGCTAGATCAAGAGAGACTGGAAATAAAGTTAGATAGTGGAATGTTTATCAATGTGAATATAGAAGCACTTCCTTATGATACAAGATGCACATCCTGACAAGGATTCTGGGAGACAGTGCTGACACATTCCTAGGATTGCGCTTGGAAACATGGAGAAAAGTGTCAGACCACAATAAGTGAATTAGAAATGCCAGAACTTCTGGGGCAGACAGTGGGAGAAGGGATCAAAAAACTCAGAGAAAGGAGCGTGCTAGGGTAGATATATAATAGAAGGCCATAAAAAAAACAGCAGTCAAATATCTTCTGAACAAGAGCCTGGAGTACACTCTATTTACCAAAGCAATAAGGAATAAGTTTATGAAACAGGCACCAGCACCTTTAAAACGTCAGTGGTGGCTATCCTCTCTATGCCTGAACTGATGTTAAGAGATGCTGTTATAGGACTAGGTTCCCTGACAGAAGTGAGGATGATGGGATGTCACAAATATAGAGGTCAGGAAGATACAGTTATCAGGAACAAGAAGATTGAAGGGATGGCAGTTGTGGAAATGGCTAATTGCTCCATCTATACAAATCTATAAAATAAGGAGTTGCCCCACCTATATAGTTTTTAAAAAGGAGGGGAGCATCACATACTGGGGTCTGTGGGGGGCAAATAGGAGAGGGACAGCGGTGGGGTGGGGAGCTGAAAGGGATAACATGGGGAGAAATGCCAGATATAGGTGATGGGAAGGAAGGCAGCAAACCACACTGCCATGTGTGTACCTATGCAACAATCTTACACGTTCTTCACATGTACCCCAAAACCTAAAATGCAATTTAAAAAAAAAAGGAAGGATAGTGACATTTCTGAAGGGTCCTCTCAGTTTCAGAGTTTCTTATAGGATTGGCTGAAGCCACTATTATAATTCCCTTCATCACAGTCCAGCCTTTTTCTTTGGTCAGTCCTGCTTCCCTTGTTCCATCTCAGGTGCTGATCCCAAGAACACTTTATAATAATACTTCCTATGCACAAATATCAGAGTCTTACAGTCTGTTTCTTGGAGAACCTGACCTGTAAAACATACATCGCACTTCCCAATGCCTCATGCACATTTATTCAAATCACCCTCCCTGGTCACTAAATCCTCCACCCCAGGAAGCCTATCTACTTCTGCCTGTGTGAATAGAATGACAGCTAACCAACCTGGGCTCCAGGATCTCCTGCTTAGATTAAGCCTTCATGCATAGGCTACTTTACTCCCTGTCTTAGTCTGTTTGAGCTGAGTAATTCATAAACATTATAAATTTATTTCTCACAGTCTGGAGGCTGGGAAGTAGAAGGTCAAGGTGTCTGGTGAGGGCCTTCTTGCTGCATACTCACATGGGAGAAGGTGGAAGGGGAATATGGGGCGAACTCTGTCCTCACATAGCAGAAAAATGGAAGAGAGTGAACCCACTCCTGCAAGCCCTTTCTATAAGGCCTTAGTCTATTCATGAGGGAGGTGCCCTCATAGCTCAGCCACATTGCAACACCATCACCTTGGTAATGAGGTTTCAAAATGAATTTTGGAGAAGAAACCACATTCAACCCATAGCACTGTTTTTTTTCTTCTACAATGTTTATTGTACATATGTCCAACCTTGATTAACCGTTTCTTTCTCTAGCAGGATATTAAAAGACAAACTTTTCTGATTGGACTGGGCCTACCACATGACCCTGTTGGCGACACTCTCCTTCCTTGGCTTCCACGACTTTACATAGTTTTAGAGGGCTTTAGTCTCACTGACTGACCTTCCTTGGTTTATTCAATGATTTTTCTCTTCTCTCTCCCCATCTGGTGGGTGGCACACATTTTGTCACCTGGTCACTGACATAGTATTTCATAGATCTCACTCACTCCCAGGCCTTCAACTCTTGTATTTAGGCAACTTTCTTTTACATTTCCAGCCCAATTTTCTCTCCTGGCATTCAGTTCCACATTTCCAATGGCTAAATAGGCAGGCCCACCATCACCTCAAAGATAAAATGTCTAACAATAAATTAGTACTAAGCTTCTTACCAAAACTAATTTTTTCTCAACTCTCTTATTTAAACATTTTCTTAAGAAAAATATCCCCAATCTCATATAGTCATCTCTTTTTTACCCATTTATTTATTCTTTTACTAAATAAACGCTTAATGAAAATTCACCAGTTGTCACATGTGCTAGAAATGGGTATACAGACATAGTCTCTGCCATAATAAAGATTACAATACAGTGAGAAAGAATCAATAAATAATTTAAATTATTAAAAGTACTGTGAAGGGGAGATAATCCAAAGGAATCTAACCTTTGTGTTCTAAAGCCTCTTCCCAAATGAGTAGGAAATAGTTAGGCAAAGAGGTAGGTAGAGAGAGAAGGCATCTGGAAAAGCTTTTATGTAAGAAGAATTTTAGGGCATTTGAATAACTGAAGCAAGGTTAGTCTATCTAAAGGATCACTATCAAATAGAACATTCTGTATTGATGCAAATACTCTATTTATGCAATGTTTAATACAATAGCCACCAGTACATATGGTTATTGAGTGTTTGAAATCTTGTTATTGCAACTGAGAAACTAAAGTTTTAATTTTAACTAAACTTAGTCACATGTGACAATTGGTTACTGTACTGGACATTAAAGGTATTGAACATTATCATCATTGCAGAGAGTTCTATGGAACATTGCTTCCATAACAAATCATGAGTGTGTGATCAGACTATGAGGTAGTTAATGCCAGATCATGTAAAAGCTTGTAGGTAACAACAAATTTTGGCCCGGATAATAAGGGGAAGGGAAGTAACAGAAGAGTCATGCCAGGGCTGACATGTTCTGATTGCATTGTACAGATTGCTCTATCCTGTATAACCAGTAGTAGTTTGAGCAGCAGAAGTGTGTGAACCAATATATAGATTCATAAATCATGTCATATATTTAGTGAAGTAGATTGAAGCAGCAAGCAGCAACATGAGCTCATAAATTTATCAAAGAATGGACTATATATGGATAATGTATCAGTTTTTCATTCACAGTTGCTATTGCCTTTGTCTGAATTGACCATTTCTAAAGTTAGAGATTACTGTACTTCTCTTTGATTCACAATTCCTAGGATTGAGACTCATCAGATTTTACTACGACCCTTATGTTATTTTCAAAATCATTCATTCCCTTTTTTTGTTTATGAGGCTTAGCACCAATCTCTTGAGTTTTTGCAGATAAAGTTGGCCACCCTTCCCAAGCTGGCTGGCCACACTCAGGAAAAGGGAGGAAAACTATATCAGAGGCAAACTTGAGTTTGCTTATGACTTCCTCTGTTCCAGGACTTCCTGTACTTTTCCCCCACTTGGGATGGGGTCTTGCACTATTGCCCAGTCTGGAGTGCAGCAGCATGTGTATGGCTCACTGTAGCCTTGAACTCCTGGGCTCAAGCCATCCTCTTGCCCCAGCCTTCTCAACTGGAACTACAGGCATGTGCTACCATGGCAGGGGCTAATTCTTTGTGTTTTTATACAGATAAGGTCTCACTATATTTCTCAGGTTGATCTTGAATTCTTGGCCTCAAGTGATCCTTCTGCTTTGGCTTCCTAAAGTACTGGAATTACAGGTGTGAGTCACTACGCCAGCCCTGGCCTCCTTGTACTTGCATCAGCAGTCCCATTTGTCTGGCTTAGCTTAGAGCCCCTCCTAAGCCTTTGACTTCTACTTACTCCCTGATTCATGAGAAATAATCTAGTATTGGCCTCCAGCCTCCAGGTGAATTCTATGTCTAAGTGACCTTATCAGCACACTCATATGTTCCAGACTAAAGCTCCTATTTTTGAAAGCTTATATTTTTGAATCTTTATGATTCACAATTTTCCAAAAGCCACCCAAATTATTAGAGCTTCTCTTCTTTTTACTTCCATGTGTGATCTCTCTCTCTCTCCGTTTTCTTCCCTTCCTCTCTCTTCTGTTAATTCTTACTCTATACCTCACATTTGAGTATTTTTCTACTTACTAACTTTAATTACAAGTAATATCACTATTTCCTAAGACAACTACCGGAATATTAGAATCTATCATTGATATTTTTAGGATAAATGTATCCTCTCAACCTGTATCATGCTTAAATTATAAAAATACATTTTGTGGAATATTTACTTGTGTAAAAAAAAAAGTTTTCTAACTATGTGCCCAGACTACAAAAGCCTAAATATCATTTTCCTGGTAATGTTTTTGGACTCAGAAAGTGAAAAGTATTGTAGAATTTATTCACATATCAATGTTTCCAAGAAAGAAACTGCCTTACAGTTCTTTTATTCTTTCTTTTATTTGTAATAACAGAATAATCTTCTTTTTCCCAGATAAGGAGATAAATCTTCCCTGTTGTGATCCATTTCCTAGGAAGTATAAGGAAATTCGTATTTTAATACCAAGTAGAGATCATTTTTCCCTTTTCTCCTTGATCATTCTCACATAGAACTCAATCAAGCAGAATCATATGTTGAATACCAAATGTTAATAAGTGTGATAATTTTGACAAAGGCCAAGTTGATCTGATCCAATGAAAATGAAAACAATGCCCTATTCTGGCCCCACTTATTGAAGAGGAGAAACTGAGGTATTACATAATGGTGCTGCTTACACTTTACATGCTACAGTAATCAATAGTGCCTGGTTAGATTTGATCAATTTATATTGAGAGACTATGATGTCACTAGGCAGATAATGCATGGTGGCAATCAATGGAAAGATGAAAAACTACACGGGGATTTCTAGATTCAGTTTGATAGGTAAAGAACTTGGAAGCAGTCACTGCCATCCTCACATTAATAACCAAAGAGAACAAACAGAAAATTAATGACTTTTCTTAGATCCATTAGAGAACTGAGGTTGCAGGGCAAACCACTACCCTGAAATCTCAAGATACAAGTGAATACAGAAAGTCACAGCTGAGATCAGCCTATTGGGAGCAGAACCACTGGGGCCAGTAACTGGTAGGAAAACTTTAATGGTAACTTTGATTAATTGCTGGAGGCTGACTGTACACTACTGTGAGAATGGGAAATTCCTGGAGGCTGCGATCTTAGCAGGAGCCCCACATTTCATTTATTTTTTACCTCGAGGAACGCCACCAAGTTCTCACAGCTAAAAACCAAATACTCTCGTGGCTCTAATAAGGGAAAGAGGGAAAGTAATCATTTTGCAATATACTCAGAGTTTTCTTTATTACAAAGAGCAATTCTCTAGGGAAAAGACTTTACCATAGCTTTATTACACCTAAGGAGAAGAGTATTTATTCAACTTTAGAAACCTTTAATCTTGCAATCACTCTTCTATAGGGAGCAGAAAAGTTAGGAAACACAGTGAAGGTCACATTCTAGGGAGAAAAGCCTAACAAAAAACTGAGATTTAATCAAAAGATTACAAAGTACACCCCTTCCTCCATAATTTATTACCAAAGAAACAGATTTCCAATGTAATAACACTAGATTACAGCTGAAAATGCTGCAAAGCACAAATACTATTCAAGGAAGGTATTCCTGGGAAACTCACAGGAAAATAAAAATGAAAATCCCAGCACTTTGGGAGGCCGAGGCAGGCAGATCACGAGGTAAAGGAATTGAGACCATCCTGGCCAACATGGTGAAACCCCGTCTCTACTAAAAATACAAAAAAATTAGCTGGGCGTGGTGGCGCATGCCTGTAGTCCCAGCTACTCAGGAGGCTGAGGCAGGAGAATTGCTTGAACCCGGGAGGCAGAGGTTGCAGTGAGCCGAGGTCACACCACTGCACTCCAGCCTGGCGCCTGGTGACGGAGTGAGACTCTGTCTCAAAAAAAGAAAAAAAAAATGAAAATCCTAGAGGAATTTAAAGCCTCTGGCAACTACAGCCACAGCAAACAATAAACACAGCCCAACACCTAGCCAGATCAACAAAAACCTCGCACTACAGGCCTTTCTCTTCAATTCCTATTATGTCACATTTGGCTTTTAATAAGAAGTTACAAAGTGTGCCAAAAGGCAAGAAAGAGCATAAACAGAAGAGGCAAAGCCGGCAGTAGAACCAGACCCATATATTAACACAGACTTTGGAATCAATAGGAAATTGAAAATACCTATGATTAACATGTTAAGGGCTCTAATGGAAAAAGTAGACAACATGCAAGAACAACTGGGTAACATAAGCACAGAGATGAAAACTCTAAGAAAGAATAAAAAATGACAGATATCAAAGACACTAACAGTAATGGTGATTAGAATACGTACTGTGGAACAATTTCAAAAGTTGTAATATGTGTGTAAATATTAGAAGGAGAAAAAAGAGAGAGCATAACAGAAAAAATATTTAAGGAAAAATGGCAAGAAGTTTACAAAAAATAATGACAAACATCAAACCACACATCTAGGAGGATCAGAGAACACCAACAAGCATAAATAACGATGAAAAAAAACCACTATTCTTTGGTTTATCATATTCAAACTACAGAAAACCAAAAACACACAATAATGAGAATTATAGCCAACTTCTCATCAGAAAACATGTAAGCAAGAAAATAGTGTAATGAAATTCTTAAAGTGTTTAAAGAAAAAATGCCACCATTCTAGGATTCTATGTCTAGCAAAACTATCCTTCAAAAGTGAGGGAGAAATTAAAACTCTCTCAAACAAATATTGAGGGAATTCATTTCCATAGGCATGTTCTGTAAGATATGTTAGAAAAATATTCTTCAAGAAGAAGGAAAACCATCTAAATCAGAAACTTGGATCTGCATTAACAGAGAAGATCAGAGAAGGAATAAACAAAGGTAAAATAAAATCTTCCATTTTCATTATTTTTAGCTGACCTAAACATTAACGTTTAAAGAAACAATAATAGCCATGGTTTGTGTTGTTATAGCTTATAGATAAGTGAAATAAATGATAAAAATGCTGTTAGGGATGTGAAAAAGAAATTGGAAATACCCTATTGAAAGGTATCTGCAATGCACATGAAGTGGTAGAATGTTATTTAAACATGTACTTGATTAATGGTGAATGTATACTTAAAACTGAAAAAAAATTAAGTCTAGTATTCTAAAAAGAAGGAAAAATTGAATCATATAAAATGCTTAATTATTATAGAACCAGAGAAGGCAGAAAGAGAGTAGAAGGAAGCAACAAAAACAAGAGAAAAAAATAGCAAACAGTTACAAACACGGTAGATATGAATCTAACTGTATCAATAATCATTTTAAATACGAATGGTCTAAATACACCAATTTAAGGACAGAGATTGTCAGAGTAGATTTTTTTTTTAAAACACCCAACTATATGCTGTCCATAAAATCTCACTTTAAATACAGTCATGTGGGGTAAAACCAAATAAATGACCCATTTGTAAGAGATACAAAAAACAGGAATAAATTTAATCAAGGAGGTGAAAAATCTTTACCCTGAAAAATATAAAACATTTATCAAAAAATTGAAGAAAACACAAATGAAAAGTTATCCTGTCTTTATGGATTGAAAGTATAAATGTTGTAAAAATGCTCATATTATCCAAAACAACATACAGATTCAGTGCAATTCCTATCAAAATACCAGTGACATTCTTCATAGAAATAGAAAAAAACTATTAACATTTGTATAGATCCACAACAGACCATGAATAGCCAAAGTAATCCTGAGCAAAAAAAAGCACTGCTGGAAGCATCACACTACATGATTTCAAAATATACTATAAAACTATATTAAACAAAATAGCATTGTACTAGCATAAAAACAGACGTATCACCCAATGGAACAGAATAGAGTGGCCCAGAAATATATCCAGGCATTAACAGCCAACTGATTGTTGACAAAAAGAATGCTTTTACGATGTTGGTGGGAGTGCAAATTAGTTCAAACATTGTGGAAGACAGTGTGGTGATTCCTCAAGGATCTAGAAACAGAAATACCATTTGACCCAGCAATCCCATTACTGGGTATATACCCAAAGAATTATAAATCATTCTATTATAAAGACACATGCACACATATTTTTATTGCAGTACTGTTCACAATAGCAAAGACTTGGAACCAAGCAAAATGCCCATCAATGATAGACTGGATAAAGAAAATGTGGCACATATACACCATGGAGTACTATGCAGCCATAAAAAAGGATGAGTTCATGTTCTTTGCACAGACATAGATGAAGCTAGAAACCATCATTCTCAGCAAACTAACACAAGAAAAAAACCAAACACCACATGTTCTCACTGATAAGTGGGAGTCGATCAAGGAAAATACATGGACACAGGGAGGGGAACATCATACACTGAGGACTGTCGGGGGTTGGGGGGACTAGAGGAGGGATGGCATTAGGAGAAATACCTAATGTAGATGACAGGGTAGTGGATGCAGCCAACCATCATGGCATATGTATACCTATGTAACAAACCTGCATGTTCTGCACATGTATCCCAGAACTTAAAGTACAATAAAAATAAATTAAAACAAAGACCCAAAAAACAGCCAACTGATTTTTGAAAAATATGCTAAAAATACCTAATGATCAAATAAAAATCTCTTCAATAAATGGTTTTGAGAAAACTGGGTATCCTTTTGCAAAATAATGAAATTAGATCCTTATATCTCACCACACATAAAAATCGACTCAAGTAGATTAAAAACTTTAATGTAAAACTCAAAACTATGAAACTACTGGAATATATTGTAGGTGAAAAGTTCTATGACAGTTGTATGGACAGTGGTTTTTTAGACATGACCTTACAAGCACAGACAACAAAAGTAAAAATAGACAAATGGGACTACATCAAACTAAAACACGGCCGGGTGCAGTGGCTGATGCCTGTAATCGCAGCACTTTGGGAGGCCGAGGCAGGTGGATCACAAGGTCAGGAGTTCGAGACCATCTCTACTAAAAATACAAATAAATTAGCTGGGTGTAGTGGCACGCACCTGTAGTCCCAGCTACTTGGGAGGGTGACGCAGAAGAATCGCCTGAACCCAGGAAGTGGTGGTTGAAGTGAGCCGAGATAACACCACTGCATTCCAGCCTGGGCGACAGAGTGAGACTCCATCTAAAAAAAAAAAAAAGAATAAAAACTGAAACGCTTCTGCAAAACAAAGGAAACAATCATTAGACTGAAAAGACAACATATAGAATAGGAGAAAATATCTGCAAACTATACATCTGACGAGGAATTTCCAAAATATCAGTCATGCACTACATGACAATGTTTCTGTCAGCAACAAACCATTGTCCCCTAAGATTATAATACCATATGTTTAGTGTACTTTTTTTATGCTTGATACACAAATACTTGCCATTGTGCTACAATTGCCTATAGTATTCAGTACAATAACATGCTGTACAGATTTGTAACCTAGGAGCAATAGGTTATACCATCTATGTTTGTGTAAGTACACTAGATGATGTTCACATGATGAAATCACATAAAGTATTTTTCAAAACATAACATCAAATTTTAGCTATGTATTGCTATATAAGGAACTCAAATCAATAGCAGGAAAATAAATAACCCAATTTAAAAATGGATAAAAGCTGAATAAACATTTTTCAAAAGAGATATACAAATGGTCAACAGGTATATGAAAAACTGTTTATCAGTAATCATCAGGGAAACAAATCAAAACCACAATGAAATATCACCCCACTTCTGATATAATGGCTATTATCAAAAAGACAAAAGATAACGAGTGTTGGCAAGGATATGGAGAAATGGGAACCTTGGCACACTGCTGGCAAGAATGTATATGACTACTGCCATTAAAGAAAACAGGATGGAGTTTTCTCAAAATATTAAAAATAATATTCCACATGATCCAGCAATCCCACTACTGAGTATATATCTATAGGATATTAAATCAGTATGTCAAAAAGATTTGTACACTTTCATGTTTATTCCAATACTATTTACAAAAGACAGGAGATAAACTCAAGCATCCATCAATGAACAAATGGATGGATAAAAATTGCGTTGAATATTTGTGTATATAATTCAGCCATAAAAAAGAACAAAATCTTGTCATTTGTGACAACATGGATGAACCCAGAGGATAGTATGTTAAGTGAAATAGGCCAGGCACAAAAAGACAAATAATGCATGGTCTTACTCATGTGGAGTCTAAAAAAATTCATCTCATAAAAGTAAAGAGTAGGATAGTGGTGCATTAGTACGTTTTCACACTGCTATAAAGATACTACCTGAGACTGAGTAATTTACAAAGAAATGAGGTTTAATTGACTCACAGTTCTGCATGGCTAGAGAGGCCTGAGGAAATTTACAATCACGGTGGAAGGTGAAAGAGAAGCAAGGTACTCTTATGTGGTAGCAGGAGAGAAAGAGAGCAGGGGAAACTGCCACTTTTTAAACTATCACATACCATAAGAACTCCCTCATGATCACAAGAACAGCATTGGGAAACCACTCCCATGATCCAATCACTTCCTACCAGTTCCCTCCCTCCACATGTGAGGATTACAATTGGAGATCTCATTCGACATGAGATTGGGGTGGGAATACTAGAGGCTGGGATGGTTAGAAAAGAGGGGAAAATGGGAAGATGTTGTCCAAAGAATATACAATTACATTTGGATGTGAGGAATAAGTTCAAGAGTTTTACTATACAGTACGGTGACTTTAGGAAATGATGATATATTATATTCTTGAAAAATACAAAGAGAATAGATATTACATGTTTTCACCAAAAAAAAAAAAAAAAAGATGACTGTGTAAGGTAATGCATTTGTTTGTTAGCTAGGTTTAACTATTCCACAATATAAATAAACTTCAAAATCTCATGTTGCACATAATAAATATGTGCAATTTTATCTATCAATTAAAATACTACCAATGATATTCTTCACTGAGAAAGATATACCATGTTATTACTAATCAAAAGAAAGTGGGAGTAGCTATGTCAATTTCAAAATATACTACAGAACAAGAAAAAATATCAGGGAAAAAGAAAGCATAACATAATGATAAAGAGGTCAAGTGTCCAAGAAGACATAACATTTCTTAGCCTGTATGAACCTAACATCAGAGTATAAAAAATGGAGGAAAAGAGGAAGATGCAAGATGGCCACTTAGGAGCAGCTCAGGATTGCAGCTCCGAGTGAAAGTGCAGAGGGTGAGTGGACGCCGTATTTCCAGACAGATTTTTATTGCCCACAGACCAGGAGAATCCAGGCGGAGGAGCCCCATGGGTCGCCAGCGCGGCTGTTTTGGCCCACGTGGCTGTTTTGGCCCGCACAGCTGTTTTGGCTGGCACAGCTGTTTTGCCGGCACCCTGGCATGGCGGTTCTCCGTACAAAACACATTGGTCTGGGTCTGGCGAGTGGAGGTCTGGGAAGCTACAGTTGCCCATTCATCTGATTAAAAAAGGGGACTGAAACAGGGAGCCAGGCCAGGAGATTCCCGGGCAAAAAAAAAAAAGCACCATGAATCTCAGCGCCGCTGTTTCAGCCAGCGCAGTGGGTTGCCGCACGGGAAAGCACACAGAACCCGGTGACTTTTCAGCAGGCGAAAGAGTCGACTGTTCAAATAAAAGAAAAAAAAAGGCTCTGAGGCAGGGAGCCAGGTGATCAGGCTCTGCTGGTCCCACCTCCACACACACAAAAAAACCCAGCAACTGGAAATGCACTGGGTTGAGAGCTTCACAGGAAGCACAGCTGAACCTGGGATGGTCCAGCTCTGTGGGGGAGGGGCGTCCGCCATTACCGAGGTACTCCACCACTACGGAGGTAATTCACCTTTGCTGAGGCAGCCCGCCATTGCTGAGGCAACCTGCCATTACAGAGAGAGTCCACCATTACAGAGGCAGGCCACCATTGCCGAGGCAGTTCTAACTACACCCATATAAACACGACTAGAGGGAAGTTCACACGGCAGCTGGGTGAAGCACATGGCAGCTGGGCGGAGCCCACAGCAGCTCAACAAAGCCTCTGCAGGCAGACAGTGACTAGCCTGCCTCCTTGCTGGGCAGGGCAGCCCTGAAAAAAAGGCAGCAGCATAATGGAAATTCCTAAATAAAGCCCTAACTCCCCAGGACAGAGCACCTGGGGACAAAAAAGGGGTGTATGAGTTCAGCTGCAGCAGACTTAAACGTACCTGCCCAGTAGCTCTGAATGTACAACGGAGCTCACAGCTCAGCATTTGAGCTCCTATAAAGGACAGTCTCCTCAAGCAGCTACCTGACTCCCATATATCCAAAGAGTCACCTCATAAAGGAGAGATCAGACTGACATTTGGTGGGCATCCTTCTGGGACAAAGATAGCAGAAGAAGAAACTGGTAGCAACCCTTACTGTTCTGCAGCTGCTGCAGGTGATCCCCAGGCAAACAGGGCCTGGAGTGAACCTCAGCAGTCCTACAGCAGAGGGGCCAGACTGTTAGAAGGAAAACTGTTAGAAGGAAAACAGAAATAACTTCATCATCAGCAAACTAGACATCCACTCAGAGACCCAATCTGAAAGTCAGCAACTACAAAGACCACAGGTGGATAAATCCACAAAGATGGGAAGAAACCAGCGCAAAAAGGATGAAAACACCCGAAACCAGAACACCTCTCCTCCTACAAAGGATCACAACTCCTCACCAGCAAGGGAACAAGGCTGGATGGAGAATGAGTGTGATGAAATGACAGAAACAGGCTTCAGAAGGTGGGTAATAAGATACTTCTGTGAGCTAAAAGAACATGTTCTAACCCAATGCAAAGAAACTAAGAACGTGGAAAAAAGATTTAACGAAATGCTAACGAGAATGGACAACTTAGAGAGGAATATAAATGAATTGATGGAGCTGAAAAATACAACACGAGAACTTCGTGAAGCATGCACAAGTTACAACAGTCGAATTGATCAAGCAGAAGAAAGCATATCAGAGGTCGAAGATCAACTCAATGAAATAAAACGAGAAGGGAAGATTAGAGAAAAAAGGGTAAAAAGGAATGAACAAAGTCTCCAAGAAATATGGGACTATATGAAAAGACCTAATCTACGTTTGATAGGTGTACCTGAATGTGACAAAGAGAATGAATCCAAGCTTGAAAATACTCTTCAGGATATTATCCAGGAAAACTTCCCCAACCTAGCAAGGCAGGCCAATATTCAAGTCTAGGAAATACAGAGAACACCACAAAGATATTCCTCAAGAAGAGCAACCCCAAGGCACATAATTGTCAGATTCACCAGGGTTGAAATGAAGGAGAAAATGCTAAGGGCAGCCAGAGAGAAAGGTCGGGTTACCCACAAAGGGAAGCCGATCAGAATCATAGCAGATCTCTCAGCAGAAACCCTACAAGCCAGAAGAGAGTGGGGGCCAATATTCAACATCCTTAAAGAAAAGAACTTTCAACCCAGAATTTCATATCCAGCCAAACTAAGCTTCACAAGTGAAGGAAAAACAAAATCCTTTGCGAACAAGCAAGTACTCAGAGATTTCATCACCACCAGGCCTGCCTTACGAGAGCTCCTGAAAGAGACACTACACATAGAAAGGAACAATCAGTACTAGCCACTCCAAAAACACCAAATGGTAAAGAGCATCAACACAATGAAGAATCTGCGTCAACTGACAGGCGAAACAGCCAGCTAGCATCATAATGGCAGGATCAAATTGACACATAACAATATTAACCCTAAATGTAAATGGACTAAATGCCCCAATCAAAAGACAGAGACTGGCAAATTGGATAAAAAGCCAAAACCCATCAGTGTGCTGTATCCAGGAAACCCATCTCACATTCAAGGATACATAAAGGCTCAAAATAAAGGGATGGAGGAAGATTTACCAAGCAAATGTAGAGGGAAAAAAAAGCAGGAGGTGCAACTCTCATCTCTGATAAAATAGACTTCAAAGCAACAAAGATCAAAAGAGACAAAGAAGGACATTACATAATGGTAAAAGGATCAATGCAACAAGAAGAGCTAATGATCCTAAATATATATGCACCCAATACAGGAGCACCCAGGTACATAAGGCAAGTTCTTAATGACTTACAAAGAGACTTAGACTCCCACACAATAATAGTGGGAGACTTTAACACCCCATTGTCAAGATTAGACAGAACAACCAGACAGAAAATTAACAAGGATATCCAGGACTTGAACTCAGACGTGGAACAAGCAAACCTAATAGATATTTACAGAACTCTCCACCCCAAATCCACAGAATATACATTCTTCTCAGCACCACATCACATCTACTCTAAAATTGACCACATAATTGGAAGTAAATCACTCCTCAGCAAATGCAAAAGAACAGAAATCATAACAAACAGTCTCTCAGACCACAATGCAAACAAGTTAGAACTCAGAATTCAGAAACTAACTCAGAACCACACAGTTTCATGGAAACTGAACAACTGGCTCTTGAATGTTGACTGGATAAACAATGAAATGAAGGCAGAAATAAAGATGTTCTTCGAAACCAACAAGAATGAAGACAAAACATACCAGAATCACTGGGACACATTTAAAGCAGTCTCTAGAGGAAAATATATAGCAATAAGTGCCCACATGAAAAGAAAGGAGAGAACTAAAATTGACACCCTATCATCAAAATTGAAAGAGCTAGAGGAGCAAGATAAAAAAAAAACTCAAAACCCAGCAGAAGACAAGAAATAACTAAGATCAGAGCAGAACTGAAGGAGATAGAGACACAAAAAACCCTTCAAAAAATCAATAAATCCAGGAGCTGGTTTTTCGAAAGGTCAACAAAATAGACAGACCACTAGCCAGATTAATAAAAAAGAAAAGAGAGAATAATCAAATAGATGCAATAAAAAACAACAAAGGGGATATCACCACAGATTCCACAGAAATTCAAACCATCATCAGAGATTATTACAAACAACTCTATGCGCATAAACTATTAAACCTGGAAGAAATGGATAAATTCCTGGACACTTGCCTCCTCCCAAGCCTAAACCAGGAAGAAGCCGAAACCCTGAATAGACCAATAACAAGGTGTGAAGTTGAGGCAGCAATTAAGAGCCTACCATCCAAAAAAAGCCCAGGTCCAGATGGGTTCACAGCCGAATTCTACCAGACATACAAAGAGGAGCTGGTACCATTCCTTCTGAAACTATTCCAAATAATCCAAAAACAGGGAGTCCTTCCCAAACCATTTTATGAGACCAACATCATCCTGATACCAAAACCTGGCAGAGACTCAACAAGAAAAGAAAACTTCAGGTCAATATCCATGATGAACATAGATGCAAAAATCTTCAATAAAATATTGAAAAGCTGATTGCAACAGCACATCAAAAAGCTTATCCACCATCATCAAGTAGGATTCATCCCGGGGATGCAAGGCTGATTCAACATACCCAAGTCTATAAACGTAATTCACCACATAAACAGAACCAAAGACAAAAACCAAATGATTATCTCAATTGACACAGAGAAGGCCTTCGACAAAATTCAACAGCGCTTTAAGCTAAAAACCCTCAATTAACTAGGTATTGATGGGATGTATCTCAAAATAATAAAAGCTATTTACAACAAACCAACAGACAATATCATATTGAATGGGCAAAAACTGAAAGCATTCCCTTTGAAATCTGGCCCTAGACAAGGATGCCCTCTCTCACCACTCCTATTCAATATAGTACTGGAAGTTCTAGCCAGAGCAATCAGGCAAGAAAAAGAAATAAAGGATATTCAAATAGGAAAGGAGGAAGTCAAATTGTCTCTATTTGCAGACAACATGATTGTATATCTAGAAGACCACATCGTCTCAGCCCAAAATTTCCCAAAACTGATAAGCAACTTCAGTAAAGTCTCAGGATACAAAATCAGTGTGCAAAAATCACAAGCATTCCTATACACCAATAACAGACTTAAAAAGAGCTAAATCAAGAGTGAACTGCCATTCACAATTGCTACAAAAAGAATAAAATACCTAGGAATACAACTAACAAGGAACATCAAGGACCTCTTCAAGGAGAACTACAAACCACTGCTCAATGAAATAAGAGAGGACACAAACAGATGGAGAAACATTCCATGTTCATAGTTTGGAAGAATTAATATCGTGAAAATGGCCATACTGCCCAAAGTAATTTACAGATTCAACGCGATCCCCATCAAGCTACCAATGACTTTCTTCACAGAACTGGAAAAAACCACCTTAAACTTCATATGGAACCTAAAGAGAGCCCACATAGCCAAGTCAATTCTAAGCAAAAAGAACAAAGCGGGAGGCATCACACTATCAGACTTCAAACTATACTATAAGGCTACAGTAATCAAAACAGCATGGTACCGGTACCAAAACAGAGATATAGACCAATGGAACAGAACAGAAGCCTCAGAGGCAACACAACATATCTACAACCATCCAATCTTTGACAAACCTGACAAAAACAAGCAATGGGGAAAGAATTCCCTGTTTAATAAATGGTGTTGGGAAAACTGGCTAGCCATATGCAGAAAGCAGAAACTGGACCCCTTCCTGACACCTTACACTAAAATTAACTCCAGATGGATTAAAGACTTAAACATAAGACCTAACAACATAAAAACCCTAGAAGAAAATCTAGGCAAAAGCATTCAGGACATAGGCATAGGCAAGGACTTCATGATCAAAACACCAAAAGCATTGACAACAAAAGCCAAAACAGACAAATGGGACCTGATCAAACTCCACAGCTTCTGCACGGCAAAAGAAACAATCATTAGAGTGAATCGGCAACCAACAGAATGGGAAAAAATTTTTGCAGTTTACCCATCTGACAAAGGACTGATATCCAGAATTTATCACGAACTAAAGCAGGTTTACAAGAAAAAACAAACAAGCCCATTCAAAAGTGGGCAAAGGATATGAACAGACACTTTACAAAAGAAGACATACATGAGGCCAACAAGCATATGAAAAAATGCTCATCATCACTGGTCATTAGAGAAATGCAAATCAAAACTACATTGAGATACCATCTCACGCCAGTTAGAATGGCGATCATTAAAAAATCTGGAGAAAACAGATGCTGGAGAGGATGTGGAGAAATAGGAACACTTTTACACTGTTGGTGGGAGTGTAAATTAGTTCAACCATTGTGGAAGACAGTGTGGCGATTCCTCAAGGACCTAGAAATAGAAATTCCATTTGACCCAGCAATCACATTACTGGGTATATATCCAAAGGATTATAAATCATTCTACTATAAAGACACATGCACACAAATGTTCATTGCAGCACAGTTTATAATAGCAAAGACCTGGAACCAACCTAAATGCCCATCGATAATAGACTGGACAGGGAAAATGTGGCACATATACACCATGGAATATTATGCAGCCATCAAAAAAAATGAGTTCGTGTCCTTTGTAGGGACATGGATGAACCTGGAAAACATCATTCTCAGCAAACTGACACAAGAACACAAAATTAAACAGCACATGTTCTCACTCATAGGCGGGTGTTGAACAAGGAGAACACATGGATACAGGGAGGGGAGCTCTACACACCGGCGTCTGTTGGAGGGAAATAGGGGAGGGGACACGGGGGGTGGGGCGTGGGGGAGAGACATCATGGGGAGAAATGCCAGATATAGGTGAAGGGGAGGAAGGCAGGAAATCACACTGCCATGTGTGTACCTATGCAACAATCTTGCATGTTCTTCACACGCACCCTGAAACCTAAAATACAATAAAAAAAAAAAAAAAGAAAACATCCTTTAATGGTGGGCTTGTCTATAGGAGAGAGAAAAGATCTGCCCAGGATTCTACAAACACATTGAGAAATAAAATTCAAAATAAATTCTCTACAAACATATTAAAAAAATAAAATACAAGATAATTTATTTCCTAGATGTGCACTAGGAGCTAATTTTTAAATCTAAAAAGTATTTAAATATGTAAGTTTTTCTGCACTGAATTTTTTAACATTTAAGTTCATGGGTACATACATTGGATGTGCAGATTTGTTACATAGGTAAACGTGTGTCATGGAGGTTTTTTGTACAGATTGCACTGAATTTTTATAGAAATATTATTTAGAATATTTTCTTTTATATAAAAGAGACTTATTTTTAATAAAATACATAAATTATTGAAAAAAAATGGAGAAAAAAATGAGACAGAATTTCAAGGAGTAGTTGGAGGCTTCAATGTCCTTCTTTCAGTAATTGATAGATTGAAGAGTCAGAATGTCAGTAAGAATACAGTTGACCTTAAGATTACTATCAATCAACTTGATCAGATTGGCATTTATAGACTACTCCTTCCAACAACAGCAGAATACAAATTCTTCTCAAGCTTGTGTAGAAGACAGACTAAGATGAATCATATTCTGGGTCATAAAACACACCTTAAAAATTTTAAGTGAATAGAAATTATATGATCTCAGAAGAAGATCAAAGTAAATAAAAATCAATAACAGACAGCTAGAAAATAGATATTTGGAGATTCAATAATGCATTTCTAAATAACACTTGGGTCTAAGAACTCTCAAGATAAATTAAGAAGTATTTTAATTTATCTTGAGATGCATTTAAACCAAATGAAAATACAGCATATTAGAAATTGAAGGATACAACAAGGAAGTGCTTAGAGGAAAATTTTTATCATTAAGTGCATATATTAGGAAAAAATAAACAGCTAAAATCAATAATCTAAGCTTCCATTTTATTAAACCAGAGAAAGAAGTATAATTTAAGCTTAAAGCAAGCAGAACAAAAGAAATAAAAATTAGAGCAAAAATCAATGATATGGAAAACAGTAGAGAAAATCAATGAGCTCAAAAACTGGTATTTTTTGAAAGAGCAATAAAATGGATAAACTGCTATCCAGGCTATTCAAAAATAAGAGAGACAGAGAAATTGCTAATATCAGAAATGGAAAAGCAGTCACCACTACTGAGCCCATGAACCTTAAAAGGATAATGAATAAACATCAACATCCCTATGTTCACACATTTGATGATTTAAAGGAAATGGACCAATTACTGGAAAGTTATAAACTGCCGAAACTTACATAAAGAAAAGTAGATCATATGAATGGGCTTATATCTATTAAATAAATTTTATACATAATTAATAGTCTAAAAGAGAAGGCACGAGTCCTAAATAGTTTCACTGGTGAATTCTACTTCACTTAAAGAAGATATGACATCAATTCTTCATAATCTATTCTAGAAAATAGAAGCCAAAGGAGTAGTTCTAAACTTAACTAAGCTATTATTATCCTAATAGCAAAACCAGATAAAGACATTATTTTTTTAAAAAAAGAAAAGAAACTACACACCACTGTCTCTTTTGCACAAAGATGCAAATACCTTCAGGAAAATTGTAGTAAATCAAATCCAATAATGTACAAAATAATTATACCAATGGTATGTAAGCTCAATCAATATTTAAATATTGGATAATAGAATCTGCCATATCAATAGGGTAAAGAAGAAAAATAACATAAACATATCAATTGATGTAAAAAAATATTTTACATGTTTGATAATATCAAAGCATCATTCATGAAACAAGTATTGGTAAGTCAGGCTTTTAAAATTGTCATGATTAAAAACTCTCAGAAAACAAGGAATATAGGAAAACTTCCTTAACTTGATAAAAAAAATCTAAAAAATCTACAGTTAACATGATACTTAATTGTGGCAAGCAAGGCATTTTCCTTCTCTCTACAATCAGAAACTAGGCAAGGATATCCCCTCTTAATATTTCTATTCCAGATCATACTAGAAGTCCTAGCCAGTGAAATATAGGTTAGAAAATAAAATGTAAATATATTTGAGAGTAAGAAATAAAATTGTCCTTGTTCACAGATGATTATCTAAGTAGAGAACCTCAAAGAAGAGGACAACAAAATCCTGGAATTAACTAGAGATTATAGTAAATAAAATTTGCAGAACTGAATTGCTTTCTTATACATTAGCAAAACTAGAGATTATAGTAAAATAAATTTGCAGAATTGAATTGCTTTCTTATACATTAGCAAAAAAGACTGGAATTTGAGATTTTAAAAATTAAAATAGCACCCCCAAAAACAGAAGTGCTTAAGTATAAATGGAACAAAATATATATAGGATCTGTATACAGAAAACTACAAAACACCAATAGATAAAGCAAATAAGATCTAAATATTAATAAACAGAGACATAGTTCATATTTATTGGTAGAAAGCCTCAATACTCTTAAGATGTTGATTCTTCCAAAATTTATCTATAGGTTTAACTCAGTTTTAATCAATAACCCACAAGCTATTCTGTAAATACCTACAAACTGATTCTAAAGTTTATATGGAAAGGAAAAAGCCAAAAATAATTTACAAAAAAAAAGCCAAGAAGAACACAGTTGTAGGACCTCACAACCAGACTTAAAGACTTACAACAAAGTTCCAGTAATCAAGACAGTGAGGTATTGGCAAAATCATAGAAACATAGTTCAAAAGAACAGATCCATACAACTACAGTCAACTAATCTTTGACAAAGGAGCAAAGACAATTCAATGGAGACAAAAGTAGTTCTGTAAACAGATAGTGCTGAACAATTGGGCATTCATATGCAAAAATGAGGAATCTAGACATCAATCTTACACTTTTTATAGATTTTAACTAAAGGTAAATTGTAGATCCTCATGTACAGTGCAAAACTATACAACTTATAGAATAACACATATGAAAAAGACAGAAGAAGACAGTTTTGACAGTTTCCTACAAAGCTAAACATACAATCCAGCAATTCCTCTTCTAGGTATTTAACCAATTCAGTTGAAAATGTAACCACATAAAAGTCTGCATGCGAATATACAGCTTTACACATAATCACCAAAGACTAGAAACCATCAAAATATCCTTTAATAGATAAATAGATAATCAAACAGCAGTCCATTCATGCAATGAAATACTATTCAGCAATAAAATGGAGTGAGCAATCAAGCCACAAAAACACATAGATGAACTTTAAACACATATTACTAAGGTGAAAAGCAGGTCTAAAAAGGCTACATTTTATATGATTGTAATTATGACATTCTGTAAAAGGCAAAGCTATAGAGTAAAAGACCAGGAATTGCCAGAGGGAAGGAGGACTGAATAGATGAAACACATGAACATTTTTAATGTAGCGAAACTATTCTGGATTGTTCTGTAATGGTGAAGATATGGCATAATGTATTCATCACAACCCATAGAGCCTCACAATACAGAGTGAACCTTAATGCATGCTAATTAAAAATATATTTAGAAGGGTGACAGAAGGTCACAGGAAAGAATGCAGATTGTGATATGAAAATCTAAGCATATTACCCATGTATGAAACAACTTCACTGAAGACCAGTAGTGTAAAATGTACTAGTGTAAATAACTTTCAATATGTTACTTTCAAAATGTAAGAAGAAACACTATTCTTAGTTGATAAAGTTACTACCTGTGAGAGTACAGGTTAACAATTCTGACACTAAAATTGAAAAATTAAGTCATGAGATGGTAGAACATGGGAACCATGTTTCTCCCTGCCAGAGCAAGAGCTTATAGATAAACAAGGGAAGGAGGCTTGAGTAGTCCCTGTGGGAAGGGCCCTCTTACCAGCTTACCCTAGCTTGTCACTGTGTCCTCACTTGGTGGAGACAGAAGGAGCTCTGCTGTATCTTCTCCTTCTTATAAGGACATTAAGCCCATCCTGGAACCCCACCTCAAGATCTCATCCAAACCCAATTACTCCCAGAGGCCCCACCTCTAAAAACCACCTCATTGGAGTTAGGGCTTCAACAAAAGAACTCTGGGGAGACAAAAACATTCAGTGCAGTACAGAACTATAACCCAAAGTATAAAATATAAAAGAGCCATGAGTTCATACTGATAAAATAAATGATTTAATAAATAAATAGATAAATGGGAGCATAAAACAAATATCCTATGCAGAAGAATTCCAAATAATTTATGTGGGTACTTCACCCTCAAGAAGGGAATGTAATTCTCCACTCTCTAAGTGTGGAAAATACGACAAGTATTTGAGAAAACAAGCATTGTAGACTGGCTTGGATGATAAGCTTGCATCATCTAGAGCAGTTGAGATTAAGTCAAGTTAGGACTGAATTTGAGAACGATGAATAGAAGACTAAGGGTTAAGGGGTGTGTGTGTGTGTGTGTGTGTGTGTGTGTGTGTGTGTGTGTTTGTGTTTGCGATGGAGTCTCACTCTGTTGCCCAGGCTGGAGTGCAGCGGCGTGATCTCAGCTCACTGCAACCTTCGTCTCCTGTGTTAAAGCACTTCTCCTGCCTCAGCCTCCTGAGTAGCTGGGATTACAGGCATGTGCCACCACATCCAGGTAATTTTTGTATTTTTAGTAGAGACAGGGGTTTCACCATAGCCAGGATGGTCTCGATCACCTGACCTTGTGATTCACCTGCCTCGGCTTCCCAAAGTGTTGGGATTACAACCATCTTTTAAACAAGGAGATGAATGCCACATACAGGGGGAGGCAGAAAGAGACAGAATCTTGATAACATTGTATAGCTATCTCTGAACTACATTTTACATGACAGGAAAAAATATTTAGTTAAACCAGAGTGGTTGGATTTCTTCTGCAATCCTAATTGAAACAGAGTAAAAGGTCACTCTAAGAGTTTAAGCCCTAACAAATTAGGAAATAATGCCTGGTTAATTCTCAATCCAGGGTAATCGGATAAGAACCAGAAGAGGGCTCTACTTCAGTGAGCGAAATCTTCCTAAAATAGGGACATTGCCACTTGGAGTTGGAGCCAGGGCACCATTAATCATTAGATATGTTTTCATTAAGGTTGTATAAAAGCCTAAATGTGCTTTGCATTTTGACAGGTCAGGTCTATAACTCTCCCTACTATAGTAGCTACCATTTCTCAAGTCACTTCAAAATTAAGTAAGTTGTCACTAGTCCATTTCTATGCAGTGGTGGTAAGGAAGAAAGCAACTCCTCATTAGGTAGCTGAATCCTCTGTGTGACCATGAGAAAGGCACTGGTCTCTATGCCTGGCTGCTGTATCACCTGGGCTCCTCCTCTGCCTGCCACATAGATCAGACAGACGGGTCTATGGGGATAATGGTCTAATTAATGATCTATGAGGCCTAACAGTCTAAGGGGATACATGATGGTTTATACAGATCTAATTCATTTCAAATTCTCTTACACCTGAGCTTCTGAGTCCAGAAATAATCATCATACCTCAATTCCGTGACTGAAGCTTAGTAATCTGTCAACATTTCTGTGAGAACAAGGGGTATATCCCGACAATGGCCACCAAGCTATCTCTTATACCCTCCCACAAATTGCAGTAAATACATTAAATGTGATTTTGACTGTTTTGCAGTTGTACTTCAACCTGTTGGGAATAGAGAACTGGAGAAGCAGGACACAAGGCACAACTAATTAATTAACTCCATAAATATTTGTTGAATGACTGCAATTTGCCTGGCACTGTTATAAGAGCTAGTGACACAGAAGTAAACAAAATATTCAAAAATCATGCCCTCATGATTTTTATATATAGAGAGAGACAGATGAGATATAGAGAGAGACAGATGAGACAGGATGAAATATAGAGAGAGACAGATGAGACAGGAAATAAATAAGTAAAATATATATTGTGTCAGAGATGGTGTTTCTGAGAAAGATACCATGAAGAGCAGAGAGAATGAATGCTAAAAAAGGAAGAGTCAATAGTTAAATAAAGTGGTTGTTGGATAATAAGGCCTCCTGAGAAGATAATATTTGAAAGCAATCTGAAGAAGGAATGAGAGGGAGCCATGTGGATAATCAAACATAAGGAATGCATCATGAACTTTCCTGAGGAAGCAGACACTGGCTTTTTACATCGATTCAAGTGATTAGAGAAAAACATTTACTCTGGAAAATGTACGGACACTGTCCATCATTTTTGTACATAGTCATTGTGAAAAAGTATTTGCAATTACACACTTGATACTGAAGATACATCCCACTGTGGCAAAGGAGCTAAATAAAGTTTAAACACATGACATATTATAAAACTATATGTAGTAAAAAATAAAACATTAAGTAACATGGGAAAATGAAGGGATATTTTAGTGGGAATACAAGGCTACTCACAGATATGTAATTTTTGTTTATGAAGCAAATCAAGTTTATTACTTAAAATTTCCTGTAATTACAACTATATGATTATACAGAAAGGGAAAAATAGCAAATTATTGTTAATTCCATTAAGTAAGCTCTAGAAGTATATTTGAAGTAATCCCACTTTATTTAAAGCTGGTAAAGTAAGAGGCTGCCTTGCTGAGCAGGATGAAATACCACTGTGTGTAGCTTTATTTTCATAGCAAATCTGCAAATAAGTGTAGCCAACTATCAGCAATTCTGTGACATCCACAGAGTTTGTTTTCAGGGTCATTAATTTCCAGGCCCTATCTGACCCTAATTTGTTTTTATTTAATATTAGCAACACATATAACATTTACTATGTGACAGGTACGAAGTGATTTTAAAGGATAATGATGGAGGTTGCGGTGATAAAAATAATGGCTACTGTTTTCGATGTCTGTATAAACATCAACATTTTGTTTCATTTGATCTCCTTAGCAACTCCATGAGGTAGATACTAATATTTCCTCATATTTTAGATGAGGGCATTAAATTTTAAATATGTTACTTACTTATCATGACACGGCTAGAAAGTAGGAAAAGCAATATGCAAAACTAGATCTGCCTAGTAATATCAGTTTTAATCTCATATACAAAGGCAAAGTAATAACATACTTTAAGACAAAGGGGCACTTATTATGTTTCAGGTAAGCCCCGTCGTGAAGGTAAACTAGAATTAGTCATTTTGGAGTCATTTGTGTGTTGGGGGAAGGGAGAGTAGAAAGATGTGTGATACTTGAGTTTCAGAGCTTTTTGAGGACAAGCCAGGCCCCAGCCCGGATACGACTGCTGGAGGCCTGCCTCCAGCATCTCTTTCAGAAGCTGGCTTAAGAATTTCCTGGCATTCTTCTCCCTCACATTTCCCCTTGAATGCTGGTCAGAGTCTTCTCCCTCTCCCCTTATCATAAGTCTCTATATATTAGTTTCCTATTGCTGTTGTAACGAATTACCAAAACTTTAGTAGCTTAAAATAAAATAAATATATGCTTTTATAGTTCTGAAGGTCAGAAATACAAAGTGGTTGAACTTAGCCAGAATTAGGGAGTAATCAGGCCTGTGTTTTTTCTAGAGGCTCCAGGGAATAATCCATTCTTGCCTTTTCCAGCTACAGGAGTCCAAGAGTCCTCCTGCACTCCTTGGCCCATGGTTGTGAATGACTCTGATATCTGCTTCCATGTCATATCTCCTCCTCTAACCCTTCTATCTCATTATTTCCCTTGTAAGGACCTTTGTGATTATATGAGTTTACCCAGATAGTTCAAGATAATCTCTTTATCTCAAGATCCTGAATCACATCTGCCAAGTTCAGTTTGGATCAGGATTTGCACACATTTGGGGGGTCATCATTCTGCCTACCACACTCTGCTTTAGCTATATTCTTAGCTTTTATTTTTTAAACAATTTGACCTTTAATAATATTTACAAAAAACATCCCTTCCCCTCAGATATTTTAGAATATATCCTGGGCCATTCTACTGTTTCTCTGCTCTTGTTTATGAGGTTTTAGTAAGCTGTCCTCTACTAAATTTATATTTAAGTACTCTGGATTGATGGATTTTTAAAAGATGACTTCCTTTTTAAAAATATGTTTGTGTTTCTTGATATCTTACCATGATAAATCAAATCCATGGCTGATCATCAGCAAAGTATCATTAGTTAGGTTAAAATTTCAAGTTGAACATATATATTTTATCTTTTGATCAATCACTATTAGAGCTAAAGGATAATCTTATGACTGAAATACTCATCTAGAGAAAAGAAATGCAAGAAGGTATCATGTGTTTTCCAACTGAGAAGAACAGGGAAATTCTTAGGTCCTAAACTGCATCCAAATATTGAAATAAAGGTCAATAACTTCACAGCCTGGTGTGTAAGAGGCATGTGGATACTCAGCCAAGATCTGCCATCAACCCTGCTCACCAGATAGAAAGACACATCAGAAGTTATACGTAGAAGCTAAACATTGAGAATACATAGACACAAAGAAGGGAGTAATAGACACCAGGGCCTATTTGAGTCTGAAGGGTGGGAAGAAGGTGAAGATTGAAAAGCTACCTATTGAGTATTACGTCAATTACCTGGGTAACAAAATTATCTGCGCATCCAACTCCCGCGACACACAATTCGCCCATATAATAAACCTGGACATGTCCCCACTGAACCTCAAATAAAAGTAGTAAGAAAAAAAAAGAAGTTTTTAAGTTAAATCATCTAAAGCATACATGCTCATGATAGGTGACTGATAGCTTCAAAATCCCAATGTGGAATGAAGTACTGATGCACATGACAACATGGATGAACCTCGGATTCATTATGCTTGGTAAAAGAAGCCAGACACTAAAGAACACATATTCAAATTATTCCATTTATATGAAAAGTCCAAAAAAGGAAAATCTATAGATACAGAAAGTAAATCAGTATTATGCTTAAGGAAAGACTGTGATTGTAAATGGGCGCAAGACTTTTTTTGACTTTTTTTCAGAGTAACGAAAATATTCTAAAATTAGACTGTAGTGGTGGTTGCAAAGCTCTGTAAATACACTAAGAATAATTGAATTATATGTGTAAAATGGGTAAATCGTATGATATGTAAAATATACTTCAATAAAGCTGTTAATAGCAAGCAGTCCAATGGATTGATTGTACACCCAATGTTTATTTCTAAATATATTTCATTTTAATAACCATTGTATAATGATGCTTGATGTGAGGTATTTTATAAAAGAGAAGAGTTCTAAGCAGCTTATATGTTCAACAATGGGATTAGTTTAGTAAATTATGGTAGAGTCATGTGATGAATTATCTGTGTGCAGAAGATAAAATTAAGTCTAGAAGACTAATGAAATGAGAAATTCTCATGTCATATACCAAATGAAAAAACAGACTACTAAATCTCTATGCTTTATGACCCCAAGTTTTTACATGACAGAATTGTAACACATGTGTGTTCACATGGTGCATGTTGTTAACCCCTTGTACTATTCCTGTTGGTCCTCTCATTAATTTGGGAAACAGGAGGAATCTGTTTTAGTGACTGTAACAATTGTTCTAATTCTAAACCAACTGACATAGACCATCAAGTAAAAATGTCCTACCATTGCCTAATACAAAGTTTTCTGTACAACAATGTCAATAAATAGAGAACAGATGAAGATATATTCATTTTTAGTTGCCAGGGTGATTGGCACTGGTTGAGTCAAACCACTGGTAGAAACAAATGCACGTCATATACAAAATTGTCTTTCATATAGGTCTAGTTAAACCAATTTACACAAAATCTTCCCCCAAGATATCATATTCTGACTATAGTACACATACTCATTCCTGCCAACCAATGTGTCTGCTTCTACTATTTATTTCATTTACAAGTGTATTGTTTTTATTTTCTAATTCAACATTATTAGAAGATACTAACCCCATTGCTAGAACCATAGGAAGTGGGGCATGCATGTCACTACAAACACTTAACTCTACTCAATTCATTCAAAATACATTCCTGGGCTCCTCTCTCCTTATTTGTGTCTTCACAACTTCTCATTAACCTGTACATTTCTTCTTTAACTTTACTAACTTCTCTCATGTTATTTCTACCAATTTACCTTGATGGCATACCCCTTTCCAATGCAGCAGATTTCTCATCTGATTAATAGTGTCCTTCTAAATTTGCAGAATAATTTCTAGAAAATAATTTTAAAATTTAATAATGGATCCCTCTAGATGCTGGGATGACAAGACATTTTCATTTTTTCTTTATATTGTTTTGTATATGCCACATAAATTATTCATTTTGCATACCATCTAAAACTATGTTTTGCATTTATAACCTAAAAGGCAATGCCAATTCATTTCTTAACCATATTTCTTTTCTTTATTCACATAAAAAAAAACAACTGCAGCCAGTAATGCTGCACTTTCTTAACCTTGGCACTATTTCGACATTTTAGGTTGAATAATTCTTTGTTGTGAAGACGATCCTGTGCATTATAAGATGTTTTGTAGCATTCCTGGCTACTACCCACTAAATGCCAGTAGCAACCCCCGCTTGTGAAAATTAAAATGTCTCCAGACATTGCCAAATATCCCCTCCTGGGGGTAGGAAAAAGACATAATCAGTGAAGGTTAAGAATCACTCTTCTAGAGCTTCTCTGTCCCTTCTGCACTATTTCCATTGTATATCTTTTCTCTTCAGTTTCTCCAGTGATGTAGAATGTGCAATCCTCTCTGGGCAGGGCCTGGTTTCCCTGATACGTAAATGTCCTTGTGGACCACATCCTTTTTTCTTGGGAGACTTAGAAACCCACGAACAATTGTTTGGGTAAGTTCTCTGGGTACATAAAGCTTGGGAAACCTTCATAATCTCTACATATCTCCTATACCTTCTCCCAGTCCATTCATTCTCCAAACTTGCTCAGTAATGAGTATTAAATCAAAATGACAATACCAACGATCAGTGAGAAATGTTCTTGTTGCAAATTACAATTCACTACATGTAATTTTTATAGATTTTGATATGTTTATCAGCTGTTGTCCATTGCACTTACCATTAAAACCAGCTTATGTGTGTGTCATTGCTTTCTTTTACAAAACTATCTTTCCTATCCATTTTCACAGTGAAAATATTACCTTAAGATTTCAGTATTACCATAAAGTTCATCTTGCATGTCAGGGTAAATGATGGAGAACTTCCACTTCTTCTTTGAACATTCAATTAATAACAATAGTTGTTTAAATAACAAATAACTGGCTTGTGTACTCAGATGCATGAATCATAAAAAATGAAATGCTTATTAGTTTAGTTTTAGCACTTTTATTTTTATTTTATTTTTTATTGCATTTTAGGTTTTGGGGTACATGTGAAAAACATGCAAGATTGTTGCATAGGTGCATACATGGCAGTGTGATTTGCTGCCTTCCTCCCCTTCACCTATATGTGGCATTTCTCCCCATGCTATCTCTCCCCAACTCCCCACCTCCCGCTGTCCCCCCCACTCCCCCCCAACATACCCCAGTGTATAGTGCTCCCCTCCCTGTATTCGTGTGTTCCTATAACACCCGTCTATGAGTGAGAACATGCGGTGTTTGATTTTGTGTTCTTGTGTCAGTTTGCTGAGAATGATGGTTTCCAGGTTCATCCATGTCTCTGCAAAGGACACGAATTCATCATTTTTAATGGCTGCATAATATTCCATGGTGTATAAGTGCCACATTTTCCCTGTCCAGTCTATCATCGATGGGCATTTGGGTTGGTTCCAGGTCTTTGCTATTATAAACTGTGCTGCAATGAACATTCGTGTGCATGTGTCCTTATAGTAGAATGATTTATAATTTTTTGGATATATACCCAGTAATGTGATTGCTGGGTCAAATGGAATTTCTATTTCTAGGTCCTTGAGGAATCGCCACACTGTCTTCCACAATGGTTGAACTAATTTACATTCCCATCAACAGTGTAAAAGTGTTCCTATTTCTCCACATCCTCTCCAGCATCTGTTGTCTCCAGATTTTTTAATGATCGCCGTTCTAACTGGCGTGAAATGGTATCTCAATGTAGTTTTGATTTGCATTTCTCTAATGACCAGTGATGATGAGCATTTTTTCATATGTTTGTTGGCCTCATGTATGTCTTCTTTTGTAAAGTATCTGTTCATATCCTTTGCCCACTTTTGAATGGGCTTGTTTCTTTTTTTCTTGTAAACCTATTTTAGTTCGTTGTAAATTCTGGATATCAGCCCTTTGTCAGATGGGTAGGCTGCAAAAATTTTTTCCCATTCTGTTGGTTGCTGATTCACTCTAATGACTGTTTCTTTTGCCATGCAGAAGCTGTGGAGTTTGATTAGGTCCCATTTTTCTATTTTGGCTTTTGTTGCCAACGCTTTTGGTGTTTTGGCCATGACGTCCTTGCCTACGCCTATGCCCTGAATGGTTTTGCCTAGGTTTTCTTCTACGGTTTTTAACAGTTTTAAAACTCAGTTGCTTTCTAAATCAATAATTTACAGTACGTCTGTAATAATCATTGCATCATGAGCCACCAAAAAGTATGTCTTCAAGTTATGCACTAATTTAAAAAATTCTTCCATCATCCAGTAATACAAATGTTAGGCTAAATTCACTTCCTTTATAAATAGTTAAATACCAGATGCTTTCTATAACTAAACTAAAGCATAACACTTGAATAATTTATCACATGAGGTACTTAATTTTCACCATTATATTTTAGTTTTGCAGAATGATAATCATGACTTCAGATGTAGCATTCTCTCTACCCCACACATCCTTCCTTCTTGTCTCTGCCTGGAAAAATCTATTCTCTCTTCCAAATACAGCTAAATTTTTTCTCTATCTTTGTTAAATACTCCTGGACTACCTGGGCAGAGCTAGTGGTTCCCTCTGATCTTCTTAGAGCTTTCTCATCTATTAAAACTCTTGTTACACTGTATTTATATCAATTATCCCCATGTGGCTTTTCCCCTTCTAGCCTATAGTGTACCAGAGGGCAGAGATCCTTAATATGTTTTATCCTTTAACAAGCATTTATTGAACACCTAATTTGGTGTAGGCACCAGGCTAATAGCTAGAGATACAGAAAAAAAATTCTACTTACAAGTTGCTTACTATCCAGGGAGGAGATAGAAAAACAAATACAATATAGCCAGGAGAGTACATGATGCAGTGAAGCAAAAGGGTATCTGGAATCATATGGGTTGAGCATCTCTGCACAGACAGGGATTCAGAGAAGGATTAATGAAAGAAGCAGCATCTAAATTGAGTTGCAACAAATGAAGAGGCATCACCTGCACTGGCAGAGAGTGGCTAATAACAAGGAACGTAAAGGACCTCTTCAAGGAGAACTACCAACCACTGCTCAGCGAAATAAGAGAGGACGCAAACAGATGGAGAAACATTCCATGCTCATGGTTAGGAAGAATCAATATTGTGAAAATGTTGAAAATGTTGAAAATCAATATTGTGTAAAGTAATTTACAGAGTCAATGCTATCCCCATCAATCTACCAATGACCTTCTTCACATAACTCGAAAAAACCACCTTAAACTTCATATGGAATCAAAAGAGAGCCCTCATAGCCAAGTCAATTCTAAGCGAAAAGAACAAAGCTGGAGGCATCACACTACCTGACTTCAAACTATACTACAAGGCCACAGTAATCAAAACAGTATGGTACTGGTACCAAAACAGAGATATAGACCAATGGAACAGAACAGAGGCCTTGGAGGCAACACCACACATCTACAACCATCTAATCTTTGACAAACCTGACAAAAACAAGCAATGGGGAAAGGATTCCCTGTTTAATAAATGGTGTTGGGAAAACTGGCTAGCCATGTGCAGAAAGCAGAAACTGGACCACTTTCTGACACCTTACACTAAAATTAACTCCAGATGGATTAAAGATTTAAACATAAGACCTAACAACATAAAAACCCTAGAAGAAAATCTAGGCAAAAGCATTCAGGACATAGGCATAGGCAAGGACTTCATGACCAAAACATTAAAAGCATTGGCAACAAAAGCCAAAATAGACAAATGGGACCTGATCAAACTCCACAGCTTCTGCACGGCAAAAGAAACAGTCATTAGAGTGACTCAACAACCAACAGAATGGGAAAAAATTTTTGCAATCTACCCATCTGACAAAGGGCTGATATACAGAATCTACAAAGAACTAAAACAGATTTACAAGAAAAAAACAAACAAGCCCATTCAAAAGTGGGTGAAGGATATGAACAGACACTTTACAAAAGAAGACATACAAGAGGCCAACAAACATATGAAAAAATGCTCATCATCACTGGTCATTAGAGAAATGCAAATCAAAACTACATTGAGATACCATCTCACGCCAGTTAGAATGGCAATCATTAAAAAATCCGGAGACAACAGATGCTGGAGAGGATGTGGAGAAATAGGAACACTTTTACACTGTTGGTGGGAGTGTAAATTAGTTCAACCATTGTGGAAGACAGTGTGGCGATTCCTCAAGGACCTAGAAATAGAAATTCCATTTGACCCAGCAATCCCATTACTGGGTATATATTCAAAGGATTATAAATCATTCTACTATAAGGACACGTGCACAAGAATGTTCATTGCGGCACTGTTTACAATAGCAAAGACTTGGAACCAACCCAAATGCCCATTGATGATAGACTGGACAGGGAAAATGTGGCACATATACACCATGGAATATTATGCAGCCATCAAAAACGATGAGTTCATGTCCTTTGCAGAGACATGGATGAACCTGGAAACCATCATTCTCAGCAAACTGACACAAGAACAGAAAATCAAACACTGCATGTTCTCACTCCTAGCTGGGTGTTGAACAATGAGGACACATGGATACAGGGAGGGGAGCATCACACACTGGGGTCTGTTGCGGGGAAATAGGGGAGGGACAGCGGGGGGTGGGGAGTTGGGGATAGATAGCATGGGGATTAATGCCAGATATAGGTGATGGGGAGGAAGGCAGCACATCACACTGCCATGTGTGTACCTATGCAACAATCTTGCATGTTCTTCACATGTACCCCAAAACCTAAAATGCAATAAAATAAAATAAAAAAAAGAAAGTTGGGGTGGGATCAGGAACAAAGGCTAGGATGGGTGTTTTAGGAATGAAGCACTGGGTGCAAAGGCTGAACTGGAGGTCTTGGACCTCTCTCGGCTTCATCACTTCTGCCTGATTACTTGTATCTTTGAAATTATTAGCAATCTTTCTAGGGATAAGAGCCCTGATTCGCATGAGCTTGCTTTTATAGTGTGATCCTCCATGTTATCCTGAAATGAAAGAAAGCACGTGTATACCTATGTAACAACCCTGCACATTCTGCTCATGTACCCCAGAACTTAAAATACAGTAAAAAAGAAAAGAAATCTAATAATTTATTTTTCAAAAAAGAAATGCAGATAGTAATTAGTCTGGATATAGACGTTTAATACATGCTGGAGGGAAAGAGATAGACATAGAGGAAGTTGCTCTTTGATAAAAGAAGAGGTAAACATAATGTTTTGAGAGTACTTCATGAGGAAAGAATCATGAGGAAGTTATATAATAAATATATGATAATGGGAAATGGAGATGACTGGAGATATAGAAAAAAATTTAGGAAAGCTTGACTGAAGTTAGATCATGAGTATCTGGTGTTTCCAATTTGAACTGATGTGAACATTTTCTTCAACAGTGCAATCAGCCTGGGTACAAGTGCAGAAAAGACAGAGGATTGCACTGTGTGAGTGTAGTGTAAGCAGCAAAAAAGTTGCAGATATTCATGAAGAAATATTAAAAACCAAAAGCCAATTTAGTCTTTGTTCCCACTCCCTGCCATACCCCATCCATTGATATGAAATATGAACATGGTACATAGTATTCCATGGTGTGTATGTGTCACATTTTCTTTATCCAGTAGATGACCGGGAGATGAATGCAGCAATCCACCATGGCATGTGTATACCTATTTAACAAACCTGCACATTCTGCACATGTGCCCCATAACTTTTATTATTAAAGTATAACAATAAAAAGGTCTATCAAAAAAAAAAGAAATATGAGCACGGTTGGTTACTTAATATAAACATAGGTTGCTGCTGATAGACAAACAATTCTGTCCTTGATATAAAAAGGATAGAATGATGCATCACCTCTCATCCTTTAAGAGAAAATTAACCAAAGACATTCTGCATTAAAAGGAAACTATAAGGCTTTTCAAAGTCACTATAAATATGGGTGATTCTCCTACAAATAATAGCAGATGCACTCCCCAAAAGTCATGAGTAAGCTTAAGTTTTATCAAGAAAACCCCAAAATTCATCAGAAATGCCTATCATTGAAAACACTCCCGTTTGAAAATCTAAGCCAGGTATTAGCAAATTTTTTCTGGTAAAGTTCCACATAGTAAATATATTAAGCCTTGCATGCCATATAATCTTTGTTGTAACTACTCAACTCTGCCCTTGTATCAGGAAAGTAGCCATAGGAAAATGTAAATGAGTGGACATGACTGTGTTCCAATAAAGTTTTATTTGCAAAAACAGGTAGTCTCCAGATGATAGTTTACCAGCCCTGGATATAAGCTAAGGTTTTGTTTCTTTTCTGCAAAATAAATAGTCATGCTCTAATCTATTGTATAAATATTTACTTTTACGTTGCTTACTTAAATTAAGACCTGTATTTTAAGCAACGTATTTTTCTTTAAGTAATTGTAAGAGTGAAAGATAAAGATGGCATGATTCTGTAACATATATTGAACCAAAATGTTTATAGTCAATTTCATTAGCAAAATGCTTTTAGGAATCCCTAAAATTATATCTGGAAGGCCTATACCATAATAATTAGCAAAAATACTGTATTTGAAATTGCTAGTTTTCCAGATGGAATACTACTTCTTGGATCTTTGGAGAAATGTTTTGTGAAAGCAGCATAATTACTGAGAGACAGCACAACACTCCTCCAATTTTTAGGGAAATGGTCCTTTGCCTATGATGACAGCTTGAACATGCTCCTTTTCAGAAGAAAGCAGAAATTATTATGCCTTAGAGCTAACTGCAATAGCTTTTGCATTTGATGTGGGAATAATTTAGATAGAAGTTCAGTAATAGTTATAGTTTTTTAAAAAGTTCATGTTTATTAGCATGATTTATCTTTATTTATTCTATGATATTTTATAGTCAGGGCACGAGTAACAAAATTTCAAGGCAAGAGAGGAGCTTATTCTTTAGTGAAGATGGCACAGCTTCAGTTTTGGAGAGCCTGGTTATGGAGGTAGTTGTGAGATCCTTGGGGAGTCTTCTACTAGAGGCAGTGATAATCGCAGAGCCCTGGAAGCAAAACAGAAGCCCCCTAGGACTATCGCCATCACCAGCTTAGGAAAAGATGAAGGAGGAAAGAAACTCCTTGGGGAAGGCTTCCAGAGACAATATTCTCAGAAGAACCAGTATCAACAGTCAAATAACTAAACACATGTCCAAAGGCTAGTTGAGAGGTTAGTTGTTCTAAGACACCTGCTCATAATTGCCTTGATGCCAAATTTTTTTTACCATAAATTGTATTATCACAGAATTTAATGTGCTAACATAATTCTCATATTTTTCATTTGCTGAACTTTTAATCTCAATTATAATTTTTTCCTCACAAATTGTATCTATGAAACAGAATGAGCAGTGTCATTATTTAAAAAGAGAAATGAGATAAAGAGAAACAAAAACCATTTTTTACATGACAGCAATGTTTTCTCTCCTTTGTATATTAGCCATTTGTCTATTTTATATAGTGATATACACAATATAATAATTCTTGTTGGAAAAAAACACTTACATCATGAGATCATCATACAAGAACATGAGCAAGTATTATAAAGCACCTCTTGAAATTCTGAGCTGGACCCATTGATCTAACATCTAAATTCTGCCTATTTTCCTATTACTGTATCATGCTAACATTGGTAGAAGATTTCTGTACATATACAGTGATATTTTTAAAGGATCATTGTTTTAACATATTGCAAGCTTATCACCTTTAAGAAGTGAAATACTCTTTCAAAACGTATTAGTGTAACCATTCTCAGGTAGTTGAGGGGTGAGTCAATTATAAGCACCTACACAGTTAGAACAGACTTACTGCAAGAGAAACCTTGATATGCTTCCATTGATCAGTGAGGAGAGAGGAGACAGATGCGGTAGGATGGTAGAAATTTTGTTATTTAACAGCAAACCACACATCACAGTCATTTGTAACACTACTGATGAGACAAAATTAGTCATAGGATATAGATGTTTGTGTAAGAGGCTTATTGAATTTATTTTAAAGATTGAGATAAATAATTTCAGATAACTAATGAAAAAGTTGAACATTTCAGTTTCAAGAGGAGCTAAGGTACAGGATGAAAGTTTATGAGCTGAAATAAAGTGATGTAAACTTCAGCTCTCTGCTTTATACTAGAAACACGACTCCTTTTAAAAAGGAATTGCTATTCCTAGAAACAAACAAATTACCTAAACTGACCCTAGATGAAACAGAAAGTCTTGTAGAAAACCCAGTTTAAAGATGAACAAAGGAGAGGCTTTGATTTTTGGTTCAGCATGAAAGAAGCTTGGAATTCTTCCTTTCATCTCAACAAAAAGTAAAGTTAAACGAAATGAAATATCAACAACTCTTCATAGATCTGTTCAGAATAGCGAAGCCACAGGGCAAACCACTGCCCCACAAATTGGATGAATTGACAGGTGTATACAAAGGATCACCAAGTTACCAAAGCACAAGTAGAAATCTCTGAGGGACCCACTGCCACAGTAGTAGGAAAACCAAAACTGCAGTTAATGAATTGCTTCCGGGTCAATGTGGACAAGACAGAGAGTTAAAAACTCCAGGGAGATCTAATTATAAGGGGGTTCACACACATTTGTGACTTTTACCTCTAGGAACTCAACCAGGTCTTCACAGGTAAGATTGAAGAAAAATTTCCTCACAGTACAGGGAGGGAAAATTAACCATTTTGAAATAAACAAGAGCATTTTGTTCTTTTAAAGGCCTGTCCTCAAGAGAAACTATTTACCAAAGCATAAACCATCAGGTTTTTCTCAGCGCCTAACCAACCTGGGGCAAGAAAAATACCCAACTGGAGCCCTCTCCAGCCTCTCATGTAGGAGAATGGAAATACCCAACTCCAGCCAATTCTAGTCATCCCATGCCACTTTAAGGAGGGAAAAACTGAGAAGCACTTGTGACGTTCATAGTCCAGAAGCAAAGGTTCAGAGCAAGAGCATTTATCAGAGATAAAGAAGGGCATTATGTAACGATAAAGGGGTCAATTCTTTATTATAAAAATTTACAATGTGTATGCACCTAACAAGAGAGCATTAAAATATCTGAGGCAAAAACTAATAGGGTTTCAAGGAGAAATAGATGAATCCACAATTATTGTTGAAGACTTCAACACCCTTCTTTTAGAAATGGACAGATCCAGCAGGCAAAAAATCCATAATAACATAGTTGAACTAAACAGCAACACCAATAAACTGATTCTTCAACAAAAGCTGATTATATATTATTCTAAAACTCACACAGAGTATTTACCAAGAGAGACCACATTATGGGGCATAAACACACCTTAACACATTAAAAAGAATAGGGATAATTCAATGTCTGCTCTCAAAGAACAATGGAATTAAACTACAAGTCAACAATAGAAAGATATTTGAGAAATTCCCAAATGCTTGGAGATCAAATATCACACTTTCAAATAACACTTGGGACAAAGAAGAAATAACAATAAAAATTTAAAAGTATTTTGAATTAAATGAAAATGAAAATCAAACTTATCAAAATGTGTGGGCTGCAGTGAAAGCAGTATTGAGAGGGAAATTTATAGCATCCTACATGTATATTAGAATAGAATAAATATCTAAAATCAATCACTTAAGTTCTACTTCAGGAGAACAGAAAAATAAGAGAAAATATGATCCAAATTAAGCAGAATAAAATAAATAATAATGGTTACAGCAGAAGTCAATGAAACTGAAAATAGGAAATCAATAGAGAAAATCAGCAAAATCAAAAACCAGCTTTGTGAAAAAATCAATAAAATGTGTAAACCTCTAGGCAGGATAACCAAGAAAAAAAGAAAGAACGTACAAGTTATTAAAATTCAAAGTGAAAGAGGACATCACTACAGATCTTATGAACATTAAATGCATAATAAATATTACGAACTCTATGCCCACAAATTTGATAATCTAGATGAAATGTACCAATTCCTTGAAAAACATGATTGGCCACAATGCACACAAGAAGAAATAGACAATTTTAATAGTTCAGTATCTATTTTAAAAATTGAATACATGGTTAATAACCCTCCAAAGCAGAAAGAACCAAGCCCCAATACGCTTACTAAAAAATTTTACCAAATTGTTAAGGAAAAAATTATATAAATTCTCTGTAATATTTTCCCTTCAAAATGCAGAAGAAATTCTTTCTAATTCATTCTGTGAGGCTGATTAGACTAAGGCATTTAAATCAGACCAAAATCACAGAGGAATCAAAAGACAAAAACAAAATCAACCAAACAAACAAAAAATCCCACTACAGACTAATATCTCTCATAAATACCAGGGTCAAAATCTTCAACAAAGTTTTAGTAAATCAAGTATAATAATGTATAAAAATAATTAAACACCAAGACCAAGTGGGAATTATCCTAGGTATGCAAGGCTGGTTCTAAATTCAAAAATGTAATTCATCACATCAGCAAGCTAAAGAAGAAAATCACATTATCATATCAATGGATGTAGAAAAAGCATTTGACAAAATCTAACATCTATTCACAATTTAAAAAATAAAAACTCCCAGCAAGCCAGGAATAGAGGGGAATTTCCTAAACTCTATAAAGAACTCTGCAAAAAACCTTCAGATAATGTCACACTTCATGCTAAGAAACTAGAGGCTTTCCTTCTAAGACCAGGAACAAGATAAAAAATGTCCTCTCTCACAACCACCTTTCAACAACACACTGAAAATCTTAACTGATGCAATAAAACAAAAAAAGGAAATACAAGATATACTGATTGGAAAGGAAGAAATAAAACTGTCTTTATTCACAGAAAACATGATTGTGTACAAATCTGAAAAGAATTGACACACACACAAACAATGTTTAGAACTTATAAGCAATTATAATGAGATTACAATATACAAAATGAATATATAAAAGTTAATCACTTTCCTATATACCAGCAATGAACAAGAGGAATTTGAAATTGAAAACAAAATACTATTTGTATTAATACCCTACAAAGTGAGATACTTAGGTAAAAATCTAATATGGAAAAGATCTATATGAGGAAAACTACAAAACTCTGTTAAAACATATAAAAAAATAACTAAATAAATGAAGAGGTAGGCCATGTTTATAGATAAGGAGACTTAGTATTATCAAGATGTCAGTTCTTCTCAACCTGATCTATAGGTACAATGGAATCCCAGTAAAAATCCCAGCAAGTTACTTTGTGTATATTGATAAACTTCTTCTAAAGTATATGGAGAGGTAAAAGACCTAGAGCAGCCAACATTTGAAGGAGAAGTTGAAGGACTAACACTACATGACTTCAATACTTACTATAAAGCGACAGTAATCACAGTAGAATGGTACTGGTGGAAGAACAAATAGATCAACAGAACAGAATGGAGAGCCAAGAAATAGACCTACATAAATGTCTGATGTTCAGCAAAGGAGCAAAGGCAATATAATGGAGCAAAGATAGTCTTTTCAAAAAATGATCCTAGAACAACTGAATATCACATGCAAGAAAAATTAATCTAGATACCTTACACCTTTCCCAAAAATTAATTCAACATGGGTCACAGACCTAAATGTAAAATTCAAAACTATAAAATTCCTAGAAGATAACAGGAGAAAACCTCAATGATATTGGCTGTGGCAATGACACCAAAGGCACAAATCATCACATAAATAATTGATTACCTGGGCTTCATTAAAATTAACGAACTTCTATTCCATGAAAGACTGTCAAGAGGATGAGAATACAAGCCGCAGACTGGAAGAAAACATTTGCAAACCACATATGTAAAGCGATACCAAAATATACAAACAATTCTTCAAACAACACATCTTTAAAAATGGCAAAAGACCTGAACAAGCACTTGATCAAAGAAGTTATATTGATGGCAAATAAGTGTAAGAAAAGATACTCAGCAACACATGTTACTAGGCAATTGCAAACAATGAGCTATCACTACACATCTATCAGAATGGCCAAAATCTAAAACACGAATACTACCAAATACTGGCAAGAATGTGGGGCAACAGGGACTCTATTTCATTGCAAGTAGGAATGCAAAATCGTACATCCATGTTGGAAGACAGTTTGGCAATTTTGCTTTAAAGAAACTAAACACACTCTTTCCATATGATCCATAAATTGCATTCCTTGGTATTTATCCAAATGAATTTTAAAACTTATGTCCACATAAAAACCATCACATGAATGTTTATAGGAGATTTATTTATAATTGCCAAAACTTGGAAGCAACCAAGATGTACCTGAGTAGGTAAATGAATAAATTTTGTGACATTAAGACAATGGAATATTCAGCATTAAAAAAAGAAGTGAGCTATCAAGTAATGAAACAACATGTAGGAAACTAAAATTCGTATTACTAAGTCAAATAAGCCAATCTAAAAAGGCTACATACTGCATGATTTCAACTATATGACATTCTGGAAAAAGGTAAATCAATGGACAGAGTCAAAGTATCAGTGGTTGTTGGGTGGAGGGGTGGATTTATTTTTAGTGCTATTAAGTTATTCTGCATGATACTATATTGGTGCATATGTGTCATTATACATTTGTTATAGCCCATATAATATCAAGAGAGAATCCTAATGTAACCTATGGAATTTGGATGATAATTTTGTAACAATGTAGGTGCATAAATTATAATCAATTCTCCATTCTGGTACAGAATTTTGATATTTGGAGATGCTATGTATATGTAGGGGAAGGAGTATGTGTGAAATCCCCGTACAATCCTTCAATTTTGCTGGGAACCTAAAACTGCTCTAAATAAAAAAGTTTAATTTCTTTTCTTTTATTTTTATTGTACTTTAAGTTCTGGGGTACATGTTAAGATGTTGCAGGATTGTTGCATAGGTACACACATGCCATGATAGTCTGCTGCCTCCATTCCCCCATCACCTACATCAGGCATTTCTCCCAATGTTATTCCTTCCCAACCTCCCCATCATCTGCCATCCCTCTCCTAGCCCCCCATGCCCCAACAGACCCCAGTGTATATTAGAATAGAATAAATATCTAAAATCAATATTATAAATATCTAAAATCAAAATCTAAATTAGAATAGAATCAAAATCTATCAATAAAATCAAAATCTATCAATATTATAAATATCTAAAATTAGTGTGTGATGTTCCCCTCCCTGTGTCCATGTGTTCTCATTGTTCAATACCCACCTGTGAGTGAGAACATGCAGTGTTTGATTTTCTGTTCTTGTGTCAGTTTGCTGAGAATTATGGTTTCCGGATTCATCCATGTCCCTACAAAGGACATGAACTCATGCTTTTTATGGCTGCATAATATTCCATGGTGTATATGTACCACATTTTCTTTATCTAGTCTATCATTGATGGGCATTTGGGTTCGTTCCAGGTCTTTCCTATTATAAACAGTGCCGCAATGAACACATGTGTGCATATGTCTTTATAATAAAATGATTTAAAATCCTTTGGGTATATACCCAGTAATGGGATTGTTGGGTCAAACAGAATTTCTATTTCTAGGTCCTTGAGGAATCGCCACACTGTCTTGCACAATGGTTGAACTCATTTATACTCTCAGCAACAGTGTAAAGTGTTCCTGTTTCTCCACATCCTCTCCAGAATCTGTCTCCAGATTTTTTAATGATCACCATTCTAACTGGCATGAGATAGTATCTCAGTGTGGTTTTGATTTGCATTTCTCTAATGACCAGTGATGATGAGCATTTTTTCATATGTTTGTTGGCCTCATATATGTCTTCTTTTGAAAAGCATCTATTCATATCCTTTGTCCACTTTTGAATGGGTTTGTTTTTTTCTTGTAAATCTGCTTTAGTTCTTTGTAGATTCTGAATATTAGCCCTTTGTCAGATGGGTAGATTGTAAATTTTTTTTCCCATTCTGTTGGTTGTCAGTTCACTTTAATGATAGTTTCTTTTGTTGTGCAGAAACTCTTAAGTTTAACTAGATCCTATTTGCCTATTTTGGCTTTTGTTGCCAGTGCTTTTGGTGCTTTAGTCATGAAGTCCTTGCCTATGCCTATGTCCTCAATAGTTTTGCCTAGGTTTTCTTCTAGGATTTTTACAGTGTTAGGTCTTATGTTTAAATCTTTAATCTATCTGGAGTTAATTTTAGTGTAAGGTGTCAGGAAGGGGTCCAGTTTTAGCTTTCTGCAAATGGCTAGCCAGTTTTCCCAATACCACTTATTAATTTTAGTGTAAAGAAGGGGTCCAGTTTCAGCTTTCTGCACACGGCTAGCCAGTTTTCCCAACACCATTTATTAAACAGGGAATCCTTTCCCCATTGCTTGTTTTTATCAGGTTTGTCAAAGATCAGATGGTTGTAGATGTGTACACCGGTGTTATTTCCGAGGCCTTTGTTCTGTTCCATTGGTCTTTTCCAGTTCTGCGAATAGACAATTATCCAAAGAAGATATACAGATAGCCAATAAACACAAGGAAAACATATCTCTGTTTTGGTACAGTACCATGCTGTTTTGATTACTGTAGCCTTGTAGTATAGTTTGAAGTCACATAGCATGATGCCTCCTCCCTGAATAGACCAATAACAAGGTCTGAAGGTGAGGCAGCAATTAATAGCCTACCAACCAAAAAAAGTCCAGGACCAGACGAGTTCACAGCCGAACTCTACCAGAAGCACAAAGAGGAGCTGGTACCATTCCTTCTGAAACTATTCCAAACAATACAAAAAGAGGGAATCCTTCCTAACTCATTTTATGAGACCAACATCATCCTGATTCCAAAACCCAGCAGAGACAAAACTAAAAATGAAATTATAGGTCAATATCCTTGATGAACATTGATGCAAAAATCTTCAATAAAATACTGGCAAACTGAATGCAACAGCACATCAAAAAGCTTATCCATCACAATCAAGTTAGCTTCTTCCCAGGGATTCAAGACTGGTTCAACATATGCAAATCTATAAACGTAATCCATCACATAAACAGAATCAAAGACAAAAACCACATGATCATCTCAATTGATGCAGAGAAGGCCTTTGACAAAATTCTACAGCTCTTTATGCAAAAACTCTCAATAAACTGGGAATTGATGGAACATATCTCAAATTTAAAAAAGCTATTTATGACAAACTCACAGTAAATATCATACTGAATGGGCAAAAACTGGAAGCATTCCCTTTGAAAACTGGCACTAGACAAGGATGCCCTCTCTCACCATTCCTATTCAATATAGTATTGGAAATTCTAGCCAGAGCAATCAGAAAAGAAAAAGAAATAAAGGGTATTCAATTAGGAAAAGAGGAAGTCAAATTGTCTCTATTTGCAGATGACGTGATTGGTATATTTAGAAGACCCCAACGTCTCAGCTCAAAATTTCATTAAGCTGGTAAGCAACTTCAGCAAAGTCTCAGGATACAAAATCAATGTGCAGAAATCACAAGCATTCCTATACACCAATAACAAACAAACAGAGAGACAAATCATGACAAACTCCCACTCATAATTGCTACAAAGAGAATAGAATACCTAGGAATACAACTAACAAAGGATGTGAAGGACCTCTTCAAGGAGAACTACAAACCACTGCTGAAGGAAGTAAGAGAGGACACAAACAGATGAAAAAAAACATTCCATGCTCATGGTTAGGAAGAATCAATATCATGAAAATGGCAATACTGCCCAAAGTTCTTTATAGATTCAATGCTATCCCCATCAAGATACCATTGACTTTCTTCACAAAACTGGAAAAATCCACTTTAAACTTCATATGGAACCAAAGGAGAGTCCACATAGCCAAGACAATCCTAAGCAAAAAGAATTGTCTATTTTTTTGAAAAATGGTCAATGTACTTGAATAGACAATTATCCAAAGAAGATGTGCAAATAGCCAATAAGCACATGGAAAGATACTTAGCATCATTAGTCACTGAGGAAATGCAAATTAAAACCACAATAAGGATGGCTGTAATAAAAATAATAAATAATTAAAACCACCTACTAGGATGGCTGTTATAAAAATAATAAAAAAGAAAATAAGTTTTGACAGGAATGTGAAGAAACTGGTACTCTCATACATTACTGGTGAAAATGTAAAACACTGCTACCACTGTGGAAAACAGTTCGGCAATTCAAAATGTTAAACAGAATCACATATGATCAAACAAATCCACTGCTAGGTATATACCTCAAATAATTAAAAGCAAGAACTCAAACAGATATTTGAATGTCAATGTTCATTTTAGCACTATTCAAAATAACCAAAAGATATGAATAACCAAAGAGTCCATTAACACATGAATAAATAAAAGGTGTTATATATGTATGATGGACTATTAGCCACAAAAAGAAATGAAGTTCTGAAACATGCCCAATGTAGATGAACTTTGAAAACATCATGCTAAGTGAAATAGGCCAATCCCAATAGGACAAAATATTGTATGACTCCATATATGAAATATCTAAAATAGGCAAATTCATAGAAACAGAAAACAAAGAAGAAGTTACCAGGGGCTGTTAGGAATTGTAGGTGTTTCTGTTTGGGGTGATAGAAAAAGTTTTGGAAACAGATAATAATGATCATTGTACAACACTGAATGTACTTAGAACCACTGAATTGTATACTTAAAATGGTTAAAATAACAAATTTTATGTTATATATATATTTTACCACAATAAAAATGTTTTAAAAAAGGAATTGCTAGATATGATCATTAGAAAAGCGGGGGGGGGGGGGGGAAGTGGTTTTTTTCCCTTTCCTGAAAAGATTATGTAATTTTATTTGAAGGAAGTGAGTCCTTAGCAAGAAATGGCTCAAAGAAAATATATGCCTAAAAGATGTTTTCAGTAACAATTAGGCAAAGGAGTAAATTTCCAGCACAGATAAATTTCCTAAAGGCTGAAGTAATTTTTACTCTAAATTACCTTCCCCTCTTCATAGAACAACTAAGACTAAAGTTACTCTTAAATTACATAAAGCTTTGTTTGTTCTTAATATGGCTCTGATTGTGCATATCATTAAGGCTTTATAATCAATAGCATGCATGAAGCTATCTTAAAAAATTATTTGATTGAAAAAATAGTGAAATGTTCAAAAGCGTTTTAAATGCCTACTGAATTTATCTGAGAGGTCACCTGTTTGACACAAAAATCACTTAGCAAAGCAAGGAAGAGGAGAATTTAATAACCTCCCTGAGGCATTGATCTTCACCTGAGAAAAGGTAGTTTTAAAAATAAGTTTTGTGTAATTTGAGATATCATTGCTTTTATTTCCCCCCATTTTCCTCCCTTTTTCTTTAAAGAAGCCACTAGCTGTTCATGCCCATAAGAAGCTGTATATCAGAGTCAAAATCAAAATAACATGGTAGTCTCTCTGGTTTTTGCTTTCTGAAAGCCTAAGCTCTTAGGAGAACTTAGAACATTTAAAGACGATTAGAAACAGAGAAAGGAATTTGAAGACACAAACAGAATGTCTAGAAAAATGAATGACCAAAGATTAAAAAGAGATTTTTGCAGCTTTATAGGTAGAAGCGTGAGAGAGGACTATGGTTCTGATTATTAAAGAGAAACTATAGCTTCCTTCCTAACCAGTACTTTTGGTCACTGACATTCTTGCAAGAAAGCCATAGGTCCCAGTGCACAACCACTGAACCCGAAGAGGAAAGGTGGATATGGGTGATGTAGGTCTCCATAGCATCTGCTAGATCTGTGATGGAGAACTAATGTCTGTCCACTCACTCTCTACCAATATCTTGGTTCTGTCTCTAAAAAGACAGATGTTCAGTTTTCTACTAGATCAGTAAAATACTAGCTTGGGGTTAGATATTAATTTGAGTTATAAAAAATGAAAAGGGACTTGCACAGCTAAGTTGGTAGACTGTGATTTATGCCCACCACAAAAGCAAGCATATTCATGTCCTACTTAATTACAAAGCTGTATAATTGCTTTGGTGGTGACTCCAATAAATTAAATGCTAGGAATGCACACAATAATCTTTTCTAAGGAAATATGCAGCATGTGGCAGGAATAATCAGAAATTTTCGGCCTGGTTTCAAGGTGGCAATAGACTTCATGTTTATGATATCACAATTACATTTTACTTCAGGAAAACAGAGGATTTCTAGCAATAAAATATTTTGCTCTCTTTATTCACTCAGCAGATATTTATTCAGTACTGCTGTGTAACAAGCATTGTTTCAGGTCTGGGGATACCTGATAAATAAAAAAGACAAATATCTCACCAAAGTGGAAGGGGAAACATAATAAACAATAAGTATAATAAATAACAAAAAAATAGAGTACACTGGAACATAATAAGTGCTATAGGATTCAAGAATGGATGTTTGGGTAGATTTTAATTTTAATAGGATGGCAAAGGAGGACTTCTTAAGAAGAAGGTGAAGGAGTTATCCAAGTATGAACATGGGGTAGAACATCCTTGGCAAGGGAATAAACTGGAAGAACAGTCCTAACTGGAGTGTGTCTGGAAAATTCATGGAACAGTGTGTGTGCCTAGAGCAGAATGAAGGTAAAGATAATGTAATCAGAGAATGTCACTCCTCCCAAGATGTCTCTATCCTGATCTCTGGGACCTATGAATATGTTACATTACGTGGCACAGGGGAATTAAGGATGCAGATGGAATTAAGGTTGCTAATCAACTGACCTTAAGCTAGAGAGAGTGCACTGGCTCATGCCGGAGGGTCCCATGTAATCACCAGGTTCTCAAATTGGAAGAGGAAGGCAAAAAGTGAGGCTGGAATTATGTGATGTTGATTTGAGGGATGAAGAATGGGGCCATGAGTCAACGAATGAAGGCAGGCTCTAAAAACTGGAGAAAGCAGGGAAACTGATGTCCTCCAGAAGGAAGACAGACAGTCTTGCCAATACCTTGATTTTAGTTCAGTGAGATCCACACCAGACTTTGGGCCTAAAGAACTACAGGAAAATTAATTGTGTTATTTTAGGCCATTAAGTCTGTGGTACTTTGCTACAGAAGCAAAGTAAAAGTTAATACAGATAATACAAAATAATGGGAAGAAGGTAAGGAAGGTGAGATCTTTAAGGGCCTTGAAAAGCATCGTAAGGACTGGGCTTCTACTCTGAGTGAAGGGATAAGCCATTGCAGGTGCTCAGCAGAGGACTGATGTGATCTGACATAAGTTCGCTGCTGTGTTGAGACTAGGTGTAGGCAGGCACAGGTAGAAGAAGAGAGACCTGCTGGGGCTATTGAAATAATCCAGGGAAGGGATGAAGGTGGCTAATACCAGAAGGGAAACTGTAGGTCATGGGAAGCATTTGGCTTCTGGCTTTATTCAGAAGGTGAAGCCCACAGCATTTCTTGACCAATGGATGTAGGTTGGAAGAGAAACAGAAAAGTCAAGGATGACTCTCAGGTGTTTAGTCTGAGCAATAGAAAGAGAGATCATTTTCTGCAACAAAGAAAGTTTCAAGTGGAGAAGTTTTGGGTAAGTAATCAGAACTTCAATTTTGGACAAGTTGAGTTTTAGATATTTATTAGCTATTTAGGTGGCAATATTGAGTTGGCAGTTGAATACACGTATTTAGAGTTCCAGAGAAAGGTTTATTATGGATATATAAATGCAGAATTATAAAATTATAGATTCAGATTAAAGACAGGAGATGAAATCACCAAGGGGTTGGTAATAGATAGAAGAGAAGACCAAGGATTGGATTTTTTGGAGTTGTATCAGTTCATGAGTTAATGAATTTCTGGTAATAGACAAAAGAGAAGACTAAGGACTGGATTTTTTGGAGTTGTATCAATTCATGAGTTAATGAATTTCTAGCATCCTACATAAGAAATTATTATGATGAGTGCTTCCTTTATTTTACCCTTGAAAAGAATCTGCTTAGTCAAATTTGTGTCCATTACTCAGCTCGCTAGACATCAGAGGTGAAATGACAAGAGGAAACTCACATACACTGTATCAAAAAGCCCTGATTTTTCAATTGTAGGGTCCAAAGAACCCTATCTTCAAAATTAATAAAGGTTCAGGGACCAAGTTTTAGGCCTTTGAAGGAAACACAGTGCAAATAACCACTCCCTACATAACTTTTGCAGGTCACTCAACCCTTTTTTATTATTCCTCCACCTCTTCCTGTGTACCTCGACTATTGATCCTGTGATTTGGATATAGCTTTTACGTAATGCTGAAAGATAAAGTTGTCTATTTTGCTAGTGCACATCTTTGGCAAATTTCCCTGGAGAAAAAATGGCCAGAGATGGCCAAATTTTCCAGTTCTTAACAAATTATTTCAGAATAATATTTTAATCATGAAATATTTGTGGTTGATGTAGAGTTAAAATCAAGTCCAACTTACTTAATCTCTGAGAAAGAGGTAAAGTTCTCTGACTCAGGATTATTATTTTAGTTGTTAAAATATCAAAGATGGATGGAAATTCTTATTTTTTCTGATCTTTTCTTATATTCTTTAGATGGTTTAGTTACATGTTGATTAACTATTTAAAATACAATTTGCATTCTGTTTTTTTCTTTTTAGTGTTTATGATTATAATTATATGGAGAAAACTAATTTATAAGACAAAATTTTAAATTGTATATTAAAAAGTAAAGATTTTCACTTATTCTCTAAAATAAAGTAAAATTTTATTATTAAAACCTAAATTCTGGAATATCAAATTAGTTTAATTATATCCAATAAGGCTTTAAAGTTTTTAAGAAATAGGGATCAGGAAATTTCTCTCTTTACCTGGTTACTTTGATGAACATGTAAAGTTTGTTGCATTGGTTATAAAAGCATTTCCAAAAATATTTTGAAAAAGCATAAATGTACTCTAAGAAATTCACCATATGGTTTTGGCACTAAAAAAGGATGCTCTAAGGTCATTAAGAATGAGGTAGAAAACCTAATGTATTAATGGCAAAATGTGGTTGAATACAACTTTATTTATAGCCACTTAAATTTTAATTTCAAATAATTTTCAAGGGTCAGAAAATATTATTATTCTTTTAATCTTCCTTTTCAGCTATTTAAACACATAAGAGCCATTCTTGGCTTACCAGTCATATAAAAACAGGTAGACTGGATTTGGTCTGAGGGCCTGATTATGCCTACCCTTACTCCAAATACTGAACCTCAGAACTTGGACAAATGTCCTTATTTTGTATATCCCTTACAAAAATCATTTTCCAACCACAGTCTGGGTCACTGAATTGGCCTAAACCAGGCTCGCTGATTCTTGCCAAGCCAGCACTAATGTGCGTTGTCATAAGCATTGTTCCCTTCTAAAGAGCAATGCCTTAATATAGGCAGACTTAGAGGAATAAGCAAAATGAAAAGGAAAAAAAAAGTAATGCTCTCAGCCTACCGGTCAGTATAAGCGTATGCTAAACAAAAAGAAGTTAATAAATACTTTTTAGGCCCAAAGTTAATTTGTCTATGCTATATGATTTACTTTTTAAAATTTTAATGAAGGATTTTATGTTATTTTCTTTAGATACCATTTGAGTTTGTTATTTCTATCTATTATGTTCCTCTAGATATCTGATTTTGCCACTTAACATGTTAACCACTCTCCTAATTCTGCTACATTCAGATGTGCTAAGCATGACATGTTTATCTTCAATTAAATTGTTGATGAAATATTAAATAGGGCAGAGCTGAAGACAGAGTTACCTGAACCCTCTAATCAAGACCATAAATCAACTTCACAATTTATTTCCACATGCCTACAATATATTCATGAGATACTTTGTCTAATGCCTCAAAATATACTGCATTTGCATTATGTTTAAAAGGAAATAAAATTAAATTGGCTGATAATACTTGTTCTTAGAAAATTCATAATGGTTTTAGTGAACTCCCTTTATCAATTGTCACTAGTCATATGCCTAAAAAATAAAGAATTTTACTGGGAATTTGTTAAACCCATGTTATTTCTAGTCAGAATCTACTGCTTTCTTGAACTTTGAAAATTAAAAGATCATTCATCTCTCATATTCTTAATCCTCTTTCTTGATCCACAATTCCATATAATGACTAACATTTGATATATAATCAGATCTGCAAGTATTTTTTGTACTTTGAAATGAAATTCATCAGTGCCTGCAAACTTGAACTAATTTAAGGCAGCTAGGTATGTGTTTGCTTTCAGTAAAAATCAGCTGATACAGCCCCAAATTATTCTAAATCTACCTGTAATTCTCAATGTTTTTTCTTGGTCTCTCATCAGCCTGCCTTTTCCCTTTCAAATCTCTGGAAAACTGCCTCCTCCATTTATTAATCTCAAAATTTGAAAGGTCAGAATCTTTAAAGTTTTCAAAGTTTAACATTTTTCCTTCCACATGCCACATCAAGTATGATATAGAATCTATAGAGAAAAACTATTTTAGTAGAATTGGAATCTAATTTTATTAAAAGCTGGACTATCTCATGGGGAACATAGAGTAGAAAAATCTCTGCTTCATCTCTAAAGACTCTGTAGTAATCTCTTTCAAGTTCACAATGTGAAAACTCCTGGTAAATTTTAAGCTCAAAATGTCAACATGCATTACCTCCCTAAACAACAGCCTCTGTGCTTCTGAGTTACCATGAGCATCTGAAGTTCCTGACATGTCTCCTGACAGACTGTGGTTCAAGCAAGTGTCCAAAATAGAAACAGGAAAACTTAAGACATTTAGATTAACCTTAATCAGCATAGTTTCAAAGATGTATAGTATTAAGACCAAGATGTAATGTTTGAAATCTATACCCTTTGAGACAGGATCTTACATTTTTTTTTCTTTTTTTTTCCCTTACTGTAGGTATTATAAATATGTCACTCTATACATTTACACTAGGTATTATAAATATACCATATCAGATCAGCTTCTCAATCATTTGCTCACACTAAAGACTCCAAATGATATAAGGCAGAATTTGGTTGCCATGGGAAAATGTGAAAGCAGGACACCAAATGCACCTAAACCCTTGATTAAGAAAGAGGGGCTGGGCGCTGTAGCTCACACCTGTAGTCCCAGCACTTTGGGAGATCACTGGAGCCGAGGGGTTTGAGACCAGCCTGGGCAACATGGCAAGACCCCATCTCTACAAAAAAGAAAAGAAAACAAAGGAAGGAAAAGAAAAAAATTAGCTGCACATGGTGGCACATGCCTGTAGTCCCAACTATTCAAGAGGTTGAGGTGGGAGGATCTATTGAGGCTGAGAAGTCGAGGCTGTAGTGAGCCATGATCACAACAGCCTGGGTGACAGAAGACAGAGAGAATTCCAGTCTCAAAAAAAAAAAAAAAGCAGCTTGGCACACTGAGACTGCCACGCCCATGAAATTTAGATGCACAGGTTCTGCCAAATGCTAACACTGGAGCAGGAGAATCATGAACTCTACTCTCTGCTCATACACAAAGTATTGTCCTGAATAACAAGCAATAGCAATCTACTGCAGAAAGATGGAGATAGCTTGGGAGAGACCTGCTTCAGTTTCAGAGAAGATGGAGGAGGAACACTGAAAAACATTCTCTGGTAGTCCTGATCTCAGTCAAAGCATAAGATATCAGCAATTTACCACTGGGGGAATTTGAAACCTGTGAAACACTAAATTTAATTATGGCAACAAGAAAACTCAATCCTGGCTTAAAATTACTGAACAGATCGACTCAATCCCCAACTATAAAGGCCTAAAAGTTGAACAGGCATACCCATTTGGGACATATATACAATTTCCTCCTTTTGACTGTTTTGTTACACACAGTATCTGTCATTCAATCAAATATTATAAGATAGGTAGAAAAACAAGAAGGAAGTGCCCATTTTTCAATAGATAAGAGAGTCAATAGAATCAGACCCAGAGATAGGCCAGACATTGGAACTGTCTAACATGAACTTCAAAGTAATTATAATGAATATGCTAAAGAATCTAGTGAAAAGGGTAAAACACATGAACAAACAGATAAAGAGTTTTAGCAGAGAGATAAAAGAATCAAATGAAACTTCTAGAAAGGAAAACGATGATAACAGAGAAGAGGAGATTTTTGAGGGGCTTATTTACAACCAGATTACAATAGAAAAAACAATCAGTGAGCTTGATTATAAGTCAATAAAATTTTCTCAAACAGAAAAAATATTAAAAAATAGAATGGGACAAAAAGAACAAAGCATATTAGAGCCATGGGTCAATATCAAACTAGCATACTTTTAAATGGAGTCCCATAAGGAGAGTGAATGAGAAAAAATGACAGAAGAAATATCTAATCACATTAAGAAAAATACCTAATGTACATGACAGGGGGATAGATGCAGCAAACCACCATGGCATGTGTATACCTATGTAACAATCCTGCACCATCTGCACATGTACCCCAGAACTTAAAGTATTATAATAAAAAGAAAAAAAATCTAATGAAAATAGATGAGAATTTTGCAAATTTAATAAAATATAACAAACTACAAATTGAAAGGCTCAGAAAATTCTAAATGAAGTAAATATAAATAAAAAGTCATGCAGACATATCATAGTCAAACTGCTGAAATCCAAAGATTAAAATAAAATATTGAAGGCATCCAGAGAAAAATACATATTTTGTATAGTGGAACAGAGAATGACAGAAGACTTGTATTCAGAAACTTATATAAGGCCCAACACACAATGGGGCAACATTGTAAATTACTGACAGAAGAAAATAAAACTTGTCAGCCTAAAATTCTAGATTCAACAAAAATAAATTTCAAAAGTATAAGCAAAATAAATATTCAGAAAAGCAAAAACAAAATTTATTGCCAACAGACAAAGACTGTTTTTAAGAAAAATGTTTCAAAAATAAAGAAAATGAACCAGGTATGGTGCCTCATGCCTGTAATCCAAGCACTTGGGGAGGCCAAGGCAAGTGGATCATCTGAGATCAGGAGTTCAAGATCAGCCTGACCAACATGGTGAAACCTCGTCTGTACTAAAATTACAAAATTAGCTGGATGTAGTTGCACATGCCTGTAATCCTAGCTTCTTGGGAGGATGTGACAGGAGAATCACTTGAATCCAGGAGACAGAGGTTGCAGTGAGCCGAGATCATGCCATTGCACACCAGCCTGGGCAACAAGAGCAAAACACTATCTCAAAAAAAAAAAAAAAGAAAGAAAGAAAATTATTACATATGGAAATTATACTAAGCAAAGAAATAAAAAACCTGAAGCATATAAAATTCATAATAAATTTACAATGGATTTTGGATATTTTAAATAGCTTTTAAAGATAATTGACATATTAAGACAAAAATATTAACAATGTATTACAGATTTACAAAATTTTTACAAGTAAAATATATGATAAATTGTACAAAGGAAGAGAGAAGAAACGTAATGTAATTTGAAGGTCTTTATGCTATATGTAAATGAACACAGTTACTTGCAGGTAGACTATGACATGTAAAAGAAAAAAAGTATATTTTAATTCTGAAGCGACCATTAAAAATATAAAACAAAAAGTATAAGTACTATATAAATGAAATAAAAGGGAATCATAAACATAATCCAAAGAGAAAGCAGAAAAAGAGAAAAGGACAAAGAACAATCAGATCAAATTCAAAAATGATAGCCTAACAATAGGTTTAAATCCAATCCTATAAAATTTACATTAAATGTAAATGATCTCATTATGTCTATTAAAAGGCAGAGATTGCCAGACTTGATAAATACGTAAGTTCCACTTACTAATGGTCTACAATAAGCCTACACTAAAATAAACATATACATAGTGAGAAAGTAAAATAATCCAAAAAAGATACACCATCCAAGCCTGATCAGAAGAAAATCTGGAGTGGCTTTATTAATAACAGATGAAGAAGACTTTAGAATAAGGAGAAGAAGCAGGGTTAAACAGGGATGTTACATGACGAAAAGAGGGTCAAGCCATCAAGAATGAAAAAAATTCTAAATGTGCATGTCTTTAATAGCAGCACTTCAAAATAGATAAAACAAAAACTTTTAGAAATAAAAGGAGATATGTACAAATCCACGATTATACTTGGGGATTTCAACATGACTCATTTGGTAATTGATTTAAGTTAAAAAAAAGAATAAATATAGAAAATTTGAATAATACTATTAACCAACACGAATATATTTACATTTATAAGACTTTGAATCCAACAACAGTGGAACACACATTCTTCTGAAATATTCATGATAATAATAAATGAGATAGACTATTTTCTGGACCATAAAAGAAATCTCAATAAATAATTAAGAATTAAAATCATGCAACATATATTCTCTGAGCATAATGGAATTAAACCAGAAATATATCTAGAAAATATATAAATACACACTTATAAATAGGAAATGGACCCAAAACCCAAAATAGTCAGAGAATAAAAATATTCTGTAATGAACGAACATGAACACACAACATATCAAAATTTATGCAGTGTAGCTAAATGCAAATAGGGAAATATATAGCATTAAATGCATACATTAGAAGGAGAAACATGTCTCAAATAAATACTCTGATCTTCCATCTTAAATTAGAAAGAGAAAAAACGAGGATACTAAACGCCAAGTAAGCATAAGGAAGAAATAGTGTAGACAAGAGCAGAAATCAATGAAACAGAAAATAGAAAATAATGGACAAAATCAGTGTACAAGTGGTTTTTAGTATCAACCAAATGATAACCCTCCAGCTAGAATTATTAAAAAATAAAGAAAGCTCCAATTAACAATATCATAAATCAAAAAAAGAACATCAGAGCAGATCCAGTAGACAACAGAAAAATAAGAGAATTTTATGCAACTGTATGTCAATAAATTCAACAAATTAAGTGAAACAAACTAATCATTTACAGTACATATATTACCATAGTTCACACAGGAAGAAATAGATTACCTGAAAGCTCTATGTTTATTAAGGAAATGGAATTCATGGTTAACAACCTTCCTTCAAGGAAAATCCAGGTCCACATGGCTTCACCAGAGAACTCTACAAACATATAGAGAAGAAATAATACCAATCCCATACAAACTCTTCCAGAAAGCAGAAGCGATGGAATATATCCCAACACATTTTTTGATGCCCATAGTACTCTGTTACAAAAACAAGAGAGATATCTTACACACAAAACAGTGACGAAGTGTCATTCTCATGAACATAGATGCAAGCATCTTTAACAAAATATTAACAAAGTGATTCCAATAATATATTTAAAAAATAACATATAACTGCAAAGTTATATTTATTCCAGAAACACAAGATAGGTTCAACATCTAAAATCAGTCAAGGTAATTCCCACATTAACAGTCTAAAAAGAATAAAACAAAACAAAACATATCTCAACAGTCCAGAGAAAGCATTTGGCAACATTCTATATTAATTCATCATTAAAACTAGTAATCATTAAAATTAGTAATAAAGAAAACTTGCTCAACCTGATTAAAGAAATAGAATGAGAAACCCACAGCCTACATCCTACTGGGGGTAGGTTATTAAGTACCTTCACTTTTTAAATTCAGCATTACACTAGAGATCCTAGTTAGTGTGACAGGAAAAATGAAAGAAGAGCATACAGATGGGCAAGGAAGAAAATATATAAAATACTAAAGAACCTATAAAAAGTTCCTATAATGAAGTAACTTCACCAAGGTTACAGATTTCCAGGTTACAATGTCAGAATGAATTGTATTTCTATATAAAAATGATGATGTTTGCTTCTGCCTTTCCTTACTACCCTTTCAATTTGTGAGGTTTTTTTTTAATCTTAAGATTTTATTTAAGATAAAATTTAAAATTTTATCTTGAATAATTCCTTTCTCCTCTTTTTTGAAGTTATTTGTTACTTTTATAGTTTCTTAATTTTAACATTTCATATGTTGATTTTAAAACTTGCTGTTGTACATTTTAAGAATACAATTTTTTTCTGAGTTTATGTAGATGCCATAGATTTTTATGTTGGCCCCTCCTTTCTTAAATTTTTTAATGAACTTGTAATTTTCATTTTGATTATTAGTTTCTTAAAATCTTTGTTTTTTACAGGAGAGGTTTTTATTGTTTGCTTGTTTGTCTCACAGATTACTGTCTACAGAGTTTATTTCATTTCTTTAAATTTTTTTCCAGTCATTAGATCAAACCATATGAAATTATCAATATTTTGCTATTTTGATCTGCAAAAATGGCTATTTTATGTGATGCAGTCTAATATGTGATTAGTTTGGTGTTTTATGGACACAATAGAAAAATGTCTTGAGTATAGGTACAAACACATATATACCTATATATACATTTATATTAATAAAAACTGAGCTTATTTACTCAACCTTCAAATATCTGTCTTGATTTCTTTTATCTACTGATATTTAAGATCTGAAAAAGTACTAAAATCTAACACCATAATTTTGTAACAAATTTTTAGTTCTTTATGTTTTTCTAGAATAATTTATTTTGTTTATTAAGCCACCACAATGATCGGTACATAAATATAAAAGGTTTTTTGTAATTTTGTGAGGCTACTAATAATTAGGTGGATTAAATGAACCATCTTGTGAATGTCAGTCATTCTCTTTACTCAGCCACCTGCTACTTACAAAATGACCATGAAGGGAGTGATAGAGGCTTATGCAGGGACTTAACAGAAAGGCATCTACCTTACCAAGTGTGAGGATAGTTACCACCACTGCTAAATGCTCAACCTACCAACATCAGAAGCCAATGTTTAGTTGTCAATAATCATTATACCCTGGGGGGACCAGCTGTCCTTTGGTCCCCCTACTCTAACCCACAAATTACATCAGATCTGCTTCATCATAGAAGTGGAGATATATCCTCAGAGCAAAAGACACATGTTCCAGATGTAGATTTGTCTTCCATGGCTGTCCCACTCTTTTGTTAGCACCATCATTTATGAACTTTCAAATTGCCATAGTGACTGTTTCCACTTAAGTGACTCATTTCACCACAAAATAAGCATAACAATTGTCATAATGTTTCTGAATTGCAGTAATCCTACAATTTATTCCATTTCTCAGAAACTGCTGGCTCAGCAGAATGATAGAATGAACCGCAGAAGATTCAGTTATACTGCCATCTGCAAAATTACACCTTGCAGAATTGGGGTGTCCTGCCATAGAACAGGGTATAGCCAAAATAAACACATCTGGAAATCATGAGTAGATATATCATCACTGCTAATAATATACCTGCTAATGTTGCCTCCTATTTTTGTATTCTTGGTCTCTGTTCGTTTAGAGGACTGTTTCTAAAGAAATACGTCCTATCAACAGATACAATAAAAATGTCCCTGCTAATTGGAAACAAAAAGAAATATAGGACAGCATAATAATGTTACTCATTGAGGTAACATTTGGGCAATGGAACAATTTCACCTAACACTTTAGCCTGCTAAATCTATTTACTGCCTTAAATGTTAATAATTTAGGTTACTGGCTTGCAAAGTGTGACCTACAGCACAACAGACATGGGTAGCACTATGAGCTGCAGAGAACAAGAGACAGAGCTCCCTTCTGCCCCTGTTTTCTCCTTTTGCCCAATGCTTGCCTCCCCAGCCAGCAGCCCGCCTTGCTACTGCTGGCAACTTCCTGTGTGAACACCAGCCAGTGACTTCCTTCCGGGCTTTGCAACTCAGCTAGTAAACTTGCCTCCAGCCACAGAGAAAGAGAGAGAGAGAGAGAGAGGGAAAAAATGTTTTTACATAAATTGATATTTTAAATGTATAATTTGAAACATTATAACTTATGTAAGTAATTTAGTCAACAAATTCAGTTAAAAAGTTAAATGTTAACAGCTTTGTGATTTTAAATTTAGCTTTTGGTTTAAAATTTGTATTTAGTCCTATACTGAATTAAAATAATTATGCTTATTCTTTTTGCAAATAAAACACAGACATACATAGAATATATAAACAGATAGAGACTACACCTATGATATTAAAATTTGATGGGTGAGTGATCAGAAAAAATATTTTAAAGGCTCCTTAGAGGGGCAGTAATAATAATAATAATAATAATAGGATTGAGAAATGTAGCCTTGAGGCAACTACTCACCAGCAAGCTCAGAAGTAATCAGCAGACGGGGCTTGCCCTTTGACTTATCAGGTGTTTCCTATTCCACTAGGGCCTGGGACAATTTTTCTAAAACTCACTAAATAAACCCCTGGTCCTCTTGAACTATGAGGGTTTGGGCAACTAAGTTAGAAAAATAAAACTTTAAGAGCAGGGTGTAAGCTGTAAACTTTGAATATTAGTGTCATGAAGTTCTGCTAATTTCAATTCTATAATATTGCATAGATTCTCCATTTCCTTTGAGATTAGTGTTTTGCCAACTCTACTTATCTTCTAGACAGATTCAAATGATGTCTAGAAGATGAGTGGAATTCTATTCAAAATTACCCAAGTAAATATTATTCTAAATATAATGAACACAGCCTGTCATCTAAGTTTCCCCCTCCAGAATAACATTGGTATTGTGGAACTCATTACTCATTGCTTCCTAATATTATAGCCTTTTCATAGGAGTTGATTCAAAGTTGATGTTTAGTGGTTGATGGTGTGACTCTGTGCCCCCACCCACATCTTATCTCAAATTGTAATCCTCATAATCCTCACATGTTGAGAGAGGAACCTGGTGGGAGGTCACTGGATCATGGGAGCAGTTTCCCCTCATGCTGTTCTCGTGATAATGAACGAGTTCTCAGGAGACCTGATGATTTTAAAAAGTGTTTGGCCGTTCCCAACTGTGCTCTTCTATTACCTGCTTCCATGTAAGACATGCCTGCTTTCCTTTCCACCATGATTGTAAGTTTCACAAGGCCTCCCCCTTCATGTAGAATTGTGAGTCAATTAAACCTCTTTTCTTTATAAATTACCCAGTCTCAGGCAGTTCTTTATAGCAGTGTGAAAACAGACCAATACAGTGGTGTAGGTAGTTAGGCTGTTAGACAGTGAAAACAAAACAGAATTTTGATTGTCCTTATAACAGGACTTTAGAGAGCAGGGTAGAGTTCATGAACCATATGTGTGTTCTGGAGAGACCAGAAGGCTCCTGAGTACATTTAGAGTCTTAAGTGACACTGACTCATGTGTACATGGATTGTAAAAGTGCCATTTTTTTCTACAAGTCATCTGTTTATTTATTTTAAGAAAGATTGCTTCCAATTCCTTGTTTTACTCTGGATGGTTGGAATTGAAGATGTCTGATTCCTAGGTAATTAGGTACATCACCTCAAATAATTAAGTGCTAAATGGAATCTTAAGGACTAGAATGTATATAGTACTTTAGAGTAGAGATTGATTAGTGAGGACATCTTGTGGGAGGTGAAACTTTAGCTCTGTCTTGAATAAAATACATGATTTGAATGAAGGAGAGAATAGCACCAGTGTTCTGGAAGAAAGTTGTAGCAGGAACAAAGGCAAAAGAGAGAAACCAGCAAATCCCATTTGGTAGACACTAAATAACCTGGAATGTAGAGGAGGGTTTATTTCAGAAAACACAGATGTCAGGATGGGCATAGAATATGACCGGCCTTGAATCCCTGTTAATTTCTTTTCTGGTCCTCCTTTATTAATACTTGATTCCCTACATTCGTCACAATACAAGGTTTAACTCTACTTTTTGTTTTCTACTGTTAACTCAAGAGTTATTCTCTTTTTTCTTTGTCATACCACTTCATATCATGTCCCCTGATGATATAAGATTTATAGTAGTCTTTCCTCTTTCACTCACTAGTCTAAATTAATTCTTCCTATTCTCACCTTTTTTTTCCCAAACTTCACCCTCTTCCTGAGCCTCCTCCCTTGAGTAGAACCCAGTGTTCATTGTTGTTCTGCTGTACTTAAAATTTAGCTCCCACTTATAAGTTAGAACATGTGGTATTCTGATTTCGGTTCCTGCATTAGTTCATTTAGGATAATGACCTCCAGCTACATTCATGTTGCTGCAAAGGACATGAACTCATTCTTTCTTTTGGCTGGATAGTATTCCATGATGTATACATAACACATTTTCTACAGCCAGTCCATTGTTGATGGGCATCTATGTTGTTTCCATGTCTTTGCTATTGTGAATGGTGCTGCAATGAATATATGTCTTTGGTAGAATAATTTATTTTCTTTTGGGTATACACCCAGCATAGGATTGCTGAGTGGAATGGCAATTATGTTTTAAATTCTTTGAGAAATCTCTTAACTGCTTTCCACAGTAGCTGAATTAATTTACATTCTCACCAGCAGAGTATTAAACATTCCCTTTTCTCTGCAGCTTCACCAGCATATGTTGTTTTTTGACTTTTTTGTAATAGCCATTCTGACTGGTATGAAATGATATCTCATTGTGGTTTCAATTTGCATTTCTCTGATGATTAGTGATGTTGAACATTATCTCATGTTTGTTGGCTGCTTGTATGTCTTCTTTTAAGAAGTGTCTGTACATCTTTTGCCCACTTTTTAATGGGGGTTGTTGTTTGTTGAACTTAAATTCCTTATAAATTAGGAATACTAGACATTTGTTGAATGCATAGTATGTGAATATTTCCCCCCCTTATGTAGGCTTTCTTTTTTTGTTTGTTTTGTTTTGTTTTGTTTGTGTTAGATGGAGCCTTGCTCTGTTGCCAGGCTGGAGTGCAGTAGAGCGTGATCTTGGCTCACTGAAACCCCTGACTCCCTAGTTCAAACTATGTTCTAGCCTCGGCCTCCTGAGTAGCTGGAATTACAGACACACACCACCATCCCCAGCTAATTTTTGTATTTTTACCAGAGATGGGGATTCACCATGTTGACCAGGATGGTCTTGATCTCCTTTCCTTGTGATCCGCCCACCTCAGCCTCCCAAAGTGCTGGGATTACAGGTGTGAGCCACTATGCCTGGTCTGTAGGCTGTCTTACTCAGTTGATAGTTCCTTTTGCTGGAGAGAAGTACTTTAGTTTAATTAGGTCTCACTTGTCAATTTTTGTTCTTGGTGAAGTTGCTTTTGAGGACTTCATAATTTATCTATCGAATTTCTCTAATGATCAGTGATATTGAGCCTTCTTTCACATGCTTGTTTATTCTGTCCTTTTACATCTCCACTTTTGATTGGGTAGTGAAGACGAAAATGGAAACTGTTGAGAAATATAAAGCAGCATAAATTGGGAAGTATAAAGAATATTTTTTAGAGAAACTGTATTTGCACAGGCCCTTAAGTGAAAATGAGCACAGATACTTGTCAGGAACCAAAAACCTAGTGTGGGTACATTTTAGAGAGCAAGTATAGGGGAAGTGCAAAAGAGAGGCAGATGCTAGGGTGAGAGCATGCCAAGCCTTCCAGATGCAGCTAAGGCATTTGTCTTTGTGACTAAAGCAATGACAAGCCAGTGAATGAACAATTTGAGTAGGAGTTTAGGGAAGAGTTGAGGGTAATAGAATTTTTCTTTGTGGAAGGAAGAAATTTTCTGACTACATAGTAAAAATGTGTAGAAGTGTCTGTTCACATCTTTTGCCCACTTTTTAATGTGGTCATTTGGTTTTTGTTTGTTGAACTTGAATTCCTTATAAATTCTGGATGCTAGACATTTGTTGAATGCATAATTTGTGAATATTTTCCCGTCTTCTGTAGGTTGTCTTTTTTTTTTTTTTTTTGAGATGGAGTCTCACTCTGTCACTAGGCTGGAGTGCAGTGGCGTGATCTCAGCTCACTGCAATCTCCTACTCCCTGGTTCAAGCTATTCTCCTGCCTCAGCCTCCTGAGTAGCTAGAATTACAGGCAGAAACCACTATCCCGAGAGGGAATCTTGGGCAACTGTAGGGCAGCTGGTTCAGAGATGACTGTAGTGGTCCAATGAAGAAAGAATGGCAACTTGAACTAATTGCAGTGCAGACATGGAGAGAACTGAGTAGATGAAAGGAATGGCTAGTTGAAGCAACACTCAGAGGCATGTAAAGGTTTTATGAGCTTGATTCTTACAGAGGGCATTTCTATTTTAGCTAAAAATGGCTCTATATAAGCAGCACATAATTTTATCTTGTTTTTAAAACTCATTTACGCTGTCTTTTGGTTGGAAAATTTAATTTATTTACATTCAAAGTTATTTTTGATATGTAAGAACTTAATCTTACTAATTTGTTAATTGTTTTCTGGTTGTTTTGTAGATCCTGTGTTCCTTTTTTCCTGTTTTCTTGCATACCTTTGTGATTTGATAATTTCTCTATAGTGCTAAGCTTTGATTCCTCTCTCTCATTCATATATGTAATGTCATATCTTGCTTTCTGTTTTCTATGAAACTTAACATTAAACATCTCATCATTAAAATAGATTATCTTATGCTGATAGCAATTTAATTTAGGTAACATATATATACTCTAACCTTTTACTCCCTAGACACACACAACTTACATTTTTCTTGTAAAAATTTACATCTTTTTATATTGTATATTCCTTTATAACTTATTGTAGCTATTATAGTTATTTCAGGTGATTTGTATTTTTACTTGTATGCTAGATATTTGAAAGATGTATGTTTTTGTGTTTGTAATTATTGTTTCTTCTCTTCCAGCAGAAGCATTCTCTTAAGAAGAGAAACATTCCATGTTCATGGTTAGGAAGAATCAGTATCGTGAAAATGACCATACTGCCCAAAGTAATTTACAGATTCAACGCTATCCGCATCAAGCTACCAATGACCTTCTTCACAGAACTGGAAAAAACCACCTTAAACTTCATATGGAACCTAAAGATAGCCCGCATAGCCAAGTCAATTCTAAGCAAAAAGAACAAAGTGGGAGGCATCACACTACCAGACTTCAAACTATACTACAAGGCAACAGTAATCAAAACAGCATGGTACTGGTACCAAAACAGAGATATAGACCAAATGGAACAGAACAGAGGCCTCGGAGGCAACACAACATATCTACAACCATCCAATCTCTGACAAACCTGATAAAAACAAGCAATGGGGAAAAGACTCCCTGTTTAATAAGTGGTGTTGGGAAAACTGGCTAGCCATATGCAGAAAGCAGAAACTGGACCCCTTCCTGACACCTTACACTAAAATTAACTCCAGATGGATTAAAGACTTGAACATAAGACCTAACACCATAAAAACCCTAGAAGAAAACCTAGGCAAAACCATTCAGGACATAGGCATAGGCAAGGACTTCATGACCAAAACACCAAAAGCATTGGCAACAAAAGCCAAAATAGAAAAATGGGACCTAATCAAACTCTACAGCTTCTGAACAGCAAAAGAAACAGTCATTAGAGTGAATCGGCAACCAACAGAATGGGAAAAAATTTTTGCAGCCTACCCATCTGACAAAGGGCTGATATCCAGAATTTACAATGAACTAAAACAGATTTACAAGAAAAAAACAAACAAGCCCATTCAAAAGTGGGCATGGGATATGAACAGATACTTTACAAAAGAAGACATACATGAGGCCAACAAGCATATGAAAAAATGCTCATCATCACTGGTCATTAGAGAAATGCAAATCAAAACTACATTGAGATACCATCTCACGCCAGTTAGAATGGCGATCATTAAAAAATCTGGAGACAACAGATGCTGGAGAGGATGTGGAGAAATAGGAACATTTTTACACTGTTGGTGGGAGTGTAAATTAGTTCAATCATTGTGGAAGACAGTGTGGCGATTTCTCAAGGACCTAGAAATAGAAATTGCATTTGACCTAGCTATCCCATTACTGGGTATATATCCAAAGGATTATAAATCATTCTACTATAAGGACACATGCACACAAATGTCCATTGCAGCACAGTTTACAATAGCAAAGACCTGGAACCAACCCAAATGCCCATCGATGATAGACTGGACAGGGAAAATGTGGCACATATACACCATGGAATATTATGCAGCCATCAAAAACGATGAGTTTGTGTCCTTTGTAGGGACATGGATGAAGCTGGAAACCATCATTCTCAGCAAACTGACACAAGAACACAAAATCAAACGCCACATGTTCTCACTCATAGACGGGTGTTGAACAATGAGAACACATGGACACAGGGAGGGGAGCACTATACACTGGGGTCTGTTGGGGGGAAATAGGGGATGGACAGCAGGGAGTGGGGAGTTGAGGAGAGATAGCATGGGGAGAAATGCCACATATAGGTGAAGGGGAGGAAGGCAGCAAATCACACTGCCACGTATGCACCTATGCAACAATCTTGCATGTTCTTCACATGTACCCCAAAACCTAAAATGCGATTAAAAAATAAAAAATAATTAAAAGAAAAAAAAAGAGTTTCTCAATGTCAGTCTAGTGGTTATAAATTCCCTCAGATTTTTGTTGTTTAAGAAAGACTTTGTATCTCTTTCATAACTGAAGATACCATTTCTGGGTATAGTATTCTTGTCTAGAAGATGTCTTTTTCTTTCAGCACCATAAATATATCATCTCATTCTCTCCTAGCCTGCAAATATTCTGCTGAGAAATTCACTGATAGTCTAATGGCAATTCCACTGTATGAGATTTGATGCTTTTCTATTGCTGCTTTTAGAATTCTTTCCTTGTCTTTGAGTTTTGACAGTCTGATATAATGTTCCTAGGACAGAACATCTTTGGGGTGTATTATTTGAATACTTTTGAGCTTCCATGGATCTGGATGTCCATATTTCTCCCTATACTTGGGGAAATTGTCAGCAATTATTTTGTTAAATAAGATTTATGTGCCTTTCTTCATTTATTTTTCCTCTGTGACTCCTATGATGCAAAAATTGATTCACTTAGTTGTGTTCCATAAGTCCAATAGACTTACTTTGCTCTTTTTCATTTTTTTTTCTTTTTTTATTCTCCTGGGTTATTTTAAAAGACATGTATTCAAATTCAGAGGGTCTTTCTTCTACTTGATCTAGTCTGATGTTGAAGTTCTTAGTTGTATTTTTTATTTCATCTATTGAATTCTTCAGTTTCAAAGTTTCTTCTTGGTTCTTTTTTTTTTTAAGTAAAATAATACAAATGTTGTACAATTTATTTTACTCAAAGGCAATCACTGGGAATTTTTTTGTGTATTTCCTGCAAATATTTCTTTTTTTCTTTTAAATTTTACTTTAGGTTCTGGGGTACATGTGCAGGTCATGCAGGGTTGTTGCATAAGTGCATACATAACCAGGTGGTTTGCTGCCTCTATTCCCCCTTTGACTATATCCAGCATTTCTTCCCATTTTATCCCTCCCCACCCTCCCCAGCCCCTGCTGTCCCTCCCCTAGCCCCCCCAACTGCCCCCAGTGTGTGATGCTCCTCTCCCTGAGTCCACATGTTCTCATTGTTCAACACCCACCAAGAGTGAGAACATGCGGTGTTTGGTGTACACTGCTTGGTTCTTTTTGTATTACATTTATGTATGTGCTGACTTTCTCATTTAGACCATGAATTGTTTTTCTAATTTCCTTGAATTATCTATCTGTATTTTCCTGTATCTTGTTGTGTTTTCTTGAGATCATTTTTTTTTTGGATTCCTTTTCAAGAAATTTATAAATTACCATTTCTTTGGGGTCAGTTATTGCAAAAACATTGTGTTCCTTTGTGGTGACAGGTTTTCTTGCTTTTTCATGTTTCTTGTGCCCTAGCATTGATATCCATGCAGATAAGGTAAAAGACACCTCTTCCAATTTCATAGAGTGTGTCTTGTAAGGAAACACCATCATCTGCAGATACATCTTAGGATATCAATTGAGTAGGGTAGGTTGACTCTGGTTCTGGGTGTGTGTAGTAGTGTAGTATGTGTGGAGCTTCTTCAGCTGTAATCTGTGTTAATAGTGGCTGTGGGTGCATCAGTTGTCTAGACTGCAAGATTTTGTGGCATTCGTGGTGCAAGGTAGATTGTGCTAGGTCAGTTCAGGCACTGAGGGGGCAGAGCTGCTCTGCTGACTCAACTATGGCTTCCCTGGGTCTGGGGTGCCAGGATGATCAGTGTGCTGAGTGGCTGCAACTACTTTGTCAACTTTAACATGGCTTCCTACTTGACTTTATTTTTAACCTATGCAAGAAATGTGAGTTTCCTCAGACTTAAATAAAAGACAGTTCATGGTTATAAACCAAAGGAGAGTTTTTCACTCAATTCAATGTCAAGATTTGAGATAGGTAATTTTTCCTTTTTGTAGTTTGTAACAGGTGTTATTTTTACTTCACTCTTACACAGGAGCCCTTTGGAGTTCCAGACTTTTGTGAAGATGTTTCCAATGATCTTTTCCCCATTGTTCTACCTCTGAGTTTTGTCTTCTTACCCTGTGCCCCAAAGGCCATAACAACCAAATCTTAAGGTTAATCTCTTTTATTTCCCCATTTATAAATATGCCTGATATGGTTTGGCTGTGTCCCCACCCAAATCTCATCTTGAATTGTAACTCCCACAGCTTCCATGTGTGTGGGAGGTGATTGAATTATGGGGGTGGGTCTTTCCCATGTCATTCTTGTGATAATGAAGCATGAACTAGCGGGTGGCAAGCTTTCACACAGCTTTTCATTGTGGTCCAGGGCCTCCAAGGGAATGCTTGCTCATGGATTTGACCAGGTCCACAGAGATTATACCACTTTCATAACAGTTTTGTGATTATTATGTTCATATGTACTTATACTGAATATCACCTGTACAACATTTATTAAAATAACTATGTCCCATTCCTTTATTTTGCTAAACCCTTTCAGTAGCTGGATTTCAATTTCTTCTCCAGGTTTTAATTTATGGCTTTAAAGATTATAATGTTCATTTTACAAATGAAGTTATTATAGCACATAAAAATTAAAGAATTTAAACAATGTCACAAAGTTAGGAGGTGTAAGATCAAGATTAGAACCTATGTTCTGTGCTACCCTCACAGGCAGGTACATTGGATATGGGCATAATTCTCCCAATTACAGAAGCCTGAGAATGAGAATTTAGAAATAAGAGTATGCAATATAGTTTAAAGTAATGCAGGGAAGGTACAAAAATGGGCCTACTAGCATTTTCAGTTATAAGTCAGTGTTAGGATGAGCACATAATTTTATTTCCAAACTAAGAGAGTTTTGAGATTACAACAGAATGTTACCAATCATTATGCTGAGACAACAGGTGTACACTGGGACTGTCCCTGGAATTCCTGAAATATAGTCACTTGGGGTATTCATGATATGTGCCAGTAAAATGTTTAGATGATGGGTTTAGAAGAAGTATGGGTTAATAACAATGACAATATCCAGCACACACTAAGTACTTGATATTATCATTTCTAAGTACTTTAAAGTATTTCATTTAATTTTCATATGTTTTGGCACAGTGAACTTTTTTTTTTCAGAGAAACAGACTTTCTGAATTAGATAGGTGATTTTTTTCAACGATTGAAGTCTGCTATTTTGTATCTTGATGTTTTTAACTCATTAAAGAGGTCATGGGTTGAACCTAACGCAAGAATCCTTAATTTTCACAGCAATCCTAAGACTTAGGTACAATTATAATGTTCATTTTACAAATGAAGTAATTACAGCACATAAAAATGAAAGAATTTAAACAATGTCACAAAGTTAGGAGGCATAAGATCAAGATTAGAACCTATGTTGTATGGCTTCAGAGTCCACATTCCTGACTACTATGCTATGTGCTGCCTAATCATGAGTTCATTTTAGTCCATTCTCATGCTGCTAACAAGACTGGATAATTTATAAAGAAAAAGAGGTTTAATGGACACATGGCTGGAGAGACCTCACAATCATGGCAAAGGGGAAAGTAGGCGCAAAGGCACATCTTACATGGCAGCAGGCAAGAGAGTGTGGGCAGGGGATTTGTCCTTTGTAAAACCATGAGAACTCATGAGATTTATTCAGTATCATGAGAACTACACAAGAAGGGCCTGCCCCTATGATTCAATTGCCTCTCACCGGGTCCCTCCCATGGCACATGGGAATTATGGGAGCTACAATTCAAGAGGAGATTTGGGTGATGACACAGCCAAACCATATCAATAAGTTAGAAAAGGATGGGGTGAAGTAGAGGGCAATGAAAAAGGCAGATGTCATCCTAATGTTTTTCTTTCTTAGTTTTCAGTGGCTTTTTAGAGAATGAAAGGAAAAAAAGTGGTACCTAGTGGAGCCTTAGGTCTATGAAAGGAATATAGGGGAGACAAACATTTATATACTGAGATTGAGGATCCAAAGAAGAGAAAAAGCTATAAAATATAAGAGAGGAAAGGAGCAAGATCTCCTTACTACTGATCTCGGCGACTTTGTCCAAGTACTCAGATAAGAGTTCTTCAACGTACAGAGGATTTTGTACACACCCCACAGCTTTGTATACCCAATTAAGAAACACCATCAGTAAAGTTAGTTACTTAAGATCATGGTTACATCTATATGATAAAGCGTTTTGTCTATAAAATATGTTAAATAAATAAGCTAAAATTAATTTTATCCTTTTAAGTTTCAGTGACTTTTTTTCTTTTATATTTGACTGTTCTCAGTTAAAAGAAATTCTCTTTTAAAATAGGTATCGTGGATCATGATGGCAAATGGGAGACAGGACTAGATTGAAGCTCTGACTCAGATGGACAGAGCAGTGTGCAGAGGCGAGCGACTGCAGGAATAAATCATGAATCCTGAGAGGACCCACAGATCCTGTGAAGGAAGCAGACTGCTCCCGCAGGACCTAGGAGATACCCCAAATACAGTCAGTGCCAAAGCAGTGGAAGTAGCAAAGGGAGATCCTATACTCCTAAACACACATCCCTACTGGGAAAACTGAAGGTCTATTTTGCAGAAGATTCTGACCTTGCCTGGAGTTCAGTCAACTTAGAGAGTCAAGTGAAATACAGGGCTAGAGGAAGCAGGGGTAAAAGCCCTGGGAGCTTGATGGGTCTCTGAGGAGGTTATTCCTGCCTGGAATCACAGGGATCCTTTGGGAAGGTGGCCAGATGTGTGGGGAAAATGCCACAGGGAGAAGGAAGTCTCCAGCTGAACTTTGTAACAATTTGAACTAGTTGAGAAGCCTCCTGGCCAGAACTTTCGAGAGAGTGTGATTCTGGCATGCAGACTCCACAGGGAGAGAAAGAACTAAAGCCCTTTTCTTTTGCAGCTTGGAGCTGGGTATCCTGGGGCAAGTTCTCAGCCCTGCTTGCCCACTGCCTGAAATCAGACTTGGTGCTGTTAGTAGGGGGACGTGGTGTGAGTGAGGCCAGCCCATCAGATTGTGTGGGAGCTAGGTGAGGCCTATGACTGCTGACTTTCTTCCATTTTCCTGACAACCTGCATGACTAAGCAGAGGTAGCCATAATCCTCCTAGGTACAGAACTCCATTGACCTGGGAACCTCATCCCCATTCCCCATAGCAGCTACAGCAAGACCCAACCAAAGAAAGTCTGAGCTCAGACATGCACAGCCCTGCCCCCACCTGATGGTCCTTCCCTACCCACCCAATAAAACCTTTCAGCCTTCCAAAAGGGTTGAGACTAATCTACAAATTTTCCTAATATTTCTCTAATATTTTGCCAGCCACCCCGAGTGAATCTCAACAAAAAAGCATTCAACAAAATCCAGCATCACTTTATGATTAAAACCCTCAGCAAACTTGGCATGCAAGTGACACACTTCAATGTAATAAAAGCCGTCTATGACAAACCCCCAGCTATCATATTGAATGGAGAAAAGTTGAAAGCATTTCCTCTGAGAACTGTAACAAGACAAGGATGCCTACTCTCACCACTCCTCTTTAACACAGTACTGGAAGTCCTAGCCAGAGCAATCAGAGAAGAGAGAGAAGTAAAGGAGATTAAAATTGGTAAAGAGGAAATCAAACTGTCACTGTTTGTTGACAATATGGTCATTTACCTTGAAAACCCTAAAGACTCTTCCAGAAAGCTCCTAGAACTGATAAAATAATTCAGCAAAGTTTCTGAATACAAGATTAATGTACACAAATGAGTAGCTCCTCTATACATCAACGGCGACCAAGTGGAGAATCAAATCAAGAACTCAATCCTTTTTACAATAGCTGCAAACAAACAAACAAAAACAGGAGAAAAAAAAAACACTTAGGAATACACCTAACCAAGGGAGTAAAAGACCTCTATGAGGAAAACTACAAAACACTGTGGAAAGAAATCATAGATGACATAAACAAATGGAAACACATCTCATGGTCATGAATGGATAGAATCAATATTATAAAAATCACCATATTGCAAAAGCAATCTAAAAATTCAATACAATCCCCATCAAAATAGCATCATAGTTCATCACAGAATTAGCAAATACAACTTTAAAATTCAAAGGTACCAAAAAAGAGCTCACATAGCCAAAGCAAAACTAAGCAAAAAGAACAAATCTGGAGGCATCACCTGATTTCTAACTATATTATTAGGCCACAGTCTCCAAAACAGCATAGTACTGGTATAAAAATATGCACATAGACAAATGAAACAGAATAGAGAACCCAGAAATAAACCAAAATAATTACAGCCAACTGCTCTTTGACAAAGCAAACAAAAACATAAAGTGGAAAAAGGATACCCTTTTCAACAAATGGTGCTGGGATAACTGGTTAGCCTCATGTAGAAGAATAAAAGAAGGATTGTTATCTCTCACCTTATGAAAAAAGCAACTCAAGATGGATTAAGGTCTTATATCTAAGACCTGAAACTCTTAAAATTCTAGGAGATAACACTGGAAAAATCCTCCTAGACCTTAGCTTAGGCAAGGATTTCATGACCAAGAACCCAGAAGCAAATGCAATAAAAACAAAGATAAACTGTTGGGACTTAATTAAACTAAAGAGCTTTTTCACAGCAAAAGGAATAGTCAGCAGAGCAAACAGACAACCCACAGAGTTGGAGAAAATCTTCACAATCTATACATCTCATAAAGGACTAATATCCGGAATCTACAATGAATTCAAACAAAGCAGCAAGAAAAAAATAAAAACACACAATTCCATCAAAAAGTGGGCTAAGGACATGAATAGACAATAGTCAAAAGAAGATATACAAATGGCCAACGAACATGAAAAAATGCTCAACATCACTAATGATCAGGGAAATGCCAATCAAAACCACAATGTGATACCACCTTACTTCTGCAAGAATAGCCATAATCAAAAAGTCAAAAACAGTAGATGTTGGCATGTATGCGGTGATCAGGGAACAGTTCTACAAGGCTGGTGAGAATGTAAAGTAGTACAACCATATGAAAACCAGTGTGGAGATTCCTTAAAGAACTAATAGTAGAACTACGATATGATCCAGCAATCCCACTGCTAGGTATCTACCAAGATTTAAAGAAGTCATTATCCCAAAAAGATACTTGCACATGCATAATTATAGCAGTGCAATTCACAATTGCAAAACTGTAGAACCAACCCAAATGGCCATCAATCAATTAGTGGGTAAAGAAACTGTGATATACATGATGAAATAGTACTCAGCTATAAAAAGGAATAAATTAATGGCATTCACAGTGACCTGGATAACACTGGAGACTATCATTCTAAGTGAAGTAACTCAAGGATGGAAAATCAAACATTGTATGTTCTCACCGAAATGTGGGAGCTAAGCTATGAGGATGCAAAGGCATAAAAATGATACAATAAACTTTGGGGACTTGGGGAGAAGGGTGGGAGGGGGACGAGGCATAAAAGACTACAAATAGGGAGCAGTGTATACTACTCGGATGATAGTGCACCAAAATCTCACAAATCAACACTAAAGAACTTACTGATACAACCAAACACCACCTGTACTCTAATAACCTATGGAAAAATTTAAAAAATAATAAAATAGTGCTACATACAATGCTTCCATTAAATATTACATAATTTATAAATATTATTACATAATATATGATAGTATGTATGAATATCTATCTTTCTAATAGACAATTTATAAAATGTAGTTGAATATATTGAAAATATATGTATATACCAATACACAAAGCTAAAATTTTAAATACTGAAGGTATTTCACATCTCAAAATTATCAGAGAACTCAGTAAAATTTTTCCCCATTGCATTAAGATATTGTTATATTTATTTAAAAATTTATTTACATAGAAACTCTTAAACAATTGTTTGATACTTAATTAACAATAATAGACAAAGTGCATCTAGTAGACAAATTCCTCCATTTGTAAATTCTTTCAACAAATATTTATTTAATGACTGCTGAGTTCTATAGGGATACAGTAATGAATCAAATAGACCAAGCCCCTGCTTTTCTGGAGCTAAGATTCTAGCAAGCAGTTAGCAAAGATAAGAACATTGGTAGATTTGAAAATATGTCTGTACCATCTAGTGTTTTTCAGTAATGTCTAGTCCAGGAGGTGAAGATTTCTCAATTGGATCACACATATATATAACACAGGGCCAGATTCCCACTCTGTGCTACATTTTACTAACACAGGAGAAGTTCTCTGCCTCTCCTCTTTCCTGCCCAGACGTATTTCATACTTTAATAACTGAACCTATTAGCATCTCATGTAACCAGACTTAAAAGTAGTACACAAAGATAGAATAAATTCTGGTGTTCTGTTTGTGCAGGAGGGTGAATGTAGTTAACAATAATGTATTGTGTATTACAAAATAGCTAGAAGAGAATATATTAATTGTTGTCACCACAAAAAAGAATAAGTTTTTGAGATTATGGATATGCTAATTATCCTGACGATAATTATACAAGTTATACAAATATTGAAACATCATGCTGTACTCCCCAAATATGTGTAATTATTATTATTGTAAATTAAAAGTAAAATAAAACTTTAAAAATTGTGACATATTTTAGAATACATCTAATTTTATCTCTTGGCTCACAAAATTAAGGAGTTAATTTAGTTTGAATCAATTAGATCTTAGAGCTATAAAATAAAACAGTACTTTGAAAACAGACAAACAATAAAATCAACAAACTTATGTAACTCTCCCTATAGAGTCATGTGAGTAGAGGTCAAAAAACTTCCTGTCTATCTTCCCTGATAACCAGCAATTTCCCTTTATTCCTGGCCTTACACTCTTGTAGCTTCTAATATCCCAAGTCTACTTTTCAAAGTTTGAGGATTCTGCCTCTTTTGGCAGTTCTCTGTATTTACCACTTAGCTTAAATTAACTTTCTGTAAATTCTTTCATTTTCCAAGACTACCACTACTGTTTTGAAATGTGTATTTTCAAATGTTAGAAACTAATTTTCCATATATCTGGTTCTCAGCCCTAAGTTTATCTTTAAGTGCTCTTTTTAATATTTTCAGTTATCCACCTAGAATATTCCAGAGACTATATTCAGATACCCTAAAACTGCAATCCAAGCCTATGTTGTTTTGATTTAGAGGTTCTAAATAAGTCTTAATGTCTAGGATAGTGATAAATTAGTGTCAGGACTTTAAGTTAGGTAATACAGATACAAATAAGATATCTTTAAGATAAATTGAGTTGGATCCATGTTTAAATTTGTGGAATACGTCACTTGGCTACTTGGTGCAGAGTTACCATCCTTTGTTGTGGCTGACCAGAGAGAGGTCATCTACAGAATGGATTGTCTTTCTTTCAATACCGACACATTTTCTCGTTTTGCTTCTGGAAAACCCTTACATCATAAATTGTGGACATAGATGGTGAGTGGAACTGAAGGTGATGATGTTGATGGTCACCGCAAGGGCAGCTTGCAACATACTAATTTACCTCCAGAGAACATGAAATGTCAGGTATGTCATGCTAGTGGTATGGAGGAGCCATCTTGATTTCCTCTGGATACTGAGTGAACCTTATTATTTTGTGATCTGTCTGAGTGTTGAACGAATGACAAGAATAGTGATTTCTTTCTAAGATGGAGATTTTCTTTTGTGGTTAACTTTTATTGTAAGAGCTTCCCTTTAGATCAGTTTTGCTTAAAATTATAAAATTAAAAGCTATGAAGCAAATGATTCCTATTTTGTCCAAAGATAAAAATATATATAAGTGTCTGACATATATTTTATCAACAATTCAATTACTACAGTTGGAGAGGTAATTCTTTTTTTTTCCTATTGTAAACATTTTTGGGTTAGTCCCACGCCTTATACATTCCTATAATTGTTTCTTTTCCTGTTTGATGACTATCACCATGTTTTACACATCTCAGGTTTTCAATATGCATCTGTTAAATAAATCATGGCTTCAGAAAACATTTTGAAGCCTTTCAGTAATGATATTTTCGGATATTTAGTTTGCAGTTTAAATCTAAAAAACTGTTCAGTTTCTCAATTACTTTTTCAGCTTTCTGAAGTCAAAAGGAAAAAAGACTGCCTTATAACCAATTCCAATTTTCAAACTTTTAACACAATTTAACATATGAATTTCAGTTAACAGTTGGTGTGTGTTTTATATCCTGTTGATTGCATGCTAGCTAAAAGGTGATATCCAAAAATATAAAATTCAATAAAAGATGTGTGAAAATAAATGCCACTTGATTTCAGTATTAATTTATGATGGAATTATCACTTCAAATTTTTTGAAGTAGATTCCAGTTTTCTAAATGTTGCATTCCCAAAATAAACATGTAAACAATGAAATGATGATGACAAGTGTAGTCTGAGAGCTGGAGAAAACGTAAAAAAATGGATGCTATAGTTTAGACATGAAGGATTCAGTCTTATATTCATAGAAGCACGTGTTACTTTAAGGCATTTCTTTCTCTTTTTTTTTGTACTTTAGGTTCTGGGGTACATGTACAGATCATGCAGGATTGTTGCATAGGTACATACATGGAAATGTGGTTTGCTGCCTCCATCCCCCTGTCACCTATATTTGGCATTTCTCCCCATGTTATCCCTCCTCAATCTCCCTGCTACCGCTGTCCCTCCCCTAGTTTCCCCCAACACACCCCAGTATGTGATGCTCCCCTCCCTGTGTCCATGTGTTCTCATTGTTCAACACCCACCTATGAGTGAGAACATATGGTCTTTGATTTTCTGTTCTTGTGTCTGTTTGCTGAGATTGATGGTTTCCAGATTCATCCACGTCCCTACAAAGGATAGGAACTCATCGTTTTTTATGGCTGCATAGTATTCCATGGCGTGTATGTGCCACATTTTCCTTGTCCATTCTATCATTGATGAGCATTTGGGTTGGTTCCAGGTCTTTGCTATTGTAAACAGTGCCACACTGAACATATGTGTGCATGCATCTTTACAATAGAACAATTTATAATCCTTTGGATATATATTCAATAATAGGATTGCTGGATCAAGTAGAATTTCTATCTCTAGGTCCTGGAGGTATCGCCACACTGTCTTCCACAATGGTTGAACTAATTTACACTCCCAACAGTGTAAAAGTGCTCCTATTTCTCAACATCCTCTCCAGCATCTGTTGTCTCCAGATTTTTTAATGATCGCCATTCTAACTGGTGTGAGATGGTATCTCAATGTGGTTTTGATTTGCATTTCTCTAATGACCAGTGATGATGAGCATTTTTTCATATGTTTGCTGGCCTCATATATGTCTTCTTTTGAAAAGTGTCTGTTCATATCCTTTGCCAACTTTTGAATGGGTTTGTTTGTTTTTTTGTTGTAAATCTGTTTTAGTTCTTTGTAGATTCTGTATATCAGCCCTTTGTCAGATGGGTAGATTGCAAAAATGTTTTCCCATTCTTTTGGTTGCCAGTTCACTCTAATGATTGTTTCTTTTGCTGTACAGAAGCTCTGGAGTTTAATTAGATCCCATTTGTCTATTTTGGCTATTGTTGCCATTGTTTTTCATATTTTAGCCATGAAGTCCTAGCCAATCCCTATGTCCTGAATGGTTTTGCCTAGGTTTTCTTCTAGGGTTTTTATGGTGTCAGGTCTTATGTTTAAGTCTTTAATTCATCTGGAGTTAATTTTAGTGCAAGGTGTCAAGAAGGGTCCAGTTTCTGCTTTCTGCACATGGCTAGCCAGTTTTCCCAACACCATTTATTAAACAGGGAATCCTTTCCCCATTGCTTGTTTTTGTCAAGTTTGTCAAAGATCAGATGATTGTAGATGTGTGGCATTGCCTCAGAGGCCTCTGTTCTGTTCCATTGGTCTATATTTCTGTTTTGGTACCAGTACCATGCTGTTTTGATTACTATAGTCTTGTAGTATAGTTTGAAGTCAGGCAGCATGAGTCCTCCAGCTTTGTTCTTTTTGCTTAGGATTGTCTTGGCTATGCAGGCTCTCTTTTGGTTCCATATAAAGTTTAAGGTGGTTTTTTCCAGTTCTGAGAAGAAGGTCATAGGTAGCTTGATAGGGATAGCGTTGAATCTATAAATTAATTTGTGCAGTATGTCCATTTTGACAATATTGATTCAAGGAAATACCTAAAATTGACACCCTATCATCAAAATTGAAGGAGCTAGAGAAGCAAAAAAACTCAAAAGCTAACAGAAGACAAGAAATAACTAAGATCAGAGCAGAACTGAAGGAGATAGAGACACAAAAAAAACCTTCAAAAAGTCAATAAATCCAGGAGCTGGTTTTTTTAAAAGAACAATAAAATAGACAGACAGCTAGCCAGATTAATAAAAAAGAAAGGAGAGAAGAATCAAATAGATGCAATAAAAAACGATAAATAGGACATCACCACCAATTCCACAGAAATACAGACTACCATCAGAGATTACTACGAACAACTCTATACACATAAACCAGTAAACCTGGAAGAAATGGATAAATTCCTGGACACTTGTACCCTCCCAAGCCTAAACCAGGAAGAAGTCGAAACCCTGAATAGAACAATAACAAGGACTGAAGTTGAGGCAGCAATTAATAGTCTACCAACCAAAAAAAGCCCACGTCCAGACAGGTTAACAGCTGAATTCTACCAGACATACAAAGAGGAGCTGGTACCACTCCTTCTGAAACTATTCCAAACAATCCAAAAAGAGGGAATCCTTCCCAAATCATTTTATGAGACCAACATCATCCTGATACCAAAATCCAGCAGAGACTCAACAAAAAAAGAAAACTTAGGCCAATATCCATGATGAACATAAATGAGAAAATCTTCAATAAAATTCTGGCAAACCAATTGCAACAGCACATCCAAAAGCTTATCCATCACAATCAAGTAGGCTTCATCCCCAGGATGCAAGGCTGGTTCAACATATGCAAGTCTATAAACGTAATTCACCATATAACAGAACCAAAGACAAAAACCACATGATTATCTCGATAGATACAGAGAAGGCCATTGACAAAATTCAACAGCTCTTTATGCTAAAAACTCTCAATAAAATAGGTATTGATGGAACGTATCTCAAAATAATAAAAGCTATTTACAACAAACCAACAGCCAATATCATACTGAATGGGCAAAAACTGGAAGCATTCCCTTTGAAATCTGGCACTAGACAAAGATGCCCTCTCTCACCACTCCTATTCAATATAGTATTGGAAGTTCTAGCCAGAGCAATCAGGAAAAAAAAGAAATAAAGGGTATTCGATTAGGAAAGGAGGAAGTCAAATTGTCTCTATTTGCAGACAACATGATTGTATATTTAGAAGATCCCATCGTCTCAGCCCAAAATATCCTTAAACTGATAAGCAACTTCAGCAACGTCTCAGGATACAAAATCAATGTGCAAAAATCACAAGCATTCCTATACACCAATAACAGACTAACAGAGGGCCAAATCAAGAGTGAACTGCCATTCACAATTGCTACAAAGAGAATAAAATACCTAGGAATACAACTAACAATGGATGTAAAGGACCTCTTCAAGGAGAACTACAAACCACTCCTCACAGAAATCAGAGAAGACACAAACAGATGGAAAAACATTCCATGCTCATGGTTAGGAAGAACAATATTGTGAAAATGGCCTTTAGCCATTTAAAACATATATTCTATGTGGGGGGATAGCACAAATGCATGCACACACACACACACACACCACACACACACACATATTCAGATTGTACCTTTACCAACAACAACAAAAAGCTATTTCTGTGATGCATAAAGACAGGCCTGTGGTACATTACTGGTTAAAAAAAAAGCACTTTTACTCTTAGATTCCTCCATCTCATCTGACTATATTTTCCTCCATCCTTTGGATAAATAAAGTGTCCACCTTAATATTTTACCCAAATAATGCTTTCTATAATTTCTGCCTCATACATCAAAATAATCTCCTCCATTTCATCCAAAATATTTAGGAAGAAACTTCAAAGGACTGGCCAGGATGTGGGTGGTGGTAGGAGTAGGGAGAGAGGCAGCTGGTGGACAGATCATCCTCTTACATACATTTCAGTGTCATAATTGTATACAGTACTTACTTTAGACCGTATAATTTTCTACATTTTATATTAGCATGTAAGAAAAATAATCTGAAATTGGAAGTATTTGCAACAGCACCTAGAACTACATAAAATACACTTACTAAATATTTATTAGGTTAATGTTTGTGAAGTACCTAAGTGAACAAAAAGCATATCCAAATGGAATGGCAAAGTGTATTTATTTGAGTGGCCCAAAATGATGGTGCTCACAGAAATAATGAGGCTCTAATTCCAAAGTTCTCAACTCTTGGCACATCCATTTTAAGTGTCTCTCTCTTTTAGATGCATTTTTTTTTTCCATTTGTGACAAATGTTACCAGCATTTTATGTGGACATGTTAAGTCCTTTCACCCTTGGTGGAAAGCTTAAATATTTCAGAATTTGGGAACTTTAAGTAACTTTAGAGATTATGCTTATATAATTCCACATTTTGCAGATGAGGAAACTGCTACTTAGTGGAAGAAACAAGGTTAGCATGCATTATCTCCCAAGTGACAGTCTTGGAATTTTTTTAATGCTGACATAGGTCAACATGAAAACACGGAGATCACAATTGGAGAATATAGTTTAAGGGACAAAATTCCAAATTGGGATTCTAGAACTCACCAAGAACATCTTATTATTTATGAAATTTTGTTCAAGATTTATACTCAATTCTTGGTCAGAGAGCTCATATTGCCATCTCATTAGGGTCAGTCAATGCATGTTAGCTTTATCCTTTTGGGAGGTCATAAATCACTGTTTGCTATAGTTTCTTAAGAGTATATACTTACGTCTTTTATTGAAGGTTAGTTATTTACTCCAGTTTTCTATGTATGGCCGGTTTTGGTTTTTATTGAATATATTTGCTTAATATTTACCACTAGATCACTGCCTCCTTTCCAGCTATAGTTGGCACCTTAAGACCAAGTTCGCTTTCATTCAGGTAAATGATTGGAGTGCTGCCTGTCCTGAAATAGGAGGTTCCAAAGGATTTACCCCAGGAATGTGTCAAGGCTTGCTAGGGGTTTATGCCCAGGGAACCTATGGAATGTATCTCCTACACCATGATGATGCTGAAGAGTCACTCTGATTTATCATCTCCCTTGGCTGAGTAGCAGAGCAGAGTTTCCAGGGATGGGGATGGTAGTTTTACCCTTTGTCTCTGGCCGTCCTCAGGGATACTTCTTTCTTCAGATATTTATAATGCTTCCATAAGTCTTGGCTTAAAGCGAAACTGAGTCTCTTGAAAAGGTACCCAAGATGATGGGGAAGATGGCTAACAGCCTCAATCTCACTTTTTCCAGTTTAGAAACTATAAATTTGGGGAGATTTTCCAAGTGTTTGGTACCAAGCAGAATGGGAGATGGGGCATTGTGGATGTAGAAGTCCGATTCTCTTATCATCTGCTTGAAATTTTTTCACTTGTCTGTGGCCATGGAAACTATTTCATCCTTATATTTGAGTTATGGTATATTGCTGGTAAAAATCTCACTATTATGTGTTTGTTTTTGTTTTTCTCTGTGTGGGGAATGTGGGGGAGCAAAGCCAGTTTGCTTCTATGCTGCCATTTTAGAAATAGCAATCTGTGATCCTTGCCATGACTGAAAGTTTCCTGAGGCCTTCCAAGCCATGTTTCTTGTACAGCCGATGGAAACTTGAGCCAATTAAACCTCTCTTCTTTATAAATTATCCAATCTCAGGCAGTACTTTATAGCAGTGCAGGAACAACTGATACAGAAAATTTATACCAGCAGTGGGACATTGCTATAAATATACTTGAAAATGTGGAAGTAGCTTTGGAACTGGGTAATGGACAGAGGCTGGGATAGTCTGGAGGGGTCAGAAGAAAGCAGGAAAATGAGGAAAAGTTCGTAACTTCCTAAAGTCTTGCTGAATGACCAAAATGCTGATAGTGATCTGTACAGAGATGGCCAGACTGATGAGGTTTCAGTTGGAGATGAGGAAGTTATTGGGAACTGGAACAAAGGTTACTTTTATTATGCATTGCAAAGAACCCAGTGGCATTGTACCCCTGCTCTAGGGATCTGTGGAATTTGAAATTGAGAGTGATGATTTAGGGTATCTGGTGGAAGAAATTTCTAAGCAGTATAGTGTTCAAGATGTGGTCTGGTTGCTTCTAAAAGATGATGCAACCAAACCACATCTTGAACACTATACTGTATGGAAACAGAGAAATGACTTGAAACTGGTAATTATATTTAAAAGGGAAGCAGAGTGTAAAAGTTTGGAAAATTCATAGCTTGGTCATGTGTTAGAAAAGAAAACCCCATTTTCAGGGAAGGAATTGAAGCAGGCTACAGAAATTTGCATAACTAAAAGGACGGTAAGGAGCAATAGCCAATACAATGGGAAAAAGGCCCTGAAGATACTTCAGAGATCTCCACAGCAGCCCCTCCAGTCACAGTCCTGGAAACCAAGGAAGAAAAAATAATTTCTTAGGCTAGGTCCAGGGACATGCTGCAGTATGCAGCCTCAAGACATTGCATCTTGCATCATGGCCACTCCATCTTCAACCTTGGCTAAAAGGGGCCAAGGTACAGCTTAGGCCATTGCTTCAGAGGGTGCAAACCATAGCCTTGATGTCTTTCATATAGTATTAACCCTGTGTATGCAAAAAGTGTAAGAGTTGCCGGGCGCGGTGGCTCACACCTGTAATCCCAGCACCTTGGGAGGCTGACGCAGGTGGATCACAAGGTCAAGAGATTGAGACCATCCTGGTCAACATGGTGAAACCCCATCTCTACTAAAAATACAAAAAATTAGCTGGGCATGGTGGTGCATGCCTGTAATATCCCAGCTACTCAGGAGGCTGAGGCAGGAGAATTGCCTGAACCCAGGAGGCGGAGGTTGCGGTGAGCCGAGATTGCACCATTGCACTCCAGCCTGGGTAACAAGAGCAAAACTCCATCTCAACAACAACAAAAAAAAAACTGTAAGAGTTGAGGCTTAGGAGTCTTCACCTGGATTTCAGATGTATGGAAAAGCCTGGATGTCCAGGCAGATGCCTGCTGCAGCGACAGAGTACTCAAGAAGAAACTTTGCTAGGGCAATGTGAAGGAGAAATGGGGATTGGAGCCCCCACACAGAGTCCACACAGCCTAGTGAAGCTGTGAGAAGAGGACCACCATCCTCCAGACCCCAGAATGGTAGATCCACTGATAGCCTGCACCATACACCTGGAAAAGCCACAGGCACTCAACAGAAGCCTGTGAAATCAACCATGGGGGCTTTATACTGCAGTCTCACAGGCAGAGCTGCCCAAGGTCTTGGGAGCCCACCCTTGCAAAATGTGCCCTGGTTGTGAGACATGTAGTCAAAGGAGATCATTTTGGAACTTTAAGATTTAATGACTATCCTTCTTGGTTTTGGACTTGCCTGAGGCTGGTATCCCTTGTCTTTTGGCTGATTTCTGCCTTTTGGAATGGGAGTATTTACCCAATGCTTGTATGTATCCCCATTGTATCTTGGAAGTAACTAACTTGTTTTTTATTTTACAGGTTCATAGGCAGGGAATTGTTTTGTCTCAGATGAGAATTTGGACTGTGGACTTTTGAATTAAGAACTTGGAGGACTGTTAAGAAGTGATGATTGTATTTTGCAAAATGAGAAGGACGTGAGATTTGGGAGGTGTCAGGGTAGAAAAACATGGTTTCGATTTGTGTCCCCACTCAAATCACATGTCAGATTATAATCCTCAATGTTGGAGGAGGTACCTGATGGGAGGTAGCTTAATCATGGGGGTAGATTTTCTCCATGCTGTCCCTGTGATCGTGAGTGAATTCTCTTGAGATGTGGTTGTCTAAAAGTGTGTAACACCTCCTCCTTCTCTCTCTTCTTCCTCTTGCCTTGTAAGACCCCCTCGCCTGCTTCCCCTTCACCTTCTGCCATAAATCTAAGTTTCTTTTTTTTTTTTGAGACGGAGTTTTGCTCTTGTTACCCAGGCTGGAGTGCAATGGCATGATCTCGGCTCACCACAACCTCCGCCTCCTGGGTTCAGGCAATTCTCCTGCCTCAGCTTCCTGAGTAGCTGCGATTACAGGCACGTGCCACTATGCCAAGCTAATTTTTTGTATTTTTAGTAGAGATGGGGTTTCACCATGTTGACCAGGATGGTCTCGATCTCTTGACCTCATGATCCACCCACCTCGGTCTCCCAAAGTGCTGGGATTACAGGCTTGAGCCACCGCGCCCGGCCAAATCTAAGTTTCTTAAGGCCTCTCCAGAAGCACAAGCCTATACAACCCACAGAAACATGAGCCAGTTTTACCCAGTCTCAGGTATTTCTTTACAGCAGTGTGAGAACAGACCAATACATAAAATAAACAATAGGTAATGAGGACTACTAGAGAGGATAGGGATGAGGGGTAAGGGCTGAAAAACCACCCATTGGATATGCTGCTCACTACCTGGGTGTTGGGATCATTTATACCCAAAACCTCAGTGTCACACAGTATACCCATGTAACTAAACTGCACATGTACTCTATGAATCTAACATAAAAGTTAAAATTATTAAGAAAAACATGTAATCCAATAAAAATGGGGAAAAGATCTGAAAAAAATACTTCTCAAAAGAAGACATATGAATGGCCAACAGGTATGTGAAAAAATGCTCAATAGCTCTAACCATCTCTAACTTGAGAAATGCAAATCAGTGTCACAAAGAAATATCATTTAACTTTAGTTAAAATGGCTTGTATCAAAAAGACAGTCAATAACAGATTCTGTGAAGATATGGAGAAGGGGAAACCCTAGCACATTGTTGGGGGAATGTAAATTAGTACAGCCATTATGGATAATGATCTAGAAGTTTCTCAAAAACCTAAAACTAGAACTACCATATGATCCAACAATTATATTACTGGGTGCATATCCAAAGGAAAGGAAATCAATATATCAAAGTATTATCTGCACTCCCATGTTTATCGTAGCAATATTCGCAACAACCAAAGTATGAATCAATGTAAGTGTCCATCAACATGTGAATAGATAAAGAAAATGTGGTACATATTTACAAGGGAATGTTAGCCATAAGCAGAATGAAATCCTATCATTTGCAGCAATGTACATGGAACTGGAGGCCAATATGATAAGTAAAATAACTCAAACTCAGAGAAACAAATACCACATGTTCTCACTCACATGTGGGAGGTTAAAAAGAGAATCTCATGAAGATGGACATTAGAATGGTGGTTACGAGAGCACAGAAAGGGTAGAAAGAAGAGACAGATAAAGTGGGAAAAAAATCAATATATCTATTACCACTAAACTGTACACTTAAAAATAGTAAAGATGATAAATTATATATATATATATTTATATATATATATATATATATATATATATATATATATCCTGAATTATAAATAAAAGATTTTCACTGAAAATAGTAGTCTAGGTTTTGATTGACAGTGGATCCAATCTAGAAAATTTGGAATTAATTTTATCCAATAGTGATTTTTAAATCTCTGTATGATCAGCAGGGAGAAAATATGTTTTATCCCAGAGGAATTATGGTGTCTTTGGCTCACAGATTATACCATACAGACATCACTAGATGACCTACCTATTTGGGCAGTTTTGTGCCCTAGCAGTTATAAACATTGAAACTTACCTTTTCAAATCTGCTCCAATGCCTCCGTCATACTGAATGCTGACATGCAGTTTCATAAAGAATGAGGACATCAGAGGTTAAGATGAACTCCAAGTTCTAGCCAAGAGCTATAAATTCTATTTTTCTTAGTCTCTCATAATACTATTTTGTTTGTTTGTTTATTTTCTTTTTTGTGAGACAGAGTCTCACTCTTGTTGCCCAGGCTGGCGTGACCTCAGCTCACTGCAACCTCCACCTCCCAGGTTCATGTGATTCTCCTGCTTCAGCCTCCCAAGTAGCTGGGATTACAGGTACCCACCACCATGCCCGGCTAATTTTTAGTAGAGATGGGGTTTCACCACATTGGCCAGGCTGGTCTCCAATTCCTGATGTCAGGTGATCCACCCACCTCAGCCTCCCAAAGTGCTGGCATTACAGGCATGAGCCACCATGGCCGGCTTGTTTTAAGACAGAGTCTTACTTTGTCACCTAGGCTAGAGTGCAGTGACATGATCTCAGTTCACTGCATCCTTGACCTCCTGGACTCAAGTGATCCTCCTACTTCAGCCTCCTGAGTAGCTGGAACTACAGGCACATGCTACTCTGCCTGGCTAATTTTTGTATTTTTTGTAGAGATGGCGGGTTTTGCCATGTTACCTAGGCTGGTCTCAAGCTCCTAAGCTCAAGCAATCCACTTTCCTCAGCCTCCCAAAGTACTAGAATTACAGCTGTGAGCCACTTGCCTAACCCCCTTCCTATAATATTCTTTATAATATCCAACTTAGAATGCTCAAAAATAGTTGATTCAACAAACACAGATAGCAATGTAAAAGCCATAAATATGGTTGTTGAAGCTACCCCCATCCATCAGAACTTTCATATTTTAAATTGCATTTATTATTTTTTTTTTGAGACAGGGTCTGGCCCAGGCTGGAGTGCAGTGGTACAATCTTGGCTCACTGCAACTTCCACCTCCCAGGCTCAAACCATCCTCCCACATCAGCCTCTAAGTAGCTGAGACCCCAGGTGCATGCCATAATGACTGGCTAATTTTTTGTATTTTTTGTAGAGATGGGCTTTTACCTTGTTACCCAGGTTGATATCAAACTCCTGAGTTCAAGTAATCCTCCTGCCTTTGCCTCCCAAAGTGCTAGGGTTACAGGCATAAGCAAATACAGTGGGTCAGAACTTTCATATTCTATCATTCAATTTGGAAGAGACAGGAAACAACACTTCAACCTTTATAATTCTAACAGCTTATCCACACAAACTCTGGATTGGGATCAGATGTTGACTACTGGTTTTCTAGGAAAATATTGGATGCTTTGCCTACAATTTGGTAACATCAAAAGACACCAGTGAAAAAGTACAAAATGGATAAATACCTCCTGGTTCAGTGCTTCCAAGATGTCAGTAACCCAACAGTGCACAACCTCCTTTTATGTTTTTCATATTGAGTGTTCAAGTAAGGGTTTGGATCTTAAACAATGGGTCTGTGACAAAAAAGTCAGAATAAAAGTTAAAAAGTATTACTGAGGCTTCTCAGCAATAAACTTCAGTGAAAAGAGAAGATATATATGTGATAAAAATTGAACTGACCTATCACATGCTCCCTTATAAATATGATCTTGACTGTTGCCAAGAAGGATATTAATAGTTAGATTGCTTCAGGGAAGATTTTTCCTGAGTCATACTTGCCCCACCAAAGCAAAAGATTTTATTTAAATAATTATTTTCATAAATATATAATATAGGGCAAAATGTACCTTGGATTGGAGTAAATAAATATTAAGTAACATTTTAAAAATCTATGCAAACTGCTCTAAAATGAGTATATTAGTGAGAAAATTGATTTTATTACAACTCATTTAAAAAATTGTAACTTGTAAAAAACTTACATCACATGTTGAAATAATGGTCTTCACCGTTTTTGACTAGTGCTCAACATCTTTTTGATTTTAGTTATATAGGTCTTAAGAAAGGTGAAAAGTAATAATAGAATGCCATAAAATTGAGAAAATGATTGTGTAAAAGAATTAGTTAATACAGAGACTTTTAAGGAGATTTTTATGCAAATATTATGATCTAAACAAACACTTTTCTGTGAATCAAAAGCTATCTGACGGGAATCTCTAAATACAAGGATAAGGAAAGTAACCAGACAAAAATATTACATCAATGATTTACAAGGCATAAATAGAAGCTACTATTATCTGCCATAAAAATATACTGTGAGCTAAAATGATATATAGAGACTAAGTGTACAGAAAGACCAAGTCTTCCTATCATTTAAAAGCAAACTTTAAAAATAAATGAGTCAGGATTTTCACTTCCAGTCAAGGTAGACTAAAAAGGACTGGATTTACTCTGCCATCTGAAAAGGTCACAAAACCAGATAAAATATCTGCAGAACAGTTTTCAGGATACCACCCATCAGGTAACAAAAAACAACAATCTCTGAGGAATGGGATGCAAGTGAGAGGATCCCTATAATTCCCTTAGGTCACTTTCTTGAGTGAATTTCTTGGATGCAAAGAAGGGAGGGTTAACCTAAGTGGAACCTAGCAGAATCTCAGAGCTGATGAGATGGAGCTGAGCATCCAGCAAGAGCAACACAGCTAGAGTGTGTACACATAATGGAAAGGAGAGAACTGCACACAGAGACAACTCTGGAGATCTGCAGAGGATCCCTTCAAATACTTAGCTGAGTACTGACTAACACATGCGTGTAAGAAAACAACGTAATGTTTGAAACAGAATTGGAACAGTACCTGGTGATCATGCAGGGCTTAAAATAGTACTCATTCTCCCCTGCAGAGTGAAAAAAAAAAACAAAAACTCTTAATTCTCAGGCCATCGAGTAAAATACTCAGACTGGTCTTGAATAGTAATGAAGAACAATTAGCCCTAGACTAACCACTGAAATGATCACTCCTAAAAATACTATAAAAACAACATGAGGGAATCCAGCTGTTTGCAATAGCTTAACTGTATCCCAGAACACAACTCAGGAGTATTTATATGTTTACAAAAATTTCCAGCACTCAACAAGTCAGAATTCACAATATTTTACATCCAATCAAAAGGCATACAAAGAAACAGGAAAATATAACTCATAATGGGGAAATTCAACTAACTGAAATTGACTCAGAAGTGATATGACTATTAGAATTAGAAGACAAGATCATTAAGAGACATTAAAACATCTTCCATATATTCAACAAGGTAAGTAGAGTCATGAATAATATAAAAATACAAATCAAGCTCCTAGTGATGAAAATTGCAATGTCTGAGATGAAAAATACATGGAATTGAATCAATGTCAGATTAATGTCAGCCATTGCAGAAAAAATAATTAGTAAACTTAAATATATAACCAATAGAAAATACTCAAAAAAAACTTTGAAAGAGAAAAAAGACTCAAAATAAAAAGAGCATCAGTGTAGCTAGGAAAATATCGAATTTTACAAATATTACATATATTCATATATGTGTAAGTGTTGTCTCCATAGAATAGAAAGGAGAAAGAACAGAAAAAAATGTTTTTTCTGTTATTTCATTAAAAAAAAATGACCAAAACCTGTCCAAAATTTATAAAATTATAAATACACAAATACAAGAAACTGAACAAATCCTAAGTGCAAGAAAGATAAAGATTTCACCAAAACACATCTAATCAAATCGTTCAAAATCATCGATAAAGAGAAAAATCTTAAAAGTAGTGAGAAAAAAAAGACAAACTGTGTAAAAAGAAATAACGATAAGTAAGACAGCCAATTTCTTGTTATAAAAAATTCAAGTTGGTAAGATAGTGGAACAACACACAAAATACTGAAAGAAAACTCAATATAAAATTCCTTAGACATCAGAAATATATTTAAAATGAAAGGTGAAGATACATAAAAATTTGAAGAATTCATCACCATAAAATTATCACTAAAGAACTATTACAGGAAGTACTTCAGTCAGAAGGAAAATGATGTTACATGAAAATCTAGATCTATGCAAAGAACAAGCTCCACTAGAAATGACAACTATGTGAGTAAATAGATATGATATTTTTCTTACTATTTAAACCTCTGTTAAAAATATCTGACACTTTAGCAAAAATAACAACAATGTATTATGGTGTTTATAACATCTGTATACTTGAAATAAATGAAAACAATATCATAAAGGCTATTTATGGGAGGGGAGACATGAAAGTAAAGCCCTTAGACTACATATTAAGTGCTAAAATATTGTTTGAAGGTATGCTGTGATAAATTAAAGAAGTATGTTATAAACTCTAAAGTAACAACTAAAATGACAAAACTAGTTATTAACTAATATGCCAATAAAAGAAATAAAATAGAACAATTTTTAAAATACAAAGGAAGATAGAAAAAGAAGAAAAATAAATAACCAAGGGGGAAAGTAGAAAACAAATAGCAGGATAATAGATGAACAACAAATCAAATCAATAATCACTCTAAATATAAATGGCCAGATTGTTGTATTGATTTTTTTAAAAAAGACCCAACAATATACTGCATAGAATACATAAATTTTAAATACAAAGACAAATATAAGTCAAAAAATAGAAGATTTAAAAATATATACCATGCCAATAATATAAGAATAAAGCTTCAGTGACTATATTAGTATTAGACAAAGCAGATTTCTGAACAAAGGATATTACCAGGGATACAAAATATAATTTCATAATGATAAAGGCATCAATGTGTCAAAAGGGCATAACAATCCTAAAAGTTTATGCAGCAAATAACACAAAGTACCAAAGCCCACTCGAGAAGAAACAGGCAACATAAACTGAATTTATAAGTTAAAACTTCACAAAGAAAACTCTAGGTTCGGCTGGGCATGGTGGTGCAGGTCTGTAATCCTAGCTACTCGGGAGGCTGAGGCTGAGGTAGAAGAACTGCTTGAACCCAGGAGGTGGAGGTTGCGAAGAACTGCTTGAACCCAGGAGGTGGAGGTTGCAGTGAGCTGAGATCATGTCACTGCACTCTAGCCTGGCATCAGAGTGAGACTCCATCTCAAAAAAAAAAAAAAAAAAAAAAAAAAAGAAGAAGAAGAGGAGGAGGAGGAAGAAGAAGAAGAAAGATAACTCAAGGCTCAGATGATTTCATTAGAAAATTCTACCAAGCATTTAAAAATGAAGTCATATGAATTCTACCCCGATTTATTCAGAAAAATGTAAAGAGGGTATCTCTCCTTCTCTGAGGCCAGTATCTCCCTGATGACAAAAAATACACAAAGAGATTAAAAGAAAATAAAACTATGAACCAATACACCTCACAAACAGAGATGTGCAATTTTCTAACAAAATGAAATCAATGCAAAACCAGTGCAGGCTTGGCTTAACATTCAAAATAGATCAGTATAATTCATTATATTAAAACATGTTTTAAAAGTAAACAGATGATGATATTAATAGATAAAGAAAAAGATTTTACAAAGCCAAACATCTACTCCAGATGAAAACTCTCAGAGAGAACTTTTGAATGAAAGAGAACTTTCTTAACCTGACAAAGATTATTGTTGGGAAAATTATGGTTAACATCATATTTATTCATGGAAGACCAGATACTTTTCCCCTATGTTCAGAATCAAAAGAAAAATGTCTATTTTAACGATATTTAATGTTGCACTAGCAGTTCTAGAGAGTGGAATCAAGCAAGAAAGAAAATAATGGTGAACAGCCTAATAAAGGAAGAAGTAAAACTGATTTGTGTACAGTTAATATGCTTGTTCATGTAGAAAAATCAATAGAATCTACAAATAAGCTACCAGAACTAATGAGTTTTATAATGTTTCAGGACACAAGATGAATATATAAAAGCAATCATATTTCTATATACTAGCAACAAACTCTTAGAAATTGAGGTTCAAAAACAATATAGTTTGCAACAGCATCAAAAATAGGAATACATTTGCATATGACAAAACATAGACTAGACTTGTACAGTGAAATCTGTATAACATTGCAGAGAGAAATTAAAGTAGTTCTAAATAAATAGAAAGATATGCCTTCTCCTAGGTTGGAAGACTCAAAATTGTGAAGAAGACAGTTTTCACCAAAAGGATCTATAAACTAACCATAATCTGAATCAAAATCTCAGGGTTTTGTTTCTTTTTAGAAATTGAGAGAGAGATCTAAAATTCATATGGATCTGCAAAGACATACAATATCCAAACAATTTTGAAAAAGTAAAACAAAGTAGGAAGAAAAACATTGTCTGATTTCAAAAGTTATAAAGCTATAGTAACAAAGACAGGGTGGTATTAAACTTAGACAAAGATATTACTGGAACAAAATAGGGAGCTCAGAGACAGACATATATATTTATTTTTTCCAAAGGACCAAAGGTGACTCAGTCGATAAATGACAGGCTTTTCTTTCTTTCTTTCTTTTTTTTTAAAGACGGGGTTTCACCATGTTGGTCAGGCTGTTCTTGAACTCCCAACCTCAGGTGATCCGCCCGCCTTGGCCTCCAACGTGCTTGGATTACAGGTGTAAGCCACCACGCCTGACTTTTTCTGTTCTTTTCTTTTTTTTTTTTTTTATTTAAAAGGACAGGCTTTTCAATGAATGGAACTGAAACAACTGGACATCCATATGCCAAAAAATCTTAACTTAGTCCACACTCATTCCAAATACAAAAACTAATCATCTTGGCCATAGAACAAATGTGAATTCTAAAATTATTAACCTTCCTATGAGAAAACATAAAAGAAATCACTATGACTTTAAGTTTGGCAAAATTATCTTGGATATAACACTAAACTCCTGATCTATTAAAGAAAATATTGATAAATTAAACTTCATCAAAATTTTAAAATATTGCCCTTTGAAAACATTTTTAAAAGAATTTAAAAAGACAAGCCACAGACTAAGAAAAAATAATTAAAACAAATATGTATAACACTGAACTTATATCCAAAATCTATAATGAACTCTCAAAACTCACTAATAAGAAACTCATATAAATGGGCAAATAACTTGAACACTGTCCCAAAGAAGATATACATATGGTAAACAAGCACATGAAAAAATATTCAACATCATAATGATTAGGAAAATACAAATTAGATCCACAATGAGATACCACTACATACCTATTAGAATGTCTAAAACTGTAAAAAATAATGAACCATACTAAGTGTTGATGACCATGTGGGGCACCAGATGACACCACAAGTAGAATGATGAAAATGGCAAACTACTTTAGAAAATAGTTTGGCAGTTTTTAAAAAATTAAATATGCCCATACTTGTTTATCAGGCCATTCCAATTCTAGGTATTTATTCAAGAGAAATAGAAGCATATGTTTATTTAAGAACTTGGAGCTGTACTCCAATGTTTATAGCAGATTTATTTGTAATAGTCAGCAATTGAAAACAACTTAATTATCCATCAGCAGGTGAATGGATAAATAAAATTTTGTGTCCATACAATGAACTACTATTCATTAATGGAAAACAATCAACTACTGATACATGCAATAATGTGAATAAATCTCATTATAATTATGTTCAGGGAAAGAAGCCAGGCCAAAAAGTACATATTACATAATTTCCTTTATATAAAACTCTAGGAAATATAAACTAACCTGACACAAAGCAAATCAGTAGTTGTGTGGGGACAGGTAGAGAATATTAATAATGACTAGACATGTACTTTTTTATTGCCAATTTATAAGGTTAACTCAAGTTGAGATTTACAATTGGTTGCATACAAGGTACATGCAGAAACAGGCAGCCTGGCAAACCTGACCAGGAACTCGAATAGGAGGAAAATAATTATATAAATTAAAAATGAATACTCTTACTTGAAACTGTGAACACAGCCTTGCCACCCTATCCACAAGTCTACTTTAGCAATGGCCACATTCTTCCAAGTGATAATGAGATAGGAAGAAACTCACTCTAAGATCAAAAGATTATCACATAAAATATTAAATTGTCTTTCCATATAGCCCCTATTTCGTCATAACAGACACCAACCTTTACATCTTGACATATCAGCTGTGGTTTTGTTCTTTTCATTTGTTCTGGGCACTAATACGAATCTTGTGATACAATGTCTTTCATGTTCGATCCTTGCCTACTTCTTCAGTCTCATAACAAGCCATATTTTATCAACCTCCAAACTACTTCAGTTCTCCTAAAGAACCATGCTTGTTCATAATTCTATGCATTTGCATACAGCATTTTAGGGATGCTAAGTAATTTGGATTCAATCTAAAGGCGACAAAAATTTTTGAAGCAAGTCAATCTGGGCAGTGACATAGTACATTTGCTTTTTAAAAAGATGGATCCCGGCTTGAGATGCGTTGTTTGGACAAGTGGAACTATGTATTCTAGGCCTATCTATAAGGGTACTTTATAGATTGCCTATGGTCTCCTTCATGGTGGGAAGTAAGTGATAATTATGCTAAATCATCCTTTAAAAGAAGAAGGAAAGAACATTTAGGTTTCAGCTGCATATTCTTACAGGTACAAATGTGAAGGACCTACCCTTGCTCAGCGGGTTCAGAACTTTTCCAGTGGAAGCCAGTTGTGAGCACTAAGTTTCAATAACAATTTTGGAGGTTTGAAATAATTCTGAAGAATTATGAGAAAGCTAATAGTTATTTAAGATTTCCATGTTGCAATAGGGTTGGTGACCATATTTTTTTGGAAATAAACCATACAGTTGTGTGCATTTAATTAAATTATTTAACAGCTTGGGTATAGAGCAAAAAAGCCAGAGATTGTACTGATTTAGCCTTAAGGATTGGCAGGGTAAGTATAGTAGAATTGCCAATTTTTTATGAATATGGGGATGACACCAGAAACTTATGGAAAGTTTGGAGCCACAGAAGGGGAAAGGGAGTAAGATAGAGAGTGGATATGACCATCAAACTAAGTTTTAGGGAAAAGTTTCATGCAATTGGTGGTGAACCCACACACTGGCTGAATCTACTTCATCCCTTCTAGTTTTCTCTCAGAGTCACTGTAATATGACCTCTCTTGCACCAAGCAATTGCATCTGCTTCACCAAGGTAAATGATGCCCTCACTATTGAATAAACCCTCATCTTTGTAGTCCTTATCTTCCCTGATATCAAGAAAACCATATCCCTCTTCCAAGCCTGAGACACACATATAAAATTTCCTTAGTATATTTTGCCTTGGGCCAGGTGTGGTGGCTCATGCCTGTAATCCCAGCACTTTGGGAGGCTGAGGCGGGGCAGATCACCTGAGGTCAGGAGTTTGAGACCAGCCTGGCCAAAATGGTGAAACCCTGTCTCTAATAAAAATACAAAAATTAGCCAGGCATGGCGGTGAGCACCTGTAATCCTAGCTACTCAGGAGGCTAAAGCCATGGATGTTTGAGAGGTTACTTCAGACTCTCAGAACTTTGCCTGTCCAAGCCTGCAACTGTACCAGTCCCCTGGAGTTTTAATCTCAGGAAACAGTACCACTGTTTTTCTGGGGACCAAGCCTCAAAAATGGGAGATTTTTTTTTCCCTCACACTAAAGTCAACCTATCTATAATTCCTGTCAGTTATACCTCCTAAATATCCTTCAATCCTATATTGTTCAGTTTTCAAATTGATTGGTATCTCTTCAGTGGTGGTTACTATGGATCTTTCTCTTCAAAAGCATTTTTTCCTTAGTCTCTATAGTCTAATACTTGATTAGTTTTACTTTTTTCCAACTGATCACTCCTCAGACTCTTTTTGATAATAATTTTCCTATCCATTTCTCAAATGTTGATTCCTAATCTAGCTGCTCTTCTCACTTTTACACATACTCTGGCTATTCATTAACCCTCATGTCCTCTACTACAATTTATGTTCCCAGGTGTACATTTAAAAGTCATACTGACTTTCTGAGCTTCAGATTCCCACTATCTACTGGTCATATTGGACTATCATTGACAAACTCAGTATTCCTAAATATCATATCGTGTTCTCCAAACCCAATTCTTTTTAACATCCATCATTTTATTACCATTTCTGTTAACTTTTTAATTGGTCTTCTTGCTTCTAGTCTTTCCATACTGCAGCCAGAATTATTTTTCCATCATGCAAATTTGATCTTGTCACTTTTTGTCTTCCTAAAAAGGCAATGGTGGCTCTTTGTTGCCCTTAGATTAAAATTCTAAATTCTTAACATGGCTATTCATGACTACTACAGTTCTCTCCAACATCATCTTTCTCCATGCTGTGCTCCAACTAGCTGACCTTCTTTCAATTACTGACTCTTTCATCTTGTGTCTTTTTACACCTTATTCTCTCTTTACCTTGTTTCCAACTTATTCTTTATGGCCTTTCATATAGGACATGGTACATGATAGGGCATACATTGCATTTAATAGAATAAATCAGTGTCTGAATGTTTACCATCTTAACTCATAATACAAGTTTCTTTTTCAGAGACAATTCTAGATAAACCAGGCAGATTTCACGTATCTCTTTATCTCCATTCAAAAATAAATCTCTTCCAAAATGTCAGTAGAGGAATAAATGAGGTATACACTGCAAGGAACAGAAAATGAGAGCATCAACAGATGAAAGACTTCAACCCATTGTTAGAATCTAAACAGCAGGCAGAGGAGAGACAAGCAACATGGAAGAGTAGAGAAACTTGAACTCAAATGCAAACAGAAAAGATACAATAAGAAGAAAGCAGAATTGCTCACAGAACTCCAGCTTGTCTCAGAATTTCCACACGTGTGATTACTGTGAAAGACAAAGATGACCATAAAGCCAGGGGAAAAAAAAGGATTGGTTATAGTCCTTTTTCGCTCAAGGAACAATTATGTCTTCAGGTCCTCAGCCCTGCCCCCAAACAGTCCAATTTCTGCCCCATCTCTATATGAGCATGGATATTTATTATGTTTTTGTCTGGAAAGTTGGAACCAGAGAAGGGGACTCAGGGACAGTAGAAGAACACAGAAGTGGGTGTGGATTAACAAATAGAGAAGTTAATTTAAAATAGTCATACTGGGAGGTAAAATCTTCTCCTACTTCCCTTCATCTACTTATCTTCCCCAATACTTGCAGCTAGGTTTATATTATGAAGTGCAAAATGGTGACGGGGAGAGGAGCACATCTCAGGCTTCCATTTGACTATGCTCACTATGCTACAGTGAAGTCCAACAACCAACAATCCATGCCACACACATAGTGCTTCCAATCAGCTTCTTAGTGCCTCCCTCTAAAAGGTACGGAGAGCTGAGAATTGCCTGAAAGTTGAGGAAGGCCAGAAATCAAAACATGCACACTAGGAAAGCACAAAGGTACCCAGGTTATACAGAAGTAATGGAAGGTAACATGATATTCTTATCACTTTTAGCCTTTGAAACACTATTACATCCATGAAACAAGAATGAGATGCCGCAAAAAAAGACCAATAAAATCACAATAAAGTCTCTTGGAAATGTAATTATTTAGGATCTACAAAATTTTGCTGTGGTAAGAACATAAAAAAAATCTCAGGAGGAGAGAGATCCAAGATGGCCGATTACTAGCAGCTCAGGATTGTAGCTCCCAGTGAAAGCACAGAGAACAAGAGGACGCCATACTTTCAGACGAATTTTTGTTGCCCACAGACCAGGAGATTCCCAGAGGAGGAGCCCCACGGGTCTCCAGCACGACTCTTGTGGCCGGCGCGGCAGTTCTTGGTGCAGAGTAAACGAGACTGGGTCCCCCTTTGGTTCATGTTTGGAGCTCTGGGAAGGCAGAGTCGCCTGTTCAGCTGATTGAAAAAGGGACTCAAGAAGGAAGCCAGACTGGACATTCCCAGGCAGAAAAGCACCATGAATCTTAATGCCACTGTTTTAGCCGGCGCAGTGGGTTGCTCAGATTCCAGTGCTGGGAATCAACAAGTTGGATGTCCGCTCAGAGACCTAATTTGAAAGTTGGTAATTACAAAGACCACAGGTGGATAAATTTACAATGACAGAAAGAAACCAGCATAAAAAGGCTGAGAATACCCAAAATCAGAATGCCTCTCCCTCTACAGGGGATCACAGTTCCTCATCAACAAGTGAACAAGACCTGATGGAGAATGAGTGCGTTCCATTAACAGAATCAGGCTTCAGAAGGTGGATAATAAGAAACTTCTGTGAGTTAAAAGAACATGTTCTAGCCCAATGTAAAGAAACTAAGAACCTTGAAAAAAGGTTTGATGAAATCCTAACGAGAATAGACAATTTAGAGAGGAATATAAGTGAATTAATGGAACTGAAGAATACAAGAACTTCACGAAGTATGCACAGGATCTAACAGTCGAATTGATCAAGCAGAAGAAAGGATATCAGAGGTCGAAGACCAACTTAATGAAATGAAACGAGAACACAAGATTAGAGAAGAAGGAGTAAAAAGAAATGAGCAAAGTCTCCAAGAAATATGGGACTATGTGAAAAGACCTAATTTACATTTGATAGGTGTACCTGAATGTCATGAAGAGAATGAATCCAAGCTGGAAAATATTCTTCAGGATATTATTCAGGAAAACTTTCCTAACCTAGTAAGGCAGGACAATACTCAACTCCAGGTAATACAGAGAATGCCACAAAGATACTCCTCAAGTAGAGCAACCCCAAGACACATAATCGTTAGATTCACCAGGGTTGAAATAAAGGAGAAAATTCTAAGGGCAGCTAGAGAGAAAGATCAGGTTACCCATAAAGGGAAGCCTATCAGACTCACAGCAGATCTCTCAGCAGAAACCCTACAAACTAGAAGAGAGTGGGGGTCAATATTCAATATCCTCAAAGAAAAGAATTCTCAACCCAGAATCTCATATCCAGCCAAACTAAGCTTCATAAATGAAGGAAAAATAATTTTTTTTGCAAACAAGCAAGCACTCAGAGATTTCATCACCACCAGGCCTGCTTTACAAGAGCTTCTGAAGGAAGCACTATACACAGAAAGGAACAACCAGTATCAGTCATCCCAAAAACTTGCCAAAAGGTAAAGAGTATCTCCATAATGAAGAATCTATATCAACTAATGGGCAAGATAGCCAGCTAGCATTAAACGACAATACTAAACTCACAAATATCAACATTAATCCTAAATTTAAATGGATTAAATGCCGCAATCAAAGACACAGACAGGCGAATTGAATAAAAAGTCAAAATCCATCGGTATGCTGTATCCAGATCCATCTTCATAAGCAAGGACACACAAAGACTCAAAACAAAGGGTTGGTGGAAGACTTACTAATCAAATGGAGAGCCAAAAAAAAAAAAAAAAAAAAAACAGGAGTTGTAACTTTCGTCTCTGACAAGATAGACTTTAATAGTAACAAAGACTAAAAGAAACAAAGAGGGACATTACATAATGGTAAAAGGATCAATGCAACAACAGGAGTCAATGATCATAAATATATATGCACCCAATATAGGAACACCCAGATACATAAGACAAGTTCTTAATGACTTATAAAGAGACTTGAACTCCCACACAATAATAGCAGGAGACCTTGACACCACATTGTTAATATTCCACAGATCAACGAGATAGAAAATTAACAGGGACATCTATGATTTGAACTCAGACCTGGAACAAGTAAATCAGTGAATATTCATAGAATTCTTCACCCCAGGTCCACAGAACATATATTTTTCTCGGTATCATATTACACCTATTTTGAAAGTGACCACATAATTGGAAGAAAATTACTCTTCGGCATTTGCATAGCATTTCACAGACTTAAATGAAATATTGGTTGGCAGTTTGTTTGTTATTTTCTTCCCTTATTCCTTCCTGTCTCCGCTGTTAAGCAAAATTATCGGCATAAAAGAGGTGTTTAATACCTATTTTTAGATTGCATTCCAGCCTGGGCAATAGAGCAAGACTCCTGTTTTCTCTTCCCCTTTATCTTTCTTTTTCCTTCTTTAAAAAAAAAAAAAATCTCAGGAATTTAAGAAAATGAAAATTTATGTCTTGTTTGTACAGTTTGTTGTTGAGCTGGGTGGTTCTCCAACATCATTATTTTCTCTATGGAGTCTTGGCTTCTGTACTAGTCACTCCAAACTTGTGAATCCTCTATTTAAATATGATGCTTCTGGATTCACCATGGAAGGAAAAGAGAACACGGACAATCACATAGCAGCCCTTAAATGGTTTTACCCTAGGTCCTATATTTCATCTGCTAAAGCAAGTCACGTAGCTTCTTAATAGTATAAGGACACAAGAAATTGTAATCATTTCACATGTTCAGAAAAGGGAGGAGAGCCATATATGTTGATGAGCACCAGTAATATCTACCCCAGAAATCTAAGTGAGACAACTCCCAGAAAGTAGAACAAAAGGGCAAAGAGACGAAGAGTAGAAGAGAAAATATAAGAACATGTCAGGATAATTCTAAAAGTTTCAGTGTCCAACTAAAACAACACTCAAGCAACAGAAACAGGTATGCTTAAAAATAATAGTAATAATGCAAAACATTTCCCAAAACGGAAAGCTATGCATCAATGAATTAAATGGTTTACTGAAGCCAAGTAGAATACATGAAAAAAAGAAAAAGACACACTAAAACACAGCATTATGAATTTCACAATACCTAGGATAAAGAGACAGTCTTTAAAATTTTCCAAAGTGGAACAACATAGATTACAAAAAATGGAAGACAAATTAGAATGACATCAGTTTTTCAACATCCACTTTGAGAAGCAGAATTGCAAAATTCTGAGTGAAATAATTTTCACACCAGATTTCTATACACAACTAGACTATTGGTTAAATAATTAGGAAGTAGAATTAAAAATCTGCAGATTTAAAAGATCTCAAAATTTTATTCCTAAGCATCATTTCTTAGAAAGCAAAACAAGTGTATTAGCTACAAAACAAAGAAGTTTAACGAAGAAAGGGGAAGGCATGGGGTTCTGGTATCAGGAGGCTCCATACAGAAAAGAGGCAAAGGGAAGTCTCTGGATGCTGGTGTAGGGAAGTTCCAAGATGACAGGTGCAAGCAGGCCTTGAAAGTCACCAATCTGCACTGAACTGGAGGACTCAGAGGTCCAGGAGGAAAGTCTCTAGAAAAAATGTATAAGTGCAACATAAGACTATATGGTAAATTGCACTAAGTTGTAAGAAAGTTATGGAAAGAATTAGTGATCTTTACACAGGAAACTCGTCAAATGATAAAACAAGTTAATTATTAACTTCAGGATTATCAAAAGTTTGTACAAGAAAAGAAATTATTGTGCAATATTTGGCAGAGTAAGAACATTTACATAGTCATAGTAATTTAAACACAGAATATATGATTTACCCTTTGTGGGAAAGAGGCAGTGCAGGGAAGAGGCTGGATTTTGAGGTAAATCTTCTGTTTTCAAATAAAAAGGTATGGCCAAACCTCACTAACAAATAAAGCAGAATAAAAACACTAGATATAAATATGAAAGCAGATACCAGAGAAACAGATAAAAGAGTTAAATGTGATTGTTTTGAAGATCAAATAGGGCAAGGGCACAGTAAAAGCCTGCCATTTAGAACACACTGACTTTTTAAGTTGTGTGCAAATATTAGTTTGGCAAACAACTTTTTAATCATTTAAAAATATTTTGAAAGTTATTTAAAAAATAAAGGGGGAAATGTGGTCCTCAGAAGTAACAGTAGAAATAATAATGAATTCTTTATTACAGCAGCACTTATATCCACAACTGAACTACTCAAACCCTTTGTAAGGGAGAATTTCTGCTGGGATTTTTAATTTGCTTTGACAACCTTAATGTTTTGTTCTGGATGGAGTTTTTCCTGAGCCCTGTGACATGTTGAACATCTTACCAAGGTCAGAGGCGTATATGGCAAGGGCAGTCCAGATTCTAAGAGGAAAAAGGGAATTAGGGACCTCTCAGAAGAAACCAGGGATAAAGGAAGGCTAGTAGCTCAAAGAAATGATAAATTGAATTAAAAATTCTTCATTGAATAGGTTAAACCTCCCAGCCATCATGCTTCATTGTCACCTGCTGGAAAAAGATCACACTAGGTGAGATCAGCCCTTTGAGTGGGAGTTGTGTGTATGAGAGAGGAAGGGGAAAGAAAGGGAAGAAAGGAAAAGCCAACTTCCCTAAGTCCAATTTCTATTCTTAGGTAAGCCACCTCTTTTAACTGTACTTAATTACTTCTCTTTTTCATTTCAAGTATTTACTACAGGACCCTCGGGGAAAGTGAGAGTTTCCTTCATGGGTACACAGTGATATTTGATACAGAATTTTAATGTATTACAATTGATAAGTCAAAGAGCCCAATAAGCTATACCCTCCACAAAGCCTTATTTCAAACAAGTCCTGAAGATTTTTGCCTAAGTAAATAAGAACAGAGCTGTGTGTAGTGGTTTTCTGCTGCACATAATGAAATCTTACAAGTAACCTGAGTAATAAGGTCGGGGCAAGGGCTTCCAGAGACTGGGATTCATTAATACCTCACTGAAACCCATGTCCTACTTCTAAATGTGTGTAAATGGAGAGACTGGGTTTACTACACATAATTTTGCTTTATAAGCAACCTTAATGGAGATAGAAGAATACCAGAAAGACCTTTTTATCATTACAAGAAGTAATAACAAAACAGGTCATGAGAGCAAGGGCATGGTCAGGAGCTTCTGCTTCAGGAAAACTCACATTGTAACTGTGTTCCTTTAGAGATGGGAATGAACTATTTTGAGCTCTTTGATTTTCTATGAAAAAAGGAGAATACTTTTGAACATGCAATACACGTCTCTCTCTTTTAAAGTTGCCTGTCTGACGAGAATGCCTTAGAGAGAAGACTGTACCAGAGAGAGCTCCTAGTAATTCCTAGAAGGTCACTGGAAAGCTGATTTGCATGGCTCAAGATGCATGTGGAAGATGTGGGCTTGATTCAGATTGTCACCATTGCCCTACAGTTACAGCACATTCTCTTCCTTATTAAGAGTTCTCTAGACGCCTCATACTGAAGGGTTGAGTAAACCTATCACATCTAAGTGTTAATGACAAATTTTGTTGTCACCTCACTCATGGTTTGAGTGTTTAATTTAGAACCAGAGAGAAGGCCAAGGCATATTGGATTTCCTGCCCTGATTTATGGGAGGTTGTCTTGGGTCAGAAGGTCCTACCCAGTTCTCAACACATCTGAGATTTTATATTTATATTTTATATTTGCAAATTCTGACAGTGCACACAAAGGTGGTTACAAAATTAACTACTATGGTGCTTGTCTTATGGTAGGTATTTAGAATACTTTTAAAATGTAAACTTAACAGAAATAACTATTTTAGAAAGTTAAAAAAAATGCTTAGGGGAGTAGGATGATACATCTTTTTTGCATCAACTAGACAAGTTTTCTTGAAGAATCAAGTTTAGAGTTTAGATTCAAGTTTAGGCACAAGAGTCACACTTAATGAGGAGCACAGAGGGACAAATCTAGACACAGGGAATATTTTGAGCAAAAATTCAGAAGCAGGATAGGTGACCCTTGTAATATAACTGTCATAAAATACCCAGGGCCAGCATTTTACAACCTCAAAGATGATGTCATAAATACTGATGATTTGGCAGCAAAAGCAGCCCCAAGTGGCCTCTTCAAGGTCTATGTTACGTTAGATCTCCTCCTCTCGTCACTCTCTGCCTCACTCATTCAATTTACAGGCAGCAATAAGTCATTCCTCATCCCCCTCTACACCCAAGGTAAGTGGCCCTATGACCTTCTTAGGGGTGGAAATCAAAATCAGAAAGATGAATTTAAAAAAACAACAAAATTAAGTAAATTTTTAGTTAAGTGTCAGGTTTATAGCTTTATGCTATTTAAATAGATTTACAATCTTGCAAATAGATTATGGCAATTTCCCCAAAACAAAAGAACACATAACAGACTCCAGAAATCCTATTCTTCAGCATAAGATAAAAATGAAATAGATCTTGTCATTGTACATGGATGAAAATGCAATAAAAATAAGTTATTTGATCATCCTACCAAGTGGCACTGAAGACAAAATCTTCTTTATTATGTGTGATATGGGATTTGATGATGAGGATTATAAAGTGAAGACCACAAATCAGCAGGAAGTATAATGTGTGATATATAACCTTGTCCCTGGGAATATCTCCAATTGCCTCTTGAACCGAAGTTAAGAATTGGGTAAAATTTAATTAAAAGAAATTATAATTTGCATTATACTTTTGAAAGTTAATACAACTAGCTCTTAGTACCAGTAGGTGTTAGAAAACTTGCTGCAGTCAACTCTGCCTCTTAGAAAAAGCCAATGAGTCAACCAGCTCTTGGCCCTCTGCTAGTTGCAGTGTCATGGAAACAAAGACTTGATCCACAAAGCCAGCCAGGTCATTTAAAATATCCACCCTTTTAAAGAAAAGACATACAAAGACTGTTTTATAGTTTCAGATATTTTTATAAGCAGCAGATTATTTAAGCCTGACCTAGTTTTTTCCTCATATAACAAATTGTCAGCAATAGCCATAATATTAGAGGCAAAACTACTTTTATTCCTTGCAGCATCAGAAAAAAATCAGATTATTTGGTCTTTTGCTTTCCTTTTACATATCAACAATATTAGCAGTTAATAGGTTGTCAGGACATTAGTTCTGTTATGCAAAATTGAATCTATGAAATACATACATAGGAACTTGTTTTGAAGTCAGATTTATATTGGCTCCTAAGTACATAAGTCCCATGAACTCAAAGGAGAGAGTGGAGAAATTGTGATTGTAGAGAAAACAGCATTTGATTCAGCTTCATAAGACTTGAATTCAGAGTCTTAGAACTGAGGGAGATCTCAGAGACCATCTGGTGCTAGCCACATCCCACATTTTACATAAAAACGAAACAAAAATTCTGAGAGATTAAAGTGGGGAAGATGGAGCTAGCACCCTCCCAATTCGGTGTTTCTGTCTATGAAGAATTCTGTTTCCCTTGATCAGTCAGTTACCTTTCTCAGAGATTTAACTGTAAACCCAGGAATGGAGGAGACTAAATTCATGTGCTGTAAGGGTTAAGGTACAGCAATTTCCACATTGTGTACTACAAGGGGCCTATATAAAAATTAGAAGGAGTGCTCAATTTAGGAAACTGAATTGAAATTAAAACAACACGAGCCGGGCGCGGTGGCTCAAGCCTGTAATCCCAGCACTTTGGGAGGCCGAGGCGGGTGGATCACGAGGTCAAGAGATCGAGACCATCCTGGTCAACATGGTGAAACCCCGTCTCTACTAATACAAAAAAAAAAAAACTAGCTGGGCATGGTGGCGCGTGCCTGTAATCCCAGCTACTCAGGAGGCTGAGGCAGGAGAATTGCCTGAACCCAGGAGGCGGAGGTTGCAGTGAGCCGAGATCGCGCCATTGCACTCCAGCATGGGTAACGAGCGAAACTCCGTCTCAAAAAAAAAAAAAAAAAAAAAAAAAAAAAAAAAACACGAACATGAACAATGTACCTATGTGTGGCCATTCTTCTTCAACCAGTCCCCACCACCCAGTGAACAAATAATATATCCACCAGCCATACTTATTCCTGGAGCTACAGAACCTCCCCTTAATTTTTCAAGCTACCTTCAAGATCTACACATATGGCTCTTTCCAGTGATGAAAAGTTCCACAAAGTTATACTACAACACACGCCTCTTTCCAATTTACACTGTCCCATATGATCCTTTAGTGTCTCCCATCTTTTTATTTTGAAACTAACAGATAAATGAAACCACAGACAATGTATCAGTATGCTGTTAAAAGTAAAAACCAAATAAGCAAAGTGAACTGAACTTCTACTTAGTGGTGATGACATATCCAACTTATTGAAATCATAAATTATAAATACAATTATCTATTGCATAAAATATGTTTTACAGATATGATCACAATAAATTTTCACAACAGGTGTGTGAAGTAGGTTCATTTTGTTATAGATAAGTAAACTAAATCTCAGAATGGTATAGACTTCCTCAAATTCACCCACCCCAAAAATGTAGAAGTCTATTTTCAAACTCAGATCTTTTTTTCAGTCCAGTGTTTACCCACTAAACCATAATTATTTTTTCTAATAAGAGTAGGTGAATAGCACACCTATAGAAAACTATCTAATACAATGAAGTGAATTCTTTAGTCTTGTTTGCTTCTACAATAGTGGATATAAATGTAAGATTTAAATTGGGGGATCAAAAGTATTGGCATTTGTAGGTTTTCTATATGCCATACTGAATAACAGTATTTCATGACTTGGCAGGAGGCACACCAACATACAATTTTATGCAATATTTTAGTTTCTGACATTCTATATAATTTATATTCTGTTATATTAAGGAATATTCTTCTATAAATGATTTTACTGATTCCATTTCCTTCCTGATTTTTCACATGAGGGATTCTAACTAGGAAACTTGGAAAGGCTTCACTCAGGAAGCAAAATATCAGTTGGCATTTGAAGAATATTTAATTGCTTGTATTTCAACCCGTTACATTAAATTTTTTGTCCCTTTCCCCAGGTCAAGCTCTGCAAAACAAAATTTTATAAAAACAAACAAAAAACTGAACCAAAATCTACCTTTAGTGGAATCAAAAAATATGTTATTTGCAATATCAATATTTTAAATATATCTTTGATCAATAAGTGTATTCTATTATAAAAATATGAAAACCACATTGAGATATCATCTCATGCCAGTTAGAATGGCGATCATTAAAAAATCTGGAGACAACAGATGCTGGAGAGGATGTGGAGAAATAGGAACACTTTTACACTGTTGTTGGGAGTGTAAATTAGTTCAACCACTGTGGAAGACAGTGTGGCGACTCCTCAAGGACCTAGAAATAGAAATTCCAATTGACCCAGCAATCCCATTACTGGGTATATACCCAAAGGATTATAAATTGTTCTATTATAAAGACACAAGTACACGTATGTTCACTGAGGCACTGTTTACAACAGCAAAGACCTGGAACTAACCCAAATGTCCATCAGTGATAGAATGGACAAGGAAAATGTGACACATATACACCATGGAATACTATGTAGCCATAAAAAAACAATCAGTTCGTGTACTTTGAAGGAACATGGATGAATCTGGAAACCATAATTCTCAGCAAACTGACACAAGAGCAGAAAATCAAACACTGCATGTTCTCACTCATAGGTGGGTGTTGAACAATGAGAACACATGGACACAGGGAGGGGAGCATCACACACTGGGGTCTGTTGGGGCAGACTAAAGGAAGGACAGCGGTGGGGTGGGGAGGTTGGGGAGGGATAACATGGGGAGAAATGCCAGATATAGGTGATAGGGGGATGGAGGCAGCAAATCACATTGCCATGTATGTACCTATGCAACAGTCCTGCATGTTCTGCACATGTACCCCAGAACCTAAAGTACAATTAAAAAAAAAAGACAAAAAATATGAATCTTTGTGTGCTGATTACTCTTCAGAAAGGGGGGCACATCTGTATTATCTGAGACTTTGAATATAAATAGAACATTCAGATGAGGAATAAGACACTGAAGCAGATGGTTTTTTTTTTTTTTGTATCAAAACTATACACCAATTTGAAAGTGGCTTCCATGTAATTAGTTGAGGATTTATTTATCTATTTAGATGTTTATTTTGTTTTAAAATCATAAATTAATCAGGATCCTTAATGGAAGCTAGTCCAGGCACATAAAATACAGCCTGCAAAAGATAAATAAAAGGAAGCAAAAAGTAAATAAAGAAGACATTGATAGATTCTACTAACTTTAAAGCCCCTAAAAGTTTCTTTCCTGATGATGATCTGACTCTTTGGTCCATTTTGTTTCAGTAAGGGCTGAACAAAATTTCCTCCACCAACCACCTCACTCTGATCTCAGGCTTATGCTAGTTTATGGTTTTGGATTGTTTGTTTCTTCACTCTCGGATCTCCCTCTCTTGATGTCTCAAAACCTGGGTGGGTTTCTAACTCCTAGTTGCATCCTTTGTGTGACAATTTCATTTCAGGAATCTCAACCCTGGCTTGTGCCTAGATTCATTAGATCAATCCTAGTGAGATGGATAACAGAAATCTCATAGCAAAGAACAGTACCTCTCTGCTATGATGTGTGTCCCCAAACAATTTATTTCTTGGAAACTTGATTCCCAGTGCAATGTTGTTGGGAGGTGGGGCCAAATGGAACGTGCTTGGGTCGTGGAGGGACCATATACTTGAATGGATTCATGCCATTACTGCAATTATGAGTTTATATTTTTGGAAGTAGGTGTTCTCTTTCTCCCATGTGATACCTTTGCCATGATATAATACAACAAGAAGGTCCTCACCAGATGCCTGTACCTTGATTTTGGACTTCTGAGCCTCCAGAAGTATAAGAGAAAAATTTCTCTTCTTTATAAGTTACCTAGTCTCAGGTGTCCTGATATAGCAGCCCAAAATGAACTAAGTCACTCTCTTTCCCTAATTGTTCCAATACAGCTGGCAAATATATTTCTAACTCTCAAAGTAGTTAGGCAAAGCTTTCACATTTTCTGTGGAATATTTACTATATTATGCTTACTGTTGAAATATTTACTGTGTTACTAAAATGATATAGAGCATAACAGGTATTCAATTAAAAACCGGAAACTGGTTAGTTTTTTTAGAAACTTGGTATTTGATTACTATGTAGTAACCACTCTAATCAACATGGTCATTATTTTGGCATTTAACTAAATTATTCTCCAAATATGTTTATTGTGTAACTACTAGGGGAGCTTTTTTTTCATGTGTTTCATTAAACCCTGAAGGGAAAGGTAGATATAGGTTTGAAAGTACACAGAACATGAACCCTAAACTTCAAAGCATTTAAAGTCTGTCAAGATAACAGCTGTGAAAACAAATCAAGTGCAATTCAAAATTAAATAAAATGATAAAAGAAGTGAAACCAGAATATCATAGGTAGACAGATGAAAACATAATTTAGGAGTTTATGGTGTATCTAATTAAGAAAGTGGCATTTGAGTTCAAATTTAGAGAATGAAAATCATTTAACAACAGTGTGAAGATGTTGAAATACATCATGCATTCAGTGAGGGTCTAATTGGAACCGGGCAGAGAGCTTTGGGGCTGCAGTAAGAAATATGTCAGAATTGAATTTCACCTCTGTGCTAACTCTTGCGGACACAAAACAATGAGAATGAATGGCCTGCTTTGGGGGGTATATAGTACACCAGGGAGTATCTATTACATTGAATCCACTCCTGTCCTTTTCTGGCATACCATAAATTGCAAACACTTACAGAATAGAATTGTAATCCAGGAACTCCCTTGGGGTTGCTTGCTCCCTTTTCAAATGTGCAGGCATTCCTAACTGACAAAGAAATCGGAAGTTTGGTCTCAGTCTTCAGCCTAGAAATTTTCTGGTACATCTTTGTCTGACTGGTAGGTCATCCTGCTGTGCTTGCTCCCCTGCACGTGCTCTCTAGCATGGCCTCTCAACCCTCATGCAAAGCCATAGTGCCCTGTTACTCAACTACCCCATCCTCCCCTCTATGAACAGAAGCTCAGAAAGGAATGGATCAGAAAGGACCCCCTTCTTGCCACCACATTCCCTTGATCTCCATTAGATTAATACTCCAGCTAGCACAAGTATATACAAATATATTTACTGAAGGCATAAAGGAATTTTAAAAAGGAATTTTAATATAAATAGTATGAGGTAAACATTCTAGTTACTGTAATCTTTCTTTTAAATCTCAAATACTAAACAATTTGGAATAATGGTGAGCCAAGGGAGAAGCCTCAAGAGAACTTTTTAGAGAGACTGGGAAAGGTGTTTACGAAGTAGGGAGATTGGTATCTTAGCCCCAGCTCAATGGCAACCTCTATAATTAATTATGGGTAGTTTTTAAACATCTTATCAGTAATAGCACTAAAATGAAACAATAATATTAGCCAGAAAATAAGTGGAGTGTAAAAAATTTATTGAGCTTCATATATATATTTATGGCAGTTAAAAAAGTAACTAAAAAAGTAACAATGAAATTTTTTTTTTTTTTTTGGAGACAGAGTCTCGCTCTGTCACCAGGCGCCAGGCTGGAGTGCAGTGGCACCATCTCGGCTCACTGCAACCTCCACCTCCCAGGTTCAAGCAATTCTCCTGCCTCAGCCTCCCAAGTAGCTGGGACTAAAGGCGCATGTCACCACGCCCAGCTAATTTTTGTATTTTTAGTAGAGACAGGGTTTCACCATGTTGGCCAGGATGGTCTCGATCTCTTGACCTTGTGATCTGCCCACCTCGGCCTCCCAAAGTGCTGGGATTACAGGCGTGAGCCACCCCGCCCAGCAACAATGAAATTTTTATTATTATTATTATTTGAGAAGGAGTCTTGAGTCTTGTTCTGTCACTCAGGCTGAAGTACAGTGGCCTGATCTCAGCTCACTGCAACCTCTGCCTCCCAGGTTCAAGCAATTCTCTCACCTCAGCTTCCCAAGTAGATAGGACAACAGGTGCACACCACCACACCTGGCTACATTTTTATATTTTTAATAGAGATAGGGTTTCACCATGTTGGCCAGGTTGGTCTCAAACTCCTGACCTCAGGTGATCTGCCCACCTAGGCCTCCTAAAGTGCTGGGGTTATAGGCATGAGCCACCTGTATTTGCCAGCCATGCACAGCCAAAATTAATATTATAGTACAAAAAAGAAAGATACAACAAATGAATATTTTTATTAATATATATAGTAAAATTCTATCTACATACTGATTTGTCACAGTAATGAATAACATTACAATTCAGCACAATTAAATAACAAATAAGAGCACAAGTTTTTTTTTAATTATACTTTAAGTTCTGACATACATGTGCAGAACGTGCAGGTTCGTTACACAGGTATACATGTGCCATGGTGGTTTGCTGTACCCATCAACCCATCATCTACATTAGGTATTTCTCCTAATGCTATCCCTCCCTTAGCCCCCAACCCCCTGACAAATTTTGGTATGTGATATTCCCCTTCCTGTGTCCTCGTGCTCTCATTGTTCACCTTCTGCTTATGAGTGGGAACATGCAGTATTTGGTTTCTGTTCTTGTGTTAGTCTGCTGAGAATGATGGTTTCCAGCTTCATCCATGTCCCTGCAAAGGACATGAACTCATCCTTTTTATGACTGCATAGTATTCCATGGTGTATATGTGCCATATTTTCTTTATTCAATCACCGATGGGCATTTGGGTTGGTTCCAAGTCTTTGCTATTGTGAACAGGAGCACAAGTAATTTTTCAAAAGAATGTTTCTATTTTAAAAATATTCCAAGTTAATAAAGTGGTTTTTGTTTTGTTTTATTTTTGTGACAGTCTCTCTCTGTTGCTCAGGCTGGAGTGCAGTGGTGTGATCTTAGCTCATTGCAACCTCTGCCTCGTAGGTTCAAGTGATTCTTGTGCCTTAGCCTCTTGAGTAGCTGGGACTGCAGGCATGTGACACCTCACCTGACTAATTTTTGTATTTTTAGTAGAGATAGGGTTTCAGTACGTTGGCCAGGCTGGTCTTAAGCTCCCGACCTCAAGTCATCTGCCCACCCTGGCCTCCCAAAGTGTTGGGATTACAGGCATGAGCCACCACGTGGCCAAAATTAATATTATAGTACAAAAAAGAAAGATACAGCAAATGAACATTTTAATTACATTTATATGTGTGTGTGTGTGTGTGTGTGTGTGTGTGTGTGTGTGTGTAGTAAAATTCTATCTATAGATTGATTTGACACAGTAATGAATAACATTACAATTTAGCACAATTAAATAACAAGAGCACAAATAATTTTTAAAAGAATGTTTCTATTTTTAAAACATTCAAAATTAATAAAATGTTTTTAGTTTCGTTTTGTTTTTAAGGTGTAATCTCTCTCTGTTGCTCAGGCTGCAGTGCAGTGGTGCAATCTCAGCTCACTTCAACCTCTGCCTCCTGGGTTCAAGCAATTCTCGTTTCTCAGCTTTCTGAGCATCTGGGACTGTAGGTGTGTGCCACCACATCCAGTTAATTTTTGTATTTTCAGTAGAGATGGGATTTCAGCATATTGGCCAGAATGGTCTTGAGCTCCTGACCTCAAGTGATCCACCCCCCTGGCCTCCCAAAGTGCTATGATTACAGGTATGAGCCACTGTGCCTAGCCTTAAAGTTAATAAAATTAATAAAGTGTTTTATGAGTAAACCAAAATTTATATTTACCAAACAAAAATATTACCCTTGCAGTTTGCACCTGTTTCACTGTTTTAAATTTTAAACACAAATACAAACTCCAAGAGGTCACAATGAATGACAGGAATGAAGTAACTTGTGTTCTGTTTCTTTGCCACTATGATCACTGTGCTGTAATCTACCATTTAAATGCAGGAATTTGTAGTACCACAAGGGCTGGAGACACAAACCACACTTGAAGTGAGTGTCAACCATTACATACTATTAGGAAATTACTCTCAAGTATGAATCCCTGAAGCCAAGACTGTCTGTCAGGTGGCAACTGTATAAGTAAGAATTTTCCAAATTAATGTCCCTATGGAATCCTTTGCTGAAGGATAAGTAATAATATGCTAATTTGAAGCCTATTATGTATTATTAATACTCAAAAAGAACTTAGACTAACAAAATATTTTTTCACAAGGAATATTTTATCACTGATACTCTTTAGAATTGTCAAGTGCCTAGTAATAATTTTAAAAACTGACTTTTGATCAGTTTTATTACTGTTTTAAAATTTTTACACCAAATGTTTCTCCTTATTATCTGTACCCAGGGAGACAGCCCCTATTGCCACTGCCCTAGCTAAATGGCTACTGAGCTGTAGAAATTTTGATATTCTCCTGAACTATTCAGAATAGAGCACAAGGGATATTGAGAGCACTTGAGATATGCAACCAGGAATATTAAGACTACCTGTGCATGTCAAGACTGTCAACTGCTTTTCATCTGGGGAGTCAAGTATATGCCACAGCACTTAGCTTGACTCAAGTCATTTGGAATGACTCCACCTGGGAAAGCGTTTTGTCAGGGAGAGGACTCCAGGAGAAAAGGTGAAGATATGCTACAGGAGGCAAGAGATCAGGAAATCAGCCAGAGAAAATAACACCCATATTGGGGAAGAGCACAGTATGGAGGTTCTCAGAAGGAGATCTCTAGAGAGATACTCTGTGGAAGACTGGGTATTTTTTTACCTACCATGATATGCCAGTCCCCAAGAAGGAGTCACAAGCCACACTGGCTAAATAAGAAGACATTGCTCCTTTCCTTCTTCTTTCTCCTCTTTCCTGCCTCTCCTCTCTCAAACTTGGAGAAGCCAGAGGAATAGTATAGTACATGGAAGAGAAAGAGGAGGAAGATGAAAGTCAAAATTAAAACCCACCTTCATCTTTACTGCTGTTCTCCAATCTATGAATCAAACCTGGGCTCTAAAAAGGGAATAATCTAAGAATATATTTAAAGGAGCCTGAGATTTTACTAAAAATGAATCTGCTTTTTATACCTAAAATTATAACATTAGCCAAGTGCTGACAGATCTTATGGAACCTATTTCAAAGCAATGAAAGAGAAAAATAAAGTGTTTACTGCTGAGCTCAGCCCATCAACAAAACTGATTATAGTATAATCCCACCCATAAACTAAACTAGCCTCTCAATGAATGATGTAGGAGGCTGACAAACCTTGTCTGATCTCTTAAGACCATTATACATCTTTGACTTTATTTATACTTCTTGGGGACATGAAATATCTTCCTGCTTCAAGTTCCTTTATCTCTGCTCCAGCAACAAAACCTCTTATTTTTTTAATTTTAATGAGGAACTTCCAGCTCTCTTACAATCAGATTTGGAAAATACACAACTCTACAGTCTTCTAGCTCTTTGATCACCTCCTTAATTATTCTGAAAGCTCCAGAACCCATGCAAAATGGCCTCTGGGGAAGGGAAAGAACACTACATTTCTTTCTCTCCCCTTATTCTTTCTACAGGGTCTTCCTTTCCCAATCCACAGCACATATAGCCCCATGTGGGGAAGAGAGTCACTCCAGGTTCCCTTTGCTATCTGTTTTCTTCAGCACAAGCCCTTTAGGGGCTTAGGTTCATTGCCAGGCTTGCTCCATCAGGCTACTGCCACTAAGCACTCAGCCCACTTTCTCTTCCCTGCTTATTAGCACTTTGCTTAAGCTCCTGTTAGTAATTTCCTTTCCTATATTGCGACACCTGGAGTGTTTTTCAATTATCTCAAGGAGTATCATGTAATTCTCAAAAATTCTCTATGCCAAATCAAACTTTAAATCACTTTAAATAACAAACTTATGCTTCACAGCATTGTAATGGGGGTAATATACTGTTCACACAGTTTGGGGGAATGATCCAAGGGTGGATACTGACTTGTTCATATTGTTGTTTCTTCCACTTTACCAAAAACCTCACAATGTGTGATGAGCACATTCAAATGTTGCAGGAAGGGGGATGGATGATGCTTTTAGTGCTGTGAAGATGAATGATAACAGAGTGGGTACACACAGAGCCAGAAAGGATCAATAATACCTTTGTTAAATCATGGAAAATCTTTCAAAATTAGATATAAACTTTCTGCCTTATAACTTTTTAAACTTAGCACTTTATACTTATGAGGTGCTGTTCTAGGGACTTTGTGGACATTATTTTATTTAATATGCACAACAGCCTTACGATACATACACAATAATTACCCTTAGTTGCTGATGAAGAAGCAGGCTTAGAATAGTAAACCTTAGTAATAGTAAATACTGAATCCTGACCCTAGAGATCTTTCCACAATATGATACCTTTCTTAAAACAACAAAGTAAAAATATTTCTGGTGAGCCTATCTTCCTTAATGGGATATGGGGAAGATTGTGCAGCTTATACCCTTTATTTAGCAAGTTCTATATATCAGGAACTTTACCTATGCAATTTCTGGCATCTCAACTGTCCTGTAGTGAAGCAAGACTGTGACAGAGTCAGCTCACACCAGCTTGTGAGAGTTGATTGTTATATTTTCAGAACTTTTTGAGCTTGTTAGTAAACATCCTTATTAAAAATTAAGTTGTATCAACTTACATTAAATATAAATTGCATTAAGAACACAGGTAATAAATTTCTAAAACCAATACTTTCTAATTATTTTAGGACATTTTATGTAAATTATGCTCTTGAGTCTCTTTATACTTTTTGTATCTATGTAGTGGAAACATGCAATGGTGTGCTACTGCACTTCTCTTCCCAACTCTGTGTTTAGTGACATCATATAGGGAGCATCAAATTGACCATGATGAGAGTCTTTATATCATAGAAACCAGCCATACTAAAAAGAGCTTGAAATACATTAGCCTACTTTTCATTAAAACAGGAAACAGCTGACCATTTCTTGCTTCTAAGTTTCAGTAGCTATTATACCATGAATAGGACAAAAAATTTAGAAAACATTCTTTCAGTATTTGATAACTATTATTAGATTCAATAAGGAATTCATTCACATCATTGATGAATGAGTGAAATTCCAGCATGTCTTCACTGTTTCATTTTTGTCTCATTAACATAAATAAAACCATCAACCAATATTCACATCAGAACTACATTCACTTGTCAATGACACGAAGAATTTCTTTGCTGAATTGGATAGTAATCAAGCATTTCTTCATAGTACATATTGTGATGCTGTGTTGGATTATAAAATGATAGTGGATTTATATAGAAATGGCAAATCACATGGAAATTACTATGGTTGGGTACATTTTGCAAAATATAATATTGCATATATTGTTATTTTTAAAGTGTCTATATAAAATTTTATAATAAAGTCAAATAGGTATAAATATGCAAACATTTTCCTGAAAGAGTCAATTGTTAATTATTTACCAGCACATCCCTGGTATGAGTATTATTATCTGCATCTGATAGAGTAGAATACTGGGGCTCAGAAATTGTAGTTACCTGCCCAAGGTTGAACCACAAGTAAGTGCAAGAGATATGACTGACTAGAACTCAGGATTGCCTGAATATAGCACATACTCTTTTATTCAATGTTTTGACATAGGGTTGATACCTGAATTTGTTATGTGACTTTGCCTTCACTTTTAGATTTGGATCTGCAAAGCCAGTTAGAATTGCATTGCCTCTCTCTTCCACACTGCAGGTGTTCAACTTCAGGTGAAAGGCAGCTGCCACCTCATATAGGTGTGTTTGGATGCTTGACTTTCCTTGTGTGCCCTGTCCCCACCATCACCATAAGAACAGGAGAGAATAAAATGACTGTGTGAAAAGGGATTAGATGTGAAAATAAAGAGAGACTGATGTTCAAATCTTCATTTGACTGTATAATGTATAATTTTAAACTTCAGTTTCTTGTCTTTTAGGATTGTTGTCTTAAACATCACATGTGAAAGCCCTTTACATACAGCTGGGTACAGGTAAGAGGAGCCATAAATTCAGATGCTTCAAGAGACTAACAGAATGAAACTGACATAATGTCAGGTAACAGTAAGTGCTGGGGACAGGGTAGACTGGAGAGTTTATAATTGTGCCTTCCAAATTAACTTCCCTGCAGAACGGATCGAAGCTGGAGTCTTCTGTGACTGACGTAAGCCCAAGAAGAGAGCAAAGTAGATGTGTTTTGAAAAATTACATAATTTGGGAAGGATCCTAAAAGAGTATGACAACCTAAGTGGGAATTAGTGCCACTGGAACGTCCAAAGGGTCAAGTTTTGCTTAATTAAATAGGTGAGGCTTTTTCCCTTAAACTTAGAAAGAATGGTCTCGTTCTGTTGTATATTTTTAAATTGACCAGGGCTCTTTTAGCTCTTACATTTCTAACTCTACAACTCCACCACCTTTCTGCCTCTATAGGCTTCCCGTATAACCTATAATCTTCATTGAAGCAACAAATTGCAGTCTATTTACTACCTCTGTTTACCAATGACAGAAACCCCAATTGTTATTCTACAGTCTCTATATGGCTACCCTATTGCGTCCTCTGCTAATGTTTCAAAAGAGAGCATTGAAAAAAATCTTATAATATGCTAACCTATTTTCAAACTCTGTTAACTTTTCAAAATAGAGACTCCATAGTTAAGAATTTTATTAAAAATTATATGTATGTAAAACTTGACATGCATATAAAGAGTACTAAAATATACCCATATTGTTTTAAACAAATAATAAACACTTATGGACTTTATTTCTTATGGTTTTTTTTTTTTGGCCAAGATGGAGGAAAAAGAACAAGATTTGTACTTCTGCCTGAAATAATCACCCACTCCCAGCTCCCCAAACACAATAAAATATATGAAAAAATGGTTTTCAAGGAACTGGATGTCAGGAAACGAAAGGATATGATCTGTGAGGAACAGGCACTGAAGGAGGCAAGACATAAGCTTGTTCCAGCATAGCGTTTTGAGAGAGTATCCAGGCCATCATGCAAGGAGGAAGAAACAGGATGAGCAGAGAGAACTCTCTGGGTTGGGAAGAAAGTCTGGAGACAGCAAGGCAGATAGATAATTTTAAACTTCTTATAAATTTCTTATAATTTTAAACTTCTTAGGATACAGCACCCAAGAGCACTTTAAACAAATAGAAAAGAAAATTTAAAAAATAATACATGCCATCTACAGTGGTGTCAAATAACATCAAGGGGTTAGGAATACATCTAAAGAAAAATTTAGTATACTTCTGTAAACTAGTATGTATTCACTCTAAACTAATATGTATTATTGAGAAAAATTTAAAGAAGATATGAATAAATTGAGAAATACTCCATATTAATTGAATGGAAGACTTACTGTTATTAAGATATCAATACTATACATATCACCGCTACCAGAAGGACTAAAAAAAAAGAAAAAAAAAAAATAGATAATTCTAAGTGTTAGTGAGAGTGTAGAGTAATTAAAACTCATGTACTGCTGATGAAAATATAAATGATTAAACAACTTTGGAAAAATGTTTGGCAATATCTACTAAAGCTCATCATATACATTCCCTATTATCTAGCAAGTACACTCCTAGATACAGATTTAACTAAATTGCATACATATGTTCACTAGCAGACATGTACAGGAATGTTATAGTCTCTATTCATGACAGCTAAAACTCAGAACTATTCACATGCCTATCAAGAATAGAATATACAAGTAAATTGGAATGTACACTCACAGTGGAATCCCACACAGCAATGAGAATGTATAATTTAAAAATATATGCTACAAAATGGATAAATTTTATACCCATAAGGTTAAGTGATAGAAGCAAGACACAACAGAAAACATACTGTCATTTCATTCCCTTCAACATATATACAAAATTAGTCTAGGCTGTTACCTTGGGTGTAAGTGACTAGAATGGAACATAAGTATTCTGGGTGCTGATGATGTTTCTGTGTATGGGTTAACATGGGTCCTCTCAACTGTGAATATTCATAAAACTATATATTTGAAATATGTGCATTTTTCTGTATATATGTTAAATGTTAATAAAAAGTTTTTTAAATATATGTGATATCCAAAGTGTCAGCTTTGTACGACTCTGTAGAGAATGCTACATCTTGGAAACTCTAAAACTATAAAATGTTTTATAACCAGAGAACAAAAATAAATAAAGCTAACACAGTCCTCTAAAAAGCAGCAATTTTAAATCAATTGCTATAATGATTGCTACCTTGACAAATATAATTTCACACATCTATTTGTTTTATTGACAGCCTGTTTTCTCTTTTCAAAATTGCTTCTTTTTTAATTATAAACCAATACATACTTACTGTGAGAATTCAAGAAAGAATTATGGAAAGGTAAAGGGAAGATTATAGAAATCACTTGTATTAAACACAATATTTTGGCATATAACCTTTCAAATATATGAGTGTGTGTAATTAAATTTTCTATTTATAAATATATACAGTTCTGGTGTTCCCTCCACACATTAGATAACATATTCTATATTTTATTGTGCTGATTTTTTATACTAACCATTATGATATGAGTATTTAAACGTAATTTTAAAATTTTCCTAAACACAATCTAAATGGGTCTAAATAATCTATTATATAAATACACTAAATTGTTTTTATTCATCTTATTATTTGTGAGTATTAATTTTGCTTCCAAATGTTTTATTATAAGAAACATTGCAGTGAACATCTTTGCACATACATCTTTATTAGTACTGTTTACTTAGAATAAATTTATCGAAGACAAGTTGTTAAGTTAAAATATCTGATTTGTTCAAGACTCTTAAAATATATAAATATAGCAAAATTACTTAGGAAGAATTGAGACCAGCATGTATTCTCAGTAATTATATGAGAATTGTAGTTTCCCTGAACCTTTACTAAAAATAAACTTTTTTGCATTTGTTGTTTTCTATATTTGCAATAATTGCTTGGTAGACAAAAAGTGTGTCTCACTGTTTTAATTTTTCTTGGTTTTCAATAAAAATAAATGTATTTTAGTCATTTGGATTTCTTATTTTAAGCATTGTGTATTAGGGTGAGCTAATATCAAGTAAAGTCTGAAATAAATAGAGGTTTATTTATCACCCTGTCCAATAGGGGTTAAGTTGGCAGGTGGACACAAGATGTTTGAGAGACCCAGGCCCTGCAGCCCCCTAAAGCTTTAATATTAAGATTGGGTCATACCACACAGGCAGAATGGGAGAGAAGGAGATGGGGAATGTGTAGTACGTGGACACTCTGAAAAGCCCTGGCCTTGAAGTGGCACATCATTTCTGTTTGTATTCTACTGGAAATGACTTGGATATGTGGCCATGAAGTAGGCTGGTAATGAGTCTACCCATGAGCCAGACTACACTTCAGTCGCTACTGAAGAAAAAGAGGGCAATTTTGTTGACCAGCTGGCACACTCTGCCATGATGCCCTTTGCTCACCTTAATGGGTAGATTTAGTGAGTTTTCTCCACTATATCTTTATATATAAAAGACAAAAAAATTGCAGTATATGTTACAAATATGTTTTCTGATTTACCCTGCTTTTTCTTTGAATTGGAATAACATAGAATTCTTTTCCTTTGAGTGTTCTTGCATTCTTCTATATGTAGAATTTAATTTCCCATCTCAAGATCAGTAAAAGAACCTTTCATATTGTCTTTTTCCTAATAGATTTATACCTTCCATTTAACATTTTAATATCTCTCTAATACATTTTTATAAAGCAGCATCACTGATGAGCAATCACTTAACTATATACATATTTTAGCACAGTATTGAATAATTCTTCTACCAAACGTTTTATGGTATCATGTTTACCATACACTAATTTTCTACATATGCCTTGTCTATTTCTAAACTATCTATTCTGATCTCTTTGAGCTGGTACATCTTATCTCAGAACCACATGTTTCTAATTAATGAAGTTTTTTTTATTTTCATATTTGGTAGTACATTTCCCACTTACGACATTTTTTTCCCCAAAATGACTATTTTTGTCAGAGTAAACTTGAAATTATAAGTTTCCAAACTATATTGATATCTCTATCATGTAACTACCTATCTACCTATCTATCTGTCTTCTCATTGAGATTCTTATTGAATTACATTCAACATTAAAATTGGTTTGAACATTAAGATATTCAATCTCGGCTGGGCGCGGTGGCTCACGCCTGTAATCCCAGCATTTTGGGAGGCCGAGGCAAGCGGATCACAAGCTCAGGAGATTGAGACCATCCTGGCCAACGTGGTGAAACCCCGTCTCTACTAAAAAATATAAAAATTAGCTGGGCGTGGTGGCATGGGCCTGTAGTCCCAGCTACTTGGGAGGCTGAGGCAGGTGAATTGCTTGAACCCGAGAGGTGGAGGTTGCAGTGAGCCGAGATGGCGCCACTGCACTCCAGCCTGGCGCCTGGCAACAGACCGAGACTCTGTCTCAAAAAAAAAAAAAAAAAAAGATATTCAATCTCTTCAATTCAGGAACATAATGTTTTTCATTTATTCAAATTTTTAGTTTTTCTTTTTGAAAGTCCCTTGGTAAAGACTTCATGTTTTTTCTTTAACTTTGTATGAGAGGAGGGTCTCTTGTTGCTCACAGCAAGAATTAATAGCCACAAGTAATTACATAAAACAATAAACATTTGTTGAGCATCTGTGATGTTTCTAGCACTGTGCTGGTTTGGGGGATTACCAAAAATGAAAAAAGCATAGTTACCATCCTGAAAAGATTTCCAGGTCCAGTAGTTAAAGAAAAAATATAAGTACATTATTATTATATAACACATATAAGGTCACCTAACAAAAAGATGCATTTAGAAACCATTTTGTAGAATTCTTTATAAACTTCCCTTCCCATTTCTTTACACGCAAACGAGTTCATTCAGCAAGCACTTTTGAGTGTCTACGGGAGACTCTATTACATTTTTTCTTTGATGGTCACTAGAAGTAGAACATAGCCTCTGTCCTTGGTTAGCACATAACCAGCAAATAAACATGATCAAGGTATCTACAGCAATGTTAACTCCTTTGGAAATGGCGCAAATAGCTCAACAGTTGATACTACAAATCTATCTATCATAAATATCAACTGGTAAAGTCGAGTACTTCCAATAAAGAGAGAAGTTAGGGGTGGTAAATATCCTTCAGATATACTCTTCAAAATGTTTTGTTTTTAGCCTCCATGATTTTTTCAATAATGTTTTTATCCGATGATTTTAAAAATTGAATTTTTAGATTTTCATCTTATCCAATCATTTCTCCCTTTCTCATAATAAGCAAGTGTTGATTTTCCTCTTTTTTGATAAACTTGATAAACTGTGGTAGAGAAAATGCAAGCAAATATCTGAAAATAGTAAAAGGTAGTTTAAATAAAGGTTGGGGGCAGGGGTGGGGTGGAAATAAAAGCAGGAGTATATACAGCCTCTCACTCCATGGGCCCAGCCTGAGCCTCTTGAGAAGCATTTGGCCTTGCTCATTTGTGCTGACACCTGCTCACAAAGGAGAGAAGTTTCATTTCATTCCCACTCGCATGCTCTAGTTTCACATCTGAAACCGTGACTGATAGGATGTGATTAGGTGCAGTCTCAAGACACGAAGTTGCCTCGTTAATGAGATTCCTCATCCTGAGCTTTTTTTCAGAGCATGTACTGATAAACATAGGTCATTTCCATAAGTTGTCTCCAAAATGTAGCTTATTGCACAAAATAGCTAAAGCTAATTGTTTTATTCAAGAGGCTTGCCTGGTTAAAACCAACATTTCTGTTGCCAATAATGAACAAAAGTATATCCACATTTTAAAATTAGATAGTATTACATTTTTTATTTAGAATTATTCATACTCATGCCAAGAAATTTATTTAAATTCATACTCATGCCAAGTTTCTTAAATTAATATTATAATAATTATTATTATACTTTACATTCTGGGGTACATGTGTAGCACTTGCAGGTTTGTTACGTAGGTATACACATGCCACAGTGGTTTGCTGCATCCATTCCCCACGTCATCTACATTAGGCATTTTTCCTAAAGTTATCCCTCCCCCATCCCCTCACACCCTACTATCCCTCCTCTAGCCCCTCTACCCCCACCGACAGGCTCCCATATGTGATGTTCCCCTCCTTGTGTCCATGTGTTCTCATTGTTCAACATCCACTTATGAGTGAGAACATGTGGTGTTTGGTTTTCTGTTCTTGTGTCAGCTTGCTGAGTGATGGTTTCCAGCTTCATCCATGAACTCATCTTTTTTTATGGCTGTAGGGCAGGTCCTGCTGCTTAATAGGTCTCTGATCCATAGCATAAACTCCCAATCTAGAACCTAGTAGGTACTCAATAAACATGGAATTGCATGCCCAGATAGTCTTAGTCTCTCAATCTAGTGTTTTCCCTAACAGTTTTAAGTTAACTCTAAAAACCAAGAATAGGAAATCATTTTCAACTGGTTTCACGTAAATTTTTACATTTTTAATAATTAAAGAATTCTAGTCTAAATTATAATTTGTAAACTTTACTGTAATATACTCTCAATCTAGTAATATCTATATGATTTTTAAAAGTCTGCAGATAATATATTCCCTATAGTCTGCAACATTAATATGGTCTCTTTAGCCCCTATCATGGTCCTTTTAGAGTTTCCTCCAGGGAAAGATGTAGATATTTTCTGTTTCATACTCTGTCTCCCTAAGAACATGCCAGTGCATAATAATGATTATATTAGTACTTGTAAAATAGCCATCAGTTCTAAAGGGATTAGTAACCAGGGAAAAGGAGTCTCTAAATGAGTTGTAATGGAGATCATGAACAGCAAATTAAAAGAAAGCAAACAAACAAAACCCATCCACAACAATCTCTAAAGGTCGAAAAGTGAAAGGAACCAATTTTAATTGATTTCCCTCTTTAAATGTCCAAATTTGAAAGGGAGTAATCCAAAACAAAAAAAAAATACATAAAAAAGGAAATAGAAAGCAAGGTAGATGCATACTATGCCTGCAGATTTCAGATCTGAGATGGCAGGTTAAGATGTAGAATTGCCCATGTGTCCTCTTAGCAGGTTTAAAAGACTGGGGACCTGACAAAGGTCATCAGATTGTACCAGAACTGCCTCCTCTAAGCCAGCCTTCAGCTCCTTTATCTTCTTTTGCCATCATTCTTTTTTAACTTCTGTCCTCTGCCTCTCACTCAGCTTCCTTATGGCATTTCCTGTTTAACTATTCACGTTAAACTGTAGCTGCAGCCCTTCCAACAAGCCACTACTTTCTTGTGGAACATATCTAACACTTGCTCACTCTTTGTTTCTTGCATGACTCTTCAGTGTCCCTTGTTTTTGTCCTGACATGCTTCTTGTCACCATGTCAACACACGGATGACCCCAATTATCATGCAGGTAACATTTAAGGACCAAAGCATTTTATATATAATCCATCTAAGAAATCAAGAAAGCCTCTCATTCATTTTTTTAAGGTCATCTACATTCCTTTGCACATTTAACAGGTTAATTATCTTCAAAATATTTATAATAGAATCATATTATATGCTAAGTGAGATTTTACCCTATTTGTAAGGTAGCAAGTTAGCCTGATACAATTTCATGGATGCTGGAGGAAGACATGAGACTCCTAGGTCAGAAATAAAGAACTTTATTACTCATAGCAATTGCAGTAGCCAAAATATCAGCATCTAGGTCAGTTTCCTGAGCCCCAATTTCCACAGTGTGATGTGAAGAAGATTAAGTGATGCTTACCCATGCAGGGGGTTGTGTTACAGAAGAGAACCCCAGAGTTAGCGAACTTCCATTTTTTTTGATTGACATTACGCTTATCTTTGCTGTGGAGGAAGACACTGTATTTAATATACTGGACAGTAAGCACATCTGCCCTTTAATCTGGAGGAAGACACTATCTCTATCTTCCAAGACTGTTCTCAATACAAACATTTGTGGAAAGACGGTCTAGGACAAAGGCAGTCAGTGCCGCCACTTATAAGCAATCAGAAATATGAAAGACCCATAAAATATTGTTTGCTGACAGTAGGGCCAAAAGTAGAGTGCATGGAAGAGGCCTGCCCTGGGTGCATGCAAGATAGATATTTAGCATATATCAGCAATAATATCAGTGATCAATGCTGTTTCCTGAAAACAAAATACAACAAAACAAAATGTTCTGCTCTAATTTTACATTTGTTTCAATTACAGGTGAGTTCAAATAATATATGTGTAATATTCAAATTAGCACGTTATTATTTTTCCTTAAATAAAAATAACATGTATGTCAGAGTTAATTTGGGGAAACTTTAAGTCATACAGTAAGTGTTCCAACACACAAGACTGTTACATATGTTTCTTTATAGAGTAAGTTTGCAAAAGGATGCAAATAATTCAATATAATTCAAGCTTACTTTGGGTGTAGTTTGTAAGTTCAATCCATGAAGGACAATGCATTTCCAAGTTAAAACAGTTAAAAGCACAAGGATCATAAAGACAAAGAGATATAACCTGAGTTAATTCAATTCTGCCATGCTCTGTGACAGTTTGGAGGATTTTGACTGTGTTTATTTTTTTTCCATTGCACAGACATTTGAAAGCTAATACAATTAATCCTGGGATTAAATACATGTCGAAATTTCAAGAATTTATTATGAATAACATTTTTACAAATCTCTGTCAAGTGTATCCTTATGTTTAAAACTTTTTCTAATAATTGAAATAGCTGTTGCTTAATGAAAATGAAACTTTTTTAAAAATTAAAATTAATTAAAAGTGTTAATGAAGTGCAAGTAAAGCTGTCTATTGAACACATATGTCCAAAAAAGAGAACAATTATCACAAAATCATTGACAAATTTCTAAAACTGTCTTAAAACAGAAACTGTAATTTTATTATTCATTGCTGTGACAACCCAATATTAAGGTACAAGTTTTTTCTCCTTTTTCAAAAGACTTATCAGTATAATTGAACAGTATTAAACCATTAGTTTTTTCCTTTTTGTACTTTTATAGTTATTTGTAGTTAAAAATTTTACTGGCATGATTATATATATGAAGCTAAATAGTAGATCTCACTTATTTTCTGGCCAATAATATTATTTATTTTATTTTATGATTATTAGGTTTTTCTGTATGGAAGAAAGAGATGATAAAGCAAACAAACAAACAAAACGACCTTCCTTGGGTATCAAATGTGCTACTGTAGGGCTATCAACAATGAGCCAGCACAGAGATTATGACTAACCACTAGTCTGAATAAATGTAACTGAGTCTTCGGTATTAACAAAATCTAAAGTGACTGATAATTATAGGATTGATTGGGGTTGTTGTTAAGAGAGCCATCCTCCAGAGTAAAACAGGAATTCTGCAGCACACAAATAGTATAGTTACTGGGATGATCAAACTGTTTCTTTTTCAAACTTCAGTAAGTCAAAGCTCCTCATTATACCAGTTATGTTCTACTTCCTTGTTCCAGCTATCATGCAAGAGTCCTTGAAACAATCTTTTCCTACAACCTTGGTTACATCAATTGCCAAGCCCTCAGTGTGTTGTACCTATATATTTTATTAATATATTAATATAATTACTTGTCACCACAATTTCAATATGCAATTATTATACCCATTTTTAGCTTGAATTATTTCATCAAGCATCCTCACCTTGAGAAGTTGATCCAGAAGTAAAATTTTTCTAAACAGCCCACCCCAAATACCCAAAAACATGCACTGCAGCTTCTAATCATTAAAATAGCTAAGGCAGCTGAGGTAGAATTCACTAAACTAGTGTAAATAGATAAATGTATAAATAGATAAATGATACATATAACTGGGATATTGTATGTCTTCAGAGTACCTATATTCATTGTTAGAAAAATTTACTACAGAAGAAGTGAAATTGTCCTTACTATAGAGACATGTCAACTGCACTTACATGCTTTAGTAGCGAGAAAAACAAGATCACACATAGAATAAATTTCTTCTCCAATAAATTTCCCTAAGTATGATGTTTTATGCAATCTTTAGCTTATAGGTATTTTTGTTTCTTCTGTCAAATAAAAATGCATGAAATACATATTGGCAACTAAGTTTCAATAAGTATGACAGGTTTAAGTTTCTAGTAAATAAATCTGGTAATTATGATATATGAAATTTAATGAAACACTGCAATTGTTATCTCTTTATTGTAGTATGAAATTTAGTCCCACAGGATGGGGTTGGGGGGTCTGGATTGATTTGCCACCTCTTCTGTTCCTCTTTAATGAAAATGAGAATGTAAGTATTCTCTTCAAGTGACTGAGAATTGCAAAGAAAGATACAAAATACCTGAAAATATTGACAGGTCCTAAATCTCTTAATCTAAATGAGAAGAAAATATTAGCAATTCAACATGTCTTCCCAATGGACAGAAAACTCAATAAGTAAGAAAAAGAGTGGTTCCACATATTATTCTATCAGACTTGTCTTGTATTTTGTTTTTAATTATTTCATTTAAACTAAGGTAAAAATAACCCAGTAATACAAAGGAAATGGAAATGATTAGAAACACTAAGATGGGAGAAAACACTGCCGGAATTCTCAGTGAGCAAACAATAGCTCGAGAAATAAGTGGAGTTCTGAAAATAATCTCTTTTGAAAAGTGTCTGTTCATATCCTTCACCCAAAACATATGAAAAAATGCTCATCATCATTGGTCTTTAGAGAAATGCAAATCAAAACTACATTGAGATACCATCTCATGCCAGTTAGAATGGCGATCACTAAAAAATCTGGAGACAACAGATGCTGGAGAGAATGTGGAGAAAGAGGAACACTTTTACACTGTTGGTGGGAGTGTAAATTAGTGCAACCACTGTGGAAGACAGTGTGGCAATTCCTCAAGGACCTAGAAACAGAAATTCCATTTAACCCAGCAATCTCATTACTGGGTATACACCCAAAGGATTATAATTTTTTCTATTATAAAGACACATGCACACGTATGTTCATTGTGGCACTGTTTACAATAGCAAAGACCTGGAACCAACCCAAATGCCCATCGATGATAGACTGGACAAAGAAAATGTGGCACATCTACACCATGGTATACTATGTAGCCATAAAAAGTGATGAGTTCGAGGAGATCCAAGATGGCCGCTTAGGAGGAACTCGGGAATGCAGCTCCGAGAGAAAGCACAGAGGGTGAGTGGACGCCGTATTTCCAGACTGATTTTTACTGCCCACAGACCAGGAGATTCACACGCAGAGAAGCCACACGGGTCGCCAGCGCCGCTGGCGCCGCTGGCTTGAACGGCGCAGCCGCTGGGCCGGCACCCTGAGGCAAGGGCTCACTGTACAAAGTGAGAGAGTCTGAGTTCCCTATAAGCCAGCAAGGGGAGCTGAAACGGGGAGCCAGGCCAGCGCCACGAATCTCAGAGCCGCGGCTTTAGCCAACGCAGCGGCTCCGGAGGCAGATCAGATGAGACGGTGTCCCCTCTTACCCAGCAAGAAGACCTGAAACACAACTGAAACCGGGACGGTACAGCTCTGTGGAGGAGGGGCGTTCTCCATAGGCACCCTGCTGTTCTCTACCAAGGCAATCCGCCACTACAGAGACTCCGTCACTACAGGGGCGGGCCAACATATCGGAAGCAGTTCTAACTACACCCAGAAGTTCACACGGAAGCTGGGTGGAGCCCACAGCAGCTTAGCGAAGCCTCTGCAACCTGAGTGTGACTAGGCTGCCACCTTGTGGGCAGGGAAAACAGCAACCGCACAGGGGAACACCATAAAACCGTAACTCCCTGGGACAGAACACCTGGGGGGAAGAGCAGGGGGTTTATGAGTTCTGCCACAGCAGACTTAAAATTACCAAAATCAGAAAGACAACAACTACAAAGTCAACAGGTGGATAAATCCACAAAGATGGGAAGAAACCAGCGCAAAAAGGATGAAAACACCCAAAACCAGAACACTTCTCCTCCTACAAGGGATCACAACTCCTCACCAGCAAGGGAACAAGACTGGATGGAGAATGAGTGTGATGAAATGACAGAATCAGCTTTCAGAAAGTGGATAATAAGAAACTTCCGTGAGCTAAAAGAACATGTTCTAACCCAATGCAAAGAAACTAAGAACCTTGAAAAAAGACTTGACGAAATGCTAACAAGAATGGACAACTTAGAGAGGAATATGAGCGAATTGATGGAGCTGAAAAACACAACACGAGAACTTCGTGAAGCATGCACAAGTTTCAACAGCCGAATTGACCAAGCAGAAGAAAGGATATCAGAGGTCGAAGATCAACTCAATGAAATAAAACGAGAAGGCAAGATTAGAGAAAACAGGGTAAAAAGGAATGAACAAAGTCAACAAGAAATATGGGACTATGTGAAAAGACCTAATCTACGTTTGATAGGTGTACCTGAATGTGACGAAGAGAATGCATCCAAGCTGGAAAATACTCTTCAGGATATTATCCAGGAAAACTTCCCCAACCTAACAAGGCAGGCCGAGATTCAAGTCCAGGAAATACAGAGAACACCACAAAGATACTCCTCTAGAAGAGCAACCCCAAGACACATAATCATCAGATTCACCAGGGTTGAAATGAAGGAGAAAATACTAAGGGCAGCCAGAGAGAAAGGTCGGGTTACCCACAAAGGGAAGCCCATCAGACTCACAGCAGATCTCTCGGCAGAAACCCTACAGGCCAGAAGAGAGTGGGGGCCGATATTCAACATCCTTAAGGAAAAGAACTTTCAACCCAGAATTTCGTATCCAGCCAAACTAAGCTTCATAAGTGAAGGAAAAATAAAATCATTTGTGAACAAGCAAGAACTCAGAGAATTCATCACCACCAGACCAGCTCTACAAGAGCTCCTGAAGGAGGCACTACACATAGAAAAGAACAACCAGTACCAGCCACTCCAAAAACACACGAAAAGGTAAAGAGCATCAACACAATGAAGAATCTGCATCAACCAAAGGGCAAAACAGCCACCTAGCACCAAAATGACAGGATTGAATTCACACATAACAATATTAACCCTAAATGTAAACGGACTAAATGCCCCAATCAAAAGACACAGACTGGCAAATTGGATAAAAAGCCAAAACCCATCAGTGTGCTGTATCCAGGAAACCCATCTCGCATGCAAGGATACACAAAGGCTCAAAATAAAGGGATGGAGGAAGATTTACCAAGCAAATGGAGAGCAAAAAAAAGCAGGAGTTGCAATTCTCATCTCAGATAAAATAGACTTTAAAGCAACAAAGATCAAAAGAGACAAAGAAGGACATTACATAATGGTAAAAGGATCAATGCAGCAAGAAGAGCTAACGATCCTAAATATATATGCACCTAATACAGGAGCACCCAGATACATAAGGCAAGTTCTTAAAGACTTACAAAGAGACTTAGACTCCCACACAATAATAGTGGGAGACTTCAACACACCATTGTCAATATTAGACAGATCAACGAGACAGAAAATTAACAAGGATATCCAGGACTTGAACTCAGACCTGGAACAAGCAAACCTAATAGACATTTACAGAACTCTCCACCCCAAATCCACAGAATATACATTCTTCTCAGCACCACATCACACCTACTCTAAAATTGACCACATAATTGGAAGTAAATCACTCCTCAGCAAATGCAAAAGAATGGAAACCATAACAAACAGTCTCTCAGACCACAGTGCAATCAAGTTAGAACTCAGAATTCAGAAACCAACCCAGAACCGCACAGCCTCATGGAAAATGAACAACTTTCTCCTGAATGTTGACTGGATAAACAATGAAATGAAGGCAGAAATAAAGACGTTCTTCGAAACCAACGAGAATGAAGACACCACATACCAGAATCTCTGGGACACATTTAAAGCAGTCTCTAGAGGAAAATATATAGCAATAAGTGCCCACATGAGAAGAAAGGAGAGATCTAAAATTGACACCCTATCGTCAAAATTGAAAGAGCTAGAGGAGCAAGATCAAAAAAACTCAAAACATAGCAGAAGACAAGAAATAACTAAGATCAAAGCAGAATTGAAGGAGATAGAGACACGAAAAACCCTTCAAAAAATCAATAAATCCAGGAGCTGGTTTTTTGAAAAGATCAACAAAATAGACAGACCACTAGCCAGACTAATAAAAAAGAAAAGAGAGAATAATCAAATAGATGCAATAAAAAATGACAAAGGGGATATCACCACAGATTCCACAGAAATTCAAACCATCATCAGAGATTATTACAAACAACTCTATGCACATAAATTAGAAAACCTGGAGGAAATGGATAAATTCCTGGACAACTGCCTCCTCCCAAGCCTAAACCAGGAAGAAGTCGAAACCCTGAATAGACCAATAACAAGGTCTGAAGTCGAGGCAGCAATTAAGAGCCTACCACCCAAAAAAAGCCCAGGTCCAGATGGGTTCACAGCCGAATTCTACCAGACATACAAAGAGGAACTGATACCATTCATACTGAAACTATTCCAAATAATCCAAAAAGAGGGAATCCTTCCCAAATCATTTTATGAGACCAACATCATCCTAATACCAAAACCTGGCAGAGACTCAACAAGAAAAGAAAACTACAGGCCAATATCCATGATGAACATAGATGCAAAAATCTTCAATAAAATAATGGCAAGCCGATTACAACAGCACATCAAAAAGCTTATCCACCATGATCAAGTAGGATTCATCCCAGGGATGCAAGGCTGGTTCAATATACGCAAGTCTATAAATGTAATTCACCACATAAACAGAACCAAAGATAAAAACCACATGATTATCTCAATTGATGCAGAGAAGGCCTTCGACAAAATTCAACAGCCCTTTATGCTAAAAAACCTCAATAAACTAGGTATCGATGGAACGTATCTCAAAATAATAAAAGCTATTTACGACAAACCGACAGCCAATATCATACTGAACGGGCAAAAACTGGAAGCATTCCCTTTGAAATCTGGCACTAGACAAGGATGCCCTCTCTCACCACTCCTATTCAATATAGTACTGGAAGTTCTAGCCAGAGCAATCAGGCAAGAAAAAGAAATAAAGGGTATTCAATTAGGAAAGGAGGAAGTCAAATTGTCTCTATTTGCAGACGACATGATTGTATATCTAGAAGACCCCCTCATCTCAGCCCAAAAGCTCCTGAAACTGATAAGCAACTTCAGCAAAGTCTCAGGATACAAAATCAATGTGCAAAAATCACAAGCGTTCCTATACACCAATAACAGACTTAAAGAGAGCCAAATCAAGAACGAACTGCCATTCACAATTGCTACAAAGAGAATAAAATACCTAGGAATACAACTAACAAGGAATGTAAAGGACCTCTTCAAGGAGAACTACAAATCACTGCTCAACGAAATAAGAGAGGACACAAACAGATGGAGAAACATTCCATGTTCATGGTTAGGAAGAATTAATATCGTGAAAATGGCCATACTGCCCAAAGTAATATACAGATTCAATGCTATCCCCATCAAGCTACCAATGACCTTCTTCACAGAACTGGAAAAAACCACCTTAAACTTCATATGGAACCAAAAGAGAGCCCGCATAGCCAAGTCAATTCTAAGCAAAAAGAACAAAGCAGGAGGCATCACACTACCAGACATCAAACTCTACTACAAGGCTACAGTAATCAAAACAGCATGGTACTGGTACCAAAACAGAGATATAGACCAATGGAACAGAACAGAGGCGTCGGAGGCAACACAACATATCTACAACCACCTGATCTTTGACAAACCTGATAAAAACAAGCAATGGGGAAAGGATTCCCTGTTCAATAAGTGGTGTTGGGAAAACTGGCTAGCCATATGCAGAAAGCAGAAACTGGACCCCTTCCTGACACCTTACACTAAAATTGACTCCAGATGGATTAAAGACTTAAACATAAGACCTAACACCATAAAAACACTAGAAGGAAACCTAGGCAAAACCATTCAGGACATAGGCGTAGGCAAGGACTTCATGACCAAAACGCCAAAAGCATTGGCAACAAAAGCCAAAATAGACAAATGGGACCTAATCAAACTCCACAGCTTCTGCACAGCAAAAGAAACAGTCAATAGAGTGAATCGGCAACCAACAGAATGGGAAAAAATTTTTGCAGCCTACCCATCTGACAAAGGGCTGATATCCAGAATTTACAACGAGCTAAAAAAGATTTACAAGAAAAAAACAAACAAGCCCATTCAAAAGTGGGCGAAGGACATGAACAGATACTTTACAAAAGAAGACATACATGAGGCCAACAAGCATATGAAAAAATGCTCATCATCACTGGTCATTAGAGAAATGCAAATCAAAACTACATTGAGATACCATCTCACACCAGTTAGAATGGCAATCATTAAAAAATCTGGAGACAACAGATGCTGGAGAGGATGTGGAGAAATAGGAACACTTTTACACTGTTGGTGGGAGTGTAAATTAGTTCAACCATTGTGGAAAACAGTGTGGCGATTCCTCAAGGACCTAGAAATAGAAATTCCATTTGACCCAGCAATCCCATTACTGGGCATATATCCAAAGGATTATAAATCGTTCTACTATAAGGACACATGCACACGAATGTTCATTGCAGCACAGTTTACAATAGCAAAGACCTGGAACCAACCCAAATGCCCATCGATGATAGACTGGACAGGAAAAATGTGGCACATATACACCATGGAATATTATGCAGCCATTAAAAACGAGGAGTTCGCGTCCTTTGTAGGGACATGGATGAACCTGGAAACCATCATTCTCAGCAAACTGACACAAGAACACAAAATCAAACACCGCATGTTCTCACTCATAGGCGGGTGTTGAACAAGGAGAACACATGGACACAGGGAGGGGAGCACTATACATGGGGGTCTGTTGTGGGGGAGTGGGGGGGACAGCGGGGGGGTGGGGAATTGGGGAGGGATAGCATGGGGAGAAATGCCAGATATGGGTGAAGGGGAGGAAGGCAGCAAATCACACTGCCACGTAGGCACCTAAGCAACAACCTTGCATGTTTTTCACATGTACCCCAAAACCTAAAATGCAATAAAAAAATAAAAAAAAAAAAAAAAAAAAAAAAAAAAAAAAAAAGTGATGAGTTCCTGTCCTTTGTAGAGACATGGATAAATCTAGAAACCATCATTCTCAGCAAACTGACACAAGAACAGAAAACCAAACACCGTATGTTTTTACTTATAGGCTGGTGATGAACAATGAGAACACCTGGGCACAGGGAAAGGAACAACACTCACAGGGCTAGGTGGGGTGGGGGCGGGGAGGATGAGGAGGGATAACACTGGGAGAAATTCCTGATGTAGGCAACGTTGTGGGGGTAGGGGATAGAGACAGCAAACCACCATGGCATGTACATACCTATGCAACGATCCTGCACAATACAGAAAAGGCACATGCACCCCAGAGCCCAAAGTACAATAAAAAAATAATAATCTCTACTTTGTAAGGAATTTATCACAGTATTCTGAAGCCCTTTTGCCTTAAATTCTACCTCTTTACAATGGTACAGAGGAAGCAATATTAAGAATAAACTATATCTGTAGTCAGTCTTGAGGCAAGACAATCATCAGTCCTACATTTGCCAGGTATCTCCCAGAACCTTTTCAGAGGTTCTAAACTGTCAGATGAAGATGTAATTCTCCAAGAGAACTAAATAGGAGAGGAGAAATATGACCAGCCTCTCACCTTTATTAATGCCTGTGCAGACCAGGGTCCTGTTAGAATATTCCAATAATCTAACTTATTTAGAAGACTCCTTTCTAACAGTGTCTCTCTCTCTGGGACACACATATCCAGCACACACACACATACACACACACACAGACACAGACACACACACACAACTGATAGGGAGGAAGAAAAAAGTTTTAGTTCATGCTAGATACACAACTCAAGGTAATTTGTATACAACTCCAAAGCCACCTCTTTAGGCCACTTGGAAATATGATTGCCTGGAGAGTGTCATAGGCTGAATTGTGTTTCATTCAAAATTCCTAAGTAGAAAGTGGAAGCCCTAACCTCCAGCATCTCAGCATGTGATTATATTTGGGACCTTTAAAGAATATTTAAAGAGCTAATTAAACTAAAAGGAGGTCACTGGGGTGGGCCCATTCAATATGACTGTTATTCTTGTAAATAGAGGAAATGAGAACACAGATACACTGAGACATGGGAAGACACAGGAAGAAGATGGCCATCTATATGTCAAGAAGAAAAGTATTAGAAAAAACCGACTCTACCAACACCTTGATCTTGAGCTTCTAGCCTCCAAAATGGTGGGAAAATGAATTGTGTTGTTTAAGCTACCCAGGCAGTAGGCACTATGTTATGGCAGCCCTGGCAAACTAATGCAGTGTCCATGAACCCCTACTGAGGTCCAGGAATGCCATGGCATTTACGAGTTCATTCACCAAATGTTTTTGGAGAACCTGACACACACTGTGCTAATATTTCAGGCTACACAGATGAATGTGAGACCAAGCTCTTTAACATCACCGCCTTTCTAAATTTTCATGGGAGAAGCACAATGCCACACTGATATCAATGAAAAACCCAGGACTACATGTCCAAATGACTAATTTCCCCAGATCACCAGCTTCCCTCTCTTCCATGTACTGAACCTTATTCTCCTAATCCCTTGTTTGAATTATCCATAACCACAAGCAGCAACACTGAAAGCTTTCTGACCTTTAAAGAAACATTTGAACAGATGTTCACCTCACTAATAAACAAGGAAATGCAAATGGAATAAAACAATGAGATGTGATGTTTAACCCTTCAGATTTGTATACTTGGTAAGTTCAGGTTATGTTTAAATTATTTAGACATATTCTCAGAATATATCAATGCAATACTAGTATTACTTGAGATACTGTAAATGATACACAAAGAATGAACAACTTTATTTTGCAAACTGTGGGAACAAAGAAAACATATTTTACTGCACTGCCCCTAAGGCTCTTTAATCACAAATGTGCCTCAAGAATCTCTCATGCAGCAGTTATCAGTGTTAGCTACACATTAAAATCACCTGGGGATTTTTTAAAAAAAATTCTGATGCCTTGGTCTGACCCCCAGAAGGTCTGACTTAATTGGTATGATGTATAGCACGAGCATCAGGATCTTTTCAGGCTTTCTACATTCTGTAAATAAAAGAGAAAGAGGATGCTGAGTTTTCCAAAATTAGTTAATCATACAGGTTTTGGAGTTTTTGTTGTTGGCTTCTTTACCAATCTTCTTTACCAATCACTTACCAGCAGCTTTTGGAATACCATTATTTTGCATAATGGTTAGAAAAAGGCCTCTTTTTGGAAAGGAGAAAACTGCCATTTCACCAGTTGATGACATATTCTCTAATTAACCCCATTGGCTGCCACTTCTGTCACATTTGAATCCATCAGATGCATTCAATATTGTTGATAATGTGATTTTGATAGTTTGATTATAATCCCTGGTATAGGTGCATATTTAAAACACTCTAATATACAAAATCTGAAGATGGTTAAAGATTTTAATTGCTTAAGTCATAAACACACTTAAGCATAAACCCATTACATTACTATTACATTGAGATTAGATTGATAACAGGTTTCCCCTGACCCTGAAATGGTAACAAGTGATCATTCCATGACTAACACCTCTTTGGTCACTGAACTTAGTGATCCCTGCTACCTCCACTCTCTCATCCAATGTTTTTAGTAACCATTCAAGTGTTTTTAGTAACTGGAAACACCATTAAAGAATGAGTACTTATACATTCTGCTTAAGAAGCCCTTCGTGATCAAGTTTATTCCCTTGAGTCTTGTGATTCCTAGTGCACTGTGAGCATAAAAACAGAGGTGCCAACCCCCTGTTCTTTGTGCTCCAGAAAATACCTTCTCCAGTCACATATATACACTCCAGCTCTTCTTTTCCACCAATCTTCCCAATCTCTGTTAATGGTACCAACATCTACTGAGTTGCTCAGGCCAATTGTCCTTGATTTTCTTCTTTCTATTTAATAGATTTATTCTCTCTATTTAACAGATCTTCAATCTATCACCAAGTGCTCTACTCACAAACCTAACTGAAATGAGCCAAATTCTCTTTGTCTCCAAAACTAAAGCTTTAATACATGTCACTATCTTCTCTCATCTGGAACATTGCTCTCTACTCTCATAATACTCACTTTGCCTCTAGGCTCTTCCCTCCTCCCCAGCCCATTATCTATATAGTAATTATTTATATTTTTTGTTATTTCATTTAATACGTATTTATTTTGCATGTAGTATGCGATAGTGATAGGCACTCTTTTAGGTTCTGGGGATAGAGGAATGATTAAATGGAGAAAAAAATCCTGCCCTAAGAAAGGTTACATTCCAGTAAGGGAGCAGCACAGACTATATACTAGTGATAAGTATAGGAAAAAATAATGCAGAAAAAAAAGGGATATGGAATGTTGGAAAAGATAAAAGTAAGAGTGAAATTTTAGATAGCTATTAGGAAATTCTCTTTTACTCAAGTGATCAGCATTATATTTCTGAGGGATCATTCATATCATAGCACTCCCCTGCTTAAAATATTCTCTTCCAAACACCTCAACCATGGTTTACAGGGCTCCTAATAATCTACCCTTTATCTACTGCTCTAACATCCTCTCATGTTCTCCCACATTCTCTGTGCTCTAGCCAAATTAACCTGCTCCTAGGATTCAAACTACTTCCCTTACTTCCATCTCATCGTTCAGGTTTTAGTACCAAATTTCAGCTCTTCAGATTCGATGACTTTCTCCATCTATTATCAACTGGTCTGTTTCCCAGCACCATCTATCACTTTCTGAAATTATTTTGTTTTTTCATTTACATTTTTGTTATCCATACCCACTTATTATTAAAACCAGTTATAAGTCATACGAAATCAGTGACCTCCACAGGTCAGGTTTCCTAGAAAACAGACTCTGAAACACTAAGATTTGTATCCAGAGGGTATGCTGGGGAGTATTCTTTCTAACACCTGTCAGAAATGAGGGAAGCAAGATTTGGCATAGGGAGAATTTGAACTGTGATGCAAATTCTCAGTTCAAACAAACTCAGCTGATCCTGTGGATAGCTGTGAAGTCAAGTTGGCCATTTAGAGAATAAAAGCAAGTGAACCAGATCTTCTTGTCTCTGTGCTCATAAGTGCTTAGATACAGGCTTCCCTGAGGAGGGGGTATAATCTTGAATGAGGCCAAGGAAATTCTCAGAAAGGGATACATGTTTGAAGCCTAAGCAACCAACAGTCCGAGAAGCTGGGAGAATGAATTTCTCCATCTCAAAGAGAATCTGGATAATGCATTCCAGCATCCACTACCATCCACCCCCTTACAGGGCTCAAATTCAGTGTTTCAACTTCATTCAAGTTCAGGTCTTCCAGAATTTTGATTGGTCTCTTCCTAAGGTATTCATGAATGGTATGTTAGTAAGAAAAGCTACAATTTCTGCCACTAAATATGGCCTCTGGGCTACAATTGATGTTCATCATCTACCTTCTTTATTCCTAACCAACATGCACTTCTTCAGCCTTGGCTGAATTTTTCCACTTACCACAAAAACTGGGCAGAGGTCTACCATGAGCTTTCCAGGTGAAATAATTCAGTGTTAAACACATCATTTCTTCTTTTCATTATGACACTGGAGCCCTATTTCATTATCATACTCAAGTTCTATCATGCCCCATACGATGCTAGCTTCTTTTCTTCACTGTTCATTTATTGACACAAAGGAACTAAAGATATGTGAAGGCAGTCATAACTTAAAAGTTTAAATAGATTCTTACTGTATCCTGTGGTAAAAGTATTCCTTCTCTGAGTACCAGGACTTCTAGACCTTAAGTACAAAGAATTAAGGGGTTAGGAAGCACACATTTCCCAACTTCATCACTGAGATGACAATTGTGGCCCATCAAAATTCCACCCCTTGGATCCCATATTCATGTATTCCACCCACATCCATGCATTCCATTCACTGGAACACAGAAATATAAAAATCATCAACAATTTAGAGTATATACTCCACCTTGAGAGATGGAGCCCCATTTATTTCAGGTTACGGTTACCAAACTGGAACTTCAGCCATGCCTCTAGAGGCCATCACTCTATCAGGCCAGCAGCTTCTACATGATCCAGTATGTGACAGCAACAATCCCATGGTCCTGTGGTGGACCTATTGGTCTCGTGGTCTTATTCAATGTTAGGCAGTTTCCTATATTTTTTAATTGAACACTCTGTAAGCTTGAATAGTAGTGATGTTTGAGCCCTAAAGGCAGAAAAGCCAAACAGATTGCTGATATATCCATCAACTTTAGTCAAGATGAATTGCTGGCTGTAGGAGAAAAGAAGGGGTTCAATAATAACTTTCTTTTTCTTTTTCTTTTTTTTTTTGAGACGGAGTTTCGCTCTTGTTACCCAGGTTGGAGTGCAATGGCGCGATCTCGGCTCACCGCAACCTCCGCCTCCTGGGTTCAGGCAATTCTCCTGCCTCAGCCTCCTGAGTAGCTGGGATTACGGGCACGCGCCACCGTGCCCAGCTAATTTTTTTGTATTTTTAGTAGAGACGGGGTTTCACCATGTTGACCAGGATGGTCTCGATCTCTTGACCTTGTGATCCACCCGCCTCGGCCTCCCAAAGTGCTGGGATTACAGGCGTGAGCCACCGCGCCCAGCCAATAATAATTTTCTACTAAGTGGCTGGCTGGTATTCTCAAACGATGGTGCCATATCAGGATGGACAGCATTGCTTGGCAAACTGACCACTTCATAGCAGCAGCAATTGTCAGCTTAAGTGCATGAGAGTTTGTCTTAGTCTATTTTTTGCTGCTCTAACAAAATACCTTAGAATGGATAATTTATAAAAAAACAGAAATTTATTTCTTACAGTTCTGGAGGCTGAGAAGTCCAAGATCAAAATTCCAGCAAGTTCAGTGCCTGGTTGGGGCTGCTCACTGCTTGCAAATGGTACCTTGTTGTTGTGTCCTCACATGGCAGACAGCAGAAGGGCAAGAAAATACTCCGTTTTACATTAAGCCCTTACATAAGGATGCTAATCCCATTTATGATGATAGGTTCCATTTAAGAAGAAGGTGACTTAAGCACTTCCAAAAGGCCATATCTCTTAAGACTTTTGCATTGGGGATTGTTTCAATGTGAATTTTGGAGGATACATTATCATCTATACCACAACAGTGTAGTACAATTGGATAACCTTTATCCCTGCATCATAATATTCTCTTTATGCTCCTAGGGGGTCAACACTGGGGTAGTTGTAACAGAGATTGTATGACAACTAGCTGAGTCATTACACCTTTTTGGAGATAATGTGTCTGTGGTATTTGTTAATATATAATGCAAAAATCTTCACACTTTGTGCCTCTGCCTTGTTTGTGCCCAATAATAAATACAATACTTCTGTGTTATTAAAGATTGCTACAAGGTCCACTGAACCCGGTAGAATCTAGCTCACAATGAACAGTTGAGGACACATGATTACTTATTCCATGGACAGGCACTCTGTTTCTATCAGGATGCAATAGCATGCTGGTAGCTGATTTTTGAATAGTTTTAAATTTTCTGCTGCAGATGACATGGTTTTGCTCCAAAACTCTTGGGTTCTAGCTTGTGATTCTAACATCTGGGCTTGCCATGAACTCGAGTGTGGCATCTTTTCCCACCATTGTTATCTCTAATAGCCTGAGATCTACTAGATCACAGGGTCTATGTGACAAGAAGATCTGGACTATAACCATTAACTCCTAGATCCCTTTTCTCCTCTCGGCCTTCCTCAAAGCTAGCCCTCCATGTCACTCAGTAAATGGGTCTAAGCACAACTCCTATGTGAGTAATATGCCCCCTCCAGAATTTGAGAATTCAAGGAAACCTCTGGGGCATTGTGCTACCTCTTAACTGTGAGAAATGACAGATGTAGTATGTGCCTGAATTTATAAGAGAATATATTAGCATGTCCTACACTACTAGAGACCACAAATTTCACTGACTTTTCACAAATCTATGACACTCTGAAGACTTTATCTTCAATGCTCTGGAGTATATAGTCTTCTGTTCTCATTAATATGAAGTCATTAATATTGGACTAGCATGACATTCAATGGAATGTCCAGATGGTCCAGATGCCTTTGGACTATAAAATGGCATAGCATGGAAGATGTAACATAGCCCTAGAGCCAAGAATCTAGATGTTTACTCTTTTGCATCTCATGTAAATGTAAACTGCTTCTGGTCTTTCCTCTTAACAGAGATGGAAAAAATGTATTAACTAGATCAAGGTTTCTTAATACCAGCACAATTGGTATTTGGACTGGACATTATTTGTTGTGGGTGTTTGTCCTATGCATTATATGATGTTTAGCAGCATCTCTGGCTTCTACCTACTGGATCCATACAGTACCATATCAGTCATGACATTAAAAACAAATCATCACCAGTTGAGAACTACTGCATTCACTCAGTAGCCATATTTAAACCCAAAGCTATATTAATCTGTTCTAGCAAAGCTATCATATATAGTACAGCAGCTAGAAATGATACTGCTATTTGTTTGGCTAAATTTGTATTAGTCCACTGCTAACCTCTAGTATCCATGTCATTTACGCAGAGTCCATGTGGTGAATTAGTGAAGCTGTGATGGAAAATCCCTTCCTTGAATATTAATGTCCTCATGGGAGGCACTAATCCCTGACGTCTCCTCAGGATGCAATGTTGATTCTGATTTACTATCTTGATTTGGGGAGTGAAGATGGAGCAGCACTTTGGAAGGCCAAGGTGGGCAGATCACCTGAGGTCAGGAGTTTGAGATCAGCCTGGCCAACATGGTGAAACCCAATCTCTACTAAAAACACAAAAATTAGCTGGGCATGGTGGTGGGCACCTCTGATCCCAGCTACTCAGCAGGCTGAGACAGGAGAATAACTGGAACCCAGGAAACAGAGGTTGCAGTGAACTGAGATTGCACCATTGCACTCCAACCTGGGTGAAGAGAGTGAAACTCTATCTCAAAAAAAAAAAAAAAAGGTTCTAATTGGCCCCTTTGATAGTTCCTACTCCACAGGTCAAAGAATCAATGTGAGTTTCTGTAACTACAAAATATGTCCACTATAAAATACATTGACAAACCAGGAAAATGATCCCTGAGTGGGTGGGTGGATATAGGCAGCCCACTGTGAGCTGGATGGACCTGAGCCAAGACCGCATTCATTACCTGTTGCCCATGCACCTTCTACTCTAAGAGAAGGAACAGGATGACAAAATTTTGGTAGGTTTTCAGGAATAAGTGTCAACTCAAATATAGTGTTGAATAGCCCTCAGAATTGTTAACACTATCTTTTAATCAATGTATGATAACCTGAGTAAATGGTAGAAAGTCCTTTTGGGAGAGGAAAGCAGAGATAATTACTCCACATGCAATTGCCATGGTGTTGCAGAGTTCTTCCTCCTAGAAATAACTTAGCCTCCCCTTCAGTTGTGGCTTCTGGGTCTGCAAACTAGCCCAAGTAAACAACTGATCAAATGAATTGCAGTAGTTTATTGGGTACTGTCTCAGCCCCTTAAATATCCACCCTTAATTTCTTTGGGTTGTATAGATTAAACAAAACCCTCATTCAGTTCCTATCTATCTTGCCTCTGGGATTATCCTGCTTTATTAAGCAACCTCTTAGCTTTCTGTAAGTCAGGCTCCCTTGAGTGCCACTTTGTCCTTGATGCTCATTACAGTAATTGTGACATTAACTAGGTATCTAGTTAATAATTGGATACCTAATTACTCATTTTTTATATTAAATTCTCTCTGTTTACATAACTGATAAGTTCTTGTCTCTTGAATGGTCTCTGGTGGATACATACAATAAATATTTGCTAATGGATCAGTAAATCTATTCCTATTGGGACCCTTCCACAACATTTTCAGGGAGAATACCCACAGGACTCTTGTTATAGAATTCCCTATCCTCTGGAATATTAATTTCATTTTTATATGTAGCTCAATGACCATGATTTAATGGTTCTACTTGCTCACTGTTCTTTTTTCATTGTCTCTATATTGAATGAAAGCATTATTTTGTCCTCTTAACTATAGTTGCTCACCTAAACTATATAGGAGTTTCTGTCCAGTATGAAATTCAGCCTTCAAGGTTTAAAACAGTAACGGAAATATATTTCTCATCTTTATGACACCATTACTATATGGAGGAGCAATTTGTGGTTACCGTATCACTCTCTATATTAATTTTCACAAATATAGAAAAAATGTGTTACTTGGTGATCATCAAAAAGCCTGCTGGTAAATTAACAGAAAATTTAGTGCTTAACATGTTCAGAACCCTCTAAACACCTAAGCATTAATTATCCCATTTTGTAATCTTGCATCAAGTGTGATGTTGAGGGTAACCCAAGCCAATTTTGAACATTAAAGTTAATATTACTCAAGTGATCTCACTTCTGTTCAAGAAAATAAAAATTGCTTCCTAAAATCTGACAACACATTGCTGAATTAAATGTGGCATCTCCTTGGCATATTTACCAGTTTTAAAATCATAACGTGGAACAAACAGAAATTTAAAGCAACACAATACAAACTAAAAGAGAGCCCCACACCCTTTTGATTTCTAACCTGTAAAAAGAAATTAAATAGATATTGACATTTACATAAGCTTAATTGAAATTTCAATTTCCTCCTCAACAAGATGTCTTTGACATGTGAAACCTAAGAAGGAGGATCACAGTTAATGCCTCTTAATCCAGTGCAAATTGTTCACAAAGATGCTGAGCTAGAAAAGTAGTTTTGTTGATGGAAAACACCCTCTCTCTTGTCAGAGGTGTAGAATTTCTTCAAACTAAGTGGATCCATCATCTTAAAGTATTTCCTTGCTTATCTTTCGTGTAAAGGAATTTTCCCCCATTTTATAATGCATTTTGCACTAATCTTGAGTTAAAAGTAAGCTTCTTTATATTATTGGTACTTCATCGATGTGTATTAATCAATACAAAATTTAAGATTAAGCAAAAAAATTAATTGGTTAATTTAAACAGAGAACACAGCTCAGAATAATATCACACCCCTCAATTCTATCTTACTTGTCCCTGTCTCCCTTACTACATTTCCTGGTGATAAATTTTGCTGTATTTGTAAGTGGTGCTAAAGTGACATAAAGAAGGTGACGTATTCAAATGAAATTGCCTCTCACAAAACAGGATGCTCACCTAAGGATAGAAAACAGAATGAAGATTTAGGGAGAATGCTATATCTTATGATTTTGATTATCATCTCATCAGATCTTTGTTTTCCATCTTTTTGGGTTTTTTTTTTTTTTTTTTTTTTGAGATGGAGTCTAGCTCTGCCACCCAGGCAGGAGTGCAATGTTACAATCTCGGCTCGCTGCAACCTTCGCCTCCCAGGTTCAAGCAATTCTCCTGTCTCAGCCTCCTGGGTAGTTGGGGTTACAGGCACACACTACCATGCCCAGCTAATTTTTTGTGTTTTTAGCAGAGATGGGGTTTCGTTGTGTTAGCCAGGATGGTCTCGATCTCCTTACCTTGTGATCCACCCACCTTCGCCTCCCAAAGTTCTTGGATTACAGGTGTCAGCCACAGCACCCGGCCTATTGTCAATCTATTTTGACCTTCTTCTCGCCTCTTCCTGAGTTTAAGCACTCCCAGGGGGCTTCTAGAATCCTACCAACTACACATTCATGGTCTTTGTTTTCTTATTTTTTTAATGTCAGCTCTGAGATTAGAGGACAATCTTGGTTTAGATCAGGTAGTCTGGATCATTTACAGATGCAATTCTAACATCAACCCACTGGTGGGCTCAATACTTAATACTTCTCAGCACAAGGAGAATTGCAACATTATTTCTTTTGGCTTTTCAAATATGTCTGTAGAATGAAAGGCATTTCATTCTAAAATAGGTCACTTGAAGCATGTCTATAGTGGAAAGGGGTATATTTCTGCAGCCTCATTTCAAAGTTATTGATAAACAAACCAAGCAATGTGCAAAAATAACAGTGAGGTTTGGGTTCTGCCCAATAAAAACAAGTTAAATTTAAATTTAGGTTTTTGCCACGTCATTAGCCAAGCCCCAGTTGTTCCTAGGTATTGCAGCACATATGGTCTGCAAGATCACCCACAGTCTTCAGGCTCCCTATTAGATGACCATATGGACTGGCTGAAGTCCCAGGGAGCAAGAGGGCCATGCAGACATTCCATTGTCCAGCATTTCAGAGTGTTTTTGCTTTGTGCATTTTCCAGGGTATATTTTCTCCAATTATAGGTTGTTTCAAGCTTATAATTTGATATGTTTTAAAACATCTTTTTTTCTTTTTTAAATTTTACTTTAAGTTCTGGGATACATGTGCAGAACATCTAGGTTTGTGCCATGGTGGTTTGCTGCACCCATCAACCCATCATCTAGGTTTTAAGCACTGCATGCACTAGGTATTTGTCCTAATGCTCTGCCTCCCCTTGGCCCCCACCCCCCAACAGGCCCCGGTGTGTGATGTTCCCCTCCCTGTGTCCATGTGTTCTCATTGTTCAACTCCCACTTATGAGTGAGAACAAACATTTTGATTTTCAAATAACATTTAAGTACTTTCTTCTGACTATAGCTGATATTGTTTATTTGACATCAACAATAACAATATATAGTCAACTAACACTAAAATAAAGCTTTGTAATTTTAATAATTTAATTGAATATTTTTAGACGATCAAATTGTGATGTTCTTTTTAAGTGATCATTAAGTAGTTTTTGTAAGAATTTCATTTTCAAATATTTTGTACTTATATACAAAGTATTTTGCATTTATATTAAAAAGTCAAAATGCAAACAGCTCAAATATATTATTTTTAGCCTTTATAGTTTTATAATACTATAGTTTCATGGTTTTTAAATTATATGTATTATACACCATATAAAGGTATATATCATATAGAGACATATAGAGGCGTATGTGTTTATATGTGCATACCTGTCTGTCCATCTATCTCTCTATATTGTAAGTTTATACAGGAAGAGAGAAGTGAATAGTCAGGCCTATTTTTTCACTTTTAATATATTAGCTCATTTAATTCCTATAAGATAGGAGAATTAAACACAGAATAATAAGAACTCAGAAAGTTTAGACTGCATTGCAATTTGTTGTTTTAATTTGCTGTTTCATCCTTCAAATAATGTATGAGGCCGTATAATACATTATACATTTTACAGTGCTAAAATTGATCTTCAAAGAGACACAATTATGAGGCAAAATAGAAAGTGAAAAGAACAGTAGCTTTTAAATCAAATTAGACCTGGGTTCTAATCTTGCTGTGCATTCTTAAGCAAGTTACTTAATCTTTCTTCTCCATAGATACATGAATATTCACTTGATAGGGTTGTCTTGAAGATTAATTCAAATCACTTATGGAAAGTTCTTGACCTATGACAAGTATTTATTTAATAAGTACCTGCTCCTTACTCTTTCTTTTTTCTTTTTTCTTTTTTTTTTTTTTTTTTAGAAGGAGTCTTGCTCTTGTCACCCAGGCTGAGTGCAGTGGCGTGATCTCGGCTCACTGCAACCTCAGTGACCTCAAGTGACTCTCCTGCCTCAGCCTTCCAAGTAGCTGGGATTATAGGTGCCCACCACCATGCCCAGCTAGTTTTTTGTATTTTTAGTAGAAAAGGGGTTTCACCATGTTGGCCAAGCTAGTCTGGAACTCTTGGCCTCAAGTGATCTGCCCACTTCGGCCTCCCAAAGTGCTGGTATTACAGGCATGAGCCACCACACCCGGCCAATAAATACCTGCTCTTTACTCTTATTAGTTGTAATATTTGCCAGTTTACCTGAAATCTTGGAAAGTCAGTTTGCTGCAAACATTGGGATAATAATTTCTATCCTCAGAGTGACTGGGAGATTTTAAAAGATTATATGTGTAAATTAAATTTAATATACAGTAAATTGTTATTTCTGTTCTTGCACAAGAAACAATGGAACAAGAATTTCTTTTTTTTTTTTTTTTTTTTTTTTTTTATTGCATTTTAGGTTTTGGGGTACATGTGAAAAACATGCAAGGTTGTTGCTTAGGTGCATACGTGGCAGTGTGATTTGCTGCCTTCCTCCCCTTCACCCATATCTGGCATTTCTCCCCATGCTATCCCTCCCCAATTCCCCACCCCCCCGCTGTCCCCCCCACTCCCCCACAACAGACCCCCATGTATAGTGCTCCCCTCCCTGTGTCCATGTGTTCTCCTTGTTCAACACCCGCCTATGAGTGAGAACATGTGGTGTTTGATTTTGTGTTCTTGTGTCAGTTTGCTGAGAATGATGTTTTCCAGGTTCATCCATGTCCCTACAAAGGACGCGAACTCCTCGTTTTTAATGGCTGCATAATATTCCATGGTGTATATGTGCCACATTTTTCCTGTCCAGTCTATCATCGATGGGCATTTGGGTTGGTTCCAGGTCTTTGCTATTGTAAACTGTGCTGCAATGAACATTCGTGTGCATGTGTCCTTATAGTAGAACGATTTATAATCCTTTGGATATATGCCCAGTAATGGGATTGCTGGGTCAAATGGAATTTCTATTTCTAGGTCCTTGAGGAATCGCCACACTGTTTTCCACAATGGTTGAACTAATTTACACTCCCACCAACAGTGTAAAAGTGTTCCTATTTCTCCACATCCTCTCCAGCATCTGTTGTCTCCAGATTTTTTAATGATTGCCATTCTAACTGGTGTGAGATGGTATCTCAATGTAGTTTTGATTTGCATTTCTCTAATGGCCAGTGATGATGAGCATTTTTTCATATGCTTGTTGGCCTCATGTATGTCTTCTTTTGTAAAGTATCTGTTCATGTCCTTCGCCCACTTTTGAATGGGCTTGTTTGTTTTTTTCTTGTAAATCTTTTTTAGCTCGTTGTAAATTCTGGATATCAGCCCTTTGTCAGATGGGTAGGCTGCAAAAATTTTTTCCCATTCTGTTGGTTGCCGATTCACTCTATTGACTGTTTCTTTTGCTGTGCAGAAGCTGTGGAGTTTGATTAGGTCCCATTTGTCTATTTTGGCTTTTGTTGCCAATGCTTTTGGTGTTTTGGTCATGAAGTCCTTGCCTACGCCTATGTCCTGAATGGTTTTGCCTAGGTTTCCTTCTAGTGTTTTTATGGTGTTAGGTCTTATGTTTAAGTCTTTAATCCATCTGGAGTCAATTTTAGTGTAAGGTGTCAGGAAGGGGTCCATTTTCTGCTTTCTGCATATGGCTAGCCAGTTTTCCCAACACCACTTATTGAACAGGGAATCCTTTCCCCATTGCTTGTTTTTATCAGGTTTGTCAAAGATCAGGTGGTTGTAGATATGTTGTGTTGCCTCCGATGCCTCTGTTCTGTTCCATTGGTCTATATCTCTGTTTTGGTACCAGTACCATGCTGTTTTGATTACTGTAGCCTTGTAGTAGAGTTTGATGTCTGGTAGTGTGATGCCTCCTGCTTTGTTCTTTTTGCTTAGAATTGACTTGGCTATGCGGGCTCTCTTTTGGTTCCATATGAAGTTTAAGGTGGTTTTTTCCAGTTCTGTGAAGAAGGTCATTGGTAGCTTGATGGGGATAGCATTGAATCTGTATATTACTTTGGGCAGTATGGCCATTTTCACGATATTAATTCTTCCTAACCATGAACATGGAATGTTTCTCCATCTGTTTGTGTCCTCTCTTATTTCGTTGAGCAGTGATTTGTAGTTCTCCTTGAAGAGGTCCTTTACATTCCTTGTTAGTTGTATTCCTAGGTATTTTATTCTCTTTGTAGCGATTGTGAATGGCAGTTCGTTCTTGATTTGGCTCTCTTTAAGTCTGTTATTGGTGTATAGGAACGCTTGTGATTTTTGCACATTGATTTTGTATCCTGAGACTTTGCTGAAGTTGCTTATCAGTTTCAGGAGCTTTTGGGCTGAGATGAGGGGGTCTTCTAGATATACAATCATGTCGTCTGCAAATAGAGACAATTTGACTTCCTCCTTTCCTAATTGAATACCCTTTATTTCTTTTTCTTGCCTGATTGCTCTGGCTAGAACTTCCAGTACTATATTGAATAGGAGTGGTGAGAGAGGGCATCCTTGTCTAGTGCCAGATTTCAAAGGGAATGCTTCCAGTTTTTGCCCGTTCAGTATGATATTGGCTGTCGGTTTGTCGTAAATAGCTTTTATTATTTTGAGATACGTTCCATCGATACCTAGTTTGTTGAGGGTTTTTAGCATAAAGGGCTGTTGAATTTTGTCGAAGGCCTTCTCTGCATCAATTGAGATAATCATGTGGTTTTTGTCTTTGGTTCTGTTTATGTGGTGAATTACATTTATAGACTTGCGTATATTGAACCAGCCTTGCATCCCCGGGATGAATCCTACTTGATCATGGTGGATAAGCTTTTTGATGTGCTGTTGTAATCGGCTTGCCATTATTTTATTGAAGATTTTTGCATCTATGTTCATCATGGATATTGGCCTGTAGTTTTCTTTTGGAACAAGAATTTCTAATTAGGAACTTACACCTTTCATTAAAAGTCATTATTATTGTGGATATCAAAAATGAATTGAAAGCAGTCATTATATCCCTATCCTGACCATCAATATAAATGTCCTCAAGTTTGTTTATAATCGATCTGAAATGACAAATTTCAGAGGACTTTATAAGGTTGAGTTTCTCTTATCAGTAACAGTTTTTGATTAAATAATTGCAAGTGCATTGCTCCAAATGGCTATTAAGAGAGACCTTACCCTGTGCTAATACTGCCTGATCACTGACAGGTTGAAACCAGACCATTCTATTCCTAGACTTTGGCAAACAACTACTATCTCATAATTAGGTTTGCAGAATTTAATTACAATTTGGACGTGCAGAAAAAAGGTAAGGTTTTCATCCATATATGGTTACATAGTCTTTAGAAGTTCTCACCTACAAGTTGTCAAGTTCAGCCATGTAGTCTCTGGGGATTATTCATCTGCTTTCTGCTTGCTCTCATTCATGGCTAGTGGAATTCATGACTGGTGGAATGCCTGACTTGTGAAATGTGTAGTGTGATCTTAGCTTGGTCAGAACTGGGTGAAGCTCCCTGGCTGACTGTATCCCTTCTCAACTCCTATGTCCTAAAGACCTCTAAATCTGCCCACTTTCTCCATTCAGTGCCTTGGCCTGCTCATGTACCCTCAGCCTCTGTTGCCACAAAGGATCTGATGGCTGGCCCTCTACACCTCAATTTAGCATCCATGTCCCATGGTAACTCTGGGTAGTATGGGAGGACGAAAATGCCTCAAGCCTTTAATTGCTCACTGCACCTTCCAATTGATGTTTCCATGCTCTGGTTGTCTAGGGGAAGCTAAAAAAAGTATCTCTTTCCAGAGTTAAAAATTAGGAGTGCAGCAAGAGTACCCCAAGTCCATACCTGTTAGCAGATGCCCTTGCTTAACACCCAGGGCCCTGTGTGCTAGCATGAGACCCTTACTTATCAGCTTTTAGCAAGCTAGTCCCATAGAAAGGAAAATCTGTACATACACATCTGATTAGCTCTTTCTCCTTGTGCCTGTTACTTGTTCCGTAATCCACAGGCACTGGAAAGAGCCTGAGTTTTCTTTTACTTTCCCTATATCAATCCTTCTATCTGACTATAAAGTCAATTTAAATCCTTGGTATGTTAAATGAGAGCTAAAGGAATTTGGAATATCCTTTTCCAGAAAAATAACATGACTTGAAAGCATATGTTTCTAAACTTAATCATCCAAAGCTGCACACTACCTGTATTTTTCTCTTTACATTTATCTTGTAATAGTCTTAATTTCCCTATCCTAAGTTTTTCTTCTATAAGATAGCTCTGGCAATTAAGGTAACATTAATAGTTATAAAAGCATAGTAAAAGAGAAATATTAATAATTGCTTTTAGACACTACCCACTAAACATAGTAGATCTTGGTTTAATGAGAGGAGAGCTAGAATTCTTTTTCTTTATTATTATTTTAATCTAGCAGGCCTTGGTTAATAGAAGAAACTACACAGAAATGTATTAACATAAGATATCATTTCTTTTCCAACTACAAAATAAAATGTAGCATTTACTCTACAAACACTCTCAAGTGTCTACTATGATTCTGCCACTGTACTACCTGTTGGTGACACAGATATGCGAGATCTTGCCTTCCTGTGCAGAGCACTTGCAGCCTATTAGGAAGGAAAAAGCAGTCCAAAAATAATAAATATAAGCACTTCTGTAGAATTCTTAAGTCAGTGTCATGCAAAGCACACTATGGAAGAACACAGTAAGTGCATTGCCTTAACTTTAGTGTCTTCCACTATACTTACTAAACTGCTTTAAATTCAATTCCATTGAATTAATTTGAGTGCTCCCAAATGTGACTGTGACAAGAAAAATTTCTCAGAATTGAATAGCAGATTACTAGGATCATCTCTTACCATTTCCAAGATTTTAAGGTTCTAGCCACCACCAATATATGAACAATATTTCATCTTTCCTCTTTATTGTATCATATTAATGAAACATCCCTTATTCTAAAACATCCAAATAAATTATTTTCCAAAAGTATATGGTTCTTGAATATGGTCACATCTATCTGTCTGAAATTTTTAGACTATAGTGCTATATTGTTGCTTGTCTGCTGCTGACTACACTCAAAGAAAAGGAGGATTTCAAGAATTATTTACCTAGCATAAACCATTAGATGAATCAAAAGAGTCTCAGGAATCAGATTCATAGCAAGAAGAATCTGCTGTCCAGCAAGCAACTGATGAGCCTACCACATGGTATTAAAAACATACACACATTATTGAAATTAACAGAAACGGATTACTCCCCAATCCTTTTCTCTAGAAAAAGTTTTACAAAACTAAGGCACATTCTTGCAAACTTTCATACTCAGAGTCACAAGAATATTCCAAAATAAGAAATTTTCCTGGGATTCTATTTGTTTTCACACTTTACTAATTAAAAACCTGTCCATGTACTGCAGTTAAATTTAGATGACAAACACTAGTCAAGGGTATTTTAAAGTTCTAATTTTCCAGTTTGTGGCTTTTGAATTTGGGTCTTAATACAGATGAAAGTTCTTTGGGGGCTTTATGGTATAAGATTTCAGAACATTTTTCTTTCTTGAATTAGGGGAGAAAAAACAGTAAGGCAGCAGCAGTTTCCTGCTTCTTGTGCAGTAGCAAGTGATTGTTGCAAGCCCTTTTATTCCTAAATCTTTGGGTACAGAGATTTCATAAGAAATAAAAATGAATCTAAATTGGCAGAACACAAAGTACATAATTATGGAACCTAGGCAGCTCCAGAGGCATGTGGCACTTCACGAAAAAATGTAATACTTTCAACATTCCACACTGTTGCTGCTCTGAGGAGAAAAGCTCAAAGCTCAAAGGAATCACTTCAAGCTGAAACCAGGTGACAAACCATTGCATCTGAAGATACATAAGTACAGACAAACATGGTTTTCCCTAAAGCTATTACATACATTTTGAATCTAATAACTGGTAGTTTAAAGCAAAAAAGAATAATTAACTTGTTACTGGCAGGGATTCATTTTCCTGAGGTTTTTTTTTTTTCTTTTTTTCTCTTCGCCTAAGACTTGGTGGCACTCTAATAACTCCATTTCTCAGTCCGTGTGGGGTGGTTCATGCCTGTAATCCCAGCACTTTGAGAGGCCGAGGCGGGGGGATCACTTGAGCTCAAGATTTTGAGACCAGCCTGGCCAATATGGTGAAACCTGGTCTCTACTAAAAATACAAAATTATCCAGTTGTGGTGGTATGTGCCTGTAGTTTGAGGTACGTGGGGGACTGAGGCAGGAGAATCACTTGAACCTGAGAGGCAGAGGTTTCAGCAAGCTGAGTTCATGCCATTGCACTCCAGCCTGGGTGACAAGAGCAAAATTTCATCTCAAAAGTAATAATAAAAATAATAATTCTACTTCTCAAATTCCTACTCTACTTTTTAAATATCAATACAAAAGTTAATGTTAAATACCCCTAAAACATGTTATTCAATTGCTTTGATAATTAAGTATGGTCTTAAATATGATTGAATTTATCCACAATGCTTCTCATGGAGAATTTTCTTTCAAGATTTTATTTTTCAGAATTTCTTAATATAGCATATTTAGCAATAAGTAAATATGTGATATTTAAAATTTGGAAAGAAAGCTAAGTCCCAAAAAGAGTCTCATGTATGTCACCTTCCCAAAGGAATTAGATCAATTAACTGCAGAAAATGTTTTTCTAGGGCTTACAATGATTAATATAACTGGTTAATTAAATGTGGTGAGTATATGAAATGAATGATTGGCCAAATCTCAAAGTGATTTGAGAAATACAATTCCTTCCAGCACATTTACTTGTTAGCTGAGGATTTTTAAGAGTAAAGGATCTAGTATTCCTTTAGCACTCTTGCATTCGCATTCTACAATTACAAACAACAATACCAAGGCAGACAGATGCAACAATCTGTCCAAACCTAAAAATCAAGAAAGACATCATAAGCTTAGGATTCAAAATATTTGCCTTCCCAGGCATCTCTGGCTTTCACCTCTGTGACTCTCACTTCCTCTTACAGGGAGTGTGGAAGAATCTCCCCTCTTTTAAGCATGTCTCTGGAGATACCACGGTTTCTCTTCCCCACATCTCTGATTTCCATCCCCAGTGCCTCCAGGGTACAAGAGAAAAATGTGAGTTACCCAAAATGCTCCTGAATGGAAACCAAAGTCATAGAAACCACAAGAAGATAGGGCAGCAAAACTGGAAGGAGTATAGGTTGGGAGAAGTGTCAGAGGGAAGCCATCACATTTTTTGTCTCTAGGGCTCATACTTTCACCTTTTGTTCTTTGTTTTATCAACTCTCTTAGGATATGAGTATCATGGAAAGCGTAGGTAGGCTTTTCAGTTTCAACTCTGGCACAGATTAACTGACTAACTTCAAGAAACCAATTTGCCTTTCTTGCTTTCCTTTTCCATAGAGTGCATTAATAAAAATCACTGTTCACTCGACCTCACTGGATTTACAACCATGTACAATAAGCTTATGTGAAAGTTCAAGTATTTTGTAAGTGGGAAGTCTTGGTAGAGGTTCTTAAGTTGGGAGCTGAAGCCCATTACTCTTCAGGGCATTTCCCTCTACTAGGCAAAGCTGTTGAAAGAAACAAATTCAAGGTCAGAAGATCACTAAACAAAATAGCATCAAAATAAAGTGGGGAAAGATGGGCACAAAGTACCTGAGAAATGACCCATCTTACTTAGGAGGGGTGTTTCTAATTAACTCAAGAGTAGGTAATGAGTTTCCAGAATTAAAGTATTCTGTCTCTGAACACTGGTGAATAAGAATTACCAAATACTTGCCCTTTGGCTTTCTTTTCCGTGCACTTCATATAGATCACTAACCTGCTGGTAGCAAATTGCCAATCAGATCCACTGATTTTTATTACCTAAGATCCACTTACTACCAGTTACTACTAGTACTACTTATCACATACTTAACACTAGTCATGTAGCCCAATACAGTATATTGTAGAAAATAGTTTTGATGTATTTGTTGAAGTGAAATCCCTCTACCTGAAAATATATTCTGATCTATTAGAGACTTGAAAAATGTTACCACCTACACTATCTAGTACTATGAATTCCATCTGCAAAAGGATAACTTCATTCGTTATTATCTCCAGTTTCAGAGTCAACTTTTCCTGACTTTGTCCCCACCTTGCTGTGTCTACATGTGTTGATTATCAAGGATGAAAGAAAGTCTTCTTTCTTCAGACTGACTGAAATATCAGAATGGTTGAGACTCATACAACTTTCTACTGCACAGGACAAAGATATACAAGACAGATGCTGTCAATAAACCCATGTGAGTGAGGCAGAGCCCCATATTCTCAACTATAGGAAATGTAAAGAGCCAAAAAAAATTGAGAAGCAGCCAGCCACGGTGGCTCATGCCTGTAATCCCAACACTTTGGGAGGCTAAGACAGGTGGATCACCTAAGGTCAGGAGTTCAAGACCAGCATGACTAACATGGAGAAACCCTGGCTCTACGAAAAATACAAAATTAGCTAGGCGTGGTGGCATGTGCCTGAAATCCCAGCTACCTGGGAGTCTGAGGCAGGAGAATCACCTGAACCTGAAAGGCGGAGGTTGCCGTAAGCCAAGATGGCACCATTGCACTCCAGCCTAGACAACGAGTGAAACTCTGTCTCAAAAAAACAAAAATTTGAGATGCACATTAATTGGTAAACTACCAAATTGCTATAGACTGAATATTTATGTCCTACCCAAATTCACATATTGACAACTAATCCCCAGTGTTATGGTGTTTGTATGTGATCCCTTAAAGTGATGGTTAGATCATAAGGGTGGAGACTTCATGAATAGGATTAGTGCCCCGATAAAAAAAAGAATACCCAGATAGCTCCCGTACCTCAACTACCATGTGAAGACACAGGAAGAAAATGATATTTATGAACCCAGAAGCAGGCCCTCATGAGACACCAAATAAAGCCAATGCCTTGATCTTGAACTTCCCAGCCTCCAGAACTGTGTAAAATAAATTTTTGTTGGTTACAAGCCACATAGTTTCTGTTATAATAGCCCATACTGACTAAAGCACAAACATACTGGCAGTTAAGTCCTACTGCAGATCAAAAATCCTATATGGCTGTTAACATGGTCACCTTACTGGCAGCACTCTGGGTACTACCATACTATTAGCAAGTTATTCCACAATCCCCATGCAGTACCTGCTCTCTGCCATCTCTCTCCATCAGGGATATGGAAGGGACAGAAAAGGAGAAAGAGGCACTCAGTCACAGGAAAAGTCCTGGAGACTCCCTAATACTCTGTGGATTCACATTGAACTGGAGAAATAGTATCGTTAGGCTGCACTTTTGAGCACTTCTTTCTAAGAGTGATATACAGTTTCTTCTTGGCTCCTCTCTGCTTATGTATTACAGTTGTTAAAATCCAGCTGAAGTTTACCTCCTCCCTGAACCCTTCTCTACACATTCTGTAAAATCCTGATTGGGCTCTTCTTTCAAATCCTGCAGCATATGTCCCCATATCCTAATTTAGGTCATAATTTCACTATCTTGAAACTTTCTCAATTTATATATATCTCTAACTTGGCCAAAATAATTTGAATATAACATAATTTAATATAGCTTCTCGCTACAGGAGCACAATCAGCATTTGGGGCTAGACAATTATTTGTTGTAGGGGCCTATCCTGTGCATTGTAGGATATTTAGGAGCATTCTTGGCCTATACTCACTAGATGCCAGTAGCACCCTCAGTAGTGACAATAAAAAATGTCTCCAGACATTGCTGAATATCCCCTAAGGGACAAAATTGCCCTTGGTTGAAAACTGCTAATTTACCCTGATGTTGAAATAGTTTTTATGTTTGTTATTAAAACATAAATTTAGGTTTACACTTCATTTTTATCAACCATAATTTCCATACTAAAATAGTACATGCTGACTATCTGCATGTATCTGAGGATGACCACAGCCTTTAGGGACCTGGAGCTTTTGCAATGGACATGAGAAGCCTGAGTCTAAATCTCCAAGAAATATTCAGGTTCTTCCTTCTCCCAGTAAGAATCCTAATGGTAAGAAAGACCAGCCAGAGATGATAAATGCCCTCACATTGAGAGTGGATGATCAACTTGGCTAAAGCTGCTTTGGCTTAAAAAGTCAGATAGATAAAGCCTTTGGAACTATTGGTGACAAAAGCCTCTCCAAGATATTATTTAATATTACTGCTGGCTCCAGGGTGTTCTATTCCACAAGCGCTCTGACCTCAGCTCTTGCTGCTGTCTTGTAGACATCTCTCTCCTACACCCCTACACACTCTACTTCAGAGTACAAGCTGGCCTCTGCCATCAGTGATATAAGAACCTATTGTGACCTGAAGCTTAAGATGGGATAGTCCTCAGTCAGTGGTGATGTTGGTCGACTGGCTCAGGTGGCTCAGTTATACATGTCAGAATTAAATTCCCATAAAACCTAGTACCAATTTAAATGGTGTATCAGTGACTGATGACTTGGCTAATGGATGAGTACCAGGAAATTTGTTAGATCTTTTGTGATGACCATATGTCCCTGGTTGATCATTAAGGTCAGAGTCAGCAGGATATTTGCTTTATCCCACTCATGAGCTCCAGGCTCTTGGAGTCCCAGAATTTCTTTGCAGATTCTATTCATAGTACTCTTCTGTCGGGACTTAAAACTAAAGACATATCTGTTCATTCCTATTCCTGAACACCCTTAAGAAAGTAGGTCAGTTTGCTGTGTTTTAATTGTAAAGCATCTTGTGAGTCTTTAGCCGAGTAAGTGCTTGTTGTTGTCAGGGTAATTATTTTCTAAGGAATGCATACACTCTGACTTTGCCAACGAAATCACTCTACAAGACACATAATCTAAACCACCATTTTATCTTATTTGTTGAATTAAGTAACAGGAGAAAAGCTAGCCTTTAAAGCAGTCTAGAAAAGAAAAGCCAGAGCTTCTACTGTAATTCCTATTAATGAAAATTTGCTTAACATTTATTTTTCCTTTCAAATTATTATTGTTACATTAAAATAGATGCACACATGAATGTAGGATGCTGGGTGATAATATAAAGCACACATACTTTTTTAAACTTTTATTTTAGGTTTCAGGGTACACATGAAGGTTTGTTACATAGGTAAACGCACATCATGAGGGTTTGTTGTACATATTATTTTATCACCCGGGTATTAAGTTCACTACCTAGTAAGTATCTTTTCGGTTCCTCTCCCAATGTTTTGTTCATTTACTTTTTGATAATATCATTATCTTTTCATAAAAGAGAAAAAAATATTAAAAACTATACTTAGTATATAACAATGCTTCCCCAACTCTAACTTAACATTTTTGCTGGTCATTTTCACATGGTCATATGTGTCCAAGCCAGGAACTACATAGAGTGTTTCTTTAGAATGGCAGATTTGCTCCACATGGCCCATTTTAAGTAGATTCCATCTAGCAGAGAGTAGACCAGTTGATATATTTCATGACATTAGAGATTTCCTTAAAGAACAATGCAAGAAAGAGAAGGAAAAACAAACAGAAGAATGTATTGATTTGCTTGACTCAAATTATCTAGAGAAAGTCACTGCCTGGATAGCTTAATAAACCGCATAATTGAAAAGACCAGTTAACAGCTTTTAATCTTATGAAAATTTCTGGTGTAGCAGACAAATGTGGAAAGAAAGGGATTTTGAATTACCCACCAAGATTTTCTTCTTTTATTGTAGAAGTCTCTTAGGGCTTTGTATATCCTAGAGTATAGCTGCTTCTTTGTGCCAAGCCTCACTCACTCTTCCAATGATGAGGTTTTGGATATGCTACCCTAAAATAGTTTAAGCTGAAGGAATTTGAGAAAACCACAAGGTAGGAAATTCATTCTCATCTTAACCTACACTCTTCTTGTGAAACGGGTCATAACACCTAGGAAGGTTTTTCTGATCTTCCCCTAAAGCAAGTCATAAGACCCTCTTGTGAGAGATGCTCTCTCTATTTCCAGAGGAAAGAAACATCCTTATCTCTGAGATGAATGGACACAGAAAGGAATCTGAACATACCAGGCCCTTCTAAATTTACCCTAGTTTCCATTAGATTATATCCCCTTTATCCTGTCAAATTTCTTCATGGTAGTCTCCTCTTAAAACTGTCAATAAAATACAGTCATGTTTAACTGTTGCTTTGAGTCTTTATTTCCTTATGAAGGCTCCTGTATCACATACTAATTATATTAAATAAATCTGTACCCTATTCTCTTGCCAATCTGTCTGTTATAGGGGCCTCGGCTATGAACCTAGGATAGGTGAGGGAAAGATGTTTATTCTCTCCTAAAGTGTCATTCATCTACCTTGAAGAAAAATTGCCTACAAAAGTTTTAAAGCAGTTCATCAGTTACACGTTCATGCCACGCCCACTGTGCTAATAGAAAGTGATTAGAAATAGTATAGCTGGTTTGAAAAGAAGGACTTTTTAAACCTTGGGAGTGTTGGATTAAGGCACACCATACGTCCATCTCAGCCAGCAGGAACAAATGTTGAAGGGAAGAGTTTAGACTATTTTGTAATCATTCAGGTTTAGAGAAGACGCAAACATTTTTGGCCATTTCATAAATATTTTATTATTTGGAAACTTCATGGGCAGAATATAAGCAACATGATCTTGCTTGAACAGAAGGCTCAATAACCAACGTTTGAGGTCTTCATTGTGAAGAGCAAAAGGGCACAGGTTTATGGGCCTTCTATTTAGTTAACAGGTATCAACAAAGGTGATTACTTTTCATGTACTATAACTTTGTTTACATAAGACAAGAAATGTGTCACTATTTATAGTGTTTATGTGTGATAATCTGTACTAAGGGCTTTAAGTATATTAAAACTAGGAGCTATATTAAAAAGGGTCTCTCTAGAGTTGCCAGGTAAAGTGTTAAGATTTGAATTTCAAATGAATATTCAACACTTTTTATATAAGTATATCCAAAATTTTGTATGGGACATACTTATACTAAGAAAAAAAACCATTGTTTTTTCAAATTTAACTGAGTATTCCATATTCTTAATTGCTAAATCTAACAACCCTAAATCTTAGCTCTTATGGGTTAAACTCAAAATATGGAAGATTGGGTTCACAGTCATTCAGCAACAGAAACCAGACTTTCTAAGTTCACAGATAATGGATTGATTGATCAGTCACATTAACCAAGTACACAAAAGTCTATTCACTTACAGTAAAAAAACAACAGGTTGCTAAACACCCAGGTTAGCATGATAGGCCCACACAATCTCTGTAAGCACATCTACATCACACTGAGGTCAGGTAAAATTGGTTTTCAAGCACAAGAAGCTCATTGGAATGTGTGAATGTTCTATGATTTAAGACTAAAACAGGTTAAAGTATTAAGCCCACAGTTGGGAACTTGGCAATGGGAACTTAATATTTTTTAAAAATCTACTGGCTCAAAGTTCCTGTTTCCCAAAAGAACCCAGATGGGTTCTGTTAATATTTGTCTCTGTGACTCTTTTTCCTAAGCTCCCATGGGCTGTCCAACCCCCTACCTTGGAATGACACATCCTTCCGTTAGCTGTATTAATAGCTCCAGTCATATTACGTCAACTCTGCTGCTAGAAGAAGAGACTGTTTTTATCCATTATGTGATGATTTTAAAGTTTAACTCTCAAAAGGCAATCATATTTCTTTCACTTCCACATTCTTAAAGAACATTTCACTGTACTCCTCATGTATTTACTGTACTGACTAGAAAGGTAGATTTGCTATAATACTGTTTTCTCTAAATAAGGGAAATGCTGATAATCTTTTGTTCAAGTCAAGTGTTTATCTGTATCTCATTTAATGCTCACTAAAAATCTGGGGAGGAACAGAGCACAGTTATAGAATAGCAGAACAGTGTCTAAATATAGGTCTTGGAATCTACTATATTACCAAAGCACTAGTTCCCACTTTTAAGTAAAATGTTTACTATGGATTATCACGTAAAAGAAAAAAAAAAAAGATAAAACAAAGCTGGATGAATTCAGCTTCTCCTGTGGCTGAACTATTCTAGGAGATATAAATAAACCATGACTGCTGACCACTATGATACTATAAAGAAATGAGTATTGGCTTTGGAGTTCTAAAGATCTGGCTTAGTATCATACCTCGATCACTGGGGTAAGGGTAGGGGCCAAAGATATCAATCTGGAAATTGTTATGGGCTAAATTGTGTCCCTGAATAAAATGCATAATTTGACGTCCTAACTCTTAGCAGCACAGAATGTGACTGTATTTGGAGATAGAGTCTTTAAAAAGGTAATTAAGCTAAGATGAAATTATTCATGTGGGCTCTAATCTAACTGGTGTCCTTTCAAGAAGAGGAAATTAGGACAACCAACTGAAATCCCAAGGAAGGCCTCAGAAGAAATAAACCCTGCCAACACCTTGATCTCAGACTTCTGAACTTTAGAACGGTGAGAAAATAAATGTCTGTTGTTAAACCCACCCAAACTGTGGTACTTTTTTATGGCAGTCCTAGCAAACGTATTCCTTAACAGCTTAGATCCTGGGTTTATTTTATTTTATTCTTTTTTAAAGTTCTGGGATACATGTGCAGAACATGCAGGTTTGTTACATAGGTATACACATGCCATGGTGATTTGTTCTACCCATCATCCCATCATCTAAATTAGGTATTTCTCCTAATGCTATCCCTCCCCATTCCCCTACCCTCCAACAGGTCCCGGTATATGATGTTCCCCTCCCTGTGTCCATGTGTTCTCACTGTTCAACTGCCACTTATAAGTGAGAACATGCAGTGTTTGCTTTTCTGTTCCTGTGTCAGTTTGCTGAGAATGATGGTTTCCAGCTTCATCCATGTCCCTGCAAAGGACATGAACTCATCTTTTTTATGGCTGCATAGTATTCCATGGTATATATGTGCCATATTTTCTTTATCCAGTCTATCATTGATGGGCATTTGGGTTGGTTCCAAGTCTTTGCTATTGTGAAAAGTGCTGCAATAAACATACATGTGCATGTGTCTTTATAGTAGAATTATTCATAATCCTTTGGTTATACACCCAGTAATGGGATTGCTGGGTCAACTGGTATGGTTATATACCCAGTAATGGGATTGCTGGGTCAACTGGTATTTCCGCTTCTAGATCCTTGAGGAGTTGCCACACTGTCTTTCACAATGGTTGAACTAATTTACACTCCCACCAACAGTTTAAAAGCTTTCCTATTTCTCCACATCCTCTCCAGCATCTGATTTTTTAATGATTGCCATTCTAACTGGCATGAGATGGTATCTCAATGTGTTTTAATTTGCATTTCTCTAATGATCAATGATGATTAGCTTTTTTTCATATTTTTTTGGCCACATAAATGTCTTATTTTGAGAAGCATTTGTTCATATCCTTTGCCCACTTTTTGATGGAATTGTTTGTTTCCTGTAAATTTGTTTAAGTTCCTTATAGATTCTGGATATTAGCCCTTTGTAAGATGGATAGATTGTAAAAATTTTCTCCCATCCTATAGGTTGCCTGTTCATTCTGATGATAGTTTCTTTTGCTGTGCAGAAGCTCTTTAGTTTAATTAGATCCCATTTGTCAATTTTGCCTTTTGTTGCCATTGCTTTTGGTATTTTAGTCATAAAGTCTTTGCCCATGTCTATGTCCTAAATGGTATTGCCTAGGTTTTTAAGGGGCATAATCCCCATGGGTTTGATGTGATCATTAAATAATTAAGTGCCTAGTATGATGCTTTGAAAAATGAATTTGCTCAAGGAATATAAGGACTACCTTTTTCACTTAAGTTCACAACATGAACTAGCATATTTATTAATTATCCTTGGCAAATTCATTAAGGATCTGTTATGTGCAAATACACAAATCGATATCACATTCCTAGTGTTTTTCTTCTGATGGAAGATAGGAGGGCAGTATTTATTACCCCCAATGAGTGCTTTATACACTGTATTTTGTTGATTCTGCAATGTATATTTTAAAGCATCCCTTTTATTTTAGAACAGTTTTAGATTTGCAGAAAAATTGCAAAGATAGTGCAGAGTTTCCATATCCCTCAAGCCGCATTTTGCCTATTATTAACAGTTTACATTAGTGTGGTACATTGGTTACAATTAATAATTAACAATGATACATTATTAACTAAAGTTCATACTTTATTCAGATTTCCTATTTACCTAATGTCATCTTTCTCCTCCAGAATCCCATGCAGCATACCATATTACATTTAGTGATCCTGTATCCTTAGGCTCTTCTTGACTGTTAGTTTCTCAGGCTTTCCTTGTCTTTGATGACCTTGAGACTTTTGAGGAGTACTAGTCAGGTATATTGTAAGAGGCTCTTCTATTGGGATTTATTGCTGTTTTCTTAATGAGACTGAAGTTATGACTTTAGGGAAGGAAAACCACAGAGGTAAAGTGTCATTTTCATCACAACATACTAAGTGTATATACTATCAATATGATGTATCACTGTTGATACTGACTTTCATTACCTGGCTGAGGTAGTGTTTGTCAAGATTCTCTACTACAAAGTTTTTTACTCCTTTCCATGCAGTACTTCTTAGAAGGAAGTCTGCATGCACAGTCCACACTTAAGAAGTTGAGAGAGGCTGAGGCGGGTGGATCACTTATGGCCAGGAGTTCAAGACCAGCCTGGCCAAAATGGTGAAACTCTATCTTTCCTAAAACTACAAAAATTAGCTGGGCATGGTATTGTGCACCTGTGATCCCAGCTACTCAGGAGGCCAAGGTAGGAGAATCATTTGAACTTGGGAGGCAGAGTCTGCAGTAAGCCAAGATTGTGCCACTGCACTCCAGTAACCTGGGTGACAAAATAAGACTTGGTCTCAGAATAAAACCAAAAAACAAAACAAATAAAAAAAAAAAACAGTAGAGAGTTATGTGCTACCTCCTTGATGGCAGAGTACCTACATAAACTGGAATTTTCCTGCAAGACAGATTTCTCTATTCTCTTCCATGTATTTATTCAATCATTTATGTAAGGATGGACTTAAGGATATTTATTTTATACTTTGGGCCATGATACAGTATTATTAAGTAGGTGCAAAAGTTACTATGATTTTTGCCATTGAAAATAATGGCAAAAACTGCAATATCAATGACAAAAACCACAATAACTTTTGCACCAACATAATACATTATTTTGTTGCTCATATTGTTCTGGTTTTTACCATTGTTGTTATTTTTTTTTTCTGACCAATATTTCTTTATCGCCTATTAGTCCTTTACATACTGTATTTTGTTCATTCTATAATTACCCTTTTTTATGTCTGAAATTTACATAACATACTATAATTAAAATTAGTAGTGACTTTCTTGTTCCTTAGTCACATATAAAATAATAGTGTGTGCCTTTCAATAAATGGCATCTTAGATTCAATGAATGTCAGAAATTGCTAAACAATAAGAAATACCTTTCTAGGATAATGTATTCAATTCTTAGCACTCTTGCCCTGTCAAACTTTGACATTTTATAGAGAAAATTTCCTTCAGAGATTGTCATTGTTTGATCTTTTGGATTTACAGTAGACATGTTGCTTTTTCTCTCTGTTGATCATTTGAACACATATACATTGATCTACTGAAACAATTTATGTTCAGGCATAAGAATATCAGCAATGGTCATTGCCTTACTGTGTTGGCTAAGTCAGTGATTTAGGTGCTCTTACCTTTGTATGGTCATCCATTTTAGGCCATCCATTGACAGGCAAATTGTATATGATTGAAACAGTAATAAGTAGGACATATTTTATAATTCTAATCTCTTCCATTTTAGTAATAATTTCTGTGTGGATAGAGGGGTTTCAATTTGCTTATTACAGAATTTTATTTCATATCACTTACAAATGAGAAGATGTATTATTATACCTGGCTTAATAGCTGAAGTCGATTATTTTAAATCCTTTTTTTATTTATGAATATAGTTACAGAGCACCATTATGTGTCCAGTCCTAGGCTCCTGGGTCTCTGTGTTTGGTCTTTAAGCAGCAAATGTAAACTTTACTAATATTTAGAGATTGTCTGAGGAACATTTATTTAATGACACTTCATATCAAACACAAAATATTTTTAATATGTTCCCTCTGAAAATTGTAGAAAATATCAATGGGTACATTTTTGAATAGCCAATTTTAGTCTTTGTTAAATAGCCTCCAAGCAGAATGTTTTCCAAGATCAAGTAAACTGAATTCTGCAAAGCAGTTAGTCTTATCAGTAACTCTATGAAGTAAAATATCAATCTTCACATTATATATAGGAAATTGAGGTTCCAAGAGATTAAGTATGACTTAGTGACAAACCAGTAATCAATATGTCCATCAGTGATACACTAATAAAACCCTCACTTTGGGAGGCTGAGACAAGCCAATCACTTGGGGTCAGGAGTTCAAGACCAGCCTGGCCAACATGGTGAAACCCCATCTCTACGAAACTACACATATTAGCCAGGCATGGTAGCATGTGCCTGTAGTCCCAGTTACGAAGGAGGCTGAGGCAGGAAAATCCTATGAACCTGGGAGGTGGAGGTTGCAGTGTGATGCGATTTGTGCCACTGCACTCCAGCCTGGGGAACACAGCAAGACTATCTAAAAAAACAAAACAAAAAAAAACACTCACAAACCAGGCCATAGGACATATGCCAGTATGCTATTTATTCACCAAAAATATTAAGTTAACTTAGCATATAAGCAAATAAATCACACAGTAGGTCTGATGCTTTTATAAGGGCAAAGAGGATGTATTCTTTTACACAGTGTTAATGCTTGTCATTAAACATGTTTTTTTAAATTATTATTATACTTTAAGTTCTGGAGTACATGTGCATATCTTGCAGGTTTGTTGCATAGATATACAAGTGCCATGGTGGTTTGCTGCATCCATCCCCCCGTCATCTACATTAGGTAGTTCTCCTAATGTTAGCCCTCCCCAAACCCCCAACCCCTGCTATCCCTCCCCTAGTCCCCTCACCTCCCAACAGGCCCAGGTGTGTGATGTTCCCCTCCCTGTGTCCATGTGTTCTCATTGATCAACACCCACTTATGAGTGAGAACATGCAGTGTTTGGTCATCAAACACGTTTAGAAACTCTTCTGATGAAACCTAGTAGCTACTGAAGGGTTGTTCTTCAAGCATTCATAACAAAAGTATAAAAAATTGAAATCTTTAAGAAAAAAGACACCATCAACATTTAATCATTTAATGCTTTTGCGAAAATATGATCTGATAAAGGAAAACAAAATTTTAATCTTCTGTAATGATTAGATCTTTTCATTGAGCAACAAAATACATTTTTAGTACTTAAATAGCATATTAAATTTCCAAAGCACTTTATATTCATTAATTATTCCTCCAAAATCCCAACAAGAGAGATGGTTTGGGTAATTTTCAATAATGTTAGTTGGCTACAACTACAGGGATAAGAAGCATATATGAAGGTAATGTGGCTAATGCAAGGAATAATGAGAGCCATAAAATACACACCTGACAGGACAATAGTCTCTTATTATCAATTTTTCTTCCATGTTAGAGTCTCCCATATGGCACATGGTAGAAGATATTTCTACCAGAAGTCATTTTGCATGCTACATTTCTCAGTTACCATAAAATACATGAAAATTTCAGTCAACTCCATGCCCTCAAAAAATTAATTATCATACAGAATATGTATGATACCAAATTGATTCCAATAATATAAGCAGAAATCAAAGTTACCCAGGAGTGTACCCAGGATTCTAGGTTATTTTCTTCTGACAATCTTAGCTGGCCCTTAATGATTTTTGCTGGCCCAGTTGCATTTTGTATGTGATACTGATTTAGATCAATGTTACTCTACGACTATGTATAAGGTCCAAAGATGTTCATTATGTTTATAACTGGCAAATTCTATGGTGCGTATGCAGTAGTGACTGACAGCATCACACAGAATAAAGAGAGAAATTTGAGTCTGTAGGAGATTTTAAAAACCAAAGATTAGTAAGAGCTTACATCTTTATTGATCTAGGTCTCAATTTAGTTTTTATTCCATTTATTTAAGGAAATCCTAAAATTAAAAACATACCTGAGACAGTTTTTATAAATAATATATACTTTTAGAGAAAATTCTGAGTTAATTATTCAGCACAATATTTATATGTAACCTCCACTCTCTATGTGTATTTAAGATAGTACATTTTGGTTGGGCGTGGTGGCTTATGCCTGTAATCCTAGCACTTTGGGAGGCCAAGGCAGGCGGACTGCCTGAGCTCAGGAGTTCAAGACTAGCCTGGGCAACATGGTGAAAACCCCATCTCTACTAAAATACAAAAGAAATTAGCCCATGTGGTGGTGTGCGCCTGTAGTCCCAGCTACTCCAGAGGCTGAGGCAGGAAAATTGTACTACTACACCCCAGCCTGGATGACAGAGTGAGATTCTATCTCTACAAAAAAAAAAAAAAAAAAAAAGGAAAAAAAAGATAGTGTATTTTGAAACTACTCTAATAAGCATTTTGGTAACAAAGAACAAGTTATTATTAGATGTGAATAGATGTGAAGGTATATTGTCTATGAATATTTGTATTCTTGTTTTGGAGGAGTATCCTTTAAATTAATGAAAAGTACAGAATTCTGTATATAGATTGTAAGTTTCTTGATATAGAAAGTTGACACGCCTTTAGGAAAAAAAAATCCTATTTTACTGTAATCATTATTAACTGATAGATTTGCTCTCTGGATGAGCCGCTAGAGGCATTTACGAGGAATTTTTAAACTGACCTCTGCCTAGGAATCACCTAAAATTCTACGTAAAAAAAAATCTGATTCAAGAGCAAAATGGTATAGCCACTTTGAAAAACAATTTGACAGCTTCTCATAAAGTTAGACATAAACTTTTTGTATGACCCAGTAAACCCACTCCTGGGTATTTACATGGAGAAATGAAAATTAATAGTCTCAAAAAAACCCGTATGGAAATGTATATAGCAGCTTTATTCATAATTATCCAAACCTGGGAACAAAGCAAATGCTGTAATGGATGAATGGATCAAACAACCCTGCTCCATCCCCACAGTGGAGTCCTCCTCAGTAAACAAGGGAGAGCCACCATGGATATATGCAACAGCTTGGATAAATCTCAAAAGCATCACAAAGAGATGAAGCCAGTTCTGAAATGTAAGATGTCATATGTTTCTGTTTATTTATATTCTTCACAGAAACCATCGTAATGGAGAACAGAGCAGTAGCTATAGGAGCTAGTTTTGGGGATGTGATCAAAAAGGGATAACATGAGGAACCTTTGGGGGAGTGAAGAAACTGTTTTGCATCCTGATTCTGGTGGTGGTTCCATGAATCTGTACATGTGTTAAACCTCTTAGAACTTTATACCTCCCCAAATCAATGTTACTACATATTAACAAATAAAATGCAAGGCTCTCACACTCAAAGTATTTGACTCAGTAGGCCTGAAGCAGAGTTTAGGAATCTGAATTTTAACACCATAATCACAGGTGCATATTCAAGTGGTTATGGCAAAGGTGATTCATACCTTAAGAAACATCATTTTAGAAGAAAATGAGTTTGACTGAAAGAAGATTAGAGTATAGAATGCTGTCAATTAATAGCTGTGTGACTTTGGGTACTGTTATCACTTGAATTGTGACCCCTTCCCAAATATGTCCTCAACCCCAGTAACTTAGAATGTGACCTTATTTGGAGGTTGGGTCTTTACAGAGCTAATCAAGTTAAAATAATATCATTAGGTTGGGCCTTCATCCAGTATAACTGGTGTTCTTAAAAAAAAAAAAAAAAAACTATTTGGACACAGAGACATGCACACAGGAAGAATACGTGAACATTGCATCTGATACTGGGTTGAAGCATCTACAAGCCGAAGCAAAGATTGCTAGCAAACTGCCAGAAGCTGGGGAAGAAGCATAGAACATATTCTGTCTCTCAGCTCACAGAAAGAACCAACCCTCAGAGCCCTTAATTTCAGACTTCTAGACTCCAGAACTGTGAGACAATAAGTTTAAACCAACCAGTCTGCAATACTTTAATATGGCAGCCCCAGGACACAAAGGCACTTCACTTAAACTCTCTGACCTTCAGTCTCATTTATAAAATGAAAATAACAACTTTCTTATCGATCTCAGGAATTGTTGAAATTAAGTGAGATAATACCTGTGCACTAGTTAAGAATTGAGTTGAGAAATCACAAATACCAGTGATGTAGGCAATATAAGACCTGTTTCCCTCTTCCAGAACAAAGATACACTGAGTAGGTAGGCCCAGATTTGTGTGGTGGTTTGATATTATCAAGAACTATGGCTGCTTCTAGTTTTTTATTCTTTCATCCTTAGCTTATGAACCTTGTCCTCATACTGGCAATATGGATGCTGAATTCCAGCAAATACATCATAGCCCCCTTGTAAAAGGAGAAGGGCAAATAGCAAAAGGAATAAGAGTAAAAAAAGAAAACAAGTAACATCTCTGTCCTTCAAAAAAGTTCCAAAGTCCCACTCAGTAACTTCCAATTACATAAATTCTGTTTTATTGGCTGGTACTGACTTATCTTCAAGGGATTCTGGGTAATTTGTTACAGCTGATAAGATTGAAACCTCTCCCATTCCTAAGTTTTAGATTTCTTAGTAAAGAAAGAGTGAATGCATATCAGAAGAGAAAAGTATATAAAAGCATTCTGTAAATTACTTCACATTCCTCAATTGGAATACAGTATTATTATTTCTCTCAGTATGAGCCTTGAAAAACACACCTGTAGGCTAGGCGTAGTAGTGCATGCCTATAGTCCCATCCTCAGGAGGCTGAGGTGAGAAAATCACTTGAGCCCAGAAGTAGCCGAGTGAGAGTCTACTCAGTGGGTCCAGAGGCTGCCATGAGTCATGACTGCACCTCTGCATTTCAGCCTGGGTGACAGAGTAATACTCTCTCTCAAAAACAAGCAAACTAAAATCCTCCAATTATAATGGGGAAAAAAATCACATTTGAGGACACATTGTTTACAATGTCAAATGCTATATTTACCCTCTAAACAAGTCATCCTCAAATTTTTTCTTCTCAGGACACTTTTACACTTTTAACACTATTAAAGAACACAAAGGGTTTTTGTTTATATACCTTATATTTCTTGATATATGTACCCTTTTAGAGATTAGATTATTAAACATGAATATGTACCATAGTAGAGATTAAAAGTGAGTGGTTTCACATACAGATTTCTTAATTCATTTAAAATAATAAACTTATTACATATTAACATAAATATGGTTTTATGAAAATTAACTATATTTTCAAAAATAAGCTAGTGAGAAGAGTGGCACTGTTTTACATTTTTGCTAATCTCTTTCATGCCTGGCTCAACAGAAGACAGTTGGATTCTCATAACTGATCCTTAATTAAATCTAATGTGGTATGTTGTTTTGGTTAAAGTACATGAAGAAAATCTGACTTCACAGAGATATGTAGTCAAAAAAGGGAAAATAATTTTAAGAGCCTTTTCAAATAATCATGGATATCCTTCATTAATACTACATCAAAACTTATTAGGTAATAATTTCTTAAAGATTACTTGCGATGTGGAATCTAAAATCATTACAATCAACTTTCACACTCTATTATATTAAAATTGAGCAGTCTACCTTTCACTTTGAATGGATCTTTTACTCATGTGTGATTTTGACTTCATAAAATCCTGAAAGGGTCTCAGAAACCCACAGGGGTCCACAGACTTTGAAAATGATTGCTTTAAATAAATCATTAGGATTATTCACTTTGAAGGTTGGGTTGTTCTAATTCTGCAATTAATAGAGTTTTAGACATGGAAAAAGTTTAAATTGGCCATGCAGAATCCTCATTTTATAGATAAAAATACAGGAATCAAGAGGCATTATCCTGATTACAATGGCAGTTTATTCATTCATTCAAGTATTTACCAAGCACCATTATGTGCAGAGCTAGAAACAGAAACCAACTCCTCACCCAATGCTCTTTCTATTAATATATATTGCATATGCTTTGCTATCATTTATATCTGAGGGGCCTTAACTTTTGTATTTATTATTTCTCTTTAACTTTCTTCCTTGTGTTTGAGTTTTTATGATAAAGACAAACAAACTGGTGCCTTATGACAAAATGCAACTTAGAGCTTTTCTTGTACTTAAATTCCCAATAGTAATTTTACATGTACTAGGAACATTTTTGGGAATTGGGTATTAGGACTTGAAAGGCTGTGGCAGGCATATATTTCTCATTGAATCTCCATATACTCCTCTTAATTTCCCAGCCGCTATGAAGTTAGGGTTGTTATTAATATATGACGCAGACAAGACATTTGCCACTTCAAGACCAATGCATTTGAAAGCTGGTGCACTAGAAATCTCACTCTCTTTTCTCCCACCTAGACAGACATGGATGTCTCAAAATGAGATGTTAAGCCACAGTTTTGAAAACAAAATCTGGATTTTTTTAAGTTACTACATACAAGAACCTGACTTAGGAATACTACAGACTTTGAATGAGAAATAACTTTTGTTGTATTTAGCCACTGATCATTTATTTATTACTATAATAGCCCAGCCTTTCCTGACTAATATAAGGGCAGAACTAAGAAGATTAATTCAACATGATTAGAAATAATAAAATACATTAATTAAATGTTTTCAGCCTGATAACAGTTCTAATTCTCTGTATAGCTGTTTTCTGTTTTCTTCTGGGGAAAGAGTTAAGAAGATGAATTAAAAATCAGGAGATTGTACTTTCTACAATGAATGAGGTGAAGCAATAATAACCACCACTTAGGCTTAAAAATAAACAAGAAATTAACCAAAATCAGGTAGGTTTATAAAAACACAGATTGAATTTAAAACTCTCACTTGATCTTTTAATAATGTAAGGATTCTAAATTCTCATTAACGGACTCAAGTTCATGATGAGATATTAGTTAACCATATTAGGAACAAAACAAAACAAACAATAAGCAAAACCTGCTGGTTAGAATCAGAGCCATAGCTTCCCTCATGAAATTTTGTCTCTCAACATCTGATAAAGGAAAAATCATTTTTGTGTTCTTTTGTGAAAGAGGAATTTGTGTTATTTGGGCTTGGAACTCTAGCTGAATGAGTCTCTTCAACAAGCAGAAAGATAACTGATGTTCATTGAATGAATGTTTTTACTCATGAGAGCATCCAGAGGATAATGAAGTCATGCAGACTTTCAACCTGAGTTACTAAAATGTGCTGTATTTTGAGTCCTTCTGTGTAAAATTTTAGTAATAGTTTAAAATCCTAATTTTTTATATATTAGTTTTTATTTGCTCTCATAACAATTATCACAATCTTTGTAGCTTAAAAACACAAATTTATGGCCAGGCATGGTGGGTCATGCCTGTAGTCCCGTCTTAGCCTGCCAAAGTAATCCCAGCACTTTGGGAGGCTGAGGCGGGCAGATCACAAGGTCAGGAGATCAAGACCATCTGGCCAACAAGGTAAAAATGTGTCTTTACTAAAAATAAATAAATAAATAAAAATTAGCTGGGTATGGAGGAGTGTACCAGCTACCCAGGAGGATGAGACACGAAAATCACTTGAACCCAGGAGATGGAGGTTGGATTGAGCCAATATTGTGCCACTGCACTCCAGAGTGAGACTCCCATCTCAAAAATAAAAATAAAAAAAATTATTATCTTATAGTTTTATAGGTTGGAAGTCTGCCACTGGGCTAAATTTTAGGTATCAGCAGGACTCATTCCTTTTTTGAGGCTCTAGTGGACAATTATTTGCCTTTTCTAGCTTCTAGAAGCTACTCATATTTCTCAGCCCATGATCTTCTCTCTCCATTTTCAGAGCCAACAGGTTTGTATCTTTCTAACTCTTCTTATGTAGTCATGGCTCCCTCTGACTATAGAGGAAAGAGGTCCTCTGCTTTTAAGAATTTATGGGTTAGACTGGGTCCAGCTGCATACTTCCAAATAATGTTCCCATTTCAAGGTCTTTAACTTTAATCACATCTACAAAGTTCTTTTTGTCATGTAGGGTAACATATTCACATGTACTAGGAATTACAACTTGGATATCCAAGGGGTAAGAGGACATTCTGCCATCTACATTTTATAAAGAACCCGATTCTAGAAGAAGCACTTCACCTAGAACTCAGAGACCTCTCTATAGACATGCCCCTTAATTCAGGCCAAAGGTGGGCAAATATTTAACTTTTCTGGGCTTTGTCAGACAAACTATAGGTAATAATTCTTTAGCTGGCTGAAGGTAGAAAAGTGGACAGCATGATTTCATATGGGTTCCTTCTTGCTATAAAATCTATAATTAATATGGAAACTCAAATCTATATTTGGCAGAACACAGAAGCTTAATCAAGTAGAAGAATAATTTAACAAATATGAATAAATAACATTTATTCATTTATCTATTTCCCTGTTAAGTTTCCCAGTGTCTCCTTCTTCTACTTGATTAAGCCTCTAAATTTCCCCCTACCAGCAATCTTACATATCAAATTCAATCTTATCATGTTCATTTCACTTGGGGCAATATTCTGTATCAGATAAAAGGAGATAGTGATAAATCAGACAAACAAACTAATTTAGCTAATAGTTTAACAAGCTTGTTTATTGTGCCTTAATTATACAAATAGAGCACCCCCAAGAGGAACCTGGATGGTAGGAATTCCAATAGAATGGCCATCACATCACTGATGGATTCCTCAAATCTCTCCCATCAGTTGCTCTGCGGAAACTTGGCTACAAGAGGGGTCAGGAGTACAAATGTTAAAGTCAGACTTACGTTTAATACCCTTCTCTTCTACTTACAAATACTTCAGACACATTCCTTAACCTCTCTGGGCCTCAACTGCATTATCTATAATAATATCTAATTCACAGGGTTGTTATAAAGGTTAAGTGAGATAATGTATATGAAGTGGCTAGAATCATACCTGGCATAAAAGTACATTTAATAAAAAATGATTATTGTAGATATTTTTGTTGCTCATGCTGTACTATATTGACCAGCCTTCCCAATGGACTGACATACTCAGGTCTCTCAATTCTTCCACATTCAATCACCAAGTATTCATTGGGCATCTATTTGTGCAAGGTGCTGGGGATACAGAAGACAGCCAAATCGATAAAGTGCCTTACTTAGTGGAGCTTGCATTCTAATCAAGGGGAAATAGACACAAACAATATTATTTCAGATTGTGACAAGTGCAGTGAAGGAGAGGAAGAGGGAGTAATTGGGTAGGGTGGAGAGGAGATATGGGATGATCAGGAAGAACACAGCTTAGGATAAGACATTTCAGCTGCCACCCAAAAGACCAATCTGAGCCAGGAAAGTGAATGGCAAATATAAACAAACTGAGACAGGACAGAGGATCATGTATTGGAGAAACAGGAGTCTTGTATGCAATGGAGGAAGTGGTAGGAAATGATGCTGAAGAAGGAGGCAGGGGCCAGACTATTCGAGATGTTAGGGCCTTGAGTAAACACTGAGGATTTTACTCTAAAAGTAATGAAGAAACATCAAACTATTAATATTTAAGGATAACAAGCCTTCATATGCAATTTTACCAAATGATAAAGGGAATCGATTTGAATGTAGAAGATAATGAAAAGATGGGTTGACAAGAGTGGAATCAGAGAGACTAGGAGGTTATTTCAGCATTCCTGAGGAAAGATTACAGAGTTTAAACATAGGATGACCCGTGTTTAATCTGTCAGGAGTAGTTGACAGATTAAAAATACATATTCATCACAGAACAGTAAGATTTGCATTATATTGGAAAGAAGTAAAATTTATCCTCAAAAGAGAATTTTCAAGGATGCTTCATTGGGTTTTGGGTCAAATTATAGGTCGAGGCCAGTGGCATTTACTTCATTAGATTAGAAAGAATATAAGAGGAATAGGATCAGGTTATTGGAAAAGAGAGATGCAGAGTTCCCTTTTGGACACATTTATGAGCTATTAGACCTAATGACAACATGGTCAGGGGTCAGTCATAGAGGAGATTTCTGAGTCGGAATGACAATCAATCTCCCTCTCCCCTCACATCTGCGTGCCTTCCTTCTTGTGTGCCAGTAGCTTCCTTGACATACTTTTCATGGTTGCATCTCCCTGACCTGATGATGGAGCTGGCTCCTCAGGTACTACTGGTCTGTGAGTGAGCTTTTTAGGGACATTTTTTGCATCTCTAGGTAAGACTCACTGCCTAGCCTAATGTAACAGCCCAAAATCATGCCCTCCAAATAAATGAATGTATTGGTGCTTTGTACTTTAGCTTATCATTGCTAAATCTAAGGATTCCATTCTCTATTAGAAAAGTGTCTTCTCTGAAGATAATGAGGGTCTGTTCCAATGTCCCCAATAAGTTATTAGTAATGGTTTCTATCCTTTCATATACACCCAATCAATGTTGCCAGTAATTTTATCAACAAATCCAAAATCCTCATCTCTAATGGAATGGAAAATTGTTTTCTTATGGCCAAGGAAGGAGATGATTTGGAATCTGGTGTAATGCAGGGAGAAGCTCCAAGAAATACAAATTTTCCACTTTGTTTTTGCAACTGGTTAGGATGCTGTGTGTCTTCAGGCAGGGAAATATGGTCTTTACAGTGAAGGGGCAGGAGTGACCCATACTGTGAATAGTCTCAGAGTTTTCATAATACATTTCTCTGAACATGAATCAGAAGAAAGTTTGCTTGATGTAAGAAATTCAGGCCGGGCGCGGTGGCTCAAGCCTGTAATCTCAGCACTTTGGGAGGCCGAGGCAGGTGGATCACGAGGTCAGGAGATCGAGACCATCCTGGTCAACATGGTGAAACCCCGTCTCTACTAAAAATACAAAAAATTAGCTGGGCATGGTGGCGCGTGCCTGTAATCCCAGCTACTCAGGAGGCTGAGGCAGGAGAATTGCCTGAACCCAGAGGGGGAGGTTGCGGTGAGCCAAGATCGCGCCATTGCACTCCAGCCTGGGTAGCAAGAGCGAGACTCCATCTCAAAAAAAAAAAAAAAAGAAAGAAATTCATGGTAAAATCAGGGTAGAAAACTTTGACTACATGTAACTCCTTTTATGGAGATTCACAGTAACTCTTAAAGGCTCTAGGAAGTCTCAATGACTCCTATTAAATGCTGACTGACACAGAATTCTCCAGTTTTATTTGATCTCACAATAATATTTATTGTTAATAACACTTTTCAAAGTGCCTTAGAACTAGTGTTTTTGGAACATGCAGAGCTGACACAATCATTTCAGTGACTGATGAAAAGGCAGATCCAAGCCAAGAATGCATACATTTTAATGCAAGTAAAGCATATAATAGATATATCTGCAAAAGAATAACACAACAATGCTACCTTCACAGCTACACAAAGGGCAAAAATTCCACCTGATGAGACCGAGAATTCCATGAAGCTCCTGCGAGCTCCTCAACTCTTCTGCATACTGGCTTCACACCTGCCTGCTCACCAAGTGAAGTACATTGCAGCTTATTCCCGAAAGTTCAGCACTCAAATTTATTATCTCTTCTGACATGCCTGAGGCCTGCACTTGCATTCCAGCCTCTGGTCTCAGATCAGTATCTCACAGTATTAACTCAGCAGGTTCATCTTTCTTTGTCATTGTAAGACACATCTTATACTTCAGCCAGAGTAGAGTAAATGCTCCTTACTAATACTTCAATCACTACTTGAACTATTCAATGAGAGGGTAGTATTGTTCTAATTAAACAAATGTCCACTTACTCTTAAATCATTTGACTTAACCCATTTTCTCATCTGTGAGAAACTGGGTTCCTACTAAATTGACTCCTATTGGCATACATGACCTACTCCAACAGCTTATATAACTTTACTCTTTTCGAGCATTGTTATGGACTCATGACCTTTTCCAAATTCGATTGGTTCAAATTAATGGTATTGATTATTTTCCTTTAGACATTCAAATGATCAGTATTAGGAAACCAGCAACATTCACTTCCTGTTTTGCCTTTTCTGACACTGCTGAAGGCTCTTCCTCTGTCTCTACGAAAGCTTCTTGCTTTCTGTTAAGATGTCACAGTTCATCTGGGCTTTACTTGTCCCAAGACATAAAATTGGATTCTGAGTCTTGATTTTTGTTAGTGGACAATGATATTCTAGGCCAACATAATCAGTCAGCAGTGAATAAGTATATAAGCCAATGGTAAGTGGAGTGGTAACAGAGGAGCTATCAGCCCTCTCATAACAAAACATATAAACAACCATTTCTCAAAGGATAATGAGTCACATTGATGCTTTCAATTAATATCTATATTTTCCCCAGGTTTTGTATATTTGTTCAATCCATATTTTTTTCAGGTTTTATACATTTATAAAAGTATGTGTGGCATATGTGTAAGGTGTGATGAGTATGCCTATTTTAAGCAATAAAACACTCTAGAACCTTAAAATCTTGTGTGATCTTTCCTGATAACAGCCCACTCTCTCCCCAAACATCTGAATGTAGTCACTATCAAGAAGTTTATCATGTCCTTACTTTTTAAAAATAGTTTTACCACATATCCCTAGCAATGTATCCCTAAACAATACATTGTTTAGCTTTATCTATTTATGAACTCCATAGAATACATGTTCTGCTGCAGCTTGATTTTTGCTCAATATTGTTCTTGAGATTTATCCACATTGACAATTGCAGCTGAAGGTCATTTATTTTCACCACTGTATAGATTTGCTACTATCTGATGATACAATAGTTTATTCCTTGGCAGAATAAAATTTGGGTTCTAAAACAATGTTTTATTCTTAAAAATATTGCTATTCAGAGCATATCTGTACTTATCTCTGAGTATATATATCAAATAATTTATTTTAGGTATGTCTCTCAAAATGGAATGTCTCCAGTGAAAATACATGCCCATTTTTACCTTCTTTTGATACAACCAAATGCTTTAGAATATCTTTTTAAACTTTACATTGTCACCAGCAAGGTTAAAGTATCCACTTGCTTTCTGTTTATGTTTGTTCATCTTTATCATTTGTACTAACTAGATAAATGTGGTATGATATCTTGAAATTTTTGGTATACAGTTTCCTGAATATGAATGAGACTGGGCATATTTTCCTATGCTTATTAGCCACTTGGGTTTCTTTTTCTGTGAAGTTTTGATGTCTCATAGACCAGTGCTCCATCTGGTTCTTAATTCTTCAGGAATGTCTTTGCTCTTCCATGTAAATGTAAGGCTCAGCTGGACACGTTGCACTGCAAGGGCTTGAGATTTTGAACAGAATCTCAACCTGACAAGAACAGTTAAATTTTATTACAATGTGTCTTTTATCCATAAACATGTCTCTATTCATCAGATGTTCCTTAATAACTTTGAATAAAATGTAAAATTTATATTTATCAATAAATGCCTTAAAAGTTTAAGTTGAATTATTTCTAGGTTTTTAACATTTTATTCAGTTTTAATTGTATGTTTTTATGAATTACGTTTTTTTCCTATTTAGAAATGCAATTATCTTAGATTCTATAACCAGAAACATTGTTAAGTCATCTCAATAGTTCTAATATATTACCTGTGAATGTTTTTTATTTGTCTATACAGACAACTGTGTTAGCTATGAATCTTCCTCCCTAATCCTTTTCCTTTTTTTTTTCACGCTTTACTTCATTAGCCAGGACAACTAACTCAATGTTGACTAAAAGTGATAATATAATTCTTTTATTGTTTCTAATATAAAATGAATACCTTAAGCAATTTAATTTGATATGTACCCAGATTTACTTAGAGGCACAATTCACTTGACCACACAAGTTTTTTTTATGCATAAAAAGGCAATTAAAAATAAAAAGATATTAAAATGGCCCTTAAATATATGGAAATATGTTCAGCCTCACTCATGACTAGATAAATGAAAATTAAAACATTTCTTATCAGACTTGTGAATATTAAAAAGTGTGACAATATAATCTGTGGGGAAGCTACTTGGAAACAGGAACTGACACATATCGGTGATAAGTACACAAACCTGTGTGATGTTTCTAAAGGGAAATTTGGAAATGCCAGCAATATTATATACACTCTTATCTTTTTACCCAGCTATTCTACTTGTAGGAATTTGCCCTGAGAAGCTACATCTCCAGCAATACCAAAATACATATGCAGCACTATCTGAAATTGTAAATTATTAGTAACAATCTAAAATACTTATCATGGATTAATAAACCACAGTAGATCCACAACGTGGAGTTCTATAAAGTTGTCAAAAAATGAAATATCTCTATAAATAGATACAGACTTATTTCTCAGATATATTGTTTAATGCAAAAAGCAAAATGCAAAAGATTACCTATTGTATGCTACATTTACTATTAAAAGAAAGAGAAATAAGAAAAGTTATATATATTTTCATGTGTGGAAAAAATAAAAACAAAACAGAAAGTATAAACCAGAAATTAGTGAAACTGGTTACTGTGGCAGGCTAATAATGGCTCCCACAGATTTGTTCATGCCCTAATCCCCAGAACCTGTGATTATTACTTTGAGAAAAGGGTTTATAAACATGATTTAGAATGTTAAGGTGGGAAGATTATTCTGGATTATCTGATTAGGCCTTAAATGTATTCACAAGGGTCCTTCTAAGAAAAAGATAACTGGAAGTTTCTCTCAGACACACAGAGAACAAGGCGACGAGAAAGCAGAAAAAGAGACTGGAGTAATGTGGCTACAGCCAAGGAACTCTAGCAATGCTGGGCAGCCACCTGAAATGGGAGGAAACCAGGATCTGATTCTCACCCAGATCCTCAGGAAACAGGGCAGAGGCTAGAATATATTCAGAGATGGGACTGGAATGATCAGCAGAAACCCATGATTTTAATATACATTTACATATACATTTATAAGCAGATGTGTATAAATATTAATACATATTAATAGTTATACTTTCTAGTTGTTCAGTTTTGCTGATGGAGGCCTACAAACAATAATACTGTTAGCACTCACTACAGCCTGAACCCAGATGTTCATTTCTAATAATCATTCTCCAATACAAAGAACTAGAGTTCCTTGAAGAAATGATTGATTCTTGGGCCAGATGCAGAAAATACAAGATGAACCTGGAACATCTTTTCAGTGTAGAAAAGAAGGAAGTGCTTCAAAACATGATAGAGACATTTAAAAAGGCCATAGGAGTGAACTTGAAGTGGCACCCAATTATAAAAACTAGGACAATTTAAGGAATAAAAAACATAAAGGAAGTAATGAATTATAACCCAGAGACTACACAAATATTCACAAGTCTGTATCAAATATAAATACATGAATAAATAAATAAAAGGGGAGAAATAGAAGCACTTCCTCACAGTTGAATTTCAACTATTAGACACAGACATAATCTTGAAAATCAAAGATGACCATTTTAGCAAATCCCACAGCCATAATTTTTTGCAATCAAGCATCATCAATGGATATTCAAATTCGTGGGTAACAGTATGGTGGGAAACAGAACACTTACACAATCAAGAAGTATTTCCACAAGATACCTTTCTATTTAGAAAGAGGAAAATAGTATCTTTACAATGAAAAAAATCCCAGCAGGATGAGGATCCAAGATGGCCGCTTAGGAGGAAGTCGGGATTGCAGCTCCGAGAGAAGGCGCAGAGGGTGAGTGGACACCGCATTTCCAGACGAACTTTTACTGCCCATAGACCAGGCGATTCACAGGAGGAAAAGCCCCACGGGTCGCCAGCACCGCTGGTTTGAGCGGAGTGGCCGCTCAGCCTACGCCCTGGAGCGGGGGGCAGTGGCTTCTTATGCAGAGCGAGAGAGACAGAGTTCCCTCTGAGCCAGAAAGGGGAGCTGAAGCAGGGAGCCAAGCCAGGAGACCCCCGGGCAAGGGAGCGCCAGGAATCTCAGAGCCGCTGCGTCGGCTGACGCAGCGGCACACAGGGCAGCGGATTTTAACTGCCCACAGACCAGGAGATTCACACGCGGTGAAGCTCCCTGGGTTCCCAGCGCCGCTGGTTGGACCGGAGCAGCCACTCGGCCTGCACAGGGGGCGGGGAGCAGCGGCTCCTTGAACAAAGTGAACGAGACTGTGTCCCCTCTGGGCCAGCAAGGGGAGCTGTGGCAAGGAGGCAAGCCAAGAGATTACCGGACAAAGAGGGCCCCTCTGGAAACACGGCTGAACCCGGGACGGTCCAGCTCTGTGGGGGAGGGGCGTCCTCCATCGGGAAACACCCTGCAGTTCTGGGGCAATTTTCCGTAACCAAGACAACCCGCCACTACAGAGACTCCGTCACTACAGGGGCGGGCCAGCATAGCGGAAGCAGTTCTAACTACACCCACAGGACTGCAGGGAAGCTCACACGGAAGCTGGGCGGAGCCCACAGCAGCTCAGCGAAGCCTCTGCAGGCTGAGTGTGACTAGACTGCCACCTTGTGGGCAGGGAAAACGGTAGCAACACAGCTGAAAAACATAAAGTGCTAAACCCCTGGGCCAGAACACCTGGGGAGAAGAAAAGGGGGTTTATGAGTTCAGCTGCTGCAGACTTAAAATTACCAAAATCAGAAAGACAGCAACTACAAAGTCAATAGGCGGATAAATCCACAAAGATGGGAAGAAACTAGCGCAAAAAGGATGAAAACACCCAAAACCAGAACACCTCTCCCCCTACAAGGCAGCATAACTCCTCACCAGCACGGGAACAAGACTGGACGGAGAATGAGTGTGATGAAATGACAGAATCAGCTTTCAGAAAATGGATAATAAGAAACTTCTGTGAGCTAAAAGAACATGTTCTAACCCAATGCAAAGAAACTAAGAACCTTGAAAAAAAGACTTGATGAAATGCTAACGAGAATGGACAACTTAGAGAGGAATATGAATGAATTGATGGAGCTGAAAAACACAACACGAGAACTTCGCGAAGCATGTACAAGTTTCAACAGCAGAATTGACCAAGCAGAAGAAAGGATATCAGAAGTTGAAGATCAACTCAATGAAATAAAACGAGAAGGGAAGATGAGAGAAAACAAGGTAAAAAGGAATGAACAGAGTCAACAAGAAATATGGGACTACGTGAAAAGACGTAATCTACGTTTGATAGGTGTACCTGAATGTGATGAAGAGAATGAATCCAAGCTGGAAAATACTCTTCAGGAGATTATCCAGGAAAACTTCCCCAACCTAGCAAGGCAGGCCAATATTCAAGTCCAGGAAATACAGAGAACACCACAAAGATATTCCTCTAGAAGAGCAACCCCAAGGCACATAATCATGAGATTCACCAGGGTTGAAATGAAGGAGAAAATACTAAGGGCAGCCAGAGAGAAAGGTCGGGTTACCCACAAAGGGAAGTCCATCAGACTCACAGCAGATCTCTCAGCAGAAACCCTACAGGCCAGAAGAGAGTGGGGGCCAATATTCAACATCCTTAAAGAAAAGAACTTTCAACCCAGAATTTCATATCCAGCCAAACTAAGCTTCATAAGTGAAGGAAAAATAAAATCCTTTGTGAACAAGCAAGTACTCACAGATTTCATCACCACCAGACCAGCTTTACAAGAGCTCCTGAAGGAGACACTACACATAGAAAAAAACAACCAGCACCAGCCACTCCAAAAACGCACGAAATGGTAAAGAGCAGCAACACAATGAAGAATCTGCATCAACCAATGGGCAAAACAGCCAGCTAGCATCAAAATGACAGGACTAAACTCACACATAACAATATTAATCCTAAATGTAAATGGACTAAATGCCCCAATCAAAAGACACAGACTGGCAAATTGGATAAAAAGCCAAAACCCATCAAAAAGAGACAAAGAAGGACATTACATAATGGTAAAAGGATCAATACAACAAGAAGAGCTAACGATCCTAAATATATATGCACCTAATACAGGAGCACCCAGATACATAAGGCAAGTTCTTAAAGACTTACAAAGAGACATAGACTCCCACACATTAATACTAGGAGACTTCAACACACCATTGTCAATATTAGACAGATCAACGAGACAGAAAATTAATAAGGATATCCAGGACTTGAACTCAGACCTGGAACAAGCAAACCTAATAGACATTTACAGAACTCTCCAGCCCAAATCCACAGAATATACATTCTTCTCAGCACCACATCACACCTACTCTAAAATTGACCACATAATTGGAAGTAAATCACTCCTCAGCAAATGCAAAAGAACGGAAACCATAACAAACAGTCTCTCAGACCACAGTGCAATCAAGTTAGAACTCAGAATTCAGAAGCCAACCCAGAACCGCACAGCCTCATGGAAATTGAACAACTTTCTCCTGAATGTTGACTGGATAAACACTGAAATGAAGGCAGAAATAAAGATGTTCTTCGAAACCAACGAGAATGAAGACACCACATACCAGAATCTCTGGGACACATTTAAAGCAGTCTCTAGAGGAAAATATATAGCAATAAGTGCCCACATGAAAAGAAAGGAGAGAACTAAAATTGACACCCTATCATCAAAATTGAAAGAGCTAGAGGAGCAAGATCAAAAAAACTCAAAACCTAGCAGAAGACAAGAAATAACTAAGATCAAAGCAGAAATGAAGGAGATAGAGACACGAAAAACCCTACAAAAAATCAATAAATCCAGGAGCTGGTTTTTTGAAAAGATCAACAAAATAGACAGACCACTAGCCAGACTAATAAAAAAGAAAAGAGAGAATAACCAAATAGATGCAATAAAAAATGATAAAGGGGATATCACCACAGATGCCACAGAAATTCAAACCATCATCAGAGATTATTACAAACGACTCTATGCACATAAATTAGAAAACCTGGAAGAAATGGATAAATTCCTGGACAGTAGTCTCCTCCCATGCCTAAACCAGGAAGAAGTCGAAACCCTGAATAGACCAATAACAAGGTCTGAAGTCGAGGCAGCAATTAAGAGCCTACCACCCAAAAAAAGCCCAGGTGCAGATGGGTTCACAGCTGAATTCTACCAGACATACAAAGAGGAACTGGTACCATTCCTACTGAAACTATTCCAAATAATCCAAAAAGAGGGAATCCTTCCCAAATCATTTTATGAGACCAACATCATCCTAATACCAAAACCCGGCAGAGACTCAACAAGAAAAGAAAACTACAGGCCTATATCCATGATGAACATAGATGCAAAAATCTTCAATAAAATACTGGCAAGCCGATTACAACAGCACATCAAAAAGCTTATCCACCATGATCAAGTAGGATTCATCCCGGGGATGCAAGGCTGGTTCAATATACGCAAGTCTATAAATGTAATTCACCACATAAACAGAACCAAAAACAAAAACCACATGATTATCTCAATTGATGCAGAGAAGGCCTTCGACAAAATTCAACAGCCCTTTATGCTAAAAACCCTCAATAAACTAGGTATCGACGGAACGTATCTCAAAATAATAAAAGCTATTTATGACAAACCGACAGCCAATATCATACTGAATGGGCAAAAACTGGAAGCATTCCCTTTGAAATCTGGCACCAGACAAGGATGCCCTCTCTCACCACTCCTATTCAATATAGTACTGGAAGTTCTAGCCAGAGCAATCAGGCAAGAAAAAGAAATAAAGGGTATTCGATTAGGAAAGGAGGAAGTCAAATTGTCTCTATTTGCAGACGACATGATTGTATATCTAGAAGACCCTATCGCCTCAACCCAAAATCTCCTGAAACTGATAAGCAACTTCAGCAAAGTCTCAGGATACAAAATCAATGTGCAAAAATCACAAGCATTTCTATACACCAATAACAGACTTAAAGAGAGCCAAATCAAGAACGAACTGCCATTCACAATTGCTACAAAGAGAATAAAATACCTAGGAATACAACTAACAAGGAACGTAAAGGACCTCTTCAAGGAGAACTACAAATCACTGCTCAACGAAATAAGAGAGGACACAAACAGATGGAGAAACATTCCATGTTCATGGTTAGGAAGAATTAATATCGTGAAAATGGCCATACTGCCCAAAGTAATTTACAGATTCAATGCTATCCCCATCAAGCTATCAATGACCTTCCTCACAGAACTGGAAAAAACCACCTTAAACTTCATATGGAACCAAAAGAGAGCCCGCATAGCCAAGTCAATTCTAAGCAAAAAGAACAAAGCGGGAGGCATCACACTACCGGACATCAAACTCTACTACAAGGCTACAGTAATCAAAACAGCATGGTACTGGTACCAAAACAGAGATATAGACCAATGGAACAGAACAGAGGCGTCGGAGGTGACACAACATATCTACAACCACCTGATCTTTGACAAACCTGAAAAAAACAAGCAATGGGGAAAGGATTCCCTGTTCAATAAGTGGTGTTGGGAAAACTGGCTAGCCATATGCAGAAAGCAGAAACTGGACCCCTTCCTGACACCTTACACTAAAATTGACTCAAGATGGATTAAAGACTTAAACATAAGACGTAACACCATAAAAACACTAGAAGGAAACCTAGGCAAAACCATTCAGGACATAGGCGTAGGCAAGGACTTTATGACCAAAACACCAAAAGCATTGGCAACAAAAGCCAAAATAGACAAATGGGACCTAATCAAACTCCACAGCTTTTGCACGGCAAAAGAAACAGTCAATAGAGTGAATCGGCAACCAACAGAATTGGAAAAAATTTTTGCAGCCTACCCGTCTGACAAAGGGCTGATATCCAGAATTTACAATGAACTAAAACAGATTTACAAGAAAAAAACAAACAAGCCCATTCAAAAATGGGCGAAGGATATGAACAGATACTTTACAAAAGAAGACATACATGAGGCCAACAAACATATGAAAAAATGCTCATCATCACTGGTCATTAGAGAAATGCAAATCAAAACTACATTGAGATACCATCTCACGCCAGTTAGAATGGCGATCATTAAAAAATATGGAGAAAACAGATGCTGGAGAGGATGTGGAGAAATAGGAACACTTTTACACTGTTGGTGGGAGTGTAAATTAGTTCAACCACTGTGGAAAACAGTGTGGCGATTCCTCAAGGACCTAGAAATAGAAATTCCATTTGACCCAGCAATCCCATTACTGGGCATATATCCAAAGGATTATAAATCGTTCTACTATAAGGACACATGCACACGAATGTTCATTGCAGCAGAGTTTACAATAGCAAAGACCTGGAACCAGCCCAAATGCCCATCGATGATAGACTGGACAGGAAAAATGTGGCACATATACACCATGGAATATTATGCAGCCATTAAAAAGGAGGAGTTCACATCCTTCGTAGGGACATGGATGAACCTGGAAAACATCATTCTCAGCAAACTGACACAAGAACACAAAATCAAACACCACATGTTCTCACTCATAGGCGGGTGTTGAACAAGGAGAACACATGGACACAGGGAGGGGAGCACTATACACAGGGGTCTGTTGGGGGGGAGGGGGGATAGTGGGGGGGTGGGGAGTTGGGGAGGGATAGCATGGGGAGAAATGCCAGATATAGGTGAAGGGGAGGGAGGCAGCAAATCATACTGCCACATGTGCACCTGTGCAACAACCTTGCATGTTATTCACATGTACCCCAAAACCTAAAATGCAATAAAAAAAAAAAAAATCCCAGCAAACCCCACCTTAACCAGTTGAATAGAGATAGCATTCCCATTAATGAGACGTATCAATGTTGTAAGTTTCCTAGTATGATGTACAGAGATGGTACATCACCTCTGTGTTGTTCTTGCTAGAAATGTGAAATCTGAGTTTAACAATTGGCAGTCATAACACAAACCTAAATTAAGTAACAAGCTACAAAATACAGACAAACTTCTCAGGATATTGTTGGTTGGGTTCCAGATCACTGCAATAAATACCATGATAAAGGGAGTCACAAGAATATTTTGGCTTCCTAGTGCATATAAAAGTTATCTGTATGCTATATTGTAATCTATTAAGCATGCAATAGCATTATGTTTGCAAGACCAATATACATATTTTAACTGAAACTTACTTCATTGTTAAGAAACAAAAAACAACAACAACAAAAGTAACAATCATCCAAGCCTGCAGTCTCATAATCGTTTTGCTGGTAGAGGGTCTGGCTTCCATGTTGCTGGCTGCTGACTGATCAGGGTGGTGGCTGTTGAAGGCTGAGTGATTGTGGCAATTTCTTAAAACAACAATGAAGTTTGCTGCATAGATTCTTCCTTTTACAAAAGATTTCTCTGCAGCATCCCATGCTGTTTGATACAATTTTACTCAGAGTAGAACTTTCAAAACTGGAGTTAATCCTCTCAAATCTTGCACTGCTTTATCAACTACATTGATGTGATATTTTAAACTTTTGTTGTCCTTTCAACAGTGTTCATAGCATCTTTACTGAGAGTTGATTTTATCTCAAGAAATCATTTTCTTTGCTCATCCTTAAGAAACAACTCCTCATCTGTTACATTGAATCATGAGATTGTAGCAGTTCAGTCGCATCTTCAGGCTTCACTTTTAATATATTTCTTTTTAATTATTTTAAATTATTATTAGTATATAATAGCTGTATATTTTTATGAGATATATATGACATTTTGATACAGGTATACAATGTGTTATGAAGAAATAAGGGTAATTGAAGGATTCATCACTTCAAGCATTTATCATTTCTTTGTGTTAGAAATATTTTGATTTCATCCTTTTAATTATTTTAAAATATATGATACATTATTGTTAACTATATCCACTCTATTGTGCTAGCAAATACTAGATCTTATTTATTCTATCTAACTGCATATTTGTACCCATTAACCATCTCCACTTTATCCCCCCCACCCCATTACTCTTCTAAGTCTCTGGTAACAATCATTCACATCTGCAGTGACTTCCTCCACCAACATCTTGAAGTCCTCAAAGTCATCCATAAGAGTTGGAAGCAACTTCTTACAAGTACCTGTTAAGGCTGATACTTGACCTCCTCCCATGAATCATGAATGTTCTTACTGGTATCTAGAAGGGTGAGACATTTTTAGAGGTTTTCAATTTACTTTGCCCAGATCCATCAGAGGAATCATTATCTAAGGCAGCTATAGCCTTACAAAAAATATTGCTTAAATAATAAGACTTGACAGTCAAAATTATTCCTTGGTCCATGGGCTACAGAATGGATGTTGCACTGAAGCAACATTAATTTCCTACTACATCCCCATCACAGCTTTTGGATGACCAGGTACATTACTTTTACACTCCATCACAGTTTCTGGATGACCAAGTGTATTGTCAATGAACAGTAATATTTTGAAAGTAATCTTTTTTCCCCTAGTAGCAGATCTCAACAGTGGGCTTAAAATTACTGGTAACTATACTGTAAACATATGCTGGGTCAAGTTGTTTCATTTATAGAACACAGGCAGAGTAGATTTAGAATAATTCTTAAAGGAGCCCTAGGATTCTCAGAATGATAAATGAGAATTGGTTTCAACTTAAAGTCAACAGCTGTGTTAGCCCCTACCAAGAAAGTTAACCTGTCATTTGAAGCTAGGCATTGACTTCTCCTTTCTAGCTATGAAAGTCCTACATGGCAATTCCTTCCAATAAAAGGAAATTTTAACTACATTTTAAAAATCTGTTCTTTAGTGTAGCCATCTTTATCAGTTATCTTAGTCAGATCTTCAGACAACTTGCTGCAGCTTCTCTACCAGCACTTGCTGTTTCACCTTGAACTTTTGTGTTCTGGAGAGAGCTTTCTTTAAATCTCCTGAACCAGTACCTGCTAGCTTCAAACTTTTCTTCTGCAGCTTCCTCATCTTTCTCATCCTTCACAGAATTGAAGACATTTAAGGGCTTTCTCTGGGTCAGGCTTTGGCTTAAGATAATGTTGTGGCTGGTTTGGTCTTCCATCCAAACCAATGAAACTTTCTCCCTATCAGCAATAAGGCTCCTTGCTTTCTTATCATTAATATTCACTGAAGTAGCACTTTGAATTTTTTTCATGAACTTTATTTTACATTCACAACTTGGCTATCTGGTGCAAGAGGTCTAGCTTTCAGCGCATTTCAACTTTCTACATGCCTTCCTAAGTTTAATTATTTTTAGCTTCTGATTTAAAGTGAGACACCGGCAACTCTTCCTTTCACTTGAACACTTAGAGGCCACTGTAGGTTGGTAACTGGCCTAATTTCCATGTTGTTGTGTCTCAGGGAAGAGGAAGCCCAAGAAAAGTGAGAGAGATAGAGAAAACATGTCAGTGGAGTAGTCAGAACACATACAATATTTAATAATAGAACCTCAAAATAATTATAATAGTGACATCAAAGATCACTGATTACAGATCACCATAACATGTGAAATGAAAAAAATTAAAATATTGCAAGAATCACCAAAATGTGACACAGAAACATGAAGTGAGCACATGCTATTAGAAACATGACATGAATAGACTTTCTCAATGCAGGGTTGTCACAAATCTTCGATTTGTAAAAAACACAGTTATCTGTGAAGCACAATACAGCAATATGCAGTAAAACAAGGTATGCATGTAAGTGGCCATTACTCTTTGAAAGTATCAAGATTATAAAAGTCAAAGAAAAAAGTGAGAAACTAAAAGTGACAAAGGAGATACAAAAGACAAATCCATGTCTGGTTCTGGATTAAATTCTGGTTCAGAGAAAGTAAATTGGTGGAATAATTGATGATATTTGAATATGGACTGTAGGTTACTCAATAAGTATTGTATTGATGCTAATTTCTGGATTTTGATAGTTGCCTTTGTAACATTTGGATAAGCTGAGAAAGTATATACATAAATCCTTTTGCAAGTTTTTGGTAAGTTTAAACTTGTTTCAGAAGGAAAAATTTCTTAATTAAAACTTTGTAAGTTCTCATTTATTCTTCACTTGCTAATATTTTTAATTGAAATATTCAATTTTGAATGTTATTCACAAGAATGAGATCACATCCTTTGCAGGAACATGAATGGGACTGGAGGCCATTATCTAAGCAAAGTAACAAAGAAGCAGAAAACCAAATACCACATATTCTCATTTATAAGTGTGAGCTAAATGATGAAAACACATGGACACATAGAGGGGAACAACACATGCTGGGGCCTATCTACAGGAGGGTGGAAGATGGAAGGAAGGAGAGAATTAGGAAAAATAACTAATGGGTACTAAACTTACTACTTGGGGGATGAAATAATCTGTACAGCAAACCCCCATGACACAAGTTTACCTGTGTAACAAACCTACACATGTACCCATAATTGTAAAAATTTTTAAATGAATATTTAAGAAAGAGAATTGTATCTAATGATTTTCCTGCATCTATCATGATGGTAGTATTTTTTTTCTTTCATCAATTAGTATGGTAAACTACATTATTTTACTTTTCTAGTGTTAATCAAAACTTGTACTCCTCGAATAAAACAACTTTGTCATCAAATATTTTCTTTACAAATATTACTGTATTGGCTTGTGGTCTTGTTTGGAATTTTTGTATATGAATTAATGAGTAAGATTGGTTGTCATATTTCTCACTCGTACTGCCCCTGCTTGTATTCAGTTTCAAATTGTAATATCTTCTCAAAGTAAGTTGGAGCGTTTTTACTCGTTTGTACTCTGAGGTCATCTAAATATTAGGTTTTACTATAGTATAGTCCATTGTTCTATTTTCAGAAATATCTCTCTTCCCCAGCCCTATACTTTCTGAAAACCATTTGCTTTCTGACCCTACTGATGTGGGCTTGGCCATGTGACTTGCTCAGGCTAACAAAATGTGAGTGGCTGTAATATATGCCACATCCAAGCAGAAGCCATAATATAACTGGATGCATATGCAGTCTTTCTTCCTCCTGTGTCCCTTGTGATGAGAAAGGCATATCCAGAATAGAGAATATTCCCTCGGTTTGAGTCCCACAATTAGAAGACACATTCAGAAGACATGATTCTAAAGCACACCTAGAGAAGAGCTACAGCAAAGCTGCAGCAAAACAATAATACTATAATGTGAGCAAGAATGATGACATGCTATATAAGACACTGCTACTTTAAGATTTTTTTTCTTTTTTTTTTTTGTTTTGAGACAGAGTTTTGCTCTTTCTTTTTTTTTTTTTGAGACAGACTTTGCCCAGGTTGGAGTGCAATTGCGCGATCTCGGTTCACCACGACCTCCACCTCCTGGGTTCAAGCGATTCTCCTGCCTCATCCTCCTGAGTAGCTGGGATTACCGGCACCACCACAACCGGCTAATTTTGTATTTTTAGTAGAGATAGGATTTCTCCATGTTTGTCAGGCTGGTCTCGAACTCCTGACCTCAGGTGATCCACCCGCCTCAGCCTCCCAAAGTGGCGGGATTACAAGCGTGAGCCACCATGCCCGGCCTAAGATTTCTTGTATGCAGTATAAACTGGCAAAAACTGACTGATATCCAATGCCTTAAATATTTTGTAGAGCTTACTTATAAAATCATTTCAGTGTTTTGTTTATAAGAAAGTTTTAAAATACTTATTAAATTTCCTTAATGGTTATAAGACTATTCAAGTTTTCTATCTTTTCTTAAGTCAATTTGGTAAGTAATAAAACTCTTAGAATTTAATTTATATTTTCAAGCTTATTGATACAACTTTTTCTACATCTTCTTTTTATCTTCCTAATGCCAGTAGAACTTAAGTACCAGTTTGTATTCCCTCATGTTGCAGATTTGAGCCTTCTTTCTTTCTCTCATTTTTTCCCCCTTTTTTGGAAGACAGGGTTAAATGTACCTAGAGATTTGCAAATATATACTTTTTACAGAGCCATTCTTTAGCTTTGTTGATTTTATGTGGCAGAATTGGTTTAGATGACAGTAACAAGGAAATTCCAATTAATAGCTGCTTAATAAATGCAGAACTTTAGTCCTGTCTCCCATAAAAGTTTAGAGAGGGATCTTTAAGTTGGCCTAGTGGCTTTATTCATGGAGACCTTAAGTATTAGGTTTATTTCATACATCATTTTACCATTGTTCTCATGGTCCAAAAGAAAGGAAAAACAAAGTAAGAAAAGAGCAAAGAACACTCAGTAGCTCTCTCTGGAGGCAGATTCTCCAACGCTTCTGCAGAACGTGTCCACTAACTCATCACTGGCCAGAATCTATTCCCATAACTATACCTAGTTGCAACTGCATTTATTACCAAAGTCTATTTCCATAGCTATACCTAGCTGCAATTGCATTTATTATTCTAAGCCACTTTATGTCTATCTAAATAGTTGGCTGTTGCATTAATAATAAAAATAGAATGGATACTAAGGAAAAATTATTACTCCTTATAATTACTCCTTGTAATTGATCTTTACTACTACATATAAATTTTCTAATTCTGCTGTTATTTTTATGAATTTTCCTTCTTCAAAACTTGAAGTTAATCTTGTTGCTCACATTTTTACCTGTAAAAATAATTAATATTCAGAATAGGAGATAAGAGATTGGTACAAGTTGTTTTTTGCATCTTATAGTTTAAAAACATATGATTACTTTTGTAACTTATCTGTATTAAATATGAAAATGGAATAAGTATTAGCTCTCTAACACCTAAATTCACCTTATTTTCTTCCAACTATTATAATAATTTATTATGTTCCAGAACAAAGACTGGCCATCATTATAATTTCAAGAATTTTTATTTTCATTTTACTACTTTTCTGTATTCTCTAACTTTGCTTCAATAAAAATCTGTTGCACTTCAATCAAGAAAAAAATTTAACCAGAGATAATGAACATAAGATAATAAAAATTACCTATAAAGTATTAACAAAAGTTATAACTACTACTCCATATAAAACAAAACCAAACAATGAAAAAATGAGTAAGAAAAACAAATAAAACTGAGGTATATATTAGAGAAAACAGAATTAAATTAATTGATAATTACTAGAAAACTGATTAGCCTCAAATAAAAATATATTAAATTCAAAATTCAAAATATCTTGATACTTTCTTTAGCAAAGAATATAAAAGTAATGATGATATTAGATATCAGATCATGTTGAATTGTCTAACGTGTATTGCTTCCTGATTACCCTGATTTATGCCAAATATACCCTGTGGCAACAGACCAGTCATGGGACCACACTACATTTATTAGACATCTACAGTCACAGCCAAATCAATATTTCTCAGTCACGTTGCTAACGGAAATGCTGATTAACAGCCCACCTAAGTGAGTCTTCTTATTAGTGTATTTACTCAGACAGAAAATTAGCAAATCCCATTTGCCCAAATCATTACCACACACTCATTCAACACCTAATCAATGACCATCTCCTTCTCTCTTCCTCTGTGAGATACTGTGTCTCTTAAGTTAGAATTCCATTTCCTAAAGTACTCAACATCCTTTGTCATTATTGACCAATTTAAACATTTGGCATTATAACCTGCAGAACACCCTGGGAACTGCACACATAAAGTTCTTAGAATAAACAGATGATGTGTTTTCTGGGGAGTACAAATCAAATAGGAACTAACTGTTAGAAAAGTAAAGACAGCCAAATCTGGAAATTGTAAAACATATAAATTTTTATATTTTGGAAATTGCTAGAGAAACATTATTGAAAGTAATTTCTCATTAAAGATATTGCTGAAATACTCCTGGTTTATGCAAAACATGTCTTAACACATTAACAGAGAATATTACTTCTCAGGACATTAGACCAATTATACTTTTTTTATTTTTGTGAAGACAAAAACATTTTTTAAATAATATTCTTGCTAAGCCCATTGTCTCACAACTTCTGCCTACTGTTACATCTCTCTGTGTGTTTTCAGCATCTGCTTCTACTACTAACATCCTCAACTTTCTCAGTATCTCTCATTTAAAGTTTTTGAGATAATCCTGGGGCCACTTGGCCTCGAAGTCCTTTTCCAAGCCTATTACTGTACTCTCCTTACATCAATATCCACATCCAATTCTATAACTTGTGATCAAGGCTAAGGTCATGCAGCACCAGTCAGGCAGTTTATTAAGGGACTGCCTAGGGATAATTCCTTCATCAGAAAATGTTCAGGTTTCCTCAGAAGGGAACTGTGAGCATGGCAACCATTTTGAGGCTGGTTTTGCCTACTATGGGTGTGTGACCAAAACAAAAGGCAATCTTCCTGAAAGGACAAATTGTTATGTGAGGCAAAGACCTATTGAGACAACAGTTTCCCTGTACAGACATCTTTGTGAATAAACATAACTCACTTGAGATAAAGGAGCACCTATTATTCTGACCCATATCATTTCAAACCTATGTGTTGAGAGGAGGGATTTCTAGGGAATTTTGTCAGAAGGGTAACATGTCCTTTCTTTTTCTTACCCTCCACATATGTATAGATAGGTAAATAAACAGATGTTTTTCACTTTCAGAATTTGTTAATACATGTGATGATATAATACAATTGTTCCTACCTAATATTAATATTCTGACCACCCTCGCTCCCCAACAGGGTTGAAATAGCTTGCGGAAGAAACAGCTACTATAAATTTAATAGGACAAACTTTTTTTCAGTTACCCTCTAGATTTATATCTTAGTCAACAACAACTGATAGGTAATGATTGTCTAAAGTCCTGAGTGGAGAAGAATTGTGAATCCTAATCTAGGCTCTATGGGAAAGGGGGTGATGACTGTTCAGCAATGTATGTCATGGGAACAAAAGGAGAGAGTGGCAGCATATATGCTTGACTTGATGCCTCGAACTTAGATGACACCCCTGTTGCAGTAACTAAGATGATTTCTTAGATACTTTGAAAGGAAAAGTAGTAAACTGGCCAGAGAAGACTGGATTTGGAGTCAGATTTTGTCTGATATAGGCTCTGCAACTTTTATTTATGTTATATTTTTATTTTTTAAGTATTAAAATATTTTACTTTAATCCAATGATATAATTTTACAATTTAATTTTTTTCAATATCCCATGAGCAGCTACTATGCATCAGTCATTTTTTTCGTTATGGTAACAAAATGCTAAGCAAAAAAGATGCAAACTCTGCCATATAGATGAGTAAAACAATAATCAAACACTCATAAAAAATAAGTATACATTACAATTGAGGATAGCCATTAGGAAGATGTACCAGATATTCACAAAAGTGTATGGTGAGATGATAGAGCTACTTGGTAACACTGTGACCTTGGACAAGTTACTTAATCTCGCTGAGCCTCTATAAAATGATGGCTAAAAATGCATCATAGGGATTTGTAAAAATTAACTGACAATATACCCAAAGTGTATAATGTGTATAGATAGCTAAATTATGTTATTATACCTTAAAACACACAATTATAGATATACATATGTCCATTGAAATATCCTATTTATTGGTTGTACATCATGTATATTAGTTGCTATGGATATATGTAGACATTCTATTTTTTGGCTGTTCCTATATATTCTATGTATTCCTCAAAATCTATGTTAGCAGTGCTGTTGGAGAGAGAAAATTGATATAACAGGAAACATATTACTTTCACCAAGAAATAGGAAGAATAATTAGCACTGATAATCACACAAAATTGCTAAGCGGAAAGAGGGTCCAAGAATGTGTTGCAAGATTATGGACTAGCCCAAAGTATCAAGAAGAGAGGATACTTGCATTCAAGCCCCTTCTTCCTAGAAAATAAAGACTTTGTTCCACCCTACAATAAGAATAAGGTGATTAAGATACATTAATAAGGAAAAGAAAAAATTTAGATGGGGCATCTAGCAATTAGAACTTGTTGATCATAGGAACACAATGGGAAAGTAAGGATAAAATGTTGAAGACAGGGACACGATCCAAGATGGTCGAACAGGAACAGCTCTGGAGTGCAGTTCCCAGCGAGAATGCAGAGGGTGAGTGATCACCACATTTCCGAACAAGTTTTTACTGCCTACAGACCAGAAGATTCCCAGGCAGAAAAGTGCCATGAGTCTCCAGCATGGCCATTTCAGCCAGAGCAGCAGGTCTTCGCACAAAAACTCACACAAATCCGGGTGCTGTTTCAACTGGTGACTGGAACACCTGGGAGATAGATTCACCCATTTGACTGAAAAAAAGGGGGCTGAAACAGGGAGCCAGGTGATCTGGCTTGGTGGGTCCCACCCAAAACAAAGACCAGCAATCTGAAACGCTCTGGATTGAGAGTTTCACAGCAAGCATAGCTGGATCTGAGATGGTCCAGCTCTGTGGGGGGAAGGGCGTCCACCATTACTGAGGCTGTCTGCCATTACAGACACAGTCCACCATTACTGAGGTAGACCGCCATTACTGAGGTAGTTCTAACTATACCTCTATAAACAAAACTGCAAGGAAGTTCACACAGCAGCTGGGCAGAGCCCATGGCAGCTCGGCAATGTCTCTGATGGCAGACTGTGACTAGGCTCCCTCCTCACTGGGCAGGGCATCTCTGAAAAAAGGCAGCAGCACATCAGGAATTAAGCCCTACCTTCCCAGGACGGAGCAGCTGGGGAAAAAAGATGGTTATGAGTTCCACTGCCCCAGACTTAAATATACCTGCCCAGCAGCTCTGAACAGAACAATAGAGCTCACAGCTCAGCACTTGAGCTCCTATAAGGGACAGACTATCTCCTCTCGCAGCTCCCCAACACCCATATATCAAAAGAGATACCTCATAAAGGAGAGCTCAGGCTGATGTCTGGTGGGTATTCTTCTGGGACAAAGATAACAGAAAAAGAAACTGGTAGCAACCCTTAATGTTCTGCAGCTGCCACAGGTGATCCTCAGGCAAGCAGGGTCTGGAGTGGACCTCCAGCAGAGGGGCCTGACTGTTAGAAGGAAAACTAAAAAACACAAAGAAATAACTTCATCATCAACAAAAAGGACATCCACTCAGAGACCCCATCTGAAAGTCACCAACTACAAAGACCACAGGTGGATAAATCCACAATGATGGGAAGAAACCAGTGGAAAAAGGATGAAAACACCAAAAACCAGAACACCTCTCCTCCTGTGAGGGATCACAACTCCTCACCAGCAAGGGAACAAGGCTGGATGGAGAATTAGTCTGAAACAGGCTTCAGAAAGTGGGTAATAACAAACGTCTCCGAGCTAAAAGAACATGTTCTAACCCAATGCAAAGAAACTAAGAACCTTGAAAAAAGGTTTGATGAAATGCTAATGTGAATAAACAGCTTAGAGAAGAAGAAAAGTGAATTGATGGAGGTGAAAAACACAACACGAGAACTTCGTGAAGAATACAGAAGTTTCAATAGCCAAATTGACCAAGCAGAAGAAAGGATATCAGAGATTGAAGATCAACTCAATGAAATAAAATAAGAAGGCAAGATTAGAGAAAAAAGAATAAAAAGAAATGAACAAAACCTCCAGGAAATATGAGATTATGTGAAAAGGCCTAAGCTACGTTTGATAGGTGTACCTGAATGTGACGGACAGAATGAATCCAAGCTGGAAAACACTCTTCAGGATATTATCCAGGAAAACTTCCCCAATCTAGCAAGGCAGGCAAATGTTCAAGTCCAGGAAATACAGAGAATACCACAAAGATATTACTCAAGAAAGCAACCCCCAGGCACATAATAGTCAGATTCACCAGGGTTGAAATGAAGGAAAAAATGCTCAGGGCAGCCAGAGAGAAAGGTCGGGTTACCCACAAAGGGAAACTCATCAGACTCACAGTGGACCTCTCAGCAGAAACCCTACAAGCCAGAAGAGAGTGGGGGCCAATATTCAACATCTTTAAAGAAAAGAACTTTCAACCCAGAATTTCATATCCAGCCAAATTAAGCTTTATAAGCAAAAGAGAAATAAAGTCCTTTACGAACAAACAATTGCTCAGAGATTTCATCACCACCAGGCCTGCCTGTTTAGAGCTCCTGAAAGAAGCACTAAACATAGAAAGGAACAACCAGTACCAGCCACTCCAAAAATGTACCAAATGGTAAAAAGCATTGACACAATGAAGAAACTGTGTCAGCTAACGGGCAAAACAACCAGCTAGCATCAAAATGGCGGATCAATTTCACACATAACAATATTAACCTTAAATGTAAATAGGCTAAATGCCACAATCAAAAGACAGTGACTGGCAAATTACATAAAAAAGCAAAACCCATCAGTGTGCTGTATCCAGAAAACCCATCTCACATGCGAGGATACATGTAGGCTGAAAATAAAGGGAGGGAGGAAGATTTACCAAGCAAATGGAGAGCAAAAAAAAAGCAGGAGTTGCAGTCCTAGTCTCTGATAAAATAGACTTTAAACCAACAAAGATGAAAAGAGACTAAGAATGGCATTACTTAATGGTAAAAGGATCAATGCAACAAGAAGACCTAACTATCCTAAATAAATATGCACCCAATACAGGAGCACTCAGATACATAAAGCAAGTTCTTAATGACCTACAAAGAGACTTAGACTCCCACACAATAATAGTGGGAGACTTTAACACTCCACAAATATTAGACAGATCAACAAGACAGAAAATTAACAAGGATATCCAGGACTTGAACTCAGATCTGGACCAAGCAAATCTAACAGACATTTACAGAACTCTCCACCCAAAATCAACAGAATATACAGTCTTCTCAGCAGCACAACACACGTACTCTAAAATTGACCACATAATTGGAAGTAATACACTCCTCAGCAAATGAAAAAATGGAAATCACAACTAACATTCTCTCAGACCACAGTGCAATCAAATTAGAACTCAGGATTAAAAAACTAACTCAGAACCGCACAACTTAACTGAAACCGAACAACTGGCTCTTGAATGTTGACTGAATAAACAATGAAATGAAGGCAGAAATAAAGATGTTCTTTGAAACCAGTGAGAACAGAGACACAACGTACCAGAATCTCTGGGACACATTTAAAGCAGTGTCTAGAGGAAAATTTATAGCAATAAATGCCCACATGAGAAGAAAGGAAAGATGTAAAATCGATACCCTATCATGAAAATTGAAAGAGCTAGAGGAGCAAGATTAAAAAAAACTCAAAGGCTAGCAGAAGACAAGAAATAAGATCAGAGCAGAACTGAAGGAGATAGAGACACAAAAAACCCGTCAAAAAATTAATAAATCCAGGAGCTGGTTTTTTTGAAAAGATCAACAAAATAGACAGATAGCTCCCCAGAGTAATAAAAAAGAAAGAGAGAAGAATCAAATATATGCAATAAAAAATGATAACGGGGATATCACCACCAATTCCATAGAAATAAAAACTACCATCAGAGATTACTACAAACAACTCTATGCACATAAACCAGTAAACCTGAAAGAAATGGATAAATTCCTGGACACTTGAACCATCCAAAGCCTAAACCAGGAAGAAGTTGAAACCCTGAATAAACCAATAACAAGGGCTGAAGATGAGGCAGGAGTCAATAGCCTACCAACCAAAAAAAGCCCAGGTCCAGTTGAGTTCACAGCTGAATTCTACAGGCATACAAAGAGGAGCTGGTACCACTCCTTCTAAAACTCTTCCAAAGAATCCAAAAAGAGGTAATCCTTCCCAAATCATTATATGAGACCAACATTATCCTGATACCAAAACCCAACAGAGACTCAACAAGAAAAGAAAACTTCAGGCCAATATCCATGATGGACACAGATACAAAAATCTTCAATAAAATACTGGCAAACCAACTGCAACAGTACATCAAAAATCTTATCCATCACAATCAAGTAGGCTTCGTCCTGGAGATGCAAGACTGGTTTAACATATGCAAGTCTATAAACATAATTCACCACATAAACAGAACCAAAGACAAAAACCACGATTATCTCAATAGATGCAGAGAAGGCCATTGACAAAATTCAACAGGCCTTTATGCTAAAAACGCTCAATAAACTAGGTATTGACAGAACATATCTCAAAATGATAAAAGCTATTTATGACAAACCCACAGCCAATATCATATTGAATGAGCAAAAACTGGAAGCATTCCCTTTGAAATCTGGCACTAGACAAGGATGCCCTCTCTCACCACTCCTATTCAATATAATATTGGAAGTTCTAGCCAGAGCAATCAGGCAAGAAAAAGAAATAAAGGGTATTCAATTAGGAAAGGAGGGAGTCAAATTCTCTCTATTTGCAGACGACATGATTGTATATTTAGAAAACCCCATTGTCTCAGCCCAAAATCTCCTGAAACTGATAAGCAACTTCAGCAAAGTCTCAGGATACAAAATCAATATGTAGAAATCACAAACATTCCTATACACCAATAACAGACTTAAAGAGAGCCAAATCAAGAACAAACTGCCATTCACAATTGCTACAAAGGGAATAAAATAGCTTTGAATGCAACTAACAAAGGATGCAAAGAACCTCTTCAAGGAGAACTACCAAACACAGCTCAAGGAAATAAGAGAGGACATAAACAGATGGAAAAACATTCCATGCTCATAGTTAGAAATAATTAATATTGTGAAAATGGCCATATTGCCCAAAGTAATTTATAGATTCAACTTTATCCCTCATCAAGCTACCTATGACCCTCTTCACAGAACTGGAAAAAAACACCTTAAACTTCATATGCAACCAAAAAGAGGCCGCATAGCCAAGTCAATACTAAGCAAAAACAACAAAGCTGGAGGCATCAGCCTACCTGACTTCAAACTATACTACAAGGCTACAGTAATCAAAACAGTATGGCAGTGGCACCAAAACAGAAATATAGACCAATAGAACGGAACAGAGGCCTCGAAGGCAATGTCACACATCTACAACCATATGATCTTTGACAAACCTGACAAAAACAAGCAATGGGGAAAGGATTCCCTGTTTAATAAATGGTGTTGGGAAAACTGGCTAGCCATGTGCAGAAAGCTGAAACTCGACCCCTTCCTGACACCTAACATTAAAATTAACTCCAGATGGATTAAAGACTTAAACATATGACCTAACACCATAAAAACCCTAGAAGAAAACCTAGGCAAAACCATTCAGGACATAGGCATAGGCAAGGACTTCATGACTAAAACACCAAAAGCATTGGCAACAAAAGCCAAAATAGACAAATGAGATCTAATTAAACTTAACTGCTTCTGCACAGCAAAAGAAACAATCATTAGAGTGAACCAGCACCCAACAGAATGGGAAATAAGTTTTGCAATCTACCCATCTGACAAACGGCTAATATCCAGAATCTACAAAGAACTAAAACAGATTTACAAGAAAAAAACAAACAAATCCATTCAAAAGTAGGCGAAGGATATGAACAGACACTTTACAAAAGAAGACATATATGAGGCCAACAAACATATGAAAAAATGCTCATCATCACTAGTCATTAGAGAAATGCAAATCAAAACCACATTGAGATACCATCGCACACCAATTAGAATGGCGATCATTAAAAAATATGAAGACAACAGATGCTGGAGAGGATGTGGAGAAATAGGAACACTTTTACACTGTTGGTGGGAGTGTAAATTAGTTCAACCATTGTGGAAGACAGTGTGGCGATTCCTCAAGAACCTAGAAATAGAAATTCCATTTGACTCAGCAATCCCATTACTGAGTATATACCCATAGGATTATAAATCATTCTATTATAAAGACACATACACACGTATTGTGGCACTGTTTACAATAGCAAAGACCTGGAACCAACCCAAATGCCCATCGATGATAGAATGGACAAGGAAAATGTGGCACATATACACTATGGAATACTATGCAGCCATAAAAAACAATGAGTTCGTATCCTTTGTAGGGACATGGATGAATTTGGAAACCATAATTCTCAGCAAACTGACACAAGAACAGAAAATCAAACACCACATGTTCTCACTCATAGGCAGGAATTGAACAATGAGAATACATGGATACAAGGAGTGAAGCATCACACACTGGGTCTGTTGTGGGGGCTAGGTGAGGAACAGTGGCAGGTAGGGAGTTGGGGAGGGATAATATCGGAAGAAATGCCAGATATAGGTGATGGGGATGGAGGCGGTAAACCATATTGCCATGTATGTACCTATGCAACAATCCTGCATGTTCTGCACATGTACCCCAGAACCTAAAGTGCAATAATATATTAGTTGAAAACAGGGGCAAGCAAAGATTCTCTTCATAACCCTTGGGAGTTTTTGCCATGTGAGTACACACTTTAGGGGCAGACATCACAGGTTTTAATCTCAACTTTGCTAATAAGTAGTTGTATAACCTTGGGAAGGTTAATTGTTAATTTCTCTGTGCCTCAGTTTTCTCATCTATAAAAGAGAAAACATATTACTTACCTTATTGGGTTAAATGAAACGATATAACTAAGGTACTTAGCACAGTGCTTGGAACATATAAGTAGGTACTATATAAGCTTTAGCTACTATTATTGTTATTATTATTATGAATAATAAAGCATGTATGGATTCCTTTAGATGAAAGCACCACAATGAGAATAAAGGATGTTTTTCAGTGAGAAATCTAAGCTACTTCTACCTTTGATTTTTAGCCACCAATTAAATTGAAAATTGTACCAGTTATTAATTTTCTCAGCTACAAGTGACAGCTTTTAATTCCCTAGGAAGAATGATTTAATCAATAAAGACATTTAATTATCTCATATATGTAAGAAGACTAGTGGTGAGGGTTTACTGACTTGGTACAGAACTGCAACAGTGTCACAGAAAACCAAATCTCTTACTATCCTTCTCCTCTGCCATCCTCAGCTTACTGGCTTTTCCCCTCATGATCACAAGATGGCTGCTAAAGCTATTAATACAAATATATAATATCTGACAAAGAGAAATGGAATGTTCATTACTGAGAGCTAAACAGGTTGCCATTCTATACAAAATTGGAATGCTATTAAAAAAGAAGAAGATATGGCTGCTGGCAGGCAGTTAACAATGTCTAACACAATCTTCATGATTTAAAAATGTTCTGGGTTGCATTTTCAAAGACAAATGAAATTACCTGTAGCAAGTTAAAGTATATGTAATATTTAGATACAAAGATCATAAGAGATTTGGATGAAAAAAAAAAACAGAATCATTGTCAGTGCTTTGGGCAACTTTCCACAGCGAATTTTAAGCATAATGTGTGCATGAAAACATAAATTTATTTTCAGAAATGCAAATGAAGCACCTGGAATACCTGAAAATAACATAACTAAGTTTCTTATATTATCACTCCCAATCATATGTATTATCTGAGTTATCAAAAATGTTTTGAAATGATACTTAAACTCAACTTTTCCTAGTCCTTCTCTAAAAAATCCTTTCTCTGCCTCCTTATACAGCAAAACTCGAAACTATTGACTCCTCTGTCTGTACTTCCATTAATGCTCTTCTCTCTTGAATACTCTCCAGTGAGACTCATCACCATTGTTCCACCTAATCTTCTCTTGTCAAGATCATCATTGACATCTATTCTGCTAAATGCAATGGTCACTCAATATCTGACACAGATCATCACGCCCACCTTCAAACAGTTTCTTCAATTTCTAAAGCACTGGGGTTTCCTTCTAGCCCTCCTTTACTGAATCCTCCTTACTTTCTCAACTTTCAAATGCTGGAGAGCCTCCTTAGGATCCTGTAAGAATCAGACCTTTGAGCTTCTTCTCTTCTTCAGCTACACACATGTTCTAGATGGTGCATCCAGTCCAATTGCCTTAAATATCATCTGTGATGCCAAACACTTCTAAAATTAAATTTCCACTCAATACTTTTCACCTGAACTCTGGAGTCCTATATACCTAACAGGCATCTCAAACTTAGCACACCCAAAGCTATTCTCCTGATCATTCTCAAACCCACCATCAAAACTTGACCCTTACATGGGGTGTTCCCTAGATTAGTATTTGATTCTACACTTCACTCAGTTGCTCAGGCCCTGAACTTCGAAATCATCCTTGACTCATTCTTCTCTTTCTCTTTGCTGTAGGTCTTACTTGGAAAAATATCAGAAGCTATTGAAGACTTTCAAACAGAGGAGTGAAATAATCTGATTGATTTCCTTCTGTACCTTCTTCTTGATCTAACTGGATGAATTAAAATAGCTCTACAAAATGTCTAGGTTTCTATTTATGGAATACATCCTCCATATATTGTACATCTTTCTCTCCCTCTTACTCTGCTTCATTCCTCTTATTTTATTCCTTTAATCCAACAGCATCTACATTCTTGCTATTTTCCTGGATTTTGCTCCTTAGCCAGCCAACTGACAAATCCTGTAGACTCTATGCTCAAAACCTATCTAGATTATGACCACTTCTTATCACCTTTATCCTATCCTTCTGCTCCAAACCACTCTTGTCTAGCATTTGTTTATCACTATAACTGGTTTTTCTACTTCTGCCTTTCTTCCTACAATCTGTTCTTCACATAACAGCCAAAACAATCTTTTAAAAATATAAATCAGATTATTTCACTCCTCTGTTCAAAACTCTCCAGTAGCTTTTGATCTTCTTCCAAGTAAGTCCTACAGTAACCTCCAAAGACCTCCACATACTCTATCATCTCTTTCTCCACCTTCACAATTCTAAACATTCCAAGCATGCTCCTACTCTTTCTAGCTAGCATGTTCTTCTCCTAGATAACCACATGGCCATTTTTCTTCTCCTCCATGTTTCTCTTCAAATGCCTTCCACTAGAATGGTCTTCCCTAACCACCTGTCTAAACATCATATCCCATCCCTCTTCATCCTGCTTAACTCTTCTTCACAGCCCTTATAACTAACTGACATACATATTTGCTTGTTGATTGGCTGCGTGTTCCCAACAAAAGGCTTGCAACGTAAGATCAAGACCTTGTGTCTGTGTCATTCACTACCGTACTCAGGATATAGAATGGTGGCTGGCTTACTAGTAGGTGTTTATTCTGTATGTATTGAGAGTGAGTGAATCAAAGAATATTTGCTGAGTAACTACTTTTTAAAAATTCTTTATAAACCTCATACAGTTTTTTAGACTGTTTTCACTATTGTAAATTAACATTTTTCAATATGTTTCTTTCTTTCAAGCAGGTAATAAGATAAACATTTAATATATTTGGATATATATATCTTAAAGTATACAACTTATCTTTTCAATTCCATTAGCTTTTTGTGTTGTATTTTTACCTACATTATGTTTCACATATTAATGTCTTCCATAAACAGAACTGGTGACATGTTTTACTTGTTTTAAAAAATCATAATGAAATCACAGTACTTTGAGTTAGATCATCTTTCCTATTAGGAGGCCATTTTCCTGTAGCCCAATATTTTAATAATCTAATTGGAAATCATCCCATGATACAATGGTGTGATTTTTCTGAATACACCAATTAACACCTTGAAAACATAAGGCACTCTTATTTCTGTTAGACCTGACACTACTGTGAAATTTGTTCCTGTGATGTGTAAAATATTCCAATGAACTTGTTTGGGCACATTCTCATTAAGATTTTAGCTCTTATACAAATGTTGATGATTTTTAAAAACATGCATTACACTTCTTAGTGAATGTTTAAACATGCATTGTTATGTTTAAATATATTCACTAAGAAGTGTCTTTAGAAAATGATAGAAAAAAATTACAAACAAAGTTTTTCTTTTCTGGCTATTAGTAACATCTTATACATTGTAGTAAAAAGTGGGCAAAGGATATGAACAGATACTTTACAAAAGAAGACATACATGAGGCCAACAAGCATATGAAAAAATGCTCATCATCACTGGTCATTAGAGAAATGCAAATCAAAACTACATTGAGATACCATCTCACGCCAGTTAGAATGGCGATCATTAAAAAATCTGGAGACAACAGATGCTGGAGAGGATGTGGAGAAATAGGAACACTTTTACACTGTTGGTGGGAATGTAAATTAGTTCAACCATTGTGGAAGACAGTGTGGCGATTCCTCAAGGACCTAGAAATAGAAATTCCATTTGACCCAGCAATCCCATTACTGGGTATATATCCAAAGGATTATAAATCGTTCTACTATAAGGACACATGCACACGAATGTCCATTGCAGCAGAGTTTACAATAGCAAAGACCTGGAACCAACCCAAATGCCCATTGATGATAGACTGGACAGGGAAAATGTGGCACATATACACCATGGAATATTATGCAGCCATCAAAAACGATGAGTTTGTGTCCTTTGTAGGGACATGGATGAAGCTGGAAACCATCATTCTCAGCAAACTGACACAAGAACACAAAATCAAACACCACATGTTCTCACTCATAGACGGGTGTTAAACAATGGGAACACACGGACACAGGGAGGGGAGCACTATACACTGGGGTCTGTCGGGAGGGAGTTGGGGGGACAGCGGGGGTTGGGGAGTTGGGGAGAGAGAGCATGGGGAGAAATGCCACATATAGGTGAAGGGGAGGAAGGCAGCAAATCACACTGCCACGTATGCACCTATGCAACAATCTTGCATGTTTTTCACATGTACCCCAAAACCTAAAATGCAATAAAATAAAAAAATAAAAAACAAATTGCCTAAGTTAATCAAATGGAAAAGGATTAAAATATGGCTTAGAATGTATTTGGTATTCTCTCCACTCCAACTCCTTCAATATCTACTTTTTGTCTTGTATCTGTCCAATGACAGCCTTCTCCTTGATTACAACTGGATGAATTCAAGTAGCTCTACAAAATGTCTACATTTCTATTCGTGGAACATATTCTCCATATATTGTGCATCTTTCTCTCTCCTTCTTACTCTGCTTCATTCTTTTTTCATTCCTTTAAGCTTCCCCATTCTTGCTATTGCCCTGGATTTAGTGATTATATCCTCTGCTGGTTGTCTTTTCACATCTTTCATTATTGCTTAGAAATAACATAATAATGAAGTTTTCTTTCTCTGTCTCTGGCCTTTGTTATTTTCCTTACTTTGTTCTAAGGTGATATTATTTCGTAACAGTTAAATTGCCATCTACATAGTAAATAATCACAACATTTTGGATCTCAACATCTAACTGATTTCATCACAATGACTAATGACAAAGTCAAATTCGACATCACTGAAAAGATTAGGGACACCATTTGTCCTCTTAAAACTTTTCCACTCTCCTTTTTCTGATCTACACAACTTAAATAATTCTCCAACTTAAAAGGGGATTTTATTTTTCTTTGTCTTCAAAATTGTCTGCTTATACAAAAAACAAACAAACAAAAAAAGGTAGAAACCTCACATTACCTGACTTCAAACTATACTAGTATAAAAGGTATTATAAAAGGCTGTAGTCACCAAAATAGCATAGTACCAATACAAAGACACACAGACCAGTGGAACAGTATAGAGAACCTAGAAATAAAACCACATACCTACAGTCATCACATCTTCAACAATGTTGACAAAAATAAACAATGGAGGAAGGACTCTCTATTCAATAAATAGTGCTGAGATAGCTTGCAAGCCATATGCACAAGAATGAAACTAGATTCCTACCTTCCACTATATGCAAAATTTAACTAAAGATGGATTAAAGATGTAGATGTAAGACCTCAAAGTATAAGAATCCTAGAAGAAAACCTAGGAAATGCCAACTTGAACATCAGCTTTGGCAAGGAATTTATGACTAAATCCTAAATGCTTTTTGAGAAAAAGCAATTAAATAAAAGCAAGAATTGTTAAGTGGGACCTAATTAAACTAAAGAGCTTAAGCACAGTAAAAGAAACTATCAACAGAGTAAACAGACAACCTATATAAAATGGGAGAAAATATTCACAAACTATGCCTCAAGAAAGGTCTGATATCCAGAATCTGTAAGAGACTTAAACAATTCAACATTCAAAAATGACCCCATTAAAAAGTGAGCAAAAACATGAGCGGACACTTCTCAAAAGAAGACATACAAGAAGAAAATGCTCAGCATCACTAATCATCAATAACATGCAAATCAAAACCACAATGAGATAACATCTCACACCAGTCAAAATGCCTATTACCAAAAAGTCCAGAACTTTCATGTCTTTTTCCAGAGTTCTGATGATAAGCATTTGGAGTGTATTTACTCCTCCAGATGATAAATATATGTTCAAGAACTTATGTGTTTTTTAAGACATGAATAAAGCCTTCAATAATATTAAATAGAAAAAAGAAAAAGCCCCAAAACAACAGATGCTTGTGAGGCTATGGAGAAAAGGGAACACTGCTTGTGGGAATATATATTAGTTTAACCATTGTGGCAAGCAGTTTGGAGATTTCTCAAAGAACTTAGAACTACTACTTGACCCAGCAATCCCATTAATGGATATATATCCAAAAGAAAATATTTCTACCAGAAAGACACACGCACTCATATGTTTATTGCAATACTATTCACAATAGCAAAGGCATGGAATCAACCTAGGTGCTTGTCAATGGTGGATTCAATAAAGCCAAATGTGGAATACAGACACCATGGAACTTAGCCACAAAAAAAAAGAACTAAATCATATCCTTTGCAGAAAACCAAATACTGCTTATTATCGCTTATAAGTGGGAGCTAAACACTGGGTACACATGGACACAAAGATGACAATCAGAGACATTGGGGACTACTAGAGAGGGGAGGGCGAGAAGAGGGGTAAGTTTTTTAGTAGAAAAACTTACTAGTCAGTGCTATGCTCACCACCTGGGTAACAGGATCGTTTTTACCCCAGGCCTCAGCATCATGCAATATATTCATGTAACAAATCTGCACATTTCCTCTGAATCAAAATAAAAGTTTTAATTTTCCTAAAATTATCAGCTTATAAATAAGAGTATAAACAACTGCTTATAAGTAAATTTATTTCAAATGGGTTGGTTTTTAGCTATAAATTTTACATTGGGTTGAAATCAAAACATAAAATTATTTGGAAGGCCATACAGCAAATAAAACAGCACAAAATTATAAGGAAATAAAATCAGTCTTAAATTATAACACTATCAAAGCAGATCAGGCTAAAATAAAATTTTCAAATCTATTGACATATCTTCTCCTTAGCTCAAAAATCTATGCTTCCTTTCATCTTGTTAACTGAGACATGTTTCTATATAAACTTTTGTGATTACCTGTTACCCACTGAGGTTTAAAGCTTGTTCACTAATCCTTCTCAATTGTATAGTGTTTAGAGTTTGAAATCCATATTTAAACCCTTAAAAGTGTTGAACTTTATAACAGCACTGGGAGGTAAACATAATCATTCCCCACAAATAGATGCAAACATGAGGACTAAGGAAGGTTAATTTTCTTGTTTATCACACAGCTTAGAAAGGGTACCAAAGCTAGAATATAGGTGTCTCTTACTCTAGAGACATCTGTAAGATAGCCAAATCTTGGACAATTGTTAGATTTGGCTATCTTACAGATGTCTCTAGAGTAGAACATTCATAAAAATATATACAGAACATTCTCTCCATCATCAGGGAGTAAATGGTCTATAATGACATAGCAAACATACGTAATGCATTTTGTTTCTCAGTATATGTGTGTGAGTCTGTATTTGTATAGCTCCATTTTGCTTTGTGGGAGTGTGATTTAATTTGCCCTTCTCAAGTGTTTAATAGCTTATACTTAACATTTGTGGAGAGATAGAGAGAGATATATTAAGGAATGTTTGGAGACCCCAGTGTTCAGATTATAATTCTTATTTCAATTAGCTAACCAGGTTAGATTCTCTAAATCTAAGACAAAATAAAAAACATAAGCTGAAATATCTTGAGTTTGTTATTTATCTTCCTGGACCTCAACTTCCTCATCTAATAAAATGGAGAAAATCTCATTCATTATAATAATAAAACCTATAATGAATTGAGTACTTACTTTAGGTCAGGCACAATGCAAAATCTTTACATTTATCATCACATTTGACATTTGCAAAAATCCCTCGAGAAGGAGACTATTATATATTATATATCTCTGAATATTATATATTATATATATATATATATTATATATCTCTGTAAAACAGAGATACTAATTAGTATCTCAGATGGTGAAACTGAGTCTCACCTAAGGTGACACAGCTGATGAGTGCCAGATTAGGATATGGGCCTTTGTCTGTTCTATCCAAAAGTTTATAATTATAAGTTTCAAGCTGTGATCCCCCTCATTGCTCTACCCCGTCATTACTTCTAAGGTCCTCTGCAGCAAGGATACCTCATTATTTTTTTCTATCAAACAGACTTGAAATTATTTTTTGTTTTCTCATTACCCATTGAAATGTTCAGGACTTTTTTCTTAATTATTAAATCAATATTTGTTGTTTAAGTTAAAGAACTAGGCAAGCAACCAATAAGTGGCAAGTCATTGGAAGTTCTTAAATTGATATTGGATGTGACTAAATTAGGAAAGCTCATCATTTCAGGAGAACTTTGTTAATAAAATTTCAGTTAAAGCAAAATCACATAGTTTTATTAACTACAATGACAAAATTATACTCCCAATATGTTCTCATTTAGAATATTTACATTTGAATAACATTTCAACTATAGATGTTTGTAATACGTGCAATTGAAAGTGCCAGATTTAGCTCCATGAATGTTTAATATTTACATATTTATTATTTTTGGTTAAATATATTAATATTAGGTTAAACATTTTAATCTTAAGGATGTCACAAATCAACATACTATATAAAATCTTTTTTTCAATATGATGCTTAAATTAAAAGAAAACTTAAAAGTTTTTGGGATTGTTATTTTTCCTGCTGGAACTGACACAGGATAATAATAACCAGAATTAATATCTCATTAGTTATTTGTTTCGAAAGAACTAAAATGAGGTTCAGAAAACCAATATTTAACTTTAACTCCAAAGTCTAAATTCTCCAGTTATTTCATATACTAATGTAATCTTTATTTTCATACACTTTGATTTATGCACTATTAAAATTCTACTATTAAGAGAAATACATTTAGGAAATAATTTGGTCTGTCTAGGTAGATCATCTAAAATTTTTACTTTAAAATAAAATTTACATATGTGCATAGTAAATTTACCTGTGTGCATTGGTAAATTTACCAACTTACTTCTGTGAGATAAGAAAAATAGTTAAAAGACAAACAGAAAAAGCTAGATTGATATATATCAGAATTTCGAGTTTAACATTTTAAAGCATAATCAGGCAATTGAAACAAGAACTTTTGAGTTTCTTAAAAATCAAGAAAGTATTAAATAATGAAAATCTTGATCACAGATACCAGTTAATTATTTGTTTAAATTAATTTTTATACACAATTGCTTTTGAAGAACTTTATTGTTTTGGTACTTAAGGATAACCTTCAATAGTAAAGAGAAAATAATTTGTTCCACAAAATATAAATTGGTCTTAACATATGTACCCTTGCCATACCCTTAAACTCACTTCAAAGTGTTCCTAACACCAGTGGGCCAACAAAACATAGTTGCTTATAGCAAAGGTTTTTCACCTTTAAAAAATACTTGAAAGATATCTTTCCAAGTATCCGGATCTTCAACAGCTTCCTATTATGTCCAGAACACCACTCATTAAATTCTCAAGTCATTGCTTTTCACTAGCTAAAGCCTGACCCCAAATTTCCTGCTGGTTTCAAACTTCTGAAAAAGGCTTAGCCCTCATATGAGTCTCTGAGATCTTTGGCTCTTTCAAACAGGCTCAAACTATACGTGGACCTGGGAAAAGTCCTCGTCCTTCCTCCTGGATGCTACTTTTCCCCCTTACCAGAATCCTAAAGTCCTGCACGCCCAAGTCATTTCCACAGAGAAGTTCCACTCATGCACCTTGAGCCTTCATACCTGAATGGAAAGGAGAGGTCTCATGAAAATATTCACAGCAGAATAAGATAATGATGGAAAGTAAATGTGCATCACCACTAGAAGAGGGAAAGGTGCCCAGGAAATTCAGAGGCTCAGGACAGTAGGAATTTTCAGCAACACCATGTGCTATAAGTGAGTGTTTGCCTGGGATCCCAAGTAAGCAGGCTGGGAAAGCATCCATAGCAGCTGACCAGTTCAGAAATCTTTTGAGGATTCCTCAAAGGAGAAAATATGGGGGGAAGAAAAGGCTTACTATGTGAGATTATGGATATGTTAACTTGCTTCACTATGGTAACTATTTTTACTATCTATATGTATCCACAAACAGCACACTGTATACCTTAAATATACACACACAAAATATTTTAGTTTAAAAAAAAAAAAAAACAAGGGAAATTAAAAGTTGGAAGCAAGGGTTACAGAGTGGAGGGACGTCAGGGATGAAGCAGAAGGAGAAACAAGAGTCTCAGGACTAAGACTTCAAACAGCTCTTTATAGTTGAGAAGAAAAAGGACTCAACAGAAAGGATCAATTTGACTGAAGACTTCTTTTGGCTTTTGCTGAAGGACTTTCTTAGTCTTTTCTTCTATCTGCTTTGACATAACCCCAATTCTACTTTCCCACAAATTTAATTTTTGATAGAAAATAAGTATGGATTCCAAATGAAAAAAATGTTTCTACATCTGGAGAAAGGTGAATTTTGTCCTTGAAATATTATGTTCTCTTTAGTCTAATCAAAGACTGAATAAAATCTTCTTTTGAAAGGAAACCACAGTAACAGTCTTTTTTTTTTCTTTCACAAAAGAGAATTCATTCCATCAGTCTTGATTCATTAAAACAGACTGAAATTGTATCTACTTTGTCTCTGTTGACCTTCATCTTTGAATGAAGCTTTGTACGCTCTTATAATAAATTTCTTCTGAGATTTTTGGTGTCAGTTGCAATTTCCAGGAATTAATAATAATAAAAAAGAATGCTTTGTGAGTATCAGAAACAGAAAATTGAGAAAGCCCTATTTATTCTTCTTTCAGGATATTATTGAACAATGAAATGAGCACTGAATAAAAACCAGAATTTAGGCTAGCATCCCTAAATTGTTGCTAGCTGCAACATTCTGGGTTTGACCCCAAGCAAGTCATTTAAGCTTTCTAAGCCACAGCTTCCTCTCCTGGAGAATAAAGCTAATAATGCTTGCCAATTCAAAAAGTAAATAACATACACATGGTTAAAAACACATAAAGTATTCAATTTGATGAGTAATCAAATAAACAAAATTAAAATATCTATTTAGTTACCAATAATCTCTTCATATAGTTGGTGTTGGTGAAGACTAAATGAGACAGGCACTTTCACACTCTGTCAGAAACAAGATGGTATTACATACCAGGAATCTTAAAAAGGTTCATGTAATTTAACTCAGCAAATCTCTTTCTAAGAATCTATCTCAAGGAAATAATTTTAAAAAGAGACTACACTGTATTCACAATGATAGTTATAAAGGTTATAACAGTGAAAAGTCTGAAACATCCTATTTGGAGAAAATCCCCATATAAAACTGACCATAGGTGTACACAACAAATCAAACTCATAATACAATATATGAATATTGGTAAGTATACCTGGGGGGGTTAGAAAGCAGTTTTAACCTATTTCAGTGCCCTCCTCAGTTGCTGAATATGAAATGAGCTTATATTTCTTTTTATGTTCTAATTCTAACTCAAACCCCACTGACGTGTTTGTCAAATATATGCTCTGCTAACAGAGTTTCTAGCAGCTGCTCTGGAAGTTTCCAGGGTCACTAGCCCACACATGCTCCAGGAGAGCCTTTCAGGCACTTCCCATCTCCCCTGGCTCCCACAGCCACTCGCTCTCTTGGCTACAGATGGTTGTCCACCAGAACAACTAGTGACCACGACTGAAGTGCCCCACCGACCTACGGAGGAGGCACTTCCTCCTGTTTCCCCAGCACAACTGAGAACAACTATGACATTTATTATGTCTCTCTAGAACTCAGGCCTAAGGGAAGGGCAGCCCAGAAAGGATCCCAAACCCCACCTTAAGGACCTAAGGACCTACCAGGACCCAAGAGGATCATACACAGTAAGGGGCCCTCAGCCCTTCCCAACAAGACTCTCCATTATCAGAAATGAGGTATAACCCAAGCCCACCACCCATGTGCTCATACCTCAAGAGAGAAGATGCTGTCCATGCCTTAGACTGATTGGGGAGATGGGGGTCTCACTCTGTCACCTGGGTTGGAGTGCAGTAGCACAATCATAGCAGCCTCAAACTCTTGATCCTCCCACCTCAGCCTCCCAAGTAGCTGTGACTACAGATGTGGGCTAGCACACCAGGCTCTTATCCCCATTAATGTGGGCTCTCTGACTCCTATAGTTAGGATCAGAGCTCAACCCACTTCTCAAAGTTTGTGTTAGTCAATCTTAAATAACACCAATACTCTAGTCAGTGTGGTACCATGCAAGCTCATTCCAGTACCTCATTCGGAAAGGTGAACACATTACATTTGGATATTCCTCCTACCATAGTTCAAGTCCTGATTTCCAACAAGCAGCTTCTTAGACAAAATGTGGAGGGAGGTAATACCTAAGAGAGGAATTGGCAAACTAAGCTCAGCGGCCAAATCTAGCCAGCTGCTTGCTTTGTAAATAGAGTTTTATTGGACACAACCATGGCTTTCATTTACATATTGTCCATGGCTGCTTTTGTGCTGCAATAGCAGAGATGAATAGTGGCAAAAGAGACTGTATAACCTGTAAAGCCTAAAATACTTGCTATATGCCCCTTTGAAGAAAATGTTTGCCAGCCTCTGATCTTAAACTAGGAATATAGCCTTAGATTAGGAGCCAGAAGCTAGCCTACTGTTGAATAAACCCAGGCAACTAACCTGCACCAGAGAATTACAAACTGAACCTACACCAGAGAATTATAGACCCAATAAAAGAGAATCAAGAAAGAGAACAAGATAAAAGAAGGTCATATAGGAGATTCAGCAGCTCACCTTGTAAATATCCAACTTCTCAATGGAACTTCTACCTCCCAGGTTCGCACAATTCGCATGCCTCAGCCTCCCGAGGAGCTAGAATTACAGGCATGTGCTAATTTTTATTTTATTTTGTATTTTTAGTAGAGATAAGGTTTTGCCATGTTGGCCAGGCTGGTCTGGAACTCCTGGCCTCAAGTGATCCACCCACCTTGGCCTCCCGAAGTGCTGGGATTACAGCCATAAGCCCACATGCCTGGTCTTTCACTGCAATTCTAAGATGACATCTTACCAGGCTAAGCACTGTACACAGAACGGGTGTACACAGAACGGGTATACACAGAGTATACCTTTCTCTAGTTTTCATAAATTGATTTAATTTATTTTTTGACACCTTCCTCTGTCTTCTTCCTGAAGCTGGTTCTTGCATTCACCCAGAGGATCAAGTTTGCACATTGATATGGGATGAAGGGAGTGCAAGAGGTTTAGATCCTCAACTGTCGTTTCATACAATCAGCTATCAGGTCATCCTTTATTCCTATCTGAAAGTTCTTCACAGGTCCAGTGCCAACCTCTGCTACTTTTTCTCAACTCTCAAGAAAAAAGGACTAGTTCTGTCCTCCCACTATATTGGAGAACTAGAAACTTTATAAGGTTAGCTGGGGTCTTGTGTTCCTGGGACATCACAGAAATTGTTTCTTGGGACTTGCCTCATTCCCAGGGATCTACTAACAAATCAACCAAGAAAGGGGGACACAAGTTCTCTCTTCTCTCAGACCTCTCTGGAGTTCTGTTCCTGCTCTCAGTCCTGGGGAGGGAACAAGGCCCATTCCTCACAGGCTGCCTCCTGGTCCCCAAGAACCCTTAGGTTTCCCTTTCAAGTGAGAAGGAAACTAAGAGTTTCTTCTCTCTCTCTAGTCTTTTCCCCCTAAAATTTGAAGGCAGAAAGACTACATCATATTTTTGTCTCAAATTTATTGTTTGCTACCCTTAGTCCTTTCTATTACTGGCAGGGCCTGAACCCTTGAAATTTAAAAGCCAGAAAGAGCTCCTCCTCTGCTGCTTTTTGCCAACGCATTCTTTAGCAATCTAAAGCAATGAATCCAGAATAACCTCTCACCTTGAATTGATGATAGAGGAACAAAGAGGAACAAAAATGCCAGGGGAAACTTAAAATTTTGCTAATATTTCAAAAACATAATCCCACTGAAAACAATCGCTCTACTTCTCTCTAAGTAATGGAATATGCCATAGATCATGAAGCCAAGAATTGCTTTTACTGCCTACTTGTCACAAAAACACACAACCCCTCCACGCACAAATATATACACAATTAAAATGCCAGCAGTACGCAGGGAACATTTTTGTTACATACATAAGAGATGAAAGTCATCTACTTATCAAGATATAGATACATATCAAGATGATATATGTATTTCAAGATTTTTTTATAAATTAATAAAAAGAAAAAACTTGGCAAAGGACACAAAATAGTAATATACAAAAGAAGCAGGCCGGGCACAGTGACTCAAACCTGTAATCCCAGCACTGTGGGAGGCCCAGGTGGGTATATCACCTGAGGTCAGGAGAGATCAGCCTGGCCAACATGGTGAAACCCCATCTCTATTAAAAATACAGAAAATTAGCCAGGTGTAATGATAGGTGCCTGTAATTCCAGCTACTTGGGAGGCTGAGGCAGGAGAATCACTTGAACCCAGGAGGCGGAAGTTGTAGTGAGCCCAGATCGTGCCATTGTACTCCAGCCTGGGCAACAAAAGCAAAACTAGAAGAAAGTAAGAAAGAGAAGGAAGGAAGGGAGGGGAGGGAAGGGAAGGGAAGAGGGAAGGGAAGGGAGGGGAGGGGAGGGGAGGGGAAGGGAGAGGAGGGGAGAAAAAGAATAGAAGGAAGGAAGGAAGGAAAGAAGGGAAGGAGGGAGGGAAAAGAAAGAAAGGAAAGAAAGAAAGAAAGAAAGAAAAAGAAAGAAAGGAAGAAAGAAAGAAAGACGAAGGAAGGAGGAGGAAGAAGGAAGAAGAAAGAAGGAGAAGGAGGGGGAGGGGAAGGGGAGACAGAAGAGGAGGGGGAGGGGGAAGCATTACAGAATCCATCTATAAATGTATACCAAATATATTAACAGTAAATAAAGATAAAATCTCCTCCTAGGGATATTCACAGGGATATAGCTTCAGAGGCCCCACTCTCAGTATATTGATGCAGAATTTCCAGGAAGAAACTTGGAAATCTGCATTTTCAGTTTAGCACCCACAAGTATTTCTAGAACCTACTAAAGTGTGGGTCCCACTGGTACTGAGGAAATTATACTTGTTTAGGGATATTAGAGGCTGACTAAATTGGGATGACAAATGATCCTAACCAAGAAGCTAAACTTTTCATTATCTAAAGTAGGAATCAAAATACTGACAGAAAGAAAACACTACCACTACTATCAACAGCAGCAACAACCAACCAATCACATCCGGAGATGGTATTCTACTCAGAGGACATTTCTTTCCCTTTCCCATGATCTTGTATCCAAGATGCCAATGCATTCTCCCGTATTTTATGTCCTCTAACCTCCTTATACTATAATTTTTCCTTAATCTTTTTTTAAATAAAATTTTTACTGCTACTATTTAACTTTAAATCTTTATATATTTGCATATTCTCCTTATCTAAAAATATTTCTTTTGCCTCAACTTGGAGAGCAGAGATAATCAGTTATTGGCTTTCAGGTTTTGAACTTGTACACAATGCCTTGATTGATTTACAGAATTCAACTGCTAACACAGAAATTATAATACTTGCCTAAATGAACATACGCCTCACATGAAAACCAAACATGTTTTCAGTAGTCTGTTACTAGGTGACATTTAGATGCACGAAGTGTGGATTACACAATGATGGCATTCCATAGATAAATGTGGGTCAAACATAATTTCTTTCCAAAAGAAATTATCTGGAAATAGACTTGTTTAAAGCAGCCCGCTCTGTGGTGGTAATTACATTTGCATTTATTAACCAAATGTAAACAAGATATGCTATAAAGGAAAGGAAAATGAGAAATAGTTCTACTATCACAAGAAGATTCCATTTAGAACACTGCCATCATCTCTTGGCAGAAATATTTTGTTGGCTTCATTTTGGAGCAGATTGCTTTGATCTCCTCTCCATTCCAAAATCTGGGTGCCAAGCTCTATAACTAGTACATGAATGCCAATGTTTGTTAACTGACCAGAAAACAAAAAACAGTCAAATTCTAACAAATGATATCTGTGTTATTAGAACAGTTCTTATCCCTAAATATTAATTGGAAAGGCTTTATAAAAGTTGCAGAAAGTTCTGGCTTAGAATGTAATAGAATATGTAGCTATAATATTTAGTACCTTTCCTAACCTGCTTTACATCCAAATACTACTCCCTTTTCCCGTGCTTATATAACACTTTAAAAAATTTATCTATGATTGCACAGGTTATGTTGTACCACAATCACCTGTTTAGATGTCTGTCTCAGCTCCTCAATCATGAGCAACTTGAGGAAACCATCTCTGGCACTATTACATCTAGCATAGTAAATGCTTAATAAATTTAGCTGAGGAAATGGGTAATTCCATAATCAAGGAACAAGAAAGCCATGCTTATATATTTATGTCTAGCCAGGCTGTATACAAATGATGGAACAAACCATCTTATTCAATGTGTAAGATTAGTAGGGTCAATAGCATATGTTAGTTCTTATCAGATACAAAATTCAATTAAAAATTTCATGCAAGATCCACACAGTGTAGGTACTCATTAAATATGACCAGCTGGGCCGAACACAGTGGCTCACACCTGTAATCCCAGTGCTTCGGGAGGCCAAGGCAGGTGGATTACAAAGTCAGGAGTTCAAGACCAGCCTGGCCAACATGGTGAAACCCTGTCTCTACTAAAAATACAAAATTAGCTGGGGGCCATGGCAGGCATCTGTAATCCCATCTACTTGGGAAGCTGAGGCCAAAGAATCACTTGAACCTGGAGGGAGAGGTTGCAGTGGGCCTCTGTACTCCAGCCTGGGTGACAGAGTGAGGAGACTCCATAAAAAAAAAAAAAAGACGAATTGGTTTGCTCTTCCATTTGTACATGGAGAAGGTGTTCTGCACAAAGTCTTTTGGGGTAACTCTCATGCAGCTGGCTCAGTTGTAACTTCCATTGTAGACAGCTTGTCTTTATTCACCATTAAAAAAAAATCCTTTCTTGTCAAAAGCAGTAGCAAGAAATATAGATTTTTTTCTTACAGGATTTTTTTCAGTAGATTCCACTGAAGATTTTAAGGGGGATGATTTAAATGCACACCCCATAGCAATCAGCTTAGTTAATATTACATTCCATATCTGTTCTTCTTCAAATCCCTCTTTTGCCACACTGCCATCCAGGATTCCTATCATTCTCTCTTACTTTCCATGCTCAATAGCTTCAGCCTTATCTTCCACAGGCTTTGCCATGTATCTTCCATCATAAGCACAGTCCCAGGGCAAGTCTTTACTAAGCCAGGATTCTCTTGAACCAGATCCAGCAGACAGGCCACTTTTTTGGGGGAGATGGCGGGGAGATGGAGTCTTGCCTTCTGTCGCCCAGGCTGGGGTGGTGCCATCTCGGGTCACTGCAACCTCCGCCTCCCAGATTCAAGCAATTCTCCTGCTTCAGCCTCCCAAGTAGCTGGCACTACAGGCACATGATACCATGCCCAGCTAATTTTTTGCATTTTATTAGAGACGAGGTTTCACCATGTTGCCAAGGCTGGTCTCGAACTCCTGAGCTTAGGCAATCCGCCTGCCTCAGCCTCCTAAAGTGCTGGGATTATAGGCATGAAATTATATCTAACCCAGGCCACCTTTTAAGTAAATAAAAATGCTATCATCTCATTATGTTTAAAACCTCTCATTAAGTAGCAATTCATCAAAATAAAGTTGAAGACATATAGAAAATATTTCAATCCAGGTATTTGAATATTCTAAATTAATAATGCTTCTTAAAATGTAGAACAAACATTTAAAAATTTCAAAGATTCAAAAAGTGATGAATACCTATTAAATAGAAACTTTTTGCTAATTCTAATATTCCTATTATTATGGCCCAAATTTATATCATTCTTTAATTCTCTCTTAATACACTTTAGAATAGGTAGTATCACAGGAATTGAGGTGAATTGTCATTTAGTTAACTCATTTGATTCAACTATGCTCTTGAATGCAGTGATAGGTGCAAACCAATGTGATCCAATGTTCATAGATAATAATCTTGAGTGGTGAGAATGTATGTCTGTCTTACTATCCTTTGTGTTTTTCCTTACTGTAAAATTTTCTTTTAAAAATTTCTTATTTTCTCAACCATTCTGTGGTCAAAGATCCCTTCCAGCTCCCCTACTTTTCTTCCATGTCATGCAGTAACTTTCTTTTCATTTATCCTCCAACCCTTCTTTCCTTGACACTCCTTTGCAAATCTTCTTCCTCCTTCTACTGCCTCTCATCTGTGAGCAGTTCTCCAATTCAGCCCTCAGACAGTCTTTCTGATAGGAAATCTCAAGAAAAGGGGCCCATCCATAAAAGCCAATTACTTGAGTAGGTAAACGAAGTTGGAAGGTAAGAGTCCTGAGAACAGCTTAGTCATTCGCTTACAGTTGGTTCCCTAACAAATCTGTGCTTACCTGAAAAGATGTTCTTATCAAAGTGAGGGAAAATACTTAACACAGATGGGAATGTCTATTATCAAGAGTTATTAAAGTCTGCAGCATTTATAAGGTAAGCATTGCAATCATAAAAATCAGAAAGTATGCAATGGTAGATTTCAATAGTACAATCCTTGCTTATTAACAAAGTGATCTCTTTGAGTGCACCCTGAGTCTTGGAAGCAAATGACTTCAGAAACTCCAGACACCCCAGCACTACCAAGGAATTTGAGCCATTCCCCCAACCCAACTGGGCAGAAGTAATTCTGTGAAGGGTGTTCTCTGACAGCAAATAATGTAAAGCCTCTTAGCATATCCTTATTTAAGGGGAATTTATTACTACCTCACAAATAAGTTATACAGGGCAATTAACTATTTCAAAATTGAAAATGCTTAATAATGATAATTTCCCCAAAGCAATTTATAAACACTGCTGAGAGAAATTACCCTTTTCTTTTCTACAAACTGTCAAAGCAAAAATTTCACTGGACTAAGTTAAACAGAATCCAGTCTGAATTCAACTCTGCCAAAAAAAAGTGGGGTGGGGTGGGAGGCTGGAGAGTTTTTAAGAACTGTAGGGAGAGGAAAGACATCGTAGAGTATCTGTGTTTGCTAACTGGTCTTACCCAAAAGAGAAGTAAACTTTCTTTTAGCTTCCAAGATAAAATTCCCAAAAAAGCTAGGCTCCTACCCTCGCATCATTACTGGGAGATATCTGATATCCCAGCCACAGCCACTTGAGCTATCTTCCTTACTTACACTTTAAAGGGATAGCTTGCAGGTTCTTAAGAAAGACACTCCTGAGTTGCAAAACTGGCAAGAGACTGGGATTTATATACCTTTCAGAGGGGCAGAGAATGAATTTACAAGGACAAGTTTTCTACAATAAACACTGTAAACAAAGGGATATCAGTGGCCTAGAGTTGGGAAGAAAATTATCTAATGTTTAATCAAGGTGAGGGGAACTCTAAGCCCATCTTGGTCACCATATTTGCAGGGTTTCGATTCTCACTATCCAAAGAGATTAATTCATGCACAATTTAAAAGAAGGATAATGAGAGCAATACTACCCCTAGAGCAATGCCTCCTCTTAGTAAAAAGCTCTAAGATCATTGTCAATAAAATCTTATTTGGAATTTATTGTTTTCAAGTTAATTAAAAAGAAGCATGTTTGCTTTAAAAAGAACTATTTAATCTCCAAAAATATGCAAAAACCTTACAATGTGTTCCGTTATTTTGAAACACTCCTTGGGTAACACTGTTGATTAATCCTGAAAAGGGATTTAACTGTATTACATAACTTTGGAAAACCAAATAATTTCTATTAAGATGTGTCTTTATTCAGTGATTGAGCTATTCCTAAAATACCTGAAATAAACACTCAATTTGGATGGGTGAAAATATTTTCTCTTTCTTTAGGCTATCATTACTTTTCAACAAGTATTTTAAATTCTTACTATAGGCAAAGAATAATACCTCCAGATTTAATGAGCAAAAGCATGAATAAGGCAAATCTTTGCTCTTAAACTCACTCACTATCAAAATAGATTACAAAGGTCACCATGTAGCCCTATTACCAGGTACTTTGAAATTAGTGCCATAAATGAATTTGAATTGCTGAGACATTACCAAAACAGGAAAAAATAAATCCTGTTATACCTCTTTCAGTTCACAAGCATTTTGGTCAAGTATTAAAAGGTTGCAAGTAACATAAGCCTCTGATATTTCAACAAAAAGAGTGAAACATTAGCAAGCCTGGAACCCAAGGCTAGCTTTCAGAAGCAAATCGATCCAGAAACTGGATAATAAAGAACCCAAATTACTCTGTCTTTCTGAAGTGTCATGGTCTCTTATTTCTGCTTCTCTCCCTTTAAATTTCTCTTTTTCTAAAAAAATTGCTTTCTCTACTTTGACACGCACAAGGCCAAGCATGATTGACCCAGACCTTAATTTGCATCACTTCTCCGTTCAAGAGCTAATAAAAACTGACCCAAGCCTCAGAGACCCAAATCCAAATACCCTGAAGATAGTACTTGGAAATATTTGGGCCTAAGTGGCCCAGCTTAGGCCAGGTATGCATCTCAGTCCAAACTTGTGACATTGTGATACAATAAGAAATATATATTTGGTCTTTGCCCTTTGTTGCAGATAGGGGTGTTAGGAGAATCTTTTGTTCTAATATTTGGTTTTTGACCTAGTTCCTCACAAAAGCTCCTAACACCTCTGCAATTCCCCGAGTGATAGGAATATCTGGCCTAGGGCTCCTAAATCCCTTGGAATTTCCTTAATGATATGAGTGTCTTTTATTTTAATAAGGTAACACTTGATAGGCTGCCAGATAGGATGGGAGGAGCTGGTTGACAGAAGAACCAACTATGTGATTAAAGGCTGGAACTCTCGGCCCCACTCTCAAACCTCCAGAAAGGAAGAGGTACTAAAGGTTGAGCTGACCACCAATGGTCAGTGATATAATCAATCATGTTTATACAATGAAGTCTCCATAAAAACACAAAAAGAGAAGTTCCCTATAGCTAAATACATGGAGGTGCCTTAAGGATGTGTTATGTAGAGAGGGCTTCCATGCCCCTTCCCACATAACTAGTCCTATGCAGCTCTTTATCTGTTCATCTGTGTACTGTGTAATATTCTTTATAATAAATGGATAAACATAAGTAAATGTTTCCCTGAATTCTGTGAGTTGTCCTAGCAAATTAATCAAAGCTAAGAAGGGAGTAATAGATGCTCCCTTCTTATAGTAGGTCAGTCAGAAGTAAGAGGGACAACTTACTACTTCTTGCAATTGGCATGTGAAGTGGGGATAGTCTTGTGGGAACGAACACTTAACTTGTATGATCTTAATCTAACTCCAGGTGAATAGTGTCGGAATTAAGTTAAATTGTAGAACATCCCATCAGTATCCACTGGAGAATTGTTTGGTGTGTGGTGAAAAACCCTCATACTCTAGTGTCAAAAGTGTTATGTTAAGTGGTGAATTTGAGAGTAGAAAAAACACTTTCTTCCTTTCTATCTCTAAGAAAACCATAACTAGAGGTTAAGGCTACTGAGATACAATGAGGCCCACCATTATAATCGGGAGAAAAAGTCCCAGTGAAAAGAAACATAATTAGGACATTAACCCAAAATATGTCTAAGACAAAAAGGTAGATACTACCAAGAAGAAATAATGAACTCTCTTCAGTAAAACTATTCTGTGGCATTTTCTCTTACAGAGACTAGGTTCTAAAGTCAGCACACATTGCAAAGCTCAGTAGAGAAAAAATTATCTTTGAACTCTCTTAAATAGCTCTAAATCCCTTCATACATGCGGTTTTTATGAATACAACCCTAGAATCTTGTAGGATACTTTTTCTACAAATAGAAAATAACATTGACCCAACTGGCTAAAACATCAAGAAAGAAAACTTGTCATCTCACAAATGGCTCCAGGATTTGTCAGTCCGGTCATTCAGTGACATTATGAGCAGCAAAGTTCTTTTCATCTTTCTGTTCTGCCATCTTCAGCATGTCTGACTGCCCCCAAGTGAGTGCCCTTTGTGCTCACAAATAGCCACAGCAAACCAGGCATCAATCTATACAGGATACTATCCAAAATCTCTTCCTTCTTCATCTAATTTAAGGCTTTCCCAAAGCCTTCTCAGCATACTCCATCTAAGTTTCAGGCAGAAATGCAGTAGAATCTACCTTAAACAAACTCTGGGCTGGAGGGGCTGGATCACTATATAGTCAGTTTATAACAATTAAAAGTTAGCAGCCATTATGGGCAAACCTGGACACCATACAGAATTAAGCTTCTTTCAGTATGGGGAAAGAGAAAAATAAATAATTTGAAATTGAGTTAGTATACTTTTGGTTCTAGCTGTGTTTACTTTAGGTCTGATTAAGAAAAAGAAAAGAGTGAAAATAAACTGTAAGTTCACTAAGCCTAACGAAACTTTAAGATTATTACCTGTGGAAATAAATTGCTTTGTATACTATATGTTAACATCCTGTGACCCAGTGATCTGAAATACTCTTTGGGAGCTTCTTGTCAAGGATGTATAATTGAGGCTCTAAATCCTCAGCTAAGGATTAAAGAAATGAAGCAAAATTACTATTCTAGGCCAAATGGAAGATATAAACAAACTTAGGCAGGTTGTGAAAAAGTCATTTGGGTAAAATGAGAGCACTGACCCCGTCATTTTGTGGCTTATATCACAAGGGCCTCAGGGATCATACTGTCCTCAGGCCCTTTGGGAACCCACCAACAAAAGCTAAGGATTATATACCGTATCTCTTCTCTAGGACATCAAGGGGGTCACATCTGGCCAATTGAAAGACCCACCTTCATATGTCTATTTACACTAAATTCCTAGTAGACTAGGAGACACTGAAATATCCTGTGAAAATTTGCCTCCAGGCAGCAAAAAATAAATTATTTGTATCTTAAAGTTCTTGTCTATATCTTCATACAGATTTTCTATCTTAAAAACTGTATTAGTTTATTGTGCTTAACTATAACCTTCTCGAGAGCATTCAAGAAGAAAAATATTCCATGCTCATGGTTAGGAAGAATCAATATCATGAAAATGGCCATACTGCCTAAAGTATTTTATAGATTCAATGCTATCCCCATCAAGCTACCATTGACCTTTTTCATAGAACTGGAAAAAAAGCACTTTAAACTTCATATGGAACCAAAAAAGAGCCCACATAGCCAAGACAATCATAAGCAAAAAGAACAAAGCTAGAGGCATCATGCTACCTGACTTCACACTATACTACAAGCCTACAGTAATCAAAACAGCATGGTCCTGGTACCAAAACAGAGATATAGACCAATAGAACAGAACAGAGGTCCCGGAAGCAACGCCACACATCTACAATCATCTGATCTTTGACAAACCTGACAAAAACAAGCAATGGGGAAAGGATTCCCTGTTTAATAAATGGTGTTGGGAAAACTGGCTAGCAGTGTGCAGAAAGCTGAAACTGAACCCCTTACTTACACCTTACACTAAAATTAACTCCAGATGTATTAAAGATTTAAACATAAGACCTAATAACATAAAAACCCTAGAAGAAAATCTAGGCAAAACCATTCAGGACATAGGCATAGTCAAGGACTTCATGACTAAAACATGAAAAGCAATGACAACAAAAGCTAAAATAGACAAATGGGATCTAATTAAACTCCAGAGCTTCTGCAAAGCAAAAGAAACAATCATCAGAGTTAACTGGCAACCGACAGAATTGGAAAAAATTTTTGCAATCTACCCATCAGACAAAGGGCTAATATCCAGGATCTACAAAGAACTAAAGCAGATTTACAAGAAACAAACAAACAAATCCATTCGAAAGTAGGTGAAAGATACGAACAGACACTTTTCAAAAGAAGACATTTATGCAGCCAACAAACATATGAAAAAATGTTCATCATCGCCTGTCATTAGAGAAATGCAAATCAAAACCACATAACATCTCATGCCAGTTAGAATGGTGATCATTAAAAAATCTGGAGACAACAGATGCTGGAGAGAATGTGGAGAAATAGGAACACTTTTACATTGTTGGGAGTGTAAATCAGTTCAACCATTGTGGAAGACAGTGTGGCGATTCCTCAAGGATCTAGAAATAGGAATTCTATTTGACCCAGCAATCCCATTACTGGGTATATACCCAAAGGATTATAAATTGTTCTATTATAAAGACACATGCAAACATATGTTCATTGCAGCACAGTTTACAATAGCAAAGACCTGGAACCAACCTAAATGCCCATCGATGACAGACTGGACAAAGAAAATGTGACACATATACACCATGGAATACTATGCAGCCATTAAAAACGATGAGTTTGTATCCTTTGTAGGGACATGGATGAATCTGGAAACCATCATTCTCAGCAAACTGACATAAGAACAGAAAACCAAACACCACATGTTCTCACTCATAAGTAGGTGTTGAACAATGAGAACACATGGGCACAGGGAGGGGAAGGTCACACGTTGGGGTCTGTTGCGGGGTGGAGGGCTAGGGGATGGACAGCAGGGGGTGGGCAGGTGGGGGAGAAATAACATTAGAGAAATGCCTGATGTAGGTGACAGGGGATGGAGATAGCAAACCACCATGGCATGTGTCTTCCTATACAACAATCCTGCAAGATCTGCACAGTACCCCAGAACTTAAAGTACAATTTAGAAAAATGTTGTTTACTGTAGCCACCTTCCTCATCAATTATCTAAACAAGGTAACATAGATTCTGGATAACTTACTGCAGCTTCTCCATCAGCACTTGCTCTTTCACCTTACACTTTTATGGAGACTGCTTCTTTCCTTAAATCTCATGAATCAACCTCTGCTAGCTTCAAACTTTTCTTCTGCAGCTTTCTTACCTTTCTCAGCCTTCATAGACTTGAAATGCCTTGCTCTGGTTTAGGTTTTGGCTTAAGGGAGTATTGTGGCTGATTTGATCTTCTATCCAGACCACTCGAACTTTCTCCATATCAGCAATAAGGCTGTTTTGCTTTCTTATCATTTGTGTGTTTACTAGAGTAGCACTTTTAATTTCCTTCAAAAAACATTTTCTTTGCATTCACCAGTTGGCTAACTCTTGGCTCATGAGGTCTAGTTTTCAGCCTGTCTTGGCTTTCTACATGACCTTCTCACTAAGCTTGACCATTTCTAGCTTTTAATAAAGTGAAAGATGTGTGACTCTTCCTTTCACTCACAGGCCACTGGAATATTGTTAATAGGACTAATTTCAATATTACTGTGTCTCAGAGAATAAGGAGGCATGAAGAGAGAGACATGGGGAAATGGCCAGTCACTGTAGCAGTCAGAACACTCTCAACATTTAGCAACTAAATTCATCATCTTATATGTGCATGGGTCATGGTACCCTAAAACAATTATGACAATAGTATCAAAGATTGGTAAATTAACAATCACTGATCACAGATCATCATAACAGATAAAATAATAATAGAAATGTGAAATATTGTGAGAAGGACCAAAATGTAACCCAGAGACATAAAGTGAGCACATACTGTTAGAAAAGTGGAGCTGACAGACTTGCTTGGTAGCCTTTACTTTATTATAAATGCAATATCTATAGACTGCAATGAAATGAAGCACAATCAATGAGGCTGCCTGTGATTTTAAAAAGGGAGGGAAAGAGTACATATAAAAAGGGGGAAAAAAGAGTAACATTTCAGTGGAAAAACTTGACAGACATTACTTCAGCCAGGTGATCAAGGTCAGCATCAACAGTGAAAGGTCATTTTGACAGTAAGTACTTTTAATATGATGTGATAAGAATGGTATTTTTATGGTCTTCGTGTCCAAAACACATCACCACAGTCTAGTCATGAGAAAAACCTCAGCTTATCCCAAAATAAGGGCATCTTACAATATATCTAACTAGTACTCCTCAGAGCTCTCAAGATCTTCAAGAACAAGGATCATCTGAGAAATTGTCACAGCCAAGGGGAGCCTAAGGAGACATGACAACTTCAGGTAATGTGATATCCTGGATAGAATCCTGGAACAGAAAAAGGATCTTAGGTAAAAAGTAAGAATATCTGAATCAAATAAGGACTTTATTCAAAAATAATATATCAATATTGGTTCATTAATTGGAATAAATGTATGATACTGATTATAAGTTAGTAATAGGGAAACTGAATGAGTAGTATGTGGTAACTATCTGAACTATTATAATTTTTCTGTACCTCTAAACTTGTTAGTTTTTTTTTTTAATTGGGCAGAATAACATATCTACCATTTATTACCAGGAATTTGGTACTTTCTACAAAGATGTTGGTTGGGATGGGTCACTCGAAGAAATATATCGTCTCCAGAGCAGATACAATTGCCTAGATCTTTACCTCACGCTAGTCTGTTAGAAGAGAAATGTGTTTCAATGGATTATCACCGCTTTGTGATTTTCCAAAGAGACACTACATGCCTTCTTAACAGAGAAGAGTGTATAAAGGGTGAGTTTGGGGACCAGGCAAGTTAATCTGTTGAATGATGCCTACATGGTATGTACAAAAAGAGCATACATATCAGGTCGCTGGCATCAGGTCTCTTCTCCACATTGCCTATTTTCAAGCAACTGGGGAGGAAGCAGGAAGACCACTAACACTTAATTGACAGGGCTGGAGGAATCAATCCAAAGTCCCCAGAACTTTACGCTCCTCCCAGAGTTTTGCCTCCTCAGAACCAATAAATAAGCACAACATTTTCTTGAATTAAAAAAAAATCTACATTATAGTACTATTCTTCTCAAACAAATTTTTAAAAGTTTTAAACCAGTTCTACCTAAGACAGATAACAACAAATGAAATAAAGGATAAGGTTGCCCAAAGCTGGCTCAACTACTTTGTGTGCTGATTATAGAAGGAGAGCATTCTACTTCTTAAATTACAAATGTTATAAATACTGAGAAAAAAGACTGAAAGATAACACATGGTATTCAGTCAGAAATAGCTGCATAGAGCTAATCTAGATGCCTGATTCTTTCTGATTCACAAGGTATATTTTAAGGATCCTGAGAAATCTTGTCAAGGAAAACCTATTTAACTTTGCTTAACACAGCCTTTTTTTTTTTTTTTAACATTATTTGAACAAAGAATCCATTTTTTGTGGTTATCTCACAGTTATTAGTGTCTGTAAAACCCGAGATTAAAAGTTATTAAAAAAATTAGACTTGGTCATGGCTGTAAATCAATGAACATGCATATTTTACTCTACAGATAATTCCTAGTAAATTAAGAAGTACTGCATCTCACTACCCACTCTGTAAGTCCCTATCAAAATGTCCAGACTGGATGTGCAACAAAGATCAGAGAAAGAAGGTGCTCTCTCCCTATGAAGAATTCTTTCTTAAGAGGAGAAGATTCGCACCAGTTGTGTGTGTGTATGCATATGATTACGTACAACAATCTCTAAAGATTCTAGGATTGCTTGCTCTTTGAGATTATCTGTGTCATTGCTTCTTCCATCTATTCACTGATCATTCATTTTTAACTGTCTGCCTGTGCTGGTTCATTCTGTTTCTTTTCCAGAAGTGTGGGATGCTAAAGATCAGCCGACAAATATGGCTCTACTCCTGCCTTTGATAAGTTCTCCTAACTAACCAGCAGTATTTCTTCCTTTATGAATGTTATTTTAAGGGAGATCTAAAACAATAGTTCGTATATATTACTACTTACCATTCACTTATTTGACAAATATTTCTTGAGAATCTACTATATGCCAAGTGCTGTTTCATGTACTGGAGACACAGTGATGAATCAAAGTTCATGTCCTCATGAAGGTTACATTACACATAGGAGATAAATACATACATGAGCAAACAATGTGTCAGGGGGCATTAAGTGCCACAAAAAATTTAAACAAGGGGATTGAAATGGACAAGGCGAATATTATTTTATATAGTGATGTCAGGAAAGATGCATCAATAAAGTGACATTTGAGCAGAGATACAAAGGCAGTAAAGGAGCTGGCCATTCCAAAATTATGGAGGAAAGTGTTCTAGAAAAAGAGGAAAGCAGAGACAGGCCCTGAGGTGGGAGTGTGCTTGGCATGTCCTATGAATAGCAGAGATGGCCAGTGTAGCTGAAGTATGGGATGGGTGTAGGAGATCGAGGTAGAAAACCTGGTAAAGAAGCAAAAGCCAGATCATATGGGGTTTTTCACCCATGGTTAAACTGTGAATTTTACTTTCATTCAAATTGAGAAGTCATTTTAGAAATTATTTTTAAACATTTTATTGGGATTATACTAAGTTCTAATTTCTCTGATTTCCCTACTTTTTGCATAAAAATATCAAACCACAATAATCTGTAAAGTTACAATGACTGAAACATACTCATTACAATTAAATTCTGAAAATTTTTGTCTCTAGTTCAATATTCTCCTTTTATCTTAGCAGCTTCAAAATGATACTGTCTTTTCCAAGTTCTATGGTATTTTGCCATAGATTTTAAGTCAAAAAATTATACAGTCTTACTTTCAATAATGACTTTGAACTTTAACACTTCTGGCTAAGTTTTATGTTTTTGGATTAATCATTCATAGAGCTCTATCCTTTCCTTTCGATTTTTATTTCAGCCCTCAAAGCCTCAAATACAGAGGTTTATAGTTTCTTATTTCCCAAACTCATTATGCTACAAGATTCTCCCTCCTTTGCAATGGTCCATCTCTTCACTGATGTATCCTCTATCCTCAACTCTTCATTGTCCTTGACTAATTTATGAAAAAAAATCTAGTGTTTCAAAGGAATCTTTTTCCATCAGCCAAGGTTGTTCACCAGCCAAGAAACCCTTAGGGCCAACCAAATTACCTATTAAATCTTGATGAAGACTGGACAGATATAGTATTTGCTTCCTTCTGTTGGCTAACATATAAATGTAGCAATAATATTTTGTAACCTAAATTCATTACCAATTATGGACATATCAGATATTCTATTTTGGAATGTGCTACATATCAACTCACAGAAAAATAATTCCAAAGCCTGCCATCAAATTCTTCTTTGTGTCAATTGACAACGAGGCACTAAGAACAATTACAACACATGGATATATCCCAAGATCATGAGCCATAGTTTTATATAGAAACCAAGAGTTTTAAAAGCTTAAATAATTGGATTAACAAATCATTGAATAAGTTAAAATAAATAGTTCATAAATTGTTAACCAAAATGTACATATAATTTTGATTAGGGAAAGAGCACATAAATAAATTTGAGCCATGACCTTAACTTAAAGGAACTCATCTGTTATCAATATAAATTTAAAGCAGCACAGACAGATTCTTCTTATCACAACAGACAAACCCAAATTGTTTGCTTGAAATATATGAATTTCCAGTCTTTCTCTGAAAATTTTCTTTTACTCACTTTTGAGAATTAGTAACTAAATTGTATAAAACATACCTATATAGTACTCCCTAGTAATATTTAAACACATATATATATTCTTAAGGATACATATAAATTCAAATATATAATATATATACTATATATAAATATATACATATATATGGTATGTTTATACAGAGAATATATATGTGTCCACTCCTCATCCTGTTAAGACAGTGTTTTTTACCCAAACAGCATTTAATAGTTCACATTAAAATATGGAGGAGAGTAACAATTTCTAAAGGACTCTCAATGCTTGGCTGATGGGAGCTTAAAAGTGGACCATGGGGAAAATAAAATGATACTGTTTTGTCATTCATGTTTAAAGACACTTCAGTGCCAACTCTTTGCTGGTCCTCTGAAAGGCACAGTGGAGAATGGAAAAACAACATGGTTTTGGACCTCAAGCAGCATGTCAGTAGTGGAAGAGATAGGGTCCACAATAACTAGATACAAAGTAGGATGTGAAAGGTATAATGAGTGACAAAAGAAATATCTGGGACTTAAGGGAAGATAGCAATCATTTCTACTTGAGAATGTTCTAGACACCGCTTGTAAATAGAACAATAATAATTAGCATAGCTAAATGAATAATTACCTAAATAGGCTGAATGAAAATAGAGTGGCAGTGAACAAAACTGATTCTCTGGATCCTGTCAGAATCTTATTAAAATGGTGTCAGATAAAACGTGACAGGGAGCCCATAAATAAAAGACAACTTGTTGATGTGGCTATGATATGCAAATTAATAAATCTGACAATCTGATCAATATGATCCCTAAAAGTTTTATATTGGTTTTACTCAGCAATTTTATGTTATAGATTGTCATTATTTTTTTAATTTTTAAAGAAGCTACTTATCTCCAATTTATTCAACCTGTATGCCAAAACTTTTGAAACACTGAGGTTGCTCAGTCATGGTTACAAAACAACTAGCATGAAATCTAAGGTTCTGGGATAAAAGCTAGAAATTCAAAAGCCTAGTTAATATATTTAACACAAAAACTTATATAATAATGATGATAATGTGACTCATGATAACCATTAGAGTTGAATAAAAATTAAATTAATAATGGTTTAAAATATAAAATGATCATTTCAGGGAAAAATTAGTTTTGTGTGACCATATGTTGCAAATACAGAATAGAATTTGATGCCATGAAGAGGCACTGTGATAATACATGGGCAAACATTTCTCTTGTATTTGACTCAGTTATCAGATACTCAGAATTCTCCACTGTCTAAGGTTAACCACCTCCCCACTCTTCTCAGTATAAGATACCAGGCCTCTCACAATTGCGGCTGTGCCGCCTTTTCTAGTACCCTTCTCATCTACACCTTGCTCTAACAAGATTCTTGCTTTAAAAAAAAATACAACAGGCCTTTCCTTATCTTGACTTTTGCTGCCTGGAGTATAGACTCTTCTCCATATCTATGGGCAGAGTAAGCCCATCAAGGCCCAACTAAAATATTACTTCTATCATGAAGTAAAATAGTTACTATAGCCTTAAACTTGACCAGACATTGTGTTACATCTTAGCTAACTCACAGGGGCACTGGGAAGAGTGCAGACATTGCAAAGAAATACAGAGGACTCAACCACTGGAGGTACTGGGGCCCTAGGAGCAGTGAACCTGAAGGAAAGGAAGGAAATTGGAACCAAGCAAAATAAGGAAAAACAGAGAAACCAATGCAGGCAGCTAGCTCAAGGTGTGTGTGTTTGAGTTTAGGAGAAGGGAAAACAGGGGTTCAAGGGGTAACTAGAAATCCCATGCAGTAATGTGGCAAATTCAGGCTTGGTTCCTACAGAGATCAATCTTTTTTTTCATGTTTCCTTGTTCTCATTTGGTTTAATTGTAAATATCTTTACTGAGATACAACTCGCATACCACACAATTCACCCACTTAAAACATGCAATTTTATGTTTTTTAGTATATTCACAGATATATACAATTATTACCACAATTTTAAAACATTTTTGTCACTTCACAAAGAAATCCCTTATCTGTTAGCCATCAACCTTTCCTACGTCCCATTGTCACAGATCTAAGCAAGCACCAATCTACTTTCTGTGTCTGTAGATGTGACTATTAAGTGTCAAAATCACATATATGGTCTGTGTGACTAGATTTTTTTATTTATGTGATGGTTAGTTTTACGTGTCATCTTGAGTGAATTAAGGGTTACCTAGATGCTGGTAAACATCACTTCTGGATATGTCTGTGAGAGTGTTTCCAGAAGAATAGACAAATGGATTGAGTAAAATGACTCACCCTCACTGAATAGGCTGAGGGTTGAGTCATGCATCCTCTCCTGACCATGGTGTATTAGTCCATTTTCACACTGCTGATAAAGATATACCCAAGACTGAGCAATTTACAAAAGAAAGAGGTGTAACAGATTTACAGTTCCACATGGCTGGGGAGGGCTCACAATCATGGCAGAAGGCAAGGAAGAACAAGTCACATCTTACGTGGATGGCAGCAGGCAAAGAGAGGAAGCTTATGCAGGGAAACTCGTGAGACTTATTCACTATCACAAGAACAGCCAGGGAAAGATACACCCACCTTCATGATTCAATTACCTCCCACTGGGTTCCTCCCATGACATGTGGGAATTGTGGAAGTTACAATTCAAGATGAGATTTGGGTGGGGACACAGCCAAACTATATTACATGGACATCAGAACTTCAGGTTCTCTGGCCTTTGGACTCTGGGACTTGCCCCAGCCACTACTCTTCCCCACCAGCACTTTTTCAGGCTATCGGTCTCAAGCTGAGAATTACACCATCAGCTCCTCTGGTTCTTATGGCTTGAAATGTGGACCCAGCCACCCTACCACCTTCTTTTGTTCTTCAGCTTGCAAATGGCATGTCATGGGACTTCTTGGCCTCCAAAATTATGTGAGCCACTTCACCTAATAAACTCTCTCTCAACTATCTGTCTGTATATATTCTATTTTTTTTTCTGTTTTTCTGGGATCCCTAGTTAATAAAACATAGGATAACGTTTATGAGGTTCATGATTGTTGTATCAGAAGTCAGTATCTTAACAGGTAAACTAATCCACTGGAAGGTAGAATCTGCCATTGGAAGTGATGGAACAAGAAACCATGTCTCAAAAAGATCCACCCTCTCAGAACAGCTTTGTAAGAGTTAAAGTGTGTGGATTCCCTATCAAATTGGCTTCAGTTTAGAGCCGGGCTTCAGTCCAAGGACTTCAACAATAAGATGAATAAACAAAATACCAGACTAGTTACAGACTAGGCCAATAAAGATGGAGGCAGTAAAGATAAGGCAACAAAAAATGGTCCCGCCTGACATCTCAAAGATAGTCTATGGCAACAAAGCAAACTACAGACTAAACCCAATTATTGCAGTCTCATAGCTCCTCCTTATTTTCATATCATAGATAATGAAACAAATTAACAATAGCAAAAATAAAAACCTACAGGTCTTCTGTAATAAACATATCAAGAACAACACAATAGGCTTGTTTTGGTTGTTATAAACTACCAATGTGATTATGATCATGACAAACAGAATCACTTCAGAACAAGACTTTTTAATGATGCAAGAATTATTTACCTACTAATTTGGGAAAGATGTACTATTTTTTATAACATCTGTTTATTGTTCATATATTGGTAAACTTACAATACTCTATCCTTGCCAAAGAGGGACATTCAAAGTTCTTAAATGAAAATTTGAAATAATGAAAGTGAATATTGACTTAACAGATTCCTAATGGTTTTAAAAATAGATAAAATATATATATTGTTCAGGATTTTTATGACTAGTTTCCTGTTAATTTGAAAATCTGAAGATATTAGATAAAGAAGAGGTATTTCAAATTCATAATGCTTTCATGTTACTATAAAATATTAGAAAGAATAGTAGTAATTGTTTCATAAATATAAACATATTTTTGTATTATTTAATGTTTCCTTGTATAATTTAAGGTTTTCAATAGCCCACACCTTTTTTCTAAAGTGGAGAGATTAGATGTAGAAAAGGGACTATTAAAAGGAGTTCAAGTTAGGTATACTCAGGTAGAGCTAGCCTTCATATTAATATATAATTTCAGGTAAATATTTTAAAGTTTTTAAAAGTACTACATGACTAAGCTCATTTTTTTAAATGAAACCTTTATTGAGATCTAATTCACATGTACTGAAATTCATCTCATTTAATTATAAAATTTAAAGGTATTCCATGTTTCTTTTTTTTTTTTTTGAGACAGAGTCTTGCTTTGTCACCAGCTAGAGTGCAGTGGCGCAATCTTGGCTCACTATAACCTTGGCTTCCAGGGTTCAAGAGATTCTTCTGCCTCAGCCTCTGGAGTAGCTGAGACTGCAGGTGCATGTCACCATACACAGCTAATTTTTGTGTTTTTAGTAGAGACAGGATTTTACCATGTTGGCCAGGATGGTCTCTTGACCTTGTGATTCATCCGCCTTGGCCTCCCAAAGCGTTTAGATTACAGGCGTGAGCCACCGCGCCCGGCTGGTTATTCCATGTTTCTAAATACAAAATCACCATCTTTACTTTAGAGTCAACACCTGTCATTCTATAATGGGCACTAATAACCAAAGCTAGAAATCTTTGATCTTATTTTCTCCCTTCTTTTTTTACCCTCTTTATGAACTATTTAAAAATCACTTTTTAGTCAACTTTTGAAATCTTCACTGGTCTCCTCCCTATGGTTAGAAACATTATTTAATTCCTTCCACTATTCCTTTTCTTTTTTTTCTCTATCAGGAATTCCTTCTCCCTTCTGTCTGCTATCCAAATCTTATTCATCTAACATCCTATAAGATTGCACTCTGTCATACAAATATGTATTATATAAATATATACATACACTTTACACAAATATTAGAAAAACAAATTTGCCACCTTAAGATATCATACATTTTTAAAGATAATTCCCACACTTATCCTTATTGTGTTGCTGAAACACCAGGGGTTCAATCTAGGTCCTGAGAATAAGTAGTCAGGGAGTGCTTCTGACAGTATTTCACTCTGAATGACTGAGTTTTGGAGGAGAGAAGTGGGATGAGGAGTGAATTTAGTGAGTGAAGACACTATTGCCAGAAACAATGGCATATACAGTGATTCAGAGACAGACAAAGAGAATTTGCTCAAGGAACTTCAGATAATTTAGTATGGGTAGAATAAGAGGGGTTGGAGAAGAAAATGGAGGAGTAGTAAAAGTTAAGAACTTAATTTGCTCTTTTATGGAGTTTGGAATTAATCTTTAAGGCAACAGGAAATGACTGAAGGTTTGTAAGTGAAGGAGTGACAAGATCTGAGTTACATAGCCTGAGGCGCACCCTCGATCCTTGCTAGTGTGGACTGGAAGAACAAGAGAGAAGTTAGAGCCACTGGGCCAATAGGAAAGTGGAACAGTTTAGATTTTTACTGTGAAGTTTTAATAGTCAGCTTTATGTATAGTTAACTGCCTTTATGCTAAAATCTCTAGCGAAAAGTAAATACTGTAACTTTTTCCCAACACTAATGTATTTAGCTGCCATTCTTAGCCTAAACCACTGTTATCTGTGCTTCTTTCTATCATGTTGGTCACTAATACTGGACAAGATATACCCACTGCTCTCAACGAAGCTACTAATGAAGACTGTGGGAAGTGTCTTCTGGGAAGACAAGCTCAAGTCATGTCATCAGGCAGACTGGAATCAAATCTTGGCTTTAGCTGCTTTAGCTGTGTAGCTTTGGGAAATTCTCTAAATTCTCTGAACCTTGGTTTGCTCACCTTCAAAATGGAAACCAAAATATCTAGCAGGGTTGTAAGAACTGAAGATCATGTACACAGGGTTTCTAACACAGAGTAAGCCCTCTAGCACTATACACATTTTATTATTAAAGACAAAATGTATAGAAAAGACAAAATTAAGACAAATTTCCTATTTTCTAGTTGCTCTTTTGAAGAAAAACAGACATTGGCAGGAGCTCACAGGAGAGGACTGGGGCCTGAGACTCTCCTGTCACTATGATTCCAGGTCATTAGTGCTTGCTAGTAGCTAAGCAGCTGAGCTGCTCCAGAAAACCTATGCAAAACAGTTTTGGTTTTAACTATGTAATCAACCTGACAGGGCCACGGCTGAAATAAATGTGAATGCCATGGCCAGGTGGCCTTGGGAATTGTGGAGTGCAATTAACCTGCCCACTCCCATTCCCAGAACTCTTCTCAGAGAGGTAGTTTCCTTGCCACTGGTTGAGTCTGGTTTTGGCTATTATTTCCAAGCAGCATTTGTGCTTCCTCAGTGTGGTCCTGATCAGTCCAGAGATCAGAGGAAACTAAATGAAGACTATTTGAAGCACCAATTCCCCTTGCAAACCTTTCAGAAATTTCAAAAGATGTTAGTGAGCTGAGTAGTGTAGGAGAAGGAGAACTGGCACTTTTCTCCTATTTTCCTATGAATATAATGATCAGATCCACCCATTTCTGATTGTAATGAGGATGCAATCCTTAGTCTAAGCAGAAAAACCTGGGTAGAGGGCAAATGGGGAATTTTATCCCTAGCAATGCAGTGTGACAGCTTTGGGCAGAAGATACGGAACCAGAGAAGGAAGGACTTCTACCTAACTGGCTTCCAACATTCGTTTAGTATTGTTTCTTCTCTCTGTTCCTAAAGTCAGGAAAATCAGAAAAATACTTCCCTCTGTAGCTGCAGCTGGCATTTTTGCAGTGATCATTAGTAAAATATGTTGGCAGTGAAAAACAGCTTTAGCATTTGCAGAACTGGCTGTCATTTGTGCCAAAAGCAAGTAGGAATAGAAATAGTAACTCCAATATTGTTATTACCATACCAGAAGTCAGCTAGCTATCCTGTGCCTGTAGCTTTCACAAGTCATGCCTAATACCCTTGTTTTGCCTGACCTTTTGTCAAGTTGTGCCTAAACCCTTATCTTGCCTGATCTTTGTCTCACACCGTGTTTGTGAGATGGGAAAGAAGCAGAAGGTGGGTTGAGAGGTTAAAAAAACACTGTCACTGAGTTTGAGTAGCCAGCTTGACAAAGGGTTTATCTCTTTTAATTGCAGAAAAAAACTTAAAAAGTAAACCCATTTTAGTGGAAGATTAATTAGGAGAAAATTTCCAGAAAGGAATTTATAGAATTTGACCATATTTACCAATAGCCTTTTCAAAAATGTCATATTTCATCTAGAACACCATTTTAAGACTATACACTAAAGAAATAGTTTTAAATGTGCATAAGGATTTTTAAGTACAAAAATGTATATGATATATTTATAATAAAGAAAAACTTTGAATAAATAGCAATAAAGTGTTAGTCATTAATTCATATTGAATATATTCAGCTATTAAAGGGGTTTTATAGAACTTTAAATGGCATGAGAAAAACACTTATTGTTTTAATTTTCTCTTTTTTTAATTAGTTCCACTCAAGTTATCTCAAGTAAGTGAGAATTTTTCCATAAGGATACACATGAAGTAAAACTAGCAAGGAATAAAAAAGCCATCAGGAATTGGGAGACTTTTGGAAGCTGCTAATCTGTCTACTCTATATCTCTCTCTCTCCGAAAGCCATTCCATTAATCCTCCTTCTGCCAATAGGAAGGCTAACACACATGCCCATAGGTTTCCAGAGATGGCTGTTTACCATTGCCTTTCAGCTTGGGTTAAGTAAAGAGTTGTTTCTCTCTGAAAGGCCTGTGGGGAGCTAGGCACATTGATGGTGATGTTAAATAAAGCAGGAATCGGCCGGGCGCGGTGGCTCAAGCCTGTAATCCCAGCACTTTGGGAGGCCGAGGCGGGTGGATCACGAGGTCAAGAGATCGAGACCATCCTGGTCAACATGGTGAAACCCCGTCTCTACTAATACAAAAAATTAGCTGGGCACGGTGGCGCGTGCCTGTAATCCCAGCTACTCAGGAGGCTGAGGCAGGAGAATTGCCTGAACCCAGGAGGCGGAGATTGCGGTGAGCCGAGATCGCGCCATTGCGCTCCAGCCTGGGTATCAAGAGCGAAACTCCGTCTCAAAAAAAAAAAAAAAAAAAAAAATAAAGCAGGAATCAAAACGACATTTATGGTGTCATCATTCACTCACTCACTCAACACGTACATATTGAACACTCAACATAAGGTGGCAACAGTGGCACGCATGGTCCTTGCTCTCACAGCTCTTATAGCTTAGAGAATAAAGGCAACTGAAATCCATGTTCATGGTGCTACAATATATATGTGTGCATGATAGGAGAGCATCTTGAAAGAGATCCCAACTCAAACCTGGAGAAACAGCAGAAGAGCATGTCCAGGTAATTTTTCTACAGAAAATAGTTTAGTGTGGCTATTTGAGGTTGTGTGTTTTTAAGGGGTTGTAATTTAATATGGTAAGGGATATGAAGAATTCTATAAGCCAGAGTAAAAACTGTTAACTCTTCTGAGTAGCAATGGAGAACTATGAAAAGTTTGGGCAGGAGACAGAGGTAATCAAATTTGCAACCTATAAAAATCCATAAATGCAATGTAGATAATGTACTGGCTGATGGGCAGCCTGGAGTCAGAAGCCCAGTGGGAGACTTTGTTAATAATAGCAGCAAAGTTGAAGGAGCCCATACTAGGGCTAGTACAAGTGGAGGGGGAGCAAACTCCACGAACTTGAAAGATGTTTAGAATCAACTGAACTTGGAGAATGATAATTTGTGTGGGATGAGTGAGGGAAAGGAGTCAAGGATAAAGCCCAATTTTATAGCTTAGTGTAATTAACTGAGATTGAAAACAAAGAAGTAAGTGAGGGAAAGATAATGAGTTCAATTTTAAATACATTGAGTTTGTAGTGTGAATGAGACATCTAGGGGTGATGCCCAGGAGGAAATTCAATCTATGCATCTGAAATACAAGAAGGGATCAGAGCTGCTGGAGACAGAGTTTGATATGTCATATGCACACGGGCCATACTTCAAATAATAAATATGCATAAGAGCATCTGAGAATTAAATTATAATTTTTAATTATAATCTTTATAATTAAAAAATGAGAAAAAAAGAGCTGAGGGCAAGGCACAAACATATCTAAAGGACAGAAAAAGAAAAAAAGAGAAACTCATGCAGGAAGGAGATGGAAATAGCCTTCAAAGAGGGAGGGATATAATCAAGTGCACAGCAGTGTCACAGAAGTCAAGAAGAGAGAGCATCAGGAAACAAGAATAACTTGATGATATCGATTTATAAAGTATATATTAATAAGTTAAAGGAGAAAAACGACACAATCATATCAACAGATGAGAAAAAATCACTGATAGAATCTAATGAATATTTTAATGGCAAGTGCTCCTTTAACATAATAATACATATGTATATATGTGTGTGAATGTATATATGTGTATATATGCAAGTATTGTGTGTGTTTGGAGTCTCCAAGACCACTCTAATTTTGAGTGTTTAGGAGAACTCACAGGACTTGGCATATAAGTTGTACATGCTCACAGCTATGATTTATTACGGTGAAAGGATATAAAATAAGACTAGCAAAGGAAAAAAGTGCATGGGATGAAATCCAGGTTACTCTTCCAGTGGAGTCACACAGGATGAGCTTAATTCCTCCAGCAATGAGTTATAACACCACAAGTGAAATGTTTACCAGGGATGTTCACTAAAAGCTCAGTGCCCCAGCTTTTTACTGGGAGCTGGTCACACAGACTCTGTCTGCCTAGCATTTTCTAAAACCTCAAATAGAAAGATGTTCAGCATAAACCACATTGTTTGCACAGTTTAGGCATAGTAAGCTATTCTTAACAGGGAATCCTACCATGATCCAGATGCCACCCAAGGGCCAACCTTGCAAGCAGGTCTTTCGAAAGACGGCACTCTCAAGTTTGCCATGTTAACTCCTCTCTCTCTCTCTCTCTCTCTCTCTCTCTCTCTGTCTCCCTGTGTGTGTTTGTGTGTGTGTGTGTGTGTGTATGTGTGTGTATAATGTTTAGATACACATTAGTAAATCAGGAGAGATGCCTGCTCCTTCCATTATACTGAATATTGTTCTGCAAATATTAAGCAATATAATTAAATAAGAAGGAAGACATCAGATAGAATATATATTGTGAAGTAGGTAATGTTACTTAAGAATTTTACAATTTTGTATTGAAAATTATAGAAAATCAGCTGTACCTTTGCACAGTAGTAGCATCATAGCCACTGAGGTCTACCTGAAGTGCAATTATTGCTCATTGAAAACCTTTCCCAAAACCCTGTCATGATGACTTGCAATATAATTGGCACTGGTAATTTCTGACAGTCTCTAAGGAGACTGAGTTTTTTAAAAAGAAGAAAATCAGTTCTAGAAAGTACCAAAATAATAAAACAATTTGGGAAGTTTAAAAATATACCAGAAAAATCAGAATATGTAATAAAAATCAGAAAAGATAAATGATTTAAGAATGCACTTTGAGGAAAGTGCAGGAAGTATACTCAGTGTATGTGAATAGGTTTAGACCATATCAGGAAGAAGTGAGAAACCAGTGTGACTATAGCTGAGGTAAGGGAATAGAGAATAAAAAATGAGGCTGGAGAGTTAAATTCGGGGCATAACATGCAGGGCTTTGTAAGCCATGATTGGGATTTTTAAAATTCCATTCTTAAATCAATAGACAATTTCTGAAGAGTTTAGAAAGTTTTAAGATACAATAACATTTGCACCCTGAAAGCATCATTCTAGCTGCAAATATGGAAATAGTTTTGAGGTGAGCCAGATACTTAAGTTTTGGGTAGAGATTTACAAGAACAATGTCTACAATAGAGTGAAATCCAGAGAGTAGATTTGAATAGTTTAGGGTGATAGTTGCAAAGATGAAAGGAAACTAGAATAATTTAGTGATATTTAGGAAATACAACTGGTAGCACTCTCTAATTAACAGGATGAGAGGATGAGAATGAGTGAGGAGCTTCAATGACTTCCAGGTTTCTGGATTGCACAACGGTACAGATAAGAGCATCATTTTTATGAGATAAAAACACTGAGGATATAACTCAAATAGCCTAAATTAATAACTTGAAAATTTTTTCTCAAAACTATTATTTTAACATGAGCTTCAATAGCTATTTTAAGAAACTATCATTAGAGCGAACCAGCAACCAACAGAATGGGAAAAATTTTTGCAATCTACCCATCTGACAAAGGGCTAATATCCAGAATCTACAAAGAACTAAAATAGATTTACAAAAAAAAAAAAAAACAAGCCCATTCAAAAGTGGGCGAAGGATATGAACAGACCTTTTCAAAAGAAGACATACATGAGGCCAACAAAAATATGAAAAAATACTCATCATCACTGGTCATTAGAGAAATGCAAATCAAAACTACATTCAGATACCATCTCACGCCAGTTACAATGGCAATCATTAAAAAATCTGGAGACAACACATGCTGGAGAGGCTGTGGAGAAACAGGAACACTTTTACACTGTTGGTGGGAGTGTAAATTAGTTCAACCATTGTGGAAGACAGTGTGGCAATTTCTCAAGGATCTAGAAATAGAAATTCCATTTGACCCAGCAATCTCATTACTGGGTATATACCCGAAGAACTATACATCATTCTATTATAAAAACACATGCACACGTATTGTGGCACTGTTTACAATAGCAAAGACCTGGAACCAACCCAAATGCCCATCAATGATAGACTGGACAAAGAAAATGTGGTACACATACAGCATGGAATACTATGCAGCCATAAAAAATGATGAGTTTGTGTCCTTTGTAGGGACTTGGATGAATCTGGAAAACATCATTCTCAGCAAACTGATATGAGAACAGAAAGCCAAACACCACGTGTTCTCACTCATAGGTGGGTATTGAACAGTGAGAACAGGTGGACTTAGGGAGAGGAGCATCACACACTGGGGCCAGCTGGGGGAGGTAGGGGAGAGACAGCAGGGGGTAGGGAGGGAGGGGAGGGATAACATGAGGAGAAATGCCAGATATAGTATGTACCTAAAGTAAAAAAAAATAAAAAATTTTTTAAAAATAGCTATTTTGAAACTCTGAAAACTGAGGAATTATTTTTTTTAATTCTTTTATTCTCTGAAGACATGGGCTCATAAAATCTGAAGAGGGATGGCCAAAGGGCAATAAAAAAATTACCATGAGTTAGAAGAACATTTTTAAGTGTACCAAAATTGTATCAAGTCAAATATAAAGTTTTTATTTAATGAAATTATCAGCAGAAACCCAACTGTGCCATCCTCTGGAGAAGTACACTGGGAGTTGTTAAGGAAAGCAGATTTAAGTATCATGTGAATATTTTACATGAATTCGTATTTCTGATTAAAAAAAATTAAAAGTCATCTTTGAAAAAATAAAGTTTGCATTTTGTTTTGTTTTGTTTTTACTTAAAGTAAAAAATTGAAAGGAGTAGGAAATGTCAAACAGTAATCAAATGCAGAGGTCAAGCCAGGTACAGGCTAGAAAGTTAGAAAGTATCCACCACATTTAGGGGAAGGAACATAACCAGTGACCCTGTGAAGCTAGGATTCAGGGATCTGAACAGCACCCAGACAGAAACAGCTTGTGAAGTGTCACAAGATGAAGTGGAGACTCAAATATTTTGACAAGGTGGCTAGCAAGTGAAATAGGAGCTAGGTGGTAGCCAAAGAGGAAAACAAAGTCTAGAAATACGCTGTTATTGTTTAATTTTAATAAAAGACATGCATGTTTAATTGCTAATGAATTTTTGAGAGATTAGAAATTAAAATTTTAAAAATATTAAGTAATTTAAAAATAATGCAATGAAATGTATCAAGACAAAATGTAATTTTTATGCTTGGATTTGAGATTCTAGAACAATTTTAAAACTTTTATTAGTATTATAGGAATTTTTAAAATTTACTCTAGTAAAAAATATTTTATATTGAGAAAAATAAGGATAGTCAGCCTCATTTTACAAAAGAAAAAAAAAAGAATGCTGGTCTCCAGGATTCTATCCCCTGCATATGAGTGGAGTGGCCAGAATCCAAGTGATTTGTACAACTCTCTGTCCTGACTGCTCCTTTCCACCCAGGAGCAAGATTGCTGTAAGAATTTCATTCTACTTTGGACAGTATGGCCATTTTCATGATATTGATTCTTCCTAACCATGAGCATGGAATGTTTTTCATCTGATTTTGTCCTCTCTTATTTCCTTGAGCAGTGGTTTGTAGTTCTCCTTGAAGAGGTCCTTTACATCCATTGTTAGTTGTATTCCTAGGTATTTTATTCTCTTTGTAGCAATTGTGAATGAGAGTTCACAATTGATTTGGCTCTCTGTTAGTCTGTTATTGGTGTATAGGAATGCTTGTGATTTCTGCACATTGATTTTGTATCCTGAATCTTTGCTGAAGTTGCTTATCAGTTTAAGATATTCTGCTGAGATGATGGGGTCTTCTAAATATACAATCATGTCATCTGCAAATAGACAATTTGACTTCCTCTTTTCCTAATTGAATATTCTTTATTTCTTTTTCTTGCCTGATTGCTCTGGCTAGAACTTCCAATATTTTATTGAATAGGAGTGGTGAGAGAGGGCATCCTTGCCTAGTGTCAGATTTCAAAGGGAATACTTCCAGTTTTTGCCCATTCAGTATATTGGCTGTGGGTTTATCATAAATAGCTTTTATTACTTTGAGATATGTTCCATTGATACTTAGTTTATTGTGAGTTTTTAGCATAAAGGGATGTAGAATTTTGTCAAAGGCCTTCTCTGGATCTATTAAGATAATCATGTGGTTTTTTCTTTGGTTCTGTTTATGTGGGGTGGATTACGTTTATAGACTTGTGTATGTTGAACCAGCCTTGTATCCCGGGATGAACAGTATCTTACAGATTCAACGCTATTCCCATTAAGCTATCATTGACATTCTTCACAAAACTGGAAAAAAAACACCTTAAACTTCATATGAAACCAAAAGAGAGCCCACATAGCCAAGACAATCATAAGCAAAAAGAACAAAGCTGGAGGCATCACGCTACCTGACTTCAAACTATACCACAAGGCTATCGTAATCAAAACAGCATGGTAGTGGTACCAAAACAGAGATATAGACCAATGAAACAGAACAGAGGCCTTGGAGGCAACACCACACATCTACAACCATCTAATCTTTGACAAACCTGACAAAAACAAGCAATGGGGAAAGGATTCCCTGTTTAATAAATGGTGTTGGGATAAGTGGTTAGCCTTGTGCAGAAAGCAGAAACTAGACTCCTTCCTGACATCTTTCACTAAAATTAACTCCAGCTGGATTAAAGATTTAAACATAAAACCTAACACCATAAAAACCCTAGAAGAAAACCTAGGCAAAACCATTCAGGACATAGGCATAGGCAAGGACTTCATGACTAAAATACCAAAAGCATTGGCAACAAAAGCCAAAATAGACAAATGGGATCTAATTAAACTCTAGAGCTTATGTACAGCAAAAGAAACAATCATTAGAGTGAACCAACAACCAACAGAATGGGAAAAATTTTTTGCAATCTACCCATCTGACAAAGGGCTAATATCCAGAATCTACAAAGAACTAAAACAGATTTACAAGAAAAAAACAAACAAACCCATTCAAAAGTGGGCGAAGGATATGAACAGACACTTTTCAAAACAAGACATATATGAGGCCAATAAACATATGAAAAAATGCTCATCATCACTGGTCATTAGAGAAATGCAAATCAAAACCACATTGAGATACCATCTCACACCAGTTAGAATGGCGATCATTAAAAAATCATACAGAGACAACAGATGCTGGAGAGGATGTGGAGAAATAGGAAGACTTTTACCCTGTTGGTGGGAGTGTAAATTAGTTCAACCATTGTGGAAGACAGTGTGGAGATTCCTCAAGGATCTAGAAATAGAAATACCAATTGACAGAGCAATCTCTTTATTGGGTATATACCCAAAAGATTATACATCATTCTATTATAAAGACACATGGATATGTATGTTCATTGTGGCACTGTTTACAACAGCAAAGATGTGGAACCAACTCAAATGCCCATTGATGACAGACTGAACAAGGAAAATGTGGCACATATACACCATGGAATACTATGCAGCCATAAAAAATGATGAGTTCATGTCCTTTGTAGGGACATAGATGAATCTGGAAACCATCATTCTCAGCAAACTGACACAAGAACAGAAAATCAAGCATGACATGTTCTCACTCATAGGCAGGTGTTGAACAATGAAAACACATGGACACAGGGAGGGGAGTATCACACACTGGGGTCTGTTGGTGGGGAACAGAGGAGGGACAGTGAGGGGTGAGGAGGTTGGAGAGGGATAACATGGGGGAAAATGCCAGGTATAGGTGACAGAGGGATGGAGGCAGCAAACCACATTGCCATGTATGTACCTATGCAACAATCCTGCATGATTTGCACATGTACCCTAGAACCTACAATTAAAAAACAAAAAAGTATTTCATTCTACTTGATGCTAGAGAGCTAAAAGATTATAAAACAATGTTTAAATGGAAAATAAATGTTAAAAATTATAATGAAGATATCCAGTTCATCCTATCTAAAGGTAGTAGACACATTTCACCCTAACCTCTCACCTAACGACACCTAGAAACCCAGGACAAAATACATAAAACAAACATAAGAAGATTCTGAAATGTGAACAAAAGAAGGCATCCTTCTTAGAGATGTTATACTCAAGGAATAGCCTGATAAGATGTTTTCTGCCTCTGAACTATCCTAGCCTGGACATTGGAAAATTTCACCACAATCTGGAAAGAAGGGTAAGTGCAAACCCCAAAAAACAAAACTAACAAAAACCAACCAACAAACAAAACAAAACAAAATAAGCCTATTTGCTTTAGCCAAATGAGCTAGAAGGGAGTGCCTATGCAGGGCATAACCTTTTGGGCAACACTAGAAACACTCTAGAAAAAAGAAAACTGCCCTTCCCCATCCTGTCATTTGCATCAGCTGACACCAGACTATGTCAGCAGACGTTACCACCACAACCCAGCAGCAACTACATGGTGCTCCCTCCTGGATGGTAGGTGTCTGTGAAGGCTTTGTGTGTGAAAGGGGCCTGACTGCCATCCCAGCCTGGTATTAATTAGTAACATAAACTAATACAATAAAAAGTAACTTGTCATGCCACGAACCAGAAAACTGTCAAATTTAATGAGAAAAACCAATCAACAGACACAACATCAACATGACACAGATATTGGAATGATCTGACCAGATTTTAAAGCATCTATAATTTTTTTAAATGCCTCAAAGAGCAACTATGAACCTTCTTGAAATGAACAAAAACATAAACATTCTCTCCAAAAATAAAAAACTAAAAATAGAGCACATAAAAAAGAGCCAAATGGAAATTTAAGAACAGAAAATACAACAACAACAACAACAAAAATTTTCACTTTCAATATTGGTGGAATAGCTGATGTTGACCAATATTCCCATAATGAACCATTAGAAAAGTTAGACTAAAGCACAAAAACATCTGTTTTAAGGAACGAATGAGAGACCAGAGGAGATAGGACACTGAGACACAGAATTTCAGAGAGAAGAGAAACTCATTTAAGTGAACATTATACTCCGTAGCATTTTTTCACTTGAGACATTTGCTGTTTTTTAAGCTGGAAAAAAAAAGAAAAGAAAAGAAAAGAAAGAAAAGCAGAAAGAGCTTGCCAACAGAAACCTGAGATAAGATTTTGGTAAGGCTAGGGAGGCAAAACTTGGACTTCAGGGATATCCATGCAGGTTGGACTTGCAGAAAAATTAATCCAGAGAGAAACAAAACACAGGGGAGCCCAATACCCTGCCTCATGTTTCCCATTAAGGAATGTGCTATCTGTTAAGCAGCACAGAAGCTCAAGGAAAAGATGTCAGGCACAAAGCAGTGTCCATTGGTCTGGAAAGATGAGCAGAGGTCTTGGAAAAATCATAAAGATACAAAAAAAATGGAGTTCTCTAAGGAGGAGGGGGCCTGATAAACATCTAAGATTTCCAGGAAAAAATCAGAGAGAACAGCATCATAGGAGTGAAAATAAGTTAGAAATAGAGTGGATCTCACAAAGCTGAATTAATTCCAGTCCAGCTTCCTGTACTTTCACTGCCTGCTTGCACCCTTCAGAGTAGCAAAATAAATTATCTCTGGAAGAGTAAAACAGCAGCCAATGCTTCGAAATATCTCTAATATTTTTTATTGTTCAATCTTCTATAATGCACTTTTAGGAATGTCAAGAAATAAGATTATCAAAGCCAAAAGAAAAAAATCTCAGTAAAAATATGTGGTCATCTATCCTTCATCAATGTTAGGTGATTAAGATATTGAAGTTTTCAGACAAGGACTTTAAAATAACTAATTCTATGCTCAGGAAAATAAAAGATGGAAAATTTCACCACAACATTGGACTCTACTAAAAAGTGAAATAAAGTCTACAAAAAAATTATTAAAATGTAATCAAATGCAAAGGGCAACAACTAATTTATACAAACAAAATTATAGATTAGATGCAGCAGAATAAAATGATAGCAAACTGCAAGACCATTCAATAGATTGTGTCCAGATTAAACCGAAGTGAAAAATATTTAAAAATGTTTAAAAACCAGCTTGAGAAAAATGTGAGACATAGTGAAAAGTTCTAGTATATGTACAATTGTAGTCCCAGAATTACAGGCAATAGAGAATTATGTCAGAAGCAATATATAATGAGAAAATGACCAAACATTTTCCAAAACAATGAAAGATATTATGCTACAGATTCAAAAATCTACAAATCTGTAGAAGAATAAATTTAAAAAAAAAGAAAATCACACAGAGGTGCCTCATAGTTGAACTTCTGAAAGTCAAAAAAACCCAAAAACAATAGCATTTAAAGCAGGCAAAGAAAAATGGCATATTACCTTCAAATGAACAATGATACTGCTAAAAATCAACTTCTCAGAAGAAAAGAAATTACATTAAAGAGATTAAAGACAGTAACTTTAAAATTCTGTATCATTAAAAAGTTTTTTTTTAATTTGTATAATTTTGTAGGCTACAAGTATCATTTTGTTACATGGATAGATTGTATAGTTAGTGGTGAAGTCAAGGCTTTTAGGGTATCCATCACTTGAATAATGTGCATTGTACCCATTAATACCCATTAAGTAGTTTCCCATCATGCACGTTCCCACACCTTGCAACCTTCAGAGTATCCATTATCTTATCATTCCACACTCTGCATCCATGTGTACACATTGTGTTTAGCTCCCACTTATAAGTGAGAATATGCAGTATTTGTCTTTCTGTGTCTGAGTTGTTTAATTTAAGATAATGACCTCCAGTTCCATCCATGGTGCTGCAAAAGAAATGATTTCATTTCTTATGGTTGCATTGTATCCCATTGCACATATATAGCACATTCTTCTTATCTAGTCATCCACTGATGGGACACTTAGTTTGATTCTGTATCTTTTCGATGGTGAATAGCACCATGATAAAACATATAAATGCAGGTATCCTTGTGATATAATAATTTATTTCCCTTTGGGACAGATACCCAGAAGTGAGATCACTAGATCAAATTTTAGTTCTATGTTTAGTTCTTTGAGAAATCTCCATACTGTTTTCCATAGAGGTTATACTGATTTACATTCCCATTCATAGTGTATTAGCCTTTCTTTTCTCCACATCCTCTCCAACATCTGTTATTTTTTGACTTTATACTAATAGCCAATCTGACTGATGTAAAATATTTCATTGTGGTTTTAATCTGTATTTCTCTGATTATTAGTGATGTTGAGCACTCTTCATATGCTCATTGGCCATTTGTATGTCTTCTTTTGAAAAATTTTTTTTATGTCCTTTCCCTATTTTAATGGTTTTTTTTTTTTTTTTTTTTTAGTTGTTTGAATCCTTTGTAAATTCTGGATATTAGCCCCCTGTTGGGTGCATAGTTTGCTATTTCTCTGTGTATGTGTCTCTCTCTCAAGATACTGGCACCTTGATCTTGGACTTTCCAGCCTCCAGAACTATGAGAAATAAATTTCTATTTTTTACAAATTACCTAACCTGTGATATTCTGTTACAGTAACACAAAATGGACTAAGAAAACAATTGGTATAGAAAAGAGAGGCTGTTGCTATTCATCAAGACAATGGGAGAATAAGCCAGGAAGCATTTCAGAGATGTTTGAGGCTGCACCTCAAATATCAGGCCAGAGTAAGGCCTTGGGGGCAAGATTTTTAGAGAGGCACCCTTGAGACCTCAGTATTTGTTGCCTTGTGTTACCTCATGTCTCTTCTCTGCTCCGGACATTCTGGCACAGCACCCCTCAGTAACCCCAGCCATGACTTAAGTGGGCCTAGGTGTAGCTTGGGCTGCTACTCTGGAGGGTGTAAGCAGTAAACCTTGGCAGCATCCACATACTGCTAATTCTACAGGTCTGCAAAGTGTGTGGGCTATTGGGCCATGGCAGCCACCTGGATTTTAAAGACTGTATCAGGCAGCCTGGGGGCTTAGGCAAAATCCTGCTGCAGGAGTGGTGGCACCACAGAGTTCCCACTAGGGCAATTCCCAGCAGAGCTGTAAGGTTGAAGCCACTTTAGAGTTCCCACTAGGCAAGTGGTGGGGATGGGACCACCCCTGAGACCACAGAACTGTAAAGCTACCAGTTTGAAATTCCAGTCTGAGAGAGCTGCAGGCATCAGACTCGAACCCATAAGAGCTGCTCCATGGACTGAGCCCAGCAAAGCCATAGGGGCAGGGCTATCCAAATCCTTGGGGGACAAACCCTTGCTCCAATGTGTCCAGAGGTAACACAAAGAGTTAAAGATTATTCTGGAGTCTTAAGATTTAATGTCATTTGTCCTGTTGGTTTTAGGACTTATTGGAACCAGTTACTCCTTTCTGTTCACTTATTTATCAGTTTTGAAATGGGAATGTCTAGCCTGTCCCACCATCGTATTTTAGAAGTGGATACATTTTTATTTCAGTCTCACAGATGGAGGAGAACTTGTCTCAGAATAAATCACATTTTGAGTCTCATTTATATCTGATTTTAGATAAGACTTCAGACTTTTGAGTTCATGCTAGAATGACTTAAGACTTTGGGGGCTATTGGAATAGAATGAATGCAGTTTGCACATGAGAAGGACATGAATTTGGGGGACCAGAGGCAGATGATATAATATGAATATGTTCCCCAAAGTTTTTCTGTTGAAAACTTGATCCCCAATGTGAAGACGTTGGAAGATAGAACCTTGATGGATAGCCTAATGCTGTTTTTTTCAGGAATGGGTTTGTCACCTTGGGAGGGAGGATAATAAGTTCAGTCTCTCTCTTTCTCTCTTTCTCTCTCTCATTCTCTCTCTCCCCCCCTTTCTTACTCCCTCTCTTCCCCTCTCCCTTTCTCATTTCCTCTCTCCTCTTCTCCATTTCCTGCTTCCTCTTTTCTTCTCTCTTTGCTCTTCTACTATGGGATTATGCAGCAGAAGGCCTTCATCAGATGCTGGCACCTTGGTCTTAGACTTTCCAGCCTCCAGAACTGTAAGAAATAAATTTCTATTTGTTATAAATTACTCAGAGTCTGTAGTATTTTGTTATAGCAGCACTAAAATGACTACGACAGTACCTAAAGGAATTAAAAATCAGTATATTAATGCTCATTGCACCATTATTCACAGTAGCCAAAATAGAGATACAACCTAAGTGTCCATCAACAAATAAATAAAGAAAAAATGGCATATAAAACTGGCATATATACATAATGGATTATTAATACTGCCATTTGGTACAACATGGATGAAACTGGAAAATATTATGTTAAGTGACATAAGCCAGGCACAGAAAGACAAATATCACATGATCTCACTTATACTTGGAACCTAAATAAGTTGAATTCATAGAAGTAGAGAATAGAATAGTGGTTACCAGGTCCTGGGGAGAAAGTTAGATGAAGAGAAGAGAGATGTTGGTCAAAGGTTTCAAAGTTTCGATTAGACAGAAGGAATAAATTTTAGTGATCTTTTGTACAGAATAAATATAGTTGATAATAACATATGTTTCAAAACTGCTAAAAGAGTAGATTATAAATGTTCTCACCACACCAAAAAACATAAGTTAGGTAATAAATACTTTAGTTTATGTAATCACTCTACAATGTGAATATATCAAAACTTCACATTCCATATGATGTATCATTATATACATATTTTATGTGTGTGTATATATATATATATATAATTTACCCCATAAATATATACAATTATTATTTGTTAATTAAAAATAAAGTAAAATTTTAAAATATAAATTTAAAAATCATAAATAAAAGGAGAAAAAATAGGAAAATCCAAAATTACAGTTGGAAGATTTAACACATCATTCTTGGTAACTAATAGAAGAGGTAAATACAAAAGTGATAAAGAGACAGATGACTTGAATATCAAACGTGACAAACTTGTCTTGAGATATTTAGAATACTGACTTGATACTTGCATTTTTCTCAAGCACACTTGGTATATTTACCAAAATTGATTGTTTGAACCACAGAACAAGTTTCCAAAAATGTCAAAGAATTGACATCATATAGAGTATGCCTGCTATTGCCATTTTTATTCAACATTATATTTGAAGTCCTGATCAGTGTAATAAAGTTACAAAAAATGTTTAAATCCTAAAAATTCAGGAAAAAAGTCTTCATTATTCTTAATTTTGTATATAGAGAAAAATTCAAAATTATCTACAAATCATTAAAATAAATAAGTGAATTTAGCAACATGACTAGATACAAAATCATTTGTATCTCTATGTATGAGCAAAATTTAGAAAATATAATTAAACAAAATGTGAACATACAAAATTGATAACAGAGAAAAAAGAGATAAAACTAAAATCTTATAATTAGATACCAAGTAAAATTGGTAAAATATGACCTGACAACAAAAGCTATATACAAAGAAAAAATGAAAATACAGAACTGTATCTTTAATAGAAATAATATATTAGTGAAACAAAGAAAAAGAAAATGATAGAAAAACAGTTTAATTCTGCTAAGGATATATTTTTATATTCTTTTATCCTCTACTGTCTTCTTGTTTTCTTCTACTTTATTTTATTTTATAGCGTGTTATTCCGATTCTGCATTTAACTATTTTTTTCTTTTAATCTCTCAGTTTAAACTTTATTTAAAGTTTTCTATTTCATCTTAAAATGTATGGACACATTTTATTCCACAACAGTATATTTGTATTTTATAATAAACTTACATATTTATTCTATAAACAAATAAATTTATAATTTAATCTATGTTTGACACTCCCACCTCAAAATTAAGTTGATGTTGTACTATATTTCCCCTGAAACCTCAAAAGTTCAGAAGGTATGTACCTCAATTTGCAGAACCTAACCTTCTATTTTCCTCCAAAATTAAAGTTAGTTGGGAAATGTGTAAGGCAAAAAAATAATGGTGTTTGCTAAAAGTCTGATGCTAATAGTCAAGTTGAGGAATCCTTTACCTGAATACTTTCTCCAGAAAACTGATGTGCTTGCAAACAATTTCTGGATACAATAAAGAACACCAAGTACCAAAAGTGAGGATGCTACTGGGCACAAGTTAATACTATGATATCAGAATATTATCTGGGACTCATGAGGAAGAAAGGGAAGTCTCCAAGCTTTCACCTTTTTCTAGCACTGGTCATTCCATGTGTGTTTTTATGCCTTCACTTGTTGTCCCTTTGATAAAGACTTCCAAACTCGCCTACTCTTTCACTCTAGATGCTTCTTCCCTTTCTCTGACTCTCCACATCTTCTACTATATCTTGCCACACTGTTAATGCTGTTATGTTGGTGTCTGTGTTTTCAAAAGGCTTGAACTACAGCAAATTTTGTGCCCCTCACAATACATCCAAAGAGACAAGCACATAGCCATCTTTGATCACACAATTAGGCCAGTCAAGTGGATGACAAACAAAGGGGAGGCAGTTGGGCAAACCAATGTATTCCGGAATACACAAAGGCAAAACAGGTTCCTTACTTAAGGAATAAAGAAAGCAGAATCACTCAGTGAGACTGTGAGACATACCACACTCTTTTGTGTGTGTTGGTGTTACCTACTTGTATAATCAACCTGTTTCTTTATTTATCCTCTGTGTAGCCTACATAGAGAAACACAAAAATATTACTGTTAAACTCCTGAATATTGGAGCAATTTATTGGTAAAAAATATGAAAATAAAAAATGCATGCGTGATTACGAAAAATTTTATTTCTTATTTTTTGTAATGTATTTTCTTACAAGATCACTAAAAGTCACTTAGAAAGGCATTTCTATTTTTTCAAAGCTTTTCTTTAGAGTCATTGTCCTATGGTCTATTTTTTAATACAGGAAATGAAAGTTTTCATTGTGAAAACAAGCTTGATGTTCGGCAACTCACAGGCCATCACAGAGTGTTCTAGAAAGTGTGTCATCTTCTTTTTTAACCTTTTTTTTTGATAGTTAATCAATTTCCTCTATCTTATAAATATCACACAAATATAATATTGGCCAAAGAACATACACAGAGAAAGAACAGATATCTGTATAAAATTCATTTCCATGTTCCAATGTATGCACCTCCTAAAAGCAAATAAAGGCAGTCCAGAACACCTAATTTTATGAATTTTTGAAGTTTTTATTTTTAATTTAGTCATTATTCGAGAAAGAAGCTCAAATGCCCAAAGACAATTAATCCTAACAAGTAATGACTACATCATCAACAATCTTTAACGCAGTATTTAATCTCTCTTTCAGTGTTAAGTAGAAATAAAGAATTTTTTTAAAAAAGGAAACTAATACTCGAGTCAATTTGCATGTAACAATTGTAGAATACAAAATACAAAGAACTAAAGCAACTTTAGAACAATCTCCAAGACAAATAAATTTGCATTAAATACAGAAATTTGATTGTATTAGGGAATTAATCATTTCTATACTTCCAAAGTTTGCTATATTCAGGAGATGCTGGTAGGCTCCCTTCACCAGAGGGCAATGATAACCAAAAGCCTTAGTAATCTTTGACATTTCCCTCTCCTAACTCCCAAACGTCTATGTCAATGATTTCAAATTGTATTTATTATTTAAATTTTTCCTGTTCTTAGTTGTAGTTTCTATCCAAAGCTACAGACTTAAGACCACTGCACCCACTTCAGACCTATATTCCTGCAAAGAGCAAGTCTCAGATAACAACCACTGCAAAAATTCAAATGTTATCATAACTATGACTTTTTCTTGAACAACTGAATCCTAAAATTTAATTAACTTGAACTGCCATGATTAATAATCTTTGACTACACTAACTAGTACTCATCTTTCCTTTACATTCCCTTTTCAACAAAATTTAAAAAGTATGTATGTGTTACTAGACCAAAAGCAAGAACAGTAGCCATTAGTTTTTAAAATTTACTTTACTGCACTATCCCATAACTCACCAATGTAAAAAAAATGCTCTTTTTTATATTTCACAAAGCATATATTTTCTCTGAGACATTCCTTAACATCTGACTCAGTAGTTTCTGAGTGGAGCCCAGGGATATTTATTCAACAAGTTTTTCAAGTGATTCTGATATCCAACAAAGTTTAAGAACAATTAAAGTAGTCAGAATCGCTACATGTACAATTTTTGTTTTTTTATTTTTATTTTTTAGCTTTTTATTATAAATTTGTTTATTTGTGGGACAAGTACAGATTTTTAAATATGCACATACTGCATAGTGGTGAAGTCTAGGCATTTAGTGCACCTATCACCAGCATAGTGAACATTGTATCCAACAGGTAATTTTTTAACCCTCATCCCCCTTTCACTCTCCAACAATCTGTAGTCTCCAATAGAAATTCGAGCTAATTTGAAATATGTAACTTCATGAAGAGAAGCAACATATGGTTGTGTGTGTTTGTGAATCCAAACTTTGAAACTACCAAGTCACAGCAGTAGTTTTAGGACACAGAAATTGTCTGTCTATGGTATTTTCTGTATTCTTTTCTTTTTTCTTTTTAATTTCTTAATTTATTTTATTATTATACTTTAATTTCTGGAGTACATGTACAGAACATGCAGGTTTGTTACATATGTATACACGTGCCATGATGGTTTGCTGCATCCATCCCCCCATCATCTACATTAGGTATTTATCCTAACATTAGCCCTTCCCAATCCCCCCATCCCCTACTGTCCCTCCCCTAGCCCCCCAAACCCCTGACAGGCCCCAGTGTATGATGTTCCCCTCCCTGTGTCTACGTGTTCTCATTGTTCAACACCCACTTATGAGTCAGAATATGTGGTGTTTGGTTTTCTGTTCTTATGTCAGTTTGCTGAGAATGATGGTTTCTAGCTTCATCCATGCCCCCATAAAGGACATGAACTCATCCTTTTTTATGGCTGCATAGTATTCCATAGTGCATATGTGCCACACTTCTTTATCCAGGCTAACATTGATGGGCATTTGTATTGGTTCCAAGTCTTTACTATTGTAAATAGTGCTGTAATAAACATATGTGTGCATGTGACTTTATAAATGAATGCATTATAATCCTTTGGATATATTCCCAGTAATGTGATTGCTGGGTCAAATGGTATTTCTAGTTCTAGATCCTTGAGGAATCGCCACTTTCTCTTTCACAATGGTTGAACTAATTTACACTCCCACCAAAGGTGTAAAAGTGTTCCTGTTTCTCCACATCCTCTCCAGCATCTGTTGTCTCCAGAATTTTTAATGATCACCATTCTAATTGGCGTGAGATGGTATTTCAATGTGGTTTTGAACTGCATTTCTCCAATGACCAGTGATGATGAGCTTTTCTTCATATGTTTGTTGGCTGCATAAATGTCTTCTTTTGAGAAATATCTTTTCATATCCTTTGCCCACTTTTTGATGGAGTTGTTTTTTTCTTGTAAATTTGTTTAAGTTCTTTGTAGATTCTGGTTATTAGCCCTTTGTCAGATGGGTAGATTGCAAAATTTTTTGCTCATTCTGTTGGTTGCTGGTTTACTCTAATGATAGTTTTTTGGCTGGGCAGAAACTCTTAATTAGATCCCATTTGTCTATTTTGCCTTTTGTTTCTATTGCTTTTGGTGTTTTAGTCATGAATGGTATTGCCTAAGTTTTCTTCTAGTGTTTTTACGGTTTTATGCCTTACGTTTAAATCTTTAATCCATCTGGAGTTAATTTTTGTATAAGGTTTAAGGAAGGGATCCAGTTTCAGCTTTCTGCATATGGCTAGCCAGTTTTCCCAACACCATTTAATAAATAGGGAATCCTTTCCCCATTGCTTGTTTTTGCCTGGATCAAAGATCTGATGGTTGTAGATGTGTGGCGTTGCCTCCAAGGCCTCTGTTCTGTTCCATTGGTCTATATCTCTGTTTTGATACCAGTATCATGCTGTTTTGATTACTGTAGCTTTGTAGTGTAGTTCAAAGTCAGGTAGCGTGATGCCTCTAGCTTTATTCTTTTTGCTAAGATTGTCTTAGCTATGCAGGCTCTCTTTTGGTTCCATATGAAGTTTAAGGTGGTTTTTTTCCAATGTCAGTGGTAACTTGATGGGGATTGCATTGAATCTATAAATTACTTTGGGCAGTATGGCCATTTTCACAATACTGATTCTTCCTAACCATGAGCACGGAATTGGCTTATCCTTGGGATGCAAGGCTGGTTCAACATACATAAATCTATAAACATAATCTATCACATAAACAGAACCAAAGACAAAAATCACATTATTATCTCAATAGATGCAGAAAAGGCCTTCAACAAAATTCAACAGCCCTTTATGCTAAAAACTCTCAATAAACTAAGTATCGACGGAACGTATCTCAAAATAATAAAAGCTATTTATGACAAACTCATAGCCAATATCATTCTGAATGGACAAAAGCTTGAAGCATTACCCTTTGAAAACTGGCACAAGACAAGGATGCCCTCTCTCATCACTCCTATTCAACATAGTATTGGAAATTCTGCCCAGAGCAATCAGGCAAGAAAAAGAAATAAAGGGTATTCAATTAGGAAAAGAGGAAGTCAAACTGTCTGTATTTGCAGACGACATGATTGTATGTTTAGAAGACCCCATCATCTCAGCCCAAAATCCTCTTAAGCGAATTTTCAGGATACAAAATCAATGTGCAGAAATCATAAGCATTCCTATCCACCAATAACAGACTAGCAAAGAGCCAAATCTAGAGCAAACTGCCATTCACAATTGTTACAAAGAGAATAAAATACCTAGGAATACAAATAACAAGGGATGTGAAGGACCTCTTCAAGGAGAACTACAAACCACTGCTCAAAGTAATAGGAATTTTTAAAACATCAATTTTGGATGAATATGATATTTTTCCTTAAAAGGAATATTCTACCTAGTTTTTCCTTTTAGCAGTAACTTTAAATGAAAGTTACTGCTTAAGATCTCTCACTTGATCCATAGAAAGAACAAAGGGGAACTCCCTCAAAACTCTCTTATGTCCTAATATTTTATTTTTGCTTGTAACAGCATATCAAGCAATGCAGAGCTACAAATATCTTTGGGGCAAAACTTGGATAAAATATTCACCATTTTTTGTCTTTTGAGTATTTTCAACAATATCATTTTTTATAATAGAGCAACTACTATCATTCAGAAAGACACTTAATACCATCTGTGGGAACTCACTCTGAGCCCTTAAAGCTTGAGACTGATCTTTCTTCATGCCTACTTCTCTGGTCCCAGAAACACTGATCCATAGAAAACAATCTATCATCCCAAATATAGTAGTAAAATTTCCTTGTGAAATTTTAAATCCAAGGTGTATCTGTATTTATCATTTATGTGTGAAAAAATATAAGAGAAATAAAACTTTGTCCATTATATTAACTCCTTTCTGTCCTCTCATTTTGAAGCATTGGCTGGATTCTTAATTCTCTGTTGTTTGAAGATACTACAGCTCTCTTTCATGAGCAGAAATTCATTTAGATAAAAACCTTCAATCATGTGATCCAAATGTCCAGGTGCTACACCAACTTGGTATGCCCTCATCTATCAACCTTAATCACTCACTATTTCATACCATAGGCTCCCAGCATCCTTCTTTTAAATTCTTCTTTACAGGTTATTTTCAGAAATACTTGTCACTAAAAATTACCTTTTGTTTATTGAGCAGTTAATGTCTCTTTTTAATAATGTTATTGTTGAATATCTGTTTTTCATCGTTTAATGACTTAGTCTTACGCCACGAACTTAAAAGTCACAGAATCTAAAGTCTCAAAATCTTTAGATACTGCTTGCATAAAAAATCTATAAAATGAGAAAATTGACTTGTGTCCTATTCATGTAAGTTTTGCTGTTATTCATTTGTTTTGCCATTGTTTCATTCACATGAATATATGCATTAGATTAGTATTTGCTTAATAGGATAATGTGTCCTAAAGATAATTAAAATACTTCCAGTCCAGCTATTCAAGTTCATTTTTTTTTCACCTAATAGCAAGGGACACCTATCTGAATGCAAATATATTCATGACACGTTCTTTAATGATTCCTCCATTGTGAATCTCCAGCATAAAGTTGTAACTCCTTGGCATGATGACATACAAGACCTTTTATATTTTGGTCATATTTTCTTCACCCCTTATTTTGTAATTTTGCTTCTGCAAGACATATCCTTGATTAAAGTTGAAACACACACACACACACATACTCACACACATACGTCTTGCATCTCTAGCTACACTCCACACTTATATTGGTCTTACTGTCTGAAATGCTTCCTCAACCTATAACTGAGCTCAGGTAAACAAACCTCTAAGAAAATCTTTCATGATCGCAACCCCAGAATGAATTGTATGACTCATCTTGGTGCTCCTATAGCACCGTGTCTATTTTCTATCAATGCATTTGATGTTGTTGCATTTCATTATCTATTAATACATCTTCTTGCCTGCTATTAGTGAACTTCTTGAGAACAGGGATTCCATCTTATTTACCTCTGAGTCTTCTGGTTGGTATCAACAGGTGCTCATAAATGTTTGTAGAATAGATGAAAGAATTAATGTATAAATAAATAAACTCAGTTAATGTTGTAGCCTAGAGAAAGAAACATGCTTAAATAGAAATAGGTTCTTCTGTTGGCAAACAGACACATAAGTTTGGTATTCGAAGTATTTAAAGGCAAGATTCGTTTCATAAAACTCTATGTACTTTTCTTTTTTTTTTTTGAGACATAGTCTTGCTCTGTCACCAGACTGGAGTGCAATGGCGGGATCTTGGCCCACTACAACCTCCGCCTCCCAAGTTCAAGCGATTCTCCTGACTCAGCCTCCCAAGTAGCTGGGATTACAGGCACATGCCACCATGCCCAGCTCATTTTTGTATTTTCAGTAGAGACGGGGTTTCACCATGTTGGCCAGGATGATCTCGATCCCCTGACTTTGTGATCTGCCCACCTTGGCCTCCCAAAATGCAGGGATTACAGGCGTGAGCCACTGTGCCCAGCTCTATGTACCTTTTTAAAGATTCTTTTCTTCAGTAATAATTCTTTGATTCTGACCATTTTCATTTTTAAAAGCTTAATCATAAAATAATAAATAAAATATTCTGTCTTCCTTTTTTCAGTGGTAGCATAGACGGTACTAGAGAACATGTGGTGTGTGGGATTAATGTGGGAAGACATGGCTGACTTCCCATTTTTCATGTACTATCTGTGAATTTGGTTAAGCCACTCAACTCCTCAATGTCTTAATTTATGTGCATAAAGTGGTATAATAATACTAATCCACACTACTTATGAGATTTCAGTGCAGATCAAATGAGAAAGCTATGTGAGAATATCAATAAGAAGTGTTGCTGGTTTTTTTAATTGAAGATACTGGCCTTTCCCCCAATATGTGCCCTTGGGGTCTTTGTCAGAAATCAGTTGACTACAAATGCATAGATTTATTTCTAGGATCACTATGCTGTTCCTTTTGTCTCTATGTCTGTTTTTATGCCAGTACCATGCTGTTTTGGTTACTATTCCTTTGCAGCATATTTTGAAGTCAGGTAGTGTGATGCCTCCAGCTTTATTCTTTTTGTTCAAGATTGCTTTATCTATTCTGAGTCTTTTGTGATTCCATGTAAATTTTAAGGATTGTTTTTCTGTATCCGTGAAGAAAATCATTGTTCTTTTCATAGGGATTACATTGAAGCTGTAGATTACTTAGGGTAGTATGAACATCTAACAAATTTTAATTCCTCCAATCCATGAATACAAGATATCTTTTTACTTCCCTGTATCCTCTTTAATTTCTTTAATCAATATTTTATAGTTTTTAGTGTAAAGATCTTCCACCACCTTGATTAAATTTATTCCTAGGTATTGTATTTTTTATAGCATTATCAATGGAATTGCTTTCTTGATTTCCTTTTCAAATAGTTTGCTACTGGCATTTAGAAAAGCTACTAATTTGGGGGATGTTGATTTTGTGTCCTGCAACTTTACTGATCTTTCTTATTATTTCTAACTGCTTTTTATGGAGTCTGTCAGATTTTCTTTATATAAGGTTATGTAATCTGCAAACAGGACAATTTGACTTTTTCCTTTCCAATTTAAATGGCCTTTATTTCTTATTCTTGCCTAATTGCTTCTAAGACTTCCAGTACTACATTGAATAAGAGTGATGAGAATGGGCATTCTTGTCTTATTTCAAATTTTAGAGGAAAAGCTTTCAACTTTTCCCATTCAATATGTTAGCTGTGGGTTTGTCATGTATGACCTTTACTATGTTGAGGTATGTTCCTTCTATTTTTAATTTGTGCAGAGTTTTTATCATAAAAGAATGTTGAATTATATCAAACGTTTTATCTGTATCTATTGAGATAATCATAGAGCTTTTGTCCTTTATTCTGTTAATATTATGTATCATGCTTATTGATTTGCATATGTTGAATCATCCTTGAATCTCTGGAATAATCCCTCTTGATCATGGTGAAAAATATTCTTGATGTGCTGTTGAATTCAGTTTGTAGTATTTTGTTAAGAATTTGTGGAAAACTGAGTATCCATATGCAGAAGAATGAAACTAGGCCTCTATTTCTCATCACTTATAAAAATAAACTCAACATGGAATAAGATTTAAATGTAAGACCTAACACTATGAAACTACTAGAAGAAAACAGAAGAAATGCTTTATGATATTGGTCTGAGCAAGGATTTTTAAGATTAGACTGCACTTCAAAAGCACAAGAAACAAAAGCAAAAATAGACAAGTGAGATTACATCAAATTAAAAAGCTTCTGCACAGAAAAGGAAATAATTAGCAGAATGAAGAGAAAAGCTACAGAATGGGAGCAAATATGTGTAAACTGTGTATCTGACAAGAATTACTTTTAAGAACATACAAGGAATTCAAACAACTCAACAGCAAAAGAGGAAAATCCAACAAATAAACAAATTAAAAATGGGCAAAGGATCTGAATAGACATTTCTCAAAAAATGACATACAGGTGGTCAAGAAGTATGCGAAAAAAAAATGTTCACTATCACTAATCATTAGGGAAATGGAAATTAAAAGCACAATGAGATTCACCTCAGCCCAATCAAGATAACTATTATCAAAACAATTTTAAAAGATGGGGAAGCAGAGCAAGAGTGAATAGAAGAATAAAAGACTGAATAGAAGCCTCCAGCAAATGCTGCCCCTCCCCACACAGGAACAACAAATTGAATAATCACCTACACAAGAAAGCACCTTTATAAGAACCAAAAATCAAGTGAATGACCACAGTACCTGGTTTTAACATTATATCAAGAAAAGAAGCACTAAAAAGGGAAGCAAAGAAAGTCTTGAATTGCCAACACCACCTCTCCCCAACCCCCTTGGAGCAGCAGCAGCTGTGTGGTACAGAGAGAGAATCTGCGCACTTGGCGGAGAGACAGCACAATGATTGTGGGACTTTGCAGGAAATCAGTTTTGCCTGTCAGAGTGGAAAGCAACACAGGGCAGAAATCACCAGGGAGTACAGAGGCCACAGGACTCCTGACCATTTACACCAGCCCCAGCCAGAGGGAAATCATCCATCCCAGTGGTTAGAATGTGAGTTCCAGAAAGCCCTGCCACTATGGGCTAAAGTGCTCTGAGATCCTAAATAAACTTGAAAGGCTGTGTAGAACACAACTGCAATTCCTAGATATGTCCTGGTACTGTGCTGGGCTCAAAGCCAGTGAATTGGGATACATGCAAGCTAGTGAGTTACCTCAGGCAGCACAGCTCACAGCTCCAGGAAAGACTTCTTCCTTCTACTTGAAGAGTGGAGGGGAATAGTAAAGAGGACTTGAAACTTGGACACCAGCACAGCCATAGTAGAATAGGCTGGCAGATTTTTGAGGCCCTCATTCTACACCCTAGCTCCTGGACATTTCTAGACACATCCTAGGCCAGAAGGGTATCCAAGGTCAGAAGGATAACCATGGACTTGAAGGTACCCACTGTCTTGAAGGACATTTCTAGACACACCCTAGACCAGTAGGGCACCCACTGCAGGCCTTGCCTGAGACTCTGTGCTATGCTGACTTTTCCTGTGACCCAGCACATTCACAGATGTGGTGGTCATGAGGAGAGACTCCTTTGGCTTGAGAAAAGGAGAGAGAAGAATAAGGGGAACTTAGCCTTACAGCCTTGCAACTTGGGTACCAGTTCAGCCACAGTGAGCAAGAGTACCAAGTAGGCTCCTGGGGTACTCAATTCCAGGCCTCGACTTCTGAATATCTTGAGCCAGAGGGCTGCCCACTGCCCTGAATTAAGAAACTCATGCCTAGCAGCATTTACCACAAGCTGGCTGAATGACCCTTTGTCTTTGAGTGAACACTGGCAGGATCCAGGTAATACTCGCTATGGCTGTGGGGCAGTGGCTCCTTTTGCTCAAGGAAAGAGGCCACAGGAAGAGGCTCCTTTTGTTCAAGGAAAGGAGAAGGATGAGTAAGAAGGACTTTGTCATGTGGTTTGGGTGCCAGCTCAGCTGCAGTAGAATAGAGAACCAAGTAGATTCCTAAGGTTACTGATTCTAGGCCCTGGCTCCAGGACAGCATTTCTGGACCTTCCTTGGACAAAAGGGGAGTTTGCTGCCCTGAATGAAGGGTCACAAGTCTGGCTAGATTCACCACTTGCTAATTGTAGAGTCCTAGAGTCTTGAGGTAATATTGGTGGTAACCAGGAAGTGATCCTGGCAGGCCTTGGGTGATACCCAGTAATATGTAGGCCTCAGATCTGACCCAGTGGTGGCAGCAACAGGAGTCTTAGGTAGCTCCTCCCCCACCAGGCTGCAGGTAGCTCAGCATAGAGAGCAAAACTTCATTTGTTTGGGAGGAAGTCGGGGATGAGAACGAGACTCTCTGCCTAGCAATCCAGGGTAAGTTCTTGATTCTACTCAAGACCACCAAGGTGGTAGCTCTATCAGTCTTCAGGAGCCACAGCATTATGAGCTTTAGGTCCCTCTTAAGGCTGATATAGCTGTAGTAAGAAAAGATGTAGATCACAAAATCCAAGTCCCTTCAAATACCTGGAAAGCCTTCCCAAGACAGGCATACAGAAGCCCACACCACAAAGACAGTAATAAATACCAAATACATTGAAGTCCAGACACCAACCAACATCCACAAGCACCAAGACCATATAGAAAAAACATAATCTCACCAAACCAACTAAATAAAACACCAGCAAACAATCACAAAGTGAAAGAGATATGTGATCTTTCATACAGAGAATTCAAAATAGTTGCGTTACAGAAGCTCAATGAAATTCAAGACAACACAGAGAAGGAATTCAGAATCCTATCAAATAACTTTAACAAAGAGATTAAAATAATTTAAAAGAATCAAGCAGAAATTCTGGAGCTGAAAAATTCAATTAACATATTAGCAAATGTATTGAAGTCTCTGAACAGCAGAACTGATCAAACAGATGAAAAAAATTAGTGAACTTGAATACAGGCTATTTGAAAATATACAGTCAGAGGAGACAAAAGAAAGAAATAATAAAAAAGAGTTAAGCATGGCTATGAGACCCAGAATGTAGCCTCAAAAGGGAAAATGTAAGAGTTATTGGCCTTAAAAAGGAGGTAGATAGCTAGATAAGGGAAGAAAGTTTACTCAAAGGGATAATGACAGTGAACTTCTGAAATCTAGAGAAATATATCAATGTTCAAGCACAAGAAAGTTACAGAATACCAAGCAGATTTAACCCAAGGAAGACTGCCCAAAGACATTTAATAATCACACTCCCAAAGAACAAGGATAAAGAAAGGATCCTAAAAGCAGTAAGGGAAAAGAAACAAATAATATACATAGGAGTTCCAACATGTCTTGCAGTAAACTTCTCAGTGGAAACCATACAGGACAGGGGAGAGTGGCATAACATATTTGAAGTGCTAAAGGAAAAAAAAATACTTTTATCCTGGGATAGTATATCTAGTGAAAATATTCTGCAAACATGAAGGAGAAATAAAGACTTTCTCAGAAAAACAAAAGCTGAGGAACTTCATTAACACCACGTCTGTCTGATAAGAAATGCTAAAGAAATTTCTTCAATCTGAAAAAGAATGATGCTAATTAGCAATAAGAATGCATCTGAAGGTACAAAACTCATTGGTTATTAGAAGTATACAAACACAAAATATTATACACTATAATTATGGTATGCAAATTACTGATATCTTGAGTAGAAAGATTAAAGACAAATCTATCAAAATTAACTACAAATTTTCAAGCCATAGAAAGTATAATAAAATATAAATAGAAACAACAAAAAGTAAAAGAGCAGGCATGCTGAAGTTAAAGGGTAGAATTTTAATTAGTTTTCTCCTTGCTTGTTAGTTTCTTTTTGATAATAACCATTAAGTTGTTATCCATTTAAAACAATAGGTTACAAGATGTAATTTGCAAGCCATATGGTAACCTCAACTCAAAAAACATACATACAACACACACACACAAAATAAAAAGCAGGAAATTAAAACACACTACCAGAGAAAAATCACCTTCACAAAAAGAAAGACAGGAGGTTAACACAGAATGAAGAGAAGACTACAAAACAACCAGAAGACAAATAACAAAATCACAAAATGGCAGTAATAAGATCTTACTTATCAATAATAATATTGAATGTAAATGGACTAAATTCTCCAATTAAATGACATAGAATGACTGAATGGATTAAAAAACAAGCCCCATTGATCTGTTGCCTATAAGAAACACACTTCACCTATAAACACACACACAGACTAAAACTAAAGGGATGGAAAAAGATATTCTATGCCAATAGAAATCAAAAAAGAGCAAGAGCTATACTTTAATCAGAAAGAAAAAGTAGATTTTAAGGCAAAAACTATAAAAAGAGAGAAAGAAAATCATTGTATAACAATAAAAAGGTCAATTTGGCATGAGGGTGTAACAATTATAAATACATATGCACCCAACAATGGAGTATCCAGATATATAAAGCAAATATTGTTAAAGCTAGAGAGACAGTGACCTCAATATAATAGCTGGAGACTTCAACACCCCATTTTCAGAAATTAATAGGTCATTCAGACAGAAAATCAAAAAAGAAATGCCAGACTTCATCAGCATTATACATCAAATGTACATAAGAGATATTTACAGAACATTGTAACCAATGGCTGCAGAATACCATTCTCCTCTGCACATGGATCATTCTCAAGGATAAACCATATGTTACGTCACAAAACAAGTCTTAAATAATTCAAAAAACTGAAATCATATCAAATATTTTTACTGATCACAATGGAAGACACCAGTAATTAATAATAAGAGGAACTTTGGAAACCATACCAATACATAAAAATAAAATAATATGCTCCTGAATGACCAGTGGGTCAATCAAGGCATTGAGAAAGAAATTTTAAAATTCCTTGAAACAAATGATAATGAAAACACAATATACCAAAACCTGTGGGATACAGTGAAAGTAGTATTAAGAGAAAAGTTTATAGGTATAAGTGCCTACAACAAAACAGTAGAAAATATCTAACAATACATCTTAAAGAATTAGAAAAGCAAGAGAAAGCCAAACCCAAAATTAGTAGAAGAAAAGAAATAACAGAAATCAGAGCAGAAATACATGAAATTGAAACAAAAAATATAAAAGATCAACAGAATGAAAAGTTGGTTTTTTAAAAAATAAGCAAAATCAATAAAACTTTAGCAAGACTAAGAAAAAGAAAGAAAATAACCAAATAAACTCAGATATGAAGAAGGAATCCTTACAGTGGTGCTACAGAAAATCAAAGGATCATTAGTGGCTACTATGAGCAACTATCTGCCAACAAACTGGAAAACCAAGAAAAAATGGATAAATTCCTACACACATAGAACCTATCAAGATTGAATCATAAAGAAACACAAAACCTGAATAGGCCATTAACAATTAATGACATCAATGCCACAATAAAAATTCTCCCAGCAGAGAAAAGTATGGGACATGATGACTTCACTGCTGAATTTTACCAAATATTTAAAGAAGAACTAATACCAATCCTATGCAAACTGTTCTGAAAAACAGAGGCAGAGGGAATGCTTGCAAACTCACTCTATGAGGCCTGTATCACCCTGATACCAAAACCAGACTAAGACGCATCAAAACAATGAAATTACAGGCCAATAACGCTGATAAATATTGGTGCAAAAACTGCAACAAAACACCAGCAAACTAAATTCAACAACACATGTAAAAGATCATTCATCATTACCAAGTGAGATTTATCCCAGCGATGCAAGGATAGTTCAACATATACAAATCAATCAATGTGATACATCATATCAACAGAATGAAAGACACAAACCATGTAATCATTTCAATTGATGCTGAAAAAGCATTTGATAAAATTCAACATCCTTCATGATGAAAAAAACAAAGCCTCAAAAAACTGGTTATAGAAGGAACATACCTCAACACAATAAAAGCCATATATGACAGACTCACAGCTAGTATCATACTAAATGGGGGCTAATGGAAAGCCTTTCCTCTAAGATCTGAAACACAACAGATACCCATTTTCACTACCAGTATTCAAAAGAGTACTGTAGGTCCTAGCTAGAGCAGTCACACAAGAGGAAGACATAAAAGGCATCTAAATTGAAGAGGAAGAAGTCAAATTATCCTTGTTTGAAGATGATATAATCTTATATTTGGAAAAACCTAAAGACTCTACCAGAAAACTAATCAAGATGATAAATTCAGTAAAGTTGCAGGATACAAAATAAACATACAAAAATCAGTAGCATCTCTATATGCCAACATCAAACTATCTGAAAATGAAATCAAGAAAGCTATTTCATGTTCATGGACTGAAAGAATCAATATTGTTAAAATATCTACCCAAAGCAATCTACATATTCAATGCAATTTCTATCAAAATACCAATGACATTATCCACAGAAATAGAAAAAAATAATTCTAATATTTATATGGAATGACAAAAGACTAAGAATAGCCAAAGCTAATCTGAGCAAAAAGAACAGAACTGGTGGAAGCATAATATCTGAATTTCAGTTATACTACAGGACTATAGTAACTAAAACAGCATGGGACTGGCATAAAAACAGACACATAGAATAGACCAGTGCAACAGAATAGAGAACAGAGAAACAAATCCATACTTCTACAGTAAACTCATTTTTTTGACAAAAGTGCTAAGAGCATACACTGGGGAAGGGACAGACTCCTCCATAAATAGTGCTGGGAAACTGGATATCCATATGCAGAAGAATGAGACTACAACCCTATCTCTCATCATATACAAAAATCAAATTAAAGTGTATTGAAGACTTAAATCCAAGACCTCAAGCTATACATCTTCCACAAGAAAACATTGGGGAAACTCTCTAGGACATTGTCTGTGCAAAGATTTCTTGAGTGATATCCCACAAGCACAGGCAAGCAAAGCAAATATGGACAAATGGGATCACATCAAGTTAAAAAGCTTCCGCACAGCAAAGGAAAGAGTCAACAAAGTGAAGAAACAACCCCTGAAATTGGAAAAAATATTTTTAAACTATTCATCTGACAAGGGATTACCAGAATAGATAGGTAGCTCAAACAACTCAATAAGAAGTAAATGTAATGATCTGATTTTAAAATGGCCAAAATATGTGAATAGTCATCTCTCAAAAGAAGATCCATAAATGGCAAATGGTATATGAAAAGGTGTTCAACATCATTGATCACCAGAGAAATGCAAATCTAAACTACAATGAGATATCATCTCACCCCAATTAAAATGGCTTTTATCCAAAAGACAGGGAATAATGAAGGCTAGTAAGGATGTGGAGAAAAGGAAACACTTGTGCACTATTGGTGGGAATGTAAATTAGTACAGTCACTATGGAGAACATTATGGAGGTTCCTCAAAAAACTAAAAATAGAACTACCATATCATCCAGCAACTGCTAGGTATATAACCTCCCCCTAAAAAAGAGAAATCAGGGCCGGGCACGGTGGCTCATGCCTGTAATCCCAGCACTTTGGGAGGCCGAGGCAGGTGGATCACGAGGTCAAGAGATTGAGACCATCCTGGTCAACACGGTGAAACCCCGTCTCTACTAAAAATACAAAAAATTAGCTGGGTATGGTGGCGCATGCCTGTAGTCCCAGCTACTCAGGAGGCTGAGGCAGGAGAATTGCCTGAACCCAGGAGGTGGAGGTTGCAGTCAGCCGAGATCGCGCCATTGCACTCCAGCCTGGGTAACAAGGGCTAAACTCCGTCTCAAAAACAAAAACAAAAACAAAAACAAAAAAAAAGAGAAATCAGTATATGGAAGAGATATCTGCACTCTCATGTTTATTGTAGCACTATTCACAACAGCCAAGATTTGAAAGCAACTTAAGTGACCATCAACAGATGAATGGATAAAGAAAATGTGGTATATATACACAATGGCATACTATTCAGCCATTAAAAAGAAGGAGATCCTGTGATTCGCAACATCATGTATGGAACTGATGGTAATTAAATTAAATATGCCAGGCACAGAAAGACAAACTTGACATGTCCCCACACATTTGTGAGGGCTAAAAATCAAAACGATTGAACTCATGGAGTTAGGGAATAAAATGATGGTTATGAGAGACTATGAAGGGTAGTAGTGAGTGGTGGGGGGAACTGTGTGGGGATGGTTAATGGGTACAAAACTATAGTTCAATAGAATGAATAAGTCCTAGTATTTGATAGCACAACAGGATGATTACAGTCAACAAAAATTTATTACACATTTAAAAATAACTAAAAGAGTATAACTAGAATGTTTGTAACACAGAGAAATGATAAATGCTTGAAGTGATGGACCCCATTTACCCTGATGTGACTATTACATTGTATGCCTGTATCAAAATATCTCATAAACATATACACCTACTAAATGCCCGTACAAATTAAAACATTTTAATTAAAAATAGGACAAAAATAACAGATGCTGGCAAGGGTGTGTAGAAAAACGAACTCTTATACACTGTGGGTGGAAATGTACATTAGTTCAGCTATATTGATAAATAGTGTGGAGTTTCCTTAAAAAATAAAAATAGAACTAAAGTATCATTCAGCAATCTCACTACTGAGTATTTATCCAAAGGAAAGGAAATCAGTATGTCAAAGAGTTATATACACTCCCTGTTTATTGCATCACTATTCACAATAGCAAAGATTTGGAAGCAACCTAAGTGTCTATCAACAGATGAATGGGTAAAGAAAGTGTGGTATGTACATATACTCTGGAATACTATTTGGTCATAAAAAAAGAATAAAATTCTGTCACTCATGGCAACATGGATGAGCCTGAAGGACATTATGTTAAATGAAATAAACCAGGCACAGAAAGATAAATACCACATTTTCGCACTCATATATGGGAGCTGAAAAGTTGAGCTCATGAAAGTGGAGAGTACAATTTTGCTTATTAGAGGCTGGGATAATGGCAGGGTAGGGAGAGGTTGGTTAAGATACAAAATTGCAGCTAGAGAAGGGGAGTAAGTTCTAGTGTTCTATAGTACTGTAGGGTTACTATAGCTAAGGATACTTTATTATATATTTTCAAATAACAAAAAGGATTTTGAATGTTCCTAACATAAAGAAATGATAAATGTTTGAGGTGAAGGATATGCTAATTATTTATCATCATTACACATTATACAAAGTATGAAAATAGCACTCTGTATCCCATAAATATGTAGAATTGTGTGTTAATTTTAAAAACTCCAAAATCAAAGCAAGAGTGTATTAATAGCTCATCTTCATAAAGAAGAAGCTTGTTCTTCCTGGCAGTCTGTAGCTTCCTGTGTACCAATTTAGAACCAGGTAGGGAGGAGGAAGGAGTTGACTAGCCTAGCTACTCTAAATATCTTTTGTCAATTACTTTCCCTGACCAATTCCTCAGTTTCTTCTCCCCACTTCTTTATCTCTTAACTGTGAGCTTATACATACTCTCACCGACTACTCCAATCTTTGCCTTAGATATCTCCTACACACAATTTAAGTTGAATTTTCTTTTCATTTTGTTTTTCTGTGATGTAATTTTTCTCCATTCCATCTTTTCTTAACATTTCTGGTTTGTTGATGATAATTTTTCTTGTTTTCCTAGGATATTTTTTACTTTTTAAAAGTATCACCTTTATCATTTTGTAGGATTTTTGGTGGTTGGTAAGGTGTAGGTGTGTATGCTTTGTTGGTTATTTTGATCCAAACTTTATTAAATAGTTTGTGGAGGGAATCTCTTTGTTTTTGCATAATTTTCTGTCATATTTATCAGGCTATTCTTTTCTCCTTTAAATGACTTTTTAAAGGAGAAAGAAAAACTAAGTATCATAAAGCCAGAGTTGAACTGAATACTGAATACTTTCTTCACATACACATTTTTGTCTCTACTCTCTTTGGTCGGGAAATAAAAAGCCAAATAAACTAAATATATTCACAGTGTGGGGGAAAAAAAGACAAAAAAGAACAAATGCTGGTGAGGATGTGGAGAAAAGAGAACTCAGACACTGTGGAATGTAAACTAGTACAGCCATTATGGAAAACAGTATGGAAGTTTTCTCAAAAAATTAAATGCCATATCATCTTGCAATCCCACTTAGCATATATTCAAAGGAAATAAAATCAATATGTTGAAGAGGTATCTAAACTTTCATGTCTATTGCAGCACTATTCACAATAGCCAAGATTTGGAATCAACCTAAGTGTCCATCAACAGATGAATGGATAAAGAAAATGTATATTTGCACAATGTAATACTATTCAGCCATTAAAAAAGAATGAAATTCTGTAGTTTAGAGCAACATGGATGAGCTTGGGGGACCTTATGTTAGGCAGGATAAGTCAGACACAGAAAGACAAATACTGCATGATCTTATTCATATGTAGAATCTAAAGGAGTGGATCTAGTAGAAGTAGAGATTAGAATGGTGGTTTCCAGAGGCTGGTAAGGAAAGGGAGGAGGCAGAATGGGGAGAGGTTGGTCAATGGGTACAATGTTATAGTTAGATAAAAGAAAATAGTTCTAGTGCTCCATTACACATAGGGTGGCCATAATTAACCATAATATATTGTATATTTCAAAATAGCTAGGAGAGAAGATTTTGAATGTTCTCACCATAAAAAAAATGATAAATTTTTGATGTGAAAAGTATGCCAATTGCCCTGATTTGATCACTACATATTGTAAACATGTCTCAAAACATCACACTGCACCCCATAATATGTACAATTGTTATTTTTAAATTAAAATTAAAAAAATTTTTCAACTAAGAGGTGCTTTTTTTTTCTTTTCTAAATAAACCCCTTGGTTTTATATGACCCCCCCCCTTAGTATGGAGTTATATTAATTCAAACAGCCCAATATCTGAAGCACTTAAATATTCATTAAAATCATTATTTACGTTCCTCAATGAACATAAATTTGTAAACCACAAGTTCTTAAAATTCCCTTGTACACCCCATTCTTCTTGCACTTCACTTGTCTTTTCTCTTATACCTGGCCTGAAACTTCATTCTTCTCACCTCATTTTCAACTCTGCACTAAAAGCTCTTACCCAAACAGTGAAGGGTTTTCCTTTACTCCTCATTTGCTCCATCAATATCTTCTATTAAGGGGTCAAAAAAAAAAAAAAAAAAAAAAGTGCCCACAAAGACTCATACATTTGTAGTTTATATTCCAGTTTTATACACATGACAAGTAGAGCTGTAAAGAACATGTACATTTCCTCCCCAGCCTGCCCCTAAGAGAGAGATTATAGTCTCTTGGCACTCTATACTTCCACAGTCAAAACCTTGATCATACTTAACTGCCACAGCCTACCTTTTAGTATGGGAGACAAACACAAGCATCCCTTTTGCTAATTCAATCATTTATTCATTCAGTGCTTTTAGATATCACCTCTGTGCCAGATACTATGCTAGCAATGAAAATTCTGGCCTCTGACTTCAGGGATTTCAAAAATACAGTGGAAGAAAGATATATGAAAATGCCATTTATGTTACCATCTCATAAGTAAAATAATTCAATTAGTGAACCTTAATTTTTCTCCTTTGTGCTAGTTACTGCAGAAAGATCCTATAATAGAGTGGTGAAAAGTATAAGTACTAAATATACACATGTAATACAGGGAACATTCTGGGAAGAAATATAGTCTAGGAGACCCAGCAGGCATCCCTGAAGAAAGTACCTTTAAGCTTTTACCTGAACAACAACTAGGATTTTACCAAACCTGAGGCAAAAGAATTGGCATGTGTGGAGGCCTATTGGCTGGATAGAATTGAACATAGTAAAAGCTGAGAAAATGTAAATACATACCGAGAGTGGAAACAGGAATATACTGGAAAGGCATGTAGGCACAGGACATGGAAGGCCAAAAAAAAAAAAAAAAAAAAAACAAGGGCTTTACCATAAAGGCAAAAAGAAATTACTGAAGAGTTTTAAATAGACAGATTTTAATTGTTGGAATTTCATCATCCTGATTCAGGGCAGACTATAGACTAAACTCTGGGGGACCAGTGCTTAGGTGACTTAACTGGTCTAAATACATAAGCTGGTACTGTAGACTAGGGTGATGGTCATCAAATGAGAGAAAACTGATGTATATACAGATGCTTAGAATATGGAATTAAAAGTACTTGAAATTCACTGGATGGACAATATAGAGAGAAGGTGGGGTTTCTGGCTTGATTAGAGGGAAACAGTGATTGATATAAGGACACTGGGGGAGAACCAAATTGGGAAAAGAAGACGGAAAATTCAATTCAAGCTATTTTAGAGACATTTAGGGAAATATTTCAAATAAGTACTATATTAGTCCATTCTCACACTGCTAATAAAGATATACCCAAGACTGGGTAATTTATAAAAGAATGAGGTTTAATTGACTCACAGTTTGCAGGACTGGGGAGGCTTCAAGAAACATACAATGATGACAGAAAGGGAAACATGTCCTTCTTCACATGGCAACAGGAAGGAGAAGGGCCAAGCAAAGAGAAAAAAGGCCCTTATAAAACCATCAGATCTCACAGTAATTCACTCACTATCACGAGAACAGTATGGGGGAACCACCCCATGATTCAATTACCGACCAGCAGGTCCATGCTACAACACATGAGAATTACAGGATTACAATTCAAGATGAAATTTGGGTAGGGACACAAAATCAAATTGTATCATTCTGCCCTTGTCCCTTCTAAATCTTATGTCCTCACATTTCAAAACACAACCATGCCTTCCCAACAATCCCCCAAAGTCTTAACTCATTCCAGCATTAACCCAAAAGTCCAAATCTAAAATCTCATCAGAGACAAGGGCAAGTCCCTTCCACCTATGTGCCTGTAAAATCAAAAGCAAGCTAGTTACTTCCTAGATACAATGGGGGTAGAGGCATTGGGTAAATACACCCATTTCAAGTGGGAGAAATTGGCCAAAACAAAGAGGCTACAGGCCCCATGCAAGTTGCAATCCAATAAGGCAGTCATTAAATCTTAAAGTTTCAAAATCATTTTTTTTGACTCCATGTCTCACATCCACATATCACTCTTATACAAGAAGTGGGTTCTGATGTCCTTGGGCAGCTCTGCTCCTGTGGCTTTGCAGGGTACAGCCCCCCACCACCCAGCTGCTTTCATGGGCTGGCACTGACTGTGGAACATCCATCCTCTGAAATGTAGCTGGAGGTTCCCAAACCTCAATTCTCTACCTCTGTGTACCCATAGGCTCAACACCACATGTAAGCCGCCAAGGCTTGGGACATGCACCCTCTGAAACAATGGCACAAGTTGTGCCTTGACCCCTTTTAGCCACTGCTGGAGCTGATGCAGCTGGGACACAGACCACCATGTCCTGAGGCTGCACAGAGCAGAGAGGTGCTGGGCCTGGCCCATTTTTCCCTCCTAGGCCTCCAGGCCTGTGATGAGAGAGGCTGCTGGGAAGGTCTCTGACATGCCCTGTAGACATTTTCCCCATTCTCTTGGTGATTAACATTCACCTCCCCATTACTTAAGGAAATTTCTGCAGCCAGCATGAATTTCTCCCCAGAAGAGAGATTTTTCTTTCCTATTGCATTGTCAGGTTGCAAATTTTCCAAACTTCTATGCTCTGCTTCCTCTTGAATGCTTTGCTGTTTAGGAATTTTTTCTGCCTGGTATCCTAAATAACCTCTCTCAAGTTCAAAGTTCCACAGATCTCTAGGGCAGGGGCAAACTACCACTAGTCTCTTTGCTAAAGCATAGCAAGAGTCACCTTTGCTTCAGTTCCCAAGAAGTCCCTAATCTCCATCTGAGATCACCTCTGCCTGGACTTCACTGTCCATATCACTACCAGTATTTTAGTCACAACCATTCAAGTCTCTAAGAAGTTCCAAACTTTCCCACATCTTGCTGTCTTCTGAGCCCTCCAAGTCTCTAGGAAGTTCCAAACATTCCCACATTTTCCTGTCTTCTTCTGAACCCTCCAAACTGTTCTAATCTCTGCCTGTTACCCTATTCCAAAGTCAATTCCACAATTTTGGGTGTGCTTATAGCAGCACCCCACTCTCTGTGATATTAGTCCTTTCTTATGCTGCTAGTAAAGACATACATGAGAGTGTGTAATTTATAAAGAAAAGAGGTTTAATTGACTCAAAGTTCAGCATGGCTGGGGAGGCTTCAGAAAACTTACAATCATAATGGAAGGGGAAGCAAACACATCTTTCTTCAAATAGCAGCAGGAAGAAGAAGTGCTGAGCAAAGAGGGAAAAACCCATTACAAAACCATGAGATCTCATGAGAACTCATTCACTATCATGAGAACACCATGGAGGAAACTGCCCCATGATTCCATTACCTCCCACCAGGTTTCTCCCACACAACATATGGGAATTATGGGATTACAATTCAAGATGAGATTTGAGTCGGGACACAAAGCAAAACCGTATCAAGTACTTAATGCACTGTGTGAAGCTCAGGAGTAAGGGTTAGACATTGCTGTAGGAGTAATCAAAAGATGAAGAGTCCAGCAACTGAAGGTGACCATTGGATTTACCAATAAATAGGACATTGAAGATCTTAATGAAAGTAGTTTGAGAGGAGGGGAGAACTGGGAATAAGGAACGGAGTGAGGTCAAAGAGCCTCAGTCATACTAGCTTGTGTAATAGATCAACCCCAGAATATTGTGTAATACATTGAACTTTCATTCTCTCTTCACAGTGGAACAAGTCCAAGCAGTAACACGGGGACACCAGTTCTTTCCATTTTGTGGTGCCACCATCCTCAATAAATAGTTCAGTGTCAGAAGGGCAAGAGAGAGTGAGGTCTTGTATGTGAGAGCCTTTTATGAAGTAAACATTAGAGCAGCATTTATCTCTTCCATCCATATTCAATTGGCTACAATCAAAATGGTACCTCTCAACTGCAAGAAACTGGGAAATCATTTAGTGGGCACCTAAGAAGGCGAGAAGCCCAAAAGTTAAAGAGTAGTAGCATTCACCTGCACAACAAGCAACCATCTTTGGCAGGATGAAAGCAGACTGGAAAAACAGAAAGGAGAGTTCTAGAACATTTTAAAAGAAGGTGATGTTCAACCTGAGCCCTGAAGAACAGTTCACTGGGAAATTAGGGATGGCATTCTGGGAACCAAGAACAGAATATGTCAAGGGCGTAGCTTATCATACATACACCATGCATCATAAGAGAGATGCAGTGAGAAGTGCAATTGGAAGTGAAGGAGTCAGACATGTAACCCTACATGTGAAAGAAAGCTACCTTTCAAAATAGTTGTCAGTATTTCATCCCAAGGATATTTCCAGACAAGTTTGAGATTAATCTCTAAGATCTGCTTTAGGTGCAAACAATAAGAAAATGAAAAAACAACAAACTTTGTATATTTTATTTTGTTTCTCTTCCTTTCACAATGCTTATTATATTCTGCTACATGTAATAAAACTCTCCATAATCATGTATCTAATACATAGAAATATTACACATAGACTTTCTCTTTAAAGTTTATTTGATTTTTAAAATTTGTTTTATTTGTTTATTTGTCCTCTCCAGTTTTATTATGTAATCCTCAATTAGAATGTTGGCAAGTTTAACTGGTAATATTAGAAAACGTTGCCACTTTCTTATCAGAATTTCATTAAAAATTGATCTTGCTATAATGTGAATTTCTATTGCAACTATTTTTTATAGTTTTTCTAAAAAATTAAAAACATTTTAAGAAGATGGATCTAAAAAGGGTACATCAGAACAATATTTTTGTTTCATTAAGAAGCAACAACAAAATGTGATCTGCAGCACTATTAAGGATAATTGGAAGTGTAATTATTCCAGAGACTTTTAGATCTCACTGTCATTTTACTGCACATGTTATTCAAATACCTGCCAACCTCTCTCCAAAGATGTCAAAATCAATGGAAAAAATATCTAATTAATTGATTTGTGAAGCTGTATATTTTAAAATTAACGTGACCCAGTATGAATGTTCTTTATGAATTTTGTATATTTTAACTATTTCCAGAAGACACTGAGTTCATTGTAATTAAAAATTATTAGCTACAAACTAATAAAATTCTTTTCTATAAAATCTTCTATTTATGAGTCTCAAATTATAGAAACTTAGATTAATTAGATTTTAATATTCTTGTTTCTAAAATGAAAAGTGAAATAAGTTTTGATTCTAATAGAATCAGTAGATGATATATCAAAAAAAAAAAATTGTTTACAAACACTCCCCAGGAGTGGAAAACATTAAATGAAGGACTGAAATGGAAGAATTGCAAATACAGACAAAAACCTACCAAGGTAAAAACAATTCCAGATTATCACACATGCAAGCATCTCAATCAATTATTCTGTTAGTGTTCTTCATGTCACTTGAGAATCCTCATTCTTGGCATTCCCTGAAGCATCTACAGAGACAGAAAGGCTATACTGTCTCATGTTGTATCTATCTACACTACGCATCTGAAGGAAACTCAAAAATTCATCAATAATTCCAAATATTCTGCCACTTATCATGAAGACACTGCGAAAGAAGAAAGAGTGCCACCTAGTGAATTCCTTTAGGAATCTTTCCTACCAGTCATTCATTTGATACCCTTCTAAGCGTATTTCTCAGAGCTATGTAGTGGGTACATACTCCTCTTGAGCCACTCATGCTAATATTTTAGCTCATTGAAATTCTCTCCCAGCAGCCATCCCACTGCCCTGTGCCCTCACACTTGGTGTCCTGTGTCTGGAATAACTATCCCCTTCTTCACAACTGCTAAAATTCTACAAGACACAGTTCAAATGGTGCCTCCCTGTTAAAACTTTTCCAACTGTCCCTCTTCCCAAGTAGAGTTACTTTTGGGGGACTTCGTGCTTTTGCCACATTATCTATTATCTTCCTCTCTCGTACATGTGTGTATGTGTGGCACATGTTTTGTTACTATTTTTTTCAATGTCTGTATATCACATTATGTATACTTTTAAAGGCAGAAGCAATATCTGTCATATAATAAATGTGCAATTAATGTTTGTTTTATGAATCACGAGACTAATTTTAAAAGAGTCATTTTCCTTTTGTAGTACTAGTACGCATTACCCTGCTCAAGCAATCTAGATTCTAGAATATGTTTTGATATTATCAAAGATATTGATGACTACTTTGTTGTACCTTTTTTCTTTTCTTTTTTTTTTTTTTGAGATGGAGTTTCACTCTTGTTACCCAGGCTGGAGTGCAATGGCACGATCTCGGCTCACCGCAACCTCCACCTCCTGGGTTCAAGCAATTCTCCTGCCTCAGCCTCCCAAGTAGCTGGGACTACAGGCGTGCGCCACCACGCCCAGCTAATTTTTTTTGTATTTTTAGTAGAGACGGGGTTTCACCATGTTGACCAGTATGGTCTCGATCTCTTGACCTCATGATCCACCCGCATCAGCTAATTGACTCTCTAAAAGTATGTTTATCCACTATGGAAATCTTTACTGTTAGATGAAGCTACAGTAATAACTAACAGACTCAGTATGTCAGCCTTTGATTACTTTATAAAACTAAAAACAGACTCACAAGATACTCAATCAATATTTATGAATAAGTTAATAAATTCATGTTATTAAGAACTTCAGCCCAGGTGCGGTGGCTCACACCTGTAATACCAGCACTTTGAGGGGCCGAGGTGGGTAAATCATGAGGTCAGGAGTTCAAGACCAGCCTGACCAAAATGGTGAAATCCCATCTCTACTAAAAATACAAAAAAAAATAGCTGGATGTGGTGGCAGTTGCCTGTAACGCCACCTATTCAGGAGGCTGAGGCAGAGAATTGCTTGAACCTGGAAGGAGAAGGTTGCAGTGAACTGAGATTGCACCACTGCACTCCAGCTTGGGTGACACGGCGAGACTCCATCTCAAAAAAAAAGAAAATGAACTTCATCCATGTTAGGGGATATCTCAGAAAAAACAGATGATGAGAAGATGATTACTAACAGACCCTGGAGAAACCCTAGTTAGAAGTTCTGTACTCACTATCCTACAATGCACTGTATACACTCTCCAGCCTTCCACCTCAAAATCATGTTACAGCATGAAGAAAGTTTAGTGACAGAGGCAAACACAGAGGTGAAGTGAACCAAACAGAGCTTAACAATACAAGGTATAGAAAAGATCCAGGAAGGCCACTGAGTGCAAGGGTTCACAGAGGAGCCACAAGGAAAGGATCAGGGCTTGGTCTACAGTGAGAGCAGGGAATGGGTGCCCCTGGAAGGACCACATGTAAAATGAAGTGGGATTCTAAAATAGAAATCAGGTAGTTGGAGGAAGGTCCAAATAGACAGGTATAAGGATTAAGAACTCAGATGAGAATACAAGTGTATTCTTAATAAGAGTTGGGCAAAAAAAATTAGAAAGCAGGAGAAAGGTGACAGCAAAAAGAAAATAGCTAAATACTTCCCCGAAAGTCTTGTCAAAGCAGAAATCTGTCTCATATTTACAGTACCCTATACTTCAAAGGAAAGAGGAACACAAATGCTTCTCACACTTGGCTGCATACATTTTTAAAATCCCAATATCCAAGTCACACCCCATAACAATTAATTCAGAATCTCTGGAGTTGGGATCTGGGTTTCAGAACTTTCTTAAAGCACCCTACTTAATTATAATGGCCAGCCAGAGTTGAGGACCACTGCTCTAGTGTGACAGGCAAGCAGAATAATCTTCTCAAGCCATCTCTGAAGGAAACCTAACTCCCAGGCTGATAACTAATTAGCTGCTTTTACGCCATGGACTGGAAGAGGACTGACATAGCCAGGAGGTTCAACATCATGGTGAAATGATGAAGTGGAGATGGTAAGAGATCAAACACAGAGGAATCAAAGCAAGACTAGAAGCAGAGTAGAAGCAAGCCTGGCCTGGGGTCTTTCTGGAAACCAGCAACCAAAGCAGTTTGGATCAGAACCAGGAGAGTAATCCAAAGTAGGATTGTGTACGTGCACCAGAGATTAAAACAAGGCAATCAGTGGAGACGTTACTATAAAATAATAATCATTGTATACCAGGCATTTTCTGTGCCTTTACTAGGTCTTGCTGAAAAAACAAGTCTATAACCGGAAGATCCACTTGTTTTTGTTGTTTTTGTTATTTTTGTTTAACATATACTACTGGGTGGAGGAGCAGAGGGCTATAGAGGATGAAAAGCACAAAGGAAAGAGCATCCTAATGAAAGGAAAATTTCATTGTTAATGAAATATAAATCTTTAATTTCCCCCAGGTTTATATATGAGTAGTTGAAGGACCATTTGAAGAAACTTTTGCATTAAAAATAAACCGATTAAATGCAAAATAATTTAAATGATTATAAAATGCAAACAATGTAAGTGAAAACTATTATTCACTCTTATGTTTATCATCCCTATTTTTTACAGAATCTATTTAAAAACATAGATGTGAGATTTGCTTCACTATGTAAATATTTACAATTAATTTTGCTTATGGTATTTTCCATCTTATTGTATATGAAGACTCTTTCAAAAAAGTCAATAAAAATTCCCATTAAACAAATTAAGTATGCATAGGAGGTTATGAAAATTAAGCAATAATACATAATCTTCCAAAATAGACTGTGATAGTCTCCATCAAAACAACTATAAATTTACAAAAACACATGAGTAATATCCTGACATAAGCTGATCTCACCTTTTAATAGTTTTTGCATGTACCTAAATAATACTATTTTGGGAATCTCTCATTAAACATCAATTTTCTTCTGCATCAAAAGATAAAACAATCAGTGGTATCTTTATGTGATTCAAAAGTAAAACATAATAATAAAATCCCAATCAACTTCACCACAATTAAAAGAACTGATCTACAAATATGTTCAACAATATGGATTAACCTCACAAACAATAAATTAGATAAACAAAAGCCAAAAGAAGACATATTGTGTGAGTCTATTTATCATAGAAATAGGTAAAACTGTTTCTGCTATTAAATATTAGGACAATGTTTAGTCTTGAGAGTGGGAACAACTGGGGGCATCAGTGTGAGAGTGGGATTAATTGGGGGTAATGTTCTATTTCTTCATCTGGTCCTCAATCTCTGAGCATAGTCAGTTTGAAAAAAGTCAATGCAGTATGTACTTTTGATATGTGTACCTTTTTATAGATATGCTTTGATAAAATGTTACTTTTCAAAATCCCACCAGAAGTGCCTCTTTATATGCCCATTTGTTAGTATAATGGATCAAATCAGAAGCAGCATGAAAGACTTCATCATCTTGGATTTGGAGTCTGGTACCTATGTTTGAGTTCTGCCTCTATTACCAGCCGTGTGGTTTTGGGAAATGACCTAAATGCTCCAGAATCCAGGCACCTCATTGATAAAAGGTAATTATAAAAGCTTCACCGAGAGAATTATTGGGAAGTGTAAATGATGATTATAAAAGCACAGTTTCTAGTATATGACTCGACTAGATAAATGTGAGCTTCAGCTATATATGCATTTCCTTCACCTATGGGGTACCTTAAAATATTTCCTAACTTCTACTAGAACTGTTATATTGATATACTTTCTTCATTTATATCCTTAACCCTTCAGTTCTAATACAAACTCAGTAAAGGCAGAGAGGATGCCTCATCATGGAGGTAAAGAGTTCACATGACTAAAGGTGTTAGGCAGATGTACAAATGAGCCAGGTGATCTAGGTGAAGGAATTCTAGGACTGGGGCACATCATACCTAAAATATTGAAATTAAATAGAATTATATGTAAACACTCAAATACCTAAACACAACCCCTCTGCAGGGAAGGATTCAGCCCTTACTTTCTGACCCTCACCTTAGAAGTCATACTCTTTAACACCATGGGCATTGTAGTCACATACCACCTGATTATTTTCTAGTTTTGCCTCTTCCTAGCTGTTTTACCTTGGGCAAGTTATTCTACCTTCATAAGCCTCATTTTCTTCATTCGTAAAATGAAGATTATAATATTTTACACACTGCATTGTGAGGATTATATGGAGTTGTTCTGCCCATACCTGGTACATAGTTATTGTAGCTAAGAAAAATAGTTTTATTTTATATCTCTAGCCCCTTGATTGATGAGCAGAACTAAAAGACAGTCAAGAGCCTGGCATAATACTAAATAAAAAAAATAAATAAAGCAAAAAATACAAAAAACCCTGTGATATCCTTGACTGGTTGGTTGATCAAACAATAGTTGGATTCTACTCTGTGTATTACAAAAATAATAAACATTTTTTCAACTCAATTTCTAGTGAAACTTGATGTTGACTACAGGCTGTACATAATTTTATTTTGCAAAGATCTGTGATTAAGTTTTATTTATTAGTACATATTTTTTAATTATTACACCCTTTGATGCAGAAAATGCAAAACCTTGAAATCCCTGACTTAAGTTATGGTCTTAGAATACGATGATGCTATCTAGTACATGATCTTGGCTTGCCCAACTCCATTAATTTAATTAAAACAATACTAAGTGGCCGGACACAGTGGCTCACATCTATAATCCCAGCACTTTGGGAGGCCAAGGTGGGCAGATCACAAGGTCAGGAGATCAAGACCATTGTGCTAGCATGGTGAAATCCCGTCTCTACTAAAAATACAAAAATTAGCTGGGTGTGGTGGCATTTGCCTATAGTCCCAGCTACTCAGGAGGCTGAGACAGGAGAATCGCAAAAACCCAGGAGGTGGAGGTTGCAGTGAGCCGAGATCATGCCACTGTACTCCAGCCTGGGCGACACAGCAAGACTCAATCTCAAAACAAACAAATGAAAAAACAATACTAAGCATGTAGAATATGCATGTGCACTGACGGGCATGTAAGAAGCTAGAAATGTTATTAAAGCTCGGTTACTTCTATAAAGTGTCCTAGAATGAATTAAGGGGGTGTATTAGTCCATTTTCACACCGCTGATAGAAACATACCTGAGACTGGGCAATTTACAAAAGAAAGATGTTTAATGGACTTACAGTTCCATATGGCTGGGGAGGCCTCACAATCATGGCGGAAGGCAAGGAGGAGTAAATCATATATAAAGTAGATGGCAGCAGGCAAAGAGAGAGAGCTTTTGCAGGGAAACACCCATTTTATTTTATTTTTACTTTTTTGAGACAGAAACTCGTTCTGTCACCCAGGCTGGAGTGTAGTGGGGTGATCTCGGCTCACTGCAACCTCCACCTCCCAGGTTCAAGTGATTCTCCTGCCTCAGCCTCCTGAGTAGCCGGGACTACAGGTGCCTGCCACTGTGCCCAGCTAATTTTTGTATTTTTAGTAGAGACGGGGTTTCACCATATTGGCCAGGCTGGTCTCGAACTCCTGACCTTGTTATCCACCCACCTCAGCTTCCCAAAGTGCTGGGATTACAGGCATGAGCCACTGTGCCTGAGGAAACTCCCACTTTTAAAACCATCAGATCTTGTGAGACTTATTCACTATCACAAGAACAGCATGGGAAAGACCCATTCCCATGATCCAATTATCTCCCACTAGGTCCCTCCCACAACATGTGGGAATTATGGGAGCTTCAAGATGAGATTTGGGTGGGGACACAGAGTCAAACCATATCAGGGGGATAAATTATGCATTTGTAGAACTAGTGCCAAGTTCTTCTACATGTAGAACTTGGCAGATTTGATTTGACCAAGGGCAATCTTTCAAATGCAAAGGCCTCTGAGAACACAAGAAAGGCAATAAAGTCATCATCCAGGCAGGTGTGTAGAGAGAGAAAAGATAACTTTGGAAGAATGTCTATTTGTGGGAGGTGGAGAAAGAAAGATGACCCAGAAAATACACATTAGAAAAGTAAACTCAGAGACAGAAGGAAAGTAGTGAAAAAATAATTTATTCTTTGAAAGTCAATAGTAAAGAAGACATTTAAGAAGAAATGTTGGACAGCATCTTCAAACAGTTGAGTGGATAATGAGGATAGAGAGCAGATCACTAGTTTTGCTGTGACTTGTTAATTGGATCACTAGTGACCTTTTCAAGAGAAGTTTCAGTGGAATACTGAAAAAAGCATTAGGGAGGAATTGAGAAGTGATTTTGAATATGTAGCTTATTCTTTAGGGAAGTTAGACTGTCACAGAAAAGAGAAAAGTATGGATACCCGTCAAAGGAAGAGAGTAGGTGATATAGTTTGGATGTGTGTCCCTACCCAAATCTCATATTGAAATGTAATTCCCAGTGTGGGAGGTGGGGCCTGGTGGGAGGTCACTGGATCATGTAGGCGGATTTCTCATGAACGGTTTAGCACCATCCCACTTTGTACTGTTCTCGCAATAGTGAATGAGTTCTCATGAGATCTGGTTAAGAGTGTGGCACCTCCCTTCTCTTTCTTGCTCCTGCCTAACCATGTGTCATGCCTGCTCCCCCTTGTCTTCTGCCATGATTGTATGTTGCCTGAGAACTCCCCAGGAGCCAAATGATGCCAGCACCATGCTTCCTGTAGAGCCTGCAGAACGGTGATCCAGTTAAACCTCTTTTCCTTATAAATTACCCAGTCTCAGGTATTTAGTTATAGCAATGTGTGAATAGCCTAATACAGTTGAGGAGAGAGTAACTATACAGATTATGTGAGGGAATTTTAAATGTATCTGAAGCCTTAAAAATGTGCTAATGTGAGGCACAGGAAAGGAAAGTAGACACATGGTCAGACTATGTCTGGAAAAATCCCCCTGCCCATAATGGAGAGAATTATTGGAATGTTGTCCTATTTTTGGTTTGGGGCTTAGGGGTCATTTCTTTTTTACAATGTCCCTTCAGAGGTTGCAAAAGGGAATCATTGTAATAAGAGAATGAATGAGACTGGAATAAAACAAACAAGAGATGATCAAAGGATACTGTATCAAATCACAAGGTAGGGAACTACTTCCACTAAGGTAAGAGTCAACAAAAGAGAAGAACAAATACAGATGATCTTTTTTTAAAAAAATATTGTGTGCACGTGCATGTTATCTTTTGTGTAGAAGAAACAAATCAATGAATTGGTAGTATTTATCTGGTGGTGAGGTAAAAGCAAAATTGGCCTTTTCAGAGACAGAGCAGAAGTGAATCTTTAAGAGGATTGCAAATGTTCAGAGAGATACTGCAAGAAAAGTGAGTTAGGGAGAAGAATCAACTAGCACTGAGCAGTGTTTTACACCTACCTTAGGGTAAGCATTAATGTGCAGTAGAAAAGCTAGCAGATACAGTTCCTGGGCCTTTCTATAGCAACGTGTATCAGCATGGAACTGTGGAAACCAATGGAGTGGATAGGGTGCATGTAAGAACAGTGTTAAATAAGGAAGCGAGTCAAACAGCTATATCCAGTCAGGAGGGAAGATGCAGCGTGGGGATAGGAGGTGTTACCATGAGGAAGTACTAAATACAATGTTTAGTCAACACATGGCAGAGTGTGGGCAGAAAGGGGAGTTTCCAAATTCTAGGATTGACATAAAGTAGTTTTAAAGGATAAGGAGATACTAATCAATTCATAAATAAAAGTGAATCTTTTTTTTTTTTTTTTTTTTTTTAAGAAAAGCAAGTCTTCTTAGAGGAGAAGAACTTATGACAAATACTACATAGTGGCCAATAATAAAGCAATATAAGGAAGATCAGGAACCTGGAAGTAGAAATGGAGGATGGGGGCTTGGGGAGGGGCTGGTTTATATATATTGGTCACAGAAAGCCTCACTGATGAAGTGACATTGGAAAAAATATAAGAATAAAGGAAGAGGCCATAAAGTTATCTGGAGGAAGGTATTACAGGGAAAGGGAGAATAGTCCTCTATTGAGAATGTACTCTGGTATCCAAGGAGTAGCAAAGAGGCCAGTGTTACCAGAACAGAGTGAAAGAGAAAGTATTATCCATTACTGGTATAGATATTATTAGTCAAATTCAAACATTCAGTTTCCTTTTTTTTTTTTTTTTGAGACGGTGTCTCACACTGTCCACCAGACTGCAGTACAGTCGTGCGCGATCTCAGCTCACTGCAATCTCTGTCTCCTGGGTTAAAGTAATTCTCCTGCCTCAGCCTCCAGAGTAGCTGGGACTACAGGCATATGCCACCACATCCAGCTAATTTCTTGTATTTTTAGTAGAGATGGGGTTTTACCATGTTGGCCATGATGGTCTCAATCTCCTGACCTCATGATCCACTCGCCTCGGCCTCCCAAAGTGCTGGGATTACAGGCATGAGCCACCACGCCCTGCCAACATTCAGTTTTTTAGGATAAGGTACAACTAATTTTCTTACATTTTACAAAGAGAGGTTTCTGGTTTTATTTATGATATGTAAATTGTGTTTTGTTTGTAAAATTTTTGATTATAAATACAAATGTTGGAGAGTTAGAGCTAGTCGAAAGAAAGTTGGAAATATAGAAGAAAGACGGATGAATTGGTCTAGTGAGTCTCTAAAGGGAATAAGAGAACATGAGATTTACAACATGTGAGCATGGATTAGTCTTGCATGGGAGGGAAGGGGATAAAGACAGGTACAGTTGCAGATGTGTGTATAGAAAGGGATCTCAGTCTTGATAAGATTCATTATTCTCAGGTGACATCTCTCCAGTTAAGAATGAAGAAGACTGTGGGGTCAGAGTGGGCAACTTAAAGAGAACAACTGGAATTTGGAAGAACAGCTAGAAAGAATGGAAGAGTGTGCTGAACCAGTATACACCAAGGATTGCTAAGTATCATGGAGCATCCACGCTAAGCTTAGATAGTAAATATCTTGGGGGTCAACAGCCCACATGGTTGCATAATTTTCTCCAGCATTTCCTTGAAAGATAAAAGATAAAGTCCTATTTTTATGGAAGCCAGCTCCCTTCCTAAACAAGATGCAGTAGGAGAATATATAGGCTGGCTCTCTAATATAAATGTAACACTTGCAGAATATTAAATACACATTCACTGATTCGGTCATTAGTTACTGAGTGTCCTCTAAATGCTATGAGTAAAAACTAGAACCTACGGTCTAATGAGAAAAAGACATTAATTAAATTAGCTCACAAATAAATGGAAAATCACAGTAGTGGAAAGGAAAAGAAAAGAGGAAGGAGCCATAACACCATCTAACAGTGATTTTTTTTCCCATGGCAGGATGAACTAAGAAGGCTTCCCAGAGGAAGAAATAAGAGATTGAGCAAATATCTGAAGACTGAGTAGGAGTTCTTTAGAGGAAAAGAGTGAGAAAACTGAAGCCTGGGTAGAGAAAACATATGCACAAACCTTGGGGTGGGAAGGAGGGGAGAGCACAGTCAGTATCAGGGGCTGAAAGCCAGCAAGAGGAAGAGCAGAGTTAGATTCTAAAGATAAACAGAGAGAGCTTTGATGGCTATGCTAAGTATTTCCCTTTATCATTAGAGCAAAGGAAGACACTGAACTTGTCAGCAGAAGAATCTAGTGAGCAAGTCTGCATTTCTCAAAAACCACCGTGAGCAAAAGGTAGATGCTAAGGAGTTCTGCAGGAGCCTCTACAAGAGATAACAGGTCTGAGATTGGTGGGAAAGGGACAGGGGTGATAGAGGCAACAAAGTGAATGGTTGCAAGAGACAATTTGAAGTTAAAACTGATATACAGCCTTATAGTGGATTAAATAAAAAGCATCAGAGAGATGTTCTCCAACATTATAACAAACTGCTTTGCTCATTGTTTTTATAGTAAATTGAATAAAAAGCATCAGAGAGAAAAAGGAGAAAGTAAAATCACCTGGATTTCATCTCATTCAACAGGGTAGATGGCACAGCTTTGGGGATTGTAGACGCAGCTTATGAGTTCAGTTTCTGTCATATTCAAATTGGCACAATCAGAGAGTAGGAACACTTACAAAATTTATTTGGCATTAAAATAATTTGAAGTAATAAATTTGTTGACAGTATTAAATATAACCTACATTCTAGTATTTGGTTCTGATATTACCTATGTCTCTTCAGATTTTGCCTTTTGTATCAACATTTACAGGGTATGCTGAATGACAATACTCTCATCTACAGAGAGACCTTCATGGGATAACCTGCTTTCTATGAGGGAGCTAAAACCGCCATTTTATGGGTTAGAAAATTGCAGAGGAAAGAAGTCAGGAGAGCATATAAAGAAAGAATACTGGATTAGCTGTCTGGGGTCCTAGACAGCTCAGCAGTTAACTAACTCTCTGACTTTCCGCCATTACTTAACCTCTCTAAACCTCAGTTTATTCACTTCTGAATGCAAGATACAAAGAAAGAATAAATGGGTTGAACCATGATCTCTCCAGAGGATCTTCTAGTCATAAAGCTTAAAGGAATTACTTGAGAACATAAAAAGCTACACAGTAAATAACTGAGGTTTATATTCTGTATTCTTATATTTCTGAGTTACTATGTGAGGGCAGAGTTCTTTTCCCCAAACAAATAGAAAAAAATTAAAAAGAAAAGAAAACGGGTTCTAAAGTAACTAACAGGTCCAAAAGTGAAAGTTTAAAGTAAAAGCAACAGAGATCAAGATATGTAGGTAAGAAGAGAGAAAAAAAAAATGGTACTTCATGTATTATCAAAGAAATGCCAAGAGCAAGGCCACTAAATCAATAAATAGAAGGATGTTACAAGAAATTTTAAAAAACAAAAGAACAACAATTAGCTATTAACAATAGTAAAAAAAAAATTCCTGTAGTTTATTAGCATGGGATATGCTATATTAGGGCAAAACAAGATTTTCTTCAGTGTTATTATTATAAATCTGAACAATCTTTGCAACATGTATTATTTCTTTTTCCTTGTTATTAAAATAATCTGCATCAATTTTTAAATGTGAAAATTCAACAAAATATAAAGAAAATAACACTTTTAATTTCATCTACTCTAGAGATTAACATTTTTATTTCCTTTTACTTTTCTTTTTTTACTGTTTTGAGTAGCAATAATTTTTATAAATATAAGATTAGAATGACACACAGCCTAGATAATTGTGTGTACTGCTGTAAATATTGTTAACCATTTATGTTAAACATTCATCTTTCCTAAATATTTTTCCAACATTTCATGCATACTTAGTAAGTAATTATTTAGATGTTTCATAATTCAATAAACTAATTGAAACATCCAACTCTAGGGAGGCCCTTCAAAGTTTTCCATACCCTGCCTATGTGACTGTTTCTGGGATGGATCTGTGGAATGGACAGCTGCACTAATCAAAAGTTTTAGTAGAACTTTTGCAGGAATTATTGGAAAAGACGTTTCTTTCTTTAGAATGAAACTCAGCTGACAATTAAATAAATACCAGCTAAGAACACTTGGTAGGGGAAGGAGAAAGAGAAGAAGAGTGAGCCAAGGAGAGGGTGAGGGAGAGGGAGAGAGCGAGCCAGAGTGACAGCCAGTGAGCAAGAGAGCTGATGAGATGACTAAGTCTGTTAGCTAGCCCCACCTCCTTTCCTTCTCTCAGCACAGTGCTGGTTGTTACCTAGAAACAAACAGATGCAAATCCCATTCTGAAACCCTGCAGAATGGAAAAAAAAAAAAAAATATATATATATATATATATATATATATAGAGAGAGAGAGAGAGAGAGAGAGAGAGAATATAGAGACAGAGGAAAAAAAAGAGAGAGAGAGAGGCAGAGAGAAAGAGACAGTGTATCTCACTCTGTCACCCAGGCTGGAGTGCACTGGCACGATCTGGGCTCACTGCAACCTCCACCTCCCAGGTTCAAGTGATTCTCCTCCCTTAGCCTCCTGAGTCCGAGAACTGGGACTACAGGCACCCGCCACCACACCTGGCTAATTTTTGCATTTTCAGTAAAGACGGGGTTTCACCAGATTGGCCAGGCTGTTCTCAAACCCCTGACCTTGTGATCCACCTGCCTCAGCCTCCCAATGTGCTAGGTTTACAGGTGTGAGCCACCACTCCCAGCCAGAATATATTTTTTAAAATCTTCATTTGTATTACGTTAAAAGCCCAGGGATTTCACATAGTGTTTCATGCAGAGAGCTTTTCAAACAAACAAAAGAAAACACACAGTATAGATGTCTGTTTTCCTAAAACCTCTCAATCTAGGTGGCTACAAAAAGTCTCTTTATTTTCTTCTAGAGTCTTTGCTGCCCATCTTCCAGTCTGCCCTCCACTTGGCCACTGGGCTTGGGAACCTCTATCCTATGCTCAGCCCTGTGTACAGAATCTGGTCTGCCTTGCTGAGGCTCTTTCCTTATAGGGAACAGCTCTCTGGAACTCTGGTGAAGAACTCTTCCACTGTTTGTCACAAAGAACTGATAGTTCAGTTTCTAACTTCCCTGCTAAAGTAAAAGCTCCATGTGAGCCAGCATATTGTTTATTCAGTACTCTATAGCCACCATCTAACATAGTACAGAACACATGATTAAACCCAACAAATATTTGCTGACTGAATGAATGTCTAGACTTTTCCAGCATGCAGTAGAAGAGGAGCTGTGAAAGACTGCATGTAACCAGGATGGAAGAGGAGAAGGAGATTGGGCAAGGGAAAGGAGAAGGCAAACAGCAAACAGTAGAGTATAAGAAAACATAAACAGTATCCTTCAGTAAAACCAAAGAATCTCTATGTTCACACCCATTTCTTTATTTTCTTCCATTGTCATTTCTTCACTTCATCATTCCACTAATCCATTCATCAGTTGTGCTGTGAAAAGTGGCAGGAAAAAGCTTTCCAGGTTCCCAAACAGAAGTGGCTGCTCTCTGATATGCTGCAAGGTTCACCCCCCAATCTCTGACTTCCACTGCTATTGTCTTTCTGCAGAAAAGGATATTTGCAGATGTTAAAGAGGATATTCTGATTGATATTTTCCACCTGAAGTTATAATAATTATAAAAACTTTGACATAGAGAGCACTTTAAAGAGAAAGTGAGCAGATTCCAAAGCATTTGTGTACCAAGGAGACTCATGGCTTTGTCATTTATGAAGGAAATTCTGAGTTTTTCTTGATAGAAAACATGTATAGGAAGAATCAGTGATACTCAATGTCATCTAAACATCAGAAAGAAAAAAAATGCAGGGAATCTTCTCTGTAGGGAATTCCATTTTTTAGAAGGCAGAGTTTAGCTTTTGTTTTTGTTTTTAGCTGCTGCAAGAAAAGAAGACACAACTTGTGTTTTGACATTAAGTTTGGCAAATATAATCATCTGAATTTAGTTTTCAGCCAATCCAACTTAATTTGTATCTTAAGATCCTAAACTTGGTTTAGAAAAAGTCATTATTCCTGGCATATCCCAAAATAATAAAGACAAACATATGTGGGAGAAAAGATAGTCACCAATACATTTTTTAGAAATCGTATCTCTTGGCCAGGTGTGGTGGCTGATGCCTGCAATCCTAGCACTTTGGGAGGCCAACACGACACAGGCAGATCACAAGATCAGGAGATTGAGCCCATCCTGACTAACATGGTGAAACCCCGTTACTACTAAAAATACAAAACTTAGCTGCAGGAGGCAGGGGTGGGTGGGCACCTGTAATCCCAGCTATTTGGGAGGCTGAGGCAGGAGACTCTCTTGACCCTGGGAGGTAGAGGTTGCAGTGAGCCAAGATCATGCTACTGTACTCCAGCCTGGGCCTAGCCACAGAGCAAGACTCTGTCTCAAAAAAAAAAAAAAAAAAGAAATTGTATCCTTTTTTTTTTCTTTTACCACCAGTACCAGTAAGAAATAGAACTAAATGACTTATCACAAAGCATAATTTTATGAAGACCTATCCAGTTTGGGTAATAGGAAGGGTGAGTGACCCTGCATTTCCAGCTGTCTACATTCTAGAATTAATTAGTAACAATTATCCTGAATCTAACACATATTTTTCAACGAACATTCCTATGTGAGAACATGTCTTCTTCCCTCTTCCACAACCACAGCACATATCCCTTCTGCTTCAGCAGAGTCTATTATTATGCTCAAAATTGGCCTCATTTAATTTAATAAATATTAAAAAAAAACACTTCCACATAAATGGGATTAAACATAAAGCTATGTATGAGAAAGAAAAAGGGGCAAAGCTATCTGCTATAGGAGGAACTCTTCTACAGCATGTCAGCTTAACACAGAGAAAAATAATGGGTTATATTCGAACCCCTGAAGGAAGCTTTTATAGTTAAACCTCTATAAAATGTAGTCAACAGGCTGGTCCATGTAATCACTGGCCCAAAATTTTCCTTGGATTTTCTAATGCCTTATGCAAGAAGCTTAACCTCAGATATTAGTAAAAGCCCCTGCTTGATGGTGTGGTGAAGATACTACACAAGGGTGTGTCACGGCCAACTTCTCCTCATGCATACGTTTACATTAAGATCAGCCTGTCAACCATATGAAACAGCTGGTTATGATATATAACAGTAAAAAGACTGTTTCCGAGGGGCGTCATCGAGCAGCGGAATGGTTCTCAGGAGACTGAAGTAGCTCCTTTCTGCAGGCAGGTCGTGCCGACCAGTGTCCAGCTCTCAGAAGAGAGACAGGCAGTAGAGAGGAAACCCTTTTTGCAGGCAGGTCGTCCTGACAAGTTGAGAAGACCTGAAGTGTTGGCAGCTCCTTCCTGCAGCTGGTAGTCTCCACGTCTGTTGCTGGATGCTTCCTGCCCTTGAACATTGGACTTCAAGTTCTTCAGCTTTGGGACTGAGACTGGCTTCCTTGATCCTCACCTTGCAGATGGCCTACTGTGGGATCCTGTGATCATCCACTGTCAATTACCACTCTTCAATCTGTTTCTGATTTTGACTACTCTAGCTACCTCATAAAAAAAAAGAGAGGAAGATCCAAGATGGCCACTTAGGAGGAAGTCGGGATTGCAGCTCCGAGAGAAGGCGCAGAGGGTGAGTGGATGCCGCATTTCCAGACGGATTTTTACTGCCCACAGACCAGGAGATTCACAGGAGGAGAAGCCCCATGGGTCGCCAGCACCGCTGGTTTGAGTGGCATGGCCGCTCAGCCTATGCCCTGGGGCGGGGGACAGTGGCTTCTTATGCAGAGCGAGAGAGACAGAATTCCCTCTGAGCCAGCAAGGGGAGCTGAAGCAGGGAGTCAAGCCAGGAGACCCCCGGGCAAGGACACGCCACGAATCTCAGAGCCGCTGCTTCGGCTGATGCAGCGGCACACAGGGCAGCAGATTTTAACTGCCCACAGACCAGGAGATTCACAGGTGGAGAAGCTCCACAGGTTCCCAGCGCCGCTGGTTGGACCAGAGCAGACGCTCGGCCTGCACCAGGGGCAGGGAGCAGCGGCTCCTTGAGCAAAGTGAACGAGACTGTGTCCCCTCTGGGCCAGCAAGGGGAGCTGAGGCAAGGAGGCAAGCCAAGAGATTCCCGGGCAAAGAGGGCCCCACTGGAAACACGGCTGAACCCGGGACGGTCCAGCTCTGTGGAGGAGGGGCGTCCTCCATCGGGAAACACCCTGCAGTTCCCAGGGCAATTTGCTGTAACCAAGACAACCCGCCACTACAGAGACTCCGTCACTACAGGGGCGGGCCAGCATAGCGGAAGCAGTTCTAACTACACCCATATAAACAGGACTGCAGGGAAGCTCACACGGAAGCTGGGCGGAGCCCACAGCAGCTCAGCGAAGCCTCTGCAGGCTGAGTGTGACTAGACTGCCACCTTGTGGGCAGGGAAAACGGTAGCAACACAGCCGAAAAGCATAAAGCCCTAACCCCCTGGGCCAGAACACCTGGGGGGAAGAAAAGGGGGTTTATGAGTTCAGCTGCTGCAGACTTAAAAATACCAAAATCAGAAAGACAGCAACTACAAAGTCAATAGGCGGATAAATCCACAAAGATGGGAAGAAACCAGCACAAAAAGGATGAAAACACCCAAAACCAGAACACCTCTCCTCCTACAAGGCAGCATAACTCCTCACCAGCACGGGAACAAGACTGGACGGAGAATGAGTGTGATGAAATGACAGAATCAGCTTTCAGAAAATGGATAATAAGAAACTTCTGTGAGCTAAAAGAACATGTTCTAACCCAATGCAAAGAAACTAAGAACCTTGAAAAAAGACTTGATGAAATGCTAACAAGAATGGACAACTTAGAGAGGAATATGAGCGAATTGATGGAGCTGAAAAACATAACACGAGAACTTCGCGAAGCATGCACAAGTTTCAACAGCAGAATTGACCAAGCAGAAGAAAGGATATCAGAAGTTGAAGATCAACTCAATGAAATAAAACGAGAAGGGAAGATGAGAGAAAACAAGGTAAAAAGGAATGAACAGAGTCAACAAGAAATATGGGACTATGTGAAAAGACCTAATCTACGTTTGATAGGTGTACCTGAATGTGACGAAGAGAATGCATCCAAGCTGGAAAATACTCTTCAGGAGATTATCCAGGAAAACTTCCCCAACCTAGCAAGGCAGGCCAATATTCAAGTCCAGGACATACAGAGAACACCACAAAGATATTCCTCTAGAAGAGCAACCCCAAGGCACATAATCATCAGATTCACCAGGGTTGAAATGAAGGAGAAAATACTAAGGACAGCCAGAGAGAAAGGTCGGGTTACCCACAGGGGAAACCCATCAGACTCACAGCAGATCTCTCAGCAGAAACCCTACAGGCCAGAAGAGAGTGGGGGCCGATATTCAACATCCTTAAAGAAAAGAACTTTCAACCCAGAATTTCATATCCAGCAAAACTAAGCTTCATAAGTGAAGGAAAAATAAAATCCTTTGTGAACAAGCAAGTACTCACAGATTTCATCACCACCAGACCAGCTTTACAAGAGCTCCTGAAGGAGACACTACACATAGAAAAAAACAACCAGCACCAGCCACTCCAAAAACGCATGAAATGGTAAAGAGCAGCAACACAATGAAGAATCTGCATCAACCAATGGGAAAAACAGCTAGCTAGCATCAAAATGACACGATCAAACTCACACATAACAATATTAACCCTAAATGTAAATGGACTAAATGCCCCAATCAAAAGACACAGACTGGCAAATTGGATAAAAAGCCAAAACCCATCAGTGTGCTGTATCCAGGAAACCCACCTCACATGCAAGGATACACAAAGGCTCAAAATAAAGGGATGGAGGAAGATTTACCAAGCAAATGGAGAGCAAAAAAAAGCAGGAGTTGCAATTCTCATCTCTGATAAAATAGACTTTAAAGCAACAAAGATCAAAAGAGACAAAGAAGGACATTACATAATGGTAAAAGGATCAATGCAACAAGAAGAGCTAACGATCCTAAATATATATGCACCTAATACAGGAGCACCCAGATACATAAGGCAAGTTCTTAGAGACTTGCAAAGAGACTTAGACTCCCACACATTAATAGTGGGAGACTTCAACACCCCATTGTCAATATTAGACAGATCAACGAGACAGAAAATTAATAAGGATATCCAGGACGTGAACTCAGACTTGGAACAAGCAAACCTAATAGACATTTACAGAACTCTCCAGCCCAAATCCACAGAATATACATTCTTCTCAGCACCACATCACACCTACTCTAAAATTGACCACATAATTGGAAGTAAATCACTCCTCAGCAAATGCAAAAGAACGGAAACCATAACAAACAGTCTCTCAGACCACAGTGCAATCAAGTTAGAACTCAGAATTCAGAAGCCAACCCAGAACCGTACAGCCTCATGGAAATTGAACAACTTTCTCCTGAATGTTGACTGGATAAACACTGAAATGAAGGCAGAAATAAAGATGTTCTTCGAAACCAACGAGAACGAAGACACCACATACCAGAATCTCTGGGACACATTTAAAGCAGTCTCTAGAGGAAAATATATAGCAATAAGTGCCCACATGAAAAGAAAGGAGAGAACTAAAATTGACACCCTATCATCAAAATTGAAAGAGCTAGAGGAGCAAGATCAAAAGAACTCAAAACCTAGCAGAAGACAAGAAATAGCTAAGATCAAAGCAGAATTGAAGGAGATAGAGACACGAAAAACCCTACAAAAAATCAATAAATCCAGGAGCTGGTTTTTTGAAAAATAGACAACAAAATAGACAGACCACTAGCCAGACTAATAAAAAAGAAAAGAGAGAATAACCAAATAGATGCAATAAAAATGATAAAGGGGATATCACCACAGATGCCACAGAAATTCAAACCATCATCAGAGATTATCACAAACAACTCTATGCACGTAAATTAGAAAACCTGGAAGAAATGGATAAATTCCTGGACAGTAGCCTCCTCCCATGCCTAAACCAGGAAGAAGTCGAAACCCTGAATAGACCAATAACAAAGTCTGAAGTCGAGGCAGCAATTAAGAGCCTACCACCCAAAAAAAGCCCAGGCCCAGATGGTTTCACAGCCGAATTCTACCAGACATACAAAGAGGAACTGGTACCATTCCTACTGAAACTATTCCAAATAAACCAAAAAGAGGGAATCCTTCCCAAATCATTTTATGAGACCAACATCATCCTAATACCAAAACCCAGCAGAGACTCAACAAGAAAAGAAAACTACAGGCCAATATCCATGATGAACATAGATGCAAAAATCTTCAATAAAATACTGGCAAGCCGATTACAACAGCACATCAAAAAGCTTATCCACCATGATCAAGTAGGATTCATCCCGGGGATGCAAGGCTGGTTCAGCATACGCAAGTCTATAAATGTAATTCACCACATAAACAGAACCAAAAACAAAAACCACATGATTATCTCAATTGATGCAGAGAAGGCCTTCGACAAAATTCAACAGCCCTTTATGCTAAAAACTCTCAATAAACTAGGTATCGACGGAACGTATCTCAAAATAATAAAAGCTATTTATGACAAACTGACAGCCAATATCATACCGAATGGGCAAAAACTGGAAGCATTCCCTTTGAAATCTGGCACTAGACAAGGATGCCCTCTCTCACCACTCCTATTCAATATAGTACTGGAAGTTCTAGCCAGAGCAATCAGGCAAGAAAAAGAAATAAAGGGTATTTGATTAGAAAAGGAGGAAGTCAAATTGTCTCTATTTGCAGACGACATGATTGTATATCTAGAAGACCCCATTGTCTCAGCCCAAAAGCTCCTGAAACTGATAAGCAACTTCAGCAAAGTCTCAGGATACAAAATCAATGTGCAAAAATCACAAGCATTCCTATACACCAATAACAGACTTAAAGAGAGCCAAATCAAGAACGAACTGCCATTCACAATTGCTACAAAGAGAATAAAATACCTAGGAATACAACTAACAAGGAACGTAAAGGACCTCTTCAAGGAGAACTACAAATCACTGCTCAACGAAATAAGAGAGGACACAAACAGATGGAGAAACATTCCATGTTCATGGTTAGGAAGAATTAATATCGTGAAAATGGCCATACTGCCCAAAGTAATTTACAGATTCAACGCTATCCCCATCAAGCTACCAATGACCTTCCTCACAGAACTGGAAAAAACCACCTTAAACTTCATATGGAACCAAAAGAGAGCCCTCATAGCCAAGTCAATTCTAAGCAAAAAGAACAAAGCGGGAGGCATCACACCACCGGACATCAAACTCTACTACAAGGTACAGTAATCAAAACAGCATGGTACTGGTACCAAAACAGAGATATAGACCAATGGAACAGAACAGAGGCGTCGGAGGTGACACAACATATCTACAACCACCCGATCTTTGACAAACCTGATAAAAACAAGCAATGGGGAAAGGATTCCCTGTTCAATAAGTGGTGTTGGGAAAACTGGCTAGCCATATGCAGAAAGCAGAAACTGGACCCCTTCCTGACACCTTATACTAAAATTGACTCCAGATGGATTAAAGACTTAAACATAAGACGTAACACCATAAAAACACTAGAAGGAAACCTAGGCAAAACCATTCAGGACATAGGCGTAGGCAAGGACTTTATGACCAAAACACCAAAAGCATTGGCAACAAAAGCCAAAATAGACAAATGGGACCTAATCAAACTCCACAGCTTCTGCACGGCAAAAGAAACAGTCAATAGAGTGAATCGGCAACCAACAGAATGGGAAAAAATTTTTGCAGCCTACCCGTCTGACAAAGTCCTGATATCCAGAATTTACAATGAGCTAAAAAAGATTTACAAGAAAAAAACAAACAAGCCCATTCAAAAATGGGCGAAGGATATGAACAGATACTTTACAAAAGAAGACATACATGAGGCCAACAAACATATGAAAAAATGCTCATCATCACTGGTCATTAGAGAAATGCAAATCAAAACTACATTGAGATACCATCTCACGCCAGTTAGAATGGCGATCATTAAAAAATATGGAGAAAACAGATGCTGGAGAGGATGTGGAGAAATAGGAACACTATTACACTGTTGGTGGGAGTGTAAATTAGTTCAACCACTGTGGAAAACAGTGTGGTGATTCCTCAAGGACCTAGAAATAGAAATTCCATTTGACCCAGCAATCCCATTACTGGGCATATATCCAAAGGATTATAAATCGTTCTACTAAGGACACATGCACACGAATGTTCACTGCAGCACAGTTTACAATAGCAAAGACCTGGAACCAGCCCAAATGCCCATCGATGATAGACTGGACAGGAAAAATGTGGCACATATACACCATGGAATACTATGCAGCCATTAAAAACGAGGAGTTCACATCCTTCGTAGGGACATGGATGAACCTGGAAAACATCATTCTCAGCAAACTGACACAAGAACACAAAATCAAACACCACATGTTCTCACTCATAGGCGGGTGTTGAACAAGGAGAACAAATGGACACAGGGAGGGGAGCACTATACACGGGGGTCTGTTGGGGGAGAGGGGGGGACAGAAGGGGGGTGGGGAGTTGGGGAGGGATAGCATGGGGAGAAATGCCAGATATAGGTGAAGGGGAAGGAGGAAGCAAATCATACTGCCACGTATGCACCTATGCAACAACCTTGCATGTTTTTCACATGTACCCCAAAACCTAAAATGCAATAAAAAAAAAAAAAAAAAAAATAGTGGTCAGGTCCATAACATTACAGGAAATTGAACTAATTGCCACTCCCAGCATGAAAGTGTTTCAAATGATACTTTTAAAGGTAGCACGTATTTTTAAGTGCATTTCAAAGTTTGTTCATAAAACAAAGTACACAAGAAAATAAAAGCCAAAAGCAAGCTTGTGCTATGATTTCTTTGTATATTTTAATGTGCTTGGAATAAAAACTGTTTTTGTTTAGCTAAAAAAAAAAAAAAAAAAAGACTGTTTCCCCACAATAAGTTCACATAGCATGACTATCATTACAAAGCCTAAGCAAATCACTTTGGTAAATAATATGCTGCAGAATAAATAACTACTGGAAAAAAATTTCTGTATTTTATTAACCAAGCTAGTAGAGTACCGTATCATAGACCTTAGGGATCTAAATCTATTTAAAAAACACAAAACACTGTACTTAGGTGAATGGTGACCCCAATAAAGGTATGTGTGCATCTTAGTCCCCAGAAACTCATACATGCTGCCTGATTTGAAAAAGGGTCTTTGCAGATGTAATTAAGTTAAGGATCTTGAGATAAGGAGATTACTTTGGGTTATTCAAATGAAAACTAAATCCGATGACAAGTGTCCTTATAAAAAATACAAAGCAGAGAAGACAGGTATATAAAGGACAAAGTAATGTGAAGATTGAAGCAGTGATGCAGCCATAAGCCCAGGAACATGGGCAGCCACCAGAAGCTGGGAGAGGCAAAGAACAATTCTCTCTCAGAGCCCCCGAGGGAGCACAGCCCTGCTAGGTGTTAAACTTCTAGCCTCCAAAACTGTGAGAGAATAAATGTCCATTTTTTTTAAACCACCTAGTTTATAGTGATTTGTTATGGCAGCCATAGGAAACTAATACAGCCACCTAGATTATTCTGTCTTTAAAACTGATATGGAGAATAAATTCCAGCCATAGAGAAAATCCTGGACTGGTTATCAAGATATATGGCTTCTTTTACAGGTATACCCAGAATTCACTGTGCCATTGAGCGAGAATCTTAGCTTTCCTGTTCATCAATTTGTTTCCACGGAGTTGAACTAGATGATCTTAATGCTTCCTTCCAGCTAAAATCTATATTTCTGTTAATAAGTGACAGTGTAGCACACTGAAGGAGAAGCACAATTGGCATTGAATGAACTTAGTCTCACCCACACAGAAGTCCCTAAATACACACACACATATTTTTACAAGCAAATCTTAGGATTTTGTTGAAGAGAAGGAAGAGATAACAAGGTTAGCTATCATTGGTATTTATTATGCCAAATGTTACTTCATGTACTCCTCATGATAAATCCTGCTGCAGTCCAGGTCCAGTCGGGAGATAGAAACCATATAATGGTTAAACAGGGAAAGTGAATATAAAGAATAATTAATGGCTCACGTCTGTAATTCCAGCACTCTGGGAGGCCGAGGCGGGCGGATCATGAGGTCAAGAGATCGAGACTATCCTGGCCAACATGGTGAAACCCCGTCTCTACTAAAAATACAAAAAATAGCCGGGCATGGTGGCACGTGCCTGTGGTCCCAGCTACTCGGGAGGCTGAGGCGGAAGAATCGCTTGAATCCAGGAGGTGGAGGTTGCAGTGAGCCGAGATTGCGCCATTGCACTCCAGCCTGGCGATAGAGCAAGACTCCATCTCAAAAAAAAAAAAAAAAAAGAATAATTAAACTATGATAAAGCAGAAACTATAAGAGGAAATTTTATATAGTGCTCCAGAACTGACAGACAGTAACCAATAAAGGAAATTTGGAAGAGGGTAAGACTTTGTTGGAGAAGGGGTGGTTCAACCATTAGACAGTGGAGAAGTTTGACAATCTGGCCAGGCCAGAATTTGTCTTGAGTTGCTGGGCAAATGACAGGCCATCTTCCAGAGTGCAAGTAGTGAGCCAGTGAGCAGTAACTGGTGGTATGAATGTGCAGTCGGAATCTGGGCACTGGCTACACCTTCAGAGGGCAAGGAATGTGGCAGAGAATGCAGAAGGAATGACTACCTGTTTTGTGATCCTCTGGGCACCGGCAGCTGCATACAAGCTGCACAGTGCTCCAGGCTCCATGTCAAGTGAGCTGCAGAATGGGCATTGTCAGGCCAAGGCTGCAAGATCACAGAAAGACTGATTTCTGAGCCTGTAGCTGGGACAGGCTCTACCAGATGTCCTCACACCCACACTGCTCATCTCCCCAGCCCACACCAGAAATTTGAGGAAACCTCTTCCTTCCCATTGTTCTTCCAGCATCCTCTATTAAGAAAACCTAGCACTGTGCTCAATTTAAGTTAGAAATGCTTTAAAAAATTCTGTTGTCACATAACCTATATTGAAGAGTGCATTTGGAACTGAGAGACAATAAATTGATAACTGACACACTTGCAGAGTAATCATTATGTATACTGGCACAGGGACACACAAAGGCTTGGAGACATGAATACAGCAGGAATGATAGAGCCAGAAATTATGTTCAGCACCACAAATGATTGGTAATTTTTAAAACTAGGCTCTAACCATACCCTAAGAGCACTACGATGAAAACTGTCCACTAAAAGTATTTTGTAGATGGTTCTATATTTTGAATCCATTATTAGACTTCTTATGATCATCTGGTAAACTATTTGATTAGAATTTCCCATACTCTTTCTGTTAACAACAAGAAGCAAATGAGAAAACAATTCCCTAGATTTTCCAACCTTCCCTTCATCTCCATACTGCGTTAAATGTCTCTCTCCTCTTGGTTAAATGGCCCCCTCTTCTTAGCAAATGTATCCATGGATTTCTTCAAAGCACTCATCACACTCTAATGTACTATCTGCTACCTATGTGTTCTTCACCCTAAACTGCAACCTCCTTAGCTGTGGAGACAGATCTTTCCAGTTCCAGGACCTAGGTCACTGCCCTGACTCACAATAGATGTTTAATATAAGGGTGTTGAACCAAACCAAAGAGAACAAATTTACCTAACACATTTATTCAAATAAGTCATTTCTAAGATATAACTCAGGGTTGAAACTGTCCACTGATCAAGGGGTTAAAGGACACACACCAATAGATGTCATAGGGTCTTTAATGGCATACAAGATCTACAGCATGCAAAAGATCAGAGAATGAATTTCCAAAGCAATGTCCTGGAGGAAGGCCAAACAAAAATCTTAATCAAGGGCAAGGTGTCAAGTGTCAAAAGAAAAACTGAGAGTATGCAGTTGGATGATTTGAAGTCCTGAAACACAAGGAGAGCTGCTATGAGGTAATATTGCAAGCAGGCTAAAGAGAGGCGATCTGGATTGTTTCCCAGTGTGATAAGCCCTGACAGCTTTTAACACTCTCTCAGCATATGTTTGTGGAGTTATATGGAGTTGATTTAAAGGGTTAGGAATGGTACACGCAGCACATGCTCCAACATCATAACAAACTGCTTGTCTCATTCTTTTTAAGGTCTCTCACATGGGTGCCTACAGTCATTTACATGTTTAAGAGTGACCCTACTTAAAACTAACAGATCAGATCCATAGACAAGGTGCCAGGGAAACCAAATTCTCATCCCTGTAGCAAGTACGACTTTCATCAAGTCACTTTATAATACCACTGGGTACTTCTACTCTTGTGTTTTTCTAGATCCCCTCTTTCTTTCTCTCAGTTCCTTGGAGAATAGTGCCTTGCCTGCCCCTACCTACTCCATCTTCTTCAGAGACTAACATTCTAATTTCCATGTGTTTTCCCAGGTTACCTACATCCAGGTCTACCCAAAGTCACAGTCTTCCTGGATCTAGAGTGTTCTATTTACTGCCAGACCTTCCTTCCCACCTGTAAGATGTATATTACATCCTGTTGGATTCTTAGTAGTCAACTCCCCACTTGCTGATACCATTCCTGCTCGCTTTCCTGGAATCTCCCCTGGACTATATCCCAGCCCGATGTGGGAATATATCTGTGTCTAGCTTTCTAGATGCCGAATATCTTTTATCTGATCAATGTACTGACAAATGAGCCCAGTTAAATCACATTAGCCACATCTACAGTGCTAAAAAATGATTACTAATATTCAAAACATTGACCTAGATATACTACTTGAATCATAGATATATGAAAAATATAAACTTAATTAAGTTTGCAAAAGCTTAATCACATCAAATTTTCTCTAGTTCCCAGATATACAAATTAAACAATATTAGAAAGTATAAATTTATCAAATTAATACTAATTTGATAAAACAAGAGGTATCAAATTAGTATTAATTTAACCAAAAACCCAATTAATCATAACACTCATTGCACTCAAACATTTTATTGTCAGTAATCAGTTATAACAGTACTCAAAACAAAATATGTAGGTTTTCATATATATATAAATACACACATCACCACGGTTTCGATCCCAAATGTAGTTAACAGACTTCCACAACTGCTGTTCTGGAAATTCTTTTTTTTTTCTTGGCTCATTTCTCCTCACAAAAATTTGATATGTAGGACAATATAATTTTAACATCAATTTTTGCTGTGAAGAGACGTAACGAGAATCTGGAAGAGATCCTCTGCTCACAAGGCTTGCAGGACATCTACCAAGTGAGTCCAGATTCAATTTCAAGCACAAGTAAGTCTCTCACAATTTACTGTAAGCCTCAAATTTTTCAAATATTTACTTTATTTTTTGACATATTTAAAAATTTGAATAACTGGACTTTCATTTCCAATCAAGACAGGTATCGCGGATAAGATACACTCACTATCATTAGACAACTAAGAAACCAGTCTAAATATATTTTAGACATCAAAAACAGACAGTGCGAGAAAGATCTCTGAGAGATGGGAAACAAACTAAGTGAGCCCCAGGATGTCCCCACTTACTGCTTGCAGAGGGTTTCCTGGCCACTGTGCTGGGAGTCTGATGAAGACGTCTTCCTGCACTGAGAGGAAGTTGAGAATTCAGAGGCAAAGGTGGATGGAATTTGCAGAGCAAATACTTTCAGGCACTATCTATCACAATTATCTTAGGTATTTACTTCACCCTCCTGCAAATTTCAGAATATTTTGAGGCCCCTTTTACTATCTCTGATGGAATCTACAGCTCAACATTCTTTACAGCCACAGGCTTTCACGGACTTCATGTGATAGGAAAGAGTTGCACAGAGAGAGGAGAATGGCCAGGAGAGTTGCACAGAGAGGGTGAGAGAGAAAGAGAAAAAAAAAGAAAGAGAAAGAAAGATCCAGTGATTGGTAGAGGGCTTCAGCTGGGTACTGATGAGCACCTGTGTGTGAGGAACGTACCGGAGCAGAGAGAGAACTGGCAGCAAGGAGCAAGCAGGAGAATCTCCAGAGATCACACAAGGTGGGAAATAGTTCATATTCCTACCAGTCAGAACAGGGGGAAAAAAAACTCATAATAAAAAAAGGCATTTGGTAGAGTATTTGGAAGGGTATTGTCCCAGGAGAGAGAAATATTTTGTGCTAAATTTAGTACTCTAGTCTCACCTAACAAAGCTTGAAAGGAACAACTTTAAGGATCAAACTATTTCCAAATAACTGCAACCCAGAAGAAAGCTTAAGAATATTTAAAAGAAAACAAAAATATCAGCACTGAACAACATGAAGTTCACATCTGACATCCAGTCAAAAATTACAGACATACAAAGAAGTGGGGAAATATAACCCATAATGAAGGAAAAAATAATCAATCAATAGAAGCAGCCTCCAAAGTACAAAGTAGCATAGATGATAGAATTAGTTAAAAAGGACATTAAAACAGTTTTATTGTAACTACCATATGGTCAAAACCTGAATAACTTAATTACTCTTGGCAATACTACTACTCATTGAGTTTTAAAATCAGCTATCTACATACATGAAGGCATTTTTATTTTGTTGTTTTTGTTACAGAAAATCTCAGAGACTATAGTACCTATATACTTCAGTTATTTTTTCCTTTTTTTAACAAGAACATTTTTCTGTATTGAGTAGACTAGGAAGTTAAAATATTTCTGTCTGCTGAAGTCAAAAGAAAAATTTTGTTGCTGCTTGGACTTAATTCTCTACTTATATCACTGTTTTACAGAACTACCAGTGTCAAAGCACATTGGAATTTTTGAAAATGTTAAAAGCACCAATCAGTCAAAATGACTATTGTATAGTAGGATTTAGTTAAAGGCCAAGGAGTAAGAAGAAGAAAAGAGAAAGTCAGAGATCATATCATACTGCCATGCTTAGCAGACCGGAAACAAATTCATGGTCATGGCGTCTGTCAATAAAAATGATGGAGTATCCTGAATTACAGCCAGGTCTAATGAGCCTTGTAGTGAGTATCATGTATGCTCAAGTAATGAATTACACCCACTCCAGATATCTAGAGTATTATTCATTTTATTTCCTGGCTCCCAAAATAATCTCTCCCCAACTGGCCAAATTACTCAAACCTTAAAGTACCTCACTCATGGGGCCCAGTCTAGCTCCTTCAGCTACATTAGAAAGAGCTCACGGCGGGAATGAGTAGCGCTGGAAGGAGTGCAGGCTATGATGCCCAACTTTTTACTATACCCCAAACATCTGTCAGTAGTACAGTCAAACAATACAGAGACATAAGGAAGTGTTGATAATTTTTATCATTGACTTGTCCTCACTTTCACCCCTTTCTCCCTATTGATTTCATGAGCTCATCCCAAATCACTCTATGTTCCTCTGACAGGCAACTCATCTTTAGATGTCAGTTTCATTGTGTCACTCAGAACTATAACGGTCTTCTGTTACCTTAAAACCTCAGGTCAAAATTCATTTCTCTTATAATTAAGATCATTAAATATGTGGCCTGATTCTCCTTTAAAAGTACCCTAGACTCAGCAGTCAAACTTTCTAAGTACCAATCTTGGCTCCACTATTCTTTGGCTGTGTGACCTTAGGCACTAAGCCCCAGCTTCCTCATAAATAAAATGGTGATGAAAATGGTGCTGTCTACTTCACTGGTTTTTGGTTAAGGATTAAGAGAGATAATCTATGTAGGACACTTAGCATTGTAAGCATTTTATAAATGGTAGCTATTTTTACATATTCAAATATATTTACCTGTCTTTCAGAACAGGAACATTCTTTCTCCCAATAGGGATATTTATTATAGCCTGTTCTTCAAAACAGACATACACACACACAAACACACACTCATTCCTATCTCTGCTCGTTCTCAAGCTCGTCATTTTCTGATATGTCCTTTGTGCCACTTCTTGGTTAATCTATCCATGCTTTAAGATTCACCACAAGTCCCACCTGAATTATTAAAGCTTTTGAAGTACTCTAAACCCATTATAACTTTTTTTTTGAAATGCGAGTGATTATATTCTCTAGTAAAGCAATTTGTACTTACTGACTGTTAATAAAAAACATACCTGGTATCTTTTCATGTATGTATCTTGTCTCCCCAATAATAATCTGAGATTCATAATGACAAAGAACTGTGACTATGTTTTTCACAGATGCTTCTTTCCCCTTTGATAGATACTGTAATATTCAACTCAGGAAATCATTATTTATTGATTTATTAAAGACAAGACACAATTTCAAAAGACAGGAACAATTTTTAATGAATATATGTGGTAAGATATTGACTTAAAGGTGTTGAAGAGGACAAGGTATGAATTTGGCTTGGGTGACATACTAAAGAAGAAAGATTCAAGAAATGAAAATATAGTACATTTGGGGTTTCTCTTCTATTTCTGAAATTTGAAAATGAAGTATAATAACTTTCTCTCTCATAGTGTTTTGGTTTTTATTTCTCAGCTTTAATTCTAATACTCTGCATACCAGAGATGTTTATTTAAGCAGTTCTTTCATTGCCTAGCCCTAGAAGTAAAAAGGTCAAAATGACTATTGTATTTAGTCAGTAAGCAGTCAGCTACAAAAGTAAAAGTCAATTCAAAATTTAAAAAGCCTTGGAATTGACAGATAAGACAAAGAAAATTTTCCTTTGAAATCTAACAAAAATCAACAGATGATGAATATCAATATGGCAGAACTGACTTATGATGGGAAACGTTTTGTATTTTTTTGTACAGAAAAGAATCCACCATATGCAATCAAGAATATATACAATTTCTTTAAAACAACATACATAATTAATGATTTGGTGTTAGAGAAAGCTGTTGCCATATCAATCATATTATAATATAATAGCCTAAATATAGCATATTAAATCCATAATCCTGCACAAATCCTAAAACTAGAGAGCCATAAGGCCTAAATTATCAGATTTTATTTCATTGTCTCCAGAAGAGGATGCTTCTTCTAACCCTCAAGGAACAATAAGTATCATTGAGGTTGAGATATTTGCAAATTGAAAAAGTGAAGAGTATCCACTAATATGGGTTGTTGGAAATGTGTCCCAAGAATGTCTATGACCTTTGTTCCATTTTGATGCTGAGTGATCAGCATTCTGATCTCTAATTTGATTTCCTAAATGAGTTCAACAAACAGGCTAAAAATTGGAGGCTTTGTGAAGATATGGTCAGTTGGCTATTGTGCAAGATTTCAAGTTCCAGAATAGTCATAATGTGATATATGGCTGAAAATCAGCTACTTATGAATCTAGTTACTATGGGTCAACATTGAAACTCACCTCACATATGTGAAAAATAATAAAATTGTATCTTAAAGTTCAGAGCTTCAGTCTAGTCCCAAAACCTAGTGACCTATCAGGAGCTCCAGCAATGCTGAACATATGACTGACTTTGTTCTTTGGATCACAATGGCAATTCTCTTTCTCTGCCAGGAATTCCCTTTCCTGCCTCATGGCCTGATTTACATTCAGCAACTCCAGGTAGCTTTCTTTGACCTATTTTCCCAGTCCCCCCACCCCCACACTCCTGGATTAGGTGCTCTTACCTGGTACTCTGTGGAAACATTATTGGTACTGCATCTGATTATTATTTTTAAATGATCCAATTATTTGTCTGTTAACTGCAGTGTTCTTTAAATGAAGCCTGGGCCTTACTCATTTTTAAATTCTTGATGCCTTGCATTGTGATTAATACCTGGAGAGCCCTCAATACACTTCTGAGTTTAAAAATGTTTTCTTATAAGCTCCTATAATGTAGGAAACAATAGTCTTTTCTATGTAAGTACTTTTACAGATATTTGAACTAAATTTCCTAGTAGAGCTCAACTTTCATAACATTTGCATAAATGACAGTTCCAAATATGGGGTGATTCTTGGGTCAACAAATGGTTACATTTCCCAGTAAATATATTTTTAAATGCATATTTTATATGATACTCATACAGTATGTTTTGCATACCAAGAATTATTCTAAGTGCTTTATAAATATTAACTTGAATTATCCTCATAGCAAACCTATGAAAGAGGTGATTTCACTACCCCCACCTACTATTGGAAAAATGGAGATATACAGAAATTATTTAATATGTCATTTGGCCAAGATTGCTCAGCTAATAAGGGCAAGAACCAGGACTTGAATCCAGGCAACCTGGCTCAGAGCCCTGGCCACCCCTGCAGCTCTAATGGATTTGCCAGTAAGTCTCCATCCACAAAATGAGTGGACATATTTGTATGCAGAAGCCGTGACATATACACACACACACACACACACACACACACACACACACACACACACATATACATATATAAATATATGGTCACCTACAGTCTAACTTCACATGTTAGACAACTATTTTATTGAATTACTTGCCCCTAAGGAGGCTGACCTATTTTACAAAAGGAAAAATAAAAAAACAAAAATAAAAACAAGAGCTCAGTAATCCTCACTAAATCTGTTGACGACTACACATGCTAAGAAAAGGAAATATTTTTAAATAGGTATTAGCTAAATTCTTACTCCTCTAGCACAAGATGGAATAATGATTTCATTTTGCCCTGAGAATGAAAAAATAAAAAAATGCTCTTCTAAGTCTTGGAAAGGAAGCAAAAGATCTAAGGGCTTTCAATAAAAACCTTCTATTTCCTTTTTTTTTTTTTTTTTTTTTTTTGAAATTCAAATCCTGCTATGATAAGCTGCAGCTGACTTTAACTCTTTACTGTGCTTAGGGAGACTTATGCTATCATAGAAATCAGAAATCAAATAAATTAGGTTCTCCTTTCAGATCAACACTTGAAATTGCAGCTGGAAGAAACCATCTATAGAATACCCCCAGAAAGCTTTTTTTCAGAGGCATATTTGACAAAAGGAGTGGGGCTCCTCTGCTGGGACTGCAATCCAGTCATAAAGGAGAAAAGCAATAAAAAGAAAGCTGCCAAGACTATTTGAAAACTGTATAATAAAAGGAATGTTATCAATTAAATTGTGTTCTTAAAAGGATCAATAGGGGTCAAAGAAAAGATAGTTTGCCACTGTTTAGAAAATTGATCAAGAAAACTCCTCAGGAGACTAACTTGGAAAACTATCTCTAGCAAGCAAATGTGTAAGGAACAAATTGTATGCTAAAATAAGCCCTTATCTTGTCTATTGGAAAATGAGAAAATTCCTGTTACCAAAGAAGATTGGGAGGGACTTCTGATTTGCAACATCAGAATAGTAGGGACCAGATTTACCCTCTAACCTGGAGCAACAATAACAACAAAAGGCAAAATGTACACAACTGGTTTTCAAGATACTAGACTTTCGGCAACAAAATAGTCCGTGACCAGTGAGAGACAGGAAATGAATGGGGTGAGCCTTATGATTGCCCTAGTTCATTGCCTTGACAGAAATTCCAGTTCAGGGAGCAGAGAGGAAGAAACCAAGTGGAGTTCAGCAGACTCTCTAAATTGGGGAAAACAACGCAGTTAGAATTCTTGGAAGAGAGCAGAAAAATACACAGAGAAAAAATTCTGGATATTTGCAAAGTGTCCCCTCCAGTATTCAGCTGTCTCCTACTGTTTATTGCATGAATTCAGGAAAACTACACTTGACCAAGAAAAGAACTATCAAAAAGGATTGGTGGTAACAGTTCATTTACATGAATACAGTTACTGTGTCTGGTGCTCCTCTTCTGTTTAGATCACCCATTTATATTTCTACCCGGTACCATCTTCCTTACTCCTGAAGGAATTTATGTAACATTTCTTGTAGTGAGGGTCTGCAGGTGATTAATTATTTTAGCTTTCGTAGGTCTGAAGAGGACTTTATTTTGTCTCCATTTTGAATTATGGGTATAGAATTCTAGAGTTGTATGTTGTTGTTTTGTTTTCTGTCATCCAGTTTTTTAAAGATGTTGTGTTACTATCTTTTTGCTTCCATTGCTTCTGATGACATAGTGATGTCAAACTTACATTTGTTACTCTGTTGTGTGTGTGTGTGTGTGTGTGTGTGTGTGTGTATCTTTATTCTCTGGTTGCTTTTAAGATAATTCTCTTTATCTCTGGCTTTGAACAACTTGATTGTGATATGCCTTGATGTAGTCTGTTTCTTGTGTTTCAAGTTGATTGAATTTCTTGGATATGTCAGTTCATGGTCTTCAACAAGTTTGGAAAAATTCTGGCCATTTTTCTTCAAATACTTTTGATATCTCTGCTTTCCTCACATTCAGGGATTTTGTTTGAAGTTTTCCCACAACTCACTGATTATTTTTTAAAATTTTTTTTTTGTCTGTGTTTTATTTTGGTTAGTTTCTATTGCTGTATCTTTAAGAGCATCAATCTTTTCTTCTACAATGTGTAATCTAGCATAATGCCATCCCACGGTATATTTTTTATCTCCCATATTATAGTTTTCTTCTCTAGACATTTGACTTGGGTCTTTTTCTTTAGATTGCCTATATTTTTGCCTAACTTTTAAATATATGAAACAAAGTTATAATCGCTGTTTTAATGTTCTCATATGAAAATTTTCACATCAGTTCTGGGTCAATTTTGATAGATTAATTTTTTTCTCATCATAGGTCCTATTTTCTTTCTTCTTTGCAGGATCAGTAATTATTTATTAGGCCTCAAGAATTAGGAATTTTCACTTGTTGGTTGCTGGATATTTTTGTATTCCTATAAATAGTACTTTTTTTTTTTTCTGTGGTACAGTTAAGTTACTTGGAAACAGTTTGATCCCCTTGGGTCTTGCTTTTTGTATTTGTTAGGTGGGACAAAGGCATATTTAGTTTAGAGCTCATTATTCTCTAATGCTATGTGGATTATCAGATGTCTAGTCTGTCTAGTGAGAACAAACACAATTTAGGGTCTGATGTGAGCCACGTGAACTGTTATAGCTAAACCTTTTGGATAGTTCTTTTTCTGGCCTAGTATAGTTTTCTTCACATTCATGTACTAAACAGTACTCGGCTGAAAACTGTAGGTGACCATTTGCAAATACCTAGAGTTCTTTCCCTGTGTATCTTTCTGTTTTCCAGGAGTCTCTTCTAATCATTCTAATTGCTTGGTCTTCCTAGTTCAGAAAGTCTGCTGGGCTCCACTTGGTTTCTCCCTCCCTGCCCAAGATCTGGAATTTCTATCAAGGCAGTAAACTGGGGAAATCATAAGGTTTGCCTCATTTTCCTATCTCTCAATGGTCACTATATTTGGTTGCCTGAAGTCCAGTATCTTAAAAAACATTATTTTGTATATTTTTGCCTTTGTTGTTGTTGTTCCAGGTTAGAGGGTACATCTGGTCCCTACTACTCCAATGCTGCAAATCATAAACCCCTTCCAACCTTCTTTTGTAATAAGAATGTCCTCATTTTATAATAGAAAAGATAAGGGCTCATATGGGCAATTTGTTTCTTACACATTTACTTGCTAAAGGCACTATTTTCCTGGTTAAACTCCAAAAGTGTCTTCCTGACCAATTTTCTAAACACCTCACATTATTTACAAATACTAATTCAAAATGAATCATAGACATAAATGTAAAACCTACAAGTATAAAACTTCAAAAAGAAAACATGCAAAATCTTTGGTACCTGGAATTAGGCAATGAGTGACTACATTTAACTCCAAAAGCCAAATCTCTAAAACCAAAATAAATAAATTGTACTTCATCATAATTAAAGTTTCCTCTTCCTAAAGCACTGTTAAGAAAATTAAAAGACAAGTCACAGATCAGGAGAAAATATTTTCAAATTATATATCTGATAAAGAACTTGTATTCAGAATACATAAAGAAGTTCTGCAACTCAAAAAGATAAGCAACCAAATTAAAATAAAGGCAAAAAATTTGAATCAACACTTTGCCAAATAATATATACAAAGGGCTAATAAGCATGTAAAAGGATGTTCAAAATCATTAGTCATTAGAAAAATGAAAATTAAAACCACATAAGATACCACTATGCATCAACTAGAATGGTTATACTCAAAAAGACTGACAATGCTAAGTGTTGGCAAAGATGTGAAAAAACTAGGACCATCATACATTGCTGGTAGAAATGTAAAATGATACAGCTACTTGAAAAAACAATATGGCAGTTTTTAAAAATATTAAACATGAACTTACTATATATTTCAGTAATTCTACTCCAAGGTTTCTACCTCCTCAAGAGAAATGAAAACTTATATCCACATGGTTGTATGTGAATGCTCACAACATCATTATTCATAGTAGCTAAAAACTGAAAACAATTCAGTACCCATAAAGTAGTGAATGTATCACCAAAATGTATATATTCATACCACAAAATACTGTTCAGGAATTAAAAGGAATGAAATACTGATAAATGCTATAACACGGATGATTCTCAAAAACATTATGCTAAGTAGAGGGAGTCATAGTATAAAGACTATAGATTGCATAATTTCACTTATCTGAAATTTCCAGTAACAACAAGTTTATAAAAGCAGTAAGCAAATCAGTGGTTTCCTGGGGCTGAGGAACAAGGAGTGGTTATAAATGTGTTTAATGGATATTTTGGGGATGGTAGGAGGTTCTAAAACTAGACAAGTACACAATTCTATAAATTTACTAAAAATCATTTGTCACTTACAAAGCATTAATTTGACTGCATGTAAATTATAACTTAATAAGGCTGTTATTTTCCCTCCAATTACTGTCAATAAACCAACAACAAAGGTAAACTTAACTAGTCTATATTTAATAATTTTTTTCCACAGTAATGAGATTTTATCAAGAAATTAAAAATCTGGGCTTTTTTTTTTAGTTTGGGGAGGAATATAAATTTTTTATTTTTTTTTTAGAAAATAAAACTATAAGCCAAAAATGAGAAAGCAAATTGTTAATCTTCAGCAATTATACATTAGTATACATTTGTTAAATTATTCAGAGAGCTATCACAATCCTGTAATGTAGATAGATAAAATATATTTAATTTATGTAATAAGTTGAAGAAACCTAAGGCTGCATTAAGTTCGAAGGGTCTGTCAAAACTCATGGTATCTCTAATTTGTAGAAAATTGTAATTTGCCTTATAATTACTACTCACTTATGTTTTAATTTTCCTCCGTGACTCTCCTAAGAGCTTATCAAATCCATGCTGAAAGATCCTTCATATCAGAAAACTTATTAACCCCAATAGGAAAAGTTTCCTTCTTTTCAAAGGACAGGCATCTGGAAAGACCAAACATGAACTCTCTAGCTTCCATCCACAACATGAAACTAATTTGTAGAAAGAGATCTCTACCAATATCCTGATGTCCTGGCTTCCACAAATTCACACAGATTCACTATACAAATATTGTGTATAAAAAAAATCACTTGACACAATCCAGATCTTAGAGTCCCAATTCTCCATTAAACACAAGTTCCTTGAGAACTTGTATCAGGGTTCATCATATTTACCACTGTATGCCTAGAGCCCATCACAGTGCCTGATAATTTTAACACTCAGTCAATAGTTTTGAACCAAACTTAGAATTTTTTTTTTTTGAGACAGGTCTCACTCTGCTGCCCAGGCTGGAGCACAGTGGCATGATCTCGGTTCATTGCAACCTCTGCCTCCCAGGTTCAAGCAATTCTCCTGCCTTAGCCTCCAAAGTAGCTGGGATTACAGGCACTTGCCACCATGCCAGCCTAATTTTTGTATTTTGTAGAAGAAACGGGGTTTCACCATGTTGGTCAGGCTGGTCTCGAACTCCTGACCTTGTGATCCACCTGCCTTGGCCTCCCAAAGTGCTGGGATTACAGGTGTGAGCCACCGCACACAGCCTAAAATTTTATAATACAGAATATCCATATGTAAATCACCTGAAAATTTTTCTAATGTCCTTATTCCATAAATATATTTATTTTATGCTGCTTTTTGCAGAGATGAATATCTTTCATTGTTATATGTGGCATATAAACAAAATATGGATATGAGCTAGAGTGCTTAAGATGGGAACTATATGATAACAGTAATGATTTTATTGATTTGACTATGAAAGAGTCTGAAACTTGCCACTTGCAAAGTGAACTTTGTTAACAATCACTTTTATTAGAAAACAATCCTTTGATAGTGTTTATCACCATGCTTAGACTCCAAATTATCAGAAGGCTTAAACCATGAAAAGTTTTATTTTGAACTATGTAGTGATAACAACAGTCATAGTAACAATCAACATGTGATCCTGAGAGTGCCCTCCAAGTTATTAAAGAACAGTAGCTTCGACTAGGCGCCATGGCTCACGCCTGTAATCCCAGAACTTTGGGAGGCCGAGGCGGGCAGATCACAAGGTCAGGAGATCAAGACCATCTGGGCCAACACGGTGAAACCCTGTCTCTACTAAAAATACAAAAAAATTAGCTGGGAATGGCAGCACAGGCCTGTAGTCCCAGTTACTTGGGAGGCTGAGGCAGGAGAATTCCTTGAACCCAGGAGGCAGAGATTGCAGTGAGCAGAGATCACACCACTCCGTCTCAAAAAAACTCCATCTCAAAAAAAAAAAGAATAGTAGCCTCTATTGTTACACATAGAGAAAGAATAAGTTACAATTTTAAAACTCTAAAATTTTAGAAGTCAAGAGATCTAAATTGAAATCTGACTCATATTAGCTGTGATGAACTCATGCAACAACCTCACTTTGCTTAATCTAAAATCGAGAGAATTATAATTCTTACAATCTATGCATGAGTTAGTTGTGAAGCTCAAACAAGATAGTGGATATGAAAGTGATTGGGAAACTGAAGTACTTATCAAAAGTGAGAGGTATGTATTAAATTTCTTAAAATATCCATGTTTATTATACTATATACACAATAATCCAAATATTCTATATGTTTATTACACGATATATACAATAATCCAAATATTCAGTTCCCTGAGATAGCAAGTTTGTTCTATTTTTTCATGCTATCAATTTTACAAATGAATGTCACTACTCAGTGTGACAAACTCCATGCCTTAAATATTGGAATAAGTACATTATGCCAAGAAGCATAATTCATTCTTTGCTTGTAATAATCACTTAAGAAAAATATTTATTTGAAAAGATGTTCTCAGATATCCTTCAATTACCACTTAGGAGAAAATTAATTCTATGGCAACTTTTACAAATTGTCTACATATTCTTTTTTTTTTTTTAACTTAAAATTTGGCATGCATGGCTCCTATAAACTGGTGGTTTTTAAATGGGTTTTTTAAAATTCTTGAACATCATTGGCAATCTCATGCAAGTGAGAAAAATCTATATCCAACAAAGAGCACATATGCACAGACATTTGAAATTCTGCTTATAATATCAGTAAATTCACAGACCTTATGCAGCCTAACAATTCATCTATAGTTCACAGACCCAGGTTAGGAAACTCTGTTTTAAATTTGTAAAAACATTCTTAAATAGCATAATTAAATGCTATATAATAAATCAAGTCCTCTTATTTTCTTTCTTTTTTGATTGTTTAAATAACAGTTTTCTACATTTGCAAACTTAAAGCCTTTATTTTGACTTTACTCGTCTACCCAGCAAATAAACACAATGTCATTATTCAATATGAGATGGCATTTTTAAGAGTAGTGAGATGAAAAAGTAATTAAATGTAGCTGAAAATTATAAATTATTTAACTAAACCACTGTAGGGTACGGATAGGTGGTTTTTCTGAAAGCCCTTTACCTTTTGCAGAAGTATTCCTGAAACTCAAAACAGCAATCACACAAATGTTCCAGGAACTTAGGCCAAAGCCTTTCTCTCATTTCTTCAGATATTAGCAGTACTGCTGTTTCCAAATAGACTGTGCAATTCCCATATATATTGTGTGTTATATGTTAAATCTGGTAAGTATATTTATGGAAGTATCCACAGACCCCAGACCCTCTTTTCCAGGCCCTGCCAAGAATTTGACTCTCTCCTACAATACTGCTGATTAAAATATTGTCTACCAAACAACCCAATTCAATGTGCAATGGGCTATTTTCCATGAAAGTAAAAGCACAGTTTTAAGAGAATAAGTGTGTTAGTTCTCAACTATTTCTATACAGATATAATCACCAGCATAATTGAGACCTTCCCCAGGACTATTCAAGAAATTAATCCACATATAGCTGTTTGGTTTTGGTTGTGGTTTAGAAAGATATACTGTATGGAAAACAGATTCTTTAATCTTTTTTATAGTTTTAGTCTGTTAAAATATCGCATAGTTAACTACAATCAGATTTTTTTTTCATTTGGAGAGAGCTGTTACACATGACCCACTAGCAAAATCCATTTTTAGCTTAAAATTGATATCTATTTATGTTATAACAGATTGTGTAATCACTGGATCTAAAACACTCAGCAGTCTGCCTACATTTAGGAGGCAAGTATCTGTATCCCACAGGCCGTCTTGCAGATTTTTCTAGGGAGATGGTTCTCATTTCCATCCTTCACCATCCTTAAAAAAGGGTAAAAAATTTCTTTCTGCATACTAAACATGACCAAAAGTTTTTCTCAGATAACCACATGGCCAAAATATATTCTGTTTTAACCCTAAAGCATTAGTCAATAGGGTAAAAAAACTAGTACTAGATGTCAGGAGGTACTCTGCCTTCTGTGTTTAGAAAAGCCTTCAGTTTTAGTGAAAATAAAGAGAAAGTTGAACTAAGAATCTGGCAGCCGAGGAGATCTGACATCCAAATATTTTAAAAATATTTTAACTTATAGTAGAAACACATTCTTTCTCATCAACCCCATCACCACCCCATTCCTGATGCCAAGTGAGCAATTGTGATGCTATTTTTAAAACAGCTATAGAGAGCGACATTGAGCCTTATGAGCAAGAAGCACCATTTTCCAGGTGAAGGGCTATCTCTTTCAGCAGGCCATAGGACTACATGCTGAGTTCTGCCTGTAGAAAATACATATGATATATGCTTTGGTTCAATTAGGAAACTTTAGATAAGTGGCAGAAGAGAAACATGTTTCTCATTTCCCACCTGGTGTTTAAGCAGCCAGCTGTGAAAATCCAGCTGGAAAAATAAATGTCAAGAAAGACCTTTTTGGTACCATTCTTCCACTCCTCTCATCTGGTTGGCCTGCCTTCTCTCCTTCATGAAAACTCACATTAGGTTCACTGTACCTGCACCATTACATAATCTGCAAAGCTAATGCCAATAAATGGCTGGAAGTATGCCTTTGATGTCTGTAAAGGGGGGCTTACCAGATCTGTTCTCTTCACCATATACCTGGCTTTTAATACCCAACCTTCCATATCAGATGCTCAGTCAATCCTGGCTGCAGGAAATGAGGAATGCTGACTGCAGAAATCTTAACAATATACATCCTCTCAAGAGCTTGTGTGATTTAGCAAGTGCTAGAGCCTCAAACTGAAGTAATAAAGACTAGAAAATAGATTTCCATGACCAGTCAGCCTGAAGGGAGAAATATAAGTGTCCCTGAAGAACATCAAAAGCCCAAGATCACGCCATATCCCATACATTTAGGATGGTTCTGTGTCTTCAGAATAGGTGTCCCTGCATGTCTTCCAGTCCTCAATTAAGGGCCAAAAGAAACACTAATCCTACCTTCCTTTAGTCACTCTTCAGGTCAGAGCAAGACCTAGTGGTAGAGCCTGGAAAGAGTCTGGAAGTAGACAGTAGACACTGAAGAGAAAGCAGCAGTCTGGGAGTTCTTGAAGGAAGTCTGTGTGCTCCCTTCTTCACCACTGAACACATAGAAAACAGAAAAGAGAACTGACTCTGTGTTCCTTCTGTGTCCACCGTTAATTAAGGGTCTAGATCTAAACATCAATGAATAGAATAAAGTTAACATTCTTTACCATTTAGTATAGCCCAGTCTTGTTCTAAATGCTTTTCACTCATTAATGTAATCTTCACAACACCAACAATAGATTCTACTATTACCTGCCCCTCCCATTTGATGAATGAACTGTGTCCAAAATAACACAGCTTTTAGGAAGTGAAGCAGAAAACAAAATAAAGGAAATAATACTTATTAATAACTCATGTATCAGGGCTTTACATGTAATATCTTATTCCGTTTTCACCACAACATTAGGAAACAGGCACTGTTACTATTGTCATTTTACAAATATAGAAAATAGGCTTGAAATGATTTCATAACTTGTCCAAACTTTCACAGCTGTTAAGTGATGGGGCCAGAATTCAAACCCAAGGATGTAGTTGGATGTAGAATTGTTCCAATTTCTATAATTTATATGATGAGGGTGGAAGTCTTCAAAATATTTAAAATATCAGGACAGTTGTTTGGATATACAGGACAGGAGAAGCTGGAACATTCATGCCTTTTCTGCTCCAGGAAGCCTGAGAAGATGGGCCAAGCCCTATGGTCAGCAAGAGAAGTTACAAGGGGCACTGAACAGTGAAAAGACTGTTAGGTGGAAGCTAATCCAGTCAGGAGGTCCCTTGGAATCTCACAGCCCCTGTAAGGAGACCTCCCCAAATGTCACCTACCTACTAAGATGGGCAGACAGTGGGACACCTTCAGCTGAACTTCTCTTCAGGGACAGGGAGGGGAGCTGGAAACTCCTGGCCTTTTCTTTAAATATCTTACCCTGGCCCACAATCTTCTATTGTATGGCAGCAAAAGTTATATTTCAGCATTATCTGTATTATTATTTTGCGAATTAGTTAAATTGATAGAGCACCAAACCAAATTAAATTAGCAACTTTTTTCCCATCACTAATAGTTACAAGGTTTTAAACTCTTACCCATTAATCACCAGAGAAATTGGGATGGGTGGGAAGGAGAACACTGGCATCTCCATTTAGAAAAGGTGTGTTGCATTGTACCTTATGTCTAACTCTCAGCAGTTTTCACATGATCGTGACTCACAGAAATGATGAGGAAATTATGTTAATTAACAAGGTTAAAATTCCAGATCTATGCTCCTGTGATTCATGCTGTATACTACTGAGGGGGAAAAAGACTAAATAATAACCAATATTTTTACACTGCATTGTAATTGTATTTTTGACAGTAAGTCTAACACACCAATACTAGAAAGAGGATGCCCCAAATGCGTTCAAAGAGCCAGCCATGTTTTTGAGGATTTTAAAGCATCTTGTATTTGACGACGCTACAAATAAGGGGCTGAGTGGTAGGTAGGTCGGTCATGGAGGTTCCATAACGTTACCAGAAATATATATATACATTTAGAAGTGCCGACAATGCGAAAATTCTGCAGGTTTTAAACAGAAATTAGTGAATCATAATAACCAACCAGAGGGGCCAGTGGTGGGTTCTTGGAAGTGAGGTTCGAATTCTGTGGAACTGAACTCCGGTGGCGAGTGGGAAATGGGCCCGCGGTACCTCCTGTGTCTGGTGCTTCCTGTCCTCCGCGCTTTGGGGAGGAGGGCGCCCCGCAGTTCCACCCTGAGAAATCCCAGTTCCCAAGGTCTGCAGGCATAAAATGGAATTCCTTCCATGGGGAACTCTCGCAGGCCTCGCCCCTTTCGTCCATTCTGCCTCTTAGGCTGCCGTCGCCACTGCCACTTGCTCCCTTCCCCATTGTCACTTCGCTGCGCGAGCACCAGGGGCTAAAAAACTAAGCTGAAAAGCTACGGTGGGGCGGCGCCAGCGCGAGCGCAGGGTCCTAGATAAACTGGGACGGGAAGAGCGCCCGGCCGGCCTGGGTTCCTTGGAACGCCGCTGCTGCGCGCAAGCGCAATGGGGGCGCCTGGCGACCACCAGCGCGCCTGGCTAGCGAGTTGGCAGCTGCTGGAGTTGATGTTGTATGGTCACAGTCGTGTTGCAACTGCTTCCTGCTGCTAAAAGAGACATCGTCCCATTCTTCCCATTTGTTTTCTTTAGTTGTGTATAACTTTTATTTTTAAAGCGCCCATTACGTATGAAAATTAATTTCGGTCATTGCTAGGATTGAGAGGAAGTAATTTGAAGGGCATAATGTGTTTGAAGATATGTGGCCCTTAATATATATCCTCTTACTTTATAATTTCCTGACACTTGAATGCAGTACTAACGATATGCACGTATCATATGGAAGTGCAGCATATTGAAAAGTAATACAAAAATTGAACAAAAATTCTTAGAAACATAATTTTTTTCCTAGTAGCTTTACCGTTTCGGATCTTACATTTAAGTCTTTATTTTTGAGTTAATTTTTGTAGTCTGAGATAAGGGTCTAAAACTATTCAGTTTTCCAACATCATTTATTGAAGCGGCTGCTACTGTACAACATGGTGACTATAATTAATAATGATGTATTGTGTACTTGAAAATTGCTGAGAGTGAATTTCAAGTATTCTCATCACAAATTAATAAATATGTGGGGTAATGCATATGTTAATTAGCTTGATTTAGCCATTTCACAATATATACATATTTCAAAACATCATGTTGTGTACCATAAAAATATAGTTTTGATTTGTAAATTAAAATAATCAGAAGCAAAAAAAGCATAACAAAGAAACAAAAATGGGAGATCATGTGATTGAAGCACTTTGCAAAGCAGAAATGTTTCTAAAACTCTCCTAGAATTACTTTGTGATTTGTTTAGCACCCAAAGTGTGTGTTTTAATGCGCTTAGATGCTCCTGGGCCTTGAGAATCAAGCCTATAATCTTGATCACTGAGCAACTGGCTTCTTCACAGGAGGCAATTGACAGAAGACTCAGGATGAATGGAAGATGGACTCTCCCTGCCTTTCCACACTGAAAGTATACTTCAGAGGATTATCTCTCATGACGTAAACGTGTCTTATTAATTGTAAGTGGGAAGTTTTTTGTAGAGCTGAGCACTAAAACAATACAGATTTATGCCAGAACTATATCAATTCCATTAAAATTGACACAATAATTTCAAGCACTAACATGAATTACTACGTAACATGGCTGCTGACTGGGCTTCTTCAGATCTTTCCTATATTCCTATGTTAAAGGCTATGCTCAAAAAAATGCATATAGATGACAGAACATGTAATACTAAAAACAGAAAAATAAGACTGAAGGAATGCAAATGAAGCACCTCAGAGTATTCTGAGAGGTAAACTTAAGGTCAACAGAGACCAATGTGACAGTTATGAGACACCCTAAGGAGTCTTCTTTGTAGTGTTAGTGGGGAGGAAAGCCTACAAAATGTAAATCAGACCTTGTATCAGCAAAGAAATGCCTCATAAGTTGAAGTAGAGATATAAATTAAATTCTAGTTGACTTCTCTACACAAGGACAGGAATATCTCAAGATTGACTATATCATCAGGTTCCAGATGTTCTGTTCTGGGGTGAGGGCTATAGGAGTTTCAAGATGAGTCCAGTGTCCACTTAGAACCTTCTCTGTAACTTTGATCTAGTTCCCTCTGGATGCCTTGGATTTCCCTCTTGGAAACTAAAGAAGAGAACAGAAGATTCCCTGGGCCTGTCTACAACCACCACTCTATCATTCTACAAGTATGCACCAGAGCAGGGGAAGTCTGTTCTAGAAGCCTCACAAGATAATTGGGAAACTAAAGGGTAAACAGGAGCAGGCCCTGAAAAAAAACAAGAGGTACCAAGTTTTGAAAAGGCCTATTTTTAAGGCATGGAATAAATTCAGCCTGAGTCACAAGAGAGTTTTGAAAAAGATAAGGAAACAGCCAGGTGTGATGGCTCACACCTGTAATCCTAGCACTTTGGGAGGCTGAGGCGGGTGGATCACCTGAGGTCAGGAGTTCAAGACCAGCCTGGCCAACATGGTGAAATCCCGTCTCTACTAAAAATGCAAAAACTAGCTAAGCATGGTGGTGTGCCTGTAATCTCAGCTACTTGGGAGGCTGAGGCAGGAGAATTGCTTGAAGCTGGGAGGCGGAGGTTGCAGTGAATTGATATCATGCCACTGCTTTCCAGCCTAGGTGACAGAACAAGACTCCATCTCAAAAGAAAAGATAATAAGGAAACCATGCTTATATCCTATGCATTCAACATATGTGTTAAGTGCCTCCTTGCCTGACCAGGATCATTGAGTCAGATAAAGATGGATTCCCTGCTTTTACCTTTCTTGGCATGTAATGGAGAAACAAATGGGAAGTAGATTCAACAAAGTGCAAGTAATGTGGATCTCACTGGGTGGTAAAGTCAGGGGTGATATTTATGAATTTCTGATTAGTTTGCTGTGTTTTCCACATTTTTACAATGATCATGTGATATTTTTATAATATATTTTTATATGTTTTATAGATATTATGTTATATATATTTTTATATAATATATACGTGTGTGTGTGTATAGATATATATTCCTTGGACCATAAAATTTTATTGACAGGTCAGGGGAAGAGCTGGGGGTAAGGGGCCCTTCCTTCCCATCCCCCTACCCAGGAGACACCCTCCAAAGGACAGCAGAAGTCCCAGAGCCTGCAGCCTCAGAGGACCTTGGAGGCGGACAGGCTGTTGTAGTGTAGATCTTCCTGGCCGTAGACCAAGCTGCGTTAGGTGGTGATCTCCTGCTGCAGCTGCGATTTGATGTCCATGAGCCGCTGGTACTCCTGATTCTGCCACTCTCTATCAGCTCGAACATCGCCCAGCTGGGCTTCATTATCGGTTATCAGCGCCTGGATCTGCACCAGCTGGGCTCCAAAGGGAGCCTCGGTTTCTGCCAGTGTGCCTTCCAAGGCGGCTTTCATGCTCAACTGTGACTGCAGCTCCAGCTCAAGACCCTGGAGAGTGCGCCACAGGTCAGCGATCTCAGACCTGCCCATCTGGAGCTGCTCCATGTGGCCAGCGACCTACCGGTTCAATTATTCAGTCCGGCTGGTGAACCAGGCTTCAGCATCCTTACAGTTCTTCTCGGCCATGACCTCGTATTGGCTTCGCATGTCACTCAGGATTTTGGTGAGATCGGTGTCCAGAGCCGAATCCACCTCCACACTGACCTGGCCTCCCCCTTGGCCCCTCAGCGCACTGATTTCCTCCTTATGGTTCTTCTACAGGTAGGCCAGCTATTCCTTCAGGCCTTCGATCTGCATCTCCAGGTCAGTTAGTCCAGCACCCTGCGCAGACCGTTGATGTCGACCTCCACGCTCATGCGCAGAGCCTGCTCCGTCTCCAACTTGGTTCGCAAGTCATCTGCAGCTAGACGGGCGCTGTCGATCTGCAGGACAATCCTGGAGTTCTCAATGGTGGCACCAAGAATCTTGTCCCGCAAGTCCTGGATGGTCTTGTACTAGTGGCTGTAGTCGCCGGAGGGCCCGGCCCCTGCTTCTGGTACAAGTTGCGGATCTTCACCTCCAGTTCGCCGTTGGCCGCCGCCAGGGCGCGCACCTTGTCCAGGTAGGAGGCCAGGCGGTCCTTGAGGTTCTGCCTGGTGAGCTCCTCGCTCGCCAGCAACCCTTTGGACGCGGCCAGGACGCCGCCGTAGCCCCTCGAGGAGGACGAGGACACGAAGCAGGCGGAGGACACAGACACGCCGCGGCCGCTGGAACCTCCGGTGCATGCTGAGCTGGCGAAAGGCGACGCGTGGCCCAAAATGTACGGAGCCGCCGCGCAGGTCCCGGAAAGACCAGGGTGCGGACGACTGGAGATAGCTGTAGGAAGTCATTTGCGAGGCGGAGCACAGATGGAGCAACCCTGGTCCCAGGGTCTGCGATTTGCGGGAGGAGCCTAAAAATATTTTTTAAATAGCTAAAATAAATAACGGATTATATGTTTATCAATGTTGTACAATCACTTGATGAGGGAAATGACCGCTCAACAGAAGAGCTACCTGAGGCTGAGGTTAAAAGGCTTATTAAAGATCACAGAACTGGCCGGGCGCGGTGGCTCATGCCCATAATCCCAGCACTTTGGGAGGCCAAGGTGGGCGGATCGCGAAGTCAAGGGATAGAGACCATCCTGGCCAACATGGTGAAACCCCGTCTCTACTAAAAATATGAAAATTAGCTGGGCATGGTGGCCTGCGCCTGTAGTCCCAGCTACTCGAGGTGAGAGGCGCAGAACCGCTTGAACCTGGGAGGCAGAGGTTGCACTGAGCCGAGATCGCGTCACTGCACTCCAGCCTGGCAACAGAGTGAGACTCCATCTCAAAAAACACAGAACTATAGTGAAGAAGAAAGATGGAGGGATGTACATAACTGCATATTACCAAAAGATTTTTTTGTTTCTTTTTTCTTTTTGCAAGAGAGCCAGGTTTAAAACCTAAGCTCCCTAAGTCTCCAGATCTGTGCCCTTTTCACCAGCTGACAGTGTCTGCTAATAACAATATGCACTCTCAAGGATCAAGGTAAGAACTGCAGTACATTCAATCACCAAAAAAAAATGAAATGTAAGAAACCTATATATGAAAAACATCTTCATGTCTCACTCTCTTGCTTTTACTCTGTCACTATTCTTATTTCTTTTTATTATTTTCTATCTCTATTAAAGGAATACCCTTAAATCGTATTTGGAAAATAAATAAAAGGAAAAAAATCACATATTCTCATTATACTAAAATGACTGCTATTGATAGGCATGTTAGGTATGGTCAAACTTAAAATATAGATTGAAGCATGCATAAAATTTACTTTATGTGCCCACAAATCAAAAGTCATCGGGTACACTCTCCAATTATAGGAAGTGCTCTATAATCTAGATGCTTCTCACACAGACAACTCTGTGGTTTTCTCTGGGGTGAATAGCAGCATCAACCTTAGGTAGAAGGGGTTGATGCTGCTATTCACCCCAGAGAATGTCTTGTCTACATAAGACAGCAGATTTCCTGCATTTTCAAATTTTTTCTTCATGTTGTACTTCCTCATTTGGGTTATTGTAAAAATTGAAAGAAATTAAAGAAATAGGTAAAGTAACCAATTATGTTTGCTATTGGCAATAGCCTTAACAACTTCTCACTTTTTTCAAGAATCCTTCATTTATAACTCTATGGGAAGTAACCTTTCCCTCTGCTGTTCTGCTATTATTTTCTTTGTACCTCTAATAAAGCATAAATGGGGGGTCTGTCTTGAGTTAGAATTATTTATGCACTTGTCTATTTTCTACCCTGGATTATAGGCCCCTTCTGAGCAGGGATCATATTTTATTCATTGTGTTTTGCTCACATTGGGCAGGGGGCCTTGTACTGTGAGAACACTTTGCCAAGTGTAAAGCACTATCAACTTGATGATGATTTGCATCAAGCATATTCTGAATTGCATTGCATTCTTTGTCAGTGAGGGTCATTACTACTTCTCTCCTAGAGCAATGGTTATGAAGTTAAAAGTTAGGAAATTCTCCTTTGAATGAGAGAGCAAGCCTAGAGAGCAGAAATGTGGAGTCCAGATGCATCTTCTCATTGTTTTCCCTGGAACAACTTCACTTTCCTAAAGATGGAATTGTCTTTTTGCCTTAATCATAGTGTAAGTAAATACAAGTCACCTTTCCTAATGAGACACTTCCTCTTTCATGATTTGTTAGACAAAGGCATGAACACACAAAACTTCCCATTATTTAAGTGACTGAGGCAGTGAAAAGTAAGGATGTATTAAAGAAAATGCATGGTTTGTGACTTCTTTTTCAGTGGTTTGGAAATTCAAAGCTATGAAGAAGGGCAAACCATGGAAGGCTATTCCTGTAAATGCCCTCAGCACTCACTTAGTTCAAGTCTTTTGTTCACACCTAAGGAAAATGAAATAGAGAAAAGTGAAGAACATGCTCAAAAATTATGTGGTAAGAGGAAGAATCTCTGTTCTCACATGAAATTTAGGTCAACCTATATGAAAAGTGAGGAGTCAATTTGAGATGATTTCAGAGTCTTCTAATTTTAAGCATCAGACCTTTCTAATACCAAGGGTTATCCTGCCTTTGCTGCCAAAAAGCTGACAGAAGGAGAAGCCAGGACAGACAGGTGAGTGAAACAGTATCTTTAATGAAGCTGCAGGAAATGCTGCTCTGAGGCTTCCCAGGAAGGCCTAAAGCTGAAAAGATTGCTGTGGAGAGGGTCACACTGAAACTCAAGTTTCCAGAGTATTACCTGTTCCTTTAGGCTGCAGGATCATTGTTGTCCCAGGGAACCTGCTGGCTAGTAGGACCAACTGCAAGATGCCAGGCAACCTTGATTGCACCTGACATGGGGCCATATCTGTCAGTGATGTGAAAATACTTACTTTATCTCCTTATGCTTTATTACACACTTGTTATTTGCTTTCCATATCAGCTGTGCAGAAATTGACCCTCTTTAGTCACATTCTCATCTTAATTTCATTACCTCCTCATCCTTATCTTCTGCACATCATCACTTGTGCCACCCTGTTTCTGATTCCATTATCAACCTCACCATCCTTACCTGAATGAATCTAGACACATCCATATTGATTTCAACCTGATCACTGATACAAAATGTGGAAAGGCATAAAAAACAAAAACAAACAAAAAAACTGTCTGACTTTCCCATCCCTAAGTCATAAATGGCAGAAAATCATGTGTTAAAATTAATTTAACACAAGTGTGCATGGCATCTTATCAGAAAAATAGAGGGCTGTGGTTAACAGGGAAGACTCTGGAACCAGATTCTGTAGTTCAAACCTGGCTCTGCTACTCTATCACTTAATTTCTGTGTGTCTCAGTTTATCCATCTTTAAAATGAGAATAATGATGACATCAGCTTCAGTAGTTACAGTAGTGGTTTGGCTGTATAATAATAATAACAAAAATAATAGCCTCTTAAATGAATTGAAGTTTGCTTCCCTTCAATATAGGAGTCCAGGGCTGGTAAAGTGGCACCATAATTCTGTGGAGTTTGACTTCTTGTGTCTTTTTCTTCTGCTCTCTCAAAAGGTGGCTTCCATCTCCTGAACCATGATGGCTGCTTCAGCTCCCACCAGGATATCTGCATTCTAGCCAGCAGAAGAGGATAAGAAAAAAAGGGAACATGTCCTCATTTCCTTTAGAAGTATGAACCAGAAGTTCCCACATCACTCCCACTCACAATCCCATTGACCAGAACCTAGTCAATGGCCACATTTAGTTTCAAGAGATGCCACATGCCTTGCTAAAACTTTATCACTATAGCAAGATGGGAGAACAGAAACTGGGGGAAAACTAGTAATCTCTGTTACACCAATGATTTAAAGCAGTGCAGATTAAAAGAATTACACACAAAAACATTTAAAACAGTGCCTAAAACATTGTAAACCTGTGATGATTGTTAGCTATTAAAACAATAACAATATTAGTGAATTACTATTCACCAGTGTTTTCTTACCACTTTTGTACTAGATCTTCATGGACAGTGAGAATCATGCGAAGTATTTAGACCCCTTAACTTAAAAATAAGTATATATTAATATGAAATATATTTTAATTTTTAAATGAATAAATAAATGAAAAAAGAACAAAATAACTGTCCATCTAAACTTTCAATTATAAAAAGCTGCATAATAATTCTGGAACCAGTTTGGAGTAGTAGAATTTTTCTGTTATTTTCAGAAAATCTGTATGTATACATCAAGATATTAACTAGGGAAATTAAAAAACTGTGGAATTCAGAAAAATCAATGTTTGTATGGGTTATTATCACTTCAACCGTATGATCGCTTATGGTTGAAAGGAACTGAGTTTCTTAACAAAAAGAGTTAACAGTTATAGAGCTATTTTCTTTACAAAAGATCAAAAGATTTTATTTGTTGGCATAGCACTTCTTTAATCCAGAAACTCACCCACCAGTGTTCACTAACACCTATGAGTATTTCTGACAGAGTAAGGAGACCCTCCTAGTATAAATGTGAAAACAAAAAAATAAATGAAAGTAATCTTTTTAAACCAGCAAGTGGCACAACTTTGGCCAGATTCGTTGTATATAAAGTAGATTCTCTTCTCATACAAAAATCAGTTTCTTAAGGTTATCACTACCTCCTTAGGACAGTACAAGAAGTTGATTTTTCTACCTTATAGATTAATTTATATTTTTGTACTGCTTGTTACCATGAAACTTTGTTAGAGTCTTAGAGACCTAGGTAGAACAGAGTACTGGTTTTGGAGCCAGACCATCTGGGTTTAAATCCTGACTTTACTTACTGGCTGTGTGACCTTGGGCAAGTTACTTTACCTCCGTGTACATTAGATTTGTCATCTGAAAATAGAAAGAATAAAGTATATACCCCATAGAGTAATTATGATGACTAATTAAAATAATATGCACAATGTTTTTAGAACAGAAGCATTCAGGAAGTGTTGGCTATTTAATTATTAATATTACTCAAGTCTTCTGAAAGTTTTACAGCACTGCAAATGTTAAACCTTTACTTTCACACGGCTTTACCAACCACAAAATTCTTTTATATCCACTGTCTCATTTTGTCTTCACTACTGGTCTCAACTGGGGTTAGTGTCTCCATCTTGAAGACAAGAAAATGGAACCTCACAGACAGAAAATAACTTGTCTACATTCACCAACCCTTCAAACCATAGAGCTGGGGTTCAGGTTTATGACTTGGTGCTCTTACAAATAAGCTTCCCTCTGCTTTAATCAGAGGAACACCAATGGTGATGATACAGGAACCCTGGGTAATATTGTCCAGGCAGCTCCTTCTATGGGAGTAATCCTGAGCTATGCCATGTGACCATGCCTCTCTGGACATTCCTGATTAGGTCAGGGAGGGAGCACATGACTTGAGGACAGTGCAAAAGCTCTGCATGACAGCCACTTTCCATTCCAATCAGATTTTCTCTTTCAAAAATGTGTACATTTTTAGACCTGACATTGGCTTGGGAAAAAGGCTCACTCCTACTCCATAATCTTTATCACTTCCCACCTCAATTCCTTAAAAAAAAAAAAAAAAAAAAACAGCCAATTTTCAAACCTCATGCCTGCCCTTGAGTCTCACCCATACAGAAATCCTAAAGGTGCCACTGAAAGGAGACTTGAGTAGTTCTTACCAGAAGCTGGAAACATACAAGGGAGGCCAGGGTGCTCTGGTGGGAAAGTTCATAAAGACGGCCTCGTAGTAACATGGCTTTTGTTGGGTAACACCAGTACTAGCTGTAGGAGGAGAAGAGTGAGCTTCTGAATTATGTTAAACACAAAAGATGAGCAAAATCTAACTTCCTAGGGGCTGAAAGTTAACCCGGTTCTAGCTTCTGACTCAGTGTTAGAGTCTGCCTATTTAGAAACCCATGACTCTTGCTTTTTTTAAGCTCCACACGGCCTCTCTTGTTATTACACGAATTTCCCACAGTAATTTGATTGAATCTTTGTTTCTTACCACAAAGCCTAAGACAGAGAGATATGTAAAATATGCATTAAAAGCTATGTGAGGACTTTTTGGAACAAAAGTATTCTTTATTTTACATGTTAAGCTATATAGACAGACACACAAAGGGAGCTGATCTGCAATGAAACAGAAGAATGAGGCAGAAGCACCAGGAAAAAGATGCAGAGAAGCAGAAGCCTTCATTTCAGCTCATCTTTCCCTTAGGTTTTCTGACACCCAATGGCCTTATAACAAATTCTATTTTGGGGGTTTAAGCTAGCTCAAATCAGATTTCTGTAGTTTACTACCAAAAATAGACCTAATGCCTATGTTTCTCATCCCAGAAATCTGTGGGGAATTCAACTGGATTCACTCTGGATGTGCAACTCAGATATAAATACATAAATTAGCCCCAAATAGGATATCTGAGAAACCTAGGGAAGGATTAGGTTTCACTGAAAATTCTGAACTTAACGTAACTGTCTTTGGTTTTTAAAAGATTGCCATGCACCCAGCATTCAACTAGGGTGAGAGACTTGTTGGTAGACAGTGTTTCATAAATGCTGTAATGTTTCTGAGCAAAGAGCACTGGCACGTGGGTTAACAGATAATTGGAGCTGGGCTCAGTGGCTCATGCCTGTAATCCTAGCACTTTTGGAGGCCGAGGAGGGCATATCACTTGAGATCAGGAGCTCAAGACCAGCCTGGCCAACATGGCAAAACCCTGTCTCTACTAAAAATACAAAAATTAGCCTGGCGTGGTGGTGCATGCCTGTAATCCCAGCTACTTGGGAGACTGTGGCAGGAGAATTGCTGGAACCCGGGAGGTGGAGCCTGCAGTGAGCCAAGATTGCGCCACTGCACTCCAGCCTGGGCGACAAGTGAGACTTCAACAAAACAAAAAGTGAAAAACAAAAACAAAACAAAACAAACAAACAAACAAAAAAATAATTGAATAGCAATCCTAAAGATATATACCTCCAGAGACCTATAGAGATTTAGCTCCTGAGAGCCACTCATTTACATTCCAGAGTGGTGAAGGTGATGAAGTAGACATCTTCCTCTTTTTTCCCCAAATAGGATTGGTTCACATTCCAGAGCAAAGGTATCTCTATCTCTATCTCTCTAACTCTTTCTTTCTCTCCCCAGCAAAGAGGATGTGCAGGCATGCCAGCTGGCCTATGTAAGTTCTGAGTTTCACAATGTGGTGTTCTCTCCTGTGCTACCTGAGCAGGTATATCTGGCTCTCGCAAAATTGCCACATGGGGAATAGCAGTATGGGAACTGACACAAGATGCTCTATTAAGAGAGATAAGAAATCTATTTTCTGATCTGACTAGAGGTCTCGTATTTCTGTTAGAGTGTAAATGCATGCACACACACATAAATATGTGCATATACACATACAAGTATGCACATATACAGACATACTGTGGCAGGCTAATTTGTTAGCTTGCAAGTACGTTAATGTCTCCTAACTCTGTCCAGTTTCAAACTTAACACTGCATCCCAGATTGCCCGAGATAGTCTTAGTTTATACCTGTTATCCAGAGTAATTAATATATCTCCTTTCACTCTCAAAAGTGTGCTGTTTTGAAAGATAAAGTACGTGGCCATCTAACATGTAACCCATATAATATCAAGAAGTATCTTTGGGAAAGTACAATATTACCTAACTTTTTGCAGTATTTGATATTTGGTAATTTACTCCTTTAATTTGTCAATTCAGGTAATTCTGGTTACATTGCCAGTGAGATAGTAAAATTGTTCCTTGAGCCTTCTACCTTTCAATTCCTGTAGAACTTAATGCTAGTGTTGAAGCACACATCATCATCTTCTGCTTTGTGGTATAGTATATTTAGGCCCCCCCTTTGTCCCCTATACTTGTCCACAATATATTTCTTCATATATGTGTCCACTGACATTCATAGTGTAGTTCTACGAATGAATGATATATCTCTTGGATAAGGTAAATGATTATCCCCAGGTTTAACTGCTTCAAGATTCAGACTGTTTTCAGGTTTACTAAGAATATGATTTACCAACGCCAAAGTTGTGCAGCACCAGCTCTCATTTTGCAGTTTAAACAAGTTTGATATTGGTTTTACTCTACAAATGGAAGATTAAGACACAACATTAAATCATTTGTCCCAGGTTAATGGCAAAAGGGAAAACAAAATTACAAAATACAGTGACTAGAATTCCTGTTCAGCATTCCATCCTCAGTTTGAATACATGTTTCTGTTTTATGTGTTTGGTTTGTGGACATCTCTGTGTGGCTGTATTTCATTCATTATAAGACATGCCTATGAAATATTGTGCTGCCTTCAGTCTAATAAAACAACATTAATAATATTTCATTCTTAAGGATCATGTTTTATTTATAAAAGATAGGGGAAAGAAAGCTGAAAGAGATACAGCTAAACAATAGAAGTAGGTATGACAGAGATTTTAGTAAAACTTAATCACAAGCTGGAAAAAAAAAACGAGTAAAGATATCACTCTTGATATTAATAATACATACGTACATATGGAAAGACAGTTCCAGAATTAGAAATTTTGTTCAGACCTAGAATGGGAATATGAATGCATTTAATTAAGTTACATTGTTTTTAACCACTGGAAGGAGCATACTCCTTAAATTTAAAAACACATATTAAATTTAATTTTATTTAAATTACAAAATTTTCTACAACTGGAAGAGTCTGGTTTACTCACCAATTACAAAAATAATGTGTTTTCTTGCCATTCATTCCCAGACAAAATGTGAGTGAGTATTCTGTGGGATGCAGGTGAGCAATATTTCCAGAGCCTGTTTAAGTAGATGGGTAGCACAGGTTCAGAATGAACAAAGAATAACCTTGTTAAATTTGTTCCCATCTAGTCTGAAAGTAAACAAATATTTAGTGGCCTAGCCCAACCCCCTTATTGAACTGAAGCAGAATTATGCAGTTGGTTTGGATGCAGAGCTGTAATTAGAAGTTGGGTTCACTGGAATGCTGCACCAACTCCACTGTGATGCATGGTAGAGTGTTTCTTCATAGTGTTCCTTTTAAAGAAACAAGGAGAATTGGGAATAATGAAGGGAAAACGAGGAGTGAAAGGGAGAGACATGATCTCATCTATATTCACTATAATTAATGTACCCAAACTATTTTTTATGGTCCCTGAATTCAAATTCAAGGCAGTCTGAAAAGAGAACCCGAGCTTTTAAACACTCATGCAAAACTACCTTCCGTAAAACACTTATTAATAAATAATTTGTATCTTACTTTTCAGTCTATTGGGTTCATGTAATTATATAGTACTGGAATATGTTTGATTTAATGCATAACCATTGGCCTATGGGGTTGGAAATCCAGATCTTCCATTATATCATTTAGGTCATTGAGACTATGGAATAGAACTAGAGTTAGAGTGATTTCTGGTAAGCTTCCTCCCCTTTACCCAGAGGCAAGGAGAGAATTATTCTTTGCAAAGTGCCTTAGACTCTTTGGAGGAGAGCTGCCATAATAATACATGTTTATAATCATTTTGGAAATGAATAAGGTAAAGGAATTTAGTAGCACTAGTAACTAATCCAATTCTAAATTTTGAGGATAAATGTCTGAACTCTAATTCCTCCTATGTCAGTTTTGGATATTATAAAATGCAACCCAATTAAAAAAGGTTTCATTATAGAAGTCTTTTGCTGTGTACCTAGTGATGTGCAGAGTTTTTCTGTCACTATAAAACAGAAATCCCATAACCAATAAACCCCAATTGTTAACAGGCCCCTACTGTGATGTTTAATATACAGGGAAAAAAAATAAAGAAGAAAATCTAAACTGCGGCCTTAGGCTGGCAGTCTGTAGCTCAGCCATTTTGCATTTTAACCAGCCTAATATATTAAATATTTAGGCTTAGGGAATCTGTGAGAGTTGAGACCCAGCTATAATATTGGGAAAAATAACTTCCATCTTGGAAGCAAAATTAAAGTAACAATAAACAGTGTGATTGACTGAATGTTATGATTTTGAAACATATTTCAAAGATGTTCATCTTCCCATTGTCTCAAATAGTGAGTAAAGTCATCATTTAATGTAATTTATCTAGTAACAATTAAACAGCCCAAGAGTAAGAAAGCCTAATAAATTGTATAAATGTATTGTATTGATGCACAGCATTTTACATAACTCTATATGCATGTAAATATAACTCATTAATCCAGACACCACAATTTAGAGAATGAGTTAATATAGTTCCTGAATAGTTTAAAAGTTGCCCAGACAGACATAAGATCTCTGTTAGGATTAATGATGCAGCATTTAAACAAGTCGAGTGCTGAAAAGGAAAGAAAGAAACTCAACGTCTTCAGATCCTTTTAGTTTGATTTTTGTAACTGGATTACTATTTTGGAATTAAAGTGTCGATAGTAGGTGTGTTAGAACTCACTGGATAAGAAAATATTGGGAAGCCAAATATTAATAGCATAGCTATTTGAATCTGATGGAGGTTTCAATCTTAGCTCTGCTCTCCCACTTACCTAGCCAAGCGAGTTATATTTAATGAAATTCTGCCTTTAGTGAACAAAAGGGAAGAAACACTTGCAATTCATGGTCTCACTTACATATGGAATCTAAAAATGTCAAACTTACAGAAGCAGAGTAGAATGGTGGTTGCCAAGGGCTGTGGGCGTGGAAAAAAGGGAGTTGCTAGTTAAACTGATATAAAGTCTCGGTTAAGATGAATATGTTCTGAAGATCTATTGTACAGTATATTCACTATAATTCATAATAATGTATTGTATATTTGATAAGAAATTAGATCTTCATAGTTCTCATCAAAAAAATAGGTGAGAAAAAGGTCATGCTAATAAGCTTGATTTCATCATTTCAAAATATATAGATACCAAAGCATCATATTGTACATTGTAAATGCCTACAATTTTTATTTCTCAATTTTACTTTAATAAAGCAGGGGGAAAACATTGCAATGGAGTCTGTTCAAAAAAACTTGACCACACGATCATCATATATGTTCTTACTAATATTCCAACAGACACGGATTCATTAAATTACAAAAACCCAAAGTATCCTTGACACTCAGGTGTTGATTCCACAAATAAATTCCACCACTGGTTCAAAACTATCCTAAAAGAAGGCTGCCTGCGGGGTAGAAAGGAGAGACTCATCATTCATAAAGGCCTGGAAAATAATGTAATTTTGGCAAGTCTTTGAATACCTCAGAGCTTCGTTATCCTTTATGAATAAAATAGAGGTAATAGCAACTCATAGGGCTGTGGGAAGAATTCAATTAAATGAAATAATACTTCAATAAATAGTAACTTATTGATAGGCAAGGTATTAATATTAACATAATTTTGAAAACAAACGTTTCACATAGATGTTTTAATTATCGTCATTTGCACATATCTAAGTAATTGAAATTCAAATTATCATTTTTTTAAGCTGAAACTAGCATCACTTGTTAATCCATTCTAGGGTCCTTTAAAAGTGTTAAAGAGGCTACGTTGCTCTTAATCTTTGTAGGTCAAAACTAAAAATGTAAATTATTTGTCCAAAATTACATGGCTAAATTATATCCCACATGTCATGATTCCTAGTCAATGATCTTTCTGTTATAATGGTGGCTTTTACTCCTCCTCTTTTTGTTCTCTTTATTTTTCAATTGCAGAATTATTTTTTCAAATGAAATCTTGCCTTGAGTCACAATATTTAAAACAGGAAAAGTGTGAAGGGATCATTCACCTTTTACCAATGCTTCCTTTTTACAACTTCATACCTTTCATACCTTTTTTGGGGAAACCCTAAGGCTCTGTGAAATACAGGCTGCAAACTGTTGTGTTCTAGACTGCTGCACTGTTTCTAAAAGGCTCATTAGGGAAGAGAAGTTTAAAAAAGTGAATATTCGTATTCACATTTTAAAGTAATAAGTCTGTTGGGAGGTTTTACCATATTTTTCAAGGCTTTTCTATTATGAATTATTGAAGAAATTTAGGTTCAAGAATTTAATCTTATTACAAGGCTTTTTCTTCATGAAGTTTATGTGACAAATGTGTTCATCTAATTTAGAAGTGAACATGCTTTTTCATGATTTTCTGCCTCTTTAATATCTTTCATGCCATTTTACTTCTCCTAAAAATGTCAATTAGAATATTATGAGTGTACATAGATGTGTGTATACATATACATAGCTTGCTCTTATATATGTATGATATAAGAGAGCAAGCAATAAGGAAAATAAGTGACTAGTATAGTTAGAGCTAGTCCTAAGCCTTTTATAGTTATTTTCTCACTTGATTCTTATGTAACATGAATGTACCCAGGCCTCAACTGTCCATAGATAAGAATGAGGCTGTATTAATGTTAATATTCAGTCTTGTTTGCTCTGTGTCCCACTTGTTTAGTGCAGAATTCCTAAACTCTTGACAACCTCTATTCATGTATTGCTGGATATATAGTATATACAACATGTATTCATCAACTCACTAAGTGATCACCTATCATTGGCTTCTTCCCCACATCTTTCACCGGTGTTGCCTGTCCTCTGCACTGCCCTGGGATGCCTCTGCCTCCCCTACCTCTGCCTCCAAGAAGAGCAGCATCTTCCCAGAATAAAAATGCAACCTAGGCAGGGTGCAGTGGCTCATGTCTGTAATCTCAGCACTTTAGGAGGCCAAGGCAGGTGGATCAGCTTGAGGCCAGGAGTTCGAGACCAGCCTGGGCAACATAGCTAAACCCCGTCTCTACTAAAAATACAAAAATTAACCAGATGTGGTGGCACACGCCTGTAAACACAGCTTCTTGGAAGGCTGAGGCACCAGAATTGCTGGAACCTGGGAAGCAGAGGTTACAGTGAGCCAAGAGTACACCACTGCACCCCAGCCTGAACAACAGAGCAAGACTCTGTCTCCAAAAAAAAAAAAAAAAGTAGCCTATGGAGTAGAAGAAAATATTTGCAGACTATATATCTGATAGGCGTTAATCTCCAAAATATATAAGAAACTCCTATAACTCAATAGTAAAAAATAACTAATAACTTGATTTAAAATTAGGCTAAAAGCTTGAAAGACATTTCTCCAAAAATATATAAATGGACGACAGATATATAAAAGATGCTCAGAGTCACTATTCATCAGGGAAATGCAAATCAAAACCACAATGATATATCCTCTCACCTCTGTCGGGGTGGCTATTATCATAAAAACAAAAGACAAGTATTGGTAAGAATGTAGGGAAATTGGAACCCTTGCACACTGTTGGGAGGAATGTAAAAGAGTGCAGCCACTATGGAAAACAGTATGGAGGTTCCTCAAAAATTAAAAACAGAACTACCATCCAATCTGGCAATTCCACTACTGGGTATATATCTGAAAGAACTGAAATCAGGATCCCGGTGAGATATCCTCACTCCCATATTCACTGCAGCACTATTCATAATAACCAAGATGTAGAAATAACCTGGTTTTATTGAAATATGAATGGATAAAGAAAATGTGGCATATACATATAATGGGATTCTATTCAACCTTAAAAAAAAAGGAAATTCTGGCCGGGGGTGTTGGTTCATGCCTGTATCTCAACACTTTGGGAGGCCGAAGTGGACAGATCACCTCAGGTCGGGAGTTTGAGACCACCCTGACCAGCATGGAGAAAACCCGTCTCTACTAAAAATACAAAATTAGCCAGGTGTGACGGTGCATGCCTGTAATCCCAGCTACTTGGAAAGCTGAGGCAGGAGAATCGCTTGAACCCGGGAGGCGGAGGTTGTGGTGAGCCAAGATGGCACAATTGCACTCCCGCCTGGGCATCTACAAATCTACAAAATGGACAACATGGATGAGCCTTGAGGATATGATGCTAAGTGAAATAAGCCAGTCACAGAAAGATAAGTATCATATGATTCCATTTATATCTGGTATCTAGAGTAGTCAAATTCATAGAATTAAAGCATGGAATGTGGGTTACCAGGGACCAAAGGAAGGATGAAATGGGAAGGGTTAATCAATAAGGTTAAAGTTTCCATTAAACAAGATGAATAAGCTCTAAAGAGTCTCTGTTCAACATGTACCTCTGATAAATTACAATGTCTTGCACACTTAAACATTTGTTAAGAGAGCAGTTCTTATGCTAAGTATTCTTACCACAATTAAAAGGAAAAGAATCCTCCCAATTCACCTCTGCTCCCGAGATGGTTCCTGTCATTTGGGAGCATGAAGGAAGTGAGATGGAAACCACCACAGCTCTACTATGGAACGCTCTGGGGGTGGAACAGCATAGTTTGTTGGAACGTAGAGTGTTACAAAGTTTGAGAACACCTTCAAGTCTCAGGAAACTCTTGGGTAGCTGGGTCGGAACTTTTTCTAATCATTTCCTGAGTTCTGTCCACAATGACTAATCCCCTCACAGCACTTCCCATTGCTGAGTAAAGTGGATTCATTGTATTATACTTCTCCCCTTTGTGAATTCTCAGGGCTTCCAAAAACACATCACCAAAGCTGTCTTGTCACATTTTGCCCAAGTCAGCTAAAAATTATTTGTGTCTGAATCTTGGTTGTGAACAAAGGTCAAGGGTTTTTGGTTTTGTTTTTATTGTTTTTTTTTTGTTTTGTTTTGTTTTTTGCATTTCATATTTGTATTTCTTAGACGTTTTCTCACTTCAAAGATAAAGCAGGATATTTAAATAGATACTTAGGGAAGAGGGAGTATCGCTTAACTGATGTCAGACCTAAGTCTCAGTTATAACACACTACATACTTCTTCTATCAACCCTGAACATTATTATCCCCATTTTACAGGAAAAGATAGGTACAAAGTAATGAAGTAACTTATGAAGCAACATAGCTTGTACATGACACGACTGAAATTTGAGCCCAAGTAGCTCTGATTAGAAAGCTCATGATTTTTTTCTACTTGACAATACTCTTTCTCTGTAGTATTATACTGTATTTAAGCTAAGCTAACTTGCACTAGGTAACAAGTGGAGGGTGTTTGTTATTTAATGAAGGCCCTGTGTGTCAGCAGCTTTGGACCTTATATCATGGTTCTAGCAACAAATTTGCAAGGTACATTTTGCCATCTCCTTTACTTATGAGGACTACACTGGATCTGGCTCCCCAGAATCAGATTCTGAAATGAAGATTCTTGTGTGAGTGATTTTTGAAGGAAGCACTCCCCAAAAAATAGGAAAGAGTGTGAAGGAAGTAGGGAAAAGGACAGAAAGAAGCCAGGCATGCATAGGATTTCAAAGTCCTGCTTCATGTAAACCACTTAAGTAACAATTAGAGTGACAAAAGTCCCCTGGCCCTTGGAATGTTCGGAACCCCCCACCCTCATCTCCGCCCCGGAGGTGATTTACAGAATCCACTAGCCCTCGGAATGTCTGAAGCCCCACATCCCCATCCCCGCTCCTCACCCTCACTCCCGAGGTGGTTTTAGGGGTATAAAAGGTCTTGACACCCTCCTTTTGGGGCCACGGGCTGGAGAGACGGGAGTCCTCCGTGGCCGCCGGCAATAAAGACCTTGCAATTTGGCATTAAAAAAAAAAAAAAAAAAGTCCTGCTTCATAAAACCTCATATGGCAAGAGACTTGTGAAATGGCTGGCAAGACTTTCTAATTCCCACATCTGTCAGTCATCAGCTAAAGACCACAGAAATGTAAGGATGGGGACTGGGTATGGAAATGAATTAGCAGGCCCACAGAAGACAGAGTAAGGGCCCACCAAGATAGTAAAAGGGACACCAGAAGATCTAGGTGGAGCACAATTTTGCATATTGGAAAGTAAAGTAACTTGCTAAAGTTCACAGAGACAACAGGAATCTGAGCCAAGATTCCACAGCAGATTCTTTCTGTAATATCTAACAACAAAATTTATCTCCTGAAAAAAGGTTATTTGCTTTTAGAAAGCTTGAATTGTCAGATGACTATCAATGTCTATAGACGTTAGATGGGGATATGCACATCGTGACTATACATTTTGGATATCTGTGAATTATATGGTTTTAGATAGTTTTTAATATGATTGTTGAATTAATTATTAAAGATATGTTCTAAGGTATTTCATCTTATAAATTCAACAATCAGGAAAAAAATATTTTAAGGTTGTATGTCTCAATTTGTTTCCTGGTTTTTTCCTGTATTAAAAACAAAAAACTTTCTTGAGGTAAAATTGACATACAATGAAGTATGTAATTATATATATATATATGGATGTATTATGAAATCACAGCACAATCAAGATAAAGATCATATCTATCACCCCCAAAAGCTTCCTCATGTCTCTCCTTCCCACCCTTCCTCATATCACCCACCCTTCTCCCATTATCAGGCACCAATGATCTTAATTTGGTCCCTGTAGATTAAATTTGCATTGACTAGAATTTTATATATTAAAAAATGAAATCGCAAGGTTTATACTCTTTTTATATGGCTTCTTTCACTCAGCATAATTATTTCAAGATTCATTCATGGGTGTCCAAACATTTGCCTTCCCTGGGCCACACTGGAAGAAGAATCGTCTTGGGCTACATAGAAAACACACTAACACTGACTATAGCTGATGAGCTTTAAAAAAAAAAGGTCTGTGCATAATTTTCATGATATCTGCTACCACAGATAAGCAAAAAAGTTCTCACATTCAAAAGGTTGGACATAGCTGAAAGTTACACTATGTATCTATAGGTTATTCATTATTATTAGTGAGTTGTATCCCACTGGACAAACAGACATCAGTATATTTATTTAATCACATCTGGTTGGACATTTCTATTGTTCCCAGTTTGGGAACATTACAAATAAAGCTGCTATGAGCATTTGTACAAAAATCTTCGTGTGAATATATGTTTACATTTCTTTGGAGTAAACATCTAGGAATAGAATGGCTGGATTTTATAGTAAGAAATATATTTTAATAGTCACCCCTTATTCATGGAGGATGTGTTTCAAGAACCCCAGGGAATGCCTGAAACCATGTATAATATTAAACCCTATATATAGAGTACTATGTTTTATTCTATCTATGCATGTTTATGATAAAGTTTAATTTATAAATTAGGCACAGTAAGAGATTAACGATAATAATTAATAATAAAATAAAATAATACCAAGAGAGTATATCTGATAACCAAGATGGCTATTAAGTTACTGATGGGCATGTAGTATATACAGCACACGAATACTTGACAAAGGGGTGATTCTACCCTTAGGTAGAACAGGCCAGAATGGTACAAGATTTCATTATGCTACTCAGAATGGTGTGCAATTTGTGATTTACAACTTACAAATTGTTTATTTCTAAAGTTTTCTCCTTAGTATTTTTAGACCACAGTTAAATGCAGATAACTCAAACTGTGGGAAATAAAACTCAAAAATAAGAGAGACGTACTGTATCCATTTCACCTTTAAAGAAAGTGCCGAGTTATTTTCCAAAGTGTTTGCAACTTTTTACACTGCCACCAGCAATGCATGAGTTCTAGTTCTTCCACATACATGCCAACACTTGATAAGTTTAGTTTGCCTTTTTTATTTTAACCATTCTAAAAGGCTTATAGTCATATCATGTGATTTTTATTTGCATTTCTCTCATAACCACTTATGGTCAACATCTCTTTTTTGTGCTTACTTGCCATCCTTCTATCTTGATTAGACTGCTTGTCTCTTCAAGCAGTTTTCCAATTTTTAAATTAGGTTGTTTTCTGTCTTAATACATTTGGAACACCATAACAAAATACTATAGACTGGGTGGCAGATAAACAACAAAAATTATTTCTCATAGTTCTAGAGGCTGGGAAGTCCAAGATCAAGGCAGCAGCAGATTTAGTGTCTGGTGAGGGCCTGCTGCCTAGTTCATAGACAGTCGTCTTCTCCCTGTATCCTCACATGGCAGAAGGAGTGAGGGAACCCTCCTAAGCGTCTTTTATGAGAGCATTTATCACCAGTTGAAGGTCCCACCTCATAAAACCATCATAATGGGGGTTAAGATTTCAAGATATGAGTTGGGAGTCGGTGCACAAACATTCAGCCTATTGAGTTTAACAGTTCTTTGTGTAAGCTGGATACAAGATTTTTATTAGATTTGCAAATACTTTCTCTAAATCTGTGGCTTTTTTTCATTCTCTTAATAGTATATTTGAAAAAGCAGAAGTTTTAAATTTAGATGAAGTTTAATTAATTATAGTTTTGATGTGTTATCTTAACAATCTCTGCCTAACCCAAGGTAACAAAGATTTTTTCATATGCTTACTTCTATAAGTTTCTTGGTTTGAGTTTTACATTTAGTTTTATAGTCTGTTTTGAGTAGATTTTTATGTATGTTATGAGCTATGAATCAAAGTTCATTTTTGGCATATGGATATGGTCTTTTTTCAGTATCATTCAGTGTAAAAAATATTCTTTCTCAACTGAATTTTCTCTTCACCTTTGTTGAATAGTCTTTGTTCATACATGTGTGAATCTATCTTTGAGTTCTGTATCCTGTTCCATTATTCTCTTTCCCTCTCTTTACGCCAGTGCCACACTGTCTTAATTACTATAGCTTTATAAGCATTCTTGAAATCAGGTAATTTTAACTCTACAACTTTCTTCTTTTTCAAGGTTGTTTGGTCTATTCTCTACCCTCTGCATTTTCACATGAATTTTAATGCCAGCTTCTGAACTTCTGTGAAACAAAAACAAAAAGCCCTCTGGCATTTTTATTGAATTGATTCTGTAAATCAATTTGAGAGATTTAACATCTTAACAATATTGAGTCTTTGCACTCATAGACACATTGTGTTTCTCTAGTTAGTTAGGGCTTCTTGAATTTCTCTCAGCTACATTTTGCAATTTTCAGCATATGGATCTAGGGCAGCTTTTGTCAGATTTATCCCCGGTATTAAATATTTTGATGCTATTTTAAATTACAATATCAGATTTTTCATTGCTAGTATATATAATTGATTTTTTAAAGTGATCTTCTGTCCTGTAACCCTGCAAATAACATTTATTAGTCCTGGCAGTTTTTTAAATAGATTCCATCTATGAGTTTTGCTTCATATATTTTGAAGTTGTTATTAGATGCATAAAAACATTTTCTATTTCTTTTCTTTTCTTTTTTTTTTTGAGACGGAATTTCGCTCTTGTTACCCAGGCTGGAGTGCAATGGCGTGATCTCAGCTCACCGCAACCTCTGCCTCCTGGGTTCAAGCAATTCTCCTGCCTCAGCCTCCCAAGTAGCTGGGACTACAGGCGTGTGCCACCATGCCCAGCTAATTTTTGTATTTTTAGTAGAGACAGGGTTTCACCATGTTGACCAGGATGATCTAGATCTCTTGACCTCGTGATCCACCCGTCTCGGCCTCCCAAAGTGCTGGGATTACAGGTGTGAGCCACTGTGCCCGGCCAACATTTCCTATTTCTAAGTCCTCCTAAAGAATTGATCCTTTATCATTAAGAAATAATATTCCTTATCCATGAATATATTTATACATAGATTTCAGAGCAAGAGTTTTTCTGATACTAATATATCCAGTCCAGTTTTTCTTAATCAGTGTTCATATGGTATATATTTTCCATGCTTTTATTTATTTATATTTTACCTGTTTGTTTCTTTATTTTTAAAGTGTGGTTTTTTTTGTAGGCAGCATAGAGCTAGTGGGGTCTTTGTTTGTTATCCAATCTGATAACTGCTGATTTAGTTGAAGTATTTAGATAATCTACATTAAATATTATTATTGATACGATCAGATTTAAACCTGTCATTATGAGATTTGTTTTATATTTATTGCATCTGGTTTTTTTTTTCTTTTTCTACCCTTTCTGGATTAATTTAACATTTTAAATGATTCAATTACATCTTCAATTGGCTTATTAGATCTAGCTGTTTATTTTCTATTTTAGTGGTGGCTGTAGGATTTATACTATACATCTTTAACTTATCACAGTATATTTTCAAGGTATATTATACTACTTTGTTATGGCATAAGAACGTTACAGTGGTATACTACTCTGTCTCTCTTCCTTGTTTTCATGTTATTATTGCAGTATGTTTTACATTTTCAAATGCTATAAACTCCACACTACTTTGCTATTATTTTTGTTTTAACAGCCAATTATTTTTGAACAGATTTTTTACAATAGGAAAAAAATTTCTTACACTTATTCATGAAATTTTAATTTTCAGTGCTTGTTGTTTCTTTGTGTAAATCCATATTTCCATCTGATATATTTCTCTCTCTCACTAAAGGACTTTCTTTGATGTTTCCTATATTGCAGTCTTGCTAATAATGAATTTTTCAGCTTTTAAAAATATCCTAAGAAGTTTTTATTTCATTTAAATTTTCAAATATATTTTTAGTATAGAATTTTGGGTTAATGCTTTTTCTTATGTAACACATAAAAATCTTGCTTCACTGTCTTCTCACTTGCATTGTTGATGAAAATAAAATTCTGTCATTCCTATCTTTGTTTCTCTTATGTGTCTTTTTTGTTCTTGTTGATCTTAAGATTTTTCTCTTCTTAGTAGTTTTAGCAATCTGATAACAATGCGCTTTTATGTATTTTTTCTTCATAATTTTTGTGCTTGGGATTTACTGAATTTCTTGAATATGTAGGTTTATAGTTTTTATCAATTTGGAAAAATCTTGACTATTACTTCTTCAAATATTTTTCCATTTCCTCTCTCTTCAGGGATTCGAATGGCATACATCGACAACTTAATATTTTTCTACAACTTATCAATGTCCTGTTCTTTGTTATTTGATTCTTTTTCCTCTGTGTATTTTACTTTGAATTGTTTTTATTGCTCTAACTTCAAGTGCACTACATTTCCTTCTGCAATGCTAATTTCTCATCAGTCTTACCCAGTGTACTTTTCAACTCACACATTTTAGTTTTCATCTCTAGAAATTTCATTTGGGCCTTTTTAATATCTTACATGTATTCACTTAACTTTTGGAACATATTATATACAATCAAAATAATTGTTTAATGTCCTCTTCTGCTCGTCTATTATCTGTGTCAGTTCTTGGTCAGTTTTGATTGTTTATTCTTTTCATTATGGATCATGATTTTCTGCTTCTTGCATGCATTGTAATTTTTATTGGATGCCAGACATTGTGTTACCTTGTTGAGTAATGAATTTTTTTATTACTATAAATATTCTTAGCTTTTGTTCAGGGATGAAGTTAAGTTATTTGCAAATAGTTGGGGTTAGTCAGATCCTGCTTTTAATATTTGTTAAGCAGGACTGGAGCAGTGCTCAGTCTAAGGCTATGTCCTACAACTGAAGAAAGACCCTGTGTACTTTACTCAGTGCCCTACTGAGTAAATAAAGATTTTTGATTCCAGCAGGTAGAAACTGGCACCATTCTTAGCCCTGTATAATTGTTGGGTGCTATTTCCTTTAATCCTTTCAATGAGTTCTTTTCTGGACCTTGAGTAGTTTGCTCACTTAAATACACTGATCAGGACTCTCCTGAATAGCCAAATACCTTCTTCAGATCTTCAGAGTTATTTCTCTGTACAGATCTCTCCTATCCAGTACTCTGTCTAGCAAACTCTAGTAACTGTATTCTCTTGGACTGTTGGCTCTGTCTCCTCAAGCCAGGGAGATCACTGGGTTCCCCTCCCTACACCACAACCTGGAAACACTCTCAAGGCTCTAATGTGGTATACCTTGTTCATTTCCTCTCTCCCAGGAATCACCGTGATGCATTTCCTGATGTCCAATATATTGAAAACCATTATTTCCTATTTGTACATTTTTTTTGGCCAGACTGTAAATCCAGTTCCTGTTATTACATCTCTAGTGAAAATATAACCTCCTCATGGTTTTTTACAATTAGAAATATGGTTACTTTAGACATGTAGGGGTAAGAAAAAAATTGCCAGATAAAAAAATAAAGCTTAAAAAGGTGACATTTTACAGAATTCAAGAACAATACAAAGACACAAGTGGTAGGGGATAACAGGAAAAGATAGCACATTATAAATAGTTCTGAATCAACAAAGCACAAAGATTTTTCCTTTTTAAATATTTCATTCCACAGCACTAGCAGCATCGTCTGGTCACAGTACATTTATATAAGGCTGACCTGCCTTAAAATGCATGAATCAACCTTTATTTAGAATTAATTTTTGATCCTTTAACATTTTATAAACTCTTAGCTTCAAAATGTCAAAAAGCTTCAAAAGTTTACTCAAAGTGATGTAATTTCTTCTCATGGTCAAATTCTGCATTGTGCTTTTGAATAGTGACTATGATTATTATACCTGCTTTAACTTATATACTACCTTTCTTATATTTCATATACATTGTAAGTTGAAGTGACTTAAGAGTGATTATGCATTGATTCAAATTACTACAATGTTACATCTAAACAATAGCACCTAAACCATTAAGCAAATAATTTTGGAACTGATCTTGAAAAAAAATATTTAAGCCAACCAGAAAATCTGTCCAATTATTTGATCCCTTATTTCCTGCCTACACTCAGCTTCTACTCAGTTTTGCCGTACACTTTCCCCTGTGAAACTTGAGCAAACAAACAAAATAAGCCTATGTAAGTGTCTGCAGGTATTCACTACTAAGAGCTATGCCTAAGAGATGGCAGAGGCAATAAAGTCTTAGTGAACAGGGCACTAAACCCAATAAAAAATGAAGATGAGGAGTAATGTCAGCAAGATGACTGACTAAACATGCCTAATGCTTGTTACCTCATAAAAAGGACCAAAACAATAAATAAACAACTACATTCCAGCTAGAGACTCTAAAGGAGAGCACTGGAATATAGGCAGGGGTGGAGGACAGTAGAGAAAATGATATGGAGCACAGAAACTCAGATTGGCAGCATAGACAAGGGGAGAAAATGCCATGCGTCTTCCATTCCATCCCCCAGTTGAGATAAGCTCCAAACTAAGAAAGGCTTCTCCCTGCAGGGCAAAGGTAAACAGGAGGTCCCTTCCATTTACCACTTTGTTACCACTGTTTGCTACTCCATTGATACTCCATTACCACTGTAGATACCTGAAGTCCCTACTACTGGACAATTCTGAGGTAATACAATGCCCTAAGCCCAGTTTAGGGAACTGCCTGGAGTTCATTCACATGGCTGCATTATTCCAGGGGAGGAACCTACTCCAAATCCCCAGGACTCAGCAAGCCCACCATGATACAAGGTGCTATGGCACACTGCCAGATTGAAACTGAAGTCACTGCTACAGTACATTTTGCTCAGAGGGACAGTAGCCACTGCACCCCTGAGGCTGCACTGCCATCTAGTGCAGCTAGATGGCTGCACTGCTCACCCATCTAGCTACAGTGCCACAATATCAACTAATTGGAAGCTAGGCTGTATAACAGCTGCAAGCCTGGTACGTAAGCCCATATAGTGTCCTATTCTCCAGTGTACAGGTGGTTATGCACAACAGAGATGCTGAGCCAAAGCCAGTGAACACCCTTGGTTTGAGAGGCAGCCAACTGTACTGGCTCCAGCAAAGCTATACCACTGCCACCAAAAATTTCTACATCCTAGGCCACTGAGAAACTCACAGGCATCACTGGTATTGATTACAGCTGAAGAAACCTCATAGAAGTGCACTATGGCACCTACCTAGAACCAAAGCCAATGCACACTACTCAACTGACATCCTAGGACACATATACAGGAAAAAAAAAAAATGAAAAAAAAACCCTTCTCTAAAAAAGCTATTCCATAAAAATGCAAGAAACAACCGTTCCATCAGATGTGCAGATATCAAGATAGGAACACAAGAAATATAAAAAAGTCAAGAAAACATAATACCCTCAAAAGAGCACAATTCTCCAATAACTGACCTCAAAAAGCAAAAGAAAATTTACAAAATGGCTGAAAGAGAGTTTAAAATAATAATTTTAAGGAAACTCAATGAGACACAAGATAATATGGGAAATAAAATGAAGAAAAAAATTCATAATTTGAATGAGAAAGTCAACAGAGATGAGACAGATATTATTATAAGGAACCAAACAGAAATCTTGGAGCTGAAAAATTCAATAAATAAAATGAACAATACAACTCAAGCTACAACAGAAGACTGGATCAAGAAAAACAAAGGACTTTTTGAATTTGAGGACAGCTGTTTTGAGATTACTCAATCAGAGAAAACAAAAATTAAAAAGAACAAAGAATTCCTACAGAATTTATGAGACACCAATAAGTAAATATTCACTATGTAATTTTCAGAAGGAGGAGATAGAGAAAGGCACAAGAAGCTTATTTAACAAAATAACAGCTTAAAACTTCCCAAATCTTCTGAAAGATATAGATATCAGACCTAGGAAGCTTAATAGTCCCAAACAAATTCAACACAAACAGGTCATCCCTAAGGGACATTATGATCAAACTTCAAAAGTCAAAGACAAAGACAGAATTCTAACATTAGCAAAAGAAAAGTGTGTCAAGTCAAATATAAGGGAATCCCCACTAGACTATGAACACATTTCTTAGCAGAACCTTGCAGGCCAGGAGACAACAGGACAATATAATCAAAGTGCTGAAAGAAAAAAAAAGTTACATCTTGTTATCACTGGTCTGTATTCTCTGCTCCTAGACACTCAATTTCTATGGTGCTGTGACCAGCAGGTATTAGGAGATCCATAGCTAAGATGCCAGGATCCACAGAAGCCTAGAAATGGACAAATAAATGTGGGCGATGTGGCCAAATAAAAATTATAATGTGCCCTCAGCTTCCTAACTAACCTGGTGCTTCTGCATGGTCCTGCATTGCTTGGTGTGCCCCCTTATCCTGGATCTACTTACAGAAACATTATAATAACAAAGAATTATTCCTTACCTCAGCTGGTGCTCTCTTAAAAGTGCCATATCTTGGTTGGATACCAAACAACTCAGATTATTACAGCAACTCATGACAGAATAATCCCAATCACAGGAAAGAGAAGACAACAGCTAATTCCACTGCCTGCAACATCCTGGCTAACCAGAGGTTTGTTGTTATTGTTGTTGTTGTTGTTTTTCTTCTGAAACAGAGACTCACTCTGTCACTAGGCTGGAGTGCAGTGTCCTGATCTCAGCTCACTGCAACCTCCACCCACCAGGTTCAACTGATTCTTCCACCTCAGCCTCCTTAGTAGCTGGGACTACAAGGGTGCACCACCACATCCAGCTAATTTTTGTAGTTTTAGTAGAGACGAGGTTTTGCCATGTTGGGCAGGCTAGTTTCAAACTTCTGACCTCAGGTGATCCATCCCCCTCAGCCTCCCAAAGTGCTGGGATTACAGATGTTAGCCACCACACCTGATGAACCAGAGGTTTTGAATGTGTCCACACAACAAATTTACTGCTAGCACAACCAGCATTTAAGAAAGCCAGAACACTAAACATCTCTATAACCAAGGACTTTCACAGAGTCTACTTCACCTCCACTAGAGCAGGTACTGGTATCTATGGCTGGGAAACCTGAAGACAGATCACATCACAATACTCTTTATAGACATCACCCACCACCAGCCTAGAGCCTGGTAGTCCCGCTAGGTGGCTAGACCCAGAAGAGCAATAACAGTCACTGCAGTCTGGCTCTTAGGAAGCACCATCTCCAGGAGGAGGGGGAGAGTACCACATCAAGAAATTACCTGTGGGACAAGAGAATCTGAACAGCAGGACTTGAGTTCCAGACTTCGCAATAAAATAGTTCACCCAAATGAGAAGGAATCAGATATGTAATTCTGTTAAGATGACAAAACAGGGCTGTGTAACACCTACAAAAAAATCATACCAGCTCCCCTGTAACGGATCCAAACCAAGAAGAAATCTCTGAATTGCCAGATAAATAATTCAGAATGTTGCTTATTAAGCTACTTAAGGAGACACCAGAGAAAGATGAAAAATAACTTAAAGAAAATTTAAAAACAATACAGGATATGGATCAAAAATTCTCCAGAGAAGTAAGTCTTATAAGAAAAAGCAATCACAACTTCTGGAAATTAAAGACAAATTTAGAGAAGTACAAACTGCACTGGAAAGTTTCAACACCAAAATAGAACAAGTAGAAGAACAAACTTCAGAGCTTGAAGACAAGGCTTTAGAATTAATCTAATCAAAGACAAAGAAAAAAGATTTAAAAAAATGAAAAAGGGCCAGGCACGGTGGCTCACGCCTGTAATCCCAGCACTTTGGGAGGCCCAGGCGGGTGGATCACGAGGTCAAGAGATCGAGACCATCCTGGTCAACATGGTGAAACCCTGTCTCTACTAAAAATACAAAAAATTAGCTGGGCATGGTGGCGCGTGCCTGTAATCCCAGCTACTCAGGAGGCTGAGGCAGGAGAATTGCCTGAACCCAGGAGGCGGAGGTTGCGGTGAGCCGAGATCGCGCCATGGCATGCCAGCCTGGGTAACAAGAGTGAAACTCCATCTCAAAATAAATAAATAAATAAATAAATAAAAAGTGCTTCGTAAACAAAGAAGAGATAAAGGGGGAGATCCAAGATGGCCGCTTAGGAGGAACTCGGGAATGCAGCTCCGAGAGAAAGCACAGAGGGTGAGTGGACGCCGTATTTCCAGACTGATTTTTACTGCCCACAGAACAGGAGATTCACACGCAGAGAAGCCACACGGGTCGCCAGCGCCGCTGGCGCCGCTGGCTTGAACGGCGCAGCCGCTGGGCCGGCACCCTGAGGCAACAGCTCACTGTATAAAGTGAGAGAGTCTGAGTCCCCTATAAGCCAGCAAGGGGAGCTGAAACGGGGAGCCAGGCCAGCGCCACGAATCTCAGAGCCGCGGCTTTAGCCAACGCAGCGGCTCCGGAGGCAGATCGGATGAGACGGTGTCCCCTCTTACCCAGCAAGAAGACCTGAAACACAACTGAAACCGGGACGGTCCAGCTCTGTGGAGGAGGGGCGTTCTCCATAGGCACCCTGCTGTTCTGTACCAAGGCAATCCGCCACTACAGAGACTCCGTCACTACAGGGGCGGGCCAACATAGCGGAAGCAGTTCTAACTACACCCAGAAGTTCACACGGAAGCTGGGTGGAGCCCACAGCAGCTTAGCGAAGCCTCTGCAACCTGAGTGTGACTAGGCTGCCACCTTGTGGGCAGGGAAAACAGCAACCGCACAGGGGAACATCAGAAAACAGTAACTCCCTGGGACAGAACACCTCGGGGGAAGAGCAGGGGGTTTATGAGTTCTGCCACAGCAGACTTAAAATTACCAAAATCAGAAAGACAACAACTACAAAGTCAGCAGGTGGAAAAATCCACAAAGATGGGAAGAAACCAGCGCAAAAAGGATGAAAACACCCAAAACCAGAACACTTCTCCTCCTACAAGGGATCACAACTCCCCACCAGCAAGGGAACAAGACTGGACGGAGAATGAGTGTGATGAAATGACAGAATCAGCTTTCAGAAAGTGGATAATAAGAAACTTCCGTGAGCTAAAAGAACATGTTCTAACCCAATGCAAAGAAACTAAGAACCTTGAAAAAAGACTTGACGAAATGCTAACAAGAATGGACAACTTAGAGAGGAATATGAGCGAATTGATGGAGCTGAAAAACACAACACGAGAACTTCGTGAAGCATGCACAAGTTTCAACAGCCGAATTGACCAAGCAGAAGAAAGGATATCAGAGGTCGAAGATCAACTCAATGAAATAAAACGAGAAGGCAAGATTAGAGAAAACAGGGTAAAAAGGAATGAACAAAGTCAACAAGAAATATGGGACTATGTGAAAAGACCTAATCTACGTTTGATAGGTGTACCTGAATGTGACGAAGAGAATGCATCCAAGCTGGAAAATACTCTTCAGGATATTATCCAGGAAAACTTCCCCAACCTAACAAGGCAGGCTGAGATTCAAGTCCAGGAAATACAGAGAACACCACAAAGATACTCCTCTAGAAGAGCAACCCCAAGACACATAATCATCAGATTCACCAGGGTTGAAATGAAGGAGAAAATACTAAGGGCAGCCAGAGAGAAAGGTCGGGTTACCCACAAAGGGAAGCCCATCAGACTCACTGCAGATCTCTCAGCAGAAACCCTACAGGCCAGAAGAGAGTGGGGGCCGATATTCAACATCCTTAAGGAAAAGAACTTTCAACCCAGAATTTCGTATCCAGCCAAACTAAGCTTCATAAGTGAAGGAAAAATAAAATCCTTTGTGAACAAGCAAGAACTCAGAGAGTTCATCACCACCAGACCAGCTCTACAAGAGCTCCTGAAGGAGACACTACACATAGAAAAGAACAACCAGTACCAGCCACTCCAAAAACACACGAAAAGGTAAAGAGCATCAACACAATGAAAAATCTGCATCAACCAAAGGGCAAAACAGCCACCTAGCACCAAAATGACAGGATTGAATTCACACATAACAATATTAACCCTAAATGTAAACGGACTAAATGCCCCAATCAAAAGACACAGACTGGCGAATTGGATAAAAAGCCAAAACCCATCAGTGTGCTGTATCCAGGAAACCCATCTCGCATGCAAGGATACACAAAGGCTCAAAATAAAGGGATGGAGGAAGATTTACCAAGCAAATGGAGAGCAAAAAAAAGCAGGAGTTGCAATTCTCATCTCTGATAAAATAGACTTTAAAGCAACAAAGATCAAAAGAGACAAAGAAGGACATTACATAATGGTAAAAGGATCAATGCAGCAAGAAGAGCTAACGATCCTAAATATATATGCACCTAATACAGGAGCACCCAGATACATAAGGCAAGTTCTTAAAGACTTACAAAGAGACTTAGACTCCCACACAATAATAGTGGGAGACTTCAACACACCACTGTCAATATTAGACAGATCAACGAGACAGAAAATTAACAAGGATATCCAGGACTTGAACTCAGACCTGGAACAAGCAAACCTAATAGACATTTACAGAACTCTCCACCCCAAATCCACAGAATATACATTCTTCTCAGCACCACATCACACCTACTCTAAAATTGACCACATAATTGGAAGTAAATCACTCCTCAGCAAATGCAAAAGAACGGAAACCATAACAAACAGTCTCTCAGACCACAGTGCAATCAAGTTAGAACTCAGAATTCAGAAACCAACCCAGAACCGCACAGCCTCATGGAAAATGAACAACTTTCTCCTGAATGTTGACTGGATAAACAATGAAATGAAGGCAGAAATAAAGACGTTCTTCGAAACCAACGAGAATGAAGACACCACATACCAGAATCTCTGGGACACATTTAAAGCAGTCTCTAGAGGAAAATATATAGCAATAAGTGCCCACATGAGAAGAAAGGAGAGATCTAAAATTGACACCCTATCGTCAAAATTGAAAGAGCTAGAGGAGCAAGATCAAAAAAACTCAAAACCTAGCAGAAGACAAGAAATAACTAAGATCAAAGCAGAATTGAAGGAGATAGAGACACGAAAAACCCTTCAAAAAATCAATAAATCCAGGAGCTGGTTTTTTGAGAAGATCAACAAAATAGATAGACCACTAGCCAGACTAATAAAAAAGAAAAGAGAGAATAACCAAATAGATGCAATAAAAAGTGACAAAGGCGATATCACCACAGATTCCACAGAAATTCAAACCATCATCAGAGATTATTACAAACAACTCTATGCACATAAATTAGAAAACCTGGAGGAAATGGATAAATTCCTGGACAGCTGCCTCCTGCCAAGCCTAAACCAGGAAGAAGTCGAAACCCTGAATAGACCAATAACAAGGTCTGAAGTCGAGGCAGCAATTAAGAGCCTACCACCCAAAAAAAGCCCAGGCCCAGATGGGTTCACAGCCGAATTCTACCAGACATACAAAGAGGAACTGATACCATTCCTACTGAAACTATTCCAAATAATCCAAAAAGAGGGAATCCTTCCCAAATCATTTTATGAGACCAACATCATCCTAATACCAAAACCTGGCAGAGACTCAACAAGAAAAGAAAACTACAGGCCAATATCCATGATGAACATAGATGCAAAAATCTTCAATAAAATAATGGCAAGCCGATTACAACAGCACATCAAAAAGCTTATCCACCATGATCAAGTAGGATTCATCCCGGGGATGCAAGGCTGGTTCAATATACGCAAGTCTATAAATGTAATTCACCACATAAACAGAACCAAAGACAAAAACCACATGATTATCTCAATTGATGCAGAGAAGGCCTTCGACAAAATTCAACAGCCCTTTATGCTAAAAACCCTCAATAAACTAGGTATCGATGGAACGTATCTCAAAATAATAAAAGCTATTTACGACAAACCGACAGCCAATATCATACTGAACGGGCAAAAACTGGAAGCATTCCCTTTGAAATCTGGCACTAGACAAGGATGCCCTCTCTCACCACTCCTATTCAATATAGTACTGGAAGTTCTAGCCAGAGCAATCAGGCAAGAAAAAGAAATAAAGGGTATTCAATTAGGAAAGGAGGAAGTCAAATTGTCTCTATTTGCAGACGACATGATTGTATATCTAGAAGACCCTATCACCTCAGCCCAAAAGCTCCTGAAACTGATAAGCAACTTCAGCAAAGTCTCAGGATACAAAATCAATGTGCAAAAATCACAAGCGTTCCTATACACCAATAACAGACTTAAAGAGAGCCAAATCAAGAACGAACTGCCATTCACAATCGCTACAAAGAGAATAAAATACCTAGGAATACAACTAACAAGGAATGTAAAGGACCTCTTCAAGGAGAACTACAAATCACTGCTCAACGAAATAAGAGAGGACACAAACAGATGGAGAAACATTCCATGTTCATGGTTAGGAAGAATTAATATCGTGAAAATGGCCATACTGCCCAAAGTAATATACAGATTCAATGCTATCCCCATCAAGCTACCAATGACCTTCTTCACAGAACTGGAAAAAACCACCTTAAACTTCATATGGAACCAAAAGAGAGCCCGCATAGCCAAGTCAATTCTAAGCAAAAAGAACAAAGCAGGAGGCATCACACTACCAGACATCAAACTCTACTACAAGGCTACAGTAATCAAAACAGCATGGTACTGGTACCAAAACAGAGATATAGACCAATGGAACAGAACAGAGGCATCGGAGGCAACACAACATATCTACAACCACCTGATCTTTGACAAACCTGATAAAAACAAGCAATGGGGAAAGGATTCCCTGTTCAATAAGTGGTGTTGGGAAAACTGGCTAGCCATATGCAGAAAGCAGAAAATGGACCCCTTCCTGACACCTTACACTAAAATTGACTCCAGATGGATTAAAGACTTAAACATAAGACCTAACACCATAAAAACACTAGAAGGAAACCTAGGCAAAACCATTCAGGACATAGGCGTAGGCAAGGACTTCATGACCAAAACACCAAAAGCATTGGCAACAAAAGCCAAAATAGACAAATGGGACCTAATCAAACTCCACAGCTTCTGCACAGCAAAAGAAACAGTCAATAGAGTGAATCGGCAACCAACAGAATGGGAAAAAATTTTTGCAGCCTACCCATCTGACAAAGGGCTGATATCCAGAATTTACAACGAGCTAAAAAAGATTTACAAGAAAAAAACAAACAAGCCCATTCAAAAGTGGGCGAAGGACATGAACAGATACTTTACAAAAGAAGACATACATGAGGCCAACAAGCATATGAAAAAATGCTCATCATCACTGGCCATTAGAGAAATGCAAATCAAAACTACATTGAGATACCATCTCACACCAGTTAGAATGGCAATCATTAAAAAATCTGGAGACAACAGATGCTGGAGAGGATGTGGAGAAATAGGAACACTTTTACACTGTTGGTGGGAGTGTAAATTAGTTCAACCATTGTGGAAAACAGTGTGGCGATTCCTCAAGGACCTAGAAATAGAAATTCCATTTGACCCAGCAATCCCATTACTGGGCATATATCCAAAGGATTATAAATCGTTCTACTATAAGGACACATGCACACGAATGTTCATTGCAGCACAGTTTACAGTAGCAAAGACCTGGAACCAACCCAAATGCCCATCGATGATAGACTGGACAGGAAAAATGTGGCACATATACACCATGGAATATTATGCAGCCATTAAAAACGAGGAGTTCGCGTCCTTTGTAGGGACATGGATGAACCTGGAAAACATCATTCTCAGCAAACTGACACAAGAACACAAAATCAAACACCACATGTTCTCACTCATAGGCGGGTGTTGAACAAGGAGAACACATGGACACAGGGAGGGGAGCACTATACATGGGGGTCTGTTGTGGGGGAGTGGGGGGGACAGCGGGGGGGTGGGGAATTGGGGAGGGATAGCATGGGGAGAAATGCCAGATATGGGTGAAGGGGAGGAAGGCAGCAAATCACACTGCCACGTATGCACCTAAGCAACAACCTTGCATGTTTTTCACATGTACCCCAAAACCTAAAATGCAATAAAAAAAAAAAAAAAAAAAAAAAAAAAAAAAAAAAAAAAAAAAAAAAAAAAACAAAGAAGAGATAAAGTCTTTTTCAAAGGCTTAGAGAATTCACCGCTACTAACCCAGCACTACAACAAATGCTAAAAAAAGTTGTAAGTCTTGGAACAAAACCTTGAAATACATAAAAATAGAACCTCCTGTATTAGTCTGTTCTCATAGTGCTCTGAAGAAATACCCAAGACTGGGTAATTTATAAAGAAAACATATTTAATTGACTCACAGTTCCACCTGCCTAAGGAGGCCTCAGGAAACTTACAATCATGGTGGAAGGCATCCTTCACAGGACAGCAAGAGAATGAGTGTCGAGAGAAGGGCGAATCACCTTATAAAACCATCATATCTCATGAGAACTCACTCACTATCACCAGAACAGCATGGAGAGAACTGTGTCCATGATTCAATTATCTCCACCTGATCCCACCCTTGATACATGGGGATTATTACAATTCAAGGTGAAATTTGGGTGAGGATACAGAGCCAAATCATATTATTCCACCCCAGACCCCTCCCAAATCTTATGTCTATTAAGTACCAGGTTGGCCAGAGAGACCCCCACCCAGGTGGCCCTGAAGGAAACTGAGAGGCAGACACCCAGATAGAACAGCAAAGTGGGTGTTTCCAGGGGACCAGCAGCCTTCTGAGCTGAGAACCTCAGGGGCTAACAGCATTCCAGGCTGAAGGGCCCCAAGTAGACTCTGACCCATGCCATTATTCTCTCTGAACAGTGATTATTATTAGCAAACAGATGTTCGGTATTTTCTCATAACACAAACTATGCTCTGTAGGTAGCTGGTGCCTGCTTATCACTGATCACAGGCAAACTAAAAGGTATTCTCCATGAGGGAGCCAAGAGGGCAGGGTCAGATATCTTAAAGAATTGTTTTAACCAGTATATAATATTTATATATTGTCCTGCCACTTTGAAATGCCCCAAGTAGTTTTCTACTTGGGGAGGGCTGGCTAGGTTTTCCTGGCCATCATTCTTCCTAGCAGACAGTATATTCTATCATACACTCAGCATTTCTCAGCAGTCATACACTTAGCATTTCTCAACACATGTCCTTACATTTCAAAACACAATCATGCCCTTCTAATCATGCCCCAAATTCTTAACTCATTAATTCAAAAGTCCGCAATCCAAAGTCTCATCTGAGACGAGAAAAGCTTTCAACACTAATCATGTTGAGACTAGGAATGGTGGCTCATGCCTATAATCACAGCACTTTGGGAGGCTGAGGTGGGCAGATCACCTAAGGTTAGAAGCTTGAGACCAGGCTGGCTAATATGATAAAACCCCATCTCTACTAAAAATACAAAAATTAGCTGGATGTGATGGCACACACCTAGTCCCAGCTACTCAGGAGGCTGAGGCAGGAGAATTGCTTGAACCCAGGAGGTGGAGGTCACAGTGAGCTGAGATTGCATCACTGCACTCCAGCCTGGGCAACAGACTCAAACAAAAAAACAAAAAAGAAACTAATCATGCCTTCCGCAAATCCTCCCAAAGTCTTAACTGATTCCAGATTTAACTCAAAAGTCCACGGTCCAAAGTCTCATCAGAGACAAGGCAAGTCCCTTTTGCCTATTCACCTGTAAAATCAAAAGCAAGTTAGTTACTTCTTGGATATAATGGGAATAGAGGAACTGGGTGAATATACCCATTCTAAAAGAGAGAAATTGGCCAAAATGAAGGGACTACAGGTCTGAAATCCAATAGGGCAGTCATTAAACCTTGAAGTTCCAAAATGATATCCTTTGACTCCATGTCTTGCATCCAGGTAATGCTGATGCATTAGGTGGGCTCCCATGGCCTTGGGCAGCTCCTCCCCTGTGGCTTTGCAGGGGACAGCCCCTCTCCCAGCTGCTTTCATGGACTGTCATTGAGTGTCTGTGGTTTTTCCAGTTCACAGTGCAAACTGTCAGTGGATCTACCATTGTGGAGTCTGGAGGATGGTGGCCCTCTTCTCACATCTCTACTAGGCAGTGCCTCATTGTGAGGGCTTCAACCCCACATTTACTCTGCACTGCCCTAGCAGAGGTTTTCCATGAGTGCTTTGCCCCTGCAGCAAACTTCCGACTGGTCATCCAAGCATTTCTACACATCCTCTGAAATCTAGGTGGTTCCCAGACCTGAATTCTTGACTTCTGTGGGCCCACAGGCTCAACACCACATGGAACCTGCCAAGGTTTGGGGCTTGCATCCTCTGAAGGCACAACCAGAGCTGTATCTTGGCACCTATTAGCCATGGGTGGAGCACTTAGGACACAGGGCACCAAGTCCCTAGGCTGCACACGGCAGGAGGACCCTGGGACCATTTTTACCTCCTATACCTCCTTGCCTATGATGGGAGGGGCTGCTGTGAATTTCTCTGATATGCCCTGAAGACATTTTCCCCATTGTCTTGGTGATTAATATCTGGCTCCTCATTATGTATACAAATTTCTGCAGCAGACTTGAATTTCTCCTTAGAGTTTTTCTCTTTTACTGTATCATTAAGCTGCAGATTTTCCAAACCTCTATGTTCTGCTTCTTCTTTAATGCTTTGTTGCTTAGAAATTTCTCCTGCCAGATACCTTAAATCATCTCTCTTAAGGTCAAAGTTCCCTAGAACTTTAGGGAAGGGGCAAAATGCTATTAGTCTCTTTGCTAAAGAATAGCAAGAATCACCATTATTCCAGTTCCCAAAAAGTTCCTCATCTCTATCTGAGACTACCTCAGCCTGGACTTGATTGCCCACATGACTATTATCATTTTGGTCAAAGCCAATTAACAAGTCTCTAGGAAGTTCCAAACTTTCCCATATCTTTCTCTCTTCTGAGCCCTCCAAATGTCTAGAAATTCCAAACATTCCCACATTTTCCTGTCAGAGTCCTGGTCAGTTCCCAGGTTGACTGAAGGCTTTGATGTCAGCATTGATGTGATGCAAAGAGTTTTAAAAAGCAAGTTTGTACCCACATTGGAGCTGAAACTGAAGCAAGATCAAAAAGTCCTTAAGAAAACTAGACTTGCCTACTTGCTCCAGCAGCTCCCAGGCTCTGGAAATACCTAAAAGCCATTCCCTGCAGGCCACTCTGTATCAGGCTCTTTGCTTATGTTAGGGCATGATGCCTCATCCAAAGACCCAAATCACACCACAGCTTTGAAAGTGATAGATTCAAACACTCACAGGACAAATGTACCAAGGAGACAGAAGGGAAGGAATAAAGTAAACCAGAACCCGGAGAAGGAGAGTTCTGTGCCTCTTGCTGCAGCCCTAGGTCATCAGAGAGAGCTGCAGAAGTACTTCAGTGATTCTGAGAGCACCAGAAGAACTGACAATGGTAGATTTCCAAGTGATCAGAAGCTGGAAGAGTTGAGGGCAGGGGAACCAGGTTACTTCAGCAGCAAAGTAGTGCAGAGGGTGCAAGAGTTCTTTGACAGCAACAGGAACTTCCTGTACAGAATTTGAGCCAGGACTTGACTTGTGGAGATGCCTCGTGAAACACAGCTAAGCAAGTATTAACATATATGGAGCAACCTTGATTTCCGTGTGTGGACAAGCCAGCTTGGATTAGGAAGAAGTGACGAGCCTGGACTGTGGGAGGAAAAAGCTGTTTTGATAGATTAAAATTTCCTGTAGCAGGGCTCCCAGAATGACCTCCTTGGAGCTTCAGTACTCACCCTTCTTGCTTAGGCTCTATGTATGTTGAAAACCAGCCTGTGTCTCATGTGTTGTTATAATTTTTCGTGGTACTTTCAATATGTGTTTGCAAGTGGGAAAGTGGGAAAAAAGAGGGGATGTCAACACCCCACTTTATACAATGGACAGATTATCCACACAGAAAATCAACATAGAAACACTGGATTTTGACTGTTCATCAATTGAAAAATATCTTATGTTCATGGATTTGAAGAATTAATATTTTTTAAATGTCATATACTCAAAGCAATCTATAGGTTCCATGAAATGCCTGCCAAAATACCAATGACATTCTACACAGAAATGAGAAACAATTATAAATTCATATGGAATCACAAAAGACCCCAAATAGCCAAAGTCATCTTGAGTAAAAAAACAAAGCTGGAGGCATCATACTCCCTGACTTCAAAATATACTACAAAGCGAGGTGCATGGTACAGATGGGATCACCCACCACTTTTAAGAAAGAGGCTCATATACAAAGACTGGAAAAGAAATAGAGAGCTACAGTCATGAAGGGGCCACATGGAAAGGGACAGCAGACATCTCACTGGTAACTCATATATACAGGTGGGAATATCCTCTTCAATATCTTAACACAGGCTGGGAACGTTCTTTTGTCCTTACCTAAGAACCTTGACTGGGGTACTTTGGCCAAGACGGCTGAATAGAAACAACTCCAGAGAACAGTTCCCAGTGAGAGAGACACAGAAGGCAAGTGATCTCCATATTCCCAAACGAGGTACCAGGTTCATTTCAATGGGACTGGTTGGACAGTGGGAATAGCCCAGAAAGGGTGAACCAAAGCAGGGTGGGAGAAGCCCAGAAAGGGTGAACCAAAGCAGGGTGGGAGAAGCCCAAAGAGGGCTAACAGAAGCAGGGTGGGGCACTGCCCCACCCAGGAAGTGCAACTGGCCCAGAGGATTGGAGACCTTACCCCCACAGCACTCCAGTCCAGATATTGTGCTTCCCCCATGGCCTCTGCAACCCACAGCACAGGAGAATGCCACTGGGCTGAAAAGTGCAAGTTATCAACACAGATCTGAGCAACAGCTCTGGCCTGCCCAGTGCCATCAATTGTTGGCACAGACCTGGGAGGAAGTTTTGACTAATGTCAAGAACACTTGCAGGACGAACTACCTGTCCCCCAGAAAGAGGGAGAGTTGAAAGCAGGGAAACAAAATACGGCTTGGCAGGTCCCACCCCACAAAGTCCAGCAAACTGAAGCCCTCTCACTAGAGTTTTGCAGCCAGCACATAAGTTTGAATTTGATCCGGGAAGATTGAGCTCAGCCAGAGGAAAGCTGCCTGCCATTGGGAAAGTGGGTCTAACCTCACCAGTGTAAACAAAACCCAAAGGACGACTACCCAGCAGCCTGGCTGAGCCTCAGGCAGCCCAGTAACTCTTCTGCAGGCAGAGAACTGACCTACTGCCTCAACAAGCAGATTCCTGACAATTGTATAACCAAAAAAATGCCTCATATGGGAGAAATAGCTACAACATCAATGGAAAGGACATCCACTCAAGAGATCTTATCTGAAATCACAAAGATCAAAGGTAGATAATTTCATGAAGATGGGAAGAAACCAGTGCAAAAGGACAGAATTATCAAAGACCAGAATGCCTTTCCACCAAGGGACCACAACTCCTCACCAGCAAGGGAACAAAACAGGATGGAGAATGAGTTTGACAAATTGACAGAAGAAGGCTTAGAAGGTGGGTAATAAACTTCTCTGAGCTAAGGGAACATGTTCTAACCCAATACAAAGAAACCTTGAAAAAAGGTTCGATACAATGCTAATTAGAATAACCAGTTTAGAGAAGAACATAAATGACTTGATAGAGCTGAAAAACACAGCACGAGAACTTCATGAGGCATATACAAGTCTCAATAGCTGAATCAATTAAGAAGAAGAAAGGATATCAGAGATTGAAAATCAACTCAATGAAATTAAATGAGAAGGCAAGATTAGAGAAAAAGGAGTGAAAAGAAATGAACAAAGCCTCCAAGAAATATGGGATTATGTGAAAGGACCTAATCTACACATGATTGGTATACTTCAATGTGACGGGGAAAATGAATCCAAACTGGAATACACTCTTCAGGATATTATCCAGGAGAACTTCCCCAATCTAGCAAGGCAGGCCAACATCCAAATCCAGGAAATACAGAGAACACCACAAAGATACTACTCAAGAAGAGCAACCCCAAAGGACATAATAGTCAGATTCACCAGGGTTGAAATGAAGGAAAAAATGCTAAGAGCAGTCAGAGAGAAAGGTCGGGTCACCCACAAAGGGAAGCCCATCAGACTCACAGATGATCTCTCAGCAGAAACCCTACAAGCCAGGAGAGAGTGGGGGCCAATATTCAACATCCTTAAAGAAAAGAACTTTCAACCCAGAATTTCATACCCAGCCAAACTAAGCTTCATAAGTGAAGGAGAAATAAAATCTGTTACAGACAAGCAATTGCTGACAGATTTTGTTGCCACCAGACCTGCCCTACAAGAGCTCCTGAAGGAAGCACTTAAGATGGAAAGGAACAACCAGTACTAGCCACTGCAAAAACATACCAAATGGTAAAGACCAATGAAGCAATGAAGAAACTGCATCAACTAATGGGCAAAACAACCAATCATAACAAAATGGCAGGATCAAATTCAAACATAACAATATTAACATTAAATGTAAATGGCCAAAATGCCCAATCAAAAGACAAAGACTGGCAAATTGGATAAAAAGTCAAGACCCATTGGTGTGCTGTATTCAGGAGACCCACCTCATGTGCAAAGACACACATAGACTCAAAATAAAGGGATGGAAGAAGATTTACCAAGCAAATGGAGAGCAAAAAAAAGCAGGGGTGGCAATACTAGTCTCTGATAAAATGGACTTTAACCAACAAATATCAAAAGAGACAAAGAAGGGCATTACATAATGGTAAAGGGATCAAGGCAACAGGAAGAGCTAACTATCCTAAATATATATGCACCCAATACAGGAGCACCCAGATACATAACGCAAGTTCTCTATGACCTAGTGCGAAACTTTAATACTCCACTGTCAATATTGGACAGATCAATGAGACAGAAAGTCAACAAGGATATCTAGGACTTGAATACAGATGTGGACCAAGCAGAACTAAAAGACATCTATAGAACTCTCCACTCCAAATCCACAGAATATACATTCTTCTCAGCACCACATCACACTTACTCTAAAATTGACCACATATTTGGAAATAAATCACTCCTCAGCAAATGCAAAAGAATGGAAATCCTAACAGTCTCTCAGACCACAGTGCAATTAGATTAGAACTCATGATTAAGAAACTCACTCAAATCCATAAAACTACATGGAAACTGAACAACTTACTCCTGAATGATGAAGGGATAAACAATGAAATGAAGGCAGAAATAAAAATGTTATTTGAAACCAATGATAATGAAAACCAAATGTACCAGAATCTCTGGGACACATTTAAAGCAGTGTCTAGAGGGAAATTTAGACAATAAATGCTCACATGAGAAGCGAGGCAAGATCTAAAATCGATACACTGTCATCAAAATTGAAAAACCTAGAGGAGCAAGATAAAAAAAAACTCAAAAGTGAACAGAAGACAAGAAATAACTAAGATCAGAGCAGAACTGAAGGAGATAGAGATACAAAAACCCTTAAAAAAAATCAATAAATCCAGGAGCTGGTTTTTTGAAAAGATCAACAAAATAAAAAGACTGCTAGCCAGATTAATAAAAAAGAAAGGGGAGAAGAATTCAATAGATGCGATAAAAACTGATAAGGGGAGATCACCACCAATTCCACAGAAATACAAACTACCATCAGAGATTACTACAAACAGCTCTATGCACATAAACCAGTAAATCTGGAAGAAATTGATAAATTCCTGGACACTTGCACCCTCCCAAGACTAAACCAGGAAGAAGTTGAAACCCTGAATAGACCAATAACAAGGTCTGAAGTTGAAGCAGCAATTAATAGCCTACCAACCAAAAAAAAGGCCAGGTCCAGACAGGTTCACAGCCGAATTCAACCAAATGTACAAAGAGGAGCTGGTATCATTTCTTCTGAAATTATTCCAAACAATACAAAACGAGGGAATACTCCCTAACTCATCTTATGAGACCAACATCACTCTGATACCAAAACTTGGCAGAGACACAACTATAAAGGAAAACTTCAGGTCAATATCCATGATGAACATAGACGCAAAAATCTTCAATAAAATACTGGCAAACCGAATCCAACAGCACATCAAAAAGCATATCCATCACGATCAACTAGGCTTCATCCCAGGTATACAAGGCTGGTTCAACATATGCAAATCTATAAATGTAATCCATTATATAAACAGAATCAAAGACAAAAACCACATGATTATCTCAATAGATGCAGAAAAGGCCTTCAACAAAATTCAACAACTCTTTATGCTAAACACCCTCAATATACTAGGTATTGATGGAATATATCTCAAAATAATAAAAGCTATTTATGACAAACCAACAGCCAATATTATATTGAATGGGAAAAGACTGGAAACATTTCCTTTGAAAACTGGCACTAGATAAGGATGCCCTCTCTCACCACTCCTATTCAATTTAGTATTGCAAGTTCTAGCCAGAGCAATTAGGCAAGAAAAAGAAATAAAGGGTATTCAATTAGGAAATGGAAGTCAAATTGTCTCTATTTGTAGATGACATGATCGTACATTTAGAAGACCCATTGTCTCAGCCCAAAAGAGACTTTTAAGCTGATAAGCAAATTGAGCAAAGTCTCAGTATACAAAACCAATGTGCAGAAATCACCAGCATTCCTATACACCAATAACAGACAAACAGAGAGTCAAATCATGAGTGAACTCCCATTCACAATTGCTACAAAGAGAATAAAATACCTAGAAATACAACTTAGAAAGGAAGTGAAGGACCTCTTCAAGGAGAACTACGAACCACTGCTCAAGGAAATAAAAGGACACAAACAGATGGAGAAACATTCCATGCTCAAGGTTAGGAAGAATCAATATCATGAAAATGGTCATACTGCCCAAAGTAATTTACAGATTCAATGCTATCCCCATCAAGCTACCATCGACCTTCTTCACAGAACTGGAGAAAACCACTTTATACTTTATATGGAACCAAAAAGAAGCCCATATAGCCAAGACAATCCTAAGCAAAAAGAACAAAGCTGGAGACATCATGTTACCAGACTTCAAATTATACTACAAGGCTACAGTAATCAAAACAGTATGGTACTGGTACCAAAACAGAGATATAGACCAATGGAACAGAACAGAGGTCCCGGAAGCAATGCCACACACCTATAACCATCTGATCTTTGACAAACACGACAAAAACAAGCAATGGGGAAAGGATTCCCTGTTTAATAAATGGTGTTGAGAAAACTGGCTAGTCATGTGCAGAAAGCTGAAACTGAATCCCTTCCTGACACTTTATACAAAAATTAACTCCAAATCGATTAAAGATTTAAACATAAGACCTAACACCACAAAAACCCTAGAAGAAAACCTACACAATACCATTCAGGACATAGGCATAGGAAAGGACTTCATGACTAAAACACCAAAAGCAATGGCAACAAAAGCCAAAATAGACAAATGGGGTCTAATTAAACTTAAGAGTTTCTGCACAGGAAAAGAAACAATCATTAGAGTGAACCAGCAACCAACAGAATGGGAAAAATTATTGCAATCTACCCATCTGACAAAAGGCTACTATCCAGAAACCACAAAGAACTTAAACAAATTTACAGGAAAAAAAAACACAACCCCATTAAAAAGTGGGCAAAGGATATGAACAGACACTTTATAAAAGAAGACATTTCTGCTGCCAAGAAACATGAAAAAATGCTCATCATCACTGGGCACTAGAGAAATGCAAATCAAAACCACATTGAGATATCATCTCATGCCAATTAGAATGGCAATCATTAAAAAATCTGGAGACAACAGTTGCTGGAGAGGATGTGGAGAAAAAGGAACACTTTTACACTCTTGGTGGGAGTGTAAATTAGTTCAACCATTGTGGAAGACAGTGTGGTGATTCCTCAAAGATTTCGAAATAGCAATTCTGGGGACGGGGGATAAAAATTTTAAAAAAATTAAAAAATTAAAAAAAAAGAAATAGAAATTCCATTTTACCCAGCAATCCTATTACTGCATATATACCCAAAGGATTATAAATCATTCTATTATAAAGACACGTGCACACATATGTTCATTGCGGTACTGTTTACAATAGCAAAGACCTGGAACCAATCCATATGCCCATCAATGATAGACCAGACAAAGAAAATATGGTACATATACACCATGGAATACTATGCAGCCATAAAAAATGACAAGTTTGTGTCCTTTGTAGGGACATGGATGAATCTGGAAACCATTATTCTCAGCAAACTGACACAAGAACAGAAAATCAAACACCACATGTTCTCACTCATAGGCAGGTGTTGAACAATGAAAACACGTGGGCATGGGGAGGGGAACATCACACACTGGGGTAAGTTGGGGGGTGGGGGGCTAGGGGAGGGACAGCAGGGAGCGCAGAGACTGGTGAGGGAAAACACTGAGAGAAATGCCTGATGTAGGTGATGGGGGAATGGAGACTGCAAACCACCATGGCATGTGTGTACCTATGCAACAATCCTGTGGGATGTGCACATGTACCCCAGAGCTTAAAGTACAATCAAAAAAAGAATTATATATATATATAATTACAAAGCTATAGTAACCAAAGATGCATGCTACTTGCATAAAAACAGAAACATAGACCTGTGAAACAGAATTGAGAGCTCAGAAATAAATTGCTGCATCTATAGGAAAATGATTTGTGACAAAGTTTCCAAGAACACACATTAGGGAAAGGACAGTCTGTTTAATAAATGGTGGTAGGGGGCCAAGAGCAGTGACTCATGCCTATAATCCCAGCACTATGTGAAGCTGAGTTGGGCAGATCACTTGAGGTCAGGAAGTCAAGGCCAGCCTGGCCAGTATGGTAAACCTTGTCTAAACACAAATATAAAAATCAGCCAGGGCTGGTGGTGCACACCTGTAATCCCATCTACTAGGGAGGGTGAGGCAGAAGAATCACTTGAACCTGGGAGGTGGAGGTTGCAGTGAGTTGAGATTGCACCACTACACTTCAGCCTGGGGGCACAGAGCAAGACTCCATCTCAAAATAAATAAATAAATAAATAAATAATAAATAAATAAATGTAAGAAAACTGGACATTCATTTGCAGAAGAATGAGTGTAGATGCCCATCTCTGACCATATACAATGATCAGCTCAAAATGAATGTGTTGTAACTTGAGAAGGCCTAAAAGGAAGTTGTGAAACTCTGAAACTACTAGAAAAAAAATTAGAGGAATCATTGTATAACACCGGACCAGGCAAGAGTTTTTTGGATAAGACCTCAAAAGCATGGTTGACAGAAACAAAACTAGACAAACTAAAAAGTTTCTGCTCTGCAAAGAAAACAATTTACAGAGTGAAGAAACAACCTCTTCAGAGAAAATATTTGCAAACTACAAATCTGAAAAAGGATTAACTTCCAGCCTATATGAAGAACCCAAACAGCTGACTAACCAAAAACCAAATAATGTGATTTTAAAATGGGCAAAAGAGCTTAGTAGACATTTCTCAAAAAAAGACATACAAATCAATGTTCCACAGGTATATGAAAATATGTTCAACATCACTAACTATAAGGGAAATGTAAATCAAGGCCACAATGATATATCACCTCACTCCAGTTAGAATATTATCAAGAATACAAAAGAAAACAAGTGTTAGCAAGGATATGGAGAACAGGGGACTCTTGCACACTGTTGGTAAGACATTGAATTAGTATAACCATAATGGAAAACAGTATGATGGTTCCTCAAAAAACAAAAAATGGAACTACCACATTATCCAGCAATCCCACGGCTGGATATTTAACAAAAGGATATAAAATCAGTAGGTTGAAAATATATCTGCACTTTCATGGTTACTGTGGCACTGTTCACAATAGCCAAGACATAGAATCAACCTAAATTTCCAATAAGAGATGAGAAGATAAAGAAAATGAAGTATATATGGAATACCATTCAATCTTCAGAAAGAATGAAATGTTGACATTTGTGACAACATTGATGAACCTGGAGGATTTTGCATTAAGTGAAATGAGACAGACACAGAAAGACAAATAATATATGATCTCACTCATTTATGGAGCCTAAAAAGTTGATCTCATACAAACAGAGTAAAACAGCAGTTATCAGAGACTGGAGAGGAGAGGATTGAGGCAGATTGGCCAACAAGTGCAAAGTTACAATTAGACAAGAAGAATAAGTCCTGATGTTGTATTGCACAGTAGGGTTACTATAGTTAATAATAATATATTGAGTATATTGAAATAGCTAGAAGAGAGGATTTTCAATGTTCTCACCATGAAAAAATGGGAAATGCTTGAAATGATGGATATGCTAATTACCCTAATTTGATCATTTACATAATTTATACATGTATTGAAACATCACATTGTGCCCCATAAATATGTGTAATTATTATGTGTCAATTAAAATGACACAATTAAGATGACACAAATAATGTGTGCTCTGGTTGTCTAATGTAGTGACGTTGGTTGGTGACACGAGAATAAATTCCTGAGTACTGTGCATATGAATCATCCAACTTGAGTGGCAGGAAGTTACATAATTAACATACACAATACAATTTAGGGAACCTGGGGTCCTAAAAAATAAATAACAGAGAACTTTGCTGCTGAACAGCCACAGTTAAGTTTTATGTGAATCATACCTAAGATAAAAGTAGTAGTTATCAAGAGCTTATCAAGGATCTGGCACTGTCATCATCACTTGACATACACAGGTACCTCAATCATCACAGCAATTTGGGAGCAGAATTATGTAGCAGAATTGTTCAATTCAAGTCTCATTCCAAAGACTTTCTTCTTCTTTTTTTATGTATTCATTGTTAATACACAGTAGATGTAAAGGATACAGAAGTGAAAAGGTAAAAAATGACATAAAATAAAAAGTAAGTCACTCTCCTATCTTTATCCCAAGATACACAGTTCCTCTCTCAACTGAAAATCACTTTGTTAATGTATGTGTACTTCTAGAGATCTATTGCCAACTGTAATGGTGGAACATGTTCTTTCTCATTTCAGTTTTATTAGTTTTGCCTCATGTTTTTTGTCAATCTGTTCGCAGGTTCATGAAAGTTTAGTGTTGTTAAATTGTTATACCCCAGTGAGTTTAAACAGAAGGGCCATGCTCTGAGTTTGTTGAGAGTCCACTTTAATGGCTAGTGTCCAAGAGTCAGCCAGAGCTCAAACCTCTTGGCCCAGAACAAAGGGCAGTCAACATTTTTATATCAGTTTAGGGTCACGGGGTGGTAAGCAGATTATCACAGAAGCAGAAGGAGCAGGTTAGGGGAAGAGGGTGGTGCCTAACAACAAAATTCTGTTTAAAGTTGTTTTTCACTCAGGATGTGGGTTAGGCAGTTGCAGGTACAGGATGTATGGGCCAGTGGGCCCTGTTTCTTAGAAAATTGGTTACAAAGATACCAGGTGTCTCAGACTATAAAGTTCTAGGAACAGAATGTCCTACATAGCTTAGGGTGGGTAAAATGGAGTCAGCAGGATTGTTTAAAATGTATTAATCACAGCCAAGCTAGGGTATTTCAGTATCTTCTTAGAGAATAGACTCTTGTATCATTACGTAATGCTCCTCCATATCCCTAATAACCTTTCTTATTCTAAAATACACTTTGTGTGATATTAATGTGGCTCTTTCAGGTTTCTTTCGATGAGTAACAGCATTGTATTTATTCCTACATCCCATTACTTTTAACTTATCTGCGTTTTATATTTAACATAGATTCCTTGCCACCAACATTTACTTGGGTCTTGTTTTATTTTTTTTTAATCAACTCTTAACAATCTTTGTCTTTTAGTTGATATATTTAGACCACTAACATTTAAAGTGATTATTGACATAAAAGGATTAATATCTATTGTCTTTATAACTATTTTCTATTTGTTACATTGGTTCCTTGTTTTTTGTTCTTTCCCCACTGCTCTGGACTGAGTGCGGCTTCCCTCAAATTCATATGTTGAAGTCCTAATCCCTAGCATGATGGTATTTGGAGATAGAGCTTTTGGGAGTTAGTTAGGGTCAGATAAGGCCATGAGAGCAGTGCCCTCATGATGGAATGGGCATCCTTACAAGAAGAGATGCCAGAGAGCTTGCTCTCTCCGTTTATCTCTCTACCATGTGAGGACAGAGAGAGTTAAGTAGCTATCTGCAAGCCAGAAAGCAAGCCTTCACCAGAAGGTGAAGACCAGCTATGTCGTCCTGGTCTCAGATTTCCAGCCTCCAGAACTGTAAGAAAATAAATTTATGTTGTTTAAGTCATCTATATTACAATATATTGTTATGGTAGCCCTAGCTAACTAAGGCTACTTTTTATGCCACCTGGATACTGGGAAGTTTGATTCACTGGGAACATTATTGTAAAAATCCATCTTAGTTCTTCTGTTGGCCCCATGGATTCACATTTCTTCCACATACAAGATTTACTAACCACCTCTGAAGACCCCCAAAATCTCATCCCATCACTGCATAAGGCTTAAACTCCAGGCTATGGAAATCTGTGTGAGGTCCTGATGCAAATGAGGCTTCTTGGGTGAAATTTCTCAACAACAGCATTTTGAAACTCTTCTTAAGCCATGGATCTGTGAACTAAGTAGTTATTTTCATGCCACATATCCAAAATATATTGGTGAGATGGGGAAAAGATAACTTCAACCAGACACTCACATTCCAAAGAGGGAGCAAAAGAGGCAACATAGCAGTCACTGATTTATAACAATTATGCACTCCTGCCAGGCACACGTCAAGGCCCACAACTCTGAGGTCAGGGAATGTTCGTTACAGAGGTCAGCTCTGTTTCTTACCAGTGGTTCATTAATGCTTTATTTTCCTTAGCATTGTCTTTGATTTTTGGCCATTTTAATACAACATGAATTTGCTTAAATTTGGTAGGGCTTCCTGAATCTTCACCTTTGGAGAATTTAACATAGCTATGTCCATAGATGTTACTTCGGCCTCATCCTCTCTCTTCTCCATTTCTGAAATTTCAATTATACAAAACTTTAATCACCTCACTTAGTCTCATGCTGTTCTTGCATTTTCATTTGCTTTTTGATACTTGTGACTTTCTCAGGAACCTTGTTGACAATAACAGAGCCAGAGCAAGAACACTCAGTTGAGCTGAGATGTAGTGGAATATCCAGTACTTGTTCCAGATGAGTTTGCAGACTCCTCGGACCATTAGGTCTGAGGGAATAGAAGGCTGAATTTACTCTTGAGTAACAGCTGATGGTATGCTGTTGCTAGAGAGAGAGAGAGAAACCATTTGTATATTAAACAAAAGGAAGGTCCATTATTGAAAAAAAGAGTGGGGGAATAAGGAAGGGAACAAGGTTTGTAGAGGGGAGTATTGCATAGAACCTGGGTTTTGAGAAATATTAGCACTTCTCTTATTCTCAATTCAGCATCCTTAGTCCAGACAAATATTCCTAGACATTCTAGTTCAGCATATTATATCATCACCCAGTTTTTATCATTACCCAACTAAAGAAGAAAAAACGAAAACATGGATAAAGAGGTAATACATACATGGAACTTCTCTCCCTCTCTCTCACTTTATCAACCTTCAGTAATTTAGAAAAGGAAAACTTTCATGCGATTTCCCTGTTTATGCACAGCTACTCTAAAACACATGCCCCAAGAATGTGCTGAATTTCCTGCATAGTCTTATGCCCTCACGATGTACAACTAAATGAGGATTTTAGTAGGCAAGGGAGTGGAGTAAGTGTGCTGTAAGCCAGCTATTGATACTTCCCAAATAGCCACTTTCTGCTTATTAAAAGATGATGAGGGAAACCAGTATCTTATAGGATACTGATTTGGTAGGAAAGTAAAGGGACTCCTTCACTCAAATGAAAACAAAGAAATTCTGAATTCTTCTGAAAAATAAGATTTTACTAGCACAAAGAAGATATTCAAGTTTAGTATTTTAAAACAGATAAAATAGGTAAAGGAACAAAACAACAAACAAACAAACAAACAAACCCTTGAATGATACTATAGCAAAAAAGGTGTTGCACTTCGGCCCAGCAATCTGTACCAAATATGTCACTTACACGCTTTGTGACCTTTGGCCAAGTATAAACCTCAAATTTTAATTTTAAAGCAGAGAAAGAGATGCAGGCAAACTCTACCTCAATTACTATCTTAGTAGCAGGATAAAACAAGAGAAAGCGCAGGAAGGTACTTTGTAAATCTCTGAGCAACACAGTGCAAATGTAAGACATTATTTTTGTATTGGTATCTATTATGAGAAAAATAAAAGATTAATTCAAGACATATTACATAGTTATGAAAAACTCTGTACCTTAAGATATTCAGTTAATTTTAAGGGTCCTCATTGCTATAGGCACGAACATTTAATCAGTCACTGGAAGAAGAAGAAAAAAAAATCCAAAAGAGCTTTGCCTAACAAAAACTAATAAAACAAAGTCATGCCATGTTTCCTTCTCAATCTTCTTTCAGCATTCTTTCACCCTTCCTAGCTGCATGCTTTGCATACTTGGAGTTTTAGGCCATTGAAAATATGCATATTTGTTGAATGGAAATGATGCAACAGAAATAGATGCCATTATAGTAGTTGGTAAAAATCTAGCTTAAGGGACAATATCTGCAGTCAAATGTGCAGCTAACCCAGTAAAGCTTGGTTTGCTCTGTTATAGAAAAGGCATGCTGAATCTGCATGAGAGTAAAGAACATTCTTTCCCTTAGGACTCTGTCACTTCTGCAGATACACCCCACTGGTTTTATCTTTCAAATCAAATCTTTAAAACAAGAGACATAGGAAATTATTGGTACAGGGACAGAAAATTTGGAGGTTACCATAAAAGAAACTTAATTTTTTAGCTTTTTTACATTGTTGCAAGTGTAAGCACGAAATAGGAATGCAAATTTTCTTGCTTACTTAGCAATGTCCTATTTTCCTTAGCTATTCTTAAAGACTAAGTAAGAACACCTTTATGTCATTCTCCTTCCTGATTCTAAAAATAGTGGGCAAAAGTAATGTCACAGTGATAATATAAAAATAACTGCCATTTATTGAGCACCTACTCCAGACCAGTATCTATTGTCTTATTACATTATTACACTTTGGGGGCATTCCAGGCAGATTTCATCTTATTTACAAATAAGAAAACCAAGTTTCAGAAGGTTAAATAATTTAAACAGGAAGCACAACTAGTAAGTGGCAAAGCACCAAGTAAAACAAAGAAAATATCTTATGGAATGATGGAATTACTCTTTACTTGCTAGGAAAATTTGTTAACCAGGTAACATGGCATTTGCGGAATAGGAATACTGCTTTATTTAATTTCTTGATAACTGAAGAATAATCAGAAAATATGCTGTTATAACAATTGACACTAAATATCTGTTCATAATATCCACTTTTCTTCCCTTTTGTGTAGTGGATGCAGCCAGTTTCAAACCTTTCGGAATAAAGATGGGCTGACAGAGTAGGAAAAATGGGAAGGAAAGAGAGAAGAGGGAAGAAGAGAAGGGGCAAAAGAAGAAACTAAAACATAATTGATTTTTTTTTTTTTTGAGATGGAGTTTCGCTCTTGTTACCCAGGCTGGAGTGCAATGGCGCGATCTCGGCTCACCGCAACCTCCGCCTCCTGGGTTCAGGCAATTCTCCTGCCTCAGCCTCCTGAGTAGCTGGGATTACAGGCATGCGCCACCATGCCCAACTAATTTTTTGTATTTTTAGTAGAGACAGAGTTTCACCATGTTGACCAGGATGGTCTCGATCTCTCGACCTCGTGATCCACCCGCCTCGGCCTCCCAAAGTGCTGGGATTACAGGCGTGAGCCACCGAGCCCGGCCCTAATTGATTTTTTTTTTATTATTATTTCAGAACATCAGGTCATTATTTTATACATGATTTCTATATGTGATTGAATGAGATGCAGGACATTGAGGTAATTCTACTGTGGAACCTTGTTTTATTTCAGGACTTTTCAGTTGCAAGAGAAAGAAATCCCAAATTTTGTTAAACAGTGGGATGGTGGGGGAGGTTAAGGGGAATGTATTTGGCGCATGTAATTAATTGGGAAGTCCACAAAAAGAGGCTAATTTGTTGTTGTTGTTTTGTTTTGCCACAGCCAGAGCTAGGAATTCAAATATCATTTTCTGTCCCCCTGCCCTCTTAGTTTTACTTTTCTTAATGGTACCTTAATTCTTAGGCAGGTCTCTTCCACATGTCAGAGAAGATGTCCACCTATACTTTCAACTTTAGATTCTCCTTATAGCTATAATGCTAGTTAGTATTCCAGAGAGAAAGCCACACTCCTCTTTTCACAATATCCCTATTAGTCTGCCAAATGAATGTTGTCTTTACTTGGATTGTGTACTCAAGACTGGAGCAATCTCTGTGTCCAGCAGAAGAGAGCATTCTGACTAGCCAGCTCATGTTTTCTATCCCTTATGTGGGAGAGGAACATGATTGACATTTTCCTGCCTATGTCCAAAAAACGGTATGCATGGCAGAGAAAAAGAAGCAGCAGATATCTGCTGAAACTGCCTAGATATTTTCAGTTTCCTAACAGCTTCCCTTGACATTTTCCTCTTTCCTTCTCAAATCCGACAAGGAAAAATGAAAAGATAATTGAACAACTTGTGCTAATTATGTTGAGATTAGTGAAGTTCTGAATGGATTTTACCTTGTAGCATCCCAAGGCAAAGAAGAATGAGACCTTTAGTTTATTAAGATCGGGGTACAAGGAAAAGGGGGAGCTCCCTCTTCCCTTGTCCCTGTTTCTTAACTTGAATGAGCCACCAGCTGGCCAAAGTAGATACCACTTTCTTGCTGCTTGAAGCCTTTGAGCACCAGTTGTTTTCTCATCTGTTCAAAATACGCAAAGAAAATAACTGACCCTGAAAAAAAAAAGCTCTCACCAATGTGTATAACTAAAGGTAGCAAACCAAAATAAAACCTAGACAAAAGGTTTTGACCAAAAAAAAAAAAAAAAAAATTAATGCTCTTCCTAGGTGTTGGTAAACTTTACTTTGAATACAACATTGTAAATTTGGTACATTTCAATGACTAATGGGTACTAGGACATCAGCAGTCTAATTGGCAGTTTTGGGGTGTTATGTAATACGGCCCTGCTCAGAAACTAGGACCTGAGATGATTCTCAACAGGAAACATAGATATACAAAATTGCCTTAAAGATACTAGCTTCAGGTATGCCAGGATTGGCTGTTATATATTAAAAGGTTTTTCTTTATATAAATAAAAATTTTGTCAGAAAGGTACTGATCTGCTACGGAAGCAAGATGAGAAACAAAAATTTTGGTATTATTCATCTAAGAAGTCTCTGGATAAGAGGGTCTTTGAACAGAGTATCTGACTGGTTGGTTCCTGTATTACTGAGATGATGGCCGTACAGCAGAAGGATTATGGGCTTCATACTCAGATAAGTCTTTCATTCACCATACAAATATTTTCTTAGCACCTACTATGTGCCAAATACCTTTTCTAGACAGTTAGGGTGTGTCAGTGAGCAAAACAGAGAGCCCCTACTCTATGCAACAGATGACAATAAGCATTGATCATAAGAGGTAAATTTTATAGTATTTCAGAAACAAAATACTTCAAAAATGAAAACAAGAAACAACATATAATTAATCTGAATGATCAAGGAGTTTTTGTTGAAAAGTGATATTTGAGAAATGATCTGAAGATGGCAAGTGAGTCTGCAAGTGGTTATCTGAGGGAGAATACTCCATGCAGGGAATGGCTACAGTAACTGCCTCAAACATAGGAACATTGCTGGCACAAATTTCAAGGCCAGGATGACAGGAGTTGAGTGAAGACATAGAAAGGTAGCAGGAGATACAATCAAAAGAAGAGGTTACGGTTGGCCATTGTAAGAATGCCTGCAGTAATTTGAGTGTGAGATGACAGTGGCAGGGTCTGGGGTGGTAGTAATGAAAGTGGTAGGAAGTCATATTCTAATAGTAATGAAAGTAGTAGGAAGTCATATTCTGGATGTATTTCAGAAGGAGAGAAAAATATTGTTTATTGAAAGATTGGATGTGGAGTGTGAGAGAGACAGCTGTCAAGAATAACTCCAAGGCTTTTGGCCTGAAGTGTTCCAGGCATTACTAGCCATGTCTTCATTGGTAGTTTACTTTATCTCTCAGTTTTCTCCATGGTAAAATGGGGCTCAAATGGTACCAAATGCACAGAATGTTTGGGAAGCTATTAAATGAGATACTGTTTGCAGAGCATCTGGCACATGGTGACACTAAACCAGTTGTTATTATAAACCACTTCCCTTTTGTGACTCACTCATCAAGCCAACTTCAGAATATGATTTAGCCTTTTCTCTTAACTTTAGAGGAAGGCTATGTCAGCCACAAAACACAAGAATCTAGGAACCCAGTCCACTCAGCAGTTAATTGTTTTTATTGTAAATGCAGTTAGTCCAGTTTTGTAGTTGAGTCTTTCCCCATACTCTCAGTACAACCCTGAGAGATCAATCAGTTCCTAGTATTTGGAAGATTCTGAGCTGGTGGAGCCTATATCTGTACTGCAGAATTTTCCCCCAAATTTGACCACTTCAAGAACCCTTTTAGTGGACAGTCAGTCTCTCTTAAACATATGCTGAATCTATTAGGAGTTTTTCTTTAATCAAATTACAGTACACATCTAAAATTGACACTTACCTAAAAATTTTGGGAAATTTATCAACAGCATTACTTTAATTTCAGTCAACTAGATTTAGAGACACTGGTTGTACTCTGTAGTGTAAAAATTTGAAGAAATTTTTTCAAAGGCATTTATTATATCAAAAAAATTTTAATGTAATGTGATTATATTAAACTTACAAGAACAACTACCATTTCTTGAACATCTACCATGTAACAGTCACTATATTCGACGTTTTACATTGTGTAACCTCACTGAGCCCTCAACACAATCCTTCAAGGGACTATTAGTTTAGTTGGGCAGGCAGGGTCTAGTCCCCAGTGCCTGCATATGGTTCATAAGCAATAAAGACACTTGTGAAGCCAGGTTTCTCTGCTACCTTAGACCACGTTTTTGTTGTTTCCATTTGTTTGCTTATCTAGTAGAGAGGAGAGGAGGTTGTTTTGTTTTGCTTTGTCTATTATTCACTATCATGCAAGTGATAGATCATGTTTACCTTTAGCTCCTTTTTGCTTGTGTATTACTCTTTGTTTACTGATCTACTCTTTGCCCCCAATCAGACTTCAGAGCACTGGGAATGGGAAGAAAACCAGAAGTAGCTGCAATTTCCAAAATATGCTCTGCAGAGCCTCAGGCTTACAAGCGGCTAACTTAAAAATGAATCCTCACCCAAAGAAAGTCTCACAGGAAAGAAAATAGTTTTAATTAAGTTTCATCTAGTAGTTTCCAATAACTACTGACATTCCTGAAACTAGTTCTGAGCAGCAAATAGTGAAAAAACAGAGAGAATCTCCTTGTTACTCAATTCAAACTGCTGAAAATCTTTGCAATCCAAGGCAGAAAAGTGAGTAATGATGCTGTTTGTTGGGATGACAGATCAAGCATTAAATTTAGAATCTGAGTTGAAAAGCTGCTCATGCAGAATACAGGGCAGCTTCGAGAATGTGCCTTAAAATCCTGTCCTTGTGAAATAGCATGGTGTCTGGGGGTGGCTGAACTGGCATTTGCCTCTTCACCTCTCACCCCTGTCCAACCTACACATATTCTAGCCCCATAAGAACCACATTTCACATTCAGATAAATGAGAACCAACACAAGAAAAGGCAGCAAGCCTCACCTTATTGTTACCCATCTTCAGGAAGAGCTTAAAATGATTTTTTTATTTCAGTGGTTTTTGGGGAAGGTGGGTTTTTGTTACATAGATGGTTTCTTTAGTGGTGATTTCTGAGATTTTAGTGCACTTTCGTCACTCAAGCAGTGTACACTGTACCCAAACTGTAGTATTTTATCCCCCACCCCCTTTCAACCTTCCCCACTGAGTCCCCAAAGTCCATTACATCATTCTTATGCTTTGGCATCCTCAAGCTTAGCTCCCACTTTTAAGTGAGTACATACAATATTTAATTTTCCATTCCTGAGTTGCTTCACCTAGAACAAAGGCCTCCAGCTCCTTCCAGGTTGCTGCAAAAGACATCGTTTTGTTCCTTTTTATGGCTGAGTAGCATTTCATGGTGTATATATGCCACATTTTATTTATCCACTCGTTGATCCATTGGCACTTAGGTTGGTTCCGCATTTTTGCAATTGTGAATTGTGCTGTTATAAATATGTATGCACATGTATCTGCTTTATATTAATATAATGACTTCTTTTCTTTTTGATAGATACCCAGTAATGGGATTGCTGGATCAAATGGTAGTTCTACTTTCAGTTCTTTAAGGAATCTCCATACTATTCTCTATAGTGGTTGTACTAATTTACATTCCTACCAGCAGTGTAGAAGTGCTCCCTTTTCACCACATCACCACATCAATGCCAATATCTACTGTTTTTTGACTTTTTAATTATGGCCATTCTTGCAAAAGCAAGGTGGTATTAGAGGTGCAAAAGTAATTGTGGTTTTGCATTAAAAGTAATGGCAAAAAAACACAACTACTTTTGCACCAACCTAGTATCTTATTATGGTTTTGATTTGAATTTCCCTGATGATTAGTGGCTTTGAGCATTTTTTTTTCATGTTTGTTGACTGTTTGTATATCTTTATTTTTAGAAATCCTACTGAAACTATTCCAAAAGATGGAGAAAGAAGAAATCCTCCCTAAATCATTCTTGAAATAATTTTTTTTATGAAAAGGAAGCCACCCTCCCAAATCACTTCTCACCAATTCCTGCCAATAATGGCAGAAAGTACAATACTGGGCAAGGCTCCTCTACCTGTGGTCTAACTCCTTGTTCCACCCCCAATCTGACCCACTCTTCCACCCCACTGTGAATACCAGGTCATTTACTACTGACAGCGCCCACTACTTGGCTTCTGGTAGTCCTATTTCTGCAGTGTTGGAATCAAATTATCAATTTAAATTAAAGATTTTATTAATTTAACTTAATGACTAGGTTAGTTAATATCTGTAAGGGCTTTTTGTTATTTGAAAGAAACACTTACCATCACTTTTATTTTATTTAATGTCCAATTCATTGAACTCATATCTCATTTCCAAAACTATGAAAATTAAATTTCTTTAAACAGTTAAACATTGATTAAAGCCTTACTTAATTAAAATCTCTTCAATGATTTAAATATTAATTATAAATCTACTATGACTAATTCTTTTGAATATGTTTAAACTCCAAAACCAAGAGACAAAATGTATATAAATCCAGTGAGTAAAAAATTTATTGCTACACCTACACCTATTTTTGTAAAAAGTTAGACTGAGTTTACTTTTTCTCAGTATTTCTTCATTATTTTATATTTTTCTCATTTTTGTTTTTATACCTTACTTTATTGTAGCATGTTTTTGAAACTGAATGTGCTTCCTCTTTCTCTAGTTAACATCTCAGATTTGTTGAGGTTCCAGGATTTGGGTAACCAACTAATTACTTTTTGGCTGGGCAAAGAATCTACCTACCTCTCTCAAAATGTGTCACATGTGATCTACTAGTTACCTAGTTATCTCTCTGAGTTGTTTGTTTGTTTTGCTTTTAATAGTTAAACTTTATATTTTAGCTCACTCAGACTTTTTTTTTTTTTTTTTTTAAGACAGAGTCTTGCTCTGTTGCCCAGGCTGGAGTGCAGTGGCACAGTTTTGCCTCACTGCAACCTCTGCCTCCTGGGTTCAAGTGATTCTCCTGCCACAGCCTCCTGAGTAGCTGGAACTACAGGTGCGCACTACCACGCTGACTGAATTTTTGTATTTTTAGTAGAGACAGGGTTCCACCATGTTGGCCAGGATGTTCTCAATCTCTTGACCTCATGATCCACCTGCTCTGGCCTCCCAAAGTGCTGGGATTATAGGTGTGAGCCTCTGCGCCCAGTCACTAAGACTTTTTAACTTCATTTTTCCACCTAGGATTTTTGCAACCTAGCATCTCATGTTCTTTTCTGTATTTCTTCTTCAATCTTGCATGGCCAGTGTTTTATAACTGATCCCATCATTTTGTATAGACCTGGACTACTAACATTATCAGAAACTCACTTATGTTTTGTTATAGCATATTATTAGAGGCACCATTGAGGTTTCCTCTCATAGAAAATAAGGCATAGGGCTTGCTTAGTTGTTTATTCCTATAGCTCTTGTTAGTTAATTCGCAATCTTAGTACCTCTAGTGTTGATTTTTGTCTACTTGGTTATTGCTTGAACCAAACATTCTGAAATGTGTGGGACTCTGTTGTATCCAGTTGTTCAATGTACCCACTAATACCGAAAGTTCTTGGTCCAGTCACTACATTTCTTATGTCTATTTGACTCACTCACTTCCTAATTACATAGAATAAAAGAAATGCATATCTATACTTTATACATATAAATTTAATAATAAATCAAGATATTCATATATAAATATTACCTACTAATTAAAGACAATACAACAAATACCATTAAATTTTTCTTTCTTCTAAGTGAGAACTGAACAATGAGATCACATGGTCACAGTAAGGGGAACACACACACTGGGACCTGTCAGGGGGTGGCATGGGGGGGTAGGATAGCATTAGGAAAAATACCTAATGCATACTGGGCTTAGTACCTAGGTGATAGGCTGATCTGTGCAACAAACCACCATGGCACATGTTTACCTATGTAACAAACATGCACATACTGCACGTGTACCCCAGAACTTAAAATAAAAATAAACATTAATTTTTTTTTCTCTTTAGTAATTATTGTGCCCTTTATATTGATATTTCTTAAATTTTCTTTCCTTTTATTTTTTTTTTAGACAAGTCTGGCTCTGTTGCCCAGGCTAGAATGCAGTGGTGTGGAGTACATGTGCACACTGCCACACCCAGTTAATTTTTTGTATTTTAGTAGAAACAGGGTTTCACCATGTTGCCTAGGCTGGTCACAAACTCCTGAGCTCAAGAAATCTGCCTGCCTCGGTATCCCAAAGTGCTGGAATTACAGGTGTGAGCCACTGCATCCGGCCAACATTTCTTAAATTTTCAAGAATTTACAAATACTTATTTCCATTAATTCAAATTGGATTGTCACAATTTGGTCAAAAGGAGCTTCATTAAGCTGCCCTTTAATTTTTTAATACTATCCCGAACATCCTTAAAAAGATTTCTTGCTTTCCAGCAATAGTAAGATTGTCTTTACTTATTTTGAATTTTCCATTGCCTAAGATATGGAATCAGCTACTTCCCTAGGAATGCTGGCATTTCTCTGTGAAGACAAGTATAAGAGACCAAATCTGTACACATGGCTATGTGGATTCTCATGTCAGTAGTAGGCAAATATACCACTGCTCCTCTTAGCCACTTTTCATATAGAGCAGGATAGGATATTCCTTTTAAAGTTCATAAGTTTAATTTGGTTTTTCCAATATGACATAATAAATTGTTGCTCCTTACGTTTTTTAAAGACTAAGACTTCAAACCAATGGACATACCCCATATTTATAAACCCCTGATAAGTAATTTTCCATTAGTTTATATCTCACTGCAGTTATGGAGCTTCTATATGAATCAGGGTCACATTTTCTCCTTCATGACTAGAATAATTGGGGTACCACAGGTGCCAGAACTCCTCCCTAACCCATTCTTTGCTATTTACTTGCTTGCTATCCATAGCACACTACCTGTTCAAACTCTGAAGTTTCCAATCTTTTCATTGCTTCTTCTACCTTCTGAACAATCAAATGTCTTCATGTCAAACCAAGAATTTTCAGAAATTCTACTTTTAGCAGAACTGTATTTTTGGTACATAATTATATTTGCATCTTTCTTTTTCCTCTGTAAGTAAAATTTCCTTATCTGTGAAATTCTCTGTTAAGAATTACACACTTTCCCAAGCCATAACGATTTAGAGAGATACAGTAGATGGGACTCTCGTCCACTCTTCCCAGTCCTTGAGCAGCATTTCTGAAGGATCCTCGCTACTAAACAGGAAAGTGGACCCACAGGCAAGCCACTTAGAAAATGTATATCCTGGATGGTAGCAGCGCTTCTCCTCTTAGTATTTCCCCAGGGGACTTTGTTACCTGAATGGAATTCTTTTTCCTGCCATAGTAAGAGGCACTTAGTCCTTTGGCAAACCTTAGCCATTTGCCATTTCCTCCAGTAAGTAAGTAGGATAAACTGCCTCCTCTGAGGTGTTCTTTGTTGTTCAGTGCCATGCATATATGTCCTGGAAAAAATAGCCTGAAGATAGTAATACTATTCACTACTGTTGTCATAAGTTACTAAGCATACATCACACATTGAGGACTATTGTTTCATATGGTCTCAGTTAATCTTAACAACTGATTGCAATAATATCACTTTTATTCTATTTTTCCAGATGAGAAAACATAAATGTAGAAAGCTGAATTTACCCAGCTTGAGTGGCAGCACAGGAATTAAAACTCACAATATCACCTCTGAGTCTATATTCTTAGCCATTAGCTCGACTTCCTTGTTCCTTTTCATCATTTCTCACACCCCCTAATTTCACATTTAGAGAAGAGCCCCCAAAACAGATTTTATATTCCATTAGCCTAATCATAGCACAATTCTACTTAGACACAATCCTAGCAACAGCAACCATTCCTTATTTTTATATTGTAATTAACAGTAACCTAGACACAACATGCCATTTCCGAACTATGCCCATTAAGTTTATATAACATCAAACGCTCAACTTCTCTTATTGTTCACCTACAACTTCCCTTCTGGCCTCTTATTGGTGAAATCAATTACAGCCTCCTGTTCTTGCCTTTCACATATTGTCAAATCCTTTCTCACACTACATGCTTAGACTAATTGTGTGAATTCCACTCCCCTGAGTTACTGGCTTTGAAAGGTTGCTGAGCTCTGTCACCACCTGGCCACCAACATGTACACAATCTTCCTAAAATGCTGCCATGGCCTAATTTTGTATTAACTCTTTTCTGTTACTGTGAGGGTATTTCTTCTCTCAGCTCAAATTTTCCCTTCACCAGCAACTTTATGTTTAAATTTGTCATCAGCGATGATTTCACTAGAGTATGTGACAAAAAGAGCGAGGTTGAATATTAAGAATATACATATATAAATCAACTTCTTGGAAGATAGGTATTTATTATGCACCAAACGTGGGGAAAGAAAACAAAGGCATAGCAGAAACCAACATTAGAGAGAGAGAGGCATTTATGTATATATGAATATGTGTTTTCTTCAATATATAAGTTCTCATGAGTACCAAATTTTTAGAAATCCAATTTTAACATAGGATAATGTTTAAACATTCCAATTTTTGCAAATAACTTCAACATTTCAATGTTACCTCCCTAGATCTTTCTGATGAGACTTGACATTGGGTTATTCAGAACTTGCAGAGGCCTCAGGCTGGGGCCACAGACACACAAATTTACATTCTCTTGGACCGAGTGGCTCTACATTTTGAACTTTGTTTAGACATTCAATGGACTTTCATAATAAATACCATTAAAAATCTTTTTTATTCCATCTCAGTTTCTCACCATCTTATTACCTAATGTATGCTTTAAATTCTCATTTATAATATCAGTAATGACTTTCATGATTGTGAATAATAAAATATCAAAGAATGCCATCAAGGTTGCAAAAGGAATTTAAATGGTACTATGAAAATATTCTCAGCATGTATTAGAGAATCCTAAATTAGGAAGAGACCTATTAGGTACTGAAAACAATCCCTTCATTTTACTCACAGGAAATTTAGGTGTCTATTTATAGAAAATAATTTACATAGCTTTTAATAATAATATATTTTATTAATAATAGTAGTTCTGGTATTCCTGACCAAATTTAGAAGCAAATTTAAAACATTTAGGTTAAGTTAAAGTGAGAAAAATGTGAAAAATACCAGGATTCATTGCATTTGTGAAACAATACTGGCTCCATCTGGTGGCCAAAATAATAATTCCCAGTCAATAATGTGTGTTTATGATTAATACACTATGCTTTCTTGAATTGAAAATGTCCGATTGGATCCAAATATTGAAGAATTTAGAATATAGTTCTAAATTATTATATATTTAATCAATATAGACTGTTAGTTTGTAACTGCAATTAATTTCTTCCGAAGTGTATAAGATTAATAAATTTTTAAAGTTGTAATTGAAAAAGAGGCAAAAATCCAGTTTAGGAAAAAGAAGATAATTTCTCAACTACCTTCTGAGAAAAATTTGTATTCATCTAAAAATATATTAATATATTTTTATGAAAAACGGCAACAAAATCCATTACTTCTTAATCAAGGTAATATAATTACTACCAATTAATTATTTAATATGTATTACCAATTAAAATGTAAAACTCAACATAAATTATTTAGTGATTCCAAAAATCCATGGGGTTAGTACTGTATTATTATTTGTTTCTGTTCTTTGAACTAAGAAAATAAAACCGAATGAGTTAGGCTGTTGTATCCTCTTAGGGAAAATCTGCTTTGTGTTTATCACTGAATACACAGAGGCATTCTTTCCTGCTGTTCTGTGAAAACTTTGAAATTTCAACCTAAACTTTTTTTCCCCCTGTTTTTTGAGGAGTCTGGCTCTGTCGCCCAGGCTGGAGTGCAGTGGCACAATCTTGGCTCACCGTAACCTCTGCCTCTCGGGTTTAAGCAATTTTCCTGCCTTAGCCTCCTGAGTAGTTGGGACTACAGGCATGCGCCACCATGCCCGGCTAATTTTTGTATTTTTAGTAGAGACAAGGTTTCACCACGTTGGCCAGTCTGGTCTCGATCTCCTCACTTCATGGTCCACCCACCTCAGCCTTCCAAAGTGCTGGATAACAGGTGTGAGTCACTGAGCCCGGCCTCAAGCTAAATTTTTGTGTTAGGGCCTATTCTAGAACAAGAGGCTTCAACTTTCTTTGGATTTTGAAAAGATCTTCTAACACCTTCATCATTTATGAAATTGTGTACTAATCACACAAGTGGGCTCAATTTTTGAAAATTCATCAAGTTGTGCACTTAAAATATGCTTGTATATTATACTTGAAAATGAAAATAACATTTTTGGAAGTTCAAGAACCATTGTTTTTATGTCCCCAAATTTAATATATACTAATAATTAGCTCTACCATAAGCTGAGGTGAATATTTGGTAAAAATTATTAAAACCTTCTGAGAATCAATTCTCTAAATTTAAAGTATAAATAACTTCCCATGGGTTGTTAAGAAAACTACTATATAAAATTAAAATTGTGTGGAATTCGATGCCTATATATACTATATATAAGAAAATTTATATATATATAAAATATACATATATTATATATAAATATATACACATATTATATGTATATTATATACATATATTATATATAAATATATACACATATTATATGTATATAATATACATATATTATATATAAATATATACATATTTTATATGTATATAATTTTTTTTCACTTGGCAGGTTCCAGCAATGGGTGCTTGTGGTACTCACAGCATTGCTAGTGTCCAGTTTCTGCAGTCTGCAGTAGTCAGCAGCACTCAGCAGCCAGAAGCTCTTTCCAGCAACCCTTCCCTCCCAAGCAGTTATTTTGCAGAGAGCGCTTCCAACTCCTGTGGCATGTGCGCCATCTCCTGTGTGGAGTTCCTGCAGGGCATGGTAGTGCACTCAGCTTCCTCGCCCACTGTCCCTTTATGTGGTCTGTTATGGAGCTCCTCCTGTGAACTAGCTCCCCATGAACAGCTTTCCTGCCTCTCTCCAGGTTGAATTGCCAAGAAGTTCTGCACACAGGAACCACAGCAACTCCTCTGTGAGCCAGTGAGCCAGGGAAGTGATCTTTCCCAACTAAGTCTGGATCAAGCCCGCGCTCCAACCTGAGCTCTCTCAACTCAAGGACTGTGTCTCTCCTTACACTGTGATTCATATAATCTTTCAAATTCTTTCCAATTCTTATTGCCCAGCACCTTGTATTCTAATCCCCTTTTTAGTTAATAATTCTTTATTTTAAACTTTCCTATTCAACTTACTGCATGGTTGCTCTCTCCTGATTGGATCCAGACTAACACAGCCTCTTATTTTTCACTCAGCTAAGATGAGTAAAGGAATCTATTACATATGTGAAAGGAACAATAACTAGATTGCATTCATTCACTAGAACACTTGGTCTGGTTACACACAGCTGTGTGGCTCTCTAACTTTTCTTCACAAGGATGTAAAATATATGAACAGTAGAGACTAATCCTTGATTGATGGGATTTCATGCAAACAGTACTGTTTTGTGTATGTGCAATTTACAGAAATTTGTAAATCAGTTATTTGTACAATGAAGCTCTGGAACATTTTGGGAGTTCTTATTTAACTCCCAATAATCAAATATGGTTCTTTTAAGGAAAGCTCTCCAAAGACATCTTGAAAATAAAGAGGGTAAGGCACACTAGGGATAGTAAGGTTAGATTCTCCTGGTAGTCATTTTCCATTGGCAAACCAGGCTCTCCCACTCTCGACCTGTTGTTTGTGTGGGTTTGAGCTAGTCCAAACATTCATCCTTCCCCAGCCCCTCCAACGCTTCCAAGATATTGAGATGGTGGGAATGTGACACAGGCGCAACTAATTAGCTCTTTCATCCCTTCACCATGATGATTAGTTCAACATGGACAAATAAAACAAATCTGCCTAATGAATGTGATCTGATACATTTTGCTGGAATTTTTGGAAAGAAAAGGTCTCTTTTGGCTGGGGTTGCCGAGTTGCTAGGAAGTGAGTCTGGATCTGCTAGTCACTATTTTTGCCAGTGCATGGGAGGAACCAGTGTGATAAAGAGGGAAACACAGAAAAACAGAACCAAAAGATTTAAAAAGGGATTTGAGATGACATCATTTGGTGACTTGCATGTGGCCTCTGGCTGCAGATATCTAAAGTTTTCAGAAACATAAGACAATAAATGCCCTAAGTCAGTTTGAGTTTTCTTCTGTCAGTTGCGGTGAATAGAGTCCTTGCTGCAATTATTGTGATTTGAATAGCTAAGTCCATTAGATCCTAAACCTAAGTAATTCATTGTTTCCTAGGTGTAAGTCCAGGAGTGAATTTTGGTCAGGTACGTGTGATGTGCTTACTTTGTATACAGTACTCTATGCTAGAGAATGAGCATGCGAATTGCCACATCTAAGAACTGATGTCATTACCAGAGTGGACAGTTCTACCCTTTGGTATTCAGTAACAAAGCTGTACTATACTGGGTCAGGCAATCATTCCTAAAATATTTGGAATAAACATGGGGCAAAATGGCCAAACATAGTGTTTTATGCTGCAATTTTTTTTTTGCAATCTGTGACCTATTGTTTCTCATTACCTTCATCAACTGATATTGGTAGAGATATTGAGATAGAAGTATACAAAAATATAGTGTTGCTTTCAGACAGATCAACAATGTAAAAGTGTAGTCATTTAAGTCTTCTGCTCCTCTCTCTGTCTCCCTAACAGCGGCATTAGCATGCTGCCCACAATGACATGTCTTGTGTCACCTAACATGATTGATTAAGGGTTATATTTTTAGATTTCACTGCTGTCTTTGTTTTTATTTTTTTATTTTCTAGGCTGCTTGTCACATGACCCAGATCTGTGAGAGTTTTGTATAAAATAAAAAGCAAATCTTAAAAGAAACACAATGTATGACATAATGACAGAGCCAGAAAATTGTGCGTTCTGATGGACATGCCACTCTTCACTCAGGTCCCTGCTTTGTTTTTTTCAGCTAGGAGAGTGACAGGCTAAAGGGCCTGGTGTTTGTCAGTTTATGTCACAACTGTGATATTTAAACATAGGCTTCTTTGTAGCTATTTTCTTCCATCCAAAATCTTTTTGGAAATGTGCCAAATATACATTTACTCAAACAAACACAAAAGGTCAACTTTTCTCCCCTGCCTTCCCTTTAAAGCAAAATATTGCTTAGTTACAATCCATTAACTAATGTTAGTTTTTATGGTCTAATCTGTTTTTAGGTGTTGAAATTATCTTCTCTGTGCCTATTTCTATTTATCATAACTTCTATTTGTTCTTTTGTACTTAAAATTCAGAATTCAATGCCAGTCTTTTTTAAAACTCTGTACTTCTTATATCTCTATGAATGCTTTTCAAGAGGGAAATGCGCTTACAGTAGTATTTACATTACAATCTTGGATTAATGTTATTTGTTACATAATATAAACTTTTAAATGGATCATTTTGAATAAATCTATCAAAAGACAGATTCTTATAAAATTATTGTGGGATACTACTTATCTGTGTTGCAATGTACTATATGTTCACAGTGAGTTGTCAATTATAAGAATTACAGTTTTTTAATGATGTAATAATAAAACAACATACTTTTGGTGTTATTGGCACTTAGTCCAAAAAGCTGACACTCTTTCTTAACATAAATATTAAACATTACAAAACTAAAACCTGTTTTACAAGCATTCTAAAATAAAGTAACTGCTTATCACTCTGAGCTGAACAGAATAAATCTAACCTGTTTCTATTTTTTTTCTGTGATCCAAAGATCGCTTTAATGACTGACTAGGTATTCCCACTTTCACTAATGACATTAAGATTTCTGGAATTCCTAAGGACATGCTACTGAATAAATAACTGTTTTCTTCCAAAAAGTTGTAAAAGGAAAATGTTAGCAGTATTTTCAACTGCTGAAAGTTGAAATGTATTGTAAATAGTTAAAAATATTAATTTCTAACAAAATTGAGGTATGGTTGTTTTACAGTTAGTTACACATTATTATTTAGATCATGTTAATTTAATAAACATGTTTTCTATTGCTAAAACATTTGAAGTTTTCACAATAAAATATATGTCACCAAAATCATCAGGATAAAGCAATGTTAGCCAATTAAAAAGATATTAAGACAATTGTACCTGAATAAAAGATAAGAACATCTTATATAAATTTTTCCAGGCAAGGCAAAAAATAAACTACAATATATAATGATCAGTCAACATAAGGAAGTATAATAATTTAACAGAAGAGATAAACATTTTTAAGATCCAATCCCTAAAATTTGATTGTTTCAAAGTTTAAAGAAGAAAAAGTTAATTCTGTTACATTTCATATATGAAAGTTTTTCAAAAATACCACAAAGTTTATCACAGGACCAGCTTTCATTTATTAACTACCCATGATAGCCAAGATTGGTTGCTCAATCTTTCTCTTGTGAAAAACTGTTTATGAAGCACTCAAGTATATTTTTTTAGGTAAATGACTCTAATTGATAGGTAGGTCATACACAGAAAAGATCAAGAATTAAACAGCTTGTAGTTCAGTGGTTTCCAAGCTCTTCTGGGCCAAGCTCTAGAAATTCTGTTCTAGGGCCTCCACATGCATGTTTAGTGCTTCTTTCAGGAGCTTCTGGTAAGGCAGGCCTGGTGGTGATGAAATCTCTCAGCAATTGCTTGTCTGTGAAGGATTTTATTTCTCCTTCACTTATGAAGCTTAGTTTGGCTGGATATGAAATTCTGGGTTGAAAGTTCTTTTCTTTAAGGATGTTGAATATTGGCCCCCACTCTATTCTGGCTTTTAGGGTTTCTGGCAAGAGATCTGCTGTGAGTCTGATGGGCTTCCCTTTGTGGGTAACCTGACCTTTTTCTCTGGGTGGCCTTAGCATTTTTTCTTTCATTTCAACCCTGGTGAATCTGACGATTATGTGCCTTGGTGAATCTGACAATTACGTGCCTTGGGGTTGCTCTTCTTGAGGAGTATCTTTGTGGTGTTCTCTGTATTTCCTGGATTTGAATGTTGGCCTGCCTTAGTAGGTTGGGAAAGTTCTCCTGGATAATATTCTGAAGAGTGTTTTCTAGGCACCTTGGTTTCATTCTCCCCATCACATTCAGGTACACGGATCAAATGTAGATTAGGTCTTTTCACATATTCCTGTATTTCTTGGAGGCTTTGTTCATTTCTTTTCACTCTTTTTTCTCTAATCTTTCCTTCTCATTTTACTTCATTGAATTGATCTTCAATCTCTGATATCTTCTGCTTGATCAATTTGGCTATTGAAACTTCTGTATGCTTTGCAAAGTTCTCATGCTGTGTTTTTCAGCTCCACCAAGTCGTTTATATACTAAGCTGGTTATTTTAGTTAGCATTTTGTCTAACCTTTTTTCAAGGTTCTTAGTTTCTTTGCATTGGGTTAGAACATGCTCCTTCAGCTTGGCGAAGTTTGTTATTACCTACCTTCTGACGCCTGCTTCTGTCAGCTCATCAAACTCATTCTCCACCCAGTTTTGTTCCCTTCCTGGTGAGGAGTTGTGATCCCTTGGAGGAAAAGAGGCATTCTGGGTTTTGGTGATTTTAGCCTTTTTGCACTGGTTTCTTCCCATCTTTGTGGATTTATCTACCTTTGGTCTTTGAAGTTGGTGACTTTGAGATGGAGTCTCTGAGTGGACATCCTTTCTGTTGATATTGAAGCTTTTTTTTTCTGTTTTTTAGTTTTCCTTCTAACAGTCAGGCCCCTCTGCTACAGGACTGCTGGAGGTCCACTCTAGACCCTGCTTGCCTGGGAATCACCCTTGGGGGCTGCAGAACAGCAAGGATTGCTGCCTGTTCCTTCCTCCGGTAGCTTTGACCCAGAAAGTTACCCACCAGATTTCAGCCAGAGCTCTCCTGTATGAGGTGTCTCTTTGGATACACAGGGATCAATGGGCTACTTGAGGAGGCAGTGAAAAAGTTCCATAAGAATTGAGCCATGTGTTTGGTGCTTGTGTTGTTTGTGTATCATTTTAGGTGAGAATACCTTCATGCAGCTTCTGAGGCTTGCCCCAAGCACAATGGTTAATCAAGTAGGTGAAAATAAAGTGCCTGGGATTTTCAGCCACTTTTATTCTTAAGACATTGTCTCAAGTTTCTTCTGGATTTCAGTGACAATTACTATTGTACTTCTTGTTCCTTTTTATGCCCTTTTTCTTATATCAAAGTTCCCTGTCTCACTTTCTAGATCAAAAAATACTTATGTGCAAGACACTTTGCAACTGTGAATATAAAAGTTACCAGTCAATGTTTCCTCATACAATGAAGTTTCTTACTTCCCTTCCAACTATCAAGGAGCTTCCAGATAGAGAGAGAGAAAGCACTGAAAGACTTTCAGAGGCAACTAGTAGTGTGAGGTTTGTTCTTGGGTTCTTGCTGAGTTTAAAAAGAAGAAACTGAGGCCAAGACAAGAAGATCCAATGTGAAGGGTTTATTCAGGCTCCTGGGCGAGGTTCTGTGGTCCAACAGGAGGGGCCGGAGAAGTCACACGGACTCCTCTCAGACATGGGTTTTTATAGGGAGTGAAGGAGCTCGATTGGTTGTGGGAGAGCAGGACTACTATTGGGTAAGGTTACAAGCCTTTGTTTGCATACAGGACTTGGCTTCTATTGGTTAGAATTACTCGGTTGCTATTGGCTAGAAAGACTCGGCTGCTATTGGCTAGAAAGACTCGGCTGCTATTGGCTAGAAAGACTTGGACCCCGCTTGCATACTGGGTTCTTTAAGGAAAGGCTAGGCTGTGCGAGAAGGAGAGAAGGTAACATGCCCGAGCATGTCTGAGCTTTCGGAAAAAAGGAGGGGGTTGTGTGTCCGAGCTCCCAGCGAGGCAACTGGCCTTACAAGTAGAATTTACATGGACCCATGGGAGAATCTCAGAAAAGAACTCCTAGAAGGAGAGAGCCTTCAATTTTGTCAGTATTATTTGGAAAAGTATGTTGATTGGGGAAAGTAACTTTACATTTTTTCACATTTGGGATATAATATGAACAGAGGTAAAGTGGTAGTGAGGAAGTTGCATGACCAAACAGTCTAAAGGGACTAAATGAATAGAGAAACTTCACCTGAAACCCAGAGTTTGTGCTGAGAATAATAAAAGATATGGTTAGAAAGAGAGGTTTCAGTCATGTCATATTGGAAACAGAGTTTCAGCTTGGCGCTGAAAGGCCATTAAAGACTTGTGTAGAGAGAAGTCACATGATAAGTCAATTTATATGACAAGTGTTATGATAGCAGTATCTGAAATAGATTTCAGTAGAGATACAATGGCAATACAAAAAGGAATTAGAAAATGAATTCACTAATCCAGTGTGATATGACAAGAGCCTGGACTGGGGCTGGAGAACCAGAATGAAAATAAAAAGAAACATAAGATACAGGAAAGACTACAAGAGAGGAATAAAAGTCAGGCTTCATTAATTGACTACAAATGAGAGAAAAATAGACAAGAGGCTTCTAGTCAACAGGCAGAGTAAGATGCCAAGTGAAATACTCCTCTTCCATTTTTACCACTGAGAAATATACCACAACCACAAAAGTAAATCCATAGCTGAGCTGAACTAAAAGTCAGAGTGGTAATAGCTACTGAAGGCTTAACAGAAGAGCCAGGATGGATGCTAACACTTGCCCTAGGAAGCTCACTGAGCTCCTGATATACAGCTTAGAATCAGGAAGGGTCACCCTATAGGCAAAACAGGTATGAGAAAATCAGCAGCTATCAGACTCTGGAAACCTTGTCATAATACCAGGTCCATGGGTAGAAAATACCCATGTGCATAGAAATAAGCATATTCTATGAGAAATAAGAAAATCAGCCCTGTGCCACACATGTGTGTAGTTAGAATTAAAACAACCCATATGGTACAGAAATCCCTTTCTGAGAAATTAGTCTAAAAACAATCTGGAACCAGTGAAAATCCATTAGTCCCCTGCAGAAGCAAACACTAATCACTCTCTAAGGTTTCTCATACAATCTATGATAGAAGTTACGATTCACACAGTAAAATGGATCATTATCATCAGGAGTCAGCTGACAAAGAAAAGAAACAAGAATTTGTATTTGTGAAACAAGTGGTAATAGATTTTAAAAGAGACAGAGTCAGCAATGACTAGACAATCAAACTTGGAACGATTAGAAAAAATGTCTAAAACTCTCTCAGCAGAAACCATAAAGACAAGAAAACAATAAAACAATGTTCTTAATGTACTGAAAGAAAATGAACTCTAAATCCAGCAAGAATGAAGGTGAACTAAAGATATTTTCGGATTGTAAAACAAATAAAAATTCTAAGGGAACTTATTGCCTCCAGATCTGCAATAAAGGAAATACTGAAGGGAATTCATTGGGCTAAAGAGAAATTATACCAGAAAAAAAAAAATAAAAAATAGACTTCATGATGAAGAGTACTACTAAATATAAAGAGAAACATTTTGTAATAAAAAAGATTCCATTAATCAGTAGGACATAAAATTAATACATGGGTATGTGTCGAATGACAGAGCCTCAAAACGCATTAAGCAAAAATTAATAGAATTAGTGGAATAAATATTTCCACAATTTTAAGAGGAGAATTTTACACTCTTGTCTAAACAATTGATAGAAAATTGAGACTAAAAATTCATTGGAAACATAGAAGAACGAGAAAACACTACCACATTGATCTAACTGAAATTTATGCAACATTATATTCAGAAAACCTCTCTATGAAAGACAAAGAACAGTACAGTCTCTATAATTCCATTTATATAAAATGTAAATTAATCTATATTGACAAAAAACACATAAGTTGTTGCCTAGGACTGGGAGCAGAGAGAGAGATGGAATGGGGAGTGAGAAATCTTTTGGGATTGATACAAGGTTGCTGTATCTTTATTGTGATGGTAGTTTCATGGGTGGGTGTAACTGACAAAACTCATCGAGCTGTGCACCTACATGGATGGAGTTTATTGTATATGAAATGTTTCACTTATTGAGTTGATAAGAAAAATAAATACTGAATATCTTGAATTTGAAAAGAGCATAAATAATATAATCCTGTTTTTCTCATTTTAAAATTTATCTATTGACTTATGTATAGAGAGATTTCGTAAGTAATATTCCTTAAATGTTTATGGTTATGATTTTGAGGAGGTGGACAATTAGGGGTAAGATTATTTTTCTAAGTTTTCAATATTGCTTATATTTCTTTCTATAATAGCCATTTGTCATCTTTACAAAATCAGTAATTAATTTTTGAAAGTGAATTGTTAATGAGGATATGAAAACAGCATAGTAGAGCACTTCTTTTATAAGGTTGACAGCAAATAAAAGCAAAAAAATTATATCCCATGACTATGGGATATATTAAAAGAGGAAAAAGGTTTTCACAAAAGAAAAAAAATCTTTAAATATGTGAAATAAAGTTGTGGAGGAATCCTTTGCTTTCCCCTCACAGATTCCTGAACTTTCTTTCCCTCTGTAGTAGCTAATAAATCTGTGAAGCAAATTTATGCCAACAGGCAAGGAAGTATTACAAAGATTTCCACTAGTCAATGTCAAATTTCCATTTCATTGAAACGAAGTAGATTCAATCCCTTTTTTCTAAGGGGCAATAATGTTGCAAAATAAACAATTTGTAATACAAAATAGAGTATGAAATAGGTGCTCAATTTTATTTTAGTAAACAGATGAATACATGAATGAAGAAACAATAGTTTTCTCTTATCGCTGAAATTATGCTCTGTCAGTAATTGAATATTCCACCACAGCGTATGTCTGATCCACCTTGCAAGACCTTTAAGTTGGTGGTGATTTAGTTATAAGATCAGTTTCTCAAATGATAAGAGAGGTTGTATATAAAGTATATCATTATACCATAAATGAGATTTTATGCTTCAGTGCATATCATGACACCTGTGTACATATTGAGGGACATACCACTTTATAACCACATGTCAGAAATCCTGAATAAGATTCTGTCTCTCAAGCAGTTCTTGAAACTGAATTATAATGTCCAACAGTAGTAACTAAGCTTTCATGAAATACATTGTGAATCAAAGATAGTTTGCCTTTTGAAGTATCTTAATCATCGCCCATTTCTGGTTTTATTGTTTTACACACGAAACAAAAACATAAATCAATGATAAACACAAGCCCAACTTCCAGGAAATGATTAAAAAATTCAAAAGAATGTTATAAATATCATCCAGATATTTAAATAAATGAGGTTTCTTAATTGCAGATTTTCAGTTTTACTTAAGAACTAATCATTCTTAAAAGCCCCTCTAGGTAAGTATTTGTAAGTTTTTTCAAAATAACCTGTAAGCTATTTTTGTGATATTATTTTTGGCCAAAACTTGAAATTTTAGATGCTGTTGCCATTAGCAACAAAATGCAAACAAAAGTAAATCAGTATTCATAAGATAAATCTAACAAGATAATGGGTCATGCTCCTGACCATACCGATTTTAGGCACTATCATGGCTGCTATAGGAATCTAATTGTATATATCTATCTTCAAGAGAGAAGAAGAAAACTTAGAGTTCTGAATTACATATTATTGAAAGATTTTGGTTGTATACCTAGGAAGTTTAGAAAATACTGACATTGGAACCTAATTTAAGGTTGATTTAACTGATATGAGATGTGCCTAGGCATCAGGATTTTTAAAAACTCTGCAGCTATAGAACTGTTGAGCTGGAATATCCTGAAATCTATTCAAGAGCTAAGTAATTTTTCTGTTATGAATAATAAGGATATCTATTTTTTTCTAGCAATTACATGTAATTTTGCCATTATCTTGAGGATCCTATTTAGCTGGCAACAAGAAACCATGACTGAAGCTTGGAAATAAACTGCAGAATCCTAAGAGAGCTATAGAATGAAAAAGTCAACTAAAAGAGTTGAAGAAATCACATGTTTTTCCTTACAAAGATGATAAAGCAAATACTTGATATGTATACCACTCATATTTAACCTAAAAAGCTTAAACATTCATATTTTAAGTTGTGAAAATGAAAATTATGTTACTGAAATGCAAAATATGTTTGTATGGGTATATATGTGTGTGTGTATATGTATAGTCACATACTTCATGACAATGTTTGGTCATCAAGGGACCACATCTATGGCGACAGTCCCATGAGATTATAATGAAGCTGAAAAATTCCTATTACCTAGGGATGTCATAACATCATGGCATAACCCATTACCCATGTGTGTTTGGTGATAAAGGAGTGAACAAATCTATTGCACCACCAGTCATATAAAATTATAGCACATACAATTATGTGCAGTACACCATATGTGATAATAAATGACTATGTTACTAGTTTACGTACTTACTACGCTATGCTTTTAATCATTGTTTTAGAGAATACTCCTTCTATTTATTTTTTTATAAAGGTTAACTTTGGCTGGGCACGGTGGTTCATGCCTGTAATACCAGCATTTTGGGAGGCTGAGTGGGGTGGATCACCTAAGGTCAGGAGTTCGAGACCAGGTTGACTAAAATAGTGAAACCCCATCTCTATTAAAAATACAAAAATTAGCCAGGCATGGTGGCATACAGCTGTAGTCCCAGCTACTCGGGAGGCAGAGGCAGGAGAATCGCTTGAACCCAGGAGGCAGAAGTTGCAGTGAGCAGAGATTGTGCCACTGAACTCTAGCTTGGGTGACAGAGCAAGACTCTGTCTAAAACAAAACAACAACAAAAAAATGTTAACTGTAAAGCAACCTCAGGCAGGTCCTTCAGGAGGGATCCCAGAAAAAGGCATTGTTATCATAGGAGATGACAGCTTCATGTGTGTTATTGCCTTGAAGACCTTCAAGTGGGACAAGACGTGGAGGTGAAAGACAGTGATATTCACAATCCTGATTCTGTGCAGGACTACACTAATGTGTGTTTGTGCCTTAGTTTTTAACAAAAAAGTTTAGTTTTTAAAAAGTAATAATAAAATTTAAATAACAAAAATTTACAGAAAATGGATATAATGAAAGGAAACATTTTTGTATAGCAGTACAATGTGTGTTTTAAGCTAAGTTTTTACAAGATAGTTTAATAGTTAAAAGAAATTTAAGTTTATAAAGTAAAAAAGCTACAGTAAACTAAAGTTAATTTATTATTGAAGAAGAAAAAATGTTTTTACAAATTTAGTGCAGTCTAAGTGTATAGTGTTTATATAGTCTACAGTAACATCCTCGGCCTTCACATTCACTCACCACTCACTCACTAACTCACCCAGGGCAATTTCCATCCTGAGAGCTTCATTCCTATTAAATGCCCTAAATAGATGTACCATTATTTATCTTTACTCTGTAAGTTTACTGCATGCTTTCTATTTTTAAAAATGTTTATATACACAAAGACTTACCATTGTGTTACAATTGCCTACAATATTCAGTATAGTAACATGCTATCCAGGTTTGGAGCTTAGGAGCAATAGGCTATTCCAGAGCCTAGATGTGTAGTAGACTATACCATCTAAGTTTGTGTGAGTACATTATGTGATACGCACACAAAGACAAAATCTTCTAATGATGTATTTCTCAGAACTGCCCGTCATTAAGTGTTGTATGACTGTACATACACATACTTATATATACACATATATTTACATATATATAATAAATATGTATATTATCTAAAGTGACCTCCCCTCAAGAAATATTAACCTTAGCTTTTTGTGAAGTAAATGTTCAAGTTTATTTATATTTATATTTAACATAGCAGTAATGCATGCACCAGAAATAAATATTTTAAAGTGACCTAAAACTAACAATATTATTAAATTTTTCAAATGTTTATGTCCAAATAATAATTTTTTTTATTTTTTTCTTTTTCCTTATTTTATTTTATTTTATTTATTTATTTATTTTTTTGAGACGGAGTTTCGCTCTTGTTACCCAGGCTGGAGTGCAATGGCGCGATCTCAGCTCACAGCAACCTCTGCCTCCCAGGTTCAGGCAATTCTCCTGCCTCAGCCTCCTGAGTAGCTGGGATTACAGGCACGCGCCACCATGCGCAACTAATTTTTGTATTTTTAGTAGAGACGGGGTTTCACTGTGCTGACCAGGATGGTCTCGATCTCTTGACCTCGTTATCCACCCATCTCGGCCTCCCAAAGTGCTAGGATTATAGGCGTGAGCCACCGCGCCTGGCCCCAAATAATAATTTTTAAAGTGTAAACATCACCTAACATATTTTAAATTAATAAACTACTTTTAGAGCAGTTCGAGGTTCGCAGCAAAATTGAACAGAAAGTACAGAGAGTTCACATGTGCCTTCTGCCCCTGCACATGCCTCTTTTTTTTTTTTTTTTAGAGGATTTTCAATCAGCTTTATTGAGGTATAATTTACATACAATAAAATCCACCTATTTGATGTGGACAATCCAATGAGTTTTGAAAAATGTATGTAACCATATAACAGCCACTACAATCAAGATATAGAATAATTATATCATTCCAAAAATTTCCCACTTTACTATCAACATTCAGCACCAAGCGGTACGTATTTAAACATCCATAAACTTAAAATTATGCATTGTTACCACCTAGAACCCAAAGTTTGCCTTACGGTTCACTCTTGGTGTGGTACATTCTTAACATATTACTTTGCCGTATTTGCTTAACTTGTTTTTGTTTAAAAAAATAAAACATTACATATTCAGTTAGAGCCCTTTTGTACCTCCTCACTCCCTTCTTTTTACACAGCATGAGTGCCCACATGCACACACAGCCACCCATTGCCCTCACAAACTTTGTAGAGATAAACAATATTTTAATGTTAGTGGATGTTTTGCTCTCTTTTAAAAAATCTTACTACATATGCATGTATAGTATAGCATAGTATGCTATAATATAGTATTATAATTTCTTAAACTGTTACTTGACTCTCTGAACTAAATGTGTTTAAAGCTGTAATAAGGGAAATCATGTGATATATGTAATTTTGTAACTTGCTTTTTTGCACTTAACATATTTTCATGATAAAACCATGCTGATAAATATGAATCTAGTTTATTTAAATTGCCATAAAGTAGTCTATTTGCTAACTACATCAAGATATATGTATTTTTCTGCTGATGGATATATAAATTATTTGCTCTTTTCTGCATTTATAAATAATACTATGAATAATAAATATTCTTTCTGCATACCTGTGTTTATGTGCCAAAATTTCCCTACATTATATAGATCTAGGAGGAGAATTTTAATGTATTTTCTTAGGACACATTTTCAGTTGTCCTAGGTATTGGTAAACTATTCTCCATTGTGGTTATACCAATATTTATTCTTACCAATAGCTGGCATTGTTAAACTTTTAATTTTGGTCTTTCTGATAGTTTGAAAATTGACTGTTGTCTTAATTTGCATTTCTCTAATTACAATTTAGGCTGAATAGTCTCTTGACTGATTGCTAGTCATTCAGGTGTTCTCTTTCAAGAATTGCCCTTTAACCTTTGCTAGTTTTCCATTGGATTTTAAATTATTTTCTCATTGCTCGTAGGAGTGTAAGAGCTCTCCATGTTCTTTGGTTACTAATCTTTTGTCTGCTATATAAGTCCCACATATCTTTGCTATTTGATTACTTACTTTTTTTTAAATTTTTGAGACGGAATCTCTCTCTGTCGCCCAGGCTGGAGTGCAGTGGTGTGATCTTGGCTCACTGCAACCTCTGCTTCCAAGGTTCAAGCAATTCTCCTGTCTCAGCCTCCCAAGTAGCTGGGACTATAGGCACACACCACCACGCCTGGTTAATTTTTGTATTTAGTAGAGATGGGGTTTCACCATATTTGTCAACCTGGTCTCGAACTCCTGGCCTTAGGTGATCCACCCACTTCAGCCTCCCAGAGTGCTGGGATTACAGGCGTCAGCCACCATGCCCAGCCTGATTACTTACTTTTAACCTGTGTATGATAGCTAATGTTGTACAGATTTTTAATTTTAATATATTGCTCTTATTAATCTTTTTCTTTATGATTTATGCTGTTTGTGTGTGCATTTAGGTTTACTTCCATAGAATAGAAATGTAACTTTTTTGTTTAAAAAAACTGTAAATATATTGAAACCTGTTACATTGTTTGAATTATTTTCCAGAATTATTGAAGAGTTAGTACATTCACCAACAATGTGTGAGAGAACTGATTTACCATACTCTTCTAATGGTTAATCTTATGTGTCAACTTGGCTAGGCCATAGTACCCAGATGTCTGGTCAAACACATCTGGATTTTGCTGTGAGAGCATTTTTTACACAAGACTAACATTTAAATCAGTAAGCTTTGAGTAAAGTACATTACCCTCCATAATGTGAGTGAGCCTCATTCAATCATTAAAAGTCTTAAGAAAAAAAAGGAATTCTCCTAAGGAAGAAGAAATTCTACAAAAAGGCTGCCTTCAGCCTCAAACTGCAATATCAACTTTTTTGCTGGGTGTCTAGACTGCTGGCCTATCCTGTAGATTTTGAATTCATCAGCCTACACAATCACATTGAGCCAATTCCTTAAAATAAATCACTCTCTCTCTATATATGTATACACATCCTATTGGTTCTGTTTCCCTGGGGACCCTGACTAGCATAGCTATATTACACAAGGTTTTATTTCCAAGTAAGTTAGATTTATACATAGCCCAGTGTCATTTATAGTTAATATGAGATGTCAGCCTTTCTGATTCCAATTTTTCTATTAGAATCATGTTTTAATTTCAAGTGTAGTATTCACTTCCTTCTTCTTTGATCATCAAGTTGGTCTTTACCATGAGTTGGTAGACATTTCATTTGGATGGACTTTTTATAAAATAATATCCCTATGAATAAGGATTTTGTACTTAGAAAGTTCATTTCCACCTATCAGATTTCTTCATTTTACCCTGAATTTTAAAAATCACTGGTATATATAATTGATTTTCTGGAGTACATTTGTGTTTTCTAATTTTCCAGAAAACTAATGATAGTATTTAAATGAAACAGTACCTTACAAGTACAACCCAGTTTCTAATTATTTGTGTCTGTCTGAATGTGGTTCAAGGGGATGTTTTTATATTAATAAAGATAGCAATAATTTTTATTGCTATAGTCATTTTTAGGTTTAGGTATATTTCAAAAAATGTATTCTAAAAATCAGCTTTTGTAGCATTTTGTATATGACCAGAACTATGTGAATGTGTAGAACAAAATAGTTTTCATATCTATCTAAAATATTTTTTATTTTAATTTGATGCTTCATTTAAAATATAGCTTGAAAAGCATAATTAACTTTCAATAAACAATCTCATGGACTGAAAATGAGAAACTTGCTATTGTTCCAACTTCCACAGTAACCAAACCAGCTCTATTCACATTCTACACCAATAGCCAGTGCCATTCATAGAACAAAATAATTGCTGATAGCAACAGAAATATTTCTAGACTACCCTCTTCTTTTTATTCACATCTGTTCAGCATTTGAATGCATTTTAATTTTGTTTTAGAGAATGTGCTTAACTGTATATTAAGTAGCTAGGATCTGTGTGTGTGAATGAGTGAGAGAACAGCTGATACTCACGGGACTGTAACATAATATGGCCACAGTGACCCAAGCTGGTCTTTCCCTCATAGGATAAAATATAAGAGAACTTCCTATTAGTTTTCCAAACATAAACAGTCCCCATATTTGTGTGCCTTATCATTTTCAAATCATGATATGTTATTGTTAAAAATACATGCTGGCATTAAAAATAGGTACTGAATTCCTAAGGTTCTTTACAAGGCTTGATTGTATTACAGTGAAAACTGCCTTTTGATTTTCATATTTATCAGTAGCATATTTTCTATGCAGAAAGAATTAGTAATTGAGAAATACGCTGCTTTCTAGTGTTATCTTCATGAAGCAGTAATTATAACTGGGGCTCAGAAAATCTTAAAAGTCTCCATAAGACACAAAATTTTCAGAGGAAAGAGTTCATTTCGCACCTCTTTTCTCTTAAAACCTCACACAGCCAGGTATCTCCCACTATTTGCTTCCTTTCCCAAGCAAAACAATTCTAATAAACTTAGTGAGGTCAAGTTTTACTGCTCAGTAAAACTCTCTTGAAGCTACTGAATGCTGAATGCTTTTTAAAGAAATATCCCATAAAGTATGTCATATGACAAAGATAGGTCCAGTTATTACCTTTCTTTTCACATCAAAAACCTGAAGTCAACAGTAGTTTCTCCACCACAGGGCTCACAGCTGAGTTGTCCTTAATTTCCCTTTCCCTCACACCCCACACCCATTCCATTAGCAAGTCCTGTCAGCCCTATCTTCAAAATATATCCCAAGTCCAACCAGTTCTTACCACTTCATTGCTGCCACCCTAGTTCAATTGGCAACTATTGCTCTTCAGAACAGCTGCAACAGCCTCTGATTTCTCTTTCTGTATGCATTCCCACCCTCTGACTATCCAGTGCCTACACACAGCCAATTTAAATCAAATCATGAGTCTCCTCTAGCCACACATCCTCCAATGGCTTCCCATTACCTGCACAGCTTTTTGTGAGTTTCTCCTGCCTGTATCTCTGATTTTACCTTGCTCAACTTTCTTCCTAATTCACCATCTTCCAGCCAAATTGGCTTGCTTTCTGTGCTTCAAACATGCCCATCTTCCTGACTCAGGGTCTTTGTCCCTACTCCTGCTTCTTTTTGGGTTTCTTTTCCTTCAGATCTTTTCATGATTGATTTTTTCTTTTAAAAGACAGGATCTCGCCATGTTGGCCAAGTTGGTCTTGAGGTCTTGAACTTCTGGCCTCAAGCAATTTTCCCGCCTCAGTCTCCCAAGGTGCAAGGATTACAGGTGTGAGCCACAGCGCCCAGCCATGATTGCTTCTTTATGCTCAGTCTTGTCTGAAGTATTACTTCCTCAGAGAGGTTCCCACCCTAGCAAAGCAGCTCTTCTCCCATTCCTCTATCATATTACCCTACTTTATCTTCTTCATAACACTTATTGATGTTTGAAATTATTTTATGTATTAATTTATGTGTTTATTACTTTCTTGATATTAGTTACCAATCACTGCATGATTATCTAAAACACTCGTAGCTTGAAACAACCACAAACATTTATTACCTCACATACTTTTTGTGACTTAAGAATTTGGCTTAGTTGGGTTGTTCTGCCTCAGAGTCTCATATGAGGTTCCCAATAGATGTCAGCCAGGGCTGCAGTCATCTGACTTGACTGGGGCTAGGAAATCTGATTTTAAGATAGCTGACACACATGGTAGGCAGGTTTATGCTGTTGACCAGACAGAGGTCTCAATTCCCGGCCACATGGATTTCTCCATAGGGCTGCTAGAGTGTTCTCATGATATGGCAGCTGGATTCCCTGAGAGCAAGTAATCTAAGAGAAAGCAAGGCAGAAGCCACAATGTGCTTTATTATCTAGCCTTGGAAGTAACACACGGTTGTTCCAGTGCTGGCCTATCAGTTATACAGGTCATCCCTATTCAGTGTGAGAAGGGACTATATATATGTGTGTGTGTGTATGCATATATATCATATAGAGAGTGCTATATATAGAGAGAGAGAGAGAACGATAGAGACAAAAATTATTGGGGGGCACTTCCACACCATGGAAATCATGACTCTGTCCTGTTTAAAAACATCCCTACTGACCAGGAAAGTATCTGATGCTCAGTAAATGATTAATAGTTGACTAGTTAGTGAAAGATTTGTGTCTCAGTATCTGAGTTTGTGTTCATGCATATGTGTGTAAGCCAGTATCCAAAGGGCCCCCCAATAATTTTTTCCTCTTTATATATATATATATATTATATATATTCATGCCCTAGTCTAGTCCCTTCTCACACTGAATAGGGATGACCTGTATAATCGATAGGACAGTGCTGGAACAATTGTGTGTTACTTCCAAGGCTAGATAATAAAGCACATTATGGTTTCTGCCTTGCTTTCTCTTGGATCATTTGTTCTTGGGGAATCCAGCTGCCATATTGTTTTTTAAAAAAATACTAACTTGGAGTCAAAGGAACTGAATTCCTTCTTAGCTTTGTCCTGACTTGGTCATGTGCCCATGTATAAGTCACTTAACCTCCATGATCTTCAATAGCTTCATCTATAAAATGGGAATAATATCTATCCTGTCCTGTTCCCACATTTGTTATAAACATTGTGTAATGGAAACTTCATTCAACTTGGATTCAGAATAACAAGTCCCAGATTCAAATCTCGTGGTTATAAAGTTGTGTCACTTTAGTCCTCAGCTTCCATTTCCTCTTTAACAGAACAAATGGGTTAAATTAGATAATCTGTAATGTCCTTCTAACTCTCAGATTCTATAGTCTCTATGGCTAATGGAACAAATGATGTAAGTTGAGGGGACTTTAAGAAATGGTACTGTGTGGTTTTGCAAAGAACATTATTATTATTGCCAAAAGAGTCACAACAGAAGTCAACCTGTCATTAAAGCAGCTGTTTGGCATTCTGACTAAGGAATGGGCAGACCACCATGACAATGCCACACATTGTTATAAGGGGCTAGTGGACAACTGGAGGTGGGATTGGCAATTACTGGCAATCCTGACTTCAGTTGATCATGCTGTTGCTATCACTTCACAGGCTCCACTTCAGCTGGCTAAAACATTGCCAATGCCTCTCAGGTTTCTGATTTGAGGGCCCACATAATTCAAGAAAGTGTGAGAAAAACTTTCACCAGGGCCCCAGAGGGCACCCTTGCGCCTTTCTAGAAATGAAGGGTAACAGCCCCAACTACAAGTCAGCTGTGATTTGTGAGTACTATAAACACAGACTTATTTTAGAATTCTGATCAGCCTCTCTCAGTCCCCACATGTACTCATGGACCTCCGCCAAGAACAATTTCCCCCCTAAATTGTAAGAAATCTTCAAAGGCCACCAAATCACTAAATGCAAAAGACTCTTGGTAAGACTCCTAGTTCATAAGATGTCATTTAAAATTCTCTGCTTTTGTTTTAAAACTTGTTTATCAGAAGTCAGGAAGAATTGAGGCAATAATACCTATCCCATTTGTACTTCAGGCATGTTTGTTTCTTCAATATCATTTTGAAAACTAAGATTTGTAGGTTTTGCAAAAAAACATTTTTTTAAATTTGGCATAGAGACAGTTTAACTTTGAGATCTTTCACTACCTGTTTTTCTTACTAAAACAACTTCAACTTTGGCAATCATAACCCACTTGGTCCTCATAGTGGACAATACATTTAGAAGCCTGTATTTTATATATATAATATATACATGGTATACATTATACATAGTAAAAGTAAATGTCTACAGAAATGTTATTATTTGTATCTTATATGAAGAACACATTTCTCATACTTCTAAGAACTCAGAAACATATCTTTCATCTGTGTTTAGCATAAATTCTGAACAATGATGTAACTGATATATTGAACAAACATCTGTAAAGCAAGACAAAGTGTCATTGATTTGTTTGTGGAACTAGACAATCTGAAGTCAAGTATGTGGATCTTAGTGGCTTATTTGTCAGATTCTTACCAGTTGTGGCTACTTATAATAAGCTTAAAACATTCAAGCATATTAACACAGCTCTGGGCATAGGACCCAAAAGAAAACATTAGGATTCAAAGCAATACAAAACAGTGCTACCAATTACACTGCATTACGCTTCTTAAATTTTTGATGCTTAATCTTTCAAAGCCACCTTGAACCATGTGCTGAAGCCACCAAGAGTGTTGAATGAAAAAATCCAAAGGGATTATAGACTCATTTCCGCTAGAGAGAAACACATTTTCTCAGCTGTTCTTGTTTCTAGGAGGAGGGATTTTCCCTAAACATTTCTGCCTTCTTTCTGTTCCTTTACTCCCTTTCCCTTGGGGAGCAGAGTAATCTATCACACTGGGAATTTAAGGGTAAATTGGGCATGCTGAGCTCAGTTTTACTCGCTATCATTTTTGGAAGAAAGAGACCTTCTGCTCCTTCATCCTTAAATCCTGTCTGGCAAACCAGTGCTCCCCTACACTGCAAGCTGGGGAGGCTCACTAGGTTCCAGCATTATAAATAGAGTGGATAAGTCTCTGAGGGTCACTTAGAATGTTTTTCTTTCACCAAGAACAAACTTCAACTTTCCCAATATTTTGAGTTTTCATCTGTCAATCTATCTTATACTGTGTAACAATATCTTACAGTATCCAACAGTGTCCAACAAACCAATTAACATAAAAATTTCTACACATCTTTACATCCCCCAAACCTGGCCCACACTTGCAGCTATATATTGGGTTCGAAGAAATATACACGTTAAGAAGGTATATAGTTAAGGTTGAGACTTAAGAAAAATGCTCTTGATATCATATTAAGTGAAAAGAGAGGTAAAATTGTTTTTCTATATTTTGAACACTGCATTAAGCATTCATGTAAGTCCGTTTTTTTGCAAATTCATAAGTATTTTATTGACTTTCATGAAAGATTTTTTCATATTTTATTTAGTTCTCTCCCTACTGAAATACATCTCATATTTTCAAATAGGTTTCCTAAGCAGAGACCTCTTTCCTAGCATACAATTCAGAAGAAAAAGCTATTTTGTGTAGACAGCAAAATAGTTGTTTTGTAACCAGCAAATGCAGTATCTACAATTATTGTTATTTATTCTATCCAGTCAATATGGAAGAAATGAACTTCCTAGTGTTTCTTCCTTATCTGGGTTTCTTTTTATTTTTTACACCACACTTTTTCCTATGCTTTGAAGTCACATTCAGAAGTCCTATTTCTTTATGTTTATTTTTGAGACAATCTCATTCTGTTGCCCAGACTGGAGCGCAGTGGGATGATATCGGATCACTGCAACCTCCACATCCTGGGTTCAAGCAATTCTCATGCCTCAGCCTCCCAAGTAGCTGGGATTATAGTCACCCACCACCACACTTGGCTACTTTTTGTATTTTTAGTAGAGACAGGGTTTATCCATGTTTAGTAGAGACAGGCTGTTTCAAACTCCTGGCCTCAAGTGCTCTGCCCACCTCAACCTGCCCAAGTGCTAGGATTACAGGCGTGAGCCATCACACCGGCCCAAAGTCCCATTTCTTTCTTGACAGCCACTTTCAGGGACTCCGACCTGAGTCAGATAGAAGTTCATCTGGGATTATGAAAAATTTTGAGGGCTGTCTCAATTCAAGCACCTAAGTGAGTCCATGAGAATATTACTATTTTACTTTAATATTTTTAATATTCCTGCAATTAGATTGGTATCTATGTAAAAAGCTAGGAGAGTCACATATACAGCATTGAGATGGACTGCTCATTGCTATTATATTGAAATGAACAGAAAACTCTAATTTTCAGGAGGAAAATTTTGTATCACTCATGTTTCAGTTAATACTAAGGTCTAAATTTATTAATAGTTTCAGTTAATATTAAGGTCTAAATTTATTAATAGTTCTACCTTTTTAGCCTATATTCAGTCTACAGGCTAGTAGGAGGAAATGTTCTGTGTAAGGTGTGTGTGTGTGTCTGTGTGTGTGCGCACATGGGTTTAAAAAAATAGGTGTGAATTGAGGATGCTCTAATTCACTTTGAATGCCTGTGTCAGTGTCTTTTCAGCTTCTTCTATAGCACACCTGGGCATTTAAATCTACTCTCTCAGGCTTTACTTGAGAATCATGAGAGACTCATTATTTGCTTTCAGAGCACTCCTGCCTATTGAGTTTCTCAACTAATTTTATTTATTCCTTAAAAGCCACAGCAGTCATCTTTTTCTTAATTTTTCAGGATATAATAAGAAAGGGTGACAGTTTCACAACTTTGTTTAATATTCTTCCTCTGAAACTACTTAAGATTTTGAAATTACAACATAGACTAAGAAGAAATATTTAAGGTGATTTGTTTCAAGGGGGGAAATAAACAGGATATGGCAGGACCCAACATGAAATGAAACAAAAGAAAGGGAAAACGAACAAATGGAAGATACTTTGGATTAAGCAGAAGTAGAAATTAGGTGATGAAGACCTTTCATCAGAGAGTTAAATGATTTTTAATTTACTTAAACTATAAGGAGAAATGTGAGGTTCTTTTAAAGCAGTTTCCATTTGGTTCACTGTGCCAAGATTTTCATTTCTTTTATGATTATGATTTATTATGAAAGAGCATTAAAACATTAAAGGAATTTCTAAACATAAAAACACAATTTCCCATCACCCTGACACACTGTGCATTTGTGTCACTTCCTTGAGCCATCCTCTTCCGTCCTCAGACAGATCAAGTACACTGTTCAAAGCTTTCTGCATTTGCTTTCACAAATTTAATCCAGTCGAGCATGAATTTTTTACCCTTGATTGTATGTCCAACATCTAACGTTGTGTGTGGCACATAGTAGGTATTCAATACATATTTTGATAAAAATGAATGATGAATAAATATTCCTCTTATTCATCCTTGAACTCCATATATCCTCATGTCTCACCAGTTTATAGATATAAATGAAAACATTTAAATCACTGAACTGAACTTCATTAGCTTTAAGGCCTCACTTGCTTATGGAATTCCTGGTTCCTAAAATAGCCCTCTTAAATATTAAAATTCCCAAGATTCTCCCTGGTCTCTGCTGCTCCAAAGAACAGGTCTTTGTCAATCCTACCAGCACCAAGGCTCTCAATGCCATATGAAGAAAGAAAAATGTTTCTTCCTCCCACCATCTGCACTTTGATGTACTCAGTTACAAATGCCCTACAGCAGTATCACGTGGTATCTGATATGTTACAAAGCTTAACAGATACACAGATCCTTCTTCTCTATGGTAAACCATGCTGGCAGATAAAAGTCAATGGAGTCCATAGGAGTTGATCAATTCAAACAAACAGTAGAGGGAGAACGGTGTCTTCTAGTCCGCATGCTGGCTTTTACACCTATGCATTTAGGAAATCTGTTTATCCAGTAGTTTTGTCTTGATATGGATATACTTGATATGTTGGTTGGGGGGGGTCTGATTTTTGTTTTGTTCCCATCACTGTACTCAACCATAATCTGGGGACTTTTTAAATCCTCTAGTGGTATCTCTGGAAAATCTTGTAGCTTTCTGGTCCCTTTTAGATATTAGAACAGCCTCATTCAACTCTTCGCATTTCAAATTCTACTGTCATATTTCTTCTTTCCCACAGCTCAGGCTTAATCTTTAACCAGGGGAGGTGTGTAGTTCTTAAGGGGCATGGTCTGTTCTTTTACGCATCCCATTCCTCTTCCAGTGAACTGTCACATGGGAAGAAGAAATAGAAGAAATGGCAGGGGTCATACATAGCTGGCTGCCCAATGCTAGGGGAAAATGACCCTCGAACCTTCTCCTCGAAGTCTCTACCATTGTGAGACTCTCCGCGTAATTGTTGTTATGTGCAATTTTTTAGGGGCACTCTTCAGATTGGCTGTGACCTCTCCTTTACTTAATAACCCTTCAGAAAGGATCAACCACATCTCCCTTTTGGCTACAACAGGAACCTATGCCTCCAAACCACTCCATAAGTGGGGCATCATCTGAACAGCTCACATCCATATCTTCTGCTGCCTCTTTTTCCGAGTGTTATGCACCTTCTTTTGTTGTTGTTGATTCTTTGAGACAGGGTCTTGAGCCATGGCAGCTCCTAGGGTCCTTGTGTGGGCCCCCTGATGGACTAGGAGTTAGTCCATGAGGTAGCCATGTTCCTTCCATGTTCCTCCCATGTATCTTACACCAGGGTTGTCACATACTCCACTGATTCAGCTACTCCAGTGAGACTTCTGCCTTATGAAACGAACAGGTGAGAAATAAGCACCAGTCTTCATGTACACATCTGGACCCCTAACTCCAGGGAACAAACATCAAGATCTCTTGAGATCTCCCTCACTTTCTGCCTCAAGGGATGTGTTGGGTGGCTCTACGAGTTCTGCAGCTCATTAAAATACTTAGTCAAGAATGAGATGTCTGTTGTCTCCTTCTTGCAATTCACAATTTCTCTTCAAATCTCTCTCCCTCTTTGCTTTTGTTGAAGGGAGAGCTAGATGCCTATGAAAATGCATGCTCCCCTTTCATGGTGTATATATGTCTCTAAGAGACCATGACCCATTCAGAGACTGTTTCCCAGCCCCCCGTGGCATGTAGGTAGGACCATGTGACCCAGCTTACCAATGAAAAACAAATGAAGGTGACGTATCTGCCCCAGGCCCAAGCCTTTAAGAAGCTGGTAGCTTCATGCTGCTCTCTTTTGCAGTTGGATGAAGAGGACTCTAACTCCTGGGCATGGTCAAGATACAGAATGCAAGAAAATCTGGTTCCTAATTGACTCCATAGAGAAAAGCCATTGCTGACCAATAACACACACATGAATTTTATGTGAGCAAAAAATAACCTACTATTGTGTTAAGCCTTTTCTACATTCTGTTAACAGTACCCAGAAGTATCCCAAATAATATACATAATACATCTGTGAGAGAAGGCAAACAGTTTTGAGGTAGTCACTGGAGCTTGCAGGACCAGATTTCTAAATGAATTATAGAGATGCCTAGAGCCAATTATTGATATTTTCTTTGAAATACAGGCCATGAACTGGACTTTATTTCATCATCTTTGAGCCCTAGTCATTGTCATCATCACAATTATTATTACCACCTCACAGCTAAACTTTGCATGCCAGAAATCATTCTTAAAATGTTATATGTATTAGCTTATCTAATTTTCACAACAACCACATTTTAAAGATGAAGAAACTAAAGCACAAAGAAGTTTATGGAACCTACTAAAGGTTACATCAGGAAGTGGGGCAACCAGGACTCAAACCCAGGCAGTCTTGTTCTAAAGCTCAAGTTTTAACAACTAAAGTATGTAGTCTACAACTTCAAAGTACTCTCACAGGTTCCAGGACGTTGAGAACAGTCCTAGTCAGCATCTTCTGCTATGTGTATCTTTATTTAGTTATATAATTTGTGTTTCCCTAGACCACATGTAGTAAATATGCACTTTAAAAATGCAGTGGCCAAATAGGTATTCTCCCATTATTCAGGAACCATGTGCTTTCAAATGGCTGTGCCATTCCTCTCTTCTGTCCAATTGCATCTGTTCTGACCACAGCTTGAGTCTTTGTAATAGAGATGACTCTGGCCTCACTTCTATACCAGCATTTGCTGCTCTGAATAGAAAAATGGCTCTGCTCTTAACATTATTTAAACTTCTTTGTAGAATACAAGACAGAAAGTTCTTACCTTTGTATTACTTACACACACACACACACACACACACACACACACACACACACATTGTTCAGCTTATTTATGTGACTTCTTTTCTGTTTTCAGCTTCACTTTAAACTTGGCACAAGCGCTTGGGAATGGGGAAAAAAGGCCACGGAAGAGATTAAGTTTGAAGAAAATCCAAGTGGCATTTGCTAAATATTGCAATCAAAATGGCCCCACTCTTGCCGCCTGTCGTCACCCCTCACCCAAACCTCTATCAGTGTCTCTGCACCAAGCTTATGAATCATGGTGCTCTCTCTGGTTTATCTGGTGAACTTCTCAATAGCAACATGTGGAGCCCTTGGGCCCTCTCCATCCTCCCTAGCCCATATTTCTTTTGAGTCTCAGTGATAGGGACCAGTCACAAACTCTAATACGTTCAACTATTGCTCCTCTGGAAGAGCTCTTAAATTGTCATGGAAATAGAATCCCCAACAGCACTCATTCCCCAGTTAGTCCATCTAAAAAAAAATAGAGAATATTTTGATTAAGCTGAATTCAAAGCAGCTACACAGCTAAAGTCCTTACTCTGGAACTATGACTGTGATTTTGACCTTAAAGTAGAGAAAACTCTGTGCTCTGCTTTCTTTTACCATTATTTCATGGTAATCTTTCATGTATCAACATTGGCTTTCAACTTTTTATTTTAATAGTTTCATTTGATTACAAAGTTAAAAAATAACATACTTAATTATTCTTTTGTTAATAAACATTTAGGATTTTTGGGGTCCCATTTCAGTTTATTTTCACTAAGGAAAAAATTACTACTATGGTATTTTCAAAATAATTATTGAAATATTAATTTGGGTTCTCTAGGGGAAAAATACCTTGTGAAGTAATAATTTCCCATAGCATCTCAGAGTTTCAACTAGTGGCTTCAGGGCTGAGTCTATAAAACTCTTGTGGTAAGTTTAAAGGGCTTATTTGTTAAATGATAAACCTATAAACAAGATTTTTCAGACTCTGTTTACTCGGGGATTCTGGGTCCTCTGAAGAGGCCAATAATCGTGAGAATTGCTTGAATATTCAAGTATTTGTGGAACTTCCAGCATGTTATGATGTTTAATTATTAACCCTAACTTTGGCAAAGAAGGCAATGATGTTTTTTTGCAATCTATTGCTGTTAGTACCTTCTCCCCAACCACACTGAGGTTTTTATATTGAAGAACTATGGGGTCTGAATAAACACAGCAGAAGACTCAGCAATAAGAAGCCTCACTGAGACAAAGGACTATGGCTTCCTGGGTCCAAGGCCCAAGGTGAGCAAGAAGAGGAGGAGACTGAATCTTCTATGGGACCACATTTTAAGACGAATGTGGTTAAGATACAAAAGTTGTAGCTGGAAAAGCAATACAGAGGGCAAAGTCTCATGTGAAAAGCAAGGGTAAAAATGGAAGAACGTGTAATAGGATTGGAACTCCAAAAAATGGAGAGTTAGTTAGGATGGAACATTCAGAACAGGTATAAGAAACAGCTTTACAGTGGCTATTGCAACTTAAAAAATACCATGGCCTGACACTATATTAATAAGTATTATTACAGGTTAATGATCATCTATTTAAATAATGATAAACTGAAGGTTATAAAGGATCTAAATATGCTTCCAAGTGCTAAAAAATAAAATATTTCATCAAATTTAAGATGCTATTGTGTGTATGATGTATCTAAATATTAGAGGGTTAAGATGTGGAATCAGGTGTGACTTAGAATCTAAGGTATATGGTAAAGTGAATTCTCTTCCATATAATTTAAAATGCTGCATATTTTATTATACCACGATTCTTTAAAAATGGCAGAATGTATAGTATATTTTGTAGTTATATATTCATTCCACAGATTATTTAATAAATCTCTGAAGTGAAACACAGTACAAAACAATCTCTAAAGACAGAGAAATAATTAAAGTGTGATGTAGATCACGTTTTCCAGGATCAAACTGTTTTATAATAATTTGATCTAATACCGTATCTACAAACACCATATCTTTTTTTATTTTAAGACTGGTCGGCCTATAATGGTCTCAAATTGACCCTAAAATCTCAGTAGAGTAATCAAACAAAGTTTTTATTCTAGATCAGCTCACATCACAGTCTGATGCTGTCAGGAAGCCTTCCTCCATCTCGGAGCAACACAGTCTGGAGCATAGAGTCTCCTGGGCTACTCCAGCAGACAAGAGACATGGAGGGAACCTATTGAGACTATTAGCAGCCTTGGCCTGAAGTTCGCTTTGTTCCTCTTCCCATGGCCATTGGATGAGTATTCATCTAGGCCAATTGAACTGCAAGAGAAGCTGGGGACTGTCAAGAATCAGAATGGAGACTTCTGAACACTGTTTCTGGGATAAGATTAGTTAATCAAATGGCTTTAGTTGGACAGAAATCCTCTAAACACCATGAGTGTTTTCATGAAACAGTAAATGAAGAAGTTGCCTGACTCTATGATTGACATCTGTGCTCCAGGTTTGCCCTCCTTGATATATCTTTTTGAAAATAAGTGGCATCTTCTTCTAGCTTAATAGTTTACAAACAGCATGCTCTTCTGTAAAAATAAAATAAAATTTATTTAACATAATCTCATTGGGCATACACATCACTTTTGAAGTATTGTGGACAAAGTATTTAGAACCATATAGTAACTATAATTATGGTTATGCAAGCTCCCCTTTGGATCTCAGGCTTTAAAGATTTAAACATATAGTACAACAAATAACATTAGGTATGACAAAGCTACTGCATCCCACAGGCCCAGGGAGTACCATTTATGTGTACTGGGAGTGAGTGATGTGTGCCGGGTCATCTGAAAGGAGTATGGCGGGTTTACCCCTGGAGTTGTAGGACACAGCAGCCCTGGGTAGAAATCTGAAAAAATACTCATTTTAATATTTATTAAAAAATATTATCAGCCTTGAAACTATAATTATGGACTCTCAAGAAAAGAGCAACTTACAGAGTTAAAATCCTCCTTTAGAGAGGATTTTTGCCTAAATCACTCTATTTGAAATGATGTAAAAATAAATGAATAAAAGAATTTAGCTGCTGGCCTGAAAATGTAAGCATAGAAATAAATGAAAAAAGAAGCATAGTCTCTAGTATTTTAGAGCAAGTCCAGGAAAATTGAGATTTTAAGCAGAGAACCATTAAAATTTTTGATGCCTCAACAGGGAGGAAGCTTCTCCACTCCTGAATTGCTTCAACTGCCTTCTTTCTTTCTTTTGTTTGTTGTTTGATTGTTTATTTGTTTTGGAGACAGAGTGTCACTCTGTCACTCAGGCAGGAGTGCAGTGGTGCCAACATAGCTCCCTGCAACCTTGAACTCTTAGGCTCAAGTGGTCCTCCCACCTCAGTCTCCCAAAACGCTAGTATTAAAGGTGTGAGCCACCAGGCCCAGTCACTTTCAATGATTTTCTATTGCTCTCTCTTCAGTCTGATTATACATTGTTACTAATTTTCAATAAACATGCCAGAATTTTGCATTTAAATGAATGTTGTTTCAGTTTGAGTAGTCATCTTAAGAGACTGTGGGTTAATTTGATTGATGTTATCATTGTCCAGATATTTTTGGAAACTCCTCTTTTGGAATTGCCTTCAAAGTCAAGATCACATACTTTGGAACAGTGACAAATCAATGTCTTAAAAGGAAGACTCTTATTTGAAGCCACCAAATGTTCTTTGAAGTTAAGTTTATTACCTAAAGGAAATTACCCAACTGGTTAATATCACTTTAAATGTTAAGATATATATAAGAAGATATTACCTTAATAGTACCTATGATTTTATATAACTTATACACAGATATGAAAGATACTTTGATAAAATGTTTTGAGCAAAAAGAGCTAGTGCTAATGTTATTAGTAGCTATCAGTCCATGGAAATCTCTATAAAGTCTACTATATTTATTTAAAATCCTTTTTTGGCTTTTTTAAAAATCACACTTTAAGTTTTCAGGTACAAATTCTCTCTTTGAGCATTCTAACCAAATAAGACCAGATGACTTATTGAGCCTCCCACCAGTTTTTCAAATTATGATGTCATTTTGTATTTCTACTACCTTAAAAATAACTATATAACCAAATTAAAGTCATTAGAATCTTACATTCAATTAACATTACAGTTATTTTTAAAAATATAGTTTTGTAATACTTTTAAAAAGCATGAGATGAAAGGAAAAAGCCTTAGATTTGGGGTACCTAATCAATGCCAGGCAATCAGCCTGACTGAAACCAGAAAATAATTGGAATGAGGAGAAGCCAAGCCAAGTGTGTACTTAGATCTTCCTTTTGGATAAGGGCACAGTGGGGCCTCTCAAACCAGTATGAGATAGCTCTTCCTTGGTACCCTGTTGATTTGTCCCTCAAACCACACAGCAAAAGTTACCTCCCATTGGGAAGATGCCATAGGAAGACTTGATTTCCCACAACTGATGCTGCTGAAGCTCAGGTTGCTGGTTGTTTTGTTTTAAGAGACAGGGTCTGGAGGACAGTGGTGTGATCATAGCTCACTGCAGCCTCCAGCTCCTGGGCTCAAGTGATCCTCCTGCCTCAGCTTTCCACATTCCACCTGCTGGGAGTACAAGTGTGGGCCACCACACTGGGCCTGAAGCACAGATTTAATGTCCCAATCATGGCCACTGGATACTGACAGAAAAAAATATCTGTGTATGGATGGAAAGGATAAGGCTTGGTGGGCATGGCTTTTGAGACAGGAAGAGGATGCCCCACTCTTTTTTTCCCTAGATTGTGATTTGGGGAAAGCCAGGAGAATCTCAGGGTCCTGCCACTCAGAACTAACTATCCTAGATAATGTATAAAAATCTCATTATTTTAATAGATACATAATGACCATATTATATTTATTCAACTATTCCCCTTTTAATGAACATTGAACTTGTTTTCAGGTTTTTGCCACATGAAAAATCACCTGTTTATTACAGAGTTTTACTTTAAAAGTAAGAAGCCCTTTAATAGGCATGTGTTTATGTACTGGTAATTCCCAAATCGGGATTGCTAAATAAAAGTGTATGATGTTTTAAATTGTAATAGCCAGTTTAATTTCTAAAATGTTTTGAGCAATTTGCACTCCCAGCAGCTAGGTAAAGGTCCTACTTCACTAATGTTGGACAGTGTTACCTTTTCTTCTTTAAATTTTTGCTTACCTGATGTGTGAAATAGTCCAATTAATTTTTATATATTTTGCATTTCCTTGATTCATTAGTGAAAAAGAAACTGTTTACGGCCTATTTTCTTTATTTATTTACAACTTCTTTTGGTAACCATTTGTATATTAGGCATGTCACTTTTTTGTCTTCTGATGGCATTCTGATTGCATATATTTTTCCCAATCCATTGTTTTGTATATGCACACACACACACACACACAGTCATGACTGCATAATAACATTTCAGTTAATGATGGACCTCTTATACAATGGTGTTCTCATAAGATTATTGATCCTATAAGATTATAATACTGTATTTTTGCACTACCTTTTCTATATTCAGATATATTTACAGATACACAACTTACCACTGTGTTTCAATTGCCTACAGTATTCAGTAAAGAAACAAACTGTAAAGATTTAAAGCCTAGGAGCAATAGTTTATGCCATATAGGCATGTAGTAGGCTATACCATCTAAGTTTGTGTAAGCACTCTATGATGTTCGCATAGTGGTGAAATCATCTCATGATGCATTTCTTAAAATGTATCCCCATTGTTAAGCAATGCATGACTATGTATGTATATATGTATACATATATATATTCCTTCACTCTAATCCAGTTAAATACAACCATGTTTTCTTGCTAAGTTTCCTATCTACCTTAACATCTCTCTCAACCAAAATTGTACAAGTATTTTAAAATATATTTTGTTTTATTTTTAATTTTTACATTTTGTTTATATTAAAACTTCATTTAAAGATAGGTTCAGGGCCAGGCGTGGTGGCTCACACCTGTAATCCCAGCACTTTGGGAGGCCGAGGTGGGCGGATCACCTGAGGTCGGGGGTTCAAGACCAGCCTGACCAACTTGGAGAAACCCCATCTTTACTAAAAATACAAAATTAGCTGGGCGTGGTGGCAGGTGCCTGTAATCCCAGCTACTCAGGAGGCTGAGGCAGGAGAACGCTTGAACCTAGGAGGTGGAGGTTGCAGTGAGTGGAGATAGTGCCATTGTACTCCAGCCTGGGTAACAAGAGCAAAACTCTGTCTCAAAGAAAAAAAAAGAAAAAGATAGGTTCAAGGGGCTGGGCGTGGTGGCTCATGCCTGTTATCCCAGCACTTTGGGAGGCTGAGGTAGGCGGATCAGGAGGTCAAGAGATCCAGACCATCCTGATCAACATGGTGAAACCCTGTCTCTACTAAAAAATAAAAAATAAATAAATTAGCTGGGCCTTGGTGGTACACGCCTGTAGCCCCAGCTACTCAGGAGGCTGAGGCAGGAGAATCGCTTGAACGCAGGAGGTAGAGAGTGCAAGGAGCCGAGATTGCACCACTGCACTTCAGCCTGGCAACAGAGCAAGACTCTCCATCTCAAAAATAATAATGATAATAATAAATAAAGATAGGTTCAAGGAGGAACCCCTAGAAGCTCATGAGCCTTATAAGTTCCAGTAGTTTCTAACTCATCTTTAGGTCATTTCTTTCTCACAAATCAATCCTTTCTCATCCAAATATTTCTCCTGTTTCCATCAATATATTTGGAAATAACAAACTACTTTTCTTTAAAAATAGTGAATCCAAAATTTGTTTTGAATTTCCTCCAATTAATTAAAATAAATTTACTTCAACAAGCACTCAATATTGTCTGCTGTGCATCAAGTGTTGGGGAATCATTAGCAGAGATACAGATAGGAGAAAATGTGGCATGGCAGTTTCCCACAGGGCACTTCCAAACTTGGTGATAAGATGCTCTTTCTTAGACCAAAGCTCTACAAAGTTTAGAGTTAAGCTTTATATTAAGGAACCAATTTTTCACACACTAATCATCATTTAAAATTTGGTAGTGGAAAGGGAAACAGCAGAAAAAATTTGTGAAGTTGTGGTTGTCTCTTTCATTCTTTTGTGGGAAACACAAAAAACAATATAAAATGTGACTGTTGCTTTCTTCCCCCACACCCCAAACTCTATGTAGTTTAGAGGAAGGAAGTATTCAGGAGAGAAATCAGTTTCCTAAAGTTTTCACAACCAAAAGACTTAGGGGATAGAATTTTTTTTTTTCCTAAAACAACTGCAAACGGATATTTATATAAAGAGTTAGGTCAAACCTAAGAACTAAGAGTTTATTTTTAGATTTCTGCTTGGCCAACGGGGAAATATGGTAAATGAACCTTATGTTCTTAAATGGGCATGCAGTGGAACTCAAACGATTTCAGGAATCTGAGAAAAAGCACTTAAGAACATCAGTTTCCGCAGGCATTATTAGAAACCCCTAGACAATAGCAATATTGCTACTGGTTTTCATCCTTCCCCCCGCACCACCAAAGTTACTTTCAGTTTTAATACTCTTGGTCTCTACATTCTTGAAGATACCAAAACAAAAAGAATAAAGATTATATAAACATAAAAGATATAAATAGAAAGTCAAGTGACTTTAGCTGCACAGGTGGTGAAACTGTGCTTTCCTTGGGGCAGCCACCAGCCACATGTGGCCATGAAGCATTTAAATGTGGCAAGTCCAAATTGAGATCTACAGAAGCATTTAGTACACAGTGGATTTATAAATGAAGTATGAAAAAATACAAAATACCTCATTAAAATGTTTATATTGATTACATTTTGAAATGTTTAGACATAGTTGGTTATATAAAATACATTATTAAAATTAATTGTGCCTGTTTCTTTTTCCTTTTTTAAGTGTGACTACAAGAAAATTTAAAATTGCATCTGTAACTCAGAAAATTTTTCTATTATAAAACAGTAGTAGAGTACTGGAATTAAGAGCTGGGCTCTGAAGTAAACCTACCTGGATTCAAAGTTGGGCTACTGATACACAGGCGAGGTCACCTTGCATAAGTTACATAGGGAATCTGTGCATCAAGTTTTCATATTTATAAAATTGTGAAGGATAAAATCTTTCCTATTTCATAGGGCTTTCTGAGTATGAGTGTTCAGAGTCTGGCACAGTATAAGAATTCAGTAAGACTTGGTTCTGTTATTCTTACTTCAGAATCTAAAAAAGCAAATACTTTTTTTCTGGAAGAGAGAAGCTCTAAAAAGAACCCTCCCCCCGCAAAAAAAAGTTAAAATCAGAAGTCTGATGCCTCCCCCACCTTCTTTCCCCATTCTTTTGCAGCCAATTTATTATATTGAGGAAAAAAATCAACTATCCTTTTAAAACAAAATGTTTTCAAGATGTGAGATTGTTAGGTATATTTTACCCCTCATATTTGGGCCCAGTTTTCTGAGAAAACCAATCAATTAGAGAAAACTATAGATTTTTCCTTTCTATTAATACATCTCATACAGAATTATTGGCTGTGGTATTGGATTGACTCTAGAAAAAATAAGAGCATGTATCTGATGCCCCTCACATCATGGAAGTAAGCCTGAAAATAATAATAGTTAATAATTACAAGGCATAACTTGAAGATATTTTGGGTTCAGTTCCAGACCACTGCAATAAAGTAAACATCACAATAAAAGGAGCCATACTATTTTTTTTTGGGTTTCCCAGTGCATTTAAAAGTTATGTCTATACTATGCTGCAAGCTATTAGGTGTGCAATAGCATTATGTCTAAAAAAGTACATACCTTAATTTTAGAATACTTTATTGCTAAAAAATTCTACTGATCACCTGAGCTTTGAATGGGGCCTAATATTTTGCTGGTGGAGAATTGCTCCTCAACGTTGATCACTGCTGATCAGCGTGGTGGTTGCTAAAACTTAGGATGGCTATAGCAATTTTTAAAAATAAGACAACTATGAAATGGGTCACACTGATTGAATTTCCCTTTCACAAAAGATTTATCTGTAGTGTGTGATGCTGTTTGATAACATTTTACCCACAGTAGAACTTCTTTCAAAATTGGAGTCAGTCCTCTCAAACACTGCCACTGCTTTATCAACTAAGTTTATGTAATATTCTAAATTTCTTGTTGTCATTTCAACAGTGTTCACGGCATCTTCACCGAGAATAGATTCTATCTCAAGAAACCACTTTCTTTGCTCATCCATAAGAAGCAACTCCTTATCCATTCAAGTTTTATCATGAGATTGAAGGAAAGTCCAATCTTCAAGCTGCACTTATAATCAGTTCTCTTGCTATTTCCACCACATCTACAGCTCCTTCCTGCATTGAAGTCTTGAACCCTAAAAAATATCCATGAAGGTTGAAACCAATTTCTTCCAACCTCCTGTTAATGTTGATATTTTGACCTCCTCCCTTAAATTACGAATGGTCTTGCTGACATCTAGAATGACAAATCCTTCCCAGAGGTTTTCAATTTAATTTGCACAGATCCATTGAGAAATCACTATCTATGACAGCTATAGTCTTATGAAATGCATTTCTTAAACATTAAGACTTGAAAGTCAAAATTACTACTTGACCCATGTGCTGCAGAAAGGACGTTGTGTTAGCAGGCATGAAAATAATATTCATCTCCTTGTACATCTCCATTAGAGGTCTTAGGTGACTAGGTGCATTGTCAATGAGTAGTAATGTTTTTAAAGGAATCTTTGTTTCTGAGCAATGTGTCTCAACGGTGGATTAAGATATTTAGTAAATTATTCTGTAAAAACATTTCCTTCATCTAGGCTTTGTTCTACTTATAAAGCACAGGCAGAATAGATTTAGCATAATTCTTCTTCTTGTTATTTTTTTTGAGACAGAGTCTCGCTCTGTCACTAGGCTGGAGTGCAGTAGTGCGATCTTGACTTACAGCAACCTCCACCTCCCGGGTTCAAGAAATTCTCCTGCCTCAGCCTCCCAAGTAGCTGGGACTATAGGCGCACGCCACCACGCCCAGCTAATTTTTGTATTTTTAGTAGAGATGGGGTTTCACCATGTTGGCCAGGATGGGTCGATCTCTTAACCTCATGATCCGCCCGCCTCGGCCTCCCAAAGTTCTGGGATTACAGGCGTGAGCCACCGCACCTGGCCGATTTAGCATAATTCTTAAGGGCTTTCAGATTTTTGGAATGGCAAATGAGCATTGGCATCAACTTAAAGTCACCAAGTTGCATTAGCCCCTAACAAGAGAGTCAGCCTATCCTTTGTGGATCTTTGAAACCAGCCATTGACTTATTTTGTCTACTTATGAAAGACCTGGATGGTATCTTCTTCCAATAGAAGGCTGTTTTGTCTTCTTTGAAAATCTGTTACTTAGTGTAGCTAAATTCATAAATTAGCTAGATCTTCTGAATAACTTGCTATAGTTTCTACATCAGCACTTGTGGCTTTGCTCTACCCTTTTATGTTATAAAGATGGTTTCTTTTCCTAAACCTCATGAACCAACCTCTGTTAGCTTCAAAGTTTTCTTCTGCAGCTTCCTCATCTCTCTCAGCCTTCACAGAACTGAAGAGTTGGAACATTGATCTGGGTGAAGCTTTGGCTTAACAGAATGTTCAGGCTGGTTCAATCTTCTATCCAGACCACTCAAACTTTCTCCATCTCAGCAATAAGACTGTTTTCTTTCTTAGCATTCATGTTTTCACTGGAGTAACATGTTTAATTTCCTTCAAAAACTTTTCCTTTTTGTTCACAACCTGGCTAACTGGTTGCGAACATAAGCAAGGCGCCTAGCTTTTGGCCTGTCTTAGCTTTTGACATGCCTTCCTCACTGAGCTTAATCATTTCTAGCTTTTTATTCAAAGTAAGAGATGTACAACTTTTCCTTTCCCTTAAACACTTAGAAGCCATTGTTTAGTAACTAATGGCCAATATTGTTGTGTCTCAGGGAATAGGGAGGCCTGAGGAAAAGGAGAGACATGGGGAAATGGCCAGTTAGTGGAGTCACAACACATACAACATTGATAAATTATGTTAACCAATTATGGCAGTTCATTGTGCCCTAAAACTATTACAATGGGAATATCAAAGATCACTGATCACACATCACTATAACAGATATCATAATAATGAAAAGTATTTTTCATTTTTATGAGATAATTTTTATTCAAGTAATTTAATCAAAATTATTGTTTGAATATTATTAATAATTTATTTAAAATTATTTCACATAATTTCAAATTTTTCAATATTATAAAAATATTGCAATAGGTAACAAAATGTGACACAGAGACATGCAGTGAGCAAAAGCTGTTGGAAAAATGGTGTCAATAAACTTGAACAACGAAAAGTTGCCACAAATCTCCAATTTGTAAAAAACACAATATCTGTAAAGCCCAAGAAAGGAAAGCACAAGAAAACAAGGTATGCCTGTACTTCTGTAGAGCTTTTTCTACTTGTGAAGCATTACTCCAAAGGGTTTTACGTTTTGTCTTATTTAAATTCATACAACAATCCACTGAAATTATTATTATTTTCTCCATTTTGTGATGAGATGGTATCTTGGAGAAGAAGTTAAGCAATTGCTGGAAGTCACATAGTGACAGGGTAAAGATTGGGTCTAATCTTGGTCTACTTAAAGACATATATTGCTAGGGGATCTTATTATTTCTCAGACAACTATCCATAGGTCTACACAGATCACAGCCTTGTTGAGAAAAAAAAAATGCTCTTATCCTGTAGCAAGGATATTACATAAGTGAAAGAGAAATAGTTATTAGGATCATCACACTGTTTCTACTAGAGCATGACTACAGAAATTAAGTTAGTTTCATAATTTCCTGCAGTTCACTCAGTGTGATGGTAATCTTTCTGAGGTAATTTCACGGCACGTAATATGACACTGAGCATATAGTTTCTGCTTATTTAATGATTGTTGAATAAATAATTGTATGAGTATGTGTGCCACTAGCTTTTCCTAACCAGAGCTTGTCATCTGAACCACAAAGCACAAAAATATTTTGAGTGATTATTTACTCAATTCTTTCAAGTATTTATATAGCAAATACCATTTGAGATAAGTTAATTTATTACATGCAATAGATGCCTTAAGACAATAGGGCTTAATTCCCTCCAGGAATCCTATAAAGAGCTATACTTAAATTAATCCATGGTCTTTGAGGGTTACCTTACATTTAGGAGGGGCGGCAAACTATAGCCTGTGCCAAATATGACCTATAGACTGTTTTTATAAGACCTCTTAGCTAAGAAGACAGTGTGGAGATTTCTCAAGGATCTAGAAATAGAAATTCCATTTGACTCAGCAATCCCATTACTGGGTATATACCCAAAGAGCTATAAATTGTTCTAGTATAAAGACACATGCACACATATGTTCATTGCAGCCCTGTGTACAATAGCAAAGACCTTTTGGTCTTTGGCATTTGGAACCAACCCAAATGCCCATCAATGATAGACTGGACAAAGAAAATGTGGCACATATACACCATGGAATACTACATAGTCATAAAAAACAATGAGTTCGTGTCCTTTGTAGGGACTTAGATGAATCTGGAAACCATCATTCTCAGCAAACTGACACAAGAACAGAAAACCAAACACCGCATAATCTCACTCATAAGCGGGTATTGAACAATGAGAACACATGGACTCAGGGAGAGGAGCAGAACACACTGGGGGCAGTTGTGGAGGACTAGGGGAGGGACAGCGGGGGGTGGGAAGGGTGGGGAAGGATAACATGGGGAGAAATGCCAGATGTAGTATGCACCTATGCAGCAATCCTGCATGACCTACACATGTACCCCAGAACCTAAAGTATAATTTAAAAAAATTTTAAAGTCTTATTAAAAATACAAACAAGAATATGCAACACAGGTCATAGGTAGCTTGCAATGCCTAAAATATTTACTATCTGACTTTTTTCAGAAAAAAATTTAATCTCTGTTTTCAGTCATAGTACCAATACATCCGAGGGGAGCAACAGCTAACTTAATTAGCTTAATTAAGTAACTTAATTCATAATAGTTAAGTCATTATTTGAGAAGCCCTCTAAGACACTCGGCCTATAAAGTCTTTGCTACCAATCTATCTTCAGAAATAATATTTGTACTTGGTCACACTTGAGCATAAAAACAGCAGCCTTGCCACCCTCATTCTCCACTAAAGGCCCTTGCACAGCAGCATGGCATAGTAAGTAATGCCATAGACTCAGAGTGACATGATTACCAATTTCAGCTTTATTAGGTATTGCTTATTAGATGATAAAATTGGACATGTCACAGATAATTTCATCATTCATCAGTAATTTGCACACCAGAGTCTTATAAATAATGCTTCTTGGTACATACTATGTGTATTGTGTATCAAATGACCCTGAAATGTAGTAGCTGAATAAAACATTTACTATCTCACAATTTTGTGGTTCAGGAATACAGGCATGGCTTAGCTGGGTCCTCTATCTAGCTCATGGTCTCTTACAGGATAAAATCAAGGTGTCAGCTGTATCTACAGTCATCTCAAGGTTCAGCTGGGGTCAGATCTGATTCCAAGATCATTCACCTGTTGCTGGCAGGATTCAGGTCCTTGGCAGCCACCAGTTCTCTGCCATATGAGCTTTTAAATAGGGCAATTCAGAATATGGCAGTTAGTTTCCTCAATCTGAGGAAGCAAGAGAGAGCAAGAGAATGCCAGCAAGATAGAAGTCACAGTCTCTTGTAAACTAATTTCAGAAGTGATATCCCATGACCTTTGTTATATTCCATTCATTAAAAGCAAGTTACTAAGTCCAGCCCACACTCAAAGGGAGGAGACTACACAATCTTATTACCAGGAGGTGGAGATTGCTGGTTACCATCCTAGAAGACTTCCCACTACACCATGATTGTCATGGAGCAGGGAGTACATAGGGTGGAAACATATTTATATGTTTGGAATATATCAGTATTTGGAATATATCAGTATCTCAAAGAAGGCATGTGTTGAACGTCACAGCTCTGCACTAAAACACAAGTGAACATACTCCCTTATTCTGTGACTTACAAACTATATATACTTGGATAAGGTACTTTATGTCTCTGAGTCTCTGTAAAACCTACCTTGCAGAGTAGATGAAAAGATTAAAATAGATAAGACAGAAAACACCCAGCAGAGTACTTGGCAAATGATATATGGTCAGACATAACAATAGTTACCATTATTTTCCTTCTTACATATATCCTAGTCTATCCAACTAAAAATCAATGTTTTTAAAACCATATAGCTCTGTATAAACACAATGGTATCCAGGAATGACGTTTCAATGAAAAAAGTGTTGCAGTGAAAATAATATCTTACATTAGTTTAGCACTTTGCATTCAACAAAGTGTTTTCACAAACTTTATTTTACTTGATCCTCACAAGCTGTGTGAAGGCAGTTTGGGGCTTATCAAGGCTCATCTTTGTAAAACAGGAAAACTAAGAAACAGAAAGGTTAAATAAATTACCCAGGATTGCACAATAAATCAGTATGTCAAGACAAGGATCTCTGAAAAGATGCAGAAGGGATTAGGGGTGTCTGGTGGTGGTAGGACCAGAAACATGCTGAAACCAGAAGTACCAGTAAGGCAGGGGGCCACTTGAATCCAGAGAGTTCTGTACTCCATGAATGGAGTAAACCTGTGAGTCAGCAGTCAGGAAGGTGAGGGCAGTCAGAGCTTGCCCTAACCAGTGCTCAAGGAAAATATGTGAAAGAGAAAAAAAAGCACTCAGAGAATGACCATGTTGCAAATGCAGAAGAACAAGGCAAGGGAAGGCCCTGGTAAGGCTGCGTTTCAAAATTTTTGTCAGATAAATTTTTTTATTAAATTGATTGAGAACTATAAAAAAGACATTAGAAAAGCAATCAGGAACCTGTAAATCAGGGAAGGATGTAGGCAGCAGGGGGAGGGAATCAGGAAAGGGATTCAGAATGGCACTGACAATCAATCATGTTCCACTAAGAACTGTGAATTAAAGTAAATACAGTGACAATATCCCCATGTTAGCTGTATACAGATATCTGTATAGATATATAGCTAACATGCGGATACTGTCAACCATAGACTGTATACAACTCCATTTGGGTTATAGTTCATAATGTACAGAGAAACATTAGGCCCAACTTAAAATACATATAGTTTCCTGGTGCACCTCCCCAACTTCATCTTCATTGTGCACATGAGAGAGAATCATACAATGGCCCCAACCAAGGGACATCGTGGGCACTCTATATATTAAGACACATTTTGACAGAATACAGTTCTACAAGTTGTGTTTTTAGAAAGAGTATTTTCATGGGATGGTTAACACCAATATTCATTTGGAAAGATACTACCAACCTATACGCTGAGACACAAACATTTCTTTCTCCAGGGGCTTGACCTCAACAACATGCCACCTTAGTAGAATACCTTTGCAAACCATTATAAACTATAAAAATAAAATAAAATAACCAAATTCTCTCTGTGAGAAATTTGTTTTACTGTAATCTGATTTAACACCATAGCCTAATAAGTTACATGAGGGAAAAAAATGAGTATTTCTCTTAGGATATAAAAAAACAAAGAGACATAAATAAGACTGTTCTCCTTAAAGCCTTTTTAAAAATGGGATGGGTTATAAACACACATGCATTTATTTTATAAGACAAAATTGCTATCCCCAAGTTCCCCCAAATCTAGAAAACTGAAGAAACATGTAAATTACCATCTCAATAATGAAAAATAAATGCTGAGAGGTGATGATGGGGCCTAGAGGAATCAAAAACAAAGGGGACTTTTGAGCAGAGGGAACATTCAAGTAGAGCTTCAAGAGACTAGCAAGCGTTAAGGATGCAGCTGTTAAAAGAAAAGCTGTAGCTGAATTAAATTTAAAAGAGTTTGAGCAAAGAACGATTCGCAAGTCAGGCAGCCTGTCAAGCCAGAGTGGGCTCAGAGACTCCAGCACAGCCACATGGTGGAAGAAGAGTTACGGATGGAAAAAGGAAAGTGACGTACAGAAAAGGGAAGTGAGATATAGAGACAGCTGGATTGGTTACAGCTGGACTTTTGCCTTATCTGAACACAATTAGAACAGTTGGCCACCTTCAGTGAACTCGGTGACTGGTACAGGCATAGACTACAGTCTGTACACAACTCCTTTTAGGTATAGTTCATGATGCTCAGAGAAAACTTTCAGCCCAACTTCAAATATGTAAGGAGGCAGCTTTAGGCTAAACCTAATTTAACAGTGCTGAAACATAGCAATTAGCCCAATGGCTGGGACACCAGTGTATGAACAGAACATTTTCATAATCTGTTGAGACTGCTGAGTTACAGAGTACCATAAACTGGGTAACCTATAAAGGAACAGAAATATATTTCTCACAGTTCTGGAGGCTGGGAAGCCCAAGAACAAGAAGGTGACAGAGTTAATGTCTGGTGAAGGCCCACTTTCTGGTTCATAGATGGCGCCTTCTCACTGTGTCTTCAAATGGTAGAGTACCAAACAAGCTCTCTGGGGCCTGCTTTATAAGGGCACGGATCCCATTCATGAGGCCCTGCCCTTATGACCTTATCACCTTCCAAAAGCCTAACCTCCTACTAGCATCATCTTGGGAGTTAGGATATAAATTTGTAGGGGGACACAAACATTCAGTCCAGAGCAGACATTAATAGGTTCGTCTAGAGAGGTTAAGATGTTAAACCTTGAGAAGTTAAGGAGTCAGGACTCTTTCCTGAGGGCAACCTAGCTCTGTACACACTAATTTTAAGTAGAGAAATGACAAGATCAGATTTGTATTTTAGAAAAATCATTTGGAGTCAGAGACAGGTATGGAATAATAGGGAAAAGACTTTTAGCAAAATAATTTATTCCTAGAGAAGTTTCTGAGAAAACGATGTACCTAATCAAAACAATCTAATTTTATGCATACTCTTCCACTGTAGGTTTTGTACCTGGTTCTATTTTTAACCCATTGTTAGTGATTCCTGTTACAGACACATCTATTTTAGACTGGAAATTACTTTAATTGGTACCCTGGGTGATGAGGCCTTTTCAGAATATGAGGTATTGTGATTAACCACTTATTCACTAGCTCCCTAAAGACACACTGCAATTGAGTTTGATGGCCACTGCATTTTTTTGTCATTTTTAGTTAGGTTTATGTTCTTTTTCAAAAACGATAACCAAAAAAATAGAGTCTTTATATAAATAATAAGCCATAGAAGACTTTTTTACCATTTGTTAGTGGCATCTACCAGTCTGCTTGGCAGTGCATGACAATAAATACTATCTTTCTTGCTTTATGGATATGACAAATTGAAATATGACTTCACTTTAAAATGCATTTGGAAAGGAATAAGATACATATAATATATATCACAAGGACAATAAAGCATAAGAGAGTTTCACCTGACTCTTTCACATCGCTTTTTGGACTTCTTCAGTGGTAAAAAAGAAAAGATATGGAAATTACTAAATGACATAGGCAGCTGACACCCATAGAGCTGAATATGTAATTCTGTGGCCTTAGGGAACTGGATGTTGTTTTTTAGTGTGTGAGAGGAAAAACAGTGGCCCACAGTCTATAAAAAAAAAAAAAAAAATACTGTCATGGACCGGTAATTTATGCCACAAATAAATGTTTATTTTTTTCTAAATTTCCAGAACAAATACCAAGTATTGAGCATTGAGGCTGTGCAGTAATCATTAGTGCTGTTCACCAAAAATTTTGGATTTTCTTCTCAAGCATACGGTAAGACTGTAGTTTCCTGCCCCTTTTAAATGAAAAGCACCCAAGTGACCCAAGTGACGCACTTTCATCAAAGAACTATTTTAAAAAGTGACATGTGTTATATCTGAGGAGAGGCTTTAAGATGTAGTGGCTCTCTTATCCCTCTGGCATGGTACCTGAGCATGTTCAGGAATGTGCTTCTCCATCAGTCTGGGTCCCTGAGTGACTAGCAGAGACCCATTTTAGACCTGAAAGACAAGTAACAAAGCAAGAAAAGAAGGTGTATTTTTATGGCAGCAAAATATCTATCTTGAATGATGCAGAAATAAGTACTTACACATAAGTGCTACCACAGAAAATAAGCTAAAATACATGGTAGAGGCTAACAGCCGGGCAGTAGACAGCAAGCAAACTACTACTGTAGACAAGAATGATAGTGAACATTGTAATGCAGTAGCAAAACAGTTGGTAAAACTGTTGCCTGTGATAACACATAAGATAGAAAGTGTAGCTCTAGAGAATAAGATAGGAAAACAGTGTTAGTGATATGCAGTGATTATAATTGGCTGTACAGTCATGCAGTGCATAATGTGCACAATGATGTTTCAGTCAACAATAGATCACATATACAACAGTTGTCCTATACAATTATAATGTACTTTACTGTGACTTTTCTATATTTAGATATGTTTAGATACATAAATACCTATCACTGTATTACAATTGCCTACAGTATTCAGTATACTAACATGCTGTCCAGGCTTATAGCCTAGGAGCAATAGCCTACACCTTATAGCCTAGGTGTGTACCAGGATCTACCATCTGGGTTTGTGTAAGTACATTCTATAATGTTCACACAACAACAAAATGATCAAACAGTGCACTTCTCTGAACAAATCCCTGTCATTAAATGATACATGACTGTATTTGACAGGGCATCACAAAAAGAGATGACATCAGAAACAATCAGCGAGGTTGCAAACATCAATAATAAAAAAAATAGGGGCTGGGCGTTGTGGCTCACACCTGTAATCCTAGCACTTTGGGAGGCTGAGGTGGGTGGATCACTTGAGCTCAGGAGTTCAAGACCATCCTGGGCAACATAGTGAAACCGCCCCCCAATCTCTACTAAAATATGAAAAATAAGCTGGGCATGGTGGCACGTGCCTGTAGTCCCAGCTACTCGAGAGGCTGAGGCACTAGAACTGCTTAAACCCAGGAGATGGAGGTTGGGGTGAGCCAAGGTTACACCACTGCACTACAACCTGGGCGACAGAGCAAGATTCTGTCTCAGAAAAAAAAAGGAAGTGTCGAGGAATTTGGGAACCTGCAGGATTGGAGAAGGCAATTTTATCTCTTCAACAGTTAAAAAATAAAACTAGAGGCTTTGAGACAAAGGTCAGCTGGAATTCTACCTTGGGACAAGGATCATATTAAGGATGTTATGGGATGAGTCGTATACCCCTCAAGATTCACATGTTGAAGTTCCAACCTATAGTATCTCAGAATGTAACCCTATCTGAATATGGCCTTACACCATGGAATACTATGCAGCCATAAAAAATGATGAGTTCATGTCCTTTGCAGGGACATGGATGAGGCTGGAAACCATCATTCTCAGTGAACTAACACAGGAACAGAAAACCAAATACCGCATGTTCTCACTAATCAGTGGGTTTTGAACAATGAGAACACATGGACACAGGGAGGGGAATATCACATACCTAAGCCTATCAGGGGTTGGGGAGTAGGAGAGGGGTAGCAGGGGCTGGGGAGGGATAGCTTTAGGAGAAATACCTAATGTAGATGACAGGTTGATAGGTGCAGCAAGCCACAATGTCACATGTATGCCTATGTAACAAACCTGCATGTTCTGCACATGTATCCCAGAACTTAAAGTATTTAAAAAAAAAAAAAAAAAAAAAAAAAGAGCTAGATTCCTGCTCAATGCTCTACAATGAGATTCACTAGTTGTCAAGTCCTACTGCTGTGGTTTGAATGTGTCCCCTCCAAATCCAGGTGTTACCAATGTGATAGTCTTAAGAGGTGAGCCTTTAAGAGATGATTAGCCTGCAAGGGCTCCTCCCTCATGAATTAGGTTAGTGCTCTGATAAAGGGCCTTGACAGAGAGAGCTGGTTCCCTCCTGTCTTTCTGCCTTTTGTCATGTAAGGACACAGTAAGAAGGCCCACATCTGATGCCACTACCTTGATCTTGGACTTCCCTGCCACGTAAACTGTGAGAGAATACATTTCTGTTCTCTCTAAATTACTTGGTGGCATTTTGTTGTAACAGCACAAAATGAACTAAGATGCCACCAATACAGTGGGGCTTCCAATCAGCATTTGAATGCTTTGTTTTTAAATAGGAGAAAATGGCCAGATATTTAAGGAAAGCCTTCAACATGAAAGGTACAGGTACAAACCAACCCCTGCCCCAAAAGATAATAATAAAAAGACACTAAGAGTTAACAGAGGCAATGCAAGGAGTGGAAAGAATGCTATAGAGTATTGCTATTTAATATCTTTAGTGACATAAAATAAGAATGTGAATTAATGAAATCAGTCTAGTCAGAGCAAAAAGCACTTAGATATTAAAAATTATAGTGGAAATTAAGAATCCTCATCAGTCAGGAAGATGAAGTCAAAGAAAGCACCCAGGAAAAAGTAACAATAAAGAAATTAAAAAAAAAAAGAAATTGATAATAAGGGAGGAAAGCTAAGATAATTAGAGGCTTAATCTAGGAGATTCAGTATCCTAAGAAAATAGGAGTTTTATAAAGAAAAATCAGGGGAAATGACAGAGAAGGCATTTTCAAAGCATTAACAAAAGATAATTTCCTTCGAAATCCTGAGTAGAGTTCAGCCTGCTTCGGTGGGGTAGACGCAACTCCTTACACAATCTATGTTGGTACAGTTTTTGTTGCCGTTGTTATTTTGTTTTGTTTTCTTTACATTCAGTGTACATATGTGAATAGAAATTGTGGTCCTACATATTCAGAGGCTGTGAATCTCAGGTACATTTTTATCTTTACCTTGGGCTACAGTGGTGGCTGCAGAAAGTGAGCTGAAGTGTAATAGTAGCAATACTGCCACCGAAGACAGGGGTTGAGGTGAGTGGACTTGGAACCTGTGGGAGAAGATGGCAATAAAATGCTAGCCCCCAGTGAGACGCACAGGCACCCAGCTATGTTACGTTTTAATATAAAAATAATAAAAGTATTTAAAAATTTTTTTTAAAAAGTGATTAAGTTAAAAGAAGGTGTTAGGGTGGGGCCCTAATACAATCTAGTTCTCATGAGGAGAGAGAATCACTGGGTGTGAGAGTTATTCTGTGTACCAATTTGAGTGGCCCACTGGGTGACCATCTTGAACATTATTTCTGAGTGTGTCTGGGAGAGTATTTTCTCAATGAGATTAACACTGGAATCAGTGAAGTCGGCAAAGTTGATTGCCCTCCCAATGTGGCTAGATGTCATTCTACGTGTTGTGGGCCTGAATACAACAAAAAACAGAGGAAAGGGAAATTCATCCCATTTTTCCTGACTCTCTGCTTGAGTTAAGATATCTTATCTTCTGCCCTAGGACTGGGATTTGCATCATTGGCTCCCCAGGTTCTCAGGCCTTTGGACTCAGATTGAATTGTATCACCCACTTATCTGGGTCTTCAGCTTGTAGATGACAGATTGTGGACTTCTCAGTCTCCATAATCATGTGAGCCAGTTCTGTATGATCAATAAATACATAGGTAGGTAGATAGATAGATAGATAGATAGATAGATAGATAGATAGATAGATAGATTTCCTATGGGTTCTGTTTCTCTGGAGAACCCTGATACACTAGAAATACATACACAGAGGAAAGACCATGTAAGGACACAGTAAGAAGGCAAGCATCTGCAAAAATTAAATACTTGCACAAAACCAGTAAATGCTTTCAGTTGGACCAGTTATCACAGACATCAAAGGTTTCAAAAGTAAGTCAAGAAGGGGAGCGAGGCATAGGAGCAAGGAAGAATAGGAATATAGTACATCTAAGAAATATGTCAAGAAAAGACCTTTGGGTGGCCATTGACACATCTAGCTGTTTGAATCAAATAGAAATGAAGCTGCATTTGTCAGTTTGGCAGGAAGTAGATGGCATACACAAATTATGTAACTGAAGGAAATGTAATAAAGAGGCAGTCTACAGAAGTATATGAGAGGTAAGGTACTTCTACAGAAGTATATGAGAGGTAAGGAATGAAGAGGTATTCAGGAACTAGCAACCACAGGAAACCTTTGCCACCCCTAGGCCTCAAGGATAAAGGGACAGCACTGCGTGGCAGGACGATGGTGAGGTCTGGAGCCATGGAAGAAAGGCCTTAGATGGGAGCTGAGAACAGCTGAGCAAGGCAGCCACTGCCAGGATTGTGACAAGGTTGAGGGAGTGTCAGGATAGGGATAAATACTGGAACCTCTTTTTCTCTCAAATCTTGCCCTCCAATTTCCTACCTTTGCCTCCCACTTGCCCAATCAACAAAAATCCAGAGTAGAAGGAAGTCTGGATACTGCAGTCCATAGAGGTCAGTTCCTGGGACACAGAATAAGACAGAGAAGGGAATATTTTTAATGGGGCAAACAGAATAACGAACACAGAAACTTATTCAATATTTTAAAAAGACATACTGGCAAAAAAGAAAGAAGCCTGGACTGACAAAGTGACTGTGTGAGACTTAAAATGATCCTGGAGGCCCCAATCTTCTGTAGGCCAAATGTAGGAAAGCTGCTCATCTTTCCTGAGTTGAAGACTTGAAGCCTCATCAAGCAATATTTTCCATCACCTGGGGACCATCCCTTCTGCCTGGCAGTTTCTTCTAGTTTCTATGGATCAGTGATTCCTTTGCATTTCCCTTCCTTTCCCTTTCTGAATGGGAGTGTTTGTGAAGTTATCATGCTCTTGCTTTTGCCATTGCATATTAGGTGCATAAGAGACAGGTAACTTGTCTTATAGTTTGTAGTTCTCTGGGTCATAAGGAACCACACTGGACCTGCATGGTGCTGTGACTGAGTGGTACTTTAGTGTGTTCTGCCTCCGGGAGGCAGTAAATGTACATATTGTGAAGGAAGAAAAGAAAACTTTGTTAGCCAGACAGATGTCCAGTGGTAGTCATTAGTGCTGTTGTGCATTTCCCCACCCAACCGAATTTACCTGGTGACATGACTTGCTCTGGCAAATAAAATGTGAGCAGAGGCAAGATGGGTGATATTTACTGCACACTCTCTTCCCTTCCTTTTGGCACAGCCACACACCAAGTTCAGGATAGTAGCTCCTCCATCTGATTGGACCACTGAGGGTCCACAATACGTGGAAGTAATGAATATACATCATTAGCAAGAAATAAACTTCAATCGTTTAAGTCCCTGAGAAGTTTGGGGGTTACTTGTTGCCACCATGCTATTCTAGCCAATCCTGAGCAGTACATGTAGAGAGTAAATTAGCACCTGTAATTTAGACTATGTAGTAGCCACTGCTGGAGTGGAAACAATAGCTTTAGAATCCTGAATATCAATATCTTTATTTTCATTTTTTAAGTCTACCTATGTTAATTGTGAAACAAATGCAATTTGATTATCATCTCCATCCTCCTTATTGGCTATAATGTGAATTGATCTGAATCATAATGGCTAATAATAAGTGTGTGTTTCTCCTTTCACTGGTACTCAATAAGTGTGTGTTTCTCCTTTCACTAGTACTCAGAGAAATCTTCCAATGTGGCAGCACATTTCTCAGCCTCAAGTATACTAGCGTGAACAAGACAGATGTAGCCCCCACTCTCATAAAGCCCCTTTTAGCAGGAGGAACAGATGATGATGTTAGTGAGTCAGCCACTTGAGTGGGGAGGCTGAAGGGGTCTACTCTGAAGAGCTAACAGTAAAAGTAAAATCTGAACAAAAAGGGAAAAGCCATGTGAAGGCAAGGAGAAAGAAAATCTAGGGAGGGAAAACAACTTGTGCAGAGTGTGCTACCACAGGAATGAGCTTGGCACATTTCAAGAATAGTCTATAGTCCATAGCCCATAGTAGAGTATGGTGGTTGAAAGGGCAAGTAATAGAAGCCTTTTGAAGAATAGGCAGGTCCAGATCATAGAAGGCTTTACAAGTTAGGGTAAGGAGTTTGGGATTTATTCTAAATGGGAATATTCTCAATGGGATTTATTCTAAATGGGAAGCCACTAGAGGATTTTGAGCACCAGAGGGATGTGATTTCATTAAGTTGTAAAAAGCTCAACCTAACTGAAGTGTGGAGAATGAATTAAGAGGGGGCAAGTGTGTAAGGAAATGGACCCAGGAGAAAGGAACTGCAGCAGCCCAGGTAAGAAGTCGGGATGATGGAGAAAAGAGGGCAGGTTTGGGATGTTTTAAGGTGGATTTGACACCTCGTAATGACAAATTGCATGAAAATATGAGGGAATCAAGAATAACTCTAAAACTTTGGCTTTAGCTACTGGGTGGAGATCGATGCCATTTAACTAAGCTGGGCTAAATGTCAACTAAGGTGTTTTGATAACATTTGCATTTAATTCTGGCCTATAATGTCTTAATGCAGGAACATGAATATTTAGGAGATTGCAGAAATAGTTTTAAAATGCTGCGGTGAAAAGGCTTCCTTCCTTAAAAAAAAAAAAAAAAGGAAAGAAAGAAAAACTGATTTTTCTCAATTTGGCAATGAAAGCTGGATCTCCTCAATGGCATGAGGTGATATGACCTTTTCCTACTAGATTCACCCCTCTACTTGGCAAAATCTTCTCTTTGGCCCAAGGAGCAAGAAGAAAGGGGAAATCCTGATTTTCCTTTAATACTTGATCCAAACATGACTCTTCCTTTGGTATCTTTGAGCATGTCTTTGACACAGCATAAACATTTAAATATGAAACAGATGTAAGACATACCATGAAACTCAATTTTTTTAGATTACCAAGACATAACTTGCCCTTAACTTTCTGTCCACTGTAGATGTCTTTTAAGTTCCTTATCACTTCCCAGGAGGTGGAGATAGTGGGGTGTTGGGAGTCACTGTTATCTTAGCACATCCACTGTCCAAACACTCAGGCCAAGACCTCTCCTTTCATCTAGTCTGGTGTTCAAATGCTCCCTCTTTCTCTTACACATGGCCTTTCCTTTCTTGGATGAATGATGCTGAGGATAACCCCTTCCCTATCCAAAGGACTGTGGTATCTGCCTCTTTAAGTTCAAAAGAATCACACACAAGCAATACACATGCACTTGCTGAAACAGGAAGGGGTGGTTCTGAGCCTTCCTGTGGAGCTGAACTGCCTGGGTCCTTTCCTTCCTTTAACCTTTTGGCACCTCAAATTAGTCTATGTGAAAAGCCTTCTCTTTACAGACACCCAACGATTAAGAAGTCAAACTCTGGGGAGAGACCACCAGTTTTCAAATTGTTGCTTACTAGATGAGTGAACGTAAACATTTACTTAACCTCTCTGAGCCTCACTTCTTCATCAGTGATAATAGTACTAATCTCACAAGGTTGTTGTGAGGATTAAATGAGATGATATACGTAAAATGCTTACCCCAATAACTAGTTCTTAGTGAATTCTCAATATACATTAGCCATTTTTACTATTATTATTACAGAAATATCATCATCATCATTATCATCATCCGAATCCTTATTGAAACCAAGATGCACAATAGTGGTTACAATTTTTTCATAAACTCAACCCAGAAATGAGTGTTTTGGTGCAACTTCTGGAGAGTATGCATCGATGATCATCAATAAGTTAATAACTAAGTTTCTTTCTGTGTTTCCTCTGTGAATCTATAAATATATTCCTTTCTTATATACTAAAAATAAAAACTAAATTAATGATTTTCAAGGCAATGCATTTTAAATGTTTTACGTGTCCACTTGATATTAACTCCGTTAGTATAAAATTTCCCAAATATTCAGCTAGTCCTATGCCTTCTAGCTTTATTATAACTAAGACTTGCCTCTTTCATAGTTGCCACCATGTAGTATCAAATGAGCACTCTACTGTTACAAGTTCGCTATAGAATAGTTGCTTGCAGATTGCTCTTAAGAACAGTGCAGTTTTGTTCTGAACCTATGATTCATGAACAAGTTTGAAAACAAAAAGGCAGAAGATGACCCATAAATCCTAATGCTGGGAGAGAGAACCAGACTATTCAGGCAGATAGGTCCCAGATATGTCAGAATTGTGATCTTCTGGGTTCTCATTATTATTCTTAGCAGCAGGAAGAATTGAAAATAGTTGCATTTCTACAATGGATAAAGAGGTAGCTTACACAAGATCTTTCTATTTGGGTCAAAAATAGAACTATAAATAAAAGCAACGAAACCATCAAATAGTAAAGATATTCTTGAACCAAAAGAGCCCCTTCAGAGTTCAGCTGTACTTGCAATAAGGCCCATTAATGGACCCAATCATTCTAAAATATCCCTTCATTTTATTCATTTTTCTCTTTAAAAGACAAAAAACAAAACAAGATGAAACCATAAAAGAGAGGAGACATGTTATATAATCTACACACTGGAAGCCTAACCATTTTTATTTCTTATTGCAGTTGGAATTGGAAAGGAACACAAAGTCCTAGAACATGGTAATTCGTCTCCTGTTTCTTTGTCTGCAACTACAAGTAGGAGATAGTTCAGAGCCATGCCAATCAGAAAATACAACAAAGCTGTATTAGCTTTTTATTTGTTTACTGACAGATCACAGGCCACTTCCCTCTAATCTCAGACATCCTGTTAGGTCTTAGAGGCTCCATCCAGGCATACCTAGAGAACTTCAGAAAAGAAAGGGCGTCTGAAAGGGCTCCTCTTTTTGTTCTGTGAACATGTCATAGTTGAGTTGAGTTTTTAAAATATTCTCCACCCTTGTTTGTTTCTTAATGCAATACCAAGATGTAATTTGTATGAAAGCCAAAACTAGAGACATGCTGAATATGTGAATACTGAGGAAGTGGTTTCCTTAGCAATAACAGGCATGTGAAAGTCAAAACTTCCTTTCCTTCTCATGTGACCTTTTTCAAAGCAATTCAGATAGAGGACAATGGAATTGAATTCCAAGCACCCACAGTGTTCATGAATTGCTAAGCAATGATTCACCAAGTACCCAAATTACTCTAGACTGCTTGAGCATTTTATTAGTGAAATTGCTTTGTATTTAAAATTTCTTTCCTCGCTTTGTACATCAGTTTTCTTCATTCCTACAGGCCACTTTTCTACCACTGTGAGACAACAGACATAAATAGAGCAGTACCAAGTAGTGATTAGTATAAGGACTTCAGAATATCAGAGTGTCAGAGCAAAACATTTCATACAATATTCATAACTTTTTCCTTCCTTTGGAAACATTAGCTACTAGATGCATATAGAAAAAGTTTGTTTGATAGCTAAAGTTTTTACTTACTCAAAATAAATAATGTAACTTAATTTGGGGGAAATTCACTCAGTTGTATTTTAGAAACACTAAAGTTTTCATTTGTTCTAATTACCGATGTATTTTGACCCACTCATCCTGGAAAAATAAGTGCTACATTTGGCTTACAAATTGCACATTTGGCTTAGTCCTCAAAGGTGGTAATTTATTTAACAATATATTAGCAAGCTGGGACCTTAAAGTGTTTTGAGGAACATAGTCAAGGCTGTCTTATGAACTCTATTTCTCTTTATAGTCTGTGAATCGTGAATTTCAAAATAACTAACATTATTTAACTTCTTTCAAAATTCTATGAAATGTATGGAGTGACTCTGCAGTGAGTGTTGCCAGACAGACCTAGCACCCAGCTAGCTATAGGTCTGTGATCCTGATCCTCTGTGCTCTTGACATTTGTGTTTTACAGGGCTGTAATCGTGGCTCTCATATTGGGTTATTATAAGTATTCATAAAGTGTGTAAAGCAAATGGACTAAGTAGAAAGGTACCATAGCAACCCAGGTGAGAGGTCACGATGATGGAGACAAGAAGGCAGATGTAAGATGTTTTAAGGTGGATTTGACACATCTTAATGATAAATTACATTAATGGATGAGGGAATCAAGGATAACTCTAAGATTTTTGGCTTCAGCAACTGGGTGGAGATTGGTGCCATTTAACTAGGCTGGGCTGGATGCAATAAGGTGCTTTGATATTATTTGCATTTAATTGTGATTTTTAAAGCCTTAACTCAGGATCACAAGTACTTGGGGAATTGCAGAACTAGTAGAGGAAATATATTAGAAGGGTGAGTGTTGCATAGTAGCTGCTCAGTGAACATTAGTTCTTCTTTCCACTATCTGTCTCTTTGTTGTGACATTGACTTTGTTGTGACAATTTACCCTAACCTGCTCCTAGTTTAATGGCTCGTCTGGACTCAGAAGTACTCCAACATAGAGACTTCACATTCAAGTGGCCCCAATCGTTATCTTCCTTGATAGTGAATAAGAGGTGAATCTTAATAATAGTATAAGGATCTCCAGTGAGTTCACTATCTAACCACTTTCTACAGTGCTTATGAGATTGTTTAACAAAGACAATCTGAGCTGCCCTGGCAAGCAGCGTAATTTTCCACACCTTCAGACAAAGACAGTGGAGATATAAAATTTGCAACCTTCTCATTTCCCCCCACACACTGCACTCTGGCAGTGAGAGAGGTCGGGCTTTCAGGAGGTTATTTCTGAACCAAGACACGCATCCCACAGTGTGTGTGCACTGCTTACCCTCAGTGAAAAATGGTTCTCCTTTCTAGTGCCATAAATCCTATGATCATCCCCTCCCTTTTCTAACCAAAGCTGGTTCTGGAAGGTGGGCACTACCCCACAGTACTGATTTGACTAGTTCTGCTGCCACTATAGTCAAAGTCATAGAGAAAGTACTTGATTGGGAGTAGAATAGCCAGGGTAAGCTTGTGGAAAAATGTTGCAGAGTAATAAGTAAGTGCTAGCTAAAATAGTTTTGGTGCTCATTTCTGGTTGACTCAGCAGGCCAGAGAAATGTGAATCCAGAAGTTAGGAGTGACCTTGGCTAAGTCACTTTATCTCTCCAACCATTGAAAGCTTGGATTAAATCATAGACTTTAGAGCTAGGTTCCATGGAGTTTGGAGTTCTGTTATGACTGTCACAAGGTAGGGGCCATTGATAAAACAGACTCTTAGCAGATGAGAATCCAGACATCTGGGCTCAGAGAAGCTTTGCTTTTACCTGTTTTTATACACTGATTTAATTTGTTTAAAAATGTCCTTGAACAAAAAGGAAAAAAATAATTACAGATATAAGCTAGATGGTTTCTAATTTCTTTTGAGCCCAGACATTCTAAGATTGTTACAAGTACAGATATATAGATTGCAATTCATATAAGAACCAGTTAACAAATATAAAACAACAATAACATGAACCACAAACAGTGTTTCATAACCAAAGATTATTCTCCTAATCTTAGCCAGAGACTTATATATGTCTATTTTTGTCCAGAGAGTACTGAGAAAGATATCGTAGATAATTCCAAGTAAATCTGCAGCAACTAGAAGAAGAAATTTAAAGAGAGAGAGAGAGAAAGAGAGAGAGATAGAGAGAGAGAGAGAGGGGGCAAACATAAGGTTAAGAAGCTTGCAAAGAGGTTCTCCCTCTAACTCAGGGAGAAAAAGTTCCTAATACCAGAAATCCGTATTGGCTGAACTCATTCTTACCTATTTTGCTAATTTTTTTTTTGACCTTTAAAAATGTCATAGGCACTGTTGGGTGTTCAAAGTGAAGGTCTTAAAAGGAAATAATACTTTGTCCACATCATTGGGCAACATTAGGAAGAATCAGAGCTACAAAGGGATGAAGGCAATCCTCTTTGTAGCCATATAGTGGTTCTATCAGTAACAGCTGGAGTCAATCTCTCTGTGCAGCATATTTTTAAGAGGTGAGTTGTTTGATACCTGTTCCCCATTATCCAGCGTCTTCAGAAAAGGCTGAAGCAGCCTTCCAGTCTTTCTGGCACGATTTTACCCCTATTAAAAAGGCTATTGTTGAACTGTTCAAATTGGGATGCTTTGATTGTTAGCATGTTCAGTAGTCTGTGATTACCGTAATTACAGACCTGTGAAGGTCAAATTGACAAAACTGAATATAAACTGGAACTGAATATAAACTGGGACAACTCACTGCACTAGTTCTTCTTGCACTTTCTGGTTGTTGTTGTTTTTTCCTGTTGTTGTAAGAGTTGCCAAGTGGTAAATCTGTAATAGAAAATAAAAATGAAAGTCATAGATTTTACAGTTTGGCTTTGACTACTTAGAATCAATACTCAAGGAACTAAAATGAATGCACCATTGTACTTTCAGGTCCAGGTGCACTTTTGGGTCATTACCGTCCTCCGTAGTCATGGTCTTAAGTTTGTGTGATGTATCCAGGTATTTTTTTAAAGCGTGTCATAAGTCTTCAATGTTTTTCTGGTTTTTTCCTTACTTTTCTCTTTGCAAGAATGTGACACTAAATACAAAATACATTTTTTGTTTGTATATGTATAGAGGAATATGTAGCAGAAATAGTTCTCATGTAAGGGGAATCCACACAATTACATAAAATAAATGAAATACAAACTAGTCTTTATTTTCTTTATTTTCTTTTGTCCTTATTGATGACTTCAAACAATAGTTTTAAGTAATAAGTAAAAATAGAGCCTATTATCTTGTATGCCATGTGGAGGCATGAAGAAAGGTAGAAAATAAAATAAATACAAATTCTTTCTACACAACAGAGAATGCTGTTTGCATAATGCCAAGGAAGAGTTTGGGGTCAGGATAAAAGCTATGTCTAAATGAAGCCAAAATAGAAAAGCCGGATGGAAATTAATCAATTCACAAAATCCAGATGTTTCATCTGCTCAGATCCAGCCATCTGAATTTTGGCTGCCTGAAGTTTTCATGTTTCATCCAGATGTTTGCTTTCAGGTAGACATAATCATAATATCCCATGTTTAATTTCATTATAATTTACCATATTGTTCAAAATGTTAAGTGTTCTCTGGCTAATCACAAGAATAAGGATAGAACAGTATACACTATTTTTCATGTTTTAGTAGAAATGGCATTGTAAAGGATGATTGCTTAAAGGATAAAATAATGACTCATAAAAATATAAAATGAACATGTGTCACAGACTTTATTTCACTCATCAATTAATGAGGAAAATGTTACAACTGGTTCAATGAAGAATCCCAAGGAAATATATATATATATATATATATATATATATATATATATATATAATGTACACACACACACACACACACACACACACATATATGCAGTAAGGAACTTTGAAGTGAAATAACAAACAGATGCAAAGTGGGTCTGTTCATAGAGCAATAGTTGATTGCATTTTAGCAGATATAATTAGTTTTTATTTCTGTGGACAAGAGTAATATGCATTTTTACCAGTTTTCTATAACTTTCTGAGTTGTAAAGTAGTCCAAAGACAGTGGAAGGCAGAGCTAACCCAGAAGAATGCACTAAATAGAACACTTGCTAATCTTTTTTATTCCCATTTCAAAGTCTTTAAACTTTTTTCGTTAAATATTGTGTTCATTAAACTAAAATTATTCATGTATACAAACATTTCTGAACTTACATGGTACTTTTAGTTAGTATCACATAATTTACCACTTACTTGCTTGGACATTCCTAATTATATTATTGATTCTTGCATATATCTTGCCTCATACACTATGTTGCAATTCCTCATTTTAAAATTGCCCCCTATTCACTCCATTGGTGAGGAAAGGATTTCTCTATAGTGTTATGAGAATGGCCAGACATGTAATACTTCACACTGGACAAGTGAGATCAACAGCAGTGTATTAGTCACATACACTCACAGACTAGGGTAGAGGGACACCATGCCACACAGGGCCACATGGAGCCTGTGCTCAGGAACAGAGTGAATGACAAGGACTGTGGGAGGCAGGCTTTGTAGTATCAAGAGGATGAGGTGCCCCTGGCTCCCATGAGAGTATGTCAGTGGTTTTGTTGAACAATTCCACAACTGAAACCAGTAGTCAAGAATAAGCAGGAAATGGATCCAGACTGATAAGGTGGGTTGTTTGACGAGGGGGACAATATCCATAGGAGCAAGAGTCGGGAGGGAAACTGCTTAGACCATTTGAGATCCTTTCAATTTTACCAGAGGTCAAAGCAGCACATAATATTGAGCCTCAATTTTAGGTCTTGTACCATACTTCTTAAGAGCAGCAACTAAGTTTATCCATTGAATTAACAGTTTGTTGAGCTCCTACAATGTACCAGGTACTGTTCTGGGCTCTGGGCATGCAGCAATAGGAACAAATATTAAAAGATTTTTGTCCTATGTTTTAAGGAGAGTCAATAAACAAAAGAGAAAAAATACTTAGGATGATAGATAGCGATAAGGGCAATGAAGAAATTTGAAGCAGGGGATGAAGAAAGAAGTGCAGAATAATGGGGGTGGGGTGCTATGTTGAAATTTTAAATACTGTGTGCGGGAGCCTTTACTAAGATGACATTTGAGATAGGACCCAACGAGGTAAGCCATGAGGATATCGGGGAAAGAGCTTGGAGATGGAGAGACTAGCATCATGGCCCTCTGCAGCAGAAGAACGTTCTCATGTTCAAGAAAAGCAAGGGGTTCAGTATGGCTAAAATGCCCTTAGCTAGAGGAAAAGCAGAAGAAATGGGGTCACACTGAGACACAGGGGTTAGAGCACAAGTTGTGCAGGGCCCCGTAGCATTTGATTTTTACTGAAAGATATGGGAACTCAGAAAAGGGATGTGGATAAAAAGTAGCCTATTATTTGACCAATTTTTTTCTTTCATCTCTCAAAGAGCCTAGCAAAGTACTGAGCATATAAAGACTACTCAATATATTATAACTGGTTAATTGTAAAGGGAGCAACCTTTTTCTTCACTGCTTTCTACAACTTTTAATCACAATTAGATGCAGATGTATTTCTACCTAAAAATGTACTTACTGCAGAGAGATGGACACTAAGAAAGTTCGGTTTATACATAGTCTAGGTGTGAGTCAAAACCCATTTCTTTACTGATGAGAGCTGGGTCTCTCATTAAAATATCACAAGGATAATAGAAACTAGCACACTTACATCTAGTGAAGGATACAGCCCCTGCAAATTCTAGAATTTTCTACAGACCTCTACCATAGGACAAGGGACATTTGAACTTCAATATATTAGACACATTTTACCTAGCTTTTATTCTTCATAATTTTTTAATTTTTAATTTTTATTTTTATAAGTACATAGTAGTTGTATACACTTATGAGGTACATGAGATGTTTTGATACAGGCATGCAATGCATAATCATATCCTTCATAAATTTTATTTACATAGTAGAAATATATTTCAAGCTGTGGAGCATTTATAAATTTATACTGGGACAGCATCTCGAAAATTTTCCCTTCTATGAATAAGTTCACATGGAAAAACAGTACATGTTATAAATTCTGAAATCAGTAACTTGATTCTATATTGTGCAGTGTGACAGGTCTCATAATTTAGTTCAATCATGGCTTTCCTGAGTAAATATAGATCTATTACTGACATAATTAACCAATCTTCATTTTCTCCCATCTTGGTCATGGATTTGATGGTTTTATCATTAGCATTTAGAGAAAGTAGCGTGTATAATACAATGAAGAGTTGGATATGCGATGGGAAAATCATAGGAATCCCTTCATCTGCTGCATAAATGTGTCATTCTGAACCCTAAAGCTGATTTTGTTTGGTTTTAACAAGATATCTCCAAATCCAATCATGTTATATTATGTTAGAAACAGCAAGTTACAATGGCAGAGTCCCAGTAAGAAGAGAAAACTGAAGGTTGTCTGATAAAATTATTCAAGAGTTCACATGCATGCTTTGTCACACACTTCACTGCAGACACATCTGAAAATGCGCCCCCAACACCCCTAACATTGCCTGAAAGCATCACTCACTATCAGGACTCAAACATGACCTACTTGATAAAGAACTTTCTTCCTGTTCTTCTCCTCATCCCTCCCGGAACTGACAATGTACTCATTATACCCCATATACAATTTCACTACTGATACTATGTATCTCTAAGTCTGTTTTTCCTATTGGACTGGAAGCAATTTAAAGACAGTGACCACACTTTCATTATCTTTTTATCCTGAACTCCCAGAACAATGCCTGGCATATGTAGGATTGAAGAAATATTAATTGTTTAATTTAACACACTCACTATATCCAACATGATAACATGACAGAAGGAAAGTCTGGTTCAGCTCCATAATTTGAGAAGGGGTCATTCTTCTTTCTTAAAGGGAGCACCATTACATAACAGAGTCACCACTAGTGACAGCAGAATTTGGTGTATAAGAAGAAATAGGGCTGGGCACAGTGGTTCATGCCTATAATCCCAGCAGTTTGGGAGGCTGAGGCGAGCAGATCACTTGAGGTCAGGAGTTCACGATCAGCCTAACCAACATGGCGAAACCCCATAACTACTAAAAATACAAAAATCAGCCAGGCATGGTGGCATGTGCCTCTAATCCCAGCTATTCAGGAGGCTGAGGCAGGGAATCACTTGAACCTGGGAGGAGGAGGTTGCAGTGAGCTGAGATCATGCCACTGCACTCCCGCCTGGGTAACAAAGTGAGACTCCATCTCAAAAAAAGAAAAGAAATGGGATCATTAGCCTCTAAATAATTCTGTTTCAGCATTATGTTATAAGTTATTTATTTAATTGAGGCATTCTCATCTTCTCTTCAGCAGTACCATCACTTAAAAATCCATTACATATAAAAGGTGCTGTCCTCGAAACTGGATCTAAAGATTTCGCAACTTTCTGAGGCTCTAAGGGTTGAGCTAAAATTTGTCTTTAGTGCAGACTCTTGCTTTGTGTGAGAGAAATCATTCTGCTGGACCTTTTAAAGTCATGCATATGTATAATAATGAATTTACTTAGCCATTAGTCCTCGAGAAAGTTCTGACTGGTGAAACATTTAAATGCTATACTTTTGAATGGAATTTATACATTCTGTATTCCGGTTTTGTTTTTCAAGCAATGGTTGCCTTTTAGGAGGATAGAATAACACTTCTAGGACCATTATAATATCCAATATTTCCTCTTATAAGCCCAAATATAGGGGGTTGAGGCTCTATGTTCTAGGAGGAGAGGACCTAAGAAAGAAATTGTGGACCACAATTGGGCACCACACTGTGGCAGCTGTCAGGGACAAGAAGGAGAGACCAAAGGGGTCCTTTGAAAAATAATATAGACTCTGACAGTGATAGGTTAAACTTTTTTTCCCAACTCAGAAACAAAAAGCCAAATACTACATGTTCTCATTTCTAAGTGGGAGCTAAATACTGTGTACATTGGACATAGAATGTGGAATGATAGGCATGGGAGACTAGGAAGGGTGGGGAGAGTGAAAGGGGAGTGGGTGATGAGAAATTACTTAATGGGTACAATGTACATTATTCTAGTGGTGGATACACTAAAAGCCTTGACTTCACCACTACACAATATATTAAGGTAGCAAAACCTCACTTGCACCCCTTAAATTTATATGAACTTTTAAAAAATGGTGTTCCCTTCTGTATTATAAATCTCCTATCATATCTTACAAGTCTTCATGTACTTTGTCAAACATGATATCTTTGTGTTTGGGAAATAAAGGCATAGTGGTTGCAGCTTGAAAAAGACTAATGAGATAATTGGTGGGGTGTGGCCTTAGAGTGGCATTTCCTGGTAACAAGTAACAAGTGGAAGCCAGAGAAGCTTTATGCAGCATTTAGACACTCACTAGGTATGCCCAGAAATGCTGGGGAACAGCCTTAGAATTTCTACAGTCAGGCAGGTGGGGAACTCAGCTGTTACTATCAAAAGAAAGGGGGAGCCTTGGAAACCAGAGAAAGGAGAAGCACTTGGGCGACAACAGATGGCTTTTTTCAAAAGAAAGTTAAGGTAAGACTAAAATAAGTATACATTACACTATGTCTCTCCTATGGAGCAACAGAGCTCAACCGCATGTTCTTGGGTTACCTTTCTGTCTTTACTCTTGAGGCCTAAGAGGCCCCAGAGACTGGCAGATGCCTCCAGGAAATCGAACATCCAGTCAGAAGAGAAGGCAAATGAGGAGGGAGGAGGACACGGCAACACAGGAGGACCACAGGGAGAAACTGGAGAGGTACCCTCAGTGGTGAGAGAATGCTTTAGGGCTCTCTGCAGCTTGGACTAAGAACAGAGGTGACAGTTATTCTAAGGAACAGGTAGCAGGGCAGTGGCACTGACCAATCAGGACAGCTGAACCAGCCAATCAGAATGGACAGGGCCGTGAGCAGACAGTAAGGCTGAAGGTTGGCAGGGAGTCCCATAGACACTAGGGGTCTCCAGTCATCCCTACATGTATATGCCAATCACTCTAATCAGATAGACCAACTAGTAGTGAAAAGCACCCTGCCTTCTGAGGGTGGATTTGTGCATCATCACTGGTAAGGAATTTTACCATTTTGGTCAGTCTCTTTCCCCTCATGCCTCTTTTTCCTCCCTGCTTCTCTACTGGGTTCATTTATGAGCTATTTTTCCTCTCCTCATACTTTTCCAGTGTGTTCTGCAGCATGCACTCAGCTCTTTGGAATTCTGTGGGTGGCAAGGGTTTTCTCCTCCATTTCATGTGCTCAGTGATGTGGAAAGAGAAGTATGAACTCTGACACTTTCCTTTTGCTAACATTTTGATGAAAGGACAAGTGATAGTCACAAATTTCAAAACATGTGGCAGGGGAGATGTAGAAGACACCTCATTTGTTACCAACAGCAGCTCCTTTCTCAGATCATCCCAAAATGCTGGCATGTGCCCAACAGCTTAATTTGGAGAGAATCCTATTTTATTCAAGTCTCAGATAGAATAGGCTATGAATGGTTCATTGGATAAATACTCATTCTCTCTCTCCTCTAAGCCCTAGGTCTGTCCCTCTTGCACCCTCATCATCTTTGCTATTTCTCTTTCATTAAATTCCTTTGAAGTTGTGGATTATTTTTTCTGTCTTTGAACATTCCTTCTGGCTAGTGGATTTCAGAAGTGCAAGTGCTTTAAACTTTTCCCCTCTTTTGAATTAATACTGTACTCCACATTTTTTTCTTTCCATTTTTGGGGACCAACTACTGTGTTGTTTTATATTGCATTTTCATTTCAGAACTGTTTGAAAATGGAACTCATGCCATGCACGTGAATATTTTGCTTCCTCTTAGCTGATTTAATCAGCATGGATACCATTATTCACGCAATTGCATGAATAATTTATCTCACTGTTGTAAAAGTTTAATAAAAGTTTTCTTGTCTTTATCAAATTTCATGTTACTCTTTGTTCATTTTATAGCAGCAACATAATCAGAATATAAAGCAGCTCATATCAAAAAGCAATGAATGGCATAGACTTTTTAGAGCTCTTGTGTTATTTTGTATAGCCATTTTACCTATGATTGAATAAGATTTTACATATGAAGAAAATAAGATAGATCTATTGATCTCAGCATGACCAGCACTAACCAATCCATTCCACTTTTGTGTTAGAAAAATTTGGGGTCACATTATTACAACTAAGATGTCCAGCCATGTTTGTACTATCCAACAGAACATATGTGTCTTGTTGATGCACATGTATGTGACTCTTCTACCCACTGTGTAGTGCTATTTTATGACTAACTCCTAATCCAGAATAATTGGTATTTCTTGCATAAATAAAGGCACCAGAACAAATGTTGTTTGTTCACAGTCAATTTTTCTGTTACAGCCACAAATAAGCCACTTTCAATCAGTGAAATTACTCTATAGATCATAAGTATTTTGATAACATTTACATGTTTTCCTTTAATGTAAGAGCAGCAAATCTTATCAACAAGAATCATCAACACAATAGAGGATTAAGCATCTATACACAAGAGCAATACATGGTAACTTAAAGTAATGGCATTCGGCCGGGCATGGTGGCTCAAGCCTGTAATCCCAGCACTTCGGGAGGCCGAGGCGGGTGGATCACGGGGTCAAGAGATCGAGACCATCCTGGTCAACATGGTAAAACCTCGTCTCTACTAAAAATACAAAAAATTAGCTGGGCATAGTGGTGCGTGCCTGTAATCCCAGCTACTCAGGAGGCTGAGGCAGGAGAATTGCCTGAACCCAGGAGGCGGAGGTTGCAGTGAGCCGAGATCGCACCATTGCACTCCAGCCTGGGTAACAAAAGCGAAACTCCGTCTCAAAAAAATAAAAATAAAAAAAAGTAATGGCATTCTTCTGTGGAATATTCATTGATCCTTGGAATAAATAGTAGCAATTTTACAAAAGAAAATAAAATTATTAAATTTATTGTGCCTGCTCTCTCTTGCATGCACTCCCTCCCTTAAACATAATGTCTTATTTTGATCTTCCTATAGTCGTAGAGTTTAGGAAATGGTAGAAGTTCTAGAAGAGAGACAAAAAAAAAAAAAGACTAAAGGCATAAATATTTATGTGCATATAAAATATTATATATAATACATACTAATATATAATAAATTAAATAGTTGCTAAGTATGAAGCTATGTAAAAAGACTATTTGCATGTATTTATGAAGAAGGGCGTTTCAGTAGTAATTTTTTAAAAATTTGTTTAAGAACAGAGCAAAAGTAATAGATTTTACTTGAATCAAAAGATTTAAGATCTGGAAGAGGCATCCAGTTATATTCATATTGTTTAGTTATAGCAATTGCCTAAAATAATTATTTGAATGTTTCATGAAATTAAAAATTTTTATAATTCAATTTCTATGATTAAGTTACACATCTTTGTTTATTAATACATGATGAATAATATCAGTAGTCATTGATATTTTTGCAAACGTCAAAAATAACTCTGAAAAACTAAAGGACAAAGGAAATGTATTATAAAGATATGAGAGCTTCTGGTTAGGATATATAAAATCAAGAGACCATTGTTCTCACTCTAACAAAGAAAACAAGCCAGAGAAGTTATAAAGTTATGGTTTTACTTTTGCTTTTTCATTAGATTGCTAAAGATAAAAACAAAATCTTAATAAATTAAATTCCAGAAATAGAAAAGCCCTTTCTATGAGAAGGGAGAAATAGCAAACCCACTTCTCTATGTAAGGAGAAATAGCAAACCCTCTATAGACAGAGGTAAGGAGAATCTAGTCAAAATTTTAATAAAGGTTTCATAGCTATGTGTGGCTGGCATGATGTATAAGATTCCAAGGAGGTCTGTGAGAGTGAACTTCCACACCCAGTTGCCAATCTCATTTCATAGGGCCTTCACTGAACACATGCTGTAGCTTGCAGAAGAATAGGAGCAGAGCAAAGGGGCAGAGAGAGCTTCCTGCACCTCAAGCCCTTAAGGAGTGCACAACAGTGCTTCTACAATGCCTGGGAATGGGGAAAGAAGGTAGAAAGGCATTTTCTGTAAAGTGGATCAACTACACAGAAACCAAAAGCTGGAGGCACAACAGTTGAACTGAGAAATATCAGCCGCAAGTCATCCAGAGCCTTACTTTATTGCAAGACAGTAGCATGCCAAAACCTAAGGGCAAAGCAGCAAAGTGTGAATAGATTTTGTGAGGCTTAGAAAATCAGAAGCAGGGCTAAAGAGACAAAAGACCACCATAGGAACCCCCAAATCTGGGTAATATAGGCACTGGGATATAAAACGTAAAGACATTTCCAGAATTGTACAGAGCCCAGATAAACTAGTTACAATGCTGCCTATAAAACATTTGAAACATATGGTGAATTAACAGATCTAACAAAAGCTATGATAAACCTCAGACCCAGCTCAATTATACACCAGATTGCTTTAGCTTAATCACTTACAGCCAATCACAAGAACAGACATTTCTTTTCCTTGAGTAAATAATATATATGGTACTTTTACACACAATTTCTGGCGTAAAAAATTGTGTGGTATAAAAACAAGCAGAGTAATATGACCCATAATCAATCCAATAAATAATCAATTAAAGTAGACCCAAATGTGACCACAATATTAGAATTAGCAAATAAAAAATCAAATATAAATATGTTAAATATTTTTAAAGAAAAATTAATGGAAAACATGGTTCATATGTAGAAACAGGTGTCAAATTTCATTTTAGTAGAATACTGGAAACATAAAAATGAAGAAAAATTCTAGGATTTGAAAACCCAATAGCGTAAATGAAGAATTTATTTGATTTGTTATATAGCAGACTAGAAAAAGCAAAAGAAAGAATAAGTGAATTTAGAGACAAATTAATTGGAATTACCTAAACTAAAATGAAAAAAGAAAAAAATTTAGGAACTGAGAAAAGCACCAACCCCCAGTTTGTGGCACTGTATCAAATGGCCAGCATATGTGTATTGTATTTCTAAAAGTAGAGCAGATATAAAATGGAGCCAAAGAAGTATTTGAAGAGACATTGGCCAAGAAGCATCCAAAATTGATGGAAGTTATCAACCCACAGACCCAAAACCAAATATGTAGTGAAGCTCGAACAGTGGAAATACAAAGTCAATCCTCAAGAAACCAAAGATAAAAAGAAAATCTTAAAAGCAGCCACCACACACATGCATATGCACGTGCACACCAAACACACACACACACACACACTACATTTAGAACAAAAAGAAAAACAAGAATATGACAGACTTCTCAACAGCAACAATGGAAGTTAACTGACAATGGCATGACATCTTTAAGATGCTGAAAGAATTACACTATCAGTTTAGAATTCTGTACCCCATAAAATCATTCTTCCAAAATTAAGGTAAAATAGAGATATTTTAAGACAGATACAACTTGAGAGAATTTGGCTTTAGCAGAAATTCACCTAAAGGAATGGTGAAAAAAATTTTTTGGATACATCAGACAATATCCAGTGAAAAATACATTACACATCTCAGGTCACATGGCTGTCTGATGTTCCATATTCAGATGCTCAATTTCTACAAAGTATCTGTAGCAAACAATGAGCTATTTTCAGAAGAAGAATAGTATACTGATGAAGATGTCATGACTTTTCTCCACCTTCTCTGTTGTTATTTTTTTCTACTAGACCTTACCACAAGTTTTATATCTCATCCTGCTCCTTGATAAAATAATTTAAGTATTATTGGATCCATTGTAACAGTTAAATGAGCGAGATGCTCATAGGAAGCCTGAACTAGCTGAAGAGTCTTTTCCTCCCTCTGGAACATATTTCTTGTGACGACACTTCAAACTGTATCATAAAAATTATAGTAGAAGCAAATAAAATATGTATGGCGAGTTATAGTACACTCTGAAATAATATAGTAATTCATTTACTAAACATCATGTTCTAGTAACTCACTTCTGAGTGTAAAACTACCCCAAAACTTAACAGTTTAAAACAGCAACAGTTATTTATTTTACTGACACATCTGCAATTTACACAGGGCATGACAGGAGAAGTACATTTGTTTTCCACAGAATGTAAGCTGAAGTAGCTTGACTAGGGCTTAATAATTCACTGTTCAGTCACATAAGTGGCAAGTTGGGGATAGCTGTTGGCTGGGACTTAGCTGAGATAGTTGGTTTGGGACCTCTTCAGTTTCTCTCATATGAAATTCTTGTGCTTCCTGACAGCATGGTTGTTCAGTTTTAAGAGCAAAAATTCCTATAATACAGCATATAGAACCTGCTAATCTCTTAAAGCATGACCCAATAAGCTGCCACAGCATTATTTCCACTGTGTTCCATTACTCCAAACAGTCACGAGCCCCTCTTTCTCAAGTCAAGGGACAGGGTAAAGACTCTACCTTTTAATGAATTAAGTGTCAGAAATCTATGTTCCTCTTTAATCCACCAGACACCCTTTACCTCTTTACATTTTCATGGCATTTGACAGTCTACAAAACACTTTCTTACACATTTCTTATTTGCTTTTCATAACTACTATTCACATAAAAAGGGTAGAAATATCAGGAGGCTGAGGAAGGAGAATCGCTTGAACCTGGGAGGCGGAGGCTGCAGTGAGCCAAGATCATGCCACTGCACTCCAGTCTGGCGACAGAGGGAGACTCTGTCTCAAAAAAAAAAAAAAAGGTAGAAATATTTATCCCCAGTTTACATAAAAAACTGGGGTTCAGACACATTGAGTGACTATCTCAGCTTATCCTATGAAGTCAAAACCTCACCATAAGTTTTCCTATTCTAAATCTAAATTTATTATTATCTTCACTATAATGTGCAAAATAATTTTATTTCTGGTTCAATATGTGGTAGGAACCCTACATCTCTATCTTTTATGGATAATGGATTTGTCATCCAATGTCAGAATCATGTCTCTGCAAAATTCCATAAGAATGCCTCGACCTCATGATTGGAATCAAGGGGTCTAAAGACACTTTACCACAAACCATCTCACCCTGTTTCATAGAGTTTGGGTATGCTGTTTAACCTGTTACAAATACACTAAATCATCCCTTTTTTCAAGCTAAACTTCTAATTACCTCAGCTGCAGGTTTTGTATCCCTTCTCTGGATTATTTTTCTGCATTACTTACTGCTCTAGCACTCTTGACATTTATCATACACTATCTCATGTAACATATTTGAGTATCCCTTCTCTCCACAATTTAACACCCTGGAGGCTGTGAGCAGAAACTATGAGACAGTGAATCATATTTCTTTTTCTTTCCCTACAGGGCCCAGCATGGTAGTTTATACATGGAAATTGCTTGATAAATATCTATTTGAAGAAACAGAGAAGCAGTTTCAAGAGAGTGTAGCACAAATTGTTCAGATGTATTGAAACTCCTTTATTGTATTAGTTCTAAAATAATCTTTCTCAAACTTCACTAGGCAAACCCTGTTCTTGGTTGAATACACAACATATTCATCCCAATGATAACTTTCAAATTTGGATAGACTTCATTCAAATATCATTTCAGTTTTGAAACTAAGATCAAGTAATTAAGTAAGCAACCATTGAACAGAAACAGATGACAAGGAGCCATCTAACAAAATACATCTTTATTTTGCTTTAATGAAAAATAAAATTCGCATTTCATGACCTAAATGAAGCTTAATTTCAGTTTAAAAAACTTATTAGTTGATTATGTGGAAATAACTTTTATAAATATAAGGTAAATTTTTCTGATTTCCTCTGACATACAAAAATTACAGCTATAGAAAACCATGTCTTTAAGGTGAAAACACTTTTTAAAAATCTGCTAAGAGAACAGGTGCAGGATGGAAATGTATCTTCTAGCATTGAATTAATTAAGGCAACACTAGTTACAGTAACAATAAACCACCAGACCTTAGTGGCAATACACCAGTTTATTTCCCATTTATCTAATCGTCCAATATGGATGTTTCTAGTGAGGCACTGATGGAGGAACTCAGCCTCCTTCCACCAGTGGTTCTTCAACAATGACTCTCCAGGTTAATCCAGAAATCAAAAATAGGAACAAAGAAGATTGTATCAGAAAATAAAATTCAGTCTCAAAAAATGAGGTCTTATTCCTTGGTCCTTTAAACCGTTAAGCAATAAACTAACAGCTGAACATTAACCACTAGAGGTCTAAAATGAATGACTTTGGATGAAATGAAAAACAATTCATGAATATTGCTGGTAGTTTAGATCATACCTTACTCTCTGTCCATGTAATTATTTTTGCCTCTTTGCCTTGACAAAACTTAAAACTCTACTAACTGATTTTGTTTTTCTTTCGTCTTCTCAGATGCAGAACTAAGATTTTCTATTGAAATCAATTTTATATTACTTATAAAAATAGTTCTATTCTGCTGGATTGAAGATTTGATTTACTTTAATACTTCTACTTAATTTCTACAGTTTGCAAAACGTGATGTACTCCTGTGAAAAGTAACTCTGAATTTACTTTGTCATCAGTCACTCAAGTAACTTCATTTAAACTCATATTATGATTTTAATTACCCAGTAAATAGATATTATAAACAGATGCCATTATATGATCACATAAACTATGTAATGAAGATTTTCAGTCAAGGTAGAGCAATCAATTCATGCTTTGATGCATCCCTCTGCTCCAAATATGTGCCAATAACATGTTGAAAAATTTTTAAAAGAAAGTCAAACACTAAATCCGATATTAAAAAATATGAAAAACAATTCTTTGACTCAGAAACTGCAGAAATAAAAATGAATGAACTGGAATAAGTTACAGATCTGGTAGGGTCCTAGTTTAGAAGCAGGCAACACTAAGAAGGCACTTGCTTCCGAATGGTACCAGAGATTTGAACCAGGTATCAATTGAAGTTAGTGGCTATGGTGAGTCTGCCCTCTTCTCTGATCGAAAACAGCTCAAAACATACTACTGATTATTAACAGTGGCTAAGTGTTACAGCAAGCTGTGAATATAGGGAGGCTGAAGGAGGAAAGAGTCTCCTGCCCACACAAACAACTCTCCTGGTTTGATGATTGGATTCACAAGAATCCCATAGTCATCAAAAAGGAAAACCTCATCGAACCTTACCATTGTAAGACCAATCTCTATACTCCAGTGCTGAGACCCAGTGGTGATAACTACAAAACAGACAGGAGGGAGGAAAGACACAAGGAGAGAGAAAAAGAAAATAATACTTAACAAACAAAACACTTCTCAAAATGAGACTGTATTTCAAAGTTCTAAAACCCACAAGGAAATGCAATTCTAGGAAGACAGCTCTCCAGATGAAATCAATGTTGTTCAACAGTCTGAAAAAGAGTTGTTTTAAAGTATATTTAAAGTGATCAAAACTTTAAAGTGGAAGTCCATAACTCATTTAAAGCAGGGGAGTGCAAACTTTTTTTGTAAAGTGCTAGGTGGTAAATACATTTTGTCCTTGCTGCCCACAGAGTCTTTTTTTTTACTACTCAGCTGAGCTGTTATAGCAAGAAAGCAGCCATAGACAATACAGATGCTCCTCAGTCTACAATGTGGTTATGTCTTGATGAATACATCATACGTCGAAAATAGCTTGCTTAAGTCAAAAATGGATTTAATACACCTACCCTACCAAACATGATAGCTTAGCTTATTCTATCATAAACATACTCAGAACACTTAAAAATTAGCCTACAGTTGGGCAAAATTATCTGACACAAAGCCTATGTTATAATAAAGTGTTAAATATCTCATGTGGTTTATTGAACACTGTACCGAAAGTGAAAAACGAAGAGTTATACAGGTACTTACTATTAATATATTATACATAGCTGAAAGCACTATTATAAAGTAAAAAAATTGTAAGTTGAACCATAGTAAGCTATGAACACTATTGAAATACACACATGCTTGTTCAATGAACAAGCATGTGTGTATTTCAATAAACATTTACTTATAGAAACTAACAGTGAGCCAGATATGGACCATGGGCCACAGTTTGCAGACCCCTAATGTAAAGAATTATTAAATTATGAAACAAAATTAGGCAGAAAAAATGTAATAGGAACTGGAGATATAAAAAAATTAGAATATTGAAATTTAAAATATGCTCATGAATATAAAAACACAGTCAAGAAGACAACTGATAAATTATTTATGTTAAGCAAAGAAAAAAAGAGAGAGAGATAGTTAAAGCCCATTACTGTTTTCTTGAATGTAGGTACAAGATTAAAATATTACATACATTTAGGCTTTGTTAAAAAATAAAGAAAGAAAGAAATACAATTTTCCTGTGGTATTTGTGAAGGATTAGTGTCAGTATTTTCTGTGGACATCAAAACCCATAGATGCTCAAGTCTCTGACATAAAATGGTGTAGTATTTACATATAACCTATAAGCATCCTACTGTATACTTGAAATCATCTCTAGATAACTTGTAATATCTCATACAATGTAAGTGCTATGTAAATAGTTGTTATACTGTATTGTTTTGGAAAATCACAAGGAAAACTCTGCACATGCTCAGTACAGATGTATTTTTTTCAAATATTTTCAATTCATGCTTGGTTGAATCCACAGATGCGGAACCCACAGATATGGAGGCCAACTGTATCGTTAGGTAGATAGGTTTAAAACCTATTTATGAACAACCATTAGAAGAATAAGAATACATTGTATTGCTTCCAACCCAACAGAGGGGAATAAAGGTAGTCAATAGGACTATACACAAATATCCTTTTTTACTTGGACACACGATAGCTTTGCCCATTTGAATTTAAATATTTAGGTAACTATAATACTTTAACTTAGTGGCCAAGTAAGTAGTTATAGTCAATGGGGGTGGAAGTGCCCTATGTCACTTCTAGATGGAAGCTTGAAGAGCCAGAGGGTATTTGGTATATTCTTTTTTATTTGCCTTTCTTAGGGAAGTGTGTTGAGATGGAACCTTCATCAGTTTGGGTTTCTGAAAGACTAAATAAATCAATGTACAATGATCATGCAAATAGGTAAGAAATAACTTTGAATTGAAGCCATTGATAGTTTAAGCTTTGTTATTTTAGTATACCATACTTTTCCTGTTAGGATTTAAGCAGTCAAATTGAAAACGTGAAAGGAGAAAACTAAAGGTAAAGAAGTAGGCTGGCAAACAGAAAACAATATAATAGTAAAACTAAACATACCATAAATCACAAATAAATAAGTAGATTAAACTCAACCATTAAAAGAAAAGTTTGTCAGATTATAATAAAATTAATCATAGACCGCTTAAAACATGCTTTACAAGTGACAGATACACAGTGCATTAGTTCCAAAAAGCAGACACCGAGACAAAATTAGAAATTAAGAAATGTATTGGAGAAATGTTTGTAAAGTAAAAGAGGGAAAGAGGGGAAGGAAGCCTGCAGCCTGTCATGCAGGTCTGACCCCTGTGAAAGGGAGAGAGAAGGTAGGATCGAAAAGGAAGAGTTTTAGACCATGGTGAAGTTCCAAGGCATTTTTGACATCCTAATCAGGAGTCCTTAAGTCAAAGTGGAGTCCCATGTGTTCCAGAAATGGACCTGCATTAGTTCTCCTGATATGCTCAGTTGCTGCTTGAGTAGCCTGTGGGAAGCGTGACCTCAGCAGGAACTGAGGCAGACGCAGAAGAACAGCAGCTGGGACACCTGGTTGATTATGCTCCCTGAGCAGGAGATATGAGCCATGGATATTCATGTCTACTACAAATAGAAAATTAAATAAAGGGATGAGAAACTTCTATCAAGCAAAACCTAAACAAAAGAAAGTAGTATAAGAATATTAATATCAAACCAAATAGTTAAAAGCTAAAAGCATTTAAAAGAATAAGGAAAGAAACCCAATAGTGAGGGAACCTGTGTTGGCTTTGAACTGTCATGTTAGCTAAGCTGAAACTAGGCTTTCCAGAATTCCCATCCCTGTATGCTTCCAGATTAGGGCTGGCCTCAATAGAAATTTGCATGAAATTTGGAAGGCAGGAGTTAAGTAATAGCCATATTTATGCTCTGCAGCTCAGCTGTTACAGCACCTGGGGCAGCAGCTGGTCCCAGAGCAACTCTGACTCTTGCTGGATCTCTTCCCAAGCTTCTGTGACTTCTGCACCAGCATGTGCAGCTCTGAGGCAAAGGGCTTCAGTTTCCTCTACAGGTGATTTATATCATCAAATGTGGAGGCCTGAAGGCAGTGAGACAGATAAAGTTTCCAGAGTGTCCTCTGAGTTTTTATCATCTTCCCACAGCTTCTGGTTTATTCTTGCTCTCCCCATTTCATGTCCATTTTCCTGCCTGTCAGCCCTGCTGCCTTAGGTGCAGCCCCAGACAAGAAGCAGCACCAACGGTTTAGCCAGAGTCCACAGTTGCTTATGGTCCAACCCCAATAATAAATCCCTTCCTCAACATTACTCAAAGTCTTCCTGATTTTCTGATCACACCCTAACTGATAGGAAGAATTATCAAAGACAATTATACCACAAAGAATAATAAGGAGAAACTGCAAATCACAATCATGGTGTAGCAGTTTAACATAGTTTTACTAGAAACTGATGTATCTCAAATAATGTTGTGTAACAGAATTGTCATTACAAATTAGTTGGGAATTATGAATTATCCAATAAATGTTGCAGCAACAATTGGTTTTTCTCATGTAGGTGAGGGGGAATCAGATATAAACTCCTACTATAGAGGAAAATGAATTTCGGGCCTGTTAAAATATCTACAAATGAAAACTAAAACTTTTAGAAGAAAAAAATATTTAAGCATGTTTATGAGTTTAAAGTAGGGGAGAATTTCTTAAATGGGACTTAATAAGCCAAAACTCCTAAAGAAAAAGATTGATAAACATGACTACATTAAAATTAAAAATGAAAACCATATTTGTGTCTGTATTAGTCCATTCTCAGACTGCTACAAAGAACTACCTGAGACTAGATAATCTACGAAGAAAAGAAAGTTTAATTGACTCACAGTTCCTCTGGCTTAACAGGAAGCAGGACTGGAGGCCTCAGGAAATTTACACTTGTGGCGGAAAGCAAAGGGGAAGCAAGCACCTTCTCACAAGATGGCAGGAGAGAGAGAGAGAGAGAGAGAGAGAGAGAGAGAGAGAGAGAGAGAGAGAGAAGGGGGAAGTGCTACACATGTTTAAACACCAGATCTCTCGTGAGAACTCTTATCATGTGACAGCACTAGGCGGGTGATGCTAAACCATCAGAAACCACCCCATGATCCAATCACTCCCCACCAGACCCTATATTCAACACACGGAGATTACAATTCCACATGAGATTTGGATGGGGACATAAAGCCAAACCATCTCAGTGTCCAAATATACCCTGAGCCAAATGGAAAGCAAAGAACAGACATGAATATAAAATTTGCAAAGGCTCTGAAATATACTTTTCAGTTTACATGAAATTAATTTATATTATTTTACATCTTTTAAAAATATAAATCAACAGTTATATTTGAAGAGTGGAGATTGCATCTCTATGTGACTAATTTCTTAAGTTTTTTCTAATTTCCAAACTGAACAAATTTTTATTTTATAAATAGTTTTAAAAAGCCTAGTATCCTACTGAATTTATGTTGAATATATGTTGTCATTCTTTTGAAAACATGTTTACGGTTTTTATAAAACTATAAGTAAAAACATTTTTATACTTACCTCAAATAACTTCTGTAGCTTCTGAAGTATTCAGTATGTGTAATTCAAATGAAGGATAATGCTTCAGACTCAGCTCTTTTGTGAAAAACAGTTAGTAGGGTATCAGTGACAACCTGTGGGCACTGTTCCAAGCTAGAATTAAGTGCAAACAGAGAACTCTTGCAATAGTTCAGTATGTGTTCTGTGAACTCTGGGTTTAGGGTGGTGTTCTTAGGCTCAGGCCTGCTTGAGTTCACCTTTCAGCTACATTTTCTTTCCTCACGTTGCCCCTTAATTATTTGGCAAAGACAGTTTTCCCAGGCCAATAGTAAGGATTTCTTTAAATTAACTGGGAACAGTAGTGCTGGAAACATGGGGAGTTTAAATTAATAGCACTGTTACATTCCCATTTCTAGTACCATATGGTTAAAATAAGCTGAAGGGAAAAGCAACATATGGCTTATTTCTTTCCCTAGAAATTTCTATTTAGAACTGACATACTTGGAAGCAGTTTGAAATGGAGAGTTAAGTGTTTGAAGAGCCTGAAAGAAGTTGTTCTGTTAAATTCCATTGACAATAAAAGTGCAAAAGGGATCTAGTCAAGTCCCCCCTACCACCACAGTCATCATAAGAATAAACATAGTGCCAGAGAAACTGGGTCATGAACACAAGGGAATCCTTCAGAGTGGAGTGATTCCTAGTACCCCATGACATTGACAAAGGAAAAGGTAAGTGAAAAAAAAAACATCAACACTGTTTCTAAACTTCTACTGTGCTTCGATTAGAATCTGAGTCAGGCTGAGGCAGGAGAATTGCTTGAACCTGGCAGGCGGAGGTTGCAGTGAGCCAAGATCGCGACATTGCACTCCAGCCTGGGCAACAAGAACTAAACTCTGACTCAAAAAAAAAAAAAAAAAAAAAAAGGTAATGACTACATTCAGTTAAGTGATTATAAGAATAAACCATGTTCTCCCCTATTCAGAATATGCTTTCTCTAGCTTTTATTTTGTTGCCTACATAATTATAGCACCTGTATGCTTTTGCTGCCAATACAAGTTTTGGATTAGGATAAAGGTAAGGAAATTTGCTCTGTGTGTGTGTGTGTGTGTGTGTGTGTGCGCGCACATATGTGTGTATCTTCATTCATCTGACTGTCTCTAGAGACAGCATTGTACAATAGAAACTAAGTATGTTTTGGAAGTAGGAGGACCTAGGTCTAATCCTGTTTCTTCCACTTAGGTATTGTATCCTTGACAAGTTACTTAGTGAATTTGATTTCTTATCTGTAAAATAGAAATTATAATACTTATCAGAAAGTAATTATAAGAAGTAAGGATTGCTTAAGTGTTTCAAGTATATGGCACATAATAAATAATCATCTTATCTAGTGAGTAGGGTAAGCTAATAATAAGCTGTCAAATTTTCAATATTCTTACAGGTCATTTAAGTCTTTTTGGAAATGCTAGTATCTGAAAGAAATGAAATGTGTCTACAATTAGATATCTAACCTTGAAAGAAAATTTCTTAAAAAACGATTAACTATTTTGTTCACATTATACTTAAAGTTTATGTTCATCATAATTAAACTTTATTGAAGCAATAAAATTGGTTTAAATGCTGTTCATATGAATTTTTACTTGGACATGTTTGTATACATGCACTTCACAAAGATCTTCTGAGTCTCTTGAAATATTAAGCATATTCTTGACTGAAAATCTTGGCTGGGCACAGTGGCTCACTCCTGTAATCCCAGAACTTTGGGAGGCCGAGGTGGGTGGATCACCTGAGGTCAGGAGTTTGAGACCAGCTTGGACAACATGGTAAAACTCCATCTCTACTAAAAATACAAAAATTATCTGGGCGTGGTGGCAGGCACCTGTAATCCCAGCTACTAGAGAGGCTGAGGCAGGAGAATCACTTGAACCCGGCAGTCAGAGGTTTCAGTGAGCCAAGATTGTGCCATTGCACTCCAGCCTGGGTGAAAAGAGTGAAACTCCATTAAAAAAAATCTAGAATACAGCAAAAAATAGGTTCTGATCTTAACTTTCTGAAGATTTAATCTAAGATCAACACATAATATAAAGTCTTCATCAACAGATCAAAGCTTTTGTATTAGATAAACCCACTTCTTTTATTTATTCAATGTATCCATCCATTCAATAAGAAATAATTATCAAGAGCCAACCAGATTTTGGCCTGGCACAGTGGCTCCTGCCTATAATCCCAGCATTTTGGGGAGGCCAATGGCGGATCGCCTGAGCTCTAAAGTTCAACACCAGCCTGGGCAACATAGTGAAACCCTGCCTCTACAAAAGAAAAAAAAAAATTAGTTGGACATGGTGGCAAACACCTGCAGTCCTAGCTACGCAGTATGCTGAGGCATGAGAATCATTTAAGCCCAGGAGGCAGAGGTTGCAGTGCAGTGAGTGGAGATCACACCACTGCACTCCAGCCTGGGTGACAGAGCAAGATCCTGTTAAAAAAAAAATAAAGAGCCATCCAGATTTTAATTACTGACTATATTTGATCACTGGACAACTAGCTTAAAAGCCAAGGCTCATCCATTGCCACAGGTTTGCATCACCCACCTGCCTTCCTCCACTGAAGCCTCTTCTGAATTACAAGTTCCTCCATGAGGAATGGTATGCTTCTTACATACAAAACCAGCAAACTGTCCATTTCACCTCTTTATCTAATCACATAACACTTTGGAATTCTTGAAGTCGCTCCTCATGGGCACACACGTTCTTGAACATATTAATAAGTTGTACAGTTACAGACATAACTCACAACCTACTTAGTATTTTCTGGGCATCTGTGTTACTTGTATTAATAGCAATGATATTTTTAGAAAAGAAAGAAACTATATTAACTTATTTTAAGACAAATAATGCTCTCACATGAAACTTGTTTACTTGCTTTTGTGATAGTAAATAATAACTCCTTAGCTGTATTTATCTGTGAAAGACAACAGTAAGTTTGAGAAGCTAGCATGGCTATTGACTGGACATAGGAATTGCTATGCTAAAAGGCCCTTAAGGCAGCAAGAACAGTCAGAGAAGGTAGATACAGAAAGACGAGATTTCACTATAGCACTGGGAGATGGGTGAGAAGAAGTTGAATGGGGATAATGGAATGAAGTGGAAGAAAGTTTCATAACACCTTCTCCAATGTCACGATCAACCCTCCTGAACTTAAGTAAAATTAAAATATTGAAAAGCAGTAAAAGTGATATAAATTTTAGATGGCCACAAAAGAATGAAATAAAACTCACCTACAAGTTTTTTCTTTTCTATTTTTTTAATTGCATTTTAGGTTTGGGGGTACATGTGAAGAACACGCAAGATTGTTGCATAGGTACACACATGGCAGTGTGATTTGCTGCCTTCCTTCCCTTCACTTATATCTGGCATTTCTCCCCATGCAATCTCTCCCCAACTCCCCACCCCCTGCTGTCCCTCCCCTATTTCCCCCCAACAGACCCCAGTGTGTAGTGCTCCCCTCCCTGTGTCTATGTGTTCTCATTGTTCAACACTTGCCTATGAGCGAGAACATGCGGTGTTTGATTTTCTGTTCTTGTGTCAGTTTGCTGAGAATGATGGTTTCCAGGTTCATCGATGTCCCTAAAAAGGACACAAACTCATCGTTTTTTATGGCTGCATAATATTCCATGGTGTGTATGTGCCACATTTTCCCTGTCCAGTCTGTCATCGATGGGCATTTGGGTTGGTTCCAGGGCTTTGCTATTGTAAACTGTGCTGCAATGAACATTCGTGTGCATGTGTCCTTATAGTAGAACGATTTATAATCCTTTGGATATATACCGAGTAATGGGATTGCTGGGTCAAATGGAATTTCTATTTTTAGGTCCTTGAGGAATCACCACACTGTCTTCCACAATGCTTGAACTAATTTGCACTCCCACCAACAGTATAAAAGTGTTCCTATTTCTCCATATCCTCTCCAGCATCTGTTGTCTCCAGATTTTTTAATGATTGCCATTCTAACTGGCGTGAGATGGTATCTCAATGTAGTTTTGATTTGCATTTCTCTAATGACCAGTGATGATGAGCATTTTTTCATATGTTTGTTGGCCTCATATATGTCTTCTTTTGTAAAGTGTCTGTTCATATCCTTTGCCCACTTTTGAATGGGCTTGTTTGTTTTTTCTTGTAAATTTGTTTTAGTTCTTTGTAAATTCTGGATATCAGCCCTTTCTCAGATGGGTAAACTGCAAAACTTTTTTCCCATTCTGTTGGGTGCTGACTTACTCTAATGACTGTTTCTTTTGCTGTGCAGAAGCTGTGGAGTTTGATTAGGTCCCATTTGTCTATTTTGGCTTTTGTTGCCAATGCGTTTGGTGTTTTGGTCATGAAGTCCTTGCCTACGCCTATGTTCTGAATGGTTTTGCCTAGATTTTCTTCTAGGGTTTTTATGGTGTTAGGTCTTATGTTCAAGTCTTTAATCCATCTGGAATTAATTTTAGTGTAAGGTGTCAGGAAGGGGTCCAGTTTCTGCTTTCTGCACATGGCTAGCCAGTTTTCCCAACACCATTTATTAAACAGGGAATCCTTTCCCCATTGCTTGTTTTTGTCAGGTTTGTCAAAGATCAGATGGTTGTAGACGTGTGGTGTTGCCTCTGAGGCTTCTGTTCTGTTCCATTGGTCTATATCTCTGTTTTGGTACCAGTACCATGCTGTTTTGATTACTGTAGCCTTGTACCATAGTTTGAAGCCGGTAGTGTGATGCCTCCTGCTTTGTTCTTTTTGCTTAGAATTGACTTGGCTATGCAGGCTCTCTTTTGGTTCCATATGAAGTTTAAGGTGGTTTTTCCCAGTTCTGTGAAGAAGGTCATTGGTAGCTTGATGGGGATTGCGTTGAATCTGTAAATTACTTTGGGCAGTATGGCCATTTTCAGGATATTGATTCTTCCTAACCATGAACATGGAATGTTTCTCCATCTGTTTGTGCCCTCTCTTATTTCGTTGAGCAGTGGTTTGTAGTTCTCCTTGAAGAGCTCCTTGACGTTCCTTGTTAGTTGTATTCCTAGGTATTTTATTCTCTTTGTAGCAGTTGTGAATGGCAGTTCGTTTTCAATTTGGCTCTCTTTAAGTCTGTTATTGGTGTATAGGAATGCTTGTGATTTTTGCACATTGATTTTGTATCCTGAGACTTTGCTGAAGTTGCTTATCAGTTTCAGGAGATTTTGGGCTGAGACGACGGGGTCTTCTAGATATACAATCATGTCATCTGCAAAGAGAGACAATTTGACTTCCTCCTTTCCTATTTGAATACTCGTTATTTCTTTTTCTTGCCTGATTGCTCTGGCTAGAACTTCCAGTACTATATTGAATAGGAGTGGTGAGAGAGGGCATCCTTGTCTAGTGCCAGATTTGAAAGGGAATTCTTCCAGTTTTTGCCCATTCAATACAATATTGGCTGTTGGTTTGTCATAAATAGCTTTTATTATTTTGAGATACGTTCCATCAATACCTAGTTTATTGAGGGTTTTTAGCATAAAGGGCTGTTGAATTTTGTCAAAGGCCTTCTCTGCATCAATTGAGATAATCATGTGGTTTTTGTCTTTGGTTCCGTTTATGTGGTGAATTATGTTTATAGACTTGCGTATGTTGAACCAGCCTTGCATCCCCGGGATGAATCCTACTTGATCATGGTAGATAAGCTCTTTGATGTGCTGTTCCAATCTGTTTGCCAGTATTTTATTCAAGATTTTTGCATCTATGTTCATCATGGATATTGGCCTGAAGTTTTCTTTTCTTGTTGAGTCTCTGCCGGGTTTTGGCATCAGGATGATGTTGGTCTCATAAAATGATTTGGGAAGGATTCCCTCTTTTTGGATTATTTGGAATAGTTTCAGAAGGAATGGTACCAGCTCCTCTTTGTATGTCTGGTAGAATTCGGCTGTGAACCTATCTGGACCTGGGCTTTTATTGGGTGGTAGGCTCTTAATTGCTGCCTCAACTTCAGACCTTGTTATTGGTCTATTCAGGGTTTCAACTTCTCCCTGGTTTAGGCTTAGGAGGAGGCAAGTGTCCAGGAATTTATCCATTTCTTCCAGGTTTCCTAGTTTATGTGCATAGAGTTGTCTGTAATAATCTCTGATGATGGTTTGAATTTCTGTGGAATCTGTGGTGATATCCCCTTTATCATTTTTTATTGCATTTATTTGGTTATTCTCTCTTTCCCTTTTTATTAATCTGCCTAGTGGTCTATTTTGTTGATCTTTTTGAAAGACCAGCTCCTGGATTTATTGATTTTTTGAAGGATTTTTTGTGTCTCTATCTCCTTCAATTCTGCTCTGATCTTAGTTATTTCTTGTCTTCGCTAGGTTTTGAGATTTTTGAAACAGCTTGCTCCTCTAGCTCTTTCAATTTTGATGATAGGGTGTCAATTTTAGATCTCTCCTTTCTTCTCATGTGGGCACTTATTGCTATATATTTTCCTCTAGAGACTGCTTTAAATGTGTCCCAGAGATTCTGGTATGTTGTGTCTTTGTTCTCATTGGTTTTGAAGAACATCTTTATTTCTGCCTTCATTTCATTGTTTATCCAGTCAACATTCAAGAGCCAGTTGTTCAGTTTCCATGAAGCTGTGTGGTTCTGAGTTAGTTTCTGAATTCTGAGTTCTAACTTGATTGCACTGTGGTCTGAGAGACTGTTTGTTATGATTTCCATTCTTTTGCATTTTCTGAGGAGTGATTTACTTCCAATTATGTGGTCAATTTTAGAGTAGGTGTGATGTGGTGCTGAGAAGAATGTATATTCTGTGGATTGGGGGTGGAGAGTTCTGTAAATGTCTATTAGGTTTGCTTGTTCCTGGATATCCTTGTTAATTTTCTGTCTTGTTGATCTGTCTAATATTGACAATGGGGTGTTAAAGTCTCCCACTATTATTGTGTGGGAGTCTAAGTCTCTTTGTAAGTCATTAAGAACTTGCCTTATGTATCTGGGTGCTCCTGTATTAGGTGCATATATATTTAGAATCATTAGCTCTTCTTGTTGTATTGATCCTTTTACCATTATGTAATGTCTTTCTTTGTCTCTTTTAATCTTTGTTGCTTTGAAGTCTATTTTATCAGAGATGCGAATTGCTACTCCTGCTTTTTTTTGCTCTCCATTTGCTTGGTAAATCTTCCTCCATCCCTTTATTTTGAGCCTTTGTGTATTCTTGCATGTGAGGTGGGTTTCCTGGATACAGTACACCGATGAGTTTTGGCTTTTTATCCAATTTGCCAGTCTGTGTCTTTTGACTGGGGCATTTAGTCCATTTACATTTAGGGTTAATATTGTTATGTGTGAACTTGATACTGCCATTTTGCTGCTAGCCGGCTGTTTTGCCCGTTAGTTGTTACAGATTCTTCATTGCATTGATGCTCTTTACCATGTAATATGTTTTTGGAGTGGCTGGTACTAGTTGTTCCTTTCTATGTGTAGCGCCTCTTTCAGGAGCTCTTGTAAAGCAGGTCTGGTGGTGATGAAATCTCTGAGTACTTGCTTGTTCACAAAGGATTTTATTTTTCCTTCACTTATGAAGCTTAGTTTGGCTGGATATGAAATTCTGGGTTGAAAGTTCTTTTCTTTAAGGATGTTGAATATTGGCCTCCACTCTCTTCTGGACTGTAGGGTTTCTGCTGAGAGATCTGCTGTGAGTCTGATGGACTTCCCTTTGTGGGTAACCCGACCTTTCTCTCTGGCTGCCCTTAGCATTTTCTCCTTCATTTCAACCCTGGTGAATCTGATGATTATGTGCCTTGGGGTTGCTCTTCTTGAGGAATATCTTTGTGGTGTTCTCTGTATTTCCTGGACTTGAATATTGGCCTGCCTTGCTAGGTTGGGGAAGTTTTCCTGGATAATATCCTGAAGAGTATTTTCCAGCTTGGATTCATTCTCTTCGTCACATTCAGGTACACCTATCAAACGTAGATTAGGTCTTTTCACATAGTTCCATATTTCTTGGAGACTTTGTTCATTCCTTTTTGCCCTTTTTTCTCTGATCTTGCCTTCTCATTTTATTTCATTGAGTTAATTTTCGACCTCTCATGTCCTTTCTTCTGCTTGGTCAATTCGACTGTTGAAACTTGTGTACGCTTCACGAAGTTCTCATGTTGTGTTTTTCAGTTCCATCAATGCACTTATATTCCTCTCTATGTTGTCCATTCTCATTAGCATTTCGTCAAATCTTTTTTCAAGGTTCTTAGTTTCTTTGCATTGGGTTAGAACATGTTCTTTTAGCTGACAGAGGTTTCTTATTACCCACCTTCTGAAGCCTGATTCTGTCATTTCATCACACTCATTCTCCATCCAGCCTTGTTCCCTTGCTGGTGAGGAGTTGTGATCCCTTGTGGGAGGAGAGGTGTTCTGGTTTCGGGTGTTTTCATCCTTTTTGCGCTGGTTTCTTCCCATCTTTGTGGATTTATCCACATGTCGTCTTTGTAGTTGCTGACTTTCAGATTGGATCTCTGAGTGGACATCGAGTTTGTTGATGATGAAGTTATTTCTGTTTCTTAGTTTTCCTTCTAACAGTCTGGCCCCTCTGCTGTAGGACTGCTGAGGTCCACTCCAGGCCCTGCTTGCCTGGGGATCACCTGTAGCAGCTGCAGAACAGTAAGGGTTGCTACCAGTTTCTTCTTCTGCTATCTTTGTCCCAGAAGGATACCCGCCAAATGTCAGTCTGAGCTCTCCTTTATGAGGTAACTCTTTGGATATATAGGGGTCAGGGAGCTGCTTGAGGAGACAGTCTGTCCTTTATAGGAGCTCAAATGCTGAGCTGTGAGTTCTGTTGTTCATTCAGAGCTGCTGGGCAGGTACGTTTAAGTCTGCTGCAGCAGAACTCATAAACCCCTTTTTTTCCCAGGTGTTCTGTCTCGGGGAGTTAGGGCTTTATTTATGAGTTTCTGTTGTGCTGCTGCCTTTTTTTTCAGGGCTGCCCTGCCCAGTGAGGAGGCAGCCTAGTCACTGTCTGCCTGCAGAGGCTTTGCTGAGCTGCTGTGGGCTCTGCCCAGCTGCCGTGTGAACTTCCCTGCAGTCCTGTTTATATGGGTGTAGTTAGAACTGCCATGGCAATGGTGGCCCACTTCTGTAATGGCGGACTCTCTCTGTAATGGCAGTTTGCCTCGGCAATGGCAGGCTGCCTCAGCAATGGCGGACTACTTCCATAGTGGTGGAGTGCCTCGGTAATGGCGGACGCCCCTCCCCCACAGAGCTGGACTATCCTGGGTTCAGCTGTGCTTGCTGTGAAACTCTCAACCCAGAGAGTTTCCAATTGCTGTTTTTTTTTTTTTTTTTTTCGTGGGGTGGGACCAGCAGAGACTGATCACCTGGCTCCCTGCCTCAGGCCCTTTTTTTTTTTTTTTTAGTTGAACGGTCGATTCTCTCCCAGGTGTTCCAGTCACCTGTTGAAAAGGTGCCGGGATCTGTGTGATTTCCCATGCGGTGACCCACTGCGCCGGCTGAAACAGCGGCGCTGAGATTTGTGGTGCTTTTTTGCCCAGGAATCTCCTGGCCTGGCTCCCTGTTTCAGTCCCCTTTTTTTTTAAATCAGATGAATGGGCGACTCTGCCTTCCCAGAGCTCCACTTGCCAGTTAAAAGGGCACCCAGACCAGTGTATTTTGTACGGAGAACCACCGTGCCGGGGCACTGGTAAAACGGCTGCACTGGCCAAAACAGCCGTGCTGGTGACCCGTGGGGCTCCTCCGCCTGGGAATCTCCTGGTCTGTGGGCAATAAAAATCCATCTGGAAATGCGGTGTCCACTCACCCTCTGCACTTTCACTGGGAGCTGCAATCCTGCGCTGTAGCTAATTGGCCATCTTGGATCTTCTCTCATAAGTTTTAATATAATGTAGCAGCCAAAAGCCTTACTTCTGTCAGTTCCCTATTAACCAGTGGTTGCTGCTATACAGACAGGATTGAAGTATTGAAGTCTTAGTTGGTGGGCTTTCTTATGACATAAATTCCTTTTATTCTTTAAAGTTATAAAGATTAAAATAATGGGGCTAGGCTGGATCCAAGATGGCCGCTTAGGAGGAACTCGGGAATGCAGCTCCGAGAGAAAGCACAGAGGGTGAGTGGACGCCGTATTTCCAGACTGATTTTTACTGCCCACAGAACAGGAGATTCACACGCAGAGAAGCCACACGGGTCGCCAGCGCCGCTGGCGCCGCTGGCTTGAACGGCGCAGCCGCTGGGCCGGCACCCTGAGGCAACGGCTCACTGTATAAAGTGAGAGAGTCTGAGTCCCCTATAAGCCAGCAAGGGGAGCTGAAACGGGGAGCCAGGCCAGCGCCACGAATCTCAGAGCCGCGGCTTTAGCCAACGCAGCGGCTCCGGAGGCAGATCGGATGAGACGGTGTCCCCTCTTACCCAGCAAGAAGACCTGAAACACAACTGAAACCGGGACGGTCCAGCTCTGTGGAGGAGGGGCGTTCTCCATAGGCACCCTGCTGTTCTGTACCAAGGCAATCCGCCACTACAGAGACTCCGTCACTACAGGGGCGGGCCAACATCGCGGAAGCAGTTCTAACTACACCCAGAAGTTCACACGGAAGCTGGGTGGAGCCCACAGCAGCTTAGCGAAGCCTCTGCAACCTGAGTGTGACTAGGCTGCCACCTTGTGGGCAGGGAAAACAGCAACCGCACAGGGGAACATCAGAAAACAGTAACTCCCTGGGACAGAACACCTCGGGGGAAGAGCAGGGGGTTTATGAGTTCTGCCACAGCAGACTTAAAATTACCAAAATCAGAAAGACAACAACTACAAAGTCAGCAGGTGGAAAAATCCACAAAGATGGGAAGAAACCAGCGCAAAAAGGATGAAAACACCCAAAACCAGAACACTTCTCCTCCTACAAGGGATCACAACTCCCCACCAGCAAGGGAACAAGACTGGACGGAGAATGAGTGTGATGAAATGACAGAATCAGCTTTCAGAAAGTGGATAATAAGAAACTTCCGTGAGCTAAAAGAACATGTTCTAACCCAATGCAAAGAAACTAAGAACCTTGAAAAAAGACTTGACGAAATGCTAACAAGAATGGACAACTTAGAGAGGAATATGAGCGAATTGATGGAGCTGAAAAACACAACACGAGAACTTCGTGAAGCATGCACAAGTTTCAACAGCCGAATTGACCAAGCAGAAGAAAGGATATCAGAGGTCGAAGATCAACTCAATGAAATAAAACGAGAAGGCAAGATTAGAGAAAACAGGGTAAAAAGGAATGAACAAAGTCAACAAGAAATATGGGACTATGTGAAAAGACCTAATCTACGTTTGATAGGTGTACCTGAATGTGACGAAGAGAATGCATCCAAGCTGGAAAATACTCTTCAGGATATTATCCAGGAAAACTTCCCCAACCTAACAAGGCAGGCCGAGATTCAAGTCCAGGAAATACAGAGAACACCACAAAGATACTCCTCTAGAAGAGCAACCCCAAGACACATAATCATCAGATTCACCAGGGTTGAAATGAAGGAGAAAATACTAAGGGCAGCCAGAGAGAAAGGTCGGGTTACCCACAAAGGGAAGCCCATCAGACTCACTGCAGATCTCTCAGCAGAAACCCTACAGGCCAGAAGAGAGTGGGGGCCGATATTCAACATCCTTAAGGAAAAGAACTTTCAACCCAGAATTTCGTATCCAGCCAAACTAAGCTTCATAAGTGAAGGAAAAATAAAATCCTTTGTGAACAAGCAAGAACTCAGAGAGTTCATCACCACCAGACCAGCTCTACAAGAGCTCCTGAAGGAGGCACTACACATAGAAAAGAACAACCAGTACCAGCCACTCCAAAAACACACGAAAAGGTAAAGAGCATCAACACAATGAAGAATCTGCATCAACCAAAGGGCAAAACAGCCACCTAGCACCAAAATGACAGGATTGAATTCACACATAACAATATTAACCCTAAATGTAAACGGACTAAATGCCCCAATCAAAAGACACAGACTGGCAAATTGGATAAAAAGCCAAAACCCATCAGTGTGCTGTATCCAGGAAACCCATCTCGCATGCAAGGATACACAAAGGCTCAAAATAAAGGGATGGAGGAAGATTTACCAAGCAAATGGAGAGCAAAAAAAAGCAGGAGTTGCAATTCTCATCTCTGATAAAATAGACTTTAAAGCAACAAAGATCAAAAGAGACAAAGAAGGACATTACATAATGGTAAAAGGATCAATGCAGCAAGAAGAGCTAACGATCCTAAATATATATGCACCTAATACAGGAGCACCCAGATACATAAGGCAAGTTCTTAAAGACTTACAAAGAGACTTAGACTCCCACACAATAATAGTGGGAGACTTCAACACACCACTGTCAATATTAGACAGATCAACGAGACAGAAAATTAACAAGGATATCCAGGACTTGAACTCAGACCTGGAACAAGCAAACCTAATAGACATTTACAGAACTCTCCACCCCAAATCCACAGAATATACATTCTTCTCAGCACCACATCACACCTACTCTAAAATTGACCACATAATTGGAAGTAAATCACTCCTCAGCAAATGCAAAAGAACGGAAACCATAACAAACAGTCTCTCAGACCACAGTGCAATCAAGTTAGAACTCAGAATTCAGAAACCAACCCAGAACCGCACAGCCTCATGGAAAATGAACAACTTTCTCCTGAATGTTGACTGGATAAACAATGAAATGAAGGCAGAAATAAAGACGTTCTTCGAAACCAACGAGAATGAAGACACCACATACCAGAATCTCTGGGACACATTTAAAGCAGTCTCTAGAGGAAAATATATAGCAATAAGTGCCCACATGAGAAGAAAGGAGAGATCTAAAATTGACACCCTATCGTCAAAATTGAAAGAGCTAGAGGAGCAAGATCAAAAAAACTCAAAACCTAGCAGAAGACAAGAAATAACTAAGATCAAAGCAGAATTGAAGGAGATAGAGACACGAAAAACCCTTCAAAAAATCAATAAATCCAGGAGCTGGTTTTTTGAAAAGATCAACAAAATAGACAGACCACTAGCCAGACTAATAAAAAAGAAAAGAGAGAATAACCAAATAGATGCAATAAAAAATGACAAAGGCGATATCACCACAGATTCCACAGAAATTCAAACCATCATCAGAGATTATTACAAACAACTCTATGCACATAAATTAGAAAACCTGGAGGAAATGGATAAATTCCTGGACAGCTGCCTCCTGCCAAGCCTAAACCAGGAAGAAGTCGAAACCCTGAATAGACCAATAACAAGGTCTGAAGTCGAGGCAGCAATTAAGAGCCTACCACCCAAAAAAAGCCCAGGCCCAGATGGGTTCACAGCCGAATTCTACAAGACATACAAAGAGGAACTGATACCATTCCTACTGAAACTATTCCAAATAATCCAAAAAGAGGGAATCCTTCCCAAATCATTTTATGAGACCAACATCATCCTAATACCAAAACCTGGCAGAGACTCAACAAGAAAAGAAAACTACAGGCCAATATCCATGATGAACATAGATGCAAAAATCTTCAATAAAATAATGGCAAGCCGATTACAACAGCACATCAAAAAGCTTATCCACCATGATCAAGTAGGATTCATCCCGGGGATGCAAGGCTGGTTCAATATACGCAAGTCTATAAATGTAATTCACCACATAAACAGAACCAAAGACAAAAACCACATGATTATCTCAATTGATGCAGAGAAGGCCTTCGACAAAATTCAACAGCCCTTTATGCTAAAAACCCTCAATAAACTAGGTATCGATGGAACGTATCTCAAAACAATAAAAGCTATTTACGACAAACCGACAGCCAATATCATACTGAACGGGCAAAAACTGGAAGCATTCCCTTTGAAATCTGGCACTAGACAAGGATGCCCTCTCTCACCACTCCTATTCAATATAGTACTGGAAGTTCTAGCCAGAGCAATCAGGCAAGAAAAAGAAATAAAGGGTATTCAATTAGGAAAGGAGGAAGTCAAATTGTCTCTATTTGCAGACGACATGATTGTATATCTAGAAGACCCCCTCATCTCAGCCCAAAAGCTCCTGAAACTGATAAGCAACTTCAGCAAAGTCTCAGGATACAAAATCAATGTGCAAAAATCACAAGCGTTCCTATACACCAATAACAGACTTAAAGAGAGCCAAATCAAGAATGAACTGCCATTCACAATCGCTACAAAGAGAATAAAATACCTAGGAATACAACTAACAAGGAATGTAAAGGACCTCTTCAAGGAGAACTACAAATCACTGCTCAACGAAATAAGAGAGGACACAAACAGATGGAGAAACATTCCATGTTCATGGTTAGGAAGAATTAATATCGTGAAAATGGCCATACTGCCCAAAGTAATATACAGATTCAATGATATCCCCATCAAGCTACCAATGACCTTCTTCACAGAACTGGAAAAAACCACCTTAAACTTCATATGGAACCAAAAGAGAGCCCGCATAGCCAAGTCAATTCTAAGCAAAAAGAACAAAGCAGGAGGCATCACACTACCAGACATCAAACTCTACTACAAGGCTACAGTAATCAAAACAGCATGGTACTGGTACCAAAACAGAGATATAGACCAATGGAACAGAACAGAGGCATCGGAGGCAACACAACATATCTACAACCACCTGATCTTTGACAAACCTGACAAAAACAAGCAATGGGGAAAGGATTCCCTGTTCAATAAGTGGTGTTGGGAAAACTGGCTAGCCATATGCAGAAAGCAGAAAATGGACCCCTTCCTGACACCTTACACTAAAATTGACTCCAGATGGATTAAAGACTTAAACATAAGACCTAACACCATAAAAACACTAGAAGGAAACCTAGGCAAAACCATTCAGGACATAGGCGTAGGCAAGGACTTCATGACCAAAACACCAAAAGCATTGGCAACAAAAGCCAAAATAGACAAATGGGACCTAATCAAACTCCACAGCTTCTGCACAGCAAAAGAAACAGTCAATAGAGTGAATCGGCAACCAACAGAATGGGAAAAAATTTTTACAGCCTACCCATCTGACAAAGGGCTGATATCCAGAATTTACAACGAGCTAAAAAAGATTTACAAGAAAAAAACAAACAAGCCCATTCAAAAGTGGGCGAAGGACATGAACAGATACTTTACAAAAGAAGACATACATGAGGCCAACAAGCATATGAAAAAATGCTCATCATCACTGGCCATTAGAGAAATGCAAATCAAAACTACATTGAGATACCATCTCACACCAGTTAGAATGGCAATCATTAAAAAATCTGGAGACAACAGATGCTGGAGAGGATGTGGAGAAATAGGAACACTTTTACACTGTTGGTGGGAGTGTAAATTAGTTCAACCATTGTGGAAAACAGTGTGGCGATTCCTCAAGGACCTAGAAATAGAAATTCCATTTGACCCAGCAATCCCATTACTGGGCATATATCCAAAGGATTATAAATCGTTCTACTATAAGGACACATGCACACGAATGTTCATTGCAGCACAGTTTACAATAGCAAAGACCTGGAACCAACCCAAATGCCCATCGATGATAGACTGGACAGGAAAAATGTGGCACATATACACCATGGAATATTATGCAGCCATTAAAAACGAGGAGTTCGCGTCCTTTGTAGGGACATGGATGAACCTGGAAAACATCATTCTCAGCAAACTGACACAAGAACACAAAATCAAACACCACATGTTCTCACTCATAGGCGGGTGTTGAACAAGGAGAACACATGGACACAGGGAGGGGAGCACTATACATGGGGGTCTGTTGTGGGGGAGTGGGGGGGACAGCGGGGGGGTGGGGAATTGGGGAGGGATAGCATGGGGAGAAATGCCAGATATGGGTGAAGGGGAGGAAGGCAGCAAATCACACTGCCACGTATGCACCTAAGCAACAACCTTGCATGTTTTTCACATGTACCCCAAAACCTAAAATGCAATAAAAAAAAAAAAAAAAAAAAAAAAAAAAAAATAATGGGGCTAAAACATTCTGATGAATATTTGGAATACTAACATAGTAATAACATGACACTAACTCTCTCCAAATGGCTAAACTAGCATCTTGCCAATGTCTTTATTAGTAATAAAAGCAGTTCCAAAATATTTGTTGGAATTTCATCATTTCTAACTTAGAATTTATAGTTCATTAGTTCCAATGATACAATGGTGGAGAATAATATGTTCACATTTCAGTTTGATAAATGCATATATGTTTGAATGATGGAAAGATATGGAGGTGGTTTAGGCTCTCAGACAAACCTACTCAACTGAACCTATCATGTCCCTGACTACAGAACAGACCTATATCAATGGTATATGGAGCCTACCTGAAATATTGTCTTTTGTAATGACATCTCTTAGGAAGATGTGCAGGGCAATGTTTTATCTATACATGTTTGTTCATTCATATGCTATGCACACCATACACATATATATGCACACACAATTCGCAGTCTAAGTTGGTGAATAGGATCATGTTCACCAGCTCTTATGGAGCAGAAGCATTTTTGGTCATAATTCCACAAAGTACTTCAAGGGAATTCCCATTTTTGTTTTCTAATACAAAACCCAGTGGTACAAGACAATTTTCCTTGTGATTAGATTGTCTGTATTGCTTTGATGCTTTCTGATATAGTTTGGATATTTGCCCATCCAAATCTCATGTTGAAATGTAATCCCCAGTGTTGGAAGTGAGCTCTGTGGGAGACATATGGATCTTGGGGGTGGATCCATCATAAATGGCTTGGGCCATCCCCTTAGTGATAACCGAGCTCTCACTCTGAATTCACATGTGATCTGGTCATTTAAAAGTGTGTGATACCTCTCCACCCAACCTCCTGCTTTCACCACGTGTTGTGTAAGCTCCTGCTTCACCTTCCACTATGACTGTAAGTTTCCTGAGGCCTCCCTGGAGGCAGATGCTTCCTGTAGAGCCGCCAAAACTGTGAGCCAATTAAACTTCTTTTTTAAAAATAATTTATAATATAATTTATAATATATTTATAATATAATAAATATAAATTACCCAGTCTCAGGTATTTCTTTATATCAATGAAAGAATGGCCTAATATACTTTCTTTGTTGGACAGTTTTAATGATCTATTCAATCTGATGTTCTGTCACATCTACCAGGTCTCAAGGAATGTCCTCTCTGTTGATCAGGGAGAACTTTGTGGTCCCTAGGGATGTCTTCCCAGTTGATGTCTTGCTCTTGTGAGGCAGCTCAGTGTGGGAGTACCTCTCAAATAGCCTCTCTGGAAGAATGTTCTTTGCTAAGCTGTTCAGTTCAAATCCTTCTTTGGTTGGTTCTCGGCTCTAACAGGTCTCCATCTTCACACCCCCAAGATTTATTGATTATCTTTCTGATCGCCTTCCTCATTGATATATTAATCTATTATATTTAGTAATTCTTGATTATAATAGGTTCCATTTTGCTTTCACTGTCACATCACTTTCTAAAACTTTTTATGGAAGTGTAACATTCATACTAAAAGTACACATATTAAAAACTTATAATAGCTCAATGAATTTTCACAGAATGAATGCCCCTGTGTAACCAACACCCAGATCAAAAAGCAAAAGGTTACCAGCCCCCAGTAGCCTCCCTGATTCCTAACAGCAGAGATTAGTTTTGCCCATTTTTATATTTTATATAAATGGAATCATACAGTATATACTATTTTGTGTGTCTAGCTAGCTTTTTTTTAACACTGCCCATGTTTGTGAGATTCATCCACATTGTCACAAGTAGTGGTAGATCTTTTGTTTTAATTGCTATAGGGTATGCTGTAGTGTGAATATACAACAATTTGTTCTCATTTTATTGTTAGGGGCATTTGAGTAGTTCCCAGTTTGGGGCTGTTATGTGAGTACTGCTATGAACATTCTAGTACCTGAATTTGGTGTTTGTACATACACATTTGTATTGGGTATATACCTAAAAGAGGAGTTGCTGAGTTGTACAGTATACAGATGGTCAGCTTTTATTACCATCAGTTTTGAAGTTGCTATAAAATTATGATGAACTACACAAAACTACTACATAAAACAGGGATTCTTGGGAAATGATGTGTTCACATTTTCAATTTAACACATGCCTATATATGTTATGTGCCACATAGTAGCCTGGAATCTCAGCATTCTATAAATCTGTATTTCTTTTATAATTCTCTTGACTATCCTATGAGGTTGATAGCACAGTCATTGAGTAGCAGAATCAGAATTTGAATCCAAGTAGCCTGGTATTAAAGTCTGAGATTGATGTTTAAAATTATTTTCAGATGATACTAGTAAATATTTAATAAATGCCAGTTATCTTCATTTCACAACCCTTGGGCAGACAAGGTGTTTGCTTGCAATGGGGGTTAGAGCTCTAGTGCCCATGTTATCCTCCTTGACTGTGAAACTTCTGCATGTTTCTCATTGGTGAGCTCCTCATATTTTCTTTCCTTGGATCCTGCACACTGGCCTAATTTTTTCTCCTTCCACAAAAACTATCTGAGTTTCGGAGGAGGATCTCTCTTCTCCCTACCTGCTAAGAAACAGAAAATGTTTCACAGTTTCCATTGCACTTCCACAGCTTTGGAAAATTATTGTGCCAGTAGGACTGGGAGACATAAACATGCTTCCTTCTCAAGCTAACATTCCCATCCTTGCCCTCCCGTGCCCCTTCTTCCCCGACAGATACCCACAGTTGTTTTCCCTTCTCAAGGAAAGACAAGAAGCAGAGCCAGTGTGGTGGTGTGTACCTGTAGTGTCAACTATACAGGAAGCTGAGGGGGAAGGATTGCTTGAGCCTAGGAGTCGACCAGCCTGGACAACATAGCAAGATTCTGTCTCAGAAAAAAAGGAGTGAAATTTATGATGCTTTTATTCATATTGCAACTTTGTTTAGACCTTACTATGGCCCAGAAAGCACTAAGCATTGTGATAGATATAAAACGGAATGAACAATAACAAATGATCTTAAAAAGCATAATGTCTAAGAGAAGAAATGAGTAGGATTTCACTTAAAAAGTATGGTATATGAAGCATATGTAAAGAAGCAGTGAGATTAAAAAGTTTTAACATCTATCAAGGCATAAGCACTGACTAATAAGACTGCATGTGTGTGCAGCCAACAGCAGAGCTGTAGCCGTGAGTAGCCTCTGCATACCAGCCCAGCATGTGCAAGGGATGACACTAGATAGAGGCTGTCAGCAGACCATCGAACACTCAAATGCCAAGTGACATGCCTTGGCTTTATGCTCTAGGCCCTGCAGAGCCACAGAGCAGTTTTGAGAATGGTTATGATACAATAGAGCTATGTTTGGGGCTTGTTTCTCAGCCTTTAACCTACTGGCAACCCAAAGCCACAGAATAAAGAGATTGTTCTTTTCTATTCTCTTGTAACTATTTCTCAGCAACCTATGACCCACATATTGGCATATAATTTTTTTAATCACTAGAGCTTGATTAGATAAAGATCAGATCTGGTTAGCTGTGTTTAGACATTTCAAATATTTTAGAGTTGTCATCCCCCAAGAAGCAGATAGCCAGCTGAGATTTCTACTTGTGTGTGCCAAAGCACAACTGAAATAAAAAGCTCACAAGGGGATGCACAATATGACTGGAATTTCCCTCTGCCAGCTGGCTGCTCTGACACTTGTGCTTCTTTTCATAATGTTTCCCATTTTGAAGGCTGCTGAGTAAGCCAAAGAAGCAAAGGTTACACTGGGTACTGGGCAAATCCCAGTGGAGTGTAACAAATGGAAGAATGTGGAAAGATGTGTCAAAGAGACACATCTTTCAGATTAATCTCCATAAGCATGTCCTCTTTAGCACTATTGCTTTTTATTGCATTTTTTCTTTTGAGAAAATGTCTGTTAATTTCTCTCATACGAACTGAGCACTGTTTCATCTACCAAAGATAAGTTGGCTAAAGTTATTAGCTTGCTTACAAACACAGGATTGAAAAATCTCTTGGCTCACTGTTTGCAGGGAGGATGGCATGATGGGTATTGTGTAGGTACTGATGTTAGACTGCCTGTGTGTGATTTCTGGTTCCACAAAACACTTGCTATGAGATCTTGGGAAGGTTCCTTATCATCATTTTTCTCATCTGTAAAATAAAGTTAATATTAACTACCTCATTTGGGGTACTGAGGATTAAATGAGTTACAATTGATGTAGAAAAGAACCTGACATGTAGTAAACACACACAAAAAATGAGTTGCTTGTTGTTTCAGTATTATTGTATTTGTTCTTTGGAGAAAGTGTCTGTTAATTTCTCTCATATGAACTGAGAACTGTTTCATCTACCAAGGATAAGTTGGCTAAAGTTATCCCCATATTTGTCTAGATCTCCTTCTATTTCTTAATAGGAAGGAATACTCTTTTGTTTATAAAGTCTATCTATATACTACAAACTACTAAAGATGCATGTCTCTCCCAAGTATAAATTACTAAAGAAAAACAAAACAAAACTTTTAGAAACCTATTAGAAAGTCAAATATTTTTGCACATTTTTTTTCTAAGATGACAGGTCTCCATTAAGCTCTCCTTCTATTTTTCTGGACAAGCTAGCCTACTCCACATGAAAACAAGTAATACTTCTCTAATCATAAAAAAGATTTCTAAAATATCATTAAAATACCTGCTTGCCTATCAAATAAAAATGTTTAATCAAGAATATTGATTATTCTTAAAACAATAAGTGTGAGGGTGTTATGGTTGGCTGAACATGTAACTCTTTCCCCTGACTACTCTTCAAGGAACACTGCAAAGGTATGCTTTGCAGAGAGAGCAGACATCTAAGAGGGAGCTGCACTGGTCAGAGATGCACTTTACAAATGGTCATAAATACTGGTTTTAAAAGGGAATGGTGCTCAGATGCTAAGAGAGGGAGAAAAGCATCAGCCAGAAATCATGCGACTGGGATTACACTGTTAATTTTTGGAGCGGCTTTCTGTTTGATTATAACACGATGCCCTTGCTTTCTGCCTTATGTTGATCATCTTTAAGATTGAAATGATTTAAGTTTTCTTTATAGTGACCCTAAGATATTGAAAAAGATTAAAATAAAATAAAACTGTGAAATGCTTTGGAAAATTATTGTGCACCACAAAGCAATCTAAGATTGATACTGAAGAACATATCATGCACAACGACAGACGGCAGTCTTTGTTAGTTTCAATAAGATCTGCATGACCAGCTGATTGTTGTGTTATTTTATAAGGAAGTAGGTCAGCAGGAAGCACCAAGCTGGAAAAAACAAAACAACAACAACAACAAAAAACACTAGTATGTGAGTGATTATCAAGTCTTTGAATTATTCATTTTCATCATTGATTATATAATTGAGTAATATGGATACAAAATTCCAAAGTGCCCTTCAGAATTCATGGTATCAAGTCAACAAGCAAGTCTCTCTGGCTTGAAAAGATCCTTTTGAGATACACAAAGCTTCTGGTTTTAAAGAAAAACCCAAATAGCAGTGCCTGTGAAGCTTTTCCCAACTTCTCACCTAAATTTGTTTCAAGTTAAAGAAAAAGATGAAAATACAATGAAAGGAAACTAAGACTGTCAGCCAAACCTATGCCAGGATTTGAGAGCAACCTCCAGGAATATCAAACAATTGGACAGAAAGAGGAAAATGCTGGGAATTTTAGTTTTACATGTACTACTATTTTCCAGCTGGACAGAAAGTCAGGAATTGAGGATTAGGAAGAAGACTTCATCATAAGCAGTAGAATTGTCAATTAGAACATATGGTATTAATTGGGCTAAGAGCTGGCATATTAGTCTAACAGTTCTCCCAATGGAAAAATGGTGATGCTAAGATGTGCTGACATATAACATTAAAAATATGGTTATGTAAATATGAATAGAAACAGAAGAATCAAAACCCACAATCAACTGAAAATGGTACAACTGAAAAGAAAAGGGAAAAGGAACACAATTCTCAACTCCTATATTAAAACACACCTGTTAAAGTTGTTTTAACTACTTTAGAAGATGTTCATCATCTTTTATAGGATGCAAGAAAGTGTTTTCTCTATGAAATAGGGGCAGAAATTTATAAAAAGAATAAAGAAATGAAAGAGAGATAAGAGTAAAAGCGACATGAGTGATTTAAAAAAAGATCTACGAGTACATTAAAAATGTACTTGTAAAACTCAAAAATTCCACTCATAGACGAGAGCCCCTAGAAATACTCTTGTTTAAGTGCACCAGGAGTTATACATGTGTGTTTACAGTATAGCAATTTATAATAGCAAAAAGTCTTATAACAACCCCAGTGTTCATCAGTAAAGTAGTAGATAAATAAGCACTTTTTTGAACAGTTAAAATATTCAATAGTTGAATTAAATTCACAACAAAAGCAATATGTCCTAGAATTTTCACTATGGAAAATCAAATCAGGAATTTTAAGGACACGCCTGAGTAGTTTCCCCAGAAAGCAGAGTAAAATGAAACAGATGGAAATCCTCAGAAAGAAGATGGTAGTCATGGAAGATGAAGAACCAAAGCTTAATCTAAGAGTTACAGATAATCTCAAGAAAAAGAAACACAAGCAATTTGAATGGATTTGATAATGAAAAATGTCACAGATGGAAAAAAATCCACAAAACTTTACATGAATAACACCATTAAAGGACTTGAGAAGTAAGATAAAAAATGTTCATCATATTAAGGGCAGAACAATGGGAAATAAATAAAATACAACTACATTGAGTTATGTTCTGATAAAAAAATGAAGTTAATCTTTTTTAAATTTTTTATTTCCATAGGTTATTGGAATAGATGGTGTTTCATTATAGAAGTAAATTCTTTACTGGTGATTTGTGAAATTTTGGTGCACCCATCACCCTAGCAGTACACACTGTACCCAATGTGTAGTCTTTTATCCCTCGCTCCCTTCTCACCCTTTCCCCCTAAGTCCCCAAAGTCTATTGTGTCATTCTTATGCCCTTGCATCCTCATAGCTTAGCTCCCACTTATGAGTAAGAACATAGGATGTTTGGTTTTCCATTTCTGAGTCACTTCACTTAGAATAATACTCTCCAGGCTGAGGGTGGTGCCTCATGCCTGTAATCCCAGCACTTTGAGAGTCCAAGGTGGGTGGATTACCTGAGGTCAGGAGTTCTAGACCAGTCTGGCCAACATGGTGAAACCCTGTCTCTACTAAAAATACAACAACAACAACAACAACAAAAATAGCTGGGTGTGGTGGCGTGCACCTGTAATCCCAGCTACTCGGGAGACTGAGGCAGGAGAATTTCTTGAACCAAGGAGGTGGAGGTTGCAGTGAGTTGAGATTGCACCCTTGTACTCCAGCCTGGGTGACAGAGCAAGACTCCATCTCAAAAAATAAAAAAATAATAATACTCTCCAATCTCAACCAGGTTGCTGAGAATGCCATCATTCCTTTTTATGGTTGAGTTAGTATTCCATCATGTATATGTAACACAGTTTATTCACTCACGGATTGATGGGTATTTGGATTGGTTCCACAGTTTTGCAACTGTTAATTGTGCTGCTATAAACATGCAGGTGCAAGTATCTTCTTTGTGTAATGACTACTTTTCCTCTGGGTAGATACACAGTAGAGGGATTTCTGGATTAAATGGTAGATCTACTTTTAGTTACTTAAGGAATCGCCTCACTGTTTTCCATAGTGGTTGTAGTAGTTTACATTCCTATCAGTGTAGAAGCGCTCCTTGTTCACCACATCCACATCAACATCTATTGCTTTTTGATTTTTTGATTATGGCCATCCTTGCAGGAGTAAGGGGCTATCGCATTGTGGTTTTGATTTGCATTTCCCTTATAATTAGTGATGTTCAGCACTTTTTCCTAAGTTTTTTGGCCATTTATATATCTTCTTTTGAGAACTGTCTATTCATGTCCTTAGCCCACTTTTTGATAATATTGTTTGGTTTTTTCTTGGTAATTTGTTTGAATTGGTTGTAGATTCTGGATGAGTCTTTTCTCAGATGTATAGATTGTGAGGATTTTCTCCCACTTTGTGGGTTGTCTGTTTACTCTGCTGACTGTTCCTTTTGCTGTGCAAAACCTTTTTAGTTTAATTCAGTCCCAGCTATTTATCTTTGTTTTTGTTACATTTGCTTTTGGATTGTTGGTCATAAAATCCTTGCCTAAACCAATGTCTAGAAGGGTTTTTCCAATGTTATCTTCTAGAAATTTTAGAGTTTCAGGTCCTATATTTATGCCCTTAATCCATCTTGAATTGACTTTTGTATAAAGTGAGAGATGAGGATCCAGTTTCATTCTCTTACAGGTAGCTTGCCAATTATCCCAGTACCATTTGTTGAACAGGGTGTTCTTTCCCCACTTTATGTTTTGTTTGATTTGTCGAAGATCAGTTGGCTATAAGTATTTGGGTTTATTTCTGGGTTCTCTATTCTGTTCCATTGGTCTATGTGCCTATTTTTATACCAGAACCATGCTATTTTGGTGACTACAGTCTTATAGTATAGTTTGAAATCAGGTAATGTGATGCCTCCAGATTTATTCTTTTTGCTTAGTCTTGCTTTGGCTATGCCAAATGGGCTCATTTTTGGTTCCATATGCATTTTAAAATTGTTTTCTCTAGTTCTGTGAAGAATGATGGTGGTATTTTGATGGGAATTTCATTAAATATCTAAATTGCTTTTGGAGTATGGTCATTTTCACAATATCATTTCTAACCATCCATAAGCATGAGATGTATTTCCATTTGTTTGTGTCATTTATTATTTCTTTCAGCAGTGTTTTGTAGTTTTCCTTGTAGAGGTCTTTCACCTCCTTGATTAGGCATATTCCTAAGTATTTTTTTTTTTTTTTTTTTGCAGCTATTGTAAAAGGGATTGAGTTCTTGTTTTATAAGTTTGGGAGCTCCAGTGTTAGGTGCATAATATATTTAGGATTGTGACATTTTCCTATTAGACAAGTCCTTTTGTCATTATATAATGTCTCTCTTTGTCTTTTTAACTACTGTTGCTTTAAAATTTGTTTCATCTGATACAAGAATAGCTACTTCTGCTTGTGTTCATGTCCATTTGTACGGAATGTCTCTTTCCACCCCTTTACCTTAAGTTTATGTGAGTCCTTATGTGTTAGGTGAGTCTCTTGAAGAGAGCAGATAGATGGTTGGTGAACTATTATTCATTCTGCAATTCTGTATTTTTTTAAGTGGAGTTTTTAGGCCATTTACATTCAAAGTTAGTATTGAGATGTGAGGTACCATTCCATTCCTTTTACTATTTGTTGCCTCTATGCCTTGGTTTTTTGTTTTTATTTTTAATTGTATTTTTTCATAGGTCCTGCAAGAGTTATGCTTTAAAGAGGCTCTGTTTTGATGTGTTTCCAGGATTTGGTTCAAGATTTAGAGCTCCTTTTAGCAGTTCTTACAGTGCTGCTTGGTAGTGGCAAATTCTCTCAGCATTTGTTTGTCTGAAAAAGACTGTATCTTTCGTTCATTTATGAAGCTGAATTTCACTGGATATAAAATTCTTAGCTGATAATTGTTTTGTTTAAGGAGGCTGAAGATAGAGCCACAATCCCTGCTAGCTTGTAAGGTTTCTGCTGAGAAATCTGCTGTTAATCTGATAGGCTTTCCTTTATAGGTTACTTGGTGCTTTTGCCTTACAGCTCTTAAGATTCTTTCCTTCATCTTAACTTTAGATAACCTGATAACAATGTGCCTAGGTGATGACCTTTTCAGGATGAATTTCCCAGGTGTTGTTTGAGCTTCTTGTATTTGGATGTCTAGGTCTCTAGCAAGGCCAGAGAAGTTTTCCTCGATTATTCCCCCAAATAGATTTTCCAGACTTTTAGATTTCTCTTCTTCCTTAGGAATGCCAATTATTCTTAGGTTTGGTCATTTAATATATCCCAGACTTCTTGGAGGGTTTGTTCATGTTTTCTTATTCTTCTTTCTTTGTCTTTGTTGGATTGGGTTATTTTGAAAACCTTGTCTTTGAGCTCTGAAGTTCTTTCTTCTGCTTGTTCGATTCTATTGCTGAGACTTTCCAGAGCATTTTGTACTTCAGTGTGTCCATTGTTTCCCAAGTTTTGATTGTTTTTTATTTATGCTATTTTATTGAAAATTTCTCTCCTCATTTCTTGTATCATTTTTTAAATTTCCTTAAATCTTGCTTTGGCTTTCTTTAGTGCCTCCTTGATTAGCTTAATAACTGACTTTCTGAATTCTTTTTCAGGTAAATCAGGAATTTCTTCTTGGTTTGGATCCATTGCTGGTGAGCTAGTGTAATTTTGAGAGGTGTTAAGAAACTTTGTTTATCATATTACCAGAGTTGGTTTTCTGGTTTCTTCTCATTTGGGTAACCTCAGTCAGAGGGAAGGTCTAGGGCTCAAGGCTGTTTTTCAGATTCTTTTGTCCCAAGGGCTGTTCCCTTGATGTAGTGCTTTCCCCCTTTTCCTTTGGATGTGGCTTCCTGAGAGCTGAGCTGTAGTGATTGTTATCTCTCTTCTGGATCTAGCCACCCAGCAGGTCTACCAGGCTCTGGGCTGGTACTGGGGGCTGTCTGCACAGTCCTGTGATGTGAACCATCTGTGGCTCTCTCAGCTGTGGATACCAGGACAGTATTTGGGATGTCTCCTGGGTTCTTCAGGAGCAATCTGCTTCCTTCAGAGGGTCTGTGGATTCTCTTCGGCTTTCCTGATTTATTCTTGCAGTTGTTCTGGAGCAAAAGTTCATGATGTGAGACTCCACCTGCTGCTCTGTCGATCCGAGTAAGAGCTGCAGTCTAGTCTTGCCTCTTGTCTGCCATGATCCTCCTTCTCTTGAAGTTAATTATTTTTTTAAAAATTTATTTTATGCATTTAGGAAAGAAAAAAATTAATAATTTCTAATAAAATTGAAACACGTGCTATTTATAACACTTTATTCTCCTCAAACAAAATTATAGAAAACAACACAGCAACATGTTTTAGGGGAAAAATTGTGAAGGTAAAAGTTTGAAGAATTGCGTTTTTAGAGAATTTGACCCTCAGTTATGAAGGAAAGAGAAATGATATTCCTGGGTTTGTGAGAGCTTGGAAAATAAACTATCCAAGTATAGTTTTTGACAATGTTAAAGATGTATTTCTGTGAACCAAGAGATGAATCCTAATGAAGACCTCAAGCAGAGGAAGTCATCAAAACTAGTAAACAGAAAGGTAAATCTCAATAACTATTGCTAATATGGTTATGAAACAGAAGGGAAACATAGAAAGTAAAAATTAATTTAATGGCAAGTATCTGGGTCTAAAACTGTAGATTAAGAAAAACACAGAAGTGAAGAAAAACAAAGCAGAGAAGGAAATAGCTAACTTCCTCATTTTGTCTGAAAGGAGCCAAAATCTTTTTTTTTTTTTTTTTTTTTTTACAATCCTAATCATTAGAAAATACAACTTAAAGCACAATTTTGAAAAATGCAAAGGTAATCTTTAATACAACTTAGAACCCAATGATTATCTTCTAAAACACTAGAAAGTATAAAAGCTTATAAGCCATATGCAATATAACTAAGAAAACATGAGAAAAATCACAAGCCCAGAGAAACAAAATATGGGTAAATATTTTAGTTATAATAATAACTGTGAATAATTAAAAATACTTCAGTTCCAGTTTAAAAACACTGAACTACATGATAGTTAAAAAATGTTTTAGAGTGGCTTTTTTAAAACACTCTAAAACAAAATGATATGCACAAGTTAAAAATAAAAAGAATGGGCAAATTTACACTAGACATTCACAAAAGAGAACAGGAAATACTAATTTCAGAAAAGACGCAGAGACAGAAAGATATTAATGGTAACCAAGAGGGTCATTACATATTAATACAAATATGTTTCACAAGGAAAATATAATAGTTATTGAACTTTATAAGCTAATTAGCATAATATTAACATACATAAATCAGGGATGTTAGAAATGTAAAAGGAAAGTACCTTCTTATGGGTGACATGGACACATCTCTCTTAGCCATGGATAAACAGATATTTGGTTAAAATTTATAATCTGTAAGGATGAATCTACAGATATACTAATGTCTATTCTAAGAACTAAAAAATATATATGTTTATCATTTTCAAGATAATATAATTACTTTTCATAAAAATTTAACAAATCCTGGCACAAAGAAAACGTTTAAAAGTTCCCAAATTAGAAACTATAGGGAGCTGCATTCTCTGGCCATAATGCAATCAAACTATATATTTTTTAAAGTTTAAACAATCAAAAATTCTAACATATTGTAAATTACCAAATGCCTTCCTAAATAGCTATAAGGGAGAGAAAAATCCAAGGTAAAATTACAAACTTGTTTTAAAATAATGAAAATAGGACTATTATTTATCAAACTTTATGGAGTGTGTTCAAAGGCAAATACTGTATGTGTTGAAAATTGAGGCTGGGCACGGTGGCTCATGTCTGTATTCCCAGCACTTTGAGAGACCAAGGCAGGAAGATGGTTGAGCCCTGGAGTTCTAGACCATACTGGACTACAGCGAGAACCTGTATCTACAAAAAATACAAAACATTAGCTGGGTTCGGCAGCATGTGCCTGTAGTCCTAGCTACTCCAGAGGCTGAGGTGGGAGGATTCCTTGAACACAGGAGAGATCAAGCCTGCAGTGAGCCATGATCATGCCACTGCACTCCAGCCTGGGCAGCAGAGTAAGACCATGTCTCAAACAAGCAAGCGCGCATACACACAAACACACATACACACACACGCAAACCCTCAAAGTACACACATTCACTCCTAGAAAAAAATGTGGTTATTTATCAAGTCTCAGGATGGGAAAGTGGTTTGTAATTATAAAGGCATTAAAATAAAGGCCCCCCCAATAGTATACATTTTACTATGGAGATTATAATTAGAATTTTCCCTACAACAAGAAAGATTATCAAAAACGGAAATAAAATCTCTGTCATGAGGAAAAAATAAATATAGTTTTAAAAGCACACCACTGAGGAAAATAATTGACACAGATTTATGAGAAAAAGTTTAATATGACTAATATATAAAGAGCTCATGTAAATTTTAAAACCTACTTAGAAAAATTGACAAAGAATATGAATAGCTATTTTATAGAAGAAGAAAGAGCGGGAAGGAGCGATGGAGGGAGAGAATGAGGGAGAAACATAAGAAGGGAGGAAGGAGGGAAAGGTAAAGAAAAAAAGAAAACTAAACATGAGGAGAAAGATTAAATTACTCAATTTCAAATAACTTTGTTTTAAAGACTATATTTTTTTACTTACCAAATTAGCAAAACTTAATTCCAGTGCTCACTATTGTTGAATGTGAGGTTAAAAATTCGAACAACTTTTCTAGAAAACAAGTTTAGGAATCTGTATCAAGAATTAACGTCCTTCAATTCAACAGCTCTACTTTTAGCCAGTTATCAGAAGGAAATAATTAGAGAATATTTGATGGCAGGGACATTCATTGCTGCATGACAACTGCATTTAGTTGAATTTAGTATTAGTCATCTGAGATGTCACATAATAATAAAGTCAATTGTGAGGTGTGTCATCAAGAAATTTGTTACTACTGATAGTAAAGGTACCAAACTTTGAACATTATTTAATAAATTGGGGTAGAGTCAAGGTTGTCTCTGTAATGTTACTCTTACTCACATTACAGTGCATTTTCTGAGTATGAAGGAAAGGGACAGAGCAATGACAAATGCCCAAAGAGGAAAATTTGCATAAACCATAGCCTTTATTATCAATGTTTGCATCAGAACTCATTGGCTTGTAAGCATTCTAAATCTCTAGGTGCTACAGAGGAGAAAAAAAACCAGAACCACTTATAGAACTGAGTTTGGTGAAGCCATTTAAAACACATGCTGCAGCCATTATAAACCTTGATTTGGAAGAAGTTTGATAGAATGTGTAAATGATCACAATATGGTAGAGCCAGGAGGTAGAATTAACCTTATAGTGAGCCCTGTTTTATGGAAGGATTAGAATGAAGTTGACCTGGGCTGCGAGTGGTGGTGTCTGTAGACTTTTTTTGCATATTTTCCTGAATGTTCAAAATTTTAAGTAGTGAACAGACATCACTTTTATGACTAGATGGAAATCATTATTAACAAAATAACTATACAATTATAAACAAGTATATAACATTTACAAAGTAACCTGTAATCCTCTTTCCCTCCCGATTCCTGTACCAACTAAAACATATGTAAGTATTTACAGAAGGAGATTTACGCCTTTCTGATTAACTGCATAGAATCAACTCTACCATATACTAAAAAAAAAAAAGCCTCTGACAGTAAAAAGTAACTTGGTCCCCAGTAGGTCTTCATCTAACCTGCCAAAGACAATTTTGTGGCTCCTTAAGCATGTTTAATTAAAAACTAAAACAAAATACAATCATGTTATGCCTTTTCATCTTCATGAAAACTTACTCTATTTTTGAGGGAAAGAGTAATAAAGGAATAATATAAACACATGGGTGTACATTAGTTAACAGTCTTCACTCTTATTTATAAGCAATCATGTTAATGCCCTTTCTAGGGAGGAAAAAAAAGATGCAATGACCTTCATTGAAATTCATACACTAACCAACAGAAAGCGTATTTTAAAATGCCCTGAAAAATGCTTCAGGGTTTTGGGGTTAACACAATACAAGCCACTGCCCACCTTTCTGCTGTTTTCCTACCCCAGAATTTTCCTAGGAGACCAAAAGTTTCACAGTGGGATGGTGAGAAGAAGGACTTTGCCCTGTGTATGTGGATCGTGTCCCAGAACTGCCTTTCTAATAACTCGAGATTCTGAAGGGCACAGAAAACATTGTAATAAGTGCATTTTGTGTTTTCATTTATTTCTTGGGAGAATAGCAGTCACTATTAATATATGCTTTTGGCAGATCATTGGATTCACATTCCTAACAGTTTCAAATAACTAGCTAAAATATTCTTTTGAGGAATTTTTTTTTAAAGCCAGTCTTAGCTAACTTGAAGAAGCACATACATTGTCTGAGTTTTACTGTTCCAACTTTGTTTTCTCAAACACTGTGAACCACTTTTAATTTCTAATATTATCTTATTTACAAAACATGTACTAGAAATAGTTCTACTTTGAGGAAAGGGAACTAAAATTTATATTTTCCACTGCTTTTCCAAGAAATCATATAAATAAGGCTTGTTGCTTTTTTAAAAAAAGTTTTGAAGTTGCTGGTACTATTTCATTTCTCCATAAATAAATAAGCATTTAAAGCAAGGTTTTTCCACTTGTGTCCTATTGATATTTTTGAGTAGATAATTCTTTGCACTGGAGGGCTGTCCTGAACATTGCAGGATGTACAACAGCATCACTGGCCTCTACCCACCAGATGCCAGTAGTATCCTCCTTCCTTCAGGGGAAGGTGGCAACCATAAATGTCCTCCAGACATTACTGAATGTTCTCTGGGGCAAAGTCTTTCTGGCTGAGAATTTTGTTCTAAATTATACCACTCAGAGAGTGCCATATGTATATCACTTATCTTGTTTACTTACTCTAAAGTCCTCAAAAGGGAAAATTTCTGTCTTCAAAAGTTGAGACTACTTGCCATTATATTATTTACTAGTCCTTCAATATTCTGCCCAGAATAAACTAGTAACTAAGATTTTACATATCCTTCAAAGAAAGATAAACAGCTCACCAAAAAAAACCTATAATTTAGATGCTAGACGTGTTACACTAAAATTTCATTTTGTCTCTTTACATTAATTCCTTGTTTTCACTTGGCATGAAAATAATTTAAATTATTTTATCACAATGAATAGTCAAACTTTTCATTCAGAAGTTTAAGTAGAGAGATTTTAAATATAAAATAAATAATATAATTCATATAATGCATTCACTTGTTTCTTATTTATAAACTAATAAGGTAGCAATGGAGGAGTGAGAGTTTAGTAATTATATACCTTTTCAAGAGCTTTTAAAAGATTTCTAATTATAACAAATTATTGGAAATATTTTTAAAAATACAGAAAACTACATAGATTAATGTTTAGGTCTTGATCTTTCAAGATTTTATTCTACTTATATAAATATATAGGATATAACCTTAACAGATCATAATTTATTACACCTATAAATGAATTAATTACTACACCACTGTATGAATTAAACATAATATTTGTGGGATAATGCATTAAGGGCAAAATTTGCAATGATAGATATACTTAACTTTATCAAACAGCTAGCTTTTATAGCAGTAAGCACATGATGTTGGGTTCTTTATACATCATTCTACTTTTGAGCAGTAATCTCAACAAATTGGAATTTGTCTTTCTGTTTCTCTAACTCACAGGCTTAAATATAATGAAGTTGTGTGGTTTTCATTCTATTCTATATGTCATCTAGATATAGATCCAAACACCTAATAATTTTTCTGAGAAGGGTATTTTTTTCTTTATTCTAGAGGAAGTAAGGGAGAGGCTTACATTTTCATATTCACCTTATATTTTCCTTTACTCTACTTGAATCCATTGAAACAAAACCAAACAAACAAATAGCCACCCATACCTCCCCACTACAAAAACCACAGACAAGGCCATTTACCTGTTTAGAAGATTTTACTTTCGAAAATTTGCACTTGTACCTTAGAAGTCCTCTCTCTATGTCTCTTCTATCCTCACATTCAGGGAATCTTTATGAAATATTTCATTCTTTATAGTTCCCAATCTCACATCATCTTCCTGGTTCTCTACCTCATCTTTTCCCTCAGAAGCCAGGAAAATTTCTCTCTGTTTTCTACATAGAACTCTAACCAGCCTTTGGTTATCTTCATCCCCTGGAGGGCAATAGAGACCCCAGGGCAAGTTGAGGAAGCAAGTTTTTGACTATTGTGGGATTTACACCTAAAAGGACCCTGTTAATCAACTACTCTAACTCTTCAATCCAAAAAAGAAATTAAGGAAACTACCAGACAATTCTACTTTTGTATTTACTGATCACAGTTTAAAGTTCGGATCAAAGTAGTAGAATGAGCATTGGGAGTAATTAGACCTGGGGATCCAGGGCCATGGACCCATCTTATCTAACTGGGTTAGTTATCTCTTGATATCTGCATCTCCTTTTCATTATCTATAAAATGGGAATAGAACTCATGCTAATAAGAACATTGGTAACTCACATAAGGGTCTGCACAGCATGTTCACAGAAATTAGCTGCTTCCACCCCCAGAACGTGCAGTGAGAGATAGATTCAACATCCATAATTGTTATCATCCTTATTTAAAGGCCCAGAGGATTTAATGGCTTGGTTGAGTCCCATTTATGTAGCAGAATTCAAATGTGTCTTTGAATTGAAATACTATGCTAAGCTGCTGCCTCATTATCTTGAGGAAAAGTTATGAGGATCTAATGACATTATGTATGTGAAGGTGCTTTCCAAGTGAAAAAGCATTAATGAAAAATAAATGTTTATTATTGCTGTATTTATTTTTAGAAAACCTTGGAAAGATGCCATCTACATGAAGATGCTTTGGTTTGAGTTCAGGTAGTTTCCACAATATCATCTCCAAATTAGGATTAAGCATTACACTCTGACAGTAGATTTTCGGTTCTATCATGCTTCTTAAATTATTCTGGACTTGTCTTTTAGGTTCATTTTGTTTATTATCAACTGTCAGTGATTGTAACATTTATTCAGGCTGGTCTCTTCCTCTTTCTCGCTCGCTCTCTCTCTCTCTCTCTCTCTCTCACACACACACACACATACACACACACACCTTTTCTTCCTCCACGTTATTTTTCCTTGCCTATGAATTCTCACAATGTAGTATGCCAGTCTTGTGGGTCGATTTGCCTCTTATCCAAGATGAAACATTTTAATAGACCCCCATGGAGCATTTCACAGTGGGCCTACTATTCTCCTTTACTTGCACAGAAAATTAACAATGAATTATATCTGAAAATTTGGAGCCCCAAAAGCTCAAAAAATGTTTATTCTTCCAAATCGGCTGTGTTCCAGATTTCTAATTCCTTTTGTAACTTTCCATGGAATCTTTTCCGTAATTTTCATTCATTCCTCAAACTATGAAGCTCACAATTGAGCACATTTTCTATTGAGTTTTCCTGTGTGCTGAGTCAAACAGTTTCAAATGATACAATTACTTCATCAAAAAACAAACAGGCATTTAATAAGCACTCTCCCATACTCAATCTGCCCCATAATCTCTGGTGTCCAGAGGAGGCACAGTTGTTCCGGAGCAGAAAAATAAGACAATCTACTGTATTATGAATTTTTTGTGAAGAGCACAGAATAATTTCACTATATATGCATTATATTTGCTTTTTAAAAACTATATGTATATTCTCACTTGGGTCCTAAATTTCATTTTATCTTACACTAAATACAACTGTGATTTCCTAATATATATGAATACTCTACGTTTATTTTTAAATACATTCTGCTAAGACTTTTTTTCTGTAATATTGACAATTTTCATCAAAACCACCTTCACAGTTGGTTAAAAAAAAAAACAAGACCTCAACCCTCCTCACACATAATTACAACAAACCCCTGCCAAAGGAAAACCCTTTTAACCGTTTCTACTTTTAGTTTCTGCCTGTAGAAAATGAAACCATAAACTTTTTGTTTGAATAAAACATGAATTTTAAATAACGAAATAACTAGTATACTTCTATATTTGTTATTTATTATTTATTTATCTACCTGGCCCTTAGCTATATAAAATGACCTATGTAAAATGAGGTCTTACATTAGTCCTTCTTTCAATGCCTCTGCAATTTTGATACTTATATTATCATTTTCAGTTTTGTTGGTTGTAATGCAGAAGTGCTGCTTATATTTTTCTTTCTTGTCCAATAAATGTTATCTAATAAAGTTGGATAAAACCATATTTTGTCCAATACAGTTTTTTGGCATCTCTCTATGTGGCATGATGCACCTACCTGGCCTTCTCCTTTCGCCCCCTTCTTTCATCACCCACATTTGTCAGCTAGCTGTACCTTTACTTTTACTTTATCAAGGTTGTAGAGTTTTAATTATATGCACTAATATACTTTTGCTTTTATATTTAAGCCAGGTTGAGTTTTCTATCTCTTATGACTGAAATCTTCCTAACTCCACTGAGGGTCTCCTACATGCTGACCTTCTGACTTGAAAGAGGAATACTACCATCTATTTTGCATAAACCATTTTGTTTTAAAATGATATTTTTAACCTACAGGTTCTAGTTAATTCAAATCTAGCTTATGAAACAAAAAAAAATGAATAAGATGAATTTCTGCAACAGTGCTAAGACAATATGTCCCTGAGGAGATGTCTTTTAAAAATAAGTTTAACTTTGAAAAATAAACTTAGGGCCAAACATGGTGGCCCACACTTGTAATCCCAGCACTTTGGGAGACCAAGGTGGGAGGATCATTTGAGGCCAGGAGTTCAAGACCAGCCTGGACAACATAGCAAGACTCCCATCTCTACAAATTAAATTAAAATTAGCAGGACATGGTAGAGTGCATCTGTAGTCCCAACTAGTAGGGAGGCTGAGGCAGGAGATTCACTTGATCCCAGGAGTTTGAGGTTGCAGTAAGATATGATCATGCCACTGTACTCTCACCTGGGCAACACAATGAGACCCTGTCTAAAAAAAAATAAAAGAAAAAAATAAATAAATGTAATAAAATTTCCCATTCTAGTACATCTATTTTTCTTCTTGCCTCTCTGGAACAGGTTTAGAGATATTATACCTGGTGAATTAGAATACTATTCCTCTGTGAAGGAAATATCATCAATATCCTTCATATTGTCCTCACTACATGTTCTGGTTACATTCAACTCTTCATACTCAAGAGTTTATGTGAGGCTCAGAATATTTTATTTATTTATATTTCATCTCATTTCAGAAAGTATTTTACAGAGCTTAAATAAAATGCATACATACAAATATATAAGCCAATAATGTGCAGATGAATAGTAATAAAACATGACAAGTTAAAGATTGTGTTTACTAAAAAATTAGAGTGGATCTAGTATTTGATAGCACAATAGGGAGACTATAGTTAACAATAATTTATTGTACATTTTAAAATAAAGAGTATAACTGGATTATAACACAAAAGAAAGGATAAATGCTTGAGGTGATAGATGCTCCATTTACTCTGATGTGATTATTACACAAGTATCCCTTCATCAAAAGATTTCATGTATCTCATAAATACATACACTTACTATGTACTTACAAAAAATTAAAATTGAAAAAAAAATTACAGTAAAGCAGGCCATACATGGCTAAATTAAGCTGTAAATACAGATCCAAGCTTCCTGGTATTTGAAATATGAAAGAAAAGCTACAAAGATCTCATTTCAGAAAAAATAAAATTTTTCCTAACACTTAATTCTAAAAGAAATTTTCCTGAGGGACTGTGACCCAAGATAAAATGGAGAAGGGAGTCTAGTGTGCCTCTCACCAATGTTTTCTGAAATTTTCTGTTATTCCATATGCATATAAAAGTTTCCTGCCATGAATACATCACACAATAAGGAAACTACACGGTTGGGTTCAAGAAATCAACAAAATATAAGTTTGTAAAAGGAGAGTTGAAGGGATCTGATGTTGTGGTTCACAAAGACATTTTTTTCTCATCCATAAAATAGAAAGAAAATTTAGCACATTTTAAAATGTTTTCTTCCCAAGAAATAGGAAGAAAAACAGAGTTAATTGTGTTTCTACTCTATCTATATAGATATTATTTCATTATTCCTAATAACATCATTTTCAGATGAATGAATTAGACTGTTATTTGTTGAGAAGTCATGTGGAACTCTGATTTGTCCAAGACAAGAAATTCAGAAGCATTTCAATTCTCAGATTCGAGAAGATATAAATCCAGTTATTTGTTATACTCACTGATGAAGCAATCTTAACATGATACACCTGCAGTCCCAGCTACGCGGGAGGCTGAGGCAGGAGAATTGCTTGAATCCGGGAGGCAGAGGTTGTAGTGAGCCGAGATCACGCCACTGCACTCTAACTTGGCACCTGGCGACAAAGCGAGACTCTGTCTCAAAAAAAAAAAAAAAAAAAAAAAAAAAAAATGATGGCAAATTCAATATAAAGATACAGAGAAAATAATGTTGTTGTTAGTTGTATTACCACAGATCATGTGAGGGAACTTATAAAAGATGTCTATGTATTTTTAAAAATTATCTTTACAAATGCTAAAACTAACCCCAAAGTCAGTTTCCCTAATAAACATTAAAAAATGTGCTAAAACTGATAGCTCTCTAAAATAGCTTCAGTTCTTTCGTTCCATTTTAGACAACCGATGAGGAAATCACTAATGAAAAACTGAAAATATCACTTAGTGAATGAAACATCACCACAGTGGAATCACAAATATTACCCAGACAATCACTGTATTTATTTCCATGTAATAAATGGGTGTGAACTTGTTGATTATCAGGAAATTACCAAACACTGGTTTTAACTTGAATATACTTAATAAATCATGTATATTGAATTAATATTAATAATTTCTTCCACAATTTTCACTCACAAAATGAAATATGTAGCTAATTAGCTGAAAATTACAACTGCTGGTTCAACTAAATTCAGCAAATCTTACATGCTAGTGTCACCATATGTACATTTGTTTGAAGTAATAATTAAACTTCTGTACTAGCTGTATATTTTGGGAAAAGTAAACAAATTATAACATGACACATGGAATCTAAAAACACCCATTTATTTTCCTCTTTAACAACTAAGTACAAAAGCCATAAGTGAATCTTTAATAAATTCACCTCCAAAATTTTAAATTCAGTATTTGATTTTTGGGTATAACTTTGACCTAGTCATTTACTACCTCCATCTGAAACTGTATTAGCAGACATAGGATAAATTAATTTACTTAGGCGTATACATTGAAACTTGCATACATTTTTAAACATTATGAACAGAATATTAAATTGGACATTATGATCCATCTTGTTTTTGAGAAATATACCAGGAGTAATCAGTAGTGAATACAATTTTTTGAACGTTTTCCATCCAGAATTCTTTCCTCAGTATTCTTCTCTTCTCTTCTAACATCATCTCCATTAAAAAAGAGAAAGAAATAAACCCTAAAAGTACTGCTTTGATCTAGAATGAGCAGTCAGGAGTTTCATTCAGATCTATTTTGAGAGAAAACTGATGTGCTCAAAAATATATTTCAGATTGAAAAAATGTGCGGTTGAGGAAATATTAATGTTCTATTAATAAGGAGAGAATAACATATTTAAGACTGTTTTGCATTTGGCACAGTATCTTACAGAAAGCAAAGTGCTTGACAAAAACTATCTTGGTTGGATCTCACAGGACTCCAAGGAGGGAGGTAGAGCCAGGCATATTGTTCTGTTATAACAGAGTTATTCATTAAGAGATTTGCTCAAGGTCAATCCAGAACCTCGATCTGTTAACAAAACTTCATTTCAGGGGTCATGTTCTCATGTGGTAAGACGTGGTGAGTTTCAATCATGAAAGCAAGGAGGTAATATAGCCATTTTTTTCTTGTTTGAGATCTCTCTCTTTCCTTCCTTTCAGTTCATTGTAGAGATCATCCTTTAAAAAATCAATTTGGTCATCAAAATAATTTATAAAAAAGGAACATGTCACATGTGTACAAAATTTTTAAGTGCACACAGTTTATTACCTGAAGAAATAAACTGACATAACTATTTGAAGTATAAATTAAGTGTAATTTTATTTTAAAATATGCAAATGTGTTGCCAAATACTGTTTTTGTCATGGTGTAGCCCACTTTCACTAAACAACTGTGAAGTTTATAAACTTCATATGAACAATAACAAATGAGCCATCCTATTCAAATCAAATAAATAACTAGTGTGCCTATTATTTGTAAGGTCCTGTGATAAAAAACTACAGTCGTTTATAGCCAGTGCTCTACTCAGTTCTTTCCTGATAGATGGGTGGCAGATGGATAGAGATATCCTACATATATGTTGTCTATATCTATATTCTTTTCCGGTATTTCATCCCGCCTCCACTGAAGACAGTTTGTATGACTTTATTATAGAAATAAAGTTCACAATAAAGATGATTTACATACAGAACTCTTATATTTTCATTCATGGGAAAAAAAAAAACACAACATGGTAGTGCTAGTGACAGTCTGTGTTTTGAAGCAGGATAGAAACTAGCCTGTTTCAGATTCCTGACATTCTGGCAAACTTAGGAACACAAACCCTCGGGATCTAAATGCATCAACCTGAGCGCCGGCTGATTAGGCATTGCAAAGCAGTATTCTAAAAGGAAAGGCCTTCACTTAAACAGCGCTACAACGTTTTTGTTCAGCTTTCTTTCGTATACAAACTTTCGCCAGAAAAGGCGTTTTAACCAGAGGGCAAAGATTTAGTGCGTCCACAGTTCCCATCTTCAACTCTTTAGAATAATAGTTATTTAAGCACCGGACCTGTCTTCAGAGACTCACTTTGTGACACAGCTGCGGCCAGACTTGACTTTATCTGGGCGCCAGGATCGGTCCCACCACAGGGCTCCGGGCAGTTTGTTCCCAGTGGATCAGGGCGGGTGTGTTGCCGGAGTCGCCTTCTATTGGCTACACTACTGGGGACTGGTTGGCCTTTCAGACGCCTGATTGGACGGAACTGCCCTCTGTACGCCGACATTATTGGAGGGCGCTGGAGCAGGGGGCGGAGCAGGTTCCCCAGGATTCTTGACCTGGCGCGCTGGTCCGCGGAGCCGGGCGCGGGGCGCGGGAGCGGAGCTGCGCGGACGGCTGCGGAGGGAAGGTGTCCTAGCCAATGGGGTCTTTAAGGCGAACGCGAGGCTGGGGCCGGTTGCCGACCAGCCGCGTCTCACCGAGGCAGTCCACGCTTTTCCCCCGGCGGTGGCCGCTCCGAGACAGCATCTGTCAACGCTCCTCTTCTCCCCTCCTCCTTCGGCCGAGTCGGGCTCCGCCGGCGGCGGCCGAGAGGACGCGGGACCCGGCGCAGTGAGCCCATCAGCTGTCAGGAGAGCGGCGTAGCTGCCGGAGGGCGGCGAGAGACACACAAAGAACGCGGTGGGCGGCGGCGGCGAAAGGGGGCGGCAAATTCAGGACTGCAACTCCTCGCTGCGCCTGCCTGTGCCACCGCCGCCCGGGCTTGGTCCGAGGCGGCGCAGACAATGCGGCCGGGCTTGGCCCTGCGCGCCCCAGAGTGCAGGGCGCCCGCGCTCCCCCGACCCCAACTTGACCGTCTCCCGGCTCGCCCAGCCCCCTCCCGGGGTAGGGGCGCCCCCTCGCTTCGGCGACCGGCGAAGGAAGTCGGTCCGCGGCCGCAGAGCCCGGCAACTTGCGAGCCGGGAAAAGTTTGCGGCGCCTCCGCGGGGCGGCGCGACGCGGCCCGCCCCTCGCGTCCGCGGTCATCGCGGGTGACTTTCTCGACTCGTCGTCAGTCGGGGCCGCAGCGCGGCCGGCTGGGACTGCGGGGAGGGCCGGAGTCCGTCCGAGGGCTCCCGCACCTCGGGCTGCGGGTGAGTCGGCTTTCGGCGCGGTGGGCTCAAGCGGTTTAGGGCACCTGGGCTTGGGAAGAAGGCGTGGAGAGTGAGTGCCTTTAATACTTTTTGGAGCTGGCGGGGAGAACAAATAAAAGTGCGGTAGCTTGAAGGGCACTGACATGCCACTGACTTCGGAACCGTATCCGTGGGAACCCTTCGGGGGCCTGCGCTGCCGAGGGCCTGTGCGAGCCTGGGTAGGAGATGGAAAGGTTAGAAGCGACTGGCCCAGCTTGACCTTGGACAAGTGACTTAACCACTTAAATTTCCTCGTAGGTAATCTGTGGGGCTACAGCAACGTGCTCTATGGTGTCGTCCAGTTTGTAGACTGCATCTCCGTTTTTAAGGTTTTCCTAGGGCCTCAACACGGTGCGCGAGTTATGAAGAGATAGGCCAGGATATGTTTACATGCGTCCGGAGTCACCTTTCAGCCTACTCAGAAGTAACTTTTAAGTCTGATGTTTTAAAACATTTTAAAACATTTAAAGGCTTCCCTTCACTGAAAAATAAATTACCCATTGCTTATTTTACGAACCTTAGGATTCTTTATTTTGCTGCACCATTTGGAATCGTAGGGGCCAGAGAGGGGACAGAGAGCCAAACCTGAGGGTGAAGTGGCAGGTGCCCCCAGCGATCCCTGCCGGATCCAGTTTAGGGGGAGAACAAAGCATTTATTATGCATAAGAGAGAGTGAACAGGGCAGGTGTTTGTGTTTTTGTTTTCTGTATTCTTTCTACTGAAAACTTTTTTTGGTTGGGGCAGTGGGCACTGGAGGAGGGGACTCTTCTGACAAAGAAGAAAAAGAAAATGTCACTTATACCCTAAGTAAGTCTTAAACTAATGTAAATCTTCCTTACAGGAACAGCAACACATAATGCAAGTACATCTTGATCTAATTTTAATGAAGGATTGAAAATAGCTACTGTGTTCAGTATTACTGACGCCAAGGCAGCTACTTACATAATCTTCTTTGTTGAGATGTGTTAGTGGCATGTATAATTTTGATAAATAATTAATGTTAAAGGTTTAGTCTGGCAATGGTGTTGAAATACTGTCATCACAGGTTGTATTGCAAGACAAATGGTGTGTTAACTTTTGGTTATGATAACCTGCATTTTTTCTCTAAACAGTAAAATCTGACATTTTTCATAACAAAATTCTCTTAAATACTGCATGTATACTTGGTAGTGTATACAGGAGAAATTATTTTGTTCTATAAATGACAAAGTCCTTCAGTGTTCTCACCGTTTCATGAGAGTGAATTCTAGATGTCAGGTGCTCCACTGGACATTTTCTCTTCATGGAGCTTATAGCAATAAAAGTTCTTTACAAAAGTAAGTGCATAAATGTAGATACTCAACAAATATTTGCTGAATAAAATACTCAGATAAGAATAACTAAGGTCCATCTTGTCCATCATGAAAGAGAATGGTGATCATGTTGTAATAGAAAGAAGGTATCAAAGAAAGAACTGGCAGAAAAACAGAGCTTAGTTCCAGTATCTAGCCTGAACGTTTATACTTTAAAACAGGTTTACACATTTGGAAAGAGACAAAGACAAGTTAAGATAGGATTCCTAAGAGGAAGATAGCAGTATTGATTTAACGTAATACATTTTATGACCTAGTTTTGTTTGAAGAACACGAACCTTTGAAAAGGTATATTTCTTAATCAGTAGCTGTTTGCATTGTGATTGGATGTCTAATTAAATGGCCTAATCATAACCATAATATCTCAATTGAATGCTGTCTGATGTTTTTAAATTCATTTTTAGAATAACTTGAAATAAACCATTCAATTTAGTTACATGAAGGAAAGTGTACCTTTTGAAATCAACTAAATCCGCAGTGAGGAAAATTATCGTCAGTGTTTTCACCAAATGTAAATTAAGCACTGGAAGTAGCATCTTGCCAAGAAGGTCTTCAATCTAGACAATCACTTTGTGTAGAAGACGTCTAATGTGGAATGTGGACTGCAGTGAGAAATGCCGTTATTCTTCTGAGGGTCTATTTGGTGACATCAGGAAAATACTAATGCACCCCTTCAACATTTGTAAACCTGGCAACTTTGGGAAAGCCTAGTGGCTTTCCAAAGTGATTTCAAAGTAACCACTCAACCTAGAACCTAGCATTGATATTTGAACAAACTGTTTTTGTAGAATATGCGTTCTCCTCTGTGCAGATTTGTTGGCTTGGCAGACTTGTAAGAGATCACAGCAGTGTATTTTAGAGTGTAGTCCTTAGATCACCTGTATCAGAATCACCTGTAGTACTTAGAAAACTTCAAACTCCTGGACACATCCCACATTTACATAATCAGAATGTTTGTAAACAGAACCTGTAATTTCTACTCATAAGACCCATTTATACCTAGTGTTCCATTATTGGAATGCTAAGCTTGTGGGAGTTATTTATATCCTGCTGCTCAAGGTCATCGCCAAGGTCTGATTTTTCACAAAAAATTTTGCAACCAACCTCCAGCATAAATGGGTTAATGAGCTCCTTCAAAAGTGACAGTTAATCACACTAAATTTTAAGAATTAGTGTTAGTTTTCTTGCCACAGTTGTAATGCCCATGTTGCTCTCTTCTAGGAACATTAAAAAGGCCCCCAGATGCTCACTGCTCTGATCATTTACCCTCTAGCACAAGACACGTTGGCCTTACCTCTTAGTTGGGCCCTGTGGCCAGGAAACCCCTCTTGAAACCACCTCTGCAGGTAAATCAACATAGAATGTACCACCTATGAGCAGAGTTAAATCTGCTTTGAGACACAAGGCTCAAGAGACCACAGTTCGCAGACCTCGCCTACTAGTGGGATACTCCCACCATCCTCCTTAGCTTGTCGGCGATTTGTGGGAGTGGCAGTCCCAGCCTTCTCTTCAACTAGGGAGATAATAAAGTTTTCAAGCAAATGATTGGGAATGGACCCTAAGGGACGGATGACCTGAGAGAAAACAAACAGGCAAGAATGCTGGATGGAGGGCCGTCCCCTCAACATCCTTTAAGCCTCACATTTAAAAAATTTTAGTCCTAACGCAGATAACTTGGAAAGCAAGTGTGGCTAAACCCAGGCACCTCTGTTCTCGGTTGTCAAAACTTAATCTACAAATTCATATAATGGCTTCTAACCTCTATCTATAAATGCCCAGTGCATAAGTGAGGATTTTCAAGCTTATCAGTTAAAAAGGGGGGACAGCGATTGTTTAGAAGAGAGGTTCAAAACATAGGTTGAGGAGTCAGCCAGTCATGATTGCAATCCTACTTTTGCCATTTACTGCTTGGGTGGCTTCAATCTACATCCTTGACTAAGTTTCAGTTTCTTTACTTGAAAAATGAAGATAATAGTACTACCGTATAGGAGTTGTTTTGTAAATTATATAAAATTATAAATTAAAACATCATCAGCTAATAAATCACACAGTATATATTCAATATATGTAGCTTTTAATTTATTATAATAACTTTTTCAAATTTTCTTTGTAGCCCTGGAGAGTTGCTGTAGAAGAAGGAAAAGAGAGGAAGACAACACAGGAGGAGATAAGTAGCTCTGGATACATTGGAAGGTCACATTGCTAAATAGTTGTTGAGCAGAGGGAAAAGGTAGGAAAGGATGTGGACTGCAGTGCTACAGTGCCAGCTAATAACTTTCATCATGTACCTCCTTGGCCCAGGTGCTGTCTCTTCTACTCTCCTCCTTTTTTGCACTACCTTATTTAGCACTTAATTATATACTTTCTTGGCTCACTTTGAGAAACACTGATTATGGGTCTGCCTCAAAGACAGAACCCTAGTTTTGGATTTTAGCATTACTGATCTATTGCCTTGGAGGGGCTTAAGGATGGCAGCTGTCTCTCTCCCTTGGGATCTAGCTTTTAGAAATATTGAAGGGAAGAGATTCTGTGATCTTATAGGAATAGATCCACAGTTCATCTCCAAATTTGCTTTTATGGAGAAGTGTATGTCACCAAAACACAGAGATCTGGTCAGAGAGGCTCCTACCCACAGACTTTTAATATAACTTTACTCTCTAGGGCATTTATTCTTGTCAAGTACTTTCTCTCCTGTCAGCTCACTTGTTCCTCATAAAAGCCCTATAAGGTGTTAATATTATTAAACAGACCCCTATGAAGCACCTCAAGTCTTTCTGTCTTCCCACCTCTATTCTTGCACACCTTTTGCAAGACTAGTCTCGGAGTTTATCACATCAGGTTTCTAAAATAAAAGTCCCCTAATCACTTTCTGTTTGTTCCGTCATCAAGTTGACCTTTTCTGCCTGGCTTATAAGGTGGCCTTACAAACCTCGTTTTCCTGTAAACATTGTCTCCATAGTTCAGGAACATGGCAGGCTCACCACTATGCATTAGCCCATATTTCCGTCATTAATGATGTCTCCTCTCAAACCACCCAGATTCTACTCATTCTTCAATTTCTAGCTTCTCCTTGGAGCCTTCCCAGATCATTAGCTTCTTAAAGATTCCACCTTTCTCTGAATTCTGATGGTAGCCACCCTTATTTGGTCAATTATATCCTGGTTGTAAAGTCCTAATGGCAAAAAATGAAATATATGATGGATTTTGTGTAGAGAAGAAAGCACTGGACTGAGCTTTAAGACATCTGCTAAGGAGCCATGTGAGCCAAACCAGGTTGCTTTACCTCTCTGGATCTATATTTACTGATCTGTTAAGTGGAAAGAATTGGGCCAGATAATCTTGGTGGTCTCTACTCATTGTGAGGTTCTTGGACAATTTGGCCTAGTTCACGTGAGATGAGACTGAAGATCTTACTGAGTTCTTGGATGGAAATGTCAGTGATGGGCACTCAGTGCCTTTAGGACTTGTTTTGTACTATCGCAGAAATTTCTGATGCTAAACTTGGCAATTTTTAAATGCCATATTCCTTTTCTCCAAACTCTTTAACCACAATAATTCAGGGAACATTAGTAGGGGATGAGTTAGGTATCTGGATAATATGTATTGTGGACAATATAACATTATCCTTGGGAATGATTTTGTATTGTTGAATAAATAGGATCAACTTCTTAATAAACCTTAGTCATAAACATTTCATCTTCATGGATAGAGCTATATAAGAATATGTTTTCTTTTAATCATTTCATAATCTGGGGAATATTAACATAGTCAAAACTCTAGGGTAGATGCTATATGAGTTTCTGTAGTAACCTGCTTGGAGACGTGTTATAATTCTGCATATATATGTACATTTATCTCATGCACAATATGCTTAAACTTAGAAGGATACCCCTGAATTAAGAGGTGCTATTATACGTTGACCAGACTTAAGAATATCTCTTTAAAGTGTGTTGACATTTAATTGACCTTTGAAAGTTCATTCTGTTAATCATACTCAAAGTGCTAAAGCTATGGTTGACTGCTCTGGTGTTTTTATATTCATTCGTGCTTTAGCATATAAATTCTTCAGCATAATTGCTACTTATTTAGTGAGAGTTTCCTTTCTTTGAAAATGTGAGCTGTGCTTGTATTTTTGTGTCCTTTTTTTTTCTTTCTTAACTTTGCTTCAGGCTGGGTAGTGTTAGAGGTTTGAATTAAAATGTTTTCCTGTCAGTAGTTGTATGGGGTGTGGCTTCTTAATCTAGAAGTAATGGAAATTTCTTGGCTAAATGAAGTGCACTCTCCTTCCTGCAGAAGTTAGAACTTTTAAAATTACAATGCTAAAATTTAGACAAGCTTAACGCTTCAAAGCTATATATCTTTAACAGAAACTTTTGGAAATTTTTAAATTCCATTTGTGTGGATTAAAAATATCAGTGCTAATACTTCCTATTAAATAAGGATTTAATTATTTATTTTCATAAAAACTCTATATTCCTTGAATTGCTATGAGTAGAATTTTGTTGTAAACACAATATTTTTAAAAAGTCAAATATATTTTAAAAATCTTAACATTTTATTAGTATAACTGAGAGAACAGGTGTTTACATGTTTAAAATTTTCTAGGTCTTAAATTTGTGAAATTAGTCTTTGGGAAGTAATTTTTAATATGGTTAGCTGTCTTACAGCTTTATAAGTTGACATTTCAATTTAAAATTTTTTCAGTTTATATTTCAATGACCAGGAAAAAAATAGTTAAACTTGTTGCTAAATTCTAATAGAAGAAACACACACACACACACACACACACACACACACACACCCATACACCCATAATTTTTAACTTTTGGTAATTTATCTTGAGACTCCAAACGTGTTTATAGAACATTTGTACTTTAAAAGCAGTTTTAAAATAGGGAAACTGAAGTTTAAAGAAGAGTTTTCACTTTCATGAGGTAATTTTATACTTCCCAGATAGGTATGTCCCTAATCAAGATCACTCTGATCTCTGTTTATAATAAGTTTTGATGCCATTTATCATTTACTTAGTCACACATTATAAGCATGGTAGATTTTTGTCATGAAGCTGGCATTATATTCTTATCATCATCTCTTTCAATATTGTCCCTTTTTTATTTTTCTGTTTTCATCTTAGCTGTTCTCATTTTATTGTAGTCCTGACTTGAAATGAAAGTAAGTTTGTTTCTCTTAAACATTTCACTTCGAACTCTTTTTTTAGAATATACAGTGAAATGTCTTAAATAATATTATATAAATAATGCCCAAAGAATGCAAATGACTGCAATGCTGAATAGTCAGATACAAGATGTTCCATACTAAGGGTAGACTCTCATACTTCCACTTTATAAAATGTGGTTTCAGAAAATAAATAGATGTATTTCTTCCTTAATAATTAATGTTTCAGGACCAAAGTTGACTAAACATGGAAGTTTAAGATAAAGCCTGATTTCTTAGAAAATCTTTCTCAGTCCTTAGTAATTCTGTAGCATTGATGATACAGTGATAAATTCAATACATTCCGTGTTCTTTTCTGTTTGAAGTCTGTTTTGCCATTGTGAAAAACTTGTTGTTGTTTGGATTTGGATATATGTATTCACAGATGGTTTACTTTATTTTTATTTTATTTGAACAAATACTTTAATGTCCCAAACACTGATACATGTTTCATGTCTTAAACAGTTTATAAATACTAGAATATTTAATGCTCTTAACTCCATTATTATAACTATCTTCATTTTGCAATTGAGAAAAGATACAAAGTTTTATTTAATGGTAAGGCCTTAAGAAGGGGAGAGTGGTAAGTGTAGGCAGAGTGGAAAATTTACTAGTGCTAAGAAGCAACAGAAATATGTGCGTATGTGCAAGAGTTTGGGAAGATGTGTCTACTTGGACAGGATCAGGGACTCAGCTGGGCCTAGTCTTAAAGAGCAACATGTCTTCATTCCTCAATTTTAAGCCTCTGGGCTCTAGAAGTAAAGAGCAAACTTAGAAAGAGGAGGTCTTCTCAGGTTTCAGCTGCCTGTTCAGCCTGGTGAGGTGGCTGTACTAGCTCATGTGATTCTCATAGGGCTACATGAACCTTTATGTCTTACCTTTTCCTAGCATTTCTTGGCTGACTGCTGCTTTTTTGGAGTGTTTAACTTCTCTCTCAGCTAGAAGGTTAGGCATTGCAAATAACAGTGGATAATTTTTTTCTTAGCTTTAACCCCATCCCACTTCATCCCCCACTTTGTCCTTTGTATATTCTTTTGAAAATATTATCCAGTAGTGTTTATGAATGTATGTTGTATAAAATTTAGAGATTGATGTTAAACAACAGAACTAAAAGACAAAGCTATCTTGTTGTTGGAATCGGGGATGGAAGAAGATGGGAGAGCAGCTAAAAGTAAGAAATATGGAAAAAGGAGAGACATTGTGGAAAAGAAGAGATATATTGAGGGGAAAAAGTGAAAAAATGAAGAGAGAGAATTACTGATTTGCTTCACACCCACAACCTCCTCCCCAGCTTCACAGTAACAGAGGCAATGTCACTGTCTTTTACCTGACATGTGCTTTACTGGGGAGTTGTGCCTGGCATCGTGGGAGTGGAAAATTTCTCCCTTTTACGTTTTGAGACTTGGGTGTGCTGCTTTAAGATGCCACTGGTATCTAAGTAATGTTTGTTTATACTGGATATTTTTCTCTGTAGCCTTTGTGGATTGGACTTATAATATAAACAATATTGTTAGCAGAACTGCAGGTACTCTATTGCTATGTTTATTAGTTAAAAAACTGTCAGAGCCCTACGACTTCTGAGCACATTTAGAAAATACCAGAGGCAACTTTAACACTAGCACTAGAAAGAAGGAAAAAATAAGAATATAACTAAGACTTGCATACCTTAGAATCCTAACCAATGTGGTGATTTTTAAAAATTAATGTTTCAGAAACTCTAGAGTAATTTGTTTCATCAATTACATTTTTTGAAGTTAATATAAAGTACATTTGCATATAAGTTCTCTTTTCTTAATAGATAATTTAGGTAAAATGGAAGTGTGGCATTGTTCCGTAGAATGTAAAACTAAAGTCAGAATAAGAATTCTTTTGGGAATTTAGGATTTTTTTGATGCTTCTCAAATCATCTATAATGACTTTTCTTGGATCACAGTCTGAAAGTGTGATTTCCTACAGTTTCCTTATTACATTGGGACAAAATAATTGAAATTGTAACTATTCCAGAAAATTCAAAGATTATGGTCAATCTTATTTGTAAACCTTCAACTCTCTTTTTATCCTGCTTTCTGTAGAAAAGGTAGATTAATAATTAGCTTTTATGAAAAATGCTAAGTTTAAACAGCTGGCTGTAGTGGCGTACACCTATAGTTGCAGCTACTCAGGAGGCTGAGGCACGAGAATCGCTTGAACCCAAGAGGCAGAGGTTGCAGTGAGCCAAGATTGTGCCACTGTACTCCAGCCTCATCCAGAGTGAGATTCTGTCTCAAAAATTAAAAAAAATTGAGCTAATCTAGATGGTAAAAATCTAGATTTGAAGAAATTTATTTATTTTTAAGTAGTTGTTCATTTGTCATATAGAAAAAAAAAGTATGATCTTAGGTTTGCTTAGGTTTCTATCTATGAAACAAAGTAAACTAAAGATGTTTTTCTTGATCAATGCATGGCAATAACTGCTGTTCAAACATGTGAGGAATCACCAGTAAAACATGGGGATAGAGAGCAGGAAAAGGAGTTTTTTTCTTATTTTTTTTTTATTTATCAATTTTTCCCACTTGTTCATGCTTTCCTATAATCATGGAAATTTTAATTTTTTACACCGTTCTCCCCATTTGTTTATCCTAGATTGCTGCCACACTAAGCTTTTCTAGAGTTAGGGAGAAAGGGAACCTGGGCCTAGAAGCAAATGGAAACTATCCCATGCTTTCTCAGACTCTTTATCCCTAGAGACAAGAGAAGCAAAACAGGAGTTGGTGGCTCATTGCTATTGCTTCTGTGGCTGCCCTGTTTGGTTGACCTGAGCTTTTTTTAAAAACTCTACTCTTAACGCTTAACTCTACAAATAAAATTAGGGCCAGTCATACTGTATTTTCATCATCAGTTTTCCCTAGTGGTTCAAATTTAGCACAAACCTGCTGTGACTATATATTAATTAGGTGAATACAGTAGAATGCAATCATAACATGAGTTTTTAAATAACTATTCTTTGAATAGAAGTATGATTTTTATTTTAGAAGTTTGCAGTTATTTTGTTGAAAGTCTAGAAAATCTTTATGTGAGCAACTGAGGTTCCATTAACCCACAACAGTTGAAATCAAATGTTAACTTGCAGTAAAAATCTACTGAAAGTGTCTTTGATTTTTTTTGAGATACAGAGAGCTGTTTCAAGTTAAGTTGCTGTGTTAGTCTGTTCTCATGCTGCTGATAAAGACATATGCACTACTGGATAATTTATAAAGGAAAGAAGTTTAATTGAGTCACAGTTCCACATGGCTGAAGAGGCCTCACAAGCATGGCAGAAGAGCAAGGGACATCTTACATGGTGTCAGGCAAGAAGTTTGTGCAAGGGAACTCCTACTTATAAAACCATCAGATCTCATGAGACTTACTCACTACTATGAGAACAGTATGGGGGAAACTGCCCTGTGATTCAATTATCTCCACCTGGCCCCACCCTTGACATGTGTTGATTATTACAATTCAAGGTGAGATTTGTGTAGGGACATAGCCAAACCATGTCAGCTGCCCATTCTCTTGTGCAGTGACATGAAGATCTGATAACCTGATTTAAAACTTGGACTCTTAAGATTTTTTTGAGCCAGGGTATGTCTGTTGCTCAAGCTGCAGTTCAGTGGCATGAACAGGGCTCTTGCAGCCTCAATCTTCCAGGTTCAAGTGATCCTCCTGCCTCAACCTCCTGAGTATCTGGGGCTACAGGTATGTGCCACCATGCCAGGCTAGTGTTATTTTTATTTCTGTAGAGATGGGGTCTCAGTTTTGGGCTCAAGCAGTCTTTCCTCGGCCTCCTAAAGTGCTGGAATTATAGGTGTGAGCCACCGCACCCTGCTCTAAGGAATTTCATAACCCTGTTTTCTGTATGCTGTGTCACTGTTTGCCATGGGTAAAGGTATATGAATCTCTTTTATTTTGCTGCTTGCAAACCAATTCCCATGACAAACAATATTGGAGAAAAGTTCTTCTATAGAAAGCTTTATAAGCCAGTTACTGACTACTGTGTCTGTAAATATACTCTGAAACATTTTGTAGTCTTGCTATTTTTAAACATATGTGGGTGTGGGAAGTGATGTTGAATGAATTCAGGGTAATTGGTGGTTCTTTGTATTAGGAAAAATCACACTAGGTAAGGGAAGTCTGTTTTCATGATTCATGTATGTTTAACTTAAAAAAAAATTCTTCATCCCTCCCTCTCTCCAGTTTCCACTCTACGTCATAAATTCAAGCAATGAAGGAATTTAAGTCATAGAATTTTATAGCTGAAAGAATTATAGAGAGAATCTGATTAAGCATCTTATTACAGTTGAGGAAATAGATGTCTAGTGAGGTGAAATGAGATCATTTAGCTAGTTTAAAAGCCCAAATAACATTTTAATAGTTTGTTTCCATTAGTAAACACTGTTCTGTTTAATTTGCCCTAACGTATTCATAATCAGAGTCATAATAAGGAAAAATCACGAATATGTATGTGATACTTTCTTGTGCATTACCTCAGTCACTTCTCAGAAGAGGTCTATGAGGTGTGGGTATCCTGGTTTCCATTCAGAAAGAGAACAGGCTGCAAGCCTAAGAGACCCTCTGTGCTGGTCACTATCAAAATGGTCTGATGCTATGCGTCTTCCCGCCTTGGCAAAAATATCGGCTGGTCTCTGGACAGTTCTCATAGACCACAGGATGGGTGGGAAACCACATCTTCATGTTAGGGCTCTAACCTGTACCAATTATTAACTGTTGTCTCAACTCCATCACTTTTTAAAGGGAAAAACAGTACTTTTTAAAGAGCTGTGAGATTTTATGTTTTTCAAAAGAAGGATGCTGGATAAATATGTAAGTAAGGTGTGTTTAAGAATCTTTTCATCAGCCATGTGCGGTGGCTCATGCCTGTTATCCCAGCACTTTGGGAGGCTGAGGCGGGTGGATCATGAGATCAAGAGATTGAGACCATCCTGGCCAACATGATGAAACCCCATGTCTATTAAAAATACAAAAAAAAAAACCATAGCTGGGCGTGGTGGTGCACGCCTGTAATCCCAGCTACTCTGGAGGCTGAGGCAGGAGAATCACTTGAACCCAGGGGGTGGAGATTGCAGTGACCCACACCACTGCACTCCATCCTGGCAACAGAGACTCTGTCTCAAAAAAAAAAGAATCTTCTCATCAACATCTTAAAAATTAGCCAGTGTATACTGAACATCTACTGTATACAAGGCACATTATGGGGTGTTCCAGTACATACAATTGTGATTGAGACAGAATCATAGCCTTCAGGGAAGAGGTGTATGGAGTCTACTCTCCTTCCAACGATTACCTAGATAGAGAACTGTTCATAAGAACTATCTTGGTACTGTCTACATTACTCTTGAGATATGAAATACATTATTTCTTATGTCTGAAATGGGTCAGTTGTTTCTAAAGCAATTTGTATTAAAGTGTTCACAGTAAGCAAAATTTGTAAAATACAGAAAAGTAGAGAGAAAAAATTCATGAATTTTTAACATGGTAATGATTATATCAGTTTCTTTCTTGGCTTTTCTTTAACTTGATGGGATATCTAATGTTTTTTGTCATTGCATAGCTTTGTAAAGTTGTTCTAATGATTATATAATTTCAGAATGGGTTAGTTTCTAACTATGTCAGAAATCTAGCTTTTTTGTGATGATTGTTGTTTTACACAAAATGATTAATAAAAGACTCTAAACTAACCTTGGCTTTAGAAATGCTTTCTAAAATATAAAATAATGAGTGAGTACCAGATTACTTTCTGGTGTTTCTTTAAGGTCACCAAAGTCACTTATGTTCTTAAAATATTGATGGAAATATCAACTATATACAGTTGACCTAAATTAGAAATAGGTGTTTTTTAATAGTGAAATTTATAAACAAAATATGTATATTTTAAAATGCAGTTTCTATCATAGAATTATGTTCCTCTGAAATAATTTCTCTTTACACTGAATTGTGTTCAGTTTTTATTGTGTATATAACTTAATCTTACAGCTTTGATTTTTTTTTAAAAGCTATTTGAATTCTAAATTTAGCCATGTAATTATTACAGTGAAATTCATCTTAAATCTACCTAATGTCCCTTTAGAAATAAGACCTATTTCAATAGAAGGGCATTTCTTGGCTAGGGTTGCCCTTCCTGAGAGGAGTCTCCTGGAGCAGTTGCCCCTGGGGGGGAGTGAACTGAGCCAGCAGGTGGTCTGAGGGAGGTGCCAGGGAACTGCTGACAGTGACTTGCCTGAAGGAAGGGAGGGAGAAAGATGGGAGTGAGGTGGAAAGTCCCCTATTAGCCTGGGGGCTGGGATGCCCTCACCCTCTGGAATCCCCCCTCCCTTGCAAGAATGCCAGCCAAAGTAGGAAGGAGAGGCTCCAGCCAAATGGGCGTTCCAGTGCAGGAGGAACAAAGTAGGGTAGCCACAACTATCAAAGCTATTTGACAAGCTTTGAGAACTCCTTTCTGGGGAACCCCGGCATAGATAGTAAATCAATATTACCTTAGAGGAGAGTTTGGAAGTCAATATATGTAGGATGAATGAATGAGTCACTGAATGAATTATTTCATCACGAAAGGATCTCAATATTTGTTTCTATTCTCAAAAATTTTCCATTTATTAACTTTTTATGCCCAATTTAAAAAGAAAATACAATTTTCATTGAACCATGATTAACTATTTCATATTTATTGAAACCTACACCCTCCAGTACTCCACAAATGATTCAGAAAAGCTTACAATTAAAAAAAATCAGAATAGAAAAGTGAGTAATGGATGTTATTTCAGCTCTCGAAGCCTGTTGTCCTTATCTGTGATGGTAACGATTATATATGCCGTATCTTGCTGTGGCAGGGATGAAATGAGATCATGTATAGACATTGTTTATTATACAACAAATACCTAGTTGAGGTTGTATTAAAATTAAGGCTTTAAACTTGAGTACATACACTTTTGCTTAATTCTAAATTTATTTTTCATTAGCATTTTATCAGCAAACATTTAAGCTATATTCATTTCTAGAGATTTTATTCCTTATAACTGTAAGCTCTATACTATCCAAGATAATACTTTGCTTCCTAGAATTTGAATTCCTTAACAATCTTTCTCATTTGCACAATCCATAGGAAATCACTCCCAGTAAATTCCTACAGCCTTCGTCCACTTTCATGAGGCAAGGAATAAGTAGGTCTGTATTTGTATTAATTATAAAATTCAAGGGAAGGTTCATCATTATCAGTAGCAGGAAATATAATGAATTAGAAACCCTTGAATTAGACTAAAAAGAGTGTGGGCTATGTTTAAAAGTATGACTCAGAGAAGGTAAAGATTAATTTTAAAGGGCAGAATTTTGTTTGTACATTTAGGTCACTTCAGTTTCAGATCAGTTCTATGTATGCTTTCTAGGAAAGAAATCAAAGACCACTTGGATTTTTTTGTCTTTACGTTTGTTTTTCCAAAGGAACAGGACAGAGGATGAATGCCAAAACTATTACTGCAGCTACCCTGGACGCTAAGAACCCCCAAAGAGATGGAGGATGGAAGGATGTAGAGCCCGGGCACTGGGTCCAGTGCTGACATGGAACACATTCATTCTTAGAGTTCCACTGCAAACACTCCAAGGATAGAGGGTGAGAAGGTTAGATGGAAATGAGAGGAAAAGGGTGGAAGAGGAGAGAGAAGCATTGTTCTGTAGGTGTCAGGGTCACTTGCATGCACTTTTGCATTTCCATGGCCAAAGGAGAGTCCCAGGATGGATGGATAGATGGATAGATTAGATAGATAGATCAGGTAGATTAAATAGGATTAAATTGAGTGAGTGAGTGAGTGAGAAGTGAGAAGTGGTAACCTCTGCCGCTTGCTGATAAGTGCCAAAAGTCTTACCATTCAAGTATGGGTTATTCAGTTTAAGAATTCCAATATCTTAAAATCCAGATAATTGGTTATATAGAGGGGGACAGCTTGGATGGCTATATTTTATTTTTAGTTATGCATATCTTAGGGAAAATATTATAAAGGTTTATAAATATAAAAATGATAATAAAATCAGTTGAGAGGGTTCAAGATTGAATGGTTCAGGGTAGCTAAAGCAATTTTTTACACTTTATCTGGGCTGCTCCTAGACGCTCTGCCAGAAAGAATTAATCCTTAAAGCACTTAAAACGGATGTGAGGAAGATAATAAAGCCTGTCCAGGGTACAGATATCCAGATTTGCGATTTAAGGTGGGAAGGCTTTAGAGACCTTGTTTAACAGGACTAAAGAGTACCCTTATGGTTTTAAAGTAGGTACATTGTTTTTTATAAACATACCTAGGGTTGTATAAGACAAATCAGGGTCTGATGTATTTAACACAATTAGTTCTTATTCTGCCGTATTTGTTTTTAATTCACGATTTTTAAATGGATTGACTGGTCACATTTCTCAGGTCATGGCAAGATATTTTTAGTCTTAAACAAACTTATTTAGCTCAGTACGCCTAGATCAGTGGTTCTCTGTCCTGAAGGTGTAGCAAAATTGTTTGATAGCTTTTGCAAAATTCACATACCCAGCAGCCTCCCCATCAACTGAATAAGAATTGCCCTGTGGCTATGGCAGAGGCAGTCCAGGTATGTGGGATTAGAAAAAGCTATCCTGGTCATTCTATTGCCACCTTCTCACTAAGAGAATTGCCGATCCGCGTGGGACCTATATTGCTCAGTAACCAAAGAAATGAGCAGATAGTTTAAGTAATTCTGAGTCTCAGTTAAACTGGCAAAATTGTTTGGCATCCTATTGGAACAAACCTGCTTTAGCTGTCACATAGATTTCACTTAACTCCTATCTTGCTAAAAGAGGAGCCCATATACATTTAGGCAATAAAATGCCTTTTTATTTATGAACTCTTAAAACTAAGATCTTATGGACTTTAATTATTTTGTTTGGAGAACTTTTCATGTTTATTCATGAAGTTCTGAGCAAAAGGCTGTTTTAAAGTTAGGTTAAAGTTTGTTGTCTCCACAGGGAATTATTCATTATTTGAGGTTGTTTGCTTAGTATTTACTTGTCACTGTTTTACATGTTAACTTTGCAGTTATTTAAAAGTGATAAGATTCCCAGGCAAGTAGGGGACCTGTCACTTCGAGAAAAATTTGTGGTAGTAAAATATTTTCTTTTTGTAAAAAGTCACTGATGTACAATGTCCCCTCAGGGTGTAAGCCTTGGTATTTATCTATTTTAATTAAAGAGTACTCTGCCTGTCTAGTTGTGGCTAACTTAAAAGAAGTGGGTATCTTGGTGAGAAGTTCACAAGGTTGGTAGCCGCAGCTGAGTGGTGGATTGACCCAAGCTCTAGTCAGCAGTGGTATATGAATGCCAAGTACTAAGAATTTCTGGAATGTGGAATTGCACAGCACTGATAAAGTTTGCTTTGTTCCCCTATGTGACTTGACCCATTGAGAAAACTGGTTCCCTAGGAAGTTTTAATAGTTCAAAGTCCTTAGTTAATAAAGAAAAAGGCCACAACATAATTCAGCTTGTTTTCACCTGCTGACTCAAAGATTAACTTTTTTAACCTTAATGGAATAGAGTTACCTTTGCTTTGAAAAAGTAATTTATGGAGTTCTTCATATTTGTTAGTTTCAGTAAACATGATGCTTTTTGTGTGGATTTTATTTTTGTTTCAGGTTCGGTATCACAACTACTAAGACTTATGCAATTTAAGAACCTTATGGCAACTTCATTTAAAAACAAATCTCAGGGAAAGGCACACCCACTTTTCTGTATCAACTTAATCTTTCACTAGACTCAGAATGGTTTTGAATTACTTCAGGAAAGTAGTGACTGATAGAGCTTAACCTTCAGTTTTCCTCATTTATTTTCATAAGAGAATGGGAGTGGAATTCAAAACATTCAAATTTGGAGTTAATGTGCGTCACTGTTGTGAGTGATAGGTTCTGTGTTTTTCCAGTGGGAAACTTTGATCCACAAACTGATATACGCCTGTGTTATACCTCATTATTCTTTTCTGTTTTTCTCCTGATTGTTGCTTACTCCTTCAAAAATCAGCTGACTGTACAAGTCCTCTCTGGGAGCAGACTTTTAAGCAAAAGAGATCTATGAAAGCAGCACGTAAGTCTTTTTTTTTTTTTTCTTTTTTTTTTTTCTGTCAGAGTTATAACTTTCCAAGTAGACCTTTTATATTTTCACTGGTAGTCTAAGTTCACTTGACTGCAGTATTTAATGTTAAATCTACAGTTTATGCTGTTAAGATAATTTAGTTTCTGTGTTTGGTCACTTTTGCATGTTGAAGTCATATTAAGTAACCTGGCCACTTGCCTATTTACTTCTTGTGGCTAACAATAATGGAGGAAACCATTTACGTATGTTGTCTTAGAATATCACAACATCTTTATAGAAATTAGAAACTTGGTTGATGAATAATAGACATTCATGAGCCTTCTTGTTGGTTTTGAATTTGAAACATTTTCTAGAGTATTGCTGTTTGAATGAACCTTCAGTAATTTAGAGAATTGTTTTCTGCACATCTTATAAACACTAGCTGGGATTACCGCACAGAAAGCTAAAGAAGGTATATTGCTGTTGACAGTGAGCAACTGTAAACATCCTCGACTGGAAGCTGTGAAGCCATAGATGGGCTTTCAGTCGGATGTTTGCAGCTGCCTACTGCCTCGGACTTCAAGGGACTACTTTAGGAGCACTATCTTATTTATTAAAACTGAATACCTTGCTATCTCTTAGATACATTTTTACAAAGCTTGGATTAAGATGTTATAAATTAAATTACTTTAAAACCATTAAAAACATTTTTAGAGGGCTTCAGCAGGGCATTGAGTTCTATACATCTGTATATGTATAGAATTTGCAATATCAAAAATAAAGTATTCATGAGAGAAGTGAGGAAATGTTATAGTATTTTTATTATTTTTTAAAAGTGTAGTAGGGCAGTATTTCACAAATTTATGAAGTGATTTGTCTTGTCCTTCCCTGTCTGCAGTTTCAAAATAGGTGTTTTTTAGAGCCATTCACACACACACACACAAAATCCATTAATGAAATCAAAATTATTTGGGGCAAAAAGAAAGTAAGATGAAGAGTTAGTTCACTTTCACATTACTTGGATTAAACCCGTTTTATTTCCTTATAGGCTTAGTCTTTAATAAAGTAGCAGCTCTCAATTCAATAAAGTATCTAAAATAAACAACTGTTAATTCAACTGACTCTTATTTGAAAAACTTATTCTTGTTTCAGATGATTAGAATAGTATTTTAGGAATCTGTGGATACTATTTCCATTTGGTTGGACTTTTAGCTTTATATAATAACTCATGTCTCTTAAAAATAATAAATGCATCAAATTCTATCCTAAATACATGAAGACAATTTTAAGATTTGGAATCCTGTAGTGGAGTTCTGTGAAGGACATAATTTTTAATTTGCCTTTTTTGTAAATGCATATTTTTCTTATGGCAGATTTGTTTAATATCATACACTTAAATAGAAATATCTTGTTTACTAAAACTGAATACCTTGCTATCTCTTTGATATATTTATACAAATGTATACATTTTTACATAAATTTGATACATTTATGCAGATGTATACATTTGTATACGTTTATTTTGTATACATTTGTATAAATAGAATTATTTACATTTATAATAGAGATAGATTAAGTATACACTTAAATAGAAATTAGACACTTTAAAAAGATATGAAAGTGACGTCTTTTGTTCTCTAAACACAGTATTTTGTAATGTATAATGTTTTCATTGATGTAAAAGAGCTTCTTTTCCCTGTTTAATACCCATTGGTGATGATAATAAAGAAGTGATACTAAAACAGTATGATCATACCACTATTTGAAATATTAGGCATTTATTCTAATACCTGAGATGGAGAGAAGTATGTGTTAGAAATGTCTTTAAGTTTCCCTCATACATAAAGCTATCAAGTGAAAAATTCAATTAGTCCTGCTGGGCCATGGGAGGGTCATCAAATGCCACTGAAGAGGGGGCCTTTTCCAGGCCCTGGGTCTGGAACTGAGAATGTGACCTGTTTTAACTGGTAAACTGAGAACACCTAGAGCAAATAACTCAGCTGTTTTTCTGGGAGCACCCAACTGTATTTCCTGGGTAAATGACTATATGACTATAGGTTTGGAGAAATGGTTAAACTTTTCCTAAATCTTTAATCTTTACTTTCTTTACTTTCTCTTCCTGTTTTTATATCTTCTCTCTTACCTTACTGCCCTCTAAATTTTCTATTTTCCACTTGTATCTGGTCATTTTCTTCATGTAAATAATTAGTTATGGGAACTTTTTAATTTGTAAAAATTACAACATTTTAAAATATTTTTAAATCAACAAATACAAACCTCCATAAGCCATTCTGGGTAGTTTTGAAATTAATACCTAGTATTTGTTATGTTTTGTGCCCCACATTTCCACAGTAATGTGTGAAATACTATTTCAAAATAAGGTCAAGAGTCCAGGTGCAGTGGCTCACCACTGTAATCCCAGCATTTTGGGAGGTGGGTGGATCACTAGAAGTCAGGAGTTCGAGACCAACCTGGCCAACATGGTAAAACCCTGTCTCCACTAAAAATACAAAAATTAGCTGGCCTTGGTGGTAGGTGCCTGTAATCCCAGCTACTTGGGTGGCTGAAGCACGAGCATTGCTTGAACCTGGGAGGCAGAGGTTTCGGTGAGCTGAGATGGTCTCCAGCCTAGACGACAGAGTGAGACCACTGTCTCAAAATAAATATATAAAGATAAATAACATCAACTTTGTGTTATTTATAATTGAAATAAGATCTGGATGCAATTTTTTATTTTACAAAAAAAACAACTTCTGGAGTTTACAGTATTATATTTCTACCACTACGTGGACAAAGTTACCATGCATACGCTTAGGTAAGATAAACTAATATTTAACATAAATTAGAAACCCTTACTAATTGCTCTCATGTGGTTTTTTTCTCAATTTTTAAAATTTCATACATCAGCATAATAAAATATCTGTAAACTAAAGCATAAAATTCTTAAAATGGATTGTATTAGGTCATTTACTGAAAATAAAACACTGTCAAAATGTGTGTTAGTTAAATGTAATGTGAGTGTTGCTGTACAGTTAGTAATGTTTAAAAAATAGCACCACACTGAGTAATCATCAGAACTATTATACATTTAGTTTTTATTCATGATTTGCCAAAACTAAAATTGGCACATGCTTGAAGGGGAGATTTCTAAAGGAAGTCAAAAGCTTCTAAAAGTGTCAGTGGTGATTCATTTAAGTGATACTTATTTTTCCTGACCTTGAACTCTGATTTGAACTTGTACTCCATTTTACAATGATGCTATCTATAAATATTACACATGTATGACGGCTTTCCTTTACTACAAAATAACTAAAACCAGACCTGAGGACTGTGGAGTCAAGGGAAATGCATTTGAATGCAGTACTGCATCAGAATTAGTACCTAGAGCTGAGAAACCCCTTTCTATCCAGATTCCTGTCAGAATTGCTCTGTTTTCTTTCACTAAACATTCAGTTAAATATTGCCATTCAAGGGGAAAACAATCTTTCCTGACTGGTATCAAGTTTTGGTAGCTTAATAACACTAATTCAAAGTTTTTTCTGTATCAGAAGAGTAACAGGAAGTTAATTGTTTAATTTTGGAAACGCCTTACTGAAATTTTAAAGGTGGTTCTTAATGAACCATCTTAACAGTCTCACTAAAATAATATAGAAGACTTTCTTCATGTGGTTCTATATCAGAAAAAGTATTCTGTATAGATATGGAAGATATATTTGTTAGTGTATACTGTAGTTGTTTGTGTGCACTAGCAAACAAATACAGAACTAAGCTGTTAAATCATTTGAGATTGAGGGTTTTTATGATTATTATTTTTCCTCCTCATTTTTACACCTCCTAATGTCAAAAAACCCATAAATAAAATGCAAAAAAGTATCCTCTGAATGTGTTTATTATTATAAATAATAGTCAATGAATCAAATATTCTTTAATAGACTTCTATTGTAATGCACAGAGAAGTATTTCTCACTAATGTACTCTTCTAAAATCTCAATGTGAATGTGGTGGGCAAGTTAATGTTGCCAAGCAAGTGATGCTAAATCTGCCTTTCCTAATTTGTATACTTCATTATTATATAACCTTAATAATGCAGTACTTTCAGGGTAGAGGCTTTTTGATGCAAATTAAAACAAAGTAGGTTGGGGATTCATTTAGCACAAACACTAAATGTGAACTTACTGTCCCCACAGATTTCAGTGCCCTGAATGGTTAGAGAAATTAATGAAGGAGCTCCATCGGGTGCCTTCACAACTCTTAGTAATATGAGAATCTTTCCACAGCTCTCATTTCAAAAATGAAAACATGAGATTTCAGGATGCAAAATAACTTATTGGAAAGTGTGTTAGAAATTACAAAATATTATACAGTATGATAATATATCATCAGGTTGTTTTTAGTGTGTTTCCTTGTAAAACCTACCATTTCTGAATTTTGGAATTTGGTATTTTTTTAGTAAACTCTTGAAAAGATCAAATGCTTATACCAATAACCTGTCAATGAAGGAAAATTTATGTAAAAGCTAAAGAAATGCATGTAGTTACATATATAAATAAATATCTCAATGCCATAAAATAGTAGCATTTGCAGTCATAATTCCTATAGTCAGTAGAAATATATTTATTCTTAAGATGTATGATGTTAGCGCAATAAAAACATTGTTGCCCTAGTTAAATGAAGATTTATTTGCACTGAGCCATAGCCATGCAGAAATGAATCAGAGAATTGGTAAAATTTGCAAATTCAAACATTCAACTTTGAGTGTTCATGTTTTGTGCATAATAGATCTAAGTGCATATCAAATAAGTGATTTTGCTAAATTCATTACTCTTTAATCATGTTAGATTAAAATTATCTTTAGAATTACAATCTTTAAACTATGGAATCCCCATCTAGAAAATTTAATTTTCAAACATTTGTTCTTTTTTATGTGCTTTCAGTGGCTTTCTTGGCCATATCAGCTCTATAGTTGTCTTTCTCCAATTCTCATTCTACTCTTGTACCCCAGTGAATCTATAGTTGGCTTAAAATAAATTTAGATAGTCAGATACTGAGTAAGAAATTAGGAAATCCACATATTGTTAATTCATAAAAACAATAATGTTCATTGAAATAATTATCTATTTAAAAATTCAGGTTGTTGGTACCCATGTAATTCTTATTGAATATGTGTGATATGCCAATAGTTAATTAAAACTACTTTCATTCAGTTTACCACTTGAGACAACAGTAAGACTAGTGCTAGAGAAGGTAGGGTTATGTTTAGAGTTAGAAAACAAGCTTGCAGTGGCTTGTAAGAGCAGTCCCATCCCCTGAATCTCAGGATGTGGTAGCTCACTTTTGCTGAAGAAAATTTTAAGTCCTAGGATGACTAACACTTTTCTACCACTGTTGATTTTCTACATTAGACAAAAATAAGAGAATACCAATGAAGACAGGACTATTTTTTTTTCTTATGAATAATGATTAGTCTGTATCTTAGTTTAAGATATTACTTTAGGGCTAATGTGTGTAAGTGCTGCCCTCTTGTAGCACTTCTTCTAAAGAGGTCTTTGTGATCTGATTTATGCCCCACCTATTGCTGTCCCTCAGCTTTCTAAGCTCCAGCCACACTGACCACTGACTCAGTTGTTCAGACAACCTTGTTCTATTCCTTCATGTCTCAAAAGCTTTGCCTCATCTCTTCCCTCTGCATAGATTGAATGCTCTTATTATATTCACCTCTACCCCCAAACACATACACCCATGCATGCGCATACACACATATGCACATTCATACTTTAGGTCTCAATCTAATTGTCATTTTCTTAGGGGAAGAATTCCCTCATTCCTTGTCTTCATGCTATGGGCTCCTTCTTTGTCCTGAGACAGAAGTCATGAGGAGGAGCCCACCAGTGCAATTTTGGGGGAGAAACATTCCAGGCAGAGGGAACAGCAAGGGCAAATGACCAGAAGTGTCAGATCAAGTAAAAATTATGAAGTGTTCTGGTACAAAATCAGAGAAACAGAGTCAGAGGTAAGCAAAGGCCAGGTAATGTAAGGTCTTGTCAGTCACAGTGACAAGTTCGAAATTTACTAGTAGGCATTAGACTAGTATTTCTTATTATGAAATAGTCTTTAAATTTTTAATTTAGTTTAATTAAATAATAGGACCTCTATCATTGTGACTGACCCTACCAGAATGTTAGTAACATTTAAAAAATAAAAAGGTCTCCAGCCTGGGCAACAGAGTGAGACCGTCTTTCAAAAATAAATAAATAAAAAGGTGAACAACCACTTACTTCAATAAATATTGAATGCCTGTTTGTATAAAGAATGGTGAATGTTAGGTACTGAAAGATGCAAAGTTGAAAAAACCTTGATTCCTGTGGTGCAAATATTCCTGTGGTGCACATAAGAGTGCAAATATGATGGTATGTGGAACACAGCCCCAACATTACCTAAAATCAGCTACCCCTCTCTGAAAAGGTTCCACAGGAAATACATGCTAAGGAGAGGAAAAGAAAACAGAATAACATCTTATTACTAAATAGGACATCTGCTCCAATCCCACTATAGAATGCTAATGAGCCACACTGGAATTATTTATTTCACGCTCCTGTAACCTAAAGCCCTATATTGGGCAGTTCTTTTTATGGCACATGTTGGAGAAGAGAAGATGGAAGAGAAGTAAAAGTTGGTACCTGTTCCAGAACACACTTTCCTGCTTACTTTTGGGAGGAGGAACGTCCCCATGGAAGTCTGTGCAGATGGCATAACTACCATATCTATGTGTCCTTGAACCTTTAGCTCAGCTCACTGGCCAAAAAAAAGTCTGTAAACCTGACCCATCACAGCAGTACTCCTCAATGTGTGTGTGTGGGATGCGGATGAAGAGTTGGGAAGGGGTAGGAAGAGGGAGGAGGGCAAGGAAGAGTACTAATATGCACCGTACTCCCTCTGGATGCCAATACCTACCTTTAAGCAATTTTCCTTCAGGTGGAATAAAGGATGTATGTGTGAAATCAGTAGTAATGGTGCATGACGTCCTTAGTAGTACTAGTAATAATGAAATTCTGAATGGCATTTTATGAGTGTGTGTTATATGCCAGGAACTATTCTAGGTGCTTTACTTGTGTGTGTCATAATTTAATCCTCACAATAGCTCTGTGAGGTAGGTGCTTTCATAACTTTACATGTGAGGTAACTAAGGTATAGAAAGGCTAAGTGACTTGCTCAAGGTTACTCAGTAAGTGGTAGAGAAGGTAAAGTAAAGAAAAAGGTGCTGAAGATCACAAAAGAAAGAACACTAAGCTAGAAAAGTTGTGGAAGGCATTTAAGCTGTACTTTCCTCAAGTTGAAAACAGGAAGAAGTACTAAGTATGTTTGGAGAGAAATGTTTGAGTGCAGGGAGGGTATGTGCCACAGAGATTGCCTATGCTGGCTAGATTGCTGCCTGATAGGCCCCTCAGCAGGTAACAGCAAGCCTGGAAGCAATTCAGTCAGAAACTGCTGGGAGACTGTGGAGGTTTTGAAAATGTTGTATAAAAATATCTCTGTAAGCTTATGGCAAGCTACACTTTTAAATAGCGTTGAATTATAGGTTAAAGTTATTATGCAGACATGTTTTGCTTCCCTTGAAAGCTGGAAAGCAAGGGACAGCTCTCACTGCATCTGTAAATAGGCTGCTGTCTGTTTTTCTTTCTTTTTGTGGTTGTAAAGAATCATTCATGCCAGCGTAATGAGCTTCAGCAGCTGTTAAATGAAATTATATATTCTGTTCAACTAGGGACTTCTAATGCTGCCATTGTCTCCTGGCCTTCCTGATATCTTCGCTAGTACTGAGATACTTCTGAATCACAATGGCCGGAGTTCTTAGTCCAGGAGATTCTGAGGTTTGGGTCAGACTGGACCTGCAGAGTAAGAAGCTATTTTGACAAAGGTAGCCATAAAGGGATGTTATTTTTCTATATCACAGCTGTCCTCTTCAGCAAGTATTATGAGGAATGGTAGATAGGAACTATTCCTAATTTTCTAAAAAGGGTTTTTAAAACAAAATCATTTTTTATCAAGTTATAAACAGCATAACTTTTTGTCTTCCAAGTAGAGAACTTCACCAAACTCATAGACAATTGAGGCTGAGGGCATTAAGTGAGACTTGGCTTTTCTCTTCCTTCATGATGTTTCTTTGTTCCACATCTGTCATTCTTGGAGCTTCCTGGTCAGCTCTTGTAATACAAGTTTGAAGATTTTTAAATCTCAATCTATTGCTCTAAATTCAGACTTGAACATTTAATCTTTTAAAACTATTTCTTTGTGTTGATTGTTTTCCTCTAGTGCACTCTAAAAAATGTCAGCTCCCCATGCGCCACCAAGAAATCCCTCCTCATTCTGGTGCCACCAGGCTGCACTCTGGGTATCTGGTGTGCAGGAAGGTGACCTCTCCTGGGCTGTGCTCTGTGGGATCTGCCCCTTTCAATGGTGGTGGGTGGGATTATATCAAGGCACTTTTTGGTGGAAAGGAAGTAACTCCTGATTGGGACTAACTGCACAAGTCTCATTGCCTAGGAGTTATGAAACTCTGTGCTTTGTTATGCACAGAATGCCCCTCTCTCCAAATACCTAATTCTCTGTCCTCCTCCATTGAAATAGATTTTTCCACAGACATTTCTGCCATGTATTAACAAAAGGAAAAAAAAATATTTGCTAGGCATTATTTGAATATGCGCCAATTAAAAAAAGAGGTCTGTGGCTTTGGGGTTACCGTACATAACTACTAAAAGGCAAATCCTGTTGAAGTGTTAATTTAACCAATTAAATTATATTAAAGGGTCTAAACATAAGGGAACCAGAGAATAAGCACAGGAAACAGGTATCTGTATGAGTAGATGTGTACAGATATAAATTCAGTTTCATATACTTTCTATTTCCTTACATCCCTGATTTCTATATGGACCTTTCGTAGATGGCTAGTTTGTTACTTATAAATTTGAGCTGTTTGCACAGTAGATGTTACATTAATCTAATTGTGTTATTCTAATTATCAGTTACATCTATATGCCTTTAAAACTATAGCAATATATATATGCTCTTATAATCTCTTCACTTTTATATCTGACCTTTGAAGGAGAAATTAATTTCGATGAACAGTGATAAGAAAAATATCCTTGAAGACTAAAACACTGCAATAAAAAGAGAAAACAATGAGAAGTTTCCATGTCTTGGTGTCTGTTTATATTACTAAGGAGATGGTTAAAAATATCATTTGGAGACTATCTTATATTCTATAACTAGAGCATAACTATCTGCTGACACATAGGCCACTTCTGAAATATTGCTTAATAACACATTTTCAAATACCCTGATGCCATCTCAGGCAAATTAATCTCTGAACTAACAAGAGTCTTTTCTGTGCTGCACAGATCTTCTCAGAGATATGAAATAAATGGTATGTATTCAAGGACTGCTGCAATAATAGTATTTATGTAGCTTGGCTAGAAACATTTGCTCTCTTAACAGTGGGCATTTAAGATGAAGACTGTCCCTGGCATTGTGCAGCACAGTAGGAACATTGGCCTGCTGACTAAACAAATATGATTGCCAAAGTGAATTATTAAATTCCAACTGGCCTCACTTGCTAGAGAATTTCACTCCTTTTTCTCCCACACAGCCTCCTACTTTTTATTAAAGGAACAGTTTTCAACTCTTGCAAATAATTGCAGTATTTTCCTAGTCATTACTACAGCAGTTTCCCACTGTTTATATTTTAAAACTAGCACTTGGATGAGTCCCGTTGAAGCAGAACAAATAACTGTGTGTACATCTGTGTAAATATTTATCGAAAAATTGCTTTATTAAAAGTCCCAGTGAACTTTTGTTCTAACTGCTGTATCTTGTATCACTTCTGAGACAATCACATCATCAAGCTACTGTTACTTTACAAAATGGGTGACTTCATTTCAGTATTTCCTTCAGAGGACTTATTTGGGAAACTCCCTTCCAATAGAGGAAGTGGCTTGATGAGGGCTGGTGTTCTCATTCCAGATCCTTCACGTCTCTGAAAAGCTGCATCCTTTGTAGAAAATAGATCTGTATGTGTGCCAAAGTATAACCCTGATGTTCATCAGGGCAGTGGGAGGAGTTATATATTCCTTGTCTGTTTGAGCAGTAATCCTCCCATTTGGCAGGAGTTTGAGAGGAAGTATTTAACAATGGGATTTTATAAAATTCAATGTAGTAAAGACGTTTTATATTTGAATGGATCTAAGGAAGTTTTCTTTTTCTTCCTCTGATAAGTGGAGGGTGTTTAAGGGTAATGGTGTCTGTGAATTTGTTGGGAGGATTTGACTGTTTTATTGGACCTTGTGGAACAATTAGTTTTCATTTTATCATTTCCATGAAAGGTAGTCCTCAGAAGAAAAAAAATGTGGTTTCTTAACGTCATACCACGCTTAAATGTTTTGCTTATGGGGAATTAGTGAGGAAGTAAGTCTCATGAATGTTGAAAACTGTGATTTTAGTCAACAAGCATTGCTCTTTTAATGTCTCCAGCCATGCCGGAAACTGTGAAGTTGAAGTTATTTTCTTTCATACATGCATTGTAAGACCTGGTATTTTAAAAAGCTTTAAATATAAGTAGCTTTATCTTGAAAATAAAAATTATACAAAGTAGGGGAAAAGATGTTCTTATCATCATCCCTTGCTTCCAGCCACATGATGTCTCCAGTGAAGCTGCTGATGACACAAATTTCCCTAAGTCTGGCACACCCAGATAGTGTCAAAGGGTTGGTTAGCAGTTTCTGCAGAAAGTTAGAGGGCATCTGAGGAACACAGGTAAATCCCTTTTCTCCAATAACTAATAGGTTTATAGGTCTAGAATAAAAGAATGGTTTAGGTCTTCATTAGCCAGTGACCCAGGCCACCATAACACAGAGCAAAGTTTGAAGCATTTGAGTGTCTGCTAGGAAACATAAGAAGGAAAAAAACAATACCACCAGTGTACTTTTATTATACACTTTATTTAGACTATATTAATTTCTAGTCTTCAAAACAGTAACTTTAAGGAGATTTACTTGGTATGGGATCATCGTATAACCTCTTTCTCTTGGTAGAACCATTAAATTACTTGGTCCACATCCTTATCATTTAGCAGTTCCACCAATTGGTCACACAGACAATGTTTGGATATCTTCTGAGTCATATCATTACTGACATCATATTTTACATATAGAAAATCCATTCACTTGATGTTTTTTGAACTCTTACCCACATAAATATATGGCAAATAACAATGCAGCCTCTTATTTCAAGGAGTTGACAAATGAAAAGAAGATAAAAATGGAGGCAGTGATTGCATGAGAGAACCTGTGGTAGAGGTGCTGTTGAGAGTTTTAGAAGGTGTGGATAGAGAAGGCCTTTTGAGCTTAGTGTGAAAATCAGTTCAAAAAGAAAGATCTGAACATACTGAAACATAGCAGATCCTGGACAAATGTATCAATGGAGCAGACAACCCAGAAAGCTAAAGAGCATGTGCAGAGGGTAGAAGCAAGGAGAGTGGAGCCTGCTCAAGAAGAGCTCCTGATGGAACATGCTGCCCGAGTCAGTGTGAGAAGACAACCACGGACAGAATCTGTGACCATGGGAGAATGGGACATCTAAAGGTGGGCAGAAAAAATGCTGCAAAGAGGCATAAAGGAGGGTAGCTCAAGGGAGCCTCTAGAGGAGGAGGAAGAGGAAAATGATGCTGGAAATATGAAGAGAGAAGACCACAGTACCAGCAGTTGTGAAGACCAAGAAATGAGCCTGCAACAGAAGGAGAGGTGTCTTTCCTATAAAGAAGAAAGGATGGGTGGACATTAGAATAGATTTGATCTGGGAAGCAGTAATACAGAGGTCAGAACATACTTCATGAAGTAGGAAGTGAGGTAGGTCACACCTGAAGGGGATGAAAATAGGGAAGAAGTGGAGGTTTGGAAAAACTGATGCAAGCATTTAATAAAAATAAAAACATGCTGGCTCTGGAAGAGACTGTGCTTCACTGAAGGCCAACTGAGATTAAAGGCCACAAATTTGGGGTGGCATGCTTCCACTTGGTGACATGATTTTTTTCTAGCATTAAAAGTTCAAACATAGGTGCATATAAGGGAAAATATTGTGCACTGGAGACCCCATCTGAAATGGAAATGTGCCATTGTTGGTTATGTAGCATACCATAGCTGTAAAGAATAACATGATGCTGGTATTTTGGTAAAGTATACAAATTATACATCCACCTTATCTAGAAGCAGCAGCAGCTCTTCCCTCCTCTGCTGTCCCCACTACATCCTCCCATCAGCATTCCAAAGTCTTTGTTGTGCCATGACTTCAGAGTACTCAAAGCCCACAAATCTGGCTTGGCTCTATAGTTTGTTATGGATCTCATCTCTCTGGCCTATTACGCTCATTTCCTTCTTAGGTGTTACAGATTGGGCTGTACGCCTCAGTGCTTAACTATGTACAGTAGTGTCTGATTTATTTGACTCTATTCAGGAATGAGCTAATCCCCACAATTAAATTTTCCAGATACATGAATTATATTTCATTTAAAACTAAACTAACCAAACCAAAAAGACAATTTCTGAAATGTATTGCTATTACTTCTCTAAAGAGAGTAATGGACGTTATTTATAGCAGATTCTTGATGACATAGGGCCATGGTTCCAAACATCAGTTAATGGACTACACCTGTGAGGTATAATGAACCCTCTGGTTTTTGTTTTCATTTTTTTGGGGGGCTGGGGGTCGGCTTGGGCTTTGGGAATTCTGAAGGCTCATTGCCTTGATAGTTGAGGCTGTCAAATCATGTCTTTTATTACATTGCTTTGTACTTGCTAATCTTCCTATGACTAAATAGTACCTTAAAAGCCAGGATTATGCCTGGTACTTCTCTACCCCTCACTTTTCTATTGGTGCCTAGAATAGTGCCAGTGGAAGTTCCATAAATACTTGGTTGATTTCTAAAGATAGTACAATTCTCTTAATGTTGGCTAAAACCATAGTAGCTTTTTTTTTTTCTTTTTTTTTTTTGGCAGACATCAGTGTTAATCTGGTTGGGCTTAGTGTCAGAACTTCGTTTTTCACATGAATTTCTGTTTTGCCCCAATTGGTGCTTTTTTGGCCTATTACCTGAATTGAAGTAGGTATTCACATTTATCCCTAAGACTTCACAAGAGCTGCCACTGTCACCTTTCCCTCCATAGGAAAATTCATAGAAATGCTGCCTAATTAAGTGAGTTTTAGCTTATTGTCCTGATCTGTCTTAGGTTTTTTGGGGTTCTTGATTCACTCTTACAAAATAATTACTACCTTCTTTATTGTCAAATTTGGAAAACCTTATTTTCCTCTAGTTTAAGATGTTAATAAAAATTAAAATGTTGCATAGAAAATGTCCAAACAAGGACAGAGCTGTAAAGGTTAATTCTTAACACTCTTCTCATCAGATCAGCAGTTGCCTTTTTGTTGTTGTAGTTGTTGTTGTTGTTGTTATTGTTGTCATTGTTGAGATGGAGTCTCGCTCTGTTGCCCAGGTTGGAGTGCACTGGCGTGATCTCAGCTCACTGCAACCTCCACCTCCTGGGTTGAGGCAATTCTCCTGCCTCACCTTCCCAAATAGCTGGGATTATACACACGTGCCACCATGCCCAGCTAATTTTTTGTATATTTTTAGTAGAGATGAGCTTTCACCATGCTGGCCAGACTGGTTTCAAACTCCTGACCTTGTGATCCACCTGCCTCAGCCTCCCAAAGTGCTGGGATTATAAGCATGAGCCACCATGCCTGGCCCATCAGTTCCTTTACAGCACATTTGTTCAGCAGTTGTGAAATCTCCCTAACTGTATTCAGATTTAGACTAAATTTCTCCACATAGACGTCTTGAGAGACTTAGTCATATAGACTTTGCCTAATACATTTCCTCCGTCTGCCATCTAGTAATCAGATAAAAAGAGGAGGAAATAAAAATTAACACTCAGTTGAATAAATACCCACCCACCTTCTCTCCAAGGTCCTTCTCAGAAAAGATAAAAGATAAAAGATAATTGCTGATCCAAGACAGAGGATTTCAGACATTTATAATAATAAATATTTATTAAATTGTTACTCTGAACCAGACCCTATGCTGAGAGTTTAGGATATAGTTAGTTGTGAACTAGTTAGATATTGCCCCAGAAATGTCCATTATTGCCTGGATCTCAGAGAGGCTGAAGGGTGGGGTGAGAATGTAAAGCAGCTAATTATGAGTAAGTCGTAGACAGACCGGAGCTGGGAAATAGCATGTGCAGAAGTGGAAACTTTTCAAGCTTCTGAGATTGTAAAATCAAATTCAATATTGAGGTCTAGATGGATTGGGAAACTGGTTGAACTATGTAACAAATAATCCCTAAGAAACTGAAGTTTGGAGCATCTTGTTTCCTAAAACATTTAGTACTAATAGACTTTTCAGGCCAATAATTCAAGCACATACTAGCGAGAGCTTCTTTCACATAACTGGTTAACATGCTATAAAAATGGCACTGTCATCTGAAGTAAATGTCTTTTAACTTAGAACTGCCATGTAAGAATTTTTACTGTTTTGCCACCAAGGGAAGAGGAAGTCCAGGAGAACTATGAGTCAATTTTTTCCTTTTTGTTTTTTTCTACATTGCCTAAGTTTAATATTCTTTTAGAGTTTTCAAAGAATTGCTTATGCAACACTTATCTCTCTCCCACTGTTTATAAAGAAGGAGAAATTAATCATTTTCGGGAAGTCCTTTATTTAGGTGCGTACTACACCTGGGCTGACTATTATACTGATTTCTAAGTTAATTGTATCCTATGCACCGATCTAAAAGGACTGTGGGTGAAGAAACAAGATCATCAGCCCAAGACCCTACTTAACCCTAACTGGGTTCCTTTTCCCATTTTCCAGTGCAGTTTATCCCTGTGTCTAAAGTTGAGTTGCCCCACTAGGAAAGACTGTGAGAGAGGAATATTTAATCATCCCTTGGAGCTTGCTCCCTGCAGGAGCCTACTTCTAGGTACTCAGCTTCCTTTCCACTCTCTAGGGATCCTGTAGACCACAGTGTTTGTGCTCAAACGCAGACACTACATGTGAGGAAAAAAGTTTCCTTTTCTCCACTGACAGATTCTTCCTCTTTTTCTTTATATAATTTCCTGCTGGTCTCTTTAATCCCCAGGCTTCTTTCAAACTCCTGTTTCTCTGTATAGTAGCTTCCTGTACAAATGTATGTCACACTTATATGTGGAAACTTGCCTAAATAAAATTAGGCAGGAATATGATGCCAGATATACACATATGACTCACTCCGCCCCCCGGTTTCATCTAGCTTGCTGGTCAAAAACCACTTTAGTAAGAAAGGCCTTACCTGACCACCACCTCCATCTAAAATGGCTCTCCTTCAAACTGATCATTTAGCCTGCTGCTGCTGTTCTTGCCGCAGTTGACTCCTTGAATGCCAGGGTATCAGGGACTCACTGCTGAGTCTCTATAGCTGAAAGCAGTGCTGGTGCATTGTAAACCCTTAAAATCTTTTACACAAAAAAGAACCTATTACATTTTGTCAGTTAAGAAACTTGAGGTTAATCTTAATGACAGAGTTGCTATTATCACCACCATCTCTGTTTTAAAGTTGAGTATACTAAAATTCATAGCCTGCCCAAGGTCACACAAGTAGTAAGTGGAGCCAAGATTCAAACTCAGATCTCCTGACTCCATTCCTATGACCTTATAAACTGTCTCAAAACAAAAGGATAAAATAATATAAATATTTATTGATATGTCTTTGTAGAGAAAGCATAATGAGCATAAAGGGGAATGTGTTAAACTTTATCACAGGCAACCCTTTTGGAATGTGTCAACTTTCAGAACGAATAAGGCCAGAATATCAAGTATAAATGAAGCCTGTAGTTAACCGAAAGTTGCATATCAATCAGGCACTCCAGTTTCTTTCTTCAAACTCCAAATATCCACTGAGTAAGATGAAGAAATAGCTAATTTGATTTTACTTTTCATTTTTTTGACCCAATTCTTAGGCAACTACTCACTCCTCAAGATTTAACTAGTGTTGCTTTATTTTCATCCCTCTGGGGAGACAGAAGAGATGGTGGGGAAACACCTCTGAAGTTTGTAAGTTCTGCTGCTTTCAGCCCCACAGATGTCTGTTACTGCACGCTTGGGCCCTGGTGATTAAGCAACTAGATTTGGAACCAGTCAGGCTTTTGTTTAGACATTTTTAACTTTTTCTTACTGTCCTTGCAAACTCCTCAGCCTTCAGACTGGTTGAAAAGTAAATGTACAATTCTTCCATAAATTTTCAAGTAATAGGATGTCAGCTTTTTCTCAAAGATTTTTTTGCTTGGGAGGAGATAGACTAGACTGGATTAGAAGTCTTGATTTTGCAAAGGTAACGAAAGTCATGTTCTTTTATAAGACTTTTCATCATAACTTTATTTTATTCAATGAAAGCAAAATTTCAATTTTAATATAATGGAAGAAATAAAGATCTGTGATTAATCTGTGCAGATAAACATAATTAGAAAGACTTAAAGATTAAATATTGAAACAAACTACCAAAATATCTTAATACTAATTTGTAAAAATATCAGCACATTTTTCTTCTTTGCTTAATTCTACTGGGTCCTGGTTTTCATCAAACATTGTCATGTTAGTATACAATAGCCAAAAAAAAAAAAAAAAAAAAAAAAACTGCACAAGGAAACCACCCTTAGTGCTGCTGAACAGAAATCATTTTCAGAAGTTGTATTAGAATATAAGGAGTCCTTTATTCATGTTTCCCTGAATATAATCAGCTACCTGAGAAACTTTGACATTCTTGTTCCTATTTTAAAAGCAAAGTCAGTTATTCTGTGGCAAGCCAACATCTTTTGTTTGAACTACCTAAAAAGAGCATTACCTCAATTATCTAAGTTTCATCATTGTGAGTCTAGGTGCTCTCCTCTTTTTTGTCTTAAAAATTGTTGAGACATTGAGAAAACCATAACAAAAAAGTCCCCCACAAAAATTATTCATCATCTTACTATTCAAAGCCAAATATTTTAGATTTTGCCGATTACCTTCCAGTACCTGTCCATTTTTGTGCAGATGTAATCATGTGGGTGTGCTCAAAGTAGTAGTTTGTGCTTTTTTAAAAAAAAAAAACAAAAAAAAAACTATACATAGACATCATATGAATCACTTAAATGACTGTATTATATTCACATACCACATTGTATCAAATTACTGTTAAAATTGTTTTCATTTTGATGACCAATACTCCCGTATAGCATTTTGGTTTGTATCACTTTATTTCCTTATGATAAATTACCTTAAACAATATCACCAAGTCAAAAGCAGTGAAGCTAATAAAATTCTATTTACTGCAGTCATGCCTACACTGTATATATTACATATTAAATGTTGCTAATGTAGTAGTTGCAAAATACTAACTCAAAAAGTAGTTATCTCTATATTTTATTTTAATTTTTTCTTTGAAGACATATCTCATAGCTCTGGAAGGGAAGCAGATTCTTGATTCATTTTTGCATATTGAAACGTTGATAGGCAAGGATTGATAAAGATATTGCGTGATCCCCAGAGAATTAACTTGAAAGTCTATGTAGTTCTCGATGAAGTTGTAAGAGGATATAAAATTTTCAGATACATCTGAGCCTTATGTACTTTTAAAAATCAATAGTAATACCAAGCTTTTAGAACCAAAATGTACTTCCTTACATTTATACTTTCTCTGTCTAGGTTGTGCATGTTTGCATAGATGCTGGAAAAAGTAAATCTGTGTTTAGATCTAACTCTTAGGTGAGTCTGAGCAAGTTTAAGTGTCAGCTTCTTCTTCTGCATGGGGTTATTTACAGCATTATGATAGTTAGCACTTTGCACAGTGCTTGGAACATGGATGGCACTGAAAAATGTTAGCTATTAATATTATGAAAGCCTGATTAATCATTAATCCAGAACTGTTTTAGCACATGTTTATTTAGGTAATTCAATGGAAGAACTATCTTTGTATTTGAATTAGTACATTTTCTAACTATTTGGAGAATTTATAATATTCTATGCATTGAATTAGTACATTTTCTAACTATTTGAAGAATATGAAATATTTATAATTTTAACAGTAATTGATGGCATTACAGATGTAAACATGTTGTACCAGTTGTGTTTCCTGAAGCAAATCTAAGTGATAAAAGCATGTCGTCATCATCACGAAGTACATGTAATGCTTACCCACATGGAGGAGTGTGCAGTTGGTAATATAATGTGGTAAACATGATTATTGACCATTATGACCCTACAAACCTGTAAGGCAAAACAATGACCAAGATAGAGACATTTGCTGTTTCACAAGTTGACAATGGATAATTGTAGGAGACTCCACTTAATGAGAAGCAAACTATCATAATGGAAAATAAGCTGATTAGATTAAAGCTTAAGCCATTGAGGTTTAATGGTGTACCTCTTATGGATAGTATATAGTTGTGTCTAAGTTTTATATATAGCTTGCCCCAACAAGCTTTTTCATTAGAGTGTTTAGTCCACTTAAATTTATTGTAATTAGTGATGCAGTTGAATTTAGGTCTGCCACTTTACTGTTTGTTTTCTATTTTTCTCATGTATTGCTTGTTCCTCATACCTTCCTTTCCTGATTTCTTTTGTGTTAAATGTTGTTTATTTTATCATTTTAATTCTGTCTTTTTAAAGCTGCATTTCTTAGCCTTCTTAAAATGGTTATAATAGGGAATAAATGTGCTTATTTATTGCAATTAAAATTATGAATTAACTTTGGTTTTACATATATAAATCTTGCAACACTAAAGTTCCGCTTACCTCTTCTCCATCCTTTGGTGCTATTTTTGCCATATACATTACATCCATATTTTTTAAAACACAAAATGCAGTGCTATGAGTTTGCCTTCAAGAAATTAAGAATCTGTGAAAAGGATTTTAAAATATCTGGGTAATTATTAAAATCAATTTCCTCTAAAATTAAATTATAATTCATTATTGTAATTTTATTAGTTTTGAGAATTTTCAATTGTTATTTTTTATTTCTTTAAGAGGTGAACCCAATATGGAGTATAGAACAAGTAACGTGTCAGTCAGCTGGACTCACTCACTTGCTCCCTGGATGAATCTGTTTCAGTCAAATGACAGATAACCATAATCATATGGACCTTCAGGCTTTCCCACCAAAAGGTCAAACTGAAAATATAAAGTCCCTGACCCATAAATATCTACTTACTGCATTATATATCCTTTAGCATTTATTAATCACTATTTATACAATTTTTTTAAAAAAATAAGACTTATGCCTTTTCTCATCTATTTGGAATATGCAGTTTAGTAACTGTATAGCAATGTAAGTTACTGGCATGGAAAGCCTTGTAAGACAGTACTCATTTATTTACAATGTGGACTTTTGCATTTCTTTACAATTGTGTAGGAAAATTACCAGCAGTGCTGGGTTATAGTGACACCTAGTGGTACTGTTTGAGGTTTAAAAAAATTCTTTTTAAATTTGTTACTGTTTTTTCTAGAACATTTTTTGTAAGCAATCATTTTATCAACTAGGATGATAAGAGGCCTCTCCCATCCTGGCTCCACATCACTTTCTGTAACAGAGAGACTTGGGCCATAAGCCCTGATGGAGAAAGCAGCCAGTGTCCCTTACATTTCCACCTTTGGCTTGAGAAAAAGCTCTATGCACTAAATACGGGAAAAAATGAAGTTAGGCTGGAAGAAGAAAGACATTGTTACATGGTAAAATTGGAAATTTTCATACCAATGGTATGGGATAAAGCAGGAGTCCCCAACCCCTGGGCCATGGCCAGGGCCTGTTAGAAACTGGACTGTACAGCAGAAGGTGAGTGGTGGCAGGTGAACATTACAACCTGAACTCTGCCTCCTGTCAGATCAATGGCAGCATTATATTCTCATAGGAGTACCAACCCTTTTGTGAACTGCACATGTGAGGAATCTAGGTTCCCCCCTCCTTAAGATAATCTAACTAGTGCTTGATGATCTGAGTTGGCAGTTTCATCCTGAAACCATGCCCCCAACCATTCCTCTTCCCATCCATGAAAAAAATTGTTTTCATTGAAACTGGTCCCTGTTGCCAAAAAGCTTGGGGACTGGTAGTATAAAGTACATCTGAGGATGTATACTTACTGAGAATGTACCTTGTATACCCTGTAAGATACCATAATGTTTTATCATTTTATAAAAGCTGAGACTCAGAGAGGATTCTAAAAGTATTCAAGGTCACAAAGTTAATCAACTCGATTAAATATCTAGGGAAGCCAGAATTTCAAGTGAACCCTATCTCTAATTTGGATCAAGAGAGAATTTAAATTTAAATGACCAGATGTAATTTTCAAATTGGTATACATGTTGCATGAGTACATTCTCTTTTTAAAGTATTAAAATTGCCAATAAGGTTGAAATGTTCTTTGATACCCAAGTTCCAGTTCCAGCCACTCCACTTTTCTCCAGTGGTAACTCACACTATCATTTTGTTGGGTAGCTTTCCAGATAACCCTCCCTGTCACATACACATGCACATATACTGTGTTAAATACAGAGATGGGTGGTTGCTTACTTGTGTGTTTGATACATAATAGATAGTATTTGGTCAAAGTAGCTTTTATACTGGTAAAACTTCTTCATTGAAACAATAAGTCCTCATTAAAATTAGAACTCATACCAAGTATTATAATAATAATCTGATATTCTGTAGCAGTGACAGTTGTTTCCAAAGTTATTCCAATATGCCTGTAGTAAATATTCAAGATTTAACTAAAATATTGGCAGGACTGCTATTTTCCAGATTAAATTAAAAAGCAATTATTAGCACATGCAGATTAAGTTTTTAAATTAATATTTCAATTCAGTGACACTGGATAGAATATCTTCTCTTTTGTCACAATGTCACAAATCCCATCACCATTGCTGTAAACTAATATTAGCTAACTTTCAAACATAAGACCCACAATTATTTATTGTAACCCAAAGTATAAGAATGTTCTGTAGCTTGTAACTTTGTTCATATATTTGGGAGAGGACTCCAAAAATTGTCTATAAGAAAATCTTGTTTTTTTTTTTTTTTAAATAACTTTAATTGGAAATCCAAATGTAAACTCATATTGTTAAAAATTAACGTTTCATAATGTTAATTTTTTTAGATTTGCACATTTAAAACTAATATAAGCAGTTTATATATATATATATATATATATATTCTTATATATATGAATTCATCAGAACGAGGTTGTCTTTTTTTCTTCTGGCCACAACAATGTAATGACATAGTAAGTGCAAAAAAGAAAAAAAAAAATACAGGAATCAAAGTATCATACTTTTGGATCAGAGTGGAGAGAGCTTTCTCTGGGATGAACATGAGAAGGTTAATTAAAGAGGAAGCAGACTTCCTCAGAGCAAAGGATATTTTCATAAAACCATGGAATTTTTGAGTTGACTAAATCTCCGTAAATTTTATGAACATATTTTGTTCTTTTATCTACAGTAACATCACATTACTGTTGATTTTCCATATATTTTAACTGTGATGAGTTATTCTATGCTGTAATTTTCCTTTAGGATCCAGGGTAAATAAAAACAAGTGAGTGTAAGAACCTTTAGTTACTGTAAGTGAAGGAGACTTAAAATACAGTATGTACTGTTACATTTTCATTGTGATTTTCTCATAGTTTTTCCTTGGAAATTTCCATATATTCCTTAAGGGTGTGTTTGTTACATATGGGAGGTTTAGATCTTGCTTTCAATGAGGGGATAATTTCCCATTAAATGTTCATCCCATATACTGGACAAGATGAAAGCTAAATGGAAGATGAAATGGCAAATGTTAGACTAGGCAAAGGAAAGGAGCAGGTGACAAAGTAGCTTGTGGAGGTAATGCCGATAGAATAAGATGCAAAGAAGCACACTCACGGGGAATTTTCCTTCCATGTCTAAAATCCACCACTGTAGGAGACCTGAAGCCTGATGTTAAGAATTAGTAAAGCCCATGACTGGGCAAGGCTGAGCTGCAAAAAATCCTTGTACACAAAATACATTAAGTTTCAAATCTGGGAACAGTGAATCATTTATGGCTGTAAAGCTGCTACATTTTACTTTTTAAATGTAAGTTTTGGCCGGGCGCAGTGGCTCACGCCTGTAATCCCAGCACTTTGGGAGGCCGAGGCGGGTGGATCACGGGGTCAAGAGATTGAGACCAACCTGGTCTACATGGTGAAACCCCGTCTCTACTAAAAATACGAAAAATTAGTTGGGCTCGGTGGCGCGTGCCTGTAATCCCAGCTACTAAGGAGGCTAAGGCAGGAGAATTGCCTGAACCCAGGAGGCGGAGTTTGCGGTGAGCCGAGATCGCGCCATTGCACTCCAGCCTGGGTAACAAGAGCGAAACTCCGTCTCAAAAAAAAAAAAAAAAAAAAAAAAAAAATGCAAGTTTTAAATTAAAAACTTTACATACTGTAAAGTTGCTACATTTTAATTTAAAAAATGAAAGTTGGGAATTGGAGTCCTGAAAGGTGATTATTTACTACTGCCGAATATTTTTTTAATCAATGGTTAAATAAGATTTTTTTGATGCAGAATGTGACAAATTTGATAAAATATAATCTACATATGAAATGAATGTGTTTTCATTCAGAACTAAAAATGACCAAACGCTAGTTTATTGGAGATTGATTTTGTGTGATTAAAATGCCTATTACATCAGAAGCCTTACTGAAGCAAAAGAGTAGATTTCATGTTACAAAAGGAACTTTTCAGACTAGACTTTAAGTAGTTAAAATCATCATTTTATATAGCTAAAATTATTTTAGTGACTATTTAATAAGGTATGGTTCTTTCCATGTAGAAAATTTTAAGTTGTTACATGATTTTTCAGTATTGTACCTAACTTTTATGGCCATTTTCTTTCATTCTTGTCTATTTTTAAACTGTTTACATGGATTTCTTCTCTGCATTTACTGTGTATCCTGGTTTTTCTTCACTTGGAATCCATCATGAAAATAAAATTTAAAGATCAGGCTGCCTTCATAAAACGTTAACTTTCTGGGAGTTAATGCTGTCATTTAAGGAGAGATTGCTTTCTCTTCTTAGCTATGAGTTCCTTAGAAAAGTAAAACAACCTCACCTTGAATTTTTGGAGAATAAAAACAAAGTTTTAGAAACTGGTAAATATTTTTTATTTAGAGATTTTTAAAACCTGAATAATCATCTTAACATTGTTATCAGATTGTCAGGTGGTAGATGGCATTGATGGATGGCATCATTCATTCATTCATTCATCAGATCTTCACTGAGAACCTCCTTTAGTACCAAACAAATCCTGGATACGTGTTGTGAATTTCTTCTAATGAAATGAAGTTAAGTTAAATGAAACATGATGTTTCTTCCCTAGTAGAGAGATAGATAGATAAACAAATAATTGTAAACAATTGTAATAAAGTATCAGTTCTGTGATCTAGGCATATGCAGTTATGTGACCTAGGCACAGTATAATAGTGGTAAAAGGAAAAATGAATAATTTATCCCCAAGCTAGGGGAGGGATATGGGTGTTAGGGATGATGATGACCAGAGAGGTTTCACAAGAGAGAATACTTGAGTTGGGATTTGAAGACTGTATGGGCATTTGCTAGGTAGAAGTGTAAGCAGAAGTGTGGAAACAGAATAAAGAAGAGGTTTGTATGATTTAGTTCTTCAAAATGTTTTAATCCTTTCAGTGATGACAGAATTCAGTATTTACTAAGCATGGGGTCATAAACTTTGCAGCCCAGCCCATTCAAATTACTATTCTGAGGGCTCTTTCCTTCACTACTTCTCTTCCTATTCTTTCCCTCCCACATGAAAGACTTTGTCGCCCAAGCCAGGCTTGTGAATTACCCATGACTTCTCCATCTCCACAGTGCCTCTCCCCTCAACTACTCACACTAAATTCTGCTGTTCTTATCTTTATAATTTCTGGTATTCATTTTCTCTGTGTTCTTACTGGCTCTTCCCTAATTAAGGCTCTTGCATGTTCTCTCTTACACTACTGCAGTGATTCTTTTCCTGTTTTCCTTACCTGCCACCTTAAAACTAGAGTAAATTCTCTAAGACACGATCATCCCACTTGCCTGCTTACTATCTTTCAATTGCACCCATCATTTGGAGATAATGCCCAAACCCTTTACCCTGGCACATAAGGACCCCCGTCTTTCCCTTGTGCCTCTCCCCTTACCCTTTACCCATGTGCATCTTTGGCTCCACCTCTGCTGAATTCTTAAAGGTCTCAGCATACATTACCTTTGTTTTTCTTTCTCCATCGGATAACTGTTCTTTCTGGTACACTTTAAGCTACAATGTCTTCTTCACTACCCATCCCTTCCAAATCCCCATTAGCACCATCTTCACCTCGCTAATTTTATTCAGTCTTCAAGACTCAGCCAAGCTATCAGCCAACTCAAAAGTGTCTTTTGACCCATCGTAACACTTATAATAATGGTGTATGTGTTTATCTTGCAAATTAGGCTGTGTCTTTCTCTAAGGTAGGGATGATATCCTTCATTTCTCATCACCCAGAATTTAAAATATTGCTGGTACATGTCAGGCGCTCCCAAATGTTTGTTGAATGAGTGAATGAATGAAATGAATAATGTCCTGATGTCCTGCAACAGTTTGGAATTATATGCCACTTTGGTTTACAATGTGGTCTCTTATCATGTCGGGTTGTTCTGTAATGTATAGTAATGATGACTTTCTTCTTCACCCAAGTATTTTGTGTACCTAGACCAGTTTAGCAAATGAAGTCCAAGAACTATTTGAATAAGTCATTCTTAGAAAAATAACTTTAGGAAGCAGCTGACTCCGTTCTTCTGTATGCCTCTATTGCAGGTTTACTTCCTTCCAAATATGTTTTTTTTTAATTTTAGCATTATATTAGCAATTTGCAATATACCACTTTATGCATATAAGTTGTATTCTAATATATTTACTTTTTGCTCATTTGATTGAATTTATTACTATATAACCCATCATTAAGGTAACTAACTTTTGGTAATTAAACTGTTGGATGGTCTTCTCTTTAGCTGGGCACAGTTTAGCCATTATTCTCAGTTCTGTGCAGGAGTGAGCTGAAACAAAGTTGTATAGCTCAGAGAGTGAGAAGCTGCATTTCATGTCTCCTCAGTCAGAAAAGGAATATGTACTGTTTAAGGAAGGGGGTTGGTGAATGTTTTGAGACCATTTTGGGAAAGCATAGAATATTGAAAATTCAAAATTAAACAAATCCGTAAGTGTGCAAGCCCAAAGCTGGAGACCTTAGGAATATCCTAGGATGTGCAAAACAGGAAGAAACCAAGAACTGAGCAAGCAGCACAAAGTAAGTGTCCTATGGCCTCCCCACCCACCCTTCCAGCCCTACTCCTAAAAGAGCCATAATTTAGTCCCAAGTATACTTTTTTGATCTTTTACTGTGACATATTATGGTATCTTGAAATGGTGCTGGGTTTCCTGAGGCTTGTGCTGCTGACCGCCAACCCCACCCTAGAGAGCACTGAGCGACAGATACTGTAAACATCCTACACTCTCAGCTGTGGAAAGTAAGAAAGCTGGGAGAAGGCTGTTTACTCTCTCTGCCTTGGAAATCAACTAAGAGAAATGGATTTTGAATATTTCTATATGTCTTAGAATTGATTCTATCCCGTGTTTGTTTCTGAGGTCAACTGTAAAAGGAAAAAAGGTGAATTGACTAAGTCACCCGAAGAAATGTAAGATAGTCTATAACATCAGTTATCTTTGAACTGTTTCACCTAGTTTAGAAGAAAAAGATTACCAGATACACAAGTGATAAAAGTTCTGGTAACTTGTATGAGGCTACATTTTGTGGGTTGCTGTGGCCTGATCTGTAAAATCAACACAACATTACCTATACGTTAAGTTAAACATTTCTCCTTTAACCTGATGGATTCTACACTTAAGTCTGGTGTCTTGGGACTTGTATTTCATCAGGGATCAAAGACGCTTTGGAGCCCCGTGCTTTAAGAGAGGTAATGATAAACAATATGAGTAAGGTCTGCTCTTTAAAGCTAGAATATAGTTACACATTTCAGGAAAAGATAAGATTATTGTTGGGGGACAGGAAAGGAAGGAAAATATAGAGGTAGGGAATGGAATATAAGAAGATAATTTTTAAAAAAATCTACAGAACTAACTCATAAGTTCAGCCTTAACCAGAAAAACTCTTTCATGTAAATCGTTTAAACCAAAGGTCTAGATCAAACATCTAATCTAGAATTTAACTTACCCAAAATTTGAGTCCATAACTGTTTAATTAAAGTTAATATGAAATAAGGAGGCTGAGGCAGGATAATTGTCTGAACCCAGGAGGCGGAGGTTGCGGTGAGCCGATATCGCGACATTGCACTCCAGCGTGGGTAACGAGCGAAACTCCATCTCAAAAAAAAAAAAAAAAGTTAATATGAAATAAGCCTTCTTGTCAAAGAGAATATTTAAATAAGGCATATTATTATGTAACAAGTCCTTAAGAAGTTAAATAATTAACTTCATGCTTACCTTAAATATTAAACAAACTTGAACAAAATTACTATAGTCTTGGCATATCAGCACATACCAGTCACTTAGAGACTCTACTACTTTAGAAGTATTAGAGGAGCTTTTAATTTTACCTCCTCACTGAGTGTAGAGTCTAATACAATAGGAGCAATTGTTTCACATGAGTTTATTTTTAAAAAGCATATAAATACAATGACTTTAGCATGTGATTTCAGGGAAGTACTTGAACAAGCTGCCCTTGAAGCAGTGGTAGATACTGTTGACGTGCTTGGTGAGCAACTCCAGCTTGATTGAGTCATTAACCTTTTTAGATTTTGCCTACAGGCTTAAAAAAACCCTTTTTGAGACAATGCTCAACAGTCTCCTCAACGAAATAATTGTTGTAGACGTTTGAAATTTTGCTTTCTGCTAGGAGAGGCAGATAACATGGTTAAGGGAAAAAGCAACTCTACGCAGAAAAGAATGAAGCATATGCTTTGCCATAGCATTTCATTATTCTGCCTAAATTAAAAGAGGGGACATTCAAATATTCCACATCTAAATTTATGTTAACTTTTAGTCATGAATACAGGTGTTTCAAAGCTTACTGAAATATGTGCTGAAATTCATTTCATTATTCAAGAATTATTTTTTTGAGCATCTCCTATGTGAACTTCTAGGCACAAGGGATATAGCAGAGAATGGAAACAAAGTCCTTTCTCTCATGGAACTTACAAGTAAATATATAACGTGTCAGAATATATCTTCTTTATGTATGTATGTAAAATATCTAATTTTATTCAATCTTTTTATTGCCTTGTCTTTCAAAACCAAATGTATTTAAATATTTCAGAACATTTATTTTATTGGCTATGAAAAACTTTGATATAAAGCTATATAATTTTGTTTTTTGTTTAGTATTACTCTTCTAGATATGTTCTGTGTGTTAACTAGCCTGTTTTGTGACATGGGTAAGTAGGATTAATTACTAAGCATACTTGAGAGGTCATTATTATATAAATATGAGGGGACTTCAAAATATTCATGGAAAAATTGAATTAAAAGATAAAAATAAAAACTATAAACCTTATTTCTTAGCATAAGCTCCATTAAGGTCAAGACACTTTTGTAAGCAATGGTACCAGACATTTGTTCTTTCCCTAAAGAACAGGGTCTTGGGAATTTCACCACATTAGTGCTATCTTTTTTACATTATTAACTGAAGAAAAATGGGTTCTCTGACAGATTTTTTTAAGATTAGGAAACAAAAGTCCAAATGAGTGAAATTAGGACAGTAAAGTGGATACCTTAGTTAAGTTACATTGAAACTCTTGCAAAATTGCCCTTGTTTGATGAGAAGAATGAGCAGAAGCATTGTCATAGTGGAGAGGGACTCTCTAGCTTTCCTGGACATTTTTCTGCTAAAGCTTTGGCTAGCTTTCCCCAAACAGTCTCATAATATAAGTAGATGTTATCATTCTTTGGCCTTTCAGAAAGTTAGCAAGCAAAAAGACTTGAGCATCCCAAAAAAAACACTGTTGCCATGGCCTTAGCTCTTGACTGGTTTGCTTTTGCTTTGACTGGACCACTTCCCCTTCTTGGTAGCCATTGCTTTGATTGTGCTTTGTCTTCAGGATCATACCAGTAAAGCCATGTTTCATCTCCTATCACAATCCTTCAAAGAAAAGCTTTAAGACCTTGATCTCACTTGTTTAAAATTTCCATTGAAAGCTCTGCTCTTGTCTGCAGCTCATCTGAGCACAATGATTTTGGCACCTATTGAGTGGAAAGTTTGCTCAACTTTAATTTTGCAGTCAGAATTGTCTAAGCCGAACCAGTTGGAATGTCTGTGGTGTTGGCTATGGTTTGTGCTGTTAATCATCAGTTCTCTTCAATTAGGGCACAAACAAGATTAATTTTTTTTTCAGTACTCTTCAATTAGGGCATAAACAAGATTATATTTTTCCTTGCAAATTGATGTGATTTGTCTTCTGTAGTGAACTTCATCTTCAACATCATCTCATCTTTTCTTAAAATAAATTATTCATTTGTAAACTGCTGATTTATTTAGGGCATTGTCCCCACAAACATTTTGTAAAGCAGCAGTGATTTCCCCATTCTCCCACCCAAGCTTCCGCATAAATTTGATGTTCTTGCTTCAATTTTAGCAGAATTCACATTGCTCTGATAAGGGCTTTTTTCAAACTGATTTGTTATCCTTTTTTGTGCCTCAAAATAGATCCTGTTCAGACATGTTACAAGTTAGTACAAGTTTAGTTTGATGCAAAACACAAAAATTTTAATCCATATATAGTTTTTCTATAATATGTATTTTCCATGAACTTCTGAAATTCTTCATATTTGCTGAGATAATATTGCTAAGGAGTTATATAATATAAAAAGTTACATGTTTGTGTGTTTATGTAGCATATGTTATGCATATTAAAATTATCATTGTATATGATACAAGTAAACTTTATTAATTTGAACCTAACTCTATTCAGTTTGTAACTCTCTAAACACTGGTAAGGATGATTTATCTTTGTGTTATGTTTGTATATTTGTTACTAAGCAAACACTATAAAGACTTTAAAAGAACAGACTACTTTTAAATGTAAACATCCATTTATGTTTTAAAAAAATACATAAGCTTTAAAGCTTTAATTGACAAGCATTATAAGCCTAATGGTGTCATTAAAAAGTAGATGGCCAGGTGTGGTGGCTCATGCCTGTAATCCAAGCACTTTGGAGGCCAAGGCGGGTGGATCACCTGAGGTTGGGAGTTCAAGACCAGCCTGACCAACATGGTGAAACCCTGTCTTTAAAAAAAAAATGCAGTAGAAATAAAGGTGTCATATGTGCTTTATTCACTTATGAATTTATAGTCTCCTGGTCTCTCTTTGTTTAAATTATATTTTCATACCTAGTTATGATATATTTCCATAAACTACACTGGCTTAGATTTCTATAAACTTAAATATAATTCTGTTCTCTTCATTTTAAAATTGCAAAAGCAGGGTTTTTTTTAGGTGTTATTTTGGTTAACTTTATCATTGGAAAATTAGATGGTTAATATATAAAAATCAGTTGTGTATATATATTAGCAACAAAAATGAAAAATTTTAAAAGATACTACTTTTATAATAGCACCAAAAACTATCAAATACTCCAAGGTAAAAAGATAAATAAAATTCCACGTTTTTAAAAACCACCTTTGAATTTAAAAATAGTTTTAGTGTTGTAGCTAGCCCAGTTATATGAGTGTGCTCAAGAAGCCAGTCTCTGCCTGACTTCCTATCTGATTAGACATTGTTATTTACAGTGCAATCACTGCAATTATGCTGGGCCATTCCAACCCATCCCACTCCACAAATACTCAGATCAGTCTTAGCATTGGACATCCATGGCAAGCAAGTAGATGCTCCCACCTCAGGAAGCTTCTAGTTTTGTGGGGACTACCCCTGCTGTACAGCTTATTGCTAAACTTATACTTCAGTGAACCTTTGAAAATTCTACATAATCTACTCCAACTCATTTGATGGAATCTGATTTTTTTACTGACTTTCTTTTCACAGGTATTCAGTAAGTCAATGCTGGGCAGCAGCACCCCAGGCTTCTATTATAGTAATAATAATCATGATAACCAATAATTACAGAGGATACTGTACATTCTAAAGCCATGCCAGGGGCCAAGAGCAAATACTTTAGTGTCCTTACTATGTACTTGATACTATTCTAAACATTTTGCTTATATTAACTGATTTTATCCTCATAGTTCAGTAATAAGCATGGACATTATTTTTCAGATGAGAGAAATCTGAGATGAGAGAGATTAAGAAAACTGCCCAAGGTTATGCTAATAAGCTTTAAAACTGGGATTTCAACCTAGGCAGTATGGCACCAGGGGTCTGATCGTGACTGTGAAGTGATAAGTTCAAGTATCCTCTAATTCAGGTATCATCTTCCTAATTTTCCAGGGAAGGAAACTAAAGTTGAAAGATTTAAGAAAATGTGGCAGTAACTGGAGTTGTTTTTGAATCTTCCTGTTCTCCTCTGGCACATGAGAAGATTGTAATGCAGGATTTTTTGCTCCTTAGTTTAGCTAAATCCAGTTCTTGTCTCACAACCAGGAAAAATTAGGCAAATGGACACATGGAAGACTGAGGAGGATGGAATTTTTTGAGATGGAGCCCCACACTGTTGCCCAGGCTGGAGTACAGTGCGTGGTCTTGGCTCACTGCAACCTTCACCTCCCAGGTTCAAGCGATTCTCCTGCCTCAGCCTCCTAAGTAATTGGAACTACAGGTACCCGCCACCACACCCGGCTAATTTTTTGTACTTTTAGTAGAGATGAGGTTTCACTATGTTGGCCAGGCTGGTCTCAAATGCCTGACCTTGTGATCCACCCGCCTTGGCCTCCAGAGTACTGGGATTACAGGCATGAGCCACCTCACCCAGCCGAGGACGGAATTTATTAAGTGAAGAGAAAGCTGTCAACAAAGAGAGGGGTCCTGTACGTAGGTTTCCACCTCACAAAAATTGAATACCAGGCCACCATATACAAGATGAAGAGGCCCAGCTCCTTCCCCTCATGAGGCACGAATTCCTGGTGGCTCCACCCCATTCCCCCCAGTGGTTGTGGGGCATGCCCAGATGAGCCCCCTGTGCTGATTCCCCTATCTGCACAAAGCATCTACTCTAAAGTCTTGTGGGATGGGTCAGAGACTCTCTGGGGACCTTTCCCTATTTGCCTAGGCATTTGGCTCTCTCCTGCCTTTATCAATCAATTGTACTTCTCTATATCTTCTGAGGTTAGGTGTGACTGTGAGACTTGTTTTCATCAATGAAATGTGAACAGAAGAGCCAGGGAAATATTAAGAGTTTGTGTACCCTTCCTCCTGCGTTGTTGAAAGGTTTTTCAAGACAGAGTCTTTGATACCTTGATCTTTGAATGGCTAGATTGGATAGCACAACTGTGCTTACTGGTGTTGGACACACAGGTTAATTGATAAACTCCTGAGATTCAAGGCAGGGTTGGAGGAAGGAGAGTGTTTGTAACCACGACATAATCTTCTCTAACTTAATTTGCCTAAATAACTCTCATACACTCTTAAGCTTATTGGTGCCATGTATTTATCTGGAATCCAGGGCTCTCTTAACTCAGCAATCCATGGTTTTTTTCATTTATTTCTGCTCTTTTGGTATCACATGACCTGTAGGAACCCAGATTTCGTTCTTTTGCTTGCCTTTTAATTTTATGATAGTAATGAAAGTGCTTAAAAATTCAATCTGATGTCTACGGTTAGTCTAAGATTAAGATTAAGAAAATGTAGAAGAAAAACCTTTGTCATTCTGTGGCCTACATGTTTGGTCTGGAGCTTAATATGATGATCTGCAGGATCATGAGAAATTTTCATGGCTTGCTTAATTACAAGACTCAAGTTCTAGCAATAGACTGTCAATAATATTAGCTAAAGAATGCTAATATGTCCTAAGTGTTACTAGTATTCCTCACTGTGCTTATTCACAGTGTGAGCTGCTACAAGACTTCACCCTTTTATAGGTTGTCACTCAGACACTCTGGCTATGTAAAGTAATTCCACCATCCATATGTATGTATGTGTGTATGTAAGTATGTATATATGTGTATGCTACCGAAACACTAGGGGTTCAGTCTAGGTCCTGCTGCTCCTTGCTGCACAGAAAGCCAGTGACTGAGACAATGAGTACTGCCAAGGAAGAAGGCTTTAATCTGTCAGTCCCAAATCCATCTCCCTGACCAACTAGGGGTTTACACAGCAGGGAAGAAATTTAACAATGTGTAAGAAAACAGGAACTAGACAGGAGGGGTAAGGAAGCAGTCATGATGAATGAAGAGTCTGGCATCTCATTGTCTGGATGTGGTGATCTGGTGAGTTTCGGTTAATACTTTTTTTTTCTTTTGAGATGTCTGAAGGTGGTTTCCTGAGGAAGGAACTCTAATAAACCAAATGTAAGTTTCAAGTTTTAAAACCAGATGGGTCAATTTCTATGTTTATTTAAAAAAAAAAAATGAGACTTTTGGGTCAGTTTCATATATATATATATAAAATCCCTTTATGTACACAACACCAAATCATCCAGTTTCACATGTTTAAATTTAGAATTGTGAGGATTTCCCAATCTGCCAGCTGAGTATGCTCAACAGTTTAGCTGTATGGCATTGACTATGATCACAGTGAACAACAGAGAACCACATGCAACTCTAATTCTTTCCTGAGTATCTTCCTGAAAATAAATGAATAGAAGACTCTGAGAACCTTGCCTTTTGCATTATTTGAGTATGGAATGACCTGTGATGCAGTACATGTTCATGTAATATGGAAAAAAACAAAAAGCAGGCTTTAACCCCTTAATTAGCAGACCTAATTTTTTAGAGTTGGGGGTTTTCTTTTACTTGCTGAAAATTGACTGGTTACTTTAACTTTGTAAGGTTACTTTATTAATTTAATCACAAAATTCCTAACATTCAGTAATTCTTCTAAGCTAGTTTGTTTATTTGTTTATAGTCCTGTCTCATTCTAGAAATGACTAAAGGCAATAAAGTTATGTTTAATCTTGGCAAATATTGGTTAAATGATAACTGAGCTAACTTTTGTGGGATGAACTATTCAGTGAATAGATTATGTAGGTTTGGGATGTTTTTATGTTAATTTGGAAATAATTATAGATTTATAAGAAGTTGCAAAAATTGTTTGGAGAGATCCTATGTACCTTTCATCCAGTTTCCCCCAGTTACAGCACAGTAGTAAGACCAAGAAACTGACATTGGTACTGTGTATGTGTGTGTGTGTGTGTGTGTGTAGTTCTACACCATGTTGTTACATGCACAGATTCTTATAACCACCACAGCAATTAATATACAAATGAGCATACAGATTAGTTTTGCTATATCATTTTTTCTATAATCTAAAGACATATTAAACTTTTTTTGTATCTTAGAGGATGAAGCCTTTCTTGGTGACTTGAAGAGCATCAGCATTTTCTGTTGATAATAACAACTAGCAAATAAAACTGAGGTGAAACTTACACTCCTTTGTAAAGTGTAGCTCTTCCAATAGGTCCTGTGTTTGGTCTAATGTCTACTTAATTAAAGTAAGCCTTCAGGTTTTTTGTTGTTCTTCTATTTGTTTTGGGAGCAGGGATTTGATATATGTCTAAATATGACAGGCTTTCATTTAAAAAAAATCTTGATTTTCCATTTAGAATAATGTGGTCTTTCAGTATATTGAGCTTATGTGGATGTATATTACTATATAAGAATTTCACAGGAGATAAATTCCTATGAAATATTCTCATTGCTATCTTAATTAGAAATCATCTTTTTATGCCCCAGTGTAGGTGATAAGTTCCCCACGTTCAGTGAATATACTTGCGATTAGGTCAGTCTATTGTTAGGAACATACAGGCAGCCAACTGGTAAATGGATTGTTTTACTGTCTGAGGAGAAGAGAAAAAACACTAAGGTAAAATTAAAATGCCAATACATGCTGAGAAAGAGCTAATAGAAAGCATGTGACATTATGTACACTGGTGATACTCAGATGAAACAATGGAATATATTAAAAGGTACCTATGTGGATTTTATTCTTTGAGAAATGGACTAGGGTAGGGGGTGGAAAGGCAGGGAAAGAATGAAGACAGTGTATTGAAAGAGAAGATTATTTGACCCATTTATCTGAAATAAAAATCCTAAATTTTATAAGATCCTCAAATGATTGGCTACATTTTCAGGCAGGTATGCATTAATAAATGTTAAATGGCTAAAAGAAATTGGGTTATATTCTACCAATAGCTTGTCATATAGCTTTAAAAGTATTGCTTTAAGAATCATCAATTTAGTGGGAGGATTTGAGTGCCAGGCAACAGGACTCTGCTTTCAATCCTGTCCATCACATTTTAATTTTAATTTTTATTAAAAACATTATTGGAGTTATGATTTATTTTTTAAAAGAAACAGTGTTACAGTAGATGAATCAAGGTCCAAGTGAAATCTCAGCAGCCTGAAAGAATGGGCAGGGTTGGATAAGATGAAATTGAATTGGTATAAATATGAAAGTCCAGCTCTTGGCGTCAGACGGCTAATTGCACAAGGACTTCATGGGGAAATATTTGGAAATAATTACAGATTTATGAGAAGTTGCAAAAATTGTTTGGAGAGATCCTATGTACCTTTCACCCAGTTTCCCCCAGTGGTTACATTTTACAACATTTGCTACAGCACAGCAGCTGTAGCAAATCATCTCATGTGGAAAAAGGAATTTTCCTAACCACTACCTATGTGGCCCACGGAGTGTTCCAAAAAATTAATACAACCTGTATGCAATTATTGATAAACACACCCCAAAATATGCATACACAGGATATAATTTCCAAAGTAGGACAACAAATTGCCTACTTTATTTTATGTTGGCATTTTCCAAGTACTGTGTTCATTACCACAAAATAGTGGTATAAGTAAAGCAGGGCATGTCTAAAACAATGTGGCCATTTGATGAAGGGCCCTCAAAAATGTATGACTGAGCCAATTGCAGCTACTTAGGAAACTTGAGGCAAGGATTTGAGGCTGCAGTGTGCTATGATCATGCATATGAATGACCACTGCATTTCAGCCTGGGCAACATGGCAAAAACTCTATTTCTTAAAAAAAAAAAAAAAAAAATTAAAAGTGTATTATTGAAAACCATGGTGCATTGCTGTCTTCCAATAATGGACTAGAGCAAGGATAGAGGCTTAGATTTAAACTTTGTTTGCTCCAACCCCAAAGTGTGTAACTTGGACCACAGTTGAAGATATGTAGAAGCAGAATTCAACACAACATAATTTTTAGCCATATTTGGAGAATCCAAAAATGAAGCAGGCTCATTTGGAGGCAATGAGTCCCTTATTACTGGAGATACTCAAGCAGGAATTTCAGTGGCCACTGAGCAATTGAAATGTTACAGTTTCTTTAACCCTGAAATTTTATTAAATGTGTATCAGCAAATCGCAGGTGTCCCACTTACCTCATTCTTGAGTAATATTTAACTTCTATGGGCCCTAGTTTTCTCTTATTTAATGGACCAAGGAGTGATAATAAATTATAAAGCTGTTAGAATAATTAACTTAATGAACAATAACAGTAGCCTGATTCCAAATCTCCTCACATCCCCCAAATAAACATTAAAATCCACAAGGAGAACAAATGAAACTATACAGGACCTAAGAATTAAGCATTGTTAAGAGACAAAAAGTGCTGCAATCCTGATGAAACCTTGATTTCAACCTTGTGAAACCAGAGCAGAAAACCATTCAAGCCAACTGAACCTCTGACCTACAGGAACGTTATACAACTGCTACATGAAGACCAACATGAAGAATACCAACTCTGCTGAGACCACAAATACAAATGTGAAATGAATACATGTGATATGCTCTAGACAAATAATTGATTAAATCACACTGTGTATTGGTTTGTTCTCTACTGCTAATAAAGACATATCTGAGACTGGATAATTTATAAAGAAAAAGAGGTTTAATGAACTCATGGTTCCACGTGGCTGAGAAGGCCTCACAATCATGGCAGAAGGTGAAAGGCACATTTTACATGGTGGCAGGCAAGAGGGAATGAGAGCCAAGTGAAAGAGAAAACCTCTTATAAAACCATCAGATCTCATGAGACGTAATCACTACCACGAGAACAGTATGGGGGAAACTGCCCCCATGATTCAATTATTTCCTAACAGATCCTTCCCAAAACACATGGGAATTATAGGAGCTACAATTCAAGATGAGATTTGGGTGGGGACACAGCCAAATCATATCACACCAAAGTTAATTTATTTTTAAAGAAATAGGTGAGAAAATCATAGGTGAAAACAGTCAAGAAGGTTTTGACAAAATTATATTGAAGGAGACATGCCATACCCAGATATAAAAAAGTTCTTCAAAGTTACAATAATTAGAATGAGGCAGTATTGTCTCAGATATAGACAAACACATTAGTGAAATGGAAAAGAGAGCCTACAAATAAAATCATGTATATGATAAAGGTAGTTATACTCCAATAGATAAAGAATAAATTACTTGATAAATAGTACTAGGATAGTTGGTTAACTACTGGGGCAAAATGTTAGATCTTTATACTATATTTTGCAAATTAAATTGTAGCTAGATTAAAGAGTTAAATATTTTCAAAAGGCCAAATAATCGAATGTTTGTATCATCTGAAGATGGAAGAGAACCTTCCAAGCATTAGAGCAATATTTTAAAATCCACAAGAAAATGGACTAATATAAATAAAGATAATTAAAACCTTATCTATCTAAATATGCCAAACAAAATATGAAAGCACTTAATTTGGGGAAATGTCTGTAAACATGTAAGACACAGGGAGGATTCATTGTCATAATATCTGAGGCATACATTATTAAGATAGACTTTAGTAGAAAAATGGAAAAATATATCAAATGAGAATTCACAAAAGAAGACATTCAAATAACTAATAAAATGCTTAAAAGTTTCAACACTGTACCTGGGCAAGACGGCCAAATAGGAACAGCTCCAGTCTGTAGCTCCCAGTGAGGTCAATGCAGAAGGCGGATGATTTCTGTATTTCCAACTAAGGTACCTGGCTCATCTCATTGAGACTGTTTAGACAGAGGGTGCAGCCCATGGAGGGTGAGCAGAAGCAGGGTGGGGTGTTGCCTCACCCGGGAAGTGCAAGGGGTCGGGGAACTCACTCCTCTAGCCACGGGAAGCCATGAGAGACTGCCACGAGGAATGGTGCATTCCGGCCTAGATACTACATTTTTCCCACCGTCTTTGCAACCCACAGACCAGGAGATTCCTCAGGAGTATCTTTGTGGTGTTCTCTGTATTTCCCACAGACCAGGAGACTCCTACACCACCAGGGCCCTGGGTTTCAAGCACAAAACTAGGCAGCCGTTTGGGCAGACACCAAGCTAGCTGCAGGATTTTTTTTGTTTTTTAATATCCCAGTGGTGGCTGGAATGCCAGAGAAACAGAACCATTCATTCCCCTGGAAAGGGGGCTGAAGCCAGGGAGCCAAATGGTCTAGCTCAGCATTTCCACCCACCCTCCCCCATGAAGCCAGCAAGCTGAGATCCACTGGCTTGAAATTCTTGCTGCCAGCATAGCAGTCTGAAGTTGACTGGGGATGCTCAAGCTTGGTGGGGGTAGGGGCATCTGCCATGATTGAGGCTTGAGTAGGTGGTTTTTCCCCTCACAGTGTAAACAAAGCCACTGGGAAGTTCAAACTGGGCGGAGCTCACCACAGCTTGGCAAAGCCGCTGTAGCCAGACTGCCTCTCTAGATTCCTCCTCTCTGAGCAGGGCATCTCTGAAAGTAAGGCAGTAGCTCCAGTCAGGGGCTTATAGATAAAACTCCCATCTCCCTGGGACAGAGCACCTGGGGGAAGGGGCAGCTGTAGGTGCAGCTTTAGTAGACTTAAACATTTCTGCCTGCTGGCTCTGAAGAGAGCATTGGATCTCCCAGCACAGCACACAAGCTCAGCTAAGAGACAGACTGCCTCCTCCAGTGGGTTCCTGATCCCCGTGCCTTCTGACTGGGAGACACCTCCCAGCAGAGATTGACAGACACCTTATACAGGAGAGCTCTGGCTGGCATCTGGCGGGTGCCCCTCTGGGATGAAGCTTCCAGAGGAAGGAACAGGCAGCAATCTTTGCTGTTCTGCAGCCTCTGCTGGTGATACCCAGGCAGAGTCTAAAGTAGACTCCCAGGAAACTCCAGCAGACCTGTAGCAGAGGAGCCTGATTATTAGAAGGAAAATAACAAACAGAAAGGAATAACATCAACTTCAACAAAAAGGACATCCACACAAAAACCCTATCCGAAGGTCACCAATATCAAAGACCAAAGGTAGATGAATCCATGAAGATGAGGAAAAACCAACACAAAAAGGCTGAAAAGTCCAAAAATGAGAATGCCTCTTCTCCTCCAAATTATCACAACTCCTCACCAGCAAGTGAACAAAACTGGAGGGAGAATGAGTTTGACGAATTGACAGAAGTAGGCTTCAGAAGGTGGGTAATAACAAACTCCTCTGAGCTAAAGGAGCATGTTCTGAGTTAATGCAAGGAAGCTAAGAACCTTGAAAAACGGTTAGAGGAATTGCTAACTAGAATAACGGTTTAGAAAAGAACATAAATGACCTGATGGAGCTGAAAAATACAGCATAAAAACTTTGTGAACCACACACAAGTATCAATAGCAGAATAGGTCAAGCAGAGGAAAGAATATCAGAGATCAACTTAATGAAATAAAGCATGAAGACAAGATTAGAGAAAAAGAAGACAAAAAGGAATGAACAAAGCATTCAGGAAATATGGGACTATGTGGAAAGGCCAAACCTATGTTTGATTGGTGTATCTGAAGTGACAGGGAGAATGGAACCAAGTTCGAAAACACTTCAAACTGTTATCCAGGAGAACTTCCCCAATCTAGCAAGACAGGCCAACATTCAAATTCAGGAAATACAGAGAATACCACAAAGATACTCCTTGAGAAGAGCAACCCCAAGACACATAATCATCAGATTTCACCAAGGTTGAAATGAAGGAAAAAATGTTAAGGACAGACAGAGAGAAAGGTCCCCAAAGGGAAGCCCATCAGACTAACAGTGGATCTCTCTGCAGAAACCATACAAACCAGAAGAGAGTGGGGGCCAATATTCAGCATTCTTAAATGATTTTCAGGCCAGGCACACTGGCTCATGCTTGTAATCCCAGCACTCTGGGAGGCTGAGGCAGGCAGACACAAGGTCAGGAGTTTGGGACCAGCCTGACCAACATGGTGAAACCTCGTCTCTACTAAAAGTACAAAAATTAGCTGGGTGTGGTAGAATGTGCCTGTAATCCCAGCTACTCAGGAGGCTGAGGCAGGAGAATCGCTTGAACCCAGGAGGCAGAGGCTGCAGTGAGCTGAGATCACACCACTGCACTCCAGCCTGGCAACAGGGCAAGACCCCATCTCAAAAAAAAAAAAAAAAAAATTCAATCTAGAATTTCATATCCGGCCAAACTAAGCTTCATAAGTGAAGGAGAAATAAAATCCTTTATGGACAAGCAAAAGCTGAGAGATTTTGTCACCACCAGGCCTGCCTTACAAGAGCTCCTGAAGGAAGCACTGAATATGGAAAGGAAAAACCAGTACCAGCCACTGCAAAAACATACCAAATTGTAAAGACCATCAACACTATGAAGAAACTGCATCAACTAATGGGGCAAAATAACCAGCTACCATCATAATGACAGGATCAAATGCACACATAACAATATTAACCTTAAATGCAAATGGGCTAAGTACCCCAATTAAAAGACACAGACTGGCAAATTGGATAAAGAGTTAAAACCCATGTGCTATATTCAGGAGACCCATCTCACATGCAAAGACACACATAGGCTCAAAATAAACAGATGGAGGAATATTTACCAAGCAAATGGAATGCAAAAAGAAAAAAAAAAAAGTGTTGCAATTCTAGTCTCCGATAAAACAGACTTTAAACCAACAAAGATCAAAAAAGAAAGGGCATTACATAATGGTAAAGGGATCAATGCAACAAGAAGAGCTAACTATCGTAAATATATATGCACCCAATACAGGAGCACCCAGATTCATAAAGCAAGTTCTTAGAGAACTACAAAGAGACTTAGACTCTCATACAATACTAGTGGAGACTTTAACACCCCACTGTCAATGTTAGACAGATTAACAACACAAAATTAACAAGGCTATTCAAGACTCGAACTCAGCTCTGGACCAAGTGGACCTAGTAGACATCTACAGAACTCTTCACCCAAGATCCACAGAATATACATTCTTCTCAGCACCACATCGTTATTATTCTAAAATTGACCACATAATTGGAAGCAAAACACTACTCAGCAAATGCAAAAGAATGGGAATCATAACAGTCTCTCAGAGCACAGTGCCATCAAATTAGAACTTTGGTTTAGAAACTGACTCAAAACCAAACAACTACATGGAAACTGAACAACCTACTCCTGAGTGACTACTGGGTAAATAATGAAATTAAAGCAGAAATAAAGAAGTTCTTTGAAACCAATGAGAACAAAGACACAGCATACCAGAACTCTGGGACACAGCTAAAGTAGTGTTTAGAGGGAAATTCATAGCACTAAATGCCCACAGGAGAAAGCGGGGAATATCTAAAATTGACAGCTTAACATCAAAATTAAAAGAAATAGAGAAGCAAGAACAAACAAATTAAAAAGCTAGCAGAAGACAAGAAATAACTAAGATCAGAGCAGAACTGAAGGAGATAGAGACACAAAAATCCCTTCAGAAAATCAATAAATCCAGGAGCTAGTTCTTTCAAAAGATTAGCAAAGTAAATAGACCATTAGCCAGACTAATAAAGAAGAAAAGAGAGAAGAATCAAATAGACAAAATAAAAAATGATAAAGGGGATATCACCATTGATCCCACAGAAATACAAACTACCATCAGAGAATGGTAAACACCTCTATGCAAATAAACTAGAAAATCTAGAAGAAATGGATAAATTCCTGGACACATACACCCTCCCAAGACTAAACTAGGAAGAAGTCAAATCCCTGAATAGACCAATAACTAGTTCTGAAATGGAGGCAGCAATTAATAGCATACCAACCAAAAAAAGCCCAGGATCAGACAGATTCACAACCACATTCTACCAGAGGTACAAAGAGGAGCTGGTACCAGTCCTTTTGAAACTATTACAAGCAATAGAAAAAGACGGACTCCTTCCTAACTCATTTTATGAGGCCAGCATCATCCTGATACGAAAACCTGGCAGAGACACAACCAAAAAAGGAAATTTCAGGCCAGTATCCCTGATGAACATTGATGCAAAATCCTCAATAAAATACTGGCAAACTGAATCCAACAGCACATCAAAAAGCTTATCTGTCACAATCAAGTTGGCTTCATCCCTGGGATGCAAGCCTGGTTCAACATATGCAAATCAGCAAACGTAATCCATCACATAAACAGAACCAATGACAAAAACAAGATTATCTCAATAGATGCAGAAAAGGTCACTGATAAAATTCAACACCCTTCATGCTAAAACTCTCAATAAACTAGGTATTGATGGAACATATCTTAAATTAATAAGAGCTATTTATGACAAACCCACAGACAATATCATATGGAATGAGCAAAAGCTGGAAGCATTCCCTTTGAAAACTCACACTAGACAAGGATGCCCTCTCTCACAACTCCTATTCAACATAGTATTAGAAGTTCTGGCCAGGGCAATCAGGCAAGAGAAAGAAAGAAAGTGTATTCAGATGGGAAGGGAGGAAGTCAAATTGTCTCTGTTTGCAGATGACATGACTGTATATTTAGAAAACCTTATCGTCTCTACCCAAAATCTCCTTAAGCTGATAAGCATGTTGAGCAAAGTCTCAGTATACAAAATCAATGTGCGAAAATCAGAAGCATTCTTATACATCAATAATAGACAAACAGCCAAATCATGAGTGAACTCCCATTCGCAATTGCCACAAAGAGAATAAATTACCTAGGAATACAACTTACAAAGTATGTGAAGGACCTTTTCAAGGAGAACTACAAACCATTGCTCAGGGAAATAAGAGAGGACACAAACAAATGGAAAAACATTCCATGCTCATGGATATGAAGAATTAATATCATGAAAATGGTCATACTGCCCAAAGTAATATATAGATTCAATGCTATCCCCATCAAGCTACTATTGACTTTCTTCACAGAATTAGAAAAAACTACTTTAAATTTCATATGGAACTGAAAAAAGAGACATATAGCCAAGACAATCCTAAGCAAAAAGAACAAAGCTGGAGGCATCATGCTACCTGACTTCAAACTATACTACCAGGATACAGTAACTAAAACAGCATGGTACTGGCACCAAAACAAATATATAGAACAATGGAACAGAACAGAGGCCTCAGAAATAACGTCAACACATCTACAACCATCTGGTCTTTGACAAACCTGACAAATACAAGGAACGGGGAAAGGATTCTCTATTTAATAAATGGTGTTGGGAAAACTGGCTAGCCATATGCAGAAAACTGAAACTTGACCCCTTCTTTATACCATACAAAAATTAACTCAAGATGGATTAAAGACTTAAACATAAGACCTAAAACCATAAAAACCCTAGAAGAAAACCTGGGCAATACCATTCAGGACACAGTCATGATGGATAAAGACTTCATGACTAAAACACCAACAGCAATAGCAACAAAAGCCAAATTAGACAAATGAGATCTAATTAAACTAAAGAGCTTCTGCACAGCAAAAGAAACTATCATTAGAGTGAATAGGCAACCTACAGAATGGGAGAAAATTTTTGCGATCTATCTATCTGACAAAGGGTTAATATCCAGAATCTTCAAGGAATTTAAACAAATTTACAAGAAAAAAACAGCCCCATTGAAAAATGGGCAAAGGTTATGAACAGACACTTCTCAAAAGAAGACATTTATGTGGCCAACAAACATATGAAAAAAAGCTCATCATCACTGGTAATTAGAGAAATTGCAAATCAAAACCACAATGAAATACCATCTCACTCCAGTTAGAATGGTGATCCTTAAAAAGTCAGGAAACAACAGATGCTGGAGAGGACGTGGAGAAATAGGAATGCTTTTACACTGTTGGTGGGAGTGCGAATTAGTTCAATCATTGTGGAAGATAGTGTGGTAATTCCTGAAGGATCTAGAACCAGAAATACAATTTGACCCAGCATATCATTACGGGGTATACACCCAAAGGGTGATAAATGATTCTACTATAAAGACTTATGTACATGTATGTTTATTGCAGCACTATTCATAATAGCAAAGACTTGGAACTAACCCAAATGCCCTTCAATGATAGACTGGATAAAGAAAATGTGGGACATACATACCATGGAATACTATGCAGCTATAAAAAAGGATGAGTTCATGTCCTTTGCAGGGACATGGATGAAGCTGGAAGCCATCATTCTCAGCAAACTAACATAGAAACAAAAAACCAAATACCACATATTCTCATTCATAAGTGGGAGTTGAATAATGAGTACACATGGACATAGGGAGGGGAACATCACACACCAGGGCCTATCATGGGGTGGGTGGCTAGGGGAGGGATAGCATTAGGAGAAATACCTAATGTAGATGACAGGTTGATAGGTGCAGCAAACCACCATGGCATATGTATACCTATATAACAAAGCATGTTCTGCACATGTATCCCAGAACATAAAGTATAATAAAAAAAGTTTCAGCACTAAGAATAATCACAAAAGTTTCTAAAATTAAAGTTCTCTAAAATGGAGAGCAATCTTTGCTAATTGAAAAGTTAAGCCTTCATGAAACAGTCCATTTGCTTCACAGCCATGTAAAATTGAGAATCTAAATTGGTGTGATACACCTTTTGAGCTGCATTTTTTAAAGCTTTGGGCTATGTCAGTGAAGTATACAATTCTACTGATCCACTATTCTAGCTGGCCATCCTTGAGATTACTAAACTTTTTTCCAGAATTAATGGAGAAAAGGGTCAATGTTTGGTGAAACCTTATAGAAAAGATAAATTTTAATATGCTAATTTTAGACCAGAAACAAATGAATATGTACATATCCTTATGATAAACATAACTTAGGATCTGGAGTGTTAAACCTTATGGACCTTCCTGGGCCACTGGCAGTTATCAGATATGATTTTTTGAATCATAGATTTGATGTAGGCCAAATTGGCCTTAGTTTTGCTTGCCCTAATTTAAACTAGCATGATTACCATGATGGAATCAGGGTTGGGTCAATCTTCTCTGGCCTTCTGTAGGGGCACTTTAGTGTAGACACAATACCAAGGCAGAAGCAGTAGACTACTATTATGTTGTTATTTTTTAGGTACATAAATAAATACATTTTTACAAAGAGGGATGAGATGAAACCTTGTTTTCAACTGCAGATATTATGTCTATGAAGCAGAGGCTATCAGAACATCAAAGTAGCATATTTCTTCCTTGGTGGTAGGTAAGGGAATGGTGATGTTGGTGAGAGATGAAGATTAAGAATAGGGAAATATTAGGAGTAACATAATAAAATAAATGTTACTTCAAGGCTGCACTAAACTGAAATAATTTGCTTCTTTATGCAACTTATATAGAGATTAAATAAACTATATTTCAGAGTGAGGAATAAAATGGCTATCAACCCATGTTTATAAATGTGGTTCTCACAATTTAGGCTTAGTATGATTTATTAATGATCATATAATGAAAGTCATCTTCATATTAATTTAAAAGTTTTATTAAATATAAAAATATAAAAAATAAACACAAGAATAGCAAGGAAACTACTAAATAAGACCTCTAGGAAGAGGTAGTGGGGGCAAGGCAGAACTACTCCCAGGTATAAAAATGTGTTACAAAGCTCTTTCATTAAATGATAAGTACTGGCACAAGAATACACTGTCAGATAAATGGAATAAAATAAAACATCCAGAAGTAGATCCAGCTACATATAAAAATTTAGTTTATGACAAAAGTGGTATCTCAAATCACTGGAACAAAAATACTCTATTCACTTCACAGTGTGGGGACTAGTGGATAGCTGTTTGGAAAAAGATAAAAGTAGATCCATTTCTTTCATCACATCCAAGAATAAACTCCAAATGGATCAGAGATCTAAATGTAAAAAATAAAACTATACAAGTACTAAAAAGAAGAAAACACCCCATGAGTGAATTCCTCTGAAACCAGTGTATAAGGAAATGCTTTCTAAGTATGACCAAAGTCCCATACACAATAAAAGACTGATAAATTTGACTATGTAATAAAAATTTTGCATGTCCTGAAAAATATCACTAAGTCAAAGACAGCTGACAAACTGGGAGAAAATAGTCAGAACATATGTCAGATAAAGGGTTAACACACTTTATTTGAGAACTTTCACACACAAAAAAAAAAGAGGAAAAAAGACCTATGGAAATCATTTCGAAAATGACCTATAAAAATCGTATTAAAAGAAACAAAAATATATAAAAATAGTCCTTGGTCACATGAAAATATGTCTAATTTTCATCACATAAAAATGCAAATTAAAAGTACATTGAAATTCCATTTTTCACCCAAAGAGTTGGCAAAAATTCAAAAGCTTGAGAACACATTCTGTTGACAAGACAGTGTAGAAACAGGTAATGCCATACATTGCTGATGGATAGGTGGAACTCCTCTGGAGGGGAATTTAGCCGTCTCTAAGCAACTATGTATACCCAAATCTCAACACAGAAATCCCTCTATGAATTTATTTCAAATGTATATCTTTAATAATCTGAAACAATATGAAAACACATATGTATTAAGTTATTCATAGAGTACTGTCTTTAATTGTCAAGGATAGAAGATTGGTTGAATAAACTATGGTATGTACAGAAAATGGAGTACTATGCAGCTATAAGACAGAATAAGGAGGAACACTATTTACTGTTATGGAATGATTTCTGGGAGACTTAATTAGGGGAAAAAAGCAAAATGCCCATATATATATTATGCTAACTTTGTGTATAAAAGAGGGGACATTTTTTAGATTCATATAAATGATCATTATTTATATAATAAGCACAAATCAGAAAACAAGTTAGTTGCCTTTAGGGGTTTGGGGAAATTGGATAGAAGGAATACAGGAAGAAGTGACACATCTCTGATTATACCTTTTTTGTACAGTTTGACTTTTGAAAGCATGTTAATATTTTACATATTCCAAAAATAAAATCAGTATGAATAAGAAGGAAGTTCCAAAACTGAAAGCAAACTAAAATACATTAACCTAATTACATTTCAAATGAACAGCACAGCCATACTAAAGGAAAGTAAAGGAAGAGGGAAAGAACAACTAAAGTAACTTAAAAACACAGTATCTAACTATATCCCTTCATTCTTGGGGTAGGAGGGGAAGAAGAACTGCAAAGAAATCCCAAAATCTTTTTGGTAGATTTGTTATTGTAATGGCATCAGCAAAGCAATTCCAAACCTACTTCAGGTATACCAAAGAGTTGTACAAATTAGTAAATATGTTGATGTGGTTAGAAGTTCTCACTGTGGAAGAAGGGACGTACAAATATGGAATGCTGGAAGGCAAGAAAGTACACTTTGGGAGTGTATTGGAACTGAAATTTTGACTTGAACTCATAATTTCTAAAATATATGTATATTTACGTGCAAAGATACATGCACATGTATACACATGTCTGTTTATTGGTGTGCATGTGTATGCATGTGTGCATGTGTGTGCATGTGTGTATGTGTGTTTATATATATGTACATAGACTTCCTAACTCTCTTTACTGAGAAAGCCAAGTAGCAAAGACCAGAGTAGCCGTGAGCAAACCTAACACCCAAATCATGGTCCTCACTAAAAGGAACCAGGGCTTCTAGGAGAAATATCTGATTCCAAGGCTCAGACAGGGTAGCTTGCTCCTGAGGAAATGGGCTACCTGTGGCATCCAACATTTATGTCCCCCTTCCCTTCAAATCCTAGGAAGCCAGCCATAGTTTCTTCTGCTTACTATTGATACGATTGTCAGCCAGTCTTCCTGGGCTTCCATGAAGTTTATAGTGATCCTCAGGATATTAAAGAACTTCCACCAATCTCAAATTGTCATTTATCTTTATCCTGTGTTCCTGCAAACACTTCTTTAAAGGCAATGTAAAACTTGGATCTTAATATCCATCATAGTAAGCTCCCCTTATTTGTAATTGGATCTACATTTCTACTCCCATATGGTCTTGTCAGACATTATAGATCTGGAAGGTTTTCTAGAACACAAAATAAATGTCAGAAACAGAAGCAACAGCAAATTAAATAGCTTATGTTGCAGAATACACTCAGTATAGCATGGATAAAAACTCATTGGTCAAGAGGATTTACAGTGTGAATTTGCTGAAGCTTATTGGCCCCACAAGCTCAGTAGCTGACAATGCATCTGCCTTCAGAGCATAGGGAAAAATACACCAGAGACAAATGGCACTATAATAAACTGGCCCTCTAACATCTTCCAGAAATAAACATAACATTTTTACTACCAATAGGATTTGAGTGAAGATTATAGTTTAGATTAGCAGCCACAATCATGTGTCCCAATCCCTGGGGCAACCTATCTGAAGGAGAGTTACCCAATCACGCAAAATTGCTGCCATCCAAGGCTGATGGCCTTTGTACCTATGCAGAGGCAGGTCTGAGCTCTAATCCAGACGTGTTCGACTTGGGAAGCAGTGTTGGAGCAGTCACCAAGCAGACAGGGTATGCTTCTTCTCTTGTAGAAGAGTTAGTGAGGGCAAGGAAAAGCAACTGAAAATTATTCTTCCAGTGTTCAGATAAGGTGTTAACTGCCTAATTTACAGGCCCACAAAGGACCTGCACGTTATGGCAAATTTTGAGTTCTGTAGTTTTTTTAAGTATGAGCTCCCAACTTTCTATCATGTACTTCTTGCTTTTGCTTCACACTGTTAAGCCATTTTCCCCTTTTTTGTATGAACATTCATGGCTACTTCTATAGATTAATTCTGGCATAACAGAAGAGGCTCAAATGACTGCATTATAAGATTGTAGCTCACCCAACATCAATCTTAGTTACGTGAGCTAGAATATCACCAGTTTTAATGTTTATTTGCTTAATTTGCTTTTCTTTGGATGAAAAGAAAATGGGAGACTGAAAGGATTATGAATGGAAAATAGATTTTCTTCTCCCTCTCTATCCTTAAACTGCCTAGTACTGTACTTTCAAGTGGCTTATGGAAAGGATTAAAAGTGAAGGATGAAAAGACAAGTAGGAGCTGTTTCTGTTGTCATCCTCTGAAGTTCCATGAACAGACTGAAAGTTCAACTGAGGTCTAAAAAAAATTAGCAGATGCCAAAAGGCCAGCAGCCAAGATTTGTGTCTTTGTGCAAGAACTGAATAGCTACCAACAGCCGGGAAATTTTTAAAACCTTGGCAATGACGGAAAAGTCCTATGAAAAAGAGATTGAGAAAGGGAGAAACGTTTCTGAACTAATTAGATTTATGAACCTGTAAAAGAGTGTTCTCTACAGATCCTAGGCCTCTAAGCATGTAGATAACTGAAATTTTAAGACTAGGTAGGAAACGACATTTATTTTTTTAATGATGCTGTAAGTAATAGTGGTTGAAATGACTCAGAGCTAACTTGGAATACTTTAGTGAAGGGAAGTGACACGCATAATTATTAGTCAAAATTGAAGTTTACAAATAAATATGTAAATTTGTAAGATGATTCTGTTTTTAAGTTAATAACATGACATTTTAACAAGAGGAGTTTTTTCTCAGTTATAAATTTCATTAATTACATTTAGAAAATAGTAATTTGCCCTTCTTAATTTCCTTATGCTTCTGAATATTTAAATTGAAAATATATCTGTTTTGGTCATCTTCTTAAAAAAAGCTACTGTCAAAATAGTGAACAAAATTTACACTGTACAAAATGAATTGAAACCAATGCCAAAATGGAGAAATGTGTTTTATAAAGTGGAATTTGAATTTTTAAGGTAAAAGTGACAAAAATATGATTAAGGCAAATATGTAGGATTTTTTTTTTCTTTTTTTTAACAAGTCTCAAAGATCTGATGGTTTTAAAGCAAATATGTAGGATTTTTATTTACTGGTCAATTTATAAAACATGTAAATGCTTCAAAATGCTTATTCAGGGATAATTTTTTTTATATACTAAGAATCTTTATCAGAAATGAATATATGCTGTTATTTCTGTAAGGACAACTTTTCTATTAAATCAAGTATCTTAACAGAAAGCTGGCTGTAATGACAGAGAAGAAACAGTAGAGGGCACTTTAGTTCTCTGACAAAATAATACCATTTCTAAAACCTTTTATAAATCAGTAAAATCGACAATGAGATTTGAACTACCTAGTGAAGGTTTAACAAAAATGTAAAACAGCTTCCTCTGCTTCCCATAGCCTAACAAAATATATTTTAGGTAAATTTCATCTTCTTTCTTTAAGCAATTCATAAATCAATTGGGTACCATATGAAAAACATGTTCTCAGATCTGCAAATTAGTAGATCCAACATTTCAAGAGTATTTCATTTTTTAAAAAAATCACATTGTTATCTGGAAATTGCCTGACTTATTGGATGCACTTTATTTAAATCAGTAAATTCTCATTATCCAGGATTTTTACCAGGTAAATTGAGTACTCTAAATATGTAAGAATTAGCACTACGGAATTGTATATTTCTTGGTTTTAGACATGTTTCTTATTAATAATTTCCTCTAAAATCATCTTTATCATCGTCATCACCGTCATAATCATTATTTCAAGGCATAGTTGCTGCTTTTAAGTATCTTCCACTCTACTCTAATTGAATAAAACAATAAATACATGAAAAAGCAAACAATAGAAAAGACATTGCACAATTAAATCTAAATTGTGTAGTTTAGTTTGTAAATGAACTCAGGAAAATCATTAAAATTCCCTGGGCCTCAGTTTTCACATTTTATAAATGAGATTCCATGCTTGATGATCAGACTCTGCAACACTGTCCTTTATTCTTACTTTGTATATTGTTCTATCAAATTTGGTCATCTGTGTCTTAGCTCTCAACAGATTTATGGTGTTTCTTAACCTTTTAGAGTTTAAAGACCTACTGGAAAATCTTACAAAAGATATGGAGCTTATCTTCCTAAAAAATGCTATAATGTATATCTTACTCAAAATAAGTATTCATTTCAGGAAGTTCGAGGACCTTCAGAAATCAATCCATGGACTCCATAAACACTGTATAAAGAGGAGTTTGAGACCAGCCTGGGTAAGAGGGTGAGGCCCTGTCTTTATGAAAAAAATAGAGAGAGAAAAGTGAATATTTGATAGAGGCACAAATTATACATTTCCCATATATTTGGGGAGATATTTCTAGAAATTTCATGTGCTGTTGTTAGGTAAAGATAGGCGATGCGGGTGGAGAGGGAGGTACGCCATATCTAGCAATTTTGGACTTTATGAAACAAGAGGAAGTAAACTAGAGTGTTTAAACATAAAGGTGGCCAATATGCATTTTGGACAGCAAAATCAGAAAGAATGTAAAATAACTGGAGAAGAAAGACAGGAGATGGGGAAACCGTCAGTTGATCAGCACGATAATTTCAGTTGGACATAGTGAGAGTCTATTTTAAAGGCTCTCCAACATTAAGGATGTTCCCTTTTCTAAGATAGACCTACTTTGATTCTGTATAATAAATATTAAGACAAAGTTTTCAAACACAAGGGATAATTTTGAAATTAGCCGAAGTTTTGTTCTATAATTTTTTTTTGTTTTATACTCAAGGCAACAGTTAGATATTAGCAAACTTGCTTTTGTACCCTTTTGTCTACGTGGGATACGTCAATAGCTTAAGCAGCCGAGGAGCTACTGAGGACATGTGGCAACTCCTTCTGAATAGGAAGCTATGGAGGGCTTTGCTCACCATCCACATCCAAGTTCAGCGGCAGGTGTTATGTTGCTGAACACCTGTATTCAGTGACATGGACCCATATGGAAATACCTCTCCATTCTCTAGTAGCCAAATTAAAATGAATAAGCAAAGTTTCTAGATAGGGAGGTTTATCACGGAATTTAGTGAAAATTAAATGCAAGATATGTAACTTTATGTATACATTGCCTTCTAGAAAATTTGTAGACAGATCCTGATACTGCCTTACATTACTAAGTCCATTTATTTTCTATAAGAGAGGGAAAATGTCATTAATTAAATGGTGAGGATGAGATACAGAGATGTCCTCATTCTTGTGAAGGGAAATTTAACTAGGAGCCTCCAAAAATAGAGTCAGAAATAAGACAAGGTCAGTGGAATTGGGGAAAATAGAAAATAGTATAAAGTATTAATTTGTTGAGTCTACCCAGAACTTAATGTTTTGTTAGATGTGGGAAGTGAAACTGATGGTTCTAAACTATCTGTAGAACAAAACCCGCATCCCTCATTGGAAGCATGTCACGATCTGGCTCAATCTGCTTTCTAGACTCACGTCCACCCAGTACCTACCTCACGGTCTGTGTTCAGTGGTCACTAGACTACTAAACACACCATACTCCCTGATGTCTGTGGGAAGTAATGTCCTCTTGAACCAGAAGGTCCTTCCCCACAATTCTCCCTCTGGTGAAATCCTATCCATCCCTAAACCCAACCCCAAAGTCACTTTCTCTATGTAAGCTCTTGTTGACTCCCTGTCCACCTCCTGCAGGCAGAATTAACTACCCACTCTCTGGGCCACCTAGGACTGTATTCATGTGTATAACGCTCATCACAGAATACGGAGGTGAACATTATTCAATCCGTCTTTCCCACTGACTGTGAGCTCCTCAAAGAAAGGTAGTCTAATTCCTTTCATACCCCAAGCTCCTAGCACAACGTTGGCATGTAATATGAAATAGAACAGCATTTCTTAAAGAAAAGGAGAGGAATTCCCGTCAAAAGGCCCTTGTAATGATCCAGACAGAAAGTCTCATATGGGCCTAGATATGGAAAGTGGGACTGGGAATAGAAATTCAAAATTGTTAAAATAGAATAGTAGATTGGATGGATAATTAAATATAGGAACTGAAAGATAAGAACAACTTGAAGATGATTCTGATCAAGTTTTCTGGCCAAGTTTTCTGAGAGAACATAGAGGATATCGTAAACATAGGAAGAGAAGGAAAAGGGAAAGGAAGTTAATTTCTGTTTTGAACTTGACATGAAGGAGGACATTAATTTGTAGATTTTAGAAGATAGTTGTGTATTCAGAACTGAAACTTTAAGTTCAGGGATTACAGCAAATAACTGTATTGGGGGTTTTGTTTCTAAGAAATAAGGAAGAGAAGAGAAGGAAGTGAAAGGAATCTCACAAGAGACCAGATGAAGTGATCCAAGAAAAGGCAGTGCCATGGGAACCAAGAAAGGAGACCAAAAGTGAAGAATGTTGAGTCTGAGCCAGAGAAGGATCGATGGTTACATTGCCACTGTAAGGTCAGAGAGGGCAGCTTCAGTAGAACAGTGGCGGCAGAATGGAGATGGAGCCAGTGGGGAGAGGGGGTGAGGAGAGTGAGTGCAGCCTGCTCTTCACAGTATTAGTCATAACAGGGCAGAGGGATCTTGCTATACATCCTGTAAATCATTTCTAGTTGTGACCTACATTATCTTCTAATCGAATGTTGGCTTAATCAAATTACATTAAAGTTTCAACTGTCCACAGCTACTAAGATAATTTTTGCTTTTTAATTTAAGACTTTAAAAATACAATCTCTGTATAAGCCTGGGGTTGGGGTGGAGAAGTAGTTCGATGATTCACTTATCCTCTCTTTTAAAGTATATCATTTAAATCTCATTATGAATCAACTAATTTGGAGGGTTTCATCCTAATCAGATAAACCCAGAAGGCCTTAAAGAATTCCTGAGAAGAGGGGGTGGGGTGGGCAGAGGAGGCACTACCATCAAATCCAGCTGGAATTGCATATGCTCAGCTGCTGTAGGGCTGGGGTCAGGGTTTAATTGTGAGCCCTACACACTTGAAGTCATTATGTCTTACTTGGGTTTCTCCTCCTGGCACTCTAGATTGCAGGCTGTATTGTTTAATGTAGCAAAGGGAGAACTGAAATGTCTGCCTTTCTCGCAGTTGAGTACTTTTTATTGTCTCATCCCCTATTTATTACCGAGGAGGTCTGGATTTTAGATCATAATCAGTGAGGCTCGTGACTCTTTATCCAGCACCATGCCCATCTCCGGGTAGGTATAGTCTACTGAATTTCAAATTGAAGACCTGTGTGTTTTAGTTTGGTTTTAGCCAATTATATTTGAAATACATGTTCTGAACTGGTTTTGGGAAGTTTATTAAAATCCAGTTAAAAAGCAGGCTTTTCCTAGATCAAAGATATTAATTAAATAATACATCTCACTCTGTCAGTGACTTTTTAAAAACTATACTAGATAGATTTCTCCAAAGGAAATGTTTCTTTCCCAGGAGAAGAAACAGGAATCCCAGGTGAAAGCAGTTTAAAAGTGACAAGAAATCTGAGGAAAGAGACTTCTGCTTCTAGTAATTGCAGATGAGGCAATTCCTGCTGAAAATCAATTTTAAGAAAAGCTGCAGTTTATGTATTTATTTAGCATCTCCCTGCTAGAATATAAGCTACAAGAAGGCAAAAAAAATGTTGTTTTGTTCAATGATATATATCCCAAGCACCCAGAACTCTATCTGGTACATACCAACTGCCGCATAATTATTTGTTACATGAGTGAATAAATTATCTAAAACCACTCAAATCCTGGGAGCATTTCACTTTACTACCACAGGGTAGCTCTCTTCAGGGCCCTGCCCTGTCCCTGCCCCTTTACTCTCTCAGACCTCTTTGTTCTCCCACCCAGCACATTTCTACTGCATCTCACTTCCCCAGAGAACACAACCCAGGGGAGAGTAGCCCATCTCCTGTTCCACTGTTCAGGGAAAAGAGTCCTCCATTGTCTTTTGCTTGTTCTTGCCCCATGGAGTGGACATGAGAGAAAGGTCCCGTAGCCCTCTTGGTCTTGGTTGGAACAGGAGTGAGATGAAAACTGGACATCATTCTTAGGACTTAATCCTACTGAGACCACAAGCTGGAAGAGACTCTTGATATTAGCATGGCTTCTATATGATTTTGATGAGTATCATGGTCTCCATACTCAAATATTAATATCTTATTGTGTTGGTGATGATGTTGTTGTTCATTGGCCCAGGGCAAAAGGTAAAGGTTGTGTTATAAAGCTGCTTTATTCAACCTCTACTGCATCCCCTTATGGAGCAGTTACAATGCCTGTATATATTGTATTGAGAAAGAAAAAAACTAAGGCAGAAGATACCATAGTACCTGTCCCTGTGTGACACTTTGGCTGGCCAAACCATAACGGCCAAAGAGGAGCAGCTGTCAAAATGTGAGTGAGGATAGAAAAGAAGAGAGTAACTTGCACTTTTGCACCTACAAGGACCCTCTTTTCCCCTCTGGTAGCCATGGAAACCACTCCTTGTACCTCCTTTCAAGAGACCCTGCATGGGGAGCACAGTTGACTGACAGCTCCAACTGCTGCTCTTTGAGTCCACCATGGCACTCAGGCCCAGGCCATGTTTCTTCCAGGCTTCTCCAGGTAGAGACAGAGCAGGTGAGGTTGCCCCAGGCAGGCCATCAGGCCATCTTGACCGATGTGGGACTTCTAATCCTTCCAGGTCTGAAGGCTCACCTGCCACTTCCTGCTACCTCCTCCTTTATCCTTCACAGGAGTTTCCTCCCATCTATTTCCTGTGTATCTAATCCTGTCTTGGCATCAGCTTCTTGGAGGACTTGAACTGATACGCACTCAACAGCCAGTAAATCCTGCTAATTCACAAAATCTTTGATTATCAGTACTAAAGAAAGACACTGTGGGTGAAGATGTCATTTTCTTAAAGACTTCCTGGGGATAATGTATCACCAAATGTAGGTGGCAAATGCATCTTTGATCACATAAAAGAATCAATGAAGGAGGTTCTTGATCTGGTTCAGAGATGACTTTAGAATGTCCTAAACCCTTTAAATATATGTGTATTGAATATGTGTGCCATTCTCCTTGAAGAACATTTATACCTTTCATTGATTAATCTACAAAATTTTCAGCAGTGGCAGTTAATTGTCAGTTAACTAGGTATTTCACAAGTCACATTAACATGAAATCTGTTACATAACTTATTATATGCAGTAATAGTCATGCCTCCATTTTCCACTCCAAACTAAATGAACTTTTGTCATCTTTGGAGCTCTGCAAACTAAGCCTCTAGTATAAAAATAATCAGTATTGCATTCTTCATCTAATACTGAATTTTAAAATAACTCATGCTTTAATTTAAATAGTTATTAACATGAAAGAAGTAAGTAATTGAGAAATCAGTAGGTTAATTTTTTATATTAGGGAATTAAGTCTCAGTAGAAGATGCTTCAACTCTTAGCCCAGATAATGCTTAAAGTTAATCCACTGGAAGATAGTGGAAAAGCAAAACACCTCTAGCAGCTGTTCTCAAGGAGAAGGTTTGTGTCAGCACCGCTTACATCAACTCTACTCAGAACATCTGTGTCAGCAGCATAAATGCTGGCATGTCAGCATCTCTGTTTTATACTCAACCCCCCAAAATGTGTATAGTTTAATTAGACCAAATACAGAGAATGGTTTGTTGATAACTCATCCTGGAGGTAATAGCTTCCTAAGGGAGACATTCCTGCCCCACCCTGGGGAACCATCTGATATTTTTCAGTGAAAAACCAACCCCTCATGACTTGTTCCCTACAGGAAACTCTTCTCAGAAAGTAATAACTTTACTCCTGGATCTAGTGGAATATTTTTGGTGAGTTGGGACCAATAATTTGTCTGGACATCCACAGACATCTGTGTTCTGCTACTACCAATTTCAGCTAAGCACTCTGAATTCCTCCCTGTGCAGGTTTATCTTGTTCTGTCCTCAATTTCAATGTGAAAAAGAAAGTTGCAGAGAGAACTAGTGGAATAACAGAACAGCCCTATAGTCCACTGTTAGGTTAAAATAAGTGAGGCCTTCAAAGGGACAGCAAGTTCCTTGGAAGGCAGATTAGCTTCATGAGCAGAGAATGACTTAAGGACAAATAGAGAACTCACTCCTTTTCATCCTGGAATGTTTTTTTGAGTTTGTTTGGTCCTTACCTTGGTAAAAAATTCTTGCTCAGTACTCTCAATGACTCAGTTCCTAGTAGCGAGTGATAATTTTAGGAAGCAGCTCAAGTTCATTCTTCAAAAACTAAGGGAAGAGATTTTTGTCCAGTGGGGGAAGGGTAACAGTTGCATAGTGCATAGGTTGCTGTCTTTTCAGTCACCAAGGGGAGAATTAAATCCAGTTAAGGTTTAGAAAATATGGAATCATTTGAAACCCTTTCTATGGAGAACAAGGTGATAGGAATAAATGTCAGAGGAGAGTTAAAATAAAACTGTGTTCAGACTTTTGAAGCAAAAACCAGAGATTTCTGTATGACAGTGACAACCAGATACTAACTTCTGACAAAACAGTCGCCACGTCCAGCTAAGTTCCTTCCTGACCACTAGCTGAGTTCCTTGTATTTCAGTTTCTACTGGCACCTTCCTTTTCTAAAAGGAGCAGTCACCTAAGTTCTGAACTAAAACATCTGTTCTGAAACACACACACACACACCCACACACACACACCCACACACACACTACGGATACTTTTTTTATTTTTATTGTACTTTAGGTTCTGGTGTATATGTGCAGATCATGCAGGATTGTTGCATAGGTACACACAGGGCAAGGTGGTTTACTGCCTCCATCCTCCCGTCACCTACATCTGGCATTTCTCCCCATGTTATCCCTTCCCGGCATCCCAACCCCCCCGTTGTCCCTCCCTTTGCCCCCTCAGCAGACCCCAGTATGTGATGCTCCCCTCCCTGTGTCCATGTGTTCTCATTGTTCATCACCCGCCTATGAGTGAGAACATGCGCACCACAGATACTTTTAAAGTGTTACTCTTCATTGTGGAGATATCATGGGGTAGTCAGCAAGTGTAAAGTGGTCATCATAAATTCATATCAAGTGAGGGCTCTTGTCTTGGGTTTTTATCTATTTACTAAAAAATCTCGGCTGGGCGTGGTGGCTCACGCCTGTAATCCCAGCACTTTTGTAGGCCAAGGTGGGCAGATCATGAGGTCAGGAGTTTAAGACCAGCCTGGCCAATATGGTGAAACCCCGTCTCTACTAAAAATACAAAAAAATTAGCCATGTATGGTGGCACATGCCTATAGTCCCACCTACTCGGGAGGCTGAGGCAGAAGAATCACTTGAACCTGGGAGGCAGCGGTTGCGGTAAGACGACGTAGCGGAATTGCACTCCAGCCTAGGTGACAGAGTGAGACTCCATCTCAAAAAAATAGGAAAAAAAGAAACAAAAAAAATCTTTTTACAAGGGCTCTGAAAGATACTCAGAAAGAAAAATAGAAAGCTTAACCTGGGGCCACAAATGTTCTCACCCAGAAGCAGTTAATGCTTCCACAAATGCCTATGGCTATAACCCCATTGACTCTTAAAAAAAAAAGTATACAAATATTTCTTTCCAGTTTGACCAATGTCTGTTTCACATTTAAAGATATACTTTCATAGTCATATTTCTGGAAAAGCCAGTTATGGACATGAGGATCAGAGTAAAATATATTAGGTGTCATATGTTACTTTGTTAACACAGAGTAATAATTTTTACTTGCACTGCATCTTTTTGAAGGATCACAAATTGCTTTACTGCTGTCACTACAGAGCCACTATTCAATCATTTTGAGGAATTATAAAGGACATAAAAAAACCTCTGAAGATGAAAAAAGGGAAATTCTTTTCCAATCTAATAAAAAGGAAAAAGAAGTGTCACAGGAAATTACAGACTGCTGGACCTATATGAGTACCACAGCAAATGATCAAACAAGCCCTTGTAACACTACATAAGATATGCAGCAGTGACACACTTATCACACTACATAAGACATGCGGCAGTGACACACATCACACTACGTGAGACATGCGGCAGTGACACACTTATCACACTACGTGAGATATGCGGCAGTGACACACTTATCACACTACATAAGACATGCGGCAGTGACACACATCACACTACGTGAGATATGCGGCAGTGACACACTTATCACACTAAAGATATGCGGCAGTGACACACTTATCACACTACATAAGACATGCGGCAGTGACACACATCACACTACGTGAGATATGCGGCAGTGACACACTTATCACACTACGTGAGATATGCGGCAGTGACACTTATCACACTACGTGAGATATGCGGCAGTGACACACTTATCACACTATGTGAGATATGTGGCAGTGACACACTTATCACACTAAAGATATGCAGCAGTGACACACTTATCACACTACATAAGACATGCGGCAGTGACACACATCACACTACGTGAGATATGCGGCAGTGACACACTTATCACACTACGTGAGATATGCGGCAGTGACACTTATCACACTACGTGAGATATGCGGCAGTGACACACATCACACTAAAGATATGCGGCAGTGACACACTTATCACACTACGTGAGATATGCGGCAGTGACTTATCACGCTACGTGAGATATGCGGCAGTGACACACATCACACTACGTGAGATATGCGGCAGTGACACACTTATCACACTAAAGATATGCGGCAGTGACACACTTATCACACTACTTAAGATATGCGGCAGTGACACACTTATCACACTATGTGAGATATGCGGCAGTGACACACTTATCACACTAAAGATATGCGGCAGTGACACACTTATCACACTAAAGATATGCGGCAGTGACACACTTATCACACTACTTAAGATATGCGGCAGTGACACACTTATCACGCTACGTGAGATATGTGGCAGTGACTTATCACGCTACGTGAGATATGCGGCAGTGACTTATCACACTACGTGAGATATGCGGCAGTGACACATGTCACACTACGTGAGATATGCGGCAGTGACACACTTATCACACTAAAGATATGCGGCAGTGACACACTTATCACACTACTTAAGATATGCGGCAGTGACACACTTATCACACTATGTGAGATATGCGGCAGTGACACACTTATCACACTAAAGATATGCGGCAGTGACACACTTATCACACTACTTAAGATATGCGGCAGTGACACACTTATCACGCTACGTGAGATATGCGGCAGTGACTTATCACACTACGTGAGATATGCGGCAGTGACTTATCACACTACGTGAGATATGCGGCAGTGACACACTTATCACACTAAAGATATGCGGCAGTGACACACTTATCACACTACTTAAGATATGCGGCAGTGACACACTTATCACACTACGTGAGATATGTGGCAGTGACTTATCACACTATGTGAGATATGCGGCAGTGACTTATCACGCTACATGAGATATGCGGCAGTGACACACATCACACTACGTGAGATATGCGGCAGTGACACACATCACACTATGTGAGATATGCGGCAGTGACACACTTATCACACTACGTGAGATATGCGGCAGTGACACACTTATCACACTACTACGTAAGATATTCAGCAGTGACACATCACATTACGTGAGATATACGGCACTGACACACTTATCACACTACTACGTAAGATATTCAGCAGTGACACAAGCCTTTTGAAGAGCATCATACTAACTAGGATTATGTGGGGGGTTTTGTTTTTGAAGCAGTTTTAATGCCAATAGATTTCTGGGTCCATTGCATTGAATAAGTAACAAGGTGTCATGGACTGGGAATGAGAGACATGGATCTAGCCTTGTTTCTTCCCCATGTGACTCTGAGTAAATTACTCATCCTTTTATTTCTTAGGTTCTCCTCCCATAAAATCATATAGTACTTCTTACTTGCCAACATCCCTTGAACTAGATACCTTGAGAAGGTTAGGCCTGGGGTCCAAAATCCTCAGGCTATTTGTCTCTCTAGTAAATGCCATCTAGGGTGGCTGCTTGGCCTCCAGGATACCCACCGCTGAAATTCATCCCTTTCATGCAGAAGCTTTGGGATGAAAAATGGCCACGTCTGGACCACAAGATCCCACTCTCCTTTCCCCTTGTCCACTGCTGATTAATGCAGATATAGACACTATTCAAACTTGGTTGATCAAATTCTCTCTCCCAGGACACTGAATGGAAAGACAGAAAGGCATGCAATGATTGGAAATTGTCAATCTAGAGGGTCACAAGACATTTTAAAATTGTGAAATATAATAGCATAGAGTAAAATAGAGGGTAGAACTCTCAGCATCTCTTCCCACCACTCATTGCAGTGGCTTCCTCACAGTGTGTAGGAATAGCTGGGGCCAGCAGTGCTGGTCAGGGACTGCCATAGGTCCCATTTCTTATTCCTCCTTTTTGGACTGCTCTACTCTGCAACCCTTCACTCTCACCTAGTGTCAACCAGATGCCCCCAAAGAGTTGAAACTCATGCCTATGGGGTCATCCTGGGGCCCTGTGGCTGAACCCTGCTTCCAAGAGGTGGCGTGGTAAGGGAATTACTCTTGCTTACTGGCACAATATTTCTTTTGTGGAATTGTACAAGATTGGGCTGCCAGAATAGTGTTGACACACTGATTTGGGAGTGCTGCACACCCTATGGGGTCCTGTCAGTGGGCATCACTAGTGGCAAGAATAAGGCTTGTTTTGTGAGACTTTCATTTCATAATTATATAATTTATATGTAAATATTACATAGATATTTATATATTTTATATCTATAATTCTTATAATTTTAATAATATGTATTGATATTATAAATTTATATATATTAAGTTGGCATACATTTCTTATTGTGAGTCATAATAAAAAATGCTGCCCTTGGTGAACTACCACCTTCACCTAAAAATAGATTAATATATGTAAAACCAATGTGGGTGAATGGCAGTAGCAACACATAATACAATTACAGTTGAATTATCTCAATGAAAACAATAACTTAGAAAAGGCAGAAATGAAGAAGACACTTTTTATTTTTTGGTAGAAACAGGGTTTCTCCATGTTGCCCAGGCTGGTCTCGAATTCCTGGCCTCAAGTTATCTACCCTCCTCAGTCTCCAAAATTGCTGGGATTACAGGTGTGAGCCACTGAGTCCTTCTGTGATGGAGAAACTTCTATACCACGATACAGAGTTGCCATTTATGCTGCTTTGGATTCATTCATGAGTCTAATAAACAGAATAGATGCATTCTTTCTTTAAGAACTGGGCAGAGCTAGAAACTCTAAGGTCAAAACAGAAGTCATAATGGGGATGGTCACTCAAACTGCAGTTCACAACTGCATCTCTTAAACAAAGCCCAACAAATTACCATTTCAGGGCCCTGCAAGTGTCTGAGTCTAATCATTATTGCAAAGACCTCAGAGTTCAACCTTTGCATTTCACTACCTCTACCCTATCTACTCTTTTGAATTGGCTTTTTAAAATTCTATTACTGATCAACAATTGAATTGTAAAATTCCATCATTTTATTTAAATAAGATCTTTCAATTCCATGCAAAAAATAAAATTAGTCAAGATAAGTAAAAATCAAAATTTCAAACAGTTTTATATTTGCATGACTTCTAGAAATGTCAGATATATTTTAAATCTTTCTTAATCTATTCAGTCAATTGTGTTGAGAATCAACATATTAGCCCTGTCAGTGCCTGATCAAGCCTGAAAGAATCAAACTCTATGACTCAAGGCTAAAAGGAAAGTTTTAATGCTTGAAAACCTGTCAACTACCTCGTGATTTTTTCCAGTTTATAGAGCTCATTATAGTAGTATTCCTTCCTCTTAAAAATTCATCCATGATTTACTGTCAGATACACTATCTTCAATTAAAGGTTATTCTTCCTGATAATGTTTCCAAATGCATACTCCTTTTTTCTTTAAAAAGTCTGAAGTTATTAACAAGTATAAGAAAATAGGTTTGATCATCACATTCGTTGACAGCTAGCATCACTCTCTATTTTTTTCTTTGAGACACCACAACCTTTTTATGTTCATGCTGTCTGTGCGTGCTTATGACATCTATCACCAGGAGCCATACCTGCTAGGGTAAAGATATGGCACCAGAAGAGGGAGAGACATTGCCAGCCAAATCCCTTGTAGCTTATGTCAGAGTGAATGATGATGGTGGAAGCTTGTAGAAGAACAGCAGAACCTGTGGGATCCTAAGATGCTTTATCTACATCAGAATTTGTGCAAACCTCCTGTGCTGAGCATTTTCTTGAACATTTTTCATATGCAACGTAAGCCAAAATTCCATCTTTAAGCCAGATCATTCCACATCCCAAGTTACTCAACTAAGGCTGTTTTTCAATGTTTTTGTCATCTTGTTTGATGGGTACACGATGATTTGGAATTTAGTTCTCAGTCCACTCAATATTTTTAGGAGAAGATCACAGTCTTATAAGAAAGTGACATAAAGCATGGGAAAATGCAAGTATTGGCTTGTCATTGTCACTATCCTTTTTTCAGAGATGGGAACTCTTGAGATCTCTGTTGCCCTTATTTCAAATTTCTGAGCATAGCTGCAAGGTTCTTCATGATTCGTCTCATCTGTTATTATTGCTTAGTTCTGGTAGTTCTTTAAAATCTACTCTACACATTATCCATTGCCTACCATGTTCAGTTTGCAGTCATCTGCTCCAGGTGTACATGAGCAGGGAGGTTTGTGTAGCAAACAGCCATTTTGAAATGGTTTAGCATTTATTACCACTTCAAAGGTATGCTTTTGGCATTATCTCCAAATGATATTATATAAAGAGCCAAATAAATACACTGACAGGATATGTCATCATTCAGCTATTCATCACACGGTCTTAAACATGCACCACTGGTGACCCATACTGCCTGGATACCATGTTGTTCCCCACCTTGGGTCCATTGTTCTCATTGTTCAGCACTCACCTATCAGTGAGAACATGCAGTGTTTGGTTTTCTGTTCCTGTGTTGGTTTGCTAAGGATAACAGCTTTCAGCTCTATCCGTGTCCCTGCAAAGGACATGATCTTGTTCCTTTTTTTTTTTTTGAGACGGAGTTTCGCTCTTGTTACCCAGGCTGGAGTGCAATGGGGCGATCTCGGCTCACTGCAACCTCCGCCTCCGGGTTCAGGCAATTCTCCTGCCTCAGCCTCCTGAGTAGCTGGGATTACAGGCATGCGCCACCATGCCCAGCTAATTTTTTTTTTTGTATTAGTAGAGACGGGGTTTCACCGTGTTGACCAGGATGGTCTCGATCTCTTGACCTCGTGATCCACCCACCTCGGCCTCCCAAAGTGCTGGGATTACAGGCTTGAGCCACTGCACCCGGCCGATCTTGTTCCTTTTTATGGCTGCCTAGGATTCCATGGTGTATATGTACCACATATTCTTTACGCAGTCTATCAGTGATGAATGTTTGGGTTGATTCCATGTCTTTGGTATTGTGAATAGTACTGCAGTGAACATACATGTGCATGTATCTTTATGATAGAATGATTTATATTTCCTTGGATGTACACCCACTAGTGAGATTGCTGGGCCAAATTATATTTCTGCCTCTAGATCTTTGAGGAATCACCACACTATCTTCACAGTGGCTGAACTGATTTACATTCCCACCAGCAGTGTCAAAGCATTCCTTTTTCTCTGCAGCTTTACCAGAATCTGTTGTTTCTTGACGTTTTAATAATTGCCATTCTCACTGGCACGAGATGGTATCTCATTGTGGTTTTGATTTACATTTCTCTAACGATCAGTGATGTTGAGCTTTTTTTCATGTTTTTTGGCCACATGAATGTTTTCTTTTGAGAATTGTCTGTTTATGTGCTTTGTCAATTTTTTAATGGGGTTGTTTTTTTCTTCTGAATTTGTTTAAATTCCTTGTAGATTTTGGATATTAGCCCTTTGTAAGATAAATAGATTGCAAACATTTTCTCCCATTCTATAGGTTTTCCATTCACTCTGATAGTTTATTTTGCTGTACAGAAGCTCTTCAGTTTAATTATATCCCATTTGTTAATTTTTGCTTTTGTTGCAATTGCTTTTGGCATTTTTGTCATGAAATCTTTGTCTGTGTCTATGTCCTGAATGGGATTGCCTAGATTTTCTTCTAGGGTTTTTATAGTTTGGGGTTTTACATTTAAGTCTTTAATCCATCTTAACTTAATTTTTGTCTAAAATGAAAGGAAGGGGTCTAGTTTCAGTTTTCTGCATATGGCTAGCCAGTTTTCCCAACACCATTTTTTAAATAGGGAATCCTTTCCCCAGTGATTTTTTTTTATCAGCTTTGTCAAAGATCAGATGGTTGTAGGTGTCTGATCTCATTTCTGAGTTCTCTATTCTGTTATATTCGTCTATATGTCTGTTTTTGTACCATTACCATGCTGGTTTGGTTATGTAGTCTTGCAGTATAGTTTGGAGTTGGGTACTGTGATGCCTCCAGCTGTGTTCTTTTTGCTTAGGATTCTCCTGAATATTCAGGCTATTTTATGGTTCCATATGAATTTAAAAATAGTTTTTTTCTAATTCTGTCAAGAATGTCAATGGTAGTTTAATGGGAATAGCATTGACTCTATACATTACTTTGGGCAGTATGGTATGACCATTTTCACGATATAGAGTCTTTCTATCCATGAGCATGGAATGTTTTTCCATTTGTATGTGTCATCTATGATTTCCCTGAGCAGTGGTTTGTAGTTCTCCCTGAAGAGGTCCTTCACTTTCCTTGTTAGCTGTATTCTTATGTATTTTATTCTTTTGGTAGCAATTGTGAAGGGGAGTTCATTCTTGATTTGGCTCTCTGACAATCTCTGTAATATTCTTTTGCACATTCCTGCTTTGATATGTGCTGTTTCCTTTCTGTTCTTTGCTGTTCTTAAAGAAGCAGCTCCAACTTACAATCTACCCTTGGACAGAATTACTTTGCTCTCATAGTACATATCTTTATTGCAAACCACCTCATTATGCATTATGTGTTTGTATGTATGCCTCTCTGTCCCTCCCATACACTGTGAAGACTCAGTGTTACCTTTGTTAAACGTAAATCACGAGAGCAACAGATACTTTTCATTTACCTGCTAAAAAGACCAGCAGGTATCCAGTATACACTGAGCACTGTGGCTAGGCAGCATCTCTCAGAATGTCTGCATACTTCAATTGCCCCTTTTGAGTTGCATAGTAATCAAGTCTATTGCATTTGTTCTTACATCTTTATAGCAGTTTTACTAGTTATTGTAAGCAAGTAATTTCATTAAATATTAAACAAACATAAAATGAGCACAGCAGAAATGAAAGTTTTATTTCTGTGAAATGTATTCTGAAAGCTTTGGGAAAACTTGATAAAGGAAATCACAAAACAAACAAACAAAAATATCCTGACAAATTAATGATGGGAAATACCATTATACATAACTGAAGGGAAATTTTTAAACATCCAGATGGATTCTTCACTCAGATATATTGCAAGTATCATTAAATCTTTGCTCCATTTTAAAGAAGTCACAGTTGAAAAATATGATGTATGAATGGGTCAGTTTTTATCAAGAAGAACAAGCTGGAGCTCCAAACAACAGTGTCAGACTAACAATTAAAAAAAGATCCTGGCTTTACATCAAAAGATTGGCAAAATAATTAAAGGTATAATAAAAATGTTTAAGAAATAGCCTTTTTAACCTTCTTTAACCCATGTTTAAACATCAACTAACAAATCCTTGATAAAAGACCTTCTACTGAACTTTGCCCTGACCCCTAACCTTTGCTGCTAAGAGTGGGTAAAAATAACAGAATCAAACTGAAACTAGAAAAAGGAGGTAACCCCTCTCTGATGGGAAAACTGAAATGTGACTGACATGCTGCCTGTGGCTATGAGTCACCTTGTGGAGGACACTGGGGTAAATGAGGTGTGAGAGATGGAGACAGAAAACCTGCTGATTTTGGCCCCTAAGAGTTGCTCCCTAGACCAGGCACATACCCTTCGTTCTAGTATTGATCACACAAACAGCATCCTTTCCTTTTTATTTAAGTTCTTTAAAGCTGGATTTGTTTCTTGTGTAAACAAAAAAGTCTGAGTAATAATAATTTTAAAACTTCTACCTTACATATTAAGGAATTGCTATTACTAAGGAATCTTTTAATTGACTCAAAAATATTACTGGATGTAATATTACTGGATATCTCCTCTGTGCCAGGCTCTGAGGATGAACAGTGAACAAATGAGACAGTCCGGATTCTCCCGAAATTTACAAGCTAGTGCTCCAGGGCTGGAATGGATTGCAAATATAAATTTTGTATTTACATCACACTAATATTTGTATCATAATATTATTGCATTCATTATGCATTAATAGTTGACAGATCCAACATGGACCTTGAAGAACATGTGAATATTTTCAAGGGAGTAGCCATAAACCTTCAGTTAAATGTCAGTGAAAATAACTACATACTCCAAATCATATTCCTGTGCCATTGTCAAATTTAGAAATTGGTGTTAAAGGAACTGTAAGACTTAACAAGCAAGGCAATTTCTTATGTTCTCATGAGATAAATACACAAAGAATAGCCCCACATGGCTTGGTTCCTGCTGTATGACAGTACTTATAGAAATTCAGAACTGGAATGTGCCTACACATAAGGAGTGTGAGGCACAGAGGAGTTAACTGGTTCATTCATGGCCAGCCAGACTGCAAATGCAGCAGATCCCAGCCAAGTGTTCAGATACGTGGTAGGTCACCATGGCTTGAAATTATGTCACAAGTAGTTTGTTACTAATAATAAAAAAGTAATGTTGGAAAATTATTACTTTTTTTTCAGAAATTAGATCACATTATTTCTGTAATATGCTCATTTGCATTCCAAGATTCATTCTTGAGCAGAAGAATGAATCAGCCTATTCCCTACTTGTGAGCCAGAAATTACACATTCCCTGGGAAGTTCCTGAGAGAAGATTATGCAATTTGAGATTATGAGTCATGTTTCTTGTCACTGGACACATAAAGGCTGAGAATCATGGGAGCTGGTAGAAAATCCAGAACTAGAACCTAGTATCTTGAGTTTTGTAGAGACTCTTGTTTTTTAATCAACTTATAATAAAGGGTAGGATGGACTCTCAATCTTTAAATTTGGAGAAGGAGAAAACTTAACACTTGATTATTAGTGGCCCAAGAAAAATAAACCCACCTCAAATGAAGCTCAGTTTGTGGTATCTCTAGAACCCTTTCTTCCTCTGTTCCTCAAAGATCTGGTGGTAATTTTAAAATATTGTCTAACTTTTGCTTGTTGTAGAGGAGGTTAATACTTTGCTCAAACTTGGGTTTCATCACATGGTATTAGAACATGCCAACTAACATCCTATTCAAATACCTCAAATAAAATAAAACATCAGTGATTTGGGCCCAATGCTATATACCTCAGTTTCCAAAAGCTTTCAGTGTCAATTACTTCCCACAGCGAAGCAGTCCACAAGCCTCTTGATGATGCTCAGTCTTATCAGTTGCAGGCCTGTTTATACTTCACAATAAAATCTAATTTCTTGTAGTTACTGTTGAGAGTTAGGCTGCCTTAATCAATTGAATTCCTAAAGAAAATGATGATCTTAGAAGTAAACCTGAACTTATTAAAACAAGCTGGCAATCCAAATTTCCAGCAGCAATGGGGCTTCCTAATTTAGTTTATTCGATACATACTACTCAGCAGTTTTAAGGATATACTTTCCAGAATATAGTGAGATCTCACCCCGTTAGAAGTAAAAATTGAATGGAATGCAATTCATACAATATTAATAACTTCCTCTACTTTACAGCTTAGTAATAAAGTTATTTATGCTCCCAGAGGCGTTTCATGACATTCACAGCAGAAAGATGGCAGTAGACAGGTGGGCCGGGCCTGTGACATTTAGAAATAGCAGAACTGTAACACCTTCCTGCAAGGCTACATAGAAAGATGATGGCCAAGGAGAATGACCCTAGGACAAAATCTTTATAAGCAGCACACTGAAGAAGAGACATAGATTCTAGATAAACCTCTGTCCTGTCTTTTGGAACAAGTGAATAACAAAAATTGTAATTTAGGCTAACATAGTCGTGGCATAGATCAACTAACTACCACACCACAAATTTATTTTTCCCAGATTAAATGTATCCTTTCAAGGTTTAAATTACACATTTCTCCTAGCTCCTTATACATTAACATAAGTTATATTCTCAACCTCCACTACACACATAGATGAAATTTTTGTCTTTAATTATGTACTGTTTTATATTCTTTTATCCACACTATTTTGTATTATGTGTCCTATATTCAGTTCCAAGCACCTGAAAACAATAATCACATCTTAGCCAGTGTTCCTCTATCTCCCATAACAGCTGCCACAGTAGTAAATAAAAGACCAATGCTGAAGAAGTATTTGTAAATAAAGAAACACGATGCCAAAGTTTTGTCTGATAATCATTTTCCATGATCAGATGGAGGATGTGCAAACAGAAGGAAGTGGTGTCATAAATAATTCAGAATAGCAGATAATTGGAAGATCACATCTATTTTACTTTGAAATGCATTAAGGCTGGCCACAGCTTTAGAGAACAGCCCACTTATAGTCTCGTCAGCAAATGATGAGTCATGTGCTGTGGTAAGCTAAAAGATGAAAGGGCATGGAACACAGTTTCCATATTTTGTCCTCACAACTTTTATCACCCACCTCCTTCTAGCATCCTATAGCCTTCTAGGTAATTAGCTCCCCTATTATGTGCAATCCTGTTGGGAAAGTGAATCCAGGTATCACTAGATTCACTAATTTCAACTAATTTCTTCAACTAATTTCAACTAATTTCTCTGTTATTACCTGGCATAGCCAAGGGCAGGTATATCATTCATACTTGGTGAATCACACCCACTTTTTCAGGGCTTGAACTACAGGCCATTTTATTGTAAGGCCGGCTGCCTCACCGGGAGTTAAATGGACACACTTATCTCTCCCCGTGCCGGCCTCTCCATGCTGACACACTTATCTCTCCCCATGCTGGCCTCTCTATGCTGGCTCCCCATACCCACTCCTATCTGGTCTGTCTATGCAGGCTCCATACACCCACTCCTGCATTCCTCACTCGACCCCTTCAAAATTTAAAAAGCCCACCAAAGATTTGTCCAATGGCAGCTTAACATTGACCTCCCCAGCTGATCAGCCCACCAGTAGTCCCGCCTCGCAACCAATGGCAGCTCGCCCCATCAGCACCTTGACTTCCCCTCACCAATGAAACTCTCTGCTGTTTCCCTAGTAATCAATCAAACCCCCTCACCAATGAAACTCACCAATGAAACTGTCTGCTCTTTGTTTCCCTAATAATCAATCAACCCTCCTCACCAATGAAACTGTCTGCTCTTTGTTTCCCTAAAAACCAATCAATTACCTCCACTCCCTATAAAACCCCACACCCTGAGAAGCCGAGTGCGACTTCTCTGGCCCCTTCCTGGACCACAGAACCTTGCCCGGGAGCTGAATAAATTGGATTCTCATTTTCTCACACTGGCCTCAGTTTCCTCATTTTAACTCGGCAATATACCTTACAGTTATGCCAAAGCAGAAAGGAAAAAGACCATTCCAGGGCTGGTAACATACATGGGGCATCCATCAGGTCTTGCTCCTAAGACTTACTGGAAATTCTTAAGTCCCATAAATTCCAAACAGGTTCTGGTAATCTGAGTTTTTAATGAATTCACTTATAATAGAATATAATAGACTTATTTTCTATTGTTTGCAGCCAACACACCCTAACTGCTCTGTTGGGCCAGTGCTTCCCTGAGAAATGTGGAAATGGAAAACCAGGACACAGATACAGTGTAGCCCAAAGGTAGAGTCTGAGAGGAGATGATGAGGAGAATCGGGGTCAGAGAAGGCACAGAAAATGCAGGAAGGTTATCATTGTGCAGTAGTCAAAGGTAGGAAGGCGCAGAGGAGGCTGATGCATAGGGTAAGGAAAAGGCCAAGAATCATACAAAGAAGCAGAAGGATAAGACCCTGCAACCTCTAGATGGCCTGGCTCCCAGTGGCAGTTCAATTCCAGACCCTTTTTCTCAGGAGAGCCTACTGTGTATTTCCCTGGATTTTCATTCATTTAATAATCCTCTTTGTACTCTTCCATAGCTTTTCAAAAGGAACATATAGCAATGAAGTTGTGAGCTCTAGGGTCCAACAGCCTATGTGAAAATCTCACTCTACCACTTATTTAAATTTTCCTATCTGTAAATTGAGGCTAGTAATAGGTACCTCATAGAGTTTTAATGAGGTTTCAATAAGATAATCCAAGCACAGTGCTCAGCCCAATGCTATCCCGATATATCAAATCTCATGCATCTCTTCAAATTATCTCTACCTCTCACCTCCTAGACAGTCTGTATTTCTGGGAATGCAGGGCCCTCACCCTTGGCCAACCCAGGTAGCTGGGAAAAACACGCTGAGCAGCCACTGAAGTTGCCTTGTGATGCAAGCTAGAAGTGACAGGAAGTTGAACCCCCCATGGAGCAAACTCTGATGAATGGGAAAGGGATGAGGAGTCAGGCAGATATATTCCCCTCCTTCCTGCATCCCTGTACTGCTGCAAGGTATAGTTTCTCCCTGTGACCTGTCTGGAGAAATTCCTGGTAGACCAGCTGAATGACTGGCCATTCTGGACACAACTCCCAGGAAGAGGGAGCCAAGGTAAATGCTTCCTATCCCACTGATTTCCCATTCATTTTTGAGTAATCTCCCTTCTTCCTCATTCTGACTCCCTTAGTTTTACACCGATCATATAAAACTCAGATTTGAAAATCCCTGTTCACTTCAATCTCTACTTTCCAGTTAACCCAATCCCAGATAATATTAATAATGTTATTATCATCATTTGAACCAGCTGAATTGGGCATCGTTTACTCGAAACCAAGGGAGTCAGGATAAAGCAATGAGGCATAGTATGCACTGTCACGCCAAGCTCGATACTGAGAAACAGGTGAACTGAGCTTGATACTGAGAAACAGGTAAGCTTACTCAGCTACTCAACACTGTGACCAGGAAATATTTTTTAGAAAGTATTAAAGGCTTGAAGATAACTTTAAAGAATAAAACTAGATGCTTTAAAAATATTAGTTACTAATAAATATAATAATATGCAACAAGATGCTTTATGTTAAAAGCATATTTCATATATTCTCAAATGAAACCTTTAGAGAAATACTGAATCAAAGAAACAAATATTTTTTTCTTTTACTCCCTTACAGAAACATTATTAGGCCATTTACCAGTTTCTTCCCCATGCGTTGATGCTCATAGTCTTGTTCCCTTGAAAAGAAATATTTGCAAAATGATAGTTTGCATGGAAGATAATACTGTGAATATAATACCCTTATAATACCTGATGAGAAAGCTAGGGCACTTATACATGTCACAGATGTTTTAAAATATAAAATTTATGGCTGAAAGGAAATAGAAACGTTCACAATGGTAGTTGTTGGCTGGTAAGCAAAAGATAACCTTAAAGTGGTGATTATGACACAGACCTTGGACTCAGGCAGAACTGTTGACAAATGCTGAGTGTATGATAAAATATATTGTTTGCTAGGAACAGCGGCAAGGAAAACCTAGCCGCACCCCCTCCCCCACAAGTAGAAAACTACTTGGGGCATTCTAAAGTAGCAAAACAGTATATGTATATCATACACCAGTTAAAACAATTCTTTAAACACGGGATATGTGACCCTGCCCCCGTGGCTCCCTCGTGGAGAACACTTTTTAGTTTGTCTGTGATCAGTGGTAAGCAGGCACCAGCTGCCTACCTAGTTTATTTTTGTTCTATGAGAAAACACTGAACACCTGTTTGTTAATAATAATCACCTATTCAGAGAGAATAAATACGTGAGTCAGACGCTGCTTTCGGCCTTCAACTCGGAAGGCTATCTGCTCCGTGAGGCTCTCTGCTCGTGAAGGCTGTCCACCAAAATGGATAATGCCACTTTGCTGTTCTATCTGGGGGGTCTGCTTCTTAATGTTTTCAGGGCTGCCTAGGTGGGGGTCTCAATAGCCGAGCTGGTCTCTGTACAAAACAAGCTCAAATCTCTGCTCACTGCATTCTAATTTTGCTTCTTTGGCCAAGTTGCTCTACAATTCTAAGATTTCGTTTTCCTTTTTGCATTATAGTAGAGACGGGAACAATAGAGATACATTAGATATGGAAACAAAGGATAAAACAGATACAGGAATAGTATGGGATAGGTGGGATAACGGAACGCAACTTAAAGGACCGCTGTGAGAAATGGAGTCTTCCTCATCTCAGTAAACATGCCCATTACTCACTTGCTCATCCTTGATTTTGTTCTTTCCATAGCTTTTTCTTATCACCCACATCTAATCCATCACAAATTTCTATCAATCTTTCCTCCAAAATGCATCCTGCATCCATTCTCCTCTCTTCCGCCTCCAGTGCTAACATCAAAGCTACCTTCATCTTCTGCCTGAGATAAAGAAATAACTTCTAATTGTTCCACTTTTCTCCTTACATAATCTGTTTTCCACACTGCAACCAAGTGATCTCTTATAGCATGAATTACAGCATGTTACTCCTTGCTTAAAGCCTCCGAAGGAACCCTCCAAAGGCTTTCTACTGCACTGAGACTAAGTGGAGAGAATTACCATTTTCCACAAGCTCTCATGACCTTGTTCCTGCTTGCCTCTCTTCTCTGCCCCTCTAGTCCTCATCCCCAGCTCATGGTACTGACCTCTAGCACAAATGCTTGCCTTCCCTTTATTCTCCAGAGTCCATTCCTCCTTCAGGATCTTCATGCCTCCCTTTTCTTGTGCCTAGAATGCTCTTCTTTCAGGTCTTGACATGACTCATCAACATTCAGGTCTGTTTTTTAAATCTTGCTTTCACAGGCAGACTTAGCCACCTATAAAAAAGTAACAAGCTACTTTGACCAGGAAATGTTTTTAAATCATACGTCTTAATTCTAAATACAGAATTAAGAATAAGGGCAGCAAGCATTTCCCTGCTGTCAGGTGGGCAAGTTAGTTGCTCCAAAAAGATAAAATGATTGAGCCCTTTTTTCAAGAGGGAGTCAGAGTTGATCTGCTCTGAGGCCCTGCATTTAAATCCTTACCATCTGTTGTTCTTCGAGAAAATAGTCAACTTCTCAGATGATTATAGACCTTTCCTGGGTTCACTCAGGCCCTGAATGCCTTAGAGAGGCTTTCTGATTTGCCTTCATCGGTGTCTTCTTTGTCAGGGATTTGCATTCTCTTGACCCGATCTTGGAGTTGGGAACGGGGAAGAAAGTGAGTTGGAGATGGCCATAAGGCCCAGTCTCAACATACATGGCTAAGGAACCAGATACTTCTGGCGGATGCCCTGAAAAAGAATAATGCTAGTGGAGAACCTGTGTTTGTTCTCCAAGTAACTGAAATAATGCCCCAACCCAAGCCCAGGCGATCTGCAAGTATCTGTGGAAGTCCTAGAAGCAAAGAAAGCAAGCTAGTTAAATTCTAGGAGATGCTAAATCTTGCTCACAGATGTACATAGCTGGCCACCTGGTGTAGTGAGCAGTGAGTCCCTGTGATACAAACCCCAGCATGGTCTAGATTCTGCCAAAGTAATTATATCAAAGAAGTAAGCTCAAAATTAAAACAAAGGGATTTAAAATGTTAAACAGTAAATTTAAAAGTGCACAGCTGCTTATACTAAGTGGGTAAACTGCTTTGAAATTGGTTCTGAATTGGCTTTGGGTTCATAATGGGACTTGATTATTTCCACATGGTACTTAACAGGCACATAAAATTCCACTAATACGAAAGAAATGTATTTTAAATGTTGGTTGATAGAGGAAAGAATACTTTTATATTACTAAAAAAACAAAAGGGAATTATATGGCAACTGAAGTAAATTATCTCAGAATACTGATTTAAAACTCCGAGTAAAATAGAATAACTTAAAATGATCATTTAATATGTATCAAGTTGATTAGGGTGGAATCCTTTTTGGTTTGTAAGATAATGATTTAGACTTTTAAATAAACTTGAATTATATTTGAAAGCTTCTGGTAAAAACATTTACCAGAGATTGCCAAGACTCCCTTATCTAGGTGTCATTTGCTATCTGGCTTAATCTCCCAACATTCAGACTCTTCTGCATTTGCACTGTGGCTCGTCCATCCTCATCTTACTCTGTGCTGTTTGGACACTGGTGATATACAAAACCATTACTCGGCACAGTTTAACTGCTAATGTCTTAGCCTCTGGAGTCAGTCTAGCTGGGTTCACATCCTGGCTAGGTCTCTTAATAGCTGTGTGACACTGAGCAATTCACTTAACCTTTTGTGAATTTGTTATCCTCTTTACAATACTTCCTACTTCAAAGATTGGAAACCAAAGAAAAGTAATTCAAAAACCCCTTCAACAGGGTCATCCACCTTAAATCTTCAGGATTTGCATTGACATGCAATATCGACATGTCCAAGGCCTCCTTCCAGACCATTAGATTCTAGTAATTTGAACCGGCTTCTCTCCCTCAAGTCAGCTCTGCTTAGTATAGTGCCTGGCACAAGGCAAACACTCGATAGTAGTTAGCCAACATTAGCTGCTCATCTGCTTTCCTTAAAAGCAAAGTCATTTCACCAAACCACCCCTGGGGCCCCAAGACACAGAAGAATAACATCCAGTCCAGCCCTCTGGTACAGGTGGGGAAACAGCAATCACTCTGCCAGACAGGTTGCCTTGATAAATATGTGCCTCCCTTAGACCACATAGTTAGAGCTTTTAGAATTAAAGATCGTGCCACGTATGTGCCACTGTATGCCAGGATATACTTGTCACTTATAACAAGATCTCATTGAGTCTTTGTTTTTAATATTTGTACTACTGTGGGAGAAAGAAATGTTAATCTGGGATGTTAATATCTTTAAGGAAAAATAACTTCATTTCTCAGGTTCCTTAACTAATATTTTGTTTTTTGTATCGGGATTTGATGAGTATACAATGATTAAGTAATCAATTCTAGTCTCAGTATTTTTAGAGAATTATGACCTTCTAAAAACTAGTATGTAAAGTGTAGCAAAATTTTCAACTTTTTTAGGTTTTACTTTTTATTGAAACATGATATACATACCAAGAAGTGCACACATAGTAACTAAACTGTTATGCTGTATTTTCACAAACTGAACACAGCCATGTAACCATTATCCAGATAAAACAAAACATTCTCAACACTGCAGAAATCCCCTGGATTCTTCATCCCATTAGTGCTTGTGCAGCAGGGGTTTTGGAAACTGCAGTGTGCGCTGCACTTTCAGCTTCACCTGTCTCCTCTGGTAAGCCCTTTCCGTGGGTATCCTGGCCAGGCAGAGAACAAAACAACCTGGACCCAAAGGACTTTTTCACTCTGGGTGAAAACAGTAAATCCTCAAATGGGATTTTGAGGGAGTCCTGGAAGAGGATCGGAGAACAGAGCCTTTGGGAAGCAGAAATGCTAAGAGAAGGGATTTCTGTCTCATGCAGTGGGAGGAAACACGAGATCTGAGGACTGTGCAAGTAGCGGGAACTTGGGCTGTGCTTGTGGCAGTGCTGGAAGGCGGTGCTAGCCACGTAAGAAGACTGCACCAACTGTAAAGGCAGCCCCTCTAGGCAGATGTAGCCCAGCAGGCACACAGCTTGATGAGCAGCAGATGGTATTTTTTTCCAGAGGAAAATGAATCGGCTCATGCCAAGGCACAGGGCCTGGTCACCAGGGTGCTGGCTGCCTCTAGGCCTCCTCATCCCCTCAATCTAGCCCTGTGTGCAGGGCACAAAATGCACTACTGTGTCTCTACAAAAATACAGTAAGACATCAGAGGGAAGCCTCTGTGGTGCACCTAGGGAGGACATACCCCAAGTCTTGGCAATTTCAGCCTTATCAAAAACCCACTACCTCCCTTACTACGGAGCAGAGAGCCACGAAACTGTAAGCAACCACCAATGTTGAAGTTAAACTGTGATATGTCAGCTGGGACCCCAATGATAAAGCAAATAGAGACCTTGGTCTTGATCCCATACTGTTCAACTTCCTGGATATTGATACAATTCTGGGAGAATTGGGGATCTTAAAAGTAACTGAAGTTTGGTTTCCTGGCAGCCTGGTGAATGGGGGTAAGGGTCTGTTTAATTTGATTTACAGGCAATAATAACTGGGATGTTTCTTGTAGACTTGAGTTGATTTGCTACACCTGTCATATCTGAATTGCAGTTCCTTTTAAACCATTTTTGGTTTAGTGAAACTATAAAATTTAACATGCAAAATGACAAAATTACTCCTGTTTATGTCTACGTACATAGTTTATTTCATCAATGTAAACATTAGAATACAATCTTAACTTTGAATATAATCCTGTACAATTTTATTGACATGGTTCCTAACAAGAGGTTATAGTGCTCATATAAAACATGAGGAATTTAAGATTATAATGGGCATGGGTCTGACATTTCCAAGTACTCATGTTGGTACTTAGATTACTTTTAAGTAATTTTTTTTCCTTGTGGCACTGCTTAGATTTTTTTCTTTACCTGAAAAGCAGAAATATCAAACATTACTGCTATCATATTTAGTTACTCTGAACTATTTGTCTACAACTGAAATGTTCATTTTTTGAATACACAGTAGTGACTAGTTTTAATGGCACAAGACTAGTACTTGAATATTATATAGCTTTTGAGACAGCCAAAGTAATGATTGAAATTGAAAATTGTATAAGTATTGAGAGGAATGAATAGCAGTCAGAAACATCCAAAAATAATTAAATGAATATCATTCTAATTTAACCTGAAATAAGAATGATTTTTGAATAGCTTATGACTAAGTCCAGATGATAAAACAAATATTAAAACACGTGATACCTTTTTTCCTTGTAAACTTTTCACAGAAAGGACTAGAAGCATTTTATCTTAATGAATAAAATAAGAATGAAAAAAAATCTGATATTATACCATAGATCTTTAGGTTCCTTTTCTCTCAAATGTTCAAAGTAGTTGAACATGGCTTATCTTCAAGTAGTCCATTTTCTAGAATGATAAAAGACAAGACCATTCCCAATGCTTAAACAAGAAAATTGGAGCACCAAGTTTTAATACTCAAGACCATAGTCAACGATTAAATACTTCATATAAATGTACACTTTAATGCCTCCATGTTTTTCTTTTACTATGGGATGATTTTTCCTTATTCTCTGCTTCAAAGTACTTTTAACTGTGAGATCAAACTGGAATATTACCTCTTATGTCAAACCCTCCCTAACATTCAGGCGGAAATAATCATTCACCAATTCCATTAGCTTTAATTAGGGAATCTTATCCCTTTGAATTTCGAAGACTTTTTTTTCTAAAACTGTCCCAGTACAAGCCAAAACTATAGAAATTGCACTAAAATTGTTTCCTATGTTTGTGGTTGAGTTGTACCATGTATAACTTTTCAGTTTTTCTGTATTTTCCAAATTTTCTGTAAAGGTCGTATAACTTACTAGGAAAAGCAAAACAAAAATGACTAAGTTTTATGAGCTATAATTTTGTAGCTAAGAAAAACCAAATACTCTAAGACTAAGCCATAGGAGAGATCTGAGGAGAGATAAAAGGAATTCGGATGAAGGAGGAACAAAAAATCCCCAAAGAAAAATTTTTACCTCCTTCACATACTGCATCTGCACACTATGCTTCCCCAGGCAGCTCAGGGGTCTTCAAATAGACCCTGGGAATACCTCCATCGGTTTCAAGAAAGGGTAAGACAATCTAAATAGACAGATGACTACTGACAAAACTAATCTACCTTCCTTAACTAAAATGGGTGGAATAACTTCGAGCCTTCTGGAGAAATATAAGACCCAGTGAAGAGCTGATCTCACATGGCCAGAGCTTTGGACTAAAGCTTTCTGCTCTCAAATGTGAAGCTGAATCTAAAAGGTCAACAGTGCCCACTCATGTGTACTGAGTAGGGGAAAAGCCAAACTGCTGCACAAAGAAACCCCAAAGTACTGTAGCTTAAAAGAAAATTTCCCTCTCAAACTATCTGAAGGAGAGTGGTCTGGTCTGGGGCAGCTCTATTCCTTGTAGCCACGTAGGTTACCCAGTTTCTTTCCAGTTTCTTCACAAGCCAGGGATTAGAACACTACAGGCCATGGACCAAATCCAGCCTGCCACTTGGGTTTGCACGTAACATTTTATTGGAATACAGCCATGCCCATTTGTTTACATATCATCTTTGGCTGCTTTCATATCACAGGGTAGAGAGTGGATGGTCACAAAGCTGAAAATACTTACTATTTGGCCCTTTTATGTGAAGAAAATGTTTGCTCTCTCATGCTCTAAAATATGATCATGCTGAGCAGAGTTGGAAACAGATTTAAATTCCAGCTTGTGAAAAGAGCACCCAGCCAGTATTATAAGGCCCAAGCCCAGAAGCAACACATACCACATCCCCTCACACTCTACCCCAACAGCATAGTTACAAGTATTCATGTAATTGTAAGAAGGCTGGGAAATGAGTCCCTCACTGAACAATCATGTGTCCAGCCACATCTTTACAATGAAACAAAAGGAGGGCAGTCAGTAGCCTCCACCACATGGTGTGTTTTGTCCATCTGCTTCAACTGACATTAATAAAAGTACATATATCCACCTGCGTGTAATGTCATAGGCAAGTGGCCACATTTTGTGTCCACACCAGAAATGTACTTTTGCCGCAACCAAGACAATATACTTTCTAGTATTGCCTGTCAGAACATTGAGGTATAATTTGGCACAAGGAGGAGACCAGTATAAGCTATAGAAACGGCCAAGCCAACCCAAAGACAGATTGTGTTTTATTGGAAAATGCAGTGTCATAAGCAAGCTGGTCAAAATGGTATCCAGCTCTTCTCAAACATCGTGGTGTTAAAGGGTGGCCTAGTGAATGTGCCATGCTAAACGCATTTGGAAGCTAATGCCTTCAAAAAAGTGCTGTACAAAAATCTATTTTGTAAAAATATTCAAACACAAAGTTTGAACCCACTTACAAAGAATTGACCATGCAGAAAATATACTGGAAGGCTCCAATCAGGATCCTTCTAAAAAGAAAAAGTGTATGTAAAAAGATCTAATGAACAGTAACAATTTCCGTAGGGAACTTTATAGTCTGCTCTACCACCATATGAGATTGGAAGTAAAAAGGCATCTAAACTGATCTTTCTGCTAAGATGATTCCCTGCAGCAAGTCTTACTGCTTCTTTCCTCCTTTGATTCAGTTTTAAATGTCTGGAGCACTGTGTTCTTGCCATCCTTCTCCTAGAAGTGATTCAAAGCCCTATGGGATATTTTTGCAACAGCCATGATGTAAAAAGTAATAGAATGAGGAGTCAGATTCTGTTCCTCACTCTTCTGCTTCTCAACCACATGGATTTGCATGATTCATCCTGTGAATTCACTCAAATTGTGTTGAGGCCTCTCTGTGGGAGAAACAAAGATGACAAACTAAGCCCAGCCCTTTAATTTATAGTCGAATGCAGCAGTAACTGGAAGGGAAAGAAAAAATGCTTCAGTGGGTGGCTGGAATCACACCTGTTGTGAGTGATGGTGGAGGAGAGGCATGCAAACTGAATGTGGGTGAGACCTGGAATGCAAAGAGGAAGGAAAAGGTGGAGGGAAGAGAGGAACGAAGTAGTGGCCAAATATAGCTACACTTGTATCATTCACAGGGGAACAGTGGGAAATTAGAAAAGATAGTTTAGATTAGTTTTCCAGCCCTGGAAAACTAATGAATCTTAGGTTTGTTAGTAAGCCAAGTCACTAAAGGTTTCTGAGAAGGGGGGATGATTTGATTAAGGAATAGCTTTAGAAGGATTATTCACATGGTGATATTCACATGATGAATGAATTTAGGGGTAGGAAAGCTACTTTGAATCATTAGAAAGCAATGATAACAGAAAGACGTGGAAGAGATTATCAGTAAGGGAGAAATTCAAGGGACTAGTTTCCCTGTGTTGAACATGATCCAATTACTTATTTTTGAGATGCCACAATCAAATGATCAAGCAGAAAATATAACACTCAAGATGACATAAAATACTTGAAATTAATATGACAGAAAAATAAGTAGAAATGCATTTCCTACTTAATGTTTATGAGGATTTTTGACTATTTTGTAAGCTATGAAAGGCTGTGAAAATGAAACTCTGGGAAGGATGTAGGAGCAGATTCCTGTTACTAAGAAGATATTGTCATAGAGAAGAAGTTATTCTCTCTAGGTTTTTCACTTATGCCAAGTTAGATGGACCTTCTAGGTGCTACTATGACATGGTAATTGCCCTATAAACTGCATACCTCAACCATACCTTGGCTTTCCATTAAAACTGCTCTCTGTGACCCTAATATGACAGGCAAGCAGTCCAAACCCATGCCATCTTGGCCTCTGCGACTTGTAATAAGTAAGGTCTGTAATTTCCACCCTACCCAGATAATGTGTAAACTAATGCTTATCTTAACTTCTGTGAACCACTTAAGTAACAATCAGAATGTCCAAAGTCCACTGGCCCTCAGAATGTCCAAAGCCCCTCACCCTCACCCCCACCCAGGAGGTGGTTTATGGGCATAAAAGTTCTTGATACCTTCCTTTTGGGGCCACGGGTTAAAGAGACGCGAATCCTCCGTGGCCGCCGGCAATAAAGACCCTGTAATTTGGCCTAGTCTTTGTCTCAGTGGTGATTTCGCGCTTGCTTGATTCCAACATTTGGAGGCCCCAGGGAGATTTTCCGTCAACACTCAAAATCCCTGAAGTCTCACCCGAGCCGCTGCTCCCACCTCAGGGACCTCTAGGGGGGGCACCCCTTGAGATGTTCCAGGGCCCCAGAATTCCAGCCCCACGGAGGATGAGTGACTACCCGGCCGACATTCACTCAATTCCTCAGGGTCCTGGGAACCTCCGGAGGTAAGTCAGCTCTGAAAATCGGGGGGGCCGGTCTGTCAGGAGCCTAGGTCAAGAGATGGAATGCAGTTGTTAATCTGTGACTAGGCAAGCCTACCATGAGACATCACTGGAGGCTCGGGTAATTCAGTTTTCAGTTGTTTTCCATCTTGGCAGTTCCTCAGCACGACCCCTTCCTGGGAACTATCAAACTCAGCAGTTGCCCAGCCCCTCCCTTCCTGCACAGCCCCTCTTCTAAGATCTGAAAGGAAATTCTGCCCTCGGTGGCTCAGATGTTTTTCTCCATCCTTGGGAGCCAGGTGCTAGGAAAGGAATTACCAAGCCTTTTTGCCTGCCTAGGATGGAAAAAAAAATAATTGCCCCTTTTGCCATAAAGGAGATTCGGTGTTGCTATGGAACTTGTTCTGATACACACCCCAATTCAGCATTCTGGCACCATCCTGACGGTTGGGAAGTGGGTTGACATGGTACAATAAAAACTGATAGACAAAAGTTCTGTGATCTTTTTAAGCCATGGTGGATTCAAAATTCACACCTGGTTAATTTGCTGGCCCTTTTGTTCATTTGTTCTGTCATTTTCCAACCTTCCCTAAGCCCTTGGACTTAAGGGCACATCTAAGGGAAAATCCTACCAAAGCAGTTTTTATCTCCTAAAAAGCGTACCATTCACCGCTGTGGTCCCACGCGGGTGATGTCGACCTACACCCCTGGCGGCTTCCACCCGTCTCCTTGCCTCACGCCAGGGATAAGCCTATCGAGTTTGTTGCCCCCTCCTTACAAGACCTTGCTGCAGAGGCATACGTAAACCAGTGCTAGAAAGGCAAGGCACAAGTACAACGCTTTCCAAAATTGGAAGTACTATAAAAGCAAACAGATCCGGGTAACAACTGGTAGGTTAAAAAAAGAAACCAGATGGAATCGTGTGGTTCCCGGCCCTGCACCCCCCTCCAGTGCATAACGGCCAATTTCGAGGCTAGATTTTCAGGCCAATATGGGGTAAAACTAACCCCGAAGAAACTGCACTCTGTGTAAATTGGAGTGGCCATCGTTTGGGGTGGGGTGGCCAGACCTAGGATATATGATCCCAAGGTAACCCAGGCTGTATGGAATGAGGTGACAGGTTCCCCGGGCACCCAAATCAGTTTCCATACATTGACTGGTGGCTAGGTTTAGTTCGGCAGCCCCGCTCTTGGCTTAAACGCTGCATAAAGCAGGCTGGGTTACAAGTTATGCTGGCAAGCCCCAAGAAAGCACCTTTGATGCCAGCAGCACTCCCTTCCCCGGCAGAAAATCAAGAATTACCTCCACCATACTCAAGGCCCCTCAAATTGGGGCCTCGGCATCCTCCCCGAGACAGTACCGGTAACCAACCCTTGTCCCCTCTGCACACCTGCAGCAGGGCTCCACACCCACCAGCGGTCCTTCCTCTCCGAGAGGTGCCCCCTACAGGGGAAGATAATTGGGGTCACCCATTCTTTGTTCACATCCCCTTCTCGTCAAGTGACTTATATAACCAGAAGGCTCAACATCCCCTGTTCTCTAAGAAGCCCCAGGATTTAACAGGGCTCTTGGAATCTGTACTCCAGACTCATTGCCCCACTTAGGACAACTGCCAACAATTAATACTGATTCGTTCACCACAGAGGAAAGAGGCAGAATTTGACAGGAAGCCCTGAAAGCCATCATAGGTCCAGGGAGAGGAACAGTAGAAGAGAACCGGAACCAAATTGAAGAGGCTTTTCCCTCTACCTGAACCCAATGGGACCCCAACATCTCATGGGATCACCAGGCTCTGAACACTTTTCACTGGTATCTTTTAGCAGGGGTTAAGGGGGTGGCAAGGAGGCCCATCAACCTCTCCAAGGCAGAAACAGTAACTCAGGGTCTGCAGGAGTTGCCGGCTGCTTTCCTGGAATGCCTACAAGAGGCATACGGTACCTATACTCCTATAAACCCTGAGGCCCCAGAAAATCAATGAGCCATTAACTTAGCCTTTATCTCCCAGTCAGCCCCAGATATCTGGAAAAAGTTACAAAAACTAGATGAATTCCAGGGAATGAATTTGACCCAATTGTTGGATATTGCCAGAAGGTTTTTAATAACAGCGATACTCCTGGAGCCATACAAGACAAAAAAGTTACTAAGGCAGTAATAGCCCTTCAAGAAACACGAGTCATTCCACGAGGGCAGGGGGCCTGGTGAAAGGGCCCCTGGGGTCCCCAGCCCCAGTTAGAAAAAAACCAATGTGCATATTGTAAAAAGAACATTGGAAAAATAAGTGCCCAGAGAGAAACAGACGAGTAACCACTCAAGAAAAACCACCGAGGGCTAGCCTCAGTTTAGAAGGGCAGGATTAACAGGGCCAGGGCTCTCATTTGTTAAGCCCCCAGGAGCCCAGGGTTACTTTAAAAATTGGGGGCAAACCTATCAGTTTTTTAGTGGACAACGGGGCAGCCCACTCAGTCCTTACTCAGTCCTTACTCTGCCTCTGGAACCACTATCCAGTAGAAAAAGTCATCCAGGGGGCCACAGGAAAGACCACAACAAGTTCATGAACCACGAATCAAGTCGTTAACTTAGGAAACAGCACCGTTACCCATTCCTTCTTAGTTCTGCCAGAATGCCCTTACCTGCTATTAGGGCAGGACCTACTTCACAAACTTCTAGCAACCATCTCTTTCTGTGAAAATCAGGCCTGCATCTCTATTACTTTGCCCTCCATATCAAAAGCACCTCAGCAAATCCTCATCACTTGTGCTCTGTCAAATGAGTATCTCTTGCAGAAAGCTTTATAACCGGAAACAAATCTGGCATCAACGTCAGACCTCCTCCGCCAATTCCAGGAGAGTGTACCCAGAGTGTGGGCTGAAACCAATCCCCCAGGTCTAGCAGAACACCATACCCCGGTTGTGGTCCAACTGTTGGCAATGGTAGCTCCGGTCCAGGTACAGCAATACCCAATAAGTCAAGAAGCCAGGCGGGGAATGGCTCTCCACATAACAAGACTCCTGGAAGAAGGAATTCTCACCACCTATAAGTCACCCTGGAACACCCCTCTGCTCCCTGTTCTAAAACCTGGCACAAAGGATTACCAGCCAGTACAGGACTTAAGGCAAGTAAATAAAGTAAAAACTGTCCACCCCATGGTCTCAAATCCATATACCCTCCTGAGCCTCCTGCACCCAAACCACCATTACTATACCATCCTGGACCTCAAGGATGCATTCTTTTGCATCCCACTGGCCCCAATCAGCAAACCCATATTCGCCTTTAAGTGGACTAATCTGGACACTGGGGTCTCAGAGCAACTCACATGGACCTGGCTGCCTCAGGGATTCAAAAATTCTCCCACTCTATTTAATAAAGCACTTAATCAGAATCTTGCCACCTTCCAGGCAAAGTTCCCTGAGTGTACTCTACTCCAATATGTAGATGACTTACTTATGGCCTCAAAAACCCAAGAGGCCTGCAAGGAAGCCACCCAGTTGTTACTGTTAACTCTACAAACTCTGGAATATCAAGTCTCAGCCAAAAAAGCCCAACTCTGTCAACAAAAGGTTACTTACCTGGGCTATATCATAGAAAAAAGCAACCAGGTGCTGGCGCCCAGCCAAGTCCAAGCAGTACTACAAATACCCACCCCTACCACAAAACACCAAGTTCAGGAGTTCCTTGGGGCGGTAAAGTACTGTAGGCTATGGATTTCAGGTTTTACTGAAATAGCCAAGCCTCTGTATGCCTGCACAGGAGGGAATCAACCCCTAATTTAGACAGTAGTAAAACAACAGGCTTTTAATAAACTTAAAGCCGCTCTGACCTCGGCCCCAGCCCTAGTCTTGCCAGATGTTTCTAAACCCTTCCGGTTCTTTGTACATAAACAAGGAATTGTGAAGGGGGTGCTCACCCAGACATTAGGACCATGATCCAGGCCAGTCACCTACCTATCAAAAATACTTAATCCTGTAGCATCTGAGTGGCCAGCCTGCCTTCGGTCTGTGGCAGCAACAGCCCTGTTGGTAAAGGAAGTGGATAAACTAACTCTGGGGCAGGAATTAAACCTAGTAGCACCCCATGCAGTAAAATCACTACTCCGTGGGGCTCCAGGAGAGTGGATGTCTAACGCCCACACAGTACAGTACCAGGCTGTACTCTTGGACCAGCCCCGCATCAAGTTCCTGAAAACTACAGTCCTAAATCCAGCCACACTGCTGCCTAATAGTAAGCCAGAAGAACCCGTGCATAACTGTCAACACAAAAATGTCATCCAAACCGCTCAACCGGACCTCACCGACATTCCCTTACGGAACCCGGAAATGGTACTGTATACAGATGGCAGCAGTTTTATAGTCAACAGAGTGAGGTATTGGGGGGCAGCCGTAGTCACCCTAGAGTGGGTCATCTGGGCTCAGGCTCTTCCTCATGGGACTTCAGCCCAAAAGGCTGAAGTTATAGCCCTAATAAAAGCCTTAAACTGGGCAAAGGGAAAGACTGTCACTATTAATACTAACAGTTATGCCTTTGCTACAGTTCATGTACATAAAGCAATGTATAAGGAAAGAGGACTACTTACCTCAAAAAGCTATTAAAAATAAAACAATTCTGACCCTGCTGGAGGTCATATGGAAGCCTAAGACTGTAGCACTAGTCCATTGCAAAGGACGCTGAAATGGGGATTCACCAGAGGCAAGGGGAAACAGGGCTGCTGACTTACAGGCCAGGCAGGCAGCCACGGGACCAGTAAAACCACTGACCCTCCTTGTAACCATGTCCGCCCCAGTTCTGCCCCCTACTCCCACATACTCCTCAAGTGAGAAGAAGTTTGCAAAAGAACAGGGTGCCACGCAGGACTCCACAGGATGGTAAATACTGCCAAACCAAAGGCTTGTGATCCCCAAGGCTCTAGGACGGGCCCTAGATAAAGACACAACACCAGGCCACTCACTTAGGACAGACCAAACTAACTGAACTGCTAAAAGCCAAATACTACATTCCCCACTTACATAAACTTATCAAGAAAATTACTACTTGGTGTAATGTATGTGCCCGAGTAAATCCAGGAGGGAACAGGTCTAGCCAGGTAAAACTCGGACTAGCCCTGGGGAGCACTGGGAAGTAAATTTCACTAAAATAAAACCCCCAGCAAATGGCTATAAATACCTCCTGGTGTTTATATATACATTCTCTGCATGGGTCAAGGCCTTCCCCACTAGGTCCAAGACTGCTTTGGTGGTCACAAAACTATTATAGGGCCTTGTTCCTCAGTTCAGCCTCCCTGTAACGCTGGGGTCAGACAGTGGGCCCACCTTTGCTGCATAGATTTATCAGGGCCTAGCCAAGACCCTGGGTATATCCTGGAAATTACACTGTGCCTATCGTCCCCAAACTTCAGGACAAGTCAAATGAATAAACCGGACCCTAAAAGAAACCCTGACAAAGTTTATCTTAGAAACAGGTGAAAACAGGGTCAGCCTGCTTCCTTTTGTCCTCCTCCGTGTCTAATGCACACCCTATCAAAAAGGCTTCTCCCCTTTTAAAATCATGTTCGGCAAGCCCCCTCCCTTACTCCTGAGACCCGCGGATACCGTGCATGCTAAAGTCCATAACTATACACTCCTTAAGTCCTTACAGGTGCTCCAGTCTGTTCAATCCCAGATACATCAGCTTGTTGACACCCATCCCACCCGATTGAACCTCGTAGACCAGCAGACATGCCCCTTCCAGCCTAAAGACTCTGTCCTTGTTAAAAGATTCGCCACCTCTGGCCTCACCCCCCATTGGAAGGGACCCTACATGGTTATCCTGACCACACCTCCCACACTCAAGGTGGACAGACTAACAGCCTGGATTCATCACACCCACATCAGGACTGCCCCACCGAAAAGACAAGAGTGTCAAACACTCATCCCGCAATTCACTAAAGCTAAGACTTGTGCGCTCTTCGCGGTCACCACCCTCGCCACCCTAATCCGTGCTGTAAATCCCTATAGCAAACCCCTCTTAGAACCCACCTACTATCAATGGATCCTCACTGAGGGCTCCACTGGAGGATATGTTAGTTCCTTAACCAGGAAGAGATCCACCCTAGTCAACCTAACCCTGGAGTACATTCTGAAAACCCCCATTACCTTTCCCCCAGACCTCTGTGCCCTCTTGGGCCCGTTCTTGACCCCAAACGTGAATCCTAGGACAAAAAACATAGCCGAGTGTAGCAGTGCAAGGACAGAGCAACAACTTAAAACTTAATCTGTGCCCAGGATCCACCCCACAAAAAAATAAAACTGAAAAGTTAAATTCTTTTGCCCCCATTGGGGCTGTAAAACTATCTCCATTATATCAGGGTACACTAAAAACACAAACTCCATCTCTTTTAACCAAGACTCTCTCCCATCCCCATGCTACACTGGGTCTTGTAACCCACTCAAGATAACTACCCTAGATGGTAAATGGACAACGGGGCAAACCTGGGGTCTCAGGGTATATATGCATAGGTGAGACACGGAAAACATCTTTACCATCCAGCGTATGACCCCGCCCAGACCCAACCACCCTATACGACCGATTGTCCAGCTCATACAACAAGAAGCCCCCCCAAAAATACAAAGCCCCCTCATCCAGACAATCAATACCCCCCTCAACCTTCCCCTATAACCCCAACTCGGTTCAAAAAGGACACAACCCTGCTAACCTGGTTGTCCTCGGCTCACCACTTCAACAAATCTAACCCAGATTTAGGGGAAGACTGTTAACTCTGTCTAAACCCTCAACCACCATTTTATGCCAGGTTAGACTCCCAATTACCTTCCAACATGTCCATTTCTTCATGCTCCCAATCCACACTCCATTTAATCCTGGGAAACATAGAAGGGTCTGGGCGCTGCCACTACTCCCCAAATTACACCCTTGCAAGTTCTCCCTATAAACACTAATGTCTCCCAGAACGTATCCTTTAATGGTAAAAACCTTTACTATCGGGCCCCAGATTCCACTTGGTTAGCCTGCACTTTTGGCCTCACCAACTGCATTTCCATATACCAATTCAGCAGCTCTGCTCCCATACTCTGCACCCCGGTATACATCCTCCCCAGAGTCGACATTTATAATGGCCAGCAGGAACTTAACCTCCTGGCCCCATCAAATATCATTACTGCCCTATGAAAGCAAGTCCCTATTGTCATCCCTCTACTGGTTAAATTAGGTATTGCTGGCTCCACCGCAGTTGAAGTATCAGCTCCTACAACTGGGGACCAAAATTTAAAAACTCTCCCTCAGCACACAAATACTAATTTAAACCACTTGAAAAACTCCATTTCCCAACTCACTGATCAGGTTAAGTCTTAAAATGGTCCTCCAAAACGGGCAAGAACTAAATTTGTTCTTAAAACAAGGGAGGTTATGTGCCGCCCTTAATAAACAATGTTGCTTCTATGCTAATAGATCAGGCCTCATCTGAGAAAGCCTCTCCCTGGTCAAACAAAATCTCAACCAGAAAACAACTTCAAAAAGCTTCAGAAACTTAGTATCAAAAAATGTTTTCCTGGTCCCTTGGCTCACTTTCCTCCTTATGGGCCTGGTGGGACCTCTGGCCCTACTCCTACCAGAACTCATATTCGGCCCCTGCCTCCTAAATCAACTGCTCAGGTTCATTAAACCTAAAGTAAACTCCACAAAATTAATAATATTAAGGTCTCAATATAGGCCCTTAAAACAAACAATGCTAACCTGTTAAAGGAATCAATTTAATTCCCGTAAATAAAACAAGGGAGGAATGTGACATGGTAATTGCCCCATAAACTGCATACCTCAACCATACCTTGGCTTTCCGTTAAAACTGCTCTCTGTAGCCCTAATGTGACAGGCAAGCAGTCCAAACCCACGCCATCTTGGCCCCTGCGACTTGTAATAAGTAACTAAGGTCTGTAATTTCCACCCTACCCAGACAATGTATAAACTAACGCTTATCTTGACTTCTGTAAACCACTTTAACAATCAGAATGTCCAAAGTCCACTGGCCCTCGAAATATCCAAAGCCCCTCACCCTCACCCCTGCCCAGGAGGTGGTTTACAGGCATAAAAGGTCTTAAGACCCTCCTTTCAGGGGCACGGGTTAAAGAGATTCGAGTCCTCTGTGGCCACCAGCAATAAAGACCCTGTAATTTGGCCTAGTCTTTGACTCTGGTGATTTTGCGCTCACTCAATTCCAGCACTACTTTAAAAAATTTTAACTAAGAAGATAGTCTGCTTTTTTCTTTTTTCATTTCATTGAACTATATTTTGCATGGAATAAAATGTACTATTTTAAGTGTATAGTTCAATAAGCTTTGATGACATATACACCCATATAATCATCACCATAATTAAGCTATAGAATGCTTCTGTCAGCCTTCCCTCATTTTCCTAGGGCCCACCACATTCTCTCCTAACTCTGCAATCAAACTCCACCCCTTCTTAGGCAACTGTTGACCTGACATCTGTCACTATAGATTAGTTTTGTTTGTTCTGTAACCTTCACATAAATGCAATCACACAACAGGTATTCTTTTGTATCTGGCTTCTTTTGCTTAGAAGGTTTTTGAGCTTCATCAATGCTCTTACATACATAAGTAGTTTATTTTTTACTGGTAAATTGCATGAATATTCCACAAATTGTTTGTTCACCTGTAAATGTATATTAGAGGTTTTTCAGCTTTAAGAAATTATTAATAAAGCCACTCTGAACATTAGTGTACCTGTCTTGTTGTGGACCTAGGGTTCATTCCTCTTGGACATAGGTTTTCATATATACTTCCATATGATCTAAATCTGAGTCATAAAGAAGTATGTAGTCTTTTATAAGAAACTGACAAACTGTGTTCCAAAGTAGTTACAGTAGTTTACATTCCCAGGAGCAGCATATGAGAGTTCCAGTTGCTCCAAAACCTTTCCAACATTTGTTTTTGTCAGTTTTTAAATTATAGCCATTCTACCAGGTTTGTAGTAATATGTTTATGTCCTTCTTGGCCACTGCACATGTATTTTCGTGAAGGGTACATTCTAATCCTTCACTCCCTTTTTAAACTTTTCATTCGTCTTATTTTTGAGTTCTGAGAGTTCTTTACATGTTGGTATGTTGGATGTAAGTCCATACACACACGTGTGCACACATCTCTATATGTGTATCTGTGCGTGTGTGTGTGTGTGTGTGTGTGTGTGTAGCAGATACTTTCTTTCCACTCTCTTGCTTTTTCACTTTCTTAGTGTTGTGTTTGGAAGAACGGTAGTTGTAATGAGTAGGGTTGTAACTTAATTAAAAATTAAAGTTTTAATTTTGATAGTCTAATTCATCAATTTTTATGGTTCTAGTTATATTCTATTTGCAAAATCTTGAAAAAATTGTCTTCTCCTGGAAGCTTTATATGTTCTGCTTTTACTTTAGGTCTATTATCTACTTTGAGTGTACAGTGTGAGTAGGATCGAGGCTCATTTCTTTCCCATTTGAATATCCAGGTATTCCAACACTAACTGTTAAAAATACTATCCTTACTGAATTACCTTGGCACCTTTTTCAGATGTTGGTGTATTTCTGAACTCTTTATTTACTGAATTCCACTGATCTATCTTTATACCAAGACCACACTGTCTTTATGTAGCTTTGAAGTAAAGCTTGCAATCAAAAAATGGAAATCCTCCAGATTTTTTTTTAAAGGACTATTTTGACAATTATAGGTTCTTTACATATCCACATATCTATTAGAATCAGGACTTCTACAAAGAAGTCCTCTGGGAGGACTTGAATTGAATCTAAAGATCAATTTGGGGAAAATTGATTTCTTAACAATGAGTTTTCTAGTTCAAGAATATGGTATCTTTTTATTTGACTTCTTAAATATCTCTTAAAAATCTTTGTAGTTTTCAATGTACAGATCTTGTATGTATTTTGTTAAATTTATCCCAAAGTATTTCAGACAGCCTGTCTTAGGAGTTAACTATTGTAGAATAATCTCTACATATAATAATTATAGAATAATCTCCCTCATTATGCAGTTTTATTAGTTTAATTACCAGAAGAGCAATTGTTTCAAATTGGTAGTGGACGGAGGGTTGTAATGGAGGGGTACTTCTCAATTGGAATGATGTATCCCCAGTTATATATATTAGATATATATGTCTCCAATTAGATAATTCCTGCCCTACTAGAAAAAAAATCTCTCTAGATGAAACCTCACTGAACCCCAACTTGCAAGCATGTCAGTACATAAACATACAAAGGAGACTATAAATGAACAAGTCTCCCTGGTGTCAACTGTGAAACTACTTACCAAGATACTTAGGTCTTTGAAGTTGAAAGCAGCTCTTTCATGGATTACCCAGTCTACAAATCTACACATAGTTACCACTTAAAAATTATCAGATTTATCACACTAATGGACACTATGAAAATGTTTTTCTAGGGCTGGATTTTTTTAGCATAATTCTCATACTTTAGTTTGAATCGGCATTTGCATTTGTGCAATTAGAGTGCTTGTGGGAGGCCTAAAATCTAAGAGTAGAGAAAAATGTTTTATCAGCGAAGTTTTTCCTATATGTACAAAATTCTCTTGAACACTTCTGGGAAATCTACTTACTGATGTTTTTGCTTTCCACCAGAAATATTGATGATAAAGAGGAAACTAAATTTCTGAGCCATTAAATAGGATATCGCTTATCTCATCAGATCCCCTGATGGGTATTTTATAGATTATTCTTAATTTTAAAAGTAGATTACCCAAGATTCCTATATAATTATAAATATAATATTAACTCATACAATGTTTCCTCTATTTGTAGTCTGTCTTTTCTCATATGAATCAAATTAGATAAAGAAGGATCCAGTGTTATCTAATCAGAAATAAACTCCAAATAAAAGTCAAAGAGCAATCTAAAATACTAATTAGAGATCTGGCTCTGTCTTTTCTTTCTTTTTTCCCTCCTTACTCTCCTTTTTGATTTTGGGCTTTAAAAAGAACACTCAAACCACAAATACTCAAGGAATATTAACAATAGTCATATATTATCCAGTCTGTGTCAGGAATAAACATTGCAATATTATAACCTTCAGGCCTCTGCCAGGTATTTCCACTTTACAAAGAAACTGAAGCTCATAGCGTCACTTAACTTTCCTAAAGTCACATGGCCAAATCTCAAAGATAAAATTCAAATTGCAAGGCCAAATCTCTCTACATCATACAGATGCCTCCCACATTGCCCATGACTTTACAGAAACTTGGAGTCTAAATGATGCGGCTACTGTTAGTAACAGCTTCAAGACTGAAGGCTATTGGGCTATTGGCTCCACCACAAGCACCACTAGGTTTAAACTCAGACAGCCAGATGAGACGACTTGAACCTTGGCAGTTACCAGTCCAGAGGAGCAGCCTAGCCCAGCCACTCCACAGCTGCAATTCGAGAGCATCCAGAGGACACCCTATATATCTATTCACCTGGTCTCTATTGCCACAGATGAAAGCTCCTCAATGCCCCCAAGAAGCCATCTTGGGCAGGAAAAAGAGAGGTGAGTGAAAATTTGAATGACTAGTAATTTACCCAAAGAAATAGTCATTCCAAATAGGCTGTTACACTGGCCCTGATTTGAATTTTGAATAGTCTGGATGTTTAAAAGGAGAAATATAAACACGAAGTGATAGTAGTTTCTACTGGCAAATGGAAGATTCCCCTAACCATCAGCAGGGCAGGGCTCATGAAGATCAGATAATCTATAAGAACAGGTGCTACATTTCTTGACCTATCTGAGTTTGGTGTGAGTGATTTTGTGACCTCATTATAGTTTTTATAATTTGAATTCATCACCATAAGCTAAAAGAGGACAAACAAAATGAGGAACCACCCCTTTCACAAAATCTTTTGGGCTCGAGTGTTTTTGAAGCCTACAAAACACTCAAGCCCAAGAAGGTTAAAGGAATTTAAGTGATCATTTACTTCCATGGACTAGAAAATCCTTAAGGTTTCTATTTAAGGAAACCTTAAAATAAATGAGCTTTTAGTTTCAATTTGGTTGTCAACATGCAGAAAAAAAGGAAAGCTGAAATCAAAGAAACAATACAATCTGAAAATTAAACATTAAGGGGAAAAGCATACCTTAAGAGTAGCCTTTGCTGTCAATCAGAATTTCTGTCTAAATTGTAAAAACCGGGGAAGTCAGCTGTGCTGTGAACTGCCAAGGGAATTGTCTTTATTTTGCCAAATGCTCAAGATGGTTTTCTTACAGAGAGACTTCCATTTGGTGCTCACACTTGTTTATTTCCAGGCATCTCTCAGCCAGGCGCTGAAGCAGGTACTTCATTGATCTACTAAATGTGATTGTAAAATTAATTCATCTTATTTAAAATTGCAAGCCAAGCAGGAAATGTGGGACCATGTACTTCCCTTCCTTTTAACCTTGAATTTGAACATGCTTTTAAATCGGTTTAAAAACTAATGATCCTTGTTGCTAAGTGACTCGAGAAACCAGGAAGGAACTATGATCTGGGTTTGTAAAACAAAACATTAAATACTTATGAAACCTTTCTATCATACAAATAATTTACTTTGGAAGGTATTTGTCTTGAAGAAATCTTACCACGAAAAGGGGTCATGAGTAGCTGCCCATAGACTTATACATCTGCTTGTATATTTATAAGCAGCTGTACATTTGTTTCAAGATACTACTGCTGAACATTTTTTAATTCAATGACGGTTTGTTAAGTGCTTATTATGGACCCTGTTAGGCAACTAAGATACAAACATACACCATGGCATTTTGTGGAGGCTGCATGCTTTCTGGTGGCAGAGGGAAGAATCAGGAGTTTCTTGCAATAGATAAAGATCAATGAAGGCACTGGAGGTAATGATGAAGTGGGGATTGGAGACAAATTCAAGGAATAGCATCCACAGAATTTGTTATCAAATTACATGTGTCGATGAATGAAAAGCCAGGAATAGCTCCCTGGCTTCCAGTTTGGGGATCAGGCAGTGTCATTCAATGAGATTAGAAATATCAGTGTTATAGCAGTACAGCAGACTCCACATTATCCCAGAGATGCAATCTGGAAGAGCTACTATGTACAGTCAGACATGCTGTCAGAGATGATTATATTCAAAGACCATTTTTCATAGACCCAGTGGTTTGTTTCCCAAATGGAAGTGTTTGGACTTACTTGAGAACCTGCCAAACATAAGCACTGGCCAGGTGGCAAACACATTAAGTGGTGAGAAAGCCTCTTTCATGAAGAGGACTCTGGTCTTAGATTAGTACTGCAGCACAGGTCAGCCCACTGTCTGGGCTGATGCTCTTGAATGCATTCTATTAAGAGGTGTTCACTGACTTAAAAAGAACCACATATTGCAAACCCGCTGAAAACAGCCACATAGCTTTGGTTCCCTGAAATTCTTGCATCTGCAGCTTTTAGAGGAGCAGAGTCATGACACCTGTCCATCTCTCACCTTCATTCTCTGCAAAATTAGGACTCACACTACCAACTATACACATCTATAACTTCCCTTCTCATTTCTGGACACTCAAACAGATAAAGTGAGGAGAAATTAGTTGAATGCTAGATTTTTTGTGTTTTTGAGAAGGGAGTCTCTCTCTTGTTGCCCAGGCTGGCATGCAATGGCACAGTCTTGGCTCACTGCAACCTCCACCTCCCAGGCTCAATCGATTCTCCTGCCTCAGCCTCTTGAGTAGCTGGGATTACAGGTGCGTGCCACCACAGCCAGCTAACTTTTGTATTTTTAGTAGAGACTGAGTTTCCCCATGTTGACCAGGCTGGTCTCGAATTCCTGATCTCAGGTGATCTACCCGCCTCAGCCTCCCAAAGTGCTGGGATTACAGGTGTGAGCCACTGCACCCTGCCTAGATTTTTATTTAATAAAAATTAAAATGTCCAATTTCTATTAAACAATGAGAATATATTTCATCTTCTGTATAATATAGGGGTGGTACTTTGAGGGGACAAACAGCTGTACGAAACAATGACCCAAGACTTTCAGTGCCCCATTTTAATGTCACAGTATGAAAATACCTATAATTTTGAATTTTGAAAGATGAATGTTTCTTTAGCACAAAATTATTCATTCTTCTAACTCCAGTTGTAAGAAAAGAATAGCAATTAGGCACCATGTTCATAGAATTAATTACATACACATTTTTAAATAGTGTTAACTTTTAGTTGGCCTCCCACTAAGATATAAAGTACATATCTATTTGGAGGATTAGAAATTAAAATTTCCAGCTTTCAATAAGAAACTGATAGTGTACTAAAATAAACTAAGGTCATCTGACTTAAAGGCTTCACCTCTGTCTCGCACTCCAGCTCTTTTCTTGGAAGAGAAGAAACCATTTCAAAAAATTAAGTAACAAAGGGCTGTTTTGTACACTTCTTACATTCACAGTGAGGAAAATGTTCTGTCCTGTCAATATCAGTGTATCTAATAGAAAATCATTAATTCCATACCTGCTAGCTTTTAAAATAAAACTATATTAAAAGTAAAACTTACAGTATTTATTTCAACCTATAAACCTGGTTAACCTCCATTAGATTAGACTGATTTTCACTAAAATAAATGCTACAAAGTCCTGTCATAACTAAGCATCTTTTTTTTTTTTTTCCTAGAACCCCAGCAGCTACTATTAACAAGTGTCTGGAATATGTTCCTGGCATTTCACCTGTACTCTCCAGTCCTTCCAAGAAACCCACAAAGCAAGTATTACCAACAAGAGACCAGACACCCGGAGGATTTACACTACTTGCCCAAGACCACACAGCCAATTATAGACGATGTTGCCACTTGTACCAAAGTCCATCTGGCTTCAAAGCCTGCTCTTTCCCCATTAAACAAAATGTCTCTCTGCCCTTACTTTTTTTTCCCTTCAGGGCTTTTTCTTGAACTTCTCTTCCTCACAATAATTAAATCATCCATTTAAAGATGTCAGACAACCTCAGTGTTCTAAGGTGAGTTGTCAGACCTCATTTGCTTCACCTTGTCAACCATTATCCTTTGTTTATTCATTCTTCTAACCTCCTTATTTTCAAAGCTGAGAGTAGATAAAACTAGCTATTTCAATAAATATATACCATTTGAGAAAAAATATTTGTATATTAGTGTTGAATATGCAATAAAGTTATAAAAATAGAATGCTAACTACTGTAGCAAAATTAATAAATCCAGTTTTCCTGAATAGTCAAGTTGAATCCATGCTAACTCTCTAATCTGTCTCTTTAGTATCCTATTTTAAAATAATCTTTCAATTAATCCTACATATTCATGGGGATAATCCCAAGGGCAGGATAATCCTTCCTTGTTCCCCATGTTAGTCTGAAAGCTCGTCCAATCACCATTACCAAAGTCTAAACTGCCTGTCATTATTTTGATCCAGGCTGGGATTTCCCACATGCCTGAAATACCAGCTTGTCTGTTTTGCATCCACTTTAGTATTAAAATAAGGAAATGTTATGAATCTTTTCCCAAAATCTCTCCCATATTGAAATTTACATTCTTGCAGACGTGCAGGCTCAGTCCTGCATTTATTACTATCCTAAGAATCTCCATTTTCTTCGGAATTTACGGTATCTTCAGACATTCAATCTGTCGGGAAAAGAAAATCCTATTTTCTGTTACCAGAATGTATCTATTCTTCCCTTATGAAAATGACTGCACGTATGCACTTCTCTCTTAACTAAACCATTCATACAAAAGACAAGTTAAAATCATGCTCAATCACCACTGAGGCTGTTATTTGCTATCAGTTTCTCAGTTATGCACAATCTGACTTCACTCTTATTACAACTTATTCTTAGTTCTTTCAACCTCTTTTCCTGCTTATATGGAATGCAGCCAAGCTCAAATGTTACACTTTTCCTCATTTTTGTCTACATTGTCCTGTAATTCTTAAAGCAACCTCACATCTTGCAATTGCATTTTTTCTTAATCAAAAACTTGACTACTTAAATATTAGCCCACTTAAGTGAAAAACATCTTTCATCTTCATTAGCTATTCATACTCATTTATCTGTAAGAAAAATACTTTTAAAATTGGATTACACAAGAGATAACAATAAACATCCAAGTATTTACATATGTGATCTGTTCTGTAAAATTGCACAATAAAAACAACTTCATATGAGTCATCCTTCACAATATTTATTTTTGAGGATAAAAGAAAATGTTAGTCTTATGTTAATCATTAAAAAAATACATGTTTAATGACAGGAAAACAAAGTCACTTTTTTCTGGTTCTTTAAAAATATTTTAATCGTGCAAAATCACCATAATGTACTCTAGCACAATGCTAAAATGTTACCTAAGATGTAGTGGCTTTTATTAGTTTTACAGGATATATATTTGGCAATAGTTAATAAAAATAATTACTCAAAAGGAACTCTATTTTAGAAACAATATTTTAAAATACAGCAGTAAGCAACAAACTATTCTTTATACATTTTTGGCATAACACTGCCATACAGTTACAGAATTATAAAAAAAGTATTTTATAGTACCATACAGATCCAGAAACTGGTTACAACTTCTACCACATACACATGGTATTGGTACTAACAAACATGCACAGCATTCTGTAATTCATACTGCAATTGAATACAGAGCACAGAGAAGGCCCAGTGGCCACTGGAGAATCGGAGCTTGTAAGTAAATCACACGTTTGTAACAATTTAGCCATTTTCCTGAAATATTTAAAATACAAGGGACACAATAGTTTCCAAATGACATAGTCTGCTGTCCCTCTTCTTAGATAATACTAAAGAAAGACTACCTTACTTAGGAAACAATTTGAAGCCCTTTTTAAAAACAGGAGGAAAGTGCTCGTCAAAGGACCTAACCTTTTGCTCTCATTTGTTTCTCAAAATTATAATGCCACACAATTAATATGCTGTCAACTCTCGACACTGTGGAAGAGTTACTTCACTCACAAACCACCTATCACTGAGTCTTTCTCTTATCTGCAGCCAGTCCATCAATTTAACTTATCAGTAAAACTACCAACTGTTGGTACACACAGGCAAAGAAATTAAACTTGGTAGTTGATTACTTCTATCAGTCTACTTGAAGGCTTCAACACAGATTAAATGGAATTCATGGCTCACATGAGAGTATTAATGAGATCTGTTTGCACACCAATACCTGATCTCCTTGGCACAAAGACAGAGCTGATTCGTAAAGCATGCCCCACAACAAAGCTTTTTTAAATCATTTGTTACCTGCTTCCAATAATTCTCGCACTTACATAAACTTATCAAGGGTTATGTCTATTTCTGTGGTGAGTTTCCTGTTGCTTTTTCTAGACTTTTATTTCATTTGTGTTTTCTTTTTCTTCACATGAAACAAAATCTGTTAGCACTGGAAAAAAATGTTCATTTGACTAATGAGTGCAGAACGTAAATGTCTTAGTACCAAAGCTTATTATATATCTAACTTCTCTGGTTAATGTAAATTGTTATACAAACTATAATTTAAAAAGTAAAACTATGAAAAACCCTAGAGGTTATGTTTAGAAAAGTGTTTTAGTACAGTAAGTGATCATTACTGCTCTTTCTCTTAATCATTTTATAAAAATTTTTATATTAATACACAGCTATAAATGAACAACTTCCCTTTTTTAAAGAAATAGGGGTGAAGAGAAAACTCATATTTCAATGTTTCCCGAGATCATTATTAAGATATAACTATAATTTACTAGTGCCCAATTGCTTACAAGTTTCTAAATAACTACAAAATAAATCATAGCAGATATTGTGAGAACTGATACCCATCAAAATTGTGTATGGAGTCTAAGATGGTTCTTCCTCCACAGAAGTTAGACCTTTTCACCCTCATTATTCAGAGGAGGATCTGAGGACCCATCATGCCAAGGGAGAAGGATGGAGCCCAGCACTGGTGCCACTTTCCTGAGACGCCCACAGTGATTACTGTCCCTTCTCCCTCTCTGAACTCTACTTCCAGCCAGAGTTTGAGTCATAACACAAAACATCTAATTGTATTCTCTATGTGAAAACTTTAATTCAGGGAAATAAACGTATCTATTTCCCTCAAATAATTGAAATAAATTTCACAACAGAATAGGAAATGACAAAGAACACTCTCTCTAACCTAGGAAAAATGCAAGAATGCTTTTAAAATGACTCTAATGAGATGACAACATAAAAGTTTTTCAAATTAGCTTCAGATTTCTCCAACTGTCTACTGGAATTAAACTTTTCATAATTTCTTTAATATAATTCCATTTCTGCATCCATCTACATCTAAGAAGCAAAACAAATATTACTTGCAGTAACTAAGGAATGTTTAAAATGAAAATTATGGTATGTAGCTAAACTACAAAAAGCATAAATAAATGTAACATGGTGAGTACACTTCTTTATGAACTGATGCTATTGTCCCAAATAGCAATGTCTCCAAATTCCATCAAAAGAACTGATATTCATGGTTTGGAAAGTTCCCAACGATGAGATTTTATAATGGAGTAAAAATGCAAACTTCTGAATGAAAATCTTTACATTTGTTAAGGCACATCTGGATACCTCCAGACATTCATATTTATAGCTATATTATTAATTTCAGTAATAGGGATTTCTAAAAACATTCTGTCCCTGAACACAGTCTGCTGGGTGGGTTGGATAACTAGAATGCAGAAGGAGCAGGGTAGTACTCACTGTTACCCTAGAGATTACCCACACAAATCTGTTCCTGTAATAAATAGTACAAAATTTAACAAAACAAATGTACACTCCTAATTTTCTAGATCCTACATTGACCCAGGCCATTTTTCTCTACAACTTCACCTACATTTAATGATTCTAGCATGTCTAAATACAACCTACTTTATGTTTAACACATATACCCCAAATGAGAGAGGGGAATTTCCTAAGTGGAAAACAAAATAGAAATCTTCAAAAACATTCCAACAACAGAGGATCACCATTCACCCCAGACAGACATTAAAAACCTGTAGATCCAGTTACAATCAAGCAAGATCAAGAATATCCTTTGTATCTTACATTAGAAAATAAAGCTTTAGAAGAGTCTCAATTATAGTTTAAAAAATGTTTCATTACTCAGTATGGATGAATACTCAACCATAACTCTATAACTTGAAAATTTAATATTAAAATAACCAAATACCATCCCCCCATTAAACTGATTTTTGACCACTCAATGTTGAGGTTCATTTACTACTGTGATTTTTCAAAGAGTAACTCAGATGTAACACTGTACTGTTTTTCCTTTTCACTAGATCATACTTTCACTCAGATTAAAGTATAAAAGCTAGAAGCAGGGTAATTTTATCTGACAAAATAGGAAACAATGACTATGACAGGCATTATGGCATTTTCATATGTTTATATTTTTAATACTTGGCAAAAAAATACTTGAACTTCCCTAGTAACTCCTGAGTTGTAGATTTTATTTTCTCATTGAAGCTGGAAAAAAGTAGTCCCAAAACCTAAATTCAAAATAAAACTATACAACACAATTTTTGAGCTGACAACTAGACTTGATTTAGATAAAGTAAACATATTTTCACCTCTATCATTATTCTTTTGAATTTCTTGTGAGATTGAGTATGAAAATGTATAATGGTATAATATTCTTCATGTTATAAACTCTTTACAGAAATATATCTTTTAACTACATGTCATTTTACAGTATCTCAAAATAGTATCACATAATCTCCTTTGATATATGAAAGCACAAAATATTAGAAATGTTCTAGACTAATCAAGCGATATAACATCTATTTGCCATGAAATACAAGTTCGTATTTTATCAATAGCCAGTATTTAGTATCCTTGCACTCCACAGTACAACAATAAAGACTATATATTTGTAAAGATTCAGTAATATTTCTAGCTATTTGGTCATGCTTCACTGCATTTTTTGTAATAGCTTCTTGATAAATTTCTGCAAGCATATGGTAGTTTTTAAAATACAAAACATAGGAGTCAAACCCAGAGAACTGTTTCATATATAAGACACACATAAATATATGTATATAGATCTTATTTTAAAAACTAATATACAAAGCATTATTAATAGAAAAAATTTCTAGACACTCAATTTTTATCTGCAAAAGGAATTATATCCTTGTTCTCCATTGAATGATTAAATTATTTACAAATGAATGTAAGAAAGACATTGTTACATATGAATATGCATTTAAAAACAACATAGTGGGAAAACGCCACTATTTAAGATGGATGCCAGGAAGTTTTCCCCTCAAGACTAAATATTCTCAAATTTAACAGTCTAATCAAAATCTTAAGTAGGAATAATATTCTAAAAATTAAATTGCTAAATGAAACATTTCTACTCACAAGGGCTCTAACATACTACAATTTCTAAGTCATTCAGATTACATTCATTGGTTTTAGTATCTGCTAACTTTATTAATATTGTAATACCTGGTCACAGTCTTTTAGTATTATGCATTTAGAAAGTGGTCTGAACACTTTATCCTGTATACAAAATTGGTAAGTTAACTTTGAATTAAATTATTTGTGTTTCTACAATTTGGCTAATTTGACAGTCTTCTCTCATCCTCTAAACCTTGTAAAACTATTTACTGAGCTCTATGGAGACACTGCTACAACAAGCACCATATAAGAGGGTCCATGTTTTTCTTGCATGTAAAATACAAACTGAAATGAAAATGCAGATTGCCAAACCCTAATACTCACAAAACACTAGAAAGCAAAAACTGGCAAATTATGGGAAGTAAAAATGAGAAAGTGTTCCATACTAATTGGAATATGATATACAAAAGTGCTACTGAGATTCATATAAAAAATTATATTTTTTCATATAAAAATTAGAGTTAAGCAACTGGTATGTTCCATGTAAACTTCAAAGCAGTAAAACCATATTTCTAGAGGCATGCTGTGTGATTATTTTTAAGAAATCCACTGCAGAAAACGTGGCTCAATAGAAGCAACAGAAAATGATATGTGATATGAAGTAGGACACATCACAAATTCCCTAGGGAATTAAAATAAATCTTTTCTTAAAAGCTGAAAACAAAAGTTAATTCCTTTCTAAATGAAATAAAGTAGAAATCTTTCATCTATTCATTGCTTTAACTATATTTGTATGTATGCTTTGAAGTTCTTATCACAGTGTTTTTTGATTTGTAATAGTAATAATACAGAAAACAAAATTGTTCTTAGCCAGTGCTATGTAACACATTAAGTGCTTACTAGAGCTGCATATATGGGCTTTTAAATTTGTTCTCAATTTGAAGTTTGGGAACTTTGAGATGCACAAAACTATACTTTTTTAAAAAGAGCACATTTGAACTAAGCAACATTACTAATTTCATAATCCATAGAACACTGACATATTCATGGTTTAAGGGACTGTCTTGTTCACAGTGCAAGAGGCATGCTTTTAGAAATGAATAATTTCTTGTTTTTTAATTCTTCAGTCATTTACATTCAGAATCAACCAACAAATGTATATGGAACAGCCAAAGAGTAAAGTTTTTTTTCTTGAACTTTTCAATCAAAATTGTTTTTAAGCAGTTTATACTGAAAACAATTTTATTAAAGCAAAATCTTGAAGTCATACAATTAGAAGTCATACTCTGTTCCATGTAGATTTCCATACAGATCATCCTAATGTACACAGTTGTCCCTTCATATCTATGGGGCGGTTGGTTCCAGGACCCTCTGCAGTTACCAAAATCTAGGAATGCTCAAGTCCCTTAGATAAATTACTTTAAATCATTTCTAGATTAATTATAAAGTACCTAATACATACAATATAATGTCAATAGTTGTTATACAGTATTGTTTATGGAATAATGACAAAAAAAGACAATATACTGCATTGTTTAGGGAATAATGGAAAAAAAAAAGATGTTTACATCTCTACTGCATATGTAGAGATGTAACCATCAATTTTCCCCCCAAATATTTTCATTCTGCGGTTGGTTGAATCCACAGATGCTGGACCCCGGATATGGAGGGCCAATTACACTAGAAACACAAATGCTAGCTGACAAAGTTGGTAGCTCAAGGGTAAGCATGGAAAGAGGCAAGGAGGTGAGGACAGCAGGACTGACAGATGAGCGGGGGAGGTCAGAGCTCCACAAGGCCATCTATTTCACTTATCAGAATCTAAATAAACACACTGAGGTGCTGGAATCAAAGAATCCAAATTAGTTTCTGAATACATTTGAAAAGATCAAACTCTTTGTTAAAAGTAATAATAATAATTGGCCAGGCACGGTGGCTCACACCTGTAATCCTAGCACTTTGGGAGGCCAAGTTGGGCGGATAACAAGGTCAAAAGTTTGAGACCAGCCTGACCAACACTGTGAAACCCCGTCTCTACTAAAAATACAAAAATTAGCCAGGCATGGTGGTATGCGCCTGTAGTCCCAGCTACTCAGGAGGCTGAGGGAGGAAAATCACTTGAACCCCGGAGGTGGAGGTTACAATGAGCCGAGATAGCACCACTGCACTCCAGCCTAGGTGACAGAGTGAGACTTTGTCTCAAAAAAAATAATTAAGCCATAAATTGGGTAAAGGTGTGGCAATCCAGTGAAATTATCCTCTTGGTTTTCTTCACGTAGACTCTCAAAAGAATATGTTTTGTATGCAAAATACTACATGGTAATTTCTAGATATTCTGAAAATATTTTCAAAGTAATTAGTATACACAGAATTGGAAAATTTACATCCTAAAAGCATTACAGAATACATTTATTTATTGGGTCTTGTCTTAAATCTCCTTATTAGATATTCAATTCATTGTCATCCTAAATGAAAACACAACAATAAAATGCTTATGACAGAAATCACAAACAGATGGCTAAAATTTGAAATGTGACCTTGTCTCTGTTCTTTAGGATAAATGATACATTCGTTATTTTCCCCTCTAACCTAAACTGGCTTATGGGTTTTCTGATGATTCACTGTACTAGTACAACCTCACGGCAATTTGTATTTCCAGGACTTTCACTGTCTTGGTTATGATTTTCACCTTCTTCGTTATTTTCAGGAGATGCACTCTCCTTTTTTTCTGTGGGATTCGTAACTGCTTTTTCAGGTTGAGAATTCACACTCTCAGGATTACTGTCCTCTGTATTTCTTGGCTTGGCGGCTTCATTGCTGGGCTCTGGGCTGGTCCTGTCTGTCTGTTCCACGGGCTCTTTTGGTGCCACTTTTTTTTCTTCAGCTGTTTTGCTATTTAAATGAACAGCTGAGGAGGAATTTTTGGAGTCCTTGGCTTTTTTGTGCATAGAAGTTTGACTGTTATGACTGGAGGCGAGAGGGGAAGACATTTTCTGGGCTTTGCTTCCCTCCAACTGTTCTTTTCTAGGCGGTCCCCAGATAAAGTTCTCTGAAGGCGTGTAGTGTTTCTGGGCAAACCGCAGGAGCTTTCTCCTTTCTCTTCTGTCTCTAATTGTATAAACAAAATACTCTAGAGCACTCTGCTTAATATTGGGAATAGTATTTTCCACAAGAGCTTCATGAAGAATAAATTTTACAAGAGGAGATTTAAAACTTTCATATCCAAGCTCACCAAGGCTTTTAAGAATACGAGTGATTCTTAAATAGTTGTGCTGGGACCTGGAAGAGAATATTGAATAAAATGAGTGGGGGATTTCTGGTGTAGGAAAGCAGGAGAATGAAAACTATTGGGAAAATATTTTTTATGGAAATGTAAGCTATGGAAATATGCCATGTAATGACTTTTTAAAGCCATATTAGATATCATTAAGAATAAAACAGTAGATATTAAAGCCTTATGCCACAATGTAATGTCAATATATGTGAAAGTCAAATGTGTAAAATAAACTTCCCTTGCCTATTGAGTTCTTCATATTAGAAAAATACTTAGGTTTAAACTTATTACCACTGTTGAATTGTTTATTACTGAAAATACACTGAAGATGAGTGATCTAACACAGCATTTATTTGTACCAACATCAATGTACTGTACGCATCACAGGTAACCATTGCTAAACATAAACACATTAGCTAACAGCTGACTGGTGCAATTTATAGTGCCAGCTGACCAGCAAAATCCACCACATAAGCCACTGACAAGGACAGCAGCAAGAAACACTCTACTTTGCTAAAACAGTTCTGACAAGGATACAAAACTGACCTATTTAGCAGAGCATAGTTTAACAGTTAAGAACATGGGCTTCAGAGTCTAACCTGAATTCATACCCTGGCTCTGTAACTTAGCAGCTAAGTGAAACTATGTTTCTCTAAATCTCAATATCCTCATTGGTAAGATGGGGAAAATGACCCACAACTTACTGGACTGTTATAAGAATCAAATGAGATGATACACATGCTGAGTATCTAGAACCTAGTAAGTACTAGATACTTTTTAAAACTATTAGTATTATTTAAAGATATGGTATTAAGGACCACCATATTTGTACCTATCCCAACTTAACCTAATTTTCTTCAAACCCTGGTCATTCTCTCCTCCTCTTTCCCTATCTGATAACTTTAAATCTTATTTCTAATGGCCTTGATTTCAAGAGTACATTTTACTCCATATTACACTAACAACTTTCCTCTCTATTGCAAAACTAATGCCATTACTGGATGAATGTTTTCCAAATCTATTTTGTCACAATTCATGATATAACTTCCCAACCTCGCTCAGCTTAATCTTTATTACACATGCCTGGACAAATTCTAAAAGAACCATGAGCTGCATGTATTAATCATAGGTATTCTCAACAGCCCAGGTATTTATTTACCCAGTATTGCCACATAACCATAACTGTCACTTAACTCCCTAAAGCCCACTTCATACCTCAGACATGGAACTTTCTACAAACATTATATATACCTGTCCTAGCTTCCAAAAATGCTTAAAGATTTTACTTAGAAATAATTAGCAAATTACGTGAAGGAGGAAGAAAGATGGTGATGAATTAAGGGATGAGAGGGTAAGGTGCTGTGGTCTTACATTTCGATGAGAAAGTTTCTTTGGACAAAACAAAAACCTTAATGATTCACACTAACCAAACACTGGAAAAGCTAAGCCCAACAGTTCATCATCTTCCATCTTCTGATGTTTACTAAATTATTGTCTTAACATTCAACTCTGAAGCCCAGAGGGTAAAATATAGCACAGATGTCTCAGTTTTATACATCTGTATTTTTAAATAGGAAGTAACACTCGAGACAATATAAATTTGGGTAAAATTAAGACAATGTGCCACAGCAGGAGCAACTTAGTTGTTACATTCCTACGGAGTTTGCATACTCTAAAAACGTAGTGACAAAATTCTTAGGCAATATCTGCTTCACATGTCTATCAGAAAAAGATGTATGGAAAGGTAGACGATTTTTTATTTTTTTTAAAAAAGGAGCCCTATGACTAAACAAAATTTACTATATTTACAACCAGCTCAGTTTTATATAGCCAATCCTAGATGAATGCTCAAGTTAAAGTTTCTGTACATACTTACTATATCTATATATTCTCCAATTAAAAATATTTACACAACAGTATAAAAGGACAAAAACTTGGGTTAAAAAATGATGATGAGGATCCTGGAACAAAACTATAAAATAAAGCAACTGGGTGTTTCAGTGTGATTTGTAATGTCACAAATGGTATAGAGGAAGACTAAATGGTATAGAGAAGAGTGGCTGAAACCCTTACAGTGTATAAACCATCTTAGGGTTGTATAATAGGCAAAAGAAAGAAGCTGGGGTTCCAGACAGAGGTTAAGAGTAGCAAATACTGTTGAAATTGCAGGAAGACTAGGTAAAGAGAGAAGACATACAAGGTGAGAACCAGGAAACAGAAAATAAGTTAGAGGGCATCCCAGGGTCTAAATATGGCTCAGTAATCCAAGTTGATTACAAACAAAATTGAAAACACATCTTAGTGGTTGGTCCATATATTTGTACTCTCATGTTTGAAAATATTTTGCCTCTTTTAGTCAAGGTCACTTTTCACTCAATGTTATTTTATTTCACTTTGATTCAATATTTTTCCTCTGCTTAGCTACTATAAATATATTGAGTTCCCTGCCTACTCTAAACTACTCAAGATGCTATACACATTAAAAATACAAATAAGTTACAACATTTAAGAATAATTCAGAAAAGGACCAAATTGAAGAAGAAAATAGAATAGATGTTTTCATAGAATCCTCTATCATTTGTTCAAATCTAGCCAATAAAGGTTTTCTTGCAACTAAACTAGAGAAGAAATGTGTTTTCTGGCAGTTTATAAGGCAGTTAATTCACAGCTGGAAAAGCTCTATGCAATACATAAAGGAAAAAGGGTATAGGTGGTAGAGAGAAAGGATGGGGCAGAGGAGTAAGAAGTGACTGTTAGTTCAGGCTCCCTTCCCTGCCTCAAGCCTGGAAATTGTTTAATTACAGCCTTAAAAAGAGACTGTGTGGCCGTGCACGGTGGCTCATGCCTGTAATCCCAGCACTTTGGGAGGCTGAGGCGGATGGATCACCTGAGGTCAAGAGTTCGAGACCACCCTGACTAACATGGTAAAGCCCCGTCTCTACTAAAAATACAAAAATTAGCTAGGCAAAGTGGCGGGCACCTGTAGTCCTGGCTACTGAGGAGGCTGAGGCAGGAGAATTGCTTGAACCCAGGAGGCAGAGGTTACAGTGAGCCAAGATCGCACCACTGCACTCCAGCCTAGAAGACAGAGCGAGATTCCATCTCAAAAAAAAAAAAAACAAAACTTTCCACCTACAAATCAGATGATATGACAAAAAATTCAGATTTAAGCTGAAGACCATATTTTGTTCATTTATTCCACAAAAATTTACTATGCAAGATTCCTATTCCAATCAAAAATAACAAGCTTGAGGTGAGTCTCTAAAATGATAGTCGTTAAGTACATGAAAGATAAGGTACTATCAAATCCTTTCAAAAGATTTGCTTTTCCTTTTGTTGTCTTTCATGTCAACAAGCTGCCTGCATACAGTTCTTTCACAGTGTAACATAAGTGCTTAGAAACTTTGCCCAGAGCTACCTGCATTGCTTAGGTAGAGGTATATATATACTTATGCTTTAAGTGCCCTATTTATATAAATTTAAGTCAAATTTAACTTGAGTTATGAGTTAATGGGTCTTCTAGTCAGGAATATAAAGCTTTATGCCCATATGTTTAGTGTATTAGTACAAACTACCATTTTAATATCATTGATTATAAGTAACAAAAAGGCTTAACATTAATATTTATACCCATTTTACCAAAGCAATCTATAAAAACACACAGAAAAATTAGTTAACTGATGCACAAAACTCAGATTGTTGTGGCCAAAGAAAAATTGCTCAGGTTATAATTTTTTTGTTCTCAGTACTTGCTCAGTTTAGCTAATTATATAATATGCTTAAAAGTACTTTAAAGCTGGTGGTACATAGGCCAGCACTGATAAATAATTAAACTATAATTAGTTTAAATGTAACTGTAATTAGTTAAAATTTAAATATAATTAAAATGAAAAATGGACAGTTTGCACATGAAGAAAATATTAAGAAAAATAAACTTTGGTTATGAGTATTAATAAGTTATAAACATCCAAGCAAATGTATACAGCAAAAGAATTACAAATAAACTGTTAATAAATTGCAAAACTTATGAAGAAAAGTTTAACCAAAAATAAGTTTTTGTTTTTTACCCAACAGTGAAAAGACAAGTGTAATTTTCTGTTTTAGAAAAAGTACTGGCCCATCTCATTCTTGTAAAATGATTTTTACACATCATAGGCTTAATTCATGAATTTAAGAAAGCATTATGCTTAAAACACGTTGTGCCCCACAAAGCTTATAGCCTACAAGAAGGGATACACAAAATTGTACACAAGCAATAACAATAAACTACAAAAAAAATGTGGCATAAGGAAGAGGGAGACAGGCAATATTTGGCTGTGGGCAGTAGGAAGGTTTGAGGGAGAAACAGATCTGAAACTGAATAGCTGTGTTTCTACCTAGAATTTTGTTCCTTTTTGCTGTCGTTTTGTTTTGTTTTTTAGAATATGGTACAGGAATGTAATGCATTTCAGACTAGCTTTTGAATCCAAATTCCTGGGCCCATCTCAGGTGCTGGATGTTCCTATGTTTCATAGAGAAGTCTGACCAAGGGGAAACAATTGTGCTGGCCCCTGATTTATCACAGGGGCTTTACTTACTCATTCAGATGCTGAAATCTTTCCTGCCAGTTAACAGCCCGAGCAACATTTCCAATTTTATCAGTCAGTTTTATTCCAAAAAATTCTAGCATCATTTTATAAGCCAGGAGGAATCTTCTAATTGCTTCTTTTGTTTTTTTGAATTCCTAATAATGAAAAAAAAGTCAGCTGAAATAACGCAGTAGCAACAAGGACAGTAAAACAGCAGTATTATTTGGCCACCTTATATAAAATGAAATGAGCTTGCATTACCTCAATTTCATATGTAGTTAGTTCTTTAGCATAAAAGTTCAAGCCTTGTTCTCTCAGGGGGAAAAGCCTATTTTTTAAAAAAATAAAAATTTTCTATTAACATTGTCTGGAAAACATAAATGATTAAATAGGACATGGTTCAAGATAGATAACATGTAACTGACCATTGAATGTAAGTGTGGTTGTGCTCCAGTTTTTCATAATCTCCTTTCCATTTATTTAGAACTTCTTCAATGTAAACACCTAAATAGTAAATATTTAAAAATGAACCAGACATTTAAAATATTGTGAAGACATTTTAAAATTCGAATCACTTGAGTTTTATATTAAAACTTGTTTAAATTTAATAGTAGCACACAAGAAAAATGCTTTTAAAAGATGAATACCCTACACCCATATACTCAGTTATATAATAAATCTAATTTAAAAAATAAATGGCACTTCAAATTGCAGAAGACTCTGTTGGGCAATGTACTCAAAAACAGGGGTTGGCAAACTATGGCCTGCTAGCTGTTTTGTAAATAAAGTTTTATTCAAATATAGCCATTCACAATTATGTCCTGTCTGTGGCCAATAGCAGATATGCATAGTTGCAATATAGATCCAATGTCCCCCAAAGGCTAACATATTTACTATTTGCCCCTATATAGAAAAAGTTTCCCAATTCCTGCCTAGGAGTTATATAGTTCTTTAAAGGCTATATTGGATCAAAATGAAATGTAGGGGAAAAGAAAGACAGGAGTAGAAAGGGAAGAAAAATGAGGACGAGAAAACAAAGGAGAAGGAAAGGGAGAAAAGAAAAATGTAGAAAAAAGTTGTAAGTGCTTACTATGTGCTGTGCCCATATTACACAGAGTGTACATTATCAAGCTTAGTCTTCACAGAAAGTTCCCAGTGTTATGATCCTAATTTTAATAACGAAGAAACTGGGCAATTTGTTCAAAGTCACACACTATTAAAGTAAATCTTGGAGTAGAACATAGGTTTTTCTGGTTCTAAGAAGTAAGCCCTTTTCACCCCGTCCATTCTTCCCCTACAAGAACTCACAAAAACAAAATCCTCCTAGTTCCTAAGTCTGTCAAGGTCTTTACAATCGACTAGCCATTTAGTCAATCTTATAGAAAAAACACAGCAATATAATTCTTATATTTCTCCAAACAACTCATCTCATTCTTGTTTCCTCCAGAGATCACCAGTTTACAGTAGAGGCCCATCCTGAAAAAGTTTGGTAAAAAGTTGTTTTGAATCATATTATTGGCTTTATTAGCAGGTTGAAACCATTTTCCTCTAATTTTCCATTTGTTTTCCTTTCCAACTACCACTTCTCTTGCCTGATAAGTAAAATATACCATTGCAAGATGATTACTGCAAGTAGTGTGTGTGTGTGTGTGTGTGTGTGTGTACTAGGGAGGAAAGTGAGTTGATATAATTTATAAACTAGAATAACATTTTATGTGACTTTAACTAAAACTTCTGACCCCCACCAATCATATAAGATTTCAAAACAAACTTTGTAATAAAGATTACCAAAAATATTAGCTTAAAAAATAAATTTCCTAGTAGATACAAAAACAGTTAAATATTATAGTTTTATGTTCAATATTTTTTAATACTTAAAGGTATTCTTTTCAGTAAATTGTATGCAATTTACATCAGACTCAAATCAACAATCTATCATTGCATTTCTTCCAAAGATTTTCCTACCCCAAGTCCTAACAAAATGAATAATCAATATTTTTCCATTGGTAAATAAAGCAGCACATTTCTATCATTAGTAAATACAACTGTACAATTTTATCCAGAGGTGTCCCTCCAAATCACAGCAGACTTTTGAGACACTAGAAAGTCGAAGACAAATAGATCTGGTCATGTCAACAATGTTCTCAAATATTAACTCCCAGCTGGTAGGTCTGTTAGTACACAGTACTGGGACTCCCTCTGCCCAAACTCCATCCAGGCTTTAGACCTCTTGCCTCGAGTTAGTTCACCAAAGAATGCAAGGTCCTGCCACTTAAAAGTCTTGCAATCTATCACCTTCATTCCATGACTCACATTGCTATGGAACTGGCTCAGTTTCCACTGAGAGCAAATAGCAGAAGCCAGGGTAGTCTGACCACTTCACACAGAATAAAGCTCTTGGGAGAGAAGCCAGCTTTGTGGGAGTGACCTGGATAAAATTAGGATGACCACCATGAACCACAGCATGATGCCTCAGTGAAATATATGATGTTGTGGTCTATTACCATAGCAGCTGCATCTTCTCACTATGGGTTTGGAAAAGATCCTATGAGGGCAATTGCGGGAAGGAGACAAGTGTATTTGCAGAGTTGGATGGAGATCTACTGTATCTGCCATTCCTTTCCCATAATATTGGAACTTCAAACAGGGATTGCTATAGATTACTGATAAACTGAATCTGAAAACTGACAGGAAAGATAATTCTAAATACAAACAGCACTTTACAATCACATTCTCAATTTTCAGCTATGGCACAATGGAAAGAACAGTGGACTCTGGAACCAGCAATTGAGTGACGTGCAAGTCAGTCATCTAAGCTTTAAGTCCTAGTGACCTAATCTTTGAAATGAGAAAGCTGAATTTGATCTTCTCCAATGTTCCTTAATAACCTAAAATTCTATGGTTCTATATATCTCCTCTCTTTTCCTTTGACAAAGATTGTCCCTACTGTCTTTCAGATAATAGCAATGTAAACAAGTGGTGGGAAGGTATCATTAATCCGTAGCTCTTCTTCCAGAATTTACCAAGTGCATGCTCACAGACCTATGATCTAGGACATGGGGGACACATTAGACTGCAGAGCAAAGTAAATCCAATCTATGAAATAAACCATAAAATAAACCAAGTGTATATGATTATTTAATGCAATTTGCCGAGTATATGTTACTCACCATCTGGCTTGAATGGAATTTTATTCTTATAAAAACGAAGATTGCTCAAGTCATTTTGATATCGGATATCTTTGAAGTTCTGCTAAAGAAAAAACTAAATCAATCTCCAGAACACAGAAATATAGTAAAGGTATAAGGACCCTTCATGCATGTTTTCTCAGTGGCACCATACACTTAAAAACAGAAGGAAAATAGTTTACATTTTAGAAAATAATATTCTATACTCTTACTGGGTACTGGTGTCGGTACTTGTACAAATCCCTCGCAGCATAAAAACTTCTCTTTGGTTTGGCCGTTGCTTCAGTGGAATCATCACCCTGAAATAAAAAGTGAAACTCCATTTACATGTTGATGCAAGACAATTTCAGCAAGAAATTTCTAGAACAAACAAAATAATGAAGATCCATAAAGAAAGCCTGAAAATGGTCAATCTGTCCAAATTGATGAAAATATTATAAATGTTCCTTTAACAATGCTTACTAGTAATATTAGCATCCTATTTTGCTTATTTGAACCAACAACATTTGTCCTAAGATATATTACTGAATAAACCACTTTATTATTAACCAAAAACCTATAGAGGCCAATGTTATAGATCAATATCCATCAGAAAGAGAACTCTAAAAGGAATTCAAGACATTTATCAAATGATTGTGCAAGTGATTCTATGATAAAACTTATTTTAGAATATTTTAAAAAATACTAAGAATGTGTTAAGATACTAAATCAGTTCTACAAAGAAAATTGTCATTAAATTTGCAACATTTAGCTGTACTTGGAAGTCAAGTAATATTTATGAAAAGAAAGGATTTCAAAACTAGCTTTCTAAACTCCATCCTTTATAACACCATGACAAATACACAAAGCCATGAATAATCATGTATATAAACATTTAAAATATATACACACAAAGCAATAAAATGCTCTCAAATGGAATGATGTCCAATTGAAATAACTTATATGTGGTAGTTTACTCATACTATTTAAACTCTAAGCAAAATTTCTATCACCATGAAGTTATTTTTAAAGTATAAGATGCAGGTTAATATAATCCATTTGCATTCCCTATATGTACTATTATGATATATGAGAAAGTGCTGATGACAATGACTAAAAAGAAAAACTTTAGACCGTTAAGAGTCATTAAAAGCTTTGCCCCAAATTCTTTTCTCCTCCACCCCTGTCCTCCTTCTGTGTTGACAGACTGGCGTCCTCTAAGTAATTTTCACACAGTTTTGAAGTGGGTGATTCTCACTATTACTACAAGTACGGAGTTACTTCAACACCAAATCTTCTGATGCTTAACATTAGTTACTCTGCCATGTTACATAAGCAAGGAAAAGCTTGATTTCTGGTCCTTGCCACACATTTCAAAATAGCTCTGCCTAGCAAGTTTCTGAATCTATTTAGCCTCAACTACAACCATATGAATCATCATCCTACATTTGTATAGAAAGCACTCTCCATTTACAAAGCACTTACTTGTATATTATTTAATTTGATTCAAACACACCTGACTGACAGTTACAGGTTTCCATCTTAGAAACAAGGTATCAGGGCTTAGAGAAGTTGAACACTACCCAGAGTCCAGTGACAGTGGAAGAACAAGAATCCCAGGCTCTGCGTTCCAAGTACAGGTCTGAATCAATCTTAGTCACACTAAAAATGAAGGATGTATGGGAACCTTGGTGTAGTAGCAGTAGCCCAAGACTTGGAGTCAGAAGACGAGGAATCTTAACTCTGCTGCTTAATATTTGTGAGGCCTTAAGCAAATCATTTAGCTGAATCTTAGTTTTATCATCTGTGAAATAAAGATAATGACTCATGCTCTACCTATTTCTCAGGATTATCATAAGAAAGACTGTGTCTTGCCAGCATCTGCTCCTGCTCTTACAACCCCTATTCCCTCTGGACTCTCTACCCAGACCTCTTTCACCTGCTCAAATAAGGATTCTGTTGTTCAACAACATATTGTTCCTCTTCCCTGGATCATCAAAATTTCCCTCTCTTCTGGATCTTAAACATGCTGTAATATCTCTAATCTTAAACATACAAAACCTTCCTTGACACAAGTCTATCCTCAATTACAGATCCATATATCTGCTCCTTTCTTATAGATCACCACCAAAGAATTGCCCAGACTTTGTCTCCTTCTCTTATTTCCCCATTTTCCCATGACCCACCTCAATCAGGCTTTTGTTCTCAGCACTCCAATGAAATAGTTCTTGTGAACTTCACCAATAAATCTCCATCTTGCCAAACCATTTCTTAATGTTCACCTCAGGTGACCTCCCAACAGCACTGGGCCAATTAAAGCATCCTTCCTTCCTGAAACACTGTCAGTATTTGGCTTACAGGATACTGTACTTTCTTAGTTTATTTTCTGTCTCATTAGGCGCCCCCCTTGTCAGCCTCCTTTTTTTTGGCTCCTCCTCCTCTTCATACCCTCTAAATGGAGGGGTGCCCAGGACCCTCATTCCTCATCATTCCTTGATAACCCCTTATCTTCCCATGACTTTAAATACCATTGATCTCAGATGCTGAGGACTCTCGTCCTGGACTAAGTCTCCTTTCATAGATGTAATGTAACTATCCAACGAATAATTAACTATCCAACGACTCCACTTGGATGGCTAATAGGATATCAAACTCAAGAGAATCTTTGACTGAACCTCTAAAGCTACATTCACCCTAGACTTCCCTGTCTTCGTTAATGTCACCATCATTTGTCCAACATTCAGAGGAACTAGGATGATGCAATGGAAGCAGTGTGAAGGAGTCCGTCTGGGATACGCTTTAAAAGTAGCTCCAGTATTACCTGCAAGTAGATCGACTCTAAGGAAGAGACAACAAATGGGGTTGAAAGTCAAAAGGCAAAATTGAAAAGCAGATTTTTTTTTTTTTTTTTTGGAAGTCAGATGTTGATACTAACAAGAAAAATTAATCATTAAAAGGGAATAGGGAGGGCTGGTGTAGTGTACTAGTTACTGCAGTAGTGTACTAGTTACTGGAGTTGCAATTAACTGACTGAAACATTATTAAAAAGTTTTATATAGATGGTCCTGGTTAGTAGGATTGAATCTTAGCTGGTTTTTTTTGATATCCCAAATTTCTGTAGGAGGTTACTTAATTGGGAGACAAATGGAAGGGAAAAACATGAGAATGCAGCATCTAATAATTTAATAAGATTGAATTAGCAATGCAAAACAACAACAGCAAACCAGACACAGGGGTAGATGGAAATTCACAATTCCACAAGTCCAAGGCTCTGATATTAGTGATAGACTTAGGTTTGCATCATCGTCTCCCTCAATGATCTTGGGCAAGTTTTATTTTCTCTCTAAGCCTCAGTTTTCTCTAAAACGGAGACCACACAGCAAACTCCCACCCCAAAATTGTAGTTCATTTAAATAGCACGTTTAGCACAGAGCCTGCACTAAGACTTCATTTAGGTAAGGAGCAAATCATAAACAGAGTTGTTCATCAAGATGGTTGAGGCAGCATTAGCTGTAATATTGAGGTAATGATTCCCCCAAAACCCTGTGGTCTCATTGGACTTTGGATTCCATTTTCTCAATCTCGATTGCCCATAGCTGATAAAGAGAAGGGCCTAATGCAGAGCGGCAAACCTGAACCACCTCAAGGATGTACACTCTTCTTCTGAGGGTCGGCTATATATTTCCTCCTTTTAAAAGTTCCTGATTATTTTCAGTCCATCAGATGTTAAGGAGGTTATTCACCGTTTGACTAACCTCTCCAAGCTGTATTAGTCAAATGGTTCAAGCACAGTTGGATCAACAAGTCTTGTGAAATAAGATTCGTTAAGAGTGCCCTGAATTCTAGGTTGAAAGGCCTGAGTTGGGCAGATCAGTGACGTATGAACCTCAGACGGGGGCCGTCTACACTTCTGACGGCTCACCCTCCACTGTAGGGGGAGAGCGCTGGCTGCCTGCTCTTGTAGCCCCATCTTACTCTGAGTAATTTTTTTTTCTCCCAATAACACTCACTAGAGGGGTTGTCACAATCCTCTATTTTTAGACAGGTTCCTCCCACCCCACCTTCGCATAACCCAGCTGCGCTACAGAGAAAAAGAAAACACCCATTCAAGTTGGGTTCTGCCTTGAGGGACTTCCCGGCCGTGCCCTCGGCCAGGCCCCAGGCCAGCAGTGGGCGGCTCCGGCGCTTTGGGCTCCGGCAGGCCCCCGGGCTCCACCGCCAGGCGGGTCAGGCGCGGCGCGGAGGGGCCGGGTCTCGGAGGCGAGCAGCCGCCGGACGCCCCTGTCCTCCGCTTGTGAGGGCGGCTTGGCGCTCGCCCCTGTTTGGGGCGCCCCGGCCCGACCCAACCCGACCCGAGGCCACCGCTGGGCCGCGTACCTGCTCGGCGCCCGCCGCCTCCGTGTCCTCGTCTGGCGCGGGGCTGGCGGTGGGCCGCCCGCCGGCTCGCTCCAGGGGCTGCGCGGGCTGCTCGGGCTCCTGCCCCGGGCCCTCGCTGCCGCCGCCCGGCCCCGGGTCCTCGGGCTCGGGCTCCGAGTCGGTCTGCCAGGTGGAGTCGCAGTCCTCCACGGTGGTGGGCTCGCGGAAGCTGACCCCGCCCAGCAGGTTGCCCATTGAAGAGGCAGCGGCGGGCGTGGGGCTGCAGGGCTGCGGGGCGCGGGCTGCGGCAGGCGCGCTAGGGCCCGGGCATGGCCGCGGCTAGGGCGCTGGGCGGCAGCCTAGGCGCGCCCGCCCCGCACTGCCTCAGCGTGGCGAGCGGCGGACAGGCACCCTCGCGGGGAGGAGCCGGCGGCCCCGGGACCCGCCGCCGCGCGCGCCTGAACCCGCCCATCCGGCTCCTTCTCCTCCCCACGGGCGGGAGCGGCTCCGGCCCAGAGCCCACGGGGGAGCCAACTGCGGCCCCCAACCGAGCGCCGCCGGCCCTGGGTGCCCCCTCACTTCCACTTTTCTCCCCGGAACACCTGCCTTCACGCGGCCCCTGGAGGTCCCCGGAGTGGATGGGGGTGGGCTGCTACCCTCGCCGCCCAGAGCCGGGGATGCCTGCCTGGGGCATCTCCCAGCTGAGCGGGAAGAGGGATCACGCCCAGTTCTGGGAGCTGAGTACCAGCGTGGACATGATGTCGAGGAGGTGTCACCCTCAGAGGTGGGTCCTGTCCCCCTCCCCCTCTCCTTCCCCCACGAGAAAGACACATTAGCTGCAGCAGAAGACAAAAGCTAATGGTGCCTGGGCACCATATAAACAGGAAATCCCAGCTGCCACGACTGTACTTAGGGCAGCCACCTAGAGTCCTTGTAGTCTAGAAAGTCAGAGCTATCAGTCACCTCATCTAATGAACAAACGTCTGGTGAAACAAAAGGAACAGTAACAACTGGACCATCACATTGATTTGTGGGTAGTCTTACACCCATTCCAAATTGATGCTCTGGATAGGCAAAAATCTCAGAATCCTTGAACAGATGGGCTGTTTCTAAGGGAAGAAGCCTTGGCCCTTTGGTCTGTTCTGCAAACAAAGAAGGATAGGGAACTGTGTTACAAAAGTACTTTTTTCCTTTTTTTTTTTTTTTTTTTTGAGACGGAGTCTTTTGCTATTGCCCAAGCTGTAGTGCAGAGACGGGATCTCGGCTTGCTGCAACCTCCACCTCCTGGTTTCAAGGAATTCTTCTGCCTCAGCCTCCAGAGTAGCTGGGATTATAGGTGTGAGACACTGCGCCCAGCCTAGAGGAGTTCTTAAAGATAAAGTAGCGTAATCAAATATGTGACCTAGAGTAAAGTGATTATTGTGAAAATGTGTCTTCTGACTTTCTAACTAGAAGGGAAGCATCTTTGCAGGCAGCCCCCATCTGAAAGTGTCTGTATTTGTTCAGCTGCATAGGCTGGTGCTAGGGACAGTGCTGTCAACTTCGTGGATGCTCAGTACACATTTGTTAAATATGGACTGAGAAAAAATGAATTAGATACTTGATTAAACTGTTGAACTTGGAATGAAGAGTTTCTTTTTAAATGCTTCATGATGAAGTAGGAAGGCAAATCATGGTAGATGGACTGTTTCTAAGAGAAGAATCAGGTAAATAGGCTGCCTATTCCATGGATAAATCAGGATTACCTAAGCTCTTCATGCATTGGAACAGGAGATCTAAGCTGTGGCTCTGTTACTAATCAGTTTCTGACTTTAGGTCACATGAACCTAAACTTCCTCATCTGTAAAATGAAATCAGACTTTATTTCTGGGGTCCCTTCCAACTCTGACCTTCTGTGATCCTATGACTGGGAAAAGTTCTGAAACTAATAAATAGACACAGATGCACAAAAAGGCCTTTTTGGCTGGGTGCAGTGGCTCATGCCTGTAATTCCAACACTTTGGGAGGCGGAGGCAGGCAGATCACCTGAGGTCAGGAGTTCAAGACCAGCCTGGCCAACATGGTGAAACCCCATCTCCACAAAATAAAAAAATTAGCCTGGTTTAGTGGCAGGTGCCTGTAATCCCAGCTACTGGGGAGGCTGAGGTGTGAGAATCGCTTGAACCTGGGAGGTAGAGGTTGCAGTGAGTGAGATCAGGCCACTGCACTCCAGCCTGGGTGATAGGGTGAGACTCTTTCTTTAAAAAACAAAAACAAAAACGTGTTGGTCATAATGGCTTAGTAGAAGAAGATGTGCTGCAGCCACGTACCATAGGAATCCACTGCTCAAAGCTGGGGATTTGATTGATTTTCCATTGGCAGAAGACCAGAACACGTTGCAGAAGTAGACATTGTCCATCCAGGCTTAAAGTGTTCCAAGACTGTTGATGTGTAGAGAGTCTATGGATAGTTGTTGTGTCCCAGATGCTTCATCAGTTGGTCTAGGTGTATGTAGTTTAAAGTTGGCCATATGTTCTTTGCTCTCTTCCCGTTGAGAAGTAGTCTTGTTCCTTACTCTTGAAGGAGCTGGCCTCAGTGACTTGCTTAACTATAGAATGTGAAAGAAGTGATATTCTAGGATTTTCTAAGTTAAGCCATAAGGAAACTTGCATTTTCCACTGGGGTCTCTTGGAATGTTTTCTCTGGAGCCCTGCGCTCCCATGTCAAAAGTTCAGCTAGCTTGAGATTGCCATACTAGAAAGGCCACTTGTGTGTGGCCTCTGGTCATCCTCTGGTCATGATGCCAGCTGAGCCCCGCCTTCTAGTGGAATCCCTGTTGGATTCCACTGGTTTTTTTACTGAATCCTCCAGACCAACCCATCCACCAGCTGATTATCTTTCAGTGACCTCCATCAACACTACATGGAATAAAGAGACTACCCAGCAAAGCCCTGCTCAGATTTCTGACCCACAGAAGAGTGAAATGCAATAAAATGACTGTTGCTTTAGGTCACTAAATTTTGCAGTAGTTTGTGATACATCAGTAAATGATGAAATGGTGAGAAGTATTTGTGTAACCCTATCCATGTTTGTGCATATAAACATGTAAGTAACTACTGCAATTAAATCCTTACCTTTTATACCACTTTTGAAAAAGTATCAGTTTTTATCATTTATCAGTACCATAAATGATATGCCAGATCATGCAATATATTTTCTAAAGAACATACTTTACATGAATTATAACACCAACCTTATATAATTAATCAATTTTAAAAGTTTAAAGCACTAAGCATGACCACATTGTGCCTAATCTATGTATTGTTTTAAAAAGTTAATTCTGAAGGCTTGTCATCCCAAGGTTCTATACACAGAAATTATCCTTCTCAAGTGCCTAAACTTTATTATCCCTACCTTTCACAGTGTTTAACATTCCTGCGTTAACAATAAAGAAGTGTACCTTTGCTTCATATAAAAAAAAATAATCACTTAGCTCAGTGCCAGGCATCTATTAATTTATCAATATATTTTAGCTGTAATGATTATTCATCCAATATGTCTTTAAAGAACATATAATTCAACAGTAATATAAACATGTATGGAACAAGGAGAAACTATTATCACAATGGAGTATAATATAGTTTGATTCCCTGTAAGTAGAATCTGCTCTAAATTAAGCAGATACTATAGCCACACTTCAAAATAACTCTGTTTTCAGCTTTGTTATGAAATCCTTTAAGGGTGAGGCCATCTTACAAAGGAACTGGTGTTTCAGGAACTAAACATTTTTGGATGAAACCCAAATGTATCTGGCATATCTTGATTGTCTTTTATAGTCAATTCTGTTTTAGGAACATGAACAAAGTTTTATTACATAATTTGAGAGTCTTTCAAATAAAAGGAAAGGGCAGATCAAGGGCCATTTTCTCCAACCTCAGAAGTTAACTCCTCAATACTTCCCATGAACCTGAAATCTATGGAGGAAAAAAATAGTATTATCTTAAAAATAATGAAGATGGTTCTCTAAAGAAACATCTGAAATTAGTAATAACATGCTGTAACATTCTTTTCCGTTGACCGTAGCCAAGGGCCTCTACTAGAACCCATGGGAACTTGGTGTTCTTGAGAATAAGATACCCTTCCTCCAGGGCTTAGTGAGCAGGGCCTGGACTGGAGTTTCCTCCTAGCACCTTAACTCAACATCTTCATGTAGGACGCAGCATGTGCAAACTCACGTAGAGTTTGACCAGACAAGACCTGCTGGTGATTTCCCAGGATCTTCCTTTCTTAAGGTAGGAGTTTATAATATGTTACATATTTTGGTTTTTTTCCTCCTTCCTTTCTGCAAATGTTCTATACTTTTTGTATGATTCTGAGATATCTTCTCCTGTATCCCTGCCCATTACTAACATCACCAAAGTCCCTCTTAAAAAAACTTTCTTCCTTTTTGGACAATGCAATTGTGCAATCCAATGTTTTTCTACATTTTTTTTTTTATTTTTATAAGGCTTGTTGCAAAAATCTCTGCTCTCCATTACCTCTGCCTTAAAATTCCTTCTTATTCTTCTCAAAGAAATGACCCAATTAAAGCAATTCCTGTGTACCATAACCAGAGCTTGCAAGGTTATTTTAAATGAGATACAGAAGTAAATACACATGTCTAATTTCAACTAAACTGAACTTGTAGCAAAGAAATTTCTGCTTTTTTTTTTGAGACAAGTCTCTTGATGGAGTGTAATGGCTCCATCTCAGCTCACTGCAACTTCTGCCTCCTGGGTTCAAGCGATTCTCCTGCCTCAGCCTCCCAAGTAGCTAGGACTACAGGCATGCACCACCATGTCTGGCTAATTTTTGTACTTTTAGTAGAGATGTTGAGGCTGGTCTCGAACTCCTGACCTCAGGTGATTCACCCACCTCCAGCCTCTTAAAGTGCTGGGATTACAGGTGTGAGCCACCACACCCAGCCTGCATATTTTATTGTAGATATAAAATGTCAAATATTTTACTATCAAATATTGGTAACAAATGAATTAAATTTCCTCATTGGCACCTAAACTGCTGCCAGGACTCTGCTGAACCCGTGTGGTCTATCAAATCTTCTACATCGAATTTATCAAAAAGTAGCAAGATATGATGTACGTGTACTGCTGGGGGTGTTTATTTGTTCATTCATTTTTGTTATTCTCAATTTCTTTCATCGGCATCCGTTATAGAAAGCCACCTTGCCCTAGGGAGAGCTCCTGACCTAGGGGGTTTAGAATATATTAAAGAAGACAGCAATTTAGCAAGTTCAAAAATAATTAGAAATTGTAAGTACAGTGAAGGCAAAGTGAGATCATGGGGTTTTGGCTTTACTCTGGGAGTCAGGGAATTTCTCTGGGGAGGTGACATATAAGGGGAAAAACATGAAGGACAAGAGAGAAATTAACCTGACAAAGAGCAGAGAGAAGAGCATTCTTGGCCAAGGAATTAGCATGGACAAAGGCCCCAGGCAAGAACAAGATTAGCCCCTACAGCCAGAGTGGCCAGAAGCAGGTATGCAAGGTGTGTAAGCGACAAAGCAGGTCAGAATTTGGTTTCAGGTTTTTGGATACTAGTTCATTTTTCAAAAACCAATCTTTAGCCTCTTTCATCAAAAGCAGCCCTGTTTCCATTTTCTCTGGTAGTTCTTTCTGTTGGTTTTATTATTTCTTGGTAAAGTAACAGATAGGAAGTAGATGACTGACCTAGCTACATATGTCAGGCGCCTTCACAGCCTTTTCCAGGCCACCGGAGCATTGGCTAATACACCAAAGCAATAGCATACTGCATTTCGTGGAACCTAAGAATCATTCTCAGTTACATCTTATTTCAAAGATATTTAAATTTGAAAAATTGTACTTTCTAGAATCCATGCAATATGGTTTGCTAAGAGTGTTTAACATTTTTACAGAACAAATTTATTCCTAAGAAATAGTTTACAATTCAAAGGCCAACTCTAGACTCATAACTGATACTGAGTGTTTTCATAGCTTAAAGACTTCTTTTACTAATCGCACTAAGGTTGTTAATAAAGCAAAGGTAAAAGGTCCATAGAATTTATGAGTGTTGAATTAGTGCATAATAAGGTAATAGTAGAGCTAAGTTAAAATTAATATAAGAATTTGGTAAATCATCATTTACATAAATTCAGCCTGTAGACTAAAAATAGAGCCATATTTAAATTTAAAAAATGACACATTCAAAAATAATGTTTAGAGTTCTTATTTGGATAATTCAGGATTTAGACCATATTTTGATTAAAAAAAAAAAACAGTGTAAACACTGAGATATAGGAATATTTAACTTCAAAAAAAAATTTGCCCCTACCCTCCAAAATTGCTTGTTTTCCATTAATAAAAATAGACATGTATTCCACAATCTTTTTTCCCAATTATTACATTGAGTATGTATTTCTATTTTATTTTTTATTCTTGATCCTTGAAATTTATCTCTTCTGAAGCATTACAAGTAACGGAATAAAAAATGGATGAGTAAACACACTGGACGCTCCCCCCGCTCAGAAGGGCACTTGTCATTAAATCTGTAGCCAAGTGATATGTGATTCTCATGGGTTTCCTCCAGCCTTCCTTGGAGTTTCTGCCTTCTCTTTATCTTGTAAAAGGACCCCAGGGGCAGTTGGCAGGGATGGGTTTCTTCTAGACTCCCCTGAGTGCAGATGATTCTATGAGGATACATCAGAACCAGAGGTCCTGCTGTCACTGGGCCTTGGGACACGCCACAGGGGATACAGATAAACGCATTTGGCACTTTATCCTAAAACATAATTGCAGCCTCAATGCCCAGAGGAATAAAATCATGTTCCTGCCCAAAGAAAAGTCCAGGCTGCTTAAGCCTAAACCAACCTCAGACTCTGGTCTGGTGTTCTATGAGATGGGTGTGCTGTTTGGGGGATGAATAAAGACTAATTCCTTACAGACTGTTAGCAACTTCATCAGGAGAGAACTGAGGTATTGCTATAGGTGGCAGAGAGACATACAATTAATCCATATGCCCATATCTTCAAAGATAAGGGCCATCAATCAGGCAACAACTATTTCTTCCAGGCTTCATAGCTTACAATTACCTTTAGAAGTGTGCCTGGAGAATAGCTTTGCCTTAATTTGAAATTTTTTTTCATGGCCAATCATCTATTGTACCCAGTTTCCAAGTCAGCCCTAATTATCCTCACTTCTTGATATTCAGTTGCCTCCCACACTGAATGTGGGTTCCGTGTGACCAGTAAAATGTAGGGGATATTAAAAGGCATGTGACTTCTGAGTCTAGGTCATAAAAGCCATCACAGCTTTCACCTTGGGATTGCTTACTCTGGGGGAAGCTGGTTGCCATGTCATGAGGACCCTTGAGCAGGCCTGTAGAGAGGCCCACAAGGAGAGGAACAGAGCTCCCCCACCAACAGACAGCACTAACTTGCCAGCACTGTGAGTAAGCCACTTTGGAAGGGGATCATCCAGCCCCAGTCAAGCCTTCAGATTCCTGCAACTCTGACATCTGACTGCAACCACATCAATGGCCCCTCCCCTCTGGCACTTAAGCAGTGAGAGCTATCCAGCCTAGCTTTTCCTAGATTCCTGACCAACAGAAAAAGTGAGAAGAAATAAACGATTATTGTTTTAACCCACTGTATTAAGTTGGTTTCAGTGCTGCTGAGAAAGACATGCCAGAGACTGGTTATTTAATAAAGAGGTTTAATGGACTCCCAGTTTCACATGGCTGGGTGGGGGCCTCACAATCATAAAAGGCACATCTTACATGGCAGCAGACTAGAGAATGAGAGCCAAGCAAAAGGGGAAACCCCTTATAAAGTCATCAGATCTTGTGAGACTTATTCACTACCATGAGAACAGTATGGGGAAACCACCCTGTGATTCACTTATCTCCCACCAGGTCCCTCCCACAACACATGGGAATTATGGGAGCTACAATTCAAGATGAGATTTGGGTGGGGCCACAGCCAAACTATATCAGCCACTATATTTTGAAATGATTCATCACAAATCACTGGAGTAACTAGAACATCGTCATTGTGTCATTAGTCACCAATTTTATTTACTCCACAAACTTGTACTAAACACTATTATATGTCAGGCCCTTTGCTAGGCTAGGATACAAAGAACTACGAGACACAGTTGTTGCTCTCAATCCCTCTGGAACACAAATGAGTAAATATGAATGACAGTACAAGATCCCATGAACAAATTGCTGTGAGAACACAACAAAAGGGGAATGATTTTCTTTCTTTTGTCAATAAAAGAAGTTATTTTTTCAATAAAAATTTACTTAGTGTTTTCCAGGAGCCAGTCACTGTGATCTGTGATAGATGCTGATAAAAACATGGTGAATGAGACACAAACCTTTTCCCACGGTCAATGTCAAAAGCTGAGGAGATGCTATTTAGAAAAAAGCTAAAATAAGGCCAACAAATTTTGCATATTGTGATCTTAGTGAGAGTAATTTCTATAAAATGGTGAAAATAGATAAAATATGAATAGAAAGAGGAGGAAGAGGCTGCTGGTGTAGAACATATTTTTTCCAGAATGTTAGTGACAAAAAGAGAAGAGAAAGGTCAAGAACTTGGTTCTGCTTCTCACCTTCCGTAAGCTCAGCTGATCTAATCACCAGTAACTTACTTCCCTTCTTCACTGGAGCTGGAGATACAGGTGACACAACAAAGCTGACCTAAAATACGCTCAGGGCACTGGCAGGACCCTGAGAGTGAATGCCTCCTTAAATTTTGCACCCTAACCATCTTACTCACTTCACCCTAGTCCCAGCCCTGCAGGTTAGAGATTGCTTCTTGATGTTAAAATGAGCTTCAGAGAAGGTTGAAACAACTGTTACAAGTTTCATCGCTGCTTAAAGAGTATGACATGATGTATTAATGTAGAAAACTAATGTTCAATAACTACTGATGATGGTAGAAGTTACCAGAGATAAGCCTGTATAAGCAGAGAGGGGTTATTGGAGAGACTGGCTGGCTCCTCCCACCTCTTACTGGGTGGCATTCCCCATGGGGAATTGAGCACAGTGGAGAGGCAGCCTTCGGACTTGAGGATGCACACTCATACTAACCTGCTCTTGGGGTGAGCTCTCAAGAGACTAGCCTGTAAAATCAGAATGTCAATCTTCATTCACAATGACAACTGTAACTGGTAAGCCTAGTCCATGCCAGTGTCTGCCCACCCAGCTTGACGAGTTGGAAATCAAAACGGGATGCTATGGGATTTGAGTGTTAAAAGATTTTAAGGTCTCAAAGTCTGCAGCCTCCTTTTGTGTATGATGGGGGGCATAACAGCATATCCTCAAACCCAGGAAATGTTCTATTGGGCACGCTGTGTCTTTTGGATGCTGCCTGTTCTGAGGATACATCAGTGATTAAACTACTTGAGTGGATGATTAAGGGAGGATATTCTAAATGTATAATAACCTGTACGCCATGGGCTCCAGTCAAGCAGAGTGCCAGCAGGAGGGGCACTGTTGGAGGCTCCCTGCTCTGCCAACTGCTGGATTGTGGGGAGTTCTAGGGTGTCTGGGAGAGAGTAGGAGCACTGGGGGCTTGACTATCATGATTATTTATCAACCACCTCTAAGTATTTTGATTTTTGATGACTGGCAGTTTGATTTTCAGTCATCTTATACGTGAATGTCGTGATCAGGGCACAGGCTGCCTTGGAAGCCTTGCAGTCATTCTTCCTGTGGTAACTGCTGTTTTTAACCTGAATCCATTTAATGCTGAATCAAAACTTAGTTCTCAGAGGAAAACCATATTTCCCAGTTCTTAAAGACAGCCCATTATGACCTCAACTATTACCTTTAATAAAAATTGCAAATTGCAGGCCAGGCGCAGTGGCTCACGCCTGTATCCCAGCACTTTGGGAGGCCAAGGCAGGTGGATCACCTGAGGTCAGGAGTTCGAAACCAGCCTGGCCAACATGGTGAAACACCATCTTTACTAAAAATACAAAAATTAGCTGAGCATGGTGGCACACACCTGTCATCCCAGCTACTCAGGAGGCTGAGGCCTGAGAATCACTTTACTCTGGGAGGTGGGTGTTGCAGTGAGCCAAGATCGTACCATTCCACTCCAACCTGGGTAATAAGAGCGAAACTCGATCTCAAAAAAAAAAAAAAAATTAGCAAATTGCAATGGTGCTGATATTTTTCTTTCTCAGAACCTTTTATAAGAAGTGATATATTTTAGGTACTTCTTAAATTCTTAGTGTTTGTTCATTTGTCTAATTATGAGTGTTACTAATTAGAATTTGTATTTCCATAAATGTCTAATAATATGGACATCTTTTCATATGCTTATCTATTTGTCCAGCTTTATATTTCCCCTGGTAAAAATGTTGCTTCTAATCTTTTGCTCATTTTGAAAATTGCATTGTTTCCTTATTGTTCAATGTTGAGAGTTCTTTATATACAAGTCATTTTTGGGGGGAATACATAATTTGCTAATATTTTCACCCAACCTCTAACATGTCTTTTCATTCTCTCAATGGTATCATTTGCAGAGCAAAAGTTTTAAATTTTGATAACTAAATATATGACTTTTCAAAAATTGTATGGATGATGTGTTTTCACACCTAAGAACTCTTTGCCTAACACTAGATGTCCATGAGAAGACCAGCCTACTGAGAACAGGCCTTCATAAACTTGAATGAGGGATAAAGACAGACAGGCAAACCCAAGTTCCCATCTTAACAAGGGTGTGGTCTTCTCAGTACTCCTCTCCCTCCCTCAGCTGTAGTTTTGGGCCCTGTAGATATTCTAGTGCTGCACCCAGTCAGGGACTTTTCCAGTTGTAGCTCTGAAAGTCCCACATCAGTCCTGGACAAACTGAAACTAGGAATAGAGAGTGTTTTCTATTCCTCAGCTGCAGTGGGTTTTCCCCAGCGTCCTAAGGGTGGCAGCGTTGGCTACCTTCCTTCTCTTAAGTGAAAGCTTTTGTTTCACAGGAGAGATAAAGGTGAAGGTCCTGGTTGAGGAGGGTGGGGTTCTTGCTCCTTTCAGCAGAGACTGCTATTATGCTTTCTCATTGTGCTCCTGGTGGAACTCCTGGAGAAGAACTTGCAGGAGGGTGTGAACTCTCCTGTACGGGAAACTGCCAGGGCCTCCACATTGTCCTACCAGCCCACATGCAGCCTCTACCAATTCATTAACTATTCTGGCTAGGTTCTTTCTACCAGTGTCTTCCTGTGTCTGCCCTAGGTCAACAAGCTGTCTTATCTCTTCCTACAGATACTTCTTGTTCCTCAGATTTTGGGCCAGTAGGTTGTCCTGCAACCTCAGTTTTCTGATGGGTTCAAGGAAAATGATAAACTTGCAGTCTGTCTGGCAGTGGATTATCATACACAACAATGAAATGAAGTTCTTTCAAACTCTGTACATCTGAGTCAAATTTTTAAATGTGTTTAATAAAAAAATTCTGCACACACACAATACACATGCAGACACACACACACACCACTATATATGCAACTCATAGCTGCCATGGGTTAATGAATATACTCATAATTGGCCTGTATTAGTCAGATGTTCGGATAGGAGCAGTCAGGTTTGGTTGTAATTTCAGTGAACTACCCTAAAGTATCATTTCCATTTCTCTTTTACATGCAATCCAGGAATATTGTGGAAGTTTCTTTTGCATTTAGAATGTCAGCCACCATATTGAAATTCTATCTCTCTGCACATTTGGCCCTCTCTTCTTTACAAATTGGATTTGTATTGTTTACTTAGATTTCTTGCAGTATATTAATTTAATAAATTGGGTGTTTACAGAGAGTAAGGTATATTAGAGATACAAAGTACATGCTGAATTCTTACAGAAAGTCCCAATATTTTAACAGTTTCGGGCTCAAGAATGTCTTGTAAGTTGATGTTATTTTCAACTCTGTAGATTTCTCTGTGTTAGAAAAACTTAGATAAGCAGGTCCATAGAAATTCCTCTGCCAGCTCTGTCATTTCTACATAATGGCATGTAACCAGGTAGATTCAGATTCTCTTTACAATCTATGTCTTCATTGAATGATTAACAGAAAATTTTCAACTATTTGATGGTCATTATACTTATACTTGCTTTACTAGTTAATAGCTATTATAATCACTATGGTAATTAGTATCTGTTTTATTACCTAGTACTATCTAATGATTTCTGTCTCATAATTATCTTTAACTCATAAATATTACAAATACCATTTGTTAAATTTCTGTAGATACTCAAAAAATGTTTACTGAATTATATTGAGCTTTGCATCCCTTATCTTAATATCAATATATTTTCAAAGAAAACCTTGGTTAAAAAGATAACTGTGTTCTTGTGTCAGTTTGCTGAGAATGATGGTTTCCAGGTTCATCCATGTCCCTAAAAAGGACACGAACTCATCGTTTTTTATGGCTGCATAATATTCCATGGTGTATATGTGCCACATTTTCCCTGTCCAGTCTATCATCAATGGGCATTTGGGTTGGTTCCAGGTCTTTGCTATTGTAAACAGTGCTGCGATGAACATTCGTGTGCATGTGTCCTTATAGTAGAACGATTTATAATCCTTTGGATATATACCCAGTAATGGGATTGCTGGGTCAAATGGAATTTCTATTCCTAGGTCCTTGAGGAATCGCCACAAAATCGAACACCGCATGGTCTCACTCATAGGTGGGTGTTAAACAATCAGAACACATGGACACAGGGAGGGGAGCACTACACACTGGGGTCTGTTGGGAAATAGGGGAGGGACAGCGGGGGGTGGGGAGTTGGGGAGAGAGAGCATGGGGAGAAATGCCAGATATAGGTGAAGGAGAGGAAGGCAGCAAATCACACTGCCACGTATGCACCTATGCAACAATCTTGCATGTTCTTCACATGTATCCCAAAACCTAAAATGCAATAAAAAATGAAAATAAATAATAAATCAAATCTATAAAAAAGATAACTATAACATTTTTAACCCTATAATTTTTATTAAATACATTCATTAACATTAGTTTAATGGTTGTTTTTAATAACAAAACCATTCTAAGTAACCTAAATAATAGGAATGTTTTTGCCACTCAAGTTTTTTGTTTTAAACCCTGTTCAAAAATTTTTTTAATTAAAATACCATAAAAATAAGTTATTGCTATACAGTTCTGTGTGTCTTGGCACATGTGTAGATTCATGGAACCACTGATACAATCAGGATACAGAACAGTTCCAGCATCACTAAAATTACCCTAATACTGTTTCTTTTTAGTCATCACTTCTCTGACTCCTAATCCCTGCAAGTCACTGATCTGTTCTCCCAATAGCTTTACCTTTTCTAGAGTGTCATTTACATGGAGTCTTTCAGTACATAACATTTTATGACTGGCTTCTTTCAGTCAGTATACTACCTTCAGATCCATTCATGTTATCAGTGTATGGATAATTAGTTCCTTTTTATTCCTGAGCAGTAGTCTACTGTGTGGACTACATCTTGCTTATTTATTCACATATTGACATTGAGATAGTTTCCAAATCTTGGTGACTGTGAATGAAGTTGCTGTAATTATTTATATCTAGGTTTTCATCTGTGAAATATATTTCTATTTCTCTAGGCTAAATGGGATTGCTGGGTAATATGGTAAGTGTATGTTTAACTTTAAGAATCTGCCAGGCACAGCAGCTCACTCCTATAATCTCAGCTACTCAGGAGGCTAAGACAGGAGGATCTCAGGAGTTTGAGGCTGTAGTGAGCTATGATTGCATCATTGCACACCAGCCTGGACACTACCAGACCCTGTCTTTAAACAAATGAATAAATAAATATCAAAAATAAAGAACCCACCAAACTGCTCCAGAATTTCTGTACCATTTTGGATTCCCACTAGCAATATATGACAATTGCACTTGCTCTTCATCATTGTTAGCACTTGATATTGTCAGTTGGTTTTGTTGTTATTTCAGGGTTTTTTTGCCATTTTCATAGGTATATAGTGGTATTTGGAGCAGACACAGCAAGACACTGGTAGAAAGAACCCAGCCAGCATAGTTAATGAATTGGTACAGGCTGCATGTGGGCTGGTAAGAGAATGTAGAGCCCCTGGGAGTTTTGGGTACAGGAGAGTTTGCACTTTCCTGCAAGCTCTTCTCCAGGATCCCTACCAGAAGCACAGTGAGAAAGCAAAATAGCAGCCTCTGCTGAAAGGAGCAATATCCCCCTGACCAGGACCTTCTCTTTTATTGTGGACAAAAGCTTTCACCTAAGGGGAGGAGGGTAGCCAGCACTGTCACCCTTAGGACACTGGGGAAAACCCATTGCAGCTGAGGAACAGGGAGGTCGGGGAGGGATAATGTGGAGGATAATGTGGGGAAAAATGCCAGATATAGGTGACGGGGGGATGGAGGCAGCAAACCACATTGCCATGTGTGTACCTATGCAACGATCCTGCATGATCTGCACATGTACCCTAGAACCTAAAGTATAATAATAATAATAAAATACTCTCTACTACTAGTTTCAGTTTATCCAGGACTGACATGGGACTTTGAAAGTTAAAACTGGAAAAGTCCCTGAGAAACTGGGAGGAGTTGGTCACCCCACCCTGGGGTGAGGCACTAGAATATCTACTAGGCTCTGAACTACAGCGAGGGAGAAGAGTACTGAGAAGACCACACCCCCATACACAGTGCTGCCTAAGACAGGGCTTAATAGGACAGAGCGTTCTTCCTCCCCCTCAACATGCTCACAAGTGGAGTAGCAAGCCACAGTGGGATCTTGCTGGAAGAGGCCTAAGAGTGTGGGCACAGACCGATTCTGAGGTACAATGCAAAGGGAAGATCTAAAACTTAGGGCAGAATAGAATTGAAAAAAACTACAGGCAAACCAGCCCCCAACTGAACCACAAAGTGTCACCAAAGGAATTTGATGCTCCTGGCTCCCTAAGGGTAATCACTGCAGTGGAGGAAGAGAATCAAACTGAGCCCTACTCCTAACTCAGACTCTCAGTCTAGAATCCTAGCAGAAGGACAGACAGGTGTATGCATTTTCAGGCATAGAATCTATTTTCCTCATCTCTGCTGTCCTTAACAAGGTGTCTGGCTTTCAACAAAAAATTACAAGTCATACAAAAAGGTGATAAAAAAGAACACCGCACCGTCAAAGCAGTCAACAGAACCAAACCCCAGATATGACAGATATTGGAACTATCTTACAGGAAATTGAAAATAACTATGAGTAATATGATAAAGCTGAAGTGAAAGAGGAGTATAACATGCAAGATCAGACGGATGATGTCAGGAGAGATGGAAACTATAAGGATCAATCAAACTGAGATGCAAAAAGTGAAAATCACAGCAACATAAGTGAAGAATGCCTTCAATGGTCACATCAGAAGATGTAACAATGAATCGGTGAACTTTGAACATCAGTCCACAGCAATTACCCAAACTGAAACACAAAGAGGAAAAAAATTAAAAGCCTCCTGCGTATTCACCCAAGAGAACTGAAAACTTATTCACACAAAAACCTGTACATGAGTGCTTATCATAGCCTTATTCATAATAACCCCAAACTCTGGACCAGATGTCTTTCAACCAGTGAACAGATAAATAAAGCATGATACAGTCACACAATTGAATGCTACTCTGCAGTAAAAAGAAATGAACTATTGATGCTTGCAATCACACTGATTAATCTCAAATATATTTTGCCAAGTAAAAGTAGACAGACCCATATTATTCCATCTATATACCTTCCTGGAAAAGAACAAAATTGAGACAGAACAGAGATGAGTGATTGCCAAAGATTGCAGGTGGCAGTAGTGGTTGTCTACAAAGGAGCAGCACTAGGAAAGTTTTGGGGTGAGAACTGCTTTGTCATGACTGTAGAGGTGGATATGTGGCCCTAAGCATTTGTCGAAACCTGAGGAATTATACACCACAATGAGTGGATTTTACTCGATATAAACTAAATAAAAATATACTAAGATGTGGACGTATGCCAAAATGGAATACAAACTATCAAATGTTATTAGTCTAACCTATGAATGACATTACCACACTGACACAGATAGAGAACAGAACTAACATAAGTAACTTTTAGAAGTCAATATTTTGATTGAATTCTATTAAAACTAAAGAAAAAAAAACTATTGTACCTAGTTGCTATATGCTAGTTAATGTGTTTCTCACAGGGGTATGAGTTAGCAATTCTGAAACTTACTTATATATACTAATATTGAATAAAAAAGCAAATTTCTTTTAAACTATGGAAGCCAGTTGTATGTTAGAGAAAGACTAACACTGTGCTGTTGAACTAGAATTGCATTGGAACTATGAACTCATATATACAATGACTAATGTAGATATAGACATAAATGTACATGTATGCTGCATGGGGAAAAATATATGTATGTATACACACATACTCATATGTATATATACATGTGATCTTTCTTATTAAAATTCATGTACCTCTTTCAAGACCAGCTCAATGCTAACCTTCTCTGTGAAATCTTCCAGTTTGACTTCTGTGGATTCCCATTTTGCTTTATAATTCTCTTATAGCATCTGTCAGATTTGACTTGCACTTTTGTACGTATCTTAGATTTTTGTATGTATCCAGATACCGAACTCTTAAAGTTTGCTTGTTGGGATTTTCTTTTACAGCACCTTCCTCAGTCTTTTAAACTGTATAGACACTCAGTAAATGTACTGAATGGAATTTGATGTTAGAGATATCTAGACACAAATCTGAACATGTAGGAATTATAACATGTCTTTGAGGTAATTGCTTATCTTCAAGCTAGACTCCTCCTTAGGACTGTAGAAGGCCCAAAGATACTCTTCAGGGTTCGGTCCTGAGCCCTAGACCTTTTCTCTTTTACTGTATCTTCAATATTATCTAGTCCCCATGGCTATGAAAACTAAATGCTGATCATCCCTGAAGGTGTATATCCAGCCTTAACTTCTCCTCTGGGAAACTTGGGCATCTTCCCGATCACCTTGCCGTTTCCCTCTCCCCATTTGCCTCCAACCCACAAGGGAGGCTTGTGCCAGCTCTCTTCCAGTTCTCCTTCAGTTTGCCCATCACTGTCGTAGTCTAAGCCAGAATCCTCTCTCACCGAACTTCTGAAGGCTTCTGAACTGACCAGTTGTTTTACACACTTTATTTCAACTCATTTTTCATAAAGCAGTTAGAATGATTGTTTTTAACATCTATATCACGTGTCAGTTTAAATTTTTGAAAATTCTTCAGTGACTCCCCATTGTACAGAATAAAATCCAGTCCCTTTATGTTTTTGTCCTCAACTCTGCACACAGCTATGCTCCCAGTCGTGAGCCTACAGTCAGTTCCTAAACTCAGTGGTTTCTTCCCTTCTTTAGGGCTTTTGCAACCATATTTTACTTCTACTATAACAGAGTTTCTCAAACTCTCTGGAGAAGGATCAAATCTTTTTCCCCCAATCTATCAGAATTATATGTAAAAAAAAAAAAAATCAACTATCAGGAAAAAAAATAATGTTTTCTTTTTAGATTTAACAGACATAAAGTTAGTCTTATTAAATTGCTATAAATGTTACAAATACTACTTCTCAGTTTCTTTACACATCTCATTAGGGTCCAGGAACAGTTTTCTGCTGAGTAGCCCAATGTTAGAATACTGTATGTGACTGATACAGTATCAGTCCGTTTTTTTCACTAAGGTATATAGACTGCAAAGTCAATGTCAAATAGGATTTGAGACTAATGGATTTCTCAGAGCCTTTACCATTCCAAGAGATGGGTATAAAGTACAGAGTTTCCCAAACTCATTTCACCTTGAACCATTTTGTTAGGATATATTCTATAGAATGCATTGTAGATCATGCTTATCTAAAGAAACACCTGGAAAATTTGAATATGCTAAAACTACTTTTACCAGGTTATAAATGTTAAGGTGTACTGATATGGAAACTTAACTTGCTATGATTATTTTGTTGTTGGAGAAGAAAGTGGAGAACTGGAATTATGCCAAATATTTTGTGGGATAAGGGTGTGTGATGCTTATTTGCCAGATTTCTGTTTCCTTCCCTTCCCTTTTTTAACAGAAAATTAAATTCCCCAAATTCTCAGCCAAATAATTTTTGAATAGGTTCTTTTAAATACAAGCACTCATAGGAGATTGGAAAGATGAAAGAAAATAAAATATTTATTTTGTTTGTTTATTTGTAATAATAACTGCTTCTGACAGCAATAGTAGCCTTCTGTGGTTCCAGCACTGTCCACAGTTCCAGGAGCAGAAAAGCAGCAGTAAAGTCCAGTAAAGTCAGCAGGCTGCACCCTCTGTGGCTTTTGGTAGCTGCAGCACAGTGACAGTGGAGTTGGTAGCAACACGGTTTCAGGCCTCCAGCCTTGTCTGCTGGGAGCCGTCCCCAACCAGGTCTCTGCTGCCTCTGTGCTCCTCCAGCTAAGCCAAAGCTGGTAGTGACTTCCTGTAGTCACTGGCTCTGTGTTGCACACCTTTGGCCTTTTGCTCCTTCAGGCCTTCCAGCACTTTTGAAACCAGTTTCTTGTATGAAATCCCTTCTGTCTGAAATACCTAGAGTGGCTTCTGTTATTTTCAGACTGAACATTGGTTGATTATGGGACCAAGATAGGAAAAGGTGACACTGTCTCTTAAACTGATTGCATGAGAATAGGAAAATGTCCTCTCCTCTGATGTCAGTAGGAGTAAGAGCAAGAGAAAGACCCAGAGCAAAATGAAATAATAATGGGAACCAATATCATGAAGAAAACAAGAGCCCAAGATTCTAATTTCCATCATTCATGGGGTGACTCTTGTGCATCATTTGGCTGTTCTTAACCTGACTGTCTTCAACTTCTTTCCTCACTTGGTTGTTTCCAACACCAAAGGGCAGTTGCTCTTACGATCTCTCTCAATCCACCCAAAACCACCCTCCAATAAGCACCCTGAGTAAAGGCAGTGCGTTTGCTCTGCCCATGCAGGTTCAGGACAGGTCTCCCAGGTTTCAACTGGACTGTCACCCCAAATCCTAAGTAAAATCTTGAGTTGCCACTATTCAGCAGTTATTTATTAAATATTACTCTTGGGAGGCACTGGGCAGAGGAAAAATAAGTTCACATAATGATTTGTGGGAGACAGGCAATATGTACAAAGAGCAGTAAATCTTTCAGCAAAACAAGAGCTATCCTAGAGGTACAAATTAAGGCAACGAGAACTGGGAGGAAGGAGCAATTAATACTACGGGATTCTTCAAAAGGCTTCCCAGGTGGTGCATGTAGTTGGGCAGAGAGCTCATGGGGTGGAGTGAAAATAGTGGAGACCAGAAAGATGTAGTGGAGTCAGATTAAGTGGGACCTTCAGAGCCCAGACCTGTTACTATCCTTGATGGCGTTAGAGACCCATAGGAGGCTTTTACATTAAGAAGGGATGTGAAGATATTGTAAAACTTGCAATATATAAATACAGGATACAGCTGTTGAGGAATAAGGTTGAAGAAAACATTGAGCATTTTATATTTTATGCAATAACTGTTACACTTAGGGTATATATACATAACATATATATACGATATGTTACACTTAGGGTGTGTGTATGTGTGTGTATATATATATCTATATATATGTATATATGAATGAATGAGTGAAATCAGTGGAATGCTCAAGACATAATAAGCAAAAGGAATTGCCCTAACAAACTGTCATAATAATAACATAGCTTAGTCAACTGAAAGGTTGTGAGAAAGAAATTATGTCAAAACAGTAAAAATGAAGTTTTTACCTTGACCCATTTTGGAATTTAATATCTCCGAACAATCTAGAGTGAAAATAATATCTAAGTTTCCAGATATTACTGATTTGGATGGACACTGGGAAAAATAAGAATATTGTTTATAGGTATAAAGAAGCTGGAAATGAGATTCAATATTGCATATAAAGAAGAAATTACAGAAATATATTCTGCACTCATTTAATTCCTACATAATCCATGATCAGTGAAGAATCAGTAATGGCATAGATATTTTTGAATACCATTACATGGGAAATTAGTTATGTATTTTCAAAGTTAAATGACAAAAGTACCAATAAAGTCAGCACTATTCTGAGCTACATATAAATGAGGAATTTTATCCCCAATGAGAAAATTTTAATGCTCTCAAACAACCTTAGGATAAATTGTGCCTGAAATATCATTTGCTTTGATTAGCACTATATCAAAAGATGGAGACAAATTGAATGGAGAAATAAGAAAAGCAGTTTAGTATTGAGGAAATTGATTTATGAAAAAATTATAGGAATAAAATATGTACAACTTTGTGAAGAGATGACTAAGGAATGATGACAGCCTATAAATATTTGAAAGGTATAAACATCCAGTAGTAGGAGGAATTATTTAGCATGTTATAAAGAGATATAATTACAGTTTATGGGATGAAATTAGACAACCAAGGTTTGAAACATTCAAAGCCACCTTTCCGGGGATAATGGAAGCCTTGTATTTGAAAACATAAATTATGTGATCTTTGGGACACCTGAATGCTTATGACTGTTTTTTTATTTCTATTTTTTGAAAATATAATTCAGTGAAAAGAGATATAAATCTCCTAAGTACAATAAATATTATTTTATATATTCTGTACATTTGATTGTTTTAAGAGATTTTCAAGTGGCTCACTCAATCTTTTGGCAATAGAAATACAGAATACAAATGAAATCCACAAATACTTTCCCAATCTAATGTTAATCTTCTTTTCCACTAGACCTAGTTACTAGCGGTGAGCAAAACTCATTAATTGGAATTTTGCCTAAACATTACTAAAGGATCGTAACTCATTGATTTAGAGCAATTGGAGTTATGTACCTAATTGAGGTAAAGACAAATGTTGGCTGCTTTTACATTGAAAAGAATAAAGATTTTATTTGCACTTGACACTAATTACTGCCTCTTTCTTCAATTGCTTCCTTCTCTTTAAAAGATCTAAATTTCCAGCTATAACCACTTTCCCATGCCCATGTTCCATGTCTTATGCTGAATGTCATGTTTCCTCAAACTCATTGGACTCCAGATCAAACTTGTTTGACAAATGAAATAAAATTTGCTGCACATTTTGTGTATGCCAGGCCCTGTGCTGTCAAGCAAGAGATAAAATCATGATTATAAAAGGAATCCTACAGGGATGAGTTCCCAGATCGCCTCTTCCTAACCTTAGCTGTATTTCCCAAGTTTTAAACTACCCCATTCTGTTATAAACACTAAGTCTGTGTTCCCAAGAAGTGCTTGATTTATTGAGACACTGGTGTGTGTGATTTATTGAGAGAGTGCTCTCAGATGAAAGGAGGAAGGGTAAGCAGGATAGGGCAAGGGAAGGAGCTAAATTAGGCTGTGGTCCCAGCTGGAGTCCAGCCTCAGCCTGATCCCATGGACAGCTCTGGAGCTTAAATTGTACCACTGAATTGATCCTACCTTGAGGCAAGAAGGATTGCCTCTTATACTTCCACGTCCATTAATTATTGATTGTGGATGGCTACCTCCTCAGAGGATGCCATGAAGGGGGCAACTGTGAGCCATTATCAATTAACTCTCAAGGCAGCTGGGGATGTATGCACCATCTGGTAAAGGACATCTGACTCACTACCAACCATGCCTGCTATCACACCATCACTCCTCTGACCACTTAGGATCATAACTACTATTCCAGTCGAGCCATGCCTGATTCATCACTATATCTTGAAAATTCTTGCTCTATACTCTGTCTCTGTGTCCCTCCCTTCTCATTTATTCCCAATCACCAGTTGGAGTAGTCTAATTCCTTATTAATTCACACTTAATCTACAATCATATTCATTTAACCAGTCTCAGTATTTCCAAAGGAAAAAAAAAAAGCATCACGATGGGTAAAGCCATTAGATGGGAACTGGGGTATGCTGGAAAGTTCATGCTCAGTTTGAAAGAGTCAACCTCTACTTAGCTCCAAATGTGGGAATCTGCACCCAATGTTGCAAATCTTCTAATATTTTAAGAGAAGCCAGAAATCATTTTTATCTAAAGACTTCTGAATGTTATAAGTGGTAACTAATTCTAGTTTTTTTAAGTTCTGAGGGAGAAGAAAAAAACACATGTACATATCAAATGCATTCACCACAGCCATTTTGCAAATTCTGGCCAAAAGCCTAAGACAAAAGATGATATGTAAGTAAATAACTATAGGTCAATGTGAAGAGAGATAAAAAACTCAAGGGAGATGCAGATAAAGTGCTTCAGAGGTTTAGAAAAATGAGTAGACCCTGAGCCTTCATGACTAAGGCCCTTGCCTTTATTAAAATTATCCTCTCTGGTATCTAGCACAGTGTGTGGCATATACAAATCCTAAACAAATGTTCAAATCAACAAAGGAACAAGCAAATGAACCATTTGTTGTTGGGATTGCAAAAGAGCAAGGACAGAGTACAGAATGAAGCAATTATCCTAGTAGCTGAGAAGCAAAGTTGAAGCTGTCACACGCTGTCCACTGGGATTCTGTCAGCCCAAGTCACTCAGAGTCCCCACTTTCTCTCTCTCAGCTTCTAGCACAAAAAGCATGTGTCAGTGTATCATTAAATACTGTTCTTGCGCTTGCAGGCAACAGCACCAAACAGAGAGAAGAGGACAGATCTAGTCTCTAACAGTAAATGGAATTCCATCAAGTCTATTTTATGGGGTGTTCGGCAGTAGTGTGGTGTATGGCCACTACACATCACAGCCTCCTTCAGAAGTGCCCTGTATCCCCCAGTACACCCAATATGGGTAGCTCTTTCTTTTCATGCCACAGACTACTGATTGCCAGACCTTCTTAAGGGACCTAAGTCAGAAGCAGCTCTTGGAGTCATTGCAAAATGGTACTGACTTTGGACCACATTTGGCCATCACCTGGCAGGATTCTCTTCCTGGCCAGCACCAGAATCAAAGTTCCACTGATGCCTGTAGGAGAAACCTGAACCACCGAGCAGAGCTGAGGCTAGGGAGGTACATATTCCAGCTGATTGACTCCAGGGATCTCAAGCCCTTTTCCAGAATAATCCACATGCTCATGCATCCTTCCCATCACCATGGAACCGTTTCATAGCAGTTTGTGATCACATGTTTCTTTGTCCTCAGTGGCATCTAAGCATGAGGTGCTTTCACCAGTGTTTGATGTCTGGGCCAATCTCTCTAGGATGCTTCTCTACTGTCCACTATGACTGAGTTTGGTTAGGAAATCATCCCTACATTCTGGAACTCTCAATTGCCTCAACTTTAGCAGGGGGCATTTGGGGTTCTCCTCTAGTCTGCTTGAGTTAATAAATCTCGAATATAAACATTATCTATGTTGTGCTTGTTGTCTGAACTCTACCACACAATCCTCTTGACTGCTTTGCATTTTTTTTTTTAAAAAAGTTTATTACCTAATGGAAATTATTTTCACTATATACGGAATTAGCTCTTGAAGAATTAGCCTTTTGCTAATTGGCCCACCTCTGCCTTCCCCTTCTTGTGCTCCTAGAAATACCTATTCACCTTTTGCACCCACCGGGTTTGGTTTTTTGGCAAAAACCCAATCTTGGATGAATCCAGCTCTCTGCCTGCCTTGCCTCTGCGCTGCTGAGTACTGCAAAAATATTACACAACAAATGAAGTCCTAGTTCATGTATTTGTTCTCTTTCTGCAGACACAGGCTTCTTCCTTAATGGAAACTAGGAGTTTTTGGGCAGGAACTTCTAAATTCCTGGTGGCCGCACATCTAACTGTAACTACAGCACTGCCACTCCTGCCTGCTGCAGATGCTGCTGTGTCCTCTGCGGGGAACACCTCTGATGGTGTCGGGAGTCTGCTCTCTCAATCCTCTGGTCTTCAGCCTCTTCCTCCCTACTGCAGCCCTGAAGATAGCTGAGGACATCCTCTTCTGGTTTCCTTGTCACAGTTTCCTGTTTTTCCCTAACCTTCCTTTTAGTGCCTTTTCCATGTCTTTACTGCCTCATTTTCCTTTCAATTTTGAAACGCCTTGGGAGTCTATCCTAGGTATCCCTCTTCACTTTTCACCACACTCTATCTCAAAAGATTTCAATCCATTCTTGTGGCTTAATTTGCCATCTATCAATATATGCTGATAGCTTTTTAAATAATTTTGTATTTATGTCTATAAAAATGAAACATGGTCATGTAACAAATCAAAATATTAAAGTTTATGAAGAAAATTCTGTGCTCTCTTCCTTACTCATACATAGCCCCACACATGGGAAGTGCCCTCTTTTGACCATTGCTATCCTTATTTCTGTTATCTTCATAACTCCAGGTAGTAGTATGCTTATGCTTCAATTTCAAGATGTTTCACATTTAGACAATGTCTGCTGACTTCCCGATATGAAAGGTGGAGAATAGCTCACGAGACAATATTCATCCCTCTCTTTCCCTCTTCCCCTTCTAGCATTTATAATTTATATCATTTTTCTGTCAGTTATCCTTGTAAATTTAAATAATAAAAATTAAATCTCTGGGTTTTTCCCCCATCAACTTTCAAAAGTATTTAACTCCTCATCCTGTGTCTTTACTGGCAGAAAGTAAACAGTGAACAGTCTTGTCTTCCTTCCCCTTCCACCTCCTTTCTTATGTCAGCTACACTTGCAATACATAATTTGTGATCCTAAATGTCTCAAAACGGAGTCACTCATGACAGGTGACTCAGCTCACTTGTGAAATTGCAAACCCCTCAAAGTGATAAGCATAGGTATGGTGGACTGAGGTGATAAGATAGCACATGCTGTGGTCAGGTACCTGGAGACCCTACAAGAAAGTGAAGCCAAAAAGTGGCAAAGGTAATGACCACAGACACTGTTGCGGGAGTGGAGGGGTGGACATAAAAACAGCAAAGAAACTGACCACGGCTGATACATCTGCAGAATTTCTGCCCATGAGGGTTTCTTTCCATTCACAGTGGCCTCTGGAAGTTCTGCCAGAAGAGCAGCAAATCACCCCACCCCCAACGCCACCCCTATCCCTGTTGGTTGCATGTCCAGGGAAATCTGGACTGCCTGGTTCATCAGTCAGCATGCTGGTCGTCACACCTACTCATCATGGTTCATTCCTGTCTCTCTCATGACTGCCTGTGTGTGTCTAACATATTTACATGATTGTTGGTGTGTGAAAGTCCTGCCATAAACTGTGAATCCAAAAGCATTTAATTGGCCATTGAGTCACTGTGAACAGCCCCCCAGGCCCCACCCCAGTCAGAGTCAGCACAACTAGGCTGATTTGAACCTGACACTGTAACTTGGGCTTTGCAGTTATTTTTACCCTTCTACTGTAACCAAATCTGTTTTTGCTTAATGTAGAAATTCATGCTAAAAGACAAACCAACAAACAGCATCGTTATTACTATTAAATATAAGCAGTATTTATATTGCTATTATATTGTAAGCACTATTTATTGTTGAGTCAAATAATATACTTCCTTATCCAATTTCATAACCCCTAGGCCACTGCTGGATGAGTCCAAGCATCAAGATCAAATGGATTACCTTCTCTTATACTCCCCAATTATTTAAAGTTATGCACCATTATTATTTCATCATTTGTAAATAGACTTTCTTATATATTTTTGTCCAAAATCTCTAATCACCTCTCTCTAGTTCTTGCATCATTTGCCCTGATAATCTTTGTATTTTCAGACTCTACATCATGGTATTCCATGAACTCCCTTTCTCCCCAGCCCTCCATTCTCCTGGCCAATCTGACAGGCTTTGTCTTTAGTCCTCTGCATATCGGTCATCCAGGAAATTCCCTTTCTTTCCCTTTCAGGTTTAAATCCCTATCTCCTTAATCTTTCTTTTTCTTGGATATGCTCTTGTTTTCCTGGAGTACACTCAGGTAATTTATTAAAAAAGAATATGTATGGGACAAATGATCTGATGCCTCACATGTCTGAATTTTTGTTTTGTTTTGTTTTGCTTTCATCTTGGCTGTGAGTTTAGCTGATTATAAACTTTGAAGGTACTGCTCCCCTGTCTTCTAGGCTTCATGGTTGCTGGTTCCAGACTGATTCTTGTTCCTTTGTCATTGATATATTATTTTCCAAAGTTGAAGCTCTTATCTTTTCTTTGTTAATGCTTTGAAACTTCATGCTGCTTTGTCTAGGAATGGTCTTTTAGTTCATTTTCCAGGTACCTGGTGGGCCTTTCTCATCTGAAGACTATCGTCTTAGGCTAGGTGACCCAGTAAGCACACCTGAGATAAACTTGTATTATCAAGAAGTTTAATGCCAAGCAGGAATGAGAGAAAATCAGAGTGAGGGAATGAAAGAGGGAGAAAAATAAGGCCACAGCTTTGTGAAAAGCTGATTGCTGGGTCCCACAGGACTGCTTCAGAAAGGAAATTTAAAGATATGCTTCTCCACAGTCCTTCTGAAAAAAAATGTGATTTGCCCAGTCCCATCTCCTTCTGGGCAAAGATTGCACCATGGAATAATTCCTACACACTTGTAGGTTGCATAGTTATTGGTGTCAAGAGAGTCTTCAGTAACAACGAATCCCCATGGTAGAAGGCAAAGGATCCTGCAGGGGCAGGAGGCAAGATGCTGTCAGGTCGTGTCCTTGGGTGACATGAGGGACCAAAGGCAGCTGCCACAGCAGGCCCCTTTCAGCAGCAGCAGCAGAAGCAGTGACCTGACTTCATCACCATGGGAACAGCAGCTGTCACTGCTAGATTCAGTCACTGCAGATCTGGGGTGGTTCATAATGAATCCCATGCAACTACTATTTTGGCAGATCTGGGAAAATTGTCTTCGGGTACTTCAATTGTTTTATTTTGCTCATTCCCATTTTTAACCTCTAAGAGCTCTTTCTTGGTCTCTGTTTTTTCCTTTCTTGAGCATCCTATTTTTGATTTTAGGTCATGATACTTTCTCAAATATCCATGAAAACATTAGTTAGATTTTAAAAGTTTTCTTCTATCAGGAGGCAGCCTGCATGGTTATTAAGAGGATGGACTCTAAAGCCAGACAGCCTGAATTTGATTCTCAGCTCTTCTCTGGCTTTATGATCTTGGGAAACTTGTTTGTGCCTTAGTTTTTATGGAGTTCAGAACACAGTACTCTAAAAGATGACATCTTGGCATAATGATTGAGAAAACAGCAGGAGCAGCAGAAAGGGGTCTCTGACATGGAAGGAATTTTCTGACCTTCTCCTGAAACAGGTCCTAAAACCCTCATGTGAGAGGTGCCCTCCCTATACCCTCCCTATAGGAGGAAAGGAACATCCTATCTTCAAAGATGAATAGACACAGTGGGATCTGAATGAGCAGGCCTTGCCAAGTTTCCCCCAGTTTACTACACTTACCTCGTCCTCTGCCTTATGGTATTTCTGTACGACTGTCCACTCTTCTTCAAACCTACTGTAAAAGCCACTCACATTTCATATTTGAACCCCTTCTTCAGGTCTTCATTTCCTAATGAAGGCTCTTGTGTTACATAAAACTTACATGAAATAAATGTATATGCTCTTCTCTTGTTAATCTGTCTTCTGTTACAGGGGTCCAACCAATAAACCTAAGATGAGTAGAAGGAAAAGATATTTTTCTCCCCCACAGTTTCTTCTTTTTGTTTTCGTTTGTTTGTCTCAGATAGAAAATATCTATTACACAAAAATTTAAAACTACCCATTTGTTAAACTTAGAAAAGATACTGATTTATAACTAAAAAAAAAAAAAACCTTTTTTATTTCTCAAGCTGTCTTACTCTACTTTCTAAAAATTGTAAAATTTTTGGTTTAAAAATTGTCACTCTACGGTTTAAACATTGTCACTCAATTTGTTTTGCTATGCCATGACAAAAACCAAATACTTTCAAAATGTTCTGAGCATTGAAATGAACTAATGTATGTAACATAAACTTATTTAAATAACTTTTAAATTAGTAATAAACCAACACATACCTTAATACCTCTTCAATGTAAACAGGAAATACTGATGACAATGCCAGCATGGAACTGTCAATTCACATTACAACACAATAATCAATTTGAGTAGGTTAGTGATATTTAAAGAACATAATTAGTCACTGTATCTGTCAGAATAATTAAATATATTAACATTCTCATCACATAAATACCTATTTCATTATCTCTTATCTTTACAGGTCTCCAGGTGGAAATAGGCCTTCCTGTGTGGGGCATGTAGAAGTGGCCCAGAACTTGTTGGTAGAATATTTTTGGTCTAATTCTTCCCAACCTTTGGTAGACTTAGAAAACCTGCAGGGATCTCATACTGACACTGTTTTCAGTCCTTTAATTGTGACAGTCTTTTTGTTATTCTGCCTTTTCACTTTCCTTTGCCTCTCCATCTGTAATTTTCAATTCAAGTTTTTATATAAATCTCTTTGTTGAAATCTGGAAATTTCATCAGCAGCAGATTTCTTTTTTTTTTTTTTTTCAATTTTTCTAATGTTTTGCCTTTTCCTTTTTCCTTTATCTCTTTTTCAAGCCTCAAAAATTCTTCCTGTTTTTACCTGCTGGGTATTACTTTCAGGTAGTAATTTTAGTTTACATTGACACTGATAGTCTTTCTGCCACTTTCTCTCTTTCTCGTCTTCCTCTTTTAGCTTCCTTTAAATATGAGCATATTTAATTGACACTTAGATACTTTTCTGTTTTTTTCTAAGTTTCAATCACCAATTTGTTTTTTTGCTCTTCTTTTTGCTTGTAATTACATTCTTGTTTATTATAAAGAAGCATTGGCTTATTTCTCATATTTCCCTTTAACTTGAAAGTGTTCTTGTTTGCTGTTTTTTAGTTTTCCAATTTTGAATAGAATTTTTCCTTTCTTCTAGAGTCAGAAATTTGTAATGTATTTTTTATGCAGTTGCACTTTATCCTGTGTTCTTCCAGGACGGTGTTGCAAAACTTCCCCTATATATGTTGTCTTCTTTTTATGTTTGCTTCTCACTTTTACAAAGTTCTAGTGATCACAATCATCCAACACCCTTGACATCCTCCCATTTACTGAAGAAATTTTTCAAAATCTACCATTTCTCCTAGAAGAGTACTTTGTTGTAGTCTGTCTACAGGAACTTTGCTTAAAATTCCTCTGAAAGTTCTCCGTGTTTCCAGTGACCCAAAACCCATATGTCAATTTTTCTTGATACAGTATTCAACTAATTATCAGCTGCTTTCTTGTCTTTATTAAGCTTTTCATATAATCAACCTCTGCTTTTTCTTGAAAGTGTTGACTTCATTTTTAATTGTTTACATTCATTTCTCCGAGCTTTGCAACAAAATCAGGTGTAGGTGTCACATCTTTTAACTGATGCTAACGTTGCTTTACATCGTTATATATTTTGAGCAACTGTTACTGGGTTTTTGCTCTATTTTCCTGCTTATAATCAATTTATTTTCCAATTCTTTCAGCACACAGCCAAATTCTGAAGTTTTGTTGTAGAGATGACTCTATGTTAATAACTTGATTTTTAATTTTTACTGCTGCACATATGAACTTTATTTTTTTAGTTTGAATAGCTCTCTGGTTCCAGTTTGAAACTGAAAAGGTTAAATTCTACCTGAAGGATAAAAACAACTAACATTCTGTGCCAAGACAGTCAGGAGGGCAGCCATCTTTCTTGATGGAGCCTCTGGAACCACTCAAGCCAAGATGACCTGGGGTTTGCTAGGACGGAGGTGGGGGAACTCCAGACCCTACAAATGGTTTCCTGCACCATGAGGCTAAGCCTGGGGATGCTGAGCATGGGAGCAGGAGAGGCTGTGCCTCAGTTTCTTCATCTGTAAAATGAGGTAATACAGTATCTACCTCATAAGACTGTTGTAATGATTGAACTTATTATATGTAAACTTTGAACAGTTTGTGGCTCAGATTATTATTTCTAGTTTCTCAGGTCAGTTTTTCTGTATTTTGACCTTGCTTATTCTTTAGAATGCTGTTGACATTTCTCACAGTTCTCTCAATCCTTGGTTGTCCAGCCATGTTTTAAAAATAAGGTGTAGATCACTAGGATTTCTTTCCTCTGCTGTCGAATGAGCAGGATTACTTTCCTTCTAGTTCTCTCTAATAAGAAGGGTTTTGACTGAGAACTTAATGCACTTTGTTGAAATGGAGCACATCCACTATAAACCTTCACTTCAGGGGCTGATGAGCAGGAACTGAATATCAATGTCAAGCTGTGGATCCCCAAATAAGGTTGGCTTTCATACACACTATCCTTTTAAAGATTTTCAGTTAATATGGCATTAAATGGGAGTGGTGATGATATACTAAAGTGGTAGATATTGTGAAAAAAATGTATGAAGTACCAATAAAATCTTTACATAAATTCCACACTTGACAAGGGAGAACAATTAATTGCTTAATTAAAAGTGAAATGTCTTTATCACTTTGAAATAATGCCCTAGGATTATTTTGAAAGTGACATGTAGTTGACTCTCTAGAATTGAGAGTAATTCTAGAATCATTATGGGATTTTTTTGTGCCTTTAGTTTTATTGAATAGGACAATAGCTTTTTATTTCCCCCAGGCCAAGGCAATGGAGTATGTTTGGGTCATCTGCAAAAACTGGTCCAAAGGGAAATAACAAAAGAGGAAAATACTCCTCAGTAAACAAGCCCTGCAACCCAAAAGTGGAGTAAGAATTTCCTGTCCCAGTCTTAGGAGGTGGTCAATAGCTCTGCATATTTCTCCACTGAATTAGATTTCATAACTTCCTGTGATGTAATTTGCTATTTTCCCCCTGGCTTGAATTAGGACTTCCCTTCCAGAGTTCTGCCAAGCCAGTTTTCTTTAGACCACTTCAGAATCTAGAATATCTACTACAGGTTCATGAAAAGAGCACTGAATAAGAAGTCAGGATAAGTGAATTTCTAAGGCCAACTTTCCTTCTTACAATTTTTTTTTTTTTTTTTTTTGAGATGGGAGTTTCGCTCTTGTTACCCAGGCTGGAGTGCAATGGCGCGATCTCGGCTCACTGCAACCTCCGCCTCCTGGGTTCAGGCAATTCTCCTGCCTCAGCCTCCCGAGTAGCTGGGATTACAGGCACGTGCCACCGTGCCCAGCTAATTTTTTGTATTTTTAGTAGAGATGGGGTTTCACCATGTTGACCAGGATGGTCTCAATCTCTTGACCTCGTGATCCACCCGCCTCGGCCTCCCAAAGCCTTCTTACAATTTGACTTCAGAAACCAGTGCTCATACCAAGCTCACATTTCCTAAACAATTTACATTCTTGAAAGGTAGAAAGAGCTGACTTATTAAGTGTTAAAGTTTCCTGTCATTGAAAGTATGCCAAAAGACACTTGAAAACCACTTCTTAAGACGCTTGTGAATTTTTTATATAATATTAGACTTGATTTCCAAAAATAAAAGTCTCTCTGAATCTTAAAACTGAATGATTCTGTGCTTTAGTTCTATGAAAAGCAAAGAAGCAGCGGGGGAAAATGACAAAGGGACCTAGCATATTTATTCAGTCTTGTGTGGATTTCAGCCTTGATCTCTGGAGTTGCTTCAAGCTTCCTAAAGTGGTACTTCTGCCTGTCCATTCTGACTCCACCCTTAGATACCCACTTTCTGATCCAAAATAAGCATGTCCATAAGAGTATCTTTAAGTCTGAGGCAGGTAAATGTATACCCATAGCCAGAGGGGTGGCTAATCAATGCAAGTGTAGATTTCTTTACATTCATATTCTTCTTTTTAAAAATCTGTGAATTTTAAGTTGTGTCTCCTAATACCTCTGTTCTAATGTAAGATAATATTTTAAATCATCAATTATTGGGGGTGACGAACTTGCCCCAGTTCATCTAAACAGATGTTCCTTCCTATGCATAGGGCAAATGCATTTAGTTTAAGAAGCTCAGGGCAACACATTTGACTGGCGCACTGGATTCAGGTTTATTATCCGTGGTCTTCTCACATCTTTGGGGTTTGTCTCTGCAAGACCCACCCCCTCCAACACACCAGGCCCCCATCCAATATGGAAGGAAGAATCTAACAATAGGAGAAGTTCTTGATGTTGTTTTAATAGCCCCCTCTCAGCTCATTCAAGCATCTCTTCTCACTGGACTCTGAACTGTTTACAATGACACACTGTAGTAGAATTATTTCAGAGACCTGTTTTAACTCAGTCTGGGTGTGCCTCATTGAGCTAATAAAATCCTCAACCCTGAGAAAGGGTGTATTATGTGCTACATTTTGCTAGAATTCATGATATGTCTTTGGAGAAGAATTGTGCATTTTATATAATTTGTCAAGGACAATTTCAAAATGCATAACATCATCAGTCTCACTGACAACATCTCTAATGGCTTCACTCGGTAGTCAGAGTTTTGCCAAATGCAAGCTAAGACTCAGACCATTATACACCTGCTCCCAGCCTATTGTTTCAGATGTATCATCTGTTGAAAAGAAAACAGAGTAGGAAAAGAATTCATCCTTGAAGCCTTTCCTTTCTGATTAAGTCAACAGATGTTGTTTGAAGTCTATACCTGGGGAATTTATTACTTCAGTTTTAAAAAGTAAGAGAAATTCACAGATAATGCTTTCATAATTGTGGTTTTTTGATCAAGGTCACCAGCCTAGTAATGACTGATAACAGTCAAGAATTTGTGATAATTGTCATTTTCAAAACCATTGGAATGACATTTTCTAAAAGTGTTTTCATTTGAATTATCATTTGGGCTTTATTGCTCCTGGGCTGGGCTCTCCCTCTCTTGGTGTGAGGCTTGTCAGAGCTGGCCTTGCTCAAATGGGCTTGAGGGGTTGGGGGAGGTGGCAGAAAGTAGCTCTCAGGACCTTAATGGTTGGATGGAGGCAGAGAGAACAGTAAAGTCAGAGGTCAAAGTCAGAAATGCATAGCTAAACCAGTCACCAGGGCAAAAAAAATCCTGACACGGGCAACAGTTAACTGGAGCAGCCTGTGAGTCATAGAGCCACTGAAAATGAGAACATGCTCCCTCTGCAAGGAAGAAATGAGCAAGATGGTATTCTTGGGAAACAGCCAAGAAGATGAGCTCTTGCTGTCTGCTGAAGTGTGAGAAGCCATGACAAAAGTGATGCCCAGTGACCTGTGTAGACGTCAGTTTCTTCATGTGTTTCCTGGTCTTCTTGCCTAAGATGGGAAAAGATCATATTCAATCTTGGATGTGAAATCAAATATATTATCATTGTAATTGTTAAAATTTGTTTTACCATTAAGAAATAGAAGGAAAGATAACCTAAGAAAACTAAAAAACAAAAAAAACAAAAAAAACTGCATAATAAGTATATTTTCCTTTTGTAGCAGAACAAAATGGGGCAAAATGTTTTGATGTGCTGTTTTCTTTAAATTTAGTCTATTCTTGTTAGTTTCTAACCAAAGTAGTTACTTAGCATTCATGATTGTTAACATTTGTGATAGTTATAATTTATGAACAAATTATCAATTGATTGTTACCATGACTGTTCTGGTAAATTCACAGATAAAAATTTATATACAAGTAAAAAAATCCCAACATGAAAGAATTAGATTTTTTTAAACACCATGTCTCAAATTACCCACCTACTTTGACAGTTTTAGTGTCTTGATTGAATATTTTATGATGATACTACTTAAGATAAAAATGTAAAAGCTAATTTATATTGACATCTCTTTATGTAAAAGGTTCCCAAGCTGATTTATTACCCAGTTGAAGCATGTCAGTGAATACAAACATTTCTAAGGTAAAGAGACTTTTCAATTTTCTTTCACACTCTTAGTCAAACAGCTTCAGCTAAACAATTTATATGAAAAACAGGGTCTTTTAATTTTATAATATGCAACTTTATTTTCCTATGATATCTCCTTTAGTTTTATTCTTCAATTTAATACCTGCTATGTTCTGTGCTGAGTAATAAATTTGGAATGCTATTCCCAATTGTAATTCATTTTGATACCTGCACATTTGAGGGAATGTAATGTCAAAGATTCAGACTTAGTTCTTCAAAGACTGGATTCTTTATTTATCATCCTCTATTCAACAAAAAAGTAGGTAATCAGTTGCCAAATTGATGCTGTTTTTCCAGTTTTCTAGCTTCCTCTTGCCATCCTGATTTTTGTCTTCTGTTGAATTTATTACATTGTCATTCTGAAAGGACTTTGGAGAAAGTACACACATATATATAATTAATCATATTTTTGGTTGAGGAAAAAGGGGTTAAGGGACTACGTCTAATGATTTACTTACAGTTCTGTAGAACTATTCGCTAATACAATTAATAAAATACACTGTAATTATGATTTATATATTCAAAAGCTCTGGGTAGTGATAGATGAATACAAGTGCTAAGGCTTAAAATAATTTTTTTTTTTTTTGAGACAGAGTCTCACTCTGTTGCCAGGCTGGAATTCAGTGGCGCAATCTTGGCTCTCTACAACCTCTACCTCCCAGGTTCAAGTGATTCTCCTGCCTCAGACTCCCGAGTAACTGGGACTACAGGCACGCACCACCACAACTAATTTTTGTACTTTTAGTAGAGACAGCATTTCACCATGTTGGCCAGGATGGTCTCTATCTCTTGACCTCATGGCCCACCCACCTCGGCCTCCCAAAGTGCTGGGATTACAGGCATGAGCCACTGCACCCAGCCTTGAAAGAATTTTTATAAGTGAATGCATTTCAAGGATTATTAAAGGGTAAACAAATTACATGAGATTTTTTTTTATATTGGTGGTAGTTTGTGTTAGAGGAGCATTAGAGGTATTGTAAAGTAAAAAAGAGAAGATGAAGCCCGGAAGATGCTATAAGCAGGAAAGGAAGAGAAGGAGGCACAAGCTCAACAAGAAACTGCTTATAGCTTAGCGCAAGGTCTTCTGGAATAGTGCATGACACAGGAGGTGGCAGCGACAGTAGATCAATGGGAAAGATGTGTTTGGTGACACCATTTTGGTGGGAGGGAACAGGAGAAAATAGGGAAAAGATTAAGGGCAGAGAGAGACCAGATGGCGATCATAATGAGCCCAAACCCAAAAAGGTTATGGACTCAAACCTTAGCTGTAGAGACCTAAAGATATGAAAAAATAACAAAAATAGAAAAAATATAATTTATTTTCATAATTCAATGTATTTGTATCAAAAATTATTTGAGGTGAATTGAAAAAAGATCTTTATTATAAGATTAATAAAACACAAAAGAGGAAGGGGCAGCATATGCCAACCATAAGCATCAACAGAGTGACTGTGTTTGAGCAGATACCCTAGAACTTCCTCCTAGCCCTGATGAAGAGGGAAACTTTATAAATCATAAAACGTTCATCAAATATCATTACCTCAAATTAGGGTACTCACTAAATATTTGTCAGAATAAATTTTCCTGGTGAGAAACAGCTCCTGTGTGACAATAGAAGGAATACGATTTAATAAATCATAACCTCTATTTGTTTCACAGCAAATAGATAAATTTGCATGGCCAATTTTGAAAGCAACTTAAGATAAAAACTCATGGATAACAATGAAAAAAAGAAACATATCTACCAAAGCATGACAAAAAAGTCACTGTCTAAACGTGTAGCCTTCCTGTAGCCTGACTTGATCCAAGGACATTGATTCATATTGATACGGAGGCCGGAGGCAGGGAAGTGCTAAGTAGAGAAAGACCCTGTCCCTGATGAGGGCTCCCTGGGGCCTGTGCCATGGACCTAAGTGAGGACAAGCATTTCTGTTTCCATTTCCATAAAGTTGCCTTTTGGCCTGCCACACCCCCCCATCCTGTGCCCATAAAAACCTGAGAGACCGTAGCAGGCACAGACACACATGGCAGGACGTCAAGAGGAGCAGAAGAGCACACCCACAGACACCAGCAGACACAGGCAGGCCATCGACGGTGGGGAGATGCGGAATTCAGTCAGGGGTGGTCGGAGGAGAGTCCGCCCACTGGGTGGTCCGACTCCAGGGGAAGACCACCTTCCCAATCCATCCTCTTCCTGGCTCCCCATCCACCTCGCTGAGAGCAACCTCCACCACTCAATAAAACTTTGCACCCATCCCCAAGCCCACATGTGATCTGATTCTTCGGTACACTAGGGCAAGAACTGGGGATACAGAAATCCCTCTGTCCTTGCGATAACTGAGCTAACACGAGCCGCCTGTAGACCGCACAACTGAAAGGGCGCACTGTAACACATGCCCCCCTGGGCTTCCCGAGCTGGAAACGCTCAACCTTAGATGCTGCCATGGGGTCGGAGCCCAACATCTCTCCCCATGACCTGCCCGTCTGCATGCTTCCCCTAGGGCTTTGAGCAGAGGGACACTGAGCCACACTCGTGTCGCACACCCTGCGAGGGAGATAAGGGAAGAGCATATAGGCCACCAGGGAAGTGGGGGAAAGCCAGCAGCCAAAAGCCTCACCCCGCTCCCACACGACCCACAGTCCTAACGGCTGATCTCACTCCCACTGTGCCCCCCACAACAGCGCCGAGCCTATTTCCATGCAGCTGGTGACCAGGGCTGAGAACCTGACCTACATCATGGGCCTCCCCATTGGGAAAGCAAGACGATGCACAGTTTTTCGGCATCTCAGGAAACCTACAGGGGTGATCCAGTTCCTTGGAAGAGCCTGTGGAGTCTCCTGGCTTTCCTGGTATGTTCCTGTGGTAGTTCTTGGAGCAAAAGTTCACGATGTGAGTCTCCATACTGCTCTGTCCGTCTGAGTGGAAGCTACAAGGTTGTCTTGCCTCATATCCGCCATCTTAATCCCCCGGAGGAAAAACTTCTAAACTGGAATTGCTAAATCAAAGGAGATGTACATTTTAGGTTTTGCATCTCCTTTTAGGTTTTGTTTTTCCATTCTAAAGAAGGGACACAAATTTATATTTCCATTGATAACAAATGAAAATGCCTATGTGTCAAACAACGTGGTAAATGTTTCACTTACAATAATCTTCAGAGGAGAAATGATTATTATTCCCAATTTAAAACTGAGTTAACTGAGGCACTGCTTAACTGAAGTAGGTTAAGCAACTTGACAAAAATCACACAGAATTAACTGAATAAACTGGGTGGGTGCTGGGGTCAACAGTCCTTACCCATTATGCTATATGGCCTCCTTGAGTTTCAATCCCAGCTCTCTCACTTAAAGCTGACAGCCTGACCAAATTGTTTACCTCAGCTCTATAGTTTCTTTATATTTAAAAGGAGATAAAATGTATCAAAATATTAATATGAGGATAAAATGAGACAAAGTCGGAAAAATCTCATGCAGGAGGGGTTAAACAAATGTAAATTTGCTCTCTTTCTGTTGAGAAACATAAATCACAAAGAAGAATAAAGTATTTCCCTGGCAAATCTTTTTTAGTGACTAGAAATTAAAGAAGTAAATATGAAGCATTTTAATGCTAATATGAAAGCAATAAAGCCAACAGATATTAGGAGCTGTAATGGAACTCCCCTCTCTGTCTTTCTGATACAAAGTCTTTAATTCTGATGGGTTTGCTCTTGGCCTAGCTTCTTTGCACAATATTGTTTGCAACCAGAGTCATTCCATTTGGCTGATGCCTTAATGCCCAACCTTATTCCCTTTCTCTAGAGATTCTGTTTCTCTAGAAATGTGGATGGAATAAGGATTGCTAAAGCTATGTGTTCTGGGAACACTTAACCATCTATTCCAAGACAGCCTTCAATGAACTTTCTCTTTAGGATCCACAGTCCAGGACTGCATAAAGAGGGTAACTTGTGTATTTCTTTACTCCAAATGTGTCGACTTCACAATTTGCAGGACGTTCATGTATAACCTCATACTAGTGGCCTGTCTCTTCCCAGCTCTGAGTGGTCAGTATAGCTCAGTAATAGGTTCCAAATAGGAAGGGTGACATTTAGTCATGGCTGAGCTCAGAAAACTTACAACCACATAAATGTCAAAATTTAAAACTGTTTTTACAACCAGGTAATAAAATAACAAATGCCCTGACAATTATGCTAACTCTATCCTTCACTTCAATTTTCACACTTAAAACCTGATCCATTACACTATCTGTGAGCCCTGATGCTTTCCTCACCCCGATCCATCCACAATATGCACCCTACCCCATTACCTCTACAACCAAGGTGCTAACCAGAAATGGAGTGAGGCTCAGGTATTTATCCATTCATTTTTTTTTCCATAGATATTTTCTTTTCTTTTTTTTTAATGTATTTTAGGTTTTGGGGTACATGTGAAGAACATGCAAGATTGTTGCATAGGTACACACGTGGCAGTGTGATTTACTGCCTTCCTCCCCTTCACCCATATCTGGCATTTCTCCCCATGCTCTCTCTCCCCAACTCCCCAACCCCCGCTATCCTCTCCCCTATTTCCCCCCAACAGACCCCAGTGTGTAGTGCTCCCCTCCCTGTGTCCATGTGTTCTCATTGTTCAACACCCACCTATGAGTGAGAACATGTGGTGTTTGATTTTCTGTTCTTGTGTCAGTTTGCTGAGAATGATGGTTTCCAGGTTTATCCATGTCCCTACAAAGGACACGAACTCATCATTTTTCATAGCTGCATAATATTCCATGGTGTATATGTGCCACATTTTCCCTGTCCAGTCTATCATCAATGGGCATTTAGGTTGGTTCCAGGTCTTTGCTATTGTAAACTGTGCTGCAATGAACATTCGTGTGCATGTGTCCTTATAGTAGAAAGATTTATAATCCTTTGGATGTACCCCCAGTAATGGGATTGCTGGGTCAAATGGAATTTCTATTTCTAGGTCCTTGAGGAATCGCCACACTGTCTTCCACAATGGTTGAACTAATTTACACTCCCACCAACAGTGTAAAAGTGTTCCTATTTCTCCACATCCTTTCCAGCATCTGTTGTCTTCAGATTTTTTAATGATTGCCATTCTAACTGGCGTGAGATGGTATCTCAGTGTAGTTTTGATTTGCATTTCTCTAATAACCAGTGATGATGAGCATTTTTTCATATGTTTGTTGGCCTCATATATGTCTTCTTTAAAGTGTGTGTTCATATCCTTTGCCCACTTTTGAATGGGCTTGTTTGTTTTTTCTTGTAAATTTGTTTTAGTTCTTTGTAAATTCTGGATATCAGCCCTTTCTCAGATGGGTAAACTGCAAATGGCTTCCAAATTTAGTAAATCTGTATATTTTACAATCACTTGTTTTCGTTTATGATAAATACAATTTACTCTTGATGCGCTCTGGTTAAATTAGAGCAGTTAGTTCATGCTTTAATATATTAACACAACACAGCAAAAGGCATGTAAAAATATAAAAGAAAACACCAGAAACACATGTCTGAGTTCAAAGCCTATTAAGCATTTCTGTACACCAGAAATAGAAAAGAAATGCAGAACTGAGCATAGCTCAGGCCACAGCCATCCTGGGCTCTCGTCCTAAAGTAAGCAGTGACAGCTGAGAATCAGGGAAGGAGAACTGAAGGTGTGCCATGGAAATTAGCATACTGGAGACAGGTTGAAAACGGAGGCTAGATTGGGCTCCTTCTGGTGAAAGGAGGTTAAAAGTCTGCAGCCAGCCATTCCCTGGGGCTATGGCTTTGAGGATAACTTCAGAAACAAGAAGACTAACACACATTGCACTTGAGGAAGGGGGCTAAATGCTCTTGGCCTGGGGCCTGATGTCATATGCTTGCTGAGACCAAGGGCAGGTGTTCTGCAGTGTCATATAGCACTGGGTTTGGAGGCAGGATTCAGGAATTTGGGAGAAGGAAATGCAAAACCACTAGACAGAGAAATATGAAGATACAGAAAGAAGGGGGGCAATTTCATTCAAAATGATGCTGCAAAACAACATTTCAAAGCAGGAGAATTCTAATGCTGTGAAAGTAATCCTGCCAAAAAGCAACAACTGGAACATAATTTTATTCCAGGTGAAATTTTATTAAACTGATCTAGCCAAAACTTAAGAATATATATGCTTCGAATGCTTAAGGGGAAAAATGGAAGAAACTATGGAATTTTTTTAAAAAACAAAAATATGGAAAGCAGACAGATATGAAACAAGCCAAGTAAATTAAAAAACAGAATGATTAGACATCTTGGAAATTAAAAATCTATTCATTGAAATAAAAAATTCAAAGATAAGAAAAACTTTGGAACAGAAACAACAAAAGAAAAGTAATAAATTGAAAAATATTACTGAGGGATTCACCCAGAAGACAGCATAGAGAATAAAATATGAAAAGACTGCTAAGCAGAGAGATCATACACCCTAGTATGCCTGGGAGAGTTCCAATTTACATCTGTTATCCTGATGTAATTATTAGTGGCACTTCTTTTAATTCCTAAATGCATCTTCCCTGAAAATCAGGGAAGAAGAATTAAAGGTGCTCCATGGAAATTAGCAGACTGGAGCCAGGTTTGAAAACAGAGACTAGGTGGAGCTCTGGTTATATAAATATAATATAAATATAATTTATTTGACAATTTTTATGGTCACCTAAAAATATATAGGATAGTCTGAAGACAAATAGGACTGTCTATTTTTCTTCAAGAAAGGAATGAGTAGAGAGAATCACAAGAAAGTAATATTTGGAGAGAAAAAAGCTGTGAGCTTTCCAAAATTGAATAAAAATATGTCCTCAAATTGAAAATGAACTATAAGAACCAAGAAGGATCTACAAAAATATACTCATACCCAGACTTACCAAAGGAAAACTGGAATGCATCAAGAATTAGGAAATATTCTTACCAACTACAAGGAGAAAAAACAGATTACCAACAAGAAATGGTAATTAAACAATAAATCAAGTGGGTTTCTCATTAGCAACAATAGATGCCATAAAACAATAGAGAAATAAATTCAGTGTAATGAGGGGGACCTGGAAATTTAGACTATTATATCCAAATAACTTAGCAACACAAACAAGTTCCTGGAAAACAGATTATCAATCTATAATTTAATCCTATTTAGGTTCTTGGGTTTCTGAGTGGGAAAAAAACACTAGACAATTTCAGATATTTTCTAAATTATAGTTATAATTAATTTATAATTTACAGCTTTGTATGTTGTAAACTTAAAAATATTTTTATTGGAAGTTAACAAATTAAACATAATTTGTTAATTTCCAATTATGTGGTGGTGAATGCCTGGAGTCTCAGCTACTTGGGAGGCTGAGGCAGGAGAATTGCTTGAACCCAGGAGGAAGAGATTGCAGTGAGCTGAGATTGTGCCACTGCACTACAGCCTGGGCAACAGTGTGAGACTCCATCTCAAAAAAAAAAACAAAAAACAAAAAACAAAGAAAGTAAGAGGAAGAGAGGGAAGTCAAGGAAGTATAAGTGAGCTAAAACCTCATTTACCATGGCAGGAAGTCGGTAGACAATGTTTAAAGTAGATAATCCAAACCATCATGACTAATCAACTTAGAATTTAAAATGTAAAATAAAAGTTATCAAGAGTTTAAAATGACAGATTCAGGAAGGGATGAGATGTGGTAACTGATTGTTGCTTTTTATAGCAAGCCCTTTTATGCAGTTTATGCTTTATACAATTTTCCTCCTTATTTTGACAAAATTATAAATGTTAGAACTATATTTGCATGTATATATATCTATATACACACACATTTTAAAGGAATGGCTATGAGTAAAATATACTAATGAAAAGTATCTCTTTTTATAAACAATGTCTGCCATCTATCTACCTATTCTAAGAAATGTATAAAGAGATTTTTACAACAATATTTAGCTCACATTTCCAAGTGGTGGGGTTTCAGGAGAATTTTTACATTGTTCTTACTTTTCTGTATTCCCTGAATAATTATTGTCTTTATATCACTTTTCTAATAACAGCATCATTACTGTATATTTTCAATGCTGGGAGGGCAAGGAGATATAAATAAACAAAAGTGAAGCAGGGAGGCCATAAAACTATTACAAAAGCCCATGTGAGAAAGCATAGTGATCTGGACCAGGAAGCTTGCATTTGAAATGAAGAGAAGTGGCCAGGTTCATGACATAATTTGGATGGAGAAAAAACAGTACTCTAGGCTTGAATGTTGGTGGTAGGCACAAGAGAAATCAAGACCGTAGTTGCTTACCCTGAGCTATCATGAGCACAGAGGCCATAGAAAGAGAGAATTGAATGTTTTATTTCCAAGTTGAAATTAGCTAAAGACAGGATGAGAATTTGGTTTTATATAGCCTAAATTTGAGTATTTGAGACACATGCAAGCAATAGTCATGTAGTCATTTGCATATATGCAGTTGTCTATGCAGTCATGCTGAACATATATATTTGGCAGCAAATAGAAAGGATATAAAGCTCTAACCAACTGAGTTCCTGTTGCCCCATGTAAGTTTGATTTTATAGAAATAAAATAATTCTACACACATTACTCTACATCTTCCCTTTTTCTCTTAATACAAATCATGGATATCCCATAAACCACTGATAAAGACCACATTCTTTTGTCTTAATAATTTTGTGCATATATATTTTACATATATGTATTTTATACATCTGTATAATTGTACATACATGTATGATTTTACATATATGATAGCATATGTATTATTTTCAAATTCAGACTCCTTTCTTTTACCATAAGCAAATTAAAACCTCAATGCCTTCATTTTCTCATCTCTACAAAAAGAAATTTGGTGAAGGTTTATTAAGATATATAATGTGTTTATAACTATACCAGATATACTAAACACTAATGTTATTATTGTAGGGAAAAGGTTAAGACATTGAAATGAGCCAAAGAAATTACTAAGTGTCTGTCTAGCACACCCTTCCAGGTTATATTAACCTTTCATCATCTTTGAGCTATTTTACTAAGTTGTAGAAAGTAGAAAACAATGTAAATTATTTCTGTCCATAAAAATGCAAATTAATTGTGTCTAGTAGAATCTAACTTGATTTTTCCCTCATAGATAGATCTGTTTTACATCTATTTGTAAATTCATTCCAGTATTCTTTATTTTTCTATATAATGTGTCGTTCTTTTAATTTCCCTTTGAACCAACTGTAACATTTTAACTGCCTCCTTCATTAATTAATGAGGTAAATAAACTCTTTATACATGTTCATTTAAAAAAAAAAAAAAAAGAAAGAAAGAAAGGATATAAAGCTGTGAGAATATATGACAGCACCTAGAAATGAGGCTTGAGAAAAGGCAGAAGAGGACCTTGGACTAAGCACAGATGGCCTCCAACAATGACAGATCTGAGACAGAGAGGGATCCCTGTAAACAAACTAAGAAGAGAGAGCAGGGATAATTTGGCAGGTAAAAATGCAGCAGGGTGTGTTTTCAGCGAAGCTGAGGGAGGAGGCTATTTCAAGAAGGAAAGAGCATTGAAGTCTTTGGGGTAAAAGGGAAGGGGCTACAACCCCAAGCAGAATGATTAGCTCTTTATCGGATAAGGGACACTTTATACATAATAACAAAAGGGAAGAAGAAGAAAAGGGAAAGGGTTGCAGGTGCAGACATCTTTTGTAGCCTCAGTGGTGAGATGATGGAGTCTGATGGCTTCTATTTTCTAGATGTAGTAGGAGATAAGATCATCTGCTGAGTTTAAGGAGAGAAAAAAGGCAAAAAATTATGGCTGATGGAGAGATGACAGCATTAGGTGGAAGCCTCAAGTAATCTTAGGGCCATTAATACTCATTACCTACCTACTTTAGTTATGGGATCAGCAATCTTAATCATATTTTCATTTTCAATAGCCTAGGTTCTATTTTATCAATTTCTTGAATAAAGGAATACTAGTATTCAATCAGACATACATAGACTCATAGAATGTTCGAATGTAAAGGAATCTTAGATGCTGTATGCCCCACTATACAGATGACAAAACTAAGGTTTAATTTAAGGAATTTTCTTAAATAACTAGTTGGTGAAAAGGTAGAAATAAAACATAAACTTTTAGATTCTCAATCTATTGGTATGAAAGCTCAGATACACACACATTTACACACACACACACAACCCTCTGCATAAAAAATCAAAAAGGGTTATCAGGCTCAACTAACATCAATTAAAAAATTAGTCCTTGTCAATTTCTTTGGGCTAGAATATAAATATATATTGCAATATTTCATGCAGTGAGCTTCCAAAAACGTGTAAAAATTTTAAACACACAGTAACTGCTAAAGGAGAAACCTGTATTGAATGTTTTGAAAGATACTCATCTTTTTACAGTCTATATTATCAAATAATTCATCTCTTCTTATGTTGGTAATTATTATTTCTTAGAAACATAGTTTATCACCTTCCATTATTCCAATAGGTTCCTAAGTTTCTCCACAAAAAAAATCCCAAGAGGTAGGGAAAATTATTCCCTGCTTGTATTTTTGTCATTTGATTAATATTTTCAGAATTGCATCCAAATGATTCTACTTGTTTTTCACACTCCAACAGGCAGCCACCTGCCACCACCTTCAAAAAGGAAATATCCTATCATATTTTCTACTCTACATAAATAACTTCTTCCTCAGGAGAAGGGAAAATGCAAAGTGGTATTTACCCTTTTTTTTCCAAATATTCCTGTTGGATTTTGTAATGTTATGCTAATATCTTTTTGCCTTTGTGGACGTTTATATAGCCTTCCCACTTTCCTTTCAGGTCCTAATTCATTCCTTTCACCTAACATTCAATATTTAGTTGAATATTAAACTTGTTACATTTGAAAATGTTATTTGAAACATTTTTCTGTACAGTTACGAGACATCCCAGTGATCATATAATTTAAAATTTCACAATGTTGGATTAGGCTATATACAGACTACCATTGCATCCCATAAAGCTTGCTAATTTTATTCATTCCTCCCTATCCATGTGGGCAAACAAATGAAGGTGCAGCAACAGGAGAGTAAAAGTATAGCTTCCTCTTACACAGATGTTCATGGCATGGATGAATGGAGAGGGCCACAAAGTATGATCCCTGTATTTTTGGCACCTCTGCAAATACTAAAGACTTGGACAAGGACAGCTCTCCTATTGTAATCATGGCCAGAAATGGGTTTACTCTGAAATTGATGAAGACGATTAATTCCTAGTAAAGTGTTCACATGTTCATATGCTTTTGTAAAATTTGCTGAAGTAAGATACTCTTATTGCAATTGGCTAAAACTGTTGTCTTCTACCAGGACTTCTCCGGTATCATACTCCTCCTCTTGGCAGAAGGTCACAGAGCAGCTGTGGAGAAGTGCCGGGTCCAGTGTAATATACTTATGTGGTTCACAGCCAACTCCATGCAGTTAGGTTGCTAGACACTGAATAGTTTGCTTCCTGAAAAACTCCTACCATCTCCTACGACTGTTCATCTTGCATATTACACAAAGGTACCTACAATTCCTATTTTCAGAACATGTGAGCAGTGAAAGGGAAATGAGAAATGAGGCTTGAAATATCTGGAAACATAATTTAATCTTCCAATAATCAGACATCTAAAATTGTGAGAGTTTGGCTTTTATTGATTTTCAGTAAAAACAAAAGTTCTCTCCCACCAAAAAAATGTACTAATAATGGCCTGAAATCTTATAATTTGTATATGATAAAAACTTGACAGTTTTCCAAATTTGGCAACAAATTCTAAAATTTCAGGACAGTACCCAAAACAAGTTATAAAAGCTGAAAGTTTCTAAGTAATTGCATTCTATAAATTTCAATCAGACATGCTTGAGGAAAAACTGAATTACTTCACTACTGTCTTTATAGAAAATATTACAAAAATTGATGTCTCATGAAAAGTTGATTACAGACAAAACAGGAAAAAAATGTATTAGGGAGTTGAGTAATTATAGAAACATAATTACATATTATATGTATTATATTATATATTTATATAGAGTACATATGTACACATATACATATGTATATATACATATAATATAAATATATATGGTTATGAAAACAAACAAATAAACTTCAGACTCCAGAAAACCTGAGTCCCCTTGGTGACCATATAGCTCTGCTAGCCTGGATGGACATTTTAATTTGGAGTTAAGCAAAATACTGGACAAAATTAAATGAGAGAATTGAAAACTTCCTTCTCATCACCCACCATGCTTTGGGACTATATGTTATTTACAAAATGGAAGCTCTGAGCGATAAGAGTAAAAATAATTGCTCTAAGGTAATGAAGCTTTGCATTTCGTCTAATTTCTCATAAGGAAGGTAATCAAAATTGATTCTTGGAAGATCAACATAGGGAAAAATTTTGAAGTGTTGGTATGTGTCCTGGTAGTTTTACTGGCCAGGCTGGTGGTCACTAATTACAAAAAGATGACTCACTTCTCTTCCCCACACATAAGTTTGTCTCTGGTCACAAATTACATAGATTTAGATAGGTTTTGATACTCCAAATCACATATTTGCCATTTGGAGAAGTAATGAGCACATTTAGAAAACTTCTAAAGAAATGAGGCTAGGTGGCCGGACGTGGTGGCTCACACCTGTAATCCTAACACTTTGAGAGGCTGAGGCTGGTGGATCAGTTGAGTTCAGGAGTTCGAGACCAGCCTGACCAACATGGTGACACTCCATCTCTACTAAAAATACAAACATTAGCTAATGGTAGCACACACCTGCAGTTCCAGCTATTCAGAGGCTGAGGCAGGAGAATCACTTGAACCAGGGAGGCGGAGGTTTCAGTGAGCCGAGGTCATACCACTGCAATCCAGCCTGGGCGACAGAGCAAGATTCCATTTAAAAAAAGAAAAGAAAAATAAGGCTGGGGACCCAAGAAATCTAGAGACCATAAATTGCCATGGAGCAGCTCATGATTTTCTGAAGTGCAAACTACTAACCTGGTCATCTTTAATTCACCTAATGGATAAGAAAGAATGTGAGTCAACAAGACAAAGATACTTAAATCAATGACTGCCTTACAAGAAAGGAGTCTTGAAATACAGGTATTTTGTTTTAAGGCACACTGAAAAGAGCTTAATCCACTCAAAATATTTTTCCAAAACTAAGAGTCATCTCTTTTTAAAAATTCTTTTCCACATTCTTCTTGACAATGTTAAACATTTTAGGAAGCATGGCACAAAGCCTCTGTGATTTTGGGGAAATTCTACCACACTGTTTTCCCTCCTTAGTTAGAATCACATGTTTAAACTTGAAGAGGGTATTGATGTGGTTATAAACATTTCTACTCCTGTAATTTGATCAATCTGATTGTAATCTGTAAGGAAAAACTGCTATAAACTACTTGAATGTAAATGATGTACAATCATCTTAAGATGCTCAATAGAGTAGAAACCTCAAGAAAAAAATATTTTTGCCATATGGTTTGCTTTTCTTCAACTTTTTTATTTTTAGGAAGTCAAACCAACAAAAATGTTTAAAGCATGTACAGTAAATGTCTATATACCCTCCACATAGATTCACCAGTTGTTCGCATTTTGCCTGTTTGTTGTTTCGCTTGTACTTTCTATGTTTTGTTTTTGTTTTTCCTACAGAACCATTTGAAAATAGTTGCAACATCATAGTACTCTGCACTGGGTATTTTAGTGTGTGTCACCTAAAAACGAGAGATTTTTCTTCCTAACCATGATATCTTTTTAACCACATTACCATGAGATTATTACACAAAAGGAAGTTCACACTGATTGCCCTAATGCCATCAAATGAAAATCTGTATTCAAATGTCTTTGGTTATTTTAACGTCTCCTATTCCTGTTTTGTTTTTCCGGGATCAAATAAAGAGTCACTCCTTGCAGTAATGTTCATGTCTCCTTCGCCTCTTAAAACATATCCCTCTAGCTATTTGTTTGCCTTTCTTGATATCAACTTTTCTTCTTAACCACTTCAGGCCAGTTGTCTTATTTAGTGCCCCAAATTTCAATTGGACTATTTCATCACGATTACATTCATGTTCACCATTTTTGGCAAGAACACTACATAAGTATACTTCCCATTGCTTCTCATTCAGAGTTATAGAATGTCAGTTTGTCCCATTATTGATAATGCTAACACTGATCACTCAGTTATGGTGGTGTCTCCAAGATCTCAACATTGTAAAGGAATCCTTTACACTTTGAAATTAATGTCAACTGTGGGATAATACTTTGAGGGGATTGTATGACTATCTTATGCCCCAACAATTTCTCACTCAATGGTTTTACAATCCATTGAGAATTTTGCCTGAATAAATGATTATATTGGTGTTTGAAAAGGGGGAATTTCTAATTCTATTATTTCTATATTTATCAACTGGCGTTCTTTTGTGAAGAACTACTTTTCATATCCATCTGCCTTTTTAATGAGTATCATTTTTGGACTCGTGAGTGCTTTTATTTGGTTGTAATCCATTACCTATATTATTATTTTTGATGTTAAAATTATCCCAAACATGGCAAGTGGGATTCCATTCAGACAGCTCTTGAGTCTTTTAACATGTCCCCATGCTTCTGGCAAAAGATGTCCAAGCCTTATCTTGCATTTTCCTGATCCCTTCCTGGAATCAGCCATTTCTGAAGGAGCTCTGGTTTTTTATTTATTTTTTTTTAGTGGGTAACATATTTAGAAATACAGATATGTCTGAAGTTCACACTGATAGCTACAATTCAAATCCAATACCCTTTCCCATTTCATGTTAGTAACTCCTGTCTCTTGCAGTTAAAACATTGGTTCCCAACAACATAAATATATTTCCTAATTTCTCTTTTCTATAATATATACAAAAGAGGTCCAGTATGACTACATCAATAGCCTTATCAACAACAAAACTAGCAATCAAATTCAAGATTTCTTTGCAGTTTTTCTCATACTTAGAAAAAAAAAACATTAATGATATACAGTCAGGGTGCTATTTACAAATTGTACTTAAGTAAACTTACTTTTCTGTGTGATTGTTATTAATTTTCAATACAAGTAGGCTCATTCATTTGCATTTATATCCAATTACAGGATTCTTTTTTTCACTATTTTTAATTTTATTTCTGAATGTGCAAAGCATTTGCAGCATTCAAAAGTAAAAACGACATAAAAAGTACATATCAAGTAGTTTCACTGCCAATGCTATCACTTTCACCCTGTTCCCACCCACTTTCTTTCTATGGTAAAAACTTGTATTCATTTTTGGTTTATCCTTCCTGTATTTCTATTTTATAGCGCGCGCTCGCACACACACACACACACACACACACGCGCATAGACACGCACATGCACACACACACAGGTGCATGTGCCTATTATCTATGTATATTTCTTTATCTAATACATATGTATCTTATTTCCCTTTCTTACACAACAGGTAGTATACTATATATACTTAGGTGATTTTTTTTCCAAATTATCGTGTATCATGGAAATCACTTCATATCAATTGAGCTCTTTCTCAATCTTGTTTATTTTTATAGTGACTAGTATTACATGTGTGAATTCATTGTAATTTGTTCTACCAGTTTCCTGTGGTTGAACATTTGGGTTGTCACCAATACTTTGCTATTACAAATAATGCATCAGTGAATAACCTTGTGCATGTGTTGTTAGTTTTTTTCGCTCACATTTGTGGAAGTGTATCTTCGGGTTAATTCCCAGAAGGGGGAATTGCTGCTGTGCCAAGGATAAATGCATGTGTAATTTTGTTAAATAAAGTCAACTTCCCTCCATAGAGATTGTAGCATTTTGCATTCTCATCCACAGTATTTGGGAATCTGTTTTTCATAGCCCTGTATACAAAATGTTATTAAGCTTTTGAATTTTTTAATTCTATTAGGCAAGAAATGATATCTTGATTTGTATTTCTCTTATTAGAGAAGTTATAAAACTTTTTATGTATTTGAGGGTCTTTTTTCTGTGAACTGTGTCCTTTGCTCATTTTGTGTAGGTTGTTGGTCCTTTTAAAAAACCTATTAAAGAAATTTTTATATATTAGAGCTACAAAATCTACATTTATGACAAATCCAGCATGAAATGATAGTGGAGATAGTGGACATCCTTCTTAGGGAAATTTTTGAGACAGATAAACATAGTCAATATTTTCTCCCCATGTACCATTTGTCATTTGACTTCATTTATGGTGTTTTGGGTTACTCAGAAGTTTTTTTTTTTTTAATGTACTTGACTGTATCAGTCTTACTGTATCTGAAACTTGAGTCATAACTCATCCACAGCGTTCTAAAAAGCTTTACCAGTTCTCTTCCAGTCCTTGTGTAGTATCTTAGTCAGTGTGTGCTACTAGAACAAAATACCTGAGACTGGGTAATTTGTAAAGAACAAAAATTTATTTCCTATGTTTCTGGAGGCTGAGAGTCCAAGATCAAGGCCTCAGCAGTTTTGATATCTGATAAGGGACCCTGTCTTTCCTTTCATGATGGCACCATGTTGGTGCATCGTCCAAAGGGGAGATGCACTATTTCCTCACATAGTGGAAGAAATGAAAGGGCAAGTGAGCCAAATGCTGTGTGAAGCCTCTTTTTAAAGCTTTAATGCCATTGTCAAGAGAAGTGCCCTCATGGTCTAATATTCTGTTACAGGCCTCACTTAATACTATCGAATTGACAATACCTGAGTTTTGGAAGTGACAGATTCAAACCATAGCATATAGTTTCATATTTTACATTAGCTGTCTGTCCCATTTAGAGTTTATTCTGGTGTTTGATGTGAAGTAAGGGTGATTTTCCAGTTGTTCTAACATAATTTATTTAAAAGCCTGTGTTTTTGAACAAGAATACATGGACACAGGGAGGGGAACATCACATGGTGGGGCCTGTCGAGGGGTGGGGGGCAAGGGGAGGGAGAGCATTAGGACAAATGCCTAAAGCATGCAGGGCTTAAAACCTAGATGATGGCTTGATAGGTACAGCAAACCACCATGGCACATGTATACCTATGTTATAAACCTGCACGTTCTGCACATGATGTACCTCAAAACTTAACAAAAGAAGCCTGTGTTTGCTCAGTGATTTGAGACACCATCTTGATCATACATTAAATTTTCATATGTGCTTGTTTCTCTTTCTGAAATTGCTATAATGCCTTTTCTTTTACTAATGTGTCTTTGTATGCACTCGTACCCTCTATTTTAAGCATAGAAGTTTGTATATCTTTGGTAATTGAGAAAACTTTTATTCTGTTTAGGAATAAATATTACTAGCTACTTTATTTTACAATATGAACCTTAGAATCAACTTATATAGCTCTAGAAATAAAACTTTTGGATATTTGTTGGATCACGTTTATATATGTTAACTTGGGGAGAATTAACTCTTTTATGGTGAGTCATTCTATGTAAGAATAAAGAATTTCAGCTGGAAACATTGGCTTGGGCCTGTAATCTCAGGACTTTAGGAGAAGGCAGGAGGATTGCTTGAGCCTAGGAATTTGAGAACAGCCTGGGCAAGCAAGTGAGACTCCCCAAAAAATTCAAAAAAATAGCCAGATGAGGTTGCACATGCCTGTGGTCACCACGTGCCTGTGGTCCCAACTATACTGGAGGCTCAAGCAACAGGACTGTTTGAGCCCAGGGAGAGGAGGTCGAGGCTGCAGTGAGCCATGATCTTGCCACTGCACTCCATTCTGGGTGACAGAGTGAGACATTGTCTCAAACACACACACACACACGAATTACTTTTAATTAAAATCTGCTTTTGTCCCTTTTCAGGTGTATTTAAAGTTTTCCTTAGAGACTTTTCACATTTCTTTTTAAGTCTATGCCTAAGTATTTCATATTTTTTATGGTTGTAAATGGGTTTTTTCTTCCATTATGTCTCCTAACTGATTATTGTTTGTATATATGAGATTATTGATTTTTATATGATAAAATTGTATCCTCGCCAAATTTATGGATATGTTCTTTTTATTATTGATTATCTCAGGTTTTCCAAGAATATTATCTCATCAGTAGCCAATAGACAGTTTTATTTCTTTATTTTTCCCCATTGTTGTGCCCCTATTTCTTTTGTCTTATCTGAATACAATGTCTGACATTCCCAATGCAACAAGAAATAATAGTGGAAATAGTAGGCATCCTTCTTAGGGCAATTTTTCAAACAGATAAATAATGTAGTGTTTCATTTTCCATAGTATAGTAAGTGCAATCTGCTAGAGTGATAGAAACTGTCCCCAGGCAGAAAACCCGTTTTATTTGTGATATTCCAAAGGATGTGTTTCTGCAGAGTTAACTTTAAGATCCAATTTTCTTTTAAGGCAGAAATCAAGGAAACTTTCTGATATTACCTCAAAAAGTCTTGAAGAAATTCTTTTGAATTATATGTATCAAATTGTTGTCTTCTCTCTGTGTTGATGGGGTGATCTAATAAAAGCCACAGAAGGCCTGGAAATAGGAATGGGATATGTCTTTGTAAAATCAAGTCTTAGGGCAAAAGCCAGATTTCAGTCATTGGCAGGATAATGGAAAACTAAATTCATCTGAGTTTTTATGATTGTAAGGCATTTGATTTAGTACCTTCTTAAATGTGTATGTGCTTAGAGATTATTTGGTATAGAAAATCTTGAAAAAATTTTTAGTGACAGAGCAGCAGAGAATATAGTTACCATAGCATGTTCTGGCCAAATGCACATAATAGCAAAACTGTCATCTCAATTTCAAGTTGTGTGCTTGCAAGTGAATTTAATAACATATGGGGGGGTCTTTTTAATCACAGGTGCCCCTGGATATGTATTTAATAGATTTTTCTGAAAATTATATTTAGTAAGACTTAATCCTTGGAAGTAGTTTGGGAAAAAGTTATGCTACACTGAAGTAGCACATTATCTGAAGTAGTAACCAAATTTACAGTAAAAAAATTATTGCTGTAAGAAGATATCAATCCTTATACATATAAAGCAACTCAGAGAAGCCTCACAATGTTTCAACATGAAAAGAAAAATGCTAACTAAAAATTTAGTGTTTTTCTTATTGACATAAAAGAATTTTTTTCCAAGCAAGGTGGCCAATAATAAACAAAATTCTGAATGAATCAAAGGTAGAAAAAAAGTGCTTGAATGAAAATGTTTTAATCAAATTTTCCTGAATTCTCCATTAATGTACTTATTTTGATGGCATATAAATGGAGTTTGATACACAAAGAAAAGGAAATATTTTGACAAAGAAAACTAAAAAGAGAATGGGCTAAAATAAGTTATTTCTTGTTACAAGTAAAAAATCACCTTTAGTGGTGACTACAATGGTATTTATATTTGCTATGTTAAAATAAGTTTTTGTCCAAAAATATTTTACTTTTTGAGGCAAAGGACTTTTGTATTGTCCTTTTGTTGAAACTTGTGTTATCTATATAATTGCCTCAGTGCTTCATTTTTTACATGTCGACACAGCTTTTTGACATATATATGTTACTTACTGTGTGCCATGATGGTGGATAGATAGTAAGTGGTCCTTATTTTAATGAGCTCACAGAGAGTTGGCAGAGACAGAAAGAAAAACTAATTATTGCTTCTAGAGATTAAAAAGAAAGGCATAGCACTATCGGAAAGAAAGGCAAGATCAATACTGCAGGGGACATCAAGGAAAATTGTAGTCACAGAGACCCACATGGTAGAAGAAGGATCAAGAGAAGTACAGACAGATTATAGAAAAAAGAAGAATTCATTAAAAAATGATATGTTTGGCAAATAGCAAGACATCTGGAATGGTGGCAACTATTTGTTCAATATCTGTATTCCAAGATAGATTTCAAGGTCTGTAAAGCGAGGAACTATCTTTCTTTCTCGTTCAGCATTATATTCCTTTCCAGTATCTAAAACATAGTGCCCAGCACTTTTAAGAAACTAATGAGCTCCTGCACAGCAAAAGCTGTGAACAGGCAACCTACAGAATGGGCAAAAAGTTTTGCTCTCTACCCATCTGACAAAGGGCTAATATCCAGAATCTACAAAGAACTTAACCCCATCAAAAAGTAGGTGAAGGATATGAACAGACAAAAGAAGACATTTTATGCAGCCAACAAATATATTTTCCAAAGCTCATCATCACTGGTCATTAGAGAAATTGTAAATCAAAACCACAATGAGCTACCATCTCATGCCAGTTAGAATGGCAATCATTAAAAAGTCAGGAGACAACAGATGCTGGAGAGGATGTGGAAAAATGGAAACACTTTTACACTGTTGGTGGGAGTGTAAATTAGTTCAACCATTGTGGAAGACAGTGGTGATTCCTCAAGGACCTAGAACCAGAAATGCCATTTGACCAAGCAATCCCATTACTGGGTATATACCCAAAGGATTATAAATCATTCTACAATAAAGATACATACACACTTAAGTTTATTGCAGCACTGTTTACAATAACAAAGACTGGGAACCAACCCAAATGCCCATCAATGATAGACTAGATAAAGAAAATGTGGTGCACATACACCATGGAATACTATGCAGTCATTAAAATGGATGAGTTCATGTCCTTTGCAGGGACATAGATGAAACTGGAAATCATCATTCTCAGCAAACTAACACAGGAACAGAAAACCAAACGCCACATGTTCTCACTCATAAGTGGGAGTTGAACAATGAGAACACATGGGTACAGGGAGAGGAACACCACACAGTGGGGTCTGTCATGGGGGTGAGTGGCTCAGGGAGGGAAAGCAATAGGAGAAATACCTAATATAGATGACAGGTTGATGGGTGCAGCAAACTATCATGATACGTGTATACCTATGTAACAAACCTGCACGTTCTGCATATGTATCTCAGAACTTAAAGTATAATAACAATAAAAATAATTTTTAAAAAAGTCAATGAATATATTCATATTTTTCTACCCATGCTTCTTAATATTTTATTAATCATAGAATACATAATACATATAAAAGTTTATAATATAATAGATACCCATATACCCACCACCCAGATTAAGAAAAAAAAATTACCAGTCTACTTATGGCCTGTTATAAATATGCCCACTTCTCCCCAACCAAAAACTACTATTCAATTTTATATTTAATGATTTTTGGCTCTATTTTGTATTTAGCTATTTAGTTAATATATTTGTGGAAGTATTTAAATTTGATATAACTATTAGCATGATGTATATTTTTTTGTTTCTTTCCTTCACATTATGTTTGAGATTCATTCATGTTGACCTTTGTATTAATTTCCATTGCTACATAGTAGTCTGTTGTGATCGATCACACACAAGTTTTCTTTATCAGTTTTGCTTATGATGGACATTTATTTCCAATATTTTGTTCTTACAGTGATGCTATACATATTCTTGTACATGTATCTTGTATATGTGATAGAGTTTCTGTTCTAGGTATATACTTGCAAGCAGATTTGTAGATAAGTATTGTTCAGCCTTCTCACCAGCACTTGGAATTGCAGCCCTTTTCTATTTTCCCTGATTGGATATATGTTAATTTTATCTTATTTATTTTGAATTTCTCTGATTATTTTTGAGATTTTCATTTTATGTTTACTGGCCATTTAATTTTGCCTTCTATGAGTTTCTGGTTCATCTCCTTTGACAATTTTACTTATATGCAATTCACCTTTTTTAATTGATTGAGATCAACTTTTTTGATTCAGTTATCATCAATATGTGTTGTAAATATAATCTCTTTTTACTTTGATAAAAGATGATAATGTCAAATTTAGCTAATCTTTCTCCTTTTGGGTTTGTGTCTTCTAAGTCTTATTTAAGAAATCTTTTTCTGGTGGCTCATGCCTGTAATCCCAGCACTTTGGGAAGCCGAGGTGGGCAGATCACCTGAGGTCAGGAGTTCAAGACCAGCCTGGCCAACATGGTGAAACCCCATCTCTACTACAAACACAAAAAATTAGCCTAGCATGGTGGCAGGCGCTGGTAATCCCAGCTGCTCAGGAGGCTGAGGCAGGAGAATTGCTTGAACCCAGGAGGCAGAGGTTACAGTGAGCTGAGAATGAGCCATTGCACTCTAGCCTAGGCAACAAGAGCAAAACTCTGTCTCAAAGAAAGAAAGAAACCAAAAAACCAGAAATCCTTTTCTACCTAGAATTAATGACATACATAAATAGATATATAGGTATTATGTTATGTCATATTATGTTGACTACATTATAACATATCACATATACATTAAATTATAACTTTTTAATCCATTTGAGGTTTATTTTTATATATGATATGGAATAGGGATCTGAAATCTGATTTTGTTTTTCAAAATTGATAATTTCCTAAATAGCTCATCTTTTATGGAATAATCCCTCATTCCTTTATCTACAATGCTACATCTTCATAGATTAACATATATGAGTACCTTTCTTCATTTATGCTGGTTCCACTGTTCTGTCTATCCTTATTCCAATTCCATACTGCCTTAATTATTTTAGTCTTATAAACTAAAATAACCTTGATCAAATTAAGACTCAATGGTTGTTTTTTTTTTTGGCAAGACTATCTCATGTGTGGTAGGTTGCACTTCTACCAGGACATATGTAACATCTGAGTTCTCTCTTTTTTATGGTTTCCATATTGTTAGATTACTTCCTTTTTCTTTCTCCTCCACCCTTTGTTTTCAAATTGCCTTTGTAATCTTGGGCTTATTCTTTTCCCATGTAAATTTTAAAACTGTGTTTTTATTACTGATAAATTTGAATATTTCTATCTTATTTTTTATTTCCCTGAATTTTTACCTTCTTTCATCTTCTCTGCCTATTGATGATTGTGGCTTTTAAAAAATAGATCCTTTGGGTTTGAATTACATGGGGACGCTTTGACTATTCTTTTATCTATGTTTGTTTTTTCAATGCATAATAGTTGTACAGTTTTCTGGTTATGTATCATAATTTGACACATTTGTATAATTAAATCTGGGCAATTGGGATATCTGCCACCTAAAGTATTTATCTTTTCTTTGTGCTAGAAACATTCAAATTGTTCTCCTCTAGCCATTTTGAAATGTAACTATGATATAGAAGCCTTATTTGAATTTTTTTTAAGTTAAAGGAATTAAATTATCAATGAAATGGAAACATTGATTGAATATCTTTTATTGAAGATTCACTTTTAATTTTTAAAAATGTAATGATGGTGTTGAGGTTGTCTTAAAAGAAAAGCATTTCAAAATAACCTGTGACCTGGTGGTGGAAGATATGGGATTCTTTAGGGGGAAATAAGTAAAGATCTAGATAGAGAATAATTGGCCATATATTGGTAATTGCTGAAGCTGGGTCATTGGTGATCATTACCTAAACCCATGCATTCATCAGGGGTTTTTTAAAGTGATGATAGGTCAGTTTGGACAACTTCTTGTACATTTATTTCCTGGAATAAGTCTACAAATAGAAACTCTCACAGTAATTATTTGTGTAGTCTGAAGCCTCAGGAACACTTTTAAGAAATAAAAAGTGTTCTTATTCTTAATTCTTTCTAAATTTATTTTCTAAATGAGATCATTTCTATACCCTCCAAGGGTAGCCAATGAGTTTATTTCTATAAATCATAAATAATTAGTATATCAAACTTCTGGATTTATATTTATTTGATATGTTTTAATCCACTGCAGTTGTTATTTTTATTGATGCATGAAGTTTCCCATCTCTGGCCAGAGCAGCTTAATCATATGATGTTCTGAGCCCCTGAGTAGGATTTTTGAGAGCTTCCTTACTTTCTAGTATGAAGATGTTCCTGGATTATCCTGTACTTTTCCTGCCCAGAGGTGGAATCTGCCGTATTTCTGATGAGGGTTCATCTTTTTATTTCATTTATACTCTACTTTGGTAGAATATGTATATTATATTTCCTTTTTTTTTTAACTGACTTCCCAGAAAAATTTAACATATTTGGCTTACTCAAAACATAGTCTTATCTTTGTAAATAATAAAAAGATATTAAAAGTTTACCTGTGAAAAATCCTCTATTAGCTTTCTAGGGCCGCCATAACAAAGTATTATAAGCAGGTGGCCTAAACAATAGAAATAAGTGGATTCACAGTTCAGCAGGTTAGAAGTCCAAAATCAAAGTGAGCAGGGTTGGTTCATTCTGAGGATTGTAAGAAAAGTGTCTGATCCAGGCCTCTCCCCTAGCTTGTGGTTTGCTGGTAGTCTTAGGGATTCTTTGGTTTGTAGAATCATTATCTGTGTCTCTGCCTTGATGAGCACATGGTGTTCTTCCTATGTGTGTGTATCCTCTCTTTGGATCCAAATTCCCCCCGTTTGGTTGGGTGTGGTGGCTCACGCCTATAATCCCTACAAGCACTTTGGGAGGCTGAGGAGTGCAAATCCTTTGAGCCCAGGAGTTCAAGACCAGCCTGGGCAACATACAGAGAAACCCTGGCTCTACAAAAAAAATACAAAACTTAGCTGGGCATGGTGGCTCACATCTGTTGTCTCAGCTACTCAGGAGGCTGAGGTGGGAGAATCACTTGAGCCAGGGAAGCAGAAGTGGCAGTGAGCTGAGATGGTGCCACTGTACTCCAGCCTGGGGGATGGAGGGAGACACTGACTCAAAACAACAACAACAAAAAGTAAAAACAAAAAACAGTAAGAAAAAATTCCCCCTATTTTACAAGAGCATCCGTGATATTAAATAAGGGTCCACCCTAATGATCTCATTTTTTTTATTGTACTTTAGGTTCTGGGGTACGTGTGCAGATCATACAGGATTGTTGCGTAGTTACACACATGGCAAGGTGGTTTGCTGCTCCATCCCCCCCATCTATATCTGGCATTTCTCCCCATATTATCCCTCCCCAATATCCTCACCCCCTGCTGTCCCTCCCCTACCCCCTCAACAGACCCCAGTGTGTGATGCTCCCCTCCCTGTGTCCATGTGTTCTCATTGTTCAACACCTTCCTATGAGTAAGAACATGCGGTGTTTGATTTTCTGTTCTTGTGTCAGTTGGCTGAGAATGATGGTTTCCAGATTCATCCATGTCCCTACAAAGGACACAAATTCATCATTTTTTATGGCTGCATAGTATTCCATGGTGTATATGTGCCACATTTTCCTTGTCCAGTCTATCATTGATGGATATGTGGGTTGTTTCCAGGTCTTTGCTATTGTAAACAGTGCCACAATGAACATATGTATGCATGTCTTTATAACAGAACAATTTGTAATCCTTTGGGTATAAACCCAGTAATGGGATTGCTGGGTCAAATGGAATTTCTATTTCTAGATCCTTGAGGAATCGCCACACTGTCTTCCACAATGGTTGAACTAATTTACACTCCCACCAACAGTGTAAAAGTGTTCCTATTTCTCCACATCCTCTCCAGCATCTGTTGTCTCCAGATTTTTTAGTGATCGCCATTCTAACTGGTGTGAGATGGTATCTCAAAGTGGTTTTGATTTGCATTTCTTTAACGACCAATGATAATGAGCATTTTTTCCTATGTTTCTTGGCCTCATATATGTCTTCTTTTGAAAAGTCTGTTCATATCCTTCACCCACTTTTGAATTTTTCTTTTTTTCTTGTAAATCTGTTTTAGTTCTTTGTAGATTCTGGATATTAGCCCTTTGTCAGATGAGTAGATTGCAAAAATTTTTTCCCATTCTGTTGGTTGCTGGTTCACTCTAATGATTGTTTCTTTTGCTGTACAGAAGCTCTGGAGTTTAATTAGATCACATTTGTCTATTTTGACTTTTGTCGCCAATGCTTTTGGTGTTTTAGTCATGAAGTCCTTGCCTATGCCTATGTACTGAATGGTTTTGCCTAGGTTTTCTTCTAGGGTTTTTATGGTGTTAGGTCTTATGTTTATTAAACAGGGAATCCTTTCCCCATTGCTTGTTTTTGTCATGTCTGTCAAAGATCAGATGGTTGTAGATGTGTGGCGTTGCCTCTGAGGTCTCTGTTCTGTTCCATTGGTCTATATCTCTGTTTTGGTACCAGCACCATGCTGTTTTGATTACTGTAGACTTGTAGTATAGTTTGAAGTCAGGTAGCCTGATGCCTCCAGCTTTGTTCTTTTTGCTTAGGATTGTCTTGGCTGTGCAGGCTCTTTTTTGATTCCATGTGAAGTTTAAGGTGGTTTTTTCCAGTTCTGTGAAGAAGGTCATTGGTAGCTTGATGGGGATAGCATTGAATCTATAAATTACTTTGGGCAGTATGGCCATTTTCATGATACTGATTCTTTCTAACCATGAGCATGGAATGTTTTTCCATCTGTTTGTGTCCTTTCTTATTTCCTTGAGCAGTGGTTTGTAGTTCTCCTTGAAGAGGTCCTTTACATCCTTTGTTAGTTGTATTCCTAGGTATTTTATTCTCTTTGTAGCAATTGTGAATGGGATTTCACTCTTGATTTGGCTCTTTGTTAGTCTGTCATTGGTGTACAGGAATGCTTGTGATTTTTGCACATTGATTTTGTATCCTGAGACTTTGCTGAAGTTGCTTATCAGTTTCAGGAGATTTTAGGCTGAGACAATGGGTTCTTCTAAATATACAGTCACGTCATCTGCAAATAGAGACAATTTGACTTCCTCCTTTCCTAATTGAATGCCCTATATTTCTTTTTCTTGCCTAATTGCTCTGGCTAGAACTTCCAATACTATATTGAATAGGAATGGTGAGAGAGGGCATCCTTGTCTAGTGCCAGTTTTTAAAGGAAATGCTTCTAGTTTTTGCCCATTCAGTATGATATCGGCTGTGGGTTTGTCATAATCGCTTTTATTATTTTGAGATACATTCCGTCAATACCTAGTTTATTGAGGATTTTTAGCATAAAGGCTGTTGAATTTTGTTGAAGGCCTTCTCTGTATCTATCGAGATAATCATGTGGTTTTTGTCTTTGGTTCTGTTTATGTGGTGGATTACATTTATAGACTTGCGTATGTTGAACCAGCCTTGCATCCCTGGGATGAAGCCTACTTGATTGTGATGGATAAGCTTTTTGACGTGCTGTTGCAATCTGTTTGCCAGTATTTTATTGAAGATTTTTGCATCTATGTTCATCATGGATATTGGCCTAAGTTTTCTTTTTTTATTGAGTCTCTGCCAGGTTTTGGTATCAGGATGATGTTGGTCTCATAAAATGATTTGGGAAGGATTCCCTCTTTTTGGATTGTTTGGAATAGTTTCAGAAGGAGTAGTACCAGCTCTTCTTTGTAAAAAAGAAGAGCTCTTTTTTACTCACTCTTCTTTACTCACTCTTTTTTACTCACTCTTCTTTGTATGTCTGGTAGAATTCGGCTGTGAACCTATCTGGATCTGGGCTTTTTTTGGTTGGTAGGCTATTAATTGCCACCTCAACTTCAGCCCTTGTTATTGGTCTATTCAGGGTTTCGATGTCTTCCTGGTTTAGGCTTGGGAGGGTGCAAGTGTCCAGGAATTTATCCATTTCTTCCAGGTTTATGGGTTTGTGTGCATAGCATTGTTTGTAGTAATCTCTGATGGTAGTTTGTATTTCTGTGGAATCGGTGATATCCTCTTTAACGTTTTTAATTGCATCTATTAGATTCTTCTCTTTCCTTTTTTATTAATCTGGCTAACAGTCTGTCTATTTTTCTTTTCAAAAAACCAGCTCCTGGATTTATTGATTTTTTTGAAGGGTTTTTTTGTGTCTCAATCTCCTTCAGTTCTGTTCTGATCTTACTTATTTCTTGTCTTCTGCTAGCTTTTGAGTTCTTTTGATCTTGCTCTTCTAGCTCTTTCAATTTTGACGATAGGGTGTCAATTTTAGATCTTTCCTTGCTTCCCATGTGGGCATTTATTGCTATAAATTTTCCTCTAGACACTGCTTTAAATGTGTCCCAGAGATTCTGGGTATGTTGTGTCTTTGTTCTTGTTCAAGAGCTAGTTGTTCAGTTTCCATGAAGCTGTGCAGTTCTGAGTGACTGTGGTCTGAGAGACTGTCTGTTATGATTTCTGTTCTTCTGCATTGGCTGAGGAGTGATTTACTTCCAATTATGTGGTCAATTTTACAGTAGGTGTGATGTGGTGCTGAGAAGAATGTATATTCTGTGGATTTGGGGTGGAGCATGCTGTAGATGTCTATTAGGTCCACTTGGTCCAGATCTGAGTTCAAGTCCTGGATATCCTTGTTAATTTTCTGTCTCATTGATCTAATATTGACAGTGGAGTGTTAAAGTCTCCCACTATTATTGTGTGGGAGTCTAAGTCTCTTTGTGTGTCATTAAGAACTTGCTTTATGTATCTGGGTGCTCCTGTATTGGGTGCATATATATTTAGGATCATTAGCTCTTCTTGTTGCATTGATCCTTTTACCATAATGTAATGTCCTTTGTCTCTTTTGATCTTTATTGGTTTAAAGTCTATTTTATCAGAGACTAGGATTGCAACTCCTGCTTTTTTTGCTCTCCATTTGCTTGGTAAATCTTCCTCCATCCCTTTATTTTGAGCCTATATGTGTCCTTGCACGTGAAATGGGTTTCCTGAATAAAGCACACTGATGGGTCTTCACTTTTTATCTAATTTACCAGTCTGTGTCTTTTGATTGGGGCATTCAGCACATTTATATTTAAGGTTATTATCATTATGTGTGAATTTGATGCTGCCATTTTGAGGCTAGCTGGTTGTTGTGCCCATTAGTTGATGCGGTTTCTTCATTGTGTCAATGGTCTTTACCATTTGCTACATTTTTGGAGTGGCTGGTACTGGTAGTTCCTTTCCATGTTTAGTGCTTCTTTCAGGAGCTCTTGTAAAGCATGCCTGGTGGTGATGAAATCTCTCAGAAATTGCTTGTCCATAAAGGATTTTATTTATCCTTTGCTTATGAAGCTTAGTTTGGCTGGATATGAGATTCTAGGTTGAAAGTTCTTTTCTTTAAGGATGTTGAATGTTGGTCCCCACTATCCTCTGGCTTGTAGGATTTCTGCCGAGAGATCTGCTGTGAGTCTGATGGGCTTCCCTTTGTGGGTAACCCAACCTTTCTTTCTGGCTACCCTTAGCATTTTTTCCTTCATTTCAATCCTGGTGAATTTGACAATTATTTGCCTTGGGGTTGTTCTTCCTGAGGAATATCTTTGTAGTGTTCTCTGTATTTCCTGGACTTGAATGTTGGCCTGCCTTGCTAGGTTGAGGAAGTTCTCCTGAATAATACCCTGGAGAGTGTTTTCCAGCTTAGATTCACTCTCCCCATCACATTCAAGTATACCTATCAAACATAGATTAGGCCTTTTCACATAATCCCATATTTCTTGGAGGCTTTGTTCATTTCTCTTCACTCTTTTTTCTCTAATCTTGCCTTCTCATTTTATTTCATTGTGTTGATTTTCAATCTCTGACATCCTTTCTTCTGCTTGGTCGATTCAGCTGTTGAAACTTGTGTATGCTTCTTGAAGTTCTTGTGCTGTGTTTTTCAGCTCCATCAAGTCATTTATGTTCTTCTCTACACTGGTTATTCTAGTTAGCATTTCATCTAACTTTTTTTTTCAGGTTCTTAGTTTCTTTATACTGGGTTAGAATGTGTTCTTCTAGCTCAGAGAAGTTTGTTATTACCCACCTTCTGAAGCCTGCTTTTGTCAATTCATCAGACTGATTCTCCATCCAGCTTTGTTCCCTTCCTGGTGAGGAGCTGTGATCCTTTGGAGGAGGAGAGGCCTTCTGGTTTTTGGTGTTTTCATCCTTTTTACGCTGGTTTTTTCCCATCTTTGTGGATTTATCTACCTGTGGTCTTTGTAGTTGGTGACTTTCAGATGGGGTCTATGAGTGGACATCCTTTTTGTTGATGTTGAAGCTATTTCTTTCTGTTTTTTAGTTTTCTTTCTAACAGGCCCCTCTCATACAGGACCATGGGAGGTCCACTTCAGACCCTACTTGTCTAGGAATCGCCTGCAGGGGCTGCAGAACAGTAAGGGTTGCTGCCAGTTTCTTCTGTTATCTTCATCCCAGAAGGGTACCCAACAGATGTCAGCCAGAAATCTCCTTTATGAGGTGCCTCTTTGGATACATGGGGGTTGGGGAGCCACTTGAGGAGATAGTCTGTCCCTTATCAGAGCTCTAGTGCTGTGCTGGGGGCTCTGTTGTTCCCTTCAGAACTGCCGGGCAGGTAGGTTTAAGTCTGCTGCAGCAGAACTCATAACCACCTCTTTTCCCAGGTGCTCTGTCCTGGGAAGGTGGGGCTTTATTTATAAGTTCCTGACATGCTGCTGCCTTTTTTCAGAGATGCTCTGCCCAGCAAGGAGGTAGTCTAGTTACAGTCTGCCAGCAGAGGTGTTGCTGAACTGCTGCAGGCTCTGCCCAGCTGCTGTGTGAACTTTTGTTTACAGAGGTACAGTTAGAACTGCCTTGGTAATGGTGGACTGCCTTGGTAATGCTGGACTGCCTTGGTAGTGGTGGACTGCCTCAGTAATAGTAGATGCCCTTCCCCCCACAGAGCTGGACTGTCCCAGGTCCAGCTGTGCTTGCTGCAAAACTCTCAATCCAGAGTGTTCAGATTGCTGGTCTTTGTTGGGGTGGGACCCACCGATCCAGATAGCCAGCTCACCTGGCTCCCTGGTTTCAGTCCCCTCTTTTTCAGTTGAATGGGTGGCTGTGTCTCCCAGGCATTCCCGGCACCAGTTGAAACAGCTCTTAGATTTGTGTGAGTTTTTGTGTGGAAACCCACAGTGCCAGCTGAAACAGCTGTGCTGGTAACTTCTGGCACTTTTCAGGCCAGGAATATCCTGGTCTGTGTGTGGTAAAAATTGTGGGAGAAGCACCATATCTGGACCGGAGTGCTGGAGTGGATGGAAAAGCCCCCAATGGCCTCCGTTGGGTAGGGAGGGGGGTCCTCCAGGATTGCACTTCCCAGGTGAGGCAGCGCCCTACCTGCCTTGGCTTGCCCTTCTTAGGCTACAACGACTGTGCAACCAGTCCCATTGAGATGCGCCTGGTACCTTGTTTGGAAATGCGGTGATCATTCACCCTCTGTATGTCTCTCGCTGGGAACTGTGCTCCAGAGCTGTTTATATTTGGCCATCTTGGGTCTCCCAATAATCTCATTTTAAATTGATTACCTCTGTGAAGACTAAGTGTTCTTCTGAGGTACAAGGGGTTAGGACTCCAATTTTTGGAGGGCACCACAATTCAACCCATAACAACTCCTCTTCCATTTTAAAAGTTATCAGTATACAATAGTTTTCTACATTTTACTGCATAATAAATATTACTTTTTCATAGTTGATTTATATTTACTCTCATATTTACCTATTTTTTTGCATATGATTTTTTTCTTGAATATTAAATCTTCTGTCTTCGATCATTCTACTTTTGCCCCAAGTACTATATCCTTTTGAAATTCCTTTAGTGAAGTTGGTGGGAGATTAACTCCCCCAATTTGTGTTTGCCTGAAAATCTGTATTTTATTTTCATTCTTGAGAGATTAACTAGGTTTACAGTTTTAGATTAACTTTTATCTTCTCCCAGCACACTAAAGATGTTTTCTTGGTTTTCATTTTTGCTGCTGTGACATCACTCTAAGTTGTATTCCTCTGAAAGTACATTGTCTGTTTTAGCCAGACACTTTAAATCTTCTCTTGTCACTGTTGGTTTCACTTTAATTTACAATGTGACTGAGTTAAGATTGGTTTTTATTCTGTTTAGATTTTTTGTTTCCTAACTCTTATTTTTGTCTTTACTCAGTTGTGGAAAATTATCATCTGATATTTTACAAATATTTTCTTTTTTTCTACTTTTTTATTCTGGAACTCCAATTACAAATATAGCAGACCTTTTCATTTTGTCTTCCATATCTCTTAAACTGTCCTTTATATTTTGTTAATCTCTCTATGCTAAATTCTGCATAATTCTTCAGATTTACTTCATTAATTTCTCTTTGGTTGTGTTTGGTTTGATTAACCCACCATCGAGTTTTAATTTAAATGAATATATTTTTAGTTTTATAAACTCTATGTAGTTCTTTTCCAACCCTATGTAATTTAAAAATATCTTCTTAGTCTCTGTCATGTTTAAAAAATATACTTAATTTACAGGAACATACTAAGCACATTTATTTTATACTCATTAGATAATATCAACATTTCAGGTCCGATGTGATTCCTCTAATTCACGGCTTACTGTTTTTGTTGACTCTGCTCACTGTGGACTGTTTCCTTGTATGTGTGAGCTTCTATTTTTCTGAATTTAATCTTAAGAAAACATAAGAATGCCTTTCTCCCCATGGGTATGGGTTTTTTCTGGTAGGTGCTCTACCAATCTGGTACACTACCCACCTGGAAGCACTTGAAATTGTCAGCATATCCTTGCTTGAACGCTGTAGGTGTTTTAAGTTCAAATCCTGAACTCAGGTTCCAATAAGCTTGTACTCTGAATTCTCAAGGGATACTTTCCCTCACCTGAAGCCAAGGACTAAGATTTTAAAAGTTTGCTTTTGGTTTTCTTCATCAAAAGATGGATTTTTTTTCTAGTTTGACCTTTCACCACGAGTCTAGCTCTGTAAACATATTAGTCTTATACATGAGTTTTAGTTATTTGCCCATCTTACTAGATAAAAGGGCTTGTCTCCTTTTCCTTTACAAGGCTGTCAAAAGCCTAACCTCTGTTTCTGGTATTGTTAGATATCTCCAGGGAAGTCAGGGCTTTAGTGCTAGCTTATCACTCAGTTTCATTTTGCCTTTTGTTTCAAAGATATTTATCTCATAATTTCTAGATGCTTTTGGTAGGAGAATTTTTACAATGTCTAGTCCAACAGAAGTGGAAATTTCTTTACATCTCTTTAAATAAAAAAATTACCACCTCCATTCTAGCGAGGCTATTTCAATCAATGTTAACATGTTCAAAGACCAAATTTAAATTACATATTTAAAAGCATAAAAATAACCTTTAATATGAAATGTGGATTAATGTGGAGGTAATATCAAGAAAATAAAAAGAAGGAATGCCGAGACTATTAAAACTAGTGCCAACATTTTACTTAATAAGCTGTCTATCCTCCTAGCTATTATTGTCCCAGTGGTAGACGAATTACAGTTATGATGCAAATTTTGAAACTTATTTGGAAATGCATTAGTCAAACATGATATTGATCAAACAGAATTCTTTCAGTGAAATTTTTTTAAAATAACATTTTAATTACACGATCTAACTTTCATTTCTTCATCTCTTAACTTCAATATATTTAGTACTCTGAAAGTTAAAGCATCTAGTAAAAACTCCATCATTTAAGCACAAATATATATTTACACAAAGAGCCTTTTGGAATTAAGCTGGGAAGGCAATTTAGACAAAACTTAATCAGTTAACTGATCTTCAGTAAAATTAGTAAAACCAAATTCATTCTGTTAGATTTCTACAATTTCTCTTATAACCTACCCTAACACAGAAGAATAGTATTTAATCTCAAAATCTATCTTCTTAGGCTAATTTAATTAATTTTCATGTACAATGGATGATCACAATGTGTGGTATTTTTCTTTAGTATAAAAATGCTATTCTAGATTTCTCATGTTTTGCCAATTCCATATAGTTCAAATTAGGCTGGTAATAATCACCAAGGGGTATGCGATCTCTAATAACTGTAAAATCTTCTTAAGCTTTTTCCTACTGCCATTAGCATAGTGTTTACCTTGGCAATGGAAGGGAAGCCAAAGGACATAAAGCACCCGGTAGCATTTTTAATATCCCTGGCACAGATTTCTGGCAGTAGCAGCATCCAAAAAAGTGCATTAGCTCTGGTTTTATACAGTCTCTTACAAGAAGGGGGAAAAGAGGTAAATGTGCAGTTGGCAATTTAAGAACTGCTGAGCTATGGGTCAAACTTTGCTTCACTGAATAAACAATAAAACTCCATCAAACTCAGCTTAATATTGCATGGTCATTAGTGACTTTATCATCAGAGTTGGTTTGACTGGACTGGTGCATACAGATGAAAAATCATGTTTTTAAAATGTAAATCATATCATGCAGTGGCCCTGCTTAAAACTCTTGAAGCAATTATATTGCTGTCGGAATAAAATTCAAATTTCTTATCAAGGCCCATAAGACCTTACCAGATTTGTCCCCTATCCTTCTCTCTAACATCATTATACAACATTCCCTCCCCTCTCACTGGATTCAGGCCACACTGACCTCCTTTCTACTGCTGTAATATGCCAAGTTCTTTCTCCAGCCAAGGAAATTCAACAAAGAAAAGATCGGCTCTAAATTGAACTAGAACAACTGGATATTTTTATTTAAAACTTAATTTTGATCCATGTATCACATTTATAAAAATTAACTTGAAATTGATTACAGGCATACATATAAAAACTAAAACTATAAAACTTCGAAAAAAACATGGAAGAAAATCTTTTTGATCTGGATCAGGCAAAGATTTCTTGAAGACACAATAAATAAGATTTCTAAGAGAAAAGAAACTGATAAAATGCATTTCATCAAAATTGAAAACTTTAAAATTTTTAGACATGGATGAGGGAAACAAAAAAGCAAGTCATAAATTAGAAGAAAATATTTGCAAAATAAATGTTTGACAAAGGGCATGTGTCCAAAATATGAAATGAACTCTAAGAACTCAAGAAGAAAACAAACAACCTATTAATGAGAAGACAAAAAAAAATTGAATGGAAACTTCATGAAAGAAGATAAACAAATGGAGAAGAAGCACATGAAAAGACTCCCAACATCACAAGTCATCAAGGAAATGAAATAAAAATCAAAATATGATAGCACTACTTACCCACTAGCATGGCTAAAAATTAAAATACTGACAATGCCAAGCGTTCATGATAATATGATACAATGATGACACTCGTACGTTGCTGATAGCAATGTGAAATGGCACAGTCACTTTGGAAGTCATTATGGCAGTGTCATATAAACATACACATCAAGCCTACTTTTAGGCATTTATCCAAGAGAAATTAATGTCTGTGTCTACGTGAAAACTTGTACATGAAGCATTATCCACTATTGTCACAATCTGAAAACAAGACAAATGTTCACCATCATGTAAACAGGTAAATTATGATATATCTATATGATGAAATATTACCCAGTAATAAAAAGGAACTCAATACACACAACAACCTGGGTGGATCTAAAAGTATTATGTTAAGTGAAAGAAAACAAACAAACAAAAAACTACATACTATTTGGTTTAATTACATGAAATTCTAGAAAAGGTAAAAGCATAGTGAGAGAAAGCAGTTGAGTAGTTGCCTGGGTCTAGAAGTTGGGGCAGAAGATCAATTGCAAAGAGGCACAAGAGAACTTTTGAGGGTGATGGAACTGTTTTATATCTTGAATCCAATTACCAAAATTCATCAAACTGTGTACAATTGCCAACATTCATCAAATGTACACTTTAACTAGGTGACTTTTATGTTATAATAAAGTCAAAAACTTAGCAGTAACCACAATTGTTTAAAATCAGACTAACAAGATTTGATGGGAGATGAAGAATATTTTATCACTAGCATTGTACAGAATTACCATTGGGTGGTGACGACAAAAAAACTACTTTGACTTTTATTCATCCTTAAAGGAGAATGGGAACGAGGTGTAGAAATAAAAACAAGATTTAGTCTGCATGATGACTGGGCCCCACGACTCCACACACACTGCTTCCAAAATACTTGTAGTCTCCATGTTCCCCCAGGCATTTGAAGGGTTATTTTCTAGCGAAATAAAATAACCCCAGAGAAAAAAGTTCTTCAGATATGAATAGTGGAAGTCACCCAGTGAGTAGATGGTTCACATCTAATCCCCTTAGAAAAAAATTCCTGCAAAGGGAAACACCACCCATGCATACAGCTTCATAGTGCCTCACTCACAACCATTCACAGACTGGTATCAACAACATGATGCAATGAGAACAAGAGAAACATACAAAAAACACAGAGATCATGTATGGAACAGGAGGAAGCTTCAAAACTTATGGTTCATATCTAATAAAAGACAAGAAAGATATTACATTCAGTCAATGCATAATATTCAAAGCATAAATACATAAGAACAAGTGAGACAGCCACTTGGCAGAAATAATTTCGTTAATTCATTCCACAAAATATTTTGGAGACTCACTAGTGTTTTATACTGTGCTGGGCTTTATATTGTTGAATGAGATGGAATTTAAGTAATTCCATATAGTTAATTAGTTAATTTGATGAATTAAGTAATGGAAAAATATTAAAGTATGCTTCACAAGACCATGTTTTGTGTTCTCACTAATAATTTGCTTTTAAAAATCATTTATTCAGCTAGGACCTCAGTTTATTCATTTCTGAACTGGGCATAAAAATATTTGATCCTGGGACATGGACTGAGCAGTAACTGGAAGGGGGGACACAGGGATCTTCTGGAATTCTGGTAACACTCTCTTTCTTGATGTGTGGATGTGTTCAGTTTGAGACAATTCACTAAGTGGTATACTTATGACTTGTGCAGTTTTCAGTGTGTATGTTGTACTCCAACCAAAAGGTTACTTCCAAATTTAGATGAGTTGTAAGGCCTCTTTCCAACCTGAATTAATTTATGATTCTGTTACTTATTTAAGTAAAGGATTATAGTAGAGAGAAGAAATCTGGACAGGAAATTTTAAAGCATGATTCTAGACCTAGTTTTTTACTAACTAGCTGTGACCTTTCACCAAACACCCAGTCCTTGAGGGACCCCTTTTTCTCATGTATACATTGAGAGACTGAATCGTTTTAGATTTTCTCTAACATCCCTCCCACTGGAAACATCTGTGATGATTGTTATAAACATTTAACCCAACCCAGTGGTTTACCAAAACATTATTGAGTTGTTTGCAGCCCTTCTGTTGTAAACACATAAGCATCAGGTGAGACATTTTTGGTTTGTAAATTGTACTAATGACAAGCATGACTTATTCTCATAATTGAGTTCTAGATCCTACCTGAAATCTTCTTTTTGCTATTAATTTGCCTAGGGAACCATTCTCTTTGTAATAAAAATTGGGTATTAAATAGTTTTACTGTACTCTGTAAATGCATTTTCGTGGGCATGCCTCAAAAGGTTTTCTTCTGTTTTGCTTTTATAGTTCTTCCCACATTATCCATTTTCCCCCCTCAGAGAAGGAGCCTGACCCTCCAGCTTTATCCCTCTCTTGAAAAGCTCATAAAATTTTTTAATTTAAAAATCATTACTCTTTGGATCTGCCTATGAATCTTTATTTGAAACAGAGAAATCATGGGAGTTATTTTGAGTTTTTGACAAAGATTGTAAATTCTTTAATTCTTTTCTCTATAAACCATTTCATTTATAGGCCTAGTTCAGGGATTAATGGATCATCTAGCATGAGCTGTTTCTTGCCTCTGGATAAGTGTTTTCCCGTAGAATTTAATAGACAGAAAGTACTTCTTAAAGTCTTAATGTTATTAACACTGTTAAAAAGATGAATTTTTCTGAAAACATTTTTGTAGGAATCTCTCCCTAAGGGTAGCCTTTGGAGATTCCCTTAGGCTTTTTAGGTAGGGGGAGGGATTGTTGTTGTTTTTAAAAAAAAATTTTTATTTTGTATATTTAAGACATACATCATGTTGTTGTGGGATACATGTATATAGTTTAAAAGGTTATTATAGTGAAGCAAGTTAATATATCCATTACCTCACATAGTTACTCACTTCTTTGTTTTTGTGGCAAGAGTAGCTAAAATTTGCTCATTTAGCAGGAATCCCAAATACAGTACAATTTTATTACCTATAGTCCCTTGAGGCAATTTTGATGTTTGGGTCAGTTACTTTTGTAAATTATTTCTATTCTTTTACTACTTTGTTATTCTCTTGCAGAAAAGTGGACAATCTGACATTGGTCACTTTTTTTCTGAGCCCCTGGGAATTTGGACAATGAATCACTTCAATTTCAAAATCATCTATATTTGGCTTTTGGTTTTTCATCTTTCCTGTTCCCTTTAGAGATAGCACATGGGCGCTGCTTTTCTGAGAGTTAACACTTAAGACATATTACATACTTAAAAAATTAGTCACTAATGTGTGTTTTCATGACATCTTGCTTTCAAATGTCATTATTTCTCATTTCTTAGAGGTCACTGTACTAAAAAACACAAAGTCCTAAATGGCAAGAATTCACCGTAAAAGATAGCTTGTCACATTATTCTTGAAGCGGATATACATTTCTATTTTCCCTCACAAAGTTTATAGACTCAACAAAGAAATGAAGAGGCCTTGAACAGAAATGCCCTTAAGTCACTGCAGAAAGGTAATTACCTCTCTTTTTCTTAAAAATATCCAGAAGTCTACCCAGGCCTCTGCTGGTAATGGACTGAGTTACCGCCAACCCTCAAGCTGACATAAAACCCTTCAGCTCTCTCACCGTCACATTTTTCTTTCCCCTGGAAAAATCACCTTCTCTTCTCTTTGCCAAACAATATCCCTTCTGTAATTTCTTCTCAATCCTCTCCTTTCAAAATAAGACTGACCCATAAAAAAACAATCATCTGTTTCTCGATGTGTTTGAAGATTTCTTCTTTTAGAGAGAAAGAAAGAGACCCTGAGATGTGAGATCCTGCTTCCTCCAGACCCTTTTCCTAAAATCAGAAACAAAGGCCTCTATGTCCCTATATCAGAATTTGCAAATCCAGTCTAAGGAGAAAGTACGACTTACTGCATAAGGATTCCTGCCCTCCTTCACATCAGCTGGTCTCTAGTTAAATAATGGCAGCCACCAGAACCATGCACCCTGCGCCCCATTGCCTGGTCTGTCCAGGTCACTGTGTCAAGCACTGGGAACACCAACAGGCCTAGGGGACTGTAGTCAACAAAACCATCTTGTTCACCTTGCACTTATTCAGTGCTTTTACGGTTATAAGGATCTTTAACAAACGTGTAATTTTTACAAATCTCTGAGGATAACCTGATAGGGAAATAGATTTTCTCCCCCATTTCATAGAAAGAGACTATGGGACTATTATAATACCACCTTTGCATTTTGGGAAAGTGAAGAACTAGAATCCAGTTTCCCTTTCTCCAAGTCTTCACAACCTCTACTTGTAAGCCTCCAGTCTTAATCCCGACATATCCCTGTTATCATCTGGATATGGTTTGCCTACCCCCCACCAAACCTCTGGTGAAATTAATCCCCAGTGTTGGAGGTGGGACCTAGTGGAGGGTATTTGGGTCATAGGGGCAGATCCTTCATGAAGAGATTAATGCCCTCCCTCAGGGTGAGTGTTTAGTTCCTGAGACAAACATTTATTTAAAAAAGTGAGGCACCTCCTTCCCCACTCTCTTGCTTCCTCTGTCACCACGTGATCTCTGCATGCACCTGTTCTCCTTTGCCTTCTGTCATGAGTGGGAGCAGCCCGAGGCCCTCACGAGATGCAGATGCCCGGTCAGGATCTCTCCAGCCATCAACATTGTGTGCCAAATCGATCTTTTTTCTTTATAACTACTCAGTGTCAAGTATTCCTTTAGAGCAACGCAAAGCAGACTAAGACAATACCATAATAACTACTTGTTTGATTCTCTCCTCTCCTGTAATCTTTCACTGCTGATATGTTATAGTACCAGAGCACAAATGCCAGTTGATTTTAAGCTCAGAACCCAAATAAGCTCTTTTTTAAAGCTATTCTCATGTGTCAAATTAATTGTACTAAATTGCTTTCTCTAAGAAGTTCGAACTTAGTGATAATCCTTGTGGCAGTTTTCATTCTATCGTGGTCGATGGTAGGCAAAGTCAAAAATATATAGTTTCAGGAAAATCATCAATCAACTGGGCAAATATGAAACTATCCAGTGAGGAATAGAGCCTGCCATTACAAGTAAAGCAGTATTATAAAATACCATAGAGTGAATCTTAGTCTCCAACTGGCTAAGTCCCAGATATCTTTTTCCTAAGCCAATCAAAAAGCAGGTTTTCAGCATGATCACTGTTATTTCTCACCACTGCTGTGAGTGACTCTAAGAACATCATTAACAAGGAACATCGTCCCAGGATAGCTGCCACCCACATAATCCCCAGGATGGTTAATAAGTGTCTCTGTCTGCCTTGGCATTTGTCCTTGCCAAAATACTATCAACAAAACAAATGTACTTCAGGATGAGCAGGCTCATCAAAGTTTGTGGAGTCATGGTGTCAGATTTTTAGAATAAATGATATTACTTATACCAACAATAGAAAAGGGTTTGTTGTTTGTATAGTACATGCAGGGCTCTGGGCTTGGCCTGAATGATACAAGATGGCACCAGACACATATTTTTACCTGAAGGAACTGACAATATAACTGCAGATGCAAGACTTGGATCTAAAAATTGAAAGTGCCTTTGCAATATAGTACATTAATGTGTCACTTAATGATGGAAATACATCTTGAGAAACACTTCATTAGGGAATTTCATCCTTGTGAGAACATCATGGTGTACTTACACAAACCTAGATGGTATAGTCTGCTCCATACCTAGGCTATGTGGAGTAGTCTATTGCTTGCAGGCTATAAACCTGCACAGCATGTGACTGTGCTGGATGCTGTAGGCAATTGTAACATATTAGTGTTTGTGTATCTGAACATAGAAAAACTATGTAAAAATACAATATTATAGTTGTATTTGTTTATAATTTTATACAGTATTGTAATTTATAATACCGTCACATGAGAGGTCCATCATTGATGGAAACACCATTATGTAATGCATAACTGTACCTTAAATCCAGAATTAGTGATGTGGCATATAAGCATATGGGAGTTCATAGGCTGGAACAGTTTGGAGAGTTAAAGCAGGCGAGAGAGCCCATTAACTTTGGGTCTCACACAGAATTTACTGGCTACATTTACTCCTCATTCAGTCCTCAACATTATCATATGAGACAACATACTATTATGGCCTGTGTTCCTCTTCTGCTTGGCAGGTGAAAAAATTGAGGCTTGGAGGTAAGTAACTTGACTAAATCACACACCTGGTGTTTAGACAGTCTGACGCTGGAATGCTAGCTCTTAATCATGTTGTAGATAGAAGAGGAAACCGCCACCCTTCCCTGAATGTGAAGATGATTGGGAAAGGGACGCATACAAAAGCTCTGGGAGAAAGATCAGTGTAGCCAATAAACTCTGCTAACTGGAGTTTATAATGAAACACTGCAGAGGCCATCCAGGATGGTGGCTGGCTTTGCCAGTTCAACCCAAGTAGGCAAGGATGACTAAAGACAGACAGCACCAGGAAAGGAACATGGACAAGTCGAGCAGACAGCATCCTCCAGTCCACCACAGTTTATGGAGAGAACTCTGAATAACAGGCCTGGCAAGACAAATATCTTAATATATACTGATATACCAGAGTACCAAAAGTGTGACTCCCATACAGGACGGGGTACAGATCATGAGGTAACTAAGTTAATGACAGCAGGACAGGGAGGCCTGGGGAACCCATCCCCAGAGTACAGGAGGCACTGTGGGGAGGGTCAGTGGCAGCTGCCAGAAGGAAGGTTAGCCACAAGAAGAACTAATAGGTAGAAGTTATGGCATGACCTTTTTAACATTAAGTTAAACAAGGTACACCAAACTGCCACCTGGTAGGAAAGGGCACTGGATTTGTCATTAGAGTAAGATGTACTCTGGAAAGAGGAAAAACAAAGTCCAGTGCTAAGGTCCAAAGACAGAGACCAAGTAGCAGCAAAATTGAATTGATTCCAAGTCATATCTTTCCTGGCAAAAGCCTTGACATCTCTTTTTTTCTGGGTCAGAATTGAGCAAAAAGCCCAAGATGAGATTGATTGAATCTATATGTAAGAATCAAAGACCCCTAGCTGTGGTTTAATAAGTCTTCAGAAGATGGGAACTAAGCAGCACCTATAATAATTTCTATTCATTTTTAGCAAATATTTATTGGGTGTCTACTATGTGCCAGGCACTCCTACAAGTGAAGAACTACAGTAGTGAGAAAGACAGGTCTCTGCTCTCTTGGCACTTATATTCCAGAGGGAGCATAATTAAATAAATTAAGATGAGGCAAAAAAAAAAATGTTTTAAAAAGTTTTGCAAAGGCACAGAGGCAGGAAATGTCATGGGTTGTTTGAAAGAGAAGTAATTAGTCTGGTTCCAGCAAAATGTTTATGGAAGAAATCTAGGGAATTCATCCATGCACTGAATTCAGAATCACCAAAATGGTGCATGTTGGAGCTCAACGAGCCCACAGACCACCTGCCCAGTCCCTCCTGTCTGCAGAGGAGAATTGGAGTCTCAGAAAATGGGGGTGAGTGGAAGTATGAAACACAGATCTTAGTGAAGACAGGCCCTATTGCCATTTATTTGATGAAAATTCTGCAAATCATTAGTCCACTGGATTTTTGAGTGGTTTAAAGAAATGTAATGTCATGGGAGCTGGATCCAGGCCTTCCTCTTTTACCCTTATCTGTGACCTTGGGCAAACTCCTGAGATTCACTGAAAGCCTGGAGGCTGATGCTCCCAAAAGCCCCTTCCAATTCAGAAATCCTTTAATGCTTTAAATGATTCTAGCCCAGTGTGTAAGTCCATTTTCACACTGCTATAAACAATTGGCCGAGACTGGGTAATTTATAAAGGAAAGAGGTTTAATTGACTCACAGTTCAGCATGGCTGGGGAGGCCTCAGGAAACTTATAATCATGGCAGAAGATGAAGAGGAAGCTTCAAGATAAGATTTAGGTAGGGACACGAAGCCTAATCATATCACCCAGTTATCAGTGATGACTCTTTAGAGGTATCAGCACGAGCTGGGGAACAAGGCAACACGCAACCCAGCAGCAGGATTCAGGTTCTGGTACTGATTGTGGGCCCTGCTGTGGTCTTGAACAAATTACGTAATCCCTTAATGTCCTCATCTATGAAGCGTGGGGTTGCACCAGACCATTACCAAGCCACCTCTCAGTTTGAGTCTTCTTTGAGTCTAGATTCTTACCTCACTTTGACAGTGAAAAAAGACAAACACATGACTTTTTAAAAAAAGATACCAGCTCTCAAAGAAAACATCTTAAAACAAACAGCATTAATTGCTTGCTCCTTTACATCTCATCTCCTGCATCATACTTTGTAATTTTATGGAGTCAGTGTTATAAAATTTCAGTTACAATGCTTGCTTTCAATGCTCATGCATTTAAATAAATGCATTTTTAAGTAAAATGAAAGGAGAATACAGGATCTAGAAAGAAGACAAAAGTCAATAAATTATTAAATCTATTTCTCACAAATTAAATGCACTGCATTGTGTAAACAGGATTCTAATACAAGCAAGCCCCCTCAGGTAGTTCACCCACATGGCTCTATAAATGCCATTAGCACTCTCGGTGAGCTTTATAGCGCATATGAATGTGCTTGTTCTAACAATACCATCAACTGTTTCTGAACCAAAAGCTGTCAAGATTTCCATTTCCTTTATTCTAAGTGGGAAAAAAACCCCAACTCTAAGTGAGACTTGTAATGAGAGAGAAAAGTGACAGAATATTGGCTAATTTGCTTCCCTAAGGCCTCTTAGAAGTCCTTGCCTAGGGTCTGACTGTTTTATTATCCCAGTTTTTCTTTTCTCAGCTAAAATCATGGTGACAATTCAAGTTAAATCTTGCTGCTATAAAAATATTTTTTGTTTGCTTCAGGAAAAAGGACCCAAGTGTACAAACAAAATTCAGAAAATATAATATGTACGTTTCCATATTCATTCATGGCCGGCATCTTTTAGCATTGCACTTAAATTACTGCAATGTGACTTCTAGCATGCATAAATAATAGTAGCTAGCGTATATTGAGCACTGACTCTGTGCCAGGCACTGTGCTAAATGATTTATACCTAGTGTCTCATCCAATCTTCCCAACAAACAAATATTGGAAGCAGTCAAATGCATTGACCTCTCAAAGCCAGCTCTGCCTCCTAGTTTTGCTATTTCACTACCACGGTCCCATCACTCCACCTGCTATGTAGGCCTGAGAACTCGGTTCTTCTTATGAAAAGAAATTCAGAGACTCACCCTCTTGTGCAATGTCTCTCACATATGTGTTTTCACTTCCTTTTGCTTGTTCACCTCATCCCTTCCTTCCCCACTGACCTCCTCTTTTATTTATGAAAATGCTGCTGGTGCAGAAATGTCTAGCCTAAATCTCCCTCCTCACTGCCCACTTTCTCTTTACTCTCTGTCCCTGCCCCTCCCACATCCACACACCTACACACCTGTTTTCTGACTGACCTTGTCCTGGGTAATCTTGTCCAGCAATAAAGCCCACTCCCTCCCACAGCAAGCACTGACTTGGTTATGCAGTTGGCATTTTTACTTATGCTTACTGCCAGCTATCTCCTCTGATCTTTAAGTCTTGTCTTTCCAAATAAAGTGAAATTCCTTGAGGGTGGGACCATCTCTTCTGCAGTCACTAGCTCTGGGGCCCAGAAAAGAAAATCAGGAATAGCTAAGTAAGTCATGTATGTGGGATATAATAAACTAAGCAGTATTAAACATATTAACCATATATAGTGTTTACTAGGGGGTCAGACATTGTTCTAAGCGCGTCAGATATATTAACAACAACTGTTAAACGTAGTCATTGTTACATATCTCTGTTTCACTAATGAGAAAACAAAGTCACAGAAAGCTAGGTAACTTTCGCAAGGGCACAAAACTGGCAGATAATGAGGTGAACCAGGCTATCTGATTTCAACATCTAGTTTTCTTGAAAAACAAAAAAAGAATTGGGGCTGTCTTCCTCAAACACATTTTCTCCTCAAATTTTCTATTTTCTGTGGAAAATAGAAATATATTTTATATTCCCTTTCATTACAGTTTCAATATCTGAAAAAAAATAAGAAAACAGTTGGCCAGATAACCACAAACACACTAGGTGCCATATCCCTGTCAGCAAAATTTTAGCCCTTCATGAGTGAAAGGAGAGCTGAAATTAAAATTCATCCTCATGACTTAGACATGTCTCCATTTGACTCATTTGCTTTTATTTGGTTTGAACCCAAGAGAATGCTCAATGACCAGGCAGAAGGGGATGCCTGATCCTTAGAAGAAGCAAATCACTCTTACATGGTACTACTTCAAGCATATCAGGAAGCCAACACTGATATCAGACTTAAACTTGGTTGGCCGGTGTCTGAAATCCTACCACTATAACTTCGTCCTTTAGCGTAAGGGTTTGATGTTTATTAAAAGCAAAATTCCCACAGAAAGAGAAGCACCTCAACTGTTGCAGCCGTCACTTCAATAAAGAGCTGAGATCATATTTCAATGAGTGGGAGTAGGAAGGAGTGCATTCTGTGCCTTCTGTGTCTAGACAGGCAGCCTGGTCTGGTAAAAAGAAAGTATTAGCTGTGTATCTGAATGGCTGAATTCAATTTCTGACTTTGTTACTAGATTTGAAAAGCTTTGGACAGCCAATTAGGCCCTCAGGACCTCCATGTCAGGTGTCCGAGGAGGATGCTAGAGTGATTTATAGGGCATCTTCCAGAGGTGTTTGCCTATACTCCCCAAGTAAAATATGTGCCCCCTAAGTCAGAGACCACGTATGTTTGGAGTCAACTCTAAATCCCAACACCCAGAACATAGTAGTTATTGACTGAATGTGCCTCAAAGAGTACATGAATAATTATTCGTAATTATAGCTAGGATAATGGTCTCTCCTAGAACTTTAGACCTTTATACTAACTGCTTCCCAGAAAATTTCACCCAGATACTTCATCATCATTTAAAACTCAGAATGTCTAAGACTTGAATCACCACCTTGCTCCCAGTACCAGTTCCTTCTCCTTAACAGTATCCTTGGCTTAAAACGATCAACATTCCTGATATATTGAAATTATATGGCTTGAAATGATCAACATCTCCTTTGCTTCTGTCTCTGAGCAGTCCTAAATCCTGCTAATTCCTTGTTTAGAATTCCTCAGATCACCCTCTCCTTTCCGTCTCCTCTGCCAACCCTCAATCATGCTTATTACCTGTCACTGGCATGTCTGAAACCTCCTGGCTTTCCCTCTTCTAAACAAGTCACCCGCATTTAACTTTCTGATACAATATTTTAAGAACATCATTTTGTAAATATATACAACTATAATTTGTCAATTTTTAATTTTAAAAATTAAAATTAAAAGAAAGCATCATTTGCTTCCTTAGAAGCCTTCAACATCTCGCCACTATATATGTGAATGTGTGTTTGACTTCCGTAGCCTCAGGTACAAACATTGCATCAGCATAAGGTCCAGTCAGCAGATGGCAGAAAACACCAGTAATCTGAGCTGGTAAAATTTAATATAAAGAATTGTTAACTAGGTAAAGATAGTTAAGTACTAAAAGGTATAAAAGAGAATACTAAGGTATTCAAAGGTAGCAACTCCAGAAAGCAGTTACTATCCCTAAGGCCAAGGGAAAGTGAATAAGGAAGGAATGTGGAAATTTAGAGGAAAGAGCTCTGCAAGACTTAGAAATATTCAACTTCTGTGAGAAGGCACGGATGCACAGAGATACACATCTGACTGCTGTAAGAATGAAGAAACTTGATGGAGAGACCACTTGGGAATCACCCAGCAGTGAACTGTGGGAGCCTGTGCTTTCTTGAACATTACAAGGATCTCCTTGACATTTCCTCACGAGTCTGCTTGCTACTGCCCAGAAATAATGCATGCTGGGCTTAATACCTAGGTGATGGGTTAATAGGTGCAGCAAACCACCATGGCACAAGTTTACCTATGTAACAAACCTGCACGTCCTGCTATTGTACCCCAGAACTTAAAATTAATTAAAATTCTGCAACTTCAAATTTCGTAGCAAATGGAAATTATAATTATTGATTTAAAATGAAAATGTGGGTAAGCTCCATTTGAACTCTTGTCTCTGTTGGGGTGGGCCTGTGAGGGCACAGAGGGAGTGTGGAGGAGGAAGATAACCAACAGGACAACATTTTGGTGGGGGTGAGCTCTTCTTTTGTATTATTTCTAAATAAAATGTAACGGTATTCAAGGTAAAGGGGGAAAAAAGCATACTCAGTGAAACAAGGAAAGTCCTTTTTCCCTGCCATTAACACCTTGCAATCTCTTTTTAGCATCTTTTACTGACAGAGTTTAGCATCAAATCAGAGCAAAGGAGAAGGTCTGCAGTGTCCAGCTCCAGTATTACAAAGCAAGGCAAAGAAGAGTGGGTTTGGAGCTGAGATGGACTGTTCTTTCCTTTGCTTTTAAAAAGAGAGAATCAAAATTCCCCACACCAGTTGGAAGTGACATTTCTTTCTTCTGAACCCTATTTTACCTATTTTGGAGACCAGTCATCTAACACTAATACTGTGTTACTAGATATTCTAAATATTCTCACATAATGTGTGTTTCCCTCATACTAGATGACAAATTCCTAAAGGACAATTTTCTTTGAAAATTTTTGTGTTAAATACAGAAATGGCATTTAAAATGTATAGCTTAACTACTTATTATAAATAAAGTGACTATCTTTGTAACCACCACCATGTTAAGACAAAGACATAGAATGTGGTCAGCATCCCAGGAGTCTTCCATGTGTCCTTCCCAGTGACAACCCCATCCTCTGCTCCCAAGAGTAACCGTTGGTTTTTACACTAATCACTTCTTAACTTTTCTTTATTTCCCAAGTACGATTCCCTAAATCTTATAGCTCGTCTATATTTTTAAATGTCTTAAATCACTCAATTTATGCTTTCATCTCTTTTTCCCGCTATGTTTTATTTGTGTAAGAAACTGGATCATTTATCCTATAGAAGTTCTAACAGTTTATTGCATTCCCATGATGTAGTTTAATATGTTCCTCTGTCCTCTGTATTTTTTTGTAAATTGTGTTTTCTGTAAATCAAAAGGCACAATCAGATGCAGATTCAAAATTTTTAATAAAACTTGTTCAAAGAATTTTTTGTGTTTTAGGGAGTACATGATATTTAATTTTCTTTTTGTGATGTCAGCAACCATTGATGTTCATTATCCAAGGCCTTTAACTCACTAGGGGTTGCATACTGGTGACATTCCAACCCTATGATTCCTTGTCCATTTATTTATTGGGATCCTTCTATATAGAAAGGCTTCCCCTTATCTACTATTTGGTTATCCAGCGTTACATTTCATATAGAAAAAACAAAATGAATGCCAGATTTCAAAATAAATAGTTGGTTAAAAATAAAACCAATTATATGGAGTTTTATAATTCATTATAATCTTGTGAATTTTGTTATTGGCCTTATTGATGTTCAAATTGCCTTATCTTTAAGTTGGTTCCAACTTTTGACAAAATCTACTAGTCTTTGGTGGCTTCCTTGATATCTGCTATACTCTAGGCTTATTGTACATTTTCTGTCCAGCACTGAAACTAGCCATTTCTCCAAGATTCCCTGGTTTATTTTAATGGTAAATAGTAAATCAAGACCAAAAACCAGGGGCTAGGGATGTTCACCTATAGTAGCCTCAGTATAGTTTCCATGCCTTTACAATGGACAGAGCTATATATAACAGATTGAGCTAGGAGATATATACATACACACTCACACACATATACAGAGCTAGGAGATTGAACTAGGAGATAATATACACACACACATATATAATTATCATTACTGTATATATACTTATCTATAGAGAGTTATAATTTCTAGGTCATTTCAATGGGCAGAACTAACAGGTAATTATCATAATTATATGGACCAAGCTAGGAGAGAAAGAGAACGAAACACATATTCTATAGAATAGAACAAACTAGGACAGAATGAATATCTTAGCTTGTTCCATTATATCTATACATTTATATATGTATAATGATTATATGTATATCACTATATCAAGAATAATTTCTAAGTGATATAAAAAAAACTGTTTTTCCTACTTTCACACTCAACACTTCTGGTCACCAAAATTGGTGGGGACTTTTCCCCACACAACAACTGATTCTCCAGTGGACACCAACTGAGTGTCCTATAATGCAATTCAATTCTGACACAGTCTACCCGGAGTTAGAGTCAGATTCCCAGGTTAAGGGTTTAGTCCCAAAGACTGCTCCCATGGCAGATGCTAGTTGCATGTGGGCCTCTGGAACTGCTGACTGACTGGCTATAAATTGGAAGTAACCACTACCACTTCCTTAGGCTTGAGCATTTGCTAGAGAGGCTCATGTAACTCAGGAAAGCACTTCGTGTTGATTGGTGTATTATAAAAGATATACAGATAATACAGATGAACAGCTAGATGGAAGAGATGCAGAGGTCAAGGTATGTAGGAAGATGCAGGAAACGTCTATGGCCTCATGAGGCATGCCACCCTCCACATCAGCAACCTAGAAGCTCCCCAAACTTCATGCTTCAGGAAGGTTTATGAAGGCTTCATCACATAGGCATGATTAATTACTAATTCAATCGTCAGCCTCTCTCCCCTTCTGGGAGGATGAAGAGTGAGGCTGAAAATTCCAGACTTTTAATCATGGCTTAGTCTTTCTGGTGACCAGCCCCCATTCAGTGGGCCACCAAGAGTCACCTTATTAGAACTCCTGTCACCCAGGACATTTCAAGGGATTCGGGAGCTCTGTGTCAGGTGCTGCTGTCATGCAGGAAATTACAAAGGTCTTGGGGAGCTCTGTGTTAGGAACTGGGTCAAAGACCAAATATTAGAACAAAAGATTCTCCTAGCACCCAGGAAAGTCTAAAAGGTTAGAAGTTCTATGTCAGAAACCAGGTCAAAAACAAAATATTAGAACAAAGATGAACCTAGCTCCCTGATTGCTCAGGAAATTACAACAGTTTGGGGAGCTCTGTGTCAGGAACTGGAAATAGAGTTCAAATATATATTTTTTCATTATGATACAATTTCCTATTCATTTAATGATAGTTATGTCCATATCATTATAACTATTATTTCCTATAGAACGTACCTCTCTATCAGAACTTAGTCCATTACATCTATTGATAATTGTATATATTATATGCATATTATATTGATATTATATATTGATATATTATATTGATAATTGTATATATTATATGCATAATAAAGTATATAAACCAGTATAATTATATGACAATTTAATATATACAACTATATATGTAAATATTATTCATTTATTTGAAGATAAAATACCTCATGTTCACACTGATAATTTGAATTCAAATTTCAGTGTTACTTAAACTCTTCTACCTTATGTTCAAATTTCTTTTTGTCTGCAGCAAGAATCCTGGATTGCAAGGACAATGGAGATGATTGACTGTTTCGTCCATGTCACAAAAAACATTCTCAAAATAACACATCAAAAGTACTACCAGTATAATTACTGGAAAACTGTTTCAAATTTTTTATGTGATATTCTCATTCTCTCCTTATTTTCTATAACTATGCTGTATCTATATTGTCAGAGCATAGAGCCATTATCACACTCTAGTCTTATGTCCTTCCTTTGTTCTTCATGTAAATATATATTCAATGCCCACCATCCATCTTTATGTCAATATTCCTCTAGTTATTTTGGTTGTCTGAAGCTACTGTATACCAAGGAAAGATTCACAGAAGCAGTATTTTTCAGTTCTTGCTTCTGGGTGGCAGTTTGCTCCCTTTATATTTAAAAGACAGTTTAGTTGAACATAAAATCCTTGGCTTATTGCTTCTTTCCCTTCAACATTCTAAATACGTTATTCTGTTTTCTTCTGGTATAAGGCATTGTTATTGAAAAGCCTGATAACAATTCATTTTTCTTTCCTTCATAAGTCATTTGGTCTATGGCTCAGATATTTGTTCTGGGTCAATTTTTCCAGGTATGCAATGTGCTCTTTCAACATGTAACTTCAAATTTTTTCATTTGATGAAAGTTTTGGTGCATTATAATTAGGTGCTTCTTCTAACTTGATTTTTTATTCATGGATTCCTAATTTTTATATAGATATGTCAGATCTTCTCTGCCTGTCTTCTCAATTTATCACATTCTTATTAATAATTTTCATCTATTCTTTCCTTTTTCATTCCTTTTTAATTGTGGTAAAACATAACAAAAAAATTGCCATCATAACCATTTTTAAGCGTGGAGTCAGTGGCATTAAGCACATTCACATTGTTGTGCAGTCAGCAGCACCATCCATCTCCAGAACTCTTTGTATCTTGCAAAACTGAAATTTATACCCATCAAACAATGACTCTCCATTCCCATCTCTCCCGTCACAGTCCCTGGCATCTTCATTTCTTTTAGAGCTTTACAAATTCCCTTCTCTTCATTTTCTATTTTTTGTTAAGTCATCACCAATGTATTTGCTCTTGTGTTATACTTCTAGTAGACAATTTCTGAACTGAATGTTTACTTTTATGTCTAATTCTTCCTTTATTTCTACCACTTTATTTCTAAGTTTTCTTTATTGTGGTTTATCTTTCATATCTTCTGTTAGTTGTTTAAAAAAAGTTTTCATGTTTTTTGTGAGAACATCTTTCTGGCATGCCTTTATTATCTATAGAAATTCTACTCATTTTTTCTACCTGCCCTGTAATAAATTTGAATGTGATTTTAGCTCATTCTTTTCTGATGCTCATTTTTATACCAAATGAGATTTTCTGAAGTTTTAGAAAAGAAACTTGGCTTAGAATCATTTTGGGTTTTTTAAATTTAATGTCTCTAGACCACCCTCTTCTGGTTGTCTGTATAAAGTGTTCAATAATATGAATACTTAAATTCTAAGACATTCTGGTTCTATTCTCCCTTACCACTTTTATCTGGACCTCATGTTTCCTTGGTCTCTACTGTTCCTGATCTGCTCAGCTTAGATTCTCTTAACAATTTATTCTCAGTTTGGATCATAGCTTTATCTTGGAGGGACCTTTGTTGGGTACCTTTGAGAGTAAAGGGAGCTCAGTATATTCAAGCCCCTTAGTCTTACCACGGACACTTTGGGACCGTGCAGACCCTCCTACTTTCGGTTGCTGTTCTTTTCCAGATACATGCTTGTTGGCTTCTTTGAAGTCAAGTTTGTCAGATACCCCATTGCTTCCTCTTGGACAGATGCTGACACCAACTAAATCTTGCCGCTCTTGGTGATTGATTTGTCATTATTTGCTCATAATTTGGGATTTGTGGGGATACCTAGTCCCTAGTTTTATGGAGGTTGTCTGTGCCCCATAATACATTTTGTAATCTTAGTTGTTCTGTGTGTTCTACAAGGGAATTTGGGAGAAGCCACTGCCAACTTCACTAGATCTCGGAGCAGAACTTTCTAATTTCCCAGCTCAGTATGCCTTGTACATAGGAAAGGTTAAGTAACTATTTAAACAACAAATTTAAAAGTTTGAGGTATCATTTTCTTTAGGCACTTTGTAATCCTAGAGTAAGGAGTGTCAAAACTATAAAGGGCTTGTTATCCCAGCACTTTGAGAGGCCAAGATGGGCGGATCACTTGAGGTCAGGAGTGAAACCCCATCTCTTCTAAAAATACAAAAATTAGCTGGGTGTGGTGGTGCACACCTGTAGTCCCAGCTACTCAGGAGGCTGAGGCACAAGAATCACTTGAACCCCAGGAGGCGAAGGTTGCAGTGAGCTGAGATTGCACCACTACTGTACAGCCAGGGTGACAGAGCCAGACCCTGTCTCAAAATAAAAAAAAAAATTGGAAAGGAGGTGAAGTTAATTCTTGGTATCAATCCACCAACTTTTCTGACTGCTCTTTCTTCTGTGCTTCTGGTCGGTCTCCTTCCTCTTATCTTCTTTTTCTTTCCTCCTGAGGCACATTCTCCTCCTGCCCTCCCCGACCTATTTATACATTGTAGGACTCATTTTGCTACTGTTTAAGTTTTTTTCTAAATTCATAATTAGATTTTCCTTTCTCAAACTTGGTTTGATATCAAGATTATGCTGAAGTCTTATGATGATTTGTCAAGTAGTCTCTCTTTTTCTATCCTCTGGAATAGTTCGTATAAGGTTGGAAGTATTCATTCTTTGAATGTTTGCTGGAATATTTTGGTAAAACAATTTGTGCCTGTATATTTTGAGTATGATGATTTTTAACAACTGAATTAATTAATTTGGGGGAAATAAGAATATTAATATTTTCTATTTCTTAAGTCCATTTATCTGTCCAATTCTGTTGTAAACAATGCTGTTTAAAGTATCCTGTTACTATTGTTTGGTTTCGCTGCTTCTATAGATATATCCTTCTTTCTAGTTCTACCTTCTTTTTAAAAATTTCTTGAACTCATCAGTAGTTTATCAAATGTATTATTTTCAGATACTCAACTTTTGGCTTTGCTGGGCCTCTCTATAGCATGTTGGTATTCTATTTCATTAAACTCATATTATTTATTATTTTCATCTTTCTACCTTTTCTGGGTTAATTTTATTTTTTTATTTTGAATATAGATGATTAATTTTCCTGTATTTTCTTCTTATCTAATGCAGGTGTTTAAGGTTAAAACTTTTTCTCTGAGCACTGCTTTACCTGTGCTCAGAGAAATAAGCTTTAATAAGTTTTAATAAAATAATTTTATTTTCTTTTAAGTCTAAATATTTTCTAATTTGTGATGATATGTTTTTGACTCACAAATTACTTAGAACAGTTTCTTTTATTTTTTCAAAGAAAGTCTCACTCTGTCACCTAGGCTGGGGTGCAGTGGCACAATCATGGCTCACTGCAGCCTTAAAATCCTGGGTTCAAGTGATCCTCCTGAGTAGCTTAGAGGGACCACAGGTGCACACCACCATGCCTGGCTAATTATTTTATTTTTTTAGAAATATGGTCTTGCTTTGTTACTCTGGCTAATCTTGAACTCGAGGGCTCAAGTGATCCTTCCTTGGCCTCCCAAAGTGCTAGGATTATACATGTAAGCCACTGTGCCCAGACTAGAACAGTTTCTTAATTTTCAAACATATTGACTTTTTCTTTCTGGTTGTTTCTTTGCTATTGAATTCTAGAATGATTGTAATTTGGTCAGAGAATGTAATTCCTATGGCGCCGAACCTTTGGAATTTGTTGAGACTTGCCTTGTGGTCCAGTATGAATCACTTTGTGTAAATGTTCCATGGGTCCTGGAAAAAAGTGAAACATGTATTCTGCAGCTATTGGGTGTAGTATTAACCTTATGTCCATTAAATTTAGCTGGTTAATTCTAGTGTTAAAATGTTCTAATCTGCATTGACTCTTTTGTCTGCATTAAAATAGGTCTGGAAGAATACATAGGAGACTAATGCACTGCTTTGAGAAAGGGAACCAGGTTTCCAGGGAGTAACGCAGAGTTCTGTACATTCCAAATAGCAGTGTATCTCCCCAGGCCTGGACCTTGCTATTAGAGGAACTGCAAAGGAGATCCCCAGACCACCTGCTGATCCTGGAAAGACTCCCAATCCCTGACACACACACTTCCAGCTCACTACAACAGTCTGACAAAGATAGTAATCTTATGAAGGGGGCTAAAATTGAAACTGATGGTATGTTTTCCCCTAAGAGAACATCAGGAGTACACTACCCTTCCTCACCTCCTTATTTATCTCAGTCAGTATGAGCAGCTCAAGGTCTTGGGTCATATTCATTATTTTTGTACCATTTTCCATAAAATTCTGTACACCCACTCATCAGAGTGAATCCCACACACTGACCTACCCTAAAAACTTTTGCTGCAAGCTTGGGAACTCAGCCATGTATCAGCAAAATTGCCTGTATCTTCAACCTCTCCTCAAAATCCTCCTCCAACCTCTTACTTTGACTGAAACCTGCCACCTGGCTTTGTATTCAAGTGTCACAAAGTTGCAATTTGTTTTCTCACATGCCTACAGGGTCTGGAGTAGAGTGGATGTCCTCATTACTGCTTCTAGACCAGCGCTCTCCAAGTGTGGTCTACAGACCAGCAACAACCACATCACCTGGGAGCTTGGAAATACAGAATCTCAAGTCCCACCTGAAACCTACTGAAGAAAATGCATTTTAATGAGATTCCCTCAAAGCTTTGCATCAACACCATAATCTATTTTTAAGCGAACACTCAAAGAACAATCTGAAGCCCACAAAGCTATACCAGACATTGCTTCTGGTTTCTTCTATGACTGCCACTTGTCTGTCTCTCCCACTTCCTTCCTTAGCTGCACACAGATTCTAGTTGTTCCTTAAACATACCACCATGTTCCTGCTTTGGGGTCTTTTTATTTATAGCCTTCACTGTCAGAGACACTTTCCCATCAGATAACCTCACAGTTCACTCCTATATCTCCTCTGCAGAACCCACTTCTCAGAGAGCCCTCCTTGATTGTCCTGCATAAATACAGTAGCTGCCTACCTGCCCACAACTATTGCCTACTTTCTTTTTCTTCAGATAGCTTTAATATGTACACATTATTCACCTATTTGTTTTATTCATTTATCGTCAATCTCCTCCTTTCTCTTTTTCTTTCTCTATCACCACACACACAACAACACAACAACAAAAAAGCCACATCAGAAGAAACGCCCTCTATTTTTTTTTTTGACTGTTGTATCTACAGCATGGAAAACAATACCTGCTATTCTAAGTGCTTAATAAACTATTTTCTTACAAGGTAACAGATGAATAAGAAGCAAGGATGAAAAAAATGTTGTCACTGTATAACTGTGTATACCTTCCAAATTTGAACCATGGAAATGTATTATCTGCTCAAGAAAAGATTACTTAAATGCTTATTGTTGCTATCAGCAAATATTTTTGTTATTTATTTTTTAATTTGTACTATTTTTATTGTATTCTTACTGTTTTCTAAATATAGACTTTTAAAATTTTTATTTTAGCTTCATAGGTACATGTATGGTTTATTATATATGTGCACTGCAGGTCATGGAGGTTTGGTATACAGATTATTTCATCACCCAGGTAATAAGAATAGTACTCCATAGGTAGTTTTTCACTTCTCACCCTCCTCCCAACCTCCACCCTCAAGTAGACCCTGGTATCTGTAGTTCCCTTTTTAGTATCCATGTATACTCAATGTTTAGCTCCTACTTATAAGAAGAATGTGCTATTTGGTTTTCTGTTCCTGTCTTTGTTCACTTAGGATAATGGCCTGTAACTCTATCCATGTTACTACAAAGGAGCTGATCTCATTCTCATTTTCATGAACTCATTCTTTTTTATGGTTGTGTAGTATTCTATGGTATATATGTACCACACTTTCTTTATCCAGTCTACCATTGATGGGCATTTAGCTTGACTCAATGTCTTTGCTATTATGAATAGTGCAGCTGCAGAGAACATTCACATGCATGTGTCTTTATGGCAGAATGATTTATATTCCTTTGGGCATATAGGCAGTAATGAGATTGCTGAGCCCAATGGTAATTCTGTTTTGAGTTATTTGAGAAATCACCAAACTGTTTTCTACAGTGGCTGAACTAATTTATACTCCCACCAGCAGTATATGTGCATTCCCTTTTCTCCACAACCTTGGCAGCATCTGTTATTTTATGACTTTTCATTAATAGCCATTATGACTGATGTGAGTTTGTATCTCATTTTGATTTACATTTCTCTAAAGATCAGTGATGTTGAGCATTTTTTCATATGGTTGTTGACTGCATGTATGTCTGCTTTAGAAAGGTCTGTTCACATCTTTTGCCCACTCTTTAATGGGGTTGTTTTTTGCCTGTGAATTTAAGTTCCTTATAGATGCTAGATATTAGACATTTGTCAAATGCATAGTTTGCAAATATTGTCTCCCATTCTGTGAGTTGTCTGTTTACTCTGCTGATGGTTTCTTTTTACTGCACAGAAGCTCTTTAGTTTACTTAGGTACCATTTGTCAATTTTCTTGTTTTGTTGCAATTGCTTTTGGTGTCTTTGTCTTGAAATATTTTCTAGGTTTTATGTCCACAGTGATATTTCCTAGGTTATATTCCAGGGTTTTAATAGTTTTGGGCTTTATATTTTAAGTCTTTAATCCATCTTGAGGTGACTTGTATATAGTGTAAGGAAGAGGACCAGCTTCAGTCCTTTGCATATGGCTATATCCCAGCACCATTTATTGAAAAGGGAGTCCTTCCCCTATTGCTTGTTTTTGTTGACTTTGTTGAGACCAGATGATTGTAGTTGTGTGGCATTAATTCTGGGCTTTCTGTTCTGTTCCATGGGTCAATGTATCTGTTTTTATACCACTACCATGCTGTTTTGGTTACTGTAGTATTGTATTGTCATTTGAAGTCTGGTAATGTGATGCCTCAAGCTTTGTTCTTTCTGCTTAGGATTGCACTGGCTGGCTATTCAGGCTCTTTCTTCATTCAATATGAATTTTAAAATAGTTTTTTATAGTTCTGTGGAGAATGTCATTGGTAGTTTGATAAGAATAGCATTGAATCTGTAATTGCTTTGGGCGTATGGGCATTTTAACATACTGATTTTTTTCTCTCCAAGAGCATGGATTGTTTTTCCATTTGTTTGTGTCATCTCAGATTTCTTTGAGCAATGTTTCATAATTCTCATTGTAGAAATCTTTCACCTCCCTTGTAAACTGTATTTCTAAGTATTTTATTCTTTTTGTGGTTATTGTGAATGAGATTATGTTCTTGATTTGGCTCTGTTTTGATGTTGTTGGTGTATAGAAATGCTACTGACTTTTGTACATTAATTCTGTATTCTGAAACTTTGCTGAAGTTGTTTATCTAATCTGATAGGAGGTTTTGGGCTGAGACTACAGGGTTTTCTAGGTATAGAATCATATCATCTGCAAACAGGGATAGTTTGATCTTCTGTTTTCCAATTTGGATGCCTTTTGTCTATTTCTCTTGCCTGATTGCTCTGGCTAGGACTTCCAGTACTATGTTGAATAGGAGTGGACAGAAAAGTCATCTTTATCTTGTTCCAGTTTTCAAGGGGTATGCTTCCAGCTTTTACCCATTCAATATAATGTTGGTTGTGGGGTTGTCATAGGTGATTCTTATTATTTTGAAGTATGTTCCTTCAATGTCTAATTTGTTCAGGGTTTTTAACATGAAGAGATGTTGAATTTTATGAAGTCTTTCAACATCAATTGAGATGATTGTGTGGTTTTTGTTTTTTGTTCTGTTTATGTGTTGAATCACATTTATTGATTTGCATATATTGGACCAAACTTGCATCCCAGGGATAAAGCCTACTTGATTGTGGTGGATTAGCTTTTCCATGTGCTGCCAGATTCAATTTGCTACTGTTTTGTAGAGGATATTTGCATCTATGTTCATCAAGGTTATTGGCCTAAAGTTTTCTTTTGTTGTTGTGTCTCTGCTAGGTTTTGATATCAGGATGATGCTGGTCTCATACAAGGAGTTAGGGAGGAGTCCCAACTCCTCAGTTTTTCTGGAATAGTTTTAGTAGTAATGGTACCAGCTCTCATTTATAGATATGGTAGAATTGGGCCATGAATCTGTCTGGTCTTGGGCTTTTCCTGGTTGGTAGGCTTTTTATTACTGACTCAATTTCCAGAGTCATCATTGGTCTCTTTGAGAATTCCATTGCTTTCTGATTCAGTCTTGGGAGGTTGTATGCTTCCAGGAAATTGTCCATTTCTTCTAGGTTTTCTACCTTGTGTGCATAGAGATGTTCATTGCAGTTTCTGAGGTTGTTTTGTATTTCTGTGGGATCAGTGGTAACATCCCCATTGTCATTTCTGATTGTGTTTATTTGAGTCTTCTCTCTTTTTTTCTTTATTACTCTAACTAGAACTCTATCTTATTTATTCTTTCAAAGAATAAATTCCTGGATTTGTTAATCATCTTTTGTATAGTTTTTCACATCTCAGTTTTCTTCAGTTCAACTGATTTTGGTTATTTCTTTTCTTCTGCTAACTTTGGGGTTGGTTCCTCTAGGTATAATATTAGGTTGTTAATTTAAGACCTTTCTAATTTTTGATTTGAGCATTTAGCACTATATACTTCCCTCTTAACACTGCTTTAGCTGTGTCCCAGAGATTCTGGTATGTTGTATCTTTGTGCTCATTAGCTTCAAATAATTTCTTGATTTCTGCCTTAGTTTCTTTGTTTACCCAAAAGTCACTTAGGAGCAGGTTGTTTAATTTCCATGTAATTGTATGGTTTTGAGTTATTTTCTTAGTATTGATTTCTATTTTTATTGTACTATGATCCAAGAATGTGTTTGGTATGAATTTAGTTTTTTGAATTTGCTGAGGATTGTTTTATAACCAATTGTGTGGTTGATTTTAGAGTATGTGCCATGTGCAGATGAAAAGAATGTATATTCCCTTGGTTTGTGGTGGAAAGTTCTGTAGAGGTCTATTAGGCCCATTTGATCAAGTGTTGAGTTCAGGTCCTGAATATTCTTGTTAATTTTCTGCATTGATAGTCTGTCTAATACTGTCAGTGAGATGTTGTAGTCTCCCACTATTATTGTGTGGTTATCTGTCTCCTTCTAGGTCTCTAAGAACTTCCTTTATGAATCTGGGTGCTCCTGTGTTGGGTTCACATATTTTTAGAATAGTTCTTCTTGTTGAACTGAACCCTTTATCATTATGTAATGCCCTTCTTTGTCTTTTTTTATCTTTGTTGATTTAAAGTCTGTTTTGTCTGAAATTAGAATAGCAACCCTTGCTTTTTTCTGTTTTTCATTTCTTTGGTAGATTTTTCTGCATCCCTTTACTTTAAGCCTATGGATGTCATTAGATGTGAGATGGGTCTCTTGAAGACAGCAACCATTGGGTCTTGCTTCTTTATCCAACTAGTCTCTCTGTGCCTTTTAATTGGGAAAAAATATGGAATGCTTCATGAGTTTGCATGTCATTCTTGTCCAGGAGTCATATTAATGTTTTTTGTATTGTTCCAGTTTTAGTATATGTGCTGCCAAAGTGAGCACTACTGAAATTGTTTTTAAAGTTGCTCTAACAACCCTGCTTCCCTCTATTCAGTCACAGCGGAAGATGTGCTCCTTCTCTGATTGAAAGACTACTCATGAAAATAGAACTTTATTCCACTTTCTTCTAACTTCACATAAGATTGGCTCCAACAATATTCTGTCACTCTCCTTTATTTCCACTTACACCTACCAGCAGGTTTAAATGTGGTCAGGATTCTCCTTCAGAGAAAACACAACCTGCCTAAAACAGACTATCCATTCATGTTCATCCAAGTCTCTTCTAAGTGTTGACTGCACTTGATGCCATTCACTTTTCAATTTATTGCAATATACCCTTTGTTTTCACACCATGTCCTGTTGCTCCCCTAGATTTTTGTCTTCTCATCCTTTTTCATGGACTCTGAAATGTTATGGCTCTACAGGGTTTGCATCAGACCCTCTCTTTGAATGTGACCTCCTTGAGTGGTTACATTCATTTTACCGTTTCTGTCTACATGTTGCTAACTTGTAGAGTTAATTAATCTCTAATTCTGTCCTAGACCTTGCCCACAGGTCCTTTCTTGTAAACAGCTAAAGACACAGAATAAAACAGATAAAGACATGTGTATTAATATATCCGGGGAGGACACAATGTCCTCCCTGCGATGGACAATGTGAACCCTGTTTGTCTCTCTGGCCACATGTCTCCTTCTAACTCCAGCAACTCCCAAACATGTGGTATTGTTCCTAGTGTGTGCTTTTGCTCATGTTAGCTATTATGCTTGTAACACTCTCACCCATCCCACTGCATTCCTTTCTTAGAATGACTAAGAATTTGTATCTCTCCAAGCTGCGCTAGGTGGCTTCCTGCATTTTCTATCCTCTGTAGCGACATCTCTCAAAGCATTGACCATACTGTATTAAAACCATCTCTTTATGAATTAGCTCTTGCACCTCATCTGTGAGGTTCCTCAGGGCAGATGTTGGGTCTTATTGATCTGATTCTCAGTACCAAGAATAAGGGTCTATCATAATAAAAAGTGCTCAACAAACAGCTGTTTAACTGAACTGGGAATTGCATTGACTATATTAGCCTCTAAGAAAAACTAGTGAAACAAGAGATGGTTTCCCCCTATTCTTTTGCAGGAATAAAACCACTATAATAAAAGTCCTACCAGATAATTTTCACATGTGAGTCCATCTGTTTTGTGAGTATACCTTGGAGGTTGTTTGCTTCAGATCAAACCAGGCTATAAAAAGATAATTGAATCTTGATCAGGGGTTGCCAGAGTATGGCCTTCTTTAGAGCTAAAGGACAGCTCTAGTTACAGATTTTGTTTCTAAGGATGACATTGGTGCTGCACTACATTGCAATAGGAATGCATCAGTGTGAGAGCATTTATGATTGTTTTCTTTCCCCCTCAGCATAAAAATAGCTTGTCCTTCTAGGAAAGATAGCCTGACTGTATTAATGAAAGTGAAATTCTTCATAAGGCCCTAACAGTATATTTAAAATGAATAGAAAGCACCACCAATGACAGATAAGATAAATTTTGCCCAAATTGTCCTGGAGTCCTTTCCTATATATTTTGGAGAAAATGAAATAAATACATGGGTTACTGTATCTTCTGAAAAGATATTGAAGACACATTTCTTTACCATGATTTCTTATATGTATTTCATTCTGTACTTACACAATTTAAAGTTACTGTTCTGAGAAGTGGCTTCAGATTTTCCCAATAAGAAGTAAAAATAAGTTCTTAAACCAGAAATAAAACTTTCATAAAGTCGCTTTAAATGCTTATATTGTTCCCCCCAGCAACTTGCAATTAGTAGATTGCATGTTTAACATTAATATCCATGTTTAAAGAGATGGTTACCTAATACAATTTCTTTATTCCTTTTAGCAACATTGTTCAATTCTTAAAATACAAGTATTATTAAAAACATCTCAAATCTTTTTTTGCCTTTTTTGTAGGCAATTTTATAAACCTGAAAATACCAAGTAGCTAATACATCTTCCATTTTTACTTCCTGGACTTAGACTGTTTTACTTCCTATAAAGCAAATGCCTTTGATAAATATATACACTTTGATAATAATTGGTAAGATTATCTGACCTTACAGGTTATTGGTAGAGATGAACATACTATAATTTTTTTCTTATTTCTAAAAAAAAATTACATCCTAACTTCATAGCTTATCATTTTGCTCATAACAGGTATGAAGGTAAGAAAAGCTATACAACCTATAATTTCTGTTTTTGATAATGAGGATTATAAAACCTGTTCAGAACTTATTCTCATTCTGTAAGAATGTGCCCTATTCCAACAGACATTTTAGAACATCAATTACTATACATGCAGTAATTTTAAGATACTGTTTATAATTTCTTAAAATGAAACTAAGGTCTTTCTACGCTAATCATTTTTAAAGAAGAATCCGTCAGTGAATCCCAGACTAGCACTCCACAAAATTGTCAGGAAAAAAAATGTGTGTGTATTCTTTCACGGGGGGAGGATCAGTGGTTGACATCAGATTCCCTTTGTGATTAACAAAAGGCAAAATTCCACTGAAATAAGTAAAGCCTGCTTGTTGATATTCTTCCTTCTATCCCTTCTTTCATTTCTTCCGGTATCTTCTACATTCAAAATTCACTGGAAAGTACATTGAACTAGAAGTCACAAAACCCAGGTGCTACTTCCAATTCTATTATTTACTAACCATGTGGCTTTGGGCAAATAGCATTTCACTAAGCTTTAGTTCTCTTATCCTAAAATATAGATAATAATGCCCTACAGTTCCCTGCCAAATGAGGAGGGCATAGCCTGAGTTATCAGAAACCAATAGCTAATTCCCATTTCCTGAATGGAGATAGACATAACAATAAATTAACATAACAATCAGAATGTAAAAGAGGAAATCGCTTTCATAGTTAAAACATTTTAAAATTTCACTCATCAGCTATGTAATGAAAAAGATGTCAAATCGGGAAAGGAAAAAATGTGATTTTTAGTCAACGTAGAGGACAGACTCACCCTGGTTGCCAACTGTGCCAGTTCAGAGTGACAGCCCTGGAAGGCTGCTCTCAGATAATGTCATTCCTGTCAGCATTCTCACTGACATTCTTTATAAGATACATTTTGCTACCATTACATTAAATTTAACTTATGTTATAAATGATGGGAAAGTTTTTGTCTTAAAAAGTCACTCCATCTGTATTCTAAAATTATTCTGTTTCATCGCCGTTGTTTATTGTGCCATCTCAACCATGCACTGTAGTCCATTCCATATGGGATACATCAGAGTAGCAATCTTTTTGATGGTTCACACCTCAAATAAAATAATGTATGCATAAAGATCCCTGAAGTATTTGGTTTAAGTGTTCTTGCACAAAATTCAACACTTTCTACTGAGTGGTGCTTTTTCTCCCGTTTTCTTCTCTTTCTCTCTCTCACTCATCCTCTCAATAAAATATAACAACAAAAAAATCAATATAATAACTAGCTGTTAGTCTATTTTGTGTTGCTATAAAGGAATACCTGAGATTGGATAATTTTTGAAGATAAGTTTATTTGGCTCATGGTTCTGCAGGCTGTGCAAGCATGGTACCAGCATCTACTGGGCTTCGGATGAGGCTTCAGGAGGCTTTTACTCACGGAAGAAGGCAAAGGGTGAACAAACGTGTCTCATGGGGAGAGAGGGAGAAAGAGAGAGGAGGAGGCTCTTTAAACAACCGGCTGTCACATGAACAAATAGGTGAGAACTCTCATTACCATGGGGAAGGCACCAAGCCATTCATGAGGGATCCACCCCCATGGCCCAAACACCTCCCATTAGGCTCCCCCAACATTGGGGACCACATTTCAATGTGACATTTGGAACAAATTTCCAACCTATATCACTAGTGTATACTTGAACTTACTATCTGCCAACTATTCCACTCAACACTAGTAAACATATTTGTTTACATTAATGAATTCATGATCAATGTATTATTTCATTTAATGTTCATTACAACCCTATGAAGTAGTTACTATAGATAACCCATCTTAAAGCCAAGGAAACTGAGGCATAGAGAGGCTAAGTTATTCTTGGCATAAATGCTAAGTGATGGAGCTAAAATTAAAACTTCAGATATTAGGCTTCTGAATCTCAGGCATCAAACACAATGTCATGGGAGTGAAATAAGGATAGGACACTGGCATTCTTTCAGTGGTCAACAAGTATTTCTTGAGTGTGTAGAAAGTGGTAGATCCTGTTCTATGGTGCCAGAAATATGAGGGTAAGTAAGATGCAATCCCAGCTCTCAAGAAGCTTACAATGTATTTCTCTGCTGTCCAATATTATAGCCCAAAACCACCATGTGGTTATTTTAATTTAAATTTAAGGAATTTTAATAAATAATTTAAAACAATTATTTATAATTTACACTTAAGATATAATTTATAATAAACTAAAATAATTTAATTGAATATAATTAAAATTAAATAAAATTTAAAATTTAGTTTTTGGTCATACCACCCATATTTCGAGTGCTTAATAGCCACATGTGACTAGTGGCTGCCATACTAGACAGCACAGATTAGAACATTTTCATCGTTGCAGCACATTCCATAGGAAGTGCTGATTGTGCTCCTGTGGGGGTGGGGGGATCAAGTAAACAGGGAATTTTTCAGTAGCTTGTATCTGTGCTATGCAGGGTGACAGGGTGCCTTAGGAGCAGAGAAAAGGGGACACCTGACTCAAGACACAGGACTTAGAAATGCTTTTCAGTATAGGTGAATAGATCAAAGCCAAGATCTAGAAGTTTAAGTGAGAATTATGCAGACAAAGAGAGGGAATTGATATTTTAGGCAGAAGTAAGATGTTTCCTAGCTATTTTTTAATATGACTCTTTCAGATCAAATATTTGGTACTTAAGTTCTATCCTCAAAGAATCTGAAATATTAAGCCAAAATACGTGAGAGCCCAGGATGGAAATGGGTCATGGGATGGGGAGAGGAAACGCCCATCCTTATCCTGGTGTTTTATACCCTGCCCTGCAACGATGCTGAGCTGCCAGCAAACAGGCACAGTCTCCTCCAGCTTTTATCAGGCAGCCCCATTAATCAGAGACTCCACACCACAGCAATGTGAAATTGCTCCAGGCTGTGACCTAGTCCTTTTAGGGTAGTTTGTCTTTATTTTACTTTAGTCTCATTTCTGAAAATGGAGAGACTGTCAGAATGCAGTGACAATTATGAGAATTTCAAAGGTGTATTTGCCTACCAAGCCAAGTTCCTAACGGCCTGATGGAATCATATCACTCATTATTTTCATAAGAAAGAATGCTGTAGTGTGGCTCTTTTACAGAAAAGACTATTGAATATTGAGGTAATAATCTTGTAACTTTTCTTCCACATTTCAAGGGCATAAGTTTGAAGCTGTCATTAATATGGTAAAATCATAGATATTAACAAGGATTTAATAAGCTATATACACACACAAAATCCATTCTCAAAGGAATACATTTAGATGAATATTATTCATTAATTCATTGGCAAAGGATTATATGAATTCAAAAAGGAATTAAAACTGAATGACTTATGAGACTAGGTAGGAGGATATACACATTTTCACTTTTAGGTCATCAATTTTTATTTTTCTGTGTTAAATAAAACTAAGGGGATTTTTGACTGAAAATAAACCTGGACATACAGGTTTGTCCTAACCTAAATTGGCTCCATGTTTTCTTTAATCTTTATTTGCCTATAAAGACCCTTGACTCTTTTTACAAATTAGATTCTGTTTTTTCTTCTTATATAAAAGGATAACAGGAGAGGGAAGGCAAAGATAATTTCTGGGATCAAGTATTTAAATTTTATTGTCTCCTGAAATGTTTTTATTTCATAAATAGTCTCAGTGTGTGCCTCTCTAGTTACTGTTTCAGCCTACTGTTCTATAAACTACGAGTAACCTCAATCATAAAACTCATTATTTTTTTTATTATTTTAATACATTATTTAGCAAATTCATTCTATTTGCTGAGCTTTTGTAGTACACAGAGCAGTATCCTATTTATTACCCTGGATCCACACAAGAACTCTTTAATGTAGGCAAAACAATTAGCATTGCTGCCATTTTAGCAAGGAGAAAGAATGCATGTCTCAGAAAGGCTAAAATGGTGACCCAAGATCACTGATCTGGTCCTCAAACACAGTCTCAAGATTCAGTGTTCTTTTCCCTTTGAGCCAATAAATCTTGGTAAATAGAACAGCAACTACACTAATAACTGTCATTCAAGGTCAGTCTGTTCATCTTAATGAACACAGGCTGGGAAGGCACAATCATTGGTGGGTTCTTCTCCTTGAAGTTACGTTATTGACCTAGCTGGTTGTGATAGTGACTGGAAAAACAAAAACTAGCTCTAACAGGAAGTATGCAACCTGGGTACAAATGGGTGATAGCTCTGGAAACTCCAGGAAAGGCGTCCCCTGCAGTGGGAAGCATGAGAAGGGAATGCTGGGGTAGTAAGGAGCATTGTAAGCCTGGAAAAATAGCAACACACATTTCTGATGCTATTCCAAGGCTCTCATCCTTAAACTACACGAGGAGGCATTGGTGACTCTATGGATTAAGAGAAGAGTACAATGAAGCTGGAAAATGCCCTAGAAATAATTTCTTTCAACCTCTTAATAAAGAAATGGGTTTAAACAGGTTCTGTACCAGCCCAGTGTCCCACAGCTTGACAAAGCCAGGAATAGAATCAGTATCCTCTAACTGCAAGTGCACTGCTTTTTAATGGAGACTTTAATTCAGCATCAACTAAACTGTTCCATACAGCTTGAATAGCCTCTGAGATGTGAATAAATACTTCTATAAATAAAGAAAACAAAGAAATAATGAAGGTTAGGCTTCCACATTCAAATAAGTTTGGGAAATGCAGAGTTAATCACGATTTTAAAACTTTATTTACTATAAAAATTCTCAGAAGCTTTACATGATAATATGCACTATGTATTTTTAAGGGCAGTAGATATAATATGTATGATTTCCCCAATTTCTTTTTTTACCATGGAACATTTCTTTGAGGAAAACTTACTGTCATCTATATCACAGGATATTACATTTCTGCAGAGAATAATTTGGGAAAAGCAGGTCTAATGTTGCGAAATATTCTCAACGGACTTTTCAGAGTTCATTTGAGTGAGTTTTTATGGGTTTTTAATGTTTGAAAAAAGGGAATAAAAAGAAATAATCTCAGTTTCTGGCAACACAAATCTCTTTCTACAAAAGAACTGGAAAATAATTTTATTAAATTTCTAGGCTCATAGAAAGTAAGAACAGTCTTCAAGGGAGTCCCCACTTCTAAAAAATACCATGAGCTAAAACCTGAACACTGAGCCATGTGCACATGCGTGTGTTTGCACACACACGCAAACACACAGATACACACACACACACACAAACACACACACACACCCCTAGGAGAAAGGAACGCAGGGATGCCCTAAAGAAAGATGCTTATATCAGCATAACACTCAGGAGACTAAGCCTTGACACAGAGGCAACAAGGACAAGCTGAACCTGAGGCTGAATTAAATTGAATTAAATTACAGAGCCAGAGAAGATGCTAAATGGTAGCACATTCTGGCATCTAGCAGAAACAAAAGTAAATTTTCAAAGGAGAAAAATATCTTCAATATAAGTCTTAGGATCAGCACAGGTTTGGGTAGACCAGTCGTGGGCTCAAATCAGAGTCACTGGACATAAGGAAACAAATAAGCATGAATGAAAGACAGTAAGGAAAAAAAAAGATTTAGGCCTCCAAGAATTTCATATACAATAATTATAAAATAATTATGTAGGCAACATTTTTTTTTAGAAAACATGAAAGAATGAACTTCTACTTCCAGGAAGATGGAGTAGGATATACTTTTCCTTATTATTTTCGCTAAGTACAACTAAAACCCCCAGCCATTATAAAACAAACATAAGAAGCCTATAAACGGCAGGGAAAGAAAGCAGACCAGCTAAAAATCACAGGACCCAAGAAACAACCCCATGTGTTCTTTTTGCTTCATATATTCCAGGCTTTGAGCTAATGAATCCAGCAACCCAGAAACACCAGTGGGTACAGAGAAGGAAAAAATTCCAACAGAAGTCTGCTTTCTACAGCCAGTAGACCAGTAAAGGAGCAGCCTATCAAGACAGAAATCTTCTAGACGATAACTACTCTATCCCTGCCAACCACCACAGAAAAACAATGTGGCCCTTGTCCAACCACAACAACAAAGGATAAGTAGGGAGCCTAGACTTCCACCTTCCAATCCTGCAACGAGGCCCCCAAACACTCCCTCCAGAGTGATGTTAGAGATGACTAAGTAGGGAAGCAGGCTTTTATCCCTACTAGCCAATAGCAATTTCTTTACCCATGGTATCAGTGGAAACTGCATATCAACCTAGACTTCTATCCACACCCAGCAGTAGCAAGATGCCATTCTGAATCCCCACCGAAATGGTGTCAGAATAGGCCTAGTGGTGATGAGGGCCATTAGCCACTACGGTGTCAGTAGATCACGTGGGGAGCCAGAACTACTACTCACTCCTAGCAGTAATGAGAAGCTTCACTATTGGTGTCAAAGGAAACTGAGTAGGAAACCTGGACATCTATTTCCAAGTTATTAACAAAGAAACATCCCTCCCTTTCCCTACTGGAGTGGTATTAGAGGGAAAAATCACATCTTACCTATATGGAAGTAACAAGTAGAATGACAGCAGATCATAGAAGCCAAAGAAAGTAGCACAATGTTTTTTTTTTTGTTTGTTTTTTCAGAGTCTCTCTCTGTCACTCTGTCACCAAGGTTGGAGTGCAGTGGCCAGATCTCTACTCACTGCAAACTCCACCTCCTGGTTCAAGTGATTCTTCCGCTTCAGCCTCCTGAGTAGCTGGGACTACTGGTGCGCGCCATCATGCCTGGCTAATTTTTCTATTTTTAGTAGAGACAGGGTTTCACCATGTTGCCAGGCTGGTTTTGAACTCCAGACCTCAGGATCTGCCTGCCTTGGCCTCCCAGAGTGCTGGGATAACAGGCGTGAGCCACTGCATCTGGCAGCACATTGTTTTTTCAACCGCTGAAAGGAACTGTCAACTGAGAATCCTATACTAGCAAAAATATACTTCAGCAATAGAGAGAAAAATCAAGACATTCTCAAATGAAGGAAATAAACTAAGAAAATCTGTCATCAGCAGACCTATCCCATATGAAAAGCTAATTAAAATTCACTGAACAGAAAGAAGAAAATAAAAGAAGGAAACTCAAAATATCAGAAAGGAACTAAGAACACAGTTGGCAAAAATATGGATAAATTCTATTAACTTGCCTTTTCCTAAGTTTTTTTAAAGTTATATTTGATGAAAAATTATAACATTATATGGTATAGTTCTAAATGTATATATAGAAAACATTTAATACAATTATAAATAGACTAAGGTAAATGGACATAAAAGGAGGTAACATTCTATATTTCACTTAAACTGGTGAAATTATGACATCAGTAGACTGTGACAATTCTGTATATAAAATGTAATACTTACAGCAACCACTAAAAAGATATACTCAAAATTGCTATAATCTCCAAAATGGAATTATAAGTAATGTTCAAATATCTCACAGGAAGGTGAAAAAAAAGAAAGCAGAGAAATTAAAAGCAGAGAAATAGAAAATAAAATGACAAACTTAAGTCCTAATATATCAAAACTGACAGGAAATGTAAATGGCCTAAATACATAAATTAGAATAGAGATTAGCAGAGCAAATTTAAATCCACCGAAATACATAAAAACCTTAAACGTGTATGTGCCAAACAAAAGAGCTAAAAAAAAATGTGAAGCAAAAACTGATAGAACTAAAGGAGAAATACACAATCCACATTTATAGTAGAAGACTCTAAGACTGCTCTCAAGAATTAATGACAACTAGCCAGAAATCATCGAGAATGTAAAAGAATTCAGCATCATCATCCAACACAACATAATTGATATTTATAGAATACTCCACCCACCAACAACTGAATACACATTACTTTTAAGTTTCCATAGAACATGTACTAAAGTAGACAATATCTGGGCCATAAAAATACCTCAAGAAATCTAAAATAATATTTAAACTTATACATAGTGTATTCTCCAACCACAACATAATCAACCTAGAAATTAATAACAAAAATAAGAAAATCTCCAAACATTTGGAAACCCAACAATATGTTTTTAAATAAGCTGTATGTGAAAGAGGATGTCTCAGGGATTTTCTTTTTTTAAAATACGTTGAAGTGAATAAAAATGAAAGTAAAATATTTCTGGATTTGTGGGACATGACTAAAACAGTGAAGAAAGGGAAATTAATAGCTCTGAATACATAGATTGGAAAAAAAAATGTCCCAAATTGATCATGTAAACTCCCACCTCAAAAACCTAGAAAAACAGAAAGCAAAATAAACCCAAACAAGCATAAGAAGATAATAAAGATAAGAGCAGGAATCACTGAAGTAAAACAGAAAAGCATTAGAAAATGTAAATAAATCAATGAACTTGTTCCTTGAAAAGATCAATAAAATTGACAAATTCATAGCAAAACTGACAAAAAAAGAATGTTTATACAAAAACTTGTACATATATGTTATGCATATTTGTTTGTGATAACCAAACCTGGAATCAGTCCAGATATTCAGCAACAGGGGAATGGTTAAACAAACTGTGGTATATCCATTGATGCAATACTTCTCAGCAGTGAAAAGGAATGAACCATTGATACACACAGCAACCTGGATGAGTTTCCAGCAAATTATGAAGTGAATACACCAATCTTACATGTTATATAATATATAATTCCATTTACGTAGCATTCTTGAAAGTGACAAAATTAGTGGGTTCCAGGAGTCAAGGACAGGATGACGTGGGAGGGAACTGGGTATGGCTATGAAGAGGTAACATGAGGAGCCCTTGTGATGATGGAAATGTTCTATAGCTTGACTGTATCAATGTCAATATCCTGGGTATAATATTGTCCTATAGTTTGACAAGATATTACCACTGTATAGTATCTTGTATTTCTTACCACTGCTGTGAATCTATAACTGTCAAAAAATGACAATTTAATTAAATCAAATAGTAAATAAGTAAAAGAATAAAATAAAAACAGACTACAAAAATGGTCAAAAATATGTTTTTGTATTTTTTTCTTTAACTTCTATTTTAAGTTCAGGGATATATGTGCAGGTTGTGCAGAGTTTTACATACTCCTGGGGCCAGAGTATGTAAAACTCCTGGGTGCCTGAGTGGCTGCTCTGCGGAGACTCCACACAGGTCTGTGTATCAGACCCAAGGCCCTGGTGATGTGGGCTCATAACAGGATCTCCTGATCCCTGGGTTGCAAAGATTCATGGGAGAAGCGTGGTTTCCCAGGTAGATCACACAATCATTCACTGCTTCCCTTGGCTGGGGGTGGGGATTCATTTGGCTGCATGTGGCTCCCCGGTGGGCCAACGTCCACCCACCTACCTCCTGCTTTTCTTGGTTCTCTGTGGGTCAAGTTGCATAGTCAGTTCCTGTGTGAGAACATGGATATTCAGTTGAAGGTGCTGAATTCACTCATCCCTTTTCCTTCCTCTCTGTAAGTGCTGCAAACTGCAGCTGCTTCTGATCAGTCATCTTGTTTGTTCCAAAAATATCTTTAAATTAGATGTGGTTGAGTGTGGTGGCTCACACTTGTAATTACAGCACTTTGGGAGGCCAAGGCAGGCAGGTCACTTGAGCCCAGGAGTTTGAGACCAGCCTGAGAAACATGGTGAAACCTTCTCTATATAAAAATACAAAAATTGGCATGGTGGTACATACCTATAGTCTCAGATACTCAGGAGGCTGAGGATTACTTGAGCCTTGGAGGTTGAGGGTGCAATGAGCCAAGATCATGCCACTGCGCTCCAGCTTGGGTGACAGAGTGAGTCCCTGTCTCAAAAGAAATTAAATTAAAATTAAATCAAATTAAATTGGAACTTTTAGCAGCCTTTGCTTCCTCTATAATCACCAAAATTCCACTCTCTAAGGAATGAGACATCAAAATTGCTACTCTAACTTTGTCTAGGGGGCGAAAAGGGCCAAGAAGCTAAGCTACTCCTCAACCCAAACACACAGAATTGGCTCTCCTCCTTAGATTTATAGTGTAAACAATTGCTACAAATGTAAGAGCAAAAGGTCTCTGCCATTCCCCTCAGTACTAATCCTTTAAGCTCAGTTTTTGATAAATTATGTCAATTGGAAAATGTCTAAATAGCTTCTTAGGCTTGCTAGCAACATGTGGGACTTCTTACACCTCTTTCAGTCTGAAGCCACAAAGAGCAATTCCTAAAAATTATTCAGCATGCTCTCTAGGATTAGGAGGAATGTGAAGACGCCCATATCTGCAATGCCATCATCAGCAGAGGTAATTTACTAGGAAAACAAGCTAAGCAGCAGAGGCAAAGGTTGATTTTCAGGTTGGCCTCCCTACCTGTCATCTTCCTCTTGACATGTGAACATTATTAAATGTCCAAGGGTCCATTCAGCAAGTTACAAAGACAAGAAGCCTTAGGGAGAAAAATATAGTTCTCTTTATCACCTGGTCAACCTTCTCTATTACTTAATTTTCTTCAAGCACAGTAACCACTTTCACTCTCACATTACCAACTCCCCTCATTGCTCCTTCTTATATCATTCCAAATCGAGTATCTAGAATTTTACAAACAAGAACCTAACCAAAGCCCCTAGTTTACTATTATGAATGACACCTGTCATACATCAGAGTCAACATCCACTCTTTTTTCTCTGGTGCAGCAGACATCTGATGTCAAATACAACAGAATAAAATGGAAAGTATGTGGGAGAACAAGAAACACATACGTTGCTCCTAGTTGACACTACAATGTAAAAAGATAGGGACTGAATCGCTTGATTGTCTTAATTATACTCATATTTTTCCAGACAACACTTGACACAGGCTTCAGTATGCTATGTAGACGAGTTTAACATTTAAGTCCATGGGGTAAAATCGTATGGTTTAGAATGCTTTGCTTTCAGAATAGAAGTGTCTATAAAGCAACCTCCTTTTTTTCCAAAAGAAACACTATGAAAAGAAGAAACCATCTTCTATTTTTTAACATTTCAATAGCCTATTAGTAAGAAAAGTAGGAGTGAGTTTTATCAGATAAATAATAAATAACTTTCATTTGGACTTAGAACTTCTTGAAAATGCCCTCACTAGAAGTCAGTAGTTTTTCTTTAGGCATAGTCTCTAGTGGAAAGTTTAATATTTATTCAAGGAATCACCAAAGAACATTAACAGGTCCAGGACTCATTAGTTGTATAACCATATATTAGCTATGTAATCACTTATTAGCCCCATGACTGAGAAAATCACATTTCCTCTCTCTATTGCAATTTCCAATTGAGTAATAACTGTTCCTACCTACTTCTTGAGGATTATGATCAAGCAGGCTATATTTTATAATACTTAATTTCACATTCCATTCCATTCTAATCCATTCTACAAGATAAATAAATTAGATTATGACCCAACTCAAAATGCTATGAGAAAAAAATTGCATATTCCTTAAGCTCAGTGTTTGATAAATTATGTCTACTTGAAATAAAATCATGGTAGTAAAGGTTTTGATTAGAAATAATTTATTCGACTCTAAACAGATTGCAGGGAAATGTGGTATGTGGGCAGAGTGCACAGAGGTAAATGGCTAATGGGAGGAATGTCATTTATCAGTTGATTCCTAGCAACCTGGATTTGGAAAAGACCTTAAAGAACATTTGGTCCTATGAAAGAATTTGTCTCTAGCAGCCAGAATACATGATTTTCTCATGGGTTAATGAATACTTCATTTGATTAGTCCAAGACTGTGTTAGGCAGTTCTTTCATTCCTGAGCAGCTTACTTAGAAATGTCTTTTTCCCAGTGAACCAGTTTCCTTGCTTCTAACTGCCAAACTTAGATCTTAATCTTGCCTTTGATGTAAAGCAGAAACAATCTTCTCCCTGTCTCACCTGATAGCCCCATCCAGTATTTGCAGACAGTCAGTCTGGCTTCCCTAGTCTTCTTGGCTGCCAGTTAAATAACCCTTATGTTGAAAATGCTGGCATATCCAGTCTGTTTATAACAAAATCAACTTAACCATAATATACTGCTTTGAAAATACCCCACCAAGAGTCAGAGTACAATTTCAGGAAAACCAAATTATTGGGTGTCAGAAACTTCGGAGTTGAGTGTTGGCCCTAACACTTTCTAAATGTGTAACCTTGTGGAAGTCCTCTAACATCTAACTGCTTGTACTGCCCTTGTAATGTTTTGTAATTGTATTTGTCCATTTACATAATGCTATGAAGAAATACTTGAGACTGAGTAGTTTATAAATAAAAAGAGGTTTAATGGACTCATAGTTCAACATGGCTGGAGAGGCCTCAAAATCATGGCAGAGGGTGAAGGAGGACCAAAGGTATGTCTTACATGGTGGCAGGCAAGAGAGCGTGTGCTGGGGAAACTGCCCTTTATAAACCATCAGATCTCATGAGCCTTATTCACCATCACAAGAACAGCATGGGAAAAACCTACCCCCATGATTCAGTTACCTCCCACCATGGGAATTATGGGAGCTACAATTCAAGATATTTGGGTGTGGACACAACCAAACCATGTTAGTTATCAAAGTTAAACTAATTTTATCAAATGAATTGGCTAGTATTTCCTCTTTTCTATAATCTGGAAGGATTTGTGTATGAGGTTTAAGTGACAAATTAAAGTTCCATAAAGCAGCAAATAGCATTTTAATACACTTCTGATAAGAGAAGATCTCTTTCTAACTCACATTTATTCTGATATTAACCAATAATTATAAATTGTACCTCTATTCTAGTTTGAGAATTATAAGACTTTGTTAGGCACAGGGAAATCACAAGATGATTATCTGGGAATTTCAATGAGAAGTGTTAAGCTGCAAGAACAGAGTTTTCCAGCACTTTTAACCACCATCCAATTTTATATAATTGGATATGCACACATATACATAAAAATTCTGGAAAAAATTATATAATACATATTCTTACTATTTGCAATTCTCAATGATATTTTGTATTCTAGTCTGGTCTGTATTGTTGTAGAAACATTCTGATTGTGACTGATGTAGTTGATTTCATGACCAATTAATGTGTCACCAAATATATAGCTTTAAAACTCTACTTTAAGAGTCTTGGGGATTTGCTTAAGACCATGCCATTAATTCTCTGTATGACTCAAATTATTTAATATCTCTGTGTCTCAATTTCCTATAAAATTCCACTGTTTATATTTTTGCTGAAAGTATATGATACATATGTTTTAAGATTATTTTGAAGGAGGCAAAAAAACTTTCAAAAGTAAGAAGGTTGAATTCAGGGGTTATTATCAGAATCCTAACAGCTCCAACAACTGAACTTTATATCATAGTACAGAACTGTGGAATTGGGAAGCAATTTTAAATAATGAGTTTTAAGGATTACATAAAACATGTAACTACCATATGACCCAGCAATTGAACTCTTGGGCATTTATTTTAGAGAAATAAAACTTCTGTTCACATAAAACCCTGTATGTGAATGTTCATAAAAGCTTTATTTGTCATAGCCTAAAACTGGACTCAGCCCAGATATCCTTCAATAGGAGAATGGTTAAACAAATTGATACATCCATAGCATGGGATACTTACTTAGCAATAAAAAACTAACTATTGGTACATGTAGCCCCACTAAGATGAATCTTCAGAGAGTAATATTGAGTTTTTTAAAAGCCAATCCCCAAAAGTTACATACTATAGACTTCCATTTATGTAATATTTTTGAAATGACAAAAATTTAGAAATGGAAGAGAGATGAGCTGTTGCCAAGAGTTAGGATCAGGGCAGGGCTGGAGGAATGGAGTGTGTGTGATTATAAAAGGGAGACGGACAGGTCCTTGTGGTGAGGGAACTGCTGTGTATTGTGACTCTGATGGTTAGTACAGGAGCCTTCACATTTGATAAACTTGAATAGAACTAAACACACACATGCATCAACATAAGTACACAAAAAACTGGGAAAACCTGAATAAGAAAGGTGGATCGATTCAATGTTGATAACCTGCTTGGTTATTGGACTATAGTACTGCAAGATGCTACCAATGGTGGAAACTGCATAAAGGATATATGGGAGCTCCATGTATTATTACTTACAACTAGATGTGAATCTATGATTATCTCAATAAAAATTCAGTTAAAAATAGATTATTCAGAAGTTGTAGCGAATAATCTGCACATGTGTGCATACACACAGACACACACACACACACACACAAAACCTCTTCAGATCAGGGATATACTCCCCAAACTATCTCTCTAAAGACCCAAGGTTAAGAATTCCTATCTCTCCTTATGCCACCTCCACCTCAGTCCTTGTAGACATGGTGGCCTGCTCCCTGCTTCACTCTTCCCTTGACTGGGAACATTCCATGGCTTTTGCCCACCAAATCCACAAGTTACTCATTAATTAAAATAAGCAATCCATTTTTAAAAATAAGACAATTAGAGAGCAGCATGTTATTGGCAATCAGGAAATCTAGAAATCAATGCAGCCAGGTGTAAGGGACAAAGATTCTTTCTGGTTGGGTACTCAGGAATTGCTTTTCAGGAAAGAGAAAGAATGAGGGAAAAGGCTAAGATGTGTGACTAGGACACAGGCAGAGTATTGCCAGGTTTTGCAGGGTCTTAGGCCCTGACATGGTGAACAGATTTCATTGTAGGAAGTGGTAGTATTTTAGGAAGATACTAGAATGGCATGGGAGAGGGGTAAAGATTGTGATATACTTTGGATGCTGTCCCCACCTAAATCTCAAGCTGAATGATAGTCCCAGTGTTGGAAGTGGGGTCTGGTGGGAGGTGATTGGATTTAGGAGCAGATTCTCCCTACTGGTTTAGCACTATCCTCTTGGTACTGTGCTCAAGATAGTGAGTGACTTCTCGGGAGATCTGGTTATTGAAAAGTTTATGCCCTGCCCCGCTTGCTCCAGTCTTTGCCATGTGACATATCTGCTTCTGCTTTGCCTTCTGCCATGAGGCCTCCCCAGAAGCAGATGCTACTATGCTTTCTGTACAACCTGTAGAACTATGAACCAATAAAACCTCTTTTCTTATAAATTATCCTGTCTCAGGTATTTCTTTATAGCAGTACAAGAATGACTCAACACAGATAGTGAACCCTAGAGCAGGACCCCAGAACACTCCTTGGTGGCCAATCTGCCAGCTGCTTGTTTTCAGTCTGTGAGATTAGTACAAGAATTGAGAGTGTGAATTTACAAACTTGTCCCTTCATTACAGATAGTTTGAGAATCACTACTTACCATGGACATCTAGAGGTGAGGTGGTGTGGGCCTGGGAAGTGGTTAATCTAACAGAGAAAAATAAAATCTGATAAAGTTTAGATATTAGATTTGAACAGGTACTAAAGGTTTGAAGTGGGATGTGGCATCATAAGCTATTATCAGAATACTGGAAGAAAGAAAGGATAAACCTTATTAGTGGGAAAACATTTCCCCTACAACTACTATAGAAATTTCTGAGAAGAAAACCATAAGAATTCAGTTCTTTTCATTTCAGACAAGACTGCTGTTATTTTTCAAGAGAACATTAACTGAACAAGAAGTTTTTCAAATAAACACACAGTGAGGGCGGGAACAGGCATAACTGATTTTTTTCAGTCTTTTATATTTCAGAAAAGCTATTAAAAGATTTGGATGCTTGAGGTAGTACATAAATTATCCTATTATTGTAGCAATGAAAGGATTTCACACCCATTTATTTATTTCTGATATGATTTCCCTCCATGAAAATCCTTTGTTTTTGAAAAATATTTGTCACACTGCAAATATAATTCAGGATAATCAAGCAATATACTTAAAAGGTAAGATTTTAAGTGGCTTATTAGGAAGGGGAAAAGCTGACCTTACATAGCTACTTAACAATCCACTTCTTTTCACATTGTATTTGCCAGCCACCTAAAGTTGATTATCCTTAGAAACTTATAACAGAAAGGTAATTTCACTGCATAGCTTACAATTTGTGTCTCTTCTACCAAATAGCCTATTTGATAGGGAGAATGGATGAACACTTGTTGGTTTCATATCACTTGCAGACTCTGCAACTTGAAGGAAAGGCCATTAGCACAGTGTTCTAGAATGTTGTGACACAAATATACATGATTCAATCCTCGGATATGTATAGAGAAGATACTTTGAGGTGTTATCTTTCTATTCAAAACAGCCTTTTTTGTATCTGCCTCTTCCCACTGTCCCCTTCCCATTTTGGTCCATGTTCAGTGTCTCAGGGGAGGGCAGAAATGAACTCTCCAGCAGAAAACCCAGCTTCAGTTTTCAAAAGCCTAAAAGGAGAGGACTGAGCAGGCATACATATGAAGGAAGATGGGCTTCTCTAAGACTGGGAGAGAATTCCTCAAGGTTGGAAAGAGAAGAAAAGAGAGCAGGAATCCTAAGAACCAAAGAGATGGTCAGCTGGTCATATCCCAGAGGGGTCAGCTGTATTGTATGCCGGGGAAGGCAGGACCATAGACAGGCCAGGGAAGGATTTCTGTGCCCTAAAAATGACATCATAACAGCAGAAAGTAGGACCTGAAGGACCATGGGCACCAGGACTCCAAATACCTCAATGGAAATATGGGGGCCAGCAACCATTCTTCCTGCCCCTACTTCAGTGCGTTGAAACAGAGTAGGGTCTTGAAATTACTGAACCACGCCAAGGTGGTCATGTCGGGGTGGAACTTCAGGAGAGGGCTAACATTCTATCTATTCTTAACAAACTGGGAGCTCAACATAAAAAAACTAAGTTGAGTTATAAACCAGAAAGTCACAGTACTTACCCACCTGAGTTGAGATTCATCCTTCCACAAACACACACACACGTACACACAGAGCATATGTATAAACACTGTTTAAGACTGGTGCCGCTTGATAGACTATTACTTTTCACCTTAAACTATATGACAACTACAATATTCTATATTATGAAAAATTTCTAAATTTATACTGTCTCATTAAAGGCAAAGCAGTGTGCGTATTGTATGTATATAGGAAAACAGGTAGAAGAGAGAGAAGCATTTCTTATGGTGGCCTAGTAAATCCTTGTTTGCAAATATCACTGAAACTAGAATAGCTTGATGTGACCTACCAGATTTGCCTGAGTCTCACATTTACCAATGATAGGCTTTCTCTACTATCACATTTTAGTTCTAAAGAAATGTCTTTCCAAGTTGATCTGGGATGGGAATAGAAAATTATTTTTCATTTACTTCATACCTATCCAAATAAGCCTGCAAAAAGTGTTATCTTCCTCCACAATATTATACTGTCTCCAACACAACGACTCATTTAGAAATCCTAAGTGGACAAGTCAAAGTGTAGATAACAAAAATTAACAAAAAGAAGAATGGAAAACTATTAGACACCTAACTTGCTTTCTTCCAGACTTACGACTTCATTATCTGGGGAAGGTCTTAATCCAAGAGGCAAAATCAGGGGATAAACAAAAATTGTACATAAAATCCTCAATTTTAAATGAAGATATTGAACTCAAAACAGTCCTAATGAGAATTAGCAAGCCCATTCAATTCCTATTAGCAAATATGCTAAAAGAAACTAAATCATTCAGTGTCTGTGAGGTGAGAAACAACAGCAAATTGAAAAGCACCTCAAGTTTAAATATGCAGCAATTAAAAGAAAGAGAAATGGCTAAATCTATCATAGTAAGCCTACAGTCTATTAGCTTGTTTCTTAAAACTTGAAAGTAAAGGCAGAAACAAAAATCCTCTTTAAATTCTTAAGTGGCATAATCAAAATGGGGCAAACGGTCTCCATAATATAACCTATAATCAGTAGGTCTTGGGTGGGGCCTGAGCTTCTGCATTTCTAATAAGCTCCCAGGTGGCTGCTGTTGCTGGTGGTGGTTTACAGAATCACAGTTTGAGTAGCAAGGGTTTATATCACTGAATCCTCACACCACACCTAGGAAGGTAGACTTTTATTATCTATGCAAAGCCCACTCTAAATGGCTGGGGGAAAAGCACAAATGCTGTGATAGTGCTGGAATTTTTAAAAAAGATGGAAGTGAAGAAAGAAAGAAAGTAAAGCATTAGGCTGACTTGTATATGGCTTTTCCTTGTTATTTAAGGTGTGGATCTGAAGGCCAACAGCCTCAGCATCGCCTGGGAGCTTGTTAGAATGCACACTCTCAGGCTTCAGGCTGGACCCGCTGACTCCACATCTGTATTTTAGCAAGATCCCAGGGGATTCATGGGCATAATCAAGTGTAAGAAGCACTGGATTAAAGGATTAGACTCAATTTTCTTAGCGGTATGCCTATTGCTACTGAGAAATTTTCTTGGTGTAAAATGAAATTTTATATAAAAATTAGAAATTTAAATAACAAAGGAAAACTATGAAATAAATCCCCTCCCCCCTACATATACATGTAGTAACAAGTGGAAACAATCTTCCTGGTCACAACCTTTTTGTCAGAATGGCTCCACAACACTCTTGCCTCAGACCTAACAATTCTGATTTTTAAAAAAATCATCCTGACCAAAAGTAAAAACTAAACACACACTTTCCAGATAACTGCATATCGAATAAGTTGTCAAATGATGAAAAGTTGTAAACAAATTCTACTCCATTAATGGCTCTTGAAATTCAGCACTAAGCATTACATATATTCTCTTCCACATCTGCAAGGCTATCTGCTCTTCTCCCATATAAGGTATTAGGGAAACATTAGGAAGCTCAGATTCCATGTTCAAGATGTCTATTTTATCTAAGAAGTGGTACAATTCTAGAGGAGTTATATCAGAGGCAAAAAACTACTGCAGAGGCAAAGAAAAGGGACTAATCAAACATCAGTTGAGGAAAGGCATCTTGACTGCATGTTTGTGAGGTCTAGAGACTACCACAGGAAGAGCAATTTCTTAGCAAAATGGCAGTTGTCCCCTACACATGGTCTTGGAATTGGTTGGGCCCAAATGAGGAGGCCTTTGCAGGACTCTGTCCAAAGTGCTCTCCAAGGAAGGAGAAAAGGAATGCCAGTCAGAGACAAAAGGTACAGAACAGAGAGCTGTGGTGTCCTGTCTCTCTCACACAGGGAAGAGCCTATGGCTATTAATCCCATTGTTACTCTCAACAGACGGGACTTAATCAGTACATTTACATTTCATAAAGACAGGAAGGGCTGAGATTCAGACCAGACTAGAGAATTCAGTAATTCCACGTGAGCAAAGCATCCTCCCAAATCTTGGCTCACCACTTACTTGCTGATGATTGCCAGCAAGTTACTTAACCTGCCTGTACCTCAGTTTCTTCATCTGAAAAATGCAGATGATAATGGGACCTACTTCATAGACATTTTATACAAAGTGAGTTAATACTTCTAAAGCACTGGATCAGGTGTTTTGGAGAGGGAGACTGGAGTCTGCTTGTGGTACCTCTTGAGTGACTTGCTTTTGGCTGGATCTTAAAAACAAGAGGAAGCCATTGAAGGCTTTGGATGGTATAAAAGTCAAAGTAACACAGAATATCTTTCCTGATTTAACAATGAAAGAGTTTTCTTCTTTATCCTTACCTGTAAATCCACTCATATATATCTTGAAAAATGCTCATTGTCCTCATTTACCGTATTTTTTGTTTCAGATTTTATTAATCTTTTTATTTTTATAATTGTTTTAAAATTTCTGGAGGGTTTACATTCATATTGCTTTAATAATTGTATTGCTATCAACACTAAGCCAAACTGTAACTATAGTGTGTAGTCTGAAAATGTAAACCATGACAAAGGACATTCTTTTTCCCATCCTAATTGCTATCAAGAAACATACCTATTTAAAGCAAGCAAGACTTAATGTATTATATACCCATTATCAGCTAAATATTAGATTCATTGAATTCATAATTTATAAATGTAAGAATAAAGAGCCCCAGGGGTATGTTCCAAATGAGGCTAGGTTCAGGAATACAGAATTAATCATCCCACCTAGTGTTAAAACATCAGATTTATTATATTTAATTAAGTAACTCAATGATCTCTTCAACTCTAAGTTGTCTTTATACCAAGTATGGAAATACAGATATTAGCAGTCAAGGAAAGCACATACTCTTCAAACAGTATCATTTTCCTTATGAATAATTTTTGTCCTATTGAGCTAATTTTTTTTAAACTAAGTACTGGTCACCTGGTTCCTGCCTCACAGTGATGTGGGGAGGGGACATTTTCTCAGAGGCTCTGCCCACTCCATCAACAGGCCCTCTCCTTATGTATGCAGCCCATATTTGGTGTGAGTGTCCACTCAGTCCCCATACATGCTCAAGGGATACCGGCAGAGGCTGTGACACTTCACAGGGCTAACCTTAAACAGTGGGGTCTGGGATAAATAAATGCTTCTTCCATTCCTCCTTCAGGTCAATTCTGATAAGCATCCTGTAAAACATGCTGACAAAAAAGGTACTGGTACCTTCAAGCTTCAGCCACCCACAGCAGGCCTGGGAGGGCAGCGGGGGGTGGGGGGGTCCCTCCTTTCCCTTTTCACTTCCAACCTCACTTCCCACATAAACTACCTGATCACAAGTCTCTTTCTCAGACTTTGCTTTTGGGGGCTCTCTGGCTACAATAGCCTGAAAGCACAAATCTAACACTGTACAGCGAAATAGTCATTTTGGCAAATTAAAGTGATGTCAAATCTCTATACAAATCCATATCTATGTTCCATATTATGGAGGGGACATTCATTAAAGAAAATGAGTAGTGTTATGTAAATATTCCCAGCAGCAGTGTGACTCTATTTCATTCTTTTATTATTTTAAAGACTATTTGGGGAAGCTTTGAATGTATACAACAGTCATTTTGTCAGTGCCATTGACATTTCCCCAGATCCTGGTTGACAATCCTATATTAAATCCAGGAATGTGCTAAATTGGGTGATAAGGCAGAAGGTTCAGTTTATACCAGATATAATGACTATTGTAGGCTTTGTTTTAAATTGGAACATGTTAAAGATGACTTTTTAATAAAGATTCACTGATTATTAAGCAGTACCTTATTATCTTGGCAAAGTGATTTTATACAAAAATATCTTTATTAATAAAGAGAATGTGTTCAACATAGCTTTTTGAAAACATCACTACCACAAATAGAAATAATACAGAAGGCATAGGAATGAGGTCCAAGGTAACAGAACGATAATCTTTGTGTTAGAAAAATATTAATAGGAAGGCATATAATCTTAAATATACTAAAAATACAAAATACATCTGGAAACTCAGAAATCTGTATCTGAAAAACACAAAGGAGCATTTGGAAACTCTGATCCAAGGCAGAGAAAGAAATGAATTGTGTACAGTTCAGGGCCTACTATGCTGTTCTATATTGAGGCAAGGTAGGGCATAAAGGGACGTAAAATGCTCTGTCCTTAGTAGTTTGAGGAAATGTGCGTGTAGAGAACTAGGCATAACTCGCTGCAGTCTGTCCATGATTCTTCCCATACTGTAGATGAGGAAACAAACTCCAAATAACTTTCTCATGCTTCCAAAGCTCCAAGTGGCAGAGCAGCTGAGCCCTTGACACTCATGCTGTGTCATTTGTTTTGTTTTAACCAGGGCTGTCTCCATAGTGTCTAGCATGGTGCCTGCTACACATGATGATCAGTAAGTACTTGTTTGGAATAAGTGATTGAATGAAGGAAGATTAAGAAAAGGACAACATGAGCATCTTTCCAGTCTTCTCTGGGGCATCAGGAGGCTACCCACGCAAAAATAGTTTCACTGCTGGTAACCCATCAGAGTGAACCTCAAAGCTGGCTCTGCTAATATTGTACTACTAGAGCATCCACTGTAGTGTGCACAGGACAAGAAATGTCTTACTGCTGCCTAAAATGTCTTTAATGAGTATAAGATATGGAACCCAAATTAGAAATTAAATGCTTCAAAAGAAAATGCCTAGTGGAGATAACCATGTATCGAAAGTCATTGCTGTATCATTAGTCTAAATGACCGATGACAATGTTTTCCACCATTGTGTTAATTTGCTGGGGTGCAAGTTGTCAGCAAGTCAGCCTCCATGGGAGTCAGAGCAGTTACCAAATGGGGAAAAGGGAGCAGAAAGAAGAGGTACAACATGAAGAAACTGCAAAGCTCTGTTTCAATGGAACAAGTTAAACTGGGCCAGAGTAAAAAGAATTTGCTCCCAGAGGAATTCTTAAACAAGTATGACTAAGAAGACCCAAAGCTTTTTGCCAAACTTATGAAGAATCTTCTGTTTTCCTAACACAGTCAACCTCATTATAACCAAGCCCCTTATCTAGAGGTCTCAGACTGAATATGTTAGTTTCCAGCTAGGAAAACAGAATGCTTTCTGGTTATTTCCAACTGAGTGACTGGTAACAAAAGCATTGAAGAATAATTTTAACAGGAAATTGGTTGCAAACATGTAGAAAGGGCTAAAGAAAGAAAATGGGATGGAGGTTGTACCCCAGGCCCAGCAATTCTTCCTTTTTCTGAAGCTGCCAGAGCCCCCACAGCAGAATTGGCACTGAGGTCGAGCAGGGACACAATGCTTGCCATACTCTGACTTTGCTGGGCTTGGGAGTCCACAGGCTCACTGATCTGAGGGAGCCACCATCAATGCTGCCCTGTGCAGGGGACTGCACGTGCACTCGCACTGCTGCAGAAGCAAAGGGGCTGCTGCCTTCCTTTCACCTTCTGTTCTCAGGTGCGCCTCCCAGCTCATAAACAAAACCCAGTGGGCAGAGGAGTCTTAGAAATGAAGTTTTCAAACCTGCAGCCCTGGGAGGATGGGAAAAAGAAAAAAATAAAAGCAGATATAGGGCTTACTAGTAACAAACAGCAAGTATAATGCCATATCAAGGTAGCTTATTCTATGGCTTTTACATGTAAATGTTGGAGATACACAGTTTTTACAAGAACCTCAACTGGTACACTTTTAATCCCTGGTATTGTGCTGGTATGTGTCCAAGATGGTGTTGTTTAGGCAATTAGCCAAATAGTCTGAATTACAAATCATCAAATTACTATCCATGTACTCTATAAGGCCTTTAAAAAATTGCTATATCATGAATTGCATTTTTATTTTTGAGGCCTACATATTGCCATTTAATAAAAATAAAGATTCAGCTTTTAAAACATGTAAAAAATGCTTAGTTCTTCCTCATTGTTGGTATTTTTGTGGAGCTGATGATTTTTAAAATAATAGTTTGTTTCTAAATAGAAAAGATCTCCTTTTCTTCATAGCTGAGGTTCTATATTTGCCCTTTTGTTTATAGGAATTTCTCCAAAATAGTTCACCTTTATTGAAGGGTAAGAGAAGAGATTAGGAGATTTAGTATCTTTTTGCTCTTCCAAGATTTAATTTCTGTTCCCATCAAAACTATAAACTCTTCAGAAATATAGGTTATATCTCCATCTTCCTGGCTATTTCACCCCAGCAAACTGGAGCACTGAGGACACTCTGTAATTATTACAGGATAAAAGGATACTTACTGATTTGCTGGTTATCATCACCATTGATGAAAGCAGGTACTGGAGTAAATAAATTAAGCATTTATTTACCTTTATTTAAAGGTAAATAAAAATGTATATTAAAAAGAATATTACTATCTTACTCATAGGATGAATGACATATATAAAAATGTTAACATAGTGCTAAACTAATAAATGTTAGCTTTTTTACTGTAGATGTTATCATTATGTGTCAAGAGAGTTGTGCATAGTAAATGCTATAGAATTTCAGGAAACATCTTATCTTTCACATGACCCAGTTTAAAACAAAGACTAATCTCGCCATGAGTGGAAAGGATTTCTGAAGACTTGTACAAACCGAGTCCTGAAAAACAGATATTTCCAATAAGAGGAGGTGTAGACCAATCTTGTCAGTGTTCCACAAACTTCATGTTTTTCTTATGCACATTAAGCAGTTTGTGCTAATTCAAGACTGACAGAGAAAGAATCAGTTATGAAGATTCAACATAACTCTTTAATAGAGTTACATTTGTGGCAAAAAGGATTGGATTCTGAAAAGATGGCATTGTAAAACTTCCACCACTTCCCAATTTTAACCCATTTTCCCCTTCTAAACCTAGCAGCTGCTAAGGCCTGTAGGTGAGGGAGGCCAAGTCCATGTATCTTCCCAGGAAAGATGATCGGAGCAAGAAGCCTGAGGGGAGCATGGCCCACAGAAGTTCCTAACTCCCTCTGTACTCCAAAGTCTACATAGCCCATGTGAGTGCACCCGTCTCTGAGGAGTTAGAGGGGAGACAAGCCGGTTGGCTGTCTCCTTTCTGGCTCCAGAGGCTGGAAGTCCTACCTGCAGAGGCTTTCTCCCAGTGCAAAAGACTAAACCTACCTGCAACTCCTCTACCTACCCATATGTAAAGAGACCATCGGTGTTATTTCCTGGAGTTTTCCCCATTTAAGATACCCCAGCAACTGGATCGGTGACCCATTGAGCAGGCAAGGGAAAACAATAACACATGTAAGGGAGCCCAGAAGTCAGAGAGGAGTAAAAGTGTCTCGGAATTTTCCCTAAAAAGTATGACTCCTAAAGATAACTAGCCAACAAATTTATGTAACCAAAAAAAAAAAACTTAAAACATTCAAGGGGTGAATTTAAGGAGAAGAGGGTGCCAATATAGAAACAAGTTAGAGAACTGAAAATCAAGCAGAAGAAATATCTCACAGCTCAAAGCAAACATATAAAAATACAGAAATAATAAGTAAAAACATAACACAAACTTGTAAAAACATAAACAACTTGTAAGATAAATATAGAAGACCAAACATGCAAATAACATTAGAAGACATGTACACTAGAAGAGAGGCAAAAATTAAACAAATTATTAAGAAATAGAAAATAATAGGAAAAAATCACTAAATTGAAAGGAGAAACTGGTCTTCAGATTATAAGGGATCATCATATCCCAAACATGCCCCAAAGCCTTTTAAAATAGGGTAAATTTGAAAGTAAGAACATGGCTGAGACCACTTTTTTTATTTATGGCTTGGCCCAGAATAGCGCCTCCCACATAGTAAGCACTCAATGAATATTTTTAAATGAATGAAAAATACTTTCTTACAAGCTTTCAAAGAGAAAGAACTAAGTATTTTAAAAAGTAAAGTCAGACTGGCATTAATCTCCTCATGCAAAATTGGAAGTTAGATCATGGCAAAACAAAAAGAGAACAAAAACTGTATGCCCCAAAGGTTGCATACACAGTCTTTTCCTATTAGACAACATTTCCCAATTAGAATGACAGAAAGATAATTGTGCATTTGCTAGTTGTTGAGATCACCCACATATCTGAAGAAGAAACTCTAAGAATGATTCTAATTAAGAAGCAAATATATCAGAACACAGATCTCATGATAGAAAAGAATGAGAAAGAAAAGAAAAATAGTGAGAAATTCTCATTTATAGAGCTTATTTCTAGAATATTAAGGTGGTTCAATATCAAGACTAAACATTATCATTTGCATTAACAAATTAAAGGACAAATGTGGCATAGATGCAGAAAAGTTATCTTTGGTAAAATTCAGCAGCTATTTATTTACAAACTAAGTAAAATTCTTATATGAAAGCAGAAGTAAAATGTGCAAATACCATTTACCAATTACCAACAGCAAATATCATTCAAAATTGTGTAATACTGAACCTATTTAAATTAAAATAGATACCGATGCTATTATTATCATTATTATTCAATAATATATTGATTTTAATAAATCCATTAAGACCAAAACATTTATAAGTGATTTAAGTATTGGATTTCTTTTGTCAATGATATGATTGTAAACCTAGAAAACACAAAATTCACTAGTCTAAAAAATGAAAATAAATTGTAAAATTAGGTAAAGTGGGTAGATTAAAAGTAGTAGTTTTTCTCCATGTTAGTAAAAAACAACTAGAAATATAAATGGAAGGCAATGCCATTCACAGTAGCTAAAAGCCCTAGATGAAGAAAACCATAATGTTTTATTAAAAACAACATCTGAATGAATGAAAAGACATGCCATGTTCTTCATTGTCATATAACATGGATGTTCATTCCCATAAAATTTATTTATAAATGAAATGATTTCCAATCAGAATTCCAACATGGTTTTGGGGGGCATGGGTAAAGCAACAGAACTAGGGTATAATCTCAAGGTACATATGAAAAATTAAATACCCAACAGTCAAGGAAATGCAAAAGAACACTAGTGAGGGAGCACAAGAGTAGTCTGAAATCAAAACCGACTGGAACGAATCAGTGCTGACAGACAACTAGGCAAATAGATCAGTGAAACAAGACAGAAACTCCAGAAATAGATCCCCAAATATATGAGAATCTCATATGTGATAAAGATGGTATTTCAAATAATTGGAAAAGTGGGAGTTAATTTAATAAATGATGCTGTCACAATTGGCTATCCTTTTTTTCTGGCCTTAAAGGAATGATAAAGGCTGGAGTGCAATGCACTATCTTGGCTCACTGCAATCTCTACCTCTTGGGCTCAAGCGATTCTCCTGCCTCAGCCTCCCAAGTAGCTTGGACTACAGGCACTTCCACTACGCCTGGCTAATTTCTGTATTTTTAGTAGAGACAGAGTTTCGCCATGTTGTCAGGCTGATCTCAAACTCCTGACCTCAGGTGATCCACCTGCCTCAGCCTACCAAAGTGCTGGGATTACAGGCATGAGCCACCGAGCCTGGCCCATAATTTTTAAAATTAATTAATTTAAAAAAATTGACAAGTAACTACATAATTGGAATGTACAACATAACATTTAGATATATATATACACTGGGGAATGGCTAAATTAAGTTAATTAAGGTATCTATTACTTCATATGCTTATTTTTTTCTGGTGAGAACATTTAAAATCTACTCTGCAATTTTCTTTCAACTTTTAGGTTCAGGTGCACATGTGCAGGTTTGTTCTAGAGGTAAACTCAGGTCACAGGGGTTTGTTGTACAGATTATTTCATCACCCATATACTAAGCCTAGTATCCAATTGTTATTATTCCCAAATTTCTCCCTCCTTTCACCATCTACCCTCAGGTAAGCCCCAGTGTCTGTTGTTCTCCTCTTTGTGTCCATGTGTTCTCATAATTTAACTCCCATTTATAAGAGAGAATATGTAGTATTTGGTTTTCTTTTCCTGCACTGAGTTTGCTAAGGACAATGGCCTCCAACTCCACATTCCTGCAAAGGGCATGATCTTGTTCTTTTTTATGGCTGCCGAGTGTTCCATGGTGTATATGTACCACATTTTTTAAATCCAGTCTATCCTTGATGGGCATTTAGGTTGATTCCATGTCTTTGCTATTGTGAATAGTGCTGCAGTGAACATTCGTGTGCATGTGTCTTTATGGTAGAATGATTTATATTCCTTTGGGTATATACCCAGTAATGGGACATGGGACTTCTGAGTTGAATGGTATTTCTGTTTTTAGCTCTTTGAGGAATTGCCACGCTTCTTTCTACAATGGTCAAACATTATTTACATTCCCACCAACAATGTAAAAGTGTTCCCTTTGCTTCACAACCTCACCAGAATTTGTTATTTATTTATTTGGCTTTGTAATAGTCATTCTGACTGGTATGAGATGGTATTTCATTGTGTTTTTGATTTACATTTCTCTAATGATCAGTGATGTCAGCTTTTTTCATGTGCTTCCTGGCTCCATATATGTCTTCTTTTGAAAAGTCTTCATATCCTCTTCCCACTTTTTTCATGGAGTTGTTCTTTTTTTGCTTGTAAACTTATTTAAGTTACTTAAAAGATGCTCAATATTAGACCTTTGTCAGGTGCATAGTTTGCAAATATTTTCTCCGATTTTGTAGGTTGTCTGTTTACTCTGTTGATAGTTTCTTTTGTTTTGCAGAAGAACTTCGGTTTAATTAGATCCCAGTTGTCACTTTTTGCTTCTGTTGCAATTGCTTTTGGTGTCTTCATCATGAAATCTTTGCCCAATCCTATGTCCACAATGGTATGCCTAGGTTATCTTCCAGGGTTTGTATACTTTTGGGTTTTGCATTTAAGTCTCTCATCCATCTTGAGTTGGATTTGTGTATACGGTGTCAGAAAGGGGTCTGTTTAATCATCTACGTATGGCTAGCCAGTTATCCCAGTACCGTTTATTGAAAAGGAAGCCTTTTCCCCCATTGCTTGTTTTTGCCAACTTTGTCAAAGATCAGATGGTTTTAAGTCTATGGTCTTATTTCTGGGCTCTCTATTCTGTTCCATTGGTCTGCATATCTGTTTTTGTACTGATATTGTGCTGTTTTGATTACTATAGCCCTGTAGTATAGTTTGAAGTTGGGTAACATGATGCCTCCAGCTTTGTTCTTTTTGCTCAGGATTGCCTTAGCTATTCAGGCTCTTTTTGGTTCCACATGAATTTTAAAATAGATTTTTTTCTAGTTCTGTGAAGAATGTCATTGTTAGTTTGAAAGAAATAATACTGATTGCTTTGGGCAGTATGGATATTTTAATGTCCTACCTAGTAAAGAGTGGTTGGAGGGGGGTCCCCAGGAAAGAGGGGATGGACTCCTCTCCATATGGGGATATGGTGTGCTGGAGGTGCCAGTGTAATGACTTGACCCTTTGCTCCTTCCCCAGCCTAAGGGCTGTTGGGGCAATACCACTGGAACTGTAATAACAGAGGGGCTGTGGGTTGACTCTCAGATTTCCTCCTTGGAGAAATGCTGGGCTACCTCTGACTATGGTGATCAGGCAGAAGCGGGGAGTTGTGCTGGAGTCCCAGGTTGGGTGGTCCTGCCTAGTGAGGAGAAATGAGGACTGTGATCTGCATAGAGAACAGTCTGGCCACTTTTCTGTGAGGTGGTTGCTCTATGCTGGGAATCTGAACCAGGCCCTGGTCTCCACAGACTCTCTATAGCCTGGAGACAGCAAGGACAAGGGTTGTGAGACACCAAAGTTGGCAACCCATCCCTCCCACTGGGCGCTTTGTCCCAGGGAGTTGTAGAGTTACTACTGGCTCAGTATCCCCAACGGAGGGTGGCTAGAGATCCAGGCCTGGAGGACCCACCCAGTGAGGAGATATGGGATCAGGGACCCACATAACAAAGAGTCTACTTTTCCACAGGGTTGTTGTGGTATGCTGGGGGTCCACTCCAGTCCCCAGTCATGTTGGATTTTCCAGTACCTGAAGGTGTCAACAGTGAAGGCTGTTAAACAGCAAAGATGGTGGCCTGTTTCTCCCTTTGGGAGCTTTATCCCAGGGAGATTTGAAAACCCCTGTTGTCCAGAAAACACTGGCAGGAGTGACTGGAGCTCCTGTCAGAGATTCTGCCCAGTGAAGAGAAACAGGATTTAGGATCCATGTGAATAAGCAGTCTGATATCTTCTCTATAGAGCTGCTGGGCTGTACCAGGTGACTGCTTCAGTCCCTGGTTGCCTTGGACTTGATAGAGCCCACACAAAACAATGGCTAAGGCTGTGAAAATGGCTATCCATTTTTTATAATGTGTTGAGGCTTGTTTTAACAGCGTATGCTCTTTTGTATATTGATTTATTTCCCCATTCTTTGGTATATATTTAATATTGGAATATAAAATCTGAAAATAAAATCCCAAATTATCATATAATGTTGGAAAATGTGATAAATTCCCTCCATGAGAATACAGATTGGATATGGCAATTTCCACAAATTTAGAAGCTTAAAAGCACCCATTTATTATCTCATAGTTTCTGTGGTTGGAGTCTAGGTACCAAGCTCTCCTGTGTTTTCTCCTTAGAATCTCACAAGATTAAATTAACTTGTCAGTAGAGTTGTGTTTCTTCAGGATGCTCTTGGGGAGGCTCTGTTTCTAGGTTAATTTAAGTTGGCAGAATTCAGTTCCATGCAATTGAAGAACTAAAGTTCCTATTTCCTTGCTTGTCATCAGCTGGGGGTGGTTCTCAGCTTCTAGAGGCCACTCACATGTCTTCCCACATAAACCCTTTCAAACTCAGCAATGCTAGAACAAGTCCCACATACTCTTTGATCTCTCTGACTCCCGCTTCTGAGGCGGTCTTTTCTGCTTCCAGCCAGGTAAAGTTCTCTGCTTTTAAGGAGCACATACTTAAATTGGGTCACTCAAATAATTCAGAATAATCTCTCTTTTATTTATACTTTATACATTCTTTTAATTTCTAATTTTTATGAGTGCATAGTAGTTGTATATATTTATGGGGTGCATGAGACATTTTGATACAGACTTGCATACAATATGTAATAATCACATCAGGGTAAATGGGGTATCCATTACCTCAAGCATTCATCATTTCTTTGTGTTATGAACAATCAAATTGTACCCCCTCAGTTATTCTAAAATGTACAACAAATTATTGCTAATGGTAGTCACCTTGTTGTGCTATCAAATGCTAGATCTTATTTATTGTATCTAACTATATTTTAGTGGCCATAAACCAGCCCCATACCCCTACTCACACTACACTTCTCAGCCTCTGGCAACCATCCTTCTACCCTTTATCTCCATGAGCTCAATTGTTTTAACTTTTAGCTCCCACAATTAAGTAGAAACATGTGAAGCTTGTCTTTCTATGTCTGGATTATTTCATTTAACATAATAACCTCCAGTTCCATCCATGTTGTGGTAAATGACAGAATCACATTCTTTTTTATGGCTAAATAGTACTCCATTGTGTATATGTACCACATTTTCTTTTTTCATTCATCTGTTGATGGATAGTTAGGTTGCTTCCAAATCTTGGCTATTGTGAATAGTGCTGCAATGTACATGGCAGTGCAGATATCTCCTAAATATACTGATTTCCATTATTTGAGGTATAAACCTAGCAGTGGGATCATTGGATCATATGGTAGTTCTATTTTTAGTTTTTGGGGAACCTCCAAACTGTTCTTCACAGTAGTTATAAAATTTACATTTCCGGCTGGGCGTGGTGGCTCATGCCTATTATCCCAGCACTTTGAGAGGTCGAGGTGGGTGGATCACGAGGTCATGAGATCGAGACCATCCTGGTCAACATGATGAAAACCCGTCTCTACTAAAAAAATACAAAAATTAGCTGGGCATGGTGGCGTGTGCCTGTAGTCGCAGCTACTCAGGAGGCTGAGGCAGGAGAATTGCCTGAACCCAGGAGGCGGAGGTTGCAGTGAGCCGAGATTGCGCCATTGCACTCCAGCCTGGGTAATAAGAGTGAAACGCCATCTCAAAAAAAAAAAAAAAATTTACATTTCCACCAATAGTATATGAGGGTTCCTCTTTCTCCCCATCCTTGCCAGCATCCATTCATTATTGCCTGTCTTTGGATAAAAGCCATTTTAGCTGGGCTGAGATGATATCTCATTGTAGTTTTGATTTGCATTTCTCTGATGATCACTGATGTTGAGCACCTTTTCATATACCTGTTTGTCATTTGTACATCTTCTTTCAAAAAATATCTAATCAGATCTTCTGTACATTTTTAATTGGATGATTAAGTTTTTTTTTTCTATTAAGAAAATGTTTGAGCTCCTTATATATTCTGGTTGTTAATTCCTTGTCAGATGAGTAGTTCACAAATATTTTCTCCCATTCTGTGGGTAGTCGCTTCACTTTGTTGATTGTTTCCCTTGTGTGCAGAAGCTTTTTAACTTTATGTGATCTCATTTACCCATTTTTGTTTTGGTTGCCTGTGCTTTTGGAGTATTATCCAAGAAATCTTTGCCCAGACCAGTATCCTGGAGAGTTTCCCCAATGTTTTCTTTGTTTCATGGCTTAAGGTCTTAGATTTGAGTCTAAATTTTCTTTTTGTATGTGCCAAGAGATAGGAGTCTAGTTTCAGTCTTCTGTATGCCATGCTGATTAACGAAATTTTTAACAATCTATATAAATAGATACACCATATTTATAAAATGAAACACTTAGTAAATAGGTCAATTCTCCTCAAATTCATCTGAATTTAACATTATTCCAACTGAAATCCCATCAAGATCTTCTCTGGACATAGATAAGATTGTTCTAAAATTTACATAGAAAGGCAAAAGGACCAGAATAGTTTTTTAAATTTTGAGAAGGAGAATAAAGTGGGAAGAATCAGTCTACTGATTTACTATATAGCCACAGCTATCAAGACTGTATTGTATTTGCAAAGGGATAGATACATAGATCAATGAAATGCAGTAAAGAACCCAGAAATAAATCCACACAAATATATCCCACTGATTTTTGACAAAGGTGCCACAACAATTCAAGAGAGAAAAGGTAACCTATTTCAACAAACAGTGATGGAGCAATTTGATATACATAGGAAAAAAAAAAGAACCTCAACCTAATTCTCACATCTTATATGAAAATTAACTCAAAATGGATCATGGGCTTATATGTAAAACATAAAACTTTAAGAGTTTTAGAAAAGAAAGTAGGAGGCTGGCTATGGTGGCTCAAACCCGTAATCCCAGCACTTTGGGAGGCCGAGGCAGGTGGATCACCTGAGGTCAGGAGTTCAAGACCAGCCTGACCAACATGGTAAAACCTGTCTCCACTAAAAATATAAAAAAATTAGCTGAGAATGGTGGCGCATGCCTGAAGTCCCAACTACTCAGGAGGCTGAGGCAGGAGAATTGTTTGAACCCAGGAGGAGGAGGTTGTACTGAGCTGAGATTGTGTTACTGCACTCCAGCCTGGGCGACAGAGTGAGATTCCATCTCAACGAAAAAAGAAAAAAAAATAGGAGAAAATCTCCTGGATTTAGGCCTAGGCAAGGAGTTGCTAGATTTGACACCAAAAGCACAATCTATAAAAGGAAAATTGATAAAATTAATCAAAATTAAAAACTTTTGGTCTGTGAAGGAGCTATTAAATAGAACAAAACAACAAGTTCAGAGCAGTAGAAAGCATTTGCAAACTACACATCTGACCAAGAACAAATATGTAGCATATATTAAAACCCTCAAGCTCAACAGTAAAAAAAAATCCAATTTGAGTATGGGCAAAAGACATAAAGAGACATTTACACAAAAAGGTGGTAGAAATGGAAAATAAATACACAAAAAGTTGTTCACATCATTGGTCATTAGGGAAAACAACCATCAGATATCACCATATACCTATCAAAATAACTAAAACAAAAAATGGTAGTAACACCAAATTCTGACAAGGATGAAGAGAAATCATATTATTTGTATATTGCTGGTGGAGATGCATAATACAGCCATTCTAGAAAACAGTCAGTTTCTTTAAAAAAAATAAATAAATAAACATATAGTTATATGACCATATGATACAGCAATGGCACTCCTGAGCCTTTATCACAAAGAAATGAAAACATGTTGACATAAAAACCTGTACATGAAACTTTATAGTAACTTTATTCATTCAACGCCAAACACTGGAAACAGTCCAGATGTTCTTCAACAGGAGTGGTTAAACAAACTGTGGTATGCCCATATGGAACACTATAAAGCAATAAAAGGTAATGATCATTGATAAACACAACCACCTAGACCAATGTCCAAAGAATTATGCTCATTTAAAAAAAAAAAAAAAGCCAGTTTCAAAAGGTTTCATACTATTTGCTTCCATTTACATGGCATCCTTAAATGACATAATTACAGAAATGGAGAACAAATTTATGGTTGCCGGCAGTTAAGAAAGGAGTGGTGGGCAGGAGGGAAGTGGGTGTGGCTAGAAAAGGGCAACAAGAGGAATCCTCACGGTAAAGAAAATATGCTGCCCCTTGATTGCATCAATGTCAATATGCTGGTTCTGATATTGTACCATAGTTTTACAAGATGTTAGCGATAGGGGAAACCAAAAGTATATAAGAAATCTCTATTGTTTCTTGCAATTGCAAGTAAACCTATAATTATCTCAAAATTTTAAAATTAATTTAAAAATCAATATACAAAATGTAGATGTGGAAAATATTGGGTATTTCACGAGTCCTTTAGAGGTACTTACAAAGAATATTTTAGTGTATGTTCTTGAACATGGGGATGCAGTTTCCTCTAGCTGCACCATCAGATCTAGTTTCCTTGTGGTCCATTCAATTTAGACTCTCTTCTGGTGTCCAGGAACACCTGCAACACCTCCAGCAAGGATTTAAAACAGCTCTGGGCCAGCCGTCTTTCCTTTTAGGAAACTTATCAGGTCAGTTAGAAACACTCGCATATTTCTTGGTTTGACAGCTCTGGGACTGCAGACCCCCTAAGGCAAACAAACGTTCTCTGTTTTTCTCTCTGTCAGGGCATCCATCTAGTCTCTGCCTTGTAATTTTTCACACAGGAGTTACATACTAGTACATTTCTCTAACCAAAAATGACACATGTTCTTCAGGTAGTCCTACTTAAGATCTTTTTCAACCCAAGGTGAAGGGAAGATCTCATCATAACTTTTTCTAAAACATATTCTCCTCCAACAGCCTTTATATTCTCAGCTTAATTGAGAGAACTATGGGTTGCAAAACTTTTTAATGTTCTTGCTCTGGCCATTCATAAAAGGTCTGTCATATCTGTGATAACTTAGTGCTCTAGTTAAAACTTCTAATTTAACATTCTTCTTCAGATATAATGCCTAAATAGTGATTAAAAGTTGATAAGAATAAAACAACCCAAAATGCAAAGGATATAAATAGACAATTCACAGAAAAGGATACCTTAAAGGCAAAAATGAAGGAAAAGACTCTAAAATACACTAATAGTGTGATTCACTTTGTACCTATCAGACTGGCAAAAACTCAAAGGTTGATCTTACCAATCACTGATGGGCAGTTAGAGAAAAGGGGATATCTTTGTACACTGCTGATGAAAATGTAAATTTTTACTGCCTTTTTTGAAAGCAATCTGAAAACATCTGTTAAAATAAAAAATATGCATGGAAAGAAAAGCTCAATGTGCTAGTTAAGGTCCTTTGAAAAGCAGATGCCAAATCAAGATTAACATGCAAAAGATTTGTTGGAGAAAGCGCCTGTGAAGAACAATGGCAGAGGGAGCAAGAGTCAGTGGAAACTCTATGGACTGTGATGCAGATCTGATACCTGCGAAAGGAGAAAGGAAGGATTGGGTAAGAAGAGCCTGAGACTGCAGCACAACACTGAGAACATTTCAGCTGTGCTGATAAGGAGTCCCCAAGCAAAGACTGCCCATTAGAGGAGTCTTGCATTGGGAAAGAATGAGACACACTCAGTTATTGGCTGGGATTACAAATCCTCATTAGGAATAACCTCATTACGAATGTCATAGTGATGAACCTAAAGAGCCAAGAGCAAGAGGCTGTCAGTCAACTCTGCTCGCTGCAGCAGGGTCTCTCAAAGATCTAAGTGGCATGAGAGAATGGATACGAGGATATGAGAGAATGGATATGAGGATATGGTGTTGAGAATTGTTCACGATAGCAAAGCAACTAGAAACGAACTAAATACCTAAATTAGGGGAAAGGTTGAGAAAATTAAGTCCTATCCACACCATGGATTAATATGTAGTTCATTAAAAAGGGTGAAGTATACCTTATTCTTGATCGACAGGAGTTTCCACATGTTAATGCTAAGAAAGCTAGTGTGTGACAGCATCTTATTTATTAAAAATCAAAGACCCAAACTACACTTTCAGGAATCCTTTCTTCAATTCGTTATTAGAGGTTTCTCTTAACATGTAGAGCACCAGAAACCACCAGGAGGAGACCCAGTCTGCTCTCTCTGGAACATGAAGCCAGCCCTTGGCCTTCATCATTGACAATTGTTCTCTTCCTCAGAAAAAGTGAGAGGGAAAGAAGGAAGTCTGCATGGTTCCCATTAAGAAATAATTTTTTTCTTAAAAATAAAATACCAAAACACACAGTTATATGAGCTTAAAAAAAGTGCACAAGGCTACAGACCAGGCTGCTGGCCTCTGTTATGACTTTTATTGCAGCCTGTCCACATGACAGTCCCCCCACTAGACCAGGAGCCCCTTGAGGATTGCATCCTACAGGCTGCTGGCCTCTGTTATGACTTTTATTGCAGCCTGTCCACAAGACAGTCCTCCCACTAGACCAGGAGCCCCTTGAGGATTGCATCCTACAGGCTGCTGGCCTCTGTTATGACTTTTATTGCAGCCTGTCCACAAGACAGTCCTCCCACTAGACCAGGAGCCCCTTGAGGATTGCATCCTAACATGGTACCTGATGCTTTGTGCTTAATAAATACTTATTGAGTAAGTGAACTTATTGAATAAGTGAGTGAATGAACTACAAGGGAAGTTATAATTAACCAAGTGGAACAGAGATAAGAAGCAGACATAAGAATCTTTTATACCTAGGAGACTGTAACCGGCAATTTGTTATGAATGTAAAATCACATATGTCTTTTATTATTAAATGACTTCCATGTCTCTTTATCAATTATTTTAATGTAAATGTTTCATCCCTCAGTTGTTAATCTACTTTCAAAGCCTAAAAGAAAGTCATCTTTAAGGTACCATAAAATTGTCACAGTACTGAGGATGAAAACGGTACCCACAACTATTTTTTGAAAATAGAATCTTTCATCACTGGGCAGTGCCAGCAATAGATATGCTGTTAGAATTCACTGTAAAGCCAGTGCTAGTGAGTATATAGTTGCAGAGTCAATTCACCTTCATTTCAAATACAGACTATCATCTTTCAGGTATTCCTCCACAAATACTTCTCTGCTGAATCCCAATTAATTGCCAACTTTTACAATCACCTGGCCCCACTAGGCTTCCTTCCTCAAATACACAGCCTTTATCCACTGACTGCAACAGCAGTTAAGAATGTGCATAGGTCACAGGATGACCACAGTTACATCCACTCCCACAGTAAATGTGACAGTTCACGTACCACCAGAGGTTAAGGAAAAAAAATAGACAAAACAACCTTGCTATCAAAAGTCTACACAATGGCAGTCTCATTTGACTAGAAGAAACAAGATGGAAGGTGAGGAAACAATATTAGAACCAGCCCTTCCATGAGGAACAGGTTTGGTAGAAAATGAGTGAAAGCAAGTGAATAGACTTCAGAAGCCTTAAGAGAAGACAGTGAAACAGCCAAAGAGAATATCAAGTTCAGGGAACTCTGTTGGAAGATGATTAAAATGTCAAAAGACAGAATTGAAGAAAGGTAAGTAAAAGGCAGTAAGGAAGCTCAAAGGTCTGGGGTGCGTGTGGTGGTGGTGGGGAGATATTCTGAGATGACCATGTAATATTCTGACATAAGTACTTCTGAACACTTTTTACTTGCAAATGGGTACAAATTACATGCTTCTTAATGATGTTGGCCATATCAGTGTGTGGTGGTGTGAAAAGAAAAATGGAATCAGGGATGTATGGGTTCTGAACATAGCGCTGTCATTAACTACCCCCTGAGCAAGTCATTTAATCCAATAACCCTAAATCTATTCATAATATACAATCTCTAGTTTCTCTAGACCTCTATAAAATGTAAGACCAGATCTCTGTTCCCCAAATCAGAGTCACCAGGGGAAATTGCCAGATCTAAGCTAGAGATTCTACTTTGCTAGATCAGGGGTGAGCTCAGTAAGGTAATATGAATTTTTAGAGTTCCTTCAGTGACTCTGATACTGAGCCAGGTTTGAGAAGCACTGGTCTGTATGATCTTTATGATTCCCTCCAGCTCGAAAATCCCAGAGTGATTCCTGAGTCACCAAAAACAAACTGAGATGTGCTTCCCGTCAAATTGAGTGTTTAATTTACACAAGCCATAGAAGTAACAGAGATTGATTTCATTTTCAAATAGAGTCACTTACCAGACACAGGTATTTTTGTTTATTATTTGTTTGGGGGCTGAGAGGAAGGTGGATTTGGCATGAATCACCTGCCTTTGTGTCAATGCACTCCAAGTCAAGTGATCAGGCTGAGCATAGACTACAAGATCTAGAAAGAATTTATATGTTCCCAAGAGACTAAGTGAAAGCCGTAAGTATAGAGAGAACAAATGTTTTCATTTAATATTAACTTTCCCTTTCAGAGACCCCATTGAGCACTTTGCAATGGGCTGGCACAGGCAATGACACAGACAAGTGAGAATCTGATTATAATAAATATGAGGAAAAAATACCTCATTTAGGACTCCTCTCATCCTTCAGTCCTATTAGTTTCATTTACCAGGAGTATAATATTACTGAGCTCACCCCTTTATTAGAGGCTTCTTAAAACCACAAGTATGAAATTTTAATTTTGCACAGAATATTTGTGTTCTGACTAGATTCAAAAATTCATTTTATAGCTGAAAAACATTGTACTATTTGTGGCCCCTTTAAAATATCTTGAAATCTCCAATTGATTAAAACTATTTAACATTATGCTTCCTTATGATGTCTTGTGCTAGGCTGTAATAATTCATTTTCTCGCAGCTTCCCTAGGACCTCCTGTGATGTTTATGAGCTTGCTACTATGGTGATTTCATTTTCGTTTATAAAAGAATGTGTTACTGCCTAGTCACTCCCATTTTCTAAAAAACCCTTTCTCTTAAATTAGAAACCAGGTATGAATTTTAACCTTTTGGGTCTGTGATAAGTGTTTTAATGGCTTCATTTGACAAACTATGTTATTTCATTGCTTTGATTTATCTAATTTTGTGAAAAACCCACAGAAATAGGGTTGTGGTGAAAACTAAATTAATACTGCCATATATGAACATTTCCCACACTCAGATGACTCCTCAATGGCTCTTCATCTTAATGACACACAATTCTCATACTAGTCCAAAGATCTGGAATGACAAACTATTAGAAGAGGAAGGGATCTTAGCACTTATCAAGTATAACTTCTTACTATTTGGAAATCTATTTATCCATCTATCTATATCTATTTTGAAATATGAGTACTCAGCTTCTGCATGAATTCCTGGGACAGGAGAAAGCCTGTACCAGAGCTGGAAACTCTAAAAATTATTTGGAAACCCCATCATGATATAGAGGTGTTTACTACCAAACTCACAGCTGTGACCTCTACTAATTCACTTCTCCTGACAGCCCTCAAAATGTTTGAAGACAGCTGTGCCTGCAAAAACATCTCAAAGTTGCACATCCCAAGAGGCTGCAGGAAGAAGGCAGATAGTAAGCAGGGCTAACATGCATCTCCCACTTGGATGGTCAGAACAGTGTATGGAGATTCGCACTGTGAACTTTTGTTCTAAGAACTACTACAGGAATGTACCAGGAAAACCAAAAGAATTTCCAGATCCTTTGAAAGAAATGGCATACCACTGCAAACTCAGGCAGAAGAAAAACTGTGAGTTCCCAAAGTGTGAGGGGGGAATAACCTGCCTCCAAACACACATCCCCACTGGGGAATCTGAAAACTCAGATCATGCAAGAAGGATTTAACCCTACCTAGAGCTGAAATGGATTTAGGGAGCTGTGCAAAATATAAAAGGAGAAGCAGCAGACATTCCCCAGCACTAGCCCAGAGGCTGGTAGCCCCACTGGGTGGCTAGACCCAGAAGAGCAATAACAATCACACAATGCAGCTGCCAGGAAACCTCATCCCTAGGGGAAGGGGGAGAACATGAGATCAAGGGATCACCCCATGGGACAAAAGAATAAAACAGTAAGCCTTAAATTCTAGATCTTTCTGTTGGTGGGTAGTTTCTCACAAAAGAGACACAATTGCATTGCTAGGTATGGTAGCGATATAAAAAAAGTGGTACTAAGAAGAAAGCTCATAGTGTTAAAGCCTACATCAAAAAGTCTGAAAAAGCATAAATAGACAACCTAAACTCATATCTCAAGGAACTAGAGAGACAAGAACAAACCGAACCCAAACTCAGCAGAAGAAAAGAAATAACCAAGATCAGAGCAGAACTAAATGAAATTGAAAAAAAATAATATAAAAGATAAATGAAACAAAAAGCTGGTTCTTTGAAAAGATAAAATTGATAGACCATTAGCAAGATTAACCAAGAAAAGAAGGGAGAAGATACAAATAAGCTCAGTAAGAAACAAAATGGGCACTATTACAACCGATACCACAGAAATATAAATGATCATTTAAGGCTGCTATAAATATCTTTACATGCACAACTAGAATATCTAGAGGAGATTGATAAATTCCTGGAAATAAACAGCTCTCCTAGATTAAATCAGGAAGAAATAGAAATGCTGAACAGACCAATAATAACAATTTGCAAGATTGAAATAGTAATTTTAAAAATACCCCCAAAAAAGTCCAGGCCCTAATGGATTCACAACTGAATTACCAGACATTTAAAGAAGATGTTTTATCAATCCTATTGAAAACATTCCAAAAGATAGAGAAAGAAGCAATCCTCCCCAAATCATTTTCTGAAGCTAGTATCACCCTAATACCAAAACCAGAAAAGGACATAACAACAAAAAAAAAACAAAAAGCAAAAAAACAACTACAAACCAATATCCCTGATGAACATAGATGCAAAAATCCTCAATAAAATACTGGCTAACCTAATCTAATAGCATATTAAAAAGATAATACATCAGGATCTAGTGGGTTTCATCCCAGGAATGCAGGGATGGTTTAACATATGCAAGTCAACACATATGATACATCACATAAACAGAATTAAAAATAAAAAACCATATGATCACCTCAATAGATGCAAAAAAAAGCAATTGACAAACTCAAATGCTTTTTGATTTGGGGGACTTGGGAAGGTGGGAGGGGGTGAGGAATAAAAGACTATACATTGGGCATGGTGTACAATGCTTAGGTGATGGGTGCACCCAAATCTCAGAAACCTCCACTAAAGAACTTTTCCATGTAATCAAAAACTGTCTGTGTCCCCAAAACTATTGAAATATATATATTAAGTTGCACATCCCTACTTCCTACTACTGTCCCTCCCTCCCATGACATGGTTTGTCTAGGGCCCTTATCCATTTGTTCTTTTAAATCTCTATTGCAGTTCTGGGATATAGGAATATTTTGTGCTAGAAGGGAAAATATTATCTTTGTATAGAAGTGTTCATTCCTCTTTTAGAGTTTAAAGTTAAATATTTATTATAGAAAAACCACAGATGTGGTTTACACGGTGTAAGTACTCACCTTGGGCTTTTTATTCAGTGGATTACTGCTCTCAAACAAAGACAATGTCATATTTGTCTTTCAATACTCTGCAACTAACTGCCAGCACATGACCATCTAATAAATGTTTGCCTTAACTAATAAAATTTAAGACATCTCAAGTGAACTTCTAGAAACCCTGACACTCTTGATTAATCGCATAATAAACACACCTCTAGTTCAAGTTCTGCAAATGAATTAAAGTCCAGCTATTTGACTAGAACAAAAGGGTCTTGTGGATGCAATGTGGAACTTCTGTTCCCCAGTAATTTCTCTGGTATAATATACATCACTTTGCAGGATAATATCATTTTCAGCATTTTTCTCATTTGTAAAATAGAAGGATCTAATCCAGGAATTATATTTTCATCCCTACTTATAAAACATTACAATAGAAGTATGTTTTCCTTTTAATACCTACTTTTAAAAACCACTATTATTCATTAAAATATTAGCTATTAATAATAATAAATATTTCAATGGGACATCTTGTACCTTGGACACTTTTCAAAGCACCTCCAAAATAAATGACAGTATCATCAGCCATCCTTGTGAGATAGGTAACGTTTGTTTTTTGAGATGGAGTTTCACTCTTTCACCCAGGCTGGAGTGAAGGAGAACCTTCACTCAGTGCAACCTGCACCCCCACCACTGGGTTCAAGCAGTTCTCCCACATCAGCCTCCTGAATAGCTGGGATTACAGGCATGCACTACCATGCCTGGCTAAATTTTTGTAATTTTAGTAGAGAAGGGGTTTTACCATGTTAACCAGGCTGGTCTCAAACTCCTCCTGACCTCAGGTGATCCACCTGCCTTGGCCTCCTGAAGTGCTGGGATTACAGGCATGAGTCACCACAACTGGCCTAGGTATTGTTCTTTAGTCTTTCATTCTTTTATAGAGAGAAATCATAAAAGTTCCTCTTTCTAAAACACATACATTTCAAAAAAAACCAATATAACTTCCTCTACCTAAGGAATATCCCTTTAAGCCACAGTTGTCACATTCCAAACTTGCCTGTCCTTTCTTGGGCTAAGGGCAATGCTAAAGAGAGCTGTACCTCTGAGATCAAGACTTTTTTGTACCCTAATATTTGGGAGCAGTTTAGCCAGCCCCATTTAAATATGAAAGTTTAAATATTCAAATGAGAGAAATAGTAATCCCATTCCTCATTTGTGCAACCAGTTTGTGCAGGTCCCAGAGACCACACTCCATCTTGTCCAACTTTAACAATAAAGTTATGGTAAACTTCGAGTTTCCATAAACCATGGCTCTATTCAAGATATGTCAAGCATATTCTCAAAGTGGAAAGCTACGTGATGAAGCTGCCAAGTAGGGCAACCTGCAGTGACCCCTTTTGCTGATTAGTCCCAGCCTTTGAAATGTGTTACTACGACAAAGACCCCAAAATAAAGTTGCTTGACCCTAACTCCACAACTCCGCAAAAAGTGATGTAGTGGTGTTAGTAGAAACAGAAAAAAAAAAAAAAAAAAAAAATAGCAACCAGGAGTAACTTTCTTACATGACATAACTTCATTCGAGAAATATATATTGTGCTCTCTCCATGTAACAGGCATGAGTAATTTTTAAATATTTAATTTTAAGTGAATTAAATTCCTTTGCATCTTGACTTATAGAATAACATATTTCTGAGAACCAAAAGAGAGTGAAGTTTATTCATCTCAGTAAGTATCAAGCCTGTATTACAGATTGAAGTATCAGCTTTCACTTTTTTTTTTTTTTATTGTTTCTAGTACTTTGTATTTCTTCTTCCTCATCTTAGGTAATCATCTTGACGAAATCTTTGGGCCAAAAAACCTCCCATGTTATGACTTCTATCAGTTGCAGTGTCTGTTGTTTTCATCTGCCTGATGTATTACAACCTGACACTGTTAATTTATTTCATTAAATCTCCTGTATTTCCCTTTAAATGTAACCAGATTTTGAAACTCATTTGAAAACATTTTGAAATAGGTAGTTATTGATAGTAATAAGGGGGTAATAGCCACAAGAACTCCACAGTTCATATCTAAATGCCGATGAAAATATTCTCAGGGGTATGTGCTAAATTAAACCATGTTTCATCAGGCAGACTTCTGCCAATTACATGTCATAGTTTTGTTGACAAGAAGAAATTGTAAATATCACTTAAAGAAAATTATTTGCAGAGGTTGCATTGTTAAATGTAGAATTGTAAATAGCACCTGTTATGTCTTGAATGTTAAAAGAAAAAAGTTTCATATATAAATCAAAAAATATATACAATTTTTTATCTGAATTTGTTTCTATATTATTTACCAAAAAGTAGTAATTTTAAAATGGTATTTGCTTGAGCTCATTACATAGTTACCTGTAGAAAAAAATCAAGTAATCAATTTTAGAAGGCAGAGGAAAGAAAAGAACGGCACAACGTAAAAAGAATCAAATTAATTCATAACAGGAAGTAAAAGCTGACAACCATTACTCTTGCCAAATTGTTTTCCAGACAGGATCTCAAAACAACTGTAAGTTGGCATTATAGTCAACAAAGTTTTGTCCTGAAACTTGTACTTCTTACATTTGTGCCAGTTCTAATGATCATCAGAAGTTTTCTCTATTACAAGAATTATTGCATGGTACAGCCCATCCAGTCTGTAATTACATAATATGTTCATATATTTATGTTTACATATTCAATTAAAAAATGTATATTTATTCTATACTTCCTAAAAGGCTGGCACTTGGCTGGATGCTGGAGTCACATCTGAAGGCAAAGCAGACACCAACTCTGCCCTAATGGATCTTTTAAGCTAGAGGTGCAGTTAAACATTGATCTCACAAATATATCATTGCAACTGCACTTGAGTAGCATGAGGTAAGGTCCAAGGTGTTATGAAAATGTGTACCCAATGAGACTTAATCTGAATCAAGAGAGTGAACAAAGGCTGTCTTATGGGTTTCCAGGGAGATCAAACAGAAGAATGCAAATGAAGTCCTGGTAGCTTGTCTTGTTTTATTTGTTAATGGTCTGACATCCTGACAGATTGAATTTGCTAAATTCAGTGGTATATTATGCTGCACCCATCCCTGGGGGGAGAAAAATATTTTAGCATCAAGGTGCTCTCTTGACCTCTATGCAAAATTATGCCATGGTCCTGATCTCTTCCTTGAGCTAAAATCATGCTAAGTTTCTGTTTTAAATATACCTAGCACATTTTAAAACGGGGTTAAACAGAATGAGAAAAGTAGATGTTGTAAAAATGTCTCTTGTTTTGTGTAATAAAATATTTATTATGATAAATAATCTTGTTTTGAGAAAGTACATCAAAGAGAGACATAATTCACAGATAGCATAGATTTACATATTGCAGAAACAGCATTATTAATGTTACTCATCAAAAGGATGGCTTCTTTTTTGTCATAGATCTATATGCCAAAGTAAAAGTATTTAAATATTTAAAAGATTTCCAGTTCTGCTAAATAGTATTTAGAAGTTTAAAGATAAACTTTTTGAATTTTAAAGATAAACTTATCGTTGTGAAAATACATAAGACCAGTTCACCCTGAAATTTTCTGCATTTGTGAACTGAACCATGCGAATTTAATAGTTTAAATATTTTAGACATCAGAGATGAACCGATATATTTAACTTCCCTTGCCATATACCCTTTGTTGATTACTAAGCAATATTGGTAGCCAGTGCAAAGCTACATGTCCATTCAGAGAAGCATTTTGCCTTGATGGTCTGATGGGTTTAGGCTTGAGGGAATATCTGCACTTTCCTGGTTTTCTTACTTCCCAGGTCCAGTTCTCCTCCCCTTTTCTGTTTCACAATCTTTGCCAGTTACCACATCTTTTCACCTTCCTCCTAACAGGCTCTGAGAGTATGGACTCAACTTCTGGCTAAGACAGGTATCTTCAGCATCCATTCCTGAATGTAAAGAAAAAGGGCTAGAAATTATTTCTCCTTTCCAAGGTCACAAAGCAAAAAAAAAGAAAAAGAAAAATTAGGCAACCTCTGGCAACAGGCAGACTATGCTAATGCAGATCCCAAAATTCTGGATAAAAAATAGTATCACAATAATATCAAATCGCTTAGATGAAAAGAAATCCTCAAATGGCCAGAAAACATACGTGAAATCAAACCAGGATGAAAAAGATGAACTGACGATGTTTGGGGGTTGGGGAAATCATAACGAAATGGGTCATGGTTTTCCCTGGTATTTGTCTTAAATTTCACTTATTTTCATACCAATCAGTATTTTTTTCGGGGGCGAGGGAGACAAAGTGTCGCTCTGCTGCTCAGGCTGGAGTGCAATGGCGTGATCTTTGCTCACTGCAACCTCTGCCTCCCGGGTTCAAGCAATTCTCCTGCCTCAGCCTCCTGAGTAGGCACACACCACCACGCCTGGCTAATTTTTTTGTATTTTAGTAGAAACAGGATTTTACCATATTGCCTAGGCTGCTCTGGAACTCCTGAGCTCAGACAATCCACCCAACTTGGCCTCCCAAAGTGCTAGGATTATGGACATGAGCCACCGTGTCTGGCCTCCAATTAGTATTTTCTATTCTTACAACAAAACCTATTTGTATTTTATGTATACAAATAATTTTTTAAATATCTATTTTTATTACTTTGCACAAGAAATCTATTAATTTTTGCTCTTCTTAAATCTGTTGTAAGAATTAATCAGAAGAAACATGATTCTCAAAAGAGAGATCTTGTAAAGATTTTTATGTAACTAAGTCATTAACTGTTATGCTTAGAAGAAGACACACTTTAATAATCATTAGAACCATACAAAAATACATTAAAATCCACAGGTTCTAATTTCTACTGATTTGACTATAACCCTGGGAAATTCATTTGATATTTCTCTGTCTCAGTTTAGCCATTTGCAAAATCAATTTAATAATATTCTTAATTTACTTTTAATGTCAGTTGGAGACTTAATTAATGTTGATAAACTAATTTTTGTTGGTTAAAAGACTAGATAATTATGCATTACTTTCCTGTTCCTAATTTTGAAAGTATTGTAAGATGTTTAAGTGATTAAGTCTGCAAATTTTTTCATTGACCTTTATTTGAATTTGATTAATTACAACATACTTTAATTTTTAAAACATATATGTGGCTTTTCAAAGTGATAAAACTTTTACCATTTAATAAAGCCAAACTACACCAAAACATCATCTCCTTTCTTTAAAACTCTGTGTATCATTTCTTATATTGCTTTTGCTTTTCATGGTGCTCAAAGCAAGTATATCCAAACTATGTGTGTTCATTTTCAGTTAAAAATATGTATAAATAATTTTGAATGAGCTTTAAATACCGGCTTCATTTATCATATTTCTTTGAACATGGGACGATCGTATTTGTGTGTGTGTATGTTTGTGTGTGTGTGTGTGTGTAGTGGGATAGGGGACTGAGGTATGAGCTCAATGTATGTGTGTTAGAAGTAAACTTCATTACAAATGTAATTGATATAAGTAGATTAAGGTGAACCAAAATAGGACTTGGATGTTTAAGAATCAGAATATATATTTCTTTATCATACCTCTTCTTCTAAAGATTTAACAGAAAAATAATTTTTGTCTGCGTTTTATCATAATGCCACTTTTTCTTAATATTCTAGCCTTCATTTTGCCTAATGCATTTTCTTCACTTTCTTTCTGTCCCCAAATTATCAGAGTTTCTTCTGAGAAAAGGTAATGTGGAGAAAACTGCCCTAAAATTAGCTATATACAAGAGATGACATAAAATATCAGTGCAAAGAAAGATAATAGGAGACCGAGGGGGAGCATGTCAGGTTCGCTGTTCTGGAGCATCTCTCTGCCTTTTTCATAGAGAAAGGCAGAAACTGTCATTCCACTAATGATGATTTTTAGAAGACTTCAGTGTTCTAGGAATGGTGCGGAGGCATATTTGCAAATTCCGCCTTCACTAGCTGAATAGTTGCTTTTTCCACAGGCTTTACACACATTCCATGGGTGAGGACAGCGTGTGTCTCCAGCTCGGTCTATTTAAGAGCATCTGTGCTCATTATTGGCCCAGTCCCTCCGTTCATTTCCTTAGCCATTAACCTAGCTACATGTCCTTTCTCATTAAATCTCTCATCAAAACATTTGTTGGTACTCTGGGAGAAATATAAAGTTTAGTCGGGCCTCAATTATCCACATAAAGGATCTGTGTTGTACATTGCCTTTTATTCTTCCTGTATTAAATCAAAGGGTAAAGGAGGAAGAGTTGTATGATATAATGTTGGAAAGATGTGTTAGAGTCAGATTATGGAAAGCCCCAAATATTGTGCTAAGGAATTTTGTACTTTATGAAGGATAGCAATGGGGAGCTATGGGAGGTGTTTGAGCAGTAGAGTGTAATATTTTAATTATACTTAGAGAGCATACTTAGAATACATTAAAAGGATGGGGGATGAAACCGGGGAAAGAAATCAGGTTATTTTAATCAGTGAAGCAGTGATGAGAGTATAAACTCTCCATTTAAAAAAATGGAGAGTTTTTTTCTCCAAAAAAAAAAAAAAGAAATATTCTGATTCTTAAACATCCAAGTCCTATTTTGGTTAACCTTAATCTACTTATATCAATTACACATATTATAAACCAAAATAACTCCATTTTGGTTTATAATACTCCACAGGGAAGCTCAGTGAGGTCGAGGGAGGGTGAAAGAGCTAAGGAGAAAACATAGAGAAGAGCAGAGGGTAGAGGAGGGAATAGAAACCTCACCAACAGATCAGGTGAAGGTGAGTGTGGAGAGGACAAGGTCAAAGAAAGCAAGGAGTTCAAGAAGGAGGAGAGTACAGCAGTCTCAAAGATGACTGAGGGATCAAGAAGGATGAGTGTTAAGAGGCCACTCGATTTACCCCAAAAAAGGAGGGGCACAGTCTTGACTAGCTGGACAGATGGCCCAGTTTTCAATTTTCCATGTTGTTGCTCTTCTCTCTAGCATGAAAACTTGCAAGTTGATGCGAAGACACAACCAACACTGTTATTGGATCATTACGGTATCTTCCCTTTTACTTTTAGCCTATTGTCTTGTCTGTCCAGTGTAGATTGTAAAACCTATGTCTGAGAACCACACCAACTCTCAAGCTCTGTGAGATGCTGGGTACCTGGTCTAGATGACACGAAGTGGGCATTGCAAAATTAACTCATTTTCAACATACGATCCGTGGTGGTAATAATTCTAGCCCTATAGAGGAGTGAGTAAAACATTTCTTTTCGAAACAAAACCTTGATTTCTCGAAAATACTTTGTTATAAATATGCAGGCACTTTTCCAGGAGTAAATGCCAAGAGATCTCTTCAGAAATGGCCTTTACTTCTAATAAGGGAGTAGCCTCTTTTCATCCATCTTAATCTACAGTAAGTATCATTGTCCATCATGCCATTGCCGTCTGCTTTATAACCTAAGTGGAAACATGCACCTAAAAACACAGAAGGGCAGCCAGCAGCCTTTGTGATGTGGAATTCAGAAGTCACTTGTTCTCTCACAAAGAAAATGGCTACCATTTGCCCAGCTCGTATTAGAGCGAGCTCTGTGGCTCTGCTTTGTGGTTGGCATAATACTTTGCTCCAAGTAGTTAGACTGACAGGTGCCAAAGTGATGTGTTTTTATTTATTTATTTATTTAGAGACAGAGTCTCGCTCTGTTCCACAGGATGGAGTGCAATGGTGTGGTCTCGGCTCACTGCAACCTCCGCCTCCCGGGTTCGAGCAATTCTCCTGCCTCAGCCTCCCAAGTAGCTGGGAGTATAGGCGCCCACAACCACACCTGGCTAATTTTCGTATTTTTAGTAGAGATGGGGTTTCACCATGTTGGCCAGGCTGGTCTTAAACTCCCAACCTTGTGATCTGCCCACTTCAGCCTCCCAAAGTGCTGGGATTACAGGTGTGAGCCACCACACCTGGCCTGTGATGTGTTTTATTATCAGAAGTAGATTTACTACAGAGCTGCAATAAGGGTTAAGCTTGCATGGGCTCTTTCCATGTCACATATAAAATTTGCAGAAGTGAACTATTTTCACAGTGATCAACTATAAGCAGTCTTCCCACCTTGACTTTGAGACCCCACTCAGCCACCCAATCCCAATCACACTTTCCCACCTGTCTATTGGTGTTGGGGCCATAGGCATTTTTGGAATCCTGCCAAGAGGAACTTAATTTCAGAATCATTTATTTTGAGATATCACTTCCAGGTTATTGCTAACTGTTCTGGTGAAAGAATGGCCTCAAAAAACTCCTCCTACCACCCACTCTTGTGCCAACTCCCCCAGCAACACAACAGAAAGCCAGGCCAGAGGCCATACTACATTGCGGACCCATCTTCAAGAGCCTGGCTCCAGAAGCATGCAGGTGGTACCATGCCTGTCTGTAAAACATATCTCATGGCTCATACCATAAGATAGAAACTTGACAGTGGTTTTCTCAAATTTAACAACAATCCTAAAACCTTACATGACATGAACACTAATGAATTGTGATGCTGAAACAAATTTTTCTAATTTGCCAATGGTTTAAAAAAAGAAAGAAAAATTTTAATCAGCACGCTAAAAAGAAAGACTGAATTATCTTTCCAGAGCATTGAAAATGATATAAAAAATAGTCATCACTTATAGTAGTCAAAAAATATGTAGGAGAAAAGTAAGACAAAGGTCATAGAGGTGAGTCCATCAGTTCATACAAATATATTATTTATAGTACTTTTCTGTATTTATTATGCTGATAGGGCCAGCTCCATGAGTGTGCAACCTCTGCAGTTGCAAAGGTCCCCACACTTAGAAGGGACCTGAGCTCGGTTTAATGTTCTGCTGTCACCATCTTGAAATTCTTAGTATGTTTTGAACAAGGAGACCCACAGTTTCACTTTACTGGGCCCTACAAATAAGGTAGCTGGTTCTGACAACAACCTCTCCAGTGGTAGTAAGAATAGAAAAGAACCAGGAGGCCAGGTATGGTGGCTCACACTTGTAATCCCAGCCCTTTGGGAGGCTGAGGTGGGTGGATTACCTGAGGTCAGGCGTTCGAGACCAGCCTGGCCAACATGACGAAATCCCGTCTCTACTAAAAATACAAAAATTAGCTGGGCGTGGTGGTGCCTGCCTGTAATCCCATCTACTAGGGAGGCTGAGACAGGAGAATCACTTGAGCCCCTGAAAGCGGAGCTTGCAGTGAACTGAGCTGAGATGGCAGCAACTGCACTCCAGCCTGGGTGACAGAGCAAGACTCAATCTCAGAACAAGAACCAGGAAAGAAAAGAGTTAGTGCCCTGATTGAGATGAGAAATGACAAATCCCGGTTGCAGAAGTATTTCTCAGCTTTTTAGTATGTGTGTTTTCTTGTGATTTCTCATTCTGAATAACTGTATACTTTTATACCTAATATTGATTGCATAAATGGTCTTCTTTTTCTTAAAGGAAGCCCCCAAATTATATAAGCTTCATGCCCCACAAAACCTCCACCATGGTAAGTATCCTTCAGGCTTTAGTTATCCAGAACTGAGTAACAGCTGGCATATAACTCAGACTGAATTCCTTCCCTTCTGTCCAACTTGTAATCCTTTCTCAGCTTTTTTAGCTTTTACTTTCAGCAGAGGAAGAAGCAGGAGGCAGGAAAAATACAACTCGGCCGATTCTCATCATTTGTTAAGAGCTCCAGAAATCAAATAGAAAGGGGAGGAGTTGAAGAGAAAGGATTTTGGTATTGTTTGCAACTTTCTTTTGAGAAGGCTAACGCTATACCTTCATTTCCAACCTTCATGACCGCAGGGTGGTGTGTGTGCTTGTCTAATAACATCCTTATTCTTTTCTTGGCTACAGCTCACATTTCAAGTGATGGGAGGACATTTCTCAGTCGTGAATTTCTCTTGTTCTGTTTCTTCCTTCCACTGTGAGCTTGTTATGGTGGGGAAGCTGGAGACAGTCTCCCGCTCATTAATTTGGCTTTAGAAAGCGGTGGGTGTGCGTGAGCCGAGCCAAAGCTTAGATGTGTGTGACCTTTCTCAGGCGCATCTTTCTCTCTGCCTTCCGGAGTGACGGCCCCTAAATTCAATCTCACTTGAGTAGAGCACTTTCCTATTTTAAGACTGAATTTGCGCAAATTTTTCACTTTTATTAGAAGACAGAGCTGTTTTCTTAAGCTGGTAATATTCTAAAGGTACTCATTTCTTTGGATAATGTGATGAATAATTTCTTAACAGATGGGTCTTTATCCATATAAACCACAGTTAGCATATACAAAATAAAAGAATATTTGAAACAATGAATAAATTTTGACTAATTTTCTTCAAGAAATCAATTACTGATAAATTCTAAGGAATCTGGGAGGAAGCTAGCTAGCAGTGTAGGGAGTTTCTTCGATATATTAATTTTCATTTTTTTAGATGAGGTTTGAAATTAGATTCAGATTGCAAATTACAGCTTTGTATGGGCTCCCCACTGCTAGCCAGTGAAATCCTCTGGCTTCTGGGGATGAAGCAATTTGGCTTCCCATAATAGGACTGCAAGAACCTTATTTCCCACTGGTAGAATAATATGTCTGCAGCCTGAAATGCAGGAATCCAACATTTGCTCTTTAACTGGGTCACCAGTAGGGACACATTACACTCACACACAGAGATACACACACACACACAGACACACACACACACACAGACACACACACACACAGAAACACACACACACAGACATGGAAAAATAGCGATCTGCCTGTATATTTCAAATTCATTCCGAAGCCTGTCCTCCAACTCATCTTACTTAGCCTTTGGATATAGCTCACAAATTTGTATTTTCCTTTCTGTGAAAAGAACTAACCTTCCGATGGTTTCTGGGCATGTGATGTATAAACAGTTGGCACCTCTCATATCCCTGCTACACAGTGGTGGCTGCTTTCGCAGGTTCTTTCTCCAGGCAGAAAAGTTTCTTTCAGTTGAGATGTCTGAAATCTATCACAGATTACTTGATGACAAAGCATGTGATGATTAATTGCTATAAATGCACCTTATCAGGCCTTCAGGAGTGGCCTAAAACCTGGCTAACAGTACACACAGCTTCCACCTTTACAAGTTAAATACATACAACTTGGCTGTCTTCATACTCGGTCAGGAATTTCACTGTCTCTCTGGGGAATATTCCCCTAAAGGAGACTGTTGATTCAGTCATAGCATCTAGTTTTCAAATATACCTCCTACCTCAGAGTTTCTTGGAACTTCCTACAGAGTTTCAATTAATTTTCTGCTTCTTCTGGTTACTTGGGAGTTGGGAGGAGAAGGGTGCAGAAAAAGAGAACAGATTTCACAACAGTTTATCAAAATTATTTTGCCTCCTGTGGTTTTCTGTTGCCCTTTCTGCTGTGTCTTTGAGTGTTTGGAAGCAATTTATGTTGCACTGAGACTGTTTTTCTTTCAGAAGTTCCTGCATTTGAAATTCAAATCTCAACTGTCAGCAGGCTGTTTGCTCCAATGGCGCCTTTTCATAAGGCCCTTAGCAGGGTCCCTTATGGCATATTCCTCAAACCCGAAGCGTTCTTACTCCAAAAGCCCAGAAGCCTCCCATTCTAGCTGGTGGGAAGAAAGAAGTTTAAAACAGTAGGCTAATCTTTCTTGCTTTCATTTGGCAGGAACTACTGAGAGCTCTTTGCCTTCAATTTGGGTCATATCATCCCTGGCTTCACAACCTTTCATGGCTCTGTTCGCTGGCTTGTCTTGTTCACTCCTGTGCCTGTGTTGGCAGTGTCTAGCTAGAATGAGGACTCGGGGTTAGTAATCACCCAGGAAAACTCTCTCAATCTCTCTTTCTCTCTCTTTCGGCATTGCTTTCCCTTTGACATAAGGTTCACAGTGCTTTCAAAGAATAAATAATATGAGATCTCTAAATCTTAAGTAATCACAACTTTATTCAAACTTAAAACCTATGTTATCATATTTGTAATAGTTTCATGAACTATTCAACTTTGTATAATACTAGGATTTTCCTTTCTACATTTGCTCATCCAAAAGGACCTTATTTGTTCCATTCCTCAGACAAGGTGGCCTGGAGAAGAGACATGAGGAGGGCCATATGGCAGTGGGCACAAAGTGTGAAGACTTTTGTGTCACATGTTAACACCCACTAGAGATCATCCACCACAGAAGTGGCAGGAAATAACCTAGAATGTGAACAGATCAAGCCAGCTGCCATTAGCCAGACTTTTTCATCAGCCACCCCAGAATGGCGTGAATGGCATGGTGACAGCGGTCAAACTGGAAGAAAGATGTGGAGCCAACAGCATAGACTTCTACTTACCAAAGCCAGTCTGGCTATTGCTGCCTCTGAATGTCTAACCTGCTAGCAAGAGAGACTGATAGAGTCCCCAGTATGGTTTCTTCCTCAAAGAGGCCACTGACCATTTAGTGGCAAGTTGGCTACCTGGGACCCCTTCTATCCTGGAAGGGCTGTCATTCACCCTCCCAGGGCTGGAAACCTATTCCATGTATGGTTTCCCTTTTCCTGTCCTCAAAACCTCATCCAAGACCACTATCTGGGGCCTGATTCATAGGCTTGAGATCCACACACACTAGCATCTAACCGGTGCAAGCTTAAGGGAAATGTGGAGGGAAGCTATTACCACCCCGAGGAAAGGGTGAATCTGGAGTCTAATGAGAACGGTAGCTACGAAAGCACATGGAGAGCACAGTTATGTGTAACTGTTGGATCAAAGCAGGGAAGACTACCAGAAAAAAGATCCTAAACTATTTATCCACCTTCCCTTCAATTCTGTGGGTCTTCTTCCCAGCCATCTACCTCACTCCCATTACCTGAATCCAACCTGGTGATGCTATCCTGAAGGCTTCACCTTCTGGGCTATAGTGCAAAGCACAGAACAGAAAATGGATCTGGAAAGAGGGTAAATGGAGGCTACTGCACACTCTGTCACCTCCCTTACCTTGAGGCGGGGAGTGTGCCCCTGACCACTGGTTATGTCACACAGCAGCCATGCAGAAGCAGCCAGCCTCATAGAGGATGGGAATGGCTATGTGAGGGCAACACTGAAGTGCCAGTTCAGAGACAGCACTCTGAAAGATGGGGTGCCATCCTTCATGACATGGTGTACACATTAAATCAAAGACTTCAAAATGGCACTCTCCCTACAGGAAGAATACCTGGGTTTAGGAACGGAAGGGTACTTCTTCCTGTTCCTCTGTACTGGGGAAGAACATGAGCAACAGCCGCAAAGCAAGGATATGATTACTGAGGGTTTCAGCCCTGCAGCAGTGACGGTTTGAATCACACCTTCCAAAGGCAAACCACTACAACCTGCTGAGGTGACAGCTGAGGGTGATGGGATCTTAGAGTAGAGAGTGAAGGACGGGGAGGAAGAGGAACACATGTGGCCCTGAGACCAACTACAGTGACAGGGACTTCATTTGTTCTTAACAGAGTAACCTGCCTGTCTTAGTCTGCTCAGGTTGCTGTAACAAAGAAAAAACCAAACATAAACTGAGTGACTTATAAACAACAGAAATTTATTTCTCACAGTTGTAGAAGCTGAGAAGGCCAAAATCAAGATGTCAGCAGATTCAGTATCTGGTGAAGACCCATTTCCTGATTCATAGGTGGTGCCTTCCAGCTGTATTGTCAGTGGTGGAAGGGGCAGGGCAGCTCTCTTGGACTTCTTTTATAAGGACACTAATCCCATTAGGAGGTGGAGGATTTAGGAAGTGATTAGGTCATGAGGTCTTTGCCCTGCCAAAGGTCCCACCTCCTAACACCACACTGGGGGTAAGGTTTCAACATATGAACATTCAGACCATAGCACTACCTCTTTCAAGTTTCTTCTCAGAAAGAAAGGCCCACTGGAATCATTGAGGTTCTATTCCTAAACCTGGGTGGAAAAAGTATATCTGTTCAGTACAAGGGGTGGATGGTACTGGCCATGGAAAGGAGCTTCTCAGATGTGCTGCAGCAAAGAGCATAGTGAGTTGACAGCCCCTGGTGCTGCCACACTTGTGCCTGGGCCCCATGTGCCTCAGCCTGCTGCTCCCTGCTAATGGTGGAGCACAGTGGATGAACTACAGCAGGCTCTGCCTGTGAGACTCAGCACTCTTCTAATGGGTTCAAGGGTTCCCTGCTGGCCTGACCAGATCTTTCCCAGAACTGCTCCTCTGTGTGAGATTCTTACTACCCAATCCAGGGCTTCCTCTTCTTCACAGGGCTCTGACCTGCTTCACAAGCTGAGACTATATCTCAGAGGAACCACACAGGCAGTGATGTTCCTAATGGCAGGAGTAGCTTTGTAGCTTAACGATTTGTGGTTGGTTCAGGTCCTTCAAGAAGCAGGTGCTAAGATAAGATTAAATATGTAACACATTTACTGGGGGGCCCACATGTGAAGGATAAAGGGAGGGATCCAGAGAAGGCTATCAAATGGTCGCTTGACTGGTGGCCACCAAAAAGATAAGTCCGTGTCCCAGTAGGTGGGAATGTGGCCATATTTGGAAAAAAAGAGTCTTTGCAGAAGTAATTGAGTTAAGGATCTTCGATGACATCATCCAACATTATCCAATGATAATGACTTATAACAGAGAGGCAGAGAAAGCTTTGGGAGAGAGAAAGAGGAAGCCATGTGAAGATAGAGGCAGAGATTGGAGTGGTACAAGCCAAGGAATTCTTGGAACGATTAGAAGCTGGATGATATAAGAAAAGATTTTCCCATCGTGCCTCTGGAGAAAGCACAGTTTTGTTGACACCTTGATTTTAAGCTGGCCTCCAGAACTGTGAGGGAATAAATTTCTGTTGTTTGAAGCCACCGACCATGTGGTGATTAGTTACAGTCATCCTAGGAAATTAATACTGGTAGGGAGAACCTTCAGATCATGATGCAGGTCAGACCTTATAATGAGCAGGAAGGAAGGATGGAGTAGAAAGCATCAGAGACTGCATTGCGATTCCAAGGAAGGCTTTGCTAAGCCAATGAGGAGTGCTCAAACCTGTTAAAGGAGTCTCCCCTTTATCCTTCACAGGCTTTCCACCAGTGAACCAAGACACATTATTGAGCAGAACAAGCTAGCCAGAAGAGAAAGCATGAGGTTGCATTTCATCGATCTATAGTTCAAGCACAGGCAAACATGCCTCTTTTGTTTAGGTATGCCCACAGAAGTGGTACCACCATAAAAAAAAAAAGAGCAAGATACTGATGATCATGAAAGTCATGCTAGCAGTTAGTCCTGGGTTACTTCTGGGAAGAGAGGAGCTGCAACATCAGGATGGGGATAGGGAGCCCCGAGGAACTGGCAGAGTCCTATTTCTTCAAACCACATTGTCATTACATATGAGTTCACTTTATAGTAACTTTTAAATCATATTTGCATTTGATCCATTCTTTCATATTTGTAACATATTTCACAATTTAATAAAATAGTAAGTTGAAGACGTTTAGGTCATAGGACACACATGACAATTTGCAAAATAACAGAAATGTAAGTGGCTAAAAAACCTGAGAAAAGAAGTTCACTAGTAAGTTAAAAAATGCAAATTAAACCAAGAGTTACAATTTTTTACTTATCCATTGGAAAAGATGCAAACAAACAAACAAAAAAAACAAAAAAACCCACAGTTAATGATGCAAGGAAATGGGTAAAGTTATGCATTACATGAAGGAGGTGCACATACAATGGCCCAGTTTTTCTTTGTGGCAATATATATCAAAACAGAACATATATCCTTATGACCAAAAGGTCACATATAAAAATATATTTTAAGATAATTTATTACTTTAATTGCTAAATAATGTTAATATTTTAATTTTTATCATTTATATATTTCTTATAGTTAAAGATAGTATTTAGACAAATATACAAAGATTTAAGATGTGTATCAAGTCATAAATGCATTATAATAATTAGTATGCTATACATCCATATCTATTCAATCATTGCAAATTATGATGTACAAAAGCCTTATTTATTCACAAGGAAAGATGATCGCAATAAGTTAAGAGAAAAAAAGTAGGTCAGAAAACAATATATAAAGTAAAACAATGCTCTTGTAAGACTATTTGTGTGTTCTGGGAGACTTGAAGTCAGGTCACATCACTGGATCCCTTGCAGGCATTCCTCAGCCCCAGCCCAGAGTCTGGTAGCCTGTCTGGGTGGCTAGACTCAGAAAAGCAATAACAGACATAACAGTCTGGCTCACAGGAAGTATTCCTCATAGGAGAAGGGAGACAGCACCACATCAAGGGAACACCCCATGAGACAAAAGATTCTGAATGGCAGGCCTGGAGTCCCAGATATTTCTGTTGGTAGGAAGTTTCTTAGAGCAGCGACACAATTGCAGTGTTAGGTGCAGTAGAGAAAGTCTTCACCTCTACCCCAACAGGTAGACAGCCTCTGTGATCATGAAAGTTCTTTAATAAGAGGACCTTGTTCCCCTAATACATCACTGCAGATGCAGCTGGGGCTTCTCCCATGGGAATACAGCATGGATGCACCTATAGACAGCCTTCTTGGAATAACTCAGGATGATTGAAGCCCCATAGGAGGAGCACTCTCCAGATTCAGGCTTGCACAAGAGGCAGAGTCACAGTTCCTCCCTACTTGGAACATCAACATTTGTACAGATGAAAAGATGAAAACATATGCCTGTCTGATCTGAATAGCTGGAACACTGGGACAAGAGTAAAGCACAGAGGTAGATAATTTTCCTGCTGGCCTGGCAGGAGATGTGAGGTGGTGTCCACCTTTCATCCTGATAAATCCTCAGCACATCTAATTGAGAGCTTCCCCAGCCATCTTCATCAAGGCCCACCTCTGCCTACCATTAGGTATTACATTTATCCACCTGCTTTAGCTACAACTGGTGCCTAACTAGGGATACCTCCCTACTGGCCTGAAGCCTGAATCATCAACTCAGTAAATAAAATACTGGAGAAAAATTGAATAAATAAATAAAGTATATACCATTTCGAAGAAATAGTCCATCCAAATGAGGGGAAACCAGAAAAGTAATACTGGTAATATGACAAAACAGGGTTCTATAACACCCCCAAAAGATCACACTAGCTCCCCAAAAATGAATCCAAACCAAGATGAAATCTTTGAACTACCAGGTAAAGAATTCAGAAGGTTGACTATCAAGCTACTCAAAGAGATACCAGAGAATGGTGAAAAACAACATAAAGAAATGTTTTAAAAATCCAAAATATGAATGACAAATTTTCTAGAGAGATACATAGTATAAAGAAAAACCAATCAGAACTTTTGGAAATGAAAGACACACTTAGAGAAAGCAGTGGAAAGTTTCAACAATAGGCTAAAGTAAGTGGAGGAAAGAATTTCAGAGTTCAAAGACAAGACTATTGAATTAACCCAATCTGACGAAGATACAAAGAAAAAAAGAAAAACAAATGAACAGTTTCCAGGAAATATACGATTATGTAAAATGGCCAAACCTAAGGATAATTGGTGTTCCTGAGGGAGAAGAAAAGTCTAAAGGTTTAGAAAACTTATTTGAGGGAATAATTGAGGAAAATGTCCCTGGCCTTGCTAGATATCTAGATATCCAAATACAAGAAACACAAAGAACTCCTGGGAAATTCATTGCAAAAAGATCACCAAGGCATATAGCCATGAGGCTATCTAAAGTCCACATGAAGGAAATAATTTTAAGAGCTGCGAGACAAAAGAATCAGGTAACCTATAAAGGAAAACTCATCAGACTAACAGGAGATTTCTCAACAGAAAACTTACAAGTCAGAAGAGATGGGGGTCCTATCTTTAGCTTCCTTAAACAAAATAACTGTCAGCCAAGAATTTTGCATCTAGCAAAACTAAGCTTCATAAATAGGAGAGATAAAGTCTTTTTCAGCAAAACAAAAGCTGAAGGAATTGCCACTATGAAACTAGAACTACAAGGAATACGAAGAGGAGTTCTAAATCTTGAAACAAAAGCTCAATATGCACCAAAATAGAACCTCCTTAAAGCATAAATCTCACAGGGCCTATAAAACAATAATACAATTTAAAAAGTAGGTAACAACTAATATAATGTACAGAATGGTATCCTACATCTCAATATTAACATTGCATGTAAATGGCCTAAATACTCCACTTAAAAGATACAGAATGGCAGAATGGGTAAAAGCCACCAACCTACTATCTGCTGTCTTCAAGAAACTGCCCTAAAACATAAGGACTCACATAAATTTAAGGCAAAAGAGTGAAAAGCATACTCCATGCAAATGGAAACCAAAAGCAAATAGGAGTAACTATTCTTATATCAGACAAAACAAACTTTAAAGCAACCAGAGTTTTTTTTAAAAAAAGACAAGGACATTATATAATGATAAAAGAATTAGTGCAACAAGAAGATATTATAATCCTAAATGTATATGCACCTAACACTGGAGCACCCAGGTTTATAAAACAATTACTACTAGACCTAAGAAATGATATATAGCAGCACAGTAATAGTGGGAGACTTCAGTAGTCTTCTAACAGCACTGTACAGATCATCGAGACAGAAAGTCAACAGAGAAACAATGGGCTATACCATAGAACAAATGGACTTAACAGATATTTATGGAACATTCTTCCCAACAACTACAGAGTATACATTCTTCTTGTGAGCACATAGAATATTCTGCAAGGTAAACTATATGATAGGCCACAAAATCAGTTCAATAAATTTAAGAAAATCAAAATTATATCAAGTGTCTTCTCAGACAACAGGAAAATAAAACTTGAAATCCACCCCAAAAGGAACCCTCAAAACTATACAAATACATGGAAATTAAACAAATTGCTCTTGAATTATTTTTGGGTTAACAATGAAATCAAGATGAAAATTTAAAAATTATTTGAAATGAATAATTAGTGACAAAACTGATCAAAACCTCCAGGATAGAGCAAAAGCAGTGCTAATAGGAAAGTACATAACATTAAATCCCCACATCAAGAAGTCTGAAAGAGCAGAAATACACAACCTAATGTCACACCTCAAGGAAGCAGAGAAACAAGAACAAACCAAACCCAAACCAGCAGAAGAAAGAAATAACAAAGATCAGAGCAGACCTACATAAAATTGAAACACACACACAAGAAAAAATACAAAAGATAAATGAAACAAAATCTGATTCTTTGAAGAGAAAAACAAAAACGATAGACAATTAGCGAGATTTAACCAAGAAAACAAGAGAAAATTTAAATAAGCTCAATTAGAAGTGAAACTGGAGATATTACAACCAGTACCACAGAAATGCAAAAGACCATCCAAAGCTACTATGAACAACTTTAGGCACAAAACTAGGAAATCTAGAGGAAATGAATAAATTTCCAGAAATATACAACCATTCTAGATTAAATCAGAAAGAAATAGAAACTCTGAACAGACCAATAACAGTGAGATTAAAGCAATAATTTTTAAAAATGCCAAGAAAAAAATGTCTACAACCAGATGGATTCACAGCTGAATTCTACCACACATTCAAAGAAGAATTGGTACCAAACCTACTGAAATATTCCAAAAGATAAAGAGGAATCCTCCCCTAAATCGTTCTATGAAGCCAGTAACACCCTAATAAACACCAGGAAGGGACATAATGAAAAAAGCAAACTACATACCAATATCCCTGATGAACACAGATGCAAAATTCCTCAACAAAATACTAGCTAAGCAAATCCAACAGCATATCAAAAAAGATAATACATCATGATCAAGTGAGTTTCATCCTAGAGATGATTTAACGTATGTAAGTCAATTACATTGCATAAACAGAATTAAAAACAAAAACCATATGATCATCTCAATAGACACAGAAAAAGCATTTGACAAAATCCAGCATCCCACAGTGAGATATCACCTTACTCCTACAAGAATGGCCATAAATAAAAAGTCAAAAAACAATAGATGTTGGCATAGATGTGGTAAAAAAGGAATACTTTTACACTGCTAGTGGAAATGTAAATTAGAACAACCACTATGGAAAACAATATGGAAATTCCTTAAAGAACTAAAGGTAGATCTACCATTTGATCCAGCAATCCCACTACTATGTATCTACTCAAAGGAGAAGAAGTCATTATATGAAAAAGACACATGCACATGCATGTTTATAGCAGCACAATTCACAATTGCAAAGATATGGAACCAACCTAAGTGCTCATCAACCAACGAGTGGATAAAGTGTGATATTTATACACCATGGAATGTTACTCGCCATAACAAGGAATGACATAATGTCTTTTACAGCAACTTGGATGGAGCTACTGGCCATTATTCTAAATTAAGTAACCCAGGAATGGAAACCCAAATATTGTATGTTCTCACTTATAAGCGAGAATTAAGCTACGAGGACACAAAGACATAAGAAGGATATAATGGACTTTGGGGACTTGAGGATGAAGGTTGGGAGGGGGTGAGGGATAAAAGACTACAAACTGGATACAGTGTACACTGCTCAGGTGACAGGTGCACTAAAATGTCAGAAATCACTACAAAAGAACTTATCCATGTAACAAAAACCCACCTGTACCCCCAAAAGATTGAAATTTTTTAAATCACCAGTTGAAAAATATACATGTGTCAGTGTGCACACACATGCTCCTACCTAACACTGAAAAAGTCTAAAGGAAGAAAAAATAAAATTATCTCATGGTGAGATTATGATTTTTTTTATATGTTTCTGTATATCATAACTTCTTTTAAACTAGAAAATGTTATATTTTTAATCAGGAAAAAAGTAAATAAAATATTGGAAGTATGCTTTTTGAATTTTTAATTTTTGTGAATACATAGTAGGTATATATATTATGGGTTACATGAGATATTTTGATAACAGGCATGAAATGTGTCATAATCACAGCAGGGTACATAGCATACGCATCACCTCAGGCATTTATTTATGTTGCAAACAATCCAATTATATTTTTAGTTATTTTTAATGTACAATTAAATTATTCCTGTAGTCCTTCTGTTGTGCTATCGAATATTAGGTCTTATTCATTTTTTTCTAACTATTTTTGTGCCTCTTTACCATCCCCATTTTCCCCCGTATCCCACCCCTACTACCCTTCCCAGCCTATGGCAACCATCCTTCTACTCTCTATCTCCATAAGTTCAATTGTTTTAATTTTTAGCTCCCACAAATAAGTAAGAACATGTGAAATTTGTGTTTCTGTGCCTGGTTTATTTCACTTAATGACCTCCAGTTCATCTATGTTGCTGCAAATGACAGGATCGCATTCTTTTTTAGGGCTGAGCAGTAGTGTGTTGTGTATTTGTACACTTTTTCTTTATGCATTTATCTGTTCCTCTATCCATTCATGGATACTTAGGTTGCTTCCAAATCTTGGCTGCTGTGAATAGTTCTGCAGTAAACATGGGAGTGCGGTATCTCTGATATGCTGATTTCCTTTCTTTTGAGTATACACCCAGCAGTGGGATTGCTGAATCATATGGTAACTTTATTTTTAGTTTTTTTGTTTGTTTGTTTTTTGTTTTTTTTTTTAAGGAACCTCCAAACTGGTGTCCATCACGGTTGGACTAATTTACATTCCCACCGACAGCATACAAGGATTCCCTTTTCTTCACATTCTCGCTAACATTTGTCATGGCCTGTCTTTTGGATAAAGGTTATTTTAACTGGGATGAGATGATATCCCACTGTAGTTTTGATTTGCATTTATCTGATGATCAGTGGTGTTGAGCACCTTTTCATATATTGTTTGCAATTTGTATGTCTTCTTTTGAGAAATGTCTATTCAGATTTTTGCCCAATTTTTAATTGAATTGTTAGATGTTTTTCTATAGAGTTGTTTGAGCCCCTTATATATTCTGGTTATTAATCACTTGTCAGATGGATATTTTGGAAATATTTTCTCCTATCCTGTGGTTGTCACTTAACTTTATTGATTCTTCCCCTTGCTGTGCAGAAGCTTTTGAACTTGACGTGATCCCATTTGTCAATGGAAGAGTTCCAATGTGTTCAGAGCTGGTCAAATGCTATATAGCAGGGCACATGAACCATGGTAAGTCCCCAGCTAAATTTTAAGATTTTGTTTACTACAGGAACTCACTCACAGTGGTAAAAATATTTTTGGATGAATATTATTTCCCTTTTCCTGAAAGTTCTCACTATATCTACCTACCACTTCTCAACATTGGGAACAAGGGGTTATGTAATTTTCCTTTATCTATGTTATCATAACAAAGACAAACAAGTTTTGGAAACTAAAAATTCATGCAGGAAGAATCTATATCAATATTTATTCATTATTCAATAATTGAGCATTTTTAGTTCAATGGGAAGCTGAGACAAATAAATATGAAATTATAATACAGATGATGTTATGATGAAGCATATGGCAGAGCTGCTTAGAAAGTGCCTGACCCACGTTGTGGGCCTTGTCCCTCTCCATCCCTCCTCAGGGACTCCTAGCAGAAACTCAGATAATTTTGACTTCTTCAAAATAAATGAGAGGATGTCTTTAAACTTCTTATGCAGGCCCACAAACAACTCTGATGTATATATGAGGGTGGTAGTAAGAGAGAAACGAAATGAACATCAATCATACATAAATCTCATTCTTTCTGACTTCATCAACAGTGAATGCACATTATAACCTGAACAAGTTATGCTGCCACATGGTTTAGGAGGATATTTCTGGTTCAATGCAGAGAGTGAGTGGTTTCACCACTGGTCACTTGATCCATAGAAGTTGGTGGATGCCTCATAGTACAGATAGATGCATTTCCCATCCATTGACCAAAGAGCAAGTTCAGGGAAAGTAACTTGATTAGTAACAATCATCTATCTTTCTTCTTGAGTCATACATACAATGCTGTATTCTGTAAAAATAGATGTATGTTAACATATGCTTATTCATAATTATCTAATTGTTGCAAACCTAAATGTAAATCTTACTTCTGCCTGGGTGATAATATTAAAAGGCTTCAATGTTCTTTGTACAGTTTCTCAAATTGGCATTAGTGGTTCATTAATATTTAAGAGACCTGCAGTATCATATTAGCTAATCACACCAAAGACTTTCTTTGGAATCTGTCAAGCATAGACCTGGCTTCTATTTTTATAGCTTGATGTGCACCACAGGCTGATCCACTATTTTTAAAACTATCTATCAATCCCACTTTGACTAAAAGAAAATTGTCTGCTTTAAAATGCATACTTTAACCAAGGTAAATATCACCTGAGATTAATATAATTTGAATTGCTATTTCTGAGAAATGAAAATGGCAAATACATATCTTCCTTGGTTCTTTGCACAAGGGGGCCGATTTTTGTAAAGCTAAAAAAGTAAGTCCCCTGGAAGGATTTGTATAATGTAAGGCAGGACAAAGGATATCCACCATCCCTCAGGCAACTCATATGGCTCTTCGGCTCTTGCTCTCCACTGGGTGCAGGTACTCCTAAACATGCACCAGAATATTCTTCTGGACATGGAATTATATGCTATGATCCCCCATTTGGTCATGTCTAGGGGACCTTCAGAACTACATAGGAAAATATCAACTGCAGCTGCAGAGAATCTTTGTAGGGTTGATGTCATTCTCTGGTCATTGTGCAGGAACAGAAAAAATACTAAAGATTTCTCTGTTAGATTCAGTATTTACTGTATGAGTAATCATTGCCAGCTATTTCCAATAATAAATAAACCATTATCAAGTGCTTACTGTATAAAAGGCACTCTTTCTGCTTAACCCTGTGAGAAAATCAAAAAGGCTAAAAGAGAACCTGCCCATGAGCCTTTACAACCTGGTTGGAAGGAGACTCTAAATATGAGCTGATGGCCAGGTAGTAAAATGAGGCATATATATGTGGTAGATACTGGGGCAGGCTATGTAAGGAAGCCTGTATGAAAGCTGTTTATTTAATACTAGGCAAAAAGTCCAAATTTTGGTGTAGCGTACGCAGGATAATTCTCCCTGACCTGTAGTTTCCTCATTTTCCACAGAGCAATCTCCCCATTTTTAACAGATGAAGCTTAGCACAAGAGCAACAGCAAAAACTGTGAAAAAGAAGGTAGGTTTATAGTGCTTCTAAAACTTTTCCTCATTGTGTGTCTCTATTTCTTACAGTTTATGTTGAACACTAATTATCACCAATATTTTAAGGGTATTTTAATAGAAAAAGCATTTATGAGTTTAGAAACATTTTTCTTATTCATTTCTTGATACTTGAAGAAGGCCTAATTAGATGGTGTCTTAGCCCTGGTCTTCTAGAAAACAAAACTTGAGGCAAAGATTAAGTTGCTAACAACTTATTTGGGAGGTGCAAACCCAGGACCTCGAGGATAAAGGAAAGGGAAGCAAAGGAAAATGTAATGACCCCTGCAATTTCCCCAAATATGGAAAACTCGACTGCATAATTTGTGGTAGTGGGGGACTGCGTTCGTGCTTTCCCCTAAATTAGAAAAAAAAGAAAGAAAAGAAAGAAAAAAAGGAAAATATAATACAAAGTGTTACTGTGTTAGCTATTGCTTCACAACTAGCCATGGAGAAACGCAGAAGTTGCTCAGCAAGTGTGTTCACTCAGCAGCGGAACTTCTCCAGAATGTTGTAAGGAGGAAGTGTACCTTACAGTAGTCCACATAACAGACAAAGGAAGGGGAACTAATACCCAACTGTCATCTCCCTCTTCCCTTTGACCAAGGTTTACCCCATTGGAGACTAACTCCTCTGAACTTTGAGGGTGTGTGAATCATCCCCACCTGTCAGTGCTCAGATCCTATTCAGACCCTGGTGACTGCCAGATCTCACTCCCTACAGTGTGGTGCTTCATCCAAGTTCAAAAGTGGAGGGCCAACCAGTGCAGGAGAGAGACAGAGAAGACATTATTATTGTGGCATTATTGAGGACACTGGAGAAGTTATACCAGATTTGTATCGGATGGAGATGGCTTACCTAACATAATTTCAATTTCTTTTTACATCTTTCAAAATATTTAACATAATTGTTTTTAAACAGGAAGCATACAATAGCTACTGGTTCAATGAGTTAACAAATGGCATGAGACACTCTTAAGTCTATGGGTGGCAATCCCCAAACTTGCAGGTATAATGTCTGTAATAGGCAGAATGGCCCCAAAGATATCCATGTCCTAATCCCTAGAAACTGGTTAGGGATTACTAGGCAAATATGTTAGGTTACTTGTCAAAAAGGACTTTGCAGGTGTGATTAAAGTTGAGATAGGGAGATTATCCTGGAATTATCCAGGTGGGAAATTCTAACGGCAAAAGTCCTTAAAAATGTAGAAGGGAGGCAGAAGGGAGGTCCAAGTGATGCCATGTGAGAAGGGCTTCACATGCTGCACTGCTTTGAAGATGGAGAAAAAAGGACACCAGCGGAGGAATGGAGGCAGACTCCAGAAGCTGGAAAGGGCAAAGAAACAGATCCTACCGTGGCCTGTGGAAAGGACACACCCTGTCCACACCTTGATTTTAGTCCAGTAAGACCCATCAAGGCCTTCTGACCTACAGAACTGTTAGATAATACATTTTTGTTGCATAAGTCACTACATTTGTGGTAAATGTGGTACCACTACAAATGTGGTAAAACGTCTGCTAAGGTTGCTAAGATCTATGGTAAGGGCAAACCTTCTATCTATAAAATTGTGACGATAGAATAAGACATTTGTGCTAGTTTTGATGTTGTACCTCAACTGAAACAGAAAAGCTATGGCCACAGTGTGCTAAGTGCTCAGTTAAGATGGAAAAGGCACTAAATCTATGGGTGGGAGACACAAAGAGAAACCTGTTTCAGTTGACAATAATCAAGTTTGGTTCTATTCTTAGTTTCAGGTATTCACTGGGAACCTTGAAACATGTCCCCCAAGGGTAAGGGGACTACTGCACAGAGTCTGGGAAATAGGCAATTTCTGTGAGGCTGTTCTGTCCTTCCGTTACAAACCTTAGTTCCTTCTCACTATACCGTCACTTTTGTTCAAGAAATATAGGACCAAATGATGTATGTTTTATATAATGTTGGTTTTATAACCTCTCTAATTAGTTAGAAAAATAACGTTATAATGTTTAATGATGCAAATTTAAAACCATACCTACTAAAAGAGATGAATTTTTTTAATGATAAAGGAGCCCTTTACATTAATGGAGAGAAAAGAGAAACATGCAAATAGCATCATCGGTTGTTAAATACTGAAGATAGGAAGGGAGGAAAAAGCAAGGAGGAAATTCGGTACAGATTTGACCTGATGTGAGGAAAAATGTTCTAAAAATTAAGTTGCCTGCATAGGAAACAAACTTGGGAGATGACTGTTTACACGAAGTAGGTATAAGTATTTGATAGACATTATGAAGGGAATTAAAGCTTCTGGTGTATTACCTTTATGGTTCCTCCAGCCTTAAAATCTGAGATTAATCTAGGAAATAATTATATTGACTTTAATATATTAATGGCATAAAAAGGAGAAATACAAAAAAAAAAAAAAATAGAAACTAGATACCAGGAGTGTATCTACAGGTAAATGCAAAAAGGAAAAGTCAAGCTGAGTTAAAAGGCAAAAAGGAAACTCTGAAATGACTGTCTATTATATTAACCATTGCTAGAAGTATACATTAAGATTGATTTGTGTGAGGTATCTCTCTAAAAGAAAAAAATGTGCCACATCCCAGGTATTACACAGACATAGTTAATATAAGGAAATGGTGCAGGAAGAATTTAAGATATCAAAGGGCTGTGTATATAACATATGTGTAAACATGACAAAGAGGAGATAGATGACATTAGTACTGGTGAATGAATTTTCTAAGAGAAATGATGATATTAAGATCTCCGGCTAGCAAAAAGAAATAATTTTGACAAAATTTGCAATATGGACAAAAATGGTGGAAAGATAATTCTTAGACATGATGACATAGTAAGAGGTACATTTTAGGACAGATTTTCTCAATATTATAAAAGATGGAACTGACAACACCATTGATAACAAGGGATTTGAATTGACCAGAAATTGTTTAGAGACTGCGCTATGGAACAAAAATGAAAATCTGTTTCCTAAATGTGCTGAAATGTGTTTACAGCCTTACATAAATTATTGAACAATCAGCATCCTGAAAGCACATTTACACTTTCGTCCTTGGAAATGAATCAAATGTGTAATGAGGAAGACCAGAGCAGAGATGTTGTAAAATGATTCCAGGCTGTCTACATTTACACTATAATGGGCTTTGTGGGATTAAGATATGGCTTAAAGCTTCACATCACTAACCTCTTTATGTCTCGTCTTTCTCTTTGTGCAAAAAAGGTTCTGACTAAGTGAGCCCTACGTTTCTTACAGCTCCAGAGATTAAGGCTATGCTTGTCAATATGGCCATGTAATAGGTGTTTGACCCCAACATAATGTTTTTCAACCCAGGCCTCAGTAATAACTTACCAAGCTCTTGTCTTTAAGTTTCCATTTATAATGATTTGAAACTTTCCTCTCCTCAACAGCAAGAAATGTTTCCACTTTTCAACAGTGCAAATCTACTTATTCCTTGGCCTATACCTGCAAATCTCATGTTTCACAAACTGTAGTTAGGGTCCTACCTAATGACTACACTCTGAACTAGCCTGAAGTTTTTTTCCATCTCAGTTCTTCACTCTATTACTTGCAACTCTTTAATTTGTTTCTAGATCACATAGAAGCTTTTGAATATGTATTAGTTCTCTATTGCTGCAAAACAGGTGAGAGATGGAACTGAAAAATGGGTTGAGGATGGGTTCACTGGAAGTCTTTATGTGAATGACAGTGCACTCCAGATTCCCCATCCTAATCCTCACCCTTTATCTCTCTCATCATTACACCAACACTAAGAGCATAGTAGGGCATTTTACTCCTAGTCAAGATGGAGGGCTCATTTCTAAAGAAATTGAATTAACCATCTGGGAAAGCTTAAGCTTAAGGTATGGAATTGGGATTTCAGCTAGCTTCCTCCCAGCTGGTGCTTATCAGCGAACACACCCTGCCCTCCCTCTTGATCCATGTATGCACAGTATACCCAGAGTGATGTCCTGCCTGTGGAAAAACTCACCTACTGTCACAAAGCAGGTGTGATATGGAAGTGGCGAGGTTCCTCTGGCATTAACATTTAAAAGAAAAACCAAGGTGAACTATCAGAAAATCTGACTTTGGAGGAAACGTTATTCAGGAGACAAAAGAGCACTTAAAATACAAATCTACCAAGCACTGGGAAGAGGTCATAAGAGACTAAGAAAAATAAGCAATGTTAGTAATATCTTTTGAAGGAAAAAGAAAGAAATATCCATACCAAAAAAAAATATGCTTGCAAAGAAAATTTATGTAAGGACTGCAGGTAAAAATAACAAGTATACCTTATTTAAATAAGCTGATTTTAAATTCACAAACAAGCATAGAATCATAAAAAATACATATTTTAAAAAACATCTCTGGCATAAGGAATATCAGTTTCTATTAAGCTTTGAAGAATTCCTCCTCTTTCTCACTGCTACACAGGGAGGAAAACTATATTCTAAGGTAGAAACAGATGTGTCCTACAAAGAGACGCTTGGGCCCTCTTCCTAAGTCAATCACGGTGTGATCCAGAAAGCACTGAGTTCAGAGCAAGCAAACCTTGTGAAATGGGAGTTTTCCCTTATTCCCCTCACCCCCTCACTGGGTGTGCAAGGGTGGTGTGGCTCGCTTCTTCAATATCCCACTGCTCAAACCCCTAGAGGAAGCATGCAGATGGGCAGGTCATGGGAGCGTTTTTTTGGGCTCTGACCCGATGGCAGCATCTAGGGTTGAGTGTTTCCAGCTCCGGAAGCCCCAGTGGGCTGTGTTACAGGGCGCTCCTTTGGCTTTGCCATCTACAGGTGGCTTGTGTCAATCATCTCAATTAGACCCTCTGCCTTATCTCAAGGACAGAGGGCTTTCTGTATCCTGGGGTTCTTGCCCTAGTGTACCAGAAAAATCAGATCATGAAACAGGAGTGTTTGTCCTCACTTAGGTCCGTAAGCGCAGGCCCAAGTGTGGAACCCTCGCCAGGGACCCAGCCCTTCTCTACCCAGCACTTCCCTGACCCGCTCCTGTATCACTTGGGCTCTAGTTGTAGTTCAGCCGGTAATTACTGAGCACCCTTAAACAAATCATTTAACATTCATGGGCCTCTTCATCTGTAAAATGAGGCCATTTAATTACATGATCTGTGAGGCCCATTTCAGCTATAAATCCGTTATTTTTATTTTTATAGAGAGACTTCAGAAATGTACCAAAAGCAAAATCTGAACTAAAATGACCCATTTTTTGGTTCTATTTTTATTCAAGAGAAAACAGCAGCATACACACCACAGCCATTCAAGAAAGCCTCACCGTCTACCTAAAGAATACTTTTGCAGCACCACTTTAAATAGACATTTTGAAATATACCTAAACATACAGAGAGAGAATAGAAATATACCAAAGGATGTGTCAATACAAAGTAATATTTTTTAAATGATGGGAAAATGGCAAAAAATAACATCATGGCTTGATGTGTGGAGCTGATCAGAGTCCTGAGTGATGAGTAGGATTTACTTCCTGAGTCTGGATTTGTTAGAACATCAACCATAAAAACCAAATTAGATGTGCTATAAATCAGGAGTCACCTCTAGCTTCATGCACCTGCCTCCCCTGACCAAAAGGAGAAATGTGCAGAAGTGACCACAGGCCTTTTCCACCCAGCCCCGCACAGTGGGAGATGACTTCTCTACTTGCTCCTTTGTGAGTTTCCTTAATGACTTACCTCCGTGCAATTACTTTTTTCCCCACAAAGAGATCTTCTCTACAGGCACCATAAATGCTGGCCTTCATTTGTGTAACACTTGCGAGTACACAAAACTCCCACTTGCTAGTACACGAAACTCCCTCATGTAAGGCCTTTCAATTGATACTCTCAAAAATCACGTGAGATTAATAGAACAGGATGGAAGAACTCAGGAACAGAAAAGTTTGGCAGCTCGTATTTCACAATTTAGCAGTGTGTCTGCTAAATTGAGGCAAGGCCGGCATTCCTTATAACATCAAAATAAAAAGGAAAACGCAAGGCAGCAAGCGACCTGAGCTCATTTAAGTGTTAGTTTTTGTTTTCCCTATAATTAAATAGTTAATCATGACCCATACACGCTGAGACACACTGTCTGAAGGTTGGAGTCCTCAACCGTCCCAAAGACCTTGGGCTCCAGCTCTGGGACAAGACAGACGCACTTGGCTTATAGCTTCTGCAAGCACAACCCAGCGACTCTCTCTCATGCACCTTGATCAGAAGAGAGACTGAGGGCCCTTCGGAAAATTAATGAGTAAACTTCTCCCTTATCTATTTTTCTATCTATCTACCCATTAATAAAATATTTTAGCAAAATCCTCCAACTACAAGAAACTTTGTACAAAGGCCCTCAAGGCACTGCATAATTCTCTCTCTTTGTTAAAGATATGTAAACTACATGGGGGCCCAGTTTTATTCTTTTTAAAGAAGTAATAGACCAATTATCTCCATCCACTTCTGACAAAAGCAAAACATTTAAAATATGTACCCTTATACACCTCTATCATTCTATGCCTGTATCACTACACATCTGTACATTCCACACCTGTATTACTACACATCTGTATCACTCCACATATGTATCACTACACACCTATACCACTACACATCGGTATCATTTCATACCTGTATCATTACATATCTGTACATTCCACACCTCTATCACTACACATCTGTATTACTACAGACATGTATCGTTGCATACCTGTATTACAACACCTCTGTGTCATGGGTCTCTGGCCCAATGTAGTGTATTTTAGTGGAGACTTCACAGAATACCAGGGTAGATCCCCACAAAGTAGTGCAATCACTCCTGTACTGTGTGTGTGTGTGTGTGCACGTGCATGCGTGCGTGCCTGCATCTCTATCATCTATCTATCTACCTATCAATCATCTATCTATCTGATTGGTTTTGAATCTGTCTCCCCTTCTAGTCAATAAGCTCTTTCAACAAAGAAACACTTACTCATTATTTTCTGCTATCCCCAGTACGGGTTAGGCAATCACTGAATATTTAATGACCAGATAAACAAAAATATATGAGTCTTAGAATTAGACAAGCCTGTGTGGCATCCCTTTGTCACTATGTCTTAGCTGGGTGACCTTGAGCTAATTTGGTTTTTAAAATAATCTGTATCTCAGACTTGTAGACAATCTGAATCTCAGATTTACAGAGTCCCTTTTCTATAAAGTGAAGATCGTGCTGCATAAGTTTCAGCGTTGCTGGGAGGATTAAGGGAAGAATAATAAAGTGCCTGGCACAGTCCAGGTGTATTGGAGGCACTCAATAATGCGACTTTTGTTTCTTCCATAAAATTGAGATTGAAGTAATCATCAAATATGCATTGAATATCAAAAATATTCAAAAATTAGTTTTCATTCAAATTTAGTAAAAATAAACAGGATATATTCTCACCAGCAAGGGCTATTCTAGAGGGGGACATATATCATATTTGATACTTTCAAGAACTGTGCTAGTTTATTGCCTGAAGAAATAACAGCTTTACATGCTGCAAGGATGAGCTTTCTGGCCGTTAAAACTGCTCTAAAGAATCACTATTTCTTGACACTAGTTAACCCAGCCAATCGAGGCACACCCCGAAGGAGTCTTTTAATGGAGACAGTAAAGATTCCCAAGCTGCATTTTTAAATGCTTGTAAAAATGAACATCCCAAAGGGACGAATTTTTAAACGCTTAAGGGTATATGAATGGGGCATAGTATAAAATGAAGTCGAGATTTGGCAACCATCCAGCACAAGTATCTCTCTGCCGCTGAGGCAAACCCTGAAAGAGCAGGCAGCAGAGCCTCAAGTCCTTCCTTGAAGAAGGATGTGACTGGTTGCTCTACATGTCCACTACTCCCATCCTGTCCCTGCAAAGCTCCCTGTTACAAATACCAGAAACTTACTCTGGTACTAAGACAGGAAGTGGGAATTTTGGAAAAAAAAAAAAAATCTACAGGAAGCCCAGGGAACCAGGATCAAATAGGAGAAAGTTGGGAAAGGCATAGCCAAAACCCTGCCACCAAAACCATCTCCTTAGGTAGCCCACACTGGACAGTGGACACCAACACAACTCCATGCTAGAGTACGCCTCAACCCTCCAAACATCATGGCCAGCTGCCTCTTTACGCCTCTCCCTAAAGAGCTGGCTGTGACCTTAGGAAGCAATTAGAGATGATTTTCAGCAAAATCTACTTGTTCTCTGGGGTTCTAGGCAGCTTTCAGCTTGCTTCCACAAGATGAAAAGAAGAAATATTTTTTTCATTTGCTCGGGGAAAGAGGCCATGTCTCCCACCTATCTCGGGAATCTCTTGGACTCCAGCTGCTATGTTGCCAAATGCAAACGTCCATTACAGCTCCCCATTCCCTGTTATTTTCCCTGTTTTACACTTGAGGAAACTTGCAAAGAGAGCACAGGAAATGGTAGAGTTCATGTCACTCCTCGAATATACACTTTTTCTGCACTCACTGACTAATCAAGTCTGATTTTTAAAAATTAATTCAGTTTATCAGCTTCCGGACAAATCACTTTCATTGTTCTATGAAGACAATGTCTAGGATTTACTATTGTTACAGTTCTTCCAGCCACTTAACCGCTTTTCTTTTCCCCTTTAAAGGCATTTTCAGATACCATAAAATCTGAGAGCCTGCATCTTCTTTTCCATCCAAGAATAAATCACAGGGACAATACTCTAAAGTTGCATGAAAATACACAAGCTGAGCTTCAGCCAAAGAGCCCGACTCACTCAGAAGCAACTGTGCTTGTGCGTCAGGATGCTTTATTATACAGCTAAGTGAAGCCAAGTATCTCACCCTCTCAAGTACAAAGATTATTTAAATAGATGGCTATATGTGTGACTCTAATCTCCAAAATCTGGGATCAATTATGGAAGTTAGTCAGTCCTAAAATTTTATTTACTATCTGATACAGATGTTTACCTTCACTTGCAGATTTCATAGTCAGCTGGAAAATTTATTTAGCTCTCCCAAGATAACCATTCGTAGGTGTAATTTCTCAGGCCAAGAGTTTGCAGCCGATTGCTATCTGCTGTAGTTCTTGTCACTGCTAGGGGGAACTAAAGTTCCAAAAGAAATCTGCCATGAAAAAGTAACATAGGATGGCTCAAACAAACCCATTTCAACCTTGTTTTCCTTTTCTTCTTTGACTACAAGTGGTAAAAATCATCTTCTCAGACTACATGCTAATGAAAAAAAAATAGCTTTGTGACATAGTTCAAGCCAATGAGGTCTGAGCAGAAGAGTTCTGTGACTGCCTGGAAAAAGTCTCTGATTTCCTGATGCAGACGCCACCCTTTTCTCCATGCCTGAATTCTAGATGTGTCGACAGATACTGCCACAGCCATCCAGGGACCATGTGGGGTAGACCAAGAGAATTCCAAGGAGGTTGACTTTGTTATAACTTGAACCTCTGAACCACTTGCCTACTCAAAACTGTGCTGAATGAAGCAAAAAATAAGTAAATAAATCCATAAGTGTTTAAGGCTATATTAGTCTGGCTTCTGATATTCACAACCAGAAGCAATTCTTCCCTTTTAAGTCTGATAAATGAGAAGTTACTATTCTTTCCTGGAGGCCACACAATCACCCTGGAGAGGGTGGGACTGACAGTGAGATCAAATATTTTTCTGCGAAGGCATAAACAATGTGGTGATCTCGGCCTAGAGCATAATATGGATATATAAGGCATTTATCCCCAAAGCAAAAGGTCATCTTAACCTTGCATGCCAGTCTTAAATATTACCACTAGTTAACATGCTAATCTCTCAGCCAGCACTGGATCTGCCAAAAAATAAAAAAATAAACTTTTAATCCCAATTGGTTGTTTATCTTGGAAACTAGTCTAAAGCCATCAAAATCTGATAACTGAGCAAAATAATGTATTGTAAAATCATTGTTCCTCATTTAAACTTGCTTTTAATTCTGACAAAGGCCTTTGGCATATAAAATTAAACATTCTATGTTGTTTTCTTTGATCCCTTTCATGAACAAAACACTTCAATTGTTTCTTGGAATTTATAGAATAAAATCTAACTCATTGCCATGGCCTAAAAGCCTCATGTGAACTAACCCCTCTCCAGCCTTATAAAATGCTTTCTCTCACTCATGCTACATCTCAGGCATGTCTCTTCTCTGTTCCCAAGTCTGCAAGTCTGACCCTCCCCAAGATTTTGCCTCAGCGTTCTCATCCCACACTCTTATAATGACGAGCTCTTTTCTGCTGTTCTTGGCATGAACATCACATCTTCAAAGCAGCCTTCCCTGACTGCATGACTATAGCAGCCTAAACATACTGTTACATGCTTAGCACCTTCCAAATAAAGCATTTTAGTCATTTCCTGACTAAATAAATAAGTGAATTTATTTGTTTGCTTACTAATTGCCTCTCCCCATCCTATTCACATATGTCCATGAGGACAAGAACTTTGCCTACATCCCAGAAAATATAACCTATAGATTAGAAACCAAATTGTTTATATAGATTACTTTGTTTCTTTGCCAAGTGTTTTTCAACACACTAAGAACATCTCAGACTCTTTGTTTTTAGATCATGCCTACAATCAGCAAGAATAATAATAGCTAATGACAACCTAGTTCTCACTCTGTGCCAATTAATATGAATGCTTTCTATGTATTATTTCATCTTCACAATAATTCTGTGAGGTAGGTACTGTCATTAGAACCCCATTTTACAGAAGAGGAAATGAGAGGATTGCCTAGGGTTGGCCAGCTGGTAAGTGGCAGAGTTGGGGTTGACAGCCAGCCACTTGGCTGCAGGGTTCTTCCTCTCAAGTACAACCCTGCTGCTGATTCACAGTCTCCCAATAACAACTGCCTTGCACTGCTACAGTACTTAGCTCATTTTGAAATTCTTTCATATATATTATATTAGATGACGTAAGGTTATGAATTTGCCAGGGATGGTATTTATAGCCCTGTTCTATTGATGAGAAAGCTAAGGTGTACCTATAGTAAGTGATTTATTCAAAATCATAACAGCAGCTGGTAGAAGTGAAATGTGACCTGAGAGTTCTGATTCCTGGTCCAGAATTTTTCCCTTGGCACTATATGGCCCATGGGCCTAATACAAATCCACATAATGTGTTATTCCCCTCATAGGAGTTCCTTTAAAGAATCCATTTCTAGTGGATGTTTTATTTCTTCCCTACATTATGGTAATCAACAGTGTATATTATATATTGCATCTGGACCCCAAAAAAGTCTTTTAGAAGCAATTGTGTCCCTACATGTTTAATGATGTCACCCTGGACATAACCACTTTTTATGAAAGCAATTGGAAGCTGTGAGACACTTTACAAGCGTGAGTATACTGGAAGTCACTGACTTTACATTGGTAATTATTCTCATGTGTAATTGTCCTCCATCACTATTTGCAAATTCCCAGGGAGCAAGAACTGTATGATACTTGTTTTTTGATACTTATTTAGAAAAGCTGAGAAGGCAATTTCCACTCAAGCAGGAGTTTGTTTCTTCTTATATGAATCAGATTCAACAGTCCCAAAAGTTTTGAATGAGAGTTTAAATTCTCTTACTCTAATTAATTCTATCAAATAACAAATGGTTATCAGGTATCTGCTGCAGCCCAGCCCCATGCTAGGCACCAAGGAACACAAAGGAGTGGAAAACCCCAAGCTTGTTCCCAGGAAGCTAACCCTCAAGTTGTGAATATAGAGTTAATGCTCTGGAAACAATTAGAGAGCAAAATATGGCAACATATAATTTATGCTGAATTCTGGTACAAACAATACGATAACTTAGGAAAGGAAAAAGAGAAACAGAGGGAGGCCTCACCAATACACAGGCTACTTTCTGCACATGGACCTACACGATATGCATAAATTGCTATCGTCATGATTTAAATATACATGCTTTAAATATATGTAGCATTGAGTCAGTGACTCAAATCGGGTGGGCAGTAATAATAATGTATGACTAAGAGATGGGTATTATTTGAATAGAATATGTGGGAAGGAGGACACAGGAAGTGTCCCAACCTTTGACTAGAGTATAGAGAGCAGCATTCTGAGAGATTTAGTATCATGTGAGCCATCTATGTGTACAGAACTCTCACAAAGTCCCAAACTTAAAAGCTGAATATCTCCCAAGTATTTTCTCATTTTTTAAATTGTTTTCTGACTCTTAGAGTCACACAGATATTTGAGCCAAATATTTTTAAAATACAAAGCAGTATATACATTTAAGAGTAGATTCTATAGAATTGGAGCCTGATGGAATGAGGGAAATGGAAAGAAAAAAGGAGTTTAAGATGACTCCCAAGTTTGAACAACTAAAGAGATAGTGGGGCCATTTCTTGAAATGAAGAATATAATTAGAAACGTTGGAGGAAATGATGCATTCTGTTTGGACATGTTTAGTTTGAAATTCCATAGGGCATTCAGTGGAGATATATAAGAAGTAGGAATAAATAATCCTCTGGCATTCAAGAATAAGGATCTTGAAGACATCAGCATATGGGTGGCCGTTGAAGTCATGAACATGACTCATTCACAGAAACTGTATAAGGTTGAGATTTAAAAGAACAAAATATTTAAGGGTAGGCATTTAAAGAGAAAGCTCAGACAAGGTAGCTAGAGAAGGAGCTGGCAATCAGAAATGAGCTAGCTGAAGAATGAAAGGCAAGAAAAAAGAGTGTTAGAATGGAGGAGAGATCTATGGGATTAGGCATACAAGAGATCAAGTAAGGCAAGGACTTAAAACTGTCCACTATACCAAAAAAAAAAAAAAAGATGAGAGCTTATTAGTGACCTTGGCAAGAGCAGTTTCAGTAGAGAAAAAGAAAAAAATAGACTGCAGAGGCAATGGAGTGACCAGGAATTTAGACCTAGTCTTCTAATGAACACAACTAGAAAAGCTGAACAAAACATACTAAAACTCTTCTCGATGGCATCAAAGCACAAACAAGACACTGCAGTATCATTAGGTCAGTATCTTGGGGAAGACAGATCTCAGAGAAGTAAGGCCAATATATGGAGCCACTTTTCTTCTAGGACTTGCCACTTATAGAGGTGTGGGACCAAGAATGTAAGAGCCTGAATAGAGCTTTTAGTTATTAAGAAGGTGGGGGAAAAGGGTTGAAGTGTGTGTGGGTGAAGCTAGGTTTGAGATAAGACCCCCCCACCCCACAAAGTCTGGCATCCTCAGAACAAAAGTGAACCAAACATAGGTCCTTACAGCAACTGCAGCTCTGCTTAGAACCATCACAGTCTTAGGTTGAAGTTGTTCTAGGTAAAATAATATGTCAGTTTTCTCTAGAGAAAGGTGACGTCACCCTAAGTGTCAAATTTTCTGTTTTGCTAAAATAGTGACTAGCAGTCAATAACAAATAATTAGCCATGTTCACCAAAAGGTGTGTATAAGAATGTTAGCCTCCCTGAATGTTAAAGTACCAAACTGAAAACTATAAATAACATAATGCTAAGTAAGCTGTGGCACAGTCACACAATGGAATACAACATAGCAGTGGGAATGAACAAACCACAGCTACTACATGAAGTGATATGAATGAAGCTCACAAAGATAATGTCGAGTGAAAAAAGCAAAATAAATAAAAATACATACTTTATTATTTCACTAATACAGAGCCCCCAAACCAGGCAAAAACTCATCTATAGCATATGATGACAGAATAATGGTTATTATTGAGTGGGTAGAGGGAGAGAGAAGGAAGAGATAGTTTCTAGAAAGGTTCAAAGAGGGCTTTCAGGGATATTGGTAATGATATGTTTCTTGATCTAAATGAAGGCTACATAGATTTAATTTGTGGAAATTTATCATGTTATACCCTTATATGTGCACTTTTCTGCTTGAATATTTCACTTCAATGAATTTTTTAATTTAAAAACTTTTTAAATAACAAGGTACACAAGAGAATTAACCAACATGATCTAAACACTTCAAAAAAAGAGAAATATTGTTTGTACCACAGAGGCTCCATGTATTTTTGTTATCAAACACAGGCTTTAACTAAAATTTTATGTTGAAGAGGATAAAAGGCAAAACTAAGAAATTTTTGGAGTACTGTAAACTACAAAACAAAGAACAAAATGGGAATTCTAACCTGCGACATATAAAAACCAAAATAAAGATTTCAATGAATAATTGAAATTAAATTATTCATTCCAGATTAAATAGTTGAGGAAATGATTAGTGAACTAAAAAAGAAGAAATTATTCAAAATAAACCATGGAAAATCAAAAAAGATGCAAGATACAGAAGAGAGGGAAGAGACATGAAGGATACAGTAAGAAGTTCTAGAATATGTGTAAATAGAATCCTATCAGGAGAGAAGACAGAGTAGGTAAAAAACAATATTTGAAAAGTTGATGACTAGGAGAATGTTCTAAAACTGATTATAAACATACAGCCAGAGACTTAGGAAGTACTACAAACGCCAAGCAGGACAAACAAAAAAGAATTTTCACCACATCATAATAAAACTGCAAGACAAAGAGAAAAATACTAATAAGTGGCTGAGGGAAACGACTGATTATCTTCAAAAAAGCCACAATTAGATTGAAAGTTTGGTACCTAATATTAGAACTGGAAATAGAAGTCAGAAGAAAATGAAATAATGTATGTAAATGCTAAAAAGAAATACTGGCAAATCCATAATACTATGTACTATAAAGACAGTTAATGTTTTCAGTCAAACAAAAACAAAAAACTTGTCGTGCTAAATAAAATACTAAAATCTGTGCTAAATAAAATACTAAAAGATGTTTTTTTGCGAACAATGAGAATGATTCCAATAAAAGATCAGGAATATAAGAAGCAATTAAAAGCAACAAGTGATCTTAGCAGGGTTCTCTTGGAATAGGACCCATCGCTTCTTCTTTGCTTATCAGTCATTGCTCTCTCCTCATTGGTTGTGTAGGGTAGACAACAACCAAGTTCATCTTTCTCAAACTCATCCAGGAAAGCCTCCATTATACACTAAAATGTATATCCAAGAAAAGTTTTGAGTCTCCAGAGTGGTTCAAGGGCAGTTTCCTGTCAAAGACTTCAAAAATAAGGAGTGACTTCCACAGGGACAAGCCAATGCCCCTGAAATGTCAGTCCCATATTATTGGACAGGATCTGAGCAGCAAAGCTGTCTGCTTCCACATGGCATTAATCTCCTTCCAGTCCAGTGGGTCATATTGGTGATGCCTATGAGGCCACCATGCCATACGTCAAACTTTTCAGTAAGTGTTGGTTTCTTGAGCATCTTTAGCAAGATCTGGCCTAAGGCAACTGGTTTTCGTCATTCTGCAGCCCAGCAAACAGTTCCAACTGTTACAGTTTAAAGTTCCCATATTTGTTTTCCTCTGGGTTCAGCTTTTCAGTTTCCACCTGAACTTCTCAAAATTTTCTGACTTTCTTTAGTTTATTTTCACTTCCTCCAGTTCCTGAATCAGACTCACTTTCTGAACTCAATCCATTAATTCTACTTTTCTTACTCGCACATTATCTTCTTTGTTTCCAAAAGGTATCTGTAGCTCTGATACTCGTCTTCGGTTGGGAGAAGCTAGTTAGGTATCTAGTCACTCTAAACAGCTATCAGATCACTCCTCACATGTGAGTCAGTTATATCTCTTTGGCTTTGCAGGAAGTAAAAAAAAAAAAAATGAGCCCAATAACCTTTAGAGTATGACTGAAGATATCAATGGTGTGCACCTCTCCAGTATAGTGGAGCTGTTGAGAATTTATCACACACCATCCCTCATTCCCATCCTGGAGGGTTCATCAAGAGGCTCTACCCCATAAGGATCTGGAGTTAGAACCTTTCTGGATTTAGGGTCTTCCTCCAGGGTCTTCCCTGAGTTCTCCTAGGCTACCCTGAACAGCAGGGAGCTCTCCTAAGCTACCCTGAGCAGCTGGGAGCTCCTCAGATGGTAAAATCAGGATCTTGAAGCCAACATCCAATTTCAATAGCTGGCTAGAATGCTGGTGAATGCCATGCTCTGAAGACGTGGCAGTACTACCAGAAATCTGCAATCTTGTCTTTTTTTTTTTTAGATTGTAAAATGTATTTATTTATTTTTTTATTCTTTTATTTTTAATTTTTGTGGGTACATAGTAGGCTTATATAATTATGGGGCACATAAGATGTTTTGATACAGGCATGCATGCAATGCATAATAATCACATCATGGAGAATGGAGTGTCGATCCCCCTAAAGCATTTAGCCTTTGTGTTATAAACAATCCAATTATACTCTTTTAGCTATTTCAGAACATAAAATTAAGTTATCATTGTCTATGTCACCCTGTTGTGCTATCGAATAGTAAGTCTTACTCATTCTTTCTGGGTTTTGTTTTGTTTGTTTGGTACACATTCACCATCCCCACCGTCCTCCAACCCTACCCTCCCACTACCACTCCCAGCCTCTGATAACCATCTTTCTGTCTATTTCCATGAGTTCAATTGTCTTGATTTTTAAAACCCACAAGTAAGTGAGAACATGTGATGTTTTCTTTATCTGCCTGGCTTATTTCACTTAACATAATGATCTCTGGTTCTATCCGTGTTGTTGCAAATGACAAGATCTCATTCTTTTTTTTTTTTTTTTTTTTTTTTTGCCTTTTGCCTTCTCTGCACTAGCAGATCTCATTCTTTTTATGACTGAGTAGTGTTCCATTGTGTATATATACCAAATTTTCTTTATCCTTTCATCTGTTGATGGGCACTTAGGTTGCTTCCAAATCTTAGCTATTATGAACAGTGGTTGGTGCAACAAACATGGGAGTGCAGGTATCTCTTCAATATACTGATTTCCTCTCTCTTGGGTATATACTCAGCAGTGGGATTGCTGGATCACATGGTAGGTCCATTTTTACTTGTAATCTCATCTTGATCCCAAGCCTCCTCTGACTCTTCAATTCCTGACTTTTATCCCTCCTTCTAGAACAGTGATCTTCTAGAACCACAATCTTACAAATAATATCTTGACACTTTCCCATAAAACCCATAAATGCCCTCCTGTGTCCCTGTACTTTTATACCCTCCTTTGCTCCTTCTAATCCAGTGGTCACTCTAAAAGGGACATTTGATTATCTCACTGACTTCGAAACTTTCCATAGCACCCTTCTTAAATAAGAGTGATCTTTTTTAAATGGATATTTGTGCTGGCACTCTCAGTATCTGCCTTCCTAGCATCCTCAGGTTAAAGTACAACTTCTGTCATAACTTGTCATACAGACCCCTACTTGCCTTCCCAGTCCTGTCCCTTGCATTTTTTGGCTTCTCCACTCACAATTTCCTCCATATCTTCTTACCTGTACTGAATTGACTTTCAGTTCTTCAAAGGCTCCATACTGTCTCATCAACCTGGAAGACAACTTCTAAGCCTAGCTAACTCCCACTTATCTTTGACTTACATGTCACTTCCTCCAGGGAGTCTTCCCTGCCCTCCTAATCTAGTAGGTGCCAACAAGTTCCCTTACAGTTACACTGTAACTCTCTTAACCCACCAAATTATATAAGTAAATAAATGGGAGTAAAAAAAGTGAGAAGTGAGGAAATACAGGCACAAAGTCTAGATTCTCTTTTCTAGAAGGATAACTTTAAAAGGATGAAGAACCATTAACTATAAGTATAAGCAACATAAGGTCATAGCCATAGCATGAAGTTACCAGGGATAAGGGGTATTATTAGTGGCAAAGGATCCCTGAGGAATACAGAGTGGAGCAGCCCCAGAGCTTAGATGACAAGGTAGTCTTGGATAATTATAATAGCTAACATTTATTAATTACTTACTACACATAGAATGCTATTTTAAGTCCTTTATAGATGAAGAAACTAAAGCACAATATTAGCTGAATTTTACTGCTTGTAAGTGAAAATTCAGGACCTAAATCTAGGCAGCTTGGCTCTAGAGAAAGTGCTCTTAACCACCCTACCAAACTGGATCTAAAGAAGGACATTTTCTTTTTTAAAGCTGAGGGAGAAGGTTTATATAGGTTATCCAGATAATGTAGGGTTAGTGATAGGAAAGAGGGAGCAGGTCTCTATAGCTCCTGCTTTTTTCAGGGAGAAATTAATGTCATTCACTAGCATGGTGGGGGTTGAGGGGTAAGTTAGAGAGGAACTGAGGGGAAGAGGAAATGTTGGGGGTTTCTGCTATGTTATTTGGAGGCATCTTAAAAGTGTGTTTCTTAAACCTGATACTACTCAAAGTGTGGTTCATGGACCAGGGTTGGTGTGCAAGCAATTTGTTACCTTTCACCAACCCATAAATTATTGAAATTGAGATAAATATTTAGAGTTTGATAGCAAGTGGACATTGTTGCAATATCCAAGTGCATGAGGTAGAGCCTCCTCTCCCTGCTAAGATACAGATGAGCTCAAGTGTTGTAGAACTCATGCATGTGGCAAGAACATTGGGAATTCTTTTAAAAAATAAAAATAATAGTATTAACTGTTCCTTTCTACAAGTAGTTAGAGAATCACCAGTTAAGGAGAGAAGAAAGGAGTAAGGCTTTGGAGGACTGCAGAGCTGACTCACTCCAAGATGATCTCACATGACTTCTGACATCTGAACTGCACTCCATGAAAAAAGAAAATGCAACTTCTCTAGAAATGGCTTTGCACCCTCTGGGGAATGGTATAAATGAACTTGGGCAAGTCATGCAGAAAACCTGCTGAGAGTACTGCCCTGTACTCTGTGACCTACATTACTGAAGCAGAGAGTTGTAACGAAAAGAATGAAAAGACCTTGGTTCTAGTTTCAGCTCTGCTCTGACAACCTCTGTAATCTTGAGAAAGTCACTTAATCTCTTTAATCCATTTAAGCCTCAATGTTATCATTAAAAAAAAAAAAGAGTATCTGAAGAACAAGAATAGGGGAGAAGAGTATTGCCCTAGATAATCTCTAAGACTTCTTTAAGCTTTAGTATCCTATTCTTACTCATCTAGTGATTCTGAGAAATTCCACCTAAGAATAACACACATTTAGCCTGTGGCTTCTCAAGCAAGTATCATAGAAACACAAATTATAAATAGTTATTATATCAGGTGAGACCTCACATAAATAGGGTACGTGTGTTCCTTACAAGTGCATTATAGAAATGGCAAAGTGATTTTCTGGTATTTCTTGAGTTTATGACAGTGCTGCATGCAAATGTTTTATCTTCCATAGGAGATATTGTGTTCCTGGTATACTTTGTTTATGAAGGTTCTTGCTTGTATTTATATATATTTTTAAACTTCAGTGAAAATAATCATCAGAAAAAATAATTGCACCTAAATGTGCTAAATTCCATGTCTAATTATTGTTAAGCCCCATTTGTCTCAGCTTTTTAGAACTAGAATCTAAACAAAATATTCACTTAATAAATAATTGGTATATTCAGTAAATACATGGCATTTTTGGCTAATGATTGTGTTCAAGTTTTTCTACACACTACTTCATCTATTGTTCTGTGATTTGATGGCATTTTTTTTGTGTATACTTATATAGAAACTGAAGGGCTCTGCAGAGCATACATTATCCTCATTCTAAAGAGTTAGATAACAAAGATGAAACTTGGGCCACAGCCCAATTGTTTATTTTTATTTTGGTGAGAACATTTCATTATCTTCCTGTAGGATCTAATAAAGTATTGTTTAACTGCTTCTGAATAGTTCTTATAGACTACCCTATATACCTCTGATGTTACTTGATTTAGTTGAAAGAATGTCCTCAATTGAATTGTGATAGATAGCAACTCAAGATTGGTTTCTACAGAACAAAATAATAAACCCTAAGTCACACTTCCCTTTGAAATCCTGTGTCTTGGCAGGTATCACTAAAACTCTTTGATTTGCATTTAAATAACATACTAATTTATTCCTTTACATGATTTTTATGAGAAAATAATTTTCCAGAGCATTTTCTAATCTGTGGTTTAATATTTGCAGACTTGAAGAAATACTGTTTTGCTGCCAGCATCTGGTCAATGACACATTGTTTATTTCCTGATGCACTATCAAGCACAGTTTTAAATAATAAAGGCAGATTATCTCTATTCTCCTTTGATAAAAGCAAATTCTATGTCTTACTCAGCAATCATTTTAAGAGTCAAAATACAGTCAATAAAAATAAATTATTTTTGCCATTTACTTTTCCACAGATTAATGTTAATTATACTTAAATGAAAATGTCTCTGCTGAGAATTTCCTCCCAGAAAACATATTGTGTCTGAATTTTAAATTCTGGCTTTATTTGGATACTCAGAGGGTATAAAAATATCTACTAGACCTTTTAGTATAATTACAATAGTGACAATATATTTAATCTGAGAATTTGGTTTTACCAAGGCAATAAGAAACAAATCATAGTTTATTTCCAACCATTGAATCTATAATCCCTCATTGTCAATTGCCCTTAGATCCTAAAGGAACTCTTTCTCTACAGGGGAAAAAGAACACCTTGAAAGCTTGTAGCCTAGGAAAATGACATACTGAAAAGAAAATTTGGAGTAAGGAAATAACTGAAAAGTAAGCCAAAGGGAAAAACTAACACTCACCAACAATCTGAAAGTCTAGTACATTTTATTTCTAAAATTTTTGTTTTCAGTGTTGCATATGGAAATTTGTAAGAGAAAATAAAATTTCTGTTTTATCAAATACATGGCCATAAAGTCATTTTAGACATTTTATGATTAAAACCCATTGTAGCAAGAGAGCCGAGTTCTATTTGTGCTACTGATGCTACTGAATTTGCCATTTGTATTACAGCTGTTCAGAATTTTGGTTACCCACAATGGTCGTATTTTAAGGGAAAATATGTATTTTATATGATAAAGAGCTCATAGCATTTGACTATCCCAAGTTCTTATTTGCTTCCCCTGAGAAAGGGAGGCAGGGATTTTTACCAACTTACAGATTTAAAACCCTGAGCACCCAGAGACAAGTTCACTGTTTTACCAAAGGTCACATCAGCGGTGGTAGATCAAGGACCAGAAAACCAACCTGAGCTGGTTTTTCCACTCGTGTATTTTCTACACACTCCCATGTTTTGCCTTCTAATCTTCTTTCTGGTTTCAACACAATTTAGTGGCCATTTCATGATGAGAATAACATATGCTATCTTGATAAACAAAAATGCACCATGGGTAGGCTCAATCAAGTCATTTCAGTGTTTGTGAATCTTCTTCCTCCTCTGCTTCCTGCAGAACAGGGAGGTATTTAATATTAATTAAAGATGCATTTTATACCTTTCACTGATGCTGAGCCATCTGTTACAAGTTCTGTTCAACTTACAATTCTAGAAAAAAATCTTCCTTAATACCTGAATTATAGGCACCATTTCAAGTATGTATTCATTCACTATCATCCTAAATATATAAAAAGTTTACGATATTACAATATAAGAAATTATTTGATTTACCAAATTTAGATTATTATCTGGGCAAGAAACCTCCCAATTTTAAAAAGGAAATGAGGGAAGAGGCTTAGTAAAGATTGAATGTGAAACCATCCATTTATCCCAGGAGACACACTGATAGACCCCAAATATGATGCTGTGGTTTAAATGTTTATCTCCTCCCAAACTCAGTTGAAATGTAATTGCCATTGTAACTGTATTGAAAGGTGGGACTTTTAAGAGGCAATTAAGCCATGGGGGCTCTGCCCTTATGAGAGTGGATTATGTGGATGAATAGGATTAATGGCATTATCATGGGAATGGGTCTGTTACTATGGGAGTGAGTTCCTTATAAAAGGATAAGTTGGGCCTATTTCCCTCTCTCTCATCCTTTCTTGTCCTTCTGCCTTTTGCCATGGAACACAACAGCAAGAAGACCCTTCTGAGATTTCCAAGCCTCCACAACTGTGAGAAAATAAATTTCTGTTTATTATAAATTATCCAGGCTCAGATATTCTGTTATAGCAGCACAAACAGACTAAGATATGTGAAGAGCACAATTTGAAGTAATTGAAAATAGTAAGCCAAAAACCCCAAAAGATATCATTTCAAAGGACCTTTGGACCAGTAATGAAGGGTGGTGATGATGAACAAGAAAGATGATTATTTATGTCAGGTCACTGGAGAGATGTCTGTGTTTCATCTTCACTGTCCTATTTCTTTAAAAATGCAAATGTATACAATATTCACTCAGCAAATATTTGTCAAGCACTTTCAGTGTGCCAGAGCCCTTGTAAGGGTCCTGGCATCCCAGCCTTTACCACTTTGCTAATAGGTTAACATGGCAGACAGAGGAATAAATCAACAACCACAATGCACCAAGGGAAGCAGGGGAAGGGTTAGGAGACTGAAAGCAATTACTCTGCAACATTCTTCTTGTGAATTTACTACATGGGTATTTTCTACACTTGACTTCCAGTAAAGAGAATGTCTTAACTCCTTTCGCTGAGCATATTAGCCTCAATTCATTGAAGCTGAAAGTTGAGAGAGAAGACTACCAGACCAAACCTTGGAGAATAAATGCCTCTGTGGTTTGTGGCACTCCCAGACAGTGCTCTACCATCTTGACACCAATTTATACGGGATACCACTTACCTGCTCTGTCCACTTTGGGCCCACGTAGCCACAATTGTGTTTAAATTTCCATGATCAAACACTTTTCTGAACAGCATATGAATGGGTTTTTAATCCATATCTTTAAAAAAAAATTGATGAGTTGAGAATTTCTTAAACTCTACTTGTAATGGAAAATGTTAAGTGTACTAAAAAGTCTGTATCTGTGGATATAAATATACACAGACACACACATTCACAAAGTACAAACATACACACAGTAATTGCCTCTACTATTTCAACATATTCACATAGAGTGTAAACTACCAATCTTTTTGTTAGAGTATTACTAAAGCCTATAGTTTGAAGTCTTCCTTAGCTTGAAAAAACAAGCTAAGGATGCCGTTTTGGTCAGCATTCTCTGCTTCTGTCATTGTGCAAACTTCACCCCTGACCCACCTCTTCATTCCACACCAGGATGTATCCCCACTGACAAATGCAGTTCTGCAGAGTCTCAGAATTTTTTTTTAATCAAACTGACAGGCTAACCTAGGCATGTTGGCCTGCACCTGTAGTCCCAGCTACTCAGAAGGCTGAGGCAGAAGGATCATTCGAGCTCAGGAGCTCAAGTTCAGCCGGGGCAACATAGAGAAACCTTGTCTCTCTCTCTATATATAGATATAGATGTAGATACAGATATAGATATAGATATATAGATATAAATATAAATATATAGAGATGGAAAACTGACAGACTAACTATATGGTGTTCTCAGTATCTGCTTAGAACTGTTTAAATTTACCTCCTTCCAGACTCAATCTCTGCAGATGCTACTAGATTCTGCAAAAAGATCCACTCAAGATGCCTCCTGCAAAATCCTTAGCAGTGTCATCTGTGTTCTCTTCAGGCCCTAGAAGTCACTTTCCTAGTTGCCCCTGCATCTTGCTAGAAGATGCTCCCTCTCCTGCAGTGGCCAAAGTTAAAAGTAACCCAGTGGAAACCTTGCCAAAGTGTGATATTTAGTCATTCCTTGTTAACATCTAAATTTGACTTCGAATTAGGGAAAAGCAATGAAAAGAGTGATCAAAGAGTACCTCATAGTTTCATAAGATGGAATAATATACCCCCAAAACTTTCCCGATGGATTGTTTCAATAAAGCTTTCTTTCTCTTTTCACTTCTCAACATGATTCAGATTTTTATTAACATGTTTTACAACTTTATAATGAATGTATATGAGTTTTTAAAGAACTAAATTGTGTTTAATGGGATATATATTGATTTTTGCTTAAATATGCTTGAAGAATACACAAGAAACCAATAATATAATTGCCTATGGAGAAAAGATCTGAGTAACTAGAAGATGTGTGTGTTGGGGGGGACTTTTTACTGCATACCTTCTTGTGCCTTGAATTTTGAACCATGTAAATGTATTTCCTAGTGGAAAAATTAAATTAAAAGCTAAGTCAGTTAGAAAAGTAGGAGGATAATAAGGAGAGGATTTATTCATTCATAAATGCATTCTGCAGGCATTATTGACTATATATGCCAGGCATTGTGCTAGGCGTTGGGACACAAAGATGAATAAAGATGCAGCTGATCTCACACAGCTCACAGTGACTGAGATTTGGATATGATTCTTCCATAGCAACTTTTTTTTATTACTATTTGAAAACCAGTGAAGAAAAAAACCTCAGGGAATTTTGTTATCACTGGAGGATCCAGAAATATTTATGCTTTCCTCTCAAAGCTGAATTATGTGCCTTGTTGAAGGCAACCGGGTCTTGCAAAATTAGGCTGGACATTTTATGACTTAAGAGGCAGCTAAGATTGTCCTTTAGAGCCTGGTTTTCGGAATGAGATGAGATTTGAGTTTGATTCTCAACTTTATTCCTCACTAGCTGTATGACCTTGGGTAAGTTACTTAACATTTCCAAGCCTCATATTGTCTACAGAATGAAGATTCTAATGAACTTACCTCATCAAGTTATTGTGAGAATTAAATTTTAAACATGTGCAAAGCATTTTTTATACTTGTTATTATTATCTGGAGAGAAATCCCGGATTCTCAATAATAAAACTTGTCTACTTGAAACCTCTCACAAAGGTTAAAGAAAATACAATTCAATTTCTGCTGGCAGATTCCTCTCAAAGCTGCCTATTATTTTTTTCTCCTACAACTCTTGCTCCCCAAAATGAACATTTGGCTGAAAGCTTAGCCAGAATGCAGAGTGGCTCCCAGGGAAAGGGGGCACCTTCCAAAAATCCATGATGAATATCCTTCAGCTATGTAACTCCACAGGCTTAAATTCTACTTTGTAGCCAGGGCCTAGGGCATTAACCTTCTTGGCAGTTTCAAGTCACACACTCTGCAGAAATCAATTTCTTTGGGGGAAAATATATAATAAACTAAAGCAGGTTAAAATCCATGATTTTTATGCATATTCTGCACAGGTACTTTTTTCACATATTTAAGTTTTACATTAAAATAAGTCCATAGTCCCATGAAATACAAGTTTGATAAATTTTACACATACAGAAATAACATATCCATATAGCAAAAGAAAATAATAATAAGCAAAGTCAAAAGACAAATAAATTGAATAAAGTATTTGCCACTTATATAACACACAAAGCTAATCCTGCTAACATACAGAGACTTCCCACAAAATGAGAAGAGAAAAAACATCAATCTAATAGAAAAATAGGCAACAAACCTGAACAGGCTGTTCACAAAAGAGGAAATGCAAATAGCTGTTAACATGAAAAGATGAGCAACCTAAATTGATGTATCAATTTTCATTGAAGGTACTGGCAAAAATATAAATGTTTAGTGACATACCCTGTATAGTGAGAGGTAGGGAAATGGTCACTCATGCATCAGAGGTGGACATGTAATTTTTACAATCCCTATAAAGAGTGATGGTTTTCTGGACATGCCACCCCAAAATATGGCATCTTGGTACTAATGCCATTGAATATTTAAGCTGAAGGAATCTGATAAAACAGCAGATGGAGGGAGGTCACTCTGACCTTCCCCCTGCCTCTCTCCCCTAAAGCAGGCCATAAGATCCTTATGTGAGAGGTGCCATCCCTCTACCCAGAGGGAAGAAACTTATCTCCAAAGACAGAAGAACAGAATGGCCTTGCTAAATTTCCCCATTTTATTTTCTACAGATCATATTCTTTTTTGCCTTATCATATTTCTCCATGACTGTCCATTCTTTATCAAACCTAGCATAAAAATACTCAGGTTTACCTTCTTTGGATCTTCATAGCCTTATGAAAGCTCTGGCATCTCCTGAAACTTAAATTAAATGAATTCGTATGCTTTTTTCTTGTTAATCTGTCTTTTGTTATAAGGACCTCAGCCATGAACATAAAATGGTTAGGAAAAAACAGAAAAAAAATTTTTTTGTCCCATACAATATCAATTTGGCAATATCTGTGAAAATTTAAATGCATATGTGTTTGATCCAGCAACTTCACTTTTGGAACTTATTCTACAGATGTATTTGTAGACCTTCAAAATTATAGATGTACAAGGTTATTCATTCACTATTATTTGTAACACAAAAGTTGGAAACAATGCAAAGGTTAAATAAAGACGTTAAGGTACTGTATTTACATACGATAGACTACTGGGAAGCTGTATGTATAGCTAGACAGACAGATATTATAACTTTTACCCAGACATGTTGGCTCACGCCTGTAATCTTAGCTACTCAAGAGGCTGAGGGGGAAGTTCACTTGAGCCCAGGAGTTTGAGGTTACAGGGAGCTGTGATTGCAGTACTGCACTCCAGACTGGGTGGCATCTGTACAAACAATGAGATACATATTACAACTTTTTTTCAAGATGGAGTCTATCTCTGTTGCCCAGGCTGGAGTGCAATGGCATGATTTTGGCTCACAGCAACCTCCGCCTCCCAGGTTCAAGAGATTCTCCTGCCTCAGCCTCCTGAGTATCTGGGATTACAGGTGCCCATCACCACAAAATTAGTTTTTGTATTTTTGACAGAAATTTTGTATTTTTAGTAGAGACAGCTTTCACTGTGTTGGCCAGGCTGATCTCGAACTCCTGACCTCGTGTCTGCCTGCCTCTACCTCCCAAAGTGCTGGGATTACAAGCATGAGCCACTGTGCCGGTCACATATTACAATTTTAAGAAGAAAACTTTATATGTACTACCATGAAAAGAATTACCCAATATTTACTGTAAGTGAAAAAAGCAAAATTTCATAGTCTTTTTATTTGCTACCTTTTATTTTTAAAATTGACATACAGTAACAGTCAATCAGTTGCTTGGATGTGCATACGAAAGCTCTGAAAGAAAATATATTGCAACTAACTGCAGTGATTGGGCAGGAGAGGATGTGAACTCGGCAGAGGGGGCAAAAATAGGAGGAGAAAAACAGACACATTTTTTTCCCAAAGCTTTTGTTTTTTGGTCTACTTGAATTACCATTTGAATTTTTTAAATTAAAATTAAAATTTTAACTGAAGCTGGAACATGAAGCCCCTTGGAAACCACTGTCCATTTCTTCATGATGAGAACTGTTTTAAGATGAAAGTTTGGAGATTTAAGTTGGACACACTGAGTATCTTAAAAAACCATGTCTGGGGGCCATCACAGGAACAGTAGAGTGTCATCGCTAGAGAATGTGACTGGAAACAGGGGGTACGGCATTCCTCTGTACCATTCTAAATGCTTCTTGTTAGCCTTACTATTTTAGTATCAAAGTGGAATTGACATCAATTCTCTCTCATGTTTCATGGGGAAAGCCTTTTTGTTTGTTTTAATATTACAGGACTAACAGGGTACGTGAGAGACTACACGGTGCGGCGAGGAATTAAGAATCTGAACTCGGAGCCTGACAACCTAGGTCCAAACCTGGCTTCAATTCTTGCTTGCTATGTGGCTTTCAGCAAGGACGTTACTCCTCTGTGCCTCAGTCTTCCTGTATGTGTAACAGGGATCACAATAGCACATCCTCCTAAGACTGCTGTGAGGACTGAATTGGCACAGAGCACTCAGGAGAGCCTGCGCCTCGGGGCCACAGTAAGCACTTCCTGTGGCAGAGCAGGGTCTAGGGCCAGCCCAGAGCGGAGAGCCAGAGAACCTTCAATACTGAAGGGACACACAGTTCTAATTAAGGTGTCTATACACCCTTGTTGTTTTCACAGTGAGGAAAACATTTGCCAACTGAATAAAACAATGCAATTTGCAGTTGTAATATCCTGTTAAAGTAAAACCATTTAATTTTCCTAATGCAATACTGCTTTCTCATGAGGCCCTCATTGCTCATGTTTGGAATGGAAGTACAAGAATAGTGATGATTCCAAGAAAGGACTTAACCCATCATCTTTTCATCCACTTACTGCAGCACACAGCGACTGAATGGGATAACTTAAAACAAGACCGAGGACAACTTCATATTTTGGACCCAGGGGAACCGAGTATCCAGTTGCTCAAGGACGAGACACTCAGCCTCTCCATTCTTACATGTGAATATATGTGCTATGGTCTTTGTTCTCAGCACTGTCAGTATTCTGGAGTTGTTAGCACTGCAGATTCTAATGTGTAGGTTAGGAATTGATTTGGCTTTCTGACTATGAAAGAAATGGAGCACCTTTTTTTTACTAGGGCCTTCCAAAATACATAAAATCCAGACTCATACTTTCTATTCATTTTAATTATTCTCAAGTGCAATGTCTACAATTTTTACTGTTATAATGTTCTATAAGTTATATTATTACATGTAAGTTATAATAAAGCTTGAGCCAAGCTATTACATAAAATTACTATAGAAATACAATGAAAAATGATGCACTCATACGAATAGATAAAGTGACACATCACAAAAAAACAAGTCTGAATATCATTTTGAAGTATACTCTAGCAGCTATGGCATCACGATACTCTTTAGAGAATAATGTTTCTGGATGAACTCAAGCACCCCATATGTTGCTAATGATACCTAATGGAAAGTCATTTAAATGATTCCACATCCTGTTATATATTGAAGTCAATAATCAGTGACTTAATATGAGAAACAAGTAAGTGGTTTTAAAATTATTATGTAAAAAGCCACGAGCAGTGGCTCATGCCTGTAATCCCAGCATTTTGGGAGGCTGAGGCGGGTGGATCACCTGAGGTCAGGAGTTCAAGACCAGCCTTGTCAACATGGTGAAACCCTGCCTCTACTAAAAATACAAAAATTAGCTGGGCGTGGTGGCGCACACTTGTAGTCTCCCAGCTACTTGGGAGGCTGAGGCAGGAGAACCGTTTGAACTGGGAGGTGGAGGTTACAGCGAGCTGAGATCGCACCACTGCACTCCAGCCTGGACGACAGAGTGAAACTCCATCTTAAAACTAAATTAACTAAACTAAACTAAACTAAAATAATTATGTAAGAAGATATTACGTAGATTAACTTTGTTCAGATTTGCTGATCAATTAAGAGGTCACAACCAAGCAGAACTTACATTCTTCTAAGTGCTGCAGTGAACCATTTTCCTCATTAATAAAATCCAACAGTCCTAGGTTCAAGCAGGCAGCTGTTGCATTTATCATACTTATATTTATAAATGACTATAATGATCGCATAATGTTGTTGTTATCACCTTTTAGAAATGATCCGGGATTTGTTTTCTTAGAACTAATGTGGGCCCTTCCATTTCAAATGTGGAATATATTTACTGTGTTTCAAATTGAGGGATAGAAGTACATTTCACCAATTATTTACAAGTAATGAATATACAATAAGTCAGACATAGAAGCATATTCCTTGCAAATCCCACTTATCACAATACATTGTCATATGAAAGATTAAGATCCAAAGCTGGGGAAATTGACTAGCTATTATACTTTCTAATAGCTGATCATCAAAATTTTCAAGTAGTTTAGATAAATGCAAACTTCCCAAGTGAATTTATTTTCCATCATAATTATTGAACGTAAGTGTGATTTATCACTCATCTTCACTTCCTTTCCACCCAGCAGCCACCTTTGTTTTCATCTTGTGGATTAAGTCTATGATATATGAAATTCTAAGCATCCTGAGAATTTCAACCTTGTCATAGTCAATTTCACCAAGAAGCTGGAAATGTACAATAATGCCTTATGCACATTATCACCACCTCATCCCCTGCACTGACATCTCTAGAGCATGAAACATTTCTTCTTTAAATGAAAACAAAGAAACTATGAAGATAAGGGAGTAACCAGCACCCAACCAGCAACCATCTTAAATAAGTATGTCGTATATAGCTTTAAATTGTTGTGATGTGCTTTTCTATCTACAGTTGAAAAATATAGTTTTATCATAACAAACATTCTAATTCAAGAAGAGAGGCAAGAGGGGTTCAAAGAGTTGTTTTCTTTGGGGAAATAGGAGGTGGTAAGGAAAGAATCACAGAATGCCTACTAGAATTAACAAGATATAAATTTCTTCCAGGGTGGGACTGTCTCTCTTCCCTATTCTTTCTCCTTTCCTTCAGCCCCACAACCGCCAGCAGAGCGTTCTCTCATATTTTTTCCATCTGTTCAGACAGCTGTTCAAGACAGACTATTTTGAGTTTATTGATTTCTTCACAAACAAATCACTGTGAAACAAGAATATATCAGATCAAATTATCCTCTCCATATAGGCTCCTGTGATAGAAAAAAAATGTTATATACATGTATACACACAAACGAGCACACACACACATGAACAGAGAGGGAGAGAGTATATGAATTATTTATGAATGAATCTGTCAAGGCACTTCAATAATGAAAGTACTTAGGGAGTGGTATTCACAAAAGTGTTCACGGTCGTTAGAATGTTTTTGCATATATAGTGCATTATTTTTTAAATATCTATTGCAAGACTTTGTAACTGGATATGTATGTGTCTTTAACCCAACAACACAATTTCTTAGGGAGTTGGTCAGAGTATTATAGCTTTTGCAAAAAAAAAAAACAACAAAAAAAAACTCATTAAAGCTGATTTTTGAAAACCAAGATACATATGCAATCCGTTTAGTCACAATTTATCTATAGTAGGGACCTTATTTTAAGACTAGTAATTAGGCCAGGTGCAGTGGCTCACACCTGTAATCCCAGCACTTTGGGAGGCCGAGGCGGGTGTATCACAAGGTCAGGAGTTCAGGACCAGCCTGGCCAATATGGTGAAACCCTATCTCTACTAAAATACAAAAAATTAGCCGAGTGTTGCGGCACACTCCTGTAGTCCCAGCTACTCAGGAGGCTGAGGCAGGAGAGTAGCTTGAACCCAGGAGGAGGAGGTTGCAGTGAGCTGAGATCGTGCCACTGCACTCCTGCCTGACGCACAGAACAAGACTCCATCTCAAAAAATAAAAACTAGTAATTAAGCAATTACCTTTAGTGTAAAGCGATTTCTCTGGGGTCTTCCAAAATATTTTATTATTCAAATTTATTATTAGTCTTATTGTTAAAAGTTAGGAAAATAAAGGCTAAAAAATAAATGAGCTGGTGCCAGCTTACAGGAACTAGATGCACTTGGAAAATAAGCACCAGTATTCAAAGCAACTTACATAATGTTACATAATTTGTATGAGAAAGAGAGGTGTAAAAGAAGGGTAGGGTGTTAGCACCATGATACGTCTATGGGACACTAACACATCCTTAGAAGTTACTCCCTGAGAAAAGTCGATTGGTTATTTTCTGATAATTTGAGGTTCAAGGAGCGTGAAAAAAGAATACACCCCAAAGAAACAAATTCTGGGTTGTTTCATTTTGTTTCAGGGCACAACCCAAGATGTGCAAACATGGAAAATAGTGACATTTCAATGACAGCATAATAGGTGATTTGTACACCAACTCTTACTTTGACCTTTCAAAATGTATAGATGCATACTTTCTACTGATTTTATTGAATTATTACTATAGTCACTATAAGTGCTAATATGTTGCCAATTATGTGTTCCTATTTATAATGAGTAAGTAATAAGATCCAACTGAGCTGTACAAATGCAAAGCTGTGTAGCAACCTTAGGAATGTTATAGCAATGTTACAATACATGAATAGAAGCTATAAATAGAAGTTGCAAAACAGTATCTCAAAATCATTTGAAAACTTAACCTGCTGGCTATCTATACCTACATATTGTTCACTGATCCTCAAGTTATAATAAAGTCTCTTGGTAGAGAATTCCATGCCCTATATTCTGTTGATGATGCACATACAAATTCTGAGGCAACCCAGGTGCAGTGACTCATGCCTGTAATCCCATCACTTTAGGAGACTGAGGTGGGCAGATCTCTTGAGGTCAGAAGTTCAAGACCAGCCTGGCCAACCTGGTAATACCTTGTCTCGACTAAAAATACAAAAATTAGCCGGGCATTGTACCACACACCTGTGGTCTCAGCTACTCGGGAGACTGAAGTAAGAGAATGACTTGAAACCAGGAGGCGGAGGTTGCATTGAGCCAAGATTGTGCCATTGTACTCCAGCCTGGGTGACAGAGCGAGACTCTGTCTTTAAAAAAAAAAAAAATTCTGAGGCATATCCACTTCCTCCCCATATTCCCACCTCCAGTCTCTGTAAGCAGAAAGAAGACCATGGAAACACATGTATTATGTTCCCATTCACACATAAACAGGGAGCTTTGGCCAGGCGTGGTGGCTCATGCCTGTAATCCTAGCAGTTTAGGAGGCTGAGGAGGATGGATTGCCTGAGGTCAGGAGTTCAAGACCAGCCTGGCCAGCATGGTGAAATCCCATCTCTACTAAAACACAAAAATTAGCCAGGTATGATGGCGGTGCCTATAATCCTAGCTACTTGGGAGGCTGAGATGGGAGAATAACTTGAACCCAGGAGATGGTGGTTGCAGTGAGCTGAAACTGCATTACTGCACTCCAGCCTGGGTGGCTAGTGAGACTCTGCCTCGAGGGGAAAAAAAACAAGGAGCTTCAGTCAGGTTGGGGGTTGTTTGGCTTGCTGATGGGTTTTAAGTAGAATATCTTCCCTCTTTTGTGGAATCTTGTGAATAAGGTCCCCAAGATAAGAAATATTAACTATATAGAGAAAACAAAAAAAGAGCCACCTCTAGATGTCTTTTCTGTGGCCTTGAGCAGCCACTTAATTTATCTGGGCCTCAGTTACCTTGTTTAAAATAAGGCATTGGACTCTATACTCTCTAGGTTTCTCTCCAGCTCTGTTCTAAATCTAGATCTCTTATCTTCTTAAATATGTAGGTGGCCTAAACATTAACAGGAGACCTAAAAGAATATCTTATTAGTAAGAAGATCTTACTAATAAGTGACCCATAAAGGTGTAAGTTGAGAAATCATACTCTGATTTCTCATTTTACACCTCTGTGGAGTACTTTGTTCTTTGGTGTGGCCTAGGACTAGGGAGTGTTATAGGGAGCCACTTGGGCCCTGGAAGTTACCACTAAACTCTGCTTTTCAGATGAACAAAGGGGCCAGGAGAGGACTTCCTATAATTATCTGAGACTGTGATAATTTCCAAGAACAACATTCATCAGTGCACATATTGAAAAGCAGGGCTTCCTACTTTCCAGATGGCACAGAGGGCGATTGGGGGATAATTCTGGAAAATAATGCAAGTTATGCTCAAATGGGGCCTTCCAAAGGAGGTGGGCAAAGCAATATTTTCCCTCAATTATAGCTCTATAGACCAATTCCTGTATTTTACACAACAAGAGTATGCAAATGTTCCTTTCGGGAGAAATGTTATTAAGCATATTGGCAAGAAAAGATGACAAAGCTGGGATGTAGCTTAGCTATTTTAATAATGAAGAGGGCCAATTGCTTATTCTTTGGAGAGTGACTATAGCAAGCAATTAAACTTCTGAAGTGTCAATAAAACAAATGTTGATTACACCCAACCTAAGAATCAGTAATAAAACAGAAACAACTTTTTTTCTCGCTTATATGTTCAAGCATGTGGCTCTGAAATTACATATGCTTATTTTCTATTGTCATAAGGTAAGACATTTTCAATTATTGGTAAGAAAAATGAAAATTCTGGTTTCAAGAAAATTTTCTTCAAAGATGATGCGGTTCCTCTGAAACAGTTGTCATTTTTGTTTTCTATCACTCGAGTCTTAATGTTCTCAAACCAAGCCTGGGACTTTTATTTTATTCAACGTTCCAAGTCACAATTTCTACATTTAGTGCCTGAATTAGGCACATGGGAAAATTTAATTTAGTTCACAGGGATCTAAGTATTTTGCAAATGTTTCATGGCTTAAAAATGTGTTAAGATATAATACTGCATATTTCATCCGACTCCCTCCAAAAATCTCTATTTCAAATGCACATTTGTGACACTCCAGATTAAGTTTTGGAAATTGGGTGGGTAGTTTTGAAAAAGAAAATATGCTTTATGAGATCAGATTGCAAATAAAGGACAGTTATTATAATACCAGGAAATTCTAAAAAGCCTAGTGTATTTTTCTATTTATTTACTAGCTGGGATTTAATAGAATGTTTGCCAGCTATGTTTCCAAAGTCAATGTCCAAAATGCAGACATTTGAAGGAAAAGCATTAAATGTCCCCTGAGCAGCACTGAATACAGTGAATGCCCCAAATAGGTGCTCAAGAGAGTGTAAGCCTCAGCCGTCTTAAAGTTTGGAGTAAGACAAGGAAATGGCTTTGTTTGATCTGAGTTTTCATTAATGTCAACACATTCTCTCTGAGTGCTTATAATAATATCTGGATATTATTTCTAGGAAGAATCTTTCACTGAGCAATACAAAAATGTAAAATACCCAAATGACTTTATAGTATTAACAATATTCCATGCTTGTCTTGTACTTTAAAGTGTTGTAGAAAAGAGTGTTCAAAGACTTTTATATACATCTTTTCGATTTTCAAAACTCTGTGAGGTGGACAGAAAATGTGCTCCCACCTTTGTTTTGCAGAAAAGGATTCTGAGATGCATAGAGGTTAAGAAACTGACTGCAGATGACTGGGCTATGAGTAGATCAGGAGGCCCACCCAAGTCTTCTGCTTCCTTCCCCAAAGTACTTTTCACCACTCTTCCCTGCTTCAGAATTTCTCAAAAGGGTCATTCTCATCTTCCTCAGCAAACGCAAAGCTCTAAAATCATCTGTGCGTTAACTGGAGGAAGGATGTGAGATTGGTGCGTCCAAGAGTCTCACTGCCTTTTACATTCAGGCCATTTGTCTAAGAAGCAACTTAGGCTGTCTTTCCAGTGACCTGATTCCAAATAACATGAAAATCGCAGTTCTGTTTCACAGAATCATGTTTTATAATATTTCATTTTGATAGCTGTTCTCCATGGACAGGTATAAGCCACCGTGGTAAATAAATGATATATTTGTTTGTGTCTTCCTTAAAGGTAGACCCATTCAATGCATTTTCCAGCGGCTCATTACCCAAGAGAGACTGGAGGGCTGGCAGCTTGTGTGACCTCATTTGCAGGATGCTCTGCAGTCTATCTAGCCCATTAGCTATCTAAACCATCTCATCGCAAGACAAACTCAGGGCATGGGGCAAGCAGACTATATTAGGAAGCTGCCTCCTACCAGAACCTGTGCAGGTCAGAAAACCAATAGGTCAGTGTTACGTGCGTATGTCTGAGCAGATGGCGTCTTTGGCAGAGTCTATAGCAGAAATTTGTAAAATGCCTGGTAATTGGTTCCAGCAGGATTTTCTGGGGTAGGTGTCTGAGGGCTGAAATAGTCAAGGTTCTCATTTCTCTGTGCCTTTTCCAGCAAGAGCCAGCGCTGTCAGAATCAAAGCTTGCTCTGTTTCAAAAGATGCTCTGTCTTTTAGTAACTTATTTTTATCACTTGCCATTAGTTTTCAAAGAGTCATTTCTTTTACTCTCACCCTTCACATTTCTCCTTTGCTCTTGAAACCTGTTATGCTTTATACCTAAGGACAAAAGCAGCTGGAAATAGGAGTCCTTTCCACTCTCCCACATCACACCTTTTCAGATACAAAACACAAAAAAAGTCAGACTCTGTGAGTGAATTGTTGCCACAGAACTCTGATTGCAATTATTCCCTCAGTGATCATTTTAACAACTCTAATAGAGATAGAACACATGCAAACACACACACAGCTATGGAAATAGATGTGCCCTATATTCCATGGCCTCTAAAGTGATGGCTGATGGATAATAGATCACCTTTTCAAGAAGAAAAGTGACATTTTAAAATGGGTCGCTTTCAGTAGGTCTTTGACATCTCTGAAGCAGAATTTGTCAAAAATGTTCGGAATCAGACTGAAAGCACTCTCCACACACAAACATACCAAAAGCCTGTCTTGTTGTATAGCTACTTATCCTCTTGCATATTCATAAAAAGCACTGTTATCTTACTTCCATGAATTCTTCTTGCTTCGTTAGAATCACATATGTCAGAGCTGAAAGGGAACAGATCAACCATTTTGTTTTTCACCCAAGAAAACAACAGCCCAGAGGGAAAGTGACTCTGCCAAGGCTACATGATGATGGCAGCAGGCTTTGACTCTGTCCAGTTCTTCTTCCACCACCAGGCCAGTCTGCTTCTCAGGGAATAGAGTCTAAAATATTTTATGTCTTCTACAAATATTTATTGGCCACAACTGTGTGTCTGACCCTAGATGAGGCCATGGGAAAATACAAAAATAATAAGATAAGAACTAGTCCCTCATAAAGATGCCAACTGTAGAAACTGAGGACTACTGGGGACGGGGGGTGAGGGTTTAAAAAGTTACTATTGGGTACTCTTCTCAACATCTGGGTGACGGGATCATTCATACCCCAAGCCTCAGCATCACGCAATATATTCAGGTCAGACCTGCACACGTACCCGCAGAATCTAAAATGGAAGTTGAAATAAATAAGAAAAAAAAATGTAGAGAGATAAAAAAAAATAACTAGACCTTGAGGGTTACTCAATTCTTAATGTCTTTTGTTATTTAAAGAGAACACCAAGTAATAAAATATCTTGTATAAGATGAAAATTTTACAGTTATAGTTTCCTAGGTTTGTCGATATAAGAGAAAAAGAAGACTTAATATCCCTATGGATAGACACCCATAGTATAGATACTCTTGAAATCAAATGACTGTCTTTGAAGGCCAGAAAAGAATAATTTAACATCATAGATAGTTTTTAGGAAAAGTGAGTGCGTGCGTGCGTGCACGCACACACACACTGCACATATTTGAAACCTAACAGTAAACTCACTAAATCTCAAACATCTCTATTTAATAAACAAATTATATTTAGAAATACATACATGTAAAGTATGAATGGAGTTAACTTACCATGTTTTGACCTGTCTTAATGTTTCATAAGGTAGAGTATATTTGGCCAATTAAATTTAGGGGAAAAAAATCTGTAAGTAAACAAGTCTTTGTTTCTTCTCTCTCATTTTGCATTTCTGAAGTCCCATATAAATACATAGACTGTTTTCACTGATAGTGAGGACACCCAAAGCTTTGCAAAATTGAGCATTCATTCTTCCCAGCCCTGAAGGACCGCCAGTGAAGTCAGGTTTGAAAGACACATCATGTGTCTCATTTCCTTTTCTTCTATGCATTCCACTTTTTGATCACGTGGAGTTCCAGTTTCACTCTTGCATGGCCTCGAGTCCAGTGAGATAGACAGAGCATTAAATTCAAAACAGGAACAGATTCTGAATAGGCCTTGGGTGACTGACACACAACCTGGGGATGCAATCTATTTCACTAGCCCCCTAAAAAAGCTTGCTGTATCTGCAGGCTCTGTGAAGGCTTTCCCATGAATAAAATCCAGCTGCTGAATATCTGTGATGGCTATGTGACCCACAGCAAAAGCTTACATTTAGATGCATTTTCCCCATACATGATTTTCTTTTTTTCTCCTTCTTACTGTCAGTGGTCCTCTAACATCTTCACAGTCTTTCCATTTTAAATTAAAATAATAATAATTGTTAACTATTTATTAGATATTGATTGTATATCAAGCACTGTGCTAAGCACTTTGTATTTCACTAAAACTGCATGCCAAGTATACAAGGTAAATATTTGTAACCCACTTCTGAAGAGTCCTTAAGTAACTTAACCAATGTCCCCACAAGTAGCAAGGTGGTAGAGTTTAGATTCCAATGTCCAGCTGACATTATCTGCCATGCAGACAATCACTACTATCCTCTTCCAACAGAGACAGGGTTTGTTATAGGTTTTTCACCTCAACTTCAAATCCCAAGTTGGCTTTCTACTGTCACTGAGTCACATTTTAAAGACAGCTTATCCATCTAGTGGGCTCAGGGAAGTAAGGTAAAACTCAATTAATTTTAGGGAAAATCCTAGAACACTATTGTGTTCATTTTCTATTGATATGTAACAAATTACCACAAACTTAGTAACTTACAACAACACAAACTTATGATCTCGCTATTTCCAGGGGTCAATGGTCAGGCACATTTTAGCTGGGTCCCCTGCTCAGGGTCTCATAAGGCCGAAATCAAGATGTCTGCTAGGCTGGGTGCGGTGGCTCATGCCTGTAATACCAGCAATTTGGGAGGCCAAGGCAAGAGGACTGCTTGAGCTCAAGAGTTCAAGACCAGCCTGGGCAACCTAATAAGACCTCATCTCTACTAAAACTAAAAAATTAGCTAGGTATGGTGGCACACATCTGTGGTCTCAGCCAGTCTGCAGGTTGAGACGGGAAAATGGCTTGAGTTTGAGTTTGCAGTGAGCCATGATTGCGCCACTGCACTCCAGCCTGGGTGACAGAACAAAACCCTGTCTCAAAAAAAAAAAAAAAAAAAAATGTCAGATAGCCATGTCCTCATCTACAGCCATGACTAACCAAAGATCTCTTCTGAACTCCCTCAGGTCATTGGCAGGATTCATTTCATTGTGGTTACAGGACTGAGTTCCTCATTGTCTTGCTGGCTGTCAGCTCCTAGAGGCTGCTCTTAGGTCTTTGCCAGCCACGTGACCCTCTCCATCTCCGCAACAGAGAATATCCTCACACCAGATTCCTTTCATCCTTCAAATTTCTCTAACTTCCTCTTCTGCAACCAGCCAGAGAAAAGTTTCTGTTTTTAAAGAGCTCATGTGATTAGGACAAGCCCACCCAGATAATCTATCTTAAAATCAACTGATTAGTACCCTGAATTGCACCTGAAAAATCCTTTCTGCCAGGTAAGGTAACATAATCATGGGAGTAACACCCAGAGCTGGAGATCACAGGGGCCATATTAAAATTCCATCTGCCACAGCAAGCCAAAGTCAAATCATCTTTAGCTTATGTTTAATAAATTGTTCTCTTCCATTATTTAAAGAGCCAATAAATATTGAAGTATAAGAGTTACAATATTGGAACTTTCACCCATTAATTGCAAAGAAAAGTTGGATTTGGCAATTCTCTAATTGAGGTTGATGGAGTTGATGTGTGGTGGAGAGGGCCCCTTCTCTTCTGGCTCTGCTGTCATAGCCTTACACGTACATCATCAGCCAAGATTTGAAATTCTACCTGCCTCTAGGTAGGTCCTCTGACCCTCCTCTACAAGGGTCAGCCTCAGATGAATCTGAGTTCCTCTTGTGAAAGGCAACAAGAAAATATTTGTGGCTGGAAACTCTCTATCAGTCCCCCTATCACTACTCATGTGCTTGTGGGGTTTTTAAAAAAACAAATAAACAAAAAACAGATTCTCACTCTGTAGCCCAGGCTGGAGTGCAGTGGCACCATCATAGCTCACTGCAGCCTTGTACTCCTGGGCTCAAGCAATCATCCCACCTCAGCCCCTCAAACAGCACATACATGCCAGCACACTCGGCTAGTTTTTTTTGTTTTTTGGTAGAGACAGAGTCTCACTATGTTGCCCAAGCTGATCTCAAATTCCTGGGCTGAAGCACTCCTCCTGCCTTGTCCTCCCACAATGCTATCCATGTTTTATATCAATCCCAGGGCACATCAACTGAAGAGCCCTTACCACTCCTATCTGCTTATAGGAGTGTTTTGTGGATGACCCCATTTTTAAGGTACGAGATTTTAGAATAAAATAAAACAATGTTATATCTGTATTTAGCTATGTTTTTAATTTCAAGCTGAATTTTAAAGAATGGCGTTTAGAGGGTTTTATTAGTCTTTTGGGGCTGCTATAACAAAATACTATAGTCTGGGTGGCTTATAAACAAAGGAAATTTATTTTTCACAGGTCTGGAGGCTGAGAAGTCCAAGATAAAGGTGCTGTCAGATCCAGTGTCTGGCGAGGGCTCACTTTCTCATAGCTGGTGCCATTTCCCTGTGTTTTTAAGTGGTTTCATCAGCTCTCTTGGGCCTCTTTTATAAGGGCACTAATCCTATTCAAGTGGGTGCTGCCCCCATGACCTAGTCACCTCCCAACACACTCCACCTTTCAACACCATCAGTTTAGGGGTTATGATTTTAATATATATTTGAATGTGAGAGATGAACATTCATACCGAGGTAAAGGCTAGCCCATCAATGTACCTTATAAGCTCAAATAATGGGACCACTGTTCCCTGGTATAGTGAATACCGTATCCCCAAATAAAGCTTTTTAAATGCCAAAGAACTAGCAAACACTTTAAAGATCTAAAGTCCCAAATATATCTAATGTGGTTGATCTACGTTTATTCAGTTTGAGTACATGTTGGCAAAACACAATTTAAAAATGAAAAGCATGTAGACTAGGGGTCAGGAAAACTGGAAAATAGTTCTGTTATAAATTACCTCAGCTGAAAGCTAGAATAATTAATTTAGATAGCCTTCAGGTGTTACATGCAAATGATCTGTCTCAAGTCCGAAAGTAGTGCTGCTGGATTATCATACTCCTAGCTCTCCACACTCATTCTACTGTAGTCTTCTCTGTCAAGAAGAATGGTCTTCAGACCCAACGAGGAGAGAATACACACTGTTAAGATGGATTGGGAACTTGAGGTAGGTGAGAAGATTGTCAAATAGCTTCTACTTTACCAGTGGAAGAAATCTGAGTTACCCCGAGTTATAAACAGTGAATCCGTTTAGGTCCATAGCAACTTCAACCCTTGCCTTCTCAAGAGAAAGAATTTGACTGAGACGCATAAAGCAGAAAAAGAGATCAAGGCAAGTTTCAGAGCAGGAATGAGTTGATTTTTAAAAGGCCTTAGAACCTGAAAGAAAGGAAAGTGCACTTGGCCCATGCGGGCACATTAAGGTTAAAGAGAGAAGGTCAAGTGCCCCTTTTAACTGTGATCCTAGGACTTCTATAAGCTCACCTCTGTGAAAGGAAACTATCTTGGGCCCCCCAAAATCACTAAAGCAAGGACCTGCAGTAGGGAAACAATTTGAAGACTCTCAGGAGGTCTTTTGTAATTCACAAGAATTCTCCAGACTGATATTCTCTCATTAACTTTCATTCTGTTGCTTTGCCATGTAACCAGTTACAAGTCACAAAATTGTATTTATGCCTACTCCTCATTTCTCCATCTTGTTAACAAATATGTCATGAGAGACTTAGTTAAGCTTCCCCAGGCACCACCGGCTTAAGCTAATGTATTAATAATAACTAATATTTATTAAGCACTTTACACAGATAATTCTCAATTAATCCTCTGAACATCCCTGTTAGGAAGGCAGTTTGAGTATCTCCATCTTATGGATGAATATAACTTGTCCACGTCAGAGCTCGTAAGCAGAGGAGCAGGGATTCAGTCTCAGGCAGAAGGACACCAGAAACCTGTAGCCCATGCTGCTGAATACCTAAGTTAATAGCTAATACTGAAGTTATGAGGTTTGCCTACAAACCTAAGGGAGTAAAAATGAGTCTGTTGGGTCTTCACAACATTGACAGAAAAAGAGGCTCTCTGTTCTCTTAAGCTCAAGGGCACCCAATTTGTGCTTCACGAGCCAGTGCTGATTGCTCCATTGTCTGCAGCTTGGCTCAGCAGCTGCATAGCTCCTCGGGCTGTGGTGGCTCCCACAGTCTGTGCCTGTGCTGCTTCTCCCCCTGCTGTGTGCTGGCATCCTGATCCTCATGTGCCCAAAGCCCAGGGCACCGATACTGACACCCCCATTCTGCAAGACTTCTGCAGCATCTCCTCTCAGCCGGGAGAGTGGGGCGCCCTGCTGGGTTCACACAGTCTCTTCTTCTCAGAGGGAGTTGTTCTTAGGCCCCTTTTCCTCCAGGGCTAAGGTTTTGCTTGTCTTCCCTTCTAATTCCACTTCCACTTCTACTGGTTGCCGGGAGAGGTGTCAGAGCCCTGGTATTGGGAAGTGGTTGACTCACGGGTTGGTAAAAAGAATTTACTGACAACAGAATAGGTTTGAAAAGAATTTATTAGAAAGGAAGAACTCTGCAAAAGGGTACAGTGGAACACCTCAGCAAGTGGACTGAATGCATTGCAGTGGATTTTTCCTTAGTGGTATTTATGGACCTTAAGGCAGGAGCTTAGGCTTATGAAATGAGTTTCAGCTTGGCATTCCAGAGATATATAGAAATTTTACTTTTTATAAAAGTTGAAAGAGACCTGGAACCACATGCCAACTTTAGATACTACGGAAATGTGATTACTTCTAAATTCCTCAGATAAGGAATTTTGCCTCCAGATGGTTGGTTTGGTGGTCACCAGGTGGTCTTGGCTCTCCTCACTAGTGTCCCTCTTGCCCCTGACTTTCTCAGGCCCTATTTCTCTTTGTCTCTTTACCCCACACTTAGATTCATCCTTCCTCTCTCTGGGACCCTTGTAATTATGCAGATGCAAGATTTGTTCTATATATTCTTTCCTTATCAGTCTAGTAACCCAATCTGCACGGGAAATACGGCCAGCCAGTCTGCATTTGTTCTTATTATGACTCCGTACTGCTTCCAAGTCATTCAGACTTCCTTTCCCGAGCCTTCCCAAATCATCCATTTGAAAATTAACCTTAGAATCTATCTACAGTTTATAGGACCAATGCTTGCAGTTTATAGAATTTCCAGTTTTGACAAAAATCCGAACAATATTTGCCTATTTTCAGGCCTCCAGCACAGGGAGTGAATTAAGGACTTCACTTGCAGGTGTTGTCCACTTTCTGAGATGCTAATTCATCAAGGTCCAAGACTTAACCCCATCTAGAGAAGGTAGTGTTACAGGTAGTTAGGGATGAGTAGGGCAGAAGAGGGCTCTCTCCCTCACCCACTAGAAATGTCCCGTGATGGTTGGGCAATTATTGCATTGCCTCTTTAAAAATGATAATTCAGCAGCGCCAGGGAGAGGCCATTTCCTGATGGTCCACACCTGTTAACATCAAAATGTTAATTGAATGCAGCCCCAGGGAGAAGTAACTTCCTGGGCATGCCTGTTAAGAGACAAAAATGGCGAAGTATAATCTGGGGGCACTCTCCACCGGAAAAGGGAAGAAAGCTTCAGATGGGGATGCGTATAGCTCCCTAAACACATGGCGTGTGCTCAATTCCAAAAGGTAAGGAAAGCACTGGGCATGCGGAAAGCCCACCTTAGGGAAAGAAATGTGAACTCCGCAAATTTGAGACAGGTCTCAGTTAATTTAGAGTTTATTTTGCCAAGGTTGAGGACACATGCCCATGACAGCCTCAGGAAGTCCTGATGACATGTGCCCAAGGTGGTCAGAACAGTTTGGTTTTATACATTTTAGGGAGACATGAGACATCAATCAACATATGTAAGATGAACATTGGTTTGGTCTGGAAATGTGGGACAACTTGAAGTGGGGAGGGGGCTTCCAGGTTGTAGGTAGATAAGAGACAAATAGTTGGATTATTTTTAGTTTCTTATTAATCTCTCCAAAGAAGGCAATCAGATATGCATTTATCTCAATGAGCAGAAGGGTGACTTTGAATACAACGGGAGGCAGGTGTGTCCAAAGCAGTTCCCAGCTTGACATTTCGCTTTAGTTTAATTCTAAGAGACAAAAAACTGACAAGCAATTCCACAGACCTTCATTTTTATATACTCCTAAAATTACTTAAGAGTAACTTGCTAAATTAGTTATTGAAGGTTTCTAAAATTTAATATTTACAATCTAACTAAAATTAGCCCATTACTAAAATTACTGAGGGAGCTATATAGCTCATCTTTCTCCAGGAAGCCTAGGAGCCGAATAATACTGAGCTATGCTGCAGCACTCCTACCACCTGGGCATGCATGTGACATCCAGAAACTGCATTTTTATCACTACATCATCAAGCTTAACATGATGTAGTGATAAAATCTTGTTAGGGCTTTTAAGTGCTGCGGTGTGTACATTAACTAGTACATCACATCACATGTTAGCCAATACTCGTCATCCTCAATCACTTGATGAATGTGCTCTTTATGTCCTGGCCCTCAGGAGTGCCTGGATTTTTCCCAGTGAAGTAATCACCCTGCTCCAGGAGATTCCTTGAGTACAAGCTGCTCACTTTCCAACATTTCATGTGCCTTGGGTTCAGATCATAGGGTGGGCATTTTTTTCTCACTCCAGTGTCTCTCCCAGACCATAATTCATAGATTCATCTCTATTGAATAAAAATTGTATGCAGGTTCCTTTGAGGCTTCTACCTTCTGGCTCTTCCATTTTGAACCTTCTCCATCCTCCCTCTAAGACCACCCACTGCTTTATCTTCTTTCTCTTCCTCCTGATTTCTTGAGGACTTTGGCAGCTGATTCACAATCTTCCCCCTTGCCACAAGTGCTGCCATTATCCTGGGTGGTTGCAACATTCATGTGGATGACCCACCCAGACCCTAGTCACTCAGTTCGTCCCTCTCCTCAGCTCCATTTCAGAGCATGCTTAGCTAAGAGAGCCACATGGGGCATGGCCATTGTGCAGTATGGCTCCATTCTGAATTTCATACTTTTTCTAACCACAATCATCTCTCCATCCATATAATTTCCAAGAGAATTTCTCATTCTCTTCCCTCTTATTCCCAGGACTGCATAAATACCTCCAATTCCTCTACTACAGCAATGCTTCCTTATCTATGCTTTTCCCTTTCTAATCCTGGCCCTATGGCCCACCCTCTATCTACTCTCTCACTGTATTAGTTTCCTGTGGTTGCTGCAACAAATTACTGAAAATCTGGTAACTTAACTGAAATTGATTAACTCATAGTTTTTTTTTTTACTCTTTTTGAAACAGAGTCTCACTCTGTTGCAGTGGCATGATCATGGCTCACTGCAGCCTTGACCTCCTGAGCTCAAGTGATCCTCCTACCTCAGCCTCCCAAGAAGCTGGGACTACAGGTGCATGTCACCACACTCAGCTAATTTTTCTTATTTGTGGTAGAGATGGGGTCTCTATGTTGCCCAAGATAGTCTCAAACTTCTGGGCTCAAGTGATCCTCCAGCTTCGGTCTCCCAAACTGCTGGGATTACAGGCATGAACCACTGCACACTGCTTCTCTTGCAGTTCTGGAGGCAGAAGTCAGAAATCAAGTTGTCAGCAGGGCCACACTCTCTCCAGGGGCTTAGGAGAGAATCTCTTCCATGCCTCTCTCCTATTAATAGTTTCCAGGGGAGAGAGGCATGGAACATACTGGTTCCAAGACTTCCTTGACTTGTAGCGGTATCACTCTGATCTCTGTCTCCATCTGATACGGCTTGGATCAGTGTCCCTGCCCAAATCTCACATCGAATTGTAAATCCCTAGTGTTGGAGGCGGGGCCTGGTGGGAGATGATTAGATCATAGAAATGGTTTCTCATGAACGGTTTAGCACCATCCCCTTGGTGATGTTCCTGTGAGAGTGAGTTCTTGTGAAATCTGATTGTTTAAAAGTCTGTGGCACCTCTCACCTACTCTCTCTTGCTGCTACTCCAGCCATGTGATGTGTTGCTCCCGCTTCGCTTTCCAGCATGACTGTAAGTTTCCTGAGGCCTCCCCAGAAGCCAGGCAGATGCCAGCATCATGCTTCCTAGCCAGCCTGTAGAGCCATGAGCTAATTAAACCTCTTTTCTTTATAAACTGCCCAGTCTCTGTTATTTCTTTTTGTTTTATTTTCTTTGAGACAGGGTGTGCCTTTGTCACCCAAGCTGGAGTGCAGTGGTGCAATCTTGACTCACTGCAGCCTCTGCCTCCCCGGCTCAAGTGATCCTCTCACTTCAGCCCCCATAGTGGCTGAGACCACAGGCATGCACCACCACACCCAGCTATTTTTTTTTTTTGGTCAGAGACAGGGTGTCACCATGTTGTCCAGGCTGGTCTGGAACTACTAGACTCAAGCAATCTGCCCACCTGAGTCTCTCAAAGTGCTGGGATTACAGGCATGAGCCACCACACCTGGCCCCTCAGGCATTTCTTTATAGCAGTGCAAGAACAGACTAATACACCATCTTCACATGGCCTTCTCTTCTACCTGTGTATTTTAAAGTTCCCTCTGCCTCCCTCTTATAAGGATACATGTGACGAACCTTACAGCCCACCTGGATAATCCAGGATAAGCATCTCCTTTTAAGTTCCTTAACTTAATTATACCTTTTGCCAAACAAAGTAATTTATTCCTTTGCTATATAAAGTAATATTCACAAGTTTCAGGGATTAGGAAGTAAACATATTTTTAGGGAGCCACTTTTTTTTTATGCCAACCACAGTCACCAGTATTCTCAGTCTCCTTGCCTTCCTGGTCCTCCTCTGCTCCCTGACCAGAAAAGTGTTGACTTTCTTCTCTGCCACACCTGGGCCACTGATTGCCGCTGAACCATATCACACACTCTCATAGATAGACACCACTATAAATTCAATCTCCAATCTGGAAAATCAGATCTGTCACTTCCCTTCTGGATTAGGCTGCACTATTGAGTCAAGTCCAGGATCATAGATGAGCATGAATGAGGACTTAGATTTAGTTTGAAGTTGTTTTTACTTTGATGCATCCAAACAAGAAATGCAAGAGATACATACAATGCCAACTGGATGTTGTGGGCACATTCCTGCATCCTTCCTTTTTGCTCATGGAGGTATACCAGAAGTTTTGTGGTGTCAGCCACTCATGTGGAGGGAAGAGGGCTGGAGTACCAAGGAACCATGGGCTGGTTGCCTTTCCTATGTTAAGTGAGGTCAGCACCCAAAACAACTTACATTACCACTTAAAGTTGTGTGAGGAAGCTCCTTGGGAAGCCATGTCACCAGGCCTAATGTGCAGATTCTGGGACTTGTATTCCCTGCTGTGCCAGCACAGGGGGCTGGGAGCTTTCCATTTTGGCCTTCTAGAGGTTTCCATGCCTGCTTAGAATAGAAGGAGTCTCTAGTGATTTCCCATGTGCTAAGAATAAAATCCAAACCCCTGTGTAACTCCATTACATTCCTCTGAAGCCACTTCTTTCATCTCTTAGCACTCCCCACCAGTAACACTAAAATGCTGAGGTCCCCACAGGTATTCATTTTTCTCTCTTGCCTCTGAATCTTGGCACTTATTGGTCTCCTGGCCTGGAATGTTCTTCTCCACCTCCTCCCTTGACTTACTCCCATCACCCATCAGGAGCCAGGCCCAGCTCCACATCTTCCCAGAGGCCTCCACACAGCCTCTGAATCTTCCTCCAGTCCCACCAGCACCACCACAACCCCTGACTGCTTTAGGTCCCCTCTTCTGACTACATCACCCTACACTTTTCTCTGCCATAGCCTTTTTCTTGCTATTTTTCATTTCATCATATTTATAGTACTCTTTCCTGTTACACTATAGGATCCTGTAGGCAGATGTATACATCCCCAGTGCCTAGCACAGCACCTGACATATAGTGAGTGCTCAATAAATAATGTATGAATTAATTAGTATATTTCATCTATACAAATCATCTGTGGTATGTAGGAGCTAGAGGTGTTCATTATTCACAGAAAATGAAATGTCAGGAATGAGGAAGGTGTTGTTCCCCCCAGTTCCCTGCACTGGTCAGGCTGGCCATGATGTTCCATGTGTGTGCACCATTATTCAGGAAGGAAATGGATACTGGATCATGTCTGGTGAAGCCCAAACAGAAAAGCAAGGGCTGGAAACCATGAAAGATGAGGAATAGCTGGAGTAACTGACGATGTTTACCTTGGAGAAGATTCGGGTGCTGCCTATAGGAAGGCAATCTCCTTGAGACAATGCCATGTGGCTCCAATGGAACCGATCTACCAGTCAAAACCGGCCTCAGAATGGAATGGGCTACTTTGGAAGAGAGAGATTCATGTGCCTGAAAATGCAGGAATCACTCGGGGTTATAAAAGAGTTGTCAGCATCACATGAGCAAGTCAGGAGATAATTTTCTGCAGACTCTCCAACTCTAATGTTCTAAGGTTCAAATTAATTAGCATGCCGGGCACTTTGATGCTTAGCAGTTCTGGAACATCCTCAGCTCTATTGTGCTGTGTGGGAGTGCAGAGCATTGACAAATGCAGTCCTGGCCAAGCCAATCTCTGCTAGTTGAGTGGAGACAATTCCAGCCAAATCTTTCAGCATGATTGGATTTCTTCTCCATTCCAACTGTCTGTCAGTGATTACAAAATTGTATGTTTTGCTTTGTAAGACTTGTGACAAACTGATTTAAGGATGATTCTAAAAACAAAAAGCAGCCACTTATTTTCAGTTCTTCAGAAGCCGTAGAATAGGATTCTGGACACTTCCTGAGTTGATATCATGGGTTCTTGTTTGTAAATAACATCATCATTATTCTCCAGTTGACATTTTGATTTATGGCTCTTAATATCTTTGAAGTAATGTGCTTGGTAATTGTAGTCACTCTATTGATTTTCAGAAAGCTACTTTATTCACTATGAAGCCACCCCCAAGGCCAGTGTATCATGCACTCTTGATGTCCAGCTGCCCAGCCAGTAATGTGAATATTTAAATAGGACTGATTCCACTATTTGGACAACATTTACTCTGGGACAATATCTTTAACTACCCAAATGAATCTATCCATCAGAGAACTGTGTTGCTAATCCATTCACTGAACCTTCCTTTAACTATCTCTAGTGTTTTATGCATGTCCAAGATGTCCACACAAAAAATGATCACATGGAGCAAGGAAAGAATTCCTTCCTTTCTGGAAAACACACACAATTAATAATTATTATTTTATGAAAGAGAATTCACAATTGCTAAGAAAATGATAGAAGCAAACACTAAGATTTAAATCTCTTTCTGACAGAAGCTGTAGTCTCTGTGGAGGCAAGTTTTCCTGGTGGATTTCTGAGGTTTTAAGTTGCTGATTTTGGTCTCCTTTTATCCATGTATATGTTTCCCTCTGAGGCCTATAAACAGCTTTTAGAAGTGGTTAATTTACTCATGCCTAACAGGCCTGGTGTATTTGCTGCTCTCTGCCCTGGAATTTGTTTGCTCATCATCATTAATATTCAAAACACAGCTTTAAGGACTGGGCAGAGCAGGTCACTGATCAATACTGCTAAGAGGAGATGACTGGGTTCCCCTGTTTACGTTGCAGAAGTCTTGTCCAGGTTAGGCATTTCCCAGTCTCTGCAGCTTTGCCCTAAGTGCGCTGATTTATTTTGCTGTGCAATGCCATGGATTGGGAGTCAGAGGATGAGGGTGGCTGCCTATCCTGCCACTGACCAGGTGGGTGAAAATATTCGAGCCAAAACTTCCTTAAACTTTGACCTCATCTCTGTAAAATGGGTAATAATTCTTCTATCTACCTCTCCAAAGTATTATGAGAATCAAGTAATGCAGGTAAGCCAAAGTACTCCATAAGTCACTGATCAAACATATAGTCATGTATTTATCATATGAGATGACTGTGAGGAAATACTTCATACTGTTCATGGTAGGTAAAGAAAAAGGAAGGACATATATATAGGTGAGAAGAAATTTCACACATAGCCCATATAGGCCTGTGTTAAGTTTGCAGGAATTTTATGTAATTTAAATCTGTACTAGTCCAATACAGGACCTTCATAAGCACAGAATTAGTAAACCTCCTCCAGATTGTTTGAAAGACAAATACGTGAATTCGTACCCAACTACATACAAGCAACAACATACGAGAGGCAGGATTGAGACCAGGCATATTCTCCAGAGAATGTAACAGTCTCATCTCATTGTGGAGTTGAATTGTTTACTTGTTTATTTCTCATACTAGGCTGTGAATTCCATGGGAACAATGACAGTGTCTCTTTTCCTCATCCCTAGTCCCTAACAAGTGTAGTTTCCTAGGCTACCTGTGAACCAAATCACCTGTCTATGTAATGCAACTAAATCACTCACTCATTATGTTACGTGAAATAAGCCAGGCACAAAAAGACAAACTTCACATTCTCACTTATTTATGGGATCTAAAAATCAAAACAATTGTACTCATAGACAGAGAGAGTAGAAGGATGGTTACCAGAGACTGGGAAGGATTGTGGGGGAATAGAGAGGAGGTGGGAAGGGTTAATGAGTGCAAAAAAGATAGAATGAATAAGACCTACTATTCAATAGCACAATAGGGTGACTGCAGTCAATAATAATCATACATTTTAAATAACAAGAGCGTTACTGGATTATAACTCAAAGGATAAATTTTTGAGGGGATGGATACCCCATTCTCCATGATGTGCTTATTTCACATTGCATGCCTGTATCAAAACATCTCGTGTATACCATAAATATACATATTATATATTCACAAAAATTAAAAATAAGTAAATAAAAAGGCAAAGAGAAAAATGTATAAAAGTGCTTTGTAAATGGCAAGAGTTATACCAATCACAGGAGCAGCTGGAGAAGCAGCCACATTTTTAATTAATATAGTGGCTGCCTGAGCCCTCAGAGGCAGGCTGGCAGAGAAAGACGAATTCTAACTGCAGCCCCTGTGTGCAGTGGGCCAATAGACTGAGATGCCCTAGCTTACAGCTGCGTGATAGCACCTGCAGACTTCTCCCACACATATATCCTCCTCTTGACTCTCTGTATTAAAAACTGAACTCTTCTCATTAGCATTTCATTATGAAGATGGGATTCAAACCTATCATAACATTTATATAATAACTACTATTTGCCATATGCTTTATATATATATTATCTGCTTTACTCCTTGAAAAAACTTTGTTGTCATCTTCATTCTCTTTTTACAGAAGAAACAAAGGCATGCAGTAATTAAGAAGTTACTCAAAATCACACTTTTAGTGGGTAGCAATGTCAGGGTTTGAATCCAGGCAATGTTACCCAGAACCTATGCTCATCAGCACTACATTACACCACTCAACAGCATGAGAGACATATCCTGTGTTCCTTTCCCTCTCATTCTCCTCTCAAACATGTAAACAACCAAAGCACAGAAAGGAAAGGTCAGTCTTTGAGGTCCCTGTGTGTATAAGCAGGCCTTATCAGCCTGGCCAGTGTCCTGCCCATAGCACTGAGCTGACAGCTACAGCTGAGCAACACTTCATTAAAAAAAAAAAAAAAAAAAAAAGTTAGACTGTGGCTACATACAGAAGAAATATAAATGTGGTCTTGATAGTATTCATCCCAGTTTAGGAAATCTTTTGATATGCATTCACATAAGAAAATTACTAGAGAGCCCATTATGAGTTTTGCAACTAGGATGTGATACTGAGTGCAGGAAATTACTGGAATGTAAGTCTCTAGACGAAGTAAGCTAGGAGTTGAAAACTGATTGAATATTTCTCCAGGAAAAATCTGCAAGCTCTTCTACTGCTAGATATAAAAATACAGAGCTTTCAAATCTCCTAGGTATACTACCATATCTAATTAGGTTTCTTGAGAATGACTAAAAGTACTGACACATTTTCTTTTCTTCTAAAGGGCAAGGTTTTATCCATCATCACTGATTAATACCCAGAGGCATTTTTTTCATAGCACCAGCCAGCAGTCAGTGTCAGCAACCCAGGTGGAAAGAGGCTGGGAATATAATTTCCTGACTCAGAACAATGAAGATAAGCCTAGAAGATGGGATGGAGTAGGAGATAGGCCCAAGATTAGACCATCCCAATGACAGAGCAAGAAGCACATAGGAAAGATTTTAAATGGCCAAGTAGAGATGGCAGTTTTCCCTTCTCTGAAATATCATTGAAAAGCAGTAAGGAGGCCAGGTGTGGTGGCTCATGCCTGTAATCCCAGCACTTTGTGAGACCAAGGCAGTTGGATCATTTGAGGTCAGGAGTTCAAGACCAGCTTGGCCAACATGGCAAAACTCCATCTCTACTAAAAATACAAAAATTGATAGGGCATGGTGGTGCATGCCTGTAATCACAGCTATTCGGAAGGGTGAGGCGCAAAAATCACTTGAACCTGGAAGGCGGAGGTTGCAGTGAGCCGAGATCAAACCACTGCACTCCAGCTTGAGCAACAGAGCCAGATTCTGTCTCAAAAAGAAAAGAAAAGTAATTAAGAAGTATGAGAAATGTAACAGAAATGTAAACTCTATCCTCAATTAAACTAAGATGTGTATATTACCCCAAACTATAGTATTAAAGGAACAAAAGTTAGATGTGGTGAAGTTCAAGATGGGTACTAGAAGATGCTGAACAGAGTACAGTTCTCTAAAGTAAGTGACACTCTCTGAGGGCAAAATCAACAATCCTTTGTATGGAATAACAGAAGGGTTTATATGAGAGAGTGGCAGGAGCTAACCTAGACCCTACTTAGCACAAAGGAAAATTAGAGAAGATGGGGATGAATACAGAATCATATTGGATAAGCTATAAATGTAGATAGTTGTTGGTCAGGAGACAGGATGGAGAAGACATACCACATCAGAAAACATGCAGCTGCCAGTATCAACTAAATAGAGAGAAACTGAAACCAAAGTTATTCACACACACCTATGACCCTATAATATGAGGAAAATCCTGAAACACAGAACCATGATTCTCCTTATAGGGTCATAGGTTGCCATAAGACTGATGAAAATTGTGAGCACATATATTGGCATGAATTCAAAAATGTATCAAGAAACAACTCTTACTATAAAATGAAGTCTCAGAGCAGAGATGCAAGAACTCAGATGAAACATGGGAAGACAATGGGAGCAGCAGCATTCAAGAAGCAAGAAAAAAACAAAATACTTACCAAAGTGAAGGCCACATCAAGACCAGTCCAAAAGGTAATAGACATTGCTAAAACCACCTAAGGCGTAGATAGAGGACAGAATTAAGAAAAATAAGCAAATGAAATGGAAATAAATAGTGTAAAAGAATTACAATACAATAATAGGTATAGAAAGTTTTTTAAAAATTACTTCTTTTACTTTAGGTGCATACTATATCTGGCATTTCTCCCCATGTTATCCCTCCCCACTCTCCCCTCCCTCCCCACCCCTCACTGTCTCTCCCCATCCCCCCAACTGCCCCAGTGTGTGATCCTCTCCCTGAGTCCATGTGTTCTTGTTGTTCAACACCCACCTATGAGTGAGAACATATGATGTTTGGCTTTCTGTTCTTGTGTCAGTTTGCTGAGAATGATGGTTTCCAGATTCATCCAAGTCCCTACAAAGGACACGAACTTATCGTTTTTTATGGCTGTGTAATATTCCATGGTGTATATGTACCACATTTTTTTTGTCCAGTCTATCATTGATGGGCATTTGGGTTGGTTCCAGGTCTTTGCTATTGTATACGGGGCTGCAATGAACATATGTGTGCATGTGTCTTTACAGTAGAACGATTTATAGTTCTTTGAGTACATGCCCAGTAATGGGATTGCTGGGTCAAATGGAATTTCTATTTCTATCCTTGAGAAATCGCCACACTGTCTTCCACAATGGTTGAACTAATTTACACTCCCACCAACTATGTAAGAGTGTTCCTATTTCTCCACATCCTCTCCAGCATCTGTTTTCTCTAGATTTTTTAATGATCACCATTCTAAATGGCATGAGATGATATCTCAGTGTGGTTTTGATTTGCATTTCTCTAATGACCAGTGATGATGAGCATTTTTTCATATGTTTGTTGGCCTCATATATGTCTTCTTTTGAAAAGTGTCTGTTTATATGTTCATATCCTTCACCCACTTTTGAATGGGGTTGTTTGTTTTTTGCTTGTATATCTGTTTTAGTTCTTTGTAGATTCTGGTTATTAGCCCTTTGTCAGATGGGCTTGCAAAATTTTTTCCCCATTCTGTTGGTTGCCGATTTGCTCTAATGATGGTTTATTTTGCTGAATGGAAGCTCTAGAGTTTAATTAGATCTCATCTGTCTATCTTGCTTTTATTGCCATTGCTTTCGGTGTTTTAGTCATGAAGTTCTTGCCTATGCCTATGTCCTGGATGGTTTTGCCTACATTTTCTACTAGTGTTTTTATGGTGTCAGATTTTATGCTTAAATCTTTGATCTATCTGGAGTTAATTTTAGTGTAAGGTGACAGGTAGGGGCCCAGTTTCTGCTTTCTGCACATTGCTAGCCAGTTTTCCCAACACCATTCATTAAACATGGAGTCCTTTCCTCATTGCTTGTTTTTGTCAGGTTTGTCAAAGATCAGGTGGTTGTAGATGTGTGGTATTTCTTCTGGGGTCTCTGTTCTGTTCCATTGGTCTATGTCTCTGTTTTGGTACCAGTACCATGCTGTTTTGATTACTGTAGCCTTGTAGTATAGTTTGAAGTCTGGCAGTGTGATGCCTCCTGCTTTCTTCTTTTTGCTGAGGATTGTGTTGGCTATTCGGGGTCTTTTGTGATTCCATATGAAGTTTAAAGTTGTTTTTTCCAGTTCTGTGAAGAAGGTCATTGGTAGCTTGATGGGGATAGTGTTGAATCTATAGATTACTTTGGGCAGTATGGCCATTTTCATGATATTGAGTCTTCCTAACCATGAGCATGGAATGTTTCTTCATCTGTTTGTGTCCTCTCTTATTTTGTTGAGCAGTGGTTTGTAGTTCTCCTTGAAGAGGTCCTTTACATCCTTTGTCAGTTGTATTCCTAGGTATTTTATTCTCTTTGTAGCAATTGTGAATGGGAGTTCACTCTTGATTTGGCTCTCTATCTGTTATTGGTATAAAGGAATGCTTGTGATTTCTGCACATTGATTTTGTAACCTGAGACTTTGCTAAAGTTGCTTATCAGTTTGAGAAGATTTTGGGCTGAGACAATGGGGTCTTGTAGATATACAGTCATGTCATCTGCAAATAGAGACAGTTTGACTTCCTCCTTTCCTAATTGAATACATTTTATTTCTTTTTCTTGCCTGATTGCTCTGGCTAGAACTTCCAATACTATGTTGAATAGGAGTGATGAGAGAGGGCATCCTTGTCTAGTGCCTGATTTCAAAGGGAATTCTTCCAGTTTTTGCCTGTTCAGTGTGATATTGGCTGTAGGTTTGTCATATATTGCTTTTATCATTTTATGATACTTTCCATCAATACCTAGTTTATTGAGAGTTTTTTTTAGCATAAATCGCTGTTGAATTTTGTCGAAGGCCTTCTCTGCATCTATTGAGATAATCATGTGGTTTTTGTCTTTGGTTCCATGTATGTGATGGATTATATTTATGGATTTGTGTATGTTGAACCAGGCTTGCATCCCTGGGATGAAGCCTACTTGGTCGTGATAGATAAGCTTCTTGATGTGCTGTTGCAATCCGTTTGCCAGTATTTTATTGAAGAATTTTGTGTTGATGTTCATCATGGATATTGGCCTGAAGTTTTCTTTTTTAGTTGAATCTCTGCCTGGTTTTGGTATCAGGATGATGTTGGTCTCATAAAATGAGTTAGGGAGGATTCCCTCCTTTTGTATTGTTTGATACAGTTTCAGAAGGATTGGAACCAGCTCCTCTTTGTACGTCTGGTGGAATTCGGCTGTGAACCCGTCTGGATCTGGACTGTTTTCGGTTGGTAGGCTATTGATTGCTGCCTCTACTTCAGCCCTTGTTATTGGTCTATTCAGGGTTTCAACTTCCTCCTGGTTTAGTCTTGGTAGAGTGCAAGTCTCTAGGAATTTATCCATTTCTTCCTGGTTTATTGGTTTATGTGAGTAGAGCTGTTTGTAGTAATCTCTGATGGTAGTTTGTATTTCTGTGGGATCAGTGGTGAATCCCCTTTATCGTTTTTTATTGCATCTATTTGATTCTTCTCTCTTTTCTTTTTTATTAATCTGGCTAGTGGTCTATTTTGTTGATCTTTTCAAAAAACCAGCTTCTGGATTTATTGATTTTTTGAAGGGTTTTTTGTGTCTCTGTCTTCTTCAGTTCTGCTCTGATCTTTGTTATTTCTTGTCTTCTGCTAGCTTTTGATTTTTTTTTTTTTTTTTTTTTGATCTTGCTCCTCTAGTTCTTTCAATTTTGATGATGGGGTGTCAATTTTAAATCTTTCCTCTCTTCTTTGGTGGGCATTTATTACTATAAATTTCCCTCTCGACACAGCTTTAAAGGTGTCCCAGAGATTCTGGTAAGTTCTGTCTTCATTCTGGTTGATTTCGAAGAACATCTTTATTTCTGCCTTCATTTCATTGTTTATCCAGTCAACACTCAGAAGCAAGTTGTTCAGTTTCCAAGTGGTTGTGCGGGTTTGAGTGTGTTTCTTGATCCTGAGTTCTAGTCTGATTGCGCTGTGGTCTGATAGACTGTTTGTTATGATTTCTGTTCTTTTGCATTTGCTGAGGAGTGATTTGCTTCCAATGATGTGGCCAATTTTAGAGTAAGTGCAATGTGGTGCTGAGAAAAATGTATATTCTGTGGATTTGGGGTGGAGCATTCTGTATGTGTCTATTAGGTCCGCTTGGTCCAGCTCTGCATTCAAGTCCTGGATATCCTTGTTAATTTTCTGTCTCATTGATCTGTCTAATGTTGACAGTGGAGCGTTGAAGTCTCCTACTATTATTGTGTGGGAGTCTAAATCTCACTTTAGGTCATTAAGAACTTGCCTTATGTATCTGGGTGCTCTTGTGTTGGGAGCGCATATATTTAGGATAGTTAGCTCTTCCTGTTGGATTGATCCTTTTACCATTATGTAGTGTCCTTCTTTGTCTCTTTTGATCTTTGTTGGTTTGAAATCCATTTTATCAGAGACTAGAATTGCAACCCCTGCTTTTTTGTTGTTGTTGTTCTCCAATTGCTTGGTAAATCTTCTTCCATCCCTTTATTTTGAGTCTATGTGTGTCTTTGTATGAGAGATGGGTTTCCTGAATACAGCACATCGATGGGTTCTGACTTTTTATCCAGTTTGCCAGGCTGTGTCTTTTGATTGGGGCATTTAGGCCATTTACTTCCAATGTTAATATTGTTATGTGTGAATTTGATCCTGCCATTTTGTTACTGGCTGGTTTTCTTTCATTAGTTGACTCATTTTCTTCATTGCATTCTTGGTCTTTGCCAACTGGTTTGCATTTGCAGTGACTTGTACTTGTTCCTTTCTTTGCTTAGTGTTTCTTTCAGGAGCTCTTGTAGGGCAGGTCTGGTGGTGACAAAATCTCTCAATAATTGCTTGTCTGTAAAGGATTTTATTTCTCCTTCACTTACGAAGCTTGGTTTGGCTGGATATGAGATTCTGGGTTGAAAGTTCTTTTCTTTAAGGATGTTGAATATTGGCCCCCACTCTCTTCTGGTTTGTAGGGTTTCTGCTGAGAGATCTGCTGTGAGTCTGATGGGTTTCCCTCTGTGGGTGACCTGACCTTTCTCTCTGGCTGCCCTTAGCATTTTTTCCTTCATTTCAACCCTGGTGAATCTGACGATTATGTGCTTTGGGGTTGCTCTTTTTGAGGAATATCTTTGTGGAGTTCTCTGTATTTCTTGAATTTGAAATTTGTACTGCCTTGTGAGGCTTGGGAAGTTCTCCTGGATAATATCCTGGATTGTATTTTCCAGCTTGGATTCATTCTCCCCATCATATTTGGGTACACCAATCAAGTGTAGATTAGGTCTTTTCACATAATCCCATATTTCTTGGAAGCTTTGTTCCTTTCTTTTCACTCTTTTTTTCTCTTGTCTTGCCTTCTCTTTTTATTTCATTGATTTGATCTTCAATCTCTGATATCCTTTCTTCTGCTTGATCGATTTGGCTATTAAAACTTGTGTTTGCTTCACATAGTTCTTGTGCTGTGTTTTTCAACTCCATCAAGTCGTTTATGTTGTTCTCTAAGCTGGTTATTCTAGTTAGCATTTTATCTAACCTTTTTCAAGGTTTTTGGTTTCTTTGCATTGAGTTAGAACGTGTTCCTTTAGCTCAGAAAAGTTTCTTATTATCTACCTTCTGAAGCCTGTTTCTGTCAATTCTTCACACTCCTCGATCTAGTTGTGATCCTGTGTTGTTGAGGAGTTGTGATCCCTTGAAAGAGAAGAGGTGTTCTGTTCTTTGATGGTTTTATCTTTTTTGCACTGTTTGTTTTTCCCATCTTTGTGGATTTACCTGGCTGTGTTGTCAGGGAGCTATTTGATGAGGTTGCTTGTCTGCCTGTGGAGGTGCTACTGGGTTTCTAGGGACTCCTCCAGGTTACTAGGGAAGCTTCCTGTGTCTCTTTTGTTTATACTGGGAGATTAGGCCCACCTCTTCCGCTGACCTGTAGTCACTGCTGGGTTGTCAAGAACGCTGTCCTATTGCTATGTAGGCTTCCTGTGTTTTTTGTTAAAACATGTATCCCAGTCCCACCCCTCTAATGTGCGTTGTGCCCTTCCTCCACTGGGCTGGATCATTCAGGGGTCATCTCGGACTGTGGCACTGGCTGCACAACCCACTAGAGTCAAAGCTTCAGCCCTCTGGGGTTTGTAGGGGAGGGTAGGAACCCGCCCAGCCACACCTGGCCATCTCCCCCTTTCAGCTTCCTCTCTCTCTGGTCATGGGGTAGGGGCCTGCCCAGCTGCTCCCGCTGACAGCTCCCTGTCTCTCTGGGTGGAGGGAGAGGGTGATAGCTCAGTCTTCAGGCTCTTATTCAACTCTGCGCTTGTAATTCCTGGTGCTTGCGTGGCAAAGATCCCCTGTTCTGTGTATTGCTGAGGCTTTGGGGGAAGTGCTGTATCTGGACCGGAGTGCCAGAGGGGATCTTCTGACTTGCCGGTCAGATGCACTTTCTGGGTGAAGCAGCACCCCTCCCTGCCTCGGTTTGCCCTGAGTGGGCTTTGCTGACCATCAGACCAGACCTGTTGAAATGCACCTGGTACCTCGGTTGGAGCTAGATCATCTCTGGATTTCTGTGTCTCTCTTGCTGGGTGTTGTGCACTCAAGTTGTGTCTAATCGGCTATCTTGGATCTTTCCCTCTCTTTTTTTTGTCCGTATAGGAATTTTTAAAAGATCTGATGGAGTTCTTTTTTGTCTCTACCACAAAAAAAAATTAACTGAAATTTTAAAACAGGAGAAATATTTAATGATATCATTCAAGAACACTTTTCAATAATAAAAGATAGACTTGAATCTACATTTGAAAGAAAAAAAAATGTGATAGAAAACCATCAACACTGTGGCACATCCTGCTAATGTTACTAAACCACTGGTACTAAACTACTAATAAGAAATCGACTGCAAGGGACCATCTTGGCAGATAGGAGGCAGAACTAGATTGCAGCTCTGACTCCGATGGACAGAGCAGCATGCTGAGGCTTGCATCATGAATTTTAGCTCCAGAACAATGGCAGGAATAAATCAGGAATCCAGAGAGGACCCACAGACCCTCTGGAGGAAGCAGCCTGTTCCGGTAAGACCTGAAAGACACCCTAAATACTGGGAGTGCTCAAACTTCGGAAGTGGGAAAGGGAGTTCTTCTGCCCCCAAACCATTGCACCCACCCCACCCCGCCCCCTGGCTGGGGAAACCAAAGGTCTAGCTTGCAGTAGAAGATTCCAACCTTACCTGATGCTGAGTCAATTTAGAGAGCCAAGTGAAATAAAGGGGTAGAGGAAGCAGTGGGAAAGGCCCTGGGAGTTAAAACAAAACAAAACAAAAAAAATACAAAAGATAAATGAAATAAAAAGCTGGTTCTTTGAAAAGATAAATCAAATTGATAGACCATTAGCAAGATTAACCAAAAAGAGAAGAGAGAAAATCCAAATAACCTCTATAAGAAATGAAATGGGGGATTTGCAAATGACACCAATGAAATACAAAAGATCATTCGAGGCTACTACGAACACCTTTACACACATAAACTTGAAAACCTAGACGAGATGGATAAATTCCTGGAAAAACATAACTCTCCTAACATAAATCAGGAATAATTACATAGCCTGAACAGAGCAATAACAAGCAGTGAGATTGAAATGGTAATTTAAAAATTACCACCAACAAAAAAAGTACCAGACGGATTCACAGCAGAATTCTACCAGACATTCAAAGAGAATTGGTACCTATCCTATTGATACTATTCCACAAGAAAAGAAAGAGGGAACCCTCCCTAACTCACTCTATGAAGCTAGCATCACCCTAATACCAAAACCAGGAAAGGACATAACCAAAAAAGAAAACTACAAACCAATATCCTTGATGAACATAGATGCTAAAATTATTAACAAAATACTAGCTAACCAAATCAAGTAACATATCAAAAAGATAATCCATCATGATGAAGTGGGTTTCATGCCAGTGATGCAGGAATTGTTTAACATGCACAGGACAATAAATGTGATACACCACATAAACAGAATTAGAAACAAAAATCACATGATCATCTTAATAGGTACAGAAAAAGCATTCAACAAAATCTAGCATCCCTTTATGATTAAAACTCTCAGCAAAATCAGCATACAAGGGGCATGCCTGAATGTAATAAAAGTCATCTATGACAAACCCACAGCCAACATAATACTGAATGGGGAAAAGTTGAAAGCATTACCCCTGAGAACTGGAACAAGACAAGGATGCTCACTCTCAACACTCCTGTTCAACATAGTACTGGAAATCCTTGCCAGAGCAATCAGACAAGAGAAAGAAATAAAGGGCATCCAAATCAGTAAAGAGGATCTCAAACTATCACTGTTTGCTGATGATACGATTGTTTACCTTGAAAACCCTAAAGACTCATCCAGAAAGCTCCTAGAACTGATCAAAGAATTCAGCAAAGTTTCCAGATACAAGGTTAATGTACCAAATCAGTAGGTCTCCTATACACCAACAGCAACCAAGGGAGAATCAAATCAAGAACTCAACTCCTTTTACAATAGCTGCAAAAATAAAATAAAATAAAATACTTAGGAATATACCTTACCAAGGAGGCAAACGATCTCTACAAGAAAAACTACAAAACACCTCTGAAAGAAATCAGAGCTGGCACAAACAAATGAAAACACATCACATGCTCATGTATGGGCAGAATCAATTTTGTGAAAATGACCAAACTGCCAAAAGCAATCTACAAATTCAATGCAATCCCCATCAAAATACCACCATCATTATTATTCTTCACAGAATTAGAAAAAACAATTCTAAAATGCATATGGAACCAAAAAAGAGCCCACATATCAAAGCAAGATTAAGCAAAAAGAAAAATCTGCAGGCATTGCACTATCTGATTTCAAACTAAACTATAAGGCTATGGTTGCCAAAACAGCATGGTTCTAGTATAAAAATAGGCACATAGACCAATGGAACAGAATTGAGAACCCAGAAATAAACCCAAATACTTACAGCCAACTGATCTTTGAGAAAGCAAACAAAAACATAAAGTGAGGAAAGGATTCCCTTTTCAACAAATGGTGCTGGGATAATTGGCTAGCCACATGTAGGAGAATGAAACTGAATCCTCATCTCTCACCTTATGCAAAAATCAACTCAAGATGGATTAAGAACTTAAATTTAAGACCTGAAACTATAAAATGTCTAGAAGATAACATTGGAAAACCCCTTGTAGACATTGGTTTGGGCAAGGATTTCAAGACTAAGAACCAAAAAGCAAATGCAATAAAAACAAAGATAAAGAGTTGGGACTTAATTAAACTAAAGAGCTTTTGCATGGCAAAAGGAAGAGTTTGCAGAGTAAGCAGACAACCCACAGAGTGGGAGAAAATCTTCACAATCTATACATTTGACAAAGGACTAATATCCAGAATCTGCAACAAATCAAACAAATCACCAAGAAAAAAACAAACAATCCCACCAAAAAGTGGGCTAAGAACATGAATAGATAATTATCAAAAGAAGATATACAAATGGCCAACAAACGTGAAAAAATGCTCAACATCACTAATGATCAGGGAAATGCCAATCAAAACCACAGTGTGATATCATCTTACTCCTACAAGAATGGCCATAACCACAAACTCAAAAAACAGTAGATGTTGGCATGGATGTGGTGATCAGAGAACACTTCTACACTGCTGATGGGAATGTAAACTAGTAAAGCCACTGTGGAAAATAGTATGGAGATTCCTTAAAGATCTAAAAGAAGAACTACCGTTTGATCCAGCAATCCCACTACTAGGTATCTAACCAGACAAAAAGAAGTCATTATATGAAAAAGATACTTGCACATGTGTGTTTACAGCAGCACTATTCACAATTGCAAAATTGTGGAATCAACCCAAATGCCCATCAATCAACAAGTGGATAAAGAAACTATGGTTGTGTGTGTGTGTGTGTGTGTGCATGTGTGCGTGCGTGCATGATGGAATACTGGAATACTACTCAGCCATAAAAAGAAATGAATTAACAGCATTCACAGCAACCTGGATGAGATTGGAGACTATTATTCTATGTGAAGTAACTCAGGAATGGAAAACCAAACATCGTATGTTCTCACTGATACATGGGAGCTAAGCTATGAGGACAAAAAGGCCTAAGAAGGATATAATGAACTTTGCGGACTTGCGGGGAAGGGTGAGAAGGGAGCAAGGGATAAAAGACTACAAATAGCGTTCTATGAATACTGCTTAGGTGATAGGTGCACCAAAATCTCACAAATCACTACTAAAGAACTTATTTATGTAACCAAACACCACCTGTACCCCAATAACCTATGAAAAATTTTTGTAAAAGAAGTCAGTTACTTTTCTATCCACCAGTCACAATTAGTTAGAAATATTTTCTAAAGATGCTATTTTCAATAGCAACAAAAACATAAATTACCTGCAGAGAAGTCTAAATATGTGAAAGCCCATTATAAAGAAAATTATAAAATTTTATTGTAAAGCAGTAAAGAAAAAAACGTATATACACACACATATGTGTTATTGGATAGGAAGACTCAGTGTTTTAAAGATACAGTTCTTCCCCAAATGACTTATAGATTAACTGAAATTCCAATCAAAATCCAAACAGGATTTTTAAGATTGGACAGGCTCTCAAGTTTATATAGAATAACAAATCCCTAAAAAAAGAATATGGTGGAGAAATTGGCTCAATAAAATATGAAGATTTTTTGTGGAACTATACTAATTAGAGTAATTAAGACAGTGTATAGACAAGTATATAATATAAGATAAGATAACTTGAAGACAAGGCAACACTTTGTCTCATTGTAAGCTTTCATATGCTTCCAGAATAAGGCAGAGGCTTATCTCCACCTATAGATAGCTGGAAACAAGCAGGAGGAGAAAACTGGAATGGCCAGCTGCAAAGGAAGGTAAAGGAGCAGAATATGGCCATTGCTCAAAGCTGCAGAGATAGGATTCTCTAGGCTGAGCCAGCTACATAATTTGTGAGACCTAGTGCAAAATGCAAATGCAGAGTCCCTTGTTCAAAAAAGAAGGGAAAATGTGTCATTAAAGGTACTATAAAACATAAAATGTGTTCTTTCTGCAGTCTTTTTCAACTTGTCATGGTGTTTTATATGTGCTATGTAATGTCATTCTAAGTAAAGAAAATTTAAATTTTAAATTATTAGCATAAGCTTTACTATTCATCTTTGTGTGATGTTAGTTTTAAATGCAAATACAAAATCATTTAGCTCATATGCAGAATCACTGAAATTACACAATTTATATTTTGCAGTTCATACATGCATATGTATTTTGTTCTTATCAGAACAGTGAAAATTCCACACAAACTGTTTTATTTTACTTCTCAATATGCATACATTCTACCCTCAGTTCTGAATAAAGAACTGAAAGGATAAAGAACTGTGGGTTGCCCTGACTTTCTCTTCCTTTATGTCATGAATTCTTCTGTAAGTGGTTGGCTAATGTAGACAAGTGACATGAATGAAAAAGGATATGACTGGGTTCTTTGGCCATTCGTGTGTGTCTTAGAATGTCATTGTCTTCTTTTTGTACTTGAAGCAAGTTCTGGCCTCTTGCTTAAACGTGACCTCTTGGGGCTGTTGGCAGTTCCATTTAATCATGTATATAATGCACTTACCTTGTATTCCTTTGAGAAAACAAAAATTCTCGCAGATGGCGGGTCTACCAGAATCCTATAGTCATGGGGCCTAACAAACACATGAAAATGGGTACTGAGGAGTGGAGGGCATGCTTATTGTGCATATTTCTGCTCACTCACATACTTCATTGTTCCGTCAGATTTAATTTACCAAAAAAAAAAAAGTTCAGAGATAAGATTGTTAACAATTTCATGAGGATGACAACTGGGCATTGAAGCAAGTGCAGGGCTCTTTTGAGCACAGGCCCAGTGCAACTGCACAGGTTACACATCCACAAGGCCAGCCCTGCATCCAGGAGTTTACTATTAATGAGAAAATCGGGATGAGCATAGCTGGTTCTCTCTCCTCGGTGCTTTTTTTTTTTAGTTTATTTAATGTAATAAATGCTTAGGAGGGACATTATTGGAGCCATCATATTGAAAATATGTCTGAATGACAAGTATTATATTGCAAATTCTGATTTTTCAAGGTTCTATTTATCAGTTTATTATCAAACTGTCTCTACGTGAGAGAATAGAACAGTCTTTTGGTGACATTGCTACTGAATTCTTATGATTATTAATGTGGGATATGGAAATTTCCCCTAAAGAATTAAGAATGAATTCTTAAGTCTGGAGTTATTCTCCAGGGAATAAATTCAAACTGATAAACCCTGGGATTAGTATTCGATGGAGAAACAAACGGGATTTGGAAGTGCTGCTCGCTCCCATTGTCAACGTGAAGCTTGTCAAAAATGTCTTGGGTTTCTCTGCATCATTTGCTTTGCCATGTAACAGAGACCACACAATTGAAAGAAAATATTTCAGTTGTTTCAATGCCTATTCTACTAAGAACTTTCCAAAATATGTTTGACTTCCAGTTGCCCCGAAAACAAAGTTGGCTCTTTTACGGAAAGTGCCCAGATGCCTGGGATGGAAAGGAAAGTCTCCATATTTTTCATAAGCTGTATTGGGTGAAAACATGTCTGAAGAAAATGTCCTTGTAAGTGTCCTGGGATAATTCACTTAGTTCCTCAAGTGTAAAGGGGCTGATAATAGCTGTATCTAGCTTAGAAACTGTGTGATTTAAATAAGACATAAAAGATTGAGTACAGTGCGTGATTTATAGAAAGTGCTCAATAAATGTTAGCTACTATTATTATCTGTTATTCCAAGGGGTTGGTAAGTTGCCATATATTAGTCATGTTAGAGGGAGGGATGATGGCAACAAACCACATAGTCCTATTCAGCTACCTTCTGCTTTTATCCTGCTGGAATATTGATTGAAGATATTTATGGGAGAATCCTCTAGACAAGTCCTCCAGACCTTTACCACCATAGGTTCTCACCCTTAAATAATGTTTCCTGGACTTTCTCAAATGGTCCAGATGACAGGCAGGTTGAACAACTTATTCTATGGCCCCTTTCCCTGGACACACAACCTGGCACTACCTCCAGAAGCTCACCTCTCTAGTGTAACCAGTCACAGTGGGTCCTCAAGGACTCAATTTTGTCCTAAGTCCCTCAAAACATTAGAAACATTAGAATGTGTATCACCATAACTTTTTAAAAAGCATTTGAAAGTAGTAGCTCAACAATTTGAACCACAGAAATCCATTTCTAGAGCATTATTCAAGTGCCTTAAGCCCTAGAGTTTTAGAAATGTTTTAGTGTTTACACTAAAGATAGCAGAAACATCCCTTCTACCTCCAGCTGTGAAGCTAGTCCCAGAAGCTATTGATTAAATACATCACAGTGTTGAGCACCCAGTAACTTCTCAGTCAAAAATACTTCACCTAAGTTAAATAATCAGCTTAATAATTACCCTCAAAGCATCAGTGTAGTCCTTCTCTGCTTAAATAAATGCAAAAGAAAGAAACTGCAAGTGCAATAAGCAAAGGGGCATAGAAAAATTTCCAGAAGGGAAAAAGAGCCCATGGAAAGAAAAATAAAAGAAATTAAATGACATATTGTGAAATAAACCGTAGATAAAAGAAATAATGAGATAAATTAGAAAATATTTGAACTGAGTATAGCGTATAAAAGTGTGTGGAATGCAGCTAAAGCAGTGCTTAGAGGGAAATTTATAGCTTCACTTGCTTATATTTGAAACAAAAAATGTCTAAAAGTCAAGATCTAAACTTCTACCTTCAGAACACAGAAAAACAAAAGAACGCATATTAAACCCAAAGTTAATGGAAGGAAAAAAATAATAAAGATAAAACAGACATTAACTCATCAATTAATTAGAACATAGACAAGTAATAGAAAAAATTAACAAAGCAAAAATTTCATTCTTTTGGAAGTTTAACAAAATTTATAAATGTTTAGCAAGGCTAATGAAGAAAAAAATAAAGAAAATACAAATTACCAATACCCAGAATGAAATGTGAGGCCTATCTATAGAAACAAATAAGTTTTAATTTCTTTTCTTTTTATTATTATACTTTAAGTTCTGGGGTACATGTGCAGAATGTGCAGGTTTGTTACATAGGTATACAAGTGCCATGGTGGTTTGCTGCATCCATCACACCATCATCTACATTAGGTATTTCTCCTAATGCTATCTCTTCCCTATCCCCCCACTCCCTGCTATCCCTCCCCTAGCCCCCCATCCCCTGACAGGCCCCAGTATGTGATGTTCCCCTCCCTGTGTGCATGTGTTCTCATTGTTCAACACCCACTTATTGGTAAGAACATGCAGTGTTTGGTTTTCTGTTCTTGTGTCAGTTTGCTGAGAATGATGGTTTCCAGCTTTATCCATATCCCTGCAAAGGACATGAACTCATTCTTTTTTATGGCTGCATAGTATTCCATGGTGTATATGTGCCACATTTTCTTTAGTCTATCATTGATTGGCATATGGGTTGGTTCTAAGTTTTTGCTATTGTGAACAGTGCCCCAGTAAACATAAATGTACATGTGTCTTTATAATAGAATGATTTATAATCCTTTGCGTATATACCCAGTAATGGGTTTGCTGGGTCAAATGGTATTTCTAGTTCTATATCCTCAAGGAATTGCCACACTGTTTTCCACAATGGTTGAACTAATTTACACTCCTACCAGCAGTGTAAAAACATTCCTGTTTATCCACATCCTCTCCAGCATCTCATGATTTTTAACGATCTCATGATATTTTTAAGGATCACCGTTCTAACTGGCATGAGATAGTATCTCAATGTGGTTTTAATTTGCATTTCTCTAATGACCAGTGATGATGAGCCTTTTTTCATGTCTGTTGGCTGCATGAATGTCTTCTTTGAGAAGTGTCTGCTCATATTCTTCAACCACTTTTTGATGGGTTTGTTTGTTTTTTTCTTGTAAATTTGTTTAAGTGGTTTGTAGATTCTGGATATTTGTCAGATGGGTAGATTGCAAATTTTTTTTTCCCATTCTATAGGTTGCCTGTTCACTCTGATAATAATTTCTTTTGCTGTGCAGAAGCTCTTTAGTTTAATTAGATCCCATTTGTCTGTTTTGGTTTTTGTTGTAATTGCTTTTGGTGTTTTAATCATGAAGTCTGTGCCCATGCCTATGTCCCGAATGGTTTTGCCTAGGTTTTCTTCTAGGATTTTTATGGTGTTAGGTCTTATGTTCAAATCTTTAATTCATCTGGAGTTAATTTTTGTATAAGGTGTAAGGAAGGGATCCAGTTTTAGCTTTCTGCTTATGGCTGGCCAGTTTTCCCAACATCATTTATTAAACAAGGAATCTTTTCCCCATTGCTTTTGTCAGGTTTGTCAAAGATCAGATGGTTATAGATGGATGGCATTATTTCTGAGGCCTCAGTTCTGTTCCATTGGTCTATATCTCTGTATTGGTACCAGTACCATACTGTTTTGGTTACTGTAGCCTTGTAATACAGTTTGAAGTCAGGTAGCATAATGCCTCCAGCTTTGGGTTTTGTTTTGTTTTGTTTTTTGATTTTTGTTTGTTTGTTTGTTTTTTTCTTAGGATTGTCTTGGCTATGTGGGGTCTTTTTTGGTTCAATATGAAGTTTAAGGTGGTTTTTTAAAATTCTGTGAAGAAAGTCAATGGTAGTTTGATGGCGATGGCATTGAACCTATAAATTACTTTGGGCAGTATGGCCATTTTCATGATATTGATTCTTCCTAACCATGAGCATGGAATGTTTTTCCATCTGTTACGTCCTCTCTTATTTCCTTGAGCAGTGGTTTGTAGTTCTCCTTGAAGAGGTCCTTCACATCCTTTGTAAGTTGTATTCCTAGGTATTTTATTCTCTTTGTAGCAATTGTGAATGGGAGTTCACTCATGATTTGACCCTATGTTTGTCTATTACTGGTGTATAGGAATGCTTATGATTTTTGCACATTGATTTTGTATCCTGAGACTTTGCTGAAGGTGCTTAACAGCTTAAGGAGATTTTGGGTTGAGACAATGGGGTCTTCTAAATGTACAATCATGTCATCTGCAAATAGAGACATTTTGACTTCCTCTTTTCCTAATTGAATATCCTTTATTTCTTTTTCTTGCCTGATTGCCCTGGCCAGAACTTCCAATACTATGTTGAATAGGAGTGGTGAGAGAGGGCATCCTTGTCTTGTGCCAGTTTTCAAAGGGAATGCTTCCAGCTTTTGCCCATTTAGTATGATATTGGCTGTGGGTTTGCCATAAATAGCTCTTATTATTTTGAGATATGTTCCATCAATGCCTAATTTATTGAGAGTTTTTAGCATAAAGGGCTGTCGAATTTTGTCAATGGCCTTCTCTGCATCTATTAAGATAATCATGTGTTTTTTGACTTTGGTTCTGTTTATGTGTTGGATTATGTTTATAGATTTGTGTATGTTGAACCAGCCTTGCTTCCCAGGGATGAAGCCGACTTTGTAGTGATGAATAAGCTTTTTGATGTGCTGTTGGATTTGGTTTGCCTGTATTTTATTGAGGATTTTAGTATCAATGTGCATCATGGATATTGGCCTGAAATTTTCTTTTTTTTGTTGTGTCTCTGCCAGGTTTTGGTATCAGGATGATGTTGGTCTCATAAAATGAGTTAGAGAGAATTCCCTCTTTTTGTATTGTTTGGAATAGTTTCAGAAGGAATGGTACCAGCTCCTCTTTATACCTCTGGTAGAATTTCGCTGTGAAACTGTCTGGTCCTGGACTTATTTTGGTTGGTAGGCTATTAATTGTTGCCTCAATTTCAGACCTTGTTGTTGGTCTTTTCAGGGATTCAACTGAATGTGAAGAGGTTGGTTAATAGGTTTAAAATACAATTAGATAGGAGGAATAAGTTCTTGTGTTCTATTGCACAATAGGTGACTACAGTTAACTGTAAAGTATTGAACATTAAAAAAATAGCTAGAAGAGAAGCTTTTGAATGTGTTTCTGGCATCTTTGTCAAAGATCAGCTAGTTGTAGATGCATAAATTTGTTTCAGGGCTCTCTATTCTCTTCCATTGGTCTATATGTCTGATTTTATGCCAGTGCTATGCTGGTTTGGTTACTACAGCTCTGTGATGTATTTTGAAGTCAGGTTAGTGTGATGCCACCAGCTTTGTTCTTTTTGCTCAGGACAGCTTAAGCTATTTGCTTTTTTAGTGTGTGTGTGATTCTATATAAATTTTAGGATTACTTTTTCTATTTCTGTGAAGTATTTCATTGGTATTTTGGTAGAGATTGCATTAATCTGTAGATCATTTTCAGTAATATGGCCATTTTAACCATATTAATTCTTCCAGTCCATGGACATGAGATATCTTTTTACTTATTTGTTTTCTCTTTAGTTTCTTTCATCAATGTTTTATAGTTTTCAACATAGAACTTTCACTTCCCTGGTTAAGTTTATTCCTAGGAAACTATTTTGTAGCTACTGTAAGTGAAATTTTTTTCTTGATTTCTTTTTTAGGTAGTTCACAACTGGCACATAGAGATCCTGATTTTTGTATGTTGATTCCATATCTTGCACCTTGACTGAATTAATATATAAATTCTAATAGCTTTTTGATGAAATCTTTAGGGTTTTCTCTATATAGGATCATGTTGTCCGCAAATAGGAATATGTTTACTTCCTTCTTTCCAATTTATTTCTCTTGCCTAATTGCTCTGGCTAGGATTTCCAGTACTATATTGAATAGAAGTAGTAAAAGTGAATATTCTTGTCTTGCTCCAGATCTTAGGGAAAAAATCTTTCAACTTTTCTTCATTTAGTATGATGTTAGCTGTGGGTTTTCATATATGAAATGTTGAAATACATACCTTCTATATCTAGTTTTTTAAAGAATTTTTATCATGAACAGACGTCTAATTTTTGTCAAATGCTCTTAAAGCATTTATTGAGATGACTATGGTTTTTGTTTTTCTACGGGGATATGGTGTATCACATGTATTGCTTTGTGTATGTTAAACCATTCTTGTATCACTGGGATGAATCTCACTTGATCATACTGAATGATTTGCTCCATGTGCTGTTGAACTCCATTTGCTAGTATCTTGTTGAGAATGTTTGTATCTATGTTAATCAAGGATATTGGCCTGTAACTCTCTTTTTTTGTTATGTCTTTGTCTGGTTTGGGAATCAAGGTAATGCTGGACGTTGCTATGCTAAGTTTGAAAGTATTCCCTCCTCTTCACTTTTCTGGAATAGTTTGAAGAGACAGAAACAACATATTTTTCAAGGATAAGGAGCTATTATAAATAACTTTACACTAAAAATTACCAAAATTGACCACATAAGAATTTTCATGAACAGCCTATATTTGTTAAATAAATTGAATTTAAAATTTCAAACCTCCCCACAAAGTAAGTTTCAGGCCCAGAGAGTTTCACTAGTAAAGGATAGCTAAAACAACCTTTAAAAAAGACATTGGAGAACTTGTGTTACTTAATTTGCATTCAAGATTTCAAAGGTACCATAATCCAGATAGCCTGATATTAATTAAAAAACAGGCAAACATATCAATAAAATAGAATCAAAATTTAGAACTAGACCCCTGCTTATATGGTCAACTTCTAACATGTGCTAAGTAGTTTGGTATCATAAGGCAGCTACTTGTTATTAGTATGCCCTTATGAGGAAATTGAGACACAGGCAAGTATATATGGGTTATATAACCAGATAAGGGCTACAGTGCTAGCAAGTGGCAGGGCCAACATTCAAAACAGGCAGTCTGCTCCAATAATCTATTCTCTTAACCCATGACGCTGTTCTGCTTCAATCACAAGTGTTCCATTATGAGTTAACATTGTAAACCTCTGGGAAAATTTATAATTAAAGGTATAAATGGTCACATAAATCAAACCTATAGTATTAATATTTTAAGCTATGTTTAGGAGACAATGTTAGTGATTATTAGATTTTAATTACTTATAATATTTAATGACATGTTAGAGTAATTATAGATAAGCCTAGAGACAACTTGGATTTGTTTTGTGTTTGTTATTGCATTGTTGTTTTTGTTTCTTAGAGACAGGGTCTTGCTCTGTCACCCAGGCTGGAGTGCAGTGGCACAATCATAGTTCACTGCAGCTTCAAACTCCTGGGCTCAAGCAACCCTCTCACCTCAGCCACCCAAGTAGCTATAGGGGGTCTTGCTATGTTGCTCAGGCTGGCTGAGATTATAGGCACAAGCTACTCTGCCTGGCCTTAGATTTTATTTTTTAATTTAAAAGTGAAAGAGAATTTGGCCAACATTTTAAGCAGTGTTGGAACGTTAAAGAGCACTTCAGATCACCCTGGGTGTACCCAGGGGTGCAGACTATAGAAGTGGTCCATTCCAGCTTGAGGAGTATTTTGTCACTGTTATCGATAGCATGTCAGTACATGATGATAATAAAAGGCAGACTAATAATACTTAATTGCTTTTATTATTGTTTTTAAATTCTCTACAGACCCCTTTACTGTCTATACCCAGAGTGGACCACATCTGTCACTCCCATTGATATGTCACTACTTTAAACTCCCCATATTTGTAAGTTTAAAGTTTTGTATTTATAAAGATTATTTAAGTCCTTTATATGATTTGTTTTTCAGACAATTGGATTTCTTGAAGAAAATAAAGAACGCCAACTATAGAAATGCAATTTAAAGTAAGTAAGAAAAATTAATTCACTTGTAAATGTTACTTTAAAATAAGTGTTAAAATTTGCTGGATTTATAAACCGAAAGCCAAGATTTGTGAGTTGAACCTAAATGATAGGAATGATAAAGATTTTTGTGTGCCAAGGCTTTTGTAAACATTTTTTACACATTAACTCATTTATTCCTCACAGCTACCCATTAGTATTCCCAGTTTACAGAAGTAGAAACGGAGACCTCAGCGGGAAGTAATAAAGGCACCTCTACAGAGTTGTAGTGAAGATTAAATGAGTTGATGTATACAAGGATAAGTCACTGACCCAAAGTCACAGTAAGGAGAGCTAAGACTCAAACATTGGCATCTGCTTGAGTCTGAGCTCTTAAACTCTTGAATTTGTAACTTTATTTAAATTGAATATTAATTTTTAAGGCAAAGATAGCCCCTGAAAATCTCTTCTGAGCATAAAAGCCATGTTTCAAGGATACCATGGGTGTCAAAAAGAACATTGACATTATCAATTCCATAAGTAAGATATTATTACAGAAGATAAAACTTAGATTGAGGTTCAATAACCTGCCCAAGGTTAACCACCTAATAACTGACAGGGCAATGCTCTGTCTCAAATCTGTCTACTCCACAGCTAATAGTTTGAACCATGTGGGCTGAAAATACCTGAGCACCTTGCTACTCAGTATGGTCCACAGACCAGCAGCGCAGACGCACCTCTTGAGAGGTGATGGAAATGCAGGATTTCAGACCCCACTGGCAAATCAGAATCTGCATTTTAACTAGATTTTCAGGTGATTCCATGCACGTTAAAACTGAGATACACTGCTATCTCTGTCCTACCCTCTAACTCCCTACAACTGAGAATCTCCAGGGCCTCTTAACACATCTTCATTATGTTTCAATGATATTTTCTGCTCAGCCCTTCAGCTAGCCAAAGGGAATAAACAATGAGGTAAAGATACCTGATTGATAGAGTGTCAGAGAAAAGAGGTAGATAATAAAGAAGAAGGGAAATAAGACATTGAAGATTTCTCTGAATGTTTTAACTGGAAATAATCTCGCTCATCCACATCACTCATTTAATATGTACTTAAAGTCTAATCTTGTTACCATTTCAAGTGTCCTTGTTTCATCTCTCCAATCATGTTTGAAGCATATTATAGGTAATATGTGTATAAGTAGTGGACTGGATAATTTTCGTATTTAGCCCTGATTACATGAATTCCCAATTTCAATTGGCTATGTTGAAATAAGAAAAAAAAATATGAGTCCATCTTTTCATGGCTTAACATTTAAAGGATAGATACAAACTTTAATTCCATCACCAGTTCATTAGTTCCGTTCTGCTTAACACAGGTGCTGCCAACCTGTCCCCATTTTTTCTTTTGTGTTTTTAACACTTCAAGCTTATTTTTTCCAAAATCAAATTAACCATTTTCCTACAAAATTATCTTATGTTATCTCAACTTATACAAGACTTCCCACTCAGGCACCCCAGCATTACATCATGGACCCATTCTCAGTTCCTCTTTCTCTGTCCTTAATTACAGTTATCCTGCCTCCTAAATCTCTTTCTTATTTTCTCCTGCATGTTCATTTCTACCTCCACAGGCTCAGTTAAAGCCCCTAATGTCTATCACCTCAACCACTGAAACAGCTTCCTAATTGTTTTTCCTGCCTCTGGTTCTCCTCTCTTCAAATGGTAGACAATTTCCTGTCTAGGAAACAAATCTGATCACGTCACTCTTCTGAAAAACCTCTAATGGTTCCACATTGTTTATGGGGCAATGTCCTGACTCTTAACCTAGCACTCAAGGCCCTCAAGAACTGCCCTGGCCTGCAATTTGGGCCTCAGATCCCTGCTCTTCCAGTGTGCCCAGAACTTTAGTGTTCCTGAATGGCTCACTCATTCCCAGATGTATCTTCTCAAGCTGTTCTCTGTCTGAAATGCTCATGCCCCATCTCCATTAACAAACTCTTAATAATTATTACAAGTCCTAGCAGAGATGTCGCTCCTCCTTGAAGTCTTTCCTACCCCCCACCACCCGCCTTTAAATCAGTGGTAGACAAACAGTATCAGTATCACCTGGAACTTGTTAGAAATGCAAATTCTCGCTTTAAGTATCTGGGTGCTCCTGTATTAGGTGTGTATATATTTATGATCGTTAGCTCTTCTTGTTGGATTGATCCTTTTACCATTATGTAATGCCCTTTTTTTGTCTCTTTTGATCTTTGTTGGTTTAAAGTCTATTTTATCAGAGACTAGGATTGCAACTCCTGCTTTTTTTCTTGCTCTCCATTTGCTTGGTAAATCTTTCTCCATCCCTTTATTTTGAGCCTATGTGTGTCTTTCCATATGAGATGGGTTTCCTGGATACAGCACACCAATGAGTTTTGACTTTTTATCCAATTTGCCGGTCTGTGTCTTTTGATTGGGGCATTTAGTCCATTTACATTTAAGGTTAATATTGTTATGTGTGAATTTGATCCTGCCATTTTCATGCTAGCTGGTTGTTTTGTCCGTTAGTTGACGCAGTTTCTTCCTCGTGTCGATGGTCTTTACCATTTGGTATGTTTTTGGAGTGGCTGGTACTGATTGTTCCTTTCCTTGTTTAGTGCTTCTTTCAGGAGCTCTTGTAAGGCAGGCCTGGTGGTGATGAAATCTCTCAGCAATTGCTTGTCCATAAAGGAGTTTATTTCTCCTTTGCTTATGAAGCTTAGTTTGGCTGGATATGAAACTCTAGGTTGAAAGGTTCTTTTCTTTAAGGATGTTGAATATTGGCCCCTACTCTCTTCTGGCTTGTAGGGTTTCTGCTGAGAGATCCGCTGACAGTGTGGTGATTCCTCAAGAACCTAGAAATAGAAATTCCATTTGACCCAGCAATCCCATTACTGGGAATATATCTAAAGGATTATAAATCATTCTATTATAAAGACACATGCACATAAATGTTCATTGCAGCACTGTTTACAATAGCAAAGACCTGGAACCAACCCAAATGCCCATCAATGATAGACTGGACAAGGAAAATGTGGCACATATACACCATGGAATACTATGCAGCCATAAAAAACGATGAGTTTTTGTCCTTTGTAGGAACATGGATGAATCTGGAAACCATCATTCTCAGCAAAACTGACACAAGAACAGAAAATCAAACACTGTATGTTCTCACTCATAGGCAGGTGTTGAACAATGAGAACACATGGACACAGGGAGGGGAGCGTAACACACTGGGGTCTGTTGGCGGGGACTAGGGGAGGGACAGCAGGGGGTAAGGAGGTTGAGGAGGGATAACATGGGAAGAAATGCCAGATATAGGTGACGGGGGGGATGGAGGCAGCAAACCACATTGCCATGTATGTACCTATGCAACCATCCTGCCTGATCTGCACATGTACCCCAGAACCTAAAGTGCAATAATAAATATACTTTTTTAAAAAGGTACAAAAGCTACAAAACAATCACACACACACACACACACACATACACACACACAAAAGAAATGCAAATTCTCAGAACCCGCTGAAGACCTACTGAAGCTAAACCTCTGGGTGTGGGCACAGCAATGGGTAGTTTAACAAACCCTCCAGGTGATGCTGATGTACATTTGAGTTTGAGAACTACTGCTCTAAAGACTATTGGCTGTTTCTCTTCATACTAATGGTAATTACCCAAGTTTCTTCTTCTGCATTACTTGAGAAGAAGTACCTCACATGCAGGAAGATAGTCTTACCCATCTTAGTTATTTCAATGTCTGAAACACAGAAGCCTATCAATCACTCTGCAAATCAAGTAAGAAATAAACAAGTTGGAGAATGGGCTGTGATGGGGAGATGTTGGTCAAAGAACACAATTTTAGTTGGGATGAATAAGTTCTGGAGATCTAATGTATATCATGGTGACTATAAATAATAATAACATATACTTTAAAAAATATTATATACTTGGAAATTGCTGAGAGTTCATCTTAAATGTCCTCACCACAAAAAATAATAACTGTGAGATAATATACATGTTAATTAGTTTGATTGTGGTAATCATTTCACAATGTATGCATTATTTCAAAACATTAGATTGTACATTGTAAATATATACAAGTTTTATTTGTCAATTATACCTCACTAAAACTAGGAAAATTTTTATTAAATACATTTTTTAACTAAAATTGAAAAAGAAATGTTATCATATTCCTGGTTTTTATAGTCCTAACCATAACATTAAAATCTTTTAAACTATAGTTTTTCCTCTTGTCACTTCCCTAACTTGCCAGATTATTCACAGATGTCAACCCTTTCCAGAACTGGTTGGGTGGACAACTGTTTTTGTCCCCACAGAATAAAGTGTGAAATCCTGACAAGCCAGCCAGGCGGGCAGCCTCCAACACCAATTTTTCTTCCTTTGACAATGAATCCTGTGGAGCAAGCTTCTAGGAACCAGCCTTAATCCAAGTGCCTGAGGACGTTATAGTCATTCATCTGAAATTGCTTTCAGGGTGTTTACAGGACAATTTCACACACACACACACACACACACACACACACACACCCTTGTTGAAGGCCCAAATATTTAGCATTATCAATAAGAATAATCCCATTAAAGTAAAAAAAGAGAAAAAATTTAATGGCTAAACTGAATATATTTGGTTATTGTTTTTCTTTAGAGAAATATAACTCATGCCATAATGGTATTTTAACTTAACTCTAAAGTGTGTTTATACAAAATTAGAGAAACATTGGTTCTGCTTAGTGGCAGCACCATGATGTCTATGTCACATGACACCAACTATTAAATATTAATACAAAGGCAGGGACTTAATGTCTGTTTCCCCTAGAGGAGTGCCTGGTACAAGGTAGGCTGTTGATAATATTTGTTGATTATTGATTTTTTTTTTCTTGGTCCTAATAACTCCATTTTTAGTTAAGCCAAAGAATGCACATAGTATAAATATACAGTTTTCACATTTTTTTTTTCTAAAAGGAACTAATGACTAGCTCCATTTTGAACTACAAAATGCAAATTAGTTTCATGTTTTGTTTAAAATTCTTCAGTCTCCTCTAGCCGTCCCTCTGGAGAGTTCAGGTTCTTCCCATCATTTAATGATCTGTTTACTGAAGCCAAGGGCAGAGTTGCTAGTGGTTAACTTCCCACCACACTGGTTGTTAATAGTAACAGCTGATACACAGTTTTCTGGCTGCAACTGTGCTGGGAAATCAATAGTTCTTTGTTGATTAATAACTGATTTTTCCACTGATCAAAATGCACAGATCAATGCACTGCTTCATTTGATTGCAGCCTTCCCCACCTCTTCCTCCCCAATAATGGATGCCTCAGCCAAACTGTAGCAGTCGTTCCTGCTATCCAATCCCTGTTTCATTCTGCTCAGAATATGGCTGGAGCACTCTACGGTGAACGAGAAGATTGGGCCATACCCGAAATTTGGCTTTCAAATTTTATAGCCAGTTGTCTGTGCACTACCCCCGCTTCCTGTCCACTAGATGGTGCTACAGACCTGTGTTTGTAACAGTTCACTGGCTTGGAGAAAGATTGAAAACTGTCGACAGGTGAAATGCTGTGGAATATTTAAAATCTATGAACATTAATCCTTTAAACATTCTGATCTGTGCATGTGTCTTGGCAGGCACTTGAATAAAAAGTCCATCCAATGAATGGAAATTCACAACTTGCCCATTTATTTATTACACCTGGCAGCCTGGGGCATACACAATTTCAGGGCAAGCACCTCCTGGCACCTCTGTGTACAATATAAAGCAGCTGTTTACTCAGTGCATAATAATTAATGTGCTCCCTAAAGGGTAGAATTTATGACACTGAATACATAAGAGAATGCTTTGTGATCTCCCAAGACACTGCTCAGTAAAATCAATGGGTTGTCATATCTCAGGTTCATTAATTGCTCTATGGATCCTGACACTCAGTAGAGAAATCAGAGTAGGAATTTAGCTAGCAAGCTTTTGTGTTTCCAGTAATCACCTTTCCTCAAGATTGAAGGTCAAATTCATGGAGAAATCCAGTTTTTCCAGGAAACCCTGGATTAAAAAAAAAAAAAAAACTGTGAAAGAACTTCCCTTCTGGTTATTTCTATACCAATTTTACTGCTGGGGGGATGGGGAGCTAGCTGGTAAATATGGCTCATTTGGAAAGTGATCTGAATCCTCTTTTGTAAAAAGGCTAATTTTGTTGTTCTGTTGTGTTCTCTGCCTTCGTGGCACTGAAGACCTCTCTCAGTGATAACATAAATCAAGCAGATTTGGCTTGGAGGCAGCCATCAGCTTCCTGTCCTTGTGACAAAATGGACTTAACCTCATTTGCAATTGACCACCCCCTTTTCACTGATTTTGAATTGTTTGGTTAACTCGCTTTGGGAAGGAGTATCAATAATTCAGCATTAGCCAGTTGGCATGTCACCCTGACAGATGGAAACAGTGACAGTGCTATCGATTCAGTTACTCCCTCTCAGGGGGCAGTGGTGAGATTCTACCCCACCCCCACTCTCCCATCTCCTCTATGGGATTAGTGAGAGGATAGAAAATGGTTCCAACACAGTCACTAAAGCCTGTCCAAGACCTCCTGACTACAGCCAAATATGCAAATTTCCCAGGATGTTTTCACATAAAAAAAAAAAAATGAGGAAGCAAGAGCAAAGGGGACTGAACAAGGCACGGGAGAAGAGAACTGAGCACCTGGGGGGCAGCAAGAGGTTGCCCAGAAAAAAGCCAAGCCAGGGACCCGCCTCCCTTGCTCCTGATTCAGCTCTCATCCCTGGCACCCCAGCAAAGGAAGGGAGGGAGGAGGAAGGGTGTGTGCACACGTGAAACAGAAAGAGAGAGAAGGGGACAGAGACAGACAGAGAGGAAAGAGACGGTAAAATGTGGCGGTTCATCATATACCATGTTCCTTTGGGCTGTGGCATTGTTGGCTTCCCCATTCCTCAGGTTTGTCAGCGGCTGCCACTAAGCAGAGTTTAGGAAGGTGAGGCACTGACAGTAGCGAGCAAGTCTGGCATACCCAGTTTATCGTTAAAGGCCTTAGTCAAGGAATGCACCACAAAAATGTTTGCCTTGTGTCTATAGCCGAAATAAAGGTGAGTTAACCAAACAATTCAAAGTCAGTGAAAAGGGGGTAGTCAATTGCAAATGAGGTTAAGTCCATTTTGTCACAAGGACAGGAAGCTGATGGCTGCCTCCAAGCCAAATCTGCTTTATTTATGTTATCGCTGAGAGAGGTCTTCGGTGCCACGAAGGCAGAGAACACAACAGAACAACAAAATTATGTTTCACGTTTAAGCTGCCTTTGGATTCATAAAAATTTAGAATTCCATAAAGACTTTGATCATACAAATTAAGACATCAGCAAGATGGCCAACTAGAAGCTCCTAGCACTCTTACACACACCCAAAACAGAACAAAACAATGAATAAATTACATTTTTACTAAAATAGCTAAAGGAGGGCACTGGGGAACAGGAAAAATCCAGCAGGAATCCTGTAGAGCACAGAAACCCAAGGTGGCCACATGGAGAATGGAAGAAAATACCTTGCCTCCACCCCCCAATCCCCACAGCTGGGATCAGCTTGGAACAGGAGGGCCTTTTACCTGCAGGGAAAAGGTGAGCAAGAGGATCCCAGCACCCCCATCACCATCTCGGCTACCTGCAGTCTTCACTACTGGAGGCTCCTGCAGTCCTCACAGGTTCTGAGCCCAGCTGAGACAGCTCCCTGGAGTCCATATGCTGAGCTAACCTTAGAGAAGGAGCCTATACTGCATGCCCCCACTAGTCTGTACTGCCACTTCTCTGCACCATTGTGGAACAGAAGCCAATGCTAGAGTGAGTTCTGCTCCAGGGTGAGTAGCCATTGTATCCCTCCATCCCAAATGGCTCAGCCACCACTGCCCCACATCCACACAGGAGCCCACGATCTCTGAGCAGAGTCGTTGCTACATCCAACCACCGGGACCAAGCTACCACACAGCTGCTTCATCCTGCCCCCTCAGTTGCTGGCATTCCCTCCCCTCAGGGCCAAAATGAAGTGTACCCTGCAGCCAGGGATCCAGAGCCTTGAACTATCAGAACAGTCACACACCCCTGAACCACAGCTGAGGCAACATCCAGCTGTGGCCTCCCGAACGTGGGAAGAGTCATGACCGTGGCCCCAGAGCAGATACAGTAGTCCACCCCCCAGGGACCTCAGGTCTCCTGCACAAGAAAGCGGCTGCAACTCCCAGCACCCCAGCTCATCCTGCACTCTACCATAAGGGATTCAGAGGCTCCACTGAACCTGGTAGCTGAAATTTCAGGGGCTGAGTAGACACAGCGCCTTGATTCCTGGGGAATCAGAGCCTTGGCTGAGCTGGATCACCATGCCTTCCAGGCCAAACCGCCACAGTTCCCTGGCTACCTGGAACTGAACTAGCCCTGCCTCAGGCCAAGCTACTGAGGCACCCCAATCTCCAGGCAGTAGAGTCATCATTACGCTGCTACCTATCTTCTGACACAAAGACACAGCAGCATCTTGCCATTTCTGGGTCCTTGCTGCTGCTGCCTCACAGAGCCTGGGCTACTGCCATGTCCCACCATCCCAGGGTCCAAAGTCACAATTCTGCGACTCTGTGTGATACCTCATCCCTTGGGTCCCAAGCTGCCACTGTGCCCTATTGGTTCTGAGTCCCAAATTGCAACTATGCCCTGATTCTTGGGGGCTGAGCCTCCAGAACAAGCCTTCAGGGTCATGTGGTATAACTTGACCCCAGGGTTGGAACCACAGCTACATACCAGCCTCATGGGCCCAAGCTGCTGGGGTGTGCCCTGGAGCAATGGATCTTGGCTTAGTGGAAGAACTCCAATCCTGTAATGGTGGTGTGTAAATCATACGTATCCCTAGTATAAAGATGAAAAGTAAAAATGTTCACAAATAACTAAAGCTACAATAAGTAGTTAAAGACCACAGAATATAAAGAGATGTAAATTATGACATCAAAAATGTAAGTGGGGTGAAGGGTAAAATTCAGGTTTTTGTATGTAACAAAAGTTAAGTTTTCTTTTTTAAAAAAATATATTTATTATACTTTAAGTTCTGGGGTACATGTGCAGATCGTGCAGGTTTGTTACATAGGTATACACGTGCCATAGTAGTGGTTTTCTGCATCCATCACCCCATCATCTACGTTAGTTATTTCTCCTAATGTTATCCCTCCCAATCTCCCCACCCTCTGCTTCCTTTCCTAGTCACCCACCCTCCATGCCCCAGTGTATGATGTTCCCCTCCCTGTGTCCATGTGTTCTCATTGTTCAACACCCACTTATGAGTGAGAACATGAAGTGTTTGATTTTCTGTTCTTGTGTCAGTTTGCTGAGAATGATGGTTTCCAGTTTCATCCATGTACCTGCAAAGGACATGAACTCATCCTTTTTTATGGCTGCATAGTATTCCATGGTGTATATATGCCACATTTTCTTTATCTAGTCTATCATTGATGGGCATTTGGGTTGGTTCCAGGTCTTTGCTATTGTGAACAGTGCTGCAATGAACATATGTGGGCATGTGTCTTTATAATAGAATATTTTGTAATCCTTTAAGTATATACCCAGCAATGGGATTGCTGGGTTAAATGGTATTTCTATTTCTAGATCCTTGAGGAATCACCACACTGTCTTCCACAATGGTTGAATTAATTTACACTCCCACCAACAGTGTAAAAGTATTCCTTTTTCTCTACATCCTCTCCTGCATCTATTGTCTCCTGATTTTTTTAATTTTTGCCATTCTAACAGGCATAAGATAGTACCTCAATGTGGTTTTGATTTGCATTTCTCTAATGACCAGTGATGATGAGCTTTTTTTCTATGTTTGTTGGCTGCATAAATGTCTTCTTTTGAAAAGTGTCTGTTTATATCCTTTGCCCACTTTTTGATAGGGTTTTCTTTTCTTGTAGATTTGTTTAAGTTCTCCACAGATTCTAGATATTAGCCCTTTGTCAGATGGGTAGATTGCAAAAATTTTTTCCCATTCTGTTGGTTGCAGGTTTACTCTATTGATAGTTTGTTTTGCTGTGCAGAAGCTCTTAAGTTTAATTAGATGTCATTTGTCTATTTTGGCTTTTGTTGCCATTGCTTTTGGTGTTTTAGTCATGAAGTCCTTGCCCATGCCTATGTTCTGAATGATATTGCCTAGGTTTTAAGTTTTTATGGTGTTAGGCCCAAGTGCACATCAGCTTAAAATAGTAGATTGTAACAATAAGATGTTTTAGGTAAGCCTCATGGTAACCACAAAATGGAAAAACACTACAGCAAATATACAAAATATAAAGAGAAATAAATCAAAGCTTAGCATTACCAAAAAAAAAATCAAATCACAGAGGTAAACAAGACAGCCTCCTTTTTTTAAAGGAGCTTTAAAAATAAATAAATAAATAACAAAATGGCAGTAGTAATTCCTTACCTATCAATAATAACCTTGCATGTAAATGAACTAAATTCTCCAATCAAAAGACACAGACTGGCTACATAGATTTTATAAAAATAAGATATAACTACATGCTGGCTAGAAGAGATCCACTTAATCTTTAAGAAAACATATAGGCTGAGAGTAAAAGGATGGAAGAAGGCATTTCATGCAAATGATAACCAGAAGAGAGCAGAAGTGGCTTCACTCATATCTGATAAAATAAACTTCAAGTAAAAACTGTCACAAGAGACAAACAAGGTCATTATTAAATGATAAAGGAGTCAACCTGGTGGAGCGAACCATTGTAAATGTATATGCATTCAACACTGGAGCACCTAAATACACAAAGCAAATACTAATGAACATGAAAGGAAAAAGAGATAGCTAGCAATGCAATAATAATAGGAGACTTCAGTGTCCCACTTTTAACAATGGGTAGATCAACCAGACAGAAAATTAATAAAAAAAAACTGGACTTAAGTTACACTTTTAACCAAATGACCTACAGAACTTGCCATCCAACAGAAGCAGAATCCACATTTTTCACCAGTGCACATGGAACATTCTCTAGGATACACTATATGTGAGGCAAAAAAAAAAAAGTCAACAAATTTAAGAAGATTGAAATCATACCTAGCATCATTTCAGACCATAGTGCTATAAAACTAGAAATCAATAACAGGAAGGCTCTTGGAAAATTTACAAATATGTGGACAATAAATAACATGGTCAGAGCAGCCAATTGGTCAAATAGATCAAAAGGGAAAATTTAAAATATCTTGACACAAACAATAATGGAAACACAGTGTACCAAAATCGATGAGATGCAGCAAAAGCAGTTCTAAGAGATAAGTTTATAGCAATAAACATTATTTTTAAAGATTAGCAAAAGTGAAGTTCAGTGGAATGTGGGATTAGTGATTTAGCTAAAGTTTCCCGGCTGATAGATGTCAGGGCCAGGTCATTTGAGTCTAAATCCTACCTTTCCTTTACTGCCTCTGCCATAAATAATGAAATTCACTGGCTTTATACTGCTGTGTTAATTATGTGACTGCATTGGTATAAGATTGGAAATAAAATTTTTAAATGTTTCATGCTGTGCCATCTCCTCACAAATCTGTGGAAGTTATGAAGAATAAAAAGGAGTCATGGTAAAGTGAAAATAGCACGGGATTTAGGATCTGATTAGTCTGAGTCAGAATCCTCACTACTTATATGACTTTAGGCAAAGTACTCAACAACTATGGACTTTGGTTTTCTCATAAAATAATTATATTCATGACACCTAAGAAATACTAGCTTTTATTAGCTATTATTTTCACTAACTTCAACATGACTTTATTTAAATAAATGAAAGGTAGGGCTTTCATACAATCCCAGAATAATCCAGTAGATGTATAAAATAACATAAAACAGACCTTGTATCTTTACGGATGGCAAAAAAAAAATGATGACATTTTTATTGGCTCTTAATTACAGCTTAGTTAATGTTTGCCCATTGTCTAGACACTAAACTGTTCTATTGTCTGTGAAAATAAGTTTGGTTTCAGAAATAAGTTCTAGAAATACTGAAAATTTAGAAGACATTGGGCAATTTGTTTTGCTAACCATCTGACAGCAATATACTCAATTTTGCATCTGACTTCCCCCCATCCCTGTCATTGCCAATTACTTTGTACTATATCAGGATTTGAAAAACAGTTAATCAGGTTGGATTGCTAGGTAGCCTTGAATGTGCCTTTGATTTAATTACAAACACATGCTGCTGCATTCATCAATTTTCCCTTTATGTAAGCTTCTGCATTATTGTGATGCCTTACCTTTGGTCATAGCATGCCTGTTTGCTGATTTCCATGTCAGAGAAAAATGTTACATAACCAGAAGTACTCATGGGAAGGAGCAACCAAATCTAAGGAGTAGAGTCAATGTGAAGATGTAACTTAGCAGGAAAGTTCAACTATTCCAAGTCCATGAAATCTGTATTAGAAAACATTAATGTTAAGAGATGGTAACAATGCCAACATTCCACCAGGCCATATTTCTGTGGTTAAAGCAACATAATGGTTAAAGCAGTATAATGAAAATATAAAAAGAAATTTCAAGGGCTCAAAAAATGGATCAAAGAACACTATAGGTACTGCACGAAGACACTGAAGTTATTAAAACTATGGCAATATTATTATAGCTTTTAGTTTTTTAAATTAAGGACTATTCTATTTTTTGTAAATGAGCTTAATGACAATGACTTTGTAGAATATCTGTGTATGAACTAAGAAGACTCGCATAATTGCTGGTTCTTCATGTCTCTCAGCTACTTCCAGCTGGAAAAGTGAAAATGTGAAAGTTGTGTTGGCATCCATCAATGCAGCCAGTTCAGGAAATTCCTGGCACTTGTCCCTGTTGTTCTTGACACTTTTCTGGGTGTCACTTTCTATGTTTAAAATGGAGAGTTTGGACATCTAAAGTTATTTCCAACTCACCATTTGCAAATTTTGTAGCATTTTATATTTAACTCACTTATGATCTCTTATGAGCCCCATATTAAACTTTGAGATAGGTCAGGAAGATATTATTATCTTCATTTAACCAATGAAGAAACTGCTCTCCAGAAGACACCGCCAAGTAAGTCATCCTAAGTTTCACTGCTAAAACCTAGACTGCTAGACAACCTACTACTTTGAAGAAGGCATTTTTAAAAGTGCTATTTTTATTCAGTGTGACATGCTGTATCATTGAAATGCAGATTTATTTTCAGTCAAACAGTAAGATAAAGTAGCTTCTCTGTGACCAAGGATTTAACTTAACTGGCAATTTTGAGTGTTTAAGGGTAGAAATTAGCAGCTAGATTGTGGAGGGCAATGATATAATATTTTAAAAAGAAGCATTCAGAGAGAACACAAGTTGTGTCTCTGGGAATGAAAGTACTTTATAACATCAGTGGACAGCCTAGAGCCATGTGAGTTTCTTCTTTCTCATTCAAATTCTTTTTTATCAATCCTTCTCAAAAATTAAATAGAGCTGGGTATGCCAGATGGCACATGTTTGTAGTCCCAGCTACTCAGGAGGCTGAGGCAGGAGGATCCTTTAGGCCCAGGAGTTTGCGGCCAGCTTGGGCAACATAAAGAATACAGGACTTCATCCTCAACTCTGTAGGCCAGCCTCTAGAAATACTGCCACAGTCTGCCTGTGACCTTGGAATTTCAGGGTCCAGAAACACAGGGATCCACCCTCAACTTTCCATTAGGGAACGAAGAAAAAGCTGGTCAGCTCCTGACACTACTGCCACTACCTGTAGTAATTAAAAATACATTTAAAATTTTTGTATACTTCTCCCTTCAAGCAGTAGAGCTTAATTCCCTTCTCCATGAGAGTGCACTGGACTTAATGACTCTCTTCTTACACAGAAATATAGCAGCCACAGGAAAAAATGAAATAAAATTCTGACACAATTTGATCTCTCTTATGCCAAAGCAGAAAGATTCATTCTTTTCTTATTTATACTATAACATCATCCTCAATTTCTCAACTGTAACGTGATTTCAAAAATGAAGGCTAACTAGCTATGACAAGCCCACATTACAGTGTCTGTGGCCCTTGAGTCTTCTGTGGCATCATAAATGTGAGCTCAAAGTTATCTTCAAGGCAAAACCAGCCTAATTGCCCCATAGAACTGATGTTTATGGTTTATTTGAATAAACATAGAAATTAATCCTCCCAGTCTTCAAACTTGAGAAAGGTACAATTGTCTTATGCGAATTCCTTTCTCAGGAAGCCAACCATCAGGCTTTCCAGATAATATCCAGGAACTGAAACTTACCAGATCACTGCATCTGAACAATGAGATGCCAGACCCCTCACCCATGATAATTGCCTAAGCAACTGCTTGCCTCCTGTTGACCATCTTCTCTTCTTACCCCTACCTAATTCCTGTTTTCCCACACATGGTTACATTTCTTCCCTGCTAGGTCAACCCCAATTTTAGTCACTCAGGGAGATAGATTTGAGACTTCATTTGAGATCTTCATTTCCTCAGCTACAGCACCTTATTAAAGCCTTCTTCCCTGGCAATACTTCTTGTCTTAGTGATTGGCTTTCTGTGTGGTGAGCAGCCCTAGACTGAACCCCTGGTATTTTGGTAACAAAGGTAAGCTATAGGTATAACAGGAGGCATAATGATTTTTTTCTCCTCAAACCAGAATGTATGTATGCAGTTGAATTCTAGATCCTTCAAAGTAGGTATTTTGGAGAGAATAGATAGTGCTGCTGACGTTCAAAATATTTTTGGAAATGCCTTTAGAAAAAAATGTGAAAGGCACACAAACTTGTCTCACTGTGGTCAAACAGTGCATATATACTTGTGTGTGCCTGTGTGTGATGTCACTGAAAAAGATTTGCCCAAGCTTGATTATTAACTATGTGCACAATAATTGACTTTGGGCACTCTCAGAAGTAACTAAAATTCAATTCCACCTTTAAAAATAAAACTTTGATATTCAAGAGGAATGTGCTGAGCAGGTGCTAAGTGTTCAATATCATTATTTAATTGAAATAAATGTGATGTAGCCCCTTAAGAGTTAGAAAAATTCTCTCATACAAAATTCTCAGTCTCTTGCTCTCTTGCTCTCACGCCCCAGCATTTTGAGCCATTCTAATCTTATGTGGAAGGAATATAGAGTCCTAATATGCATTGAATACAAGAGAATGCAAGTTAGTGCATTTTAATTTAGCATGCTCCTCTGAGGAATAGGAGTAATTGGGCAAACTAGGCCCAGGAAGTTATGGTGGTTTGGCAGTGAGAAATGAGGCAAGCAAAATGGCCTAACTCATTTGGGCTTAAAAGCCAGTATTGTCATATTGTCACAACTCCACAAGTAACCAAGTTTATTTTGGAGATGTATTAGTCCATTTCCACACTATTGTAAAGAATACCTGAGACTGGGCAATTTGTAAAGAAAAGAGGTTTAATTGACTCACAATCCCACATGACTGGGGGACACATCAAGAAACTTAAAATCATAGTGGAAGATGAAGGAGAGGCAAACACTTTCTTCAGAAGGCAGCAGGAGAGAGAGAGCAAGCACAGGGGAAACTGCCACTTTCAAAACCATCAGGCCTCATGAGAACTCCCTCACTGTCATGAGAAGAGCATGGACAAAACCACCCTCATGATCCAATCACCTCTCACTAGGTCCCTCCCTCAACATGTGAGGATCAATTCAAGAAGAGATTTGGGTGAAGACACAGAGCCAAACCGTATCATTCCACCCTGGCCCCTCCCAAATCTCATGTTCTTCTCACATTCCAAAACACAACCATGCCTTCCCAACAGTGCCCCAAAGTCTCAACTCATTATAGCATTAACCCAAAAGTCCAAGTCCAAAGTCTCGTCTGAGACAAGGCAAGTCCCTTCCACCTAGGAGCCTGTAAAATAAAAACAAGTTAGTTATTTTCAAGATACAATGGGGTTACAGGCATTGGGTAAATACTCACATTCCAAATGGGAGAAATTGGCCAAAACAAAGGGGCCACAGGCCCTATGCAAGTCCTAAACCTGGCAAGGCCCTCATAAAATCTTAAAGCTCCAAAATAATCTCTGTTGACTCCTGTCTGACTTCCAGGACATGCTGATACAAGAGGTGGGCTCCTAAGTCCTTGAGCAGCTCCACCCCTGTGGCTATGCAGGGCACAGCCCCCACAGCTGCTTTCACTGGCTGGCATTGAATACCTGCAGCTTTTCTAGGTACACAATACAAGCTGTTGGTGGATCTACCATTCTGATGTCTGGAGGACGGTGGCCCTCTTCACACGGCTCTGCTAGTCAGTGCCCCCATGGGGACTCTGTGTGGGGCTCCAACCCCATATTTCCCCTCTGCATTACCCTAGTACAGATTTTCCATGAGGCCTCCACCCCTGCAGCAGACTGCTGCCTGGACTCTAAGCGTTTCCATACACCCTCTGAAATCTAGGTGGAGGTTCTCAAACCTCAACGCTTGTTTGCATACCCACAGGCCCAACACCATATGGACACCTCTAGGTCTTGGGGCTTGCACTCTCTGAAGCAATGGCCCAAGCTGTACCTTGGCCCCTTTTAGCCACCGCTGGAGCTGGGAAGGAGGGCACCATGTCCCAAGGTGTGAAGAGGGGAGCCTAGGCCCAGCCCATGAAACCATTTTTGCCTCCTAGGCCTCAGGGCTGGTGATGGGAGGCAGAGCCATGAAGATCTTGAAATGCCCTGACATTTTCCCCATTGTCTTGATGATTAACATTTGCCTCCTCACTACTTATGCAAGTTTCTTCAGCTGGCTTGAATTTCTCAGAAAATGTCTTTCTTTTCTACCACATGATCAGGATGCAAATTTTTCAAACTTTTACTCTCTGCTTTCCCTTTAAACATAAGTTCCAATTTCATACCATCTCTTCATGAATGTATACAACTGTGCACGTTCAGAAAAAATCAAGTCACATCTTAAATGCTTTGCTGCTTAGAAAATTCTTCTGCCAATGCTCTAAATCATATCTCTCAAGTTCAGAGTTTCACAAATTTCTAGGGCAGGAGTAAAATGCCACTAGTCTCTTTGCTAAAGCATAGCAAGAGTGACCTTTGCTACTCCAAACAATAGAAAAAAAGGACTCTTTCCTAACTAATTTTATGAGGCCAGCATCATCCTGATACCAAAATTTGGTAGAGATGCAACTAAAAAAGAAAATTTCAGGCCAATGTCAGCAAACCGAATCCAGCAGCTCATCAAAAAGTTCAGATTGGCTTCATCCCCGGGATGCAAAGCTCATGCATGCAACATACACAAATCAATAAACATAACCCATCACATAAACAGAACCAAAGACAAAAACCACATGATCATCTCAATGGATGCAAAGAAGGCCTTTGATAAAATTCAACAGCTCTTCATGCTAAAAACTCTCAGTAAACTAGGCATTGATGAAACATATCTGAAAATAATAAGAGCTATTTATGACAAACCCACAGCCAATATCATACTGAATGAGCAAAAGCTAGAAGCATTCCCTTTGAAAACTGGCACAAGACAAGGACGCCTTCTCTCACCACTCCTGTTCAACATAGTATTGGAAGTTCTGGACAGGGCAATCAGGCAAGAGAAAGAAATAAAGAGTACTCAAATAATAAGAGAGGAAGTGGCATTGTCTCTGTTTGCAGATAACATGACTGTATATTTAGAAAACCTCATCATCTAAGCCCAAAGCTCCTTAAACTGATAAGCACCTTCAGTAAAGTCTCAGGATACAAAATCAATGTGCAAAAATCACCACAAGCATTCCTATAAACCAATAATGGACAAACAGAGAGCCAAATTATGAGGGAACTCCCTTCACAATTGCTACAAAGAGAATAAAATACCTAAGAATACAACTTATGAGGGATGTGAAGGACCTCTTCAAGGAGAACTACAAACCACTCCTCAAGGAAATAAGAGAGGACATAAACAAATGGAAAAACATTCCATGCTCATAGATAGGAAGAATCAATATCATAAAAATGACCATACTCCCCAAAGCAATTTATAGATTCAGTGCTATCCCCACAAGCTACTATTGACTTTCTTCACAGAATTAGAAAAAACTACTTTAAATTTCATATGGAACCAAAAAAGAACCCATATAGCTAAGACAATCCTAAGCAAAAAGAACAAAACTGGAGTCATCATGCTACCTGACTTTAAATTATACTACAAGTCTACAGTACCCAAACAGCATGGTACTGGTACCAAAACAGGAATATAGACCAATGGAACAGAACAGAGGCCTCAGAAATAACACCACACATATACAGCCATCTTATCTTTGACAAATCTGACAAAAGAAGCAATAGGGAAAGAATTTCCTATTTAACTAAATACTGTTGGGAAAACTGGCTAGCCATATGCAGAAAACTGAAACTGGATCCCTTCCTTACACCTTTTACAAAAATTAACTCAAAATCGATTAAAGACTTAAATGTAAGACTTAAAACCATAAAAACATTAGAAGAAAATCTAGGCAATACCATTCAAGACATAGGCATGGGTGAAGACTTCATGACTAAAATACCAAAAACAATGGCAACAAAAGCCAAAATTGACAAATGGAAGCTAATTAAACTAAAGAGCTTCTGCACAGCAAAAGAAATTATCATCAGAATGAACAGGCAACCTACAGAATGGGAAAAAAATTTTTGCAATCTGTCCATCTGACAAAGAGCAAAGGATATAAACAGACACTTCTCAAAAGAAGACATTTATGTGGCTAACAAACATGAAGAAAAGCTCATCATCACTGGTCATTAGAGAAATGCAAATCAAAACTACAATGACATACCATCTCATGCCAGTTAGGATGGTGATCATTAAAGAGTCAGGAGACAACAGATGCTGGAGAGGATGTGGAGAAATAGGAATGCTTTTACACTGTTGGTGGGAGTGTAAATTAGTTCAACCATTGTGGAAGATAGTATGACTATTCTTCAAGGATCTAGAACCAGAAATACCACTTGACCCAGCAATCCCATTACTGGGTATATACCCAAAGGATTATAAATCATTCTACTATAAAGACACATCACACGTACTTTTATTGCAGCACTGTTTACAATAGCAAAGACCTGGAACCAACCCAAATGCCCATCAATGATAGACTGGATAAAGAAAATTTCACATATATACATCATGGAATACTATGCAGCCAAAAAAAATGTTGAGTTCATGTCCTTTGCAGGGACAAAGATGAAGCTGGAAACCATCATTCTCAACAAACTAACACAAGAACAGAAAATCAAACACTGCATGTTCTCACTCATAAGTGGAAGTTATACAATGAGAATACATGGACACGGAGGGGAATTGAATTCTCTTTGTAGCAGTTTTGAATGGGAGTTCACTTATGATTTGGCTGTTTGTCTGTTATGGTGTATAGAAATGCTTGTGATTTTGCACATTAATTTTTTTTTTTATCCTGAGACTTTGCTGAAGTTGCTTATCAGCTAAAAGAGATTTGGGGCTGAGATGATGGGGTCTTCTAAATGTACAATCATGTTGTCTGCTAATAGAGACAATTTGACTTCCTCTTTACCTATTTGAATATCCTTTATTTCCCTCTCTTGCCTGATTGCCCTGGCTGGAACTTCCTTGTCTTGTGTCAGTTTTCAAAGGGAATGCTTCCAGTTTTTGCTCATTCAGTATGACATTGGCTGTGGGTTTGTCATATATAGCTCTTATTATTTTGAAATACATTCCATCGATACCTAGTTTATTGAGAATTTTTAGCATGACAGGTTGTTGAATTTTGTCGAAAGACTTCTCTGCATCTATTGAGATAATCACGTAGTTTTTGTCTTTGGTTCTGTTTATGTGATAGATCATGTTTATAGATTTGCTTATGTTGAACAAGCCTTGGATCCCAGGGATGAAGCCGACTTGATTGTGATGGATAAGCTTCTTAGTGTGCTGTTGGATTTGATTTGCCAGTATTTTATTGAGGATTTTTACACTGATGTTCATCAGGGTTATTGGGCTGAATTTTTCTTTGTTGTGTCTCTGCCAGGTTTTGGTATCAGGATGATGTTGGCCTCATAAAATGAGTTAGGGAGGATTCTCTCTTTTTCTATTGTTTGGGGTAGTTTCAGAAGGAATGGTACCAGCTCCTCTTTGTACCTCTGGTAGAATGCGGCTGCGAAACCATCTGGTCCTGGATTCTTTTTTTTTTTTTTTTGGAGACGGAGTTTCACTCTTGTTACCCAGGCTGGAGTGCAATGGCGCGATCTCAGCTCACCGCAACCTCTGCCTCCTGGGTTCAGGCAATTCTCCTGCCTCAGCCTCCTGAGTAGCTGGGATTACAGGCACACGCCACCGTGCCCAGCTAATTTTTTGGTCTCAATCTCTTGACCTTGTGATCCACCCACCTCGGCCTCCCAAAGTGCTGGGATTACAAGTGTAAGCCACCGCGCCCAGCCTGGTCCTGGACTCTTTTTGGTTGGTAGGCTATTAATTGCTGCCTCAATTTCAGCCCTGTTATTGGTCTATTCAGGGATTCAACTTCTTCCTGGTTTAGTCTTGGGAGAGTGTAAGTGTCCAGGAATTTATCTATTTCTTCTAGATTTTCTGGTTTATTTGCATAGAGGTGTTTATAGTATTCTCTGGTGATAGTTTGTATTTCTATGAGATCAGTGGTGATATCACTTTTATCATATTTTATTGCATCTATTTGATACTTCTCTCTTTTCTTCTTTATTTGTTTGGCTAGCAGTCTATCCATTTTGTTGATCTTTTCAAAAAAAACTCACTCCTGGATTCACTGATTTCTTTGAAGGGATTTTTGTGTCTCTGTCTCCTTCGGTTCTGCTCTGATCTTAGTTATTTCTTGTCTTCTGCTGGCTTTTGAATTTGTTCTTGCTTCTTTAGTTCTTTTAATTTTGATGTTAGGGTGTCGATATTAGATCTTTTCTGTTTTCTCTTTTGGTCATTTAGTGCCACAAATTTCCTTCTACATACTGCTTTAAATGTGTTGCAGAGATTCTGGTACATTGTGTCTTTGTTCCCATTGATTTCAAACAACATCTTTATTTCTGCCTTCATTTCGTTATTTACCCAGTAGTCCTTCAGGAACAGGTTGTTCAGTTTCCATGTAGTTGTGCAGTTTTGAGTCAGTTTCTTAGTCCTGAGTTCTAATTTGATTGCACTGTGGTCTGAGAGGCTGTTTGTTATGATTTCCATTCTTTTGCATTTGCTGAGGAGTGTTTTACTTCCAATTATGTGGTCAATTTTAGAATAGGTGCAATGTGGTGCTGAGAAGAATGTATATTCTGTTGATTTGCCCTGGAGAGTTCTGTAGATGTCTATTAGGTCTGCTTGGTCCAAAGCTGAGTTCAAGTCCTGGATATCCTTGTTAATTTTCTGTTTTGTTGATCTGTCTACTATTGACAGTGGGGTGTTAAAATCTCCCACTGTTATTATGTGGGAGTCTAAGTATCTTAGTAGGTCTCTAAGAACTTGTTTTATGAATCTGGGTGCTCCTGTATTGGGTGCATATATATTTAGGATCGTTAGCTCTTCTTGTTGCTTTGATCATTTATTTGCCATTATGTAATGCCCTTCTTCATCTCTTTTGATCTTTGTTGGTTTTAAGTCTGTTTTATCAGAGACTAGTATTGCAACCCTTGCTTTTTTTTTTTTTTTTTTTTTTTTTGCTTTCCATTTGCATAGTAAATATTCCTTCATCCCTTTATGTTGAGCCTATGTGTGTCTTTGCATGTGAGATGGGTCTCCTGAACACAGCATACCGATGGGTCTTGACTCTTTATCCAATTTGTCAGTCTGTATCTTTTAACTGGGGCATATAGCCCATTTACATTTAAGGTTAATGTGTAAATTTGATCCTGCCATTATGATGCTAGCTGGTTATTTTGCCTGTTAGTTGATGCAGTTTCTTCCTAGTGTCGATGGTCTTTACAATTGGTGTGTTTTTGCAGTGGCTGGTACCAGTTGTTTCTTTCCATGTTTAATGCTTCCTTCAGGAGCTCTTGAAGGAAAATTTTGTCACCACTAGGGCAGGCCTAGTGGTGACAAAATTTCTCAGCATTTGCTTGTTCATAAAGCACTTTATTTCTCCTTCACTTATGAAGCTTAGTTTGGCTGGATATGAGATTCTGGGTTGAAAACTCTTTTCTTTAAGGATGTTGAATAGTGGCCCCCACTTTTTTTTTGATTTGTAGGGTTTCTGCCAAGAGATCCACTGTGAGTCTGATGGGCTTCCCTTTGTGGGTAACCCAACCTTTCTCTGGCTGTCCTTAGCATTTTTTCCTTCATTTTAACCCTGGTGAATCTGATGATTATGTGTCTTGAGGTTGCTCTTCTCAAGGAGTATCTTTGCGGTGTTCTCTATATTTTCTGAATTTGAATGTTGGACTGCCTTGCTAGGTTGGGGAAGTTCTCCTGGATAATATCCTGAAGAGTGTTTTCCAACTTGGTTTCATTCTCCCCTTCACTTTCAGGTACACCAATCAAACGTAGATTTTGTCTTTTCATGTAATCCCATGTTTCTTGGAAGATTTGTTCATTTCTTTTCACTGTTTTTTCTCTAATATTGTCTGCTCTGTTTATTTCATTGAGTTGATCTTCAATCTCTAATATCCTTTCCTCTGCTTGATTGATTCGGCTATTGAAACTTGTGTATGCTTCACAAATTTCTTGTGCTGTGTTTTTCAGCTCCATCAGGTCATTTGTGTTCTTCTCTAAGCCAGTTATTCTAGTTAGCATTTTGTCTAACCTTTTTTTAAGGTTCTTAGCTTCCTAGCATTGGGTTAGAACATGCTCCTATAGCTCAGAGAAGTTTATTATTAACCACCTTCTGAACCCTGCTTCTGTCAATTCGTCAAACTCATTCTCCATCCAGTTTTGTTCCCTTGCTGGCAAGGAGCTGTGATCCCTTAAAGGAGAAGAGGCATTCTGGATTTGGAGTTTTAAGCCTTTTTGCACTGGTTTCTTCCCATCTTTGTTGGTTTGTCTTTCTTTGGTCTTTGAGGTCAGTGACCTTTGGATAGGGTCTCTGAATGGACATCCTTTTTGTTGATGTTGAAACTATTTCTTTCTGTTTGTTAGTTTTCCTTCTAACAGTCAGGCCTCTCTGTTCCAGGTCTGCTGGAGTTTGCTGGAGGTCCACTCCAGACTCTACTTGCCTGGGAATCACCTGCAGAGGCTGCAGAGCAACAAAGATTGCTGCCTGTTCCTTCCTCTGGTAGCTTTGTCCCAGGGCGGTACCCACCAGATGCCAGCCAGAGCTCTCCTGTATGATGTGTCTGTCAGTCCCTACTGGGAGGTGTCTCCCAGTCAGGATACATAGGGGTCAGGGAGCCACTTGAGGAGGCAGTCTGTCCTTTATCAGAGCTTGAATGCTGTGTTGGGGAATCTGCTGCTTTCTTCAGAGCTTCCAGGCAGGGATGTTTAGGTCTACTGAAGCTGTACCCACTACCGCCCCTTTTCCCAGGTGTTCTGTCCCAGGAAGGTGGGGGCTTTATTTATAAGTACCTGCTGGGCTGCTGCCTTCTTTCAGAGATGCCCTGCCCAGCAAGGACATCTAGTGAAACAGCGTCTGCAGCTTCTGAACTGTGTTGGGCTCCTCCCAGTTCAAATTTCCAGGCAGCTTTGCTTACAACAGCCTACTGGAGCCTCAGCAATGGTGGACGCCCCTCCTGCCACCAAGCTAGAATGAACCGGGGGTCAAGCTCAGACTACTCTGCTGGCTTTGAGAATTTCAAGCCAGTAGATCTTAGCTTACTGATCTCTGTGGGGGTGGGACCTGCCAAGCCAGACCACTTGGCTCCATAGCTTCAACCCCCTTTCCAGGGGAATGAACAGTTCTGTCTCTCTGGTGTTCCAGGTGCCACTGGGGCATGAAAAAAAACTTCTGCAGCCAGCTTGGTTTCTGCCCAAATGGCCACACAGTTTTGTGCTGGAAACCCAGGGCCCTGGTGGTTGTGTAGGTACCAGAGGGAATCTCCTGGTCTGTGGGTTGTGAAGACCATGGGAAAAGGACAGTATCTGGCAAGAGTGCAGGAAACAGTCCCTAATGGCTTCCCTTGCCTAGGAGAGGGAGTTCCCCATCCCCTGGTGCTTTCCAGGTGAGGTGATGCCCCACTCTGCTTTGGCTCACCCTCCTTGGGCTGCACCCACTGTCCAACTAGTCACAATGAGATGAACCAGGTACCTCAGCTGGAAATGTAGAAATCACCCACCTTCTGCATTGTCTCATTAGGAGCTGTGCACCAGAGCTGTTCCTATTCGGCCATTTTGCCCAGGGACCAACACTGTGTATGTGTGTGTGTGTATTTATATATATATATTAGCTTTTTAAAAATTTATTTATTTTACTCCTAATTAGATGTATACTATATCTGGCATTTCTCCCCATGTTATCCCTCTTCACCCTCCCCTCCCACCACTGTCTCTCCCCTACCCCCCCAAGTGCCCCCAGTGTGTGATACTCCTCTCCCTGAGTCCATGTGTTCTCGTTGTTCAACACTGACCTATAAGTGAGAACATACAGTGTTTGGCCTTCTGTTCTTGTGCCAGTTTGCTGAGAATGATGGTTTCCAGATTCATCCAAGTCCCTACAAAGGACACGAACTCATCGTTTTTTATGGCTGCATAATATTCCATGGTGTATACATACCACATTTTCTTTGTCTAGTCTATCATTGATGGGCATTTGTGTTGGTTCCAGGTCTTTGTTATTGTACACAGGGCTGCAATGAACATACGTGTGCATGTGTCTTTATAGTAGAATGATTTATAGTTCTTTGGGTATATGCCCAGTAATGGGATTGCTGGGTCAAATGGAATTTCTATTTCTAGATCCTTGAGAAATTGCCACACTGTCTTCCACAATGGTTGCACTAATTTACATTCCCACCAACTGTGTAAAAGTGTTCCTATTTCTCCATATCCTCTCCAGAATCTATTGTCTCCAGATTTTTTAATGATCCCCATTCTAACTGGTGTGAGATGATATCTCAGTGTGGTTTTGATTTACATTTCTCTAATGACCAGTGATGATGAGCATTTTTTCATATGTTTGTTGGCCTCATATATGTCTTCTTTTGAAAAATGTCTGTTCATATCCTTCACCCACTTTTGAATGGGGTTGTTTGTTTTTTTCTTGTATATCTGTTTTAGTTCTTTGTAGATTCTGTATATTAGCCCTTTGTTAGATGGGTAGATTGCAAAAATTTTTTCCCATCCTTTTGGTTGCTGATTCACTCTAATGATGGTTTCTTTTGCTGTACAGAAGCTCTGGAATTTAATTAGATCCCAGTTGTCTATCTTGGCTTTTATTGCCATTGCTTTTGGTGTTTTAGTAATGAAGTCCTTGCCTTTGCCTATGTCCTGGATGGTTTTGCCTATGTTTTCTTCTAGTGTTTTTATGGTGTTAGGTTTTATGTTTAAATCTTTACTCCATCTGGAGTTAATTTTGGTGTAAGGTGACAGGTAGGGATCCAGTTTCTGCTTTCTGCACATTGCTAGTCAGTTTTCCCAACACTATTTATTAAACACGGAGTCTTTTCCCCATTGCTTGTTTTTGCCGGGTTTGTGAAAGATCAGGTGGTTGTAGATGTGTGGTATTTCTTCTGGGGTCTCCGTTCTGTACCATTGGTCTACGTCTCTGTTTTGGTACCAGTACCATACTGTTTTGATTACTGTAGCCTTGTAGTATAGTTTGAAGTCTGGCAGTGTGATGCCTCCTGCTTTGTTCTTTTTGCTTAGGATTGTCTTGGCTATGTGGGGTCTTTTGTGATTCCATATGAAGTTTAAAGTATTTTTTTCCAGTTCTGTGAAGAAGGTCATTGGTAGCTTGATGGGGATAGCATTGAATCTATAGATTACTTTGGGCAGTATGGCCATTTTCATGATATTGATTCTTCCTAACCATGAGCATGGAATGTTTTTCCATCTGTTATGTCCTCTCTTATTTCCTTGAGCAGTGGTTTGTAGTTCTCCTTGAAGAGGTCCTTTACATCCTTTGTCAGTTGTATTCCTAGGTATTTTATTCTCTTTGTAGCAGTTGTGAATGGGAGTTCACTCTTGATTTAGCTCTCTGTCTGTTATTGGTATATAGGAATTCTTGTGATTTCTGCACATTGATTTTTGTATCCTGAGACTTTGCTGAAGTTGCCTATCAGTTTGAGATGATGGGGTCTTCTAGATATACAGTCATGTCATCTGCAAATAGAGACAGTTTGACTTCCTCCTTTCCTAATTGAATACCCTTTATTTCTATTTCCTGCCTGATTCCTCTGGCTAGAACTTCCAATACTATGTTGAACAGTAGTGATGAGAGATGGCATCCTTGTCTAGTGCCTGATTTCAAAGAGAATTCTTCCAGTTTTTGCCTGTTCAGTATGATATTGGCTGTAGGTTTGTCATATATTGCTTTTATCATTTTATGATATGTTCCATCAATATCTAGTTTATTGAGAGTTTTTAGCATGAAGGGCTGTTAAATTTTATCGAAGGCCTTCTCTGCATCTATTGAGATAATCACGTGGTTTTTGTCTTTGATTCCATTTATGTGATGGATTATATTAATGAATTTGCATATGTTAAACCAGACTTGCATCCCCGGGATGAAGTCTACTTAGTCATGATGGATAAGCTTCTTGATGAGCTATTGCAATCTGTTTGCCAGTATTTTATTGAAGATTTTTGCATTGATGTTCATCATGGATATTGGCCTGAAGTTTCCTTTTTTAGTTGAGTCTCTGCCTGGTTTTGGTATCAGGATGATGTTGGTCTCATAAAATGAGTTAGGGAGGATTCCCTCCTTTCGTATTGTTTGATAGTTTCAGAAGGATTGGAACCAGCTCCTCTTTGTACGTCTGGTAGAATTCGGCTGTGAACCTGTCTGGACCTGGACTTTTTTTAGTTGGTAGGTTATTGATTGCTGCCTCTACTTCAGCCCTTGTTATTGGTCTATTCAGGGTTTCAACTTCCTCCTGGTTTAGTCTTGGTAGAGTACAAGTGTCTAGGAACTTATCCATTTCCTCCTGGTTTACTGGTTTATGTGCATAGAGTTGTTTGTAGTATTCTCTGATGGTAGTTTGTATTTCTGTGGGATCCGCGGTGATAACCCCTTTATTGTTTTTTATTGCATCTATTTGATTCTTCTCTCTTTTCTTTTTATTAATCTGGCTAGCAGTCTATTTTGTTGATCTTTTCAAAAAACCAGGTCCTGGATTTATTGATTTTTTGAAGGTTTTTGTGTGTCTCTATCTCCTTCAGTTCTTCTCTGATCTTAGTTATTTCTTGTCTTCTGCTAGGTTTTGAGTTTTTTTTATCTTGCTCCTCTAGCTCTTTCAATTTTGATGATAGGGTGTTGATTTTAGATCTTTCCTCTCTTCTCTGGTGGACATTTATTGCTATAAATTTCCCTCTCGACACTGCTTTAAAGATGTCCCATAGATTCTGGTAAGTTTTGTCTTCATTCTGGTGGGTTTCGAACAACATCTTTATTTCTACCTTCATTTCATTGTTTATCCAGTCGACACTGAGAAGCAAGTTGTTCAGTTTCCAAGTGGTTGTGTCAGTTTGAGTGTATTTCTTTATCCTGAGTTCTAGTCTGATTGTGCTGTGGTCTGATAGACTGTTATGATTTCTGTTCTTTCACATTTGCTGAGGAGTGATTTGCTTCCAATGATGTGGTCAATTTTAGAGTAGGTGCAATGTGGTGCTGAGAAAAATGTATGTTCTGTGGATTTGGGGTGGAGCGTTCTGTATATGTCTATTAAGTCCACTTGGTCCAGCTCTGCATTCAAGTCCTGGATATCCTTGTTAATTTTCTGTCTCATTGATTTGTCTAATATTGACAGTGGAGTGTTGAAGTCTCCTACTATTATAGTATGGGAATCTCAATCTCATTTTAGGTCATTAAGAATTTGCTTTATGTATCTGGGTGCTCCTGTGTTGGGGGCATGTATATTTAGGATAGTTAGCTCTTCCTGTTGGATTGATCCTTTTACCATTATGTAGTGTACTTCTTTGTCTCTTTTGATCTTTGTTGGTTTGAAGTCCACTTTATCAGAGACTAGGATTGCGACCCCTGTTTTCTTTTGTTCTCCATTTGCTTGGTAAATCTTTTTCCATCCCTTTATTTTGAGTCTATGTGTATCTTTGTATGAGAGATAGGTTTCCTGAATACAGCACACCGATGGGTTCTGACTTTTTATCCAGTTTGCCAGTCTGTGTCTTTTGCTTGGGGCATTTAGGCCATTTATATTCAATGTTAATATTGTTATGTGTGAATTTGATCCTGCCATTTTGTTACTGGCTGTTTTTTTTTTTTTTTTTTTCCCATTAGTTGACTCATTTTCTTCATTGCATTTTTGGTCTTTGCCAACTGGTTTGCATTTGCAGTGACTGGTACTTGTTCCTTTCCTTGCTTAGTGTTTCTTTCAGGAGCTCTTGTAGAGCAGGTCTGGTGGTGACAAAATCTCTCAATAATTGCTTGTCTGTAAAGGATTTTATTTCTCCTTCACTTACGAAGCTTAGTGTGGCTGAATATGAGATTCTGAGTTTAAAGTTCTTTTGTTTAAGGTTGTTTTATATTGGCCCCCACTCTCTTCTGGCATGTAGGGTTTCTGCCAAGAGATGTGCTGTGAATCTGATGGGCTTCCCTCTGTGGGTGACCTGACCTTTCTCTCTGGCTGCCTTTAGCATTTTTTCCTTCATTTCAACCCTGGTGAATTATGTGCCTCAGGGTTGCTCTTCTTGAGGAATATCTTTGTGGAGTTCTCTCTTGAATTTGAAATTTGTACTGCCTTGTGAGGCTTGGGAATTTCTCCTGGATAATATCCTGGAGTGTGTTTTGCAGCTTGGATTCATTCTCCCCATCATATTCAGGTACCTTGTTCAAGTGTAGGTTAGGTCTTTTCACATAATCCCTTATTTCTTGGAGGCTTTGTTCATTTCTTTTCACTCTATTTTCTCGTCTTGCCTTCTCTTTTTATTTCATTGATTTGATCTTCAATCTCTGATATCCTTTCTTCTCCTTGATCGATTCAGCTATTAAAACTGTGTTTGCTTCACTTAGTTCCCGTGCTGTGTTTTTCAACTCCATCAAGTCGTTTATGTTGTTCTCTAAGCTGGTTATTCTAGTTAGCATTTTATCTAACCTTTTTTCAAGGTTTTTGGTTTCTTTGAATTGAGTTAGAACGTGTTCCTTTAGCTCAGAAAAGTTTGTTAATATCCACCTTCTGAAGCCTGTTTCTGTCAATTCGTCACACTCCTTAGTAGAGTTGTGATCTTGTCTTGTTGAGGAGTTGTGATCCCTTGAAGGAGAAGAGATGTTCTGGTCTTTGGTGGTTTCATATTTTTTGTGCTGGTTTTTTCCCATCTTTGTGGAATTACCTGGCTGTGTTGTCAGGGAGCTCCTTGATGAGGTTGCTTGTCTGCCTGTGGAGGTGCTACTGGCTTTCTAGGGACTCCTCTAGGTTACTAGGGAAGTTTCCTGTGTCTCTTTTGTTTATACTGGGAGATTAGGCCTGCCTCTTCCGCTGACCCGTAGGTGCTCCTGGGTTGTCAAGAACGCCATCCTGTTGCTATGTAGGCTTCCTGTGTTTTTTGTTAAAACATGCAGCCCAATCCCTCCCCTCTAGTGGTGGGTTGTGCCCTTCCTCCACTGGGCTGGATCATTCAGGGATCATCTCAGACTGTGGCACTGGCTATGCAACCCCCTAGAGTCAGAGATTCAGCCCTCTAGGGTTTGTGGGGGAGGGTAGGAATCCGCCCAGCCACACCAGGCCATCTCCCCCTTTCAGCTTCCTCTCTCTCTAGTAATAGTGTAGGGGTCTGCCCTGCTGCTCAGGCTTACAGCTCCCTCTCTCTCCAGGTGGGGGGAGGGGGGACAATAGCTTAGTCCACAGGCTCTTATTCAACTCTGCATTTGTAATTCCCAGTACTTGACTGGCAAAGATCCCCTATTTTATGTATTGCTGAGGCTTTGGGGGAAGCGCTGTATCTGGACCAGAGTGCCAGAGTGGGGGACTCCAACTAGCTGGTCAGATGCACTTTCTGGGTGAAGCAGCACCCCTCCCTGCCTTGGTCTGCCCTGAGTGGGCTTTGCTTACCATCGGACCAGACCTGTTGAAATGCACCTGGTACCTTAGTTGGAGCTAGGAGATCTCTGGATTTCTGCATCTCTCTCGCTGCGTGTTGTGTGCTGGAGTTGTGTCTAATTGGCCATCTTGGATCTTCCCCTCACTCCTTCCATTTTTCTTGGGATTTTATTCACCCCCGTGGAAGCAGTTGATCAGTTGCAGCAGTCCATGTTGGTGACTTAGACCCCAATCAATACTGTATATTTTTAATGAATTAAATGACTTTGCAATCATACCTCCTATTTCAGGAATGCCATATTTATGGGGTCTTTGGTATATATATAGTTCAATTTCATTTATTCTTTTCATAGCACTCCTTTCTTGGTTTCCATTTATCTTATATGGCTCATAAAACATTATTTATACCCTTTTACCTGAATTAGCTAAAAGGAAAACCTAAAGCAATTCCTAGTGATCTGAATAATGTTCATCATAAGAAAAATGCAAACTGTCAAAAATCATACCCTATATATGAGCAGACACTCTAACTTCAGTCCTTCCCACCATTAGCCTTTCTGAGTTGCCACCATACCTTTATCCTTAGGTTTTTCCAATAGGTAAAGAAAGCAGGAAAACCCTTTCTTTCCTCTGCCATCATCGATAGTTCATTATCTGAAAGGAAGATATCAAACAGATTTAGTTGAGTATTAGCTTTTATAGAAGGAAGTAGGGCATAACATGTTTATCAGGCAGAACAGAGAACTTTAACAAAGACAGAAGGGTTTGGGGTACAGAGTGCAATCTGATTAAATGTGCATTACTCACCAGCCCAACTCAAGCCTATACTGTTAATCCCCATGGAGGCCTTTCAGATGGCACATCTAGAAATCAGTGAAAAGAAATGTTCTCCAGAGATGACATCAATTTCTTCAGTTCAAGGCAAATGTTTAAAATAAAATATAAAATTGCACCAGGCATCAGTGGGTTTTTAGTGCTTACTTGGTTTACTGTCTATGCATGAATAAACATTATAATGCTTTTTGGAGGGAAGCTGAGGAAAGAAGCCTTTGGCATTGTTGGATATGATTTGTTGCAAACAGACATATTCAAAGGTAGTTAACTAGAATTTGTAGAATGGTAAGACATATTTTTTCATACATGTTTTTCTTCCTTAAACATTAAAACAATAGTAAACATTCTTTTTAAGGATGTCCCCTTGCCTTAGATGTAGTCTACTTATCTTTTTCATAAAGGCAAGAAAAAATAATACCCCTACAAGCTATATACCATTTATCTTGGCAAATACATAAATCCTGTGTATTTATTATCATTAGGAATGTTATAGTGGAACAAATAAAATTTCAGGAAAACAAAGAGTGTATCTAAGATAATAAAAGTTAAGCACACACACACACAGGCTCATACAGACACACTTATTATACAAAGAAATCTGTCTAAAATGTACTGTATTTCTCTGACTTTTTAAAAGAAGTATGATCATTTAATTTTTGCTTAGTGTCTTATGTTATCATTATAGACATTTGTTTTGGTATATCGTATTTTGATTCTCAGTAATGACCTTCAGTGCGAATAAAATATCTAAATAAATTTTCCTAGATGCCATATTATATATATATAATTGAGAATTTTGCAATTTTCTCTGTTCCAATGGCTGTTGTTTCCCAATATATTGACTTCTCAATGAAACCTGCCAATGCCACACCCTCCTTACATGCCCAAACTCATGAGCGAACACACAACACAACACATGCATGTCTATCAGTCTCTCTCTACTTCTACTCTGTCTCTATCTCTATCTCTATCTCTCCATCATTATATCTAATTCCTTGCCTTCTGAAACCTAGGAATTACCAAAGATCACCAGAGAAACCAAATGAGCAAGCTTGTTAAATCAAGTTTTACATAATTCAAAGTGTACCCTAAGGCAGGTTCCAATTTCATCCTACAGGATTTCCTCACTACCCAGAGGACTCCTCTTGTTTTGAGTATGTAGCTGTCTAAGGAATCATTAAGAATGCCAGATATACAACCACCAGATAGATGGGGCATGACTTTTCTATCTCCACCTAGTAATTTCGTTGAAATTTCTTTCTTTACTAGGGACTGAATATTCTCACTAGACCCTAATTATCCTGGAAAACAAGATTTCTTTTTTATCCTCTTTCACACAATTGTAATGTATCATTTCTCCTAAAATACTTGATTTAATTTAAAAATTCCCAAACAGTATTTTCCTGAATTTTCAAAGACAAATTGAATATGACTGAGTTGTTCCAAGTTTTCTTTTCACTTTAGGAAATAGTGATCTCATCCTTAATTGTACTGCCACAGCCCCAAAGCTTCAATATTAATGTCTCAATCAAACTAATTAATTAAATAAATCAGGCAAAGTGACCCCAAGGAGAAATGTTTAGTAAAATATTTCTATTTTTTTGTGGGGAAGTAATTAGGAGGATTTTGTCTACTATAAGCCTCTATGAGAAAAATGAATGACTGAAAACAAAACTGAGAGATTTAATTCTTTTAATCACCTTAAAAATCTTCCCTGGGTCAATGCAAATTTAGACTCATCTCTTAAAAACACTTTATGTATCAAATTATGGTCCTATCCAAATCAATGTTCACAATGTTATCCCTTGGCCATTGTGAGAGCCTTAGTCACCTATGAAAAAAATCAAGTATGCTTAGTATATTCTATGCACTAGGGTATAACAGCAGCAATAAACTTCTGGAAAATTTTTAACAATGGTTAAACCATATTGTCTTCTGATTAACTGTGACTTGACCATACAGTTTGCTATCCAGAATTGCCTCTTCACAAAATTAAGATTAGTCAAACTTTTAGCACTTCGATGGTTCTCAAATGTCAAAATTTATTATATTGCTACTTTCTGAAATGTATTTTTGTGTAACCTACCTTGTACCAGAAAATATTTGATTGCTTAAAAAATTCAAGCAATACAATCAGATAGGAGTTTAAAATAGGTTAGAAATCTGAGACATAGATTAATAGAAGTAGGAAAGTTAAGCTGAGACCTGGAGTGAGGTTAACACAGCAATGCAGGATATAGAACTCTTTACATTTGCTAGTATAAACTATTATTTTTGTTTTTAATCCTTTTAGCAGTCAAGCATTTGCTCTGTAGTTCTTCATTTCACAGAAAACCAAAAGAACCATTGTACTCAAGGAGGTAAGAGCCTAATAACGTTAGCTAAAACCAGCTTTCAAAATTCCAACAGGAAAACCAAACAATTTTCCAGCAACCTTTACAGATCATAAAATGCCAGAGGCAGAGTGAAGTGAGGGTGCAGAAGGGGGCAGTATCCAGAAGCCAGTCTATGTAGATCCACAAAGTTACTAGTCTTGGCCAATTAGAGTGCAAAGGGAAGAGGCATAATCACATTACTTTGTGTTCCCAGACGCTATTGACCCTTAGTCTGTGTATTAGTTTGCTTTCACACTGCTGATAAAGACATACCCTAGACCGGGCAATTTACAAAAGAAAGAGGTTTAATGGACTCACAGTTCCATATGGCTGGGGAGGCCTCACAATCACAGTGGAAGGTAAAAGCCACACCTCACATGGAGGCAAGCAAGAGCTTGTGCAGGGAAACTTCCCTTTATAAAACCATCAGATTGGCTGGGCATGGTGGCTCATGCCTTTAATCCCAGCACTTTGGGAGGCCAAGGTGGGTGGATCGCCTGAGGTCAAGAGTTCAAGACCAACCTGGCCAATATGGTGAAACCCTGCCTCTACTAAAAACACAGAATTAGCTGGGTGTAGTGGCACATGCTTGTAATCCCAGCTACTTGGGAGGCTGAGGCAGGAGAATCTTTTGAACCTGGGAGGCGGAGGTTGCAGTGAGCCAAGATCATGCCTGCACTCGAGCTTGGGTGACAAGGGCAAAGCTCCATCTCAAAAATAAAATAAAACTATCAGATCTTGTGAGACTTATTCACTATCACTAGAATAGCATGGGAAAGTCCCACCTCCGTGACTTAATTACCTCCCACCAGGTCCCTCCCACAACACATGGGAGTTGTGGGAGCTACAATTCAAAATGAGATTTGGGTGGGGACACAGCCAAATCATATCAGTCTGTCACTGTAAAATATCCTCATTGTAGGTTATATTTTATCTATTTTCCATATAGTCTAAAAAGAGCCCCCCCACACACAAAACCTAGCCAGCAGAATTCAAACTAACATAAAGCAAAAATAATTTTAAAAATTTATATCCATGTAGGTAAATCAGTGTCTTTAATTTTTAGTTTCACTGAGACTATCATAAATATTTAGACCTAATAAAAAGGATCAGGAGCTTTGGAGGCCAGGACAAGAGCTTGGTGTGGATACCAGAAGGGGCTTCCTAAGAAAACCACAGGTTAGATCCTGGCAGACAGTCTAAAATCCACTTGCGAACCTAAATGGTGCTAGGCAAGAGGAGGGAGGCAATGTATGTAGTCAAAGAAGCCAGAGAACAAGGGGAGCAGAACTGGAGTCATTAAAAGACATGCAGTCTTTGGACAGCACTGTCTCTATTCATTCCCTAAGGTCATCACTGCTGTGGGCCAGATGAGAGCATTTAAAGATAACAAACAAGTATGACTGTTATGAGGCTTAAAATGCAACCTAAATGCTATCTGTCATATAATTGTTTTGGAATACAAGCAGGTATCTTGTAAATCATAACAAAAGACATTCAGAACTGAAGAGAGTCCTTTATGTAGACTAAACTTGCTACTGCAGGGTTTCTGCATTTTCCCTCAAATTGCAATCACCTATATCCAAACAGAGGGTGCTGATGGCTGAATAATGGATATTGGTCTTTCATAAGATGCAGGTATTGTGATCCTTGCTTAGAGGCAAACAATCTTAGGCTCAGTCTGTGTGTGTGTTTGTTGTGTTGAGACAAAGTCTCAAGGCAAGTGAAAGTAAAAGTCGTTAAGACTTTATTACTCATTGATATGGTTTGGCTGTGTCCCCACCCAAATCTCATGTTGAATTGTAATCTCCAATGCTGGGGGAGGGGCCTGCTAGGAGGTGATTGGATCATGGGCGTGGATTTTCCCTTTGCTGTTCTTGTGATAGTGAGGGAGTTCTCACTATTTCCGCTTGTTTAAAGGTGTGTGGCACTTCCCCCTTGTCTCTCTCTCTTGTGCTCCACCATGTGAAGACATGCTGCTTTCCCCTTTGCCTTCCACCATGGTTGTAAGCTTCCTGAGGTTTCCCAGCCATGCTTCCTATACAGTCTGCAGAACTGTGAGTCAATTAAACTGCTTTTCTTCATCAATTACCCAGTCTTAGGTAGTTCTTTATAGCAGTGTGAGAAATGACTAATACACTTACACATTTTACCATGTCTGAAACATGAAGATTTTGGAAACCTTTCACATCTATAAAAATGAAAACACATGTTATACTATCTTTGAGTCAGGCATTTAAAGGCAATGGAATAAATAGGATAAGACACTAAAGAAACCACATGAATTGACATACGGCAGAAATCTTTGTGAAAAGTCAGTGATCAAATTTGTACTCAAACTTTAGTTTGGATCATTTATACTTCAGGAGAAGTAAACAGTAGATTCTAGATTCAATGGAATGAGAATTACTATAGAAGGTAGGCAAGTTGAGTTCTACTATCAGCTTTGCCATTAATGAGCAAGGTGACCTTGAACAATCCTCTAAATCTCCCTAGGCCTCAGTTTTCTCCTCTGAAAAATTGTGTGAGTCTAGTTCAGGTTTGAGAATTTTTGTGATTCTCACAAAAATTGTGGTTGATATGACTGTGAAATGATTTCCATTATAAGTTTTCTTTTCAGTTTAAATAAAATCCATGGTAATTTGTTTAGAAAATTGAAAGAGAATGTAAATTATGTTAGATGGGAGAATATTGTGAAGTTTTTATTCTCTTTATGTTGAAATGTGCCTGTCAAACATATCTGGCTATACTGAGTCAATTTTTGCTTTTTTCCATATTTTGAGGGAGGGTAGAGGGGAGGAATTGCTATTGAGATATAAGATATTACGTTACAATGAAGCAAATTCAGGTCAATATGACAGAAGAAAGAAAAATACTTACAAGCTAGAGCCAACATCACATACATGTATCCAGCAAGTCAGAGTGGTCTCACAGAATATAATAGCTAACATCTCATTATGGTCTGGGTTACATATTACATCAGCTTCATACTAACACCTTGGTTTATAATCCAATTCAGTTAACATTTTTTTTAGCACCTTCTATGTGCATATCCCTATCTAGGTATTGTGGGGAAGGCAAAAATGCACAAAAGATGGCACTTCTGACAAAGATTCTTTGTTTGACCAAGCTTTAGCCAGGCTTCTGAAACTTCTCCTAGTCCGGTCTGTGCACATCCTTACAAAATTCAGTTTTGCCAAAGAACCTTGCTAAGTTTATCAAGAACCCTCTATGCTAAATATGTGATCATCTTTGATATTTGATTGGGTTCTTGATCCTCCATCATTCCCTGGGTGATATCTGATTACCCTGGCCTGTCTTCATCAAGAATCCTGTTAGGTCAGTTTAGCCAGAATCCCTTCTACCCTTGACATATCCTCTCACTTATTTTCTATCCATTGACCCCCCAACCCTGCTCCTTGGCTATAAATTCTCACTTGCCCATGCTGTATTCAGAATTCAGTCCAACCTTCCTCCCCCACTGCAAGACCCCATTGAATAAAGTCTGCCACTTGAATAAAGTCTGCCTCAACATCTTTAACGACTGGTATGAATAATTTTTTTCTTTAACTCTTCCCACCAAGACCTCATAGAATAAGAGACAGCTGGAAGGAGGCTGTGGGAAAATGAAAAATACATATAAAATGCTAAGGCAAAGTATGTTAATGAATATCAGCAACATGCAAAGTTAAGGAGAGATTCCACTTTGGAGAAAGTGGAAAAGATCTTGCAATTGTTAATGTTGATCTCGATGTTGAAATTTGGGTAGGAGTCCAACAATGAGGCCAGGGTGGAGATAGAGGAGGGCATTTCAAGGTAGCAGATGCACTCTTAACAAGGGAGAAAAATGATAGGTGTGTGTCTTAGTCTATTTGTGCTGCTATAACAAAGTATCTGAGACTGAGTAATTTATAAAGAACAAAAACGTATTTCTCACAACTCTGGAGGCTAGGAAGTCCAAGAGCAAGGCACTGGCAGATTTGGAGTCTGGTAAAGACTGCTGTCTGCTTCCAAGATGGCAGCTTTTTGCTGTATCCTCAAATGAAGGAAGAAAGCAAAAAGGGATGAACTCTGTGTCCTCACATGGCAGAAAAGATGGAAGGCCCAGATGTACTCTGAACCCTCTTTTATCAGGGCTTTAATCCTATTCATGAGATTGGAGCCCTCATGACTTAACCACTTCCCCAAAGTCCTCCCCTCTGAATATCATAATGGGGATTAAGTTTCAACTCAAACGTTGGAGGTACATAAACATTCAAATCGTAGCAGTTTGTCAAGAGAACAGTGACCTAATATGTCATGATGATAATTAGAGAATCATGTGATTGCCATTCTAACTAACTTTGTTTGTAAAAGACTTAACCAATTGTCTTAAAACTTATCCAAAAAGATCAGTAAAATCTTAATTAATTGTAAATCTTATGTAAGGCCAAGAAAGACTCAATGTTTCATATATATATATATATATTCCTGATTTTAAAGAACATTAATTTATCAATTACAGAATTTTCTTTCTGTGAATTTTTAGGTACCTTGGTGAATGTCCCTGAGGAAAAAAAAATCACAAAGCTGTTAAATTAACTCCTTTTACAGAACAATGACATTTTAGCTTCTTCATTTAGGTGTGGTTAAATTGGCAATTGCAGTCTGTTTTATTGTAAATTTTGCATTTAATAGTTATAGTAGCTACTTTTTCATGAAATAATCAATTTATATACAGAAGAGCAAATTGGTTTTTCAGTCAAGAAGTAGTACAGTAAACAAAGCAAAATGAAATTTGATTATAATAAATCTGATATGGTAGATGGCATATTTAATAAAACTCATTACTCTTCATAGATAAGAAATCCCTAATATAGATGTGTCAAATAAAATGTTAATTATTCCATCAAAGAATTATAAAATATATCATCTTTAGTGAAAAAGACTGGAAGACTACAAAATTGCTTCACTGAAAAATTAAATAGTATTATCCTTTTTGTAAAAAGTTAAGCCCAGAATCTAATAAATTCTTGCCTATTTCTTCAGAAAAAAAAGTATATTATTTTTAAATGGTGCAATATAAAATATTTTACATAGGTGAAATAAATATAGCAGCAATATTTGAGATTCATATTTCCAAACTACATAATTTTGAAGTGAATTAACTTATTTCATATACTTTCCAGTATGACAGATCAAAACTATGTCATTGTAGGGATCAAAAAATTGACTTGAAAAGATGAATTACTCTCCTGGTTTCCAATCTAAGTGAACAAAATTTGAACAAGATTAAGATTTGACTAGCAGAGAGTATTTGTAGAGATTTGATTCCTGAATGTTATGTTTTTGTTCTTCTTGTTGAAATTAATTTGGCACTCAGACAAAATTTTTTTCTGTGGTTCCATTTTTGTTAACTTATATCTGAATTTTCCTTGAAAATTATTTATAGTGATTTTGAAAGATACATAAAATATTGCAAGATAAAGTAAAAATTGATGAGGAAAATGAAGCAAAGAGACAGAAAGGAAAGCAATATGAACCCAGAGTGAGGTTTGTGTACACAATACATGGCATGAAGTCTCCTACTGTCACTTAAGCAGGCCATACATTTACCAGTAGTGCTTCTAAGTAGTTAGTATATAGAGTAGATGATGTGTCAGAGAGTCCTGTGGACAATCATATTTACCAAAAATTGACACAGCAATATTTTCAGTCCCTCATGCTCCTCCAGAACCTTGCTATTCCCAGTCAGGAGGTAGAATCTATTTCCCTTCCTCCTGAACCTAGGAAATTACTTGGGCTGCCTTGACAAGTGGAAAACAATAGAAGTGATGCTTTGTGATATCCACTGCAAGGTCAACTTCTAATTAGTCTCTCCTCTCCTCCCCTCCCCTCCCCTCCTCTCTTTCTCTTTCTCTCTCTCTCTCTCTCTCTCTCTCTCTCTCTCTCTCTCTCTCTCTCTCTGGAGGTACTCATGTTTGGAATCCAACCACCACGTATAAGGATCCCAGAACACATGGAGAAGCCTAATGTGAGTTTTCCAGTTGACAGCCCCAGCTAAGGCCTCAGCCAAAGCCAGCATCAGACACATGAGGGAATGAACCCATAGAAGATTCCTTCCTCCAACCTTTGAATCTTCCAGTAGAGACACCAGACATTGTGGAGCTGGGACAGGCCACTCCACAGTTTCCTGTTGGAATTCCTGGCCCACACAATTAATGAGCAAAATAAATAATCATTTTATGCACTAAGTTTTAGGATAATTTATTATATTATGTAACCATAGCAACTGCAATAGTCCCTAAGACAAACACAAATCTGGAGATGCTCAGCCATTCCCAGTTCTGAGAGACTACAGACAAATTTCTCTTATAGGTTTTCATTGAGAAAGCACCATGAATAATGAACAAGGTTCTCAACAATATTTGTACAACAGTATGGTCTTGGTTTCCTTTGTCTCACTTTATAGTGACTCTATGGGTAGGCCGATTGCATCAGGGCAAAGGGCAGGGTGACCAGAACAAATATCAGAAGGGAGCATAAATCTAGTTCACGTTTATGGCTCTTTGATGCTCTGACCTGCTGCAAAGATAGGTTGTGGTAGGCAGAAGATGCACTCCTAGACATAGCTCGAAGACACCATTAACAGTGTTATTACAGATGGTACTGCGGGCTAGGGGAGGTAGAATAAGAGTGAGACAATAGGAAACTTTTACTTCCTACTCTTTATTACTATTTGAAAATTGTACCCTAATCATATGCTTATTTTTTTTTAATGTTTTACAAGTCAGTGAGGCTTTGAACCTTATGTGAGAAATTTTCAGTCCTCCAAAATGTGGGGTGTTTTTTGTTGTTGGTTGGTTGTTTGTTTTTGAGACAGAGTCCCATCTATCACCCAGGCTGGAGTGCAATGGTGCGATCTCGGCTAACCGCAACCTCTGCCTCTTAGGTTCAAGCAATTCTCCTGCCTCAGCCTCCGTAGGAGCTGGGATTACAGTTGCGTGCCATCACATCCAGCTAATTTTTTGTATTTTTAGTAGAGATGGGGTTTCACCATGTTAACCAGGCTGGTCTCAAACTCCTAACCTTATGGTTCACCCACCTCAGCCTCCCAAAATGCTAGGATTACAGGCATGAGCCACCATGCCAGGTCATGGGTTTTTTTTTTTTTTAACCAAATATATTTTGTCCTTATCATGGTCTCTCCCAAGTATCAATTTTAGGGAAGGATATAATCTTTTTTCCTTAGTTGTTATAACCACCAGCAATTTATCTTTTTAGTTGACCCAGATTGCTTATGTAGTGCTAAATTAATTACCACTATCTTTTAGTTACTGAATTCTGAGAGCTGGCATATGCGTGATGACCAGGGAGTAAATGGAGCATGTGGAGTTCCAATTGGTTGAATTCCCTGGTGTTCCAATTAGTCAGAATCTCAGTCTGTGATGCATCTTCCCAAGTGAACAGGTTGTGGTAACAGAACTTCCGGTGACATGATGTTGAGTTCATTTACTATTGTACATAACATATAAGAGTGTTCCTTTGCTCTAAGTAGCTGACAATGTCTAGTTGCACAGATCCTGAAGATAAATAACAAAATAGTAGGGACTATCTTTCACATATATTTTATAATATATGTACTTATGTGACTGAGACAGACACATACTTTTATCAGACCCTGGCCCAGGTAATGCCTCCAGAGGTGGCCTAACTTGCCTTATGGCACATATGAACTCCACATCTATCTGGCTATACTTCATAAACATCCCTTCCCTCAGCAGAACTTTTGACTCACAGGAAGTTTGAATTTATACTCCTTGAGAAGTTGCATGAAGTGCAGTACTTCACGTTGCTGGTTAAGTTCGGAGCCTAGATTAAGGTAGGCTTGGCATCTTCTTAGGGAAACTGGGATGGGATGAATTGGAATTCCAACCATGTGACTTGCCAGTCCAAATGCCTGTTGCTTTTAGTGGCATACAATGACCCAGATTAAATCATGGTAACTGTGTAGTAAAGAATTTTGCCTTGTCCAAAGAGGGGTCTAGCTTTTGCCTTTGGCCCCTGCAAGTAACCTCTAAAGCCCTGGAATGTCCTATCTGATTTTTAAAAAGTGTTTTGTTTATATGGGGGATTTGGGTCACTACAACAATGTGATGTAGGTGGAGGCTTTGGATGGTATCAGCTCGACCTCTCAAGGGGCTGGAGATTGAGGTCAGCCATGTGGGTGGCCAGCCAGGCTTGGTTGAGCTTCCCTGGGTGGCAGTACTCCCTATGTATTGCCACAGAACAATGAAGGCAAAATAACACTGTCCATGCCTTCACAGAGTAAGGACAACTGTAAGCTCTATGTTTGTAACTTTTCTGAACTCTGTTCTATGAACTTCTTGTCTTGGTTGATTTTGTTCTGTATCCACTAGTTGTAAGAGTGAACAGTGAATATAACAGCTGTATTAGTCTGTTCTCATGCTGCTGATAAAGACATATCCAAGACTGGGCAATTTACAAAAGAAAGAGGTTTAATGGACTTGCAGTTCCACATGGCTGAGGAGGACTCACAATCATGGCAGAAGGCAAGGAGGAGCAAGTCACATGTTACATGGATGGCAGCAGGCAAAAAAAGAGGTTATGCAGGGGAACTCTTCTTTTTAAAACCATCAGATCTTGTGTGACTTATTCACAATCATGAGAACAGCACATGAAAGACCAGCCCCATGATTCAATTATCTCTCACCAGGTCCCTCCCACAACACATGGGAATTCAAGATGAGATTTGGGTGGGGACACAGCCAAGCCATATCAACAGCTTTCAGTGAGTTCTGTGAGTCCTTCTACCAAATTATTGAACCCAGGGAGAGTCTTGGACCCCCAAATTTGCAATTGGTGTCACAGTAAGGACAGTTTTGTGGACTGTGCTCCTTCTAACATCACAATAACAGGGAAGTCTGTGAGTGCTTTAATAATATTGCTGCCTCTGGCATGAGCTAGGCAAATAATAAGGATTATTGAGAATTACAGGTAAAATAAAATAGGAGTAGGACAATGGACACATGTGAGCAGTTCCTCATCAGAATTGATGGGACTTTCTGAGGCTGGGTGGGAGGTTTAAACTATAAGGTTAAACATCAGGCAGCTAGACAGAGCCCATGATAGGGAGGGAGGGTCTTGTGAAGGGACCCATATACCTGCTGGAAGATAAATGTCTACATTAGAGATTTGACCTCAGGTCTTGAGGAGAATTTAGGTGCTCTAATCCCTTCCATAGGCTGACAAACGATTGAAGAAGACCAGTTCCCGACGTTTCCCAAAATCTTAATGATTTTCCTGAGAATGGCCCAGGCACAAGTGTTAGACTTATCTTTCCTTTGCTTTATACCCTACTGTTCTAAGAAGGTCTGGAGGACCAAGTCTAAGTTCTTGCTAGTTAAGAAAACCTCCCAGCACAGGTAGAACTGAGCCAGTTATGCAGATTTAGTGTTCATTCAAGCCAATTTCTCCTTCCTCCTTCATAAGAAGCAACGGAGGAAGCCACATACCAAGATCATCTATTATAGCCCTATCATTGAAGGACGTGACCAATCTGGAATCAGGCCACTGTGAAAATGATGCCAAGAGTCAGGAACACCTCTGTGGTACATGAACTGGCCCTCCAAACCTATCTTCCAAATCTATCCAGACTCAAAATCACATGATTAGTTACCAAGTACAGACTAGAGGCTGTGCATAGAGGAATGACCTCTCACTTGGCCATGTGACTTTGCATTCTAGCTCATGACATTATTGACACAATTTGCCCAAACTTCAGTGACTATGTATCAGGGACTGGAGTTTTAAAATAAGGAATCAAGGTGACTTTCAAAAACTATCAAATTCCCTGAGAACAAAAGCCCATCCAGATAGAGATTTACACCTGTGAGTCTCCTGAGAGTTAGTGGAGGCATTTTGGAGAACCTACTTTGAATGCAGTAGGAACTCCATAGAACAATGCTTCTGGAACTGTGGTCCCTGGACTAGCAGCATCGGCATCAGTAGACACTAGTTAGAAATCCAAACTCCCAGGCCCCACCCAGATCAGCTGAATCAGAAACTCTGGGGGTAGGGCCCAGCCTTCTGCATTTTAGCAAGCCCTCCAGCCAGGTGATTCTGATGTGTGCACGAGTTTGAGAGCCATTGCCATTAGGAGAATGAGAGAGCCACTGCCAGAACTAAGGGAAGGGGGTGGTACAACTCTACCACCATCACCACATTTGTATTTATATCACTGACTATTAAAGGCTACTTAAAAACTGAAGTGTAAGAGAATAGGAAGGAAAATTGTTAAATAAGATAATAAGAGGAGGGGATAAATTTAACAGAAGAATAAAACAAGGTATTGAGGACAAAGAAAAGGAAAGGAAATCAAAAAAAGTAAACTTTAAAGAAGTAAAACTTTAAAGAAAAAACTTTAAAGTAAACTTTTAAAGAAAAAGTTTACTTAAAAAACTTTTAAGTAAAAGACGGTGCTGTGGTTTGGATGGGTTATTTGTCTCCACCAAATCTCATGTTGACATTTAATCTCCGGTGTGGTGGTATTGGGAGGTAGGGCCTCAGTGAGAGGTGTTCAGGTCATAGAGGGCAGATGCCTCATAAAGGTCTTGTTGTGAGTGAGTTCTGGCTCTTGAGAGACTGGATCTGTTCTTATAGATATGAATTAGTTCCAGAGAGAATAGGCTGTTACAAAGCCAGGACACCCCTTGGGTTTAGTACCTATTGAAACCTGCCTGCTTCCCCTCGGATCTTCTCTGCCATGACGTGATGCAGCACAGAAGCTATCCTCAGAAGCTGAAAAGATGCCAGCACACTGCTTCTTATACACCCTTGTTTCCTGTGTGTGTCCTGCCCTTGGGAATCTGAACCATCAGCTAAATAAACCTCTTTTCCTTATAAATTACCCAGCCTGAGGTATTCCTTTATAGCAACGCAAAACAGACTAAGATTGGAAGCAGGAAGCTTAAGATGGAGAGATACAGGCAACAGGTACATTAAGTGAGGCCGTACAGCTAGCACTTAAAAACGTGTACAGGATTTAGGTAGGCCTGTGCTTATAATGTAGCGCCACCACCCATTAGTTAAATGATCTCTCTAGACTTAGTTTCCTAATTTGTAAAATGAAGTGACTACCTGGCTGTATTGTTGTGAGGATTCAAAGATATAACACATTTGAAGGGTTTAGCACATTAAAAGACTGACACATAGTAACTATGGATAAATAATAGCCATTTCTTATTAGAAATAGAAAAAATTGTAAATTATCAGCCTCTATCACGAAGCAATGACAGATTCTGATGTATATCAGAGTACATTTGTAATGAAGTAAAAAGGAGTGGAGATCAGGGCAGAAGAAAAGACAAGAAGAAAGAAAACCAGGGGGAAAAAGAGAAATCCAGCTGAGATGAGCGATTAGATAACATGGGAGCCTAATAAAGTCTTTGGTGGAGTCGTCTTTCAGAGTCTTGGCTCCTAACATTCAGGCCTTGATCCAGACCCTTTTACTGAGTGCATCAGGGGAGACACACAACATCTCTGTCGCTGTGCTTTGCCTTGGGACCATCCAAAAGCACGGGGACATTTCAGATAATTTGTCTATAACTGCACCACTCTGGGCCTTGCCTTCTTAGTTCTGCCTACTCTGGAGGAGCAGTTGCTAATCTGATTGGTCAGAGACCAATATGTCATTGGGACAACGATTACTAGTCCCACAGAGACTCTGCCTCCTCCGCTGTTTTCATTCTGCTTCCAGTCTTCAGAGGGGCATCTGGCCTGGCAGGAGCCAGCTTCTGGTCTGGCAAACCATCTCCTCATTCTCCTTTCAGGGCCTAGGCAGCCACATGGGTAAGTGGGCATAAGTCTTTCTTGGAATGCAGCCAGCTTAGTCTCCCTTACTCCCTGCCTCTCCCTTAAGCTACACCTCTCAACATCCCTGCTTTACATGAGTCGGGTGAGAGCCCCTTTTCAAAAATTTTAATCTAGCTTTATGTTAGAGCCCAGCTCTGGAAAGTCAGCGGTTGCCCAGGTATTCATACATGTGCTCTGTCCTGCTTTTGTTTCCTGTGTGTGTCCTTCCCTTGGGAATCTGAAAGGCAGGCAGGAGCCAGGCTTTTATGGGTACCTGGCTTAATACTAGCAAAACTTCACCCTGGCAACAGAGATTAGCTTCTGGTGTGTTCTTGGGTCTGTCAAGGAAGGTCCTGTGCATTTCAGTAAACAGATCTCCACTTTTGTGAAGCCCAGAAACCAAGGAAGCAGCAATCTGTCAGCCTGTCCCTGTGAACTTGGGTCATTCATGGGCTTAGCCTTTACTTTTATTTTTAATACTTCTAGGATGTTCTATATGGTGGTTAATTATTTGAATGTTTCTAAATATTCATTCATTCATTCATTCATAAGACATTTATGTAATACCTACTAGAGGCACATAGGTGGGCACACTAATGTGCCATCACTGTGCTGGGTTGGGAGACAGGAAAACAGTCATAGAGGGTCCTTATGCAAAAGTGTCTATTTTGAGTAGGTATAATTTATTCACAGTGTCCTCAAAGTGGCAAGCAGAGGGGGTGAAGTTTAACAAGGCAATTAATTTCTAATTGTGAATTTGGAATTACTAGGAAGTTGTGATCTATGGGCCAGAAGGGAAAATACTTTTTCATTTCATCTGGCTCCCAGCAGGCTGGGCAAATTTCATGATAGCATTTTTATTTATGCCTTTACTGTGGATATAAAAAGAAGCACAGTCATGCTATTATTAAGGCAAAGTTCTGTGTGATGTCCTGTGGATCCATTTACATCCGTGAGTGTCTGTGCCTATATTCTCTCTCCCCAGCATCCCTTCATGCTCCATTTCTACTTCTTTTTTTCTCTAGCCCAGTGGTGTCCAACAGCAGTTGATATGGTTTGGCTACGTCTCCACCCAAAATCTCATCTTGAATTGTAATCCTCATAATCCCCAAGTGTCAAGGGAGAGACCAGGTGGAGGTAACTGAATGTTGGGGGCCATTTCCCCATGCTGTTCTCGTGATAGTGAGTTCTCACGAGATCTGATGTTTTGTAAATGTTTGGTAGTTCCTCCTGCATTTGTTCATCTTCCTGCTGCCTTGTGAAGAAGGTGCCTTGCTTCCCCTTTGCCTTCTGCCATGATTGTAAGTTTCCTAAGGCCTCCCTAGTCATGCTGAACTGTGAGTCAAGTAAACCTCTTTTCTTTATAAATGTCCTAGTCTTGGGCAGTTCTTTATAGCAGTGTGAAAATGGACTAATATAGCAGTACAATGCAAGCCATGTGTGAATTTTAAATTTTCTAGTAGTCAGATTAAAAAGTAATGACACAAGTAAAATTAATTTTAATAATACATTTACTCGAATACATCCAAAATATTATTTCAATATGTCATCAATACAAAAATTGACAATGAAGTATTTTTACAGTCTTCTTTATATAAGACTTTAAAATCCTACCTGCATTTCACACTTACAGCACATCACAATTTAAACTAGCTACAACATTGCAAGTGCTCAACAGCCACGTGTGGCTGGCTACTTGCTACCCTACTGGACAGCGAAGCTTTAGCCCCTTGTATTAGGCAGAGACAAAGAACCATTAGGATGGATGGATAGATAGATAGATAGATAGATAGATAGATAGATAGATAGATAGATGATAGATAGAGATAATAGAGGTGTAAGAGGAGATTTATTATGGGAATTGGCTTATATGATTATGGAGGCCATGAAGTCCCAAGATATGCTATCTGCAAGTTGGAGAAACAGGAAAGCAGGTGGTGTAATTCTTTCTGAATCTGAAGGCCTGAGAACTAGGAGAGCTGATGGTCTAACACCCAGTCTGAGGTCAAAGGCCTGGTTGGGGGAATGGGGTCATGGGAAGCTCTGTGTAAATCCTAGAGTCCAAAGGTCCCAGAATCAGGGTGTCCAAGGGCAGGAGGAGATGGATGTTCCCCTAGTTCAAACAGAGAAAGCAAGAGAGAGAATTTACTTTCTCTACGTTTTTGCTCTTTTTGGGCCCTCAATGGATTGGGTGATGTCTGCCCATGTTGGTAAGGACAGATCTTCTTTCCGCCCTGTACTGATTCAAATCTAATCTTTTCCAGAAACACTCACAAAGACACATTCAGAAATAATGTTTTACCAGTTATCTGGGCATCCCTTAACCCAGTCAGCTTGACATATAAAATTAAGCATCTCATTCCTTCTCTCTTAAGCTTTTTACCCTATCACCATCCCCAACTCTATCTCTGCCATTCAACCTCCTCTCAACTCATATATCTTTGTCTGTAACTACAAAAACTATAAAAAAAAGGTATAGTTTGCATTACTTGTGTCAAAAATGTGAGGTTGCATGCTGTCAAAAAGAACGAGAGCTGAAACAATAGTTTAAATGATAGAAACAGTTACTGTTTACCAACCATTGCAATCGGGGAAAAGAGAAAACTGGGCTCAATGCCAAATATAGCATGGATAAATGAGGATTGACAGCTCTGGAACAGGGTGGGAAGTCAGTGGATTAAAAATTATGAAGAGGAAACATCAAAGGTAGAGGGATTCTTACTAAACCAACTTAAGATTCTTGCAGAAGGCAGGCCAAGGTCGTCAGATATCTAGGGTGGGGAATGAGGAATTTGATCAGATATTGAGGGTGATCAGATATGGGAGAAGTTCTCTCTCAACTGAGTTAGCAAGATTCTTGCTAAATTGAGTGAGGCAGACTTGAGAACAGGGTCCAAGGATGAAGCCTAGTTCAAAAGAGGGCTCAGAGGAGCCTGTCTAAAGTTTGGTCAGGGAGAGAGACTTTGTACATTAACAAGTATGAGCCTCGTAACATCCCTTTTAAGTAGGCAGAGCTGGCTAGTACAGTTTGCCCCTCCTAGTCAATTTCTCTAAAAATAGCAGTAATAATACTAGCTAATACAAATAGCCCTTAGCAGGTGCAAGCATTATTTGAAGAACTCCATATGTATCAAATAATACTCTAAATTAATTTTCTCAAAATTTGTATTAGAGACTTTTGTTCCTTCTTGATAGTCAATTGTCCTTGTTAAAAAGAAAGAAAAAAGAAAACCATTCCTTTGAACCCACAGTTTGTATCCCACATTACATCAATTACAGATGGTCCAGTAAATACCCCTTTCTTCCTCCAATTACGGCAAGTCTGATGCTAGCAGCAACCAAGAGGAGACATGGAGTATCAATAAATCCTTAGCCTCAAAAAAGATTATCTTCTCTAAATACTGACTAGCATTTTTACAGAGCTATGCCTATTAGAGACAGAATTTCACTCACACACTATAGAAGTTAATTCTATGAAGCACCCACGCAATTTCTTATTGTTACGAGAGACAAAATAGGAGGGGCCAGAAATGGGACCTTGATCTTTTTACCCCAAATCCAGGCCTCTTTGCCACTAATTTGTGCTTTTACATTACAATGACCATTTGATTACTCATTTTTAAAAATGCAAGCAATCAGTCCTATTCTGATTGTCATTGATTCACTGCATATTCACAGGCCAAAAGTGGACCCTACACAATAATAATAATAATAGCATCAGCCAATGCTTACTGAATACCTACTATATTATTTGATATGGTTTGGCTGTATCCCCACGCAAAATCTCATCTTGAATTGTAATCCGAAATGTAATCCCCATGAGTTGGGGGACGGACCTCATGGAAGGTGATTAGATCTTGGTGGTGGTTCCCCCAGGCTGTTATCATGATAATGAGTGAGTTCTCACAAGATCTGATGGTTTTATAAGGCACTTTTCCTCACTTCACTCTGCACTTCTCTCTCCTGCTATCATGTAAAGAAGGATGTGTTTGCTTCTCCTTCTGTCATGATTAAGTTTCCTGAGGCCTCCCCAACCATGTGTAAATGTGAGTCAATTAAACCTCTCTCCTTTATGAATTACTCAGTCTCATGTAATTCTTCATAGCAGCATGAGAACATACTAATATGGTATTGTTCTAAGGATTTTACACGTATCAACTCATTTAATTACAACGACTTTAAATGCTGAAGTCACTTACATTTACAGATCTATTATCTATTCGACTCTTTCACATTTGTGGAAGACAAGTATAGTGGCAAGAATGTTGGCTTTGGAATAAAAAAATAGAATTGGATTCAAATTCTGTCTCTTATATTTAACTAGCTGTGTGACCTTAGAAAAGTTTCTTACTCTACCTACTTTTCAGGGTTGTTGTATTTTAAAGCATGTTTAGTGCATTGAACAGACCCTGGTTCATGATAATTCTTTTTTTGTTTGTTTGTTTAATTGCATTTTAGGTTTTGGGGTACATGTGAAGAACATGCAAGATTGTTGCATAGGTACACACATGGCAGTGTGATTTGCTGCCATATCTGGCATTTCTCCCCATGCTATCTATTAGTTATAGGAGCATCATATTTAGTTGACAAGGGAGAAAACAAGTCCGATAAGTAACCAGTGAGTGGATACCTAGGATATGGACTCAGGTCTCCTGATTCTGATGCAACTCTTTTTCCCAGGTGCCATGTTGCCACCCTCTTGACAAGATTGACCTGGATCTCAAGTAACTTCTAAAGACTGTAATAGCTATGCCAGGTGGACAGTGTTTGCACACTTAGGTTTCTACGTATTATTACTACCACTTTCTAAGTAATCAAGGCCTTCGAGACTATACAGAGTGACACCCTGAGACCTAGCTGCTGGAGTTTATAATAAAATAGGAATTTCATCTGGAATTTGAGGGCTTTTGCTTTTGGTTAGCTATAATGTAACTGTTAACAATTTTACTATAGTTTGGGGATAATGATTTTGCTAGCTTAATTGCATTTTATTTGAATAGAATTCCAAGTACTTTTCTTGAAAAACAATGGACTCAATTTTTCAGCCCTCATGCTATTTCTGCTTCAGAATCAAGCTGTCTTAATGGGGTCTTTTTCTGGGCATCCCTTAACCCAGTCAAGCTGACACATAAAATTAAGCATCCCACCCTTCTCTGTATGGTTAAATTCTTAGGCTGGGGCTATAAACCGATAGAGAAATAAAGGAACAATCCCCTCTTTTCACTTTAAGGATTTATATTTCACATAGAACACCAAATATGTGCCTAAGCCAAGTCACACGTAACTTGGCATTTAAGAAATAAAAACTAATAAATGTAGTTATTTCCATGGTCCACCTGCAGGCTCATAAATACATCTATGAGGAAAATAATTAAAAAAATGAATTCAAGTCACTGAACTACCACATTTAGAAAAAAATGAATTTAAAACATTGACAATGTTCTATTATTTTAATTATTATATTTTGGAGTTAGGTTGCTCATAAAACGTGTTTACCTACAGGAACTAGATTTACTTTTGAAAGAGAGGACAGGAGATACTTTCTTGTTTAAAAAGATACCACAAACCTTCTTTAATTATGTCTGCAGCTACTAGATAATATGCAACTGGTGAAAAGATTTGGTAATAAAATATGATATTAATAGTGTAATGCAAACTCATCAACAGAACTGGAAAAGTATTCAAAGTGCATTTCCTATGAACTTTACCAAGAAGCCATCTAAACTCGTTCATTTTACATACAAGAAAACTGAAGACCAGAGATCTGAGACTTGCCCAAGAGCTAGTCAGCTGGAACTTTCTATTGCCTTTATCTTGTACCCACTCCCCATATTCATATTGTTTGTTCCCAATATTTGCCCTCAACAGAGCTAAGAAAAGGCATCCCACTAAACCAACCGCCATTTGGAAAGAACATCTTCATTTAAGTAAACATGGATGGTTTAGATGCAGATCCTGTTTTTGCTAAAGTTTATTTTTAAAATTTGTACCCTCACCAATCTTCACATAGAAAAATTGTTTTGAGACAGGATCTCACTCTGTCACCCAGGCTGGAGTGCAGTGGTGCCACCATAGTTCATTATAGCCTCAAACTCCTGGGCTCACGTGATCCTCCTGTCTTAGCCCCCACAAGTAGCTGGGGCTACAGGCATGCACTGACGCTTTGTTTCGTTTTGGAGAGAGAGAGTCTTGCTGTGTTGCCTAGGCCGGTGTCAAACTCTTGGCCTCAAGAGATCCTCCCACTTTGGCCTCCCAAAGTGCTGGGATTACAGATGTGAGCCACCACACCCTGCCCAGGGATTACATCCTTGATCAAGATATATCTTTAAATGAATTACAGATAGGTGTGATGAAAAGCTACATTAATTTTTAAATTTCATCTAAAATAGTAAAATTACTTTATGATCAAGTGACTATAAATGCTTTCTATTATCTTCTTGTGGAGGAAAGGCATGGTGAGAACAGTTTCTGATCTGGCTGCAGAGATGCCTGAGCCCACGGCCACCAATATGCCTATGGTGGCCAGCACCCATCTTTCTGCTGGGGGTGGCATATCTGGGCAAAACCCCAACTGGCACTACACTGGCTTTGAAAGCCATAGAGTGGAGTTAGATGATTCAACTAGTATTTGCTGGGGCAGGAGCTTTTCCTGTGGCAGAGAGTTATCTCAGTTATGAAAGATAGTGCTCACTTACTAAGCCTCTTGCCTGCCAAGGCCTCTCAAGTACTGCTTACCATTTATCATACCATAGAGTCTGGGTTTGAAATCCCACCCATCAGTGTTTCACTTTGAAGCCTTGAGGAAGCTGATGAGTTCTGTACTCAGTGCTCTTCACCTATTTCTTTATTCCTGTGCATGAGTGTGCACACATACACCTGTTTGTTTCATCATATCATTATACACAAGTTCCAATTAGATTATAATTGCACTACCACCATCACTTCCTGTCTGTATTAGTTTGCTACAGTTGCTATAACAAAGTTCCACAAGCTGGGTGGCTTAAACAGCAGAAATTTATATCTCACTGTTCTGGAGGCCAAAGGTACAAAATTAAGGTGTTGGCAGTGCCACACTCACTTCAAATGCACCAGGGAAGTATCTGCTCCATGTCTCTCTCTTAGCTTCTGGTGGTTTGTTGGAAAGCTTTGGCATTCCTTGACTGGTAGCAGTATAGCTCTAGTCTTCACATGGTGTTCCTCCTGTGCCCAAACATCCCCTTTTAATAAAGACATCATTCATATTGGATTGGAATATACCCTACTCCAGTAATATCTCACTTAACTGCTTACATCTGTGATGACCCTATTTCCAAATAAGGTCACATTCTGAGGTACTGGGCTGATGGGCGGGGGGATGGGGTGGGCGGAGGGGGTTAGGACTTCGATGTATGAATTTTGAGGGAACACAATTCAACCCAAAATATTTTGCACAAATCAGGCACTTGATTAAAACAAGCACAGTTGGAAGCAATATTATCTTAGCAAACAAGCTATAGAACATAACCTATTTTACATATTTTAATTTTTTATCATGGAAACTTTGAAACATATGCAGAAATAGGCCCAATAATATAAGGAATCCCAGGTCTTCATTTGTCAGTTTCAACAATTACCAACCTATGGCCAATCTTGTTGCATCCCCCTCCTATAAGATAGAGGAAGATTCTCTTACAGGTATAAACTAGTGTCTAAAACACATTCATCTACATTATCTACTTTGATTTTCATAACAATTGGAAAGGTAGGTTATGTAGTTTTACAATAAAATTCATATCTAACAAATTACTATTTTATTGTAAATGCCAATTTTTAAGATAGCGAGGGGAAAAAAGAAAGGATGCCAGTATGTCTTTATGCATGTTTTATTGGGTTTTTGCATATTCTAATCCATTAATAAAAGGAAAGGAAGGAACACTGGTATGTTATATCGTCAGCTCTTATTCACACTGAATGGAATTATTTTTCAATGGAATTGTTAAAGTAAATTGCCAATTTCGACTTTCCTAGAAAATCACTTTTACTGAATAACCTTGTTCCCAAGCCATCCTATAAAAATGGGATTTTACTGAACTACCTCTAACGTCATGTTTTGTACATAATAGCTGCAAATGTCCAAAATGTTAAGGAAACATTATAATTTAGAACAATTCTAGACAAAAAGTGATGTTTGTAGAAGATCCAGATGCATGAAAAAAAACAAATGAGCCATTTAATTTGCAGTTTAGATGTCATTTTTCTGACAGTTATCAATGAAACTGTAATGTATCCCTGGAATTTGGGGCTATTAGAATTATTTATTTTGATATCATTCTTTCATATAATTGTGTCTGATAGTTTAATAGAAGGTATTTATGTTCCCATGCACATGAGCATTGATTGTCAATACTTTCACATTATATTATTACTCATATATGCATTAGTTCTGATTCTCTTCAAAACCTAATTTTCATAACCACAGTATTATCATATAGATATTTACAAATACTTAATTTTGTATAGTTTAAAAAAAAAATCCTTTTCCTACTTGACTAAGAATATCAAAGATGTCCCCAAATGCTTACTTAAAGGTTGATTTAGTCACACTAGTAGAACCCCAGGCTCAAAGAGGTCAAATGGGATCAGTTCTGTATAGTGCACTAATCATGCTGTAATCTTTCTGCTGCTGGAGTTACAGTTGCATATTACTCATCAAGGCAAAATGTAAATGTTTGGTGATTATATTATATGTTTTTTGTTAACTCTCCAGATGGGATTTTTTTTTTAACCTTTGTTTATTTGAGAACAACAGTTGAATGCTGAAATGTAGTGGCTGATGTCAGCAATCTAAGTCTTCATTAGTACAGATGAAGCAATGCTCACTTTGCTACACAAATAATTAGAGAGATTAAATGAAAATAAACACTGAGAGGATGTGCAGAAGCTCCAAAGTTAGGTAATTATTTTAATTACTCTAGTGACTTCCAGCAACCTTCATTATCAGCCACAGATCAAGCTTAAATTGTTTTATGTAAGAATATCATAAGCTATATGGAAAAGTACTATAGCTTACTTAGTGATTATGCTTCATAAAAATGATATTTTATCCAAGCTTAAAGGAGTTGTTTCTATTCCAGCTCCTGATAGACTTGACATATTTTTAAAGTATAAGTTGTTGCACTTAAAAGTGTTTTGCCCTGGTTTTGTACTTCAAATGGACATCCTTAATAATAATTTTTGTATCTTCATATCTTTCCCCAGGTTTGATCCTAAGAGATTTGGGGCCACATAATGAGTCACTTAATGTAAAACAGTATGGCATATTCAGCCATTTGAAATAAATGTCACTTGGAATCATGTCATCCTTATTGCATGGCAAGCTGTACCTTGTATTTGGGGTAAATTGATTTCTTCGTTTTCCCCCCTCCCTATACCAACTTGGGAAGACTCTAACATATACTCTAGGAATCATCTTCCTTACAGGAAGAGTAAGGAAGATATTTAGAAGCATTATCAGTCCTGTTTAGATTTCATTTTATATTCATTTGATAATGATGATCCATCAAGATCTCTTGTGTTAAGGTGTTCTTTTGAGGAAGGCTTATATGTATTTACATATCATGTATTGACTGCCTGTGTAATAATAGCTCTTCTTCAAAGTACCCAACATATACCATTTAATCCCTGCAAGATTCCCAAGGAGTATGTATTATTAACCCCATTTTCCAGATGAGGCATCATAGGCCTTGAGAGGCTCACTGATTTTCTAAAGTTGCACAGTGCAAAGTATCCCAGATGGGACTCAAACCCAGGTCTGCCTGACTCCGAGAACCATGAAGTCCCCCAACAGATGACTGAATGAAGTAAGCCTGGGTACAAATGCCGACTAGTGACAGTCTGTGATGTGTTAGTTAAATGTTGTGTTTTTTGACACCCATGACTTCTGGGCATGAGCTAAAGTCTCAAATTAAACTGCAAATTCGATTGATTTTGAAAGTGTTTTGGGCCAGGCACAATGGCTCACACCTGTAATGTAATGTGTAATGTAAATAGTGTAATGTAAATAGTGTAATGGCTCAACAATGTAATTACAACTGTAATTCCAATATTTTGGGAGGCCAAGGCAGGAGGATCGCTTGAGCCCAGGAGTTCAAGACCATCTTGGGCAACAGGAGGAGACCCCAGTCTCTACAAAAACTAAAATGAAAAAATTAGCAGAGTGTAGCAGCATACATCTGTAGTTCCAGCTACTCAGAAGGCTGAGGCAGGAGGATTGCTTGAGCTCAGGACGTTGAGACTGCAGTGAGCTGTGTTTGAGACACTGCACTCCAACCCTGGCATTGAAGAGAGAGTCTCTCTCTCTCTCTCTCTCTCTCACTCACTCTCACACACACACGTGCGCGTGTACACATAAACACACACACACACACACACACACACAGTGTTTCATCTCTGAATAGCCCTGGTTCCTGGAGAGGACACAATAGGAAATAGGTTTTATGGTATAGTGGGACTAACCAAAAGTTCCCACTAACAAAGGTTAATGATGTTTTTAGTACAATGCAGTAACCACTTCAGTTTTACTCCAGTGAACACAGGTCATTTTAACCAAATTTAAAATTTCCAACAGGCTGAAACAGACTTCAGTAACCTAGGGGAAGGGGATGCACTGCTTTCTAAGAAAAACCTTTTTTTGATGCCCTTCCTCTTCCCCATCCTGGCATGACGGTGGCGCGGGATACGTGCCCAAGGTTGTGTTATATTCAGAGGCACATGAGGCTATTCGAGAATATGGAAAGAGGTCTAATGGCTTCCTTGTTTCCTATGCTTAGAATGCACTAATCTGCAGAGCTTAATGTATGAGTTGTGGATGGCACAGGGAAGTTGGGACAGAAGGCTAGCTCTAACGAGTTGTTGGGGTGGCCGGGTGTTAGTCTGAAATTTCACTCTCAGGTTTCAGAATCTGAAGATGAAGTAAGGGAAATTCACAGACCAGCCAATGCCTGATAACAGGCGAGAGGTTCAGGGTAGGACTGGGAGAAGAGGAGCTGTCAGAAAAGGTGGTGAGCCATTCGCCCCAGAGCTCTCAGTTGCACCAGAATGCACAGTGGGAGAGAGATTTGTTTGTGAACAAGCCTGAAAAAGGCAGACAACCAAGACAAGATAGGCTCAGAAATTGCTTATCATAGGCTAGGGCAGAAAAGTCTGGAGCTTTCCTGCTGCTTTGCAAGCACTTCCCTGGGACCTGCCTGGGAAGCACAGCCCCTCTTCTCGGTACATTACAGAAAGTCAGGCACTCAGCTAGTAGGCCGGCTAGACAGCAAAAAGTCTCTAAACTAAGTGCCAAAGGTTTACCTGGGGTCTTCCAGACCCTATCATGGTTCTATATGTCATCATACGCTCTGTTTGATTTCGTTGGCACAATCTTTATATCTAGGAAGGCCAACCCGGGCCGGCTGACTGTGTCGGGTGGGATTTCTGCAGGCCAGGCAGTGAGGACGCCATCAGCTATAGATACACACAGGAGACCCACGTTCTATTTCCACTATGCCACTTGCCACTGACCTAAGAGAAATCACTTTAATCCCTGAACCTCAGCTTCCTCATCCTGAAAATGAAAGCGATTCTACTTCCCAGGCCTTCTTGACAGGAGCCTTAGGAGGGTCAAACGGAATAATTCCGGTGACAGCGAAGAACTGGGAGGGACTGTGACTCCAAATTACCAAAGAGAAATAAGTTAAACATGCTCAGCTGGAGTTTTAGGAATTTCCCCCCAATGATCTAACTACAGTCAGGCAGCAGCCCTCCGTATTGATTCTTTCTTATGGACTATCTCACATGCCAGACACCTATGTGCGGCACTCCTCCATCTCCGTGGGCTTCTATTGATGTCTGCCTTGCAGTGAAAGCGCTTTTTGTTGCGGCTGTTCGATACACCCCCAGCACATCAACGCGGCAGCTGGGAGCAGGAGGAGGGATCCCTTCGCTTTCTCCTCTCCTTTCACTCCGAACCCTAGGCATCAGCACCAACGCGCGTAGCCCGGCAAGTTTCCGCACGTGAATGGATTTTCCTGGCTAATCTCCAAAGACCTTGCCTTATTTCACAAAGCGAAGAGAGATGAACGAGCAACACCCCCTCCTGGAGGTCGTGCGCCCCGCGGGGACGCTCCTCCCGCTCCTCCTCCAGCGGTGCAGCTGCCAACTCCCGAGCTTGCTCGCGGTGCCGTTAGCGCCAGACCCGGCGGAGAGCAGGGGCCCCCTCCCCGCCTCCCTCTCGCAGACCCTCTCCGCCAGTAGCAGCGCTGCTGTCTTCCCACAGGAGGACTTGGGAGGACGCTGGAGTCTGCAGCGCCCCCGCCCCCTTGCTTTTTCTTTCTTTCCTTGCTTTGGGATCTTGCTGCTGGAGCCGGGAGAGGTTCTGAGAAGACAAGAGCGAGGGACTGAGCGCAGGCTTCCGCTGCGGCGCGCGAACATAGCCGGGGCCACAACATCTCCGGCGTTCCCTCCCGCTCCTCGCCACCCCGGCGGAAATGTGAAGGAAAGCCCCCAGCGCCGCCGCCCGCCCTCGAAGGCGTCCCGGACAGCGTCCTGGCGGCTCGCGGCTGGAGCCCCTGTCCCCGCAGCACAGAGGGACTGGAGCGGCGAGGTGCACTGGGTGCCTCTTGCCGGCTTCCACTCTTCGGAAAGAGCGCGGTGGGGATCAGCGCCTTCCCAGCACTAGGCACAACTCCAGGACCAGCGGCGCGCGGCTGGACCGAGTCCCGCTTCCCGCCAGCTCACCCGGAGTGGGGTGCAGCCTCTGTTCGCACGCCTGCACCCCTTGTTGCTCTAGCTTGCCCGAACCTGCGGCTCCTTCACGCCCAGGTAGTGAGCCCCGCGGCTCCAGGTCTCTGCAGCGCCCTCCGCCCCGTGGACAGCGCACCCGCCACCACTCCCTAAGTGCGGGCGCCGCCGCCGTCCAAGCTGCGCACTGGGGTCCCTCGGCTCGCCCCGCTCTGGGGTGTCCGAGAGGCCGGGGAGCGTGCACCATGAAGTCCGTGCTGTTCACCCGCTTCTTCATCCTCCTGCCCTGGATTCTAATTGTCATCATCATGCTGGACGTGGACACGCGCAGGCCCGCGACCCCGATCACCCCGCGCCCCTACTTCTCTCCCTACGCGGTGGGCCGCGGAGGCGCCCGACTCCCGATGCGTAGGGGCAGGCCGGCGCACGGGACCGAAAAGCGCAACCAGTCTCGGCCACAGCCGCAGCCCGAGCCGCAGCTGCCCACCATCTATGCCATCACGCCCACCTACAGCCGCCCGGTGCAGAAAGCGGAGCTGACCCGCCTGGCCAACACGTTCCGCCAGGTGGCGCAGCTGCACTGGATCCTGGTGGAGGACGCGGCGGCGCGCAGCGAGCTGGTGAGCCGCTTCCTGGCGCGGGCCGGGCTGCCCAGCACGCACTTGCACGTGCCCACGCCGCGGCGCTACAAGCGGCCCGGGCTGCCGCGCGCCACCGAGCAGCGCAACGCGGGCCTTGCCTGGCTGCGCCAAAGGCACCAGCACCAGCGCGCGCAGCCGGGCGTGCTCTTCTTCGCCGACGACGACAACACCTACAGTCTGGAGCTCTTCCAAGAGGTAGAGGCCGGCCAGCCCCGCTTGGGGGCGAGGGCGGGAGGGGGCCCCGGGGCCGGCCAGGCTGCAGCCACCCGCCCCTTGCGCTCGGGCTGCACTTTTGAGTTCTCAGTTCTCCGTGCGCGCGTTCCGGGCACCGAGAGGAGCCGCTCCTTTGCTGGTAGTCTGCAGCCTCCGCTGGCCGTGGGGGAGGAGGGGGTGTGTGAGAGAGGATCACTGTGGCTCAAGGGGCGAGAGTGTGTTCTGGAGCTTTTCTGTGTGGAGAGTGGGTAAGAGAATAGCACAGGTGTGAGGCGCGGGAATGATTTCCAGGGGCCGGGCTCCTGCCGACCTGAGGATGGAGCCTAGGAGAGAGGAGCTCATGGAGGGACCTGCACCTTAGTGCGGCGGGGGGAGTAGGGGACGGTAGGCTTGGTGTACTCGAGGCTTTTCAGCCCCTACAGGTGTGATTCTAAGTCTAGGACCATATAGGAAGAAAGGTGGAGATAGCCTAGAGAGAAATTTCTCTATTGCAGCCCGCTGGCACGGAAATAGTTGTTAGAAGAAACACTGAATTCTGTGGAGGTCTTTCCTTTTCTCTCTTCCCCACACCTCACAAAAGTCTTTTCTGACCCTCGAGATTACCTTTGTTTTTTCCCCCAGAAAACCCTTTCTGGTAAATAAACTGGTTGTCCCCTGTGGTTATGTCTAAGGCCTCTTTTTGGCGAGTTAGCCAGGACACATTTGGCGGGGCCTTCTGCGACGTCCTGGTGCTCTCCGTGAGGTCCTAAGTGCAGCCAGGCCCCCTACTATTGAGATGGCCTATGCAGTCTCTAGGATGGCTGCGCGCGCGCACACGCACACCCCAGCAGGCACAGGGTTAGAACAGGTGTTCTTCCTTGAGGCTGGTATCTTGCGGTGTGTGTGTGTGTGTGTGTGTGTGTGTGTGTGTGTGTGTGTGTGTGTGTGTGTCTGTGTCTGTGTAGTCTGCAAATGAGACTGAGTTGCATGGGTTTTGTAAGTTTTCTTCTTCCTAGCAGTTACAGCCAAAGAAAATCTCCCTGATTGATTTGACGCTTTGTGAGACTGTGGCTTTCCTACACCTGAAATTTCTTGACATCCTGCTTCAGAGAGACTCCCCCCAGTCCCCCTTCTCTTAAGTTAACTGGACGATGGGAAAATACTATGTGTGAGTTGGACACTGAACTCCTAAAATAATCTATATGTCTGGTGGTCAGATACCCTAACTGCTCCCCACACTTTGATCCTCATCTCTGGGTTGCTTTCTTAACCCCAGAACAGAGCTATGCTGGGCCCTTCCACTTTAATTTTTCTGTGTGGCTTTCAAAAAATTTTGTTAAAGGTAATTGCTGCCTTCATTTCTATTCATCCTCTCTTTCATGAATAAACGGCACAGTAATTGTTCATCTTTTCTTCTCCATCCTTTCACTGCAGAGGGCTTTCTTTCCATGTTTCTCCAGATGAATAAATAAGCCTGGCATTGTATATAGTATGGTCCTTATTTAACCCAAGATTAGAGATACCATCTGATGTTTTTAACTGGGCTTTTAATCCTGCTTTAGTGCTTCCCCCTCAAAAAAAAGTGACTTGCATCTGAAGCAAAGACTGTACATTTCAATGCACCATAATGTTTAAACCGCAAGGTCTTTTTTTTTCTTCTACAACTTGGAAGTTGCCTGTTCTGTGAAAATATGTGGTCTTGTTGAAGTAAAATAGTGCACATTACTGTTAATGAACTTCACTAGATAGTGAAGGAGGAATAATTCAGTTTATTCTGAGCTTCTAGCCTGTTGGTGTGAGGTATTAGATGACTGGAAGAGTTGGCTCATGGAGCAGTGAAATGATTCAAGACACAGCCTTCCTTTGATGCTTCCCAAGCTGAAAGGATGGCTTGGTGGTGGGGGTTATTAAGCAACAGGAGAAAATTCCAGTAAGTTTTTCATTGGTTCATACGGGGGAAATACAAAATGAGGAGAGGGTAGGGGAAAAAAATGGTATTGTCAGAGAGGAAATTATAAAGGAAAACACGCAAAACTTTCAAGACACTAAACTTTTGTACAATTGGAAGTAATGCAGTAATCAAAATAACCTATCTTTAAGAGCATATGCAACTATTTTTTAATGGTGAAGTGTCATATACAAAATATACATTATGTTTGTTGTTTTTGTTGTCATTTTAAGCATGATAGGCATGACATACTTAGAATTTAAGTTTTCTAGCTCCTGGAGGTCACTCCCAGACAGTAATTTTATGACTAGTACCTTTCTCTACCACTCCCCCACCAGCAATGTTTTTGGGCAGATTAGGCCTCTGTGTGACATATATGTAGGCTGATACATTCAGTTTTCTTTGTTATAACCTTTTCCTTGCATGGCAAGCATTATTGAACTCATTAGGTTAGTGGAATTTATGAATTCTTAGTCTTGTACATTTTCCAGAATTTGGAAACCCTTAGGTTTATTAATGAGACAGCCTACCATATATCCATTCTCAGATTAATGATTCCATGTAAATTTCAGTTTAGACATTGCTCTCTGGAGAAAAAGTAGGACCGGATAAAACATTGAAAATCTGCAGCTCCTTGGGGAGAACAAAGCTGCTGATCAGAAATGCTATGGGGCTGAGGCATATATCTCAGCCCTTTATATTGTGCATGCACACCAATTAGTTTTTAAGTAATTCACAGTCCTTAAGGAAAAAATATCCCAAGTCAGGTTTCATCTTTTATTCATGGTGCTTCTAATTTCCATGGTTGATGTTAAAATGGTTAAGATAAAAGGAAGAAAATGAACCAGGTACAAATTAGCTCGCTAAGTATTGGCTGCAAATGAAGGAAAGCAAAGGATGAAAGGTCTCCAAATTAAATTAAAGACGCAACAGTCAATCTGTGTTTAATTATTCCTCCCTGGTAACTGGAATGGTGCTTTGTCGTCTCATACAGCTAACTAATTTTCAGTCTTTCCTTTCACCTGAGCTGCACTGCCAGGAGAGAAGTATTTGCATTGAATACTTTTCTGTTAACAGCCAAATCCATTTGCAAATGAAGTTTAGTGTGAATCTTAGCCACAGAAATGGGGCTTTTCATTGGAGAAGGAGGTGGTAGGGGATTTTCAGTTTTCAAATATCTCAACAGCTACTCCTCTTCTTCCTGTGGCATTGATGGGGTCTTGCACCGTGGATCACAGGTAATCCTGCCTCTCTGCACATCCTATTGATCCACCTCTCTGGAAAAGCGTATTTGCAAAGGATTTAAGCTGCTTTGATACAAGCCACAACTACAGATAAATGTGACTTTATTTTTAGTCATATTTTCAGTAATACTATTGGTCAGATTTCTGGTTTTCACCAGAAAACCTTCAAAGGTTTCTTAAATTTAAAACAGATGTTTTTCAGGTGCAGTTGGTTTCACCTCTGGAAATCAATTGAATTGAAATTAAAAAAAAAAAAAAAAACACTTTGCAAGCAAGAAAAAAAACTTTTAGAAATTTTAAATTTAATGAAATAAGACTGGAAGACAGGCTGGCTCTCAAACACTTAAGGGGTTGTCAAAGGAGTCAGTGATGGAAATTGCATCTAGAAGATGTTTCTGGAAAGTAATGAACTAAGGAAGCCCCTTGCTTGAATATTTGTATACTGGGCAGGTAAAGGAGTTTTGAGGTTTAATTCGGTCTTGCCTTTTTTCAGAAGCATTTGTGTGCTTTCCCCCTTTACCTGCTGCTTATTGGCGCCATAATCCGAAGGATATACGAGTTTCCGATGTTTGGCACTTTTCCCCCTAAATAGGAATTCTATATATGTTCCCTTTCAGGAAACACGAGATTTACCTTTTACCCTTGGTACATTTACTTTCTGTAGGGCAATTATTTTTAAAGTGAAGGAACCTAGAAGATTTTCTTGGATGAAACATTAAAAGACCATTTTACCTGAAATGTGCCCTTTATATTTTATTTCTCTTTCTCTGAAAGCTATTAAGAGTCATGCCATAGGTCTCATAAAATGTGAGAATTTTGTAGAAATGTATATATGAAACTACAGCCAATCTTCTTAGGCTATAAATGTTAGTTTTCTTTACTCTCCCTGGGTGTACAGTATCTGAATTATGGTTCATTTTTGATAGAGTTTTCTTTGGAGACCAGCGTTTTCATTTGGATATTGATATTTTAATGGGCCAGAAATAACAATTTGGGCTTAAAGATGTTCTCTTTTCTGCCTCTTCCTATTGTCTCTTTCCATCATTCTTCCTCCCTCAGCCTACTTTTCACTGATGATTCTGTCTCGTGAATAGACATGAAAACATGTTCGGATTGTTGTTTGGTGCGATGAATGTTGTGTCTTTTAAACATTTAGGCTGTTGCTGCTTCCCTTTTTTCTGTCTACTCCGCTTGCCTCTAAATTACAAGCTAGTAAATTTTCTCTTGTGTGAACAGTGATGGAATAGTAATTGCTTTTAAGGCATGCTGCAAAAGCAAAATAGAAAAACCAAAGTCAATGACAGGTGATATTCAAGTAGTGGTAGGTTTTTTGTTGTCATCGTTTTTTGCACAGAATTCAATAATGTACAGATATGTCTATTTAAATGTTTTGGACCCTGGAATATTCAGTCTGTAAGGTAACACATTATTACATATTTGTTTCACAGTGCTTTTGAAGCATAAAATTTAAGTTTTACATGGATCTCAAATTCTCCCACCAAAACACAAATAAAATTGTTACACCAGTACATAGATAGATAGGTAGGTAGGTTTAGAATAGATCTCCAAAGCACAGAAATAAAACTAAGATAATTCATTGTTCATGCCTGGCAATTTTTGCATACAATTTTAAATAAATGTTAATAATACCCTTTATCATGGATATAAGCAAAATGTAGTTGACATAAACTGGGCATTTACTATAGGCAAGGAAATACCCTTAGGGTTTTACATGTATCATTTAATCTTCATAACACCCTGAGATAGATAATAGTACTGTGTCTGGTTTTTTTTTTTTTTTTTGTACTAATGCTAATACTTAGTTATGAACCCAGTCCTTTGGTAAGTACAGAAGACTTAAACAAATGCAACCTGACTGTAATATAGTTGTTTACCTCTGATCTATATAATCAGTATCCCCTTTTTAACGGAAGCCCTAGGAAGTAACTTGAAAACGTCGTGTGGCTATTATGCAGTAGAGACAGGATTTTGAACCGAAGTGCCCTGGTTCTAGCGCCTGCATTATTGACTGTCCTGAAACTCATGTCATTTAATACATACAGTCACATAAAAATATGTCATTGTCATAATAATTAAAGCACCCCATTAGCAGGAGCCTTGTGATATTATTACTGTCTTCTGCCATGCTTAAATTCAGGTCTGTCTTCTTGGTTATGTCAACTCTTAACTTTCTCTTTTAACCTTTGTTACTTTTTTCCTTTTTGTTGTTAATGTTTTAAAGTGACAAATAAAAATTATATATTAATACATTTGTTGTGTAGACTATGATGTTTTGATATAGGTATACATTGTGGAATTACTAAAGCTAATTAATATATTCATTATCTTACAAATTTGTCATTTTTGTGTGTGTGGTGAAAACATTTATAATATACTCAGCAATTTGCAGGTGTACCATATATTGTTAATAACTGTAGTCACCAATTTGTGGTGCAGTTGATCTTCTAAATTTATTCTTCCTAACTGAAATTTTGTATCCTTTGACCAAACATTTCCCCAATTCCCGCCCCTGCTTTTTTTTCCCCTGATAATATTTGGTCTTATGAAAATTTTATCTCATCTCTTACTATCTCTAATTTATAGACCATTTGTTATTTAGATTATTTTTACAAGCTAGATAAAAGCTGCCAAGTTAGTATATAAACTGTAGTCTTTTGTTTTTTAAACTATGTATTCTTGTGAATAAGAATTGATAACTTCTATAGATGTTAAAATTAAGTTTTAACTCATTTACTATGTATGCATTAGCAATTCTGTCTCCTAGGCCTGTATCCTGTCAGCGTGTCAGGTTAGGCAGAACTGAATGGAAGAATAATTTTCAGAGTAGAATGGGAGAAGATATGGTACTATGTGAAGCAGGCTCAGGGGTTTATTCTTAGGACAGAGGAGAGGAGCTGGGGGCCTGAGCCAATTTGTGCTGAAGCTAATGTGGCTGAGGCGGCCCCTTCTGGGAACAGAGATGTGCTTGGAGGAGCTTTGGTTCACCTTACCAGTGTGTCCCTTATGCTAGCTGCTGTAGGCAGCCGCTCACTTGTTGGTAGAAGGTTTGTTAATTTTCTTCTCTGATTTCTTCTGAGATTAAGAATTTCCTTGGATTAAAAATAAATCATTGGTTAAATCTTTTTGCATGTTAAAAAGCAAACAAAAAAATTTGGAGGTGGCTTTGCTGAGGAGGACAGCCATGTTCTCCAGCAGAAGTCAGATTGGATCTTTCTCCAAAAAACAAGTAAAAACTCAGTAGTTTGTTTATTCTTCTTATTATTTTTTTACATGTTTTTAACTTTTATTTCTGGTTTGGGGGTATATGTGAAGGTTTGTTATCTAGGTAAACATGTGTCACAAGGGTTTGTTGTACATACTATTTCATCACTCAGGTATTAAGCACAGTACCCAATAGTTATCTTTTCTGCTCTTCTCTCTCCTCTCACCCTACACCCTCAAGTAGACTCCAGTGTCTGCAGTTCCCTTCTTTGTGTTCATAAGTTCTTATCATTTAGCTCCCAGTTAAAAGTGAGAGGGTGTGATATTTGGAGCTCTCTTAGTTTTCTAAGGATGATACTCTCCAGTTCCATTCATGTACCCACAAAAGACATGATCTCATTATTTTTTATGGCTGCATAGTATTCCACGGTACATATGTACCACATTTTCTTTATTCAATCCATCACTGATGGGCATTTAGTTTTATTCCATATCTTTGCTATTGTGAATAGTGCTGCAGTGAACATTCATGTGCATATATCTTTATAGCAGAATGATTTCTATTCCTCTGGGTGTATATCCAGTTACGGGATTGCTGTGTCGAATGGTACTTCTTCTTTTAGCTCTTTGAGGAATTGTGATATTGCTTTCCACAATGGTTGAACTAATTTAAACTCCCATAAACAATATATGTGTTCCCTTTTCTCTGCAACCATACCAGCATTTGTTGTTTTTTTTTTTTTTTTTTGACTTTTTAATAATAGCCATTGTGACTGGTGTGAGATGGTATCTCATTGTGGTTTTGATTTGCATGTCTCTAATGATCAGTGATATTGAGCTTTTTTTCATATGCTTGTTGGCCGCATGTATGTCTTCTTTTGAAAAAGTGTCTGTTCATCCTTTGCCTGCTTTTTAATGGGATTGTTACTCTCTTGTAAATTTTTAAAGTTCCTTATTGATGCTGGAAATTAGACCTTTGTCAGATGCATGGCTTGCAAAAGTGTTCTCTGATTCTGTAGGCTGTTTACTCTGATAAGTTTTTTTTTTTTTTTTTTGCCGTGCAGAAGACCTTAAGTTTAATTAGATCCCACTTGTCAATTATTGCTTTTGTTGCAATTGCTTTTGGTGTCTTTGTCATGAAATCTTTGCCTATTCTTATGTTCAGTATGGTATTGCCGACATTGTCTTCCAGAGTTTTACAGTTTTGGGTTTTACATTTAAGTCTTTAATCCATCATGAGTTGATTTTTGTGTATGGTGTAAGGAAGAAATCCAGCTTCAATCTTCTGTATGTGGCTAGCTGGCTACCCCAGAGCCATTTACTGAAAAGGGAGTCCTTTCCCCATTGCTTTTTTGTGTGTGTCAGCTTTGTCAAAGATCAGATTGTCATAGATGTACAGCCTTATTTCTGGGCTCTCTTGTGTCTTCATTTATACATATGTACAAATGTACTATTTATACATATTTGTACATAGGTGCACACATTTACGTCTACATTTATTTCTCTACTCAACACTACAGTTTTTTTTCCCTTCTACATCTGTAAATTTTTTCTTGTTTCGTGAAAAACCTGGCTCCCACTGTCCTTAATACACATTTATTTGATCAACCCTTTTGTATATATCCATTCTCCTGTTTTTGCTGCTTAAAACTGGCCCTACAATGATGACTGCCTCGCCTCGTTTGGCTCTAAAACCCCACTTGAAGACATTTGCCCCTCCCCTCCCCAGGCATTCTCCTCATTCTGCTTGAGCACCTATGACCTTTTCTGGGTCACTGTCACACACACAGCCTCCTCTTCTCCTAAGGATGATGCCATCTTCATGCTACTTGGATTCCAACACACCATGTAGGCTGTAGGGATGACTCCTCCACTCTGCTCAGACTCTGACCTTCCAAGCTAGGTGGTTGCCACTCCCTACCCTGGACTCTCGCACCAAGCTAGGGGCTGTTGCTACCCACCCCCATGCTCAGATGCCCTCTTTTTTTTTTTTTAACATAGTGTTTAAAGTTCTGTCTCCGTAGGTGGAAGAGATGGATTGCTTGTTTTTTTCAGGTTTGTCAAAGATTGGATGGTTGTAGATATGTTGTGTTGCCTCCGAGGCCTCTGTTCTGTTCCATTGGTCTATATCTCTGTTTTGGTATCAGTACCATGCTGTTTTGATTAGCCTTGCAGTATAGTTTGAAATCAGGTAGTGTGATGCCTCTGGCTTTGTTCTTTTTGCTTAGGATTGTCTTGGCTATGTGGGCTCTCTTTTGGTTCCATATGAAGTTTAAGGTGGCTTTTTCCAGTTCTGTGCAGAAGGTCATTGGTAGCTTTATGGTGATAGCATTGAATCTGTAAATTACTTTGGGCAGTATGGCCATTTTCACGATATGGATTCTTCCTAACCATGAACATGGAATGTTTCTCCATTTGTTTGTGTCCTCTCTTATTTCATTGAGCAGTGCTTTGTAGTTCTCCTTGAAGAGGTCCTTTACATCCTTTGTTAGTTGTATTCCTAGGTATTTTATTCTCTTTGTAGCAATTGTGAATGGGAGTTTGTTCTAGATTTGGCTCTCTTTAAGTCTGTTATTGGTGTATAGGAATGCTTGTGATTTCTGCACGTTGATTTTGTGTCCTGAGACTTTGCAAAAGTTACTTATCAGTTTAAGGAGATTTTGGGCTGAGATGATAGGGTCTTCTAAATATACAATCATGTCATCTGCAAATAGAGACAATTTGACTTCCTCTTTTCCTAATTGAATATCTTTTTTTTTTCTTGCCTAATTGCTCTGGCTAGAACTTCTAATACTATATTGAATAGGAGTGGTGACAGAGGGCATCCTTGCCTAGTGCCGGATTTCAAAGGGAATGCTTCTAGTTTTTGCCCATTCAGTATGATACTGGCTGTAGGTTTGTTGTAAATAGCTTTTATTATTTTGAGTTATGTTCCTTTGAAACCTATTTTATTGAGAATTTTTAGCATAAAGGGCTGTTGAATTTTGTCAAAGGACTTCTCTGCATCTATTGAGATAATCGTGGTTTTTGTCTTTGGTTCTGTTCATGTCATGGATTATATTTATAGACTTGCGTATGTTGAACTAGCCTTGCATCCCCAGAATGAAGCCTACTTGATTGTGATGGATAAGCTTTTTGATGTGCTGTTGCGATTGGTTTGCAAATATTTTATTAAAGATTTTTGCATCTATGTTCATCATGGATATTGGCCTGAAGTTTTCTTTTATTTTGTTGAGTCTCTGCCAGGTTTTAGTATCAGGATGATGTTGGTCTCATGAAATGATTTGGGAAAGATTCCCTCTTTTTGTGTTGTTTGGAATAGTTTCAGGAGGAATGGTACCAGTTCCTCTTTGTATGTGTGGTAGAATTCGGCTGTGAACCCATCTGGACCTGGACTTTTTTTGGTTGGTAGGCTTTTTTTTTTTTTTTTTTTAAATTCTGTGAAGAAAGTCAATGGTAGCTTGATAGGGATAGTATTGAATCTATAAATTACTTTGGGCAGGACTTTAACTTTTTCAATAGACCTTGGATAAGGCGGGTAGTAAATTGATAGGAAAACTATAGATAAGTGTGCATCTAGTTGTAGCAAAGAAGAGGCAATATAGACTTTTGTGGATCCTTTACAGCACCTGATATCATATTAAATTATATGGTACCTGAATACGTATTTCAGTTGTTTGTTTCTCCCACTAGAATACCAGGGTAGGAATTTTCTTTTGTTTACTGTTATGGCTCTAGTTTCCAGAGCAGTGCCTAGCATATAAGGAATGCTCATTAAATATTTTTTGAATGAATGAATTATAAGACACTTCAAAGCTGAAGGAATTTATTATAATCCTAGAAAGGAGTCCTGCACAGAGATTGTCAATCAAATCATAGTTTTGAAGTCTGTGTTGTATGTCTAAGATTATATTGAGCCCTTTAAACAGAACCTGGAAGATAAATGAGGTCTCTTCTGATTCTAAGAGCTTTTATGCTAAAAGAAAAGAGAATGTCATGAGTATTTATGTATATAGCAAGGCATTACCATCAACAGCCATCAAAAGGGGGAGGTTTGTCAAGGTGGTTGTGAGTCAGTTAAGTATTTGGCCTCTTCACACATGTGAGAGGCTGGAGGCTGGTGGGAGCTCACATAGTCACAACAGCCCATGTTCAAATCCAGCTTCGCTACTTAGTGTTTGCATTCCATTGACAAGAGTTGGCTGTCTTGAGTGATTGTTTTAAGTACTGAACTATAGGCAAGTAATAAATATTAGTTCTTTTCACCTTGTTCTCTCCATTTTGGGTGACTGCCCTAATTGAGGGTATCCCAGATAACTTCACTGTCTTGGTTTGTTAAATGCCTCTAAATGTTCTGCTCTGACATCCGGACTATGCTTCCAGAGGCTTGGGGAGAGGAGGAGGTAAAGGTACTTGACTTTCCCAAATTAGTCTGTACCCAAGTGGAACTGCATAAATTGGGTACCTTAATTACACCATTGGGTGTTACTAGAGTGATTAGAGGGACAAGAGTTAAATAGGGCTTGTCTACAGAGAGTCCTGGGAGGAAGTGAGATGTGAGAGCATCTAAAGGACATTTTAGGTGGAGAGGAGGTGAAGGGTGTTCTCTTGTGAGTTCTGACTTCTGATGCTGACTCATAAATGTGAAAGCTAGGAAGCTGGCTAACACATAGCTCAGAGCAGGATGCTAACCCAGCTCACTGCAACCTCTGTCTCCCGGGTTCTAGCGATTCCCCTGCTTCAGCCTCCTGAGTAGCTGGGATTACAGGTGCATGCCACCATGCCTGGCTAATTTCTGTATTTTTAATAGAGGCAGGGTTTCAACATGTTGGCCAGGTTGGTCTCAAACTCCTGACCTCAGGTGATCCACCCACCTCGGCTTCCCAAAGTGCTGGGATTACAGGTGTGAGCCACCATGCCTGGCCCTGGGTGTGGTTTTTAATGACTATATAATCCCAGGTCCCAGTGTGGACCTAGGGCATAGTTGCTACATGATAACAGTGATTAGCACTGGCACAAATGAATGAATCAAAGAGATACTATGTTACAAAGGAGAGGGAAGTTTAATAGAAAGGAATGAAATCGATTTTCTTAAGCACATGATTAGAAACAATAGTATAAGGTCATTTCCTGGGGTGGGAAGCTTAGGAGTATTCTTCTGTCCAGCACCCTATTGGAGGAGGTAGAGAGGATCCCAGATGCCAGCCTTCTCTGTGTCCATCCTTCTCCTAGCCTTCTCAGGGGACACTGAGCCCCTTGCTGGGCTTCAAGTGACTGGTGCTTTTTGGAAAGTCCCATATGCTTGTTTCTGTTTTTTTAAACATTGCTTACGTTTTTATAAATAAAAACATTCTAAAGCTCATTTAGTAGTGCCAGAATGAGAAAAATGTAGCGGGGCAGGGAGGGGTGGAGAGACAGAGAGAGAGAGAGAGTGTGAGTGAGTCAGTGAGTGTGTGTGTGTGTGTATGTGTGTGGGGTTTTACCTACCTGTGTGGTTGCCTCCTTGCCTGTGAATGCAGTGGCTGCTTTCCTTGTTCCTTCTCCACAGACTCTGCACCCTTCATTTCAATTTCTGGCAAGAATTGTGATCAGATCCAGGGGTCTGATGCAGTGGTCCCCCAAATTTTTGGATCACATAATTTCTAAAATAATTCTGTAAAATTAATCCTCTGGGATCTTTTTAAAATTGATATGTACATTTTAAAAGTCATTTTAAAGTGTTGCAAAGCATGCATTGTAAATGTTGGCATTTGTAATGAAACTTAAATATATCTAGTAGATTCTATAAATATTGTTAATGGTTTTATACCCACCACCATTCATTTAATAAACATACTTTTCAATGACATTTGGATGGAGATATACATATATATATATGTATATTATTTTTTATTAAAGTGAGACAGGCTCTCTCTCTGCTGCCCAGACTGGAGTGTAGTGGCACAATCACAGCTTATTGCAGCTTCAACCTCCTTTGGTCAAGCAGTTATCCTGCCTCAGCCTCCTGAGTAGCTGGGACTACAGGCACATGCCACCATGCCTGGCTAATTTTTTAATTTTTTTTTTCTTTTTTTGTAGAGATAGGGTCCTCCTATGTTTCCCTGGCTGGCCTTGAACTCCTGGCTTCAAGTAGTCCTTCCGCCTCACCTTCCCAAAGTGCTAGCATTAGTGGTGTGAGCCACCACACCCAGCTACGTTTGGATATTTTATATTGCTCTTTTTTTTCTATCTTTATTCCTCCTCATAATTTTATCATAATATTTTGAGGTTCAAGGTTATCTCCCTGTCACACGTATCTACAATGACAAAAAGAATATAGATAGAATTTAAAGTTTTAAAATCCTGTGGCCTCTGTCTTAGAAAAGCTTTAGGATTGACTTACCATTACAATTAGTATTGGTAAACAACTAATCAAAACAACAATAAATGTTACAGGGTTGGGTAATTAACTATTAAACATAAAAGCTACATTTATTAGAAATTGATTTCTTAGTGATGGATGGAACATTTTGTTGTTGATTATATATTCTGTATTCATTGACGAATATTACAGATTGCTAGAGATAGAATTTAGTATAAATTTCATACCTATTAGGTTAACTTTTTTTAATGTAAAGTAATTAAGGTGGGAAGCATTTCTTACAGCAGTGTTCCTCAATCTTTTGAACCCTCAAGCTTTAAGCCAAAAATTACGTGGTGATCTTTCAGCAAAAACTATTTTAATGATTTATTAATGATATTAGGTCCTCTTCAGTTTTGTGGAATGCAAATAATTAGAAACCTCTGGTTGCCCTAAAGGATTTATTACCCATTCATTAGACACATTAGCTTTCTTAATAAAGATAGCAATATTTCTGATTACCTTTGTTTGGTGCCCTGCAGGTTTTACTGTGTGGGACAATGCATTTAATAACAATACAGGCTGGGTGAGCAGTCAGGCCCTTTGTGAAGTGAGAGAAGGGTGATGTGAAGCAGGGTGGGGCGGGGCGTGGGAGAAGAATGGAGAACCTGTCCCTGTCCAAGTAAATCAGTTTTAGGAAAGCTTATGCCATATATAGGGATGCCAAGGGTCTGAGAATTTATTCCCTAACTTAAAGCTATCTGCATTCACATATTCCATGGAGTTGTCTACATTCAGGTACCATGTACTCGCAGTCTGAAAAACTGCTGTTTTGGTAGAAAGAGCATAAGGACCTGGAAGATGTGGCCTCCAGTCCTGGCTGAACCAAAGGCTTCCATGACCTCAAGGGAACTGACTAGTGCTTTTTAAAGTTTTTTACTGTGTGCTGGGTCCCACCCTTGGCATTCAGATGTGTGTATGTGTTGCTGTTTAATTTTCATCGTCTGCTTTACAAATGAGGAAAAGCCCCAATATCCACCTTCCTCATAGGACCTGATGATAATGCATAGGGTTGTGAGAATTAAACAAGGTGACAGATGTGTAAAATGGGTGAATAGAGTAACTTCACTCTCCCTTTGTACATCTCGCAGGACTCTGGGGCAACAGGAGCTGTGGAAAGGCTCCAGAAGACAAGATATCACAAAGCCACTAGCTACTGTAGCTGTACCAATCCTGACAGTCATAGTGGCCCCAAGGTGCCACTCTGTTGGCTGATGGGAATGCAGATTTAAGTATGGTCCATATGTGGACGTGTTGTTTTTCGTCTAAATAAACTTGGCATTGCAAGATGGAAATGCCAGTATCATTTTTAAAGGTCAAATGACAGTTTGGGGAGATTTTTATAACTTTGATAAGTTCCTCAGCTACATCTGTTCACACTGGCAAGAGTGCTAGAGACATTCTTGAGAAGTCTTTTATATCAAAGGAGCTGCAGCCTTGCTCTGCAGAAAAGCTCTGATGACAGTCATCACAGTGTTTGGGGCTCATGCTCTAACTGTTAATTATTTTCATTTTTAATGAAAATTTCTTTTAACTTTCTTCATTCTTCTTTAATGAGTTTAACTGTTTGCCTCTACCTTTGCTTCCTGCTGTGTATGCTGATAAGACAGGTTTTGGGGTTTTTATGTTTTCTGGTCTTGCTTTTCCCCTTTGTTTTAGGATTTTAAAAAAGGTTAAGAGGTTGGGTTGACAGTGCATACAGTTTCTGCTTTACAGCAATCCCTGCTGTTCCTCTGGAAATTGGTTGATTGTCCTATAGTTTAAAATGTAGGTGTGGTTCATTTCATTGGCTCTTGTAAATCCAGTGACATTTGAAAGTATGTGCCAGCCAGGCATGGTGGCTCACACTTGTAATCCGAGCACTTTGGGAGGCTCAGGCAGGAGGATGGTTCGAGCCTAGGAGTTCAAGACCAGCCTGGGTAACATCATGAGATCCTACATTTACAAAAAAAATTTTCATTGTTGGGTGTGCTGCATGTGCCTGTACCCCCAGCTACTCAAGAGGCTGAGGTGGGAGGATTGTTTGAGCCCTGGAGTTTGAGGCTATGGTGGTCTATGATTGCTTCACTGCACTACAGCCTGGGTGATAGAGTGAGACCCTGTGTCAAAAAAAAAAAAAAAAGTTCATGTCTATTCTGTTTTTTGTTATTTTTATTTCCTCTAAACATGAAGAAAAGCACTGGGAAGAACAAAAATTGAGTATTCCTGTTTTTTTTATTGCAGTAAAATATACATTTGCCATTTTACATTTACCCTGATAACCTTCAGTGTGGTAAAAATGTACATTCACCATTGTTCATTTAATCTGATAACCTCTAATCTCCTTTCTGTTTCCATGAGTTAGGTACCTCATATAAGTGGAATCATATCCTATTTATACTTTTGTATCTGGTTTATTTCACTTAATGCCCTTAAGGTTCAGTTACATTGTAGCATGTATCAGGATTTAATTCCTTTTTGGGGCTGAATAATATTCTATTATATGTATGTTCCAGAGTTTGCTTAACCATTTATCTCTCTTTTGTTTTTTTTTTTTTGAGACAAGGTCTTGCCATGTCGCCCAAAATAGAATGCGGTGGCAGATCCCGGCTCACTACAGCCTCCATCTCCTGGGTTCAAGCAATTCTCCTGCCCCAGGCTCTCGAGTAGCTGGGGTTATAGGAGCCCACCACTGTGCCTGGCTAATTTTTGTATTTTTAGTAGACACAGGGTTTCACCATCTTGGCCAGGCTGGTCTCGAACTCCTGATGTTGTGATTCACCCACCTCAGTCCTATTTATTTCTTGATGGACACTTGTGTTGCTTTCACATTTTACCTATTGTGAATAATACTGGTATAAATAGTAGTGTACACATAATCTGTTTGAGTCCTTGCTTTCCATTCTTTTGAGTATATATACATATAAACTATAACTATAAACTAAATTTCTTCCAAAGTTAGCTTGACACAATCCCAGGAATGACTAAGGGCATTTGGAGGGTAAAGGCAAGATGGGAGCTGGTTAGATCAGATCTTTCACTGTCGTAATTGTCTCACTGTTTTAAGTTTTGAAAAGGCAATTGCATAGGGTTTATTTCTGGATGCTCTATTCTATTCCATTGGTCTGTATGGCTATCTTTATGCCAGTACCACACTGTTTTGATTAATGTAGTTTTGTTGTAAGTTTTGAAATTGGGAAGTGTGATTTATTTATTCTTTTCAAGATTCTTTTGGCTATTCAGGGTGCCTCAAGATTCCATATGAATTTTAGATTGCATTATTCTGTTACTGCCAAAAACATCATTGGGATTTTGATAGAGATTGCATTGACTCTGTATTCTTTAGTAGTATTGACATCTTAGCAATATTAACTCTTCTAATCTATAAATGTGGAATTTTGTTCCATTTATTTATGTGGTCTTTAATTTCTTTCATCAGTGTTTCATAGTTTTCAGCATCTATGGTTTTTGCCTTCTTGGTTAAGTTTATTTGTAAGTATTATTTTTGATGCTGATTTTATTTTTAAAATTTTGGGGGGAAGTATTAATACAAATTTATGGGTTACAAGCGCAATTTTGTTGTTTGTATAGATTATATAGTGGTGATGTCAGGGTTTTTATGGTATCCATCACTCAAATAACTTTCACTGTACCCATTAAGTATACCCCACTCCCACCTGTTAAGTTTTAATAAGTTAGCTTTACTCTCTGTCCTATATCTGAAAAATGTCAGATACTACTAACAGAACTAAAAAATGCAGGACTGAGAGAAACTTTAAGTACATACAACAATATAAACAAATCTTAAAAATATGATACAGCATAGAAAAATGGAAACCAAAACCTATTCCACAATGCCATTCAGTACTTCTAAATTACTACACAGAAAGTGTTACACATTTCACAAGAAGGTATATGAATAGCACACACACATTATCAATAAAATAATACAGTGTTTTCTGAATTATCTACCTCTGAGACGTTTCTAAGCAGGGTTTTATTACTGATTGATTGTGAAAATTGTCATACAGTATCTTATTAACTTGCCTGAGGCCACACAGCTAATTAGTGGTGGATCTGAGATTGGATTGCTAGGAGCTAGATTCACAGATCCAACACTGCACTTTGCTTTTTCTTTATTGGAAAGAATGTCTATCTCTCATTGATTTTTTTCCTTCTTAATTATACTTCCTTTATTTTTAGTTTAATTTTCTCTTCTTTTTTTAGTTTCTTGGGATAAAAACTTAGATCTTTGATTTTTCTACCTTTCTTCTTTTCAATGTTTGTTATGCTTAAAGCTTTACACTTTACCGTAGGCATTGTTTTGGTGCATCCCACGTATTTTAATGCTGCATTTTAATATTCAAAATATTTTCTAATTTCTATTCATTTATTTGTTCATTTAAAAATAATTGTACTAAATAATATAAAATGGGATAATTTTGAAATATTTAGTATTTTCATATATCTGGTTTTGATTTCTAGTTTAAGTCTATGTGATTTGAAAATATAGTTTCACTCAATTGAAATTTATTGGTTTACTTTATATTCCTGCCTTTGGTTGATATTGGTGTGTGTTGCATGTACACTTAAAGAACATTTATTCTGCAGTTGTTGAATACAGTGTTCTATATTTGTCAAGTAGGTTGAGTGCTGCTCAAATGTTCTATATCCATATGGATATTTCATGTGCTTATTCTATAAAATACAAACTGTTAATGTTTCTGATTAGAACCAGAAGACTTTTACCTTTTAAATCTATTTTTTACTTTATGTATTTTGAAGTATGTTATTTGGTGCCTACACACTTGGATTTTTTTCTTGATGAGTTGATTCTTTTATTATTATAAAATGTCCTTCAGGTACCCTGCTCTCACAGACATATATGCGTCTTGCTGTACCTGTGCTTCTGCTGGCGTGCATACACAGGCATGGATCCTGCTGCCACCACCCTGGTGAAGCAGTGGCTAGCACCCCCATGAAAGAATTGTTACCAGCACACTGGGAATACCTTACCTCCAGAGTGCAGCAGCTTTCTAACCTCTATGGGCTAGAGAACAAAGTTAGGAGGCCTAGTACCAGCCCACCAGGGCTACAACACACAGCCCAGGAGTGATGAGCTGAGACTTGGTGCCCTGAAACCGTCAAGAAAGGAAGCCAGTCAACTGAACCCATGTTATACCACAATCAAACCCTCAAGAATATCAAAGAATATAAAAATAAAAGGTTCTAATCAAAGGATAGTAACTTCAAAGATTAAAGGAATGTCGGCCCACACAGTTGAGAAAGGACTAATGCAAGAACTCTGCCTATTCAAAAAGTCAGAGTGCCTCTTACTTTCAGACAACCCCACTGGTTTCCTATCAATGGTTCTTAACCAAACTGAAATGGCTGAAATAACAGACATAGAATTGAGAATCTAGATAGGAACAAAGATCATTGAGATTCAGGAGAAAGTTGAAACCCAATCCAAGGAATCTAAGGAATCCAATAAAACAATACAAGAGATGAAACAAAATAGCCATTTTAAGAAAGAATCAAACTGAACTGATAGAGCTGAAAAACTCACTATAAGAATTTCATAATGCAATCACAAGCATTATTAACATCAGAATAAACTATTAACATCAGAACAGACCAAGCTGAGGAAAGAATCTCAGAACGTGAAGACTGATTCCTCAAATCAACTCAAACAAAAATAATAAAAAAAAGAATTAAAAAGAGTAAACAAATTAAAAAGAATAAACAAATTAAAAAGTAAACCAAGAAATATGGGATTATGTAAAGAAACTAAATCTGTAATTCATTGACATCCTTGAAATAGAGGGAGAGAAAGCAATTTTTCCAACCTTGCTACAGAGGCCAACATTCAAATTCAGGAAGTGCAGAAAACTCCTGTGAGATACTATATAGGATGGCCATCCCCAAGACACATAGGCATCAGATTCTCCAAGGTCAACATGAAAGAAAATATACTACAGGCAGCTAGAGAAGAGGGGCAGGTCAAGTACAAAAGGATTCACATGAGGATAACAGCAGACCTTTCAGCAGAAACACTATAAGCCAGGAGAGATTGGAGGCCTATATTCAGCATTCTTTAAAAAAAAATTCCAACCAAGTATTTCCTGTGCAACAAGACTAAGCTTAATAAGCAAAGGAGAAACAAGATCCTTTTCAGACAAGCAAATGCTAAGGGAATTCATTACCACCAGACCTGCCTTACAAGAGGTCCTTAAGTGAGTGCCAAATACGGAAACAAAAGATCGTTACTGGCCACCACAAAAATATACTTAAGGACTAGACCTTTGAACACTATAAAGCAACTACACAATCAAGTCTGCATAATATCCAGCTGGCATCATGATGACAGGATCAAATCCACATATATCAATATTAACATTAAAAGTAAACAGGCAAAATGCCCCACTTAAAAGGTACAGAATGGCAAATTAGATAAAGAAATAAGACACAATGATAGGCTGTCTTCAAGAGATCCATGTCACCTGCAGTGATGCCCATAGGCTTAAAATAAAGGGATAGAGAAAAATCTACCAAGTAGGGAAAAGAAAACAGGGGTTGCTATTCTAATTTTAGACAGACTTTAAACCAACAATGATCAAAAAGGACAAAGACAAAAAGACATAATCATAAATGGTTCAATTCAACAAAACTTAACTATCCTAAATATACATGTACCCAACACAGGAACATGCAGATTCACAGAACAAGTTCTTAGAGACCTATGAAGAGATGCAGATAACCACACAATAACACTGGGAGACTTCAATACCTCACTAACAGTAGTTGATCATCATGGCAGAACACTATCAGAGATATTTGGGACCTGAACTTAATATTTGACCAAATGGACCCAACAGACATCTACAGAACTCTCCACCCCAAAACAACAGAATGTACATTCTTCTCATTGCCACATGGCACATACTCTAAAGTCAGCCACACAATCAGCCATAAGTCAATTCTTAGCAAATTCAACACCACCAAAATCACACTAACCACACTTTTGGATCACAGCGTAACAAAAATAGAAATCAGTCCCAAGAAGATCACTCCAAATATACAGTTACATGCAAATCAAACAACCTACTCCTGAATGACTTTTAGGTAAACATTGAAATTAAGGCAGAAATTAAGAAATTTTTTGAAACTATTGAGAATAAAGATAAAATATACCAAAATCTCTGGGACACGGCTAAAGCAGTGTTAAGAGAGAAGTTTATAGCACTAAATACCCCCATCAAAAAGTTAAAAAGATCTCAAATTAACAGCCTAACATTGCTCCTAGAGGAACTAGAAAAACAAGGCAAAACAACCTCAAAGCTAGTAGAAGACAAGAAATAACCAAAATAAGAACAGCACTGAATGAAATTGAGATATGAAAAATCATACAACAGATCAATGAAACCAGAAGTTGGTTCTTTGAAACAATAAGATGGATAAACCACTGGTGAGACTAATCAAAAAAGAAAGAAGATCCAAATAAACTTAATCAGAAATGACAAAGAGGATATTACTATCAACCCTACAGAATTGAAAAAAAAAAACTGAAAAAGACTATTACAAACACCTCTATGCAGACAAACTAAAAAATGTACAAGAAACAGATAAATTTGTGGAAATATACAACCTCCCAAGATTGAACCAGGAATAAATTGAAACCCTGAATAGACCAATAACAAGTTCCAAAATTGAATCAGTAATAAAAAGCCTACCAACCAAAAAACCTCTGGACCAGATGGATCCACAGCCAAATTCTGCCAGATGTATAAAGAAGAGCTGGTACCATTCCTACTGAAACTATTCCAAAAAAGTAAGGAAGAGGGACTCCTCCCTAACTCATTCTGTAAGGCCAGCATCATCCTGATATAAGGCCATGATCATCCTGATACCGAAACCTGGGAGAGACACAACAAAAAAAGAAAACCTCAAGCCAATATCCTTGACAAACATAGATGCAAATATTCTCAACAAAATACTAGCAAACTGAAATCAGCAGCACATCAAGAAACTAATCCACCATGATTCAAGTAGGCTTTATCCCTGGGATGTGAGATTGGTTCACTATATTCAAATCAATAAATATGATTCATCACATAAACAGAACTAAAAAGAAAAGCCAATTGATAATCTCAATAGATGCAGAAAAGGCTTTCAATAACATTCAACACCGCTTATGTTAGAAACTTTCAACAAACTAGGCATTGAAGGAACATACCACAAAATAATAAGAGCCATCTGTGAAAAACCACAGCCAACATCATACTGAAACAACAAAAGCTAGAAGCATTCCCCTTGTGGAATAAGACAAGGATGCCCACTATCACCACTCACATTCATCATACTACTGGAAGTCCTAGGCAGAGCAATCAAGCAAGAGAAAGAAAGAAAAGGCATCCAAATAGGAAGAGAGAAAGTCAGACAATATGATTTTATACCTAGAAAATTCTATAGTGTCTGCCCAAAAGCTCCTAGATTTGACAAACAACTTCAGCAAAGTTGCAGTATACAAAATCACTGTGCAAAAATCAGTAGCATTCCTTTATACCAACAACATCCAAGCTGAGAGCCAATCATGAACACAATCCCATTCATTATAGCCACACACATGAAAAAAATACCTACAAATGCAGCTAACCAGGAAGGTAAAATATCTCTAGATTGAGAATTGCAAAACAGTGCTGAAAGAAATTGGACAACACAAACAAATGGAAAAATATTCATTCCATGCTCATGGATAGGAAGAATCAATGTTGTTAAAGTGGGCATGTTGCCCAAAGCAATTTACAAATTCAGTGCTATTCCTTTCAAATTACCAATGATATTTTTCACAGAATTAGGAAAAACTATTCTAAAATTCAGACAGAACCAAAAAAGGGCCCGAATAGCCAAATCAATCCTGATCAAAAAGAACAAAACTGGAGGCATCACATTACTAAAATCAAGACTATACTACAAGCCTACAGTAACAAAAGCAGCATGGTACTTGTGCAAAAACAGGCAGGTAGACCAATGGAATAGAGAGCCCAGAAATAAAGCGCATACTTAGAACCATTTGATCTTTGACAAAATTGACAAAAAACAAACAATGAGGAAAGGACTTCCTATTCAATAAATGATTCTGGGATAGATCGCTACCCATATGCAGAAGATTAAAACTAGACTCCTTGCTTTCGCCATATACAAAATCAACTCAAGATGTATTAAGACCTAACTGTAAAAACTATAAAACCCTAGAGGAAAACCTGGGAAATACCATTCTGGACATAGTCCCTGGCAAAGATTTCATGATGAAGATGCCAAAAGCAATTGCAACAAAAACAGAAATGACTAATGGGACCTAATTAACCTAAACTAAAGATCTTCTGCACAACAAAAAGAAACTATCAAGAGAGTAAACAGACCAAATGATAACGTACAGAATGGGAGAAAATATTTGCAAAGTATGCATCCAACAAAGGTCTAATATCCAGAATCTATAAGTAATTAAATAAATTTACAAGAAAAAAACATTTAAAAGTAGGTAAAGTATATGAACAGACACTTTTCAAAAGGTTTCATACATGTGGCCAATAAGCATGTGAAAAAATGCTCAATGTCACTAATTATTAGAGCAACACAAAACCACAATGAGATATCAGCTCACACCAGTCAGAATGGCTATTATTTAAAAGTCATGAGATATCAGATGCTGTCGAGGTTGTAGGGAAAAAAAGGAATGCATATACGCTACTGGTGGGAATGGAAATTAGTTCAGCAACTGTGGAAAACGCGGTAGCAATTTCTCAAAGTATTTCAAATAGAACTACCATTTTATCCAGCCATCCCATTATTGGGTATACGCCCAAAGTAATAGAAATCATTCTACCATAAAGACACATGCACACATACGTTAAAGCACTATTCACAATAGGAAAGACATGGAATCAACTTAAATTTCCATCACTGGTAGATTGGATAAAGAAAATATTGTACATTTACACCATGTAATACTATGCAACCATAAAAAAGAATAAGATCACATCCTTTAGAGCAACATAGATAGTGCTGGATGGAGGTCAATACTCTAAGCTAACTAATGCAGGAACAGAAAACCAAATACCACTATTCTAACTTATATGTAGAAGCTAAACATTGAGAACACATGCACAAAAAGAAGAGAATAATAGACACTGGGACCTACTTGAGGGTGGAGGGTGGGAGAAGGATGAGGATGGAGAAAAGGACCTAATATGCTTATTACCTGGATGATGAAATAATTGGTACACCAAACCACTGCAACATACAATTTACTGATAACAAGACTGCACATGTACCCCTGAACCTAAAATAAAAGTCTTTAAACAAAGAAGAAGAGGAAACTAAGGCTCATGGTGTTTAAAGTCACATATGTGCCAAAGTCAGCTGGTAAACAAAGCAACAAATATCTGAATTCAGATCTTTGTTTAACCTCTGTGGCTCTAATCATATCATGCACCTTGGACTCAAAGCAGGATAGAGAAGGTTTGGCAGTGGATCACAAAAATATATCAGCATAAATACAAATCATTTATTCTGTGTTATCTGATGCCAAGCACTGTGCTAAGCACTTTACATACATCGTCTTATGTGTTCATCCCTATCATCTTCTGATATAGGTGTCAATTCCCACTTTTGTCAGGAAACTGAGGCTCAAAGAGGGTAAGTAATATATCCAGAGTTAAAAAGCTGTTAAAAGTATTAGAGGGTCTTACTGCAAAGAGCAATCTCTTAACCACTCAGGGTACATATTTTTTAAAAGTCCCTTATTATCTCTGGTAATCACTATCTTGAAAACTACTTTGTCTGATATTAATAAAGCCACAGGAACACTCATACACCTTATTTATGTATTATTTCCCATACTTTTACTTTTATCCCATTTATGTTTTTATACTTAAAATGTATCTATTGCCAATAGTATATAGTTTGTTCTTATTTCTTTTTTCATTTCGTTTTGTACTCTTTTCCCAATTAAGGAGGTAATAATCTGTAAATAAAATCTTATTTACATAAACACGGCTGTGCTCTTATACCGAATAAACAGTCCCAACGTGTGTGTGTGTGTGTGTGTGTGCATGTGTGTGTGAAAGAGAGAGAGAAAGAAAATGTGTGTGTTGAATGAGTGGGCCTTCCGCATTAGATTTTCTTTCAAGATCCACCTACATCTTTAGTTTTGGCCTAAGTAATTGTTGGTTATGTTAACTGTGTAAAATATTAATCTCTTTTCTGAAGCTACAAAGAGTGTACTTACTGTTCCAGGAGAAGCTTTTTCAAATTTGGAAGATTTTCACCTTTTCTTTAAATTTTACTTTATTATACTTTAAGTTCTGGGGTACATGTGCAGAACATGCAGGTTGGTTACATAGGTATACATGTGCCGTGATGGTTTGCTGCATCTATCACCTGGTCATCTACATTAGTTATTTCTCCTAACGCTATCCCTCCCCTATCCCCCTACCCCCTGCTATTCCTCCTCTAGCACTCACTCCCAACAGCCCTGGTGTCTGATGTTCTGCTCCCTGTGTTCATGTGTCCTCATTGTTCAACTCCCAATTATGAGTGAGAACATGCAATGTTTGGTTTTCTATTCTTGTGTTAGTTTGCTGAGAATGATGGTTTCTAGCTTCATCCATGTCTCTGCAAAGGACATGAACTCATCCTTCTTTATGGCTGTATAGTATTCCATGGTCTATATGTGCCACGTTTTCTTTATCCAGTCTATCATTGATGAGCATTTGGGTTGGTTCCACATCTTTGCTATTGTGAACAGTGCTGCATAAACATATGTGTGCATGTGTTTTTATAACTGAATGATTTATAATCCTTTGGGTATATACCCAGTAATGGGATTGCTGAGTCAAATGATATTTCTAGTTCTAGATCCTTGAGGAATTGCCACACTGTCTTCCACAATGGTTGAACTAATTTCCACTCCCACTAACAGTGTAAAAGTGTTCCTATTTCTCCACATCCTCTCCACATCTGTCTCCAGATGTTTTAATGATCGCCATTCTAGGTGGTGTGAGATGATACCTCATTGTGGTTTTGATTTGCATTTCTCTAATGACCAGTGATGTTGAGTTTTTTTTTCATGTTTGTTGACTGCATAAATGTCTTCTTTTGAGAAATGTCTGTTCATATCCTTCACCCACTTTTTGTTGGGGTTGTTTTTTTCTTGTAAATTTGTTTAAGTTCTTTGTAGACTCTGGATATCAGCCCTTTGTCAGACGGGTAGCTTGCAAAAATTTTCTCCTATTCTGTTGGTTGCTGGTTCACTCTGATGATAGTTACTTTTGCTGTACAGAAGCTCTTTAGTTTAATTTGATCCCATTTGTCTATTTTGGCTTTTGTTGCCATTGCTTTTGGTGTTTTAGTCATGAAGTCCTTGACTTCTGTGATCTTGGGTTCCCTCCCTGTTATTCAGCTGTCACATATTCTGAGTATGTTTTCTACCAGGAGAACCTGAGAATTTTTTTTCTCTTTGATTTCGAGTATAGACATAAGAGTTCATCCTACATCGAGTTCTAACCTGTTAACATAATTCTATGCAAGTTTCCTCTCTTGTTGTGTTTATTTCCCTTTATCCTTATCCTCAGCCATCTATTCTAACATCTATGCCATGCATTTTTATATTCGTATGTATCCTTGTCAAATGTAGAGTGCTTTATGTACAATATTTTAAATGCACATAAATGGCATTATAGAGTAAAACATTTTTTCATAATGTACCATGTTTTTAAGGTTTACATTGCTGTGTATACCTCTAGTCCACTGCTTCTAACTGTGAAACTTTTTTTTCAAATTCAAATTCTCATAAATGCTCTATTTATTTTGGAAATTAGAATTTGGCACAAGGTACTTCTCTGTATTCAACACCATAGCACTTTAGTGCTTTATTAGTGGGTGGAAAAATTAAACTTCAGTCCTGCTGTTCAAAGAGCCTATTTAGTCAAAGACAGCCAAAATGGAAAGCTTCCACTTTCTTGTGAATCAGGTCCTAGTAAATGTGAATCTTACACAGAGATGATCTGTATAGCTCCTAGCAGTAACTCCCTGGGGACGATGTCCTTGGTGCCCTGACTCTCTTCCATTTAGGCACTCATCTTTGTTAGAGGCCTTAGGTTTATTTACATAAAATTATGCTGCACTTCTCCCTCATACTGTGGTTAAAGCTTTTATGGCCTTGCACCAAACCAACAGCCTAGAATAGCTGCATGCCAGGGAGCTACTGTCAGCAAGCTTTGGGCATTCATGTGAAGAGTCTTGTATATCGTTGAGACTTCTGGTCCAACAGAATGTAAAATGTGCCAAATAGGAAGCTTTTAGCTACAGGTGACAAAAACCCCAACTCAAACTAGCTTCAACACTAAGCATATATATTATCTCACTATGTTAGCAGAATAAATATTGGCTGTTGCTAGAGGCAAACCCTGATTTCTGAGAGGCTTGATACAGTAAAAGCTTATTGCTTGGTCCCACAAAGTTTGCCAGGGGTTGGTGACTCTCCTGGGCAGTTAGTACTCAGATATGTCACTTTATAAGCAACACATGACTTGTAAAATCACCCCTGCAAGGGAAGAGGGCTGATTGTTTTTAAGGACTAGGCTGGAAATTGACTAATGCTCCAGTGCCCATAAATCAGTCATCAGTCATATGACCCCATCCTGACTGCAGAGGATGCTGAGACATGGAGTCTTTCTGTGAGCTTAGGAAGAGGAAAAGTGTTGAGGAAGACGCCACATTCCCATAACAGGAAGTTCAGATATATAGCAGGTTTTAGGGCTAGCTGACTTAGTGACTCAGTGGTGTCATTACAGTCCTGGAGTCTTTCCATCTCTCTCCACCCTGTCATCCTCGCAACGTCAGCTTTGTCTTCAGGCTGGTTCTCTTCCTGGTTGCACAGTGGCTCCTGTAGTTCAGCCATCACAACCAGACATGGCAATATGCTGAGACAGAAAGGGATTATGCTTAGGAATGAGGGAACCTTTCCCAGAAGCAACTCAGCACACTTCCTCTGATGGCCAGTACTGCCAGACCCCACAATAATTGCTGACAACTCAAGATTTAACCCTGGCATTGAGAGAACATCAGCCTCTTGGTAGTCATATGGGGGAAGGGCTGGTTACCATTCAAACCAAAATGAGGCTCAGCCAATAAAGAAGAGAAGAAAGTAGATGTTGAGTAGACAGCCAACAGTGTCTGCCACAGCCCATCCCTGGACTCGCTCAGGTTTCATGGTAGTTTGTGTTTTTCTTCATGTTCCTGCACTATTCCCAGTAATTTGCTGCATAGCATTGCATATTTTCTCTTGCTTTTGTAATGCTGTTTCCATGATAGTTGTTTGTGTATAGGAATGTCATTGATTTTTCACTCACTTTTGTTCAATTTTAGCTATGTGTCTGTGTAATTGCCCTAAATTCTTTTTTCAAGCAGTATTAGATATTAGAGGCTGAGAAACCCAGAGATGGAAGGATCTTAAATGGAGCAGGGACTGGGATTGAAGAATAAGAAAGTAAAGAGTATCATATTTCATTTCTCTAAGAAGAGAAATTACATCTTTTTGCACGGGGAAAAAGTAGGAGTGTGTGCTTTTCTCAATACTTGCTATAAGGCTGGGCGCAGTGGCTCACGCCTATAATACTAGCACTTTGGGTGGCCAAGGCAGGAGGATTGCTTGAGCCCAGGAGAAGGTCAAGGTTGCAATGAGCTATGATCATGCCACTGAACTCCAGCCTGGGTGACAGAGTGAGACTCTGTCTTTTAAAAAATGCTGTAAGAGAATGCTCTATGTACATGTGTGGTCATGGTGGTGGAATATGGGAGTGTATGATCTCTGTAATGTGCTTGGAATATTACACCTAATTTTGAAACTGGATGGTGAATAACATCTTTTAAGAATGTCTGAGTGCTTTAGAGACTTCTTTTCCTCCATTCTCCCTGAGAAGAAGAGGAGATGGATAGTTGGTTTTCATATGGAAAAGTTAAGAAAGAGAAATGAAGCAATTTAAATTTCCTCACATTATCATAGTACTAAGTAAACTAGAGCAGAGGTCTCTGGGTCAGTACTCATTTGGGAAAATAGATTGAGTGTGGCCAAGGCAACCATTTCTGCAGTGAACTCAGCTCCCTTTTATGCAGTGATGATAAGTAGTTGAACAATCCAATACATGCCCCAGTCCCTCTCTCACTCTCCCTACACACACACTCACACACACACACACACACACACACACAGAGAGAGAGAGAGAGAGAGAGAGAGAGAGAGAAAGAGAGAGAGAGAACCAGAAGACATTCTGAGACCATAATTTTTTAAGAAGGAAAAATATTATGCTTTCAAGTCAGTTGTGTTAATTTATTACTTTTTTGAGATGTAGAGTAGCTCCTTTGTATCTGACTTTGCCTATTACATGAAAAGCCTAGTGGATAATGATACCAGCTATCCTGTTATGAAGAGCCCCAGATCCCCATGCCAAGTGAACTGTATAGCTAGACAAACCTGCTGTTCCCTGTTGGACACGCTGCCACAGAGGTGAGCAACATGCTGTCTGCCATTAAAGAACTCAGGATGCTTGAAACCCATTTGGGGGAAAACGTAGCAAAGAATCTAATTTTAAAGGGGGCAAGAACTTAGGTTATTGGAGTATGTTAGACATGCTAATCTGCTGCAGTTTTGTGCAAACCTAAGTATAATTTAATTTTGTATAAAGTTTTCCTTTTGATATCCAGATGAAGATTAATACAGTAATGGGCAATTAGTTAAATTTATATTTTCAGTAAACATCACATTTTACTGAAGTACACAGATTCATGCAAGGGATAGTGGAATAGAAAAGGCTCATTTGACTTTTCCAGAAGGAATGCATTTTAACATTGGTGGCACCTGTGGTTGGGGGGACTTCCAAAGCAGTAACTCTTGTGCTTCCCCAGCATCATCACCGTAATTACACCACTATACAAAATAATTTTACTCCTAGCTGTGATTCTATTCTACAACAGTTGCTGCTTTCCTAGAAACTTTGGGGAAAATAGAAATTTAAATAGCTCATAGATTTGGCTATGATAAGTTCACACACACACAAATTGAATTTGGCAGTTTAGTTTCCCCAGTTTATGTTTCCTGGTAACTGTATTTAGTCCAAACCTCTTTGTCAAGGGCACCACATAGGTTGTATTGTCTTCCTCCTTGCATCCAATGAGGCAGCATATATTGCCAGGTCATTTTTTTTTTTTTTGAGACGGAGTTTCGCTCTTGTTGCGCAGGCTGGAGTGCAATGGCAATCTTGGCTCAACCTCTATCTCCTGGGTTTAAGTGATTCTCGTGCCTTAGCCTCCTGAATAGCTGGGATTACAGGCATGCACCACCACACCCAGCTCATTTTGTAGTTTTAGTAGAGACAGGGTTTCTCCATGTTGGTCAGGCAGGTCTCAAACTCCTGACCTCAGGTGATCCACCCGCCTCAGCCTCCCAAAGTGCTGGGATTACAGGTGTGAGCTGCTATGCCCGGCCCAGGTCATCTTTTTTATGGTGATGCCAAACTTGACCACTTGGCCAAGGGAGTGACTGCCATATCTCATTGTGAAGGCACATTTTCCTCGAGTAATTAACAAGTAACTCCAGGGATAATACCTTGAGACAATGAGAATATCTTGTTTTCCAACAACTTTTACCCAAGAATATCCCACACACACCCTGTAATTATAGACTTGTGGGTCAGTTTTTCTCACCATATGTTTTAATCCATCGATGTCATTCTTTTTGATTTTTACATCGTCCGCAGATTGGCCAGGAACCATTCAGACCAGCTTCTGTCTTCACTGAACTTGTCCTTGTTTATCTTTGAGCATGTCTTTGCTTTTTTGGCACAAGATATCTTAGGCTTATCTCGTACTTTCAGTATTCCATGAGTGTGTCAGACCTGAAATCAGCCTCTTCTCCAAGGAGAAGGAGCCCTGTTTCTTTTTACTGGAAAATATTTACAAACCAAGATTTGGGTATTTGTGTTTTACTGCTATGGGAGTGTTAATTTTTCAATTGTGAGTTCTCATAGAAACCACCTAATTATTTTGATTTTATTTTAAATTACCTTTCCTGAGGTGTAGTTTACCTAAACGAACGTGTGCTCGTTTGAAGTGTGGAGTTCGCTTCATGTTAGTAAATTCATATACCCTGGTAACTGTCACTCTGTCACCTGTGATCTTTTGCATTCAGCCCTCACAACTTTCAGCCTCTGACCTGCTTTGCATCACTGTACATTAATGTACCTATTCTAGAATTTCATGTAAGTGGAATAATAGAATATGAGGCCTTTTCTCTGGCTACTTTTACTCAGCATGATGTTTTGGAAATTGGTACATGTTATTATGCATATCGGTTATTTCTCTTACTGAAATGCAATCCATTGTTTGTGTGGTTTGCTTATCTGTTTACAAGTTGATGAACATTTGGGCTGTTTCCAGCTTATGGATATTATGAGTGAAGCTGTTTGAACATTCAGGCACAAGGTTTTGTGTGGACATAAGCTTACATTCTCTGCAGTAAATACCTAGGAAAGGAATTGCTGTGTACTGTTTTATAACTTTATTGAAAACTACCAACATTTTTTTCCCAAGTAGTTGTTACCTTTTTTTTACTCCCACCAAGAATGTATATGATGCCCAATTACTCCACATCATCGTCAACTCTTGGTATTGCCAGGCTTTTCATTTTAGCCATTCTGGTGGGTCAGTAGTGGCTTTAATTTCTGTTTTTTAATTTTGTTTAATTTCTAAAATTTTATTTTTACTGTGGTTTTAATTTCCATTTCTGTAATGAGTGATGACACAGAGCATCTTTTTGTGTGCTAATAGATCATTCATATATTTTGATGAAATGGCCATTCATATCTTTCACCCACTTTTTAAATTGGGTTGTCTTTTTTTAATTAAGCTATGAAGTTCTATGCATTCTGAATACTAGTGTTTTGTCAAATATATGTATTAGGATATATTCTCTCAGTCTATAGATTACTTTTAAATTTTTCCTAACAGTATCTTTTGGAAAGTAGAAAATTTTAATTTTGATGAAGTCCAATTTATAGATTTCTTTAAGTTTCCTATTATTTATGTCCTATTTAAAGAAGTTTTGCCTACCCAAAGACCTCAAAGATTTTCTCCCATATCTTTTTCTAGAAGTTTATAAACTTAAAAACTAGCTTTTGTGTTTGGGTTCATAATCCCATTTTAACTTAATTTGTGTGAATAATGTGAGATATAGGTGTTGTTCTTTTTCTTTCTTTTTAAATTTTTTAGTTAATGAAAATGTTATATATTTATGTTGTACTACATGATGATTTGGTACATGTATACATTATGGAATGGTTAAATGAAGCTAATTAACATACATATTACCTCACATGGTTATAATTTTTTTTGTGATAAGAACACTGGAAAATCTGTCTCTGCAATTTTTAGTTATACAATATATTAACTATAGTCACCATGATGTACAGTAGATCCTTGAACTTATTCCTTCTAAGTAAAATTTTATGTCCTTTGACCAACAGCCCCCGCCCCATGCCTCCTACCCCTCACTCCCTGTCCAGCCTCTGATATCACCATTTTGCTCTCTGTTGCTATGAGTTTGACTTTTTAAGATTCCATTTATCAGTGAGACCATTGGTATGTGTCTTTCTTAGCCTGGCATATTTTACTCAACATAATGTCCTCCTGGTTTTTTCATGTTGCTGCAAATTACAGGGTTTCCTTCTTTTCTAAGGCTGTACCCTATTGTGTATATATATATATATATCCCCTGTTTTCTTAATCCATTCATCTGTTGACAGGCACTTCGGTCGATTTCATATCTTGGCTATTGTGAATAGTGCTTCAATAAACATGGGCATTCTCTTTGACATTCTGATTTCATATCCCTTTGGAGATATATGTATATATATATACACACACACATATATGTGTATTATATATCTCTCCAAAGGGATATGTGTGTGTGTGTGTGTGTGTATCTCCATATATCCAGTAGTGGAATTGCTGCATCATTTGGTAGCTATTTTTAATATTTTGAAGAGCCTCCATGCTGTTCTCCACAATTTACATTCCCACCAGCCATGTACAAGGGTCCCTCTTTCTCCACCTATACTTTTTTTTTTTTTAACATGGATATCCACTCATTCCAGCACTATTTACTGAAGAGATTATCCTTTTCCCCCATTGAATTGCCTTGGCATATTAGCCAGAAATCAACTGACTATATGTAGGAGGAACTATTTCTAAATTCTCTAGTCTCTTACATTTATCTATATATCCTTACACTAATGCCACATTGTCTTGATTTATATAGCTTTATAATAAGCAGAGCCCAGTCAAGCCTCTCCTAGGGGGTCCATACCAGAATTCACAAATACATATGACTTAAAGCAAGTAACATAATTAAGTGAAGCTGTTCTTGTATAAGCAGTATTACTTTATTTGTATTAAAATTTAAAGGGCTGAAATTTCTTTTATATATATATATATTTTTTATTGCATTTTAGGTTTTGGGGTACATGTGAAGAACATGCAGGATTGTTGCATAGGTACATACATGGCAATGTGGTTTGCTGCCTTCCTCCCCATCACCTATATCTGGCATTTCTCCCCATGTTATCCCTCCTCAACTCCCCAACCCCGCTGTCCCTCCCTTAGTTCCCCCACACACACCTCAGTGTGTGATGCTCCCCTCCCTGTGTCCATGTGTCCTCACTGTTCAACACCCGCCTATGAGTGAGAACATGTGGCGTTCGATTTTCTGTTCTCGTGTCAGTTTGCTGAGAATAATAGTTTCCAGGTTCATCCATGTCCCTACAAAGGATACAAACTCGTCGTTTTTTATGGCTGCATAGTATTCCATGGTGTATGTGTGCCACATTTTCCCTGTCCAGTCTGTCATCGATGGGCATTTGGGTTGGTTCCAAGTCTTTGCTATTGTAAACAGTGCTGCAATGAACATTCATGTGCATGTGTCCTTATAATAGAATGCTTTATAATCCTTTGGATATATACCTAAAATGGGATTGCTGGGTCAAATGGAATTTCTATTTCTAGGTCCTTGAGGAATTGCCACACTGTCTTCCACAATGGCTGAACTAGTTTACACTCCCACCAACAGTGTAAAAGTGTTCCTATTTCTCCACATCCTCTCCAGCATCTGTTGTATCCTGATTTTTTTAATGATCGCCATTCTAACTGGCATGAGATGGTGTCTCAATGTAGTTTTGATTTGAATTTCTCTAATGACCAGTGACGATGAGCATTTTTTCATATGTTTATTGGCCTCATTTATGTCTTCTTTTATAAAGTGTTCATATCCTTCACCCACTTTTGAAGGGGCTTGTTTGTTTTTTTCTTGTATATCTGTTTTAGTTCTTTGTAGATTCTGGATATTAGCCCTTTGTCAGATGGGTAGATTACAAAAATTTTTTCCCATTCTGTTGGTTGCTGAGTCACTCTAATGATTGTTTCTTTTGCTGTGCAGAAGCTCTGGAGTTTAATTAGGTCCCATTTGTCTATTTTGGCTTTTGTTGCCATTGCTTTTGGTGTTTTAGTCATGAAGTCCTTGCCTATGCCTGTGTCCTGAATGGTTTTGCCTAGATTTTCTTCTAGGGTTTTTATGCTGTTAGGTCTTATGTTTAAGTCTTTAATCCATCTGGAGTTAATTTTAGTGTAAGGTGTCAGGAAGTGGTCCAGTTTCCGCTTTCTGCACATGGCTAGCCAGTTTTCTCAATACCATTTATTAAACAGGGAATCCTTTCTCCATTGCTTGTTTTTGTGAGTTTTGTCAAAGATCAGATGGTTGTAGATGTGTGGCATTGCCTCCAAGGCCTCTGTTCTGTTCCATTGGTCTATATATCTGTTTTTGTACCAGTACCATGCTGTTTTGATTACTGTAGACTTGTAGTATAGTTTGAAGTCAGGTAATGTGATGTCTCCAGCTTTGTTCTTTTTGTTTAGAATTGACTTGACTATGTGGGCTCTCTTTTGGTTCCATATGAAATTTAAGGTGGTTTTTTTCCAGTTCTATGAAGAAGGTCATTGGTAGCTTGATGGGGATGGTGTTGAATCTATAAATTACTTTGGGCAGTATGGCCATTTTCACAGTATTGATTCTTCCTAACCATGAGCATGGAATGTTTCTCCATCTGTTTGTGTCCTCTCTTATTTCGTTGAGCAGTGGTTTGTAGTTCTCCTTGAAGAGGTCCTTTATATTCTTTGTTAGTTGTATTCCTAGGTATTTTATTCTCTTTGTAGCAATTGTGAATGGCAGTTTGTTCTAGATTTGGCTCTCTTTAAGTCTGTTATTGGTGTATAGGAATGCTTGTGATTTTTGCACATTGATTTTGTATCCTGAGACTTTGCTGAAGTTGCTTATCAGTTTCAGGAGATTTTGGGCTGAGATGGTGAGGACTTCTAAATATACAATCATATCATCTGCAAATAGAGACAATTTGACTTCCTCCTTTCCTAATTGAATACGCTTTATTTCTTTTTCTTGCCTGATTGCTCTGGCTAGAACTTCCAATACTATATTGAATAGGAGTGGTGAGAGAGGGCATCCTTGTCTGGTGCCAGATTTCAAAGGGAATGCTTCCAGTTTTTGCCCATTCAGTATGATATTGGCTGTGGGTTTGTCGTAAATAGCTGTTATTATTTTGAGATATGTTCTGTCAATACCTAGTTATTGAGAGTTTTTTTTAGCATAAAGTGCTGTTGAATTTTGTGGAAGGCTTTCTCTGCATCTATTGAGATAATCGTGTGGTTTTTGTCTTTGGTTCTGTTTATGTGAGGAATTATGTTTATAGACTTGTGTATGTTGAACCAGCCTTGCATCCCCGGTATGAAGCCTACTTGATCGTGATGGATAAGCTTTTTGATGTGCTGTTGCAATTGGTTTGCCAGTATTTTATTGAAGATTTTTGCATCTATGTTCATTGTGGAGATTGGCCTGAAGTTTTCTTTTTTTGTTGAGTCTCTGCCTGGTTTTGGTATCAGGATGTTGTTGGTCTCATAAAATGATTTGGGAAGGATTCCCTCTTTTTGGATTGTTTGGAATAGTTTCAGAAGGAGTGGTACCAACTCCTCTTTGTATGTCTGGTAAAATTCTTCTGTGAACCCGTCTGGACCTGGGCTTTTTTTGGTTGGTAGAGTATTAATTGCTGCCTCAACTTCAGCCCTTGTTACTGGTCTATTCAGGGTTTTGACTTCTTCCTGGTTTAGGCTTGAGAGGATGCAAGTGTCCAGGAATTTGTCCATTTATTCCAGGTTTACTGGTTTATGTGCATAGAGTTGTTTGTAGTAATCTCTGATGGTGGTTTGTATTTCTGTGGAATCTGTGGTGATATTGCGTGGTTTTTTCATTTATTAATATTTTGAATCATGTCCCTTTCTCACATTTCTCATCGTTCTTATTATGGTTTATTTTTAATGGTATCTTTATATAGATGCTTTTCACACTAAATATTTAGGAATGTTCACCATTTTCATACATACAGGAATATTGCCTCCACGCATTTTTGAAATGCATGGTCCATTTGATCTGGTTTCAGTTTCCCACTTCAAAGAGAGGAATACACTATCTCCTGTGACAGCATCAGGTGGTTAATGAATGTTGATTGGCATGTAGACACAGCATTGGGACTGCAGTGAGGAATGATGAGGACACTGGCAACGGGGGGAGGGTTAGCACTGCTGAGAGGGGCACAGCTGCTCTAGGCCACTTTCATAATATCATGCCAAGGGTACACAAATTCACCATTATTTATTTTGTTGCTCAAATTGTTCCAACTTTGTCCACTAGGAGCTGTTTCATTTGGCTATGTCCCTCTGACACCCACCCACCAATGTGGGTTTGTTCATTTTTTTATTACTCAAATGCTTCTTTCCTTTCTGGCTCCTCCAGGCTCATCTGTGTATTTCCTATCCCAGCCCTAGAATCAGCCATTTCTCTAACAATCCCTGGTTTCTTTTGTAAGAGAATGGCATTAGAAAATGCCACCAAGGTAAAATGTCATTCTCATCACATCATAGCAAGGGTACATACTATCAACATGATTTACCACTATGGATGTTACCCTTGATCATCTAGCCAAGATGGATGCTGAAGTCATTAGGAGGGAGATGCAAGAAAGAGGAAGAAAAGCAGACTTTATGTTAATTTTCAAGCTTGTTCCAAAGGAAAGTTATGGGTGTGTTTGATCATATAAATATCGCTTTGTTTTAGAAAATATCACATGCTTAGGGACAATGAAATTGGAAAGAATCCTTGGTTCCAAATCACAACCTCTGTATTCAAATCTTCATCATAGTTGCACTGTTTTTTCCTTTTTGTTCTTAGTTTATGGGTCCCATTGGATTTGGTAGGTTTCATTTATTTTTGCTATTGAAATTGTTAGTTTAAAAAACAGGATACAGAATGTCACATTTTTTATTTTAACTCCACTTCTTCAGTTGCCTATAGCATTTTAAATTTCAGAAGATCAAGAACGTTATTCATTTCCCTTTGGAAAAAATAAAACAAGATTTTAACTAGTGGCATGTCTTCAAGGAAGCTAAAGGCATTTAACTTTTTCTATTTTACTCTAAGGGCATTCTGATGATTGCCTGAATGTGATCTTCTGAGTGTTCCAGTCCCTGGGGCTGGCTGTTAGCCATCTCCTAAGGAAGGTTGAAAAGGATGTAGCTGAAAGCTGCAGAAAGAAAAGTTTTCTAAAGAAACAGTAGCTGCCAGCCTGGGCAACATAGAGAAACCCTGACTCTACAGAAAATTTAAAAAGCTGGCCAGGCATGGCATGCCTATAATCTTAGCTACTTGGAAGGCTGAGGTGGCAAGATTGCTTGATCCCGGGAGTTGGGGGCTGCATTGAGCCATGATTGCATCACTGCACTTCCAACCTGGGTGACAGAGTGAGACCCTGACTCAAAAAAAAAAAATGGAGCTGGTTGTTGGTAAGGGTCACCAGACTGGAGTGCATGGTAGTCACCTGCCTCCCTCCTTTCCTAGAGAAGATGACAACATGATGAATAAGCACCACCACCCTGGAATAGCTTAAATGGCATTCATCCTGGAGGAGTATGCACATGCACCAAATATATCTTGTGTGTCCTTTGTAGCCATTGGGTCTATGGAAATTACTCTGGCTGTGCGTTTGGTTGATTAGCATTGCTATGCAAGCTCTGTCCATATAGTTGGAAGTTATTGCAGGAGGAATACACCACAGAATATAACTTTGGCATTGAATAAATGGAAAGAGAGTGCTTTTGGGGGACAGACCTGTTTGTAATATTATAACTCTTATAAATACATGAATTGCTGTCCCTTTATCATAACATCCATTGCTTTATTTCTCTGTTTTAGATTGGAGCTTACACCAGGCACTTGAGGTTTTGCTTGGTATATAAGTGCTATTTTGTGATGAGAAAGTTAGCAAAGCTTTTAAATACTAAGAATATTTTAGTTATATGAAGATACTTTTAATAGTCAATGTTGTTACATTCCCCCCCGCCCAGAAAATAACAGGGCTGTTAAGGAATCCTTAAAGAGCACAGATAGAATGAAAATGACACAGAACAAAGGATAGATCCCAGGGGTGAAATGAATAAGGTGTGTAAATAGCTGTGCCATTTTCCTTTGAAATGTCTGGCACACTCTATATAGTATAGTGGTCGAGGATGGAGGGGCTAATTCTGTGATGAAGCATTCTGCGTGGAATCTCAGCAAGGCATAGATGGTGAGGGCATCTGGATCTTTTTGAATTTCTAAACTAATTATATGACAAACTTTTTAAAATTTAGCATACCTGGAAATATCATTCTGCCACATCACCTGCATTTAATTTTTTATAAGGTCATTGTCTCGCCTTTAACACCCAGCCCTCTAGAAAAATAAAGCATGAGCAAATGTTAGCTTTGAGTTGCTTTCAGTAATTTGGAGTGTCTAAGCAAAACCTACATTTTCTAGCATGAAATTGGCACAGAAATGCAGTTTTGCTTCTTTGATTCATCTTGTTACCTAGAACCTTAGGTCATTCTGTATTCTGTGGACAAAATCCTACATGCCTTTCACAGCCCAGCTTAAATGAAAAGTCGAACATAAAACATGCTGAATTTCCATGGCCATATTTAATTGTTCTAGTGGTCCCACAGTTATAGTTTATTCTTTTTAATTCCTTTTAATGGCAATTTATCTTTTCCTTTTTTAAAAATGTCTTTTGCCTTCTATTCTTTTATTGACTATCTTCCTCTTTGATTGTGAGCATGTCTCTTGCACAGCACAGACAGATACTGATTACTTGTTACATGTGGGCCCATATTTATTTTTTATTTCTATTTGTTTCTTATTCTTTCTTATTTTTATTTTTTTGAGTCAGGGTCTTGCTTCATTGCCCAGGCCAGAGTACAACGGTGTAATCAAATCTCACTGTAATCTCTACTTCCTGGGCTCACCTCTCACCTCAGCTTTCCAAGTAGCTGGAACTATAGGCACACACTACCATGCCTGGCTAATTGGGCCCACATTTAAATGACTAGCTAGTACTTAAACACTTGCCAAGAGTTGCTTCACACCTGCTCTATGCAGGGCACAACCTTATACATTCTTAAGAGAGAGCAGAGGTATGAGATGGGGTTTGCCCACCAGTTTTTCAGAGATTTGAATATTTAGTTTTCTGGGCAAAAGTAGTTTAGGAGCTGAAAAGTCATAGCCATTTTAAGAAGGTTATCTTACTCCAAAAACCCACAGTACTATTTTTATTGCCTTATATAGAAAGCTATTCTGTTAATTTTTTATAAGTATGTATTAGGTTTAACTTGGTTTCTCTGTGTTTGTCATGTTTAACATTTAAGGCCAAAAAATTGAAATATTTTTATTTTCTTAGTATGTCAGGGAAGAGGAGCCTGAAGTTGGAGTGAATTGGGGAGGTGGGAGGACTATATTTTTGTGAAAATTTTAGTAAATTTCATGGGTTTTTGTCCCACCTATGGATAAGTCCTAGGATACAAAAGCATTAAATGTTAATATTGATTCAGAAATTAAATCACCAAAACATTGCTGAGAGAAATTAAAGACCTAAATAAATATAGAGAGATCATGTTTATGAGTTAGAAAATTCAATATTGTCAAGATGTCACCAAATTAATATATAGACTCAATGCAATCTCAGAATTTGCCGAAATTGACAGACTCTGAAATTCATGTGGAAATGAAAAGGATCTATAATAGTCAAAACAACTTTGAAAATGAAGGATAAAGTTGGAGAATTAATACTATCTGATTTTAAGACTTATTATAAAGCTATAGTAAATCAAGATATTGTGGCATTAGTATTAAGATCACCAAAGAGACCAATGAACCATATTAGAGCATCCAGAAATAAACCCATACGTATATGCATAGCTGACTTTTGAAAAAGTTGTAATGGCAGCTCAGTTGTTCCAGGATAATTAGGTATAGGTGGAACAATTAGTTATCCATATACAAAAAAGAAAACTTCAATCAGTTCCTCATACCATATATAAAAATTAACTGAAAATGGATCATAATCGAAATATATGACCTAAAACTATAATAATTACAGAAAGGAGGAGAAAACCCTTGTAACCTTATTTAGGCAAATATATATATATATATATACACATATACACACACACACACACATATATACATATATATATATATATATATATTTTTTTTTTTTTTTTCTTTTGAGACAAGGTCTCACTCTGTTGCTTAGGCTGGAGTGCAGTGGCATGATCCTGGCTCCCTGCAAACTCCACCTCCCTGGTTCAAGTGATTCTCATGCCTCGGCCTCCTGAGTACCTGGCATTACAGGCGTTCACCACCATGCCAGCTAATTTTTGTATTTTTAGTAAAGACGGAGTTTTATCACTTTGGCCAGGCTGGTCTCGAACTCCTGACCTCAAGTGATCTGCCCACCTCAACCTCCCAAAATGTGCCGGGATTACAGGCATGAGCTACCATGCCTGGCCACAAAAATATTTTAAATAGAACATCAAAAGCATGATCCATAAAATCAGAAATAGATGAATTGGACTTCATTAAGATGAAAACTTCTGTTTTTCAAAAGACACTTACAAGAATGAAAAGCTGAGCCATGGACTAGGAGAAAATATTTATAAATCATATCTAATAAAAGATTTGTATGTAGAATATATAAATAACTCTCAAAACTCAATAGTAAGAAAACAACCTTTTTTTTTTTGGAATGGGCAGATGATTTGAACTTTTTGCTTAAGAAGAGATACATATGACAATAAGCACATTAGTCATTAAAATAATGCAAATTAAAACCATAATGGGATGCCACTATTAATAATACCTATTAGAATTACTGAAATTGAAGATTGACCATACCAAGTGTCGGTAAGGATGTGGAAGAACTCGACGTCTCATATACTACTGATGGGAATGCAAAATGGCAGAAGCACTTTGGAAAATAATCTGGCAGTTTCTGAAAAAGTTAAACATACACCTAATACATGATCCACTCATTCCACTCCTAGGTATTTATCTTAAGAAAAGAGAAAGAAATTCACATAGACTTGTAAACACGTATGTACTTTATAGCAGCTTTATCTGTAATAGCCAAAAGCTTGAAACAATCCAGATGTCCTTTAGCAGGTGAATGTGTAAACTGTGTTATGAACCACACAATAGAATACCATCCAGCAAAATAAAGGAGTGAACTATTAGTGTACATTACAAGTAGATGAATCTCTTTTGACTATGCCAAATGAAAGAAGCTATATTTACACACACACACATTCACATACACTCTATGTCTTAATTATTACATTCATATAAGATTCTAGAAGATTCAAACTAATGTATAGTTACAGAAAGGAGATTGGGGTTCCCTGGCAATGAGTGATATAAAAAGGGACTGGAAGAATGGATTAAAAAAGGGTAGAAGAAAACTTTTGAGGGTGCTGGGTATGTTAATTATATTCATTGTGGTGACGGCTTTATGGCTATATATATATGTGAAAAGATGTCTAATTTTACATTTAAGAGAGGACACAAACAGATGGAAAAACATTCCATGCTCATGGTTAGGAAGAATCAATATTGTGAAAATGGCCATACTGCCCAAAGTAATTTATAGATTCAATACTATTCCCATCAGATACCATTGACCTTCTTCACAGAACTGGAAAAACCCACCTTAAACATCATATGAAATCAAAAAACCCACATAGCCAAGACAATCCTAAGCAAAAAGAACAAAGCTGGAGGCCTCACACTATCTGACTTCAAACTATACTACAAGTCTACAGTAATCAAAAAAGCATGGTACTAGTACCAAAACAGAAATATAGACCAATGGAACAGAACAGAGGCCTCAGAGGCAATGCCACCGATCTACAACTATCTGATCTTTGACAAACCTGATGAAAATAAGCAATGGGGAAAGGAATCCCTGTGTAATAAATGGTGTTGGGAAAACTGGCTAGCCATGTGCAGAAAACTGAAACTAGACCCCTTCCTTATAGCTTATAGAAAAATTAACTCCAGATGGATTAAAGATGTAAACTTAAGACCTAACACCATAAAAACCCTAGAAGAAAACCTAGGCAAAACCATTCAGGACATAGGCATAGGCAAGGACTTCATGACTAAAACTCCAAAAGCATTGGCAACAAAAGCCAAAATAGACAAATGGGATCTAATTAAACTTAAGTCCTTCTACACAGCAAAAGAAACAATAATTAGAATGAACTGGCATCCAACAGAATGGGAAAAAAATTTTGCAATCTACCCATCTGACAAAGGGCTAATATCCAGAATCTATAAAGCACTAAAACAAATATACAAGAAAAAAAAAGCAACCCCATCAAAAAGTGGGCGAAAGATATGAACAGACACTTTTCAAAAGAAGACATATATGAGGCCAAAAAACATACGAAAAAATGCTCATCATCACTGGTCGTTAGAGAAATGCAAATCAAAACCACATTGAGATACCACCTCATGCCAGTTAGAATGGCAATCATTAAAAAATCTGGAGACAACAGATGCTGGAGAGGATGTGGAGAAATAGGAACACTTTTACACTGTTTTTGGGAGTGTAAATTAGTTCAACCACTGTGGAAGACAGTGTGGTGATTCCTCAAGGATCTAGAAATAGAAATACCATTTGACCCAGCAATCTCGTTACTGAGTATATACCCAAAGGATTATAAATTGATCTGTTATAAAGACACATGCACATGTATGTCCATTGCGGCACCATTTACAATAGCAAAGACGTGGAACCAACCCAAATGCCCATCAAAGATAGACTGGATAGAGAAAATGTGGTACATATACACCATGGAATACTACACAGCCATTAAAAAGGATGAGTTTATGTCCTTTGCAGGGACATGGATGAATCTGGAAACCATCATTCTCAGCAAACTGACACAAGAACAGAAAACCAAACAATGCTTGTTCTCACAAGTGGGTGTTGAACAATGAGAACACATGGACACAGGGAGGGGAGGGATAGCAGGGGGTGGGGAGGAATAATATTAGGAGAAATAACTAATGTAGATGACGGAGTGATGTATGCAGCAAACCACTACCATGGCACATGTATACCTATGTAACAATCCTGTAAGATCTGCACATGTAGCCCAGAACTTAAAGTAAAATTTAAAAAAATTTTAAAAGTACATTTTATTCTATATTAGTATTTCAGGGATCCCAAGACCACCCCTTTTGGTGGTTTACTAGGACCCGCAGCACTGAGCATATAGTCGTACTTAGGGCTAAGACTTATTACAGTGACATAGAAGGATACACAGTTGGATCAGTAAGGGAAAGCAACATCAGGCAGGGTCTGGGGAATCCATGTGCAGGTTTTCTGTGTTCCCTCCGTCCCTCTGAGATCACACAGAGCACACCTCCTCTCCAGTAATGTAGTCAGAATTGTACAATGATAATACCCAGGTAACCCCATTAAAGATGCAAGAGTTCAGGGGTTTCGTTGGGGGTTTGTCATATAGGCAGGCACTTCTTGCCCACCAAAATTTCGTATTCCCAAAAGGAAAGCAGTTGTTCAGTGTCCCAGACCGACAAAATAACCTTATAAGTGAGGAAATGTTTCAAAAGCCACATTCTTGGACACCAGCCAAGGGCCAGCCTTGCATGCAGACCTTTCTAAAGATAACAGTCTCAGGCTTGTTAACACTTTTCTGCACTCACTTGTACCTCAGCTTGTTAAAAAAAATCTTAAAAGTTAGTAAGAGCTAGCACAAGGTAGTTGCAGTTCATTTATTGAAAAAATGATAGAGACTATAAAAAACAGTAACTTCAGATTTGAAGGAGACCAGTGCAGCGAGACCTTCATTACCCGGAATGCTTCATACTTTTAAATCCTCTTTTTGGAACAAGGTAGGATAATAATAAGTAAAACCAGGAAGCTTGGCTAATGGGAGGCTGTAATTATTTTTAGTCTTTAATAGTATGACTTTTATTTCTATTGTATTTGAAAATGTTTCCCAAGTATATCATTTTTTCTTTCATAAAAAATTCCTTGGTTCATGATCATTATTTAACCACCACTTAACTGATCATGACTTAGTTCAGTTTTATAGCAAATAAACTGTAAAGCACTGCTGTTGACATTATAGTTACCTCAGCAACCAACCACTTCATTATAATCACCTCAACAAGACTGCCCAGTTGTGCAGGTTATACCTTGTCCAAGGCACACCCAGCTGTGAGGGTGCGTGGAGCTCAAGTCCACCTCCAGCATGGGGTGTGTCTGCCCGAGAAAGGGTCACCTTTTTCTAGTTTGTGCTGAGATGCCTTTTGGGTTGTTCAACACAAGCCCTGGAAGGTGGTGGCGATATTCTCCGACAGTACTGCCTAATATCAGCAAGCTTTTTTGTGGGCATCTCTTTGTCCTTCAAGAAATCCAGCTAGTAACTTTCAGTTGAAGATCATATTTAACCAGGATTCCACTATATGTAACAAGGACAAGCAATTCCAGTGGTCTCTAGTTTGGCCCAATTGCCCTTGAAAGCAGGCAGATTTTTAGGATATGTGTTTCTTTTTATCACTCTGGAAGAAGCCAGGTTCAGTTCTGTATCTGGATCCCATTATTAATGTCCCCAGCCAAGATTTCTGTGTATGTATAGCAATAGAAACGTCAGAGAAGGGACAATCCTGTGGCTCCTCTGAGTGAAGTTTCTGTTTTTCCTAAGTAATGAAGTTTCTTAAAGGGGAATTAAACTTTCTCACCTCGGAAGATACAAGTATTGTTTAAAGCTTCAACTTTGAAACAAATAGAAAATATCTGATAGTTGCAACTCAGCTTCAAGTAAGTTATGTCCAGATATTAACACCCATTTTATGTGTCCTAAACCTTGAGCCACCAGCCCAATTTATGACCGAGTGGAAATCATGGCACTGAGCAACCAGCCTAAAGGATGGGGGCCACGGTCTAGCAGCGGAAGGATTCTGTTTGGAAACCTTCAGCTTTTGAAATCTACACCACTGTCAGCCCCACTTCTTCTAAGTAGAACACATTCATTTCCTCTGTCTTTTTCCTAAGGAAACTTAAAACACGTATCTTTTCCCTTTTTATAGATGCGAACCACTCGCAAGGTCTCTGTCTGGCCTGTGGGCCTGGTTGGTGGGCGGCGCTACGAACGTCCGCTGGTGGAAAACGGCAAAGTCGTCGGCTGGTACACCGGCTGGAGAGCGGACAGGCCTTTTGCCATCGACATGGCAGGTGAGGAGTGTGGGTGGTGACATTTGTTCCAGCTGGACTGTTCTTATGATGCTCCTGTTTATAATGGTGTACTGGATGAAGAAAGCTTTAAAAGACAAATTTGGGTAAAATCCTAGATCATATCATATTCAGGAGATGAAATATTTAACTAAATCTTTAAAACAGGCTCTTTGGTTAGATCAAGTGGAAATTGATTTCAAGGGTGATTAGAAAATGCTCATGCTGTTCCATTTTATCACCTGTCTTTTTTCCCACAAGCATGTATGTGGCAGCTCCTGGGTTGGCCATTGGGGATTCCGTGGTAAGAGCTAAACCTGGCTCCTGCCTTCCAGGGGTCTGTTTGCTGGAACCCTTTGGCTCCCTTCTAGAAGACTAATATATTAAAATATATCATGTTTATTGATAAATTTAATAATGATATAAAAATTGACAAGTCATTTTAATGCTTATTGACACATTTAGTGCTTTATCGATATATTTAATATCTAAAAGATAAACTTGGATTTCTGGTATTTCAAGCATTTATTAACTTTGAGTATAACTGTCTTAAAGTTTTTATTCCGTGAACAACCAGCTGAATTGAATTAGCCCTGCAGTAGACCACATGTTCTAAAATGCTACTTTATCATAAAGTGACTCATTTTCTGTGGCTTATAGAAAATGTTGCCTGTGGTAACTGTGGAAGGATGGACTTTGAAACATGAGGCTCAGAGGCAAAAAAAAAAAAAAAAATTCAGTGACATCTATACTCCAAAAGATGAAGGCAGAAAGGCTCTAAAATTGATCTCATCAATCTTGGGCTCTGAAGCATAGCTCCGTCGGGCTGCCAGCTTCTGCTTGCCCCATCTTCTGTGCGTATTTCCCAACCGTAGTCAGGATCTCTGTGCTCAGAATTCTGATGGGATGGAGGCTCTGTTCTGAACTGGATTCATCACTTTTATTCTGACAATACTATAAATCTGAGGGAGCCAGAATACGAAGAATACCAGGAGTCATCTGAGGGGCAAAGCACTCATGGACGTCTGTGTGTTGGGTCTTGTCACGTTGCATCATGGGAGAAGACAAACACGAAATTTTTACTCAACATTTAACACATATCTCCAGAGTGCCAGGCCACCGCTCAGGGCCCTGCTGACCTCTCCATCCCTCCCTGTCTCCAGCTGTATGCTTTGGTCTTCAGTTCTGGCAGCTCCAGAGTTGAGCTGGCATCTCAGCCTAGGTCTATACCTGGAGGCAGACGGAGAGGCAGCAGAGCCATCTTGGACAGTCCTGAGGACTCTCAAAAGAGGCCTGCCCTTGACCCACTCAAAGAGTCCGTGACCCTGAAAACACAGGGAATAGCATATCTTTTAAAAATCAGGTTTCTTGCTGACTAGAAGTGTACCTTTGAGCAGAAAGTTTAGACCACATTAGGGAAAGTCCTTCCACTTCTGTGGGACATAGTTTTCTTTTGTATAAAGCGAGGCAGTTGCAGGATATGACCACGAGGGCCCTCCAGTACAGCTCTCCTTTCCTGGCCTCCCACCTTGGGATGCTCAAGTAAGAGCCCAAGCCGGCCTGCTAAGTGAGGATTGTGACTGCTCAAGCATCTGCAGACAGACTTTTGCTCCTGATCTTCCCCAGAGCCTTGTTTCAACACATGTCTCCTTACATGTGAGATGTCTGCCCATTTCCTTGCATGAATCATGCAAGGTTAGGGTAACTTGGGTAACTCTTCCTGGATTTTAATGTAGGAACTTTATGTAGATGAACAGGTATCCAGCAGACCTGTTGAATATTTGCATTGGTTCCCCCAGAATTTGAGTCACATTGATATTTCTAAAATTCAAGATGCATGTGTTTATGCATTAGGGCTGACCTAGCTAGGACTGCCAAATTCTGTGGGAATTCTTTTTTTTCCGTGACAAAACCAATGTTTGGATTTTTCTAAGGATTTCAGTGTATTTTCAAAGCATATTAAAAACATACCCATTGTAATAAAATATGAATGATTTCCTTGCTTTGTATTCATTATCCTTGTTTTAAAACAGGAATAAAGTGTCTCTAAGAAGACAACTTTTGTCACACTAAATAATTTTTTTCACTTCACACATGAACTTGCTTTGCATCTTAGCTTTCAGTAAATTATTGATATTTTCGGAAGTCTTTAAGTGTGAGTGATTTGGTTGATAGGATAATGATTCCTTTTTTGAGGCAGTTTGTTCTAAATCTAACTTGAAAATTGATGGCTTTGTTTAGATTCCACATACAATTCATTTATTCTCTGGGAAGAGGGAAAAGATCTTTTAGGCCTTCATGTCCAATTGGTGCTTGCCACCTCATTTCCAGGTTACATGTATGTACACACACACACACACACACACACACACACACACACACCCCATCTCTAGAGGGGGAGGAGGGAGGCACATCCCTGCTGTGGCCAGGACAGTCTGAGGAGCTCTACTTTGAAAATGACTCTGTGATAGTCAAGTGAGAGGGCCGTATTGGAGTCTGGGTCTGTCTTGCATTTGCAAAGCGGATGAAGAGAAATGAAATTTAAAGAGCCCAAATGGAACATTTGTGGGTTTGAGCATATTCAGTAGAAGCCCCCCAGAGCCTGTTCTATTTGTATTTCTTTGAGGTCATCACATAGCCCATCACTGAAAACTCATTTGAGTATCAGACATTGAAACTGTAGTGTTTTATGTCATTCTAGTAGTTCTTAGACTATCATTTTATTGCCATGTTGAACTTGCTTGATGCTGAAATTTTGCTCTCAGATGACATGAAATTTTGCTCTCAGATGACATGAAACTTTGTTCTGAAATAATCTTATGTTTACAACTGTAATGGCAGGATTAAGATTGTTTCTGTTCTGTAGGAGGACATTTGTTTAAAACTGTGTAATGATTACTGCTTTAAAAAATTAATATGGCCACCTACAAGATGGAAAGATAACACTGGTGGCATGCAGTTGGCTTCACAGCTGACCAGTGGCCACACAGCTCTGCCAAGCCAGCGAGACGCTGGGAGGTTTCTGTTGTGTGCCTCAGAATTCAATTCCTACACCTCAGGCATCTGAGGACTGGCTGAAAGTGAGGAAGTCCACACAAAGTTTTAGCTCTGTTTTGAAGGGAGGCAGTTAATTTCAAGTGACAGACTCACTTCAGCCACTTCCAGGAAGGTGTCAGGAAGAACCACTGCTTGAAAGAACTGAGCTTAAAGCAATCTTCAGCCACACCAGGAGGTGAAGATTTGTTCAAGTTTAGAACTCAAAACAGATATTTTTTAGGAATTTTCAACATTGGCGTGTGCCTTATTCTTGACTGTAGGATGTGGCGGGTAGGACATGGTGCTAATGACAGTGTATGCAGTTCCCAGTTGAGTTGCTGGCACAGAGTAGGTACTTTATTCTGCTAAAAACACAACTAGGTGTACTGCAATTAGATTGTGACATCACCTGGAGTTGGTGCAGACCCCACAAGTTAGAGGGCACAGTCTCCAACAAGACTGCCCTTACTTCACATGCCCCCACGCGCTGGGGAGCCCCAGGCCACCCGCACTTCTCACCAACTGACTGCATTGGGTGTTTCCCACAATCCTCACGATCCCCTCAGGTTTGCTAATTTGCTAGAATGACTCAAGAACTCAGAAGAGGGCTATACTTATACAAATTATCATGTAAGTAGTGTTCTAAAGAATACAAATCAGGAGCAGCCAAATGAAGTGGCACACAGGCCAGCGGGTCCAGGTGGAAGGAGCATGCTGGGAGCATGCCAGTCTTCTGAGCCTTTTCCTCATGCAGGCAAAGTCTAGGAAGGTTTAGTTTTCTGTCCTGGAGTCCTGTGGGCCAGGGAGAGTCAAAGCCCTGGGAGAGTCAAAGCCCTGGGAATGGATGAGCTCCCACAGGGAGACTCCGTGGCAGCCTAGAATTGCATCCTCGGGGCAGGCATTTAAAGTGACTGCAGGGGAGGAACCAGGGAAGGAGACAGGGCTCAGCAAGAGGGGGTTAGGGTGGGTGGTGGCGAGTTCGTGGGAAAGAAGAGGTGGATGAACGATGCATTCCGTTGTTGGGTGTGGGAAGAGGAGAACCCTTGGTGAGTATGGGAGAACAAGAGCCAGAGCAGAATGGTCCAAGCAAAGTTAGGTTTCTGGCCTGGTGCAGGGCTTGTGCCTGTAATCCCAGCACTTTGGGAGGCTGAGGTGGGCCAATCACCTGAGGTCGGCCAATCACCTGAGGTCAGGAGTTCAAACCAGACTGGCTAACATGGTGAAATTCTTTCTCTACTAAAAATACAAAAATTAGCCGGGCATGGTGGTGAACACCTGTAATTGTAGTTACTCAGGAGGCTGAGGCAGGAGAATCACCTTAACCTGGGAGGTGGAGGTTGCAGTAAGCTGAGATTGTGTCACTGCGCTCCAGCCTGGGTGACAGACAGAGACTGTTTGGAAAAAAACAAAGTTAGGTTTCTAATGGAGCAAAGAGGGAAAGATGTGATCTGGGAAAGGTTTGGAGAGGTTCTGTCTTGGCTGGACAGGGATTTGAGAGGATGTGGTGAAGGTAGGTGGCCAGGAGGTGTGGGTTAGGAAGAGGAAGGGTGCAATGACTGCTGAGGTCCCCTCCAACTCGAGGGTTGTGTGATTTTGACAGGTTCTGATTCGAAGGACTGAGGTGGTGGAAGGTGGTGCACCTGGTATGCTTGTCTTCTTTCGGCAGCCAGCTCCTTCTCACCTATGGCCTATCACCGACTCTCCAGTTGGTGGTAGTTTCTATTCAGTGGAGGCTTAAAAGGCCCTGACCTTTGTGGTGAGTGGGTAGAGAGTGGGGGTGGGGAGCATGACTAGGAGGCAGGAGGGCCAGGAGACAACTCCTTCAAGAAATGCGGCAGCAAATGAGTAGAGAAGAGAGATGGTGGCAGTTTCAAGGGGCAGAACAACTTTTTCTTCTTTCTTTAATGATGGAGGAGGAGAAATTGAAGTTTTAAGTAGTAAGTGTTAAAAGTCCCAAAGGAGAGGAAATGAGGGGAGATCAGGACCTTAGATGAACAGGTTCACCTAGACAGAGTCACGTCTGACTCCCAGATAAAAGGTGAGATAAGTAAGGAAGCCAAGGGCTGGGAAAGTGGAGGGGCCAGTTGTTGGAACTGACCGTCTGCCAAATGTTAATAGAGGGAGAAGTGACATTTGGCTGAATTCCACATACACTGAACATAGCAGCCCCTGGCCTCAAGGAATTTTGTATCTGGCAGAGATAGAATGGCTACAAGAGCATAGCTGATGTGTTGTGGGATCGAAAATGGGTACAAGTGGAATGTTTGGGGGTTACATTTAAAGAGAAAACCACTGCCACTGGGGCAGTTTTGGGAAAGGTCTTGGGAAGAGGCAGCGTCTAAGAGGCACCTTTGTTGCTGGGCCCACATCAGGGCAGGGAGTGTTCGTGGGTGAGGTGTGTTTTTGGAAGAAGAAAACCCTTGGGAAGGTAGCTATTGGGAAGGGTCGTGGGTGAGGTGTGTTTTTGGAAGAAGAAAACCCTTGGGAAGGTAGCTCTTGGGAAGGGCATCTGTGGTCAGATGGTGAGGACCAGTTACTACGATGAGAAGATTTTCTTCATATCTGTGGACATTGGACAGTCTGAAGTTTTTCAAGTAGGGGACTGATGTGATAAGAAATACAGTTTGAGAACCACATGTTGGCAGGTGCAGGATGAATGGGAGAGAAAGGCTGGGGCTGGAGGCTCAGGCAGCCATCTGGGTCATGAGCCCGTAGCGGAGTGGGAGGTGAGAGGAGGTCTTAAATACCACAGCCATTAGAGACTTATAAAATTTTAACAGTCTTTTCAGATTATGCTCATAAATCAGCAGATATTTAGATCTTTTTAACACTTGTTTCCGTTGTATGGTATGGTGATAAATGATGTATTAAATTTAAGTTTGGTTAGTTTTAATTGGTGTAATTTGCATATCCTTTGAGTTATAATTTATGTGCAGAAAATATGGCGAGGTTGGGTAATTAAAACATTCCATTAACCAGAATGCCAGTTGTGTAAAAATAGGAGTCTACATATTAAGGAAGAAAAATCACATTGCCTGACTGAAGTTTCCAAGCTCAGAATTTGCTGTGGGTGTGTGGTCCCGGTGGAGGGTGTAGAGGCTGGAAATTAGGAAGATGGTGATCATGCCCACCTGGGCCCCCTGCATCCACGCCTCCTCTCTCCCATGTCCCTTCTCCCTCAAAGCAGGAGGACTCTTTCCCGAATGCAAACCAGATTCTTGGCAGTCCCTTGCTCACAGCTCTTCAGAGGCCACTCATGCTCTTGGAATAAACAATTCCTTGCCACTGTCACCTGCCAGGTCCCGCCCACCCCACCCCTGCCTACCTTACCATCCTTGTTCTACTCAATCTTTGTAGGCAGAGATCACTTCTCCAGCACATCCTACCCATCCCTTTGGGGCCTGCACTGATGACCCTGCCTGGAAATGCTGTTTCCTCGTTCAGCCCTACTCATCCTTCAAATCTCAGCTTAAAGGCCACCTTCTCGGGGAAGGCTTTGCTGATGCCCAGATTAAGATAGCCCCTCCCACATTATAACGTGCTGAACTCTCAGCCTCCCACGCCTGTGCACCTTGCCACAGTGGTCATACATCTCTCACTGTGATTGTTGAGGCTCCTCCACCCCCACTCCCAGTTTGACCAGAATGCATCCTCCCTGTAGGCAGAGGCTGGACTATCCTGCCCTCCACTCCTTGCCCAATCCCAGTCCCAGTTTTACCACAGCCCCAGCTTGCGAGTGGGGCTGAGTGACTGCCCTGTCCTAGAGCAGCTCTCCCCACTGCAGGTTCACCAGGTAAACCTTTAAAAAATTATTACAAATGATGACTGTGAAATTGGAGGGGGCCAAGGGATCACTCTGGGCAGGTTGCTGAAACTTGCTTTCTGTGGGCTTCTGCAGGGACATGGGAATGACGGTTATTCCTGGTCTCCTTCATCTCGATTTTTGTCAACAAGGAGTTTTGCCTGGGTTAATTTACTTGGCAGATCCTTTCTCAGTAGATAATGCTGTGATCAACTTCAGCCCAGCCCAGATCAGACGATTATCAAAGCCAAACGAGCAGTCAAAATTAATGACGTTTTACTTTGCTTCAGGAATACAAATACCACAAGAAAATGGAGGAAATTACCTTCTTGCCACTTTGGAGTCATTTGTGGTTTAAGTGCGCCGTTTTCCACATGTGAATGTTTTCTATGAGAAATAGAAAGTTATGGAACGTTCTCAGTAGAGTGACTTGACATGTCGTGTGGTGTTTTTTAGTGCAGGGTCTAGGGACCAGCTTGGGACTTTGTCCTTAGGTTGATACAGTGTGATTGTCACCAGGAGAGGACTGCAGCTGCCAGGGGATGGTAATTCTGTCCCAAAAACTTATAGAACCACAGGGACAGGTGGCAGAGTGTTGGGGCAATAGGCAGCCTGCTGCTCAGTTTTTAATCTATTTCTAGAACATGGTGCAGTGTAGAGACTTGCAGGCACTTGATGGCCACAGTGCCGTGTCTGATCCTGTCTGCATGTGCTGTGACCAGGGCTGTGCTGGGCAGCGGTGGGTGTGTGGGGCAAGGAGTACCCGTGCATCTGCGTGCTCATACTCAGGGTGCTTGTTCTGGAGCAGCTGGCAATGGGGTCAGATGGGGTGGAGGTGAAGGGGAAGTGAGGATAGGGGTTTCCAGGCCTCTGTCCACTTCAATTCTAGCAGCATTGCATTTACATATTGGAGTTCCCCTCAAGATTTCAATGGAATAAAGCATTCATTCCAGGAGTAAAAATTTTGAAAACCTGAAGTTTTCCTTTATATCAGGATGTCCAGCAGACTCAATAATTATATATTGTTTGCTGAGCATTTACCAGGCATCAGGCATTCGGAGGCATTCTGTGTTTTTTCTTCATTAATCCTCACTCAGCTGTGCAAGGGACATGCTAGTTTTATTATCCCCACTTACATATAAGGAGCCTGAGGCCTAGGCATGCTAAGTGAATTGTCTGGGATTCAGTCAGGTCAGTGTGTCTACAGAGATGGTCTCCAACTCACCTACAGCCAAGTCACTGAGTTCTTGGCCTCTGAGTTTGCAAAACATTTTCTTGCTTTCTTCATCTGCAGAACAGGGAAAGTGAATTTTTTCACAAAATCACACATCACATGCAGAGCACCCAGGAGTAGAACATTGTAGACACTTGGTGAATGTTACTCTTAACCAAGAAACAAGACTGTGCCTTTGGGTTCAGCTGGCTCACACATTTATTTTGATGAATTAGGTCAATGTTTTGTTTGATTATCACAGTGATGAGGTCCATGCAGGTAGCTATAGGGTGGGAGAATCGCTCACCCTCAGCTCCTGCTCTGACACATACAGGCTGTGCAGCCTGAAGATCTAGGGGAATATCTGTTTCTTCCTAATACCTGTAGATTAGAGATCATATCACCTGCTTTCTGGGTTGTGTTGAGATTGAAGTAAGATGAATACATGTAAAAATTCCTGCTGTTCTGTGAATATTTGAATCTGCACCCGTGTGTAGCTATGTGAGAGCACTCCTAACAGTAGTACTTAAGAACATAGAAACTCCACTGTGGGCTCATGATGAACTTCATTTCTCTTCTGGCTGGTGGACCTGTGCTCATTACCATTCAATGAATTGGCTCAGCATGCAGGATGGCATGCTGAGATAAACACTAGCCCTTGCTTTAGATTAAATACCCCCAAAAGAGAATGATCAACAGGAGAAAATCAAAACCAAAAAAGATCATTAAACAGTCATTTAGGAGAAGATATGTGTTCATTTTTATAATTTCCCACCTGAAAAACTAAACAAACAGGACTTGAGCTTTCAGAAGAAAATGCCATTTGTAACACTGAGTTTTGCAAGGCATTTGGTGCCATGTGAGTGCCGCTTGCCCCTGTAGGTGAGTGAGTCTGTGTAGACCGCAAGACAAGTATTCGTTATGCAAATTCCTCATGGCACATGGGGAAGCAGTTAAAAGAATGATTCTCATGCGTTCTAATCAAGTCACAAGGGGGAAAATGTCCTTTTTCACCACCTCTACCTTCCTAAGAGTCCCTAGGAGAGCATCTGTAGATAATAGTTGTCGTCTAGAATATAGTAAAGAGGTATTATTTATTTTACTCATATAAATAAATAGGATTAAGGGTTGTTGCCCTGCATTGCTTACATGGGGTCCGGGATGCAGGCCACTTCTCTCTTTGGCATGCAGGCTGGTTGCTGTGACTACCACACATTTTTCTGCCCTGGCTTCAGAAGTTAAGGCGTGTAGGCATTCTTCCTGGGCTCCCTGAGCAGCTGTAATCACCCTGACCCCCAAAACTCTGCACATTAGTTCACCTCAATTTTATAACCCTCAGGCCAACTGCCATGGACTTGGCATTGCCCTAAGCCGATGGGCCTGATTAAACCAAGAGTGGCACACACTGCCCTCCAGCCTAGGATGTGGAATGTCACTTTTCTTCTCACGTGTGCCTAGCTAATTTCCAGTCACGCTTCCAGACTCACTGATGAGGCAGGCATCGCTTTTTCTGGGAAGTTTTTCCTAATTTCCCACCACGTGTAGATGCTGCTTTCCACCTTTTCCCCTAGAATCCTGGGCTTATGCATTTATGAGTTTTTCCACAAGGTGGCACCCATGCTAGTGTCCTCCCTGCCCCTGGCTGCCTTGCTAGCCCGGGAGGACACGAGAAGGGCACGCCCATCTCCCTGCATCTCTAGGCCAGGCACAGTCCCTGATGGTAATAGCTTGAACAAATGTTTGCTGAATTCATGAATTTTAACATGTTTTCCTTTTCTAGTGTAAGGATTATCAAAATTAAAAGTTAAATCTTCTTCTCGCTTCTGAGACAACATTGCCTTTATTTCTTAATGGTTAGGTGTAAAGGGGGATGCCAAGTTGTACTCCACAGCTCTCTGAGGAGGGTCTAATTCAGCGGGTCTCCCCGTGGCTTCGCATCAGAATAAGGGGCTTTGAAAAAACACCCACACCTGGGCTCTACCATGCAGCAATGAGACCATATAGTTTCTGAGGGTGAGGCCTGGTATTTGTGTGGTTGCGGGTCTCTCTCTCTTTTCTTTTTAAGTTTTAAGGTGATTCTGAAATGCAGCCAGGAGTAAGAGCAGCCAGCGAAAGTGATCAGATCAGTGACTCCGATTTCCTTCCTGTGGCTCGTTACTGTCCCTCAGTGGTACAGTCCTTCCCAGGCTATCCTCTGCATCCATCTCGGGTAGGATAACTTCATTACAGAGTTTGGGAACGCTCAATAGAGTTACTTCCATAGAAAATACTTCTTCTATTGCTTAAGCAAGAAGGGAATTTGAGCATAGGATAGGAATTTTTTAATCATAATAACTGAAAAATACCAGCAACAATATAAATAAAAAAGATTGCCTGTATTCATTGGGAGTGCAAGTTTAATCTATTTTTTGTTGTGGTGAAATGTACATAACATAAAATTTACCATTTTAACCATTTTGAAGTGGACAGTTGAGGGGTATTCAGGTCATTCACATTGTTATGCAGCCGTAACCGTCCAATGCCACACCTTTTTCATCATTGAACCAAAATTCTATGGTCACTGAACAATAACTCCTGACTCACCCCTCAGCCCCTGGTTACCACAATTCTACTTTCTGTCTCTATGAATTAGACTATTCTAGGGACCTCATATAAGTGGAATCATATATTTGTCCTTTTTTTGCTTATTTCATTTAGCATAATATCTTTAAGGTTCATTCACATCATAGCATGTGTCAGAATTTCATTCTTTTTTAAGGCTACAATATTCCATTGTTATGTATACACCACATTTTGTTTATCCGTTTATACTGCAATGGACATTTGGGATGTTTCCACCTTTTGGCTACTGTGAATAATATTGCTATAAACGTGGTTGCACAGATAACTGTTCGAGTCCCTGCTTTCGATTCTTTTGGATGGCTATCCAGAAGTAGAACTGTTGGATCACATGTAGTTTTTTGTTTAAATTTTTTGAAGAATCACCATACTATTTTCCACAGCAGCTGCATCATTTTACATCCTCCGCAGCAATGCAGGAGGGTTCCAGATTCTCCATATCCCCACTGACACTTATTCGCTTCTGTTTTGTTGTATTTGTTTCTTTAATAATAGCCACCCTAAGGGGGATGGAGTGGTCTCTCATTAGGGTTTTGATTTGCACTTCCCTAATGATTAGTGATGCTGAGCATCTTTTTGAATGCTTCTTGGCCATTCGTACTGCCTTCTTAGAGAAATGTCTATTCAAGTCCTATATACGGTTCTTTAAAATTTTTATTTATTTATTTGGCTTCACCAACAGAAATGGATTTTCTCACAGTTGTGGAGGCTGGAGGTCCAAGGTCAAGGTGTCAGCATGTGGGCTCCCCGGAGGCTTCTCCTTGCTCGCAGATGGCCTTTCCTCTGCGGCATGCATTGCTCCTCTTTCTCCTCTTTTTTGTCAGTCATATTGGACTTTGCCCATTTTTCAATTGGGTTGTTTGGTTTATTGTTGCTGAGTTGTAGAAATTCTTCATATCCTGGGTGTTAATCCTTTATCAGATATGCTGTTTACAAATACTTCTCCCATTCTGTGGGTTACCTTTTCCACTCTGTTGATATGGTCCTTTCACACACAAATGCTTTGGTTTTGGAAGAAGTCTAGTTTATCTATTGGATCTTTTGTTGTCTGTGCTTTTGGTGTCATATCTAAGAAGTCACTGCCAAATCCAGTCTCATGAAGCTTTCCTCATTGTCTTCTAAGAGTTTAATAGTTTGAGTTCTTAAGCTTTGGTCTGCTGCTAGAGAAAGAATAGCAAACCTTCATTTATCCAGAATGGTTGAGGGATGGGAGCAGAAGACAGGCTTTTTATATTTAACTATAACAAGTTTTAACCATTTCTACATTGCCCCATCCATTAAAAAGATCAACAAGATTAGAAATGAGGAAAATATCTAAAACTGTGCTGGAAAACAGGAAAGGACATGTAGAGTGAAGCTTCTGGGAGAAATGTGAGGCTAGGTTTGGATGGAGGGGAAAGTCAATTAGTACTCAGGTCAGATAGAGGAAGGGGACCATATGAGAAGTAAGACAATGGTGTCCTCATGGGAGCCCCTGGAAACCCCTATTCTCAAAGTGCAGAGATCCAGTGGACTGAAGGGGGCCATGCCTCAGACACATGCCAACAAACCCCTACACAGCTTCCTCGCTTGGCAGGGAATGCCCCTATGTCAGGTGGAGTTGTGTGTTAGGCTCCCGGTGCTGCCTGACTTCTGGGCAGCTTCCTCCCATTAGCATGGAGGGAAAAGCTCTATCACAGCCCACTGGTGAAGCCTGCTCTGAAGTGTTGAGTTTCCCTGAGTAACTCCTTCCTAGCTTTTCTGTGGAAACTACTCAAAGTGGCCACAGGTATTCCTAAAATAAAGCCTCTCACAATTGCTGACAAAGACCAATACAAGTCATCAGTGCTGTTCAGCCTTGACTTCTGTTTGCAAATATGAGTAGATAATTTAAAAAACGTAAACCAAGACACAGGAGTTCCCACTGAAACAGTTAGTATAGAAATCAAGAGAGAGCTTGTAAAAATTCTGGAGTTCATTCTCAAATTTTAAAAGATGTGGCATCGTAAGACAAGAGGCAGCAGCTATGAGGAAAGAGTCATTGGAGAACAGACAGGGATTCCTGTAAATAAAAGGCACGACTGCAGGAATAACCTCATGTGAGAGGGTGACGGCACCGGGCCTCTAAGGGTCTGTGATACTGCTGTAAGGGTTGCAGTGCAGAGAAGACGATCCCAAAGCCCACCTCCAGGGATTCTTCCAAACTAGGAGCAAATGTACAAAGAAATAGGAATGTCGGTGGAAAAAAGGAGACTTGACGTATAAATCCAGCATGTTAAGTAAGAGTTTCAGAATTAGAAAATAAATAGATTTGAAATATCAAGAAAGAAACAGGGCTGGTTGCGGTGGCTCACATCTGTAATCCCAGCACTTGGGAAGGCCAAGGCAGGAGAATCATTTGAGGCCAGGCGTTTGAGAGCTCCAGCCTGGCCAACATGGTGAAATCCCATCTCTACTAAAAATGTAAAAATTGTCTGGGCATGGTGGCACGCATCTGTGATCCCAGCTACTCGGGAGGCTGAGGCAGGATAATTATTTGAACCCAGGAGGCAGAGGTTGCAGTGAGCTGAGATCGTGCCACTGCACTCCAGCCTGATTGACAGAGTGAGACCCTGTCTCTAAAAATCAGAAACAGGATACAATTTCCTCTAACAATTGCCAGGTTTGAATTTGGACTCTGCTGCTTCCTAGGAGTGAGCTTTTAGGCAAGTTACTGAGCCTTTCTGTGCCTTAGTTTCTTCATTTGCAAATTATGGTAGTAATATTTACCTAGTGGGGTCACTGTGAGGATTAAGCAGGTTAATACAGACAGAGCACCTAGAACAAGGCCTGGTTCACTGTAAATGTTTCCTAAAACATAGCTGCTGTTAAGCCTACCATCACTGCCACCACTACACTTAGTTCTTAGAATGCACAGGTATGCGGCTGCCCCATGAAAACTTCACAGTCAGTTCGGTTTACCAGTCCAGTCTCTCTCTACCTCCTCTGCTGCATTGCCACTTCTACCCCCATGCCCCTGTCATCTTACCTGGACCAGCAGTAACCTCCTAACTAGCTGCAAGCTTCTTATCCCCAATAATATGCTCCCTGGCCTGTTAGGCTCCAGCATAAAACATGTCTCGGCTCCCCTTGCACTTCATTTCTCCATGGCTTCTCAGGTCCTGCATGGTTGGGTGTCCCCATCCCGAGCCTCCCTCAAGTCATTTTCGTTGCGTTCTCTGTGCACTCAGCTTCTGTGGCTTGCTGTCCCACCTCACAATCCCGCCATCACATGTACTTGTCTCTGCCTGGAAGGCTTGTTCCTCCCCTCACCTGCCTTTCCCACTCCATCCTTCAGATTCATTAATCATCCTTGGTCCAGCCCGGAGGGTCATATTTCCTCATGTAGCACCCGCACCCTTCCTTCATAGTACTTGCCCACCTTGTAGTATTCCACCTCCCCGATGAGACTGTACCTGGGCTATAATGACTCTAAGATGCAGATCATGACTGATTTGCTTACCAACTTCTCCCCAGTCCCTAGCACTTGGCCTGGTATGTATATTTTTGTTGAATGAATCCCAAATTTTGAACAACTGTGCCAGGATTTAATAATAAACAAAACAATCCCAAGGGTATTCAGAGGGGGGTCTGTGGGAAACTGCTTCTCTATGAAGGAGAGAAAAATCAGACTAGCATCAGGTTTTTTTCTATAATACTAAATGATACAGAATAGTAGAGAAAGGTATTTAGAGTTCTGAAGAAAAGAAATGGATGCTAGAATTTTGTACCCCATGAAATCATTATGTCTATGTGAGGGCGAAAGAGACATTTCAGATATTTTTCTCAAAAAAGTCACTTAAGGAAAGTGCTTTAGCCAAAGTAAGTTAGAATAAGGAACTAAAAAATAGGGAGGTTGCTTTACCAGATAAAGAAGTAAGCAACAAAACTGGCAAGTTTTACAATTAAAAGTGGATAGTAACTAATGTGATTGTGAAGTTTAAAGCCGTTTGTTAGAATCTGGAAATAGGAGAAGCAACATGAAAATGAAGTTTTCAAATAAAAATGTCTGTATATTTCAATGCCCACTGGTGAGGGAGAGGATCGGAAACGGGGAGTAAGTGCCCACTGCAGATGTAGTCTCATTCAGAAAGGTAGGGAAGGCAGAGGGAGGCCTTAATTCATGATAAGAGAAAGAAATACCAGTTTCTTAAAAGCTCCTTAAATAGTTAAAAATGTTTTAAATAAGGAATTTTAAAGGAAACCACAGTAGAATACATATAAAACAAAACCTTTTCAACAATTAGAGGAAGAAGAGAAACCAAAATGAATTCAAAAAGAAGAAAGGAAAAAAGCAAAAAAAAAAAAAAAAGTATATAATAAACCTAAGATAAAACCAAACATGTTATGATAACCACAGTAAGTGTGAAAAATCAAATTTTTCTAAATAAAACAGAGCAGCAAAGCTGTGTCTCATGTAAAAGACACCTAAAAATGTGGTGGTGATGGACAATAAAGAGATGAACTACAGTATCCTAAGGAAGGACAAACAACAAAAGAGCAAGAGTGTTCATGTTCATGTTGAACAAAGTAGAAGTCAAGACAAAAAATATTGAATAAGAAGATGAACATTTCGTATTAATGGAAACTACGTATACCACAGAAGTACAGCATTCCTCAGCCATTGTGTACGAGATATCAATGGGTCCAAAAAAAAAGGCAGACATAGATAAAAATGGAAAATTTGACAAAACCATAATCATAGTAGACATATTTAACACACTTATCTCAATCTGACAGATTTAAGTAGACAAAAGGCTATAGAAAATGGAATATATAATACATATGATCTAATAATTGTATATAAAACACTCTACTCAATATATACAGAATATACCTTTATTTCAAGTTTTCACAAAACATTTATAAAAATTGAAATTGTACCAGGCCATAAAACCTTAAAAAAGTGCTTGTATAGGCTCAAAGCACTGTACTAGAAACTAATAAATAATAAATTACATAATAATAATTTAAAAGTGGGGTAGAGTTAGATCTTTTGACAAGTAGGTGACCAGAGGTAAGCTGACAGCAGGGCTGGAGAAGCATGCATGGTTTGATCCCTGCTCAGAAGCCTTGTCCCTGGCCAGTGTCTTCCTGTGCTTCCTCATCAACTTTTGCAGGAAGGAACACAGGATTACAAAGGTCATGGCTGGCTTACGGAAACACAAGCTGAAATGGTATCTCAGGTATTGCCTTTGTACCTTAGGAAGGTGTGTTTTACCCACAGTTTGTTTTAAATATAGAAAGGCATCCAAAGAGATTGACCCTGAGGAGAAGCGAGGAAATGTGGATCGTCTTGCAGGCAGGTGCCTTGAGTGGCTCCACCTCTAGCCCCTACCACATCCATGTCAGTCTTGGCCTGAACATAGATCTTCAGGCTACACCAGGGTTAAAAGCCAATGTAAGGTAATATTTGGCTACAGGATTTTGCATGCAGAAACCATCAGCACTGTTAGAAGCCCCTTTGAAGGAGTAAGAAGAAGACGAAAAACTTTTACAGAGGAGAGAGTAGGTGTTAATCTAGGTACTTAAGCCCAGGACTTGATGGTAAAAGGGACTACAGGAAATGTCCAGGAAGAACCCATAGTTGTGCAGAAGAGGCAGAGGGTCAGGGGAGAACTGCCTGGCCATGGGGTGAGAGTTGGACCACCCCAATCTTGCTCCTTCTCTTTTTTGTCTTAGGTGAAGGAGTAAAATGCCTTCCAGGTTCTGATGTAAGCTTCTTCTTTGTCTACACTGGTGACCTTCTCTGGCACTCTCTGTACCTGTGCTAAACACCCCAGATGGGGCCCATCCATCTGCTCTTACCTGGACCACCTAGTGCAGCAGCCACTTGGCTGGTCTCTCCAACTCAGGCAGTTTCTGTACTGCTGGCAGAGAAATTTTCCTAAAATTGACTTTTGATTAGAATCTGGAGCCGTGGTTGCCTGCCACAGGATAGGTGCAGAGTCCTGGGCACAAGCAACTTGACAGCCTTGTCACCCGTCATTGCTGCTCTAGCCCAATACTTGGCCTCACAACTCTCCCTTCCTCTACATGAATGCTTCAACGCCAGATTTCAGATTTCAGTGTCTCCAAAGCCCTTACTCATTCTAGTCAGACAGCATTTGCTTCTCCAGCTCCTGTGCTCCCAAAGCTCTCTACTTATATCCTTTATACTTACCTCTTACGTCTCTGTGGCGTAGCTGTGCCCATATCTGTTCTTCTAATTAAACTTGGAGTTGCCAGAGGGCAGAGACCACATTCAGTATTGTGTTACCAGTACTGAAAACCAGCAATTGGCCCATAAAGAGTTTTTGAATGAGTGAATAATATCAAAAGGAAGATGAAAAATGAATGATAACATCCCTTAGAATATCAGGATGAAGTTATTTAGAATCATATTGGTGAATAAGAATGTTCTTTTTTGATGATTATGCTTAGCAAAGATTAAGCATAAACAAAACAGGTACTGTTCTGTTTGCTTTACATATATTAGTTCATTTAAGATTTACAATAACCATATAATATAACTATCTCCATTTTACATTTGTGTAAACCAAGGCATAGAACAGTGAAAGTACTTCCCTGAGTCACTTTAATAGCAGATGGCAGAGCAAGGATTTGAATTCAGGCCCTCCAAGTTACAAGACCTCACTCAACTACCGTCCTTCCCTGCCACACTGTTTCATTAAAAAAAGGTCTTTAGAAAACTCTGAAGATTCCCAGTCAGAAACTAACATAGCTTCCATGTGAAACTAGCAAGTGATGTAATAGCTTCATTAGTGAATCCCTGAAGAGTACCATTTTAAAAATTATTTCCCCAGTATTCACTAGGATTAGGGAATAGGACATAAGTACCTTCTTCACCATGCTCTGCTGTATTCTCTAGGTTGGACTAGAGTGGCTTAGTTTGACCCATTCAGTAGTACTATGGCCTCTTACCCAGGCCATGTCAAGTATGTTGACCCTGCCATGCCCAGCATATACAAATAAACTGATGGGTTTATTTCCCATCAGAGTCTTTTTGGCTGTTGAACCAACATAACTACTTCCTCCTCTAAACGTCAGTGTTAGTTGTGCCCACTAGGAAATAATTCATGGATATTTTCAGTATTCAGTTAATTAAACCTCGTTATACTATATTTGGTTACTAGGATCAGATTTTCCATCCTTGCTCAGCATCCTGATTGTTTCCTTAGAAGATTTAGTTTTCTATGATCGTTTTTTGTTTTCAGAGTAGAGATTTAAATTGCTTATAAAGAATACTTCTTAGAAATGCACATACAGTGTTTCACCTTTTTCCATCAAAAATAATGGTTGCTAAATACCTTTTGAGGATTATTTTAAATTAGACTGTTTTTTTTAAGTTTCATCTCGAAGCAGTTATAAAATTTCAGTCAATATTCTGGGGCAGATTAACAGACCTGTTTAATAACCAAGGCATGCTTTTTCATTTTTCTTCTATACCAGAAGAAAATAATTCTAAGTTATAATGAAAGGAAATGAGGGAAGCTATGGTTCTGTGTACTCGTAAGGAAAGGGTAGATTTGGAAGAAAATCTATCATGGCTGTGAAAGAGCACTTCAGAACATGAGCATTCAGTCTTAGAGCCATGAAAATTATAAAGGAACACTTTCAGGGAACAGTGGCAATTTGGAATAGTAAATAAGAAAAGGAAACATTCCTTTATATAGCTTTCTTTTCTGCTTTGTGTATTTGATTTAAGTCTAGTGGAAATGATTCCTAAATCAATTCTATTAACACATTTGTTTCTCACTTGGATAGTTTTGAGATGCCAGGGCTGGAAAGTACAGGGCCAGGGGGGATAAAGTAGTTAAGTAGCAGTTTTCTCTTTTCAGTCCTCAAACCCCACATTATAGTATTTTCTTTTTCTTCTATACTTATGTAGCTCAATGGGTGGTAATGGGATTGGGGGTTGCAAAAAGAGCAATGTCATTGGGAATGACAGAGTAAGGATCTCTGAATATTCTCTCATCCATAAAAACAATGAGAGCACTGCCAAAATTTGTCAAAATCAACTTTTTAAGAACTATGGAAATTAGTTAAAAGTACACAACAATCTGGGAGAGGAGTGTTTCAAAAAAAAAACACAGCTAAATCTTGGTAAGAGCCGTGAGTATTGTAGTATATCAGTTTGCCCTATTCCCATCCCCTTCTCTCTGTCTCCGCCATGGTAGCTTTGAAAACCAACAGCCCTGTAATCTTGGTGCAAACCAGCAGCATAGCAGTTACTAAAAGGGCAGAACAGGGTTGGAATTCATTCAGAGCTCTATTCTAAGAGAATTGTCATTATCTGTCTAGCAATTCCCTAGTAAACCCTATCCACAAGACTTGTTATTTGACCTCACTCACCAAAGCAAATAGCCTTTTCCCTGGGGGTGTTTGTCAAAAACAGCTTGTGGTGATTGTTTACCATCACAGCTTTCTAAGGCAATAACAGTTGTGGCAAACAACAAGCTAAGCAAAAAACTTCATCCCACAGGGGCATTTGAAAAGCTCTGACATACTTCTGGAAGGCTATGTGGATGTGTAGGACTGTATGCATGCCCAGGGCTATGTACTTTTTCAAGAAAAACCTTACAAAGCCCTCAGTTTTCCCCTCTTAGTATTGTGAGCCCCTCTGCAATCAAGAAGTGAAAGCTAAGGCAGTTGTACATTGCCTGGCTGAGTGTTGAAAGCATGCCCAAATGAACACAGAGCATCTTGGAAAAGACTGAGAGACGTTGGTTCCTGGCATTTAAGGAAATCTGTGATCAATATTTAGTTGACCTCTAAGCTAACTGAACACAGACTTCATTGCCTGCACTCAGTAAAGAACACAGACTTTACAAAGTTAGTTCAAGAAAGTCACTACAGTGATAATGACAACAATAAAAGAACAACTAACCTTAGAGAATCTGATTTCTAGAGTTGTCACATTATATTATTTCACATGTCCAGTTTTCAGCAACAGATTACAAGACATGCAAAGAAACAAGAAAGCATGGCCAATACACAAAAGAAAAAGCAGTTGATAGAAACTGTCCCTGAAAATGTTTGGACATTGGACTTGCTAGATAAAATCTTTAAATCAGCCAGGGGCAGTGGCTCACACCTGTAATCCCAGCACTTTGGGAGGCCAAAGCAGGTGGATCATGAGGTCAAAAGATGGAGACTATCCTGGTCAACATGGTGAAACCACGTCTCTACTAAAAAAATTCAAAAATTAGTTGGGCGTGGTAGTGGATGCCTGTAGTCCCAGCTGCTCAGGAGGCAGGAGAATCACTTGAACCCAGGAGGCAGAGGTTGCAGTGAGCCAAGATCATGCTACATGCGACTGCACTCCAGCCTGGCAACAGAGTGAGACTCCTCTCAAAAACAAAACAAAACAAAAAAAACTTTAAATCAGATATTTTAAATATATGGAGCCCACTAAAGATAACCATGTCTAAATAGCTAAAGAAAAATAGGACGATGTCTCACAAATAGAGGTGAATAAAGAGATAGAAATGTTATATATTTTAAAAAGAACCGAATAGAAATGCTAGAGTTGAAGTGTACACTAATAAAAACAAAAAATTCAATAGAGGAGCCTAAAGCAGTTTGAGCAGGCAAAAGAATCAGTGAATTTGAAACATAAGTAAATTGATGTGATCCAGTTTGAGGAACAGAAAGAAAAAAGAATGATGAAAAATTAACAGGGCCTCATAGTCTCATTATTCACATATACTCATATGCATACTGTGAGTCCCAGAAAAAGAGAGAAAAAAGGGGCAGAAAGAGTATTTGAAAAAAAAAGTTAGAACTTCCCAAATTTTTATGAAAAACATTAATCTACACATCCAGGAAGCTCAGTGGATGCCAGTAGGATGAACTCAGAGATGGTCACACTCAGACACATCATAATCAGTTGAAACCCAATCATGAAGAGAATCTTGAGAGCGGCAAAAGAAAAGTGAATATTAACAAAGGCACTTTAATAATATTGATAGCTGATTTCTTATCAGAAACCATGGAGGCTAGAAGGCAGTGGGATGACAGATTCAAAGTACTGGAAGGAAAAAAAAAAAGATCAAGAATTCTATATCCAGCAAAACTACCCTTCAAAAATGAAGGAGAAATGAAAATATTCCCAATTAACAAACACCACGAAAATTTATTGCTAGCACATGTGCCCTATAAGAAATACTCAAAGGAGTCCTTTTGGCAAAAGTGAAAGGATGCTAGACAAAAACTCTAATCCATGGGAACAAATAAGAACACTAGTAAAAGTAACTACATAGGGAATTTTGAAAGTGTTGGAGATAAAAGTGCTTGGTGCAGCAAAGTGGAACCAATACCCAGGCAAAAGTTATCTCAGCAAGGCAATTTACTTCTACAGAAGGGCGTCTCCTGAATGGAAGACAGAGGCAAGGAAGAGTGCCTAGGACAAAGGGGAACAGCAGTTTTTAGTTCCTAACGCAGACCCTGTTCCTGTGTCCTCCCTCTGTGGGCTAGAGTTGGACCGCACAATCTAGGCTAAGTCCAATTGGCTACTGTTGACATCATCAAGGGGGCAAGGGTAGGCTTTTGACGGGAAGAATGGTTACATAGGTGACGGGAAATGCTTGGGCATGTTTGGTCACAGCAGAGGTAGGGAGGGCTGATAGATGAATGGGTAACATTACTTTATAGAATAGAACAAAGAAGCAGAAACTGAAACTCTTTGAAGAGAAACTATTGGTTCTTAACAAAAAGCACTATAAATGTAATCTTTGTAACTCTTTTCTCCTGTTTTGAAAAACAACTGCATAAAGCAGTCATTGAAAATCTGGTTTGAGGGGCACAAAATGTATAAAGATATAATTTTTATGACAATAATAGCACAAGTGAGGGGGAAAGAATGGATCTATATAGGGGCAAAGTTTTTTTTATACTGTTGAAATTAAGTTGGTATTAATCTGAACTAGACTGTTAGAAATGGAAATGTTAATTGTAATCCCCAAGGCAACTGCTAAGAAAATAACTCAAATGGTAAAAGAAATGGCAAGAGAATTAAAATCATACAGTAGGAAATATCTGTTCAATAATAAAGAAGGTGGTAATAGAGAAATAGAGGAATAAAATGACATTAGACATGTAGGAAACAAATTTTAAAAAACAAATGTAAATCAATTTATTGGTAATTACATTAAACATAATTGGATAAAATATAATCAAAAGGCAGATGGGCAAAATGTATAAAAATGATCCAACTATATGCTGTCTGACAAACATGTCAAATTCAAAGACACAAATACATTGAAAGCAAGAGAATAGAAATATATACATATATCTCAATCATGCTAATAGGAACCAAAAAAAAGCCGGAATGGTAATGTGAACACCAGACAAAATAGACTTAAGACAAACTGTTACTAGAGACCAAAAAAAAGTTATATTATAATGAGAAATGGGTCAATCTATCAAGAAGCGATGACTATAAATATATATGAACATACATGTTACTTACAACAGAGCCCCAAAATATACAAAGCAAAAATGACAAAACTGAAGGAAAAAAATAATTCCTCAATAATCATTACAACTATCGACATCTCACTATCAGTGTTAGACAGAACGACTAGATAGATCAACTGGGATAGAAGACTTGAAAAATGCTATAAATCAATTAGATCTAACAGACATCTATAGAACACTGCACCCAACAAGAATGGAATACACATTCTTCTCAAAGGCACAGTGGAACATTCTCCAAGATGAAAGGCCATCTTGGGCCATAAAACAGGACACAATAAATTTAAAATAACTAAAATTACACAAAGTATGGTCTTGGTTTATACTGGAATGAAATCAGAAATTAATACCAGAAAGGAGTTTGTGAAATTCATAAATATATGGAAATTAAACACTAAAAAAATCAATTTGTTAAGAAATCACAAGGAAAATTGGGAAACATTTTGAGGAGAATGAAAATCAAAAAACAACATATGAAAACCTCTGGGGGTACAGCCAGAGTAGTGCTGATATACCTCCATTAAAAAGAAGAAAGCTCTCAAATCAATAACCTAACCTTCTACCATAAGAAACTAGAAAAAGAAGAGTAAACTCAAAAAAATAAGTAGAAGGAAGTTACTAGATCAGAGAAAAATAAATACAGAATATAAAAGCAATAGAAAAAAATCAATAAAACAAAAAATGTATTTTTAAAAAATATCAACAAAATGGCCAAATTTAGTTAGACTGTCAAGAAGAAGGAGAGAAGCCTCACATTACTAAAATCAGGAATGAAAGCAGGAATATTACTACCAACCTTACATAAATTTTATAAGAGAATACCTTGAAAAATTGTATTGCAACAAATTAGATAACCTGTATGAAAATGGATAAATTCTTGGAATGATTGTTAAAACTGACTCAAAAAAATCTAAATAGACCTATAACAGAAAGATTGAATTAGTCATCAGTAAAACTTCCCCCAGAGAAAAGCCCATTTTCAGATGGCTTTACTAGTGACTTCTACCAAACATTTAAAGAATTACCAATTCTTGCCAGGCGCGGTGGTGCATGCCTGTAGTCCCAGGTACTCGGGAGGCTGAGGTAGTAGGATCGCTTGAGCCCAGGAGTTCTGGGCTGTAGTGCACGCATTATGCTGATTGGGTGTCCGCACTAAGTTCGGCATCAATATGGTGACCCCCCAGGAGCAGGAGGCCACCAGATTGCCTAAGGAGGGGTGAACCAGCCCAGGTTGGAAATGGAGCAGGTCAAAACTCCTGTGCTGATCAGTAGTGGGATTGCACCTGTGAATAGCCACTGCACTCCAGCCTGGGCAACATAGTGAGACCCCAACTCTTTAAAATGTATATATATAGGCCGGGCGCGGTGGCTCACGCCTGTAATCCCAGCACTTTGGGAGGCCAAGGTGGGTGGATCACGAGGTCAAGAGATCAAGACCATCCTGGTCAACATGGTGAAACCCCGTCTCTACTAAACATACAAAAAATTAGCTGGGCATGGTGGCGCGTGCCTGTAATCCCAGCTACTCAGGAGGCTGAGGCAGGAGAATTGCCTGAACCCAGGAGGCGGAGGTTGCGGTGAGTCGAGATTGCACCATTGCACTGGTGCAATATATATATATTATATATATATATAAAATTTAAAAAAAGAATTACCAATTCTTCATAAATCCTTCCAAAAATAGAAGGGAACACTTTTAATGAACATTTTGTAATAGTATTTACTTTTTAAAACTTATTTATTTTTTATTTTTATAGATTTGGGGATACACATGCAGTTTTGTTACATGGATATATTTCATAGTAGGTCAGTCTGGGCTTTTAGTGTAACCATCACTCAAATAATGAAGATTGTACCCATTGGGTAATTTTTCAGCCTTCAGCTCCCTCCCTCCCACCTTTCTGAGTCTCCAATGTCTATTAATTCCACTATGTCCATACGTACACATTAGTTAGCTCCCATTTTGAGTGATAACATGTTATTTGACTTTCTGCTTCTGAGTTGTTTCACTTAAGATAATGGCCTCCAGTTCCATTCATGTTGCTGCAAAAGATATGATTTCATTCATTTTTATGGCTAAGTAGTATTCCATGGTATGTATATACCACATTTTCTTTATCCAATCATAGATTGATGGACACTTAGGTTGGTTCTGTATCTTTGCTATTGTGAATAGTGCTGTAATAAACATATGAATGAAGATATCTTTTTATATAATAATTTCTTATCTTTTGGGCAGATACCCAGTAGTGAGATTGCTGGATCAAATGGTAATTCAATGTTTAGTTTTTTGAAAAATCTCCTCACTGTTTTCCATAGAAGTTGTACCAATCCACATTTCCACCAACAGTATGTAAGCACTCCCTTTTCTCCACATCTTCACCATCTGTTATATTCTAACTCTTTAATAATAGCCATCCTGACTAGTATAAGATGATCTCTCATTGTGATTTTAATTCATATTATCTCTGATGATTAGTGATGCTGAGTATTTTTAAAATATGCTTATTGGCCATTTGTATGTCTTCTTTTGAAAACAGTTCATGTCCTTTGCCCACATTTTAGTGATGTTAATTTGTTTTTTTCTTGTTGAGTTGTTTGAGTTCTTTATGGATTCTAGATACTAGTCCTTTGTTGGATTAATAGTTTGCCAATTTTTTAAATTATACTTTAAGTTCTGAGATGCATGTGCAGAACATGTAGGTTTGTTACACAGGTATACATGTGCCATGGGTATTTCTCCTAATGCTATCCCTCCCCTAGCCCTCCACCCCCAATAGGCCCTGGTGTGTAATGGTCCCCTCCCTGTGTCCATGTGTTCTCATTGTTCCATTTTGAGTGAGAACATGCAGTATTCCATTTTCTGTTCTTGTGTTAGTTTGCTGAGAATGATGGTTTCCAGCTTCATCTATGTCCCTGCAGAGATGAAGAAATGAACGCATCCTTTTTTATGGCTGCATAGTATTTCATGATATATATGTGCCACATTTTCTTTATCCAGTCTGTCATTGATGGGCATTTGGGTTGGTTCCAAGTCTTTGCTATTGTGAACAGTGCTGCAATAAATATATGTGTGTATGTGTCTTTATAGTAGAATGATTTATAATCCTTTGGGTATATACCCAGTAATGGGATTGCTGGGTCAAATGGTATTTCAAGGTTTCTAGATCCTTGAGGAATTGCCACACTGTCTTCCACAATTGTTGAACTAATTTACACTCCCATCAACAGAGTAAAAGTGTTCCTCTTTCTCCACATCCTCTTGAACATCTGTTGTTTCCTGACATTTTAATGATTGCCATTCTAACTGGCATGAGATAGTATCTCATTGTGGTTTTGATTTGCATTTCTCTAATGACCAGTGATGACGAGCTTTTTTTCATATGTTTGTGGGCCACATAAATGTCTCCTTTTGAGAAGTATCTGTTCATATCCTTTGCACACTTTTTGATGGGTTGTTTTTTTTTTCTTGTAAATTTGTTTAAGTTCTTTGTAGATTCTTAATATCAGCCCTTTGACAGAGGGATAGATGATGTCAAAATTTTCTCCCATTCTGTAGGTTGCCTGTTCACTATCGTGATAGTTTCTTTTGCTCTGCAGAAGCTCTTTAATTAGGTCCCATTTGTCAATTTTGGCTTTTGTTGCCATTGCTTTTGGTGTTTTAGTCATGAGATCTTTGGCCATGCCTAGGTCCTGAATAGTATTGCCTAGGTTTTCTTCCAGGGTTTTTTATGGTTTTAGGTCTTATATTTAAGTCTTTAATTCATCTTGAGTTGATTTTTGTATAAGGTGTAAGGAAGGGATCCAGTTTCAGCTTTCTGAACATGGCTATCCTGTTTTCCCAACACTATTGAATAGGGAATCCTTTCCCCATTGCTTGTTTTTGTCAGATTTGTCAAAATCAGATGGTTGTAGATCTGTGGTGTTACTTCTGAGGCTCTGATCTGTTCCATTGGTCTATATCTCTGTTTTGGTACCAGTACCATGCTATTTTTGTTACTGTAGTCTTATAGTATGGTTTGAAGTCAGGTAGTGTGATGCCTCTAGCTTTGTTCTTTTTGCTTAGGATTGTCTTGGCTATATTTGCTCTTTTTGGTTCCATATGAAATTTAAAGTATTTTTTCTAATTTTGTGAAGAAACTCAATGGTAGTTTGATTGGGGTAGCATTGAATCTATTTGGGCAGTATGGCCATTTTCATGATATTGATTCTTCCTATCCATGAGCATGGAATGCTTTTCCATCTATTTGTGTCCTCTCTTATTTCCTTGAGCAGTAGTTTGTAGTTCTCCTTGAAGAGGTCCTACACATCCCTTGTAAGTTGTATTCCTAAGTATCTTATTCTCTTTGTAGCAATTGTGAATGGGAGTTCACTCATGATTTGGCTCTCTGTTTGTCTATTATTGGTGTATAGGAATGCTTGTGATTTTTGCACATTGATTTTGTATCCTGAGACTTTGCTGAAGTTGCTTATCAGCTTAAGGAGATTTGGGGCTGAGAGCAGGCATGTTCCTACATATACAGTTGTGTCATTTGCAAACAGAGACAATTTGCCTTCCTCTCTTCCTGTTTGAATATCCTTTGTTCCTTTCTCTTACCTGATTGCCCTGGCCAGAAATTCCAATACTCTGTTGAATAGGAGTGGTGAGAGAGGGCATCCTTGTCTTGTGCCAGATTTCAAAGGAAATGCTTCCAGTTTTTACTCATTCAGTGTGATATTGGCTGTGGGTTTCTCTTAATAGCTCTTACTACTTTGAGATATGTTTCATCAATACCTAGTTTACTGAGTTTTTCACATGAAGGGGTGTTGAATTTTGTCAAAGGCCTTTTCTGCATCTACTGAGATAATCACGTGTTTTTTTGTCATTGGTTCTGTTTATGTGATGGATTACATTTAACGATTTGCATATGTTGCACCAGCCTTGCATCCCAGGGATGAAGCTGATTTGATAGTGGTAGATAAGCTTTTTAATGTGCTGCTGGATTCAGTTTGCCAGTATTTTATTGAGGATTTTGCATTGATGATCATCAGGGATATTGGCCTGAAATTTTCTTTTTTTGGTGTGTCTCTCCCAGGTTTTGGTATCAGGATGATGCTGGCCTCATAAAATTAGTTAGGGAGGTGTCCCTTTTTTTCTGCTGTTTGGAAAGTTTTAGAAGGAATGGTACAAGCTCCTCTTTGTACCTCTGGTAGAATTTGGCTGTGAATCCATCTGGTCCTAGGCTTTTCTTGGTTGGTAGGCTATTAATTACTGCCTCAATTTCCGAACTTGTTATTGGTCTATCAGGGATTCCACTTTTTCCTGATTTAGTCTTGGGAAGGTGGATGTGTCCAGGAATTTATCCATTTCTTCTAGATTTTCCAGTTTATTTGCAAAGAGGTGTTTATAGTATTCTCTGATGGTAGTTTGTATTTCTGTGGGATCAGTGGTGATATCCCCTTTATCATTTTTATTGTGTCTATTTGATTCTTCTCTCTTATCTCCTTTATTAGTCTGGCTAGTAGTCTTCTATTTTGTTTATCTTTTCAAAAAACCAGCTCCTGGATTCATTGATTGAATGATCTTCTGTGTCTCTATCTCCTTCAGTTCTGCTCTGATCTTAGTTATTTCTTGTCTTCTGTTAGCTTTTGAATTTGTTTACTCTTGCTTCTCTAGTTATTTTAATTGTGATGTTAGGGTGTAGATTTTAGATCTTTCCTGCTTTCTATTGTGGGCATTTAATGCTATAAATTTCCCTCTACATGCTGCTTTGGCTGTGTCCTAGAGATCCTGATACATTGTGTCTTTGTTCTCATTGGTTTCAAAGAACTTATTTATTTCTGCCTTAATTTTGTTATTTACCCAGTAGTCATTCCAGAGCAGGTTATTCAGTTTCCATGTAGTCGTACAGTTGAGTGACTTTCTTAATCCTGCATTCTAATTTGATTGCACTGTCGTCTGAGACACTGTTTGTTATGATTTCCATTATTTTGTATTTGCTGAGGAGTATTTTACTTTGAATTATGTGTTCAATTTTAGAATAAGTGTAGTGTGGTGCTGAGAAGAATGTATATTCTGTTGATTTGGGGTGGAGAGTTCTGTAGATGTCTATTAGGTCCACTTGGTCCAGAGCTGAGTTCAAGTCCTGAATATCCTTGTTAATTTTCTGTCTCATCAATCTGTCTAATATTGACAGTGGGGTGTTACAGTCTCCCACTATTATTGTGTGGGAGTCCAAGTCTCTTTGTAGGTCATTAAGAACTTGCTTTATGAATCTGGGTGCTCCTGTATTGGTGCATATGTATTTAGGATAGTTAGCTCTTCTTGTTGCATTGATCCCTTTACCATTATGTAATGTCCTTCTTTGTCTTTTTTGATCTTTGTTGGTTTTAAGTCTGTTTTATCAAAGACTAGGATTGCAACCTCTGCTTTTTTTTTTCTTTCTTCTTTCTTTCCATCTGCTTGGTAAATATTCCTTTATTTTGAGCCTATGTGTGTCTTTGCATGTGAGATGGGTCTCCTGAGTACAGCACACTCATGGGTTTTGACTATCCAATTTGTCAGTCTGTATCTTTTAACTGGGGTGTTTAGCCCATTTATATTTAAGGTTAATATTGTTATGTGTGAATTTGATCCTGTCATTATGATGTTAGCTGGTTATTTTGCCCATTAGTTGGTGCAGTTTCTTCATAGTGTTGATGCTCTTTACAATTTGATATGTTTTTGCAGTGGTTGATACTGGTTGTTCCTTTCCATGTTTAGTGCTTCCTTCAGGAGCTCTTGTAAGGCAAGCCTACAGGTGACAAAATTTCTCAGCATTTGCTTGTCTGTAAAAGATTTTATTTCTCCTTCACTTATGAAGCTTAGTTTGGCTGGATATGAAATTCTGGGGTAAAATTATTTTCCTTAAGAATGTTGAATATTGGCCCCCACTCTGTTCTGGCTTGTACAGTTTCTGCAGAGAGATCTGCTGTGAGTCTGATGGACTTCCCTTTGTGGGTAACCCAACGTTTCTCTCTGGCAGTCCTTAGCATTTTTCCCTTCATTTCAACCTTGGTGAATCTGACGATTATGTGTCTTGTGGTTGCTCATCTCAAGGAGTATCTTTGTAGTGTTCTTTGTATTTCCTGAATTTGAATGTTGGCCTGTGTTGCCAGGTTGGGAAGTTTTCCTGGATAATATCTTGTAGTGTGTTTTCCAACTTGGTTCAATTCTTTGCATACGTTCAGGTATGCCAATCAAATGTAGGTTTGATCTTTACACATAGTCCCATATTTCTTGGAGGCTTTGTTCATTTCTTTTTTCTCTAATCTTATCTTTATGCTTTATTTTATTAGGTTGATCTTCAGTCTCTGATATTCTTTCTTCTGTTTGATTGATTTGGCTATTGATACTTGTGTATGCTTCATGAAGTTCTTGTGCTGTGTTTTTCAGCTCCATTGGGTCATTTATGTTCTTCTCTAAACTGGTTATTCTAGTTAGCAATTCCTGTGACCTTTTTTTCAAGGTTCTTAGCTTCCTTGCTCTGGGTTAGCACATGCTCCTTAGAGCAGAGGAGTTTGTTATTACCCACCTTCTGAAGCCAACTTCTGTCAATCAGTCAAACTCATTCTCCATCCAGTTTTGTTCCCTTGCAGGCAAGGAGTTGTGATCCTTTGGAGGAAAAGAGGTGTTCTAGTTTTTGGAATTTTCAGCCTTTTGTGCTGTTTTTTCCTCATGTGCATGGATTCATCCACCTTTGGTCTTTGATGCTGGTGAGCTTTGGATGGAGTTTCTGTGTGGACATCCCTTTGGTTGATGTTGATGCTATTCCTTTCTGTTTGTTAGTTTTTCTTCTAACAGTCAGGCCCCTCTGCTACAGGTCTGCTGGAGTTTGCTGGAGGTCCACTCCAGACCTGTATCACCAGTGGAGGCTGCAGAACAGCAAAGATTGCTGTCTGTTCCTTCCTCTGGAAGCTTCATCCCAGAGGGGCACTCACCAGATACCAGCTGGAGCTCTCCTGTGTGAGCTGTCTGTTGATCCCTGCTAGGAGGTGTCTCCCAGTCAGGAGGCACTGGGGTCAGGGATCCACTTGAGGAAGCAGTCTGTCCTTTAGCAGAGCTTGTGTGCTGTGCTGGGTGATCTGATGCTCTGTTCAGAGCTGGCAGGCAGGAATGTTTTAATCTGCCAAAGTTGTGCCCACAGCCGCCCCTTCCCCGAGGTGTTCTATCCCAGGGAGATGGGAATTTTATCTAAAAGGCCCTGACTGGGGCTGCTGCCTTTCTTTCAGAGATGTCCTGCCCAGAGAGAAGGAATCTAGTGAGGTAGTCTGGCTACAGCAACTTTGCCGAGCTGCAGTGAGCTCCACCCAGTTCAAACTTCCCAGCAGCTTTGTTTACACTGTGAGGGGAAAACCACCTACCTAGTTGAGCCTCAGTAATAGAGGATGCCTCTCCCCCCACCAAGGTTGAGCATCCCTGGTCAACTTCAGACTGCTGTGCTGGCAGTGAGAAATTCAAGCTGGTGGATCTTAGCTTGCTGGGCTCTGTGAGGGTGGGATCACCTGAGCTAGACCACTTGGCTCCCTGGCTTCAGCCACTTTCCAGGTGAGTGAACGGTTCCATCTTGCTGGCATTCCAGGTGCCACTGGGGTATGAAAATAAACTCCTGCTTCTAGCTTGGTGTCTGCCCAAACAGTCACCAGTTTTGTGCTTGAAACTCAGGGCCCTGGTGGCATAGGCACTAGAGGGAATCTCCTGGTCTGAGGTTTGTGAAGACCATGGGAAAAGCATAATGTCTGGGCTAGAGTGCACTGTTCCTTATGGCAGTCCCTCACGGCTTCCCTTGGCTAGGGGAGGGAGTTCCCCAACCCCTTGTGCTTCCAGGTGAGGTGACATCCCACCTTGCTTGAGCTCACCCTCCATGGGCTGTACCTACTGTCTGACCAGTCCCAGTGAGAGGAGCCAGGTGCCTCAGTTGGAAATGCAGAAATCACCTGCCTTCTGTGTTGATCTCACTGGGAACTGCAGACTGGAGCTGTTCCTATTCGGCCATCTTTCCAGCCACTGAAGGGAACACTTTTGAAGTCGTTCTATCAAGCCAGTGCTACCCTGATACCAAAACCAGACAAAGACATCCCAACAAAAAAAAACCACAGACCTGTATCCCTTTTGAATAGAGATGCAAAGGTCCTTAAAAAAATACTAGTAATGTGAATTGAGCAACATATAAAAAGGATTATACACCATGAGCAGGTAGGATTTGTCCCTGGAATATAAGATTATTTAAAATATAAAAGTAAATTAATGTAATATACCATATCAATACAATAAAGAAGAAAAGCCACACAATTATATCAGTAGATGCAGAAAAAGCACCTGACAAAACTCAGCCTTCTTTCATGAATAAAGACATGAGACAGATCAGTAAGCTAGGAATAGGAGGGATGTTCATCTATTTGACAAAAAGCAGAGCTATGAAAAACTCACAGCTAACATGCCTAATCATTGCAGGCTGAAAGCTTTTTCCCAAAGATTAAGAATAAGACAAGATGACCCCTCTATCCATTTGTATTCACCATTTTACTGTAGCTTATAAGAGGCATCCAGATTGTAAAGACATTGTTAAAACTATCTCCATTTACCAATGACATCTTTTACATAGAAAATCTTAAGGAACGCACACACACACACACACCCCCAACTATTATTGCTAATAAAATGAGTTCAGCAAGGCTGCATTGATACAAAATCAATATATGAAAATCAATTGTATTTACATACAATAGCAATGAACAATCTGAATATTAAACCATGAAAATTTCATTCACAATAGTGTCAAATAATAAAATGTGTAGTAATAAAGTGTGACATATACTGCAAACTATAAAATATCACTGAAATGAAGAACTAAACAAGTGGAAAGATATGTTCTTGGGTTAGAAGACTTAATATTGTTATGGATCAGACCACTTCATATTGCTAAAATGGCAATATTCCCCCAAATGTATCTACAGATTCAATGCAATCTTTATCAAAATTCTGGCTGCCCTTTTTGTAAAAATTGACAAGGTGATTGCTCCTAAAATTCATGTGGAACGTGAGGAACGCAGAAGTTGGGAGATTTGTACTTTCCAATTTGAAAACTTACTATAAAACTACAATAATACCATTGCCAGATGGAGTGACATGCCCCAGTAGTCCCAGCTGCTCAAGAGGCTAAGGCAGGAGTGTCCCTTGAGCCCAGGAGTGTGAGACCAGCTTGGACAACATAGGAAGACCCTGTCTCAATTTTAAAAAACTAAACTCCAGTAATACAGTGTGTTACTGACATAAGGATAGCCATATAGATTAATGAAATAGAATTGACAGTCTAGAGATAAATAATTTATGGTCAGTTGATTTTTGCCAAAGGTTCTAAGACAGTTCAATGGGGAAAAAAAATCTTCTCAAAAATTGGTTCCGGGTTACGAATATGCTGAACCCCCCTTAATCATACCGTTTAAAAGGACAAGTTTTAATATATATGAATTATATCACAATAAGGTGGGAGGGGTGTGGGCAGGAAAGATGGAAACACACAACATTCCAAAAGGCAGTGTGTATGCTTTGCTGGGAGGGGGTATGAAAGGAGAGTTGGCCAGCTCAGAATTAGAGGAGGTTCTACATATATCTTTCTCCAGCAAGTTCCATGACTATTGTGTATATATACTTTTTAATTTGAAAGTTGAAATCTCTTTTTCTTGTTTAAAGTGAGGGGAAAGAGAGGATTTTGAAATTATCTGATAGCTGTTGGTAACACTAGAAGTGTGTCAAGAGCCCAGTATTCTAGGACAACTACCCAGAGTGATTATTACAGAGAAAAAGCTGTTAGTATCTTTCTTGTGACCAAACTATAAAAATCTTGTTGCCAAAAGTCATCTTTTAGAAACTGGAAATAGTTATTTGTAACAGCCTTGCTGAGATTAGATTATGTTTATTTGGAGAAGAGAGAATACAGTAGTGGGATGAGCCTATAGAGGTGAGACTAAATTAATACTCACACAGTAGAAGGACTGATGCTATTAACTGCAGCTGAAGGGAGAAGAGGAGGTTTACTGTACTTCTTCCTTTCCAATATTTCTGCCTATTTTTGGCGGAGGGGGTTGGGGGTAGCCTTATTTGAATGGCCAAGATCTCCAGTACATTGTGAATAAAAGTCAAGAGCAGCCACCCTTGCCTCATTCCAATCTTCAGGGATTTAACACTCAGTCTTTCACCATTAAGTATAATGTTGGCATTAGGTATTCTCATAGATGCCCTTATTAAGTTGAGAAAGTTCACTTCTAGTCTTAGTTTGCTGAGAGGCTTTTATTTCTTCTTTTCATTATGACTAGATGTTAGATTTTGTCAAAGTATTTTCTCCAGCTAGTGTGATAGATTTTTTTCTTTTTCAGTGTGTTAATATGGTGAATTACATTGATTGATATTGAAATTTTAAACCAACATTGCAATCTGGAGATAATCCTCAAATGGTCATGATTTATTGTCTTTTTATTGTTGAATTCGATTTGCTAAAATTTTAAGAATTTTTCTGTGTTCATGAGGATTATTAATCTGTAGTTTTCTTGTAATGTTTTTGTCTGGTTTTGGTATCGGCAATGTTGGTCTCAGAGAATAACTTGAGAAAGATTTCTTCCTTTTGTATTTTTTACAAAAATTCATGTAGAATTGCTTCATTTTTTCCTTAAATACTTAGTAGAATTTACCAGTGAAGCTCTCTGAACCTGGAGGGTTGTGTGTATGTGTGTGAGAAGATTTTAATCATAAACTTAATTTGTTTGATACAGGGCTGTTTCACATTATCTATTTCTTCCTGAGTGAGATTTGGTAGCTTTTCTTTCAGGGAATTTTTCTATTCTTATCTAAGTTGTCAAATTTACTATCATAAAAAGTTGCTTATCATAATCCCTTATTATCACTTTAAGGTTTGTAGGACCTCTCTCTTTCATTTCTGAGATTGGCAATTTGTATCATCTCTTTTTCCTGATAAGTATGTGTAGAGTTTATCAATTTTATTAACTTTTTTTCCCCCAAATGACTAGGTTTTTATTTCACTTCTCAGTTGTTTTCTATTTCTACTTTAGTGGTTTCTGCTTTTATATTTATTAGTATAGTACTTTTTTCCATTTACTTTGGGCTTCATTTACTTTCTTTTTATAGTTTGTAAAGGTAGAAGCTTAGGTTATTGAATTCGGACCTTTCTTATCCAGTAAGTGCTTAATGTTTTCTAAAAATAATTTCCCATCTAAGCACCCCTTTAGCTGTATCCTACACATTCTGATATGTCTTGTTTTCATTTTCATTCAGTTAACCACTTTATAATTTCCCTTTGATTTCTTCTTTGGTTTGCATTTTGCTTAGAATTGTGTCGTTTAGTTTCCAAATATTTGGGATATTTTCCAGATCTTTGTATTACTGATCTCTGTTTTAATTCCACTGTAGTCAGAAAACATACTTTGTACAATTACATTCTTTTCGTTTTGTTATTTTCTTTGAGACAGAGTTTCGCTCTTGTCATCCAAGCTGGAGTGTAATGGTGCACTCTCGGCTCACTGCAACCTCTGCCTCCCAATTCAAGCAACTCTCCTGCCCCAGCCTCCCGGGTAGCTGGGATCATAGGCATGCACCACCATGCCTGACCTGGCTAATTTTGTATTTTTAGTAGAGACAGGGTTTCTCCATGTTGGTCAGGCTGGTCTCGAACTCCTGACCTCAGGTGATCCACCTGCCTTGACCTCCCAAAGTACTGGGAGTACAGGCGTGAGCCACTGTGCCTGGCCTACAATTGAAATTCTTTTAAATGTATTGAGACTTGATTTATGGTCCAGACTATGGTCTAACTATCTTGATAATGTTCTATGTGTACTTTAAAAAACAGAGTTCTGCTGTTGTTGGGTGGAGTGTTCTATAAATATCAGTTAGGCCTAGTTGATTGAGAATGTTATTTAAGTCTTACGTATCTCTCCTGATTTTTCAAGTTTGTAAATTTTTCAGTCGTCATTTCTTCACATTTTTTTTGCTGTCTCCCTCATTCATTCATTCATTCACCTTTCACTTTTTTCCTGTGACTCTGTACCATGTGTGTGTGTTGGTCTTAACTTTTCTGTTTCATTTTGGTAGTTTTTATCATCGTGTGTTCTAGTTTACTCATCTTTTATTCTACAGTGTCTCCTCTGCTGCTAAGCCCATCCAATGTACTTTTCGTCTCAGACATTGTATTTTTCATCACTGAGATGACTTTGGCATCAAGTGTTTTGAATTTTGTGTTGCTAGATACTGGATGAGAGAGATACATATGTATACACACAACCATACATAAAAACACATGTATATGTAATGTTATACTATATTATAAATACATACGTAAATATTCTTGGGCTTTGTACTGGGACACAATAGGTTAACTTGGAAACATTTTGGTCCTTTCCAGGCTTGCTTTTGAAGTTTGTTAGGCTAAGCCATCTCAGACTTTTGTTTAGGGCTAATGAATTTGACCTTCCAACAGGCAGGATCACCTTCCAAGTACTTCCAGGTGCCCCAGCTGTTACTAGGTAGCTCCACTCTGGCTACTGAGAATGGGAACTATTCCCAGCCCTGAATAAGCTCCAGTAATTGATTCACTGGCCTGAGGTAGTTGTGTGAATGTTTGCTGGTCATACTCAGTTGATGATTTGAGGAGCGCCCTCTACAGATCAGCAGAGTTCTTCCCTCTCCAGTACTTCACCCTGCATATCCTAGCAGTCGTGGCCGCCTCAAATTCTCAGTTGTTTCCTCAACTCAAGGAGACTACAGAGCTTTCCGGTTCCCCTCCCTGTGTTGTAGCCTGAAAGCATACTTCAGGCGGGGTCACAGTCCTCTTTTCTCAGAAATCTCTGTCTCATGTGCCTCTTTTCCAGTGTCTGCAAACTTTTTTCAAATATTTTGTCTGTTTTTTAGTTACTTAAAACAAGTGGGGAAGAACCAGTCCCTATTGCAATTTTGTCCAGAAATGGAAATAGCTTGTTAGACTTCGAATGTCTTACAGATTTTCTACTCAGTAATCAGTAAGCATATATTGAGGAAGGCCCTACACCTCTGCCTGAGAGGGAATAGTTATTACTGAGTAGCCATAGGGAATTGGTTTCAGGACTCCTACCAATACCAAAATCCATGGATGCTCAAATCTCTGATATAAAATGGCACAGTGTTTACATATAACCTAGGCACATCCTCCTGCGTACTTTAAATCATCTTTAGATTACTTACCTAATACAATGCAAATCCCATACAAAGGTGGGATTTAAAACTATAGATTTAAATCTTATATTATTTTGGCCAGGCATGGTGGGCCACACCTGAATCCCAGCACTTTGGGAGGCTGAGGAGGGGTGGACAATTTGAAGTCAGGAGTTCAAGACCAGCCTAGCCAACATAGTGAAACCCTGTCTCTGCTAAAAATACAAAATCAGCCAGGCATACGCCTGTAGTACCAGCTACTCAGGAGGCTGAGGCAGGAGAATCACTTGAATCTGGGAGGCGTAGGTTGCAGTGAGCTGAGATTCATTCCAGCCTGAGTGGAAGAGTGAAACTCTGTCTCAAAACAACAACAACAACAACAAAACCCCTCCTATTATTTCTTATTGTTGTATTGTTACTTTTTATTGTTTTATTTTCAGATATTTTCAGTCTTAGGTCAGTTGAATCTGCAGATGCAGAACCTGCAGATACAGAGGGTGACTGTGTATCCTCCCACCTAGCTCTGCTGAAGCAAACAGGAAATCCTGCCTTCACAGTGAAAAATCATTTTTATTTGAATTTTTTTTACTCAGCTGACCAGGGCAGTAAATCTTTACTCCCATGGTTTTTGTAAGCATCTCAAAAGTAACTGCAGCATCTTTAAAGATAACTAATATCACTAAAAAAGGAAATATATAATACTTGAAGTATAAATACTTGGAATTGAGGAAAACCCAAGACAACATCTTAGGTTGAGAATCAATGGTGTAGGAGCTAAAAACCCTTTACTGTGATTTCAGGGGGAAGAACTCAAAACTCTGCCCCCAGCTTCACAGCAGGTCAGATTCCCCAAAAGCAACCCAGGGGTTGGCCTAGGTAACGTGCAGTCTCTCCTGCCAGCTGTGACCTGCTTCCTTTCAGGAGATCACTGAGCAAAGGAAATTGAGGTGGCTGATTGAGGGGCATCTTAATTGTACTCCCCCAACTCATTTGTATTAGAGAATAGAAAAACACTTGGGTACTGTGGTGAGCCACACGCTGTCTCCAGGGTGCTGGCCTTCCAGGTGCACACCATTCTCCAGTGAAAACAGGAAAGGGAGCCTTGCAGTAAAATGATGAATAGCTTCACGACTGGCTGTCAATTTTGCCTAAATTGTAGATTTTGCCATGTAATTCTGTGTGAAGACCTGGAAGGATCTAAGGAAAGCAATAAAAAATTCAATCTGAATCCTTCAGTGATCACGATGATGAATGTGTTGACGTCTTAGGGGAAAATGAAGGAAATCAGATCCAGGTGGCTCTGTATCATTTCCAAAAATTACCTCTGCATAATTTGGATCCCATGTTTTTGAGAGAATGGGGAAATACAACCAGTACCCTGAAACCATGTGAAGAATATATCAGGAGTTTCATTTTGACTGAGAAGGGCAGGCTCTCATCTGGATTAAAAAAAATAATAATAAGATAAAGCTTATTTATAAGCATATGGAAAAAAGCAAGAAATCTTTTAACACTAAAATCTGATCTGACCTGTTGGAAAGGGCATTTTATGTATTAACTTGAACCTTTTGCTTTTGCTTTTGCTGAGGAGTCTGATGGTTGTCCTAGTTGTGTCTGAGGAAGGCTTCGGACTTGTTACCAGAGTGGTGTCACATGTACGTGTCCTGGCTCTGCTACCTGGAACTTTTCTAAGCCTTTTAAACCTATCAACCAGTATTCTTTCAGCCATAAATGGTGGCTGGTATCACCTGCCCCTCATGATCAAACTGACAATGGTATTTTATATATTGCGATATCTTTCAACAGTGCTTTGCGGTCAGTGCAGTCTTTCCATACCTCAGTTTTTCATCAGACACTGAGTTGAAGTGTTACACTTCTCTTGCAGATAAAGAAATGGGGAAGTTAGAGAATCAGGAAAGGTTAGGTGAGTTGGCCCAGTGTCCCAAGGGCAGGGACCTAGGCAAAAACAAATTCCAAATCCAGTATTCGCTGCTACAATGTGCCACCTCCCTCCCTTTAGGGTTGGAGGAAGATACTAGGGCTAGTCCTACAGCTAATGCTCTATGATTCTTTGTTCTGCTTCACTTAGCACCTGCTGTACCATGTTGTGTTTGTAAGTGGCTTAGTGTTAATTTTTCTCCAAAACGCAGCAGGGTCTGGAACAGGAGACTGGCCCAGTCTGGCATCTGGCGAGGATGGTAGTTGTGGTGTTCTCGTAGCTCCTCCGTTACCACCTGGTATCATTTAGTAGTACTTTGCAAATGGAATCATAAATCAATTCATTTAACATAGAGAAGGGCAAAAAGTTGCTGAGAAATGTTCCTGAGAGTTGGTCGTTGGAGCGTCAGCTCTGGGAGGGTGGCTGACTTGAGAATATCACCTTAGTCACTAAGGAAAACAAAGTCCAGGGCTTCAGAACTTCAAAACAATTATTACTTGCTGAGATGGCAAAAACAATTGTAGAGTGCTTTAATGGCTGAGCTTTAAACAGTTTGTTAAATTACAGATTAAGTACTGATTGTTTTTTCTTTGAGACAGGGTCTCATTCTGTTGCCCAGGCTGGAGTTGCAGTGGCACAGTCCTAGCTCACTGCAGCCACAACCTCACAGGCTCAAGCAGTCCTTCCACCTCAGCCTTTCAAGTAGCCGGGACTACAGGCACACACCACAATACCCGGCTAATAAGATACAGGGTTTTATTATGTTGCCCAGGCTGGTCTTGAACTCCTGGGCTCAAGGGATCCTTCTGCGTTGGCCTTCCAAAGTGCTGAGATGACAGATGTGAGACACTGCCCAGTCAGTAATGATTTTTCATATGAACAAACCATTGAAGACAATTTGCACTTATTTATTTTTGGTTATCAAGTGACCTGTTACCTCCTGCACTGATTTCTGCCCCACATAGCCTTTTTAGGTTGAACCAAATTAGATATATAAACCAGATGATTAAAAATTAGGTATTATTCTCTAGCTAACTGGCTTTACTTCTGTTGCTCTCTCTTCTAAATGCAGTGAATCCAAGCAGTGCTGAATTTAAGGAAGCATACATAATTAATATTACAGGGCAGGCAGGAGAGCTGGGCATGTGGTCTAATACCCCAAGTGTAGTTAAGGCAAGTATGTATGTTTTTCAGTTGCATTTAGTTCCTAGTTATTCCTAGAGTAGGAAATGTGGGGGTGTTGATGACCACTGTGAAACAGCAGCTTATAAAATTCACCCTTTATTTTCTTTTTATATATATATATGTATATATTTTATTGCATTTTAGGTTTTGGGGTACATGTGAAGAACATACAGGATTGTTGCATAGGTACATACATGGCAATGTGGTTTGCTGTCTTTCTCCCCATGTTATCCCTCCCCCCCAACTCCCCACCCCCCACTGTCCCTCCCCTAGTTCACCCCAACAGTCCTCAGTGTGTGATGCTCCCCTCCCTGTGTCCATGTGTTCTCATTGTTCAACACCCGCCTATGAGTGAGAACATGCGGTGTTTGATTTTCTGTTCTTGTGTCAGTTTGCTGAGAATGATGGTTTCCAGGTTCATCCATGTCCCTACAAAGGGAACGAACTCATCATTTTTTATGGCTGCACAGTATTCCATGGTGTATATGTGCCACATTTTCCCTGTCCAGTCTATCATCGATGAGCATTTGGGTTGGGTCCAAGTCTTTGCTATTGTGAACAGTGCTGCAATGAACATTCGTGTGCATGTGTCTTTATAGTAGAATGATTTATAATCCTTTGGATATATACCCAGTAATGGGATTGCTGGGTCAAATGGAATTTCTATTTCTAGGTCCTTGAGGAATCGCCACACTGTCTTCCACAATGGTTGAACTAGTTTACACTCCCACCAACAGTGTAAAAGTGTTCCTATTTCTCCACATCCTCTCCAGCATCTGTCGTCTCAGGATTTTTTAATGATCGACATTCTAACTGGTGTGAGGTGGTACCTCAATGTAGTTTTGATTTGCATTTCTCAAATGACCAGAAGTGATGAGCATTTTTTCATGTTTCTTGGCCTCATATATGTCTTCTTTTGTAAAGTGTCTGTTCATGTCCTTTGCCCACTTTTCAATGGGTTTGTTTCTTGTAAATCTGTTTTAGTTCTTTGTAGATTCTGGATATCAGCCCTTTGTCAGATGGGCAGATTGCAAAAATTTTTTCCCACTCTGTTGGTTGCCGATTCACTCTAATGACTGTTTCTTTTGCTGTGCAGAAGCTGTGGCATTTGATTAGGTCCCATTTGTCTATTTTGGCTTTTGTGGCCAATGCTTTGGGTGTTTTAGTCATGAAGTCCTTGCCTATGCCTGTCCTGAACGGTTTTGCCTAGATTTTCTTCTAGGGTTTTTATGGTGTTAGGTTTTATGTTTAAGTCTTTAATCCATCTGGAGTTAATTTTAGTGTAAGGTGTCAGGAAGGGGTCCAGTTTCTGCTTTCTGCACATGGCTAGCTAGTTTTCCCAGCACCATTTATTAAACAGGGAATCCTTTCCCCATTGATTGTTTTTGTGAGGTTTGTCAAAGATCAGATGGTCGTAGATGTGTGGCATTGGCTCTGAGGCCTCTGTTCTGTTCCATTGGTCTATATCTCTGTTTTTGTACTAGTACCATGCTGTTTTGATTACTATAGCCTTGTAATATAGTTTGAAGTCAGGTAGCGTGATGCCTCCAGTTTTGTTCTTTTTGCTTAGAGTTGACTTGGCTATGCGGGCTCTCTTTTGGTTCCATATGAAGTTTAAGGTGGTTTTTTCCAGTTCTGTGAAGAAGGTCATTGGTAGCTTCATGGGGATAGCGCTGAATCTATAAATTACTTTGGGCAGTGTGGACATTTTCACGATATTGATTCTTCCTAACCATGAACATGGAATGTTTCTCCATCTGTTTGTATCCTCTCTTATTTCATTGAGCAGTGGTTTGTAGTTCTACTTGAAGAGATCCTTTACATTATTTATTAGTTGTATTCCTAGGTATTTTATTTTCTTTGTAGCAATTGTGAATGGCAGTTTGTTCTAGATTTGGCTCTCTTTAAGTCTGTTATTGGTGTATAGGAATGCTTGTGATTTTTTCACATTGATTTTGTATCCTGAGACTTTGCTGAAGTTGTTTATCAGTTTCAGGAGATTTTGGGCTGAGAGGATAGGGTCTTCTAAATATACAATCATGTCCTCTGCAAATAGAGACAATTTGACTTCCTCCTTTCCTAAGTGAATACCTTTTCTTTCTTTTTTTTTTTTGCCCGATTGCTCTGGCAAGAGCTTCCAATACTGTATTGAATATGAGTGGTGACAGAGAGTATCTTTGTCTAGTGCCAGATTTCAAAGGGAATGCTTCCAGTTTTTGCCTATTCAGTATGATATTGGCTGTGGGTTTGTCATAAGTAGCTTTTATTATTTTGAGATACATTCCGTCAATACCTAGTTTATAGAGAGTTTTTAGCATAAAGGGCTGTTGAATTTTGTCAAAGGCCTTCTCCGCATCTATTGAGATAATCATGTGGTTTTTGTCTCTGGTTCTGTTTATGTGGTGAATTACGTTTATAGACTTGAGTATGTTGAACTAGGCTTGCATCCCCGGGATGAAGCCTACTTGATCATGATGGATAAGCTTTTTGATGTGCTGTTGCAATCGGCTTGCCAGTATTTTATTGAAGATTTTTGCATCTATGTTCATCATGGATATTGGCCTGAAGTTTTCTTTTCTTGTTGAGTCTCTGCCAGGTTTTGGTATCGGGATGTTGTTGGTCTCATAAAATGATTTGGGAAGGATTCCCTCTTTTTGGATTGTTAGGAATAGTTTCAGAAGGAGTGGTACCAGCTCCTCTTTGTATGTCTGGTAGAATTCAGCTGTGAACCTATCTGGACCTGGGCTTTTTAGTGGGTAGGCTCTTAATTGCTGCGTCAATTTCAGACCTTGTTATTGGTCTATTCGGGGTTTTGACTTCTTCCTGGTTTAGGCTTGGGAAGATGCAAGTGTCCAGGAATTTATCCATTTATTCCAGGTTTACTGGTTTATGTGCATAGAGTTGTTTGTAGTAATGTCTGATGGTGGTTTGTATTTCTGTGGAATCTGTGGTGATATCCCCTTTATCGTTTTTTATTGCATCTATTCTATTCTTCTCTCTTTTCTTTATTAATCTGGCTAGTGGTCTGTTTTGTTGATCTTTTCAAAAACCAGCTCCTGGATTTATTTTTTGAAGGATTTTTTGTGTGTGTGTCTCCTTCAGTTCTGCTCTGATCTTAGTTATTTCTTGTCTTCTGCTAGGTTTTGAGTTTTATTGATCTTGCACCTCTAGCTCTTTCAATTTTGATGATAGGGTGTTGATTTTAGATCTTTCCTTGCTTTTCATGTGGGCATTTATTGCTATATATTTTCCTCTAGACACTGCTTTAAATGTATCCCAGAGATTGTGGTATTTTGTCTTTGTTCCCATTGATTTTAAAGAACGTCTTTATTTCTGCCTTCATTTCATTGTTTATCCAGTCAGCATTCAAGAGCCAGTCGTTCAGTTTCCATGAAGCTGTGTGGTTCTGAGTTAGTTTCGGAATTCTGAGTTCTAACTTGATTGCACTGTGGTCTGAGAGACTGTTATGATTTCCGTTTTTTGCATTTGCTGAGGAGTGATTTACTTCCAATTATGTAGTCAATTTTAGAGTAGGTGTGATGTGGTGCTGAGAAGAATGTATATTCTGTGGATTTGGGGTGGAGAGTTCTGTAAATGTCTATTAGGTTTGCTTGGTCCAGGTCTGAGTTCAAGTCCTGGATATCCTTGTTAATTTTCTGTCTTGTTGATCTAATATTGACAGTGGAGTGTTAAAGTCTCCCACTATTATTGTGTGGGAGTGTAAGTGTCTTTGTAGGTCGTTAAGAACTTGGTTTATGTATCTGGGTGCTCCTGTATTGGATGCATATATATTTAGGATCATCAGCTGTTCTTGTTGCATTGATCCTTTTACCATTAGGTAATATCCTTGTCTCTTTTGATCTTTGTTGGTTTAAAGTACATTTTATCAGAGACTAGGATTGCAACTCCTGCTTTTTTTTTTGCTCTCCGTTTGCTTGGTAAATCTTCCTCCATCCCTTTGAGCCTATGTGTATCCTTGCATGTGAGATGAGTTTCCTGGATACAGCACACCTATGGGTTTTGACTTTTTATCCAATTTGCCAGTCTGTGTCTTTTGATTGGGGCATTTAGCCCATTTACATTTAGGGTTAATATTGTTATGTGTGAATTTGATCCTGCCATTTTGATGCTAGCTGGTTGTTTTGCCAGTTAGTTGGTGTAGTTTCTTCATTGTGTTGATGTTCTTTACCATTTGGTATGTTTTTGGAGTGGCTGGTACTGGTTGTTCCTTTCTATGTTTAATGCTTCTTTCAGGAGCTCCTGTAAAGTAGGCCTGGTGGTGATGAAACCTCTCAGTAATTGCTTGTTCATAAAGGATTTTATTTCTCCTTTGCTTATGAAACTTACTTTGGCTGGATATGAAATTCTAGGTTGAAAGTTCTTTTATTTAAGGATGGTGAATGTTGGTCCCCACTCTCTTCTGGCTTGTAGGGTTTCTGCTGAGAGATTTGCTCTGAGTCTGATGGGCTTCCTTTGTGGGTAACCCTGCCTTTCTCTCTGGCTGCCCTTAGCATCTTCTCCTGCATTTCAACCCTGGTGAATCTGACGATTATGTGCCTTGGGGTTGCTCTTCTTGAGGAATATCTTTGTGGTGTTCTCTGTATTTCCTGGACTTGAATATTTGTCTGCCTTGCTAGGTTGGGGAAGTTTTCCTGGATAATATCCTGAAGAGTGTTTTCCAGCTTGGATTCATTCTCTCTGTCACATTCAGGTACACCTATCAAATGTAGATTCGGTCTTTTCACATAATCCCATATTTCTTGGAGGCTTTGTTCGTTTCTTTTTACTTTTTTCTCTAATCTTACCTTCTCGTTTTATTTCATTGAGTTGATCTTCAATCTCTGATATCCTTTCTTCTGCTTGGTCAATTCAGCTATTGAAACTTGTGTATGCTTCATGAAGTTCTCATGTTGTTTTTCAGCTCCATCAATTCATTTATATTCCTCTCTAAGCTGTTTATTCTTGTTAGCATTTCATCAAACGTTTTTTCAAGGTTCTTAGTTTCTTTGCATTGGTTTAGAACATGTTCTTTTAGCTCAGAGAAGTTTCTTATTACCCACCTTCTGAAGCCTGTTTCTGTCAATTCATCAGACTCATTCTCCATCCAGCCTTGTTCCCTTGCTGGTGAGGAGTTGTGATCCCTTGGAGGAGGAGAGGCATTCTGGTTTTGGCTGTTTTCATCCTTTTTGCGCTGATTTCTTCCCATCTTTGTGGATTCACCTGTGGTCTTTGTAGTTGGTGACTTTCCAATGGGGTCTCTGAGTGGACATCCTATTTGATGATGAAGTTATTTCTGTTTCTTAGTTTTCCTTCTAACAGTCAGGCCCCTCTGCTATAGGATTGCTCAGGTCCACTCTAGGCCCTGCTTGCCTGGGGATCACCTGCAGCTGCTGAAGAACAGTAAGGGTTGCTGCCAGTTTCTTCTTCTGCTATCTTTATCTCAGAAAGATACCTGCCAGATGTCAGTCTGAGCTCTCCTTTATGAAGTGACTCTTTGGATATACGGGGGTCAGGGAGCTGCTTGAGGAGACAGTCCATCCTTATAGGAGCTCAAGTGGTGAGCTGTGAGCTCTGTTGTTCCATTCAGAGCTGCTGGGCAGTACGTTTAAGTCTGCTGCAGCAGAACTCAACCGCCTTTTTTTTTTTCCCAGGTGCTCTGTCCCGGGAAGGTAGGGCTTTATTTATGTTTCTGTTGTGCTGCTGCTTTTCAGGGATACACTGCCCAGTAAGGAGGCAGCCTAGTCACAGTCTGCCAGCAGAGGTATTGCTGAGCAGCTGTGGGCTCCACCCAGCTGCCATGTGAACTTCCCTGCAGTCCTGTTTATAGGGGTATAGTTAGAACTGCCTAGGCAATGGGGCCCACCTCTGTAATGGTGGACTGCCTCGGCAATGGCAAGCTACCTCAGTAGTGGCGGACTGCCTTGGTAATGGTGGATGCCCTCCCCCACAGAGCTGTCCTGGGTTCAGGTGTGCTTGTTACGAAACTCTCAATCCAGACTGTTTCAGATTGCTGGTCTTTGTGGGGGTGGGACTGGCTGAACCTGATCACCTGGCTCCCTGCCTCAGTCCCCTTTTTATCAGTTGAACGAGTGACTCTGTCTCCCAGGCATACCAGTCACCAGTTGAAAAGGCGCCCAGATTTGTGTGAATTTTTGTGCGGACACCCACTGTGCCAGCTGAAACAGCCACGCTGCAGACTTGTGGCACTTTTCTGCCTGGGAATCTCCTGGCCTGGCTCCCTGTTTCAGTCCCCTTTTTATCAGTCGAATGGGCACTCCAGTTGCCAGCTGAAACAGCACCTGGACCTGTGTGATTTTTTTTGTGCGGCAACCCGCCACACCAGCCAAAACAGCCATGCTGGAAACCCGTGGTGCTCCTCTGCCCAGGAATCTCCTGGTCTGTGGGCAATAAAAATCTGTCTGGAAATGCAGTGACCACTCACCCTCCACGCTCTCGCTGGGAGCCGCAATCCAGAGCTCTCCTACTTGGCCATCTTGGATCTCTCCACCAAAAATATTATCCACCCTTAAACAGACTAACCTTCATATTTCGCATAGATGCTCCTATGCACATCCCTATACGGAATGTACAATATTGTAATGATTGATTTTCCTTTGAGACTGTAATACAGGTAATATTCCTGTTCAACTTTGTAAACCAAGACCTGACACACAGTAGGTATTTTTAAAATTGTTTTTGATGTCACCAAAATTATACAGAAAAAAAGCAGCACACCAGTATTTTAAAGTTTGTTGTTTTTTTTTTTTTTTTTTTACTTTGTAAAGGATTTGCTGTAAGTCTTCAGGTCATCTTGTCCAATCCAAAAGCTGTATTTAAGCGTCGTGGATCCCAGCCAGGGATGCAAGAATCTGATTTTCTCAAACAGATAACAACGGTGGAAGAACTGGAACCGAAAGCAAATAACTGCACTAAGGTATTCATTTCACTTGTGCTGCCTGACCTCAAGCGTCAGCATCAAGAATGTGCTACCCAAGCTGTTTCCCTCCCCTTCAGGTTCTCGTGTGGCACACTCGGACAGAGAAGGTTAATCTAGCCAACGAGCCAAAGTACCACCTGGATACAGTGAAAATTGAGGTATAAATTGAAGTAGCAACTGGTACAGTTTGGCCCAGCCAGTGGATCCATACGGAAGAGGATGTTTGGGGTTGAGGCTGCAGAGCATTCAGGTATTGTCTGTTTGTTTTACTTCAGTACAACAGCCTTTCTTGTCATCTGATGGACATTTGTTTACATGGAGCTTGTCAGTTAACATAAGCTAACTGGATGGTACAAAATGTATGTTTTGTCTTCATTTGTTCTGCATGTTTCCTCTACAACTAAATTGGAAGATTTTTGTACAGTACTGATACTGCAAGATACCACTCTGAGTATCTTATATATTTTTTATTTTTCTCCAATTTTCCCTTATAATTAGACCTGAACAGGTTTTAAAAACAGACAAGTATTTTATCAGGTAAACATTCCTGATTCCTGACCTTGCAACATTAATTTTTGGAAGGTTAGTGGCAGTATACATCATAGGAAATAAAAAACCCACAAATGAAAATGTCTATGATTCATCTGTTTAATATAGGGAAATAACATTTTATCAATACTAGGCACCATAAAATGTAAACACAATTACTGTCATAAACCTGGATATACCTTCAAGGATTCAAAGTGGCTTTGTTTTAGTTACCCTGTTTGCATATAGTGCAGAAAAAGGTCTTCATGTTAGCACTATGTACATTAAGAAGAGATCCAAATTACAAGAAAGGCAGATAAAATTTGAATTCTTTAAACATTCATTAAACTAAGTTTTGGAGTAACATCCAGGTTTATCTTCCTTTCACTAACCACGTTCCCTGTTAAGCACATCATAACAACAGCACGGTGAAGTGAATGATGAAATAAAAGAATTTTTGATACACTAGAAAACAGTGCTCAGTGAGACATTTACATTCTATTTATATGATTAAACATTTGATCATACAGTACCTTCCTACAAGATTACTGGCTAATTTGGGGATGGGGTTTTTACTGTTAGAGGTATTACTAACATGATAACTACTTCCCTTATATGCAAACATTAGAGCTATAATTTTATTGAGAGGAAAACTGATTTTGCAAGTTGACTGAGCAGCTTCTTAAGTAATGCAGTATATGAAATCATGGGAAATATGAACAAAGCTGCCCTTGACATAAAATGGTTTATCAACCTGCTTTTCACCACATCAAATTTAATCAGTACAGACCAATACGGTCAATCAGATCATTCTTAATATGAACAAATGGGTAAAAAGAAAAAAAATATGTATATGAATAAACAGGGGAACTAGATGCATTTTAGCAAGGAATGTCAGGTGGTAGTTCTGGATGAAACTTGTATTGCAGTTTTTATTTCCATAGTTGTGTGCTGAGAGTCTGACCTGATGAGCTTCCAGACCATCCTGCTGTTGTGCTGGGGGGCTGGCCAAAACCCGCAGTAGGGGTTGCACTACTGATACTCATGCCAGCCATCTGTTGATTCATCTGTGAAACACACAAAAGGCTTAGTTCAAGAGGCTTACTTTATTTTTAATTCTTATTTCTTTAGCTACACAACTGGTCATTTTTTTTATTAATGTGAAAACTAGTCCAAGCACTGGAATAAAAGCAAAGTGACGTACAAACATTTCTTAAATAGCTACTTTGTTCCCTATTTATCTACTTTCTAGATTCAATTCCCCAAAGATTAACCACAACTTAAAAAAAAAAAAACCAAAGCAATCTTGGAATTTGTATCTGGGTATATAATGAGTCAGTTACTCTAACTTTCAACTACACTACGATATTGTGCTTTACTACTAATGAGTAAGAAAATTTTAGAAAGTAAAATAGTCTAAAGTTATCCTATAAACTTTGTATGATAGCTATTATTCTGTTAAAATCTTAAATGGCTCTAAATACTTCCTAAATATTTAAAAAGTGGTCATAAAGCATTTATTTCTCTTGCTGATCTACCAACATAAACATCTAAAATTTATTTTCATTATATGCAGTAAAGTATAAGATTACATGTATTTTTCTTTAAGACTAGAGTCAAATATATATATATAAGCATCTTAACCCTGTGGTTCTCTTACTTCCAAAACTGGTGATAAGAGAAGGAAAAGCAAGATTTAGCATATAGATTGGATTTAAAACTTACTTACACTCAGAGTTAGACTGTGTTCCTAATTTAATGCAGTTAACTTATTTACAGTTTCAAAGACACTAACATGAACTACATCACTAATCAGGCGTAAGTGTCTGAAGGAGCAGATCACATCTTCATACCTACTAAAGGACCTCTTAACCACCTTGCCATTGGCCAGTAGATTCCACTGATGGAGTGCTGAAGAACAGCATCACCCTTCTGCATTATTTGGAAGTAAGAGCCAATGTTAACTCCTTCCTGGTTCATCTAGCACCTTAACCTCCTGGGCTAGGTGTGCTTCAGCATGTTGACCATGTGACTGACATTTAGCACATACAATTTTTTAGATTCCCAATGGGTAGAGACCAATCTCTTACCTATATTCTGGTAAATGGTAGTAGCAAAATTAATTGGGATAGGTAGTGACTGTGCTAATGTTAGAAATCACTATAGACTATTCCCTGAATGCTCTAAAGGTAAAGTAAGTGACCACACAGAAACCAAGATTGCCAAAATGCTGGAGGAACATCAATGGGAAGTATAAAAGGAAGAGGAGTGGGAGCATGAACCTATCTGAGAGCCTTTACTGTGCAGCTAAAGTCAGAACAGAGCACCCGAAATAGAAGTTGTATCTTAGTGCTTAGGTAGAAATAGGATTTTATAATATGAGGGGATGTCTTGTTCATACCTTATGGGAACTGAATCTTTTTGTACTCTTTTTAACCATAAAAGTCATCATAGGGTATGTAAAAAGAAAACATAACAACTTTACAAAGGTTTTTGAACAAAAATAATTTTTAAAGAGCCATGAGGCAGTAACCATATGACCTGAAAAATAGCCTGAGATCCCTCATAAAATAGTGCTTTGAGAATATGAGACTAGATTTTTTTTCTAATAATAGACCCCAAAATAATTATTAATGAAGATAAGTTGTCTAAGTGAACTGTAAAAAATGCCCCACCAGTAAGCTGGGCAAAGCTTAGTGCTAACCTCAGAGGTGGCAGAAAGGAAATCTTTCATGATGCCTAAGAAAGATAATTTCTGGCCATTAGGAAACAGATTAGGGGTGTTCACCATTAGGGTTACATTACAATTTGAAGTGAAAGACATTTAACCTTTCTTTACAGAATACTCTAAAATAGGAATTATAACACAGCATTTGTCTATCTGATACAACTTCATAATATTTATAGATACTTTTGACCTTATACATATTATCCCTATTAAATTCTTTCTGCCAAATCTCAAGACTTAAAAAAAAATGATTTAGAAAATAAATCTGGTTTCTTTGATTTGAGAGAAGTTTCTTTGATTTGAGAGAAGCTAGAAAGTAAATGACCCCTACCTGTGAGAGGCTCCACTGGGGCTGCTGAGCTTGCGGCAGGCCAAACTTACTCTGGGGTGCACCCATTTGTCCCACCATTCCTCCTTGGGGGCCAACAACGTTTTGAGGAAGTGGCATCACACCAGTTTGTGCATTTCCCATAAACCCATTGGGCATGGGCATGCCCACCATCATGCTTGGACTCTGCCCCATCACGTTTCCTATAAGGCCAGGAGCTGCAGCCACAGGTACACCCATTGATGGAAAACCCTGAAATGCAGCTGGTGCCTGTGAGGTAAATGGTATATTTGTGGGTCCCATAAACACACCTGCACCACAAAAAGAAAAAAATGAATGAAGACAGAGCTATCACGAGTAGTTGCACTCACCTCTATAATCACAGGAAACTGTCTTTCTGAACTACTCACAGCAAACATTTTCATTCCAGTTTGGCTGCTCCTACTACTCAGACCAACCCACACCTAAACCCTGAGAGCTGGTTATGTCTAGAATGCAGACAAATCAGTTATTAACCTAAGTAAATTTAATTTAGAAATGTAAATCCTATGCAACAGCCACACAAAATACCTTCCATTGTGAAGACCAAACTGTGTAGCATGACATCATACACTGTTTTTTTTGCTGACTTGTACCACTGGTCTCCCAATACCAAACACAGGCAAGTGAGAGCTGACTATATCTGGCTTCAGTGGATGTAGTGGGTGCCACACAGTTTTAGCTCATACGTGAAATGCAGCTCATTATTTTAAAGGAAATGGTCTGAAATCTTAACACTCTGTAAACAATAAGCCTTGTGCTAATATTTTGTTATAATTACAAAAAAATTCATAGATCTTTTGGAATCTGTGTGGTAACTCAAGCCTGCTTATCTTCACAGAAAATATACTGTACACAGTCATAAACTTCATGCAAATCAAGTTTCAATAATTCATCAAAGATAATCTGTGTTCTATAAGCTTGTGAAACGATAGTGATCTATGAACAGCTTGTTAATTCCAAATAAAGTTCTGTGAATCCTGTAAATGCCTCTTAATTTTTTAATTCTAATGCTCATTCATTTCAGCTTCATAATTGTACAAACTACAACAAAAGCACTTACTACATGGAACAATAAAGAAGATATATAAACTTATAATTACAAAGAATGTACTTCTAGTAATGTCACTGAAAGCAGATATCAAAATTCATTACCAGGAGTACTTTGCTGTTGAATGGTTCCTGTGCCATACAGAGATAAGATGGAGTCTTTGGAAAGTTGTTTCTTTGCCACTTCTTCTGATTTTGTAGTCTGCTCAGTGAATAGATCCAGATCCCCAGATGTTACTGTAGACAGGCTTGCAGCTGCTGATGCAGAGGATGTCCCCTGAGACAAACACCAAAATAAGCTATCAAATTCTGCATAGTAAGGCACAGCTTATCCATTACTTAAAATCCAAATAAAGTTATAGAATTAGACAGAAATCAAACAATTGTAGAAGGTAAAACAGTGCCTTTCAAGAGGATCACTCACAAGCCCATACAAAAACATCTAAAGGCAGTACTTCCTAACTTAAATCTGTTAATGTAAAAGAGATAGACTGAAGCATTTTCACAGTAAGTTGCATTTACTACCTAAGGTGATGCCAAGTTTTTGCTCATAAATCCTGAATACAATGGGTTCAACAATAGCTACAGACGAGGCAGCAGTCTGAGGACCACCACTCCATAGCAACTACTGCTTCAAGAAACTGGTATCCTTTGGAATAAAAAACGTTTCTACAACTACAACAGACTATAAGAGGATTTGCAGTGGTTACTTGAAATACTTTATCTTTTTAAAACTTGCATCATTTTATACATCTAATCTAGATCAGTTTTAACCACAACATTAGACTGCTTCTAATCTATCCAGAAATGAAGGTACAGCAAAACTCTGACCATCTATAGTCTCAGCATATCCTGTACTTCACTTTTGGACAAGGGGGCAAATGAACACAAATACAAATAAACATGTAGATATTTAATATAAAACAAACATTTTCACTTAATCTCATATCTTGCATACAGTATTATACAATCACAATGCTAACCTTAATCATTTCTGTAGTCATTAAATCACATTCACATTTGTTATATGGACTTGTTTTGAACATGAAAAGAGTTTCAAAGAATTCTATGAAGACTAGTAAAAGCTGGCTGATTCTTCTCACACTAGAGAATAAGGTGAGTAACAAGTAGAAGTTAAATTCAAATATTTAATGTCCTCCTAGAACAGCATGCAATAAGTTACTATCCAAACATTGTACCTGCAAACTACATGGAACAATATTTTGAATCTTGGGACTAATCAAGAATTATAATCAACAAAAAGCCACTTAATTTTTGCAAAAATACAAATATGTAAGAAATTAGATATGATGGAATACTAAATATAACAATATCCTTGAATAAAATATATCTAAGCTACCAATGAAGCAGCAGCAGATCATGGAGCTAAAAGCATAGGCTGGAGCCTGTCTGCCAGCACTAGAGCCTGCCCCCAGGACTTTCTGTGGTAAACTCAGACATGTCACTTAACTTCTCCTTTCAGTCTCTTTCCTGTAAACTGGGGATAAGCTTGATGATCACAGGAAGTGTTTTGAACAATGGTTGGATTAAGTACTTGGTGTTTATTGTTAATATTGTTTATAAAACAAAGCAACTACAAATCTACAAAGCAACTACAACACTCAGTGATCTTTTTATCACACTTAGTATCTGTTCAATCTAAAAATCTGCTCAAAACCCTGGGGTCTATTCCCTGTCGATGACAGAGAACTAGAAGAAAACCCAAAATGTTGGGAAGCTATGATTCCAGTCTCATAGTAGAGCAGACTGATATTCACATGCTGTAAACATCGTAATATGAAACATCTACCTCAACAAGGACACAATCTAAAAACAGCCAAACCTATCAGCAGGGCTAGTAAACACTCAAATGTCCACTTACTTTTGGTGCTCCACTCACCAGCACTACGACCCCAGGATAAAAGGAGAACAACTTCTGCCTGTCATTCTACACTTCAGGAAGCCGCAGAGCATCTAACCCAAGGCTCTCTGGCCTTCTGGGCCCCCAGGGCTTAACCAAGAAAAAACCAGACTCAGCCCTTGTGTTTGTCTAGGTACTTACTGTTGGTGTATGTATATGTATATGAAAGAACAGGAAAGGGGTTTCTCCATGTCAACCACTGAGGACTCTCAAACTGCTTCTCCCTAGCCCCCATGACACATCATACTTCTAACTCTCTTTAGGAAAGACTAGACCCCACACAGGTAAGGCAGATGGTAAAATCAATCTATTTCATATTCATAAGTTAGAAAATCTTTCACTAGAATTTGTATATACTCAGAAATTAACACAAGGAGTGGAAGAATACAGGGTTCAGAAGAATTTAAAATCTTGGTGTCCAAAACTAGTTTGAGCTCAATTTCACGTATTAAAAACCCACCAAAATAAGTAAATTACATAATAGCAATATATGCATAAAATCTGTACTTTCAGCACCATCCCCATTTTCAAAGGTGTTATTTTGAAAATATGTCTGGATTTTAATCTCTACATGAAGTTTAGATGAAAGATGCTACTGTTCACCAAATATTTCAGGAGCTCAACACAACTGGCACAATCTAACCAGTACTCAATATAAAAATGTTCCAAAAGAAGTATTAGATATGATTTTAAAAATTAACCCTATCTCCTGTCAGGTACTGCTCAGAATGCCTGAAGTCTGAAGGCCAGCCCCCAGCCCTCCTAAAGCCAAGGCTACACTCCTTGTCATGGCACTACTTGTGCTTAAGAATTATATGAAGTCTGCATTGTTCTACTTGCTGCTTTAATAACGAACAGAACACATGGCGTACGCTGAAACCTCAGAGGTGGGGGTCTAACTCTAAGCAGCTGCAAAGCAACTGTGAGACCCCAGTGACCGTGCTAAATAAGTCTAGAGGATGTAACAGCTGCACTACAATGCCAGACTAAAAATAAATTGCTTTTCACATTCTGATTGTCAAATATTCTACTTTTCCAAAGACACAATATTAGACAATTTTTATTATCACATGTACACCTACACCTGTACAAATTTGTAAGGTAATTAATGTTAATTACTGTTGAAACAACAGTAACAATACTGTGTTTCTTTTTTATGTATGTTATAGGAGGGGAAGAAGGGGCAAAGCCGTAAAATAAGCTATTTTGCTAAAAATAAACACTGCTGCTGCAGACAATTTCGATGAAGATCCATTTAAATAAATTATTCTTAAATCTACTTGTTCCATTCTAATGGTAACTATATAGTGACTCATAATAACAATAAATATGTGCAACACAAATATGTTACTAGTCTTATAAGACACTGACTTTTTCTTATTAAAACTCTCCATCAGAACAATTCAGATTTGACTCATTTTTTTTAATAAAAAAGGAAATATCCCAAAAATTATGCTGCGCAAACTGGTTATTTGTAAAGTATAAACTTAAAATAGAATAGTAATGTTGTATGCTTAAGAGTAATTTGTTTCCTGAAAGTTCATATATTTCACATTACAGAAATTCCATGTACTGTTAAGAAGGCAATTCAAAATTTCTTCACCATTAATACTTTTAGAATATCCTGATCATTATTATTACTGTTCTAGATATTTTTTAAATCACTAAAAAAAAAAAAGATTTTAAGGCTAATTTAAAACATAATTTACCTTCATTCTGCCTTTATTTTAAAATGACAATGAGTACTGAATTTGCTACAACTTCTGCAGTCAATATTTACAAACACCCACAGTTTTAAAAGCTCTGAAGTAAATGACTTTGATCTCAGGAAGTTGAGGTAGTCAGGGTTTTTCTACTTGTTCATTCTAAACACTGTTGTTTCTCTAAAGCAAGGGTTAGAACTTAAAAGATAGTAAATATTCTAGGTTTTGTGGGTTATACATTCTCTGTTAACATTTAACCTTGCTTTTGTAGCAGGAAAGCAGCCACACACAGTATGTAAACCAGTGGGAGTGCCTGTGTACCAATAAAACTTTATTTGCAAAAACAAGCTGCAGCTTAGTTTGCAAGACCCTGGCCTAAAGAACAGGAGACTTTCAAATCAGTTACTGCTCAGAAACAATTCTTCCAAAATTGAAATTTTGAAACTTTTCAAAAAGGAAATAAGCAGCGACCATATAAAACCATATTCTTATCACATACCTGAGCTGGGGGCATGACAGTTGCAGGTAAGGGATTAGAAATCATCGGTCCAAAGATGTCCAGATCATCGTTCAGGGCTGGCACTGTGGTGTTCCCATTAGTCACTGGTGCTGCAGCAGGGCCATCTGAAAAGAATATAGATTCTCATTTTAATGTAGAATATCTTAAATTACTTGAAACATGGCATTATTTTAAAAATTAATATATGGTTTAAAAAAAAAAGTTCAAAAGTTGGTAAAAAATTTGTTCTTCTACCCACCCCAGCATCCCTTTCCCAAAGAAACCATTTCCAGTTTTGTTGATTCTCCCAGAAATATTCTTTATCCACTGGTTTCTAGGTATATATCCAAACCTCCTTTTTAACCAATGGTATCATACTATTCACATTATTCTGCACACTAACTTTTTAATAAGATCATCATAGATTTTTATGGTGCTTCCTACGTGCCAGGCACTGTTCTGGGTACTTTACCTGTATCAATTCATTTAATCCTCATAACCTTATGAGGTGAAAACTACTTTTGAGATAAGGGGCTAAGGTGGAATTTGATACCACACTCTTATAAAGAATCCCTCTCCATAAATTTATGTGTGAGGGTGCATACGTTTTAGCGATAATATCATTTTTATCTACCATGGAAATAAATTTTGGTGATTTAAAACATCTGAAATGTTACATTTTGAAGTCGCAACAGGAAAGAAAACTAGATAGAAAAAAGAAAACATACACTACTTAAACTCCTTCTACAGGAAGCATCCATAAAACTCCAAAATAAATCCTTTAATTTATTCAAGCACATCCACCTTTAGTGATGGCTGTACCAAGCTACTGAACTGTTCAGGGAAAGGGTCTCCAACAGAGCTTCCTACTTAAAAATTCAAATTAAAAAATGGTTTTTAAAACTAATTTCAAAAATTCAAAACCAGTTTATTTTATATCCCCTTTTTATGTGAGGGAACATTTATAAGGGCTGGGGGCAGGAGCTGAAGGAGAGTGCTGTGGATCGAGTTTGCATGCACAGCATTCCAGGACTGGAACATCTCACATGGTTCAGTTTTCTGTAACCACAACCAAGTAACAGTTCAGAGCATCACAATTCCAACCTCTTGAGAGTTACGGCCTAATCTTCTATCTTAACAACTTAGAACTCATTTGATCCCTGTATGATAGACTGTATTCTCATGAAAGGGAAATCCGTCATCTTTAAAAAAACCTTTTCAACAATAAATGGGATATTTTGCACAAAGTAAATACTCAAATGATTGACAAATTCAATGGATGGTCTAGCAAAGTATTCATATTTCCACCACCATTCAAAGAAACTTACAGAGTTCTTGTCTCTTTCCAAGTATAACTACAGAAATTGGTATCTTTTATTTCCCTGTTTAAGCTTCAGTGAATTACAAAGAATTATTAATAAATATTTTTTACTATTTATAAAAGTGTGTGTGAAAAGGAAACCCAAATTAGGTTAATTTGGAAGTTATTCAATTACAAATTTTTCAAGTCATTTTCAGTGCTATCACATTATCAGAACCATTAAAAGAAATATATTGATATGTAGTATACATGTTATATCTATATCAAGCACTATGGAAAATTAAGAGGTGAAGCAATAAAACAATTCATATAGATAATTTATAATATAAAGAATTTTAAACTGAGACAACTATCAAAGAATGACAACTCATACATGAAAATAATTCTTTTCATTTCTAACCCTTTCAAATGGCAATGTTCATTTTAAAGTCAGATCTCCTTAAAGGGCTACTTTGTTTTTCAGTTCATTCTATACCCCTTTTACATGATGTATAGTACATTAAATAAATATCAGCCAGAAATAAAGTGATATTTTAAAGGGACAAGGCATTCTAGGTTTAAAAACACAACTAAAGAATACTTTTTTTGTTTGTATCTACCACACCCCAATAGAGAAAGTCCAGTAATAATGACAAGTGCTTTAACCCGTGAGCTACAGAGTTGGAGATGGGCAAACATCATCATCAACTAGACATGCTTCATTCTATCACGTGAATCGAGGAGATACTTTATTAGCTGAACTGTAATATATATACATATATATATCTGTGTGTGTGTTTATAAAATTTAAACTCAAATAGAAGCACATGTTCTCTAAAACAATGTAAACTGCAACCAAAATAAAAGGGAAAAAAGAAAACGGTGACAAGCTGAATATAAGCAACTATTTCCAGTTTTTCCATTACATTTTTTTTTTTTTACTTTATTAAGTAGTAAACAAAATCAGACAAATTTATGGAAAAAAAATTTAACATGAGAAAATCCTTGATTTTTTTGGAGAACTGAGAAAATACTATCAATTGCTTTTTCCCACAGCACGTCAATCTAGTTCACAGAACACCAGTATGCCCAGGATGCGCTTAGTGAGAATGACAAAGTTCATCCACTACAAGCCAATGCTATGTCTTATTACTTTTATAAACTGTACAGCTTTCAGAAATTTTAAGTCTGTTCTACTTAATACCTTATACTCCTCTCAGAATATTTATTTAGACTTTTAAATCTAAGCCGCTACACTTGGTATTTAGCAATATAGTTCTAATCCATAAAACAACATACAGCACATTATTTGGTTTCTGAAGTCTTATTTTACCTTTCACCCCCTTTAGTATTACATATGTGACTAATAACTTGTCCAGTGTCACAGAGCTGGAACAAAGCCTTAGATTGTCATCTTATTCAATGTTTACTGTAAAAGCAACACATTTTTGAGTCAAACCATGCAAAAATGAAGAAAGTAAAGGTACCCACCATAGATGGTGGTGATGGCTGGCAATGTGAATGTACTTAATACCACTGATTATATATTTTAAAATATTTAAAATGGTAAATTTTATGTGTGTTTTACCATAATTTTAAAAACAATGTCTATAGGATCATACAAAAATAGTCTTTCTATAAAATTAAGTATGTGTAGGTGGGGGTTTGCATTCTGTGATACTGCATGTGCCTATAATAACTTACTTCTTCAATGAGTGACTCAGAGCATTTAGGTAGTTTCCAGAGTTTCACCATTAAAAACATAACAATGAACATCCACATTCCTCTATATAGTCTACATAGCTCATGTCTCTTCACTGCAATGTAACATGAATTCTGTTTTTACCACTGCACTATAAACAAGTCCATTCTCTTTCCAGGTGTTTTATCATTGTTATTACTATTTTAAAACTAGCCTCTTGAAATTTCTGGCATTTCATACAAACAACAAAGTTGTCATCTCTCTGTAACCAGCCACCATGGTTAATGGAGCTGTCATGAAGTCAATTCACAAGGTAAGTCTGAGGGGCTCTGGAGGCCTTTAGAATAAGACAGAGGAAACACCTGCATAGGGACAGCAATCTTTGTGCCAAGGCTGACAGTATTTTCAATTGATTAAGGAAGACTTTTTCATATCCCCAAAAACCTGAGGTAAGGAACTTTTTCAAGGCCTCACCAAGATTTTTCTCTACACAGCATCCTTGTGATGAGAATAGGTGAATGCTTTCAGCTCTCACATCTGCAACACACCTGCCCCTCTTTTGTCTCTACTCCATCTTCTCCCCATATGATCCCTTAAATGTGGGTTTTGGATTTCATAGCCATCAATTCTCCTAGTTACTATCAAAGCATTCACAGAATTGTTGAAAAAAACAAATTCTTAACCTAAATGAAAACTTCTCAGCCTTGCAAAATTGGTAAATACAAGTTCTCAATGGTTGCTAATTTTTTTTTTTTTTTTTTTTGAGACGGAGTTTCGCTCTTGTTACCCAGGCTGGAGTGCAATGGCGTGATCTCGGCTCACCGCAACCTCCGTCTCCTGGGTTCAGGCAATTCTCCTGCCTCAGCCTCCTGAGTAGCTTGGATTACAGGCACGCGCCACCATGCCCAGCTAATTTTTTTTTTTTATTTTTCGTAGAGATGGGGTTTCACCATGGCCAGGATGGTCTCGATCTCTTGACCTCGTAATCCACCCGCCTCGGCCTCCCAAAGTTCTGGAATTACAGGCGTGAGCCACCGCCCCGGCCATGGTTGCTAATTTTACTTACAACGTTTGGCTTGCTTAACACATTATTTAAAAGAGATTTCTTCCATTCATTTTGAAGGTCATTGTGTTTTTAATTTTCAGTGTTTAAAAAAGACAATTAAAGACTTGTTATCATTACCATCATTGTAAACATCACATTCACTCTGGATGTTTTTAAAGAATGTTTACATGGTATCATTTTTGTCCCCATGCAAGATGAGAAGGGCATCTCCTTCCATTATTTCTAGTTATGCCAACTAGGACACAGAGCAATGAAAAGCCTTCCTCAATGTCATTCCCCTTTATAAGCAGCAAAATTTGTACTAGAACAGAGTCTTCTCACACCTAGACTAGTGATCTTTTCTTTAAACCACACTTCATCAAAAGCCATGTAATTTCAACTGTGCCTGATTATAAATAAATCACTTAAAATTCTGAAAATTAAAAAACTTTTAAAATAGTTTATTTGCACTAAGTTTGAGAAGCAGTTGCTCAAACAGTCCAAAAATCACTTGGAGCCACACTCAAAATTTTCCTCATCATCTCCCCACTCCACCGTCCTGTACGGACACCAGCATCTTTTCAGTTTATAGGGAGGGATTCAGGTGGATATGGTCATTGGTCATCAGTAAGCAAACTGGGCTGTGGGAAGCAACTGTGGGATATAATCAGGCCTTGGTCAACTATGAATATTCAGAAATTATTGGGAGTTAAATGCATCCTTTTGATCATGGGCCCACTAATAACATGGTCTTTGCTGATTAATAAAAGCTCAGAGGCCACAAAATCAAGAAAATACCAAGATGTTAAAACAGTTTTTCAGATAAATAAGTAACATTTAGAAAGTATAAGCCTTATTCAAATTAAATAGTGTAAATCACCATAATTTAAGAAAAACATTTAAATCAGCTGAGTTATACCTTGTTGGTGCATGCACACATATGTACAGTCACACACACACACACACACACACACACACACGCAGAAACTTCCTCTTTCAAGGGACAGAGAACATCAGACCACACAGGGACTTCTATGAGATTAGGGGATGTCTTTGACAACTACTAATCATAATTCACCGTAGACATGCACCTTGCTCAGCTACAGGATGATGGTGGGAGCAGGCGGAGGCAGAAGTCCTCCTTTAATCAGTATGCAGAAACAGTAGCTGGTGGACAATAAAAATAATGTGAGATCCAGAGTACAAGAAAAGCCTAGGGCAAAATGGAAGAAATTCAGCTGGGGACAACATCATAAAGAATGATAATGAAGCACAAAAGACCCCTTGAAAAGGCAATGAGCAAACAGAAGAAATTAGGACAATGCAGTAAAATGAAGACAGGATTTCAATCTTAAAGGCAAGACATCACACCTATAGTTACGTAGCTTGTGGATAATTATTTTTTCTTCATTACCTTAAGATGTTAGGCTAGTGTCTTATTTGGGAACTGAGTTGGTAGATGAATGTATTTAACTGCCCACATATAAGAAACTGACATGAAAAGGTTAAACCGTTTTCAGCTGCGGGAAAAAAAAATTGTTAAAATCAGTGCTACAACTTCCAAGAACAGAAGGCATGCCCAGCATGCATTCACTGGCCCACTTCACATCATGACACTGAAAGATGTTAGAAAGAGGTAACACTTCAAATATGACAAAGTCGTGAGGGCCAGTCTCTTGTCCTCTAAAAACCCTCAATATGGTAAGTGAGCCAGTTGATTCTATTAACTCTACACCAGAACTCATCTGACACCAATTACCCAAAAGAGGATAACATAAATAAAGTATTTTTAACAATAGTGTTGTTGGCACATTCCAAGCGCCTTCAAATGATAATTTATAAACTAAAACTAAAAGGAATTAAGAATACAACACTTCATATTTTCATACATGTTTAAATACTAATATTTATTTAAGTACTATGTGCCAAATACTCTGATCAATGAAGTATCTCAGTTTAATCCTTACCTCACCTGGAGAGAATCTGCACAGTAAGCCTAGTACTTCAACATGGGTCTGGATGGTGCCCCTGGAAAACTCAACTGCTATAATCAGCTTGAGAAATGCTTCCTGGTATCCTCAGGCAGAAACAGGTGCCCATTCCCTAACCAGAGTTACAGTAATTTACATGACCATTGACCTACCTCCCTAAAATACCGCCTTCAGGGCAGGGGCTGGCTTCACTACCCAGCCCAGGCACAGTACTTGGCACAAGCTCCTCTCTGAGGCACAGGATGACTCCTGAGCCCACAACATCAGCATTGCCTCCACCGCAGGCCATACTACCCACAGCTGGTCAGTTAGGCCTACCAACTCTACCTCCAAATGTTCCTCTAATCCAGGGGTTGCAAAGTAGTAGCCTTACCAAGCATCTTATCCTTTCCATTTTTAGTTTTTAATGGCATCTGAATGTTCTTAGGCTGAATAGTCATGCCCCAGTACTCCACAAGCCTCTTTACTCCCCATTGGCACCACTTTTATAGCCCAGAGCCCATGACCAGTCCCACCTGCTTCGTCACCAGGAAGAGTGCAGCTGCCTCCTTAATTTAATGCCTGGCATAAAGCAAATTCTCAATAAATGATGAATTGAAATGCTTTCCAAACACAGGTCATGGGAAGATTTCTTGGTGAGAGCAGAGCCATGGTGGAAAACAATGAGTAGCTTAGGTGATCCTACTTTTGTGGGAGAAAAAGTGAAACAATGACACTATTTTTGAAAAGTACCAGCAATCTCTGGGCTATAAATCCTTTTCAGTCCTCATCCTGCTTACCACCACCACAATTAGCCCTAGCTGACCCTTCCTCCTGAAAAATCGCCTCTCCTAGAGTTTAGAGCTACATTCTCCTTGAAGACTCCAACAGCCGCTGCTACCAATATCCTGGACTGGCTCCATTTCGTCTGTTTTCATAGACACAGCTTCCATGTAACTATCTGCCTATGAGCCTACAACTTCTTAACTAGAATCCCTACTCCAGAGCTTCCTCTTTCTAGTTTAACGAATGCAGTGAAGCTGGAATGCTTTCTCTCAATCATAAATGTGTCTCCAGGGCCCCTGTGTCCAAAATTCAGTGCATCGCTGCTGTCACAGCACTTCACAGGACTATTCTACCTGCTGCCTCACTGGCTGGAGCCACATCTTACCCTCCTGCTAATCTGTTCCAATGATAAGATGCAGTTGGGTTTTAAATCATAACAAAGGTACAGCTCTAAAAGCTGCATTTATCTGGGTATTTGCTGATCTTTCCCAATTGTTATTCACTCTAAAGGTCATCTCCATAAAACATTAGATTTTACTTGAAGTAAGTTTGCATAGCACGAAATAAACTTATTTTCTCCTCCTCTAGCAGCAGCAAGAAGAATCAATATCTGAATTAGGGAAAACAGAATTTAAATTGGAATTTTAGCATTAATCCAGATTTCAAACTGAATTATCACAACCAGCTCTCTTAATCATTCCCTCAATGATAATTCTGTCTTCCAGTTTCCAGACGGCAACCCCATCCCCTTCTTGTGCTACTATAAACACACAAAGCTGCATCTTCTGGTATTTACTAGAGTTCCACGAACTCTGCTGGTGTTCAATAAATATTAATTGAATTCATCCTTCGCTTGAATGTCAGAGGCATTAACTGGTTGTAATCTATTTGCACAAATAAGAAAAAATGTCAAAAAGCAACATGAGATTTTATGTATTACTAATCTAGTTTAAGGCAGGTAAGAATGTGATAAGTAAATGGCTGTTTTCCATTACCATTTTTTATTAAGCATGAACCTTCTAACTTTAGCACACCCTTGCTACAATGAAAACTGCCAAATCTATTTCTTCTTCCATAACTAGGAGGCGATCACCATAAGCAGCGAAAAATTTAAAGTGGAAACAGCACTGTTAAAAGAAGGCTGCTACCATGAGATGCAGTGATTCTCTCCTTAATGGCAAAACTCCTTCTTAAAGCTTTCTAAATTTTCATGTTGATCAAAGAACCCTTTTTATTTTCTACACAAGAGACTATTTAAAGTTTTCTCTTTAATTTTTATTATTACTTGGAATTCCTTTACATTAAAACATATGACTTGATTTTCTCACATCTGTCTTATTTTAGTAAATTCAAGTCACAAATGTCCATTTGAAGCATATTACAATTTTCATGCTTTACGTTTTTTCAATTTTTTAAAGTGTGCCTGAGAGCTAAGTGGAACTCTTTATTTTTATTTTTAAGTTAATTTTTCATAGAGTTAAATAGTTGGTATTTAGGCTAATTTGCTAAAATAACTAACATGGTCTTAAAAGATAATCCTAACCCTCTTGCTGTATTTGGCCCTCCCTTTCCAAGCCACTACCATAACTACCATACTGCCAGTCTACTGTGCCAGCAGGGAAATCTACTACACATTTCTACAAACCAGCCAACTTTTGAGCAGGGGATTCTCTTATGAATAGGCACTACGACGCTGTGTAAGGGGAAGAGCCCCATGGTGCTACTGTCTTTCAGAAGGCACCACACACACACATGCACGTGCGCGCGTGCACGCACATACACATACACACACACGCAAACACATACACACTAATTTAGAGCTATCTGATATTGCTGAGAAGTGGTATAAGGAGGAAACTTTGTAAAACTGATTGTTTAAAAATAAATAAATATATATCAAATCACTGTACCATTTTCTGGCCTCAAAAAAAGCAAGAAATATATAAATATGAAACCAAATTGTATACACCAAAATTCTTTCTAAATGTTTAAAATAGTGATAAACTAGATTCCTGAGGCCACCCAATTTCCTCAGTTCTTTTAGTCAACTGCACATCCTTCAGAGGCCACAGACCATGCTTTCCAGTCACTGTTTCCATCTGTCTCCTTCTTTCTCTCTAATGGTAGTGGCTATTCAAGGAATAACCCAGCAGGAGTCCTATTCTATGTTACTCGGCATAATTTGAGTCTCTTCTCCACACATTCCTTCAAAGGCCTGTACTAGCTCTTGGTGATCTCCCATGACCTGATGTTCAGGTTATAGTCTCAGCACAAGACTGTGTGCAAGTTACTGTGCTAGGTGCTTCACATAAAGCACTCTATTTATTCTGGCCCTCAGCTACAGAAGAGTTCCTATTTCCACTTCCCAGATGAAGCTGCTAGAGAGCAGACAAAACAAAGGTACTTACTACCTCTAAAGCAAGTGCCCTGACACATGACTTAATACTGCCATCTATTGATTTGATGAGTGGGTCCAATGTCTATTTTGTGTGGCATAATCTCACCTCTTAGAGTTTTATTTTCTATCACAGCTCAATATAGTGTTAAGAATATGAGCCCTGAAGCCAGACTACCGGGTCTAAATCCCAGTTCTGTAACCTACCAGCTGTGTTACCTTAGGCAACTCACTTAACCTCTCTGTGCCTCAGTTTCCTCATCTATAAAAGGAGAATAATGATAGTTCAGCAATCTCAGGGCTGTTGCAAAAATTCAATAAATAAATATCTGTCAGCACTCAAAACAGTCCCTGGCATATAGTTAACAGTATCTGATTCTTAACATGACAATTTAATACTTGGGTTAGATGCCTTGCTTTGGTTCATCTCAAGAGCTGAAATTGGACTTTGGTGTTAAACAGATATAGGTTTGAGTCCTAATTCTACTGTATAGCAGCTGTGCCTTGGAAATTAATTTTTGTTAGCTTATTAGTTGTATTTTTAAATTATTATTAATCGTTAAATTAAAAAAAAAAAAGGAAAAGGCATGTGTGGGTGTGAGTGTAAAATACTCTCTACCCTAAAGAGCTGCTGTCAAGATGAAATTCAACTGTGCCAGGTACCAAAGACTACCAAAGGCCCATATGGGCACTTCTTGCTGGCAAAGCTTACCCCCACTGTATAGGTTGACCATTATTTGCCTAGCCTCTCTTGCAACTAGAGTGAGGTAATATGATCCATTTCTAACCAAGCGCACCCTCAGAATCCTGCTGGAGAATTTTCTGGCAAGTTTTTCCTCCTGAGAGAAGAAACTGGTGAGAAAAAGCCATCCTTTAGGCGTGGTCCTATGAGGATAAGATGCTGCACCATCCATGTGTTGGCCACAAGGGGACAAGCCTACAGAGTAAAGCCAGTGCTGTGATGAGGGTGGCAGAATGAGGAGAAGGAGTGAGGAACCTGGCTCCCTGCGCTCACTGTTCCACCACTGCATAGCCCCAAACCACCAGGTTTCTATTCAAGTGAGATAATTAGATGTTCTTATGTTTAAGTCATTTTTAGGCTTCCCGTTACTTGTAATTTGAAGTTGCCTCATTCAGAGGTCAATTTTTCTCCTCTCAACACCTATTATTTGTCCTATCCACCAGCACATTCTCTGAAGGTTCTAAGCTGTTTCCTTCTTGCTCTCTTCTAAAGTCTGTGATATCATCAACTCCCCCAACTGCATCTGTTTCTGGTGCCAGTTCACCAACTGCCCTAGTACTGACTCAGGACCATTTGCAAGTATCTGCCCATTGCTAGTTACCTTACACCAATATGTTCATGTAACTGCATTTTCTTTCCTACGCAAGTGTGATTATATAAGAATAAAACCAATCCCTAAGACCTCCTTTTTGAAAGAGTAATAGTTCATATTAATACTTTGTTGAACATACTTTTCTGAGCAGAGGCAATACAAGTTGTTTTAAGGTTTTAAACCATATCTGAAAAACATAAGAGACTGTAAAATTTTCTTGGGCACTTCTGTTATAGTCTTCCTCACCTTCAATTCTCCTCCAAGAAAAGGAGGATGTGCACACAACTACACAAACATCCTTCAGATCTGGTCAAATAGGTAGCTCTAGGACGCCAGGGGCTTTCCAGGTCCACTGGGAACTGTAGATCACCAGGACCACTGCTGCTAAATCTGGCATTCTTTCACTCAGCCCATTCCCAAATTTGCTTTATAGCACATGGACTCTGAGAAATGGTTAGAAATTTCTCTGTAGGAATTTTCTGCTTGAAAGGTACTTTCTGTATTCATCTCTCTCATATAAAACTGGGTATATGTTACTAATAATTAAATGGGTTGTGTACTGATGGCTTCATTTCACTAGCATTGTCTTGACCACTGTCATACGTTAAATACTTTATTTCCTGAGCACAAGCATGAATGGGGAAACTAAAATTTGTAAACTTTTCTTATCAACTTGCCCAAAACTGTATGTTCCTTTGAGTGTTTCAATTAAGGAAAAAAACTGAGGGAATCTCGATCTACTTCTCCATATAGTTCAATATTTAAAATAATTTAAAGTAAAATTTATGAAATGTTTAGACACAAATTTCCCCGGATTAAAGTAACAATTAGAATGGATAAAATCAAATCAGTTTTATATAAACAGTGAATACAGAAACACATGAGTACACCCTTGAGGTAAATTTTCACTGCCAAGATCATGACTTGATTCTTTGTGAGATGCTTTCTGGAGCACTGAAGGAATGCAGTGCCCCCCAGACATCCTCAGCAGTACACCTCTGACACATACAACTCTGTGCCTGGTAGGACTGTGGGTAACGCCTCCTGACAAGGAACCAGGCTGCTCTGCAGTATGCATGTGGTACACAGATGGCCACAAAACAGAACCTCTGCAGGAACCAGTAATGAGAGGTTGAACGGAAACCTCTAAGGTCACATTCAAGGCCAGCAATTTGTATTCTTCACAGGCCTTATACCCAAAGCATGTGCTCACCCTTGAAGACTTTATTCTCAGAGGCGGTCTTATGCCCCAACTCTCCAAAAATAAGCCCTACTGAAAAGAAGCATTAGTCTGGGGGAGCTGTCCTAACCAATTGGTAAGCAGTCTGTCCATTTTTATCATCTTTAAAACTAAGTAATAAACAAGAAAGAATAGACAATAGCCTAAAAGTATAATTCACAGTCCTAAACTAGCTTCCTAAGTGAGGGGACATGAACAGCATTATTCTCACAAATCCTAGAAGCTGATTTTAATTCTATTTCAACATAGGACGTACATGCACAAGCCAGAATATATCTGTGTTTGATTCAAATCTCATATATTCAGAGATTATTCAATCTGGTACTTAGTTGAGAAGGGCCCCAGGCCCTTGGTTATTTCTAAGACTAGAGGCATATCAAGTATTTCACCCCATTTATGGTATTGGTAATTTCTAAGACTAGAGGCAGATCAAGTATCTCACCCCATTTATGGTATTACAGAATAAAATATAATAGTATTTCTATAGATTTCAAACATGAATTAATCTCTAAATATGAGGCAGCTCTTGTAGATACTATTGGGAACATAAAGCAGGGGTCAGCAGCAAACCCTTGCCCATGCCTGTTTTTAAAGTTGATTGGAACACAAGCATGCTCATTCATTTACATGTTTGTTTATGGCTATGCACACTAAAATGGGAGCTGAGTAGTTGCAACAGAGATCATAAGGCCTGAAAAGCCAAAAATAATGTCCATTTGGCCCTTTTCAGAAAAAAAGTTGACATCCTCTGTGAAAAAGTATATATAATATAAAGCATTTTATGTTTGAACTTTGAATGGGTAGTAGATCAAGAAAGGTGAGCTTAAGAAAGAAGGTTTTGCCTGAGTTACTGGGTTACAAAAAAAAAAAATAGGTTTGTTAAAGTCTCATTTAAAGGAAAGATCAAATGTCTAAAAACTGGTCTTAAGTATTATGCTATTCTGAAACTGTTAAGAGTGATAGAGACAGCTGTGAGTCCCAAAGATCCGTAGCTGGGTAACTGAACTATCTCTGTGCAGGTTTTCTCTATATTTTCCAGAAATGTTTTAAGTTAATGCCTGTTGTAGTCTCACTCATACAGGGATATGCTGTCATCTTTTCATGACCATAAATCATACTTCAAGGCACCTACCCTCACAATCCCCACTTTTTTTTTACAGGGGAAAAGCAGGGTCCCATTAGAGGAGAGTGGCATGCTTCTGAGCAGATAGCCTGCGGCCCAAGATGGACACCCATCATCAATCCAGATTTAGGACCACTTTTTGGTCTGAGCTGAAAAAGACCTTTGATTCTCTGTAGTTTCCTGGACTTTCATGAACTCATCGAATTTTATGCTGAAACACAGCTTTTTTTTTTCAAAAGTCTGAAAATATTTTTTAAGAGTTTAGGATACTGATAACCAACAGATGTGAAGAGTTGAACGCGCTCTGGGTAAGAGACTTCCTCTTCCCTGCTACTACAATTCCCTCACAGCAAGACAACCCTCTTTCTGACCCCATCTTCCATCTCTCCCACCTTTGGAACTGTTAGACTAAATGATCTAAAACCCACTGTCAGTCATTGCAAAATCCCCCATAAAATCTTAACCTTTTTTCTCAAACATTCCCTGACTTCTCCTACTAAATGAACCTTGGTTCTCCCCTGAAGACACTGTTTCCTGAAGCTGTCCCACTGTACTAAAGAGTGATGTCCCAGCAGACCCACAGACCCATGAGTGATAGAAATAAATGCTAGCTGATGTATGCTACTGATTTTGGAGTTGTTTGCTATGTAACACAGGCAGCAAGAGTTGACTGTTTTAGAAACTGATACAAGAGGGCTGCTGCCACAACCAAACCCTAAAATCTGTGGCACTGACTTTGAGACAAGGTGGTAAAAGATAAAGAAACACTTGCTGGAACTTAAAATGGAGACACAATATGCAATATGGCTGGTAAACAGTGCCCTGCAATAATCAGGAAGGTAAAAAATGTATCAAATGAAGTTGTAGCAGAGCTGCCCTAGGTGACCCACAGAAAAAGAGAGAAACGGATGTTTAATGTTGTAAGTCATTAAAACCTGAGGCTTATTTACCATGCAGTATTATTCCAACAATAATGGAGTATCTCAAAGGCCACTCATACTATTTGCCGATAAGATCCCATCCACTCTGGGCTATCTGAGAACACTGGGCTATTCGAGAATATTGCTAGAGCAATTTTTTCTTGTCCTGAAAGTATCAGATTTACCTCTCTACAAGTTCATTTCTAACACTAAACATCTTGTAATGTCACCATTTAAAAATCCTTTCCTGCCCACCTTGCCCTACTTTAACCTAGTCTCAGCACAACTGCCACAATAATTCTTTAAATACTAAAGTCAGATTATTTCTTTTTGGCAAATTCTTCCAATGTGTTTCCAGGTCACTCAGAGTAAAAAAAAGTCCTGTTACAGTCGGCCTGCCCCTCCCTACGCCTGCCTTCCTTGTCTCCTGTTACTACTCTTCCCCAGATCATTCCACTCTAGCCACACCATCATCCTTGCTGGTCCTTGCACACCTAAAGCAGGCTCCTACTGAAGGGCCTTTGCATCTGCTGTGTTCTTCTCAGAATGCTCTTGCTTACGGATCCAGATATCCAGACCTTATTCCCATCTTTGCTCCAGTGAGAACTCTGTGAGTTCCTCCCTGTCCACCCTATTTAAAATTTACAACCATCCATTTTTGTTTTCTTTCATCTATAGTACTTACCATATATAATCTATAATATAGTTAATTGTTTATTTACTGTCTCCCCAGATGGAAAGAAAGCCCGAGAAGGCAGGGGTTATATAGTCTGTCCTCTTTCAGATCTATCTCCCTGGTGTCTACAATGGTACTTTGACATATAGTAGACAGTAGCTATTTGTTAAATTAATGAATGAGTGCGTAAGGTTAAGAATCAGGCCTAGTTTATATTTTACATTTCTAATTTATGAACTAATAAGCCAGGCACTTAGACTGGAAAAGAAATGCTGCAGTAAAGACAAAGACTATAGTTTTAGTAAGTTTTTTTTACTTTGGTAATAATTTCTTTTCCTTTTCTCTCATTTACAGTAAAGGAAATAAAAAAAATTATGAGGACTACAATTCAACATAATTATATATAGAGCCTCTGGACTGAAGCCTTATTTTCAAAATTACAGTTATTTTTTCTATTTCTAATATACAACTTCTTACTATCATAGAAGAATTGTACCTCCAGGGAGTATATTTGTATGATGTAACAGCTTCCTGAGAAATGAATAAAACATTCGGCTATAATTCTTAAAACATACAACAATTTACTCAGTAACAACTAGGATCAATTTTTTGGAAAGCAGTATATGAAGTTCAACTCTTCCCTTTCAGCTAACTGCCTTTCACTTTTTTCCTTGTCAATCTTTCTCCAAACTAAAATAAAAATTTTTAAATTATTCCTGTGCCAACACTCAGATATTACTAAAAGTAACCTTTTATCAAGCCAATTCTTTTAGAAGAAAAAAAAAAGAAAAGCTAACAATATTTGTATATAAGCACAATATAAACACCCTTGAATGAAAGCCTGTTTACTTACCACACAGACAACATTTACCTTTCAGCCATGAGAACAAACAGGACATTAAATTAAAATGAGCACTTCTCATTATCACTGAATAAGTTATATGAATCTAGACACTAGATCTGGATGTAAAATGTGTTGCTTCAGTTAACCAAAATTAAATTTTATTTTAAACCAGAACATTTTATAACAAGGGTACCTTAGAATTATTTTGCTAAGCGGAAAAATCCCTCACAAAACTAAAAATTCGAGAGAGAGAGAAAGAAGAGAAAATAATCCACTCTTTATTGTAAGTGCTAAAATGTCACATCTACCAAGCCTTTGAAGATTACTTTAATATCTTCTTTTCCCCAAGGAACTCATTACTTGTATTTCAGTGAAAACAGTGCTGACAGACACTGACTCCCTCATTAACGATTTCCTTTTTGGGGGAACTTAGCGAACTAATCATACCATTTTCAAATTCATTTAACAGGTATGTTTTGGTATACTGAAGATAAAGCCATTATATTACCTGCAAGTAAAAGTTTCAACTGTTTTTTAACTCTAGCGGTAACTTTTATTTTTTATTACTTACCAAGTCCTAAAAGATCCACAGTGGGCTCCACAGTTTTTTTAGGGCTGCTACTTTTTTTAGGCTCCAGTTGCTGATCTTCTTTCTTCTGTAGCTTTAAAGTAAATAATTGAATTTATTAATTTTTCTTAAGTATATTTAACAAGATTTTAAGCCCCAATTAATTACATAGGTTTTTGATAAAGTTAGTATTAAAAAAAAAAACAAGTAAACATGATTGTTGAACTTGCAATGACAATCCTTACACACTGGGACCCCAAAATAGCGAATAAAACAATTTAACTCTTAATAAAATTGTTCTTAAACACTAGCTCTTTTATATGAAATAATACATTTTGAAGAAATGTATTTCATATTATTTCCTAGCTACTATTAATGTACTTCTGTGATATGATTTGGCTCTGTGTCCCCACTCAAATTTCATCTTGTAGCTCCTATAATTTCCATCTTTTATATAAAATTATACATTTTGAAGAAATGCATTTCATATTATTTCCTAGCTACTATTAATGTACTCCGGTGATAGGGTTTGGCTCTGTGTCTCCACCCAAATCTCATCTTGTAGTTCCCATAATTCCCATGTGTTGTGGGAGGGACCTGGTGGGGGATGATTAAATCATGGGTGCGGGTCTCTCCTGTGCTGTTGATCTGAAGGTATTATAAGGGGAGGTTTCCTTGCACAAGCTCTCTTTGCCTGCTGCCATCCGTGTAAGATGTGACTTATTCCTCCTTGCCTTCCATCATAATTGTGAGGCTTCCCAAGCCACATGGAACTATGAGTCCAATTAAACCTCTTTCTTTTGTAAATTGCCCAGTCTTGGGTATGCCTTTATCAGCAGCATGAAAACGGACTAATACATCCTATCAGCTGAGACTGGGGAGGGCTTGAAGTCTTCATGAGCACACTGTTAACCCATCATCCACACACTGTATGATACATGAGACACAACTGCCAAGAAAAGCGTAATGAAATGGTATTTTATAAACTTTCTTCCTGAATCTACATTATTACTCACTTTTTACATATAATATTATTCTAGTTCTCAGAAGCCCAAGTCATAGTTACACATTCCAAACTTACTTTCCCACGAAAAACACTGTGTAGGACAGAATGAAAAAACCTACACCTACTGGACTCTCAATTCTAAAGCCCACCTCTATTAAACTAAGAAAATAAAATATCGAGTTGAGTGCAGCAGCTCACACCTGTAATACCAGCATTTTGGGAGGACCAAGTGGGAGGATCTCTTGAGCACAGGAGTTTGAGATAAGCTTGGGCAACATAGCGAGACTCTGTCGCTACAAAAAATGAAAAAATTAGCTGAGTGTGGTGGTGCACACCTGTAGTCTCAGCTACTTGGGAGGCTGAGGCTGGAAGATTGTCTGAGCCCAGGAGGTTGAGGCTGCAGTGACCTATGATAGCACCACTGCACTTTCAGCCTGGGGGACAGAGTAAGACCCTGTCTTTTAAAAACAAAATGAAATAAATAAAAAAAGAAAACATCCATTCATTTCTCAAACCATTTCAAGATCATTTCTTCTACAACTACCTAAAGAATTCACAACTTAGTTATTATATGAGTTCATTTTTTGTTAGCTATTAGAGATATGTTAACTTCTAAGAACATATATCTACCCTTATTTGTTTTTAATCACTATACTCTCCCTTATTGTCTAATCAATCAGCCTACATTATCAGATATCAATTCTTTAATAACTCTCAAACACAGAATTAGCCAACTATAACTATATATAATTTTCAGAAGTTTAACATAATCCATTTCACATTCTCTATTCTTTCACTTTTCAACCTGTAATATAGGTTCAGACTTATCTTGCTTATCACAAGGATTTCAAAATAATTTCAAGAAAAATATCCCCTGTAGTCATGAAGTAAGCAATTCTCTTCAACTGATGACTCAATCTGTGTTAACATACATAATCAAATCTGTAAGGGAATCTGAGGATCATATGGTCATAAGCATGCAGACTTCAAATATTCCAGGGTAGAATCCTAGCAGCTTCCTGAGGTAGGTCATCATTGGTCACATCACAGCCTATAATACTCTGGAGAGTGTCTTAGTCTCTAAGTAGGTACTTAAAAAGTCTAATCCCTGTTTTAATTTGGCTTAAAAATCAGAAAACTTTAAAGTTGAAAATAAACTTGGATAATCTGGCCAAACACATTCATTATGCAAATTAACTGAGGCTCAGATGTTAAGTGCCAGATAGGAATACAGGAACCAAAATTCTTATTTTCTGCCACTCCAAATTTAGCATTCTTTTTTGGGTGTATTTTACTGAATCTTCTTCCATGGAAAAAAGCACAAAACAAACTAAATTTGTGAGGAATTCCTTCCTATTTATTTTCTATGATCTAAGAATTTAGAACCTCTTCAAGCTAAAAATGATCTTTTTAAAAAATTCAAATAGAAATTGTGGATGTGGTGTTTGTAACCAAATTAGAACTACCTTTTTAAATGCTGCTGAGTATGAAACTATCTGCCACGGTTTGAAAAGAAAAAAAAAAAAAAGCCAAATCGGGCAATGCAGAGGTCTTCTAGCAATCCTGACTTCCACCTCCAGAACTATTGCAAACAATCTGGAAAATATCTTTCTTTCCAGATGTTCACACATGTATCTGTGTTCTAAAAGCTTCTCATCTTCTTTAGATTTCAATTTAAATAGGTAGTCATCAACCATTTCCATAGGAAACTGTATAACTGAGAACATAGTGATAGTTGAGCAAAGTAAAGAGAAGCATTAAGGCAAGAATAAGGGAAATTCTAAACAGTTTATCAAACTGCAGGTGGGACCCTTTAGCAGTTTTTGAAATCTATTTTACAGGCCACAACTAAACATTTTTTTGGCATATAAAAATGATACACAAAAGAAAATAGAGCACATTGCATAGAGGTAAATATTCCTAGATTGTTGTTTTGCACATTTGCACACACATGGGAGTACAAATCTGGATCATAATGTAAATGTATTTCTTAGCAGAGTGGTAGGTTAAGAAACACTCCTCTAAAGACAGTCTGCTCCTTTGCTCTTACAATGGGTCAAATCATAAATGAGAAATGTCTATGCCCTAATCCCTATTATTCCAAATAGCGTTGGCTATTCTAGATGGATTTCAACAATTCAGACATGAATTTTCCTTAGAGTTGGCATCTGAAAAGTTGTCCCACAAATCAAAAAAGCAAAAGGATTGATCACTTTAAAATCTACTTTGTATCCCTCCATTAACAAATCTTGTGGAGGCCATCACATGAACACATCAATGTGTGGTACAGGTAATTTTAGAGATTACTCTTCTATGTCTTCATAGTACATACATTATATACTTCTTCATATATGTTGGTAAAAACTACAAAGATTAAATTCAGATGATACTCTTCATCAATGATAAGTATAAACATAAAAAATTAACCTCTATTTTTATTTTTAAAACATTTAAGGACAGATACACCATAGCACAAACCACATAGGTAAGGATCTTCTTAAAATTCTAGATAGAGTAACAAATACTTAATCTTTTAGAGCTTAATATCTATTAAGAGTTTTTAATTTTCTATATAGTTTTCTTGAAAGATTTTCTAATAAAAATTGAAAGTTATTTTTTAAACTTAAAATTATTTTTACAGTTTTTGTGTAAAATGACAGGAAGTACTTATTTTCCTAGTCCTAGATGAGTAATAATAGCTAAAAATATAGACTAGAGAGATGCTACTGTTGGAAGGTGTCACCCAAAGTTCACATGTCAAAAATTTAATCCCAATATAACAGTGTTGAAAGGTGAAGTCTAGGAAGAGAGAATTAGGTCAGGAGGGCTCTGCTCTCATTAACAGTTTAATATCACTACCACAGGCATAGGTTAGTTATCAAGAGAGTAAGTTCATTATAAAAACAGTTTTAGCCCCTTCTTGTTCAAGTGCTCTCCTGACCTTCCACCTTTCCAAACATGGAATGATGCAGCATGATGGGCCTCACCAGATGCTGGTGCTTTCCTCTTGGACATCTCAGCTTCCAGAACCATAAGCAAATAAACTTCTTTTGTCTAAAAATGAGTCTGTGCTAGTCTGTTACAGCAGCACAAAACAAACTGAGATGGAATAAAGAAAATCTTTGCATATATACTGCCATTATGAAGGTTCAAAAAACTCTAAAACATGCAATCCCCTAAAACAAAGATACACACATACACACACAGATTCAATGTTTTTTTAAAAAACTTAAAAATATCTAGGTGTTGTGTTTTATTCCATTACATTGTACATCTAAACCCAATACTATCACCAGCAAATCAAGGTGGGCAAAGGCTATCAAAAAAAGACTACTTCCACACCAAAAGCAATTGCAACAAAACCAAAAATTGTCAAATGGGACCTAATTAAACTAAAGAGCTTCTGCACAGCCAAATAAACTATCAACAGTAGACAGAAACCCTACAGAATGAGAGAAAATATTTGCAAAATATACATCTGACAAAAGTCTAATACTCAGATTCGATAAAGAACTTAAATTAAAAAGCAAAAAAAAAAAAAAAACCATTAAAAAATGGGCAAGGACATGAGCAGACACTTTTCAAAAGAAAACATACACACAGCCAACAAGTGTATGAAAAAATGCTCAACATCACTAATCATTAGAGAAACGCAAATCAAAACCACAATGAGATACCATCTCAAATCAGTCAGAATGGCTATCAAAAAAAAAAAAAAAAAAGATGCTGGCAAGGTTGTGGAGAAAAGGGAACACACATACACCTCTGGTAGGAATGTAAATTAGTTCAGTCATTGTGGAAAGCAGTTAGGCGATTTCTCAAATAACTTAAAACAGAATTACCATTTGACTCAACAATCCTATTATTGGGTATATACCCAAGGAATATAAATTATTCTACCATAAATACATATGCACACATATGTTCATCGCAACACTGTTCACAATAGCAAAGACATGGAATCAACCTAAATGCCCATCAACAGCAGTCTGGATAAAGAAAATGTGGTACATATACACCATGGAATACTACACAGCTAGAAACAAGAATGAGATCATGTCCTCTGTGCAACATGGATGGAGTTGGAAGCCATTACCCTGAGTGAACTAATGCAGAAACTAATGCAGAAAAAAATCAAATCTCATGAAACAGGAAGTCCAGAACAATTTTCTTCTTGTCCCTCATTACAATATCTGTAGCAACAAGGCCATTTAAAAAAATCCAGATTAATCAACAAGAGAGCAGCAGTACCCTGTGTACACGCTAAAAATCCTGTCTCACGGCCACGCTGAAGTCTACTTAGTTTCTACAGCAAAGCACATTTGATGCTCTTTGTATTTCTTTACAACATAAATCACCAATGTTAATGTTTAGAGAGGAACTATAAGCAGATTTCCAAAATGTATGTCAATTAAACATTTTGGTTAACAAACATATGTGTAATAGATTATGTCTTCCTGAAAAGCTTTTCTAAAATGGAAAAATCTTCAAGAACATGTTTGACTTTTTCCAGGTTTGTCTATAACACAACAAGTCATTTTTACCAAATATTTTCAAAACATAAAGGTTGTGTTCAGGCACACTGGCTCATGCCTGTAATCCCAGCACTTTCGGAGGCCATGGTGGGTGGATCACGGGGTCAGAAGATCGAGGCCATCCTGGCTAACACAGTGAAACCCCATCTCTACTAAAAATACAAAAAATCAGCCAGGCATGGTGGCGCGTGCCTATAGTCCCAGCTAATCAGGAGGCTGAGGCAGGATAATCTCTTGAACCTGGGAGGCAGAAGTTGCAGATCACGCCTAGGAGACAAAGCAAGACTCCACCTCAAAAAAAAAACGTAAACATTAAACAACAAACATGAATACATAAACTATCAATTGGTACTTTTGCTCTGTAGCATACCAACTGTATTGTACTTTGCAAAGAATTACAAAATACCATTATTTAAGATACTTAAAACATAGCTATCATATAAATACAAAGTAAATAATATCTGGAAGCAAAATTTTAGAAGATATAAAAATAAAAATGCTATTATCTTGTTAGGATTTATGGGCAAGGATTACTAGCATGTGATAATGGTAAATTAATACTTTGATGACCACACCTTCCCTCATATAACTGTCATCCTTTTGAGTTTCACATTCAGCTCAGACATGGCAAGCAATATGTACAGAATCACTCCACTTTAAATTCTTCTGCTATTAAAAACACTGCATAGGAAATTTGTCTTTTAATAAGTGAAGAATGCAGTCAACTGTGGGTAGATAAAATTAGACAATCTATAATTTATTAAACAAAATTTTCTCACAAGCCAGAACATAAGTCTACTTAGATAAAGCAATTTTGTAAAATGTAATTTCCTTAGATTCATATTGAGCAGATGTCTCATTCAAATTATTAAAGCTTTTATTAGCAGAAGCTTCACCACCCAATCTTTTTGTGATTCATAACACTACTCCTCACAATATAATTGAATCAAAAACTATTTAGGTTCCAACTCCTACGTTTACCACCATTTCCTAGCCCTTTAAATAACAGACATAATAGCTGAGCCTCTAGAATGTGATTCACTATTCTTCAGCTGGCCAGTTAATGTAGACAAGAGCATAGAGCATAAATATATACTACAATAGGGAAGCTATGCAATTTTCTAAGTTCTATTGGTAATTATTCAAAATTTTCTTTAAGAACTGACATCTAAAATTATAACTTAGTTTATTTATAATCAGTTTCCTTTAATATTCCTAGAATCTTAGAGCTAGAAGGAACATAAAATGTATTACATTCAACATGTTCATTTTAACATTAAGGAAATTAAGTGACATGATTTGTCCAAAGGCTCCATAAGTGGCTATCAAGGCAAAGGTTTACCTCCTGACAGGGTTCCTTCCCCTGCACCATGGTGGCTTTTGCTGAATGATTTCTATCTATCAAAAATTAGATTAAAAATCAATATTTACCCAATGCTTAACAATACATGTATATTCTTACAATGACATAAAGGAAAACTGCAATAAAAAAAAAATTCATGCCGGGTATGGTGCCACATGACTGTAGTCCCAGCTATATGTGAGGCTGAGGTGGGAGAATTGCTTCAGCCCAGTAGCTAGAGAGCAGGCTGGGCAACATAGCAAAAACACACTCAAAAAAAAAACAAAAATGAAAACAAAAACACAATGTGATAGAAGGTCAGAGCAAGTATGCCATAATTTTAACTCAAGGTACACTATAAAGACCACATGAAAAGTATGATTCCTTGAAGTTCAAAGGTGATGACAGTTGTAGGGGATTAGGATTTTATAAAGGTAGTGACATTAACTTTTAGGTGTGAAGGAAAAATAGGAAGGAGTCAAATAGGAGACAGTTCACTCTGCTGCCCAGGCTGGAATGCAGTGGCAAAGTTGCAACTCATCACAGCCTTGATCTCCTGGGCTTAGGCGATCCTTCTACTTCAGCCTCCCAAGTAGCTGGGACTGTAGGCATGCACCGCCATGCCCAGGTAATTTTCGTTTTGTTTTGTTCAGGTTTGAGACAGAGGCTCACTCTGTCGCCCAGGTTGGAGTACAGTGCTACAATCACAGCTCACTGAAGCCTTGATCTCCCAGGAACTGGCAATGGCACCATGTGAAGAACATTGAGTGGGAAAAGCACTAGATGGTGGATATATCTGACTGACCTGTCACTCTACATGTAAGGAATAAAAGATAAATCTGAAGATTTTTATTTCCACAATGTGAAAGGAAATAAATAAAAAGCCAACTAGAGCTAGTATTCATATATGTCATTGTTTTTCAAAGGGGGTAGTGAAAAGAAAAAATATTACTCCTGGAGAAGTGTGTTGTGCATATGAACTGCACTGAGGAAGAATAATCTGACCACCACTGTTGTAGGTGGGAGGCTCTGTGATTGTGAGGTTGTGAGAGCAATACTTCAGGAAAAAAACTAATCTACTGCCTCAGTAGAACTTGACATTTGAAATATATTTTCTAACAAGTTACTCAACAACACATATTTCTCAGAATACTATCTCATCTGATTACCTATTGAAATCTTCATAGTAGGTTTAACTTTTACTAAAATTTTCAGTAAAAAATTCATTGAGTTAATATTATCCACTATATTACCTAAGTTAGTTGTTTACTCAAACAAAGCTTTTTGACTATGTGCTATAAATAATAAAAATCAGAATTATATTCCTATATAGATGGATAGCTATAATTACTATGTCTGTTTGTATCTGCGTGCTTTCTTTTTTCTTTTTTTTTTTGAGATGGAGTCTTGCTTTGTTGCCCAAGCTGGAGTGCAGTGGCGCGACCTCAGCTCACTGCAACTTCCAACTCCCAGGTTCAAGTGACTCTCCTGCCTCAGCCTCCCTAGTAGCTGGGATTACAGATGCCTGCCACCATGCCCAGCTAATTTTTATATTTTTAGTAGGGATGGGTTTTCTCCATGTTGGCCGTGCTGATCTCAAACTCCTGACCTCAGGTAACACGCCTGCCTCAGCCTCCCAAAGTGCTGGGATTACAGGCATGAACCATCATGCCTGGCCTGTATTTGTGTGCTTTCAAAACTGAATTACATACAACTTTAAAACTATTTTATGTGAGAAAAAAATCTTGCATATAACTTTTGCTTATTCCCAATATCTTATTAAAAATCTTTAGTTTCTTTTTCTCTTTACCACTTTATAATATAGATCATTTTCAAATTAAAGCTGTCAATACATAGAGTACTATTTTTTTGAATTTAATATTCTTTCTTAAATTGTATTTTTAGGGTTAAATTTATTACAATCTACATTTTATTTCCCCAATCATATGGACATCTTTCAGTAAATGTTCTCTATAAGGCCTACAGACACTACTGTCTCAAACAATATTTCACTAGGCTGGAGAAGTTATCAAGGATGTACATAAATTTAAGAAGTAGCAGCAGCCTTGAAGGCATTTAATGGATTCATTATACGATAGACAAAACACTACTGTAACATCTCTCTTACACGTCCATTCTCTCTGTAAGAAAAACTTCCAGTGTTATGGAATCACTGCAGATGATGATACAGCATATTTTACATTTGGACAATTACAAATATTAGAAAGTTTCCTGTTCGGACAATTTCTAACATCTCCCCATTTATCCATACTCTCTATGCTAGAGCCATGCAGAAAACAAATGGAGGAATAAATTTGTAGAGTTGACCTTCTTCAAAACCACAGAATACCATTAATGCAGACCAAAACTTTGGTCATCTAAAATTCAAAGACATTTTCTTTTGTGCTATATTCAGGATAGTCGAGTTTGGGTGCATTTACTTCAGAATTTTACATTTATGCAATTTGTTGGTATTTATTTTAAGACCATCTGAGGGATTTATTCTGTCATCTGATGTCTTAACTAATCTTTATTCCTTGGTCATCTGAAAATTTGAACAATCTGCACAGATATCCTCACTTAACAAAAATGGCGAAAAGAACAAAGTCCAGTACTGACCCCTGAAGAAAGCAGAGAACTTCCTCTAAACTGACATCAATTCTATTAATTGGACAGTTGTCTATCTGGCTCATAATCTATCCTACTATCTGATCATCTACATCTTGATCAGAAGCATATTTAAGAATCTTGGCCAATAAGCAAGCTTAGTCTGACAGGAAGAGAGAGAGAGAGAGAGAGAGAGAGAGAGAGAGAGAGAGAGAGTGTGTGTGTGTGTGTGTCACAGTGTCACTCTGTTGCCCAGGCTGGAGTGCAGTGGCAAGATCACAGGTCACTGCAGTCTTGATTTCCTGGACTCAGGCGATCCTCCTACCTCAGTCTCCCAAGTAGCTGGGACTATAGGCATGCACTACCATGCCCAGCTAATTTTTGTTTTGTTCTGTCACCTAGGATGAAGTGCAGTGGCACACAATCACAGCTCACTGAAACCTTGACCTCCCAGGCTCAGGTGATCTTCCCACCTCAGCCTCCCAGGCAGCTGGAACTACAGGTACACATCACCATGCCCAGCTAATTTTTTGTAGAGATGGAATTTCACCATGTTGCCCAGACTGGTCTTGAACTCCTGGGCTCAAGCAATCCACCTGCCTCAGCCTCCCAAAGTGCTAGGATTATAGGCCTAAACTACCATACCAGTCAGAAACTGTTCTTAAAGAATCCATGGCAGGCAACCAGTGATTGCTGGTAAGGCTATGGAAAAGAAGTAAGCTGTTAAAAAAATCCATTTGAATTTTGCATAGAATCCATGTCAAGCTTAATGATACAGCATTCATAATCCATTACATTTTGCTTCTAAAAATCAAGACGTTGGCCCATCGCTAATCTCCTGGTTCCCTAGTTTGAAGCATTTCTCAAAGAATGACCTAGGAGTGCTTTATAAGTAAATGGTTCTAAAAAGTTTCTTATTATTAATCCCAAATACTGAATGGCTACACTGCTAAGTTTCCTTAAAATAATACTTTGCAGGGTTTTTGTGGGAATCAAGCAAAATAATTTAAAGAGAGTTCCTTTCACAGTAGCTGGCACATAAGTGCTTCATAAATGGTAGCTGGTAGTGGTTGCGGTAGTACTTTTTATAGTTACATACCAGGACCAGTAAGCACTAGGAATACAAAAATGAAGAACACATGTTTCCTAAGTTTATATTCATACTCTAGTTATGCAAATGGACACAAACATAATCTGGTTCAGTGTGGATCAGTGTGATGATGGAGTTAGAAAATAGAAGTTTTCTGGGGCGCACAGGAGTGGCATGCTTATTAGACTTAGCATGTGTGTGAATGATGAGGTAGGTGAACACATGTCCCAGTTTGCTAAAAATAACTCCAGCTAATGCTGTTATTCCAACTTAACTGTTTGTTAATAGTGCCTGCTTTCACTCTTACAAGTATCTAATTTGAAATACCCATCATAATTATACACAGAGTCTTTAACTTTAGACAGGAATTGGCTACAGTACTGCTAAACTTGTCATTAATGGGTTCCTCTCTTGACAATGGTAAGCTCCTATTCACAAGACTCTGGATTGCATGCAAATACCCAGTCACCTCTCAGTAGTCAATTAGCAAGATTTTTTTTTAAGGCAGTAAACCCAATAGGAGTGGCTATATCTTCATCTATATCTTTAACACTCATCTTACTGTTGTTATTCTTATTTTTACACAGTATTCTGGAGGTTTGCAGAGAAGGAAAAAAAGCAGTATTTGATAATACTGCTAATTAGCAAAATTAAGAAAGAAATAAAAATTAGTCAAACACCTGAGTTTTAACCCCAGCATGGACACTTCCCAGCTGGATGACTCTGAACAAGTTACTTAGTATCTCTAAACATGGCCTGCTTCATAGGTTTGTAACCTATGCAGTCTCACAGAGCCCCAATGCTACATTTAATATATTCCTATGAACATCTTGAAATTTGTAATAATTTTCTCTTTGAATATTTTGTAAATCCAATGGGACGTAAGCTTAAACACAGGATATATGTGCAATATGTGTTTCTCCACTGTTCCTTGCTGTCCATCTGCCTACAGGGCTCATGACGCTCCATGAGCACAGAGTTCAAATTACAAGACTGCAAGTGAAAACAAGATAAATATATTGCTCTATGATAGAGTGAGCAGGGGTACTGACAGTTGCAAGAGACCATGCTTTCTGTTCCTACTAGAACTTGCTTCAAAAGCAGAAAGAAGGCAATGGTGTTCTAAGAAACTAGGAAGATCACAATATCCTATCTTACTCATGTCACTTCCCTGTACTAGCCAACACATACAGTGAAAATGATGACAGAGAAAGAAAAAAGGGCAGCCAACAGTTCTTTTTCCTTTCCTCATCGGTAAACTGAAGGTAGAGAAAGTTGATAAAAAATATATGTATCAAGATGTGGAATAAAAACAATAGAGTTAGTTTCTGCACGTTTCCTCTGTTCTGCTAAGAACAAGTGATATATGCACGTGCAAGCTAAGAATATGAAGTGTATCATTTCATTGATTCCATATGAGTTAAATGCTCTGTATGCAATTAAAACTTCACTGCATAATATAAAGACAAATTATAAAATTCATATTAAGAATATAAAATTTTAATTTTTATTGATTTAAAACAATACTAACAAAAATATACCTTCCTAAGTACAGAGACTGTGGAAGAAAGAAAAAAGTTTTAAATTTTAGTACCTTTAATGGTACTTTTTATTCCTGCTTCCCGAACAAGGGGTCTCTAATTTTCATTTTGCACTGGGCCCACAAATTATATAGGTAGCCCTGTAAGCCTAAGCTTTTGATTAGTAAAATAAGGATAAAAGTAGCTATCATATTGACCTTATGACTGCTGAAATAATAATTAAGATTCATATTACAAGACTTTCCACGTCTAGTCCAGCAAGCAGGGAGCTTGCAAGTCACCATTCTGCTTTAACAAGTAAAAAGCTGAACAAACTGGAAAATAAACACCTCTTTTTAAGTCTATCAAGTAAAGTCACAAGGCAAACTGTAGCCCTGAAAACAAGAGAGACAGACAGGCAGATCAACTTACAGGGACAGAAACCCAGCACTAAGGTAGGAAAACCTGAACTGTAACTGATGAACTGCTGGAGGCTCAAATGTGGACTAGTCTGAGAGATTAAAACTCCAGGAGATCCAGTCACAGGGTGGCCCTCACACTTTGGAGTTTTACCTCCAACATCTCAAGCAGGTTCCTACAGTGAAGATGAAAGGAAAAAAAAACCCCTGGGCTCTGGCAAGGGGAACTGAAAAATAATATGGTTGGCTTTCTGGATCTGTGGCTTCCACATGCATAAATTCAACCAACCACAGATTATAAATATCCAAAATAAATTTTAAAAATACAAAAAAAAAATACAAATTAAAAAACAGCATAACAATCTGCATAGCATTTACATTGTATTATGTATTGTAAGTAATTTATAGATTATTTAAAGTATATAGGAGGATGTATATAGGTTAGACACAGATACAACATTTTATATAAAGGACTTGAGCATCTGTGGATTATGGTATCTGCAAGAGTCTTAGAACCAATCCCCCATGCATACAAACAGAAAACTGTATTCTGAAATATGATGCAACATTCTGTTCTTTTTAAAAAGGCCTACCCTAAAGAGAAACTATTTTACCAGAGCCTGACCTCCTAGGAGTTTTATAGAGCTTAACCTACCTAGAGGAAAGAAAATAACCCAATTCTAGTACCCTCCAGCCATCCTGTCTCACCTAAAGGGTGCAGAATAGAGGAATTTGTAAAGTATATAACCCAGGGGCACAGGCTTATTAAAAGACTGAGACCTAATCATAGGACTATAGAATACTTCTCCTCCTCCCCCAAGATAATAAAGTCCTATTTATCTAAGTTCCTTTCACCCAGTACATCATGTCTAGCTTTCAATAAAAAATTACAAGACATACTAAAAAGTAAAAAGCACAGTTTGAAGAGAAAGATCAAGCGCAGTCAATTATGGCAGGGATGTTGGAATTATCAGACCATGAATTTAAAACACCTATGATTAGTATGCTAAAGGTTCTAATGGAAAAAGTAGAAAACATGCAAGGATAGGCAATATTAGCAGAGATGAAAATTCTAAGGAAGAGAGAAAAGAAAGAAGTCAGAAGTGAAGAATGCTTTTGATGGGCTCATTAGCAGACTAGAGACAGCCAAGGAAAGAATCTCTGCACTTGAAGACATGTCAATAGAAACTTCCAAAACAGAGAAGCAAAAGAAAAAAAAAAAAACACTGAAGAAATGGAAAATATCTAAGAACTGTGGGACAATTAAAAAGGTGTAACATACATGTAATGGAAATCACAGAAGGAGAAGGAGGAATGAAACATAAGAAATACCTGAAATAATATGACAATAATTTTCCCCAAATTAACATTGGATACCAAACCACACATCCAGGAAGCTCACAGAACACCAACTAAAATAAAAGACCAAAGAACTATACCAAGTACATCATTTTCAAACTGCAGACAATCAAAACTGATCCTTTGCCCTTACCTTTTCTTGCTTCTTTCCTTCCCCTTCCTATTTCTGGATGTTACAGAAATAGACTGAAAAGCCATATAGCATATCGGTCAAGGATACATACTCTGAAGGCAGACTGATTATATTCAATTCTCAGCGTGGCCACTATTCAATAGCTGTGTGACCATGAATAAATTGACAAACTTCTGTCTCTCAGGTTCTCATTATAAATGAGAATAATAATAGTATCAACCTGACAGAACTATTGTGAGGACTAGGAAATAATATATTTAAAGAGCTTAGAACAATGCCTGGCAAATATTAAGCACAAAGTATGTGCTTGCTATTTTTATTATCTTCAATGACCCATTTAATTGTTGACTCTTCCAACTGGGAAGCAACATTCTTAAGTATAAGCTTTAACTTAGTAAAACTACCTTCTATCAAAGTATCTATTGAGGAAGTATTTTCCTAATTTCCTATTTAAGGAAATTTCTAATTTACTAAGAATGACTCTAAAGCTTGCATGCTTATTGAACAAAAGCCTCTCTTTCATTAACTAGGAAATGAAAGCTTTGCACATAAAGTAATTGGATTTCTTCCCTTTTTATTGCCTCACTTGCAATAAAGCTTCAAATGATTGCAAAAACATTTTAGAAATTCCATGAAGGAAAAAATGTTCTCAATTTACTACAAGCCTGTAATAGAACTTAAAATATGGTTTTCTGCTACAACCTACACATCCTTTATCATCACACTTACTTTAATAACAAGCAAGTGTTAAAAAGCTATTACAACTTTGGCTGGTTTCTGCTTTTAGGCTTGCAGTCATTGTAGTATATGGTTATTTAACCAAAAAAGTAAAGTTATTATCATCTTGCTATTGCTTTCTGTTAGGTAATAATTCTTATTTTAGATACTCAATTCTTTCTTTTTAAAACTAGGTAAAATGAAACAGTAAGAACAGAGCAAACCATCTTGGCTCAAACAGTTTTTTTCATGTAGAAGTCAACATTGTTTCAGGCTAATTAAATTTACCCATTTAAAGATAACCTCTCAACTGCCAGGACATTCTGGATCCTTTATAAGCACTGAATAAGAAAAATATTGGCTTCCATACTCACTAGGATATTTTTCTTCATGGCAATACCTTATATTTACAAGAATGTTTATAGTAGCTTTACTCATTGAAGCCCTAAACCAGAAACTACTCGAATGTCCACTAACAGCAGAATAAAAAAATAAAGCATGGCATATGTAGACAACAGAAGAATGTTCAGCAATAAAAATGAGAATGTAATGAATGACATGAATGAATCTCACAGACACAATGGTCAGCAAAAGAATCCATACAGAGGAAGAGTTGCATGGTATGATTACATTTAAATTAAACCCAAAAACAGAAAAAACTTACCTTGTTGATATAAATCTAAATAGTGATTCAAAATTTTTAATAATCCTCTTAATTTTCTCTTTAAAAAACAGGACATCATGAGAAAATGGGGTGGGGAGGGGGGAAATCCTAACAGGAACTTCAAGTGCTACCTAGAGTGGTATTTACTAAGGAAAAGGATACAGAAATCAAACTTTAGACTCCACAGGAACATTCTTCCATTACCACAAATTTAGCATCCCCCAGCCCAGCTCCACTTTCTCTTCTGAAAAAAAAAGAGGGATAGAAAGCCAGGAAAGAAGAGAGAGATGACTAGGGGAAGCAGGTGGGTTTGTTTTGTTTTTGTTTGTTTGTTATTTGCACCTTCCCCTCAGGGAAGAAGGTTTAATAAAGAAACCTCTCCACTTCAACATCCTGCCTCAAGGCCAAGAGTACCTCCTGGATAGCAATTCCTAAAAGAATTTTCGATTATAACCTTCTCTATTCTGTTTTGCTTGCAAATACATTTGTACACGGCAAAAGAGTATAATATGAAAACCACAGAAATAGGCTTGCTTTTTCTTTTTTCTTTTTTTGAGATGGAGTTTTGCTCCTCACCCAGGTTGGAGTGCAATGGCGTGATCTCGGTTCACTGCAACCTCTGCCTCCTGTGTTCATGCGATTCTCCTCCCTCAGCCTACAGAGTAGGTGGGATAACAGGCACCCACAACCATGCCTGACTAATTTTTTTCCTTTTTTTTTTTTTTAGTAGAGATGGTGTTTCACCATGTTGGCCAGGCTCGTCTTGAACTCCTGACCTCAGATAATCCGTCCACCTCGGCCTCCCAAAGTTAGGCTTTCACTATAAAGAAGATTTGATGCACTACAGCAATTCTAAAATTACTTGAATATTTAAAAGTAGAATTTAGAAAGAAGAGATCATGAGGTCAAGAGATCGAGACATCCCAGCCAACATGGTGAAACCCCATCTCTACTAAAACTACAAAATTAGCTGGACATGGTGGTGCATACCTGTAATCCCAGCTACTAAGGAGGCTGAGGCAGGAGAATCACTTGAACCTGAGAGGCAGAGGTTGCAGAGAGCTGAGATCGCGCCCCCACTCCAGCTTGGCAACAGGGCGAGACTTTGTCTCAAAAAAAAAAGAAAGTGAAAATAATGGAGAAGTGGGAAGTGGGAATGGAAAGAAATACCTGATGCTGATTATTCTTAAGCAGCAAATCACAAATCTAACAAGGTCAGTGTTGGCTATTTTAGTCTGGAGATACACTTTTTCATCTAGTAAAACAGAGTTCTAATTTCAAATCCACAATCTGCTTTTGATTTGCTTTTGTTTCGAAGACAATTGTCAATTTCTAAAATTCTCAATCCTTAGTCTTTGGAAATGGGTTTGAAGGGTAGATAGCCCTTTACCCCCTTACAGATCTTGATTGGCTTCTACCTGGTTTTCAGGGAACTCAAAACAGCCTGGCTGTAGAAAATAAACATCAAATTCATTTTTTGACCCCTCTTTAAAATCAACAAAGAGATGGGGCCAAAGAGGACCTAAACTCTGTGAACATTTTTGAGAACTCAGAAGTACAATTACAAAGGGGATAACAATAAAAACAAACTTTTTTTTAAAGCAAAGAACACTCTCAATAAGTCCTGGACTATCTGTCATTTAAAAGGGACTTATTAATGAAGGTAAAGACCTTAATCCACAGCTGAGGATGAAGAGAAAAAGTCCCACTTTTGTGAAAACAATGGATAAGAGCTTACAGAAAAGAAGGGAAGTCCTATACTTCATTTTTATCACTGCAAGAAACTATGATTATACAAACCACTTTTAAACTTTCCAAAGATCAGAAGAATCAAACAACCTCAAATTGATCTTTCCTTAGATGTTGTTAAATCAACTATGAAAAAGGATTGCTTTTCCTTCTAGCAATCAGTTCCAGGAATTTAAAGTCTTGGAGAGATCCAAGATGGTCGATTACTAACAGCTCAGGATTGTAGCTCCCAGTGAAAGCGCAGAGAATGAGACAACTCCACACTTTCAGACGAATTTTTGTTGCTCACAGACCAGGAGATTCCCAGCGGAGGAGCCCCATGTGTCGCCAGAGTGACTCTTGTGGCTGGTGTGGCGGTTCATGGTGAAGAGTAAACGGGACCGGGTCCCCTTTTGGTCAATGTTTGGAGCTCCGGGAAGGCAGAGTCGCCTATTCAGCTGATTGAAAAAGTGACTCAAAAAGGAAGCCAGACCGGAGATTCCCAGGCAGAAAAGCACCATGAATCTTAATGCCGCTGTTTAAGCCAGCGCAGTGGGTTGCTCAGATTCTGGCGCTGGGAATCAAGAAGCTGGACGTCCACTCAGAGAACTAAGGTGGATAAATTTACAATGATGGGAAGAAACCAGCATAAAAAGGCTGAGAATACCCAAAATCAGAATGTCTCTCCCTCTACAGGGGATCACAGTTCCTCATCAACAAGCGAACAAGGCCTGATGGAGAATGAATGTGTTCCATTAACAGAATTAGGCTTCAGAAGGTGGATAATAAGAAACTTCTGTGAGTTAACAGAACATGTTGTAGCCCAATGTAAAGAAACTAAGAACCTCGAAAAAAGGTTTGACGAAATCCTAACGAGAATAGACAATTTAGAGAGGAATATAAGTGAATTAATGGAACTGAAGAATACAATACAAGAACTCCGTGAAGTATGCACAGGTTTTAACAGTCGAATTGATCAAGCAGAAGAAAGGATATCAGAGGTCGAAGACCAACTTAATGAAATGAAATGAGAAGACAAGATTAGAGAAGAAAGAATAAAAAGGAATGAGCAAAGTCTCCAAGAAATATGGGACTATGTGAAAAGACCTAATTTACATTTGAAAGGTGTACCTGAATGTCATGAAGAGAATGAATCCAAGGTGGAAAATATTCTTCAGGATATTATTCAGGAAAACTTTCCTAACCTAGTAAGGCAGGACAATACTCAACTCCAGGTAATACAGAGAACACCACAAAGATATTCCTCAAGTAGAGCAACCCCAAGACACATAATCGTTAGATTCACCAGAGTTGAAATAAAGGAGAAAATTCTAAGGGCAGCTAGAGAGAAAGGTCAGGTTACCCATAAAGGGAAGCCTATCAGACTCACAGCAGATCTCTCAGCAGAAACTTTACAAACTAGAAGAGAGTGGGGGTCAATATTCAATATCCTCAAAGAGAAGAATTTTCAACCCAGAATCTCATATCCAGCCAAACTAAGCTTCATAAGTGAAGGAAAAATAAAATTTTTCATGAACAAGTAAGCACTCAGAGATTTCATCACCACCAGGCCTGCTTTACAAGAGCTTCTGAAAGAAGCACTATACACAGAAAGGAACAACCAGTATCAGTCATCCCAAAAACTTACCAAAAGATAAAGAGTATCTCCATAATGAAGAATCTATATCAACTAATGGGAAAAATAGCCAGCTAGCATTGAACAATAATATTAAACTCACAAATATCAATATTAATCCTAAATTTAAATGGATTAAATGCCCCAATCAAAGACACAGACAGGCAAACTGAACAAAAAGTCAAAACCCATCGGTACGCTGTATCCAGATCCATCTCATAAGCAAGGACATACTAAGACTTAAAACAAAGAGTTGGTGGAAGACGTACCAATCAAATGGAGAGAAAAAAAAAAAACAGGAGTTGTAACTTTTGTCTCTGACAAAATAGACTTTAATAGTAACAGACTAAAAGAAACAAAGAAGGACATTACATAATGCTAAAAACATCAATGCAACAACAGGAGTCAATGATCACAAATGTATATGCACCCAATACAGGAACACCCAGATATGTAAGACAAGTTCTTAATGACTTATAAAGAGACTTGGACTCCCGCACAATAATAGCGGGAGACTTTGACACCACATTTTTAATATTCGACGGATCAACGAGATAGAAAATTAACAGGGATATCTATGATTTGAACTCAGAGCTGGAACAAGTAAACTCAGTGAACAGTTATAGAATTCTTCATCCCAGGTCCATTGAACATACATTTTTCTCAGTATTACATTACACCAATTTTGAAAGTGACCACATAATGGGAAGTAAATCACTCTTCAGCATTTGCATAGCATTTCACAGACTTAAATGAAATATTGGTTGGTTGTTCATTTGTTATTTTCTTTCCTTATTCCTTCCTGCCTTTGCTGTTAAGCACAATTATCAGCATAAAAGAGGTTTTTAATATCTATTTTTAGATTGCATTCCAGCCTGGGCAATAGAGCAAGACTCCTGTTCTCTCTCCCCATTTCTCTTTTTCTTTCTTCTCTTTTTTTTCTTCCCTCACTCCTTCTTTCCCTCCCTCTCTCCCTTCTTCCTTCCTTGATAGAAAAATAAATAAATAAAGTCTTAAATACGAAAGCAATAAATGTCCTAAGGTGTGGTGAGAAAACATATGGACAATGAACTAGTATCTATTCAGTAGAATAACAATGTGTGGCTTGAACAGGGTTAGTAGTTAAGTAGAGAAAATGGTATATATATATATATATATATATATATATATATAATTGCTATATTTCATCTCCCTCAGAGTCTATGTGTTATGCATACAAATTTATCAGGCTCAACCCCGATCTGCTGACTCATAATAACCAGGAGTAGCAGTTTTCTAATATAGTTTAATAACTACTGCTTCTGGGAAAAGGATCCTGTCACCAAAATCTGCCTATTGGAAATGGGAGAGATGGAACTGGGGGGACTTGTTAGATGCAATGCAATGCAATGACCATAAATCACAAATATGATGAAAGGTCTTGAGAGCATTGGGACAGGGAAAAAAACAAAGACTGCATAGTAGTCTCTGTAAGATTATTATATCTACTGCTATCAATGTTCTCATCAGAATCTAAGGATGTTCGTATCAGGTAACTATGAAGTGATGAGACTGATTTTCAAAATCCATACATAGAAGCCATAGTTGATACTTGTGATGCAATACCTCAATTATCACTGCTATCAAAACAGAGAGTCTTTATTTCTCCAGATCCACAACTAAGAATGTCAAATAATGGGTTAATAATGGGTCCAGGCTGAAAGTAGGCCATAAACCTAGGAAAGAGGCAACTCTAAATGACAGAGCAGCCATCTTTTGGCAGGCGGCAAACTAGGAAGACTAGAAACTCTCAAGGCCAGGAGATGCTTTACTATAAATAGGTGCAATCGATTTTAAAAACAGAATATGGATACCTCCCATGTCAGTGGAGAAACACCTCCTCCTTTCATTGCTGCACATTTTTTTACTTTCAGGTTAAATTTTAGCATTTCCTTCTGTCAAATGCTACCAGATGAATTAAGGATTAAACAGAAAAAAATGATTTTTCAATTCATTAAAATTAGATTATGAGGAAAAAGTGTGTATGTCTACAAAGTGTCTTTTTAGAAATGTATTTATTTTTTTATTGTGCTAAAACACACATAGCATAAAATTTATCATCTTAACCATTTTATGTGTATTGTTTATTTAACAGATTTTAAAAATTTTCTTAGAAATGTTGTGCATGTAAAAAAATTTTTAAAAAATTTTAAAAGACAAATATGACCAAAGGAAGAATATATTAAGACATCTAGAACACTAAAAGTATAAGGCTCAATATATATGTTCTTCTGTACCAATTTTTTTGCAGTGAGGGTGGATGAGAGGAAGGGAATAGGGGAAGAGAAGGTAAAAAATGATTTACCAAATCTTAATATTTAAAAATTTTGTATAATTACAAAAACACAATATTAAACATTTAATTACTCTGAGTAGTTTATTACAAAGTATGTAAGTGGTTGGTGAAGAGAAGCATCTAAGAGAATTAGATTTATTCATTTAAACAACTATATTATGCAAATATATTTGTATAACTTAGGCCTATTTTACTTTCAATTCATTGCTGTTCTCACTTGTAAGGATGGCATAATAAATGGGAAGATAAAATATCCTTATTCCCCTTTGTTAACTGGTAGGTAATTTTTACTCAGTTGAAGAAGCAGACCTTTGCTGGGTACTCTCCAGAAGCCTCTGACATTCCCCCCTCCTACACTACCATAGGCCAGTACAACACATTATCATTAAAGGTAAAATAAATGTTTATAATATAATACTAAATTGGGGGGAAATAAAATAAAAAATACAAAACCAGTACCATCTACATTACCAAAAGAGAACTGGAAACAACTAAAATGTTAGAAGTGGTGAGACTCCAGACAGTGATGTCAGGTGATTTTCCTTTTTACCTTTTCCTATGTTTTCCACAGTTTTTATAATAAGGGAAAACTGCAACAAAAAGAAATGAAGCTGAACATAATTGCCACGATGATAAAGATTTAGGAGGAGATGTAGATCTTGTTATGTAGAAAGGAGAGACACAGTGGGGGTATGGGTGTAGAACTAAATCAGAGCTACTGGGACAAGAATAAGAATGGCATGTTCAGAAGACAGTCTTTATTCTGTTTCCCTGAAACTTCATAGGTTTCAAAAGAATAAACTGAAAAGAAATGTGAAAACATAAGTAATGATCAGACTCTGAAAGGGTTAGGCTTTATTAATATTTATTCTGTAAGCAACTGATTTAGTTATCTTTTAATTTTTTAGCTTGCAATTTCTCCCAGTGTTCAGGTCTCTACTGTTTTGAAGAAGTTAAAATATTTCTTTCCTGTCTCCAGTTTTTCTGGCACTGCAATACTTTCAAATAAATGCAGTACTCTAGAAAAATTATTTTAAGTACCACAAAAGTAATATGGCAGAAGATGAAGAATAACCAAGTGTACAGCTACAGGCTAATGCTTTCTGTGGCTCAAGACTACATGTCTAATCAAGTTTTTAGCCTAACATTCTGTTCTGTTTTCTTCCTCCAAAATGCAGATAATTCTAATCAAACAGGAATTAGATAAAAAGATGTGTAATTTCAGGACTGGGCGAAGTGGCTCATGCCTGTAATCCCAGCACTTTGGGAGGGCAAGGTGGGCAGATCACAAGGTCAGGAGTTCAAGACCAGCCTGACCAACATGGTAAAATCCCATCTCTACTAAAAATACAAAAATTAGCCAGGTGTGGTGGCACACACCTGTAATCCAAGCTACTCAGGAGGCTGAGGCAGGAGAATCGCTTGAACCTGGGAGGAGGAGGCTGCAGTGAGCCAAGACTGAGCCACCTGCACTCCAGCCTGAACGACAGAGGGAGATTCCATCTCAAAAAAAAGATGTGTGATTTTAAAAGATAAATCTGACTTTGGATAACTTATAATTAAGAAAATGCTAATTTCTGAATCAGGATCCTATATTTTACTTTCCACCTGATGGTATTACAAACTTTTTTTCATATGCATAACTACATTATTTCCTTCTGGCAGCTGAGTAAAACCTGAGAAAAAGATCTTGTGTCTACAGCAGTCCCTCTTAACTAATGTTTTGCTTTCAGTGTCTTCAGTTACCTGCAATCATGGTCAGAAAATATTAAACGGGAAATTCCAAAAATAAGCAATTCATAAGTTTTAAATTATGCACAGTCTGAATAACATGATAAAATATTGTCCCAGTGACGTTAATCATCCCTTTGTCCAGCACATCCATGCTTTATTCGCTATCCACCTGTTAGTCACTTAGTAGCCATCTCACTTACCAGATAAAAAATCATAGTATATACAGGATTTGGTACGACCCAAGGTTTCACTGGCTACATCTTGGGACATATTCTCTGCAGATATGAGAGGGACTACTATACAGCTGATGCTCCATTTCCTTGGGTTCCACATGTTTCAAAAAGCAAAACTTGAATTTGCCGTGACAGGGTACTACACTGAATCCACAAGAATAAAAGGATCTGCAGGCACTGTATTTGGTATTATAAGTAATCTAGAGATGATTTAAACTATATGTGAGGATATGCAATAAGTTATATGCAAATTGTATGCTATTTTAAATAAGGGACTTAAATATCCACAGATTTTGCTATCTGTGTGTGTATGTCAGGCAGGGATAGGGTCCTGGAACCAATCCCTCATGGGTACTGAAGGACAACTATATTCAAAGGAAGCCTGGACTGATATCACCAGTGCCCTCCTGTGGATTACAAAACAGGCAGGTTTTCATTCTATTGAGACCCACTTTTATTGATCTAGATTTTGAATCAACAATTCTCAAGCGAGAAGTGATTATGCTTCCTAGGGGGCATTTAACAAAGTTGCTTAAGGCTTTTTTTACTGTTGGGACTGGTAAGATGCTGCTGAACATCCCACAAGAAACAAACCAACCTCCTGGCCACTCTATCCCTAATTCCAAAAATAGCACTTGGCAGGTAGTAGGTACTCAGAAATGTCCGAAAGGATTTATATATAAGGAAACAGAGGCACTGAGTAGTTAGATATCTAGTAAACAATGAAGTTGAGAATCAAATTAAAGTCTTCTAATCAAGTATAGGTTCTTCTACCTTTATCTTGTAGCGGTTTGTTAATATTTTTCAAGACTTTTAAAAGCCTATATCCTTGCCTCAGCAACTCCAGTTTTAAAAATTGATTGTAAGAAGTTATTACACAGTTGTACACAGATTATATAGACAGATTTTCATTATCCCAAAGAGAGGACAGTGGAAGATAAATTACGTGCTCAGTGGAAGATAAATTATGCTACACCCATTTGATGGAATGTTAGTAAAGATAGAAAGGCATAGTATGTGTATCAATAAGAAAAGGGCAGCCAGGCGCAGTGGCTTATGCCTGACTTGAGGCCAGGAGTTGAAGACTGGCCTGGTCAACACAATGAGACCTCATCTCTAAGAAACTTTTTAAAAAATTAGCCAGCCACAATGGCATGCTCCTGTAGTCCTAGCTACTTGGAAGGCTAAGGGAGAAGGATTCCCTTGGGCCCAGTTTGAGACTACAGTGAACTGTGCAATGAACACCACTGTACTCCAGTCTGAATGAAATGGTGAGACCCTGTATCTAAAAAAGAAAAGGCAGTCAAGATATTGTCAAATGACAAAGGGACAGAGTAGGTTACAAAATAATATGTGTAATGTGATCTTATGTGAATATATATATTTCCATGGGAAACAATTAGGAAGGATGAACGTCAAGGCATTAGTAATAATTTTTTCTAAGTGGTAACATTAATTTTTCCTTCTTGCTTACATGTATTTTGTGTTTTCTTACAAATATATATGGTTTGAATATTATGGGAAAGTAGAAGAAAAAGCCTATCAAAAACTTACTAGGACAGCCAGACACATTGGTATATGCCTGTAGTCCCAGCTAGTCAGGCTCAAAAGGTTGAGATAGGAGGATCCTTTGAGCTCAGGAGTTCTACCCAAGCCTGAGTACCACAGAAATATCCTACTTTCAAGAAAAAGAAAAGAAACAAAATCCACTTGGAGGAAACATACATTTACCAGTCTGTTGGTTAAAGAATAAGAAACCCTATACATTTACCAAACAAATCAGATTATTTCTTTTTACTTAGGGGTACCACTGTAATCTTTTCTGTTTCAGAGGGAAAAGATTTTTTATTTTTTAATGCTTCCTAGCTAAAGAAAGATAGGGAGTTGTCAAAAGCAACTAGCAATCTATACCATAATAAAACTTGGGCAACAGGGAAGCAACACTAAAATGCTTCTTTTTTTTTTTTTTTTTTTTTTGAGACGGAGTTTCGCTCTTGTTACCCAGGCTGGAGTGCAATGGCGCGATCTCGGCTCACCGCAACCTCCGCCTCCTGGGTTCAGGCAATTCTCCTGCCTCAGCCTCCTGAGTAGCTGGGATTACAGGCACGCACCACCATGCCCAGCTAATTTTTTGTATTAGTAGAGACGGGGTTTCACCATGTTGACCAGGATGGTCTCGATCTCTTGACCTCGTGATCCACCCGCCTTGGCCTCCCAAAGTGCTGGGATTACAGGCTTGAGCCACCGCGCCCGGCCTAAAATGCTTCTTAAACCTAATATGTAGTGATACTGATTCTAGTATTTACTTTAAAAATCTATAAACAAAAGATCATCATCAAACTAATCTTCAAGATTTAGCTTTAAGCTAGAAATGCAATGATTTGAGAAAAATATAAATAATTTTCCAAAACTATTTACAGAAATGTTCTGTGAGACACCTGCTGCACTTACTCACCTACAACATGTTTCTATGATTTTAAAAAATTATTTATTGAAAATATCTTGTTCTAAAATGCATTCACATATCATAGGAAAGGTTTATTTATCTTAAATTACACTGAGAGCATGGGGGGTGCATAAATGTATTTGTCAGATTGCTAAACAACATAACCTATCAATCTAGCATCTGGCGATGAGCCATTTAATTTAATTTTAATGATTTACTAAGAACAATTTATTTGATTTACAACTGGTTGTTACTTTTCATGGTTTTATTGAAATTTCAAGTTCAATAGATTTGCAATTGTATCCTGTGCTCATATTAATAGGTTAGCTGACATATTTATCAAGTACAAATGTATTTTTTAAAATTGTATTAACATAAAAGGTTTGTTCAAAGAGGAAGTTTGATGGATGTTTTCATTTCCTTCCCAACTAATTTTTTTTTAAATCACTATTCATCTACATTATCTCCTTAAATACTCAAATACTTGCTGTATCTTGAGATAAATGTTTGGTCCTGGTAAGTATGCATTATCAAAAGCAGTGGTCTTCTCTTATAGCATCACTGCTTCTTCACTTTCCTTCCTGGACTTTTTATTCTACTTTTATAGACTTTGTGAATTGATTTTCTCTTAAAAACTTCAAGAAGGTAAGGGCAAATATCTGCACAAGAGCCACTATTTTACATTTTAAAATATCACAATACATACTTTAGGGACTCCATGCCAACGAAAACAATCTATTTTAAACTAAGAATATTCCACCAAGGCATATATACAAGAAACCAGTAAGTATGTACACACAAACACAGACACACACACACACACACACACACACTCAGAGAGAGAGAGAGAGAGAGAGAGAGAGAGAGAAATAGCCTGCGCAAGGAATAAATGGGTATATTTTCTCCTAAATTAGACTGTGTTTTAACAGAAAAAAAAACTGATTAAAGAGAGCAGTAACTAAGGTGGGCAAGAAACCAGTTTGAAATAATAATGGGGAAAAGTCACTGAATAAAAACTAACTGTAGATATCTGAAATCCACTTTTAAGGATATTGTCAGATGATGCTATGTTCAATAGGTGAAATAAGCAGTTCTAAATTCAAAGTTATTTACTGGCAGAAGCAGCTCTAGAGATTGAGGCAAACCTTGTCATTTAATAAATAAAGAAAAGGAGCCTCTGGGCAGTTAAGTGACTGATGGATGAGGAGCTACGGCCTGCCTCTCCACCTCACCCTGCTTCTTCCATAGCAACCTTTTCTCATTGTAGGGAGTTAGGGAAGGAAGTGTCTCAACAAATTTGGCTGCCTGTTTTTAAAAATAAAGTTGTTTTTTTTTTTTTTTTTTTTTTTTTTGGTAGATGATACAATTTTTTTTTTTTTATTGCATTTTAGGTTTTGGGGTACATGTGAAAAACATGCAAGGTTGTTGCATAGGTGCATATGTGGCAGTATGATTTGCTGCCTCCCTCCCCTTCACCTATATCTGGCATTTCTCCCCATGTTATCCCTCCCCAATTCCCCACCCCCCGCTATACCTCCTCCCCCCCAACAGACCCCCGTGTATAGTGCTCCCCTCCCTGTGTCCATGTGTTCTCATTGTTCAACACCCGCCTATGAGTGAGAACATGTGGTGTTTGATTTTGTGTTCTTGTGTCAGTTTGCTGAGAATGATGTTTTCCAAGTTCATCCATGTCCCTACGAAGGATGTGAACTCCTCGTTTTTAATGGCTGCATAATATTCCATGGTGTATATGTGCCACATTTTTCCTGTCCAGTCTATCATCGATGGGCATTTGGGCTGGTTCCAGGTCTTTGCTATTGTAAACTGTGCTGCAATGAACATTCGTGTGCATGTGTCCTTATAGTAGAACGATTTATAATCCTTTGGATATATGCCCAGTAATGGGATTGCTGGGTCAAATGGAATTTCTATTTCCAGGTCCTTGAGGAATCAACCACAGTGGTTGAACTAATTTACACTCCCACCAACAGTGTAAAAGTGTTCCTATTTCTCCACATCCTCTCCAGCATCTGTTGTCTCCAGATTTTTTAATGATCGCCATTCTAACTGGCGTGAGATGGTATCTCAATGTAGTTTTGATTTGCATTTCTCTAATGACCAGTGATGATGAGCATTTTTTCATATGTTTGTTGGCCTCATGTATGTCTTCTTTTGTAAAGTATCTGTTCATATCCTTCGCCCATTTTTGAATGGGCTTGTTTGTTTTTTTCTTGTAAATCTTTTTTAGTTCATTTTAAATTCTGGATATCAGCCCTTTGTCAGACGAGTAGGCTGCAAAAATTTTTTCCCATTCTGTTGGTTGCCGATTCAATCTATTGACTGTTTCTTTTGCCGTACAAAAGCTGTGGAGTTTGATTAGGTCCCATTTGTCTATTTTGGCTTTTGTTGCCAATGCTTTTGGTGTTTTGGTCATAAAGTCCTTGCCTACACCTATGTCCTGAATGGTTTTGCCTAGGTTTCCTTCTAGTGTTTTTATGGTGTTACGTCTTATGTTTAAGTCTTTAATCCAGCTGGAGTTAATTTTAGTGTAAGGTGTCAGGAAGGGGTCCAGTTTCTGCATTCTGCATATGGCTAGCCAGTTTTCCCAACACCACTTATTGAACAGGGAATCCTTTCCCCATTGCTTGCTTTTTTCAGGTTTGTCAAAGATCAGGTGGTTGTAGATATGTTGTGTCGCCTCCGATGCCTCTGTTCTGTTCCATTGGTCTATATCTCTGTTTTGGTACCAGTACCATGCTGTTTTGATTACTGTAGCCTTGTAGTAGAGTTTGATGTCCGGTAGTGTGATGCCTCCCGCTTTGTTCTTTTTGCTTAGAATTGACTTGGCTATGCGGGCTCTCTTTTGGTTCCATATGAAGTTTAAGGTGGCTTTTTCCAGTTCTGTGAGGAAGGTCATTGGTAGCTTGATGGGGATAGCATTGAATCTGTAAATTACTTTGGGCAGTATGGCCATTTTCACGATATTGATTCTTCCTAACCATGAACATGGAATGTTTCTCCATCTGTTTGTGTCCTCTCTTATTTCGTTGAGCAGTGATTTGTAGTTCTCCTTGAAGAGGTTCTTTACGTTCCTTGTTAGTTGTATTCCTAGGTATTTCATTCTCTTTGTAGCAATTGTGAATGGCAGTTCGTTCTTGATTTGGCTCTCTTTAAGTCTGTTATTGGTGTATAGGAATGCTTGTGATTTTTGCACATTGATTTTGTATCCTGAGACTTTGCTGAAGTTGCTTATCAGTTTCAGGAGATTTTGGGCTGAGGTGATAGGGTCTTCTAGATATACAATCATGTCGTCTGCAAATAGAGACAATTTGACTTCCTCCTTTTCTAATCGAATACCCTTTATTTCTTTTTCTTGCCTGATTGCTCTGGCTAGAACTTCCAGTACTATATTGAATAGGAGTGGTGAGAGAGGGCATCCTTGTCTAGTGCCAGATTTCAAAGGGAATGCTTCCAGTTTTTGCCCATTCAGTATGATATTGGCTGTCGGTTTGTCATAAATAGCTTTTATTATTTTGAGATACGTTCCTTCGATACCTAGTTTATTGAGAGTTTTTAGCATAAAGGGCTGTTGAATTTTGTCAAAGGCCTTCTCTGCATCAATTGAGATAATCATGTGGTTTTTGTTTTTGGTTCTGTTTATGTGGTGAATTACATTTATACACTTGCGTATATTGAACCAGCCTTGCATCCCCGGGATGAATCCTACTTGATCATGGTGGATAAGCTTTTTGATGTGTTGTTGTAATCGGCTTCCCAGTATTTTATTGAAGATTTTTGTATCTATGTTCATCATGGATATTGGCCTGTAGTTTTCTTTTCTTGTTGAGTCTCTGCCGGGTTTTGGTATTAGGATGATGTTGGTCTCATAAAATGATTTGGGAAGGATTCCCTCTTTTTGGATTATTTGGAATAGTTTCAGTAGGAATGGTACCAGTTCCTCTTTGTATGTCTGGTAGAATTCGGCTGTGAAACCATCTGGGCCTGGGCTTTTTTTGGGTGGTAGGCTCTTAATTGCTGCCTCGACTTCAGACCTTGTTATTGGTCTATTCAGGGTTTCGACTTCTTCCTGGTTTAGGCATGGGAGGAGGCTACTGTCCAGGAATTTATCCATTTCTTCCAGGTTTTCTAATTTATAGAGTTGTTTGTAATAATCTCTGATGATGGTTTGAATTTCTGTGGCATCTGTGGTGATATCCCCTTTATCATTTTTTATTGCATCTATTTGGTTATTCTCTCTTTTCTTTTTTATTAATCTGGCTAGTGGTCTGTCTATTTTGTTGATCTTTTCAAAAAACCAGCTCCTGGATTTATTGATTTTTTGTAGGGTTTTTCGTGTCTCTATCTCCTTCAATTCTGCTTTGATCTTAGTTATTTCTTGTCTTCTGCTAGGTTTTGAGTTTTTTTGATCTTGCTCCTCCAGCTCTTTCAATTTTGATGATAGGGTGTCAATTTTAGTTCTCTCCTTTCTTCTCATGTGGGCACTTATTGCTATATATTTTCCTTTAGAGACTGCTTGAAATGTGTCCCAGAGATTCTGGTATGTGGTGTCTTCGTTCTCGTTGGTTTCGAAGAACATCTTTATTTCTGCCTTCATTTCAGTGTTTATCCAGTCAACATTCAGGAGAAAGTTGTTCAATTTCCATGAGGCTGTGCGGTTCTGGGTTGGCTTCTGAATTCTGAGTTCTAACTTGATTGCACTGTGTTCTGAGAGACTGTTTGTTATGGTTTCCGTTCTTTTGCATTTGCTGAGGAGTGATTTACTTCCAATTATGTGGTCAATTTTAGAGTAGGTGCGATGTGGTGCTGAGAAGAATGTATATTCTGTGGATTTGGGCTGGAGAGTTCTGTAAATGTCTATTAGGTTTGCTTGTTCCAGGTCTGAGTTCAAGTCCTGGATATCCTTATTAATTTTCTGTCTCGTTGATCTGTCTAATATTGACAATGGTGTGTTGAAGTCTCCCACTATTAATGTGTGGGAGTCTAGGTCTCTTTGCAAGTCTTAAAGAACTTGCCTTATGTATCTGGGTGCTCCTGTATTAGGTGCATATATATTTAGGATCGTTAGCTCTTCTTGTTGCATTGATCCTTTTACCATTATGTAATGTCCTTCTTTGTCTCTTTTGATCTTTGTTGCTTTAAAGTCTATTTTATCAGAGATGAGAATTGCAACTCCTGCTTTTTTTTGCTCTCCATTTGCTTGGTAAATCTTCCTCCATCCCTTTATTTTGAGCCTTTGTGTATCCTTGCATGTGAGGTGGGTTTCCTGGATACAGCACACTGATGGGTTTTGGCTTTTTATCCAATTTGCCAGTCTGTGTCTTTTGATTGGGGCATTTAGTCCATTTACATTTAGGGTTAATATTGTTATGTGTGAGTTTGATCCTGTCATTTTGATGCTAGCTGGCTGTTTTGCCCATTGGTTGATGCAGATTCTTCATTGTGTTGATGCTCTTTACCATTTCGTGCGTTTTTGGAGTGGCTGGTGCTGGTTGTTTTTTTCTATGTGTAGTGTCTCCTTCAGGAGCTCTTGTAAAGCTGGTCTGGTGGTGATGAAATCTGTGAGTACTTGCTTGTTCACAAAGGATTTTATTTTTCCTTCACTTATGAAGCTTAGTTTGGCTGGATATGAAATTCTGGGTTGAAAGTTCTTTTCTTTAAGGATGTTGAATATCGGCCCCCACTCTCTTCTGGCCTGTAGGGTTTCTGCTGAGAGATCTGCTGTGAGTCTGATGGGTTTCCCTTTGTGGGTAACCCGACCTTTCTCTCTGGCTGCCCTTAGTATTTTCTCCTTCATTTCAACCCTGGTGAATCTGATGATTATGTGCCTTGGGGTTGCTCTTCTAGAGGAATATCTTTGTGGTGTTCTCTGTATTTCCTGGACTTGAATATTGGCCTGCCTTGCTATGTTGGGGAAGTTTTCCTGGATAATATCCTGAAGAGTATTTTCCAGCTTGGATACATTCTCTTCGTCACATTCAGGTACACCTATCAAACGTAGATTAGGCCTTTTCACGTAGTCCCATATTTCTTGTTGACTCTGTTCATTCCTTTTTACCTTGTTTTCTCTAATCTTCCCTTCTCATTTTATTTCATTGAGTTGATCTTCGACTTCTGATATCCTTCCTTCTGCTTGGTCAATTCTGCTGTTGAAACTTGTGCATGCTTCGCGAAGTTCTCGTGTTGTGTTTTTCAGCTCCATCAATTCGCTCATATTCCTCTCTAAGTTGTCCATTCTCGTTAGCATTTCATCAAGTCTTTTTTCAAGGTTCTTAGTTTCTTTGCATTGGGTTAGAACATGTTCTTTTAGCTCACAGAAGTTTCTTATTATCCATTTTCTGAAAGCTGATTCTGTCATTTCATCACACTCATTCTCCGTCCAGTCTTGTTCCCGTGCTGGTGAGGAGTTATGCTGCCTTGTAGGGGGAGAGGTGTTCTGGTTTTGGGTGTTTTCATCCTTTTTGCGCTGGTTTCTTCCCATCTTTGTGGATTTATCCGCCTATTGACTTTGTAGTTGCTGTCTTTCTGATTTTGGTAATTTTAAGTCTGCAGCAGCTGAACTCATAAACCCCCTTTTCTTCTCCCCAGGTGTTCTGGCCCAGGGGGTTAGCGCTTTATGCTTTTCAGCTGTGTTGCTACCATTTTCCCTGCCCACAAGGTGGCAGTCTAGTCACACTCAGCCTACAGAGGCTTCGCTGAGCTGTTTTGGGCTCCGCCCAGCTTCCGTGTGAGCTTCCCTGCAGTCCTGTGGGTGTAGTTAGAACTGCTTCCGCTATGCTGGCCCGCCCCTGTAGTGACGGAGTCTCTGTAGTGGCGGGTTGTCTTGGTTACGGAAAACTGCCCCGGAACTGCAGGGTGTTTCCTGATGGAGGACGCCCCTCCCCCACAGAGCTGGACCGTCCCGGGTTCAGCCGTGTTTCCAGAGGGGCCCTCTTTGCCCGGTAATCTCTTGGCTTGCCTCCTTGTCACAGCTCCCCTTGCTGGCCCAGAGGGGACACAGTCTCGTTCACTTTGCTGAAGGAGCCGCTGCTCCCCGCCCCCGGTGCAGGCCGAGCGGCTACTCTGGTCCAACCAGCGGCGCTGGGAACCCACGGAGCTTCTCCGCCTGTAAATCTCCTGGTCTGTGGGCAATTAAAATCCGCTGCTCTGTGTGCTGCTGCGTCAGCCGAAGCAGCGGCTCTGAGATTCGTGGCGCTCCTTTGCCCAGGGTCTCCTGGCTTGGCTCCCTGCTTCAGCTCCCCTTGCTGGCTCAGAGGGAACTCTGTCTCTCTCGCTCTGCATAAGAAGCCACTGCCTCCTGCCCCAGGGCGTAGGCTGAGCGGCCACGCCACTCGAACCAGCGGTGCTGGCGACCCGTGGGGCTTCTCCTGTGAATCTCCTGGTCTGTGGGCAGTAAAAATCCGTCTGGAAATGCGGCATCCACTCACCCTCTGCGCCTTCTCTCGGAGCTGCAATCCCGACTTCCTCCTAAGCGGCCATCTTGGATCCGGTGATTAAAAATAAAGTTTTTAAGGAACACATTCACTTACTGCATTCATGCTACAAGAAAAGAGTAGTTGTGAAAGACATCTTAAGGTCTGTAGCTTAAAATACTATCTGGTTCTTCACAGAAAAAAGTTTGCTGATTTCTACATTACAGATTTCTTAACATACAATCAGAAGTTTCAGAACTTAATACATCAGCTGTACTTAGCTGATCCTTGAGTGACATGGGTTTGAACTGCGTGGGTCCACTTTTATGTTTATTTTCTTCCATCTTTGCCACCTCTGGGACAGGAACACCAGCACCATCTCTTCTTTTTCCTCGTTAGTCAACTCAACATGAAGACAATAAGGATAAAAACCTTTATGATGATCTACTTCCACTTAATGAATATTAAATATATTTTCTTTTCCTTCTTATTTTCTTAATAAGATTTTATTTTCTCTAGCTTACTTTATTGTAAGAAAACAGTATCTAATACACATAACATACAAAATATGTATTGACTGTTTATGTTATTTGTAAGGCTTCCAGTCAACAACAGGCTATTATTAGTGGTCAAGTTTCTGAGGAATCCTGTTGTATGAGGATTTTCAACCGGACAGCGAGGGTCAGGGACCCAACTCCAGCATTGTTCAAGTGTCACCTGTATATATAACAGGTTGTAATAAATAGTACTATAACCAAAAAAGAATAGCAATAACCTTAAAAAGGCTTAACTTTTTTTCCTAGCAAAGAATTATTTTCCATGTTCCATGCTTTGATACGTAAACCTTTGAGAAAATCTATAAAACTTGGAAACTTCCAGGAGAAATTAAAATCTGATTAAACTGAAAAAGAACCCATATAACATTCCTTTAATAGAATACTCCTCATCTAGAGAAACATATTTATAGATCATTGATTACTGGAGAGATAACCTAGTACATAAATCTAAACTAAGTGAATTAAATAGAAATGTCCAATGAATGACAGAGTATTTTAGAAAAAAACAAAATTTACACACAATTTTCTACTGGTATATCTTAAGCATAAAAGAGAGCTATCTATTTAAATATCAGTGCCTTGTTAGTCACTTGATTCATTACATTTTCAGGTTTTACCTTTCTCCTCCTAGGAAAAAAAAAGCCTAGCTCCCACTGACCCAATTAATAGATGCTGGAACACTACAAAAATGTAAACCACAATAAGACTTAGGTATAAACAAAATACAGTTTAAACAAAAGTAGTAGCACTATTCAAGGAAAGCAAGTTTACAGAAGGAAGAAGTTGCTAACTAGAAACTAACAAATCAATGAAAGCTATTAATTCCCTAGTTAGCATAGCATAAGATTATACATAAACACATAGTATGAAATGAGGGAAGCCTGGATAATTCATTATAAAATTATGTAGAATGTACAACAGCACTTTAAATTGCAATAAGAAAGGAACATGAAGACATGTATGTCAAATCGAAATACACACACACAGACACACAGCTTGAAACCAGAAGACCTGGGTTCAAATTCCTGAGCTGTCAGCAACTGTTAACACTGAACAAGTCACTTCTGAGTGACATTACAGAATTTAGTATATACTTCTTTGAAAATAAGGGATTTAAATAAATATGGTTCCTTCCAACTCCCAAAAAATTCATAAGTAACCACTCATTAAGCTATTACTATGTGTATAATGTAATTAATGGCTTTAATTACTTATAGAAATATGTATGACTTGAAAAAGTGATTCAAGAATAAATAATCCCTAACAAGCATCTTCTTTCAAACACATAAAGAGATATAAGTTTAATCTGTGCTGCCTTAAAAAATAAAAGCCCTTATTTTCTAACCCAGACTCAATGAATTCTCCAACTAAACTACATGACTCTAGGCAAATCATATTTCCCTGAATTTTAGCTCCCCAATCTCCCCCAACTACAAAATCTTGTAGTTTTTGTGAAGGATAAAAGTGACATACATAGGTGAAGTTGAAAGCCTTCCCTTTGATGTCAGGAATAAGACAAGGATGCCCTCTATCACAGATTCACAAATCAGAAAGAGAAAAAGCAACAAAACTAGCCACAATAAAGAAATAAGGTATTTGCAAACACTTAACTGAAAAAAAACTAGTATCTCCTATATGTACATATATGTTTATAGGGAGCTACAAATCAATCAGGAAAAGCAGGCAATCCAACAGAAAAATAGGCAAAATACCTAACGAGGACTATGAAAAGGAAGATTTTTGTTTTCTGTTCCCTTTTGTATTTTTTTTAAAGGGGTCTTGCTATATTACCCATGCTGAAGTGCAGTGGCTATTCACAGGGTATGATCATAGCACACTGCAACCTGTCAAACTCCTGGGCTCAAGTGATTCTCCCACCTCAGCCTCCCAAGTAGCTGGGGACTACATATGTGCACCATCACACCCCATATAATGTTTCACTTTTTAAAAAACACGTGCCTGTCTTATTTTCAGTTTTTAAATGTAAAATAAATGAAGCTATAGTGAAAAAAGGTAGGCAAAAAAGACATGAAAAGGCACTGAGCCTCTTTTTGTAATCAAGGAAATGAACAGTAAAAATTTAATGAGATCCCATTACAATACAATGTATTGCAAATGCTAAAATCTCTGACAACACTATGTGTTGCAGAGAATGTGAGGTTACTTTGATGGTAAGAGTACCTTGGGTATACACTTTGAGAAAAAGTTTGATATTATCCAATAAAGTTCAAGATGCACATACTTCATGACCCAGAAATTCCACTCCTAAGTCACCCTAAAAAAATACAAGCTTAGATTGCATACACAAAAGTTTTTCAAAGCAGCATTATTTAGAATAGTAAAACCTGCATATAATCCAAATGTTCAACAGTAGAATGGATCTTCTTTCTTATATACAGTACTTCTATTATGTACTTTAAATGGATGCACTTTGCAGTATGCAATTTATGCCTCAATAAAGTTGATTTTAAAAATTTCAACAACTAAAATCAAGGATGTTCCCTTTAGTGACAATTCTCTTAGTATGATTCCATGTTCTTATGATGAAATGCATTCAAAGCCAAGCCACCATAATTATTTAACCAATCCCTTTACAACGTACAAGGTTCTCACTACCTCAAGTTCACCTAATCACATTTATCGTGCAAACCACTGCTAAAATAATCTTCCAAAAAACCCTTCTGAATTAGGGGCACCAGCTGCTCTAGAATTTAAAGTGCTGCTCACAGCCTTTCCTCCCAAAAAAGAATAAAACATCTACCATTTGAGTTCAATCTACTGCTCTGGTCTTATTTTTCCACTAATTTCTATACATAAATAAATAAAATTCACTACTTTTCTAAACACTTTTTATTTAAAATTTTCATGCCTTCTTTTCAGGCTATTCTCTTAAACATGCACCCGTCTTTCACCTTAATCCCACCTATTGAGAAGTAGCTCAAAAGCTAACCTTAAGCACAGAGTCTTTTCTGAATTCCCTTTCAGGTATGTTCTCTTCACTCTCTAAACTTCTAAGTCTTCTATGTCTGATTATGTATGAAGGCTAAAAACACCATTCTTCATGTCACTCACAGGAGAAAACCTGTCTCCAAGAACTCTCAGATGGTTTACACTCACACATATAAATAACTGATAACAAACAATCTACGAAAAGCTAGAAGGACATGCTGAGCACACAGTACTCACTTAATAATTGTTGTTGAAAAGAACGATTATTTACATATTGTAAATATCCAGAAAGTCACTAATATATAAGTATACAAATAAAACGGTAATCCTAATTTTTTTTTTTAATAAAAGAATTTTACCTTTTCAGTTGCAAGTGGTTTTGCCGGCTTTTCTGGCTCCTTTTCTCTCTTTTTCTCTTCCTTTTTTTTTTCCTTTTCTTTCTAAAACATAGCCCAGAGTTTTGATAAGTTTACTTATTTTTTTTAAAAAAGGCAACTTTTGGCTCATTTTTATTAGTATGAGTCATCATTTGAGAAAGGTAGAAATGTTCAGTAATTACAATATCTAGATGCTACTGAAATATAATAGTAAACATAGCAAATTCTTATTCTCATTGAGGTTATATGTTGATGACACTAAAGAATATCTGCTAAAAAATTAAGACAGTGGTAAGACAATTTAGAACTTCTTTGATATATTAGGGTTTCTTTTGTGTTGTTTTAAAAAGAATGAGATCCCCATTCAATAAATTCTCACTATATCTTTAATTAGGTTAGGCTTCCTTACAGCAATCATTAAGTTGAATTTTGAATGAGAAAAAAAGTGAAGTAAATGATAGAACACACTTCCTTATCACACAAAGATAAATTACAATAGGTAAATATAAGGGAAAGACTATAAAATCAGTTTTTTTTTTTTAATCACAAGATGCCTTCAGTCCATCATCACAGTTTTTGCTTTTTAAAAAAGGACAAATACAGTAATTTTCTTGAGAAAAAAATGTTCAAAATAGTGCTTGGGGACCACATCCAACCGACTAGTGTAAGGCAGTAGAGGTAAAGTATAAATGACATTACGATATCCACAATTTGCATTTCCAATAAAGATTAGATATAATGTTAAAAATTTAAGAATTAAAAGTATCAACAATAAATCTTAAGGGCCAAAAGAGGAAAATGAAAAGAGATTAAACAAAGAGCATTCATGAGGCATCTAGAGGAAAGAGATGACTAGGAACTGAGAATGGAAAGCCACTGCAACTAAACATTAACCTGGGCCTTAGTTTCTTGGCAGCAAAAAAGAAAAGATAACCTGAAGAACCTAAGGCAGCATGATAAACTTGCAGAACTTAGTCAAAATACCTAAAGGCTGCATTTGTACCTATACCTTTAAAATGGTGTCTGATGCAACTTCTGTCAGAGTAAATTTGCCATTTGTACATCAGGAAAGATAATACTGGCAATCCTAGATCATAATGTGAGAGAAATAATAAAAGTTCAAAGGGCTCTGCAACCATTCATATCAAGTTCAAAAACAGGCAAATGTATGATGTTTGAGAGTGTACACGCTAGTATAAAACTATTTAAAAAAGCAAAAAAGTGATGATGATGATGATGATGATGATGATGATAAAAATCAGGATGTTAATTACCTTTAAGGAGAAGGGATGAGGTTATTTAGGAACAGAGTCACATGGGAGCTTTCAAAGTGCTAATAACATTCAGTTTCAATATTCATTACACAGTGATAGTCTCTATGAGTATTAACTTAACTATATATATGTATACATATATATATATATATATTTTTAATGTGCATTTCAGTACTAAAAAAACAAAAGGCACTAAGAACCTAGAAAGCAACTCTGCAAACTATAAAGCACTACACAAACATGATGAATATGATAATTTTAGTGTTTGCTGTGTGATTTTAAAAAGAGGAAAGGAGGCTGGGTGTGGTGGCTCATGCCTGTAATCCCAGCACTTCGGGAAGCTGAGGGGAGTGGATGACAAGGTTAGAAGACTCAGACCATCCTGGCCAACATGGTGAAACCCCTCTCTACTAAAAATATAAAAATTAGTCAGGCATGATGGCATGTGCCTGTCATCCCAGTTACTCAGGAAGCTGAGGCAGGAGAATCATTTGAACCAGGAGGCAGAGGTTGCAGTGAGCCGAGATCGCACCACTGCACTCCAGCCTGGGCAATAAACTCCATCCCAAAAATAAAAAAAAAAAGGAAAGGAAAACCTTTCATCTTAGTTCAAAATTTTAAAAGAAATTCATAGCAAAGATCTTCACATTTGGGACATGAATAAGCAATGTCTTCAACTGCAATTTTAAGAACAGGGAAATTCTAAAGCATTTCTCTTTTTAACCTTTTCTTTTATTAGCCATGAATAAAAGGCAATGGGTGTTGTAATAGTAATTCACCAATAAGTGAAAGTAGAGGACAAAGCTAACTAACTGTTGGTATATTGCTTTGTAACAAAAGAAGAATATATGGATAGAATTTCCAGAATCTGGACAGTTTATATCTCAGGCCCCCTAGACTAGGATTCTCTAAAATTATCTGTTTCAATAATGCTTTTCAGAAACAGGATAAAAGGCAACATAAAGTTGAACTTGTGCTAAAACCTGAAGAGTAATCTATATGCTTTAGTTACCAGATAAGCATTATGTCAAAAGTGACATTTTCCCTTGAAAATTAAGTATATTAACACAGTCTAGCACATACAGAAAATCATCTAAAAGGTTGGGATATTTCTCAAAAAAGATCTTCGTATCTACTCAAGTGCCTGGGCTTTATACTGGAAATAAGGAAGACGTAACCCTTTAAGGATAACTAGAAACATTACCTATTGCTGACTCAACCGTTTCCCAAATCAAAACCTTCATTTCCAAAACACGACAAGCAGTTATTAAGTGCTTTCTGTGGGCCAGGTGGTAAGTACCTTATTGTCTAATTTAATCTTTGCAACAACTATCTGAAATAAAAACTTTACCTACTGTCATCTTACAAATGAAGAAACAAAATTTTAGGAAGTAATGCCCAAAGCAACAGTTAATCAAAGTTAGTGGTAGGACTGAGGGACTATGGAGCCCAACTTTCAAGTTTCACTACTCACTGTGGTCCAGTGGAGCTTTGCTATTTATTATTGCTGTTATTATTTCTTGCAGTAACAGCTAATACTTTATGAACCCTTACTATGTGCCAGGCACTATTTTGGCTCTTTTAATCCTCACAACTTTAGGAAGTTAGTAATACTATCCCCATTTTATATGTAAAAAATAAATAAGATGTGCAAAAATCTTACATATATTATAAAATATTTTCTTATATTTTTAGTAAACTTTGGTGCAGAAAGCAATGTGATAGAACATTCTCATTAGTATATTGAGAATGAGGCCGGGCATAGTGGCTCATGCCTGTAATCCAGGCACTTGGGGAAGCTGAGACAGGCAGATCACCTGAGGTCAGAAGTTCAAGACCAGGATGACCAACATGGTGAATCCCTGTCTCTACTAAAAATACAAAAATTAGCCAGGTGTGGTGGCAGATGCCTGTAATCTCAACTACTTGGGAGGCTGAGGCAGGAGAATCACTTGAACAGGTGAGGCAGAGGTTGTAGTGAGCCTAGACCATGCCATTGCTCTCCAGCCTGGGCAACAAGAACAAAACTTCATCTCAAAAACATAAAGAAAAATATGTTGAGAATGAGTTGCTTCCTAACCTCTCAGAACTATTAGTTACTGCTATGATCTGAATGTTTGTGTCCACCCCAAAATTAATATGTAAAAATCTAATCCCCAATGTGATTGCATTAGGAGGTTGGGCCTTTGGGAAGTGATTAGGTTATAAGGATGAAACCTTCATGAATAGGATTCACACCCTTACAAAAAAAAAAAAGGCCCCAGAAAGATTTCCTGCCCTTTCCCACTATATAAGGACACAAAGATATACTGTTTTATGAACCAGAAAGTGGGCCCTTCACAAGATATGGAACCTGCTGGAGACTTGATCTTGGTCTTTCCAGTCTCCAGAACTATGAGAAATAAATTTTTGTTGTTTATAAGCTACTCAATCTATAGTATATTGTTAGAGCAGCCAGCACAGGCAAAGACAGTTATTTCTCAAGAATGCCATTGTGTCATGAGTAGAAAAGAAGTTTAACATCCTAATCACCATGACTGGTGCGCACATATGAAATAAATAAAAACAAAATTCACCAGCTACAGTTGCCAGAGGGAGAGCATGACCTGATACTCTTTAACACTGGAATTTAGCTGTAAAAATACAGCTATTACCTACTCTGATTCTGGCAGTGGCATCAGGATACAGGCTTTGAAGTAATATCAACAGCACAGGCTCTAAACTCATCATGCAGTTTGACCCACAGATGACTGTCATCCATAGAATCAAAAGCTGCCGAAAAATCAAAGAGTACTGTGAAAACCTACATTGTTTTAAACTATTTTCTCAGTAAGAACAAAATATTACAGTGTTTTGTATTTTAAAACAGTTCTTGAAACCTGGTAGCTATATGCACAAGTGACATAGTGAAATGGCTGACCTCCTGTTTAAGAAAACTGGTTAAACATTCAAGTCCAATAAGATGGAGGAAAGTATATACTGGGTTCATTATAATCAAATTATATTTGAGTGACTTAAATAAAGACATAGGGCTGGGCGCAGTGGCTCACGCCTGTAATCACAACACTTTGGGAAGCCAAGGTGGGCGGATCACCTGAGGTTGGGAGTTCAAGACTAGCCTGACCAACATGGAGAAGTCTCATCTCTACTAAAAATACAAAATTAGCCGGGTGTGGTGGTGCATGCCTGTAATCCCAGCTACTCAGGAGGCTGAGGCAGGAGGATAGCTTGAACCTGGGAGGCAGAGGTTGCAATGAGCCAAGATCACGCCATTGCACTTCAACCTGGGTAACAAGAGCGAAACTCTGTCTCAAAAATAAATAAATAAATAAAGACATAGTCTCCAAAATTTTTAAGCTCTCTTTCTCTCTCTCTCACTCACTCACTACTCTCCTCTTCTTTCCCCCAAGCCTAGACCTGTATATCCAACCATGTACTAAATACCTCAATGTTCCACAGTGACCTCATACATAACACGTCCAACTTTTAATTCACCTCTTTCCTTTTCTGCTCAAACCTGTTCCTTCTTTTCAGCTTGTATCCTTATCTCACTAATTGGCACCATCATCTACTAAGATGCTCAAGATAAAAAGTGAAAGTCACAAGACTTTCCAAAGCACCTCCATAAGACATCAATTGCTAAACCCCATGAATTATACCTTCTTAAGATCTCTCAAAATTACACTCTTTTTCATTCCCTCTGTTCCTACTTTGGAGCATGTTCCCCTCCTTTTATTCTTGGATTAGAATAATAGGTTCTCAAGTCTTTTCCTCACCTATCACCACAAAATTCACTCCCCATGGAGCCTGTAAAGCAGTGTTACAACATAAAAATCTGATCCTGTCACACCATACCCACTCCCTAATGCTTACAACTCATCATTAAAGTGCCTGGGCCTTCAGAATCAAACTCCTTCACGAGAAAGAGAGGAGCCCTGCCATTCTACTTGTATTTCAGCCATGCCATTCTACCTGCAACTCCACAAACATAGTACTTTGCCCATATGTTTTTTCACAGGCTGGTTTCTCTATTTGGAATGCTTCCTAATCCTTCCTTATATCTAATGCTTATTTAAAGCATAAGATGTATCCAGGCCGGGCATGGTGGCTCATGCCTGTAATCTAAGCACTTTGGAGACCAAGGTGGGCAGATCACGTGAGGTTGTGGGTTCAAGATGTATCCAAATGATGCCTCCTGTATTAACTGCAGTATAGTGAGTATACATCAATTATAGCCCATAATATACTGTATTATAAACTGCCATATAGTTATCTGTTTTCTTGCCTTAGACTGTAAGTTCCTGGAGGGCAGGGACTGTATCTTGTCTTTGTATATCACACATCTAGCAAACCATTTATCATTTATTCCATGTCTATGGGAAAAATGATAGTTGAAAGAATGCCTCAAACTAATTTATTAAGGCCAGTGTAACAAAAAGAAATAGGTAAAGAGTCAAATATTTGTAGGGATGACTTTAAAAATACATAGTGGTAGTATCTGCACCCTAACCACTTCCACCAGAAATGCATTCTAACAGTTGTCATTGATGATTCTGAACTCATGATCCCATAACACACACGTTTTATTTGTGCGATGGCTACTATTGCTTAAAAAAAGAAACTTGACAATAACTTTAAGTTAAATGTAGTATTTAACGGTAAATTAGCTAAAGCTAAAGCTTTTAACAACAGAATCATAGAAAGAAAAGATTTTTTTTTAAAGTTCCTATAAGTATAAAATAATAATGGGCACAACAACAAAAAACTGATTGCTTCTTAACTGTTGAGATATAGTCACGGCACCAATAAATCAGTCATTCTAAAATTAAATATAGATTTAGAGTTCTTCAATCATACCTGTGGTATAAAAAATATTCTGGAAATTGCTGTTTTAGTTCTAGGGAATCATTCAAAATATAAACAACTATTATGGTGTTCCCAAATGACACACTACAAAATGAAGTTAATTTACCATTTAACACTACATAATGTAGCTGGTTAAAACATTACCATACCTCCAATTTATTTTTGTCAACAGCAGCTTGCAGAGAAGGAGAGGACACCAAAGGCTGAAGGGGAGCCTCAGAAGAGGAAATCTGTAGAGTGCAGATGAAAAGTGAGGAGAAGAAAAAAACAGAAAGAAGGTAATGAGAATTGACAGGCACAGGAAAGAAAAAAACCCTGTATATTTTTGAGATATAGAAGCACTTAGAGGCATATTAATAAAGGAAAACAATGCATCAAGAAAGAAGTACTGCTTTTTAAAAATTTCAATTTGAAATTTATGAAAGATTTTAGTACTGAGTAATATATGATTTAAAATGGATTTTACTAGGATATAAAATCTAAAAAGTAGTCAGATAAAATCATACTAAAATATCTTCCATCTTTTTAAAAAAAGGTCAAAGCTGAGCCTTAAAGCCTAGTTTAAAACTGGTTATAGACAATAATTAAGTTTCTCTCACAGTTCATCTTTAGTCAATGTTACTATTGAAATACGAATGCTCTGAAACATGAGGAACACTGTCCAAAGTAGCAGAAAAGCAAAAATGAGTTTTTGTTTTTACTTGTAATAACTTTTAAGAATGAAAAATAAAATGGAGCTGAAATAGTAAAAGTTAATTAAAATTTTAATCAACTGTTTAAGAAAATACAAAAAAGCTAAGAGAAAAAAGAGTGGATTAATGTAATGTAACAGCTGAGCAGCAGACTTATTATAAAGCAATTTATACACTTCCTTCTTTAAGAGCAGCAGGCTAACACCATTTCCAGTGCTGTACTTGCTGAATTACCCCAAAGCATTACGAGACAGTTATATATGCAGCACAGGCAATTTATACATAAAAATGGGTTTCATCTAAAAGCTTTTTTCACACATCTTCCTGCCCAATTTCTACATGCGTAGTTGATCACTTTAATGGAAGCATTATCTTCCTGCTCTCTTTACTGCCAAAATATAACTGAAATACATTTAAAAAATGCATAGTAGATCTTTGAGGTCATAAAACTGACATCTCTATATTGTCCTATCATATCAATAGTGCCTATGAGGAATTTTTAAAACTAAAAGGTGCTATTAGAGATTAGGTCATTATGTAATGTCAAAATAACACTGCAAGATGATAAGTTCTCCCTCAATCTGCTTGTTATTAAGTCAGTTATGGCAGTAATTCTTGAATCACAACACAAGACTATAAACTTTAGGGGATTTTTTTTTCCTTGCTTGCACGCTATTGGCTCTGTTATAACTGTGTAAGCTAGCCACTTAATGAGTATTAATACAAGTTACACAGGAGAGAAAATAAACAACACAAGAAAATGTAGATATTCCATTTAAAAACAAAAAGGCCAAAGCTGAGTCTTATAGCCTGGCTTAAAACTGGTTTGTCCTACTGGATACTTGCTAGAAATCTTTAATTACCACTTTATTTAGAAAATAAGAATAAAACACTTTGGGAGGCTGAGGTAGGGAGATCACTTGAGGTCAGGAGTTTAAGACCAGTTTGGGCAACATGGTGAACCCCATCTCCACTAAAAATACAAAAACAGGCCAGGCATGTTATGACTGTAATCCCAGCTACTTGGGAGGCTGTGGCAGAAGAATCACGTGAACCTAGGAGGCGGAGGTTGCAGTGAGCCAAGATCGCACAACTGCATTCCAGCTGAGGAAACAGAGTGAGACTCTGTCTCAAAAAAATAAATAAATAAATAAATAAAAAGCCATAAGATCACTTAAACAAGAATGGAGCTGTATTATAAAGTTCATGAAAAGGAGAACAAAAATATAAAAGGAGAATATGGGCATTGAGTATGTCAAAAGTTACCATTCCTTAGAAACTAGCAAGATAATTCATTGTAAAAGTGCTTATCCTTCTTTTGAGAAGATGATAAGCTGATCTGGCCACCTGTAAAACTCAGTGGCAGGAATATAAAATTCGAATCAATAAATATTAGTAATTTAACAAAAAAAAATTTTTTTCAGACAGGGTCTCACTTTGTCACCCAGGCTGGAGTACAGTGTGAAGATCATCACTCACTTGAGCAATAACCTTGAATCCTGAACTCAATTAAAAACCGTTTTTATTGTAACCGCATTTTTTTCTGTTTTTGAAACAGTCCTTCTATGTTACCTAGGCTAGACTCAAACTCCTGGGTTCAAGCGAACTTCCTGCCTCTCAGCCTCCTGTATAGCTGGGATTACAGGGGCACATCACATTTTAATACAAAAAAAAAAAAAGAAAAAGGAAAAATGCTTCAATACTATGTTCCAGGCGGGAAAGAAAACAGAAGCTTATTCAAGAAGAAAGATATTTGAAAAGTCAAGGGATAGATGAACAAGTGAATCGATAACAAATCAGAAACATAATAGAAGAAAGAAGGCACAAAAGAGTACACAGTGTATGAAACTACTCACATAAAACTCTAGAAAAGAAAATATATCTATGGTGATTTAAAAAAAAAAACGAGATCAGTCACCAAGGCCATGGTTGGGAGCTGACTAGCAAGGGGCACAAAGGAACTTTTTGGAGTGACAGAAAAGTTCTGTATCTTGATTGTGGAGGTAGTGGTTACACAGGGATATGTATTTGTCAAAACTCATTGAACAGTACCTTAAAACATCTACCTTTTATTATATATGAATATTTTAATAAAATTATTTAAAGTCATATTAGCAGGGTAATAGTATTATGTGAGCAAGGAATAAAGAAATAGAAATCAACATACTGACAACTGGAAGCAAGTGACAGTACAGACACAGGGGTAGATGAGGGAAGAAAAAAGGACAGTGAAAAGGAGGAAAGAAATATGGAGACATGAAAAACTAGGTACTCCAGTCTTCTTTCTAAATCTCTCAAAACCATCCACTTCTAACCACCTCCACCAACTACCCTAGTAGGAAATCACCAATATCCATCTTCTGGATCAGTCCTCCTAACTGGTCTCCTTGCCCCAAATCTTGCCCTCTCCAAATCCATTCTCCATACCATGTCATTCTCAAATTAAATCTGACCACCACATATCACTGCTTAGAAGGCCTGAATAGTTTATATACATTATACAACCACAGAGTCCAAATTCCTTAATCAGGCCACAGTGTCATCTACCTTATCTCCCTATTCTTCCCTCCTCTAGCTATATTCATATACACTTTGGCCAGCCAGAGACAACTCCTTCTGGTTTCGGTTCTCTAGTCTGCTTCTCTGAACCCTAGGGGCCTTTCCTCTTGCCTCTGCTTCAGAAACCCAAGCTTTTATTAGTTCCTACCCATCCTTTAATTTTGAGTTAACACTGCCTCCTCTGGGAATTATTCAAAGTATTCCTTTATCTTTTTATAGAGCCTGGAGTAAGCACCTCCTATAATATTTCCCTATTATGTAAGTGTTATCACATGTTGTCTTAAAAAGATCTGGTTACTTATCAGTATTCTTTGTTCAACCAAAGTTCTCTGAAGCAGATATTATTTCTCTTCTGTTCACCATCTTTAGCACCTGACATTCAACAGATCTCAATAAATATATTCAACTGTTACAGTAAAAGAGGAGGAAGAAAGCATCTCAAAGGGAGAACCAAAAGGAGGCTCAATCTCAGCAATTACTGTTCTTTGAAAGTTCACTGGCTTGCTAACATACTTTTCTGAAATCCCATAGAAGTTATTCATATTTACTTTCAAATTTAGAATTCTGTAACTAGATATTAATTCCATTTCACTGGCTCTTAGTACATATAAAGCATAAGACTCTGATGTTAGAAAATTTTGCTAGAAATTGGTGGTGTCAGTGAATTCAGTAGTCATATTTAAATGTTTTCCCAACTCCCACCCACCCCTTCTATCCATGAGATAATATGTGGTAGGAATCCAGTAAAGACATTCTTCAGAAATAAAATGAATTTAAAAGTCCTTCCTTCAATTATTCTTAAGCTCAGACGTTCTTCTTTAGGCCACCATCAAAGTAACCTATATGTGAAAAAACTCCCAGAACAGTATAATTGTATAAACTTACCTCATGCAAAAGAAAAACTGACCATGCAAAACAAGTTCCTGACTCCCATCTACAAGGATAAGGTGAACAAACACCCTTTGAAAAGGTATGAAGTAACTGATAAAGCATAATGCTTAATATTTTCTTGATGAATTTTTTGAAATCTTTGCTACTACCACCCTTTTAAACAAAATAATGCCATGAAAATTAAATCTGGTAGTCCAAAACACTGAAAAAGATACAGTCACTGAAAAATGTCTTATAGATTAATTGTTGGCAATGGATTACTTCAATCTCATTTTGGAAATTCCTGGATATGTTTTCTAAGTGGAAATTTTATCACAGCAATTCTCAAATGGCTGTCTCATAAGCTTTTAGTATACCATGAAGTTCAAGTTTTTCAGAAGTCTAGAAATCATTTTAAATATATGATTTCCAATGTCTTTTGCATTCCATGGCATGTCTTAGATAAAAAAGCTGAAAATATACACATTTACTAAATTAGTAAATAACCCATATAAAACACATCATCAATTAAATTCGTCAGTAGGAGAGTTAAAAGACACTGAAAACTTAACCAAGTAACCATAGCTACCAAGTGTGTAGAAGATGCCTAAATCTTAATATTAACAGTTTAACTTTAACATCTTTGGCCAAGTCAGTAAGAAACATGTAGAATTCTGGAAAACTTAAAAAAATTTAGGTCCTTTACCTGCTATATTGGTGTATCCCATAATTAAAGAGCTGATTTAAATGTGGAGGGATTAATGAAACAGAACTCAAGCCAAAATGTTTCCCATGCTATAAAGTCTTATAATTAAGTTCAAGTATTCATTTTTCTTAATTATCTACCTGCTTACAGTCATTTGCTGCCATCATAATAGTTTATATTATAAGCAGTTATATGCAAGGCACCCTACTAAGAATAGAGTATACTTTATCTTAATTCTTGCAGCAATACTATGAAATTCAGACACTATGACATCCCTATTCCACAGAAGAGGAAGCAAATGGTAATGAAAAGAAGTAACAAAAAAAAACAAGTAGAAACCATGTTCTTTTACACTAAACCCAACTCATTAGCTGAAGAGAGACAGAGCCAGGATGGGGCAGGGAAAGAGAGAAAAGCTGCTGGAGAAAAAGAGTAAATTATGTGGCAGTTCAGCCTCATCTACCTAAGTCCTCTTGTATCTCCTAAACTCACTTAAAATACTTTGCTTCCCATTGTGATTCACTACTGGTAAGTGAGCGAGAGGAGGACAGACAGGACAGATTTCTCTTTTTCTCTTGTTCTTTTCTGAAACAGGGTCTTACTCTGATGCCCAGGTTGTAGTACAGCAGTGTGATCACAGCTCACTACAGCCTCAACCTCCTGGCTTCAAACAATTCTCCCACCTCAGCCTCCCGAGTAGTTGAAACTACAGGCACACTCCACCATACCCAGCTAATTTTTAAAAAAAATTTTTGTAGCGACAGGGTCTTGTCATGTTACCCAAACTTGCCTCAAACTCCTGGACCTTAAGCGATCCTCCCAATTCAGCCTCCTAAAGTGCTGGGATGACAGATATGAGCCACCACGCCTGGCCAACAGGACAAATTTCTGCAAAGTGTTTCAAATTTCCCCTGTCACTCAATGAATTCAGGCAGAACAAGGGAGGTAGACTCATTCTCTATGACCATAGTAGGCAAAATTCTGACAGCCACTAAAATTCCCATCCCCTGGCATACACACTCTGTGTACAAACACCCTCACCGTGACTGTGGGCAGGACTGTGGTAAATCAAATAATGAGCAGGCCATGTGTGGACTAAAATAAATGTCAGATTCTGACTTAAACCCTACCACCAGGTGCAGCTGTACAACTGAAGTACATCAACTCACTTGCCGCTATAAAGCCTGTCATCAGATGCAGCTTAATTGTCACTTACCAATGATAGGGTTTTGATATGAGTCTGCAAGTAACTGATTTATCATGGTCTCTGTGCAGTCAAACATCTCTGCCAATGTTAACCTGTATTTGTAGCCACTCCCCAGTACTAGCATCACTGCTTCAGCTCCATCTCAGATCATCAGGCAATAGACTCTCATATGGAGCACACAACCTGGATCCCTCACATGCACAGTTCACAATAGGGTTCATGCTCCTAAGAGAATGTAATGCCACCACTGGTCTGACAGAAGGTGGAGCTCAGGCAGTGGCCTGGGGATGGGACCCCTTGCTTTAGAAGGTATGAAAGAAACAAAGTATCATTTTTCTCTTTGAGGCTACAACCCAGTAAAACTTCTTTCTACTAAAAAACATATCTACCTGGAACATATTTACCCTTTTTTCTTGCCTTTAGCTGAACTTTATTTTTCCCCTTTTAGAGACTTTTCCCTTAATTTGTGCTTGAGATGCCACATGGCTCTCAAAACTATACGATCTAAAAACAGCAAGGAGATAATCACACACTGAATAGAGCATCTAGGGGAGAATAGCACTCAGCAGTTAAGTGTCAAGGAAGCTCTGAGACAGAAAAATTCAAGATGGCAGCATTGAGAGGGAAGCAATGCAGTTAGCCAGGATTGGTTAGAAGCCAGGAAGGACTCCCTATTGTGTTGGCAAAGTAAGCAAAAATCCCTAACAGTCTAGATTCCCAACAGAGCCCCTGCAATCTTAGCTATGGGAGAGTCCTTCAGCCCTCACAGCCCTGAGCTTAGTATAACGAGCTGCCTGGAGTCCACGCAACTACACTATCCTAGAGAGAATTCATCCTGGGTCTCACCCACCCACTGTGACCAAGTTGCTACTGCACAGTGCCATTTTGAGAGTACTGCCAAACCTAGACTACATCCAGCCCTGAAGCCCAATAATCCCAGCATCGTGACATCCCTGGGATCTCCCAACATCACTTGACACCTGCCCAGAAGGCCTCAGCATCAGAACACCAGCTAGACTCAGCAGTGCAGCCATGTCCCTGACATCTGAGCCCCTACACCCTGGAGAAGAGGCAGTCTAGCACATCAGGGAGTCTGCTCCAGGACATAAGGAGCTGAAGCATGTGCTCCCCAGACCTGAGAGCCGCCTGCCTGGGGCTGCTACCACTGACAGCGACTCTGCCCGCTCCAGGAGCAGAGCCATTGTGTATCCCCATACATTGCCTGGGATGCCAATACAAGTGCCTGGACTTGCTGCCCAGGGACCTGAGAACTGACTGGCCCAGTTGGCCACCACCCCACATTCTGCCTGGGGGACTGAGGAATGGCCTGCCTCCATCACTGTCACTGCCCACACACCCAGCCCAGGGATCCAAGAAAGGGCCTGGTTAGAGGCACCCCATGGCCACCATCAAAATCTGGAAAGGTCTCCTCAATGCCTGAGAACAGGCCTACTCAGAGCTGTTGCCACCAACACCAGCATGGACTGCCCAGAGGCCTGACAACCGACCTATTCAGACTGCCACTGCTGTTGGCATACTCTACCTGGGGAGCCAAGAACCCTCTTACCTAGCCACAGCCACCACCCAATCCAACCAGGGGCTTGAGGATTAACTCATCTGGGTCCTGTGACATCCACTACATATGCCCACACAATCTGCTCATGATCAACTGGGATTTCCCCCAAGCATGCACAAATGGCTTAACACACACAAATCAATAAATGTAACACATCACATCAACAGAATGAAGGACAAAAACCACAACATCATTTCAACAGATGCAGAAAAAGAATTTCATAAAATTCAACATCTCTTCATGATAAACCTTCTCAACAAATTAGGCATAAAGGAACATATCCCAACATAATAAAGGCCATATATGACAAACCCACAGCTAACATCATACTGAATGGGGAAAAGCTGAAAACTTTTCTTCTAAGAACAGAAATAAGACAAGGATACCTACTTTCACCACTCTTATTCAATATAACAACATAATATTCAACGCATTATCCTTTGTGACACAAAGGATAATGAAGGTAGATATCCCGTTTTACATTATGTGATTTTTACACATTCCATGCCTGTATTAAAACATCTCACGTATCCCATAAATATATACACCTACTATATAACCACAAAAATTAAAAATTATTAAAAATAGATTAAAGACTTGGGTGAGCACAGTGGCTCAATGCCGGTATTCCCAGCATTTTGGAAGGCCAAGACAGGCAGATTACTTGAGGCCGGGAGTTCAAACCAGAATGGCCAACATGGCAAAACCACATCTCTACTAAAAACGCAAATATTAGCTGGGCCTGGTGGCATGCACCTGTAATGCCAGCTACTCGGGAGGCTGTGGCAGGAGAATCGCTTGAACCCAGAAGGCAGAGGTTGCTGCCTGGGTGACAGAGACTGCTTCTCAAAAAAAAAAAATTTTTTTAATAATAAACACTTAAATAGAAGACCCACCACTATAAAATTTGTAGAAGAAAACATAGGAAACACTGGTCTAGGCAAAGATCTTATGAAGAAAACTTCAAAAGCACAGGCAACACAACCAAAAATAGACAAATGGGACTACATTTAACTAAAAAGCTTCTGCATGGCAAAGGAGACAATTAACAGAGTATGAAGAGACAATCTGTAAAATAAGAGAAAATATTAGCAAACTACTCATCTGACAAGAAACTAACATTCATAATATACAAGGAAATCAAACAACTCAAAAGCAAAAAAAAAAAAAAGACAAAGGTTAATAGACAAAAGATCTAAATAGACATTTCTCAAAAGACAGAAAATAGCCAACAAGTATATAAAAAAATGGTCACATCAATAATTATCAGAGAAATGCAAATCAAAACCACAATAAGATATCTTAACCACAGTTAAAATGGTTTATTATCAAAAAGATGATAGATACTGGAAAGGATGCAGAGAAAATCAAACTCTTAGACACTGTTGGTGGGAATGTGAATTAGTACAGCCACTATGGACAATATGGAGGTTTCCCAAAAAAATAAAAACAGAATTACCATATAATCCAGCAATCCCACTACAGGGCATTTATCTAAAGAAAATGAAATTAGTCTATCAAAGAGATACCTGAACCCCCATGTTTACTGCAGCTCTATTCAAAATAGCCAAGATGCAGAATTAAATTTCCACCAACAGATGAACAGATTTGTAAAGTGTGATATATATACACAATGGAATACTATTCAGCCATAAAAAGAATGAAATCCTATCATTCACAGCAACATGGATAACCCTGGGGGCCATTATGCTAAGTGAAATAAGTCAGGCACAGAAGGATAAATACCACGCATCTTCACTCTTCTGTGTGAGCTAAGAAAAACTGAACTCATGGAAGTAGACAGAAGAACTGTGGGCATTAAAGGGTAAGGGAGAGAAAGGATGGGGAGAAATTTTTAACAGATGCAACATACGGCTAGATAGGAGGAGTAAGTTCTAGTGTTCTGCAGTATAGTAGCATGAATATGGCTAATGATAATTTAGTATGTATTTTCAAAAAGCTTGAAGATACTGAATGTTCCCAACACAAAGAAATGATAAATGTCGGCCACATGCAGTGGGTCACGCCTGTAATCCCAGCACTCTGGGAGGCCTAGGCAGGTGGATCACGAGGTCAAGAAATCAAGACCATCCTGGCCAACATGGTGAAACCTGGTCTCTATTAAAAATACAAAAATTAGCTGGGCATGGCAGTGCACACTTGTAGTCCCAGCTACTCGGGAGGCTGAGGCAGGAGAATCGCTTGAACCCGAGAGGTGGAGGTTGCAGTGAGCAGAGATTGTGCCACTGCACTCCAGCCTGGGCGACAGAGCCAAAAAAAAAAAAAAAAAAGAAGGAATGATAAATGTCCCTCTGTGGATATCCCTTAGGTACTCTAGAACTCCTTGAATTTTAGATATAAGGTGCTTATATTTTTAAAAATCTGTTCCTATCTCCACTATGATAAATGTCTCTAACAGTCACGTTCTCTTTGTTTTTAGTATCCTAGGAGACTGTGAACATAATAAGTGATCCAAATTTATTTGGATGAGTGCTCAATCTATTACTGAAGACAAAACACTGAATAAAAATATGTAATTCTTGGTAATACATAAGATTAGTTATTTGCTTACTGATCACCATGAAAGAGGAAAAAAGTTTAAACCTGCTACAATATAAACTTATTTATTATTATTTTGCTTATATTGGAATAGGTGGAATACATTTTCCATTGGGTTTACTGTGATTTTTGCAAATCTTTCTGCATTTTCATTTCATTAGTAATAGAAACTCAGGAGTACATACTGAGGTAAACAAATTTTTACCTTAAAATTTTTACTCTCAAGCCTACAAAAAAAAAATGAAAAAAACTATAGAGTGAATATCTCTATAAACACCACTAATATTAGTCAAATACTAACATTATGCCATGTTTATTCTCCCTCTCTGTACAGACACAAACAAACAAAGCTGTTAGGTTTCACCAAATCACTTGAAAGTGTTAAGTATCATCACATTTAATCTCCAAGTATTTTATTCTAGCATGTCTCCTTTGAATGAATTCTCACAACTAAGCGCACCAATATTATACCTTGAGGGGGAAAAGAAACTCAACTCAGTAACAGCTACCATCCCCAAATAAAACTATTTTATACATTACTATGTAAAAATAATTTCCTAATTATTGCTAAGAAAATATATATACATAATTTTAAAATGTATGATATTTTAAGTGTTTAATATAAAACAGCATGTTCTCTAAAATAAACTGATTTCTTAAGATTGCATATGAAAATACATTACACTTTTAAGTTAATCCTTTTCCCCCTCAATGTTTACAGTGGCCTTAATTTTACAGACATTATGAAAATTCTCAATACTGTCAATTTTTAATCAATCCTTCAACAGATTTCCTCTCTAACATCCACTGTAAATGCTACATACAAGAATATCTTTGCTCTAAAATACACACTAGTGATACTTGAAAACTTAAGTTTTTTTTTTTTTTTTTTTTAATAATAGAGTCTCACTCTGTTGCCCAGACTGGAATGCAGTGGTATGATCTCAGCTCACTGAAACCTCTGCCTCCTGTTTTCAAGCAATTCTCCTGCCTCAGCCTCTAAGGAGCTGGGATTACAGGCATGCACTACCACACCGGGCTAATTTTTGTATTTTTAGTAGAGGCGGGGTTTCACCATGTTGGCCAGGCTAGTCTCCAATCCACCTGCCTTGGCCTCCCAATGTGCTTGGATTACAGGAGTGAGTCACCACGCCCAGCTGAAAAAAAAAAATTTTTTTAATAAAAAGAGATGGAGTCTCACTATGTTTCCCAGCCTGGTCTCAAACTGTTGGCTTCCTTCCACCTTGGCTTCCCAAAGTGCTGGAATTACAGGAATAAGCCACCATATTGAGCTGATACTTAAAAACTTTTTTAACAAGATTTTTTTTTATGGCCAACAATAGCATATTAAAATATCCTAACTTTATTAGGATTAGACTGAATTTTTAATATATTGCTTCTGCATACAGGCAAAATAGGAAACCCATTTGTATAAAAAATGAGATGAATCTATTTCCATTGTCTCTAAATTGCTTGACAGATGACTTCACAAAAAGATTAACTGGTTTATAGCTTGCTTATTAATCTAGGAATCATAGTCCAAAAACATGATTTCAACAATAAAGGCAATTAGCCTTAGACTATAATTAACTTGGATGAGAAAATTTAACTAAAAAGAAACAGCTGATAATACATAGAGTCCTGCATCATTTAACAATGGGAATACATTCTGAGAAATGTATCATTGCATGATCCCATCATCGTGAAAACATCTAAGAGTGTGCTCATACAAACCTAGGTGGTACAACACCCTAACATCTATTATTCCTAGGTTACAAACCTGTAAAGCATGTTACTGTAGTGAATACTGTAGGCAATTCTAACACAATGGTATTTGTATATGTAAATATATCTAAACACAGAGTACAGTAAAAATACAGGATTATAATCTTATAGGACCAAAGTTGTATATGCAGTCAGTCACTGACTGAAACGTTATGGGGTGTATGGCAGTATTTGATCACTACTGTAAAGACTCAACTATTAGGACTACCAAAATGCCTGCAAATAACAAACGTAAATGCCATGTTTTAATATATTCCTGGGCTACTGGTTTCATGTCTCAATGGACCAACCAAAGAAAGCCCTTAGAGGAAGATATATTTGCCTTTTTTCTTTTTCATACATTTCTAGAATCTAGGGACATTCTAGCTTTTTGCAAATTTCAAAAATTAACCAAATTAAATGTGAAGTGAGTGGTTGTTAGCTTTAGAATATGCTCCTTTCTAAATCAAGAGTTCTGCTCAGCAACAGCTCATTATATAACCAAAAATATTTCCAATATTCAAATGTAAATATATGCAACTAGTATATTTTCACAATAAATAAAGCTGTATTGCATGCTAAAAGTTTGAGATCTAGTCAACGAACATCAATTGATGAGAGATGAAGGTTTACTTACATTTGTAATAGCTATAGCATTTTTATCGTAGTATTTCTTCTTTTCATATTTATCTCTGATGAAAAATTCCACTGCTCTGAAAACAGATAACTTAAGGAAAAGCATAAATTCAGTGACATGTACACTTCCCTTTATTTACTCCTCTCCACAAAGTTGGACTCTAAATTTAATTTTCCTACTCTTCAACCTGTGCTCTCTCTCACATTATTTCTGCAACTACATTCTGTAACCTACTTTTCTCTCTCCCAAGAAGTCCACCTCTTTCAGGAAATTTTCTCACTGAACGAAAATCATCCAGACTAATTCTAGAAAGAAAAGTAAATGACAATTTTAATTCCTACATAACCACCACGACCATCACCCCTACCACCAAACTCTAAATTCAATTCAGATTCACTATGGGTTTTTAGTATAAGTAAAGACATTAGCATCTATGCAAGTACCCACACTGAGCCAGACATTGTGTACTATATACATGCACATATTTTGGGTCCTTTAATTCCTCCCACAGCCCAGTAATGTGCATATTATTATTTCCATATCACAGATGAAGAATCAGCAACTTGGAAAGATTAAGCACTTGTGATTTCAATAACTATGCTCTTTTCCACTATAAATGTTGTCTCTGGGCACATCGTATAGGATTCCATCTGTATTATAAGAACAGTGGCCAATTTCAGCCTTGCAAAGTTCAGAAATGGAAAAATCAAGATGCTAAAGCCAAGGTTAGTCTTCTTTAATTTCTTGAAGTTGTCTGGACTCATCTTCCCTGTTAATAGAGTGAGTAATTTATTCTGGGATTGAGTGTTTAGAGTTACATGACATCGATAACTTCTCTTACCACTCATCATATTCCACTGAAATGGAAATGCTTCCATCAGGGGTACTTAACCTCTTTAGTGACATGAGCTCCTTTGGTACTCAGGTAAACCCTTAGCACTCCTTTGTGATAATTCTTTACAATGTGTAAAACACATAGAATTTAAAAAAAAAAAAAACCTAATTAAACTGAAATAAAATATCTCTGTGGATCCCCAAGTTAAGACATCATTCTATTTAATGGAAAAGTTATCTGGGCAGAAATACAATACATTTTCAGTCAATAACCATGCAAAAAAAGTTAAAAAGAGCCCTTTAAACTGACAGTTGAGGCAACAGATAATAGAAAGTGCTGAAAGACCACATACCAAAATAATGCTGTTTTGTTATGATGTTGATGAGACAAAAAATTTATTCCTAGCCAAAGGCACTATCTGTGTAGACTTTGCAAGTTTTCCCCCATCTACTTGGATTTTCTCTGGGTACTCAAGTTTCATCTCATATCCCCAAGATATGCACATTAGGTTAATTCACATGTCTAAATGGCCCAGTCTGAGTGAGTGTGGGTGTATGTAAGTGTACCCTGCAATGGAATGGTGTCCTGTCCAAGGTTGGTTCCACCTTGTGCCCTGAGCAGCCGGGACAGGCTCCAGACACCAGCAACCCTAACTTGGAGTAGGCAGGTTGAAAAATGAATGAATAAATGAATATAAATTATTGTAAAATAGAAATTCATCAAGTATACAATAATCATACAAATGCACAATAAATAAATGATGTAGTAAGAAAGTGCTCAGTGAGTCTATCATATTTGTTATCGTTTTTTAACTTCACAGTGGTAGGAGGTGCTCATTACAATTTTTGCTTTACAAACGTTTATTCCTTGATTTGACTCACCACCACTACGACCATCACTCACTGACTCACTAAAAATTGGGTAAATAATTATCTCACTTGTTTTTATTAATCTTCCTTAAATGTATTATATAACTCATATTTATTTTAAAGCTTAATGTTAGACATGTTATAGGTCTTTATTTAGAAATGTGATATATTTGTGACCAGAAATATGCCATAGTAATTGAACTCTTGTTTATATCAACTAGCTTGTGGTAAAACTGGTTTCATTATACGTCATTTTGCTTAAAGTCATGATTTCTAAGAACCTATCAAAGACATTCAGTGAGGCTGTATATGGTGGATATTAAAAGAAATGGGGCATTATGAAAGCACTCACAGTGGGCCAGTGATGCAAGGTGGACAAAAAAACCTAAACATTGCATTTATTAGAGGAATAATTGGATGTTGTTTATAAAGACAAGTTTTCTGGCTGGGCACAATGGCTCTTGCCTGTTATCCCAGCATTTTGGGAGGCCGAGATGGACAGATCGGTTGAGCCAAGGAGTTCAAGACCAACCTGGCAACATGGCGAAATTCCATCTCTACAAAAAAATACAAAAATTAGCTGGGTGTGGTAGTGCCTGTAGTCCCAACTACTCAGGAGGCTGAGGTGGAAGAATCACCTGAGCCTGGGAAGTCAAGGCTGCAGTGACCATGACCATATGACTGCACTCCAGCCTGGGCAATGGAGTGAGACCTTGTCTCAAAAAAAAACTTGAGGAGAGATCCAATATGGCCGGTTAGGAGCAGCTCAGGATTGCAGCTCCCAGTGAAAGCGCAGAGGGTGAGTGGATGCTGCATTTCCAGACGGATTTTTATCGCCCACAGACCAGGAGATTCCCAGGAGGAGCCCCGCGGGTTGCCAGCATAACTGTTTTGCCGGCACCCTGGCATAGCGGTTCCTGGTGCAGAGAAAACAGGACCGGGCCCCCACTGTTAGCCAGCAAAGGGAGCTCCGGGAAGCTCCAGGAAGCTCCAGAAAGGCAGAGTCACTGACTCATCTGATTGAAGAAAAGGGGACTGAAACACGGAGCCAGGCCAGGAGATTCCGGGGCAAAAAAGCGCCACGAATCTCAGCGCCACTGTTTCAGCTGGCGCAGTGGGTCGCCACATGGGAAATCACACAGATCCTGGCGCCTTTTCAACAGCGACTATAACACCTGGGAGAGAGCTGACCGTTCAATTTAAAAAAAAAAAAAAAAAAAAAACGTTCTGAGGCAGGGAGCCAGGAGATCAGGCTCAGCCGGTCCCACTCCCACAAAAACAAAACAAAACAAAACAAAAAAAAACAGCAATTGGAAACACTCTGGGTTGAGAGTTTCACAGCAAGCACAGCTGAACCTGGGACGGTCCAGCTCTGTGCGGGAGGGGCGTCCGCCGTTACCGAGGCACTCCACCACTACAGAGGCAATCTGCCATTGCTGAGGCAGCCTGCCATTGCGGAGGCAACTCACCATTTCAGAGAGTCCGTCATTACAGAGGCGGGCCACCATTGCCGAGGCAGTTCTAACTACACCCATATAAACAGGACTGCAGGGAAGTTCACACAGCAGCTGGGCGGAGCCCATAGCAGCTCAGTGAAGCCTCTGCAGGCAGACAATGACTAAGCTGTCTCCTTGCTGGGCAGGGCAGCCCTGAAAAAAAAAAAAGGCAGCAGCACAGCGGAAACTCATAAATAAAGCCCTAACTCCCTGGGACAGAACACCTGGGAAAAAAAGGGTTTATGAGTTCTGCTGCAGCAGACTTAAACATACCTGCCCAGCAGCTCTGAATGAACAACAGAGCTCACAGCTCAGCACTTGAGCTACTATAAAGGACAGACTGTCTCCTCAAGCAGCTCCCTGACCCCCCTATATCCAAAGAGTCACCTCATAAAGGAGAGCTCAGACTGACATTTGGCAGGTATCCTTCTGGGACAAAGCAGAAGAAGAAACTGGTAGCAACCATTACTGTTCTGCAGCTGCTGCAGGTGATCCCCAGGCAAGCAGGGCCTGGAGTGGACCTCAGCAGTCCTACAGCAGAGGGGCCAGACTGTTAGAAGGAAAACTAAGAAACAGAAATAACTTCATCATCAACAAACAGGACGGCCACTCAGAGACCCAATCAGAAAGTCAGAAACTACAAAGACGAAACGTGGATAAATCCACAGAGATGGGAAGAAACCAGCGCAAAAAGGATGAAAACACCCGAAACCAGAACACCTCTCCTCCTACAAGGGATCACAACTCCTCACCAGCAAGGGAACAAGACTGGATGGAGAATGAGTGTGACGAAATGACAGAATCAGGCTTCGGAAGGTGGGTAATAAGACACTTCCATGACCTAAAAGAACATGTTCTAACCCAATGCAAAGAAACTAAGAACATTGAAAAAAGATTTGACGAAATGCTAACAAGAATGGACAACTTAGAGAGGAATATAAGTGAATTGATGGAGTTGAAAAATACAACATGAGAACGTCGCGAAGCATGCACAAATTTCAACAGCTGAATTGACCAAGCAGAAGAAAGGATATCAGAGGTTGAAGATCAACTTAATGAAATAAAATGAGAAGGCAAGATTAGAGAAAAAAGGGTAAAAATGAATGAACAAAGTCAACAAGAAATATGGGACTATGTGAAAAGACCTAATCTACGTTTGATAGGTGCACCTGAATGTGACGAAGAGAATGAATCCAAGATGGAAAATACTCTTCAGGGTATTATCCAGGAAAACTTCCCCAATCTAGAAAGGTAGGCCAATATTCAAGTCCAGGAAATACAGAGAACACCACAAAGATATTCCTCAAGAAGAGCAACCCCAAGGTACATAATCGTCAGATTCACCAGGGTTGAAATGAAGGAGAAAATACTAAGGGCAGCCAGAGAGAAAGGTCAGGTTACCCACAAAGGGAAGCCTATCAGACTCACAGCAGATCTCTCAGCAGAAACTCTACAAGCCAGAAGATAGTGGGGGCCAATATTCAACATCCTTAAAGAAAAGAACTTTCAACCCAGAATTTCATATCCAGCCAAACTAAGTTTCGTAAGTGAAGGAAAAATAAAATCCTTTGCAAACAAGCAAGTACTCAGAGATTTCATCGCCAACAGGTCTGCTTTACAACAGATCCTGAAAGAGGCACTACACATAGAAAAGAACAACCAGTACCAGTCACTCCAAAAACATACCAAATGGTAAAGAGCATCAACACAATGAAGAATCTGCATCAACTAACGGGCAAAACAGCCAGCTAGCATCAAATAGGCAGGATCAAAGTCACACATAACAATATTAAACCTAAACGTCAATGGACTAAATGCCCCAATCAACAGACACAGACTGGCAAATTGGATAAAAAGCCAAAACCCATCAGTGTGCTGTATCCAGGAAACCCACCTCACATGCAAGGATACACAAAGGCTCAAAATAAAGGGATGGAGGAAGATTTACCAAGCAAATGGAGAACAAAAAAAAGCAAGAGTGGCAATTCTCATCTCTGATAAAATAGACTTTAAAGCAACAAAGATCAAAAGAGACAAAGAAGGACATTACATAATGGTAAAAGGATCAATGCAACAGAAGAGCTAACGATCCTAAATATATATGCACCCAATACAAGAGCACCCAGATACATAAGGCAAGTTCTTAATGACTTACAAGAGACTTAGACTCCCACACAATAATAGTGGGAGACTTTAACACCCCATTGACAATCTTAGACAGATCAAAGAGACAGAAAATTAACAAGGATATCCAGGACTTGAACTCAGACCTGGAACAAGCAAACCTAATAGACATTTACAGAACTCTCCACCCCAAATCCACAGAATATACAGTCTTCTCAGTACCACATTACACCTACTCTAAAATTGACCACATAATTGGAAGTAAATCACTCCTCAGCAAATGCAAAAGAACAGAAATCATAACAAAGAAGTCTCTCACACCACAGTGCAATCAAGTTAGAACTCAGAATTCAGAAACCAGTCCAGAACCGCACAGCTTCATAGAAACTGAACAACTGGCTCTTGAATGCTGACTGCATAAACAAGGAAATGAAGACAGAAATAAAGATGTTCTTTGAAACCAACGAGAACGAAGACACCACATACCAGAATCTCTGGGACACATTTAAAGCAGTCTCTAGAGGAAAATATATAGAGTAAGTGCCCACGTGAGGAGAAAGAAAAGATCTAAAATTGACACCCTATCGTCAAAATTGAAAGAGCTAGAGGAGCAAGATCAAAAAAACTCAAAATCTAGCAGAAGACAAGAAATAACTAAGATCAGAGCAGAACTGAAGGAGATAGAGACACAAAAAACCCTTCAAAGAATCAATAAATCCAGGAGCTGATTTTTTGAAAAGATCAACAAAATACAGACCACTAGCCAGATTAATAAAAAAGAAAAGAGAGAATAACCAAATAGATGCAATAAAAAACGATAAAAGGGATATCACCACAGATTCCACAGAAATTCAAACCATCATCAGAGATTATTACAAACAACTCTATGCATATAAACTAGGAAACCTGGAAGAAATGGATAAATTCCTGGACAGTGGCCTCCTCCCAAGCCTAAACCAGGAAGAAGTCGAAACCCTGAATAGACCAATAACAAGGTCTGAAGTCGAGGCAGCAATTAAGAGCCTACCACCCAAAAAAAGGCCAGATCCAGATGGGTTCACAGCCGAATTCTACCAGACATACAAAGAGGAGCTGGTACCATTCCGCCTGAAACTATTCCAAATAATCCAAAAAGAGGGAATCCTTCCCAAATCATTTTATGAGACCAACATCATCCTGATACCAAAACCTGGCAGAGACTCAACAAAAAAAGAAAACTACAGGCCAATATCCATGATGAACAAAGATGCAAAAATCTTCAATAAAATACTGGCAAGCTGATTGCAACAGCACATCAAAAAGCTTATCCACCATAATCAAGTAGGATTCATCCCAGGGATGCAAGGCTGGTTCAACATACCCAAGTCTATAAACATAATTCACCACATAAACAGAACCAAAGACAAAAACCACATGATTATTTCAATTGATGCAGAGAAGGCCTTCGACAAAACTCAACAGCCCTTTATGCTAAAAACCCTCAATAAACTAGGTATTGAAGGAACATATCTCAAAATAATAAAAGCTATTTATGACACACCAACAGCCAATGTCGTACTGAATAGGCAAAAACTGGAAGCATTCCCTTTGAAATCTGGCACTAGACAAGGATGCCCTTTCTCACCACTCCTATTCAATATAATATTGGAAGTTCTAGCCAGAGCAATCAGGCAAGAAAAAGAAATAAAGGGTACTCAATTAGGAAAGGAGGAAGTCAAATTGTCTCTACTTGCAGACGACATGATTGTATATCTAGAAGACTCCATCGTCTCAGCCCAAAATCTCCTGAAACTGATAAGCAACTTCAGCAAAGTCTCAGGATACAAAATCAATGTGCAAAAATTACAAGCATTCCTATACACCAATAACAGACTTAAAGAGAGCCAAATCAAGAACGAACTGCCATTCACAATTGCTACAAAGAAAATAAAATACCTAGGAATACAACTAACAAGGGACATAAAGGACCTCTTCAAGGAGAACTACAAACCACTGCTCAATGAAATAAGAGAGGACACAAACAGATGGAGAAACTTTCCATGCTCATGGTTAGGAAGAATCAGTATCGTGAAAATGGCCATTCTGCCCAATGTAATCTATAGATTCAACGCTATCCCCATCAAGCTACCAATGACCTTCTTCACAGAACTGGAAAAAGCCACCTTAAACTTCATATGGAACCAAAAGAGAGCCCGCATAGCCAAGTCAATTCTAAGCAAAAAGAACAAAGCAGTAGGCATCACACTACTGGACATCAAACTATACTACAAGGCTACAGTAATCAAAACAGCATGGTACTGGTACCAAAACAGAGATATAGACCAATGGAACAGAACAGAGGCATCGGAGGCAACACAACATATCTACAACCATCCGATCTTTGACAAATGTGACAAAAACAAGCAATGGGGAAAGGATTCCCTGTTTAATAAATGGTGTTGGGAAAACTGGCTAGCCATATACAGAAAGCAGAAACTGGACCCCTTCCTGACACCTTACACTAAAATTAACTCCAGATGGATTAAAGACTTAAGCATAAGACCTAACAGCAAAAAAACCCTAGAAGAAAATCTAGGCAAAACCATTCAGGACATAGGCGTAGGCAAGGACTTCATGACCAAAACACCAAAAACATTGGCAACAAAAGCCAAAATAGACAAATGGGACCTAATCAAACTCCACAGCTTCTGCACAGCAAAAGAAACAGTCATTAGAGTGAATTGGCAACCAACAGAATCGGAAAAAATTTTTGCAGCTTACCCATCTGACAAAGGGCTGATATCTAGAATTTACAAAGAACTAAAACAGATTTACAAGAAAAAAACAAGCCCATTCAAAAGTGGGCAAAGGGTATGAACAGATACTTTACAAAAGAAGACATACACGAGGCCAACAAACATATGAAAAAATGCTCATCGTCACTGGTCATTAGAGAAATGCAAATCAAAACTACATTGAGATACCATCTCACGCCAGTTAGAATGGCGATCATTAAAAAATATGGAGACAACAGATGCTGGAGAGGGTGTGGAGAAATAGGAACACTTTTACACTGTTGGTGGGAGTGTAAATTACTTCAACCATTGTGGAAGACAGTGTGGCGATTCCTCAAGGACCTGGAAATAGAAATTCCATTTGACCCAGCAATCCCATTACTGGGTATATATCCAAAGGATTATGAGTCATTCTACTATAAGGACACATGCACACGAATGTTCACTGCAGCACAGTTTACAATAGCAAAGACCTGGAACCCACCCAAATGCCCACTGATGATAGACTGGACAAGGTAAATGTGGCACATATACACCATGGAATATTATGCAGCCATTAAAAACGATGAGTTCGCGTCCTTTGTAGGGACATGGATCAATCTGGAAACCATCATTCTCAGCAAACTGACACAAGAACACAAAATCAAACACCGCATGTTCTCACTCATAGGCAGGTGTTGAACAATGAGAACACATGAACACAGGGAGGGGAGCACTACATACTGGGGTCTGTTGGGGGGAAAAAGGGGAGGGACAGTGGGTGGTGGGGAGTTGGAGAGAGATAGCATGGGGAGAAATGCCACATATAGGTGAAGGGGAGGAAGGCCACGTATGCACCTATGCACACTGCCACGTATGCACCTATGCAACAATCTTGCATGTTCTTCACACGTACCCCAAAACCTAAAATGCAATAAAAAATGGAAAGAAGGAAGGAAGGAAGGAAGGAAGGGAGGGAGGGAGGGAGGGAGGGAGGGAGGGAGGGAGGGAGGGAAAGAAAGACAGACCGACAAAAAAGACTTGAAAGTAAAACTGTTCCTTTATCCATGGGCTGCAGAACAGATACTGTGTTGATAGGCATGAAACAACATGTTTGTACATGTCCATCAGAGCTCCTGAATTGTCAATGAGCAGTAATATTTTGAAAAAAAAATATTTCTTTCTGAGTGGCAGGTCTCAACAATTGGCTTAAACTATTTAGTAAACCATGCTAAAAAACAGATGTGCCATCACCCAGGCTTTGTTGTTACACTCAGCACTGGCAGAACAGATGTAGCACAATTCTTAAGGGCCTTAGGATTTTCAAAATGGCAAATAAACATTAGTTTCAACTTAAAGTCACCAGCTGCATTTTCCTAACAAGAAAGCCTTTCTTGAAGCTTTGAAGCCATGCATTGACTTTACCTCTCCAGTGTGAATGTCCTAGATGGCATCATCTTCCAACAGAAGGCTGTTTAGTCTCCATTGAAAATGTGTTGTTTAGTGTAGTCACCTTCATCAGTTATCTTAGTTACATCTTCTGGATAACTTGATCTTTCATCTTGATTTTTATGTTCTGCAGATGGCTTCTTTTCTTAAACTTATGAATCAGCCTGGGAACAGTGGCTCATACCTGTAATTCCAGCACTCTGAGAGGCTACGGCAGGAGAATTACTTAAGCCTAGGAGTTCGGGAAGAGCCTGGGCAATATACCAAGCCACATTTTTACGAAAAAAAAAAAAAAATTAGCTGGGCATGGTGGTGTGCATGTGTAGTTTTAGGTACACAGGAGGCTGAGGCAGGACGATTGCTTGAGCCCAGGAGATAGAGGCTGCAGTAAGTTGACTGCCCTACTGCATTCTAGCCTGGGTGACACCGTCAGAACCTGTCAAAAAAACAGACAAGGAGAGAGATCCAAGATGGCTGATCACTAGCAGCTCGGGCACCTAGCTCCCAGTGAAAGCGCAGAGAACGAGAGGATGCCACATTTTCAGACGAATATTTGTTGCTCACGGACCAAGAGATTCCCAGCGGAGGAGCCCCATGAGTCGCCAGGGCGACTCTTGTGGCCAGTGCGGCAGTTTAGCTGGCACCTTAGAGCAGCAGTTCTTGGTGCAGAGTCCGGAGATTCCCAGACAGAAAACCATCATCAATCTTAACACCGCTGTTTTGGCCGGCGCAGTGGATTGCTCAGATTTCGGCGCTGGGAATCAAAAAGTTGGACGTCCGCTCAGAGACCCAGTTAGAAAGTCGGTAATTACAAAGACGACAGAGGGATAAATATATAATGAAGGGAAGAAAGCAGCCTAAAAAGGCAGAGAATACTCAAAATCAGAGTGCCTCTGCCTCTACAGGGGATCGCAATTCCTCAGCAGTAACGGAACAAGGCTTAATGGAGAACGAGTGTGTTCCAATAACAGAAGCAGGTTTCAAAATGTGGGTGATAAGAAACTTCCGTGAATTAAAAGAACTTGTTCTAACCCAATGCAAAGAAACTAAGAACTTTGAAAAACGGTTTGATGAAATGCTAACGAGAATGGACAATTTAGAGAGGAACATAAGTGAATTGATGGAGCTGAAAAACACAACACGAGAACTTCGCGAAGTATGCACAAGTTTAAACAGTCGAATTGATCAAGCAGAAGAAAGGATATCAGAAGTCGAGGACCAGCTCAGTGAAATGAAATGAGAAGACAAGATTGGAGAAAAAAGGATAAAAAGGAATGAGCAAAGCCTCCAGGAAATGTGGGACTATGTGAAAAGACCTAATTTACGTTTGATAGGTGTACCTGAATGTAATGAAGAGAATGAATCCAAGTTGGAAAATACTCTTCAGGATATCATTCAGGAAAACTTTCCCAACCTAGCAAGGCAGGGTAATATTCAACTTCAGGTAATACAGAGAACACCACAAAGATATTCTTCAAGAAGACCAACCCCAAGGCACATAATCACCAGATTTATTAGGGTTGAAATGAAGGAGAAAATACTAAGGGCAGCCAGAGAGAAAGGTCAGGTTACCCATAAAGGGAAACCTATCAGACTTACAGCAGATCTCTCAGCAGAAACCCTACAAGCTAGAAAAGAGTGGGAACCAATATTTAACAACCTTAAAGAAAAGAACTTTCAACCCAGAATTTTCTATCCAGCCAAACTAAGCTTTATGAGCGAAGGAAAAATTAAATCTTTTGCGAACAAACAAGTACTTAGAGACTTCACCACCACCAGGCCTACTTTACAAGAACTTCTGAAAGAAGTACTATACATATAAAGGAACAACCAATATCAGCCTTTCCAAAAATATATCAAAAAGCAAGAACATTAACACAATGAAAAATTTACATCAACTAATGGGCAAAACAGCCAGCTAGCATCAAATACCAGTATTAAACTTATATATATTCTAATTGGATAAAAAGCCAAAACCCATCGGTATGCTGCATCCAGACTCATCTTACATGCAACAATACACAAAGACTCAAAACAAAGAGGAGGAAGATTTACCAACCAAACAGAGAGTAAAAATAAACAAATAAACAAAAAGCAGGAAATGCAATTCTCGCCTCTGATAAAGTAGACTTTAAAGCAACAAAGATCAAAAGAGGCAAAGAAGGACATCACATAATGGCAAAAGGATTAACATAACAAGAAGAGCTAACGATTCTATAGATCAATGAGACAGAAGATTAACAAGGACATTCAGGACTTGAACTCAGACCCGGAACAAGCAAACTTAATAAACATTTATAGAACTCTCCACTTCAAATACACAAAACATACATTACCACCTCACACTTATTCCAAAAGTGACTACATAATCACTCCTCAGTAATCGCATAGCATATCATAGGTTTGAAAAAAAAACCAGACAAAACAGAAACACAAAAAAACTCATGACTCAACCTATGCTAGCTTCAAACTTTTCATCTGAGGCTTCCACATCTCTCTCCGCCTTCACAGAATTGAAGAGAGTTAGAGTCTTATTAAGGATTAGGCTTTGGCTTAAGGGAATGTTGTGGCTGGTTTGAAGTTCTATCCAAACCACTCCAACTTTCTCCATATAACCAAAGGACTGTTATTATTATTAATATTATTATTATTCATGTGTTCACTGGAGTAGCACTTTCCAATTTCCTTCAAGAATTTTTCCTTTGTATTCACAACTTAGCTAACTATTTGGTGCAATAGGCCTAGCTTTCAGTCTATTTTGGCTTTCCACATGCTTTCCTCACTAGCTTAATCATTTCTATTAAAGCTTTTTGATTTAAAATGAGCAAGGTGAGACTCTTCCTTTTACTAGAACACAGAGGTTACTGTAGGTGTTAATGTTGTGTTTCACAGAATAGGGAGTTCAGAGGAAAAGGATAAAGGGAATAGCTGATCAGTGGAGCAGTCAGAACACAAACATTTATAAATTAATTTAAAACATGTATTTATGTTATAATTTTGTTATAACATTTGCCACCTTACACTGGTGCAGTCTGCAGACCCCTGAAACAATTACAGCAGTAACATCAAAGATCACTAATCACAGATCACCATAAAGATAGACTAATAATAAGAAAATCTGAAATATTGCAATTACCAAAATGTGACATGGAAGACCCAAAGTAAACATCTGCTGTTGGAAAATATGATTCCAACAGACTTGCTTGGAGCAGGATTGCCACAAACATTCAATTTGTAAAAAAAAAAAAAAAAACCATAGCAATATCTGTACAGTGCAAATAAAGCAACATGCAATAAAACAAGGTATTCCTGTGTAGAATACTACGGTGGTTTTACAAATACTGAGTTTTTGAAAGTTAAGTATGTTAAGTATACAATCTTCTGGAGCCGAATACAATACTAACATCTGGTAAAATTGTATGCTGCTGTGAATTTTCCAAAATAACAAATATCAGTGAAATCTTAATTTATATTTCAAGTGCAGTTTAGAGTCTCACTTTTGCTTAGGATTAAGAAATCCTTTCAGAAATTATCTAAGAAGTATACTTTTTAAAAAATATTGTAAGAAGCCAAAGTTGGTATGTTTAGTATATAGTGTTTTTCAAAGATATAAAAATAAAGCATTAAGGTAAAAGAATTTACTAGATTCTTCCTAATTATTAACATAAGATGCCACTTGTTATACTTTTTAAAAGACAATCCAGGTACACTACACAGTCAATTTTTAAATTCCATGGGAGTCACCCAAGGAAGAAACCTAATTTGGAAAACATGCTATATCTTTGGTTGCTCTCAGTTCCTATGTGCCTCTTAGAACAAGAATATCTCACACACCCCTTATATATTTTTGTACAAGGTCCCAAATGCAAGGTCCCAATTCTGCATTGTTAGTTCACCTAAAGAAACAGTTATTTATTCTAGGGGTTAACCAACTTTTCCTTAAAAGCCCAGAAAGTAAATGTTTTAGGCTTTGTGGGACAGTTGGTCTATGTTTCAATTATTCAACTGTCCCTTCATAGATCTCCAACGGTCATAGGACATTCATAAATGAATGTGCATGGCTGGGTTCTAATAAAACCTTATTTACAAAAAACAGGCAGCTAGCTCATGAGGCTGTAGTTACTGATTCCTAATTTTATTCAATGCTAGAGGGCAAAGAACAGCCAAATGGATTAATTGGGGGCCATGTGTCTGTAAACTGTTATCACAGACAGTGTAAACTATCACGATAGACAATCTAAAGGATTTTTGAAGGAAATTTTTACCATAGTTTTGCATTATATGTTGACATTCTCAAAGAATATAGTCTCCAATGCAGAGCCTCATTTCCAGTACAGGTAGGCACTTATTATTTAACTGGCAGTTAATGTGACCTTGAAGTTAGCTAATCTATTGAACCTAAACCTAGATATGTAAAAAAGATAGTGATACTCACCTCACAAGGTTGTCAAGAGTTTGAGGATTAAGGTACATATAAAGCACTTAGTATAGTATCTAAGAGTAAGAATTTAATATATGAATTTAGTTTTATTTTTATGTACTTTGCTGCCTTAGTTTTATTACCTTTAAAATGGGAATAATACCAGTATCATAAGATTATTACAAGAATTAAATAAGTCAATATATCTAAAGAACTAAAATAGTGAATATTACATAGTGTTAAGTTTTAGCTCTTATTATTAAAAGTTATTCTAATAGACAAATCATTTAAAAGATAGGGCCCATGGTAGCAAAAGGAAATAGAATTACTGTATTGAGGGCTAAGATGGCTTGCATACCATCAAGTTTAAACAGATGAGTAAATGAGAAATAACAAAAGAACCAATGAATTTGGAGATCAAGTACTATTTATCTTCATTTTAAAGTCTCTAGAAGTCATTTAAGATATAAGGACTTAGTTATACTGATGTAGCTCAATAATACAACCCCCAAAATTAGAAATAGAACAATAATATTTTTAGGGAGTCAGGTAAGAAATACAGTAACAGTTCAAGTTTTAATTTGGGACTTACTAAATAAACAGCATCAAAATATCCCAGAATCTCCCCCATGCCTACAGTTATAAAGCTCTCAGTACAGCACCCCTAATTATTCCCTGTCCCCAAAACTAACAATGGGTACTATACAAGCCCAGGAAAAAAAAGTCAACATTATGATACACTTTATCTTTTAACATGTATTTATATATTTTAAGATTTTTTCTTTTCTTTGAAAATTTACCATTTGAAAGACAATTAAATTAATATCTACTCCCTAAGAACAGAATCTTCCAGTTTTAGACACACAGCACTGACAGCAGTAAAACTTTGAAAAGCTCAAAGAAGAACTGCTGATTAGTTTTGGTGCACAATAGATTTCATGGAACTGAGGTAATTGAAGTTTTTTAGATAAGACAAAATATCCTAATAATGAACAGCTTAATGTAAAGCTTTATCATTTGTCATGCACTAGCACATGCAGCCTATAATTAACCACATCCCACATGAGAAATTACACTTTCACAGCAGCTTTTGCATAACTTTTCTAAACTGCAAAGCTTTTAAAAAAGTGACAAATCTTGTTAAGAATGTAGTTAGGTCCCATATCATATGAGTTTAATTCAGTATGGTTATACTTGCTCTAGGGATAAGACAATGATATTTATATCTATAAAAGTACAGAGATGTAGTTTCAAAGAGCAATGAGCTTTAGAAAGATGGATAGATGAAAGGAAAGACTGGAGGGAAGGAAGGAGAAAGGCAAGCTTGTTTTCTTACCAGCCTCTCCTACAAAACCTCCAAATTACAGTGTTTCATGATTAAAAGAATAAAAAGTGTTGTTATAATAACTAAGGTAATTTTTTTAAAGGCTACAGATTACATTAAATATGGGGGCTAGTTTTCTGGTCCAAGAATTGCCATCTCATATTATTAACATAAGCAGTAGTCCATCTCAAACATGTTAGACAAAGATCCTCTTTAAACAAGTCTGATAACCAGATGAACAATAAAAATCAATACCTCACATAAGTATTACTGTAATTTGTAAAAAGGAGTAACCTTTAGTTTGAAAAATAAGAATGCCAGAGGTAACAACAGCAAATATACAGTTAATGCAAAAGCCTAACATGAATCATACCAGGTAATGAAAAGTTGAAATCTTCACCTAGATCTTATGATCTAGCTGCAAAGAGTGCCAAATTATAATAACCCTATCTATTTTCAAAGGCAATCAAGACTTAAATGTGGCAGCACTGATTTTACTCAGACTACTATCATTAAATAGTACTCAAGTGACCCAATACAGGAGGGAAAGTCTGGAGGTTTTAGGAAGTTTCTTAACAGCTCTTTGAGCATCTCATCCTTCCCACCCCACATCCAACAAAAGAAAATATTATGCGCTATGTCAACCAGTTATTTTGAAAAATAAAAAAGATAATGTATATAAAATGTCATGGTCAGGGTTTGGTATAGCTCAAGCTTTAAAAGCTTTGCAATTTACAAAAATTATTCAAAAGCTGCTATGTCGAAGGTCAAGGATTTACCAATACTAGTCACTAATCAATTCACTATAAAAATCTCATCTTTCCTGAAATCTATAGATAAGGACCAAATATTTTAAAATATATCAGCCAAGATAACAGAACTAATAATGCAGTATCTCATTAGCACTGTATCTCCCTAAGGTGTATCATAAAATTTGTGGTAATGAAGAAACAGTATTCCTACCAACCTACACAAAATGGTGCATAGAACAGTTCAGTAAGTTAAGATACCAAGAAGATATATACTGTCCTTCCCTCAATATCTTTCATAATTTGAAAACAACATAGAATCAGTATAATAAATTAAATAATTTAGAAACTATTCTCATCCATAGGTAACACATAAAGGATGAAACCAAAACTTTCAAAAACCTCAAGTAATTTACCCAGTTACATTTAAGGGACACCTAAAAAACACAACCCAACCCAACCTCCCCAGCCTGCCACAGACACAAACTTCCAGAAAAGGAAGATTCTTCAATTTGAGGAGTCACGCGTATTAACTCAGGCTTGTGGATGGGAAGCAAAAAAGGAGGGAATAAATTAACGTAACCAGCAAGCAGCTGGTAACAACCAACTAAAATGCTCATTTGTAAGCTCTGCTGTTTTTCCTTCTATCATGCTTTATTCTTCAGGATTCAGCCGTGGGCTTTCATTTTTCAGAGAAGGAAAAGAATTCTCAAGATTCTCAATAAAATCTGCAAAATAAAAGACTACTGCCCTAGGTAAATATAACCTGATTCAGCCCTTTATATCATCACCTACATGCTAAGTGACTCCTCAATCTGAAATACTGCTCTCTTCCAGGGTTCAGACTTGTGTTTCCAATCACCATGGGGTAACTCCATGAATATGTGTAACAGAAGCATGAATCTGCCCAAAATAATAAAGCATGGCTTGTTATCTTTCATTTCTAACTCTTAATCCTTCCGCTGCTAATGAATTCCTTCTCCCAGTGAATAAGTTTTATGGTCAACCAAGCTAGAAATTTCGGGGTTATTTTAGTGACTCCCTCAGAACCAAAGCCAATCTTAACCTAGTCAACTACTACTGCTTTCCCAACTTCTTTTCAATCTTTCAAATTTAATCCTGTCCATTCCCAATGCCACTATTTAACTTAGATCATCATTGCTCATTTTGGGTCTGTACAAGTATTTCACATGGTCTCTCTGCTTCCAGGCTCTCTTCCCACCCCCAACTATTCTACCTTATGGTAGAAGTTGATGTTTCTCCTGCTTCAAAACCCTTCATGTGTTTTTAAGCACTTGGGCCAATGAAATGAAGTCTAAACTACTCTACATCATATTGAAAACCCTTCACAATTTGGAACGAAATACCTTCCAAGCTGCCTCTGTCCTAAAAGGTCATGTTCCCTCATACCTCTAGACTTTTACTCAATTTTTTTATATGAAATGAACCTTCTACCACTAACCCTGCAAACTTTCTGTAACAAAAATAGCCTTGGATATCAGATTGCTAAATTTGTGAGAAAGGAGTAGGGCAAGCAGAAACAGAAAAGGCCAAATACAAATTACTAACTTCTCAATTTAAATTATAATTTAAGAGATTTCTGTCAAAATACGGAATTAAGTATCTAATGACCTATATCTCTGTGTGATATAGGCCACACAAATTGTTTTACTATACAAATGGGTACAATTTATCTTTAATAAACTACATTTTATTGTCAAAGTCACAAACGTTACCTTCAAACAGAATCCAAATACTTACAATTAATCAGATAATCTTATTTATAAAGCAGCACAATTTTGATGAGCTGCTTTTTCAACCTATGAGTCACAAAAATCCTACAGAATCATGATTTTATATTTAACAAACATAAAAAATATATTAAAATGTCTGTGGGAAAATATCCTATCCGCTCATAAAGGTGGATTCATAAAGCAAACATAGTTCTACAACCTATAACACAGTGTCAGAATAAATTACTCAGAATGTATACTATGTAATTTGTCTTCTAAATGCCACAATGCCTCACATATATATAACTACTATATAAAGGTAATCAAAGAATATATAGAAGTGATTTTTAAAATACTCAGGATGCTTACAAATCAAGTCTCTAATAACAGTCTAAAATAAAAAACAACATATACTTTTCAATCGAGAGATGGAGCGCAATCAAGAAGAATCAGTCATAACATTTTACACTTAGTACCAGAGATGTTCCTTAACTTACAGTGGGTTAGGCCCCAGTAAACCCATCCTAAGTTGAAAACATTTTAAGTCAAAAATGCATTTAATACACCTAACCTACCAAACATAGCTTAGCCTAGCCTACATTAAATGTGCTCAGAACACTAAAATTAGCCTACGGTTGAACAAAATCACCTAACACAAAGCCTATTTTTAATAACGTAGTTAATATCTCATGTAATTTATTGAGTACTGCACTGAATATGACAATAGAATGGTTACACAAGTACTCAAAGTACAGTTTCTACCAAACGCATACTGCTTTTTCACCATCATGAACTGGAAAAATCATAAGTCAAGCCATCACTAAATCAGGGGTCTATAATTACATCTAAATACCATATGTATCATGTATTTTTAGGTAATTATGTAATCTGTGTACCAAATTCCTACTAAAAACCTACTATATACAAAGCACAGCTCACAGCAAGTGAATTTCTATCTTTAATGAACAACAGTGTAATAAAGCTCACATCTTCCTAAATACTAACAGATAAAACATGAACAGTAAAAATGACTTAATGTTTTTTAAACTCAAAATAAATAAATCTTAAAGGATACTGATCTGTCTGTGGTCTTCGAAAGTTCTCTGGAAGATTGGCTTCATAGAGTAGTCTTGCTTTAGTATTTCCCATATCTTGCATGCACTATAATTAAAAAAAAAAAAAGGATTTTCATTACTCACATGAACATTAAAGAGTGATGACTGTACATACATATACGTATATATAGACATATACACAAATACCAAATAATTTATTGTCTCCAATATATATTCTCTTAGAAATATAATTTAAATCACAGCTATGAAATTAATCACTCAAGTTAAAATAGAAGTATATTTTTAACCCTTCATATTTATCAACATATGTTGATCCACAGTCCATAGTCTTATAAACACCCTTTTTTGTGAAAATAATACCACCTTTACACTTACTATTTCCTAAAAGTGAATTCCCTGGTAGTATGTAGGCAGTATCACTATTTTTTTTAATGTGCTTCCAGGACTAAGAAGTTTTCTTTGTTTTGAGCTTCACAACACCCTGAAATTCTACCAATTTACAATCAAGATCACAATGAAGGCCAGATAAAAGAGAAACAGTGCTGACCTAAAAGTCTGCATAAATGTACTAATTTCTTTTGAGTTATTAGTAATAATCCCTTTGAGGGGTTTCCCTACAAAACCCTACCAATAAATTGTGCTTAATGCCCAAACCTTACGTATAAGTTCAGTTCATAGAAGCACCTCTCTAAAAATCTGTGAATTCCAATGGTAAGAACCATTGCTTGGTAAGCATAAAACAATTTGACAATCATTTCAACCAGTTTCAGTGTCATCTACAAGGAATGACTATCCAAACAGTACTTCTTTGATATTCTATCATATTAGAAACTAAATAAAAGATTTATGAACATTATAATATTATATTACATCATTTACATACAACTTGAGTTCCTTAAAACGGTTTAACTGGTCCAAAGGTCAGTTTTTGTAATTTTTCTTCCTGATTTCCCAAACACACCCCCATATGTCCGAGATGACAATCCAGGTTTAACAGGTTACCTGACATCTGCCTTGAGTTGTTGCCCTCAAGTGTACACAGAACTAGCTTTCTTTAAGCAAAAAATACAGTGACTCTTCTCCCAACTGAGAGTTTTAAAGTGAACAAAATTCCAATATACAATCACCTCTAAGTATCTATTCCTCCTCACCTCAACGTAAGTATTCTCTCAGAGTAAACTACATTTCTAAGTCTTTCCTCTAGAGACAATTAGAAAGTAAAGTAACAGGTGTGTGGGAAGAAAAATGGATAAAAAAAGTGGGGAGGGCTTTTATCATTAAGCTCTAAGATGACATAGAAGACAAAATAAATCTAAGCTTCAAAATTGTGTAACATAAAAAAATATATAAAAGGTAAACAGTATAAAGTCAGAGGGCTCTATGACATCACAGTGGTAGAGTTAATATGTAAAGAGCTGAGAAAAATGTCAGTAAAGCTCACCCTTCCTGAAAATCGAAAAAATGTTTTCCATCTCAAGCATTCAAATGATGCTGCATCTTTGTGTTGTGATGGGAATTTGTAAACAGAAGATGATCAAGTTATGTAATCATAAAGACATTAAACATTTGGAAATAACTAGATGAAGTAAAAATGTTTCTTAGTCTGCAATGAAGCAAAAAGTAATTCAGATACAGTTCACCGAAACTGCAAAAGAAAGAAAATTTGAAGTTTCTATTGAGCAAGCAAGAGCACATAGAAATTTTAACGGAAAAGTTAGTAAGACTAAAAAGGCTATTACACTATATCTCATCAATCCTCATTCACATTTTAACATCTTTGGAAAAGGAATTCATCTTACAATTGACGGTGTCTAATAACTGGTAACTTTTTTCTTATTAGTCCATAAAGTGGATGTGCTTCTTACAATCGGGAGTATCTTACATTCAATGAATATGACTGTACACATTTAATGTAGGTCATTAATATCTTGGAGGGAAAATAAAAAATGAGGAACAAGGCAGATATGTACACCAAATTATTAAACATTGTTCTAGTGATGTTATCCATCACAAATTGATAGTAACATTAAAATCTGAAAGGCAGAAGTGATGTGAAATAACAAGCCATTTCTATAGGACACCACTGCCAAAAAGTGACTGGGTATAGGTGCATGTATGTGTTTGTTAGTTGGAATCTGAATAAACAAGAATTCAATGACATCACAGATGTAGAGAGATCATTTTGTTATGATAAAAAATATGTTAGTAAGCTTAGTTTCTAGGTTTCTAAAAAGTAGACTAGAGGAATCGCCACACTGTCTTCCACAATGGCTGAATTAATTGACACTGCCACTAACAGTGTAAAAGTATTCCTATTCCTCCACATCCTCTCCAGCATCTGTTGTCTCCTGATTTTTTAATGACTGCCATTCTAACTGGTGTGAGATGGTATCTCAATGTGGTTTTCATTTGCATTTCTCTAATGACTAGTGATGATAAGCATTTTTCATGTGTTTTTTGGCCTCATAAATGTCTTCTTTTGAAGAGTGTCTGTTCATATCCTTTGCCCACTTTTGGATGGGTTTGCTTTTTTCTTGTAAATCTGGTTTAGTTCTTTGCAGATTCTGAATATTAGCCCTTAGTCAGATGGGTAGCTTGCAAAAATTTTTTCCCATTCTGTTGGTTGCCGGTTCACTCTAGTGATTGTTTCTTTTGCTGTGCAGAAACTCTTGAGTTTAATTAGGTCCCAGTTGTCTATTTCAGCTTTTGTTGCCATTGCTTTTGGTGTTTTAGTCATTCAGTCCTTGCCTATGCCTATGTCCTGAATGGTACTGCCTAGGTTTTCTTCTAGGGTTTTTATGATGTTAGGTCTTATGTTTAAATCTTTGATCCATCTGGAGTTAATTTTAGTGTAAGTTGTAAGGAAGGGGTCCAGTTTCAGCTTTCTGCTTATGGTTAGCCAGTTTTCCCAATACCATTTATTAAACAGGGAGTCCTTTCCCCATTGCTTGTTTTTGTCAGGTTTGTCAAAGATCAGATGGTTGTAGATGTGTGGCGTTACTTCCGAGATCTCTGTTCTGTTCAGTTGGTCTGCATCTCTGTTTTGGTACCAGTACCATGGCACTTTGCTTACTGTAGCCTTGTAATATAGTTTGAAGTCAGGTACTGTGATGCCTCCAGCTTTGTTGCTTTGGCTTAGGATTGTCTTGGCTATGCGGGCTCTTTTTTGGTTCCATATGAAGTTTAAGGTGGTTTATTCCAGTTCTGCGAAGAAGGTAAATCATAGCTTGATGGGGATGGCATTGAATCTATAAATTACTTTGGGCAGTATGGCCATTTTCACGATATTGATTCTTCCTAACCATAAGCATGGGATGTTTTTCCATATGTTTGTGTCCTCTCTTATTTCCTTGAGCAGTGGTTTAGAACTCTCCTTGAAGAGGTCCTTCATATCCTTTGTTAGTTGTATTCCTAGGTATTTTATTCTCTTTGTAGCTATTGTGAATGGGATTTTGCTCATGATTTGGTTCTTTTTATTGGTGCATAGGAATGCTTGTGACTTCTGCACATTGATTTTGTATCCTGAGACTTTGCTGAAGTTGCTTATCAGCTCAAGAAGATTTTGGGCTGAGACAATGGGGTCTTCTAAATATACAATCATGTCATCTGCAAATAGAGATAATTTGGTAATTCCTCAAGGATCTGGAAATAGAAATATCATTTGACCCAGCAATCTCATTACTGGGTATATACCCAAAGGATTATAAATCATTCTATTATAAAGACACATGCACACGTATGTTCAATGTGGCATTGTTTACAATAGCAAAGACCTGGAACCAACCCAAATGCCCATCAATAATAGAATGGACAAAGAAAATGTGGCACATATATGCCATTGAATACTATGTAGTCATAAAAAAGGATGAGTTTACATCCTTTGTAGGGACATGGATGAATCTGGAAACCATTATTCTCAGCAAACTGACACAAGAACAGAAAACCAAACACTGCATGGTTTCACTCACAGGCAGGTGATGAACAATGAGAACACATGGGCACAGGGAGGAGAACATCACATATCGGGGTAGGCAGAGGAAGGTGGGGGGCAGGGGAAGGGAGGGACAGCAGGGGGCAGGGAGGTTGGGGAGCGCTAACACTGGGAGAAATGCCTGATGTTAGGTGACGAGGGGGGATAGAGACAGCAAACCACCACGGCGTGTGTGTACCTATGCAACAATCCTGCAGGATATGCACATGTACCCCAGAGCTTAAAGGACAATAAATAAAAAATGGCAAATAGGAAAAAAAAAAGTAGATTAGAAAAGAGTGGAATGTAGGGGAGCAATGGAAGAACCAGTGGAAATGAAAGATTGAGCAATTTGGAAATGAGAGTTAGGGCAGGGGAGAAAAACAACAGAAGCTGATGTTTTTGGGAGGTGAAGAAGAATATGGTGCAAACTAGCTGTCCTCAAGGACTCAAGGCTGTGAAGAGTAAACTGTCCGGTAACTAGCAGAAAAAAAGATAGTGTAACAGCTACAGTGACAAGCATTAGCCTCAATACTTTACCTATATTTGCAATTTTAAATTTCAAAACAACCCTGAGATAGGCATTATTATCCTAACTTTATAGGGGGAAAAAAACTGAATCTATAAAGATGTTAAGTAACAGGCCTAAGTCTCCATAATTCAACTCCTGATAAAACCAACATCACTCATCAATAATTTAGATATTTCAAGCTTCATCCAATGGAACTGGGAATACATCCTGCAGGGCTTACTAACAGCAGGCTCTTTGTTTTAGATGACTGGTTTTCATTTTACAGATGAGGAAACTGAAGCATGAAGAGGTTGTATGACTTTTTCTACTGGGAAATACAATGCATCAGTGACATGGCTGAGACTAAGATCCAGTTCCTTCACTCCCAATCCATACCACCATGCTGCAGCTAGTCAAAATAAGCATCTAGGAAATTTCACCACAATACAGAAGACGCTATAAGTGTTACCTCTATTATTAAAACATCATTCCTGTAATTAAAATATTATTCCTTTTCTTTTAGGTTCTCTCACCAAAAATGCTTCTGCTTATTCTTTGGCAATTAATTATTCAGTTTTCCAAAGCTAAGTTAAGCACACTGGTTTCAAAAAAAGAAGGGTGTGGAAGGGATAAATGACATATACTTTGTCTACAAGAAAAACTAAGTTCTATTTTTTAAATCATTTTAAATTATGGGTAATAAACTGGCAACCTGAACCTCTACCATCTAGTTCCTATGAATCAAGCCAGACCCTACATACTATTTTAATACTTACTTAGCATCATTCTGAAATGCTTAAATTTTCTAAACTTGCTTTCACTTCTCCAATAGGAGGGATACTGTGAGGCTATCAAATAAACCACTAAAAATTCAAAGATCTTAGTAATGTTGAAAATTCTTCAGCTTTAGAGAAGTCATGTCATCCCTGTCAGTATTTTTTTTCTCTTTATCTCACACTTCAAGTATGGAAAAAGAAAGGGGAGGACTCTGAATTACTTAAGTTAAAGTTTCTATTAAATTTATTTTTAAAATATTTTAAGTAGACATTTATTTACTTATTAAACTATACTTCATCTCAAAATGAGTATTTAAAAAAACAAGTCAAGCATCTGTTGAGGATAAAATGTACTGATATTCTTGAGAAAGTAAAAAATGATGTAAGAATATATTAAATACAAACTCGACATTCATGTTTAAGAAAAATATATTAATATGCTGAGGAATAAGTGAATATGTACTTCATAGTTAAGATAAATGCCAGTAGACTGAACATATTTTTATTTTTATTTATTTATTTTTTCTAGAATGGAGTCTTGCTCTGTCGCTCAGCCTTGAGTGCAGTGGTACAATCTTGGCTCACTGCAACCTCCATCTCCCGAGTTCAAGTGATTCTCCTGCCTCAGCTTCCCGAGTAGCTGAGATTACAGGCATGTGCCACCATGCCCAGTTAATATTTGTATTTTTAGTAGAAATGGGGTTTCACCTTGTTGGCCAAGCTGGTCTCAAACTCCTGACCTCAAATGATCTGCCCGCCTCGGCCTCCCAAAGTGCTGGGATTACAGGCATAAGCCACTGTGCCCAGCCAATTGAACATATTTTTAAACTACTGTTACTTTTCCCATTAAATTCAATCTGTTCTCATTTAACATATGTTCCCAGAAACATGAATTTTGTACTGTTCTTTTTTAACTGAATTATCTTCATCCAAACTTACCACCCTTATAATTACAAAGGAAGGCTTCAGCTGGAAATAGTGTAATAAACCACTTAAGAATCCTAAACTCTACTATTAAAAGTATTTTGCCTTCATCAATCCATAATCGATGTGTTTTTAGTTTCCTCACATAGTCTAGTATATACAACATCACCAGCTCAAAGCATCACACACATCACTTGAAAGTTAATATTTTAAAAGACTTTTTGAATTGCTGAAATTCATCTACTGCCTAACATATTGTCGTCACAATCTAATGTATATGAAACATTTCTATTTGTGAAACTTCCTAAGTACAAAATATTTTACCCAATCCCAGTTTTAGCATTAAAAGAGCAAAACCTCTATTCTAAAACAATTTTAAGTTGTTTATGTTTTTTTTTTTTTTTTTTTTTTTTTTTTTTTTTTGAGACGGAGTTTCGCTCTTGATACCCAGGCTGGAGTGCAATGGCGCGATCTCGGCTCACCGCAACCTCCGCCTCCTGGGTTCAGGCAATTCTCTTGCCTCAGCCTCCTGAGTAGCTGGGATTACAGGCACGCGCCACCGTGCCCAGCTAATTTTTTTTTTTTGTATTAGTAGAGACGGGGTTTCACCATGTTGACCAGGATGGTCTTGATCTCTTGACCTCGTGATCCACCCGCCTCGGCCTCCCAAAGTGCTGGGATTACAGGCTTGAGCCACCGCGCCCGGCCAAGTTGTTTATGTTTTACGGAGACTGAAGAGAATTGGGGCTGTCAATTTAAAATTTTAATTGGCATTTGCTTATCACATTTGTCTAATTTAATAAACTAAAATATACAAAAAATAACATGTGTAACAAAACGTAGGAACAGATAAAAAGAAAGTAGGCAGAATCAATGAGTAGGCAAGCAAATGTAATAGGAGATTTTGTTCATTTTTACAATACTGTAAATGTTAAAAAAAATCACTTCCATGTCAACAGGGCATCTCCAGTGACAAATGGCAATTAAGCAGCACACAAAAGTTTTACAAAAACAGAACCTTGAAACAAATGTGCGAAGACAGAAGAATAGGAACAGATAAAATAAAATGAGCCCAAGTTTAAGTCATTGTCAGAATCAGGAAACCATAATTAAATATAATAAAAGGCAAAATAAATGACACACAACCTGAAATTCCAAATTAATAATTCATTCCCCTGAAAGGAAGACTTACCAAATATTTTCTTTGTTTTAATCTTCCAAAATCATGGAAACCAGAGGTCTCTATAAGTAAAAAAATCTACTTCAAGGTATGGCTTCTATTTGTCCTAGGCCAACTAAAGCCAAATACAGCCTATTCCAGGCTCAGTAACTAAGCCTAATAAATGTGGCTTCTTGGGCTTTGCTTCTTTGTACTTCTCCCTTTTTCCTAGTATCTTCATTTTGTCCCTCAGATGCTAAGAAGTATCTGAGCAACAGCCATTAATAGTAAAACTAAAATTCATTCTAAAGTATTGTTTCAGGAAGCTATCTACATAGTTTTCAAAAATTTGCATGTGTGTACTGACTTGCCCTTTGAAGTTTACTGGTTGTTTTTAAAAAATGAGGTAAGTGGGGGGAAAAAATAATAGAGAAGCAGATATTGCAAATGATTAGGTTACAATTAAGTTGCAATCAGATCTTCTAAATTCCCAATGGCCAAACTGCAAAATGTTAAAATAATCAGCTGAATCTTAAAAAAAAAAAAATCAGTGTTTAACAGAAGGATCCTACATGCCTATGTTTAATCTAGAGGAAGAAAATTAATCTGATAATTTAAAATAGTTTTCTACCCAATTGATACGGTTTGGCTTTGTGTCCCCACCCAAATCTTATCTCACAACACCCACATGTCAGGTGTTGGGGAGGGACTTTGTGGAGGTGATTGGATCATGGGGATCTGTTCGCCCATGCTGTTCTCATGATAGTGAGGGAGTTCTCATGAGATCTGATGGTTTTAAAAATGGCAGTTTCCCTTTCGTGCACTCTCTCTCTCGACACCATAAGAGATGCGTTTTGCTTTCCCCTTGCCTTCTGCCATAATTTTAAGTTTCCTGGGGCCTCCCAGCCATGTGGAACTGAGTCAATTAAACCTCTTTTTCTTATAAATTACCCAGTCTCAGGTGGCATTTTTATAGCAGTATAAGAACACACTAATACAACAATTTTCTTCGACTCCATTTTCTGAGGAACTTATTGAGAGAAAGAAGAGTCTTACCTACGAGTCAAAAGATTTATGTAAGGATATAAAAATGTATGCCAACTATACACCTGTTTATATATATGCATAAAATATTCCAGGCAGGTGCAGTGGCTCACGTCTATAATCCCAGCACTTTGAGAGGCTGGGGAAAGTGGATCACAAGGTCAGGAGATCGAGACCATCCTGGCTAACATGGTGAAACACCGTCTCTACTAAAAATATAAAAAATTAGCCGGGCATGGTGGCACACACCTGTAGTCCCAGTTACTTGGGAGGCTGAGGCAGGAGAATCACTTCAACCCAGGAGTTGGAGGTTGCAGTGAGCCGAGACTGCACCACTGCACTCCGGCCTGGGCGACAGAGCGAGACTCCATCTCAAAAAAAAATTTTTTTTCAGGAAAAATATATAAGAAACTGATAAACATGGTTACTTCTATAAAAGGGAATTGGATGACAGAAACAGAAGTGGGAGGGAGAATATTCACTGCACTTCTGTACCCCTTAAAGTCTGTACCATGTCCATACATTTTCCATCCCCAAGAACTGAATAAAATAATTAGAGGGAGTTATAGTAATGCTGCATTGTTTCTAAATAAAATACTATCTAGAGGAGACTAAGTAGGGTATCGAAGCAGCACCTGAATCAAATCAGAAAAACGAGACTTCCTCCTTTACTAAGGAGAACAAAATCTTCTTATAAATCAAAGATTATTAAAACATATTTTTAAAAATCTCATCCAAACAGATCTGACACTCAAAATACATTCAAAGCATAAATATGGCATTTATTTGCCATGCATATTTCCAGTATCATCATCATATTATAGAAACTTTCTTATATTTTTAATGTATTTGTGGGGGGGGGAACTACTTGCTCTACTATTTTCTATTCATTAAAATCTTTAAAAACAAAGACTAAGATGTTCAACTAAAAATTTTATTTTCAGCTGAATGTATATGTTTTAAAAAGCTTTTATAAATATAAATGAATATTTTTTGTCCCTCGATAAATTCTTCACATAAGTAACTCACCTCTACTACCACTTGAAATTTTCCAGAATAGTTCTCTATCTTCCTCTCAAAAGCCACCAGGATTTCTTGCATAGGAGCAAGCCTTTCAGCACTGGTTTCAAGATCTTTTGGATTCCAGCTGCTGGAAAAGAAGGGCCACCATTTTTGGTCTCAGGAACTCTTCGGAAGTGTTAATACAGAGTCCATTCCTTCAGTTTCATAAAATTGTTTTTTAGGGGAAGCTGTTCTCTGTTTTGATTATTTTTTTTAAAGAATAAACCACACAATTCAAATGTTTTAATGATGATGTGGAATTAGAGGTAGCAGTGTTCATACTTTTTACAATTTATAGATATTCGCAGATGTTGATTTATCTGTTGCAGCATTTGCTAATTACTACAAACTGAGAGAATATATTCTTTTTTTGTAAGCAATGCAATTAAATATTGTTATGACAAAATTGGAAAAGCTTCACATTACACTCTTCTGTCATCTCTACTTACTTACTGTAAAATCCATACCATCTAAAGTCCAGGAATAAACCATCACTTTCACTCTAGGTGCTTAAGGCCCAGCTCAGGAGTCATCCTGGACTCTTCTCTCTCCTGCCAAAAGTCTTGGTTATTCTAACTTCTCAATATATTCGTTGTAGGTGTATCCTGTTTATCAAGTGCATTGCCATTACCTTAATTCAAGATCTAGTCATCTATTGTGTAGATTATTGCAACAATATTTTAAGAGCTCGCTACTCTCTCCCTACTATCACTCATAAGATCAGCACCAAACAACTCACTGGCTGTAACCTTCACCTTTACCTCCAATGGCACATATAACTTCACCTAGCACTCTAGTCACAGAACACTACTTTACTTTTTCAAACACAAGATGCTTTCTCCACGTTTCTACCTGAAAGACCCTCTGCACATTGTGGTACGCATTCACTGATTCATAACAAATAAAAAATTTTATTATTATAAAAATAATAATGACATATTTTAAAAATATTAAAACTTACCATATGACCAGGTAATATCAAAAACAAAAGCCATTTTTCTGATGTGCTGAACATCACCAACCATTTAGTTAATAGAGCCAGAAGCAGAACTTAGTTCTACAGTCCGAGGCCAGTGTTTTAACTATGATTGCTATCTTCTATCATTATTATATTCACACAAAGCAGCAAAGTAAGTGACTACACCTCTAAAATATTATGTGCAATGAAATTAATAATTATGTTTCTAGATGATCCATCCATACATGTTTTCATTCAATACCACCTAACAACTTTCTGTATTCTATAGAGGGATTTAAGCGCTTATCTTCAAATAACTTATTATTTATTCTCCCTCAGTTCTACTTAAATTAGGCAGTTTAGAATTAAGAGTTAAAAGAATGAAAAACTTCCACTAAGTAACTAACATCTTACAATTTTGTTCACTTTTTTGATAGAGTGATAATTATACGTAATAGAAAATTCTAAAATATGTCATTTTCAAAAAAACTATTAATATTACTGACCTTATTTAAAGTTTAACCTTAACATTTTTTAACAAATCAAGAGGAAGAAGAAAATGTAGGGCACAATGTTACAAATTCAAATTAAAAATTTATGTACTTTTTTCCAAATGGATTGCTTAAAAATGCCAATCTCTTATTAAACTTCACAGATTAAATTTTGTTACAGACAGTATCACATTTCTTTCTTTACCTCAATCTTCACATGTAGGCAATACAAAAACCCAATGCTATAGGCTGCTCCCATTCTCTGGTCTTCTTTGAAGATACATTTAATGATTCTAGCAAAAGTTCAGCATCAACTGAATCTCAATTAACTTAAAAAGCTAAGTATGTACCTGAGGCCCTAATTTGAAAAATGTTGTCAGCTTGATGGAATTATAATGAGAAATACTCTCATAAAATAAGAAAAAAGATTGTTCGACCTAGGGTTTTCTTGAATAAATGTATACCAAGAATTGTGTACTGAAAGCTTATTATGTATGTGGTTCTACAAGACACTATTAAAATTTATCCAAGAGTCAAAATCTTAAGAGATTAAATAATGTTCTAACAGACAGAGGTCAAATGTGGTTAAATCACAGAGTTCTCTAGATTGACTTTTTTAACTGAAATTTTATTCCATTAAATATTGCTTATCATAAAAATTATGTAACAGCAGAGAGAATTTTCTAGGTTCCCAGAATCTCCCCAGAAAAAAAAAAAAAAAAAAAACTCAGAAAGGCCTAGGTAGGAAAACTAAAAACCCATGGATGATATTTACAACAAAATTAAGTGACTGATTATCCCCACAAATCTCAAAATGCCATCAGGTAGGAACAAACCACTATAATGACCACTAGACCTGCCTGAGGCCTGCAACTAATGGGGAGTCCAGTGGATCTGAGAACAAAACACCAAAACAGTCAAGAGCTATATAAACTGGAAATCAAACTGAACTAATCTGAGAAAAGCACAGGAAGTTGAAAAGAATTTTTCCCCAGTCTGATATGGTTTGGCTGTGTCCCAACCCAAATCTCATCTTGAATTGTAGTTCCCATAATTCTCACGTAATGTGGGAGGGACCCAGTGGGAGGTAAGTGAATCATGGGGGCAGTTTTCCCCTTAATGTTTTCATGGTCATGAATATATCTCACAAGATCTGACAGTTTTATAAGGGGAAACTCCTTTCACTTGCCTCTCATTCTCTCTTGTCTGCAGCCATGTAAAACGTGCCTTTCACCTTCTGTCATTATTGGGAGGCCTCCCCAGGCATGTGAAACTGTGAGTCCATTAAACCTCTTTTTCTTTATAAATTACCCTAGTCCTGGGTATGTCTTTATCAGCAGTGTGAAAATAGACTAATACAGTAAATTGTTACCAGGAGTGGGCTGCTGCTGTAAAGATACCCGAAAATGTGGAAGCAACTTTGGAAGTGTGGGACAGGCAGAGGTTGGAACAGTTTGGAGGGCTCAGAAAAGGACAGGAAAATACAGGTAAATCTGGAGCTTCCTAGAGACTTGCTGAATAACTTTGAAGAAAATGCTGGTAATGATATGGACAATGAAATCCAGGCTGATGTAGTCTCAGATGGAGATGAGGAACTTGTAGGGAACTAGAATAAAGGTGACTCTTGCTATGTTGCAACAAAGAGATTGGTGGCATTCTGCCCCTGCCCTAGAGACTTATAAATCTTTCAACTTGAGGGAGATGATTTAGGGTATCTGGCAGAAGAAATGTCTAAGCAGCAAAGCATTCAAGAGGTAACTTGGGTGCTGTCAAAACCATTCAGTTTTAACAGGAAAACAGAGCCTAAAAGTTTGGAAAATGTGTAGCCTGATGATGCAATAGAAAAGAAAAATCCATTTTCTAAAGAGAAATTCAACCTGGTTGCAGAGATCTGCATAAGTAATGAGGAGCCCAATGTTAATCACCAAGACAATGGAGAAAATGTCTCCACAGCATGTCAGAAAACTTCGTGGCAGCCCCTCCCATCACAGGCCTGCAGGCCTAGAAGGTAAAAATGGTGTCACGGGCCAGGCCCAGAGCCCCCTGATGTATGCAGCCTAGGGACTTGGTGTCCTACATCCAAGCTGTACCAGCTGTGGCTAAAAGGGTACAATGTATAGCTCAGCACATGGCTATAGAGGGTGCAAGCCCCAAGGGTTGGCATCTTCCCTGTGGTGTTGAGCAGGTGGATACACAGAAGTCAAGAACTGACATTTGGGAACCTCCACCTAGATTTCAGAGGATGTACAGAAATGCCTGGGTGTCCAGGCAGAAGTTTGTTGCAGGGGTGGGGTCCTCATGGAGAACCTCTGCTAGGACAATGTGGAAAGGAAATGTGGCATGCGAGACCCTACACAGAGTCCCCACTGGGGCACTGCCTAGTGGAGCTATGAGAAGAGGGCCACCATCCTCCAGACCCCAGAATGGTAGATCCACCAAGAGCTTGTACCATGCACCTGGAAAAGCCACAGGCACTCAACACCAGCCGATGAAATCAGTCAGGAGGAAGGCTATACCCTGCAAAGCCATAGGGGCAAAGCTGCCCAAGGCCACAGGAACCCACTTCTTGCATCAGCGTGGCCTGCATGTGAGACATGGAGTAAAAGGAGATCATTTTTGAACTTTAAGATTTGACTGCCCTACTGGATTTCAGATTGCATGGGGCCTGTGGCCCTGTCATTTTGGCCAATTTCTCCATTTGGAATGTCTGTATTTACCCAATGCCTGTACTTCCATTATATTTAAGAAGTAACTAACTTGCTTTGGATTTTACAGGCTCATAGATGGACGGAATTTGCTTTATGCTGAATGAAACTTTGCACTGTGGACTTTTGAGTTAATACTGAAATGAGTTAAGACTTTGAGGGACTGTTAGGAAGGCATGATTGGTTTTGAAATGTGAGGACATGAGATGTGGGAGGGACCAAGGGCAGAATGATATGGTTTGGCTGTGTCCCCACCCAAATCTCATGTTTCCCAGTGGGAAATAACTGAATCATGGGAGCAGTTTTTCCTTAATGTTCTCTTAATAGTGAGTAGGTTTTATAAGATTTGATGGTTTTATAAGGGAAAACTTCTTTCACTTAGCTTTCATTCTCTCTTGTCCATTACCATGTAAGACGTGCCTTTCACCTTCTGCCATGATTGTGAGGCCTCTGCAGTAACATGGAACTGTGAGTCCATTAAACCTCTTTTTTGTTATAAATTACCCAGTCTTGCGTATGTCCTTACCAGCAGTGTGAAAACAGACTAATACACGGTCCAATGACAATTAAGTATGAATGGGTCACAATAGGCTTGGAATAGGGAGAGACAATCTAGCCCCTATGAACTCTCCTATCTAACCACAAAGATTCTCTTCCAGGACAGGGCCCCAAACAGAGAAAAAGAAAAACCCTGGGAACTGACTCAAAATTGAGCAGGATAGATATAACAGAGATAATACAAAAGGAGACGGTCCAGATAAAAGTGCAAGAAGGGAAGGGAACAGAACAGGAACATCTAAGCAAATGGCCGCCTTTTTTTTTTTTTCTTTCTTTTGAGAAAGAGTCTCACTCTGTCTCTCAGGCTGGAGTGCAGTGGCACAATCTCAGCTCACTGCAACCTCCATCTCCCGGGTTCAAGCAATTCTCCTGCTTCAGCCTCCCAAGTAGCTGGGACTACAGGCACATGCCACCATCCCCAGCTAATTTTTGTTATTTTTAGTAAAGACCAGGTTTTGCCATGCTGGTCAGGCTGGTCTCAAACTCCTGACTTCTGGTGATCCACCCACCTCAGCTTCCCAAAGTGCTGGGATTACAGGCGAGAGTCACTGCACCCAGCCATGACCTTGTTTTTAAACATTACATGAAAACAACTGAAGAAGTATGTGTGTGAAGTTAAAAAAAAAAGCTATCTTGAATAGAACTTCCTCTAAAAGTAAAGGAAAATGAATACCAAATAAAAATGATCAGAAAGAATCAAGGTAAAATCTTATACAAAGCTAATATTCAACAAAATAGTAAGAATAATAGCTCTACAATGAAACCACACCTGGAAAAGTTTGCTGAGATTAAAACTGTAACCTACAAATTCAGAACTACCTAAAAGACATGTATGTGATGAAAAACATATAAAATTAAAGACATGGACAAGTAGAAAAACCAAATTAGAAATTTTAAAATAAGAAATATTCAGCATTAAAATGACAGAATCAGGAAAACATTAGAAATAAAAGAAAAAATTTCAGAAATAAACACTAAACAAAACGAAACAACAACAAATAATAGTCTAAGAAAAATGGAAAAGCTAAAGAAGAAAAAAATTTTAAGTAAAAAAAGTAATAAAAAGGATCCAAGAGAAAGTGATAAATATTGCAGTTAGGCAATAAAGATCCAACATACAGGTAAGAGGAGCCACCAAAGAAGAAAACTAAAACAAGAGAATATTAAAAACAAACTGTAATTTGAAAATAAATAAATAAATTGTAATTCAAGAAACTTCACTGAGACAAAAAAAGATATAAAACTACATACTGAAGGAACATATCATATGCAGGCATCCTTGTCTAAAAGAAATTCACTTTATATTTAAAGATATAGTTAAACATATAAGCACAGAAGATTTATCATTCAAACACTGAGCAAAGGAAATCTGCAGTGGCTACTAGTGAATGCATAAAAACTGACACATCTATATAACTGCTGTGCAACAAAGGATAATGTGAACCAGTTATATCATTTTAAATCTCTATTAGCCTCATTTTAAAAAATTAAAACAGGTAAAGTTGATTTTAATTATTTATTTTATTTATGTTTCTCTTCTGCATAACTCACATGGAAAATATGGAAAATATTATGCTTATCTCACCTTCATCTACAGACTTAAAAATTAGTGTCATGAAAATATTTTGCAATAAACTGACAATCTAATTACTCACCAGTACCTAAGACAGCACCCAGGAGAAGGGATCAAAGCAATACATTCTTGGAAACTGCTCTAAGTAAAATAAACTTAAACATCTTCTGTAAAATTTAAATTTCAGCTGTCTATCAACATTCTAGGTTCTCTCTAGTTCCAGATTTTTACTTTTTAAAGATAGCAGAGGTACCACATAAATATTGTACTTTAATCAACTGTAAGTCATTTTATTTGAAAAATTAATATGCTTCTAAATAATAAAATATACCCCAATTTTACTTGAAATAACTGTGTCAGAGACTGAAAGAGCAGAAAATTTATTTAATGCATTTAGCCACTTTCATCTCCTCTTATAATCCTATACATCCTAATTTTACCATTGAATATTGGGACAACATGATCACCAACATAAGAAGTACCTGTAGTTTTAGTTGTACCTTTTTAAGCTACAGTAAAATATTTATGGTATCTATCAATACTCTTTCGCCTCTTCACTCTATATTTAGCCTGATTGAGAATTCAAGTTGAGGCCACAGAATACAGCAAAGCTTACTGATGAAGACTGACGAAAACCTCTGATTTTGCCTTCCATAAGAAATTTTTTCTAGGAAAGATCAAAAGTTTAAATTAAGACAAGCAAATCAATACTATGACATAGGTATTGCTAAGTTAAACTAAAGGCTACCCAGTTAGCTCATAGGTTTTTCTAGGAATAACTATGTTATAATAAAAACCTGTATCCACTTAGTGGGGGTTTTTTTCTTAATAGAAAATATAAACAGCAAAAGTGTGTGTTCAAAAACATTTCTTTCAGATTCAGAAAAAACATCTGTCTTACAGATTTAACCTGAGAATCTCACATTCTTTTGATTTACATGAGAGTGTCAACATTTTTTATCCTCTGAGGTTGAATTTCACTTTTGGTAAAAGCTGAATCACCATCAGTAACCGTGACATAATTTTTATGCAAAGACAAGAAATGAAAATGTTTTTGGAACTGCTATGGTAACTAAAGAGGACTGAGTATAGAATCAAAACATTCTCAGAATGAAAGAAACTCCAGAGTCATCTAAACATCTGCCTACCGAATGCTTGAATCCCGGCCACACATTTGCAAGTGGTTGTTCAGCCTTTTCCAAACCATTCCACTTAATGGTAAACCAACTACCTTCCAAGGCAATCAATTTCATTTCTGGACAGTTTTAAATATTGAAAAATACTGCCTTTCTACTACCTCCATATATTACCTTGGAACTTTCATATGCTAGCTTAAGTTAAACACTCTAAAGCTGCTGTATTTTTGGAAAGTTAAAGCTATGCAGGAACATGAGGTGAAAAGGACAGAGATCAACAGACAAAAAAGACTATATAAAAATACAGGCTAAATGGGGAAGGGGGGTGCATGATTCTTTTTTTCTCCACTCCCCATTCATTGCTAAGGATAATAAGCGTTATCTCACAGCATTTGATCAAACCAAAGACTGATCTCACTCAGCATGCCATTAAAAAAATCAAGTGCATACTGTGTTCCTAGCACAGTGGTAGCCACCACAAGCACTACAAAGACACATATGATAAATTTCTAACTGCTGGAAACTTAAAATTTAGTTAGACATAAGCAAAGGTAAGTAACAATATATGGTACTTGCTGTAGATAATTGAGCACATACTACATATAGAAGAAGCTTTTCTTAAAGCAGAGATTTAAGCTGAGCTTTAAAGTATAGGAAAGATTTGGTTTGCCAGAAGAAATACACAAAATACATTTCCGGCAAAGCACATTGGCTCATACCTGTAACTCCAGCACTTTGGGAGGCCAGGACGGGTGGATCACCTGAGGTCAGGAGTTGGAGACCAGCCCGGCCAACATGACAAAACCCTGCCTCTACTAAAAATACAAAAAAAAAAAAAAAAAAAAAAAATTAGCCAGGCATGGTGGCTCATGCCTGTAGTCCCAGCTACTTGGGTGGCTGAGGCAGGAGAATCGCTTGAACCCAGGAGGCGGAGGTTGCAGTGAGGTGAGACTGCACCACAGTACTCCAGCCTGGGCAACAGAGCAAGACTCCATCACAAAAACAAACAAGTAACAACAAAAAATACATTTCCAACAAGGACAACAGCAGAACCAAAACAAAACAAAAGAACACACTATCAGATTGTTTGAGCGGAAAGCTATCTGATACAACCAAAGCTGTTTATTATAAAGTATCTGAAGTAAGAGTTCAAAGACCCTAAAGGATGAAGCCAGAAGGAAGAGGAACATGAAGATCAGTTTAATGAAAATAAAACTTTTATGAGTCTCATAGAGGAATCAATGCAAATTTCTTAGGAGAGAGGTAAAATGACCAACGCAACATTCTAGGAAAATTACTCTGAATGCACTGTGTAAAATAAACAGAGATATGACACTGATGAAAACATCAGGAATAAGATAAAGCCTAGACATGTCAGGGAAATTAAACTAGAAAGCAGCAGAAGAAAAGAATTAAGAATAAAGACGCAAAAGGGAGAAAGGAGTAAGAACCATAGAACATACAAGTTTTTAAGATTAACTGGAACAATGACATTAACTTTCTTTCCAAACAGTTCATTATTTCAATTTTAGTTTGTCAAGCTGCAAGTAAAACAAAGACATCTACTAATCTTAACGTTTACAATGCTAAACATTAATAACTATCGCTATAGCCAAAATTTCCACACTGAAACAATTTCATAAATCCTTGTTTCCTGTTGCCATATGGCATATATAGGAATTTGGTTGACATTGCTATACAGCAACAGTTAATTCTGGTTTTCCATTCTTTACTCCACCCAAATGCATACTATCTTGGAGGGGGAAGCTATAGTATTTACAAAAGTATAAAAAACTTGATCCTTTCCAAAAATTTGAGAAGTATCTGAAAATAAACTCAAGATCAAAGACATTTAATCTGACTATGAACCACATTAAAAGAACCTTTAAGACTTTTTTAAGGTGAGTAACTTTAATTCTATATAATTAAAATCAAAATAAATTTTGGGAGACAATTATTTTCTTTTTTTTTTTCTTTTTTTTTGAGACGGAGTTTTGCTCGTTACCCAAGCTGGAGTGCAATGGCGCAATCTCGGCTCACTGCAACCTCCGCCCCCTGGGTTCAGGCAATTCTCCTGCCTCAGCCTCCTGAGTGGCTGGGATTACAGGCACGCGCCACCATGCCCAGCTAATATTTTGTATTTTTAGTAGAGACAGGGTTTCACCATGTTGACCAGGATGGTCTCGATCTCTTGACCTCATGATCCACCCACAATTATCTTCTTATAAAAATAAACATACAGCAATTCTAACAGCTATACATATTATTGATACTCTAAAAACTGAAACACAACATATACATAAATAACAGATAAAAATATAGTACATATAGTATCAGTTTATAAGTAATCTTGAGGAAAAACTTAGTTACATTTTACAGAATTACACTCACACATACACAGACAGAGAGAGAGAACATTTTTATTTAACAGCTTGATTGGGCTCAAAGATTAAATCATGTTTCCACATTTACTAATAAAAGATATTTTTTAAAAACTGAGTTAGCCAAAACTAAGTATCATCTTTGAAAATTAGAAACACAATTATGAAATGTAACAGTGATAGCAGGGGAAGATAAAGGGTATAACTATATAACTATGTAGAGCAAAAGTATTTCTCTTAATTTCATAAATAAATACCTCCCAAGCACTTCTTTTTTGAGACTGAGTCTCATGCTATTGCCCAGGCTGGAGTACAGTGCAGGGCCTTGGTTCACTGCAAGCTCCTCCTGCCAGGCTCAAACGATTCCCCACCTCAGCCTCCCAAGTAGCTGGGACTACGGCTGTGTGTCACCACACCTGGCTAATTTTTAGTAGAGACGAGGCTTCACCATGTTGGCCAGGCTGGTCTCAAACTCTTGGCTTCAACTGATCTGCCTGCTTTGGCCACCCAAAGTGCCAGGATTACAGGAGTGAGCCACTGCTCCCAGTCTCAAGCACTTTTTATATCAAAGAAATTATTATAAAATATCTATGAATACAGAACACTATGTCACACTTTGATCATCACTTTGGCTCATCCGAATTAAATGTCAAAGTTAATAAGAATAGCCTCCAAAAAGATAGACATTTTAATGTATAGCAAAACTAACCTAATGGGATAGAAATCAGTGTAGTGTATGCACCTGGGGGACATGACTGGAAATTGGCATGAGGGAACTTTCTAGTGACAGAAATGCTCTATCTTCATTAGGGTATTGGTGACATATAGACATTTGCCAAGACTCATATAACTAACTGTTAACTGTTCTCTCTGTAATTATACCTCAATTTTTTTTTTTTTTTGGTTTTATAGGTTTATTTTTAGAGTAAAACAATTACACAATTTAAATCCAGGTCCAGCAAAATTATTCTGTCAAAGTCTGCAATAATGCCAAACTGCATTCTCACTTGCCAGACACTCATCATTATCATCTGAGTCTTTTCCAAGTGAAGCAAAAGGGTCTGATATTTTATTCATATACACCTCTCTTATGTACAATATAATCTACAATACCTTGTGGATTATATATGTAGATGCATAATAACTCTTCCGCAACTATACCAGGAATTTCAAACCCAAATTTATCTTTCATGACCATGCTCACTCTCTACTTGGTCCAAACTGTCAAAGCACAGGGCTTTCATAAAATAATAATCCACTGAGAACTTCTCTGAGTCAACCTTGTCACAGAATTTCAAGATAGAACACAGTCTCTGATTCTTTCTAATGTCAAAGAGGGCACATCACTACATTGGTGGCACAACTATGAAACCTCTACCTAGCACCTGTGCAACCACCAAGGCCCACTGTGGAGCTAGTTGCAAAGCCCCAGCCTCATCAGAGTTCCCACAGAGCACAGGTGGTGCTGAGCAGCAAGCTGTGGCCAGCATGGGACCCAGGGCATCAGTATGATGGCCAAGGGCAGGTGGGAGACACAAGCAGAAAGGATACAAGCTGCCATGGCTACCTCAACCCAGGATTTCCTACCTCAATTTTTTAAAAAGAAACATAGGAGGCCAGGTGCAGGGGCTCATGCCTATAGTCCTAGCACTTTGGGAGGCCAAGGCAGGCAGATAACTTGAGGTCAGGAGTTCGAGACCAGCCTGGCCAACATGGCAAAACCCAATCTCTAATAAAAATACAAAAATTAGCAACATGTGGTGGTGAGGGAATGTGTTTTCTTTCTGGGTCCATGAGGGGGCGTAGCTTTAATAGCAAGAATTTCCCAGCACCATGCCCCTCTTCCATCCGGGAGATTCAACAGTTTATGTTTGAATTTCGCGGGCGCAGGAAGAAACTAAAAGTCAGTCACTCCAGCGGAAGTTCTAAGGAACTCCTCTCATTGGCCCAGGGTCTTGGAGAAGGTGGGGGTTTCTCCCAGGATAAAAGTCAGTGCTCCCTTACCTGCGCCGGATTTTCCAGCTTTCTGGAATCCCCACATGGTGGGAGCTCCCTCCGGGATTTCCCCTCTGGAATCCCCTTCCACACTCTTTGTGGAAGCCTTTCTCCTCTTCTCCTTTTCTTCTCTTTTCTCTACCTAAATAAAATCACCTTTCTGCAACACTTTTTGGGTCCGATATTCACTTTGGGAGCATATGGTGCAGCTGAAGCGGCCCCACCGCTAATTCTTTAAGAGGTTGGAGGCCAAGAACCCACAACATCCAAGAAAAAACCCGGTTACAGTGGCACACAACTGTAATCCTAGAAGCTGAGGTTGGAGAATTGCTTAACCCAGGAGATGAAGGCTGCAGTGAGCAGAGATGACACCACTGCACTCCAGCCTGAGCGACAGTGAGTGACACTCTGTGTCCAAAAAAAAAAAAAGGAACGGAGGCCAGGGGAGGGGAGGGGAGGGGAGGGGAGGGGAGGGGAGGGGAGGGGAGGCAGACAGAGCAATTCCTATCAAGAAGTTGAGAGGTGGAATCAAATAATGTTCAAATACAATTTCAAATATTACGTATTACTTAATAACTGTTTTTAAAATCCTTAAATTGTAAAAAAAAAAATCCAATATTTTGCCATGTACTTGTAACCTATGCCAAAGAAAACCAGTGAACTGCAGCCCTCTGATTAGAAAATTCTACTCTAAGCTACACAGCTATCCATCTCAAATAATTTGCTATTCATTTCTTCTCAACAACCTAACTGAGAAAAATATTTCTGAAGAACTGAACTGTTGAGGGATCTCATGTTTTATCCTTAGTTTGAAATGAACCATTAAAAAAGCAAGATACTTTAGTCTTGAATGTTTTGTATCTCCATAACCCATTACAAACACCAAGTTATACTGTCAAGCTACACCTCACCGTTTCTTGAGAAAGAATTACAACATCAGCTGGGTATGGTGGTGCATGCCTGTAGTCACAGCTACCTGGAAGGCTGGCATGGGAGAATCTCTTGAGCCCAAGAGTTTGAGACCAGCCTGGACAACACAGCAAGACTCTGTCTCAAACAAACAAAAAAAGACTTACAACATCATGACATCTGTTACCATGTTATACAGAGAGATTAAGAACACTGTGCCTTATAGGGAGTGTTTAAAAAACCTCTGCTTCTTTGATGTAACTAGTATGTTTTCTCCTCAAGGATCTTGAAAATACATAAAAGATTGCATTTCCTTTTATGCTTTAGCCAGCAAAAAACTCAAAAACTAATTTAAGATGGAACTAAATAAATTATGCTTGACTGTATAGCCTGAAGATCTCCATTCTGTTTTTCTACCCTTACTTCACCCCATTCATGTAAACTATTGGGTTGTTTTTCTATGATTCACTGAGTTTCAACCACATATATTTATGTATTTAGCACTTTGGAGGGACTAAAAAGTAATTTCAAAAGGGCATAAATAAGTGGTGTAACCTCACTGTGAATTACATAAGACCAGCAAAAGTAATCATTTTTACAATAGCAGCCAACCTAAAAGATAAAAAGTAAAATTTTGAGAATTTAAGACTGCCACGTTGGAAAAATGGCAAACTTTTAAAACTACAAATCTACCTCTAGTAGAGTTAAACCACTCATAAATAAGTTTAGATTGGTCATAAGAACATTTGTTCACTAGGTTGTCTTACAACTCCTGGGCCTTGTCTGAAAACCAAGAACACCTCAGAACAGAAAGGAAATTATTCAAGTCAGCTTTCAGGCTAGAGGTGGTTTTTTTTACTTTATCTTTACCCAGACTCCCTCTACTGACAAAAAAAAATAAAATAAACTATGGAATTGTACTAGCAAATTTTATCAACAAAAGAAATAATATTTTTAAAAGAGTTTAAAGTCAATAATCTAGAAAGAATGGATTAAAAATTGACTTTCCTATAGACACAAAAAGAAATAAACATCTGTGAACTGAAAACTCAAACATTCCAATTTTATAAGTGGCATATGCCATTTCAATATGCAGTACTGCTTTTCAATGTTAATCCTTAAATGCAAGAAGGGTTAAATATTTTTAAATTATTTTAAATATTTTAAATAATTTCTTGGTAATGTAATGTTTACCTGTATCTGTTCTGCTGTCCATTGGTCTAGGTTGACTGATTTGACCCTGGATATATGAACCCCAAGATTTCTATGAATTCCAGCACATCTGATGCAAATAAACACACCAATATTCCAGGAAGCCCATCGAGGACCTAATTAAGAAGAAGAAACCAAAAAAAAGGCAAATATTAAAAACTAAAATAAACATAACAGCATATTAGAAGCATTCTGGGTTTTATATAATTATAATGGAAGCTTACAGAAGTCACATGCTCAAATTTCCAAATGGTACAGGCAGCAGTTTGCTAAGAAGACATGTGTCTTGGCAATCTTCAAGAACCTTAATGACACGAGACAGGGAACAGGATGGGGACCGTGGGTATGACAAGAACCGTAATGATTTTACTCATTTTGCTTTCCTAGAAACTGCCCCTCTAATATCTTAAAACTAATTTATACAAACAGTTTTTTCACTCAGCATATTTGAATCAGGAATACTAATATCCTACTGTAAAAATAATTTCTTTATTAAATGCATAAGATATGCTTACAAGATTCACAACAAATAAAAATCAAAGACATTTTAAAAATTAAATGTAGAAAATAACAAAAACACAACCAGCCCAATAGAAAAGGAACAAAAAGATATTAATGAATACTTCACAGAAGAAATGTATGGCCAGGCCAATAAGCGTGAAAATATGCACAATCTCACTGGTAATTAGTGAAAGTGCTCTTTAACTCTACAGTTATATTTTGCACCCAACATATAGGGAAACAAAATTTTTAACTACTAGTACTAAGTGTTGGCAAGAATGCAAAACAAGGACTGCTTCAAAAAGGCTTGGATCGTGGAAGAAAGGATATCAAAGATTGAAGATCAATTCAATGAAATAAAATAAGAAGGTAACACTAGAGAAAAAAAGAGTGAAAAGAAACGAACAAAACCTCCAAGAAATACAGGATTATGTGAAAAGACCAAATCTACGTTTGATCAGTGTACCCAAAGGTAACGGGAAGAATGAAACCAACTTGGAAAACAATTCAGGATATTATCCAGGAGAACTTTCCCAACCTAGCAAGGAAGGCCAACATTCAAATTCAGGAAATACAGAGAATGCCACAAAGATATTCCTCAAGAAGAGCAACCCCAAGGCACATAATCATCAGATTCACCAGGGTTGAAATGAAGGAAAAAATGCTAAGGGCAGCCAGAGAGAACGGCCTGGTTACCCACAAAGGGAAGCCCATCGGACTCACAGTGGATCTCTCGGCAGAAATCTTACAAGCCAGAAGAGTGGGGGCCAATATTCAATATCCTTAAAGAAAAGAATTTTAAACCCAGAATTTCATAGCCAGACAAACTAAGCTTCATAAGTGAAGGAGAAATAAAATCCTCTACAGACAAGCAACTGTTGTAAGATTTCGTCACCACAAGTCCTGCCTTACAAGAGCTCCCGAAGGAAGCACTAAACATGGAAAGGAACAACCAATATCAGCCACTGCAAAAACATACCAAATTGTAAAGACCATTGACACAATAAAGAAACTGCATCAACTAATGGGCAAAACAATCAGCTAGCCTCAAAATGGCAGGATCAAATTCACACTTAACAATATTGACGTTAAATGAAAATGGGCTAGATGCTCCGATTAAAAGACACAGACTGGCAAATTGGATAAAGGGTCAAGACTCATGAGTGTGCTGTATCCAGGAGACCTATCTCAGGTGCAAAGACACACACAGGCTCAAAATAAAGGGATGGAGGAAGATTTAACAAGCAAACAGAGAGAAAAAAAAAAAAAAAAAAAAAAAAAAAAAGCAGGCATTGCAATCCTAGGGTCTGATAAAATGAACTTTAAACCAACAAAGATCAAAAGAGACAAAGAAGGGCATTACATCATGGTAAAAGGATCAATGCAACAGAAGAGCTAACGATCCTAAATATATACGCACCCAATACAGGAGCACCCAGATACATAAGGCAAGTTCTTAATGACCTACAAAGAGACTTAGACTCCCACACAACAATAGTGGGAGACTTTAACACCCCACTGTCAATATTAGACAGACAAATGAAACAGAAAATTAACAAGGATATCCAGAACTTGAACTCAAATCTGGACCAAGCAGACCTAATAGACATCTACAGAACTATCCACCCAAATCCACAGAATATACATTCTTTTCAGTACCACATCACACTTACTCTAAAATTAACTACATAATTGGAAGTAAATTACTCCTCAGCAAATGCAAAAGAACAGAAATCATACACTCTCTCAGACCACAGTGCAATCGAATTAGAACTCAGGATTAAGAAACTCACTCAAAACTGCACAATTACATGGAAACTGAACAACCTGCTCCTAAATGACTACTGGATAAATAATGAAATGAAGGCAGAAATAAAGATGTTCTTCGAAACAAATGAGAAAGAAGACACAATGTACCAGAATCTCTGGGACACATTCAAAGCAGTGTCTAGAGGAAAATTAATAGCACTAATTGCCCACATGAGAAGGGAGGAAAGAACTAAAATCAACACCCTAACATCACAATTAAAAGAGGAGCAAGATCAAACAAATTCAAAAACTAGCAGAAGACAAGAAATAACTAAGATCAGAACAGAACTAAAAGAGACAGAGAAACAAAAAACCCTTCAAAAAAATCAATAAATCCAAGAGCTGGTTTTTTGAAAAGATCAACAAAACAGACCACTAGTCAGACTAATAGAAAAGAGAGAAGAATGAAATAGATACAATAAAAAATGATAAAGGGAATATCACCACCGATTCCACAGAAATACAAACTACCATCAGAGATTACTACAAACAGCTTTATGCACATAAATCAGTAAATCTAGAAGAAATGGGTAAATTCCTGGTCACTGACACCGCCCAAAACTAAACCAAGAAGTTCAATCTCTGAAAAGACCAATAACAAGGTCTAAAGTTGAGACAATGATTAATAAATACCCTACCAACCAAAAAAAGTCCAGGACCAGATGGGTTCACAGCCAAACTCTACCATAGGTACAAAGAGGAGCTGGTACCACTCCTTCTGAAACTCTTCCAAACAATACAAAAAGAGGGAATCCTCCCTAACTCATTTTATGAGACCAACATCATCCTGATACCAAAACCTGGCAGAGACACAACTAAAAAAAAAAAATTTCAGGCCAATATCCATGATGAACATTGATGTGAAAATCCCTAATAAAATACTGGCAAACCAAATGCAACAGCACATCAAAAAGCTTATCCATCATGATCAAGTCGGCTTCATTCCTGGGATGCAAGGTGGGTTTAACACACAAAAATCTATAAACATAATCGATCACATAAACAGACCCAAAGACAAAAACCACAATTATCTCAACAGATGCAGAGACGGCCCTTTATGCTAAAAACTCTCAATAAACTAGGTATCAATGGAACATATCTCAAAATAAGAAAAGCTATTTATGACAAACGCACAGCCATTATTATACTGAATGGGCAAAAACTGGAAACATTCCCTTTGAAAACTGGCACAAGACAAGGGTGTCCTCTCCACCACTCTTGTTCAATATAGTATTGGAAGTTCTGGCCAGAGCAATCAGGCAAGAAAAAGAAATAAATGGTATTCAATTAGAAAAAGAGGAAGTCAAATTGTCTCTATTTACAGATGACACGATTGTATATTTAGAAGACCCCATCGTCTCAGCCCAAAATCTCCTTAAGCTGATAAGTAACTTCAGCAAAGTCTCAGGATCCAAAATCAATGTGTAAAAATCACAAGCATTCCTATACACCAGTAACAGACAAACAGAGAACCAAATCATTAGCAAAAGCCCATTCAGAATTGCTACAAAGAGAATAAAACACCTAGGAATACAACTTACAAGGGATGTGAAGGACCTCTTCAAGAAGAACTACAAACCACTGCTCAAGGAAATAAGAGAGGACACAAACAGATGGAAAAACATTCCATACTCATGATTAGAAAGAATCAATATCGTGAAAATGGCCATACTGCCCAAAGTAACTTACAGATTCAATGCTATCCCCATCAAGGTACCATTAACCCTCACAGAACTGGGAAAAACCACCTTAAACTTCATACAGAACCAAAAAAGAGCCTACATAGCCAAGACAATCCTAAGCAAACAAAAAAACAAAACAAAAGAAAAAACCAAAGCTGGAGGCATCATGCTACCTGACTTCAAACTATATAAAAGGCTACAGTAATCAAAACAGCATGGTACTGGTATCAAAACAGAGATATAGACCAATGGAACAGAACAGATGCCTCAGAAATAACACCACACACCTACAACCATCTTATCTTTGACAAACATGACAAAAACAAAGAATGGGAAAACGACTCCCTATTTAATAAATGGTATTGGGAAAACTGGCTATCCATATGCAGAGAGCTGAAACTGGACCCCTTCCCTACACTTTATATAAAAATTAACTCCAGATAGATTAAAAATTTAAACATAAGACCTAACACCATAAAAACCCTAGAAGAAAACCTAGGCAGTATCGTTCAGGACACAGGCATAGGCAAGGACTTCATGACTAAAACACCAAAAGCAATGGCAATAAAAGCCAATATAGACAAATGAGATCTAATTAAACTTCAGACCTTCTGCACAGCAAAAGAAACTGTCATTAGAGTGAACCAGCAACCAAGAGAATGGGAAAAAATGTCTGCAAGCTACTCATCTGACAAAGGGCTAATATCCACAATCTACAAAGAACTTAAACAAATCTACAAGAAAAAAACCACTCCATCAAAAAATGGGCAAAGGATATGAACAGACATTTCTCAAAAGAAGACATTTATGCAGCTAACAGACATATGAAAAACAGCTCAACATCACTGGTCATTAGAGAAATGCAAATCAAAATCACAAAGACATATCATCTCACACCAGTTAGAATGGTGATCATTAAAAAATCAGGAGACAACAGATGCTGGAGAGGATGCGAAAAAACAGGAATGCTTTTACACTATTGGTGGGAGTGTAAATTAGTTCAACCATTGTGGAAGACAGTGTGGCAATTCCTCAAGGTTCTAGAACTAGAAATACCATTTGATCCTGCACTCCCATTACTGAGTATATACCCAAAGGATTATAAATTGTTCTATTATAAAGATACATGCACACGTATGTTCATTGTGGCACTGTTTACAATAGCAAAGACTTGGAAGCAACCCAAAAGCCCATCAGTGATAGACTGGATAAAGAAAACGTGGCACATATATACCATGGAATACTATAAAAAAGGATAAGTTCACGTCCTTTGCAGGGACATGGATGAAGCTAGAAACAATCATTCTCAGCAAACTGACACAAGAACAGAAAACCAAACACCGAATGTTCTCACTCATAAGTGGGTGCTCAACAATGAGAACACACAGACACAGGGAGGGGAACATCATACACCAGGGCCAGTTAGGGTGCAGGGGTGGGGGGGCTAGGTGAGGGGGAGGGATAGCAGGGGGTGGAGGAATTGGGGAGGGATAACATTAAGAGAAGTACCTAATGTAGATAACGGGCGGACAGATGCAGCAAGCCACCATGGCATGTGTATACCTATTTAACAATCCTGCACGAGTTGTACGTGTACTCCAGAACTTAAAGTATAATTTAAAAAAAGAAAAACAAAAACAAAAACAAAAAGCCTGGATCAACATGGCTAAATCTCAAATATAACACTGACATTAAGAAAGGTTACAGATAAATATATACAGGGTGAAACCATTTACCTGTAAGTTGAAAAAATTATGTAAAATAATCGCATATTGCATATTAATTAAAGGTGTCTACAAATGTCATGCAACTGAGGCAGGCAACTGGTGGTGAGGAAAGAGTATGTGATCAGGGAAAAGTTCTCTGTGGGCTTGGAGAGCAATGGTAACACTGAATTCCTACACTGTATGGCAAAAATATAAACTTTTGTTTCAGTAACATATAATATGCATATATGAACTGAGGTGTGCTACAAAATGTTAGTTCTTCAGTTCATGGTCAAAAAGTTCTAAAAAAATTCACATATGAATAAAAGAATACAAGCCTTAGCTGTACAATTCTTCATACCTTTGAATATATTCTTTCACAATAATTTTAAAATTTCTTGAAACCGGGTATTTGAGACCAGCCTGGACCAATAGAGTGAGACCTTTGGTTTTACAAAAATAAAAATAAAAAATTTCTTATGATTTTCACATACTGAAAATCATATTACAAAATAAAGTAAAATGAGAAAACAAAAGTAATATCTGGAAAGTATGTCAAATATTCAGAATTATATTCCCATTCAGAATTATATTCCTAACAGACTTCTATAAATTATCTGACTATGAAAAATGTATGTATATAGTAAGAGATATCAATAAAAATCAAGCAGCTGAACACAGTGGCTCAGGCCTATAATACCAACTTAGGGAGGCCGAGGCAGGCAGATCACTTGAGGTCAGGAGTTCAAGACCAGCCTGGACAACATGGCGAAACCCCATCTCCACTAAAAATACAAAAATTAGCCAGACATGGTGGTGGATGCCTGTACTCCCAGTTACTTGGGAGGTTGAGGCAGGAAAATTGTTTGAACCCGGGAGGCAGAGCTTGCAGTGAGCAGAGATCCATCTCACCACTTCACTCCAGCCTGGGTGACAGAGCGAGACTCCCTATCAAAAAAATAAAAAATAAAGCTTTTTTAAAATGTAGCCTTCTGTCTTAAGTATATGCTGTTTATCTAAAGGTGACACTGCTCTACAAAACATTAAAGCCAGTAATTACAATACAGTAAAACTAACAATAATGCCCCCCTCAAATTCCTTAATTACACAGGATTATTATGTGCATGCAACTTATCCCCAAATATTCTGCTTTTAAATTTGAGAAATGACATCTATAAACTGGCAAACATACATCTGGGTCATCTATGACTACCTAAATAGAGTTGCCTCTCCCAGTTACTTTCCACTCTGTCTCATCACTTCTAACACAACGATTGACAACAGAACAATCTGTTTTGAAGCTTACACATTAATGTAAATGGTTACAGAGTAAGGGCTGGGGGTTAATTATTTTTAGCAATTAAGTCTCAAATGAAGAAAGGTTAAAGAGATACACAGTAGGCAGGAAATAGTGTCTCACACCTATAATCCCTGCACTTTGGGAAGCCAAGGTGGGAAGATCACTTGAGGGCAGGAGTTTGAGAACAGCCTGGATAACATAGTGAGACCACAGTGGTCTCTACTAAAAATTAAAAACTACACACTGCATGTAGTGGCAAGTGCCTGCAGGTCTAGCTACTTGGGAGGCTGAGGCAGAAGGATCACTTGAGCCTAGAAGTTCGAAGTCCCTTTGGGCTATGATGGTACCACTGGACTCTAGTCAGAAAATAAAGGGGTGAGGGGGAGAAGAGAGGAGGAAAGGAGAAATGCACAGTGAACTCTAGATCAGTGTCTCTCAAACCCTAATGTGCATGCGCATCAACTGGAAAAATCATGAAAATGAATATTCTAATGAATATTCTAATTCTGTAGCCCCCAGAGTAGCTTCTAAGATTCTGCATCCTAACAAGTTCCCAGTGATACCCATGCTGCCATCTACAGATGACATTTTGAATAGCAAGGTTCTAGAGCATTCTCTACAGTCTTTAACTCAAGCATTCAGCACACTTCCTGATTTGCCTTCATATACCCAATGTAATTAAGGAACTGATAAATGTGGCAGCAGCAAGAATGGAAACAAACAAATAAAATATGAAATCACCAGGAAGAACTGACAGGGCTTACTCATAAAACATACAGTGGCAAAGGAGAAGGTAGAGACCAAAATGCAAATTTTGCACCTGGGATATAAAGCATAAGGGTAATTGTGGAGTCAGAAATTTTGCAGGCGATCCATTGAATGCTTTAAAGGATAGTGATACATTAAGATGAAAATGTCCAGCAGGCAATTTAGAATATAGGATTAAAGTCTACACTGGATACATACACACACGTGCACACACACACACGCGCGCGCGACGCACATACATGCACCTGCACCTTTTTTTAAAATGAGAGCTGCAGTACTAAGAACAAAAAGAGCAAAAAAAAAGCAGAGTACTAAATCTTAGGGAGAAAATGAAAGGCAATACAAAATTAGAGTATGAGGTCGCTTCAAAGAAAAGCTGTTTTCAAAAACAGAAAAAAATAAATCACATCACACACTGGGGTCTGGTAGGGGGTGGGGGTGAGGGGAGGGATAGCAGTGAGTGGGGAGACTGGGGAGGGATAACATTAGGAGAAATAACTAATGTAGGTGACGGGAGGATGAAAGCAGCAAACCACCATGGCATATGTATACCTATGTAACAATCCTGCAAGATCTGCACATGTTCCCCAGAACTTTAAGTAAAATAAAAATAATTTTTAAAAAGATGTTCAATAGTATCAAATGTTCCAAAGAAGTCAAGAGTAATGGGGCTAAGAAAGAACATCTGGATGTGGTAACTGAGGCTGAAAAGTCATAGGTAACCTCAGAAATTAGGCAGAATAAAAGGGAGGGAGCTCATCCACTCTGAATTCCATAATCAGATTAAGAGGGAGAAAGACAATTCACCCACTCTGAACTCTATTACTAGTTTGCACTCTTGCACCATTTCAGTTTCCAACTCCAAATCTTTAACAGTTTCCTATTTTCCTCTATTTTAGATTACAGGAAATATTTATCTCCTATAAATGTCTACACTCATGACAGTATATCACATAAAATGTGCCACAACAGGTATGTGCTCTTTTTTAATTTGTAATTAGTTCTGTCTCCTAAAGTAGATGGTAAATTTCTCACTGGGAAGGCCCTTATATGACCTTCTGCGTCACCTACGGTAAGGGAATGGGCTATATAATTTAAAAATCTGCTAGGTCTGATGACTCAGTTAAATACTCAAATTCTTTGATTACTGGAACAACTGATCTACTATTTTTAAAAATGGAAATAAAGCTAAAAACTATGGCAAAAATTACTATCTTTAATGTCAATTTTCCCATTCTTCCTTTAAGTAGTAAAGGCTTCTGAATTTTAGCTAGAAATGTGGCTGTCCTGATAGGAAGACTACATTTCTCAGCCTCTCCTGTAGAATGTAAACAGAAATGATGTATTTTGCCATTACCACACTGGGCTTTTGTTCCCCTGGCCTATTCTCCTTTTCCATTTGCTGGGAGACAATAAGGAATGAACCTGCTACTTTGGATCCATTACAAAAGCCCCATGGTGAAGATGACAGAACTACTCTACTCATACTGAACAGTTCATGTCCAGACCCATGTGAAGAAGAAATAAACTTCTATCCTGTTTAAGCCACTTTTTTTTTTTTGAGACAGTCTCACTCTATCCCCCAGACTGGAGTGCAGTGGGAAAGATCTTGGTTCACTGAAATCTCTTTCCTCCTTGGCTCAAGTTATCCTCCCACCTCGGCCTCCCAAGTAGCTGGGACTACAGGCACATACTACCGTGCCCAGCTAATTTTTGTGTTTTTTGTAAAGATAGGGTTTCACCATGGTATCCGGGCTGGTCTCAAACTTCTGGGCTCAAGCAATCCTCCTGCCTCAGCCTCTCAAACTGCTGGGATTACAGGTATGAGCTACTGCACACGATTAGTGTGAATTACATTTGAATGTTGGTAGCAGCAAACAGAACACACAAGAGAGTTCACAATCCCTGATTTTAGAGTCAAAATTCTAAGAGGGGTTAAAGAATAATAAAAGACTTTTTCATCAAACCTGAGTTTCCTAGATCCAATTTAAATCACCAGTAATGCATTATGTGTCTATTTTGACCAAAGTATTAAACAAAGATGACAAAACACAAATGCTACCTTCAAGAAGCTTGAACTCTTTACAAATGACAGAGGAACATAGAAGAGGTAAAAACGAATGTTGGCCAATGATATTAATGCAGGCTTTGTAGAGACAGTGGCATTTGACGTTATTATGTGGGTTGGGTGCAGTGGCTCAAACCTGTAATTCCAGCACTTTGGGAGGCTGAGGTAGGCAGATCACTTGAGGCAAGGAATTCAAGACCAGACTAGCCAACATGCCAAAACCCCATCTCTACTAAAAATACAAACATTAGCTGGGCGTGGTGGTACATGCCTGTAGTCCCAGTTACTCAGGAGGCTACGGCGTGAGATCGCTTGAACAGAGGTTGCAGTGAGCTGAGATCCTGCCAGTGCACTCCAGCCTGGACAACAGAGGGAGACCCTGTCTTAAAAAAAAAAAAAAAAAAAAAAAAAAAACCACCTCCCCAAGTTACAGCAGGTAAAGTCTGGACGGGGTATAAGAGCAAGGTGCATTCTTGGTAAAATGAACAGTGCCCTCCCACTCCCATCTTGAAGAGTTTCAGCTATACTGTAATACATAGCCAAAAAATATAACATTACAGTACCTGATGACTGCTAAGCTTTTTATTTGAATGCTAATTTAAATTTTGACATGCATACATATATATACACACACACACACACACACATATACACACATACACATACATACACACACACACCTAAAATTTGTACAGTGTTACATGACTACTAACTTTCAGATAAAAATGACAGGCTTAAGGTATGGAAACCCTGTAGAAAGTGGATAAATGAGGTTGACTGATAAATCATTATTAAGTATAAATAATGTAAAAGATATTACATGTCTAAAAAATGAACAGAAATTTTATTAAGATCTCAATACACTTGCCTTGTAGCTTTCACATGATTTGAGAAATAAGATGAAACCATGTGCTCTTCTGAGAAGAAATTTCTCTTCAGTTTTTGATTATCATGATGAATTAGCAAACAGAAAAGCTTTCTTACATATTTTTTATAAAGAAAATACAATGAGGAACAAAGAATTTAATGCTAACAGTAATTTCCTTTTAAGACTTATTTTATAAAGCCTTCTCCAATGCCCCAATAGCACTTTAAAAATAACGTTTATCACAATGATTTACAGTTAATTGTTTTATGTGTCTTCTCTCAGAAACAGTGATCTCTTTGAGAATAGGGACTTCAGGTTATTGATCTCTGTATGTTCTGTACCCAGCACAATGTCTGGTATAAAAATTTAAGCAGTCTCTAGCTTACAAAGGATAGCTAAGACCTTGAGCCATCTGGGTTACTGCTGCCAAAACTGCTAAGGGAGTATTTTTAGAGGAAGCTACCATCTTACTGAATATGTAGAACACTATTCATCATATTTCCAAAAACACTGTCTGTCTAATCCTAACAAATATGCGAGGAAGGTAATATTGCCACTGCATTTTAAAAATTGAGAAACTTAGGCTCAAAACATAAAAAATGGAGAGAGCCAGCTGAGACCATGACAGGGGCAAATCTCTAAATGTAACTGTGAATACTGTGTCTCCTACTATGGTAATTCCATCATTCCAAACGAAATTCCCTTATACTGCCTGACTAATTTTACTCTACTTTGTCAGCTTTTCAAAATGCCAAGTCACTTACTGATGAGGCTAATGATATAGGTTTAAAGATGCAATTTCTTCATCTCTCCAGAAGTATCAATCCTCCTCAAATTATTATAAGTTTGCTTTATTTCTTTCCTCATAACACCCAAGATTAAAAGCAGTAAGAATTGGATTTGATTTGGTTTGATTTGTTGGAGAGAGAAACTGCAAAGGATAGAGAATTTTGCCCAAGGAGGAACAGAAGAGAAAGGCAAAATCAACTGAGATGTAAAGGTAAATTCTTAAGGCAGCATCACAGTAGCAGATGCTCAGGAAAAGAGACACACACCAAAGTAGTAAAAGGATCTCAAAGAGAAACTAGGTATGTCAAAATACTGTCCAGGGTCAAGCAGGAAACAAGAAACAAACACCTTCTCTTTCCATAGTACAAGTCCCTTTGTTCTTTACCCAAGAGTACTGACTAGCACTTCACTGCCTATGGTCAGCTATATTATGGGTTGGGTATGTTTGCGGACTACCAGGAAAAGCAGGAAACCATTAAAAAAAAATGTTTTCCACTTATAAACAACTGAACTGCAAACCTGCAAAAGAACCTGGAGCAGGGGCTGGCAGAGATTGGGAATAACTGCAAATAGGCAGGAGGGATCTTTTTCAAGTGATGGCAGCATTCTAAAATTCTACAGTGGTGAGAGTTGTGAAACTCTGTTAATATAAAAATCACTGAATTATATACACTTAAGAGAATTTTACAGCATATAAATTATATATTGATAAGGTGTTTTTAAAAAGCTGTATGCATTTATTTAAACATAGAAATGAAATATCATACATTTCTTTCTTTTATTGCTTTTTCCTTATTTTACCAAGAAAGAAAAAATGGCAGCCAGTACTGTAACTAGCAGGTTGAATAATTTAGGATACGGAGTCTAAGCAAATACACAGAAATGCCAGCTAAGAAGCCACTGACTCAGATGCTATCATATTTAAAAGATTTCACATTTCAACCCAAAAGCTTAAACAGAAGTTTCATAAATAGTATTCAGACAAAAGTTATTTTGAATTTCCAAAAGGTTTCTCCTAGCAAATACACTCAATAGAATGTTTAGTTTTTAAATATTAAATATATTTCATTATGTAATATTTTATTAAGGAAACAAATTGTTCTTTAAGATATTCCTTTTTAAGTAATCTTAAAGCTACTAACATATTTTGCTATGACCTAGTCACCAGTGGTTACCTATGTCACATTCACATTTCCCTGCAAAGAAGCATCGGCAATGCTAAAAGATGACATGTAAGGATAACATTTTACAACTAGAGTTCCTGCCCAACCTTTATAAACTTCAAAAGAATTACCACATTGCTGATCAGAAGTTTCCACAAACTATTTAATCAATCATTTACTAATAGGAAACATTAACAGAAGGCAAGTGATTGTGATCACTCAAAAATAAGTTCACCGAACATTTCCTATCTTGGCAAGGCGTGGTAGCTTGGGCCTGTAATTCCAGCAGTTTGGAAGGCCAAGGCAGGCAGATCACCTGAGGTCAGGAGTTCGAGACCAGCCTGGCCAGCATGGTGAAACACCGTCTCTACTAAAATTACAAAAATTAGCTGGGCATGGTGGTGGGCACCTGTGGTTCCAGCTACTCGGGAGGCGAAGCGAGAAAACTACCTAAACCTAGGAGACAAAATTTTCAGTGAGCCTGGGCGACAGGAGTAAAATTCCGTCACAAAATAAATAAATAAATAAATAATTCCTATCTTTAAAAAAAAAAACAAAAACTCAAAATAGCCCAGCAAGTACAAATATCACCCATAAAAATGGATGTAATTAATTTCTTCTAAAATTGGTCTGAAATAAGACTGACATTAAATAACAAAACATTTTCATTTTATTAAAAAACAAAAGAATTGATATTTAACTCATTGCAATCATTTTTTTCAATATATTTGGTAAGAAAATTGTGTAGAACCAAATAAATAACATATAGAAAATAAAACCTTTGAAAGAAAAGTTCTAAAACAAATTATTTTAAAGCTTCCCTACTCAGAAAGACAGCATTTAAGTTGTAGTATTTAAATAATTCCCTCAGAATTGCTATTTTTTTTAGGGGAAAAAAAAAAAACTGTCACAGTCAGACTCAGAACAGCAGCACATGCATCACCTCACAAAGATTTACTGAGAGTCTACTACATCAACACACTATTAAAGGCTCTGGAGATATAGTAAACTAAACAGATAAACTCTAGCCATCATGGAACTTATACTCCTATGGAAGACAGTATACAAGCAAACCTATGAAAGTAATAATGTTATCAATATGGTGAATTTTATGGAGAAAATAGGGAGAAAATGGATAGGGAGTACAGGTGAGGAAGCGAGAGGGAAAGGTAGTTATTATTTGGTCAAGGAAAGTTCTATTTGACCAGTGATTTGAAGGAGTTAGGGGAACAAACCATGCAGCTATCTGGGGAAAGAGTAATTAAGGTAAACGGAACAATAGGCACAAAGGCCTTGAGGAATGATATAGCTTCTTCATGTTTAAGGTTTACATCGAGGCATTCCTTAAGAAATGCTAAATGCATGTTTAAGAAATACCAAGGAAAGCCTAGTGCGATGGCATGAGCCTATAGTCCCAGCTACCTGGGAGGCTGATGGAGAAGGGATGCTTGATCGCAGGAATTCAAGGCTGCAGTGCTGGAGCCACTGCACTCCAGCCTGGGCAACATAACAAGATCCAATGTCTAAAAAATAAAAAGAAATACCAAGGAGGGTCCAAACAAACAAACAAAAGAGTCTTTACAGACCCTTTATAGGGCCACTTTTATATTCCTATAAGATATAATAAAAGTTTACTCAGAAATGTTTTTAAGTGGTTTCTGCCCAAACAACCTATTCCCTAAGAACAAAACAGCACGATCAGTACATACACATGGTTCGATCATTTTAATTCAGTACTCAGCACATGCTTAGTAAGTATGAAAGAAAGACTAGAAAGAAAGGGTTACAGCAAAGTGGGGAAAACAATGCTAGGATTCCTCCCCAAAGGATGTTCTGGGCATGCACTACTGTTCTGTCAGGAACTGGAAAGGGTCAAATGGCAAAAACAAAAATAATTTACTCTCTACTACTCCCTACTCTCCCTAAAATTCAAAGTCAAATTGTAGGATATAAGGAAGGCAAATATATTAACAGAAGCTCATGGCCATTAATTATCTCAAGACAACTTCTTTACAAATGCTCTAATTTCAATCTAAGGGTATGCTTTATTTATGTGGCACTGTCCTTCATTAATACTTGTAGAGCTTGACAAATTTGTTGTCCCTGATATTATTTGGACAATTGATGAAATGTGAATAAGTTCTATAGATGACAGTATTATATCAATGATAATTTCCTGATTTTAACAAATGTACTGTGATTATGTAAAATCTTTCTCATTAGGAGATGATATGGTTTGGTTGGGACCTCAATCAATCTCAACTTGAATTGTTTCTCCCAGAATTCCCATGAGTTGTGGGTGGGACCCAGGGCAAGGTAACTGAATTATGGAGGCCAGTCTTTCCTATGCTATTTTGGTTATAGTTAATAAGTCTCATTAGATCCGATGGGTTTATCACAGGTTTTTACTTTTGCTTCTTCCTCATTTTTCTCTTGCTGCTACCATGTAAGAAGTGTCTTTTGCCTCCCCGTCATGATTCTGAGGCCTCCCCAGACATGTGGATCTGTAAATCCAATTAAACCTCTTTTTCTTCTGAGTCTCGGGTATGTCTTTATCAGCAGCATGAAACCAGACTAATACAGTAAATTGGTACCAACAGAGTAGGGCATTGCTCAAAAGCTACCTGAAAATGTAGAAGTAACTTGGGAACTGGGGACTAGGCAGAGGTTGGAACAGTTTGGAAGGCTCAGAAGAAGACAGGAAATGTGGGAAAGTTTGGAACCACCTAGAGACTTGTTGAATGGCTTTGCCCAAAATGCTGATAGCAATACAGACAATAAGGTTCAGGCTGTGGTGGTCTCAGATATAGATGAGGAACTTGTTGGGAACTGGAATAAAGGTGACTCCTGTTATATTTTAGCAAAAAGACTGGCGGCATTTTGCCCCTGCCCTAGAGGTCGGTCTGTGCAACTCTGAACTTGAGAAAGATGATTTAGGGTATCTGGTAGAAGAAATTTCTAGGCAGCAAAGCATTCAAGAGGTGACTTGGGTTCTGTTAAAGGCACTGAGTTTTATAAGGGAAGCAGAGCATAAAAGTTTGGAAAAAAATTTGCAGCCTGACTATGTGATAGAAAAGAAAAACCCATTTTCTGGGAAGAAATTCAAGCTGGCTGCAGAAATTTGAGTAAGTACCAAGGAGCCCAATTTCCAAAGTATCAAGAAGCTACAAATCATTTTCATAGAACTAGTTCTTTTCTCTGTAACTCCACACTTTTCTTGCTAATTTCACCTACTACTGTTAAGAGTCTATAAGATATCAAGATATTAATCCCTGAGACCATGGGGAAAATGTCTCCAGGCCATGCCAGAGACCTTCACGGCAGCCCCTCCATCACAGGCCCAGAGGCCCAGGAGGAAAAAGTGATTTTGTGGGCCAGGCCCATAGTCCCTGGGCTGTGTGCAGGCTAGGGACTTGGTGCCCTGTGTTCCAGCTGCTCTGCTCCAGCCATGGCTGGAAGGGGCCAATGTATAGCTCAGGCTGTGGCTTCAGAAGGTGGAAGCCCCAAACCTTGGTAGCTTCCATGTGGTATTGAGCCTGTGGTGGAACAAATGTCAAGAACTGAGGTTTGGGAATCTCCACCTAGATTTTAGAGGATGCATGGAAATGACTGGATGCCCAGGCAAAAGTTTGCTGCAGGGGTGGGGTTCTCATGGAGAACCTCTGCTAGGGCAGCGTAGAAGGGAAACATGGGCTCAGAGCCCCCACACAGAATCCCTACTGGGGCACTGCCTAGTGGAGCTGTGAGAAGAGGGCCACTGTCCTCCAGATCCCAGAATAGCAGATCCACTGACAGTTTGCACAGTGTGCCTGGAAAAGTTGCAGACGCTAAACACCAGCCTGTGAAAGCAGCTGGGAGGGAGGCTGTACCCTTCAAAACCATAGGGGAAGAGCTACCCAAGACCATGGGAACCTGCTACCTCTTACATCAGCATGACCTGGATGCAAGACCTGCAGTCCAAGGAGATCATTTTGGAGCCTTAAAATTTGGCTGCCCTGCTGGATTTTGGACTTGCGTGGGCCCTGTAACCCCTTTGTTTTGGCCAATTTATTCCATTTGAAATGGCTGTATTCACCCAATACCTGTACCCCCATTGTATCTGTGAAGTAACTAGCTTGCTTTTATTTTACATGCTCACAGGCAGGAGGGACTTGCCTTGTCTCAAATGAGACTTTGGACTGTGGACTTTTGGGTTAATGCTGACACGAGTTAAGATTCTGGGGGACTGTTGGGAAGGCAAGATTGGTTTTGAAATGTGGGGACAGAAGATTTGCAGAGGCCAGGGGCAGAATGTTGTGGTTTGGCTGTGTCCCAATCCAAATCTCAACTTGAATTGTATCTGACAGAATTCCTAAGTGTTGTGAGAGGGACCTAGGGCAAGGTAATTGAATCATGAGGGCCAGTCTTTGCTGTGCTATTCTCATTACAGTTAATAAGTCTCATGAGATCTGATAGATTTATCAGGAGTTTCTACTTTCGCTTCTTTCTCATTTTCTCTTGCTGCCACCATGTAAGAAGTGACACCTTTTGCATCCCACCACGATTCTGAGAACTCCCTTGCCATGTGGAACTGTAAGGCCAATGAAACCTCTTTTTATTCCCAGTCTCGGGTATGTCTTTACCAGCAGCATGAAAACCAACTAATGCAGGAAAGAAACACTGAAATATTTAAGGGTATAGAATCATTTTGGGTATAAGTTCAGGAGGAAAATGTGTGTTTGTACATATATATAAAGGAGAAAGAGAATAAATGTGGTAAAATTTTAACATTTGAATCTGGATGTGAGTAAAATTTTAACATTTGAATCTGGATGGAAAAGAGTACTATATTAATACAGTTTCCTTCATTTCATTCTCGATTCCATTTGTAAAAAGGAATAACAAATGAGAACAGAATACTTGTATATAACAATTCAATAAGACAATTATAATAAAAATAATGTTTTAAAAAACTATCCCTGTTCCACACTATGAAGATGTTTCTTCATTTGAAAATATAAACATCTGAGAAGATCCAAGATGGCGGATTAGATACAACTCCAGTGCACAATGCCCAGCGAGAGAGACGCAGAAATCCAGAGATCTTCTAGCTCCAACCGAGGCACCAGGTGCATTTCAACGGGTCTGGTCTGATGGTGAACAAAGCCCACTCAGGGCAGACCGAGGCAGGGAGGGGTGCTGCTTCACCCAGAAATGCATCTGACCGGCGAGTCAGAGGCTCCCTCTCTGGCACTCCAGTCCAGATACAGTGCTTTCCCCAAAGCCTCAGCAATACACAGAACAGGGGATCTTTGCCAGTCAAGCACCGGGAATTACAAGCATGGAATTGAGTAAGAGCCTGCAGGTCCCTACCTTCCCCTACAAACCGCAGAGAGCTAAGCTCTGACTCTAGTGGGTTGCACAGCCAGTGCCACAGTCTGAGATGAACCCTGAATGATCCAGCCCAGTGGAGGAAGGGCACAACACACCACTAGAGGGGTGGGACTGGGATACATGTTTTAACAAAAAACACAGGAAACCCACGTAGCAACAGGATGGTGTTCTTGACAACCCAGGAGCGCCTACAGGTCAGCAGAAGAGGTGGGCCTAATCTCCCAGTACAAACAAAAAAGACACAGGAAGCTTCCCTAGTAACCTGAAGGAGTCCCCAGAAACCCAGTAGTGCCTCCACAGGCAGACAAGCAACCTCATCAAGCCATGCAATTCCACAAAGATGGGAAAAAAAACAGCACAAAAAAGATGAAACCATCAAAGACCAGAACACCTCTTCTCCTTCAAGGGATCACAATTTCTCAACAACACAGGATCACAACTCTACTGAGGAGCGTGACGAATTGACAGAAACAGGCTTCAGAAGGTGGATAATAACAAACTTTTCTGAGCTAAAGGAACATGTTCTAACTCAATTCAAAGAAACCAAAAACCTTGAAAAAAGGTTAGACGAAATGCTAACTAGAATAACCAGCTTAGAGAAGAACATAAACGACTTGATGGAGTTGAAAAACACAGCACGAGAACTACGTGAAGCAAACACAAGTTTTAATAGCTGAATCGATCAAGGAGAAAAAAGGATATCAGAGATTGAAGATCAACTCAATGAAATAAAAAGAGAAGACAAGACAAGAGAAAAAAGAGTGAAAAGAAATAAACAAAGCCTCCAAGAAATATGAGATTATGTGAAAAGACCTAATCTATGCTTGATTGGTGTACCCAAATATGATGGAGAGAATGAATCCAAGCTGGAAAACACAATCCAGGATATTATCCAGGAGAACTTCCCAAGCCTAGCAAGGCAGTCCAAATTTCAAATTCCAGAAATACAGAGAACTCCACAAAGACATTCATCAAGAAGAGCAACCCCAAGGCACATAATTGTCAAATTCACCAGGGTTGAAATGAAGGAAAAAATGCTAAGGGCAGCCAGAGATAAAGGTCAGGTCACACAAAGAGGGAAGCCCAACAGACTCACAGCAGATGTCTCGGCAGAAACCCTACAAGCCAGAACAGAGTGGGGGCCAATATTCAACATCCTTAAAGAAAAGGAGTTTCAATCCAGAATCTCATATCCAGCCAAACTAAGCTTCCTAAGTGAAGGAGAAATAAAATCCTTTATGGACAAGCAATTATTGAGAGATTTTGTCAACACCAGACCTGCCCTACAAGAGCTCCTGAAAGAAACACTAAGCACAGAAAGGAACAAGAACCACTAACTTGCAGTCAAAAGCAAACCAGTTGGCAAAGACCAAAAATGCAATGAAGAAAATGAGTCAACTAATGGGAAAGAAAACCAGCCAGTAACAAAATGGCAGGATCAAATTCATACATAACAATATTAACATTGAATGTAAATGGCCTAAATGCCCCAATCAAAAGACATAGACTGGAAAACTGTATAAAAAGTCAGAACCCATTGGTGTGCTGTATTCAGGAAACCCATCTCACATACAAAGACACACATAGAGTTAAAATAAAGGGATGGAAGAAGATTTACCAAGCAAATGGAGAACAAAAAAAAGCAGGAGTTGCAATCCTAATCTCTGATAAAATGGACTTCAAACCAACAAAGTTCAAAAGAGACAAAGAAGTACACTAAATAATGGTAAAAGGATCAATCCAACAGGAAGAGCTAACTATCCTATATATATACACCCCCAACACAGGCACCCAGATACATAAAGCAAATTCTTAATGACCTAAAATGAGATTTAGACTCCTATACAATAATAGTAGGAGACTTCAACACTCCACTGTCAGTATCAGACAGATCAATGAGACAGAAAATTAACAAGGATATCCACAACATGAATGCAGAGCTGGACCAAGTGGACCTAACAGACACATACAGAACGCTCCACCCCAAATCCACAGAATATACATTTTTTTCAGCACCACATTGCACTTACTCTAAAATTGACCACATCATTGGAAGCAAATCACTCCTCAGCAAATGCAAAAGAATGGAAATCATAACAAACAGTCTATCATCACAGCACAATCAGACTAGAACTCAGGATCAAGAAATACACTCAAACCCACACAACCACTTGGAAACTAAATAACTTGCTTCTGAGTGTCAACTGGATAAACAATGAAATGAAGGCAGAAAAAAAGATGTTCTTCGAAACCAACCAGAATGAAGACACAACTTACCAGAATATCTGGGACATCTCCAAAGCAGTGTCGAGAGGGAAATTTATAGCAATAAATGCCCACCAGAGAAGCAAGATTAAAAAAACTCAAAAGTTAGCAGAAGACAAGAAAAACTAAGATCAGAGCAGAACTGAAGGAGACAGAGACACAAAAAACCCTTCAAAAAAAATCAATAAATCTAGGAGCTGTTTTTTTTGAAAAGATCAACAAAATTGACAGACCGCTAGCCAGATTAATAAAAAAGAAAAGAGAGAAGAATCAAATAGATGCAATAAAAAATGATAAAGGGGATATCACCACTGATCCCACAGAAATACAAACTACCATCAGAGATTACTACAAATAGCTCTACTCACATAAACCAGTAAACCAGGAAGAAATGGATAAATTCTTAGACACTTGTACTCTACCAAGACTAAACCAGGAGGAAGCTGAAACCCTGCATAGACCAATAACAAGGCAGCAATCAATAGCCTACCAACCAAAAAAAGTCCAGGTCTAGATGGGTTCACAGCCGAATTCCACCAGATGTACAAAGAGGAGTTGGTTCCATTCCTTCTGAAACTGTATCAAACAATACAAAAGGAAGGAATCCTCCCTAACTCATTTTATGAGACCAACATGATCCTCATACCAAAACCAGGCAGAGACTCAACTAAAAAAGAAAACTTCAGGCCAATATCCATGATGAACATCAACACAAAAATCTACAATAAAATACTGGCAAACAGACTACAACAGCACATCAAGAAGCTTATCCATCACGACCAAGTAGGCTTCATCCCGGGAATACAAGGCTGGTTCAACATACGCAAATCCATTAATGTAATCTATCACATAAACAGAACCAAAGACAAAAAACACATGATTATCTCAATAGATGCAGAGAAGGCCTTCAATAAAATTCAACAGCCCTTCAAGCTAAAAACTCTGAACAAACTAGGTACTGACGGAATGTATCATAAAATGATAAAAGCTATATATAACAAACCTACAGCCAATATCATACTGAACGGGCAAAAGCTGGAAGAATTCCCTTTGAAATCAGGCACTAGACAAGGATACCCTCTCTCACCACTCCTATTCAACATAGTACTGGAAGTTCTAGCAGAGCAATCAGGCAAGGAAAACAAATAAACCATATTCAATTAGGAAAGGAGGAAGTCAAACTGGCTCTATTTGTAGATCACATGATTTTATATCTAGAAGACCCCATTGTCTCAGCCCAAAATCTTCTCAAACTGATAAGCAACTTCAGCAAAGTCACAGGATACAAAAATCAATGTGCAGAAATCACAAGCACTCCTATATACCAATAACAGACAAACAGAGAGTCAAATCAAGAGTGAACTCCCATTCACAATTGCTACAAAGAGAATACAATACCTAGGAATACAACTGACATAGGATGTAAAGGACCTCTTCAAGGAGAACTACAAACCACTGCTCAACAAAATAAAAGAGGACACAAACAGATGGAGAAACATTCCATGTTCATGGTTAGGAAGAATCAATATTGTGAAAATGGCCATACTTCCCAAAGTAATCTATAGATTCAACGCTATCCCCATCAAGCTACCAATGACCTTCTTCACAGAACTGGAAAAAACCACCTTAAACTTCATATGGAATCACAAAAGACCCCGCATAGCCAAGTCAATCCTAAGCAAAAAGAACAAAGCCAGAGGCATCACACTGCTGGACTTCAAACTCTACTACAAGGCTACAGTAATCAAAACAGCATGGTACTGGTACCAAAACAGAGACATAGACCATTGGAACAGAACAGAGACCCCAGAAGACACACCACACATCTACAACCATCTGATCTTTGACAAACCTGACAAAAACAAGCAATGGGGAAAGGGCACCATGTCTAACAAATGGTGTTGGGAAAACTGGTTAGCAATGTGCAGAAAGCAGAAACTGGACCCCTACCTGTCACCTTACACTAAAATTAACTCCAGATGGATCAAAGATTTAAACATAAAACCTGACACCATAAAAACACTAGAAGATAACGTAGGCAAAGCCATTCAAGACATACACAAGGCAAAAACTTCACCACTAAGACACCAAAAGCAATGGCAATAAAAGCCAAGATAGACAAATGGGATCTAATTAAACTCCAGAGCTTCTGTACAGCAAAAAGAAACCATTATTAGAGGGAATCGGCAACCAACAGAACGGGGAAAAAACTTTTGCAATCTACCCATCTGACAAAGGGCTAATATCCAGAATCTACAAAAAACTAAAACAGATATATAAGGAAAAAACAACCCCATTCAAAAGTGGGTGAAGGATATGAACAATTTTCAGAAGAAGACATATATGAGACCAACATATGAAAAAATGCTCATCATGGTCATTAGAGAAATACAAATCAAAACCACACTGAGATATCATCTCACGCCAGTTAGAATGGCGATCATTAAAAAATCTGGAGTCAACAGACTCTGGAGAGGATGTGGAGAAATAGGAACAATCTTACACAGTTGGCGGGAGTGTAAATTAGTTCAACCATTGTGGAAGACAATGTGGCAATTTCTCAAGGATCTAGAAATAGAAATTCCATTTGACCCAGGAATCCCATGACTAGGAATATACCCAAAGAATTATAAATCATTCTATTATAAAGACACATGCACACACATGTTCTTTGCAGCCCTGTGTACAATAGCAAAGACCTGGAACCAACCCAAATGCCCATCAATGATAGACTGGACAAAGAAAATGTGGTATATATAAACCATGGAATACTATGTGGCCATAAAAAAACGATAAGTTCGTGTCCTTTGTAGGGACTTGGATGAATCTGGAAACCATAATTCTCAGGAAACTGACACAAGAACAGAAAGCCAAACACCATATGTTCTCACTCATAGGAGGGTGCTGAACAACAAGAACAAGTGGGCTCAGGGAGAGGAGCATCACACACTGTGGGCAGTGGGGGGTGGTAGGGGAGAGACAGTGGGGGATAAGGAGGGTGGGGAGGGATAACATGGGGAGAAATGCCAGATATAGTATGCACCTAAAGTAAATTAAATAAATTAAAAAAAAATAAAATAAAATACAAATACCACCATCTTCCATATTCAGATAACTGCTATGAACATCAAAAAACAAAATACATATAATGAAAGCACTCTATAACTACAAATCATTTTCATAGAACAAGTCCTTTTCTCTGTATCCCTATACTTTTCCTTGCTAATTTCATCTACTACTAAAACTCCATAAGGTATCAAAGCTTTAACTCCAAAAATCCTACACTTCCTTAGTCATAGAATTCCACTATTATATATATATGTTATAAAATTGTTTTTTTAAATGTTTATACTAATTGTTTTTAAGGGGAAATCACACATTAAAAATACACATTATTAGATTATTTTTAAGATGAGAAAAACAAGAAAGGACTTCTTAAAATAAGAAAATGTGGCATATCTCTAGCCTTCATCCCTTCTCCAAGCATCACATTCTTTTATTTATTTATCTATTTATTTAAGAGATGAAGTCTTGCACTGTCGTTCGGGCTGGAATGCAGTGGCACGATCTTGGCTCACTGCAACCTCCGCCTCCTGGTTCAAGCAATTCTCCTGCCTGAGCCACCCAAGTACCTGTCATTACAGGTACCCGCCACCACACCCAGGTAATTTTTTGTATTTTTAGTAGAGACGGGGTTTCACCATGTTGGCCAGGTTGGTCTCAAACTCCTGACCTCATGATTTGTCTGTCTCGGCCTCCCAAAGCACTGGAATTACAGGCATGAGCCACTGCGCCTGGCCCCAGGCATTACATTCTTATAACCAATTGGGATAATGCCAATTAAACATATCCAAGATGAAATTCATTTCTCCATTCAGCCCTTCCCTCTCTCCTCCCTCCAACATTGCTTTTCCACACTCCCCCAACTCGGTTGGTGATGTAAGGGGAGAAACAAAGTCATTCTTGCTCCTCTCTTTCTTTCATTATCCTTAACCATTTAATCAAGCAAATGTCCTGATTTTATCTTCTCTTTTCAAATCCATGACTCTGCCCCAGTTCAGGATCTCATTAGCTTCAGTGTCCTCCTGAATGGCCTCCTGGTTCCAAACACTGCTTCTCAAATTCATTACCCATCAGATAAAATTTAATTTTATATGAGTAAGTACACTTGCATGCATGCCTGGTTACCAGTAATCAATAAAATTTTTTAAGTTGGAAAGGGAAAAAGAAAACACCAAAAAAAATTGGAAGGGGAGTTTGTGGAGCTTGTGGGGAGGAGGGAATAATAATAAAATAGTCATTTTATTTTAGTCATTGCTCCTACAAAATCTGCTCTGTGAAAATCTGCCAGTGACAATTCATATAACTTTTTCCTTTCTCAATGAACAGCACTAAAATATAAATATAATATAAACTTCCTGAAATGCAATATATTATTTTCTCATCCTTAAGTATGTAATCTTCTAAGAGAATATACCAAGGAAAAATGAGAACCAATTATTAAAGGGGCCATGCTTGTATAACATATTTTTAAAAAAAAATACTCCTGGTTCTATTTGAATGGCATAGCCAGAAACAAAATCACCTAAAAATGTGATCTGAAAATGTGTTAGCAGTGATATCAGCAAGATGATGGAAAAGGAAGCCCCTGGCTTTACTTCCTCCCACAGAAGCACTGAATAAACATCTATACGCAGATCAATTTCCTCTGAGAGAAAGCCAGAAACTGGCTGACAATCTTCTACACATGGGGCAACTGAGAAAACATCCACATCCAAACACGTATAAAAAGTTTAGACACACTTGCACACAAACCCCTCCCTGGGCACTGTGCCAAATAATCATGAAGGAATCCCTGACACCCAGCTTCTACCTGAGAGGTGAAGGGTTGGATCATGCATATAGTGATTCAACTTTTGCAGTTATCTTAGAGAGAAGATTTGGCTCTTAAATCACCTAGCTCTAAGAGCAACAGGGTCTTGGTATTCTTGAGGTTTTCTAAACTGCGTAGACAATGAAGAGACTGCAGCCTAAATAAGTGTGCAGACATCTGCCACAGATCCTCTCTCCAGCTTAGCGTGGAATGAATGGGAGATAAGCTCTGGCTCTCAACTTTTCCCTAAAGACAGAATGAACTGCAACACACATGTAACACACCCACCTTCCCACCTGCATCTCAAGAAACTGGCTTCTAACTCATCTGGCAGAATATGACACACCCTAATTCCTGGAGATCAGTAAGAGAGAATAAAGACTGTAGTCTGGACAAACAAAAAGATTTTAGAGGTACCTAGAAACTCTGGCTGGCCTAACTGGTAAGAAAGAATCATCTCCTACACAATACCAGTCTCACGAGACTAGTAGAGGCAGTAGTCTTATCTAATGCACAGAAGCCAAAACCAAGAGCGAGGGCAATAAAGAAACAGAGAAATATGTTCCAGATAAAAGAACAATGTAAATTTTCAGAAACTGACCCTCAAGAAATGATGATATGCAATTTGCCCAACAAAGAATTTTTTAAAAATGGTCATAAAGATGATCACTGAGCTCAAAAAAGCAATGCATAAACAAACTGAGAACTTCAACAAAGTGACAGAACATATTTTGAAAGCACCAAACAGAAATTACACAAATGAAAAATATAATAACTGAACCAAAAAGTCAAAAGACAGGTCCGATAACAGACTAAATCAAGCGGAAGACAAGATCAGTAAAGTCAAAGACAGGTCACTAGAAATCATCCAATCTGAAAAGCAAAAGTAGAAAAGAATAAAAAAGAAAGACGACAGCTTAAAGCAAGGCCACAGACCAATAATGATACTGGTCTGTGGTCTATTAGGAACCAAGCTGCACAGCCAAAGGTGAGTGGTGGGTGAGTTAGCAAAGCTGAGCTCCACCCCTCAGATCAGCAGTGGCATCAGATTCTCATAAAAGCATATAATCTGTTGTGAACTGCACATGCAAGGGATCCAGGGTGCACACTCCTTATGAGAACCTAATGTCTGTCACTGTCTCCCATCACCTTCAGATGGGACCATATAGTTGCAGGAAAACAAACTCAGGGCTCCCACTGATTCTACATTATCGTGAGTATGTAATAATTATAGAAATAAAGTGCACAAAACATTCATGTTTATAGCAGCACAATTGGCAACTGCAAAAATGTGAATCAAATGCCCATAAATCAACAAGCAGATAAAGAAACATTTGATTCAATAAAAATGTGAATCAAATGCCCATAAAACAACAAGCATATATGTATGATAGAATATTACTGAGCCATAGAAAGGAATGAATTATCACAGCAACTTGGATGGTATTGAAAACCATTATTCTAAGTGAAGTAACTCAGGAATGGAAAACCAGACATCATATGTTCTCACTCATAAGTGGGAGCTAAGCTATGATGCAAAGGCATAACAGGGATACAACAGACTTTGGGGAAAGGAAAGGGTGGGAAAGGGATAAGGGATAAAAGACTACAATTGGGTTTAGTGTAAACTGCTTGAGTGATGACGATACACCAAAATCTTACAAATCACCACTAAAGAACTTACTCATGTAACCAAATACCACTTGTTACCCCCAAACCTATAGAAATAAAAAATCAAATCAAATAAAGTGTACAATAAATGTAATATGCTTGAATCATCCCCAAACCATAAACTTCCCCCTACCAACCCTACTCCACCACCCTAAGTCCATGGAAAAATTGTCTTCCACAAAACCGGTCTCTGGTTCCAAAAAGGTTGGGGACTGCTGACTTAAGGGACTTACATGAAGCCATTACAATACAGGCATTATCAGAGTTGCAGAAGAGAGAAAGAAAGGGGCTAAAAACACATTCAAAGACATAATGGCTGAAAACTTCCCATGGCTGGGAAAGAAGATATAACTACAGATTCAGGAAGCCCAAATGACACCAAATCAAATTAATCCAAAGAAACCCACACAGGCCAGGTGTGGTGGCTCATGCTCATAATCCCAGCACTCTGGGAGGCCAAGACAGGTGGATTAAGCCCAGGAGTTTGAGACTAGCCTGGGCAACATGGAAAAACTCTGTCTCTACAAAAAATACAAAATTAGCCAGGCATGCTGGCATGTGCTTGTGGACCCAGCTACTAGGGGAGCTGAAGCAGGAAGTCCTGAGCCTAGGGAGGTCAAGGCTATACAGTGAGCCATGATTGCACCACTGCACTCCACCCTGGGCAACACAGAGAAGATTTTGAAAGCAGCAAGAAAGAAGCAACTTGCTAAGTACAGGGGAATCTCTTTATCTTATTAGATTTTTCAACAGATATCTCAGAGGCTGAAGGAAGTAGAATGATATATACAAAGTGCTGAAAGAAAAAAAAAATTGTCAGCCAAGAATACTATACCCAGCAATCCTGTCTTTTAAAAGCTGAAGGGGAAATAAAGGTGTTCTCAGACTAAAAAAGCCAAGGTACTTTCTCACCACGATACCTGCCCTGCAAGCATGCTAAAGGTATTTCTTCAAGAGGAAATGAAAAGATGCTAAACAACAACATGTATGTTTTTGGTTTTTTATACCAAAAAAATATATAAAACTTGTTGGCAAAGTTGAATATACAGGCAAAAAAAAAAAAGAGAGAATATTTTATTACTATAACAGTGGTGTGAAGTTAATTATAATTCTAGTATAAAACCTAAAAGACAGAAGTACTAAAAACAACTCTAAATTATCTTAATAAATACATAATACACATACATCTAAATTGTGACATCAATAACATAAAATTTGAGGGTAAGAAAGGTAAAAATGAGAGTTCCTATGTGGAAAAGAAGTTAAGCTGTTATCAGCTTAACACAGATAATTTTAAGATATTTTATGGCAGGGCACAGAGCCTCACACCTGTAATCCCAGCACTTTGGGAGGCCAAGGTGGGTGAATCACAAGGTCAGTAGTTCAAGATCATCTTGGCTAACATGGTGAAACCTTGTCTCTACTAAAAAATAATAATAATATAGATATTTTATGTAAGCCTTCTGGTAATTACAAAAAAAAAAAAACCTATAGAAGTTACACAAAGAATCATAGCATTATGAAAAAGCAACGAGACAAGACAACAGGAGAGAAAAAGCAGGAAAAAATCAACTAAAAAACAGAAAACAGTTAACAAAATAGCAATAGTAAATCTTTCATTGTCAATAATTGCTTTAAATGTAAATGGACTAAACTTTCCAATAAAAAGATAGAGTAGCTAAATGAATTTTAAAATTTTTTTTAAAAAGATCCAACTATATGTTGTCCACAAGAAACTAACTTTAGATTCATAGTGAAAGAATAGAAAAGAATAGTCCATGTAAATGGTACCCAAAAGAGTGGCTATACTTATATCAAAGTACACTATAAGTCAAAAACTATCTCTAGAGACAAAAAAAAAAAAATCATTAAACAATGACAAAAGGATCAATTCAACAAGAAGATAATAACAATTGTAAACAAATATGCACCAAAATCACAGTACTCAAGCACATATAATACAACTACTGACAGAGCTGAAAGAAGAAATTGATAGCAACACAATAGTAGGAGATTCAGTACCCCATTTTCAATAACAGAAAGGACACCCAGACAAAAAAATTAATAAAGAAACAGGGGGCATACAACTAACAAAGGATGTAAAGGACCTCTTCAAGGAGAACTAGAAACCACTGCTCAACAAAATAAGAGAAGACACAAACAGATGGAGAAACATTCCATGTTTGTGGTTAGGAAGAATCAATATTGTGAAAATGGCCATACTGCCCAAAGTAATTTACAGATTCAACACTATCTCCATCAAGCTACCAATGACCTTCTTCACAGAACTGGAAAAAAACACCCTAAACTTCATACAGAACCAAAAGAGAGCCCGCATAGCAAAGTCAATTCTAAGCAAAAAAACAAAGCAGGAGGCATCACACTACCCGACTCCAAACTATACTACAAGGTAACAGTAATCAAAACAGCATGGTATTGGTACCAAAACAGAGATATAGACCAATGGAACAGAACAGAGACCTTGGAGGGAACACCACACATCTACAACCATCCGATCTTTGACAAACCTGACAAAAACAAACAATGGGGAAAGGAGTCCCTGTTTAATAAATGGTGTTGGGAAAACTGGCTAGCCACGTGCAGAAAGCAGAAACTGGACCCCTTCCTGACACCTTACACTAAAATTAACTCCAGATAGATTAAAGATTTAAACATAAGACCTAACACGATAAAAACCTTAGAAGAAAATCTAGGCAAAACCATTCAGGACATAGGCGTAGGCAAGGACTTCATGACCAAAACACCAAAAGCATTGGCAACAAAAGCCAAAATAGACAAATGGGACCTAATCAAACTCCACAGCTTCTGCACAGCAAAAGAAACAGTCATTAGAGTGAATCGGCAACCAACAGAATGGGAAAAAAATTTTGCAATCTACCCATCTGACAAAGGGCTGATATCCAGAATCTACAAAGAACTAAAACAGATTTACAAGAAAAAAACAAACAAACCCATTCAAAAATGGGCAAAGGACATGAACAGACACTTTACAAAAGAAGATATACGTGAGGCCAACAAACATATGAAAAAATGCTCATCATCACTGGTCATTAGAGAAATGCAAACCAAAACTACATTGAGATACCATCTCACACCAGTTAGAATGGCGATCATTAAAGAGTCTGGGGACAACAGATGCTGGAGAGGATGTGGAGAAATAGGAACACTTTTACACTGTTGGTGGGAGTGTAAATTAGTTCAACCATTGTGGAAGACAGTGTGGCGATTCCTCAAGGACCTAGAAATAGAAATTCCATTTGACCCAGCAATCCCATTACTCGGTATATATCCAAAGGATTATAAATCATTTTACTATAAGGACACATGCACACGAATGTTCACTGCGGCACTGTTTACAATAGCAAAGACCTGGAACCAACCCAAATGCCCATCAATGATAGACTGGACAGGGAAAATGTGGCACATATACACCATGGAATACTATGTAGCCTTCAAAAACGATGAGTTCGTGTCCTTTGTTGGGACATGGATGAACCTGGAAACCATCGTTCTCAGCAAACTGACACAAGAACAGAAAATCAAACACTGCATGTTCTCACTCAGAGGTGGGTGTTGAACAATGAGAACACATGGACACAGGTAGGGGAGCATCACACACTGGGGTCTGTAGGGGGAAAATAGGGGAGGGACAGTGTGGGGTGGGGAGTTGGGGAGAGATAGCATGAGGAGAAATGCCAGAAACAGGTGATGGGGAGGAAGGCAGCACATCACACTGCCATGTGTACACCTATGCAACAATCTTGCATGTTCCTCACTTGTACCCAAAACCTAAAATGCAATAAAAAAAAAAAAAAAAGAAAGAAACAGGGGGCTTGAACAACATTACATACCAAAAAAACTTGACAAGCCTATAAAGAACTTTCTACTCAACAGCAGAATACACATTCTTTTCAAGTATACATGGACTATTCTCCAGGACAGATCACATTAGGTCACAAAACAAGTCTCAACAAATTTGAGACGTTCAAAATAATATCATCAAGTACCTTGTCCAACAACAACAGAACTGAACTAGATAACAACAAGAACATGAGAAAATTTGCAAATACCATACAAATAACGCACTCTTGAACAACCACTAGGTCAAAGAGTAAATCAAAAGAGAATTTTTTAAATATCTCAGGATGAACAAAAGCAAAAATAGAACAAACCAAAACTTATGTGATACAGCGAAAGCAGTAATAAGAGGAAATCTGTAGTGATAAATATCTACATTTAAATATCTAAAAATAAACCACCTAACTATATACCTCAAGGAGCTAGAACAAGAAAAGAAGTTCAAGACCAGCCTGGCGCCAACATGGTGAAACCCCATATCAACTAAAAATACAAAAATTAGCGAGGCACAGTGGCAGGTGCCTGTAATCCCAGCTACTCAGGAGGCCGAGGCAGAAGAATCATTTGAACCCGGGAGGCAGAGGTTGCAGTGAGTCAAGATTGCACCATTGCACTCCAGCCTGGGTGACGAGAGTGAAATTCTGTCTCAAAAAGAAAAAAATTTAAAGCTAGTAAATGAATTCATTAAAGTAGTAGAACACAAAATCAACATATAAAAATCAGCTGCAATTATTTATACCAATAGTGATTGATCTGAAAGAGAAAACCCAACAAAAAGAATAAAATACAGTCAAGCTCTGCACAATGACATTTCAATCAATGACAGACCACATTTACAGTGGAGGTTCATGAGATTATGAAAATAAAAAATTCCTATTGTCTAGAGACATCGTAATCATTGTGACATAGTAATACAACATACTACTACTATGTCTGTAGTAATGCTGGTGTAAATAAACCTACTGCACTGCCAATCGAATAAAAGGACAGCACAAACAATTATGTACAGTACATAATGCTTGATAATAAATGACTATGGTATTGGTGTATGTATTTACTATACTATACTATACTTTTTACTGTTATTTTAGAATGTACTCCTTCTACTTTTTTTTTTTTTTTTTAAGACACAGTCTCGTTCTGTCGCCCAGGCTGGAGTGAAGTGGTGCAATCTCAGCTCACTGCAACCTCTGCCTCCTATATTCAAGCCATTCTCCTGCCTCAGCCTCCTGAGTAGCTGAATTACAAGCAGGTGCCACTACATCTGATTAATTTTTGTATTTTTAGTAGAGATGGGGTTTCACCATGTTGATCAGGCTGGTCTTGAACTCCCAACATCATGATCCGCCCACCTCAGCCTCCCTAAGTGTTGGGATTACAGGCATGAGTCACCGTCCCCAGCCCTTCTACTTATTAAAAAAAAGTTAACTGTAAAATAGCCTCAGGTAGGCCCTTCAGGAAGTATTCCAGAAGATGGCATTATTATTATAGGAAATTACAGCTCCATGTATGTTACTGCCCTTGAAGACCTTCCATGAGATAAGAGAATCCTGATCCTGTGGAGGCCTAGGCTAATATGTGTTTGTGTCTACTTTTGAACAAAAAAGTTTAAAAAGTAAAAAAAGCAATAATAATAGAAAAAAGCTTATAGAATAAGGATATAAAGAAAATTTTTTGTATAGCGATATGTGTCTGTATCAAACTCTCGTTATTACAAGAGTCAAGAAGTTTAAAAAAAATTTTAAAGTTTTTAAATAAAAAGTTACAGTAAGCTAAAATTAATCAAGAAGTTTTTTTAATATAAATTTATTGTAGCCTAAGTATACAGTGTTTACAAAACCTACAGTAACATCTTACACCGTCACATTCGCTCACTATTCACCCAATGACTTACCCAGAGCAAGTGCCAATCCTACAAGCTCCATTCATGGTAAGTGCCCTATATATGTGTACTGTTTTTTATCTCTTACAGCAATTTTTACTGTACCTTTTCCATGTTTAATTGTTTTGATATATAAACACCATGTGCAACAACTGCCTACAGTATTCAGTACAGTAATATGCTGAACAGGTTTGTCACCTAGGAGCAATAGGCTATACCAGGACGGCCTAGACGTGAAGACAGCTGGTTTGTGTACGTACACTCTATGAGGTTCCCACAATGATGAAATCACCCAATAACCTCTGGTTAGTTTATTCCCCACTTCAGTCATTCATTGCTTAACGATGGGGATATATTCTGAGAAATGCGTCATTGGGTGATTTCATTTGTTAAAATGACCATGCTATCTAAAATATACAAACAAATTCAATGCAATTCCAATGACATTTTTCACAGAAATAGAAAAAAAAACTATAAAATTTGTATGAAACCACAAAAGGTCCCAAGTAGCCAAAACAATCTTAAGAAAGAAAAATAAGATTAGAGGCATCACACTTCTTGATTTCAAATCATATTATAGGCTGGATGCAGTGGCTCATACCTGTAATTCCAACACTTTGGGAAACTGAGGCAGGAAGATTACTTGTGCCCAGGAGCTTGAGACCAGCCTGGGCAATACAGACCTGTCTCTACAAAAAAATTTTAAAATTAGCCAGGCATGGTGGCACATACCTGTAGTCCCAGGCTCAGGTGGGAGGATCACTGGAGCTGGAATATCAAGGCTACAATGAGCAATGATCGTGTTAATGCATTCCAGTATGGGTGACAGAGCAAAAGCCTGTCTCCCCCCCCAAAAAAGTATTATCAAGCTATAGTAATCAAAACAATATGGCATGGACATAATATGGGCATAAAAATAGACACAGACTAATAAAACAGCATAGAAAGAGAGAAATAAATCCGAGCATATATGGTCAAGTAATTTCTGACAAGCCCACCAAGAAGAGACAATGGGAGTACAGTCTCTTCAATAAATGGGATTGGGAAAACTAAATATCCAATGCGAAAGAATGAAACTGGGCCTCTATCTTATACCACACACACACAAAGAACAAAAACCTCCTTAGAAGAAAACATAGTTGGAAAAGCTTCTTCATACTGGACTTGACAATGATTTTCTAGGTATCACAGCAAAGCTCAAGCCACAAAAGCAAAAATAAACAAGTGTGGCTACATCAAACTAAAAAGCTTCTGCAATGCAAAGGAAACAATCAACAAAATGAAAAGGCACCCTATAGATTGGGACAAAATATCTGCAAACCACATCTTTGTTAAGAAGCTAGTATCTAAAAACTTTTTTTAAACTTACTATCAAAAAACAAAACCAAAAAAACACTTATTTAAAAATGGGCAAAGCACCTGAATAGACATTTTTCCAAAGAAGGCATAAAAATGGCCAACATGTATATCAAAAGGTACTCAACATTATGAGTCATCAAATAAATGCAAATGGAAACCACTGTGTAATATCACTTCACACCTGTTAAGAAGGCTGTTATCAAGAAGACGAGATAACAAGTGTTAGGTGTAGAGAAAAAGAAACCCTTATATACTATTGGTAGGAGTGTAAATTGGTACAGTTATTATGGAAAACAGTATGCAAATTTTTCAAAAATTTAAAAACCAAACTACCACAGACGTAGTAATTCCTCTGATTTCCCTAAAGGAAATGAAATCAGCACTTCATTAGAGATATCTGTATTTCCATGTTTTCTGCAGCATTTTTTCACAGTAGTTAAGATGGAAATGACCTAAGTGTTTGTCCATCAATGGATGAATGAATAAAGAAATTCGGTGCATATATACAATGAAATATTATTCAGCCTTGGGGGAAAAAGGGAGAACCCATCACTTACAACAGGGATGAATCTGGCAGACATTATGCTTAGTAAAATAAGCCAAATATAGAAAGAAAAATATTGTATAATCTCACATATATGTGAAATCTAGGGGGAAAAGTAAATAGAAACAAAATAAACACAAACAGAGAGTAGAATGATGGTTACCAGGGGCAGAAAAGGAGAGGAAACAGGGAGAAGGAGGTCAAAGGGCACAAATTTATAGCTATGTAAGATGGCTAAGTCTAGAAATGTAATGTTCAGCATAAGGACTATAGTTACTAACACTGTATTATACTGAAAATTTGCTGAAAAAGTAGATTTTAGGTACTCCTATCATGCTAAACAAAAAAGGTGACTATGGAAAGTGATGGGTATGTTAATTTGTTTGAATGTAGAAATCATTTCACTATATATGCACATCAAAATATCATGTTGTACAGCTTATATATATCCAATAAAATTAAATTTTACAGACTGGCCAACATGGTAAAACCCTGTCTCTACTAAAAATAGCCGAGTGTGGTGGTGCATGCCTATAGTCTCAGCTACTGGTGAGGCTGAGGCAGAAGAATCACTTGAACCCAGGAGGTGGAGGCTGCAGTGAACCGAGATCATACCACTGCACTCTAGCCTACATGACAGAGTGAGATTCTGTCTCAAAAATAAATAAAAATAAATTTTTTAAATGTGTTACATTAACAGTGTTAGGTTTCAGATGTCTATTTTCAGGCTTTTTTAAATGTCAAAATAGTCTGATTTTGAAAATAAGTGTTTAGTTTTCCTTTTCACAAAGGCAACATTAAAGGCCTTTACTGTTACGTTACTTAACAGATCATGCTCTCAATAGCTTTCAGGACTGACTTTCAACACAATCAATTTTGCCTATCATTCCTTTTAGCTAAACAACAAAAAAAGTTGATGAGGATAATATAAAAGTTTTATTTAGGATTACCAATTTAAGATCAACATCCTTTATTACTGAAATAATAAATCACATTTATGAAAAAAGAATGGACACAGCTGAATACATTCAGAGATGATGTTTATTCATTTTGTTAAACAAATCAAGCTCAAATTTTCCATGCTTATGTGATGAAAATATGACAAAATCTCACGAATCCAAATTCTAGTACAACAAAATTGGAATAAAGTTACTCTAATAGCATAAAAACTTGTAACAAAAGAAACCATTTATGTCAAAAGCAGCTGATAAACAAAAACTATTGATAAGATCAAAGAAAACCCCCAAATAAGGAAAGACAAACATGTGGCAAAATACAAATCAGCTATATTCCTAATCCTAAATTTTACTCTAACATTATTCTAATGACTAATGATTAAATTCCAGAAACTATATTAAACACTGGTTTATTTGATATACCCTGGGGCTGCACATTAGCAATTCATTTATTCTACTTCCTCTTTTACTCGTGAATTCTAGATCCCATTATTTGACCATTCATGCCAAAAATCTATCAATACATGCAACACAAAGTAATTCAGAAAATGGTGTGGGCGTCTTAATTTGGATTAATAGAGGGCGCCATCTGGTGGTACACCAAAAGTTTAATATATTTTTTCATTTGTTTAAAGGCATTTATTAAATACAAACAGGGTTATATGCGATTCTTAAAATTTTTTTTTTAAGAAAGAGAAAAAAGAAAGGAGGAAAAAGAAAGAAAAAAGAAAGCAAGAAAGAAAAAAAAGAATGAAAGAAAGAGGAGGAGAAAGAGGGAGAGAGAACGGGAATCTTGCTCTATTGCCCAGGCTATAATGCAGTCTAAAAATGGGTATTGAAAACCTCTTTTATGCCAATAAATGTGCTTAACAATGGAGACAGGAAGGAATAAGGGAGGAAAATAACAAACAAGCAGCCAACCAATATTTCATTTAAACCTGTGAAATGCTACTCAATTGCTGAGGAGTGATTTACTTCCCATTATGTGGTCACTTTTGGAATAGGTGTGGTGTGATACTGAGAAAAATATATGTTTTGTGGACTTGGGGTGGAGAGTTCTGTAAATGTTTATTAAGTTTACTTGTTCCAGGTCTGAGTTCAAGTCCTGAATATCCTTGTTAATTTTCTGTCTCGTTGATCTGTCTAATATTGATAATGTAAAGTCTCCCACTATTGTTGTGTGGGAGTCTAAGTCTCTTTGTAAGTCATTAAGAACTTGCCTTATGTATCTGGGTGCTCCTGTACTGGGTACGTATATATTTAGGATCGTTAGCTCTTCTTGTTGCATTGATCCTTTTACCATTATGTAATGTCTTTCTTTGTCTCTTTTGATCTTTGTTGCTTTAAAGTCTATTTTATCAGAGACAAGAATTGCAACTCCTTTTTTTTTTTCACTCTCCATTTGGTTAGTAAATCTTCCTCCATCCCTTTGTTTTGAGTCTTTGTGTATCCTTGCATGTGAGATGGGTCTGGATGCAGCATACCGATGGGTTTTGGCTTTTTATCCAATTTGCCTGTCTGTGTCTTCTGATTGGGGCATTTAGTCCATTTAAATTTAGGATTGATATTGATATATGTGAGTTTAATACTGCCATTTAATGCTAGCTTGCTGTTTTGCCCATTAGTTGATGTAGATTCTTCATTATGGTGATGCTCTTTACCTTTTGGTATGTTTTTGAAATGGCTGATACTGGTTGTTCCTTTCAATGTGTAATGCTTCTTTCAGAAGCTCTTGTAAAACAGGCCTGGTGGTGATGAAATCTCTGAGTACTTGCTTGTTCGCAAAAAATTTTATTTTTCCTTCACTTATGAAGCTTAGTTTGGCTGGATATGAAATTCTGGGTTCAAAGTTCTTTTCTTTAAGGATGTTGAATATTGGCCCCCACTATCTTCTGGCTTGTAGAGTTTCTCCTGAGAGATCTGCTGTGAGTCTGATAGGCTTCCCTTTGTGTGTAACCTGACCTTTCTCTCTAGCTGCCCTTAGTATTTTCTCCTTCATTTCAACCCTGGTGAATCTAACGATTATGTGCCTTGGGGTTGCTCTTCTTGAGGAATATCTTTGTGGTATTCTCTGTATTACCTGGAGTTGAGTATTATCCTGCCTTCATAGGTTGGGAAAGTTTTCCTGGATAATATCCCGAAGAATATTTTCCAGCTTGGATTCATTCTCTTCATCACATTCTGGTACACCTATCAAACATAGATTAGGTCTTTTTACATAGTCCCATATTTCCTGGAGACTTTGCTCATTCCTTTTTACCCTTTTTTCTCTAACGTTGTCTTCTCGTTTTATTTCATTAAGTTGGTCTTCGACCTCTGATATCCTTTCTTCTGCTTGATCAATTCGACTGTTGAAACTTGTGCATACTTCGCGAAGTTCTCGTATTGTGTTTTCCAGCTCCATTAATTCACTTATATTCCCCTCTAAATTGTCTATTCTCGTTAGCATTTTGTCAAACCTTTTCTCAAGGTTCTTAGTTTCTTTGCATTGGGTTAGAACATGTTCTTTTAGCTCACAGAAGTTTCTCATTATCCACCTTCTGAAGCCTGATTCTGTCAATTCATCATACTCATTCTCCATCAGGCCTTGTTCCGTTGCTGAGGAGGAACTGTGATCACCTGTAGGAGGAGAGACATTCTGATTTCGGATGTTTTCAGCCTTTTTGTGCTGGTTTCTTCCCATCTTTGTGGATTTATCCACCTGTCATCTTTGTAATCGCTGACTTTCAGATTGGGTCTCTGAGTGAACGTCCAGTTTGTTGGTGAAGACGTTTTTTCTGTTTCTTAGTTTTCCTTCAGCAGATGCCCCTCCCCCACAGAGCTGGCCCTTCCCGGGTTCAGCTGTGCTTGCGGTGAAACTCTCAATCCTCAGAGCTTCCAATTGCTGTTTTTTTATGGGGGTGGGACCAGCCGAGCCCAATCACCTGGCTCCCTGTCTCAGAGCCTCTTCTTTTTTTTTTTTAGTTGAACAGTCAACTCTCTCCCAGGTGTTCCAGTCACCCGCTGAAAAGGCGCCAGAATCTGTGTAATTTCCCTTGCAGTGACCCACTACGCCAGCTGAAACAGCGGCGTTGAGACTCGTGGCGCCTTTCTGCCCAGGAATCTCCCAGTCTGGCTCCCCGCGTCAGTCCCCTCTTCAATCAGCTAAATGGGTGACTCTGCCTTCCCAGAGCTCCAAACGCCAACTAAAAGGGCACCCAGTCCCGTATACTCCGCACTGAGAACCACCACGCTGGGGTGCCGGCAAAACAGCCGCGCCGGCCAAAAGAGTAGTGCTGGAGACCCGTGGGGCTCCTCCACTGTGAATCTCCTGGTCCGTGGGCAACAAAAATTCATCTGGAAGTGTGGCGTCCACTCACTCTCTGCGCTTTCACTGGGAGCTACAATCCTGAGCTGCTACTAATCAGCCATCTTGGATCTCTCTCTCAAAATTTTTTAATTATGAAAATATTTTAAGTGTACAGAAAAGCAGAGAGAAAATCTGCCAATAAAACAACCAATAATACGAACCCACTTTACCTCTAACCTATATATAACAGATCCTGACTATTTACCAGATCATCCACAGAGCAGTCAGATAAAAATATAATAGGCCAGTTTACTATAGTATGTCTGTTCCACATGAAACCATGAAAAAAGGCAAGTTCAAAACAGTGCATTATTAATAAACATAATCTTCACTAAAAACAAGAAATTAGTTGATTGGCTTTAACTTAAGATAAAAATCTAGTTGGGGAAAGGACTTATTTTTACTGTAAGACTTAGTTTTTTTGTTTCTTTTGACAGAATATTTACAATAAAGCAGGCACAAGAATGGAAACCAAAAGTGGCTTGTTACTGTACAAAGTCAGGAAGTGAATATAATATAGCTGTCAAGAGCAGCGTTTTTCAAACTGCTGATAATGACTCATATGTCATATTTATTCTCGGGTAAACATTAACACTACAAAACAGTGTGCAAAATTATAGTAAAATAAGTATAAGAAATGCTTATTTCAATTATATGTGTGCATGTATGTACATACTAAGTTATCACATAAAATGTTTTTTTCTCAATGTGTCTAGAGACAAAAAAGTTTCAAACCACTGCTAACTCTACTAGTTTTTAGTTTCCTATTTGTGAAATGGTGCTGAAAACAGAAACTTGACAACAATGGCTGTGGAAAATATTAAATGAGATAATGTACATAAAACACAGCATATGACACGTGGTAAGCCCTTGATAAGTAATGATTCTTAATTTATAATAGATTCTAATTAAGCATCGTGGCTATCAGCCTCTGGAGATTGTCTTAGTATTTAAAAGATTTTTTCGGAGAGAGATCCAAGATGGCTGATGATTAGCAGCTCGGGCACGTACCTCCCAGTGAAAGCGCAAAGAACGAGAGGACGCCACACTTTCAGACGAATATTAGTTGCTCACGGACCAGGAGATTCCCAGTGGAGGAGCTCCACGGGTCGCCAGGGCGACTCTTGTGGCCGGCGTGGCGGTTTTGCTGGTGCCTTAGCACGCCAGTTCTTGGTGCAGAGTCCGGAGATTCCCGGGCAGAAAAGCACCATCAATCTTAACACCGCTGTTTTGGCCAGCTCAGTGGATTGCTCAGATTTCGGCGCAGGGAATCAACAAGTTGGACGTCAGAGACCCAGTTAGAAAGTCGGTAATTATAAAGACGACAGACGGACAAATATATAATGAAGGGAAGAAACCAGCGTAAAAAGGTAGAGAATACTCAAAATCAGAATGCCTCTCCCTCTACAGGGGATTGCAATTCCTCATCAGTAACGGAACAAGGCTTAATAGATTACACATGTGTTCCAATAACAGAAGCAGGTTTCAAAACGTGGGTGATAAGAAACTTCTGTGAATTAAAAGAACTTGTTCTAACCCAATGCAAAGAAACTAAGAACCTTGAAAAAAGGTTTGACGAAATGTTAACGAGAATGGACAATTTAGAGAAGAATATAAGTGAATTGATGGAGCTGAAAAGCACAACACGAGAACTTCGCGAAGCATGCACAAGTTTAAACAGTCGAATTGATCAAGCAGAAGGAAGGATATCAGAAGTCGAGGACCAGCTCAGTGAAATGAAACGAGAAGACAAGAATGCAGAAAAAAGGATGAAAAGGAATAAGCAAAGTCTCCAGGAAATATGGGACTATGTGAAAAGACCTAATTTACGTTTGATAGGTGTACCTGAATGTGATGAAGGGAATGAATCCAAGTTGGAAAATACTCTTCAGGATATCATTCAGGAAAATTTTCCCAACCTGGCAAGGCAGGGTAATATTCAACTCCAGGTAATACAGAGAACACCACAAAGATATTCTTCAAGAAGACCAACCCCAAGGCACATAATCGCCAGATTTATTAGGGTTGAAATGAAGGAGAAAATACTAAGGGCAGCCAGAGAGAAAGGTCAGGTTACCCATAAAGGGAAACCTATCAGACTTACAGCAGATCTCTCAGCAGAAACCCTACAAGCCAGAAAAGAGTGGGGACCAATATTTAACATCCTTAAAGAAAAGAACTTTCAACCCAGAATTTCCTATCCAGCCAAACTAAGCTTTATGAGCGAAGGAAAAATTAAATCTTTTGCAAACAAACAAGTACTTAGAGAGTTCACCACCACCAGGCCTGCTTTACAAGAGCTTCTGAAAGAAGCACTATACATATAAAGGAACAACCAATATCAGCCTTTCCAAAAATATATCAAAAAGCAAAGAACTTTAACACAATAAAAAATTTACATCAACTAATGGGCAAAACAGCCAGCTAGCATCAAACGCCGGTATTAAACTTACATATATTTTAATTGGATAAAAAGCCAAAACCCATCGGTATGCTACATCCGGGCCCATCTTACATGCAACAATACACAAAGACTCAGAGAGAAGGAGGAAGATTTACCAATCAAACAGAGAGTAAAAATAAACTAATAAACAAAAAGCAGGAGATGCAATTCTCACCTCTGATAAAGTAGACTTTAAAGCAACAAAGATCAAAAGAGGCGAGGAATGACATTACATAATGGCAAAAGGATCAATGCAACAAGAAGAGCTAACGATTCTATAGATCAACGAGATAGAAAATTAACAAGGATATTCAGAACTTGAACTCAGACCTGGAACAAGTAAACTTAATAAACATTTATAGAACTCTCCACTTCAAATACACAAAACATACATTACCACCTCACACCTATTCCAAAGGTGACTATATAATTGGAAGTAAATCACTCCTCAGTAATCGCATAGCATTTCATAGGTTTAAATTAAATATTGGTTGGCTGTTTGTTTGTTATCTTCTTCCCTTATTCCTTCCTGACTACATCATTAGTATAAAAGAGGTTTTCAATACCCATTACTAAATTGCATTCTAGCCTGGGCAAGAAAGCAATACTCCCATTCTCTCTCCCTCTTTCTTTTCCTTCTCCCTCCTCCCCATTCTCTCTCTCTCTTTCTCTTCCTTTTTCCTCCTTCCTATTCTCTCTCTCTCTTTCTCTTTAAAAAAAAAAAAAAGATTTTTTCATTTCACTTTTAAATAATATCACTTGTATCATATAAAAGAAAAACCAGAGCAATAAACCCCAACAATAAATGTTTCTTTTAAAAATCAAAATAGGATCCACCAACTTCATTGTCAAAAATCCTGACATATCATGAGGCCAAAATATGAACAGAATGATGGAGTTCAGTACCTCTCTTTCCCTTTTGGTATTTCTAATTATCCCATTATCCAAAACTTTCTTCTCTTCCTAACCACCAAGTGCTGTCATTCTGCCCACTTCAAGTCTTCATTTCTTGGTAGAAATGCCAAACTGCCATACTTCAATCATAATGGACTTTGAGTTCATGAAGTAGTTACCCATTGAAGACAGTGTAACAGCTCTTCCACAAAGAACAACCTTGGTTTATCAATGAGATGTTTATGGCTATGGAACTGTAGACAAATTTTATAGGCCTCTCTAAACCTCAGTTTCCACACTAAAAAATAGGTAAAGTTGATCTATACTTTGTAGGGTCTGGGCCTTTGAAATTAAAGGGTGTGAAATACATTAAGTACCTAGCACAAAGTTAAGAAGCTGTATCTCACTTCCCTCCCTTTTACTGACAAGGCCATCCTGCCACTCCTTAAACACTTCCAGTAATAGAATGCTCCCTTCTTGCAGTCTGGTCCAACTGTGTGCAGCTATATTTGTTAGAAAATTCTCTCTTAAAATGACATGAAAATACCAAGAGTTCAAAGAAAAGATCATAATGGGCCGGGCGCAGTGGCTCACGCCTGTAATCCCAACACTTTGGGAGGCTGAGGCAGGTGGATTACTGAGATTAGGAGTTCGAGACTGGCCTGGCCAACATGATGAAATGCCGTCTCTACTAAAAATACAGAAGATTAGCCAGGCATGGTGTCAGGTACCCGTAATCCCAGCTACTTGGGAAGCTGAAGCAGGAGAATTGCCTGAACCCAGGAGGTGGAAGTTGCAGTGACCCAAGATTGCACCACTTCACTCCAGTATAGGCGACAGAGCAAGACTCTGTTTCAAAAATTAAAAAAAGATTATAATGAACTGAAGTAGTTGAAGAAAATTTCATTTAAAAAACACTTCATGAACTGAGCCTTGAAAGATCGATGAGATTTGGAAGAAAGGAAAAGACTCAGAAGCTTAATTGTTCATTCACTTATCCACTGACTCGTCATCAAAAATGTGGTTAATGCTTACTATGTGCCAAAAACTTTCTAGATACTGGGTATCCTCAGGGAAATAAAACAGATGAGTCTCTCATCATGAACTACACATCCCAACAGAGCAAGACAGAAACAAACAAGTTAGATGTTTGTCTTTGGATGCCTGCCTGTTCAATTAATAACAACTTTCAGCTTGAAGAGGAAAAATTAACTTAAATAATCAATGTCTCTTTATATTAAAACTGTGGCATTTTAAAAGTCTTGATAAAAGGAGAAGCAGAAACGGATAGCTAAAATGATACCCTGCAGAGTCCAACTACTTTCTTGTCTTTCAAGTTCACAAATAATGGATATAGTTGACTAATCCCACTTAATGTCTTTGATATCAATAACAATGAAAATTGCTATACCAAGATTTTTAACAAACACAACTGTGAAATATATTAGCCTTGTTTGCATTTTAGCAGGAAGAATAAACCCAATACTAAAGCAAATTCTGTATCAGTTTGACAACAGCAAACTATAATTACATAAACAGATGTTTTCACCATTCTATGAAATGAAATGAGATGTTATTTGAAACACAGACAATTTAAATAACTTGCTGCAGAATATAATCAAATGTTTTAATTTGACTTGAAAAACATCTGTAATATTAGCAGTCAGCAAAGTAACATCAAATTTATATATGAAGAGCACAGCACATCACAGGAGATTTCCTCTATCAGTTGATTCAGACTTCAGAGAATTAGGAGGAGTAATGGATTAACCTGTTTTGTATCATTCACTTAGCAGTATCAAGCTTTCATCGGAACAGAGGGATACCAGTATCATCAATAGTTGCCATTTTCTCCTGTATTTTGTTAGTAGCTCTAAAAATTACATAAGGACAGATGTTATAAATAAATTTAAGTATAACTGTTCTCTTCAATGAGTCTAGTAAAAATATAAGTTTCAATAAAAAGAAACAAGAACTTTAAAAGTAGTTTTCTTTTCATGCCTTTTTTCTACTAAAATATTATATTGAGTTTCTGTTTTCTAGCCAAAATATAAAGGAACAGACACTGAATTTTCCCAATCAACTAAAGCAACATTAAACCCAAACAAAATGTAAAACACATTGCTGAAGAAACTGGAAATCATGAGATGGAAAACAAACTAGGTGAGAGCCCTACAATTAACTCAGCTCCCTGTCCAGGGAAAGTGTCCAGGCCATAGTAAAGGGAAGATAAATCTAGGGGCAGCCCAGTGGCCTCCCTAACTCCAGGAAATGTATCTAGGAGTTCACAAAGACTAAAGTGGCTGAATTTCATAAGGCAGCACACAAGAGGAGAGATATACACAGAGAGAAAACTTATATATGCAAAAGATCATCACTGAGTATTCAGTTGAGTACTGATTGGTGCACATGTGTGAGGAAACTACAGAAGGTAGGGAAAACCCCACCCAAAACAATTAGAGGAAACTAACTTGAAAACTTTATTATTAATGGATCATCAGATGTGGTATTCATAAGAATTTCTGCCTCACTAATGGGAAAAAAATTAATTGTAAAAACTCCTCTAGTCTCACCTAACAAGGTTAAAAGCAAAATCTGAAACAGTCAGGCTATTTCCAAATAACTTAACTGCATCCAAGAAAAAAGGTCTAAAATATTTATTAAAATATGAAAATATCAGGAACCAGTAAACAAAATTCACTATATCTAACATTCAATTGAAACATGCTGGCTGAGCATGGTGGCTCACACCTGTAATCCCAGCACTTTGGGAGGCCGAGGTGCGCGGATCACTTGAGGTCAGGAGTTTAAGACCAGCCTAGCCAACATGGTAAAACCCCCGTCTCTACTAAAAATACAAAAATTAGCTGAGTGTGGTGGTGGGCAACTGTAATCTCAGCTATTCAGGAGGCTGAAGCAGGAGAACTGCTTGAGCCCAGGAGGCGGAAGCTGCAGTGAGCCAAGATCATGTCACTGCACTCCAGCCTGGTGACAGAGTAAGAGTCTGTCTCAAATAAAAAAAAAAAATCATGAAAAAAGGAAAATATAATCTATAAAAAGGAGGGAAGTCAATCAATTGAAACAAACCCCAAAATTACACTGATGATTGAATTAGCAGGCAAGGCACAAAATCCATTATCACTAACTTTTATATGTTCAAGAAGCTATAGGAAATACTGAATATGTGACCAGGCACAGTGGCTCATGCCTGTAATCCTAGCACTTTGGGAGGCCAAAGCAGGTGACCTGCTTGTACTCAGGAGTTCAAGACCAGCCTAAGCAACAGGACCAAGCCCCTGTCTCTATAACAAATACAAAAATTAACCAGGTATGGTGGTACACACCTGTAGTCCCAGCTACTCAGGAGGCTGAGGTGGGAGAATGGCTTGACCCTGGGAGGCAGAGGTCGTAGTGAGCTGAGATCACACCCCTGAAATCCAACCTGACTCTGTCTTGAAAAAAAGAAGAAAGAAAGGTTGAATACGTGAAGAAGAGGCATGGAGTATATGTGTGTGGACACAAAAGACCCAAGTCAAATTTCTGTAAGATGCAAACTATAATGACTGAGGTAAGAGCTACACTGGATAGAATTAAGAGATGATACAATAAAGAAGAAAAAAACTGCTAAAGAATGTGAAGACAAAGCAATAGCAACTATCTAAAATGAAACAAAGAGAAAACAGACCTCCCAAAAAAGCGTATCACTGAGCTGTGCAGCAATTTCAGCAACCTAATTAACGTTTCATTGGAATCCCCAAATTAAGAGAGGGGTGACAGAAAAAAGTAAAATAATTGCAGAATTTTTTCCAAATTCACTGAAAACTATAAACCCATGGAACCAAGAACCTCAAGGAACCCCCAAAAAGAAGAAACACAAAGAAAGCTACCAAAAGACAATTCATAATCAAATTGATTAAAATTAAGGATAAACAGAAAAAAATATTAAAAGAAGCTGGGGGAAAGGCATTACGGACCAGGAAACATATGATGACAGATTTCTCACAAAATCAATGGAAACTCAAAAACAGCAGAACATCTTAAAAGTGCTGAAAGTAAAATACTGTCAACCCAGAACTCTCTGCCATACTAAAACATCTTTTGAAAACAAAGGTGAAATAAATGTTAGGAAAGTAATCAATGAAGTAGGAGGAGGCAGAGCAAGATGACCAAATAAAACCAATAATCATCTCCCCTGCAGGAACACCAAATTGAACAACTATCTACACAAGAAATCACCTTCATAAGAACCAAAATATCGTTTTAATATATTGAGAACAGGGGCACTGAAGAGGGCAGGAAAGACAGTTTTGAATTGCCTACACTACACTCCTCAATCCTCTGGGCAGCAGCTGTACGGCATGGAGAGAGAATCTGTATGATTAGGGAAGGGAGAACACAGTGATTGTGGGACTTTATGCTGAAACTCAGTCCTGCCAGTCATGGTGGAGAGCGACACAGGGCAGAAATCAGCTGGGGCCCAAGGAGGGAACTTTTATAACAGCCCTAGCCAGAGGAAAATCATCTATCCCAGTAGTAAGAACCTGAGTTCTGGTTAGTACCACCAGTGCATGTTAAAGCACTCTGGGGTCCTAAATAAACTTGAAAGGCAGTCCTGGCCACAAGGACTGCAATTCCTAGGCAAGTCCTGGTGCTATGCTGGCCTTGGAGCCAGTGGACTTGGGTACTCATTACCTAGTAAGACACCAGGCCAGGCACAGTGGCTCATGCCTGTGATCCAGAGGTGGGTGGATCACTTGAGCTCAGGAGTTCATGACCAGCCTGGGCAACATGGCAAAACCTGTCTCCACAAAAAAATTAGCCAGGCATGGTGATGTGTGCCTGTAGTCCCGGCTACTCGGGAGGCTGAAGTAGGACTCTTTGAGTCTAGGAGGCAGAGGTTGCAGTGAGCTGAGACACCAGCTGGGGAAGAAAGGGAGTGCTTGTGTCACCCCTCCCCCAATCCCAGGTGGCATAGCTCACAGCTCTAGGAGAGACTCCTTCTTTCTACTTGAGGAGAGAAGAGGGAAGGGTAAAGAGGACTTTGTTTTGCAACTTGGATACCAGTTCATCCACAAGAGAATGAAGCACCAGGCAGCGTCCTGAAGACCCCATTCCAGGACCTAGCTCCCAGACGATAATTCTAGACATACCCTGGGCCAGAAGGGAACCCACTGCTTTGAAGGGAAGGACACAGTTCTGGCAGGATCCATTACCTGCTGACTAAAGAGCCCTTGGGCCTTGAATAAACATCAGCAGGTAATACTTGCCAGTACTTGCGAGTAGCCAAGTAGAACTTGCTGCAGGCCTTGGGTAAGAACCAGTGCAATGCAGGCTTCAAGCATGACCCACCATGTTCACAGCTGTGGTGGCTATGGGGACAGACACCTTCTATATTAGGTCGTTCTTGTGTTGCTATAAATAAATACCTGAGGCTGGATAATTTACAAAGAAAAGGAGTTTAGGCTGGGTGCGGTGGCTCACGCCTGTAATCCCAGCAATTTGGGAGGCCAAGGTGAGTGGATCACTTGAGGCTAGGAGTTCAAGACTAGCCTAGCCAACATGGTAAAACTCTGTCTCTACTAAAAACACAAACATTAGCCAGGCATGATGGAACGTACCTGTAATCACAGCTACTCTGGAGGTTGAGGCACAAGAATCACTTGAACCTCGGAGGCGGAGGTGGCAGTGAACTGAGATCACATCACTGCACTCCAGCCGGAGGACAGAAAGAGAATGTCTTAAAAAAGAAAAGAGGTTTAATTGGTTCACTGTTCTGCAGGCTGTACCAACATGCATGTGCTTGGCTTCCGGGCCTCAAGGAGATTTTACTCACGACAGAAGATGAAGCAGGTGCTTACGGGCCATATGGCAAGAGGAGCAAGGGGCAGAGGGAGGTGCCACACACTTTTAAATGATCAGGTCTCATGAGAACTCGCTCACTATCTTAAGAACAACAGGAAACCATGAGAAATCCACCCCCGTGACCCACACACCTCCCATCAGGCCCCACCTCCAACAATGGGGATTACAACATCTCAACATGAGATTAGGTGGGACAAATATTCAAACCATATCACCTTCTGCTTGAGGAAAGGAAAGGAAAGAATAAAGGGGACTTTGTCTCACAGTTTGGTGGCCAGCTAAGCCATCATGGGATGGAGCACCGAACAGGCTCCTAGGATCCCAGATTCCAGGCCTTGGCTCCTGGACAGCATTTCTGGATCCACTCTGGGCCAAAGAGGAGTCCAATACCCTGATGGGAGAGACCCAGGCCTGGCAACATTTACTACAAACTCACTGAAGAGCCCTCGGGCCTTGAGTGAACATCAGCAGAAGCGAGGCAGTACTTATCACAGGCTTTGGGAAGTGGTGGTCAGGAGGAAAGACTCCTACCTGAAGACAGGAGAAGGAAGAATGGGAAGATCCATGTCCTGCAGCTTGGATGCCAGCTCAGCCTCAGCACAACAGAACATTAAGTAGATTCCTAAGTTTCCTGACTCCAGGTCCTGGTCCTTGGGCATTTCTGGACCCACCTTGGGCAGTGGGGAGCTTGCTGTCTTGAAAGGAGGATACAAGCCAGGCTGGATTCACTACCTGCTGACTGAAGAGGTCTTGGGCCTTGAGTGAACATCAGTGGCAGCAGGCAGTGGTCGCCGCAGGTCCTGGGTAAGACTCAGTGCTATGCTGGTTTCAGGTCTAATCTAGCGCAGTCCCAGTGATGGTGGTCACAGGGGTGCTTCTTTCACCCCTCCCTCAGCTGCATGCAGCCCTGCACAGAGAGAGAGACTCCGCTGGTTTGGAGGAAAGTAAGGGAAGAGAACAAGAGTCTGCCTGGTAATCCAAGAATTCTCTCAGATCTCACCCAACACCACCAAAGCAGTACCTCCACCAGTCTTCAAGAGTCAGTGTTACTGGGTCTGGGTGCCCCCTAATGCAGATGTAGCTGCAGTGAACAAAAACTTAGATAAAGACACTCAATTCCTTTGAATACTTGGAAAGCCTTCCCAAGAAGGATGAGGATGAACAAGCCTAGACAGCAAAGACCATAATAAATACCTAACTCTTCAATGCCCAGACATCAACAAACATCCACAAGCGTCAAGACCATCCAAGAAAACATGACCTCTCCAAACGAACTAAATAAGGCACAAATGATCAATCCCAGAGTGACAGAGAGATGTCACCTTTTAGGCAGATAATTCTAAACAGCTGTTTTTAAGAATCTCAACAAAATTCAAGATGACACTGAAAGGGAATTCAGAATTCTATCAGATAAACTTAACGAGAGATTGAAATAACTTAAAAATCAAGCAGAAATATTGAACTTGAAAAATTCAGCTGACACACTGAAGAATGCATCAGTCTCTTAGCAGAACTGATCAAGGAGATGAAATAATTCGTAAGCCTGAAGACAGGCTATTTCAAAATACAGTCAGAAGAGACAAAAGAATAAAAGGATAAAAAAGAATAAAGTATGCCTGCAAAATCTAGAAAATAGTCCTAAAAGGGCAAATCTAATAGTCACTGGCCTAAGAAGGAGGCAGAGTGAGAGATGGGGTAGATGGTTGATGCAAAGGGATGATAATAGAGAATTTTCCAAACCTAGACAAAAACATCACTATTCAAGCACAGAGAGGTTACAGATTTAACCAAAGACTACCTCGAGACATTTAATTACCAAACTCCTGAATGTCAAAGATAAAGAAAAGATCCTAAAAGAAGCAAGAAAAAAGAAATAACATATAAAGGAGCTCTAATACATCTGGCAGCATTTGTCTCAGTAGAAACCATACAGGCCAGAAGAGAGTGACATGACATATTTAAGATGCTGAAGGAAAAATACTGTTATCCTAGAATAGTATATCAAGTGAAAATATCCTTCAAGTGAAGGAGAAATAAAGACATTGCCAGACAAACAAAAGCTAAGGGATTTCATCAACACCAGATATGTTCTACAAAAATGCTGAAGGAAGTTATTCAATCTGGAAGAAAAAGATGTTAATGAGCAATAAGAAATCACCTGAAGGTAAAAAGTGCACTGGCAATAGTAAGCACACAAAAAAACACAGAATATTGTAACACTGTAATTGTGGTGTTTAAACTGCTCATATCTTGAGTACAAAGGCCAAGAGATGAACCTATCAAAAAATAACTATATCTTTTCAAGACATAGACAATGCAGTAGGACAGAAACAATCAAAAGTTAAAAAGTGGGGTGGATGAAGTTAAAGTGTAGAGTTTTTATTAGTTTTCTCTTTGCTTGTTTTTGCAATTAGTATTAAGTTATCATCTGTTTAAAATAATGGCTTATGTTATTTACAAGCCTCATGGTAATAGCAAGTCAAAAAACCTACACAAGATACACTGAAAGTAAAAAGCAAGGAATTAAAATATGCCACCAGAGAAATTCACCTTCACAAAAAGACAAGAAGCAACCGGGCACGGTGGCTCACACCTTAATCTCAGCACTTTGGGAGGCTGAGGCGGGTGAATCACAAGGTCAGGAATTTGACACCAGCCTGGCCAACATGGCGAAACTCCGTCTCTACTAAAAATTCAAAAAAATTAGCTGGGCATGATGGCGGGTGCCTGTAATCCCAGCTACTAGGAAGGGTTAGGCAGGAGAATCACTCAAACCCAGGACACAGAGGTTGCGGTGAGCCAAGGTGCACTGCGCTCCAGACCAGGCGACAGTGCAAAACTCTGTCTCAAAAAAAAAAAAAAAGGAATAAAGGAAGAGAAGACTATAAAACAACCAGAAAACAAATAACAAAATGGTAGTACTAAGTCTTTACATATCAATAATAACACTGAATGTAAATGAATTAAACTCTCCAATCAAAAAGACAAAGAGCGGCTAAATGGATAAAAAAGCAACACCCAATGATCTGTTGCCTAAAAGAAACACTTCACCATAATGACATACAACGACTGAAAATAATGAGATGAAAGAAGATACTGCATGCAAATGGAAATCAAAAAACAGAAGGAGTAGCTCGTATCAGACAAAATAGATATCAAGAGAAAAACTATAAAGACAAAGGTCATTTTATAATGATAAAGGGTCAACTCAGAGAGGTGATATAACCATTGTAAATACATATGCACCCAACACTATAACACCTAAATATATAAAGCAAATAGTATTAGAGTTAAAGAGAAAGATAAAACCCAGGTTAACAGCTGGAGATTTCAACACCCCACTTTCAGCATTAGAAAGATTATCCAGACAGAAAATTAAAAAAGAAACATTGGACTTAATCTGAACTATAGACCAAAATGAACCTAAGAGGTATCTGCAAAACATTTCATCCAACAGCTGCAGAATACACATTCTTCTCCTCAGCACATGGATCATTCTCAAGGATAGACCATATGTTAGCTCGCAAAACAACTCTAAAAATTCAAAAAATTGAATCAAATATCTTCTCTGACCACGATGGAATAAAACTAGAAATCAATAACAGGAAGAACTATGGATACTATACAAACATGGAAATTAAATAATATTCTCTCCTGAACAGCCAAAGGGTCAATGAAAAAATTTAAAAGGAAATTTTAAAATGTCTTGAAACAAAAATAAAAACACAGCATACCAAAACCTATAGGATAAGGCAAAATTAGTACTTAGAGGAAAGTTTATAGCAATAAGCCCCTATATTACAAAAGCAGAAGACTTCAAATAAACAACATATTGATGCAGCTTTAAAAACTAGCAAAGCAAGATCAGAGGAGAAATAAATGAAACTGAAATAAAAAATACAAACTATCAATGAAACAAAATGCTGGTTTTTTTTGAAAAGATAAGCTAAAGATAAGTCATATGAAGAAAGAAGACCCAAATAAATAAAATCAGAGATGAAAAAGGAGACATTACAACCAATACTGCAGAACTTCAAACAATCATTAGAGGTGACTATGAAAAATTATACGCTAATAAATTGGAAAAGCTAGATGAAATGGATAATTTCCTAGACACATTCAATCTACCAAGATTAAACCACAAAGAAATCCAAAATAGACCAATAACAAGAAATGCAACTGACACTGTAATAGAAAGTATCCCAGCAAAGTCAAGTCCCTGGACCCAATGGTTTCGCTGCTGAATTCTATCAAACATTCAAAGAAGAACTAATAACGAATCCTACATGAACTATTCTGACAAACAGAGGAGGAGGGAATACTTCCAAACTCATTCTACATGGCTAATACTACCCTGATACCAAAACCAGACAGGCACGTCAAAGAAAAGGAAGAGAATATCCTGATGAACACTGATGCAAAAATCCTCAACAAAATACTAGCAAATCAAATTAAACAACACATTAAAAATATCATTCATCATGAATAAGTGGGATTCATCCCAAGGATGCAATGATAGTTCGACATATGCAAATCAATGTGATATATCATATCAACAGAATGAAGGACAAAAACCAAATAATCACTTCTACTGATACTGAAAAAGATTCTAATAAAATCCAACATCCCTTTATTACAGAAACTCCCAAGAAACCAGGTATAGAAGGAACATACCTCAACACAATAAAAGTCATGTATGACATACCCTCAGCTAGTATCATACTGAATGGGGAAAAACTGAAAGCCTTTCCTCAAAGACCTGGAAGAAGACAAGGATGCTCACTGTCACTAGTGTTATGCAGCATAGTAACAGTCAAAGAATTTCTAGCTAGAGCAATCAGACAAGAGAATGAAATAAAGGACATCCAATTTGGAAAGGAAAAACTCAAAGTTTCCTTGTCTTTAAGTAATATGATCTTATACTTGGAAAAAACTAAAAACTCTACCAAAAGGAATAAACAAATTCAGTAAGGCTGTAGGATACACAATCAATATACAAAAATCAATAGCATTTCTATATGTCAAGAGCAAACGAGAAAAAACAAACAAGAAAGTAATTCCATTTACAATAGCTACAAATACAATGAGACAAATAAACTTAAAGAAGATTTCTACAGTGAATAGAATAAAACATTGATGCAAGAAACTGAAGAAGACACACAAAAAAATGAAAATATATTCCAGATCATGGATTAGAAGATTCAATACTGGATTTTTGTTGTTGTTTAAATTGTACCTTTGATCCTGAGATAAACCAAGTAGTTGAATAATTTCAAAAAGTACACAACAGACCTTATCCTCAAGTTATCAAGGCTTCTACAAAGTACCTTTACCCCCAAATCCTATATGGTATATAGCTACACAGGTGAGAACCAAATTCACGTTTCCAACAAAAATTATAAAATACTATTCAGCAAAAGCTGCAATTCTCTATGGCAGCTTGTAAGATTACTCTGGATTCCTCTGCAATTGCTGTCAAGATGGTGAGCCTCTCACATTCTACTTGCCTAACAGACTAGGTCCAAGGAAGTGAGAGCCAACTGTGTCACTTCATATATATTATTATGTCTTCTTGCTTTTCAACAATCTCTTCTAGGTTTCAAATAGTTCTGAATCCAGTCTGCAAGGTAACATTGTTGGGTTAAGTATAGACTTTTCCTTCTTCAAGTACATCAGGATATGGTTTAGCTTTATTAAGTTTCCAGATTTTCACTGTGTAAATGAGCAGACACACCAGAGAACAGATCAGTTCCAGGATAGCCAAAAGGAGATAAAGATATAATCTGCTGGGCTGCAGGAAGAAATGCTGCAACACAGTATGAAGAGAATAACTGTGTTGCCAGTGAAGTATATCATTAATGCCTCTTGAGATGGCTTATCTATCAGTAGATCAAGTTATAGCCTCAGTTTCTGACTTTGCTGTGGTGATACTGGATGTAGCATTCAAGATGTACATGGAAAAACTAAAAAATAACTTTCCCAAGGATTATGACCATTTGAACTTTAAGAGTGTCTGTAGTTTCCTAGGCACCTGTCCTCATTTAGATTAGGGTAAGAACAAACCAAATCTGTTAAAAATGCCAAAAATAACATAACATAAATAAACAAGAGAAGATTTGCTATGACTATTGTAGGAAAAAGATAGAATCAGGGTCTAAAATGAGCTTGTGGTGAGTAATGTAAGAGAAGCTGGGCATCAAGAGGTAAGTCACCTTCAATACTTTGAGTGACATCCAAGAAACCCCTTAAATTTTTAATAAATTTTGCTTTAAATATATACGAGTCTCAAATCAACTTCCAGGTCTCACAGTTAGTTTTTCTTTTCTTTTCTTTTCTTTTTCTTTTTTTTTTTTTTTTGAGACGGAGTTTCGCTCTTGTTACCCAGGCTGGAATGCAATGGTGCGATCTCGGCTCACAGCAACCTCCGCCTCCTGGGTTCAGGCAATTATCCTGCCTCAGCCTACTGAGTAGCCGGGATTACAGGCACGCGCCACCATGCCCAGCTAATTTTTTGTATTTTTAGTAGAGACGGGGTTTCACCATGTTGACCAGGATGGTCTCGATCTCTTGACCTTGTGATCCACCCGCCTCGGCCTCCCAAAGTGCTGGGATTACAGGCGTAAGTCACCGCGCCCAGCCTAATTTTTCATTTTCTCAGTTCCCTCCATCCTTCTCCCAATGCCATTTCCCAATGCTGGAGGTCAAAGCTTTAGACAACCTGGCCTCTCCACCTGTCAGAATCAATATTGTTAAAATGTCCATACTACCCAAATCAATCTACAGATTCAATGCAATCCCTATTAAAATACCAATGACAGCCAGGTGCAGCGGCTCATGCCCATAATCCCAGCATTCAGGAGGCTGAGGCAGGCAGATCACAAGGTCAAGAGATTGAGACCATCCTGGCCAACATGGTAAAACCCCATCTCTACTAAAAGTACAAAAATTAGCTGGGTGTGGTGCCACATGCCTGTAGTCCCAGCTTCTCTGCAGGCTGAGGCAGGAGAATCGCTTGAACCTGGGAGGAGGAGGTTGTAGTGAGTCAAGACTGTACCACTGCACTCCAGCCTGGCAACAAAGCAAGACTCTGTCTCAAAAAAAAAAAAAAAAACCTGATGACATTCTTCACAGAAATCCTAAAATTTACATGAAACCACAAGACACCCAGAATAGCTCAAGCAAACCTAAGCAAAAAGAACAAAATCTGACTTCAAATTATACTACAGACCTTCTAAAATAGCCTACCAAAACAAAAACAAATTATAGTACAGAGCTATAGTAAACAAAACAGCAGGGTACCGGCATAAAAATACACACATAGACAATGTGAAAATTTACATGAAACCACAAGAGACCCAGAATAGCTCAGGCAACCCTAAGCAAAAAGAACAAAACCTGACTTTAAATTATACTACAGATCTTCTAAAACACCCTACCAAAACAAAAACAAATTATAACACAGAGCTATAATAACCAAAACAGCAGGGTACTGTTATAAAAATAGACACACAGACAAATGGAATAGAAAACTCAGAAATAAATCCATCCATCTACAGTGAAGTCATTTTTGACAAAGGTGCCAAGAGTATACATTGGGTAAAGAACAGTATGTCCAATAAATGGCACTGGGAAAATTGGACGTGCATATGCAGAAGAATGAAACTAGACCCCATCTCTCACCATATACAAAATTCAAGTCAAAATAAAGACTTAAATATAAAACCTCAAATTATGAAACTACTAAAAGAAAACATTGGGGAAACTTCAGAGTTAGTCCAGGCAAAAATTTCTTAAGTAGTACCCTACAAACACAGGCAACCAAAGCAAAAGTGAACAAATGGGATCACATCAAGTTATAAACCTTTGGCACAGCAAAGGAAGCAATCAATAAATGAAGAGACAGCCCACAGAATGAGATAAAATATTTACAAACTATCCATCTGACAAGGGATTAATAACCAGAATATATAATAAGCTCAAACAATTATATAGGAAAAAATATAATAATTTGATTTTAAAATGGACAAAAGATCTAATTAGACATTTCTCCAAAGAAGACATACAGATGGCAAACAGGTATATGAAAAGGTGCTCAACATCACTGATTATCAGAAAAATGCAAATTAAAACTACAATGAGATATCATCTCACTCCAGTTAAAATGGCTTTGAAGCAAAAGACAGACAATAATAAATGCTGGATGGATGTGGAGAAAAGGGAACCCTTGGACTCTATTGGTGGGAATGCAAATTAGTGTAGCCACTATGAATAACGGTATGGAGGTTCCTCAAAAAAACTACAAATAGAACTACCACATGATCCAGCAATCCCCCTGCTAGGTAAACACCCAAAAGAAAGGAAATAATTATACTCAAGAGATACCTGCATGGCTATGTTTACTGCAGCACTATTCACAATAGCCAACATTTGGAAGCCACCTAAGTGTCCATCAACAGGGGAATGGATAAAGACAACGTGGTACAAATACACAATGGAGTCCTATTCAGCAATAAAAATGAATGAGGTCCTGTCATCTGCAACAACATGGATGGAACTGGAGGATGTTAAATAAAATAAGCTAGGCACAGAAAGACAAACTTCTCACATTCTCATTCATTTGTGGGAGCTAAAAATTAAAACAATTTAACTCATGGAGATAGAGAGTAGAATGATGATTACCAGAAACTGGGAAGAGTAGTGTCTTGGTGGGGAGGGCCACAGAATTGGGATGGTTAATGGGTGCAAATATATAGTTAGACAGAATGAATAAGATCTAGTATTTGATAACACAACAGGATGATTACAGTCAACAATAATTTATAATTTATTGCACATTTTAAAATAACTGAGGATAACTGGAATATTTGTAACATAAAGAAATGACAAATGCTTGAGGTGATGGAAACCTCATTTACCCTGATGTGATTATTACACATTGTATGCCCATATCAAAATATCTCATGTACCCCATAAATATATCCACCTACTATTAATATATACCCATAGAAATTTTTTAAAATTCAGTGAGGTAGAAAACCAAAAGGTAACAAAAAAGTCAATGAAATAAAAACTGATTATTTGAAAAACATCATAAAATTCGGTAACCCTCTAGCCAGGCTAATTAAGAAAAAGAGAAAATAAAAACTACCAATATCAGGAATGAGAGAAGTAATATCACTACAGATTCTACAGATATCATAACATGGGAATATCATAAATGACTTTGTGCAATAAGTGCACCAACTTCTTGAAAGATACAAATGAGCTCTCTCCAGAAGGAAAAGATAATCTGGATAGCCTAATATCTATTAAATAAATAATCTGTTCAGGAAAAAAAAAAAAAAAAAAAAACAAAACCTCAAGGCTGAGACGGCTTTACTGGGGAAATCTACCAAACGGTTAAGGAACAGTGTTAGTTCTATACAAACTCCTCAGGAAACTAAGGGGAAAAAAAAAAAAAACAGTGGGGAGAAGGGGGAGGAGGAGAATACTGTTTAATTTATGAGCCTAAAATTATTCTGATAGCAAACCAGACAAAAATATCACAAGAAATGAAACCTATAGCTCAACACCCTTCACAAAAACATGTAAAATTATAGCAAATCAAATTGAAAAAATATAGAAAAAAGGATATATCATGACCAAGTGTAGTTTCTCCCAGGAATGCAAAGTTTAATGTGTGAAAATCAATGTAGTTCAATATATTAAATAATTTTAAAACTATATGATCATCTCAAAGGATGCAGAAAAGCATTTGATAAACTTCAACATCCATTTCTGATGAACATTTTCAGCAAACTAGCCACAAAGGAAATTTCCTCAACTTGATAAAAGGTATCTGTAACACTTTTACATAAAAGATAAAACCTGAACCTTTACGCCCTTAGTTAGCATCAGGAACAAGACAAGAAAGTTCACTTTCACCACTTCTATTTTACTAAAGATTCTAGGCAGTGCAATAAAATAAGAAAAGGAAATAAATGGTATTCAAGTTGGGAAAAAAGTAAAAATTGACTTTATTCGAGGATAATAATTGTCTAGGTAGGAGATCTAATAGAATCCATGAATAAAAAGCTATGAAAACAAATAAGTGAAGTTAGGTTGCAAGACATAAGTATGCAGAAACCTACAGTATTTCTATGTAGCAGGAATAATCAGAAATTATAATTTTAAAAATACCTTTTACAATAGCAATAAAAAACAAAACGTAGTGGAAAAATCTAACAAAAAGTAAGTAAGGCCCATACACTGAAAACTATAAAACACTACCAAGCAAAATTAAATAAGATCTAAATAATTGGGAGAGGGATATTTCATGCAGAAAAATCTAACAAAAAGTAAGTAAGGCCCATACACTGAAAACTATAAAACACTACCAAGCAAAATTAAATAAGATCTAAATAATTGGGAGAGGGATATTTCGTGCAGATTGTAAGACTCTATATAAATAAAGACATCGATGCTCTCTCAAATTACAGACTCAAAGTATTCCCCACTGAAATCTGAGAAGATTATTTGTAGAAACTGACAAACTGATTCTAAAATTCATATGAAAATTCAGGAGACCTAGAACAGCCATAACAACTTTGAAAAAAAATAACGAAAGTTGGAAGTTGAAAATAACTGCCTTGCTTCCAGACTTACTAAGAGGCTACAGTAATAAAGACTGTACTAAATTGGCATAAAGGCAGACAAACAGCTCAATTGAACATAATAAATTCCAGAAGTGCTCCCTCCTGGACATATACGGTCAATTAATTGTTTTACAATGGTACAAAGAAGAAAGACTAATATTTTCAAGAAATGGTTCTCAGACTGGGCACAGTGGCTCACACCTGTAATCTGTAATCCCAGCTTTACTAAAGCTATCTGCCAAGGCGGGTAGATCACCTGAGGATGGGAGTTCAAGACTAGCCTGGCCAACATGGTAAAAACTCATCTCTACTAAAAATACAAAAATTAGCCAGGCATGGTGGCACGCCTGTAATCCCATCTACTCAGAAGGCTGAGACACAAGAATCACTTGAACTAGGGAGGTGGAGTTTCCAGTGAGCCGAGATCACACCACTGCACTCCAGCATGGGTGATAGAGCAAGACTGTCTTTAAAAAAAAGAAAAAAAAAAAGGTTCTCAAAGGATCAAATACCCATATGCAAAAAAATTAACTTTGATCCATACCTTGTATCACACAAAAAATATAACTCAAAATGGATCATGGACTTCAATATAAAACATTAACACTGTAAAACTTTTAGGAAACAGCACAGGAGAAAATCTTCAGGATCTAGGGTTAGGCGAATTGTACTCAGACTTTCTAAAAACACAGTCCATAAAAAAATTAATAAATTGAACCTCTTCAAAGTTAATTTTTCTTCTGTGAAAGACAATGAGAAGAGGATGTAAAGACAAGCTACAAAGTAGCTTATTCCAGATACTGACAAACGACTAGTAGCTAGAATATATAAAGCACTTTCAAAACTCAACAGTAAAAAAAATCTATTTAGAAAATGATACATGAACAGACATTTCACTGAAGAGGATATACAGATGGAAAATTGGCACATGAAAAGATGTTCAACACCATAAACCCCTAGGCAAGTGCAAATCAAAACCAATTATCACTATTACAACACATCTAACAGAATGACTAAAATAAAAAACAGTCACAACACCAAATGCTGGCAAAGATAGAGAGAAACTAAATTGCTCACACATCATTAGTAGATATGTAAAATGGTACAACCACTTTGGAAAAGTCTGGCACATTTTTTTATGGATATACCATGTAACTGCCATACAACCCAGCAAACTGGACACTTATCAGAGAAATGAAAAATAACATCTATACAAAAATGTTAACAGCAGCTTTATTTTTAATACTAAAAAACTATACAGTCCAGAAGTCCTTCAACAGGTGAACGGTTAAACAATCTTACAATAAAATCTTAATAACCTAAAATCCTACTAAATAGATTTCCCTTGGTTAACTGGAATTGTTTATTAAGAAACTACTATTATGTGAAAAGAATACATGGCAAAGAAATTCATCACAAATTTAAGATGATGATTACTTCATGAAAATGATAATCCTTTTTTAAAAATTTAAAAATGAAAACAGCACTGTCCAACTGTATATTCCCTGATGCTGGAAACATCCTATAATCTGCATTATCCAACACATTAGCTCCTAGCCACAGTGGCTATTAAGCCTAGAAATACGAGACTAAGGATGGGAATGTTTAAATTTGGTTAAATAGCCTTATGGCTAGTGACTTCCACATGGGACAGGATAAATCTAGAACTTACAGAAAAACTTTAAAAAACACAGAGAGGCAGCCACAATGTAAAAATCATCATCAGTGTATTAGGTCAATACTTCTCAATCAGGGCACAACTGACATTTTGGGCAGAATAATTCATTGCCCAAAACTGTCCCAAAGAGAGGATTCCTTTCAAATGACAAGGGTATTTTTCCCCAAGTTTAGTTTTATGACTACTTTTGAAATTACAGAGTATCATTTCATTCATAGAAATTACCAAAGCTATTAATTTCATAGCAATAATGCATTTTCACCAGCAGAGGGCAGATACATGTTATAAAACCACCACTTGGCACAGCATGTTCAAATATTTATTTAAGAAGCCCAACCATACTGAATCAAAAGATGCTACTATATTCATTTACACAAAAATTAGGTAAGAAAGCAAATTTGCTAAAAAAGAAATGTATATTTTTCAAAAATACAGCGACAAGTCTCCCAGAAACCAATTTTTGTCAATTGTAACAGTTTATTCAAGAGTTAACTATAAACCCTCAAACAAATGAAAATAACCCTGACAAAGTTCCATTAAGCCTTATTTCAAGGGCCATTTACACACATATTAACAACATTCCTTCTGCTGCAAAATAAATTCCAAACAATTTTCTTCACAGAGCACCTAAGTTGTCAGAATTCCAAGAGAACACAAGTATTTGTCTCAAAAGTAAACTAAACACAGAAAACAAAACAAGCAATGAAATTTGGCAAAGGTGTTAGAAATGGCAAAGGACTGCCTAAGAAAAGCATAAGAAATGGTGCCAAAATACTAAAGATTCACTTTCTTAAATCTTACTGCACTGCACAGCAGGTGAAAAACAGGCTCTAAAGCAATTTGGGTTCAGCTTCACAACAAAAATTTTTCATAAGAGCCTAGAAAATAGTTTTAATGTCTACCAAAAAATACAAAAATCAAATGGCCTTTTCTAGTTCCTCTGACCCTCCATATTGCATTTAATTTTCCTGACTATATCCCCTTCTTAAAATCCTGGCAGGGTGCAATGGCTCACATCTGTTATCCCAGCACTTTGGGAGGCTAAGGTGGTTGGATCACCTGAGGTCAGCAGTTCAAGACCAGCCTGGCCAACATGGCGAAACCCCGTCTCTACTAAAAACACAAAAATTAGCTGGGCGTGGTGGTACATGCCTATAATCCCAGCTACTCGGGAGGCTGAGGAAGGAGAATCGCTTGAACCAGGGAGGTGGAGGTTGCAGTGAGCTGAGATCACACCACTGCACTCCAGTATCCGTAACGGAAGCAAGACTCCATCTCAAAAAAAAAAAAAAGCATGAACTACTTACTTTTCCTGAGACTTCCATATTTTTGTACTGGTCTAGTCTCAGAATCTGTTCAATTACATTTTTTACCAAACAAAATATAATTCACACATGCTTCCTGCAAAGTAATAAAATGAATGAGTGCTCAAAAAAAACTAAGACCTGGCATAATTACCAAACACCTACTCATTTATCAAACCCTTACTTTGTGCCAGACATGACTTCACAAGCTGAGTTAATCCTCACAACCCTGTGACACAGGTATTACCATTTTACGTGTAATGACACTGGGGCTCATAAAGTTTAAATACCACACCCCCACCACAAAGAAAGAAGAAGGGAGTAGAAAGGAAAGAAAGAAATCAGAGCCAGCAGTGGGAGAGCTGAACCTTCAAAACAGAGCAGTGAGCTTTCAAAGCCCATGTTTTTTCCTATCAAACAAGTCTGCTTCTCAAAGATAAGAGCAGAGCAGTGACTCTACCAACCCACAGACAACTGGAGAAAGAATACTACAGAGGAAATATCATATGACTACTGTTTTTTCACTTTTTTTTTCTCTTTTTTTTTTTTTTGAGACGGAGTTTCGCTCTTGTTACCCAGGCTGGAGTGCAATGGCGCGATCTCGGCTCACCGCAACCTCCGCCTCCTGGGTTCAAGCAATTCTCCTGCCTCAGCCTCCCAAGTAGCTGGGACTACAGGCCTGCACCACCACGCCCAGCTAATTTTTTTGTATTTTTAGTAGAGACGGGGTTTCACCGTGTTGACCAGTATGGTCTCGATCTCTTGACCTCGTGATCCACCCACCTCGGCCTCCCAAAGTACTGGGATTATAGCCGTGAGCCACCACGCCCGGCCTGTTTTTTTACTGTATCTAGTAAATTTGGGAAGAAGGAATAAAGTATAAAGAAGTTCAAAATGTCAAAGGACACTGAAAAACTTAGAAAGTTCTTTAAGGAGCTAATAAAATCTACAGAAACAGCATTCATTCTGCTAACATTTTTTAAATGTTACTTTACTTTGGCAAAGAAGTTGACCTTTGGTGATCATTTAAGGATTTGGTGGTCATTAGAATGTTATTTTTAAAAAAAGGAAAAATAAAAATGAAACTTAATTTTTAAGAATCCATACTCCTTGTTTCACCTGATGGTCCTTAAGTTTACCCTTTGTCAAATCTATAATTTCTTTCTTTGCCCAGGTGACTTAGAATCCTTTAAAAAGTCAGCTTAAAATTTCAAAATTCTGATCAAGTACAGTAAAGCCCTCTGTATTTTGTTTACCCTTTCACTAATGCTCTAGTGCTTTCCATCTATAAAATCTCTCTCAAACACAAAAATATTTACAAATCCTCTTTTATTTTCCACACCATTTACAGATTTATATCAAGAGATAACCACTTGTTCCTAGTTAACATTGCAGATGACAACAAATATCATCCCAAATTTCGAAAACATGTTTACACTACTGCCAAATTTATGTTTGAATAAACTGGCTAAATAAATAATAGATAATCCTTGCTCACTCTGATAACTATCTTCTTAATATGCTGCCATTATATAGATAACGGTTTGGTTAAGCATAAAAACCCACAATTTACCTCCCTTCTCACTGTGCACAATGAGTTAAAGAGAATGAAAATATTAAAAAGCTGGGTGTTACCTTTGTAATGTATTAACTTTACAAAAGGTAACACATTAATATGTGACCTGACAAAGTAACAGACAGATTTCCAGAAGACTTGGGTTCACTCCCATGTTCGCTCATTGTACCATTGCTTTGAACAAGTCATTTAGCTCTTTTATCTCTCTAATATAAGGAGACTGGAACAGATATCATACAGGTCTCTTCTATCTCTAAGCTTTTAACAATTCCATAATTACTGATAGATAGACAGACAGTTCAGATCAGAAACTGAAGATATTTTTCCAAAATGCTCAACCCACTTATTCACAATCTTATAGACAGAATATAGAGATGATGGTGCAGCCTACCAGGATACCCAGAGGAACGGATGCTGTCTGGAATTTTATGTTCTCTTGGCCCAATGACTGGTCAAGAGAGAAAGGTGAAAATGATTGCCAATCCCACCCTCCCAAAATGTAGGGACAAATCCTGACAGAATAGAAATTACCAACAAGCACATTTAAAATGTTCATCAGTCAGGCGTGGTGGCTCACCACTTTGGGAGGCCAAGGCAGGTGGATTACGAGGTCAGGAGGTCAAGACCAGCCTGGCCAAGATGGCGAAACCCCGTTTCTACTAAAAATACAAAAAAAAATAGCTGGGCATGGTGGCAAGCGCCTGTAATCCCAGCTACTCAGGAGGCTGAGGCAGAGAATTGCTTGAACCTGGGAGGCAGAGGTTGCAGTGAGCTGAGATTGTCCCACTGCACTCCAGCCTGGGCGACAGAACGAGATTCTGTCTAAACGAAAAAAAAATATTCAATATTAACAGTATCAAGAAAATGCAAAATAGTATGATACCATATTCACCAACTGTATTAAAAAAGCCTTTTAAAATATGAATACCCAGTAATATACTAGGTAATAAGTCAGCCATTCTTTTTTTGTTGTTTTTTATACAGTCTTGCTCTGTAGCCAAGGCTGGGGTGCACTGGCATGATCTCCAGTCACTGCAACCTCTGCCTCCCAGGTTCAAGTGATTCTCCTGCCTCAGCCTCCCAAGTAGCTAGGATTACAGGCAGGTGTCACCATGCCCAGGTAATTTTTGTATTTTTAGAAGAGATGGGGTTTCACCATGTTGGCCAGGCTGGTTATGAACTCCTGCCCTAAAGTGATCTGCCGGCCTTGGCCTTCCAAAGTGCTAGGATAGAGGCATGAGCCACAGCGCCTGCCTAGCCATTCTTTATATAGTAGTGGTGGGAAGGTAAACTGGTCCCAACACTCCTGGCAATACAGATCAAACAGGTTTTAATCTGGTATACTCTTTAAAATAGACCTTAGATTTGATTCTGAAGAAAAAAGTGTGCACACAAAGCTTTGCAGCAGCAGTATATGCAAACACAAAAGTTAGAAAACAAACTAATAAGTGGAGAGGGATTATTTTTACAAACTTTTACATTGTTTTAAAACACGTACGATTAGCCAATATTCTGCACATAGGGCCGGGCACAGTGGCTCATGCCTGTAATCCCAGAACTTTGGGAAACCGAGGCAGGCAGATCACTTGAGGTCAGGAGTTTGAGACCAGCCTGGCCAATACAGTGAAACCAAGTCTCTACTAAAAATTATCTGGGTGTGGCAGCAGGTGACTGTAATCCCAACTACTTGGAGGCTGAGGCAGGAGAATCGCTTGAACCCAGGAGGCAGATATTGCAGTGAGACGAGATAGCACCACTGCATTCTGGGAGACAGAGGGAGACTCCATCTCAAAATTATAAAAAAGAAAATTCTGTGCAAAGAATAACCCTAAATCCCCTACAACGTCCCATTAACCTTATTCTCGATAAATGACTTCATCAACTAATTGTCCCCTCACATTTCAGACCCATCTTTTTTTTTTTTTTTTGAGATGGAGTTTCGCTCTTGTTACCCAGGCTGGAGTGCAATGGCGCGATCTCGGCTCACCAGAACCTCCGCCTCCTGAGTTCAAGCAATTCTCCTACCTTAGCCTCCTGAGTAGCTGGGACTACAGGTGCGCACCACCATGCCCAGCTAATTTTTTTATTTTTAGTAGAGACAGGGTTTCACCTTGTTGACCAGGATGGTCTCGATCTCTTGACCTCGTGATCCACCCGCCTCGGCCTCCCAAAGTGCTGGGATTATAGGCGTGAGCCACCGCGCCCAGCCCCTCAGACCCATCTTACTCTCTCACAAACTGATCCATATTCTTCCTGATTTTTTTTCTCCTGTCAAAAGCTAACCACTTCATTTGTGTTTTAAATTTTCTCTAAACCTTGCATTGATATATTACCTAGATATGCCACACTTAGAGAACTTGCCTGCTTTTAGTCATGAAAAAGGAACCCCTATCTGCTATTCCTACAGCCCTATTGGCACCTAATAGAAAATCCTGCACCTAGAGGTGCCAAAAAATCTGATGTTCTAAAGATTCCATAAGCAACTTTAGAGCTGTGTATGAATAACACAACTCCTCAAAAAAAAAAAAAGAAATTAAACCTCTGTTTTCCATGTTTTCAAAGTACTCAATATTCTAATTGACTTGGCGTGTGCGCATACACACACAAAACACACACACACACGGCACCAAAGATTTTTCATTCTTTAAACCAGCACCAAGAAGTGTATCACTTCCGCAAAATCTTTACTCAGACCATTAAATTTATTTTCAAGGAAGACGAAAATAACTTTAGGAGTGTATATGTTGCAAAAATTCAAATAAAAGAACTGAAAACCTGCTACATAATCTACAGTAACTATTAACATCAGCAAAAGAAGTACACAACATATTTGTATGTAGTTTTTTTCTGAGACAGGGTCTCACTCTGTCACCCAGGTTGGAGTGCAGTGGCACAATCACGGCTCACTGCAGCTTTGACCTCCTCAGGAGATCCTCCTACCTTAGCCTCCCAGGTAGCTGGGACCACAGGCACATGTCACCATGCCCAGCATTTTTTTTTTTTAACTTTTTGTAGAAACACAGTTTCGACATTTTGCCAAGGCTGGTCTTGAACTTCTGGGCTCAAGTGGTCCACCTGCCTTGGCCTCCCAAAGTGCTGGGATTATAAATGTGAGCCACCATTCCTAGCCTACGCATTCTATTTTTTTAAAATAAGCTCCCACATCCTGATCCTTAGCAACCACTGACCTATTTTCTATCCCTGTAAGTTTTATCCTTTTATTTAATAGAAATCTATGTAATTGTAGCCAAGCGAGGTAGCTCATGCCTATAATCCCAGCACTGTGGGAGATGGAGGCGGGGAGATCACCTGAGGTCAGGGAGTTCAAGATCAACCTGGCCAACATGGCAAAACTCCAACTCTACTAAAAATACAAAAATTAGCTGGGCGAAGTGGTGCACACCTGCAATCCCAGCTACTCGGGAGGCTAAGGTAGGAGAATCACTTGAACTCAGGAGGCTGCAGTGAGCTGAGATCCCACCACTGCACTCCAGCCTGGGAGACAGAGTGAGACTCCATCTCAAAAAAAAAGAAAGAAATCCATGTAATTGTAATCTGTATTACGTAGTAGTTTGTGTATGGATTCTTTTTGCTAAACATAATGCTTCTATGACTCATCCACTACTTCATTGCTTTGTATTGCAGAACATTATTCCATTGTATGGATGTACCATTTTCTTTATCCATTAATCAACTAATAGACATTTGAATTGTTTCCAGTGTTTGGCTACTATGGATAAAGCTGTGATGAACATTCAAAAAAAGTCTCTAATTTTGATGAATTTTGTTTTCTCAATTTTAACTTTATGGAATGTAATTCTGTGTCCCAACCAAGGATCCTTTACTTAATTCAAGGTACCAGAGATTTACTCCCATGTTTTCTTCTAGCAGTTTTATAGTTTTAGCTCTTAAATTTAGTATTATAATCATCTCAAATTAGTTTTTGTGAATGGTGTGAGGTAAGGTTCAAGGTATTATACATTGCGTTGTCGTTGTTGAAAAGACTATCCTTTTTCTTCACTGAGTTATCTTGGCACTTCTGTTAAAAACTGACCATAGTATGAGTCTATTTCTGGATTATGTATTATGTTCCACAGATCTATGGCTGTCCTTACACCAATACCACATTGTCTTGATAACTGTAGCTTTATAATAACTGTTAAAGCCAGGTTGTGTAAGATTTCAAACATTCCTTTTCTTTTTCAATGTTTTGATTTTGGAAGGTCCCTTGCATTTCATTAAAAATTTTAGAATCAGCTTGTCAGTTGCAACAAAATAGCCTTCTGCAATTCTGACTGGAATAATGTTGAATCTAGAGACAAATTTGGAAAGAAGTGACACCTTAAAAATATTGAGTCTTCTAATTCATGAACATGGTATCTCTGATACCTCTCTCCACTTTTTTAGGCACAGTATTCATTAATTTCTCTCAGCAATCTTCTGTAATTTTCAGTATACAGGTCTTGCACATGTTTTGTTAAATTCATTCCACAGTTTTTATATTGTTATGCTATCGTAAATAATAATTTTTACTTCAACTTCCAATTATTTGCTGCTAGTATAGAGTTACTTTTTCTATAGTCACTTTATTTTTGTAAATTTAATAAACTCAATTATTCACTCTAATAGTTTTTCGATAAATTTCTTAGGATTCCTACATAAATGATCACATTGCAAAGAGATCATTAAATTACTCTTGCATGCATGTATGTATTTTTAAATAGGTCCTGAGAGAATGGCTAATTTAAGAAGTAATTCATCACCCTATACCATCTTAAATACATCCAAGTCAGTACCACTTACAAAAATCTAGATTCCATATACAATTTTTATCACAAATCCACTTTGGTAGGCAGAATAATGGCCCCCAAAGATGTCCTCTTCTATCCTTGCAATCTCTGTGAATAACTTAAGGACATTGAGATGGCAGTATTGCCCTGGATTACTCAGATAAACCCAATGTAATCAATCACAAGGTTCAGAGAAGTGCCAGAGAATATGTAATAATGGAAGCAGGGGGCGAAGAGGAGCAGAATCAAAGATGACACACTGCTAGTTTCAAAGACAGAGAAAGGAGCCATGAGCCAAGGAATGCAGGTGGCCTCTACAAGCTGGAAAAGAAAACAGATTCTCCCCTAGGACCTCCAGAAGGACACAAGCCTGCTAACACCTTGCCTTTAGCTCAGTAAGACTCCTTTTGGACTGTGACCTCCAAACCTGCTAAAATGATAAATTTGTATTGTTTTAAGCCATTAAGTTTGTAGAATTTTTTAATAGCAGCAATAGGAAATGAACATACTTAAATATTCTTCTGTTAATTTTTTGTCACTGTACACCATCATCACCCTACACCAAAAGCAACTTCCAAGAGTGGAAATGCTTGAAAGAAAATAGCACCTAGACTAAACCATAATTTTTATGATTTTTCCTATACTGGAAGATAAAGCTATCCCAAATATTATTTCTCACAGAATTCCCTTTATTTTCTTTAGTTTAGGCTTGAGCTGATCACTGCTCAATGAAAGACACTCTTTTACAAAAGATCAATAACAGACATCTGAAGGTCTATCATCAATCACTTGGATCTCTGGTGAAATGAAGACCAAAAATTGCTGGGGTATAGGGGCCACAGAGAATGGAAGATTATTAGAATTACTTATAATTCTCTTCCCTTTGGACCCTCAAGGTCCTCACATTTATCCCTCAAAATATATGTGAACATAAAATTAGCACGTTTCCAATAGAAAGTGAAATAATTTTAAAAATGACTTCTATATGGTACTCCAACTAAATGCCATTCCATGTTAAACACAGTGCTACCTAACACCTGAGGTAGAAAATACTAACATTAGGCTGGGCACGATGGCTCATGCCTGTAATCCCAGCACTTTGGGAGGACAAGGCGAGAGGATCACGAGGTCAGGAGTTTGAGATCAGCCTGGCCCATAGTGAAACCACGTCTTTACTAAAAATACCAAAATTAGCCAGTCATGGTGGCACGTGCCTGTAGTCCCAGCTACTTGGGAGGCAGAGGTTGCGGTAAACTGAGATCGTGCCACTGCACTCCAGCCTGGGTAACAGAGCAAGACTCCATCTCAAAAAAAAAAAAAAAAAGATAATACATTAATAGTAAGAAAGCATTACAGTGAAAAAGTTTCAAACAAAAGGACTCCTCAACCCGTGGAGAAGAGTCCTATGAGTTGTGTGATATAGCCTGGGATAATTAAAGAAAATACCAGATAAATTTGCTTAGCAAGACCTAAATCATCAGTGAAAAGTTTTAAATAAAAACGATGAAGGTTTGATGACAATCCAAATATCAATAGGAACCAAAAAGTAAACTCTCAATAATAGAATTTTTTAATAATAATAGTAAATACTGACATAGAAGTGACAAGGTATGGGATTCAAGAAAGAACACAGACCACAACAGGGTTGAAATAAATCTTTGCAATAAGGATTAAAGAGAACAAGGACAATTGGTCACTAAGCAAGTCATAGGGAAAGCTCAGACTGAAACCTAGCTTTGCTCAACCAGGCTAATGTTCTTTCAATTCTATAATGCTGTATCTATGGTTTAAAAAGCCCAGGTAGATGAAGATGACCAGTACCTGACCTAAGGATATAACTGCAAAAACAGAAAAATATATAGATAGAAATATATGTGTGTGTGTGTGCATGTGTGTGTGTGTGTGTGTATATATATATATATATATATGGAAGACAAAACAAAAAACAAAGAAACAGAAACACTAAAGCACTTCTCTGTGGACTCAGTAAAGTTTAGCAGTTGCTCACACCTCTAATCCTAGCACTTTGGGAGACCCAGGAGGGAGGACTGCTTGAGGCCATGAGTTTGAAAGCCTAGACAACATAGCAAGACCCCTCCCTCAAACACCCAACAAAAAAGTTTTTTTTTAATTAGCCAGACATGGTGACAAGCCTATGTGTGGGAGGCTGTGGCAGGCAGATCACTTAAACCCAGGAGTAAGAGGCTACAATGAGCTATGATCATACTTCTGCATCCCAACATGGGCAACAGCAAAGACCCTGTCTCTATAAAAAGGAAAAAATAAATAAAATAAAGTTTAGTGATCAGACAAAAATTCCAATTTGTTACGGTATTTTGAAGTTATGGTGGTTCCGCTATTAACGCAAGGAGGGAAACTAAAATGAAGATTGCCCACATTTGAACACATTTGGCAATAATCTGAGATAAATCTTGTTAGTTGAAGGTGATAGTCTTCCCAACAACAACCTCTTTCATCACAAAATGTCTACAACAAAATCGGTGTTTTATCTATCATACCATCAAACATAGTTCATAGCACAGACTTGGACTAGATCTTCTGGGCTCAACTCGACTGAACAGTTCAGATTCCCACCCCTATGTCATCTCAATAAAATCACAATTTCCCCAGTGCTTATAAAATCACAATAAAACCACAATTTCCCCAGTGCTTATAAAGGCCTCTAATGCTCATCCTTTCTCCTCCAGATTGTACCCTTACTAGCAGGCTAGGTTCTAGAGCAAGCATACATATACTGAGGCTCCAACATGTCCTGTATAATATACTGGAAGAAAGTACATATTACCAATTATGCTTGGAGGTCCCCAAGACCACCCTCAGGTTCAGTAATTTGCTAAGAAGATTCAAAAGATTCACTATACAGTTGTACTCATGGTTATGATTTATTATAGCAAAAAGATACTAAGTATAATCAGCAAAGGGGAAAGGCACAAAAAGTCCAGGGGAAATCAGGAACAAGTATCCAGGTGCTCCCTTCCAGTGGAGTTGCACTGAACACACTTAATTCTCCCAGCAGTGAGCTGTGACAACACATGTGAAATGATGCCAACTAAGGAAGCTCATTAGAGACTGAGTGCCAAAGGTTGTCAGGAAGGCTGGTCATGTAGGTACCCCTGCCTGGCACATATGCCAATTCCAGACTCCCAGAAGAAAAGCAGATACTCAACATAAACCACATTCATTATACAACATAGGCACAATGACAGACTCTTATCACTTAGGGTAGTGGGACCATCCCCAAGTTCCCACTCAGATGTCAGTCAAGGGCTATGAGGCCTGCTTTGTTAACTCTTTTCTTCACACCAATGACTAATAGATCCTTTTGAGCATGAACCTTATCTACCTATTCCCCGCTAATCCCCAGCTCCTTAAAAACGCCAGTCACCCTCCTAAGTTTTGTTTTGTTTTGTTTTTTGTTTGTTTGTTTTTTGCTTTGAGATGGAGTCTCACTCTGTTGCCCAGGATGGAGTGCAATGGCATGATCTTGGCTCACTGCAACCTCCGCCTCCTGGGTTCAAACGATTCTCCAGTCTAAGCCTCCCGAGTAGCTGGGATTACAAGCACGCACTACCACACCTGACTAATTTTTGCATTTTTAGTAGAGATGGGGTTTCACCATGTTGGGCAAGCTGGTCTCAAACTCCTGACCTCAAGTGATCCACCCACCTTCGCCCCCCAACATGTTGGGATTACAGGTGAGAGCTGCTGCTCCTAGCCTCCCAAAAATTTTTTAATGAAAAAATTCCTGGCTCCACCACTTTATGCTCTGTGTACCTAGATAATATTATTACCTACCTCAAAGGTTGTTTTGAGGATTAAACGAGTTAATATATGTAAAGTGTGAAGTACATCATCTCTGGTTTAAAAAAAACTATATAATTTGTGACTATATACGTAATGCTATTATTTGCTTCTTTTTTTTTTTTTTTTAACATTTTCCAGGTCACAATGGAGCTATCCTATCTCTAAATTTCTAATGAATCTAACAATGTAAACATAAGATTAGAAGTTAACTGGCAATTGTTTCGTATCTACTGAGATCTCTAACTAGCTTATAGACAACTATACCTAAAACTTTTGTTTTTGTTGTTTTTTTGAGATGGAGTCTCACTCTGTCGCCCAGGCTGAAGTGCAGTGGCTCGATCTTGGCTCACTGCAACCTCTGCCTCCAGGATTCAAGCATTTCTCCTGCCTCAGTCTCCCGAGTAGCTGGGACTACAGACGTGTGTCACTGCTCCTGGCTAATTTTACTATTTTTAGTAGAGACAGGATTTTGCAATGTTGGCCAGGCTGGTCTCGAACTCCTGGCCCCAGATGATCCACCCACCTCAGCCCCCCAAAATGCTGGAATTACAGGCGTAAGCCACTTCAACGAGCCTCCAAAATTTTTTTAACAAACACAATAATACCTAACGTAGTACTTAATCTTTTTAGTGCCCAGAAAATATTGATTTATCAACAAAATTAAATGCCTTTACAGTGGTAAGAATGTAAGACAGTCAACTCTTCTGATAACAATTACAATAAAATGGCCTCCAAGTTTCTTTGATCTTCTTGCACTGAGAAAATTGAGAAATTGAACTAAAATGGCTTGAGTCTAATCTGTTAAAAGACTATTAGTAGAAGCATATGAAACAAGCAAAAGGCGCTGGGCATGGCAGCTCAAATCTGCAATCACAGCACTTTGGGAGGCTGAGGTGGGCAGATCACTTGAACCCAGGAGTTCAAGACTAGCCTGGGCCACATGACAAAACCTGGTCTCTACAAAAAATACAAAACTTAGCTGGGCATGGTGGCATACAACTGTAGTCCCAGCTACTTGAGAGGCAGAGGTGGAGTATCACTTGAACCAGGGAGGCAGAGGTTGCAGCATGCCGACATCACACCACTACACTCCAGCCAGGTGACAGTAAAACCCTGTCCCCTGCTCCAAAAAAAAAAAGTGCCAAAGGCTTGAGTTTATAAAGTACATAATTACTTTCAAATATTCTACTTTGCCTTAAAGAGGGGATGAATTCTAGTCCTCTACAGGATACTAAAGATAGATAAAGATATGTGTGTGTGTGTGTGTGTGTATGTTTGTGTGTGTATCTCTTGTAGAGCAACAATTTAGGAGATGTAAGTCTCCTTAATGAAGTACTGAAAGAAAGTTTTATCTTAAACAAACAAAAAAAAGTCAAAGAAGAATTGCGAAGAACAAAAGGAGGGGAGACAACATGCAGTGTAAGTTTTAAACTGATGAGTCAGAGATCCATGGTTTCCATCTCAGCTCTGACACCAGGACTCTACACAATCAGGAAAAACCTCAAGATCAGCAGAATTACAAGAACAGACCCATCAGACTGAAGTTTCACATTTTGAAGAAATTTTTAGATGGGCAAATTTCTTCAGGTGAATTATAATCAGTCTTTTATTTATATAAATTTGTCTCATAAGCATCAACATCATAATAAACACCAACTCCCCAAGGTGAACTTTACTGTTTAGTAAAAATTACTACACTTTAAAATGTAACAACTCTAAAATATCAAAGACTTAATGAAAAACATGAACTCTTGCATTGGCTCTTGCGACCAAATGGGCTCTACAGGTTTCTACTTTTTGAGAAGTTTAGAAAGCTAAGACTCCCTTGAAGGCAAGGTATTGGACATAATTAGGTTCTCCCAATTATTTGCCCATGGAAAACACCAGTGGGGCAGAGGCCACATTCCTACAGAAAGGGGAACTAACAAAAAATCTCTACAGACACTAAGTGGTTGCAGCACCATAGGCCTTATTCCCCCATCATCGTGCCAGTTTCATGGGTGAGAAGCAGCTATGACAGTGGAGCATCGGAAGCAGTGGCCGTATGTGTGGCCTTCAGAGCAGAAGTTCAGTACTGACTCCCCGACTTTCCCTCTTCCAGCCCTTCCAATGACTTGGTAAGTACCTGATTCCTGAAAACAGCTACAGTGGATCTGTTTCCTGCTCTACACCCTGACTTATACACTGACACTGTATGAATTTAGGTCCTCTTACCCTTTTCCTGAACACTTCAACATCTCCTAACTCAGGATTTGCCTGCAATTCTCACTATCCCAGTTCTTCCTCTGACCTGGGACCACCAAAACTGATCATGCTTAAAGAAAGCTTATCCAGTAAGGGCCATATAAAACCACTTCTGTTCTTTCATATCTGTACATTTGTGTGTACAGCTGTGACCTTTAATTCCTTCTCTACCTGAAGAAATCCCACTCCACCTTTAGAACTTAGCTCAAATGAAGAAGACTCCTTCTGTGACTCTCCCAACAAGGTCACTCCACATGCTACTCCCTTTCACAGGTGCACTCCCTTTCACACACACCCTGCTACCTGCCAAAGGCTCTGTGCTCATTCACACATTCATTCATTCAAAAAATACTTGCTAAGTTACATTTACCTATCACATGTCCTGAGAGCTGGGGATACTACCCTAAACTAGATAAGTAAGATCTCTTCTCTCTTGCAGCTATAATCCAACAGGGATATAGTGTACCCCATAAGTACCTAAATAATGCTTAATTACAAGTGTGGTAAGTGCAATAAATGATTCAGGGTGCTGTCTTTTACGTATAAATGGAAGCCTAACCTAATCTCAGAGGATCAAGGAGAATTATTTCCCTTGAAAAGACACTTAAGCAGGAACTGAAAGATGAGCAAAACCTGAGCAGGTAAAAAATTGTTACAAAGCTTCCCAGGCAGAAGAACAGCACGTGCAAAGGTCTTTAGACAGCATTCTAGGAACTGTAAAGGCCACCAATGGGCAAAAGTCAAGGTGCAAGGGGAACAGCCCAAAATAAGTGCAGAGAAGTTATTTCTTACAACCATTACTACAAGCACTTAGCACATTGTTTCAGAATGATTTGTTTGCAAAAAAAAAAAAAAAAAAAAAAAAACCCATACTAAACAAACTCCTTTAGGTCTTACAAATTTTTTTAGCTCTCTCACCTAATATAATACCTAACAGTGTGTCTTCAAGTCAATATCTGCAGAATGAAGAAACAAGTGTTTGATCTGAGTAAAGAGCTTACCCTCTCAATACCAGACAGGCTGAACAAAACAATCTCTAGAGTTAAAAAAACCTTATGTTTCTGACTACCCAAAATTGCCTGGGCAAGAGACCCACTTTCATACCAATTTAAACATGCTCAAAATCAAAGCTAGCCAAAGGTGGAAACAAACGAAATGTTCATCAATAGATGGACAACTTGTGGTCTATCCATACAATGGAATATTATTCAGCTATTAAAGGAATGAGGTACTGACACATGCTACAAAATGAATGAACTTTGAAAACATATGAAGTGAAAGTCAGAAACAAAAGTCCACATGTTGTATTATATTAAATATCCACAACAGGCAAACCCAAAGAGACAGAACATGCAATGGTGTCTGCCAGTGGCTGGGGAGAGGGGACAGTGGGAAGAAAACTGCCCAATGTGAATGTTACCTTTACACATTTTTTAAATCTCAGAAATATACATTAACAAGCATGGGACATGTCAATGTGGTGCCTGCCAAGCCCAGCACTGTTTTCTAGGAGCCCTACCCTGCCAAGTTCAGGCCACTCTTGATGTCCAGCATAGATGCCCTATTCCAAGCATGTGAAAAAACAGAGAAGAGCAAAAAAAAAAAAAAAAAAAGAATCAAAGCTAGCATTACCTTTGGATGACACGTTAAATACTAAAAACTAAACTTAAAACTGGAAAGTCGTTCTCAGTCCTCACTGCTCCCTAAAGTGCCACCAACTAATAACCAACAAAGCTGCTTTAAACTCCCACTGAGTCATGAATGCAGCCAGGAGAGAAGAGGAGTAGTTCCATCTGCCTGTTCTTAAATTCTCCAGTTGTTCAATAGATTTGGTAAGAGCAGGATCAAGAGCAGGAAACTGGCACCTCTGCCATCCTTTTCTCCTCCCTTTCTTCCTAAATGCCATCAATCCAGAAAACACAAGTAGGTGATTCAGTAAGAAAATGTTAAAACCCAATTGACATACCACTACCAACTATTATAAGGAAAGAGAATGTCGGCACCTCAAATTCTAAGCTTTAATTTTGGTACATATTCTCAAAGTTCAGTGAGAGAAGCATTCTTTGAAAGAAAGAAAATTGAGTTAACTAGGAAATAACTTTGAAATACAGTACATGAAAAGCTATATGCAATTTACTAGGCAGTGAAGAAAACATCAATACATATACAGAACGAAACTTCTTAGTAACTGAGCTGTAGACAAAGACCCTTAACATATCTTTTAAAAGTAGTACATTTATAATTTCATCCTAGCATACAGATCCAAAATCATGTAACAAGCCAAGAATTCTACTATAAAAAGCCTCCATAGTGTAGTTCAACCTTACCAAAGACTCAAAAACTGCAAAAATATATTTAAATCAATTGCTCTATCATGTCGAATTTTTCAATTATTACAACTATGAAATCAAGTCTAATTAAACCAATAAGTGGCCTTGCCTGTGATTTTTTGCCGGAAAGATCAAGATAAAATAATTTACAAGATCATTTTAATATTAATCTAGATTTAGCAGCAACAAGAAAAAAATCATCCTTGTAAATCATGAACCTGGAGTTCATGCCCTTTAGGCTGCATCCTTGTATTCTTGATACCATTCTCTTCTCTCCCACTTCTTCACTTCTCAAAAACAAGTAAACCAACAAAAGGCCAGACAAAATCAAAACACAAAAGACATTCATTCGATACATATCTACTGATTTCCGTGGCAATACAAACACTGAGCAAAACGAATACTTCCTCTTCTTCAGGTCCAAAGAAGTAAAACTTTTTATCCTAATTTAAGAAATACATGATTCTCTTCTCCTCACCCCAAAAAAAGTAAATTGAAAAAAAAAAATGTTAACATAGTTAATAATGGCTTTTAAAAATCTGGATTTTAGAAAGCATTAGTAAATCTGACTTTATGAAGTACTTTTTTAGAGACAGAAATTTCAACAAAAATTAAATTATTTTCTAATAATGTCTATAGATGAAGGTTAATTCTGAAACTGTTACTATTCATTTAATGAACAGATTTAATATTTACCACCATTTTACTTAACCATGTTACTACTCAAAATGACAAAATGTGTACTATTTAATTTCAGCTCCTTTCTTCTTAGCCTTTTAAAGGACCATTTTTCAGCGTTTCACTAGTGCAGTCAATGAAGATCAAGCAACTGAGCCTCAATACAGTACAGAACTCCCCAATAACCACACACAATCAAGTTATCAGGAAAACAAATATTACTACAAGAACCAGACACGCACTTTGTAAAAACTCATCACCTGAAAAGGTTACATAGGATAATTATAATCTTGACTCAATCAAGTTACTATATTGAAAAGTGCTTCATAAAAATAATCTAGTTACAGTATTCCCACATGATTCTTCCAGTAATTCAGTACCTGTTATGACAGTGAAGTAACCTGCTGATGCTGTATGGCTCAGTCTAGTCAAATATTATCAGCTTACTGAAATGTGACTCATTTATATAGTATTGAGAATGAACAGTAAAGCGTCAGAAAAGTCTAAGTCAAGTAACACAGAAATCTTAAATGACATTCCCCAAAGAGACTCTCTCCTGCTTTGGAGAACTACCCTATTACTTACCCAATAACGAAATATACCAATTAAAAATACACACGATCTTTTCTTAAATATATGAGACATTTCTTTTTTTAAAAAATCAGAAATACATTTCCCATGAGATTTACAAGACATTAAACATAAATCAGATCTCCAAACACAAAATATAGCAGCTAAAAATAGTATATCTATTTAAAAGGCTGAGGCAGCAGCCCTCCAACTGAACAAACTAAAATTAGGTCTTTTCCAACTCTAGATCTTTAAAATGAACCTTCAACATTTATGAGGTGCACAAATCAGTGTCCACATATTCTCCCAAACTGGCTGGTCAGAGAAAACCTAATTACTAAAATCTTCAGAAATATAAACCCACTGTCCTCCAAGAGACTCATGTAATGAAATTCCTCTTCATTCTAGCAATAACCAGATTAAAAAACAATACTACTACTCTTAAAGACCTTCCTCCAATTAATGTACTCCGTAAAACTCAAACCCACAGAAAAAGACCACCACACTCGTTTTCAGGAAGCAGAAACAAGAGCTCTGTACAAAAGCTGTCAGGTGGGCAGGCAGGTAGGGCTCGGTCTGGGAGACCAAGAATCCGAGCCCGGAGAGGGAGGACGGAGTCACACCGAAGGGTAGTGGAGAGGATCGAGACCTAAGGGCGGCCCCACCCACAGAGAGAGCTGCGAGCAGAGCTAGGAGGGCAACTCTCTAACCCTAAGCTCTGCCCAGACCCGCGCCGGATGCCGCGCTCCCAGCCGCGTTCCTATCCCCAGCCCTGTAGAGGGTCCGAGCATCGCGAAGGCGGACACCTGCTCAACTCGGGGTCTGGGAGGAGAAGGGGCTGGGGCCACTGACAGGGCCTGCGGGCCTGACCTCGCCGCCGCCTCTGGCGGACTTGAGGGTCGACAGCAGCCCGGCACGCGCCCGCTCAGCCACCCGCCCTCCCGTCAGGGCCGGGGCCGGCCGGCGAAGCCAAGGCATCCGCTCGGCCCCGAGCGCCGCAGCGGCGGGAAGGTCACCGGCTGCAGGAGGCCCCGACCGAGGGCAGCAACGACGTCCGAACTACCTTTGGCCTCGCAGTCGGCGCAGTACTTGTTGTCCTCCTCCCTCAGAAGCTTGGAGAGGATGAGCTGGTGCTGCTCGTTCAGCTTCTGAGCCTTTTCCCGGCAGGATCGCGTCGCCATCTCGGCAGCGGGGCGGGGAGCCCGGGGAAGCTACAGCGGCGGCGGACGCTGGCTGAAGCCGGGCAGAGTGAACACACCTGGCGCCGCCCGGACCGCGGGCAGACTCAGCCCAGGAAGCAGCGGCGGCGGCGGCGGCGGCTGGAACAGGAGGGGCAGCAGCGGCGGCGGCGGTGGCAGCGCCGACGTGTCCCGCCTCCTCGCCGGGCCGGCCAGCACGCACCACTAGAGCCGGGGAGGGGAGGAGGAGGGAGACGAGGTCGCGTCGAGGCTTCCGGGTGGCGCGGAGGAAGAAACCCGGGCGCTGGGCGCATTGCGCGTGCGCGGAACGTAAGGCGCCCGGCTTGCCGGGTCTTTCCGCAAAAGGGCCTTCTGCTCAAGGTGATTCCGGAGAGGTAGCCGGCACTCCCTCATGCGGGTTTCCCCCGCTTTTGAGATGCGATGGTCCCCGAGGGCCTCGAGTAAAACCCGGTAATGGAAGACCTTTTACAAGGAGGCACTTTCGCTTGCCTTTTTGCCTTTCCTCTTACTGGCACAACATTGAAAATGCAGAAATTCTAGCAACTGGGTGGGTTCATTTACTCATTTGAGGTTTATTCGCCGGTAGTTTAGAAACTGGAGACAATGGAATAAAAGAGGAAAAACGGTCTCTTACATTTTGAGGGCAAGAAATAATCAAGTAGTGACATGCATTAAGGGATAACATTTTATTGAGTGATTACTGTCTTATAAGAACTATTAGCTCGTTTAACCCTTTCTCCAACCTTATGATATTGTTATCCTCATTACACAGAGGAGGAAGCTGAGGCATAGAGGAGTTAAGTAACCTGCCCAGATTACAGAGCTACTCAGTGGAGGAGTTGAGATTCAAATCCAAAACAGTCTGGCTCCAGAGTCTAAAACACCTGTCAGTAAGCCCTTCCATAAGGGGGAAAGTGTGACCAAGAAGCCAAATACTAGGCGGTAATACTTTAACAAGAAGCTGTGTAAATAGTGATCCTTAATCCAAGAGAAAGAGAACTAAAGAAAGAAAACACTTTTGATTGGAACCCAGACCCTAATCCAGGCTATGAGGTTTGAACTCTGGGTAAGGCAGTTTAAATGATTTGGCATGTTGTATATTATGAGGAAGTTCTAATATGGGGCTTATGCAAGCGTAATAAACATAGTCCTTGCCTGCGGTGAGGCAGATGCTAAGAAAGGTGATGAGCAAGAGTCAGTCTTACAGTTTTTAGTAAGGCCAATTTCTAGCCGCTGGCCCTGCATAAAAGTGATCCTCATTGCTACCTAGCCCTGTTCTTGGCACAGGGGCTCAAAAATGTTTGTGGGATTAAATTGAATGGATATGGCAATGAAGATGCTCAGTAATTAAACAAATTAGAGCTTAAACTGCATAGCTCTGACAAATAACAACTAGGGAGATATCAGAGTGAGTTCCAATAAACAGAAAAAAAACATTATGTGGGAGGTAGAATTTATGAGCCTTGTCCTGAAAATAGGCTTGATTTAGATGGGGACTGTGGAGGGAGATATTAAGAAAGAGCAGCATACACAAAAGCATAAAGACTTCAAGTACCTTGGAAAATAGACTGGAACAAAGGGTACTACTTAGGATGGAGTGAGAGATAGGCTGCATAAATAAACTATGATACAATTATGGAAGACTTGGGAAGCCAGACAAAGTAATCTGGCCTTGATGCAATTGACAGTAGAAAACCTGTAGATTCTTCAAGTAGGGTAGTAGCATAATAAAAAGGATCTTTTGGGAAAGTTAGTCCTTCAGTAACCAGTAAACAAATACCATTTTTTGAGTACCTCTCCTCCCTACAAAAACTCTGTTCAGCACTGTAAGGACTCAGAAAAATGGAATACAAATTTACCACCAAAAAATGACCTTCAGGATGGATTGAAGGGTCACAATGATGTCCAACAGAAATAGTTGTATGCCACACGTATAACTTTAAATAATACAGTAGCCACATTTAAAAACAGAAAAAGAAACATAAAATTCATTTTACTAATACATTTTATTTAACTCAATGTATCCAAAATATTTTTTAAGATGTGATATAAAAAATTAGTGGGATATTTTGCATTCTTGTTTTCATACTGTCTTCAAAATGCTGTATTATACTTAACAGCATGTCATTTTGGAGTAGCTGAATTTATTTTTTAATTTAAAAGTTATCAAAAAAATTGAGGCTAGGCGTTCAAGACCATGCTGGTCTATGGGGTCTCACTATGTGGGCCAGCATGGTCTTGAATTCCTAGCCTCAAGCTATCCTTCCACCTCGTCCTCCCCAAAGTGCTGGGATTACAGGGGTGAGCACTCCACCCAGGGATTACTCCAGGTGCCAGCCTGGAGTAGCTGAATTTCAACTGTTCAGCAGCCACATGAGACTAGTGGATCATTAATGAATAGCGTTGTTCTAGATGGTCAGCGTAGAGGATATTAAAATGTAAATTTGAGTTGATTGTATTTTAAGGCTATAGTAGAAAGAAAGAGACTGGTCCCCAAAACATCTTGGGAAGAAAACAACATTGCACTTATTCACCAATATTTATTAAACAACTTCTATCTAGTACACTAATAATCAGAAGCTTACAGTCTACTGTGAGATATAAATATGTAAATAGAAAAGAACTACACTGTAAAGTCTATAGCAAATATAAAGTGTTCTGGGAGCAAAAGGAACACAATATCCAGTATCCTGGGAAAATCAATCTGGGAAAGTTTCACGGAGGAGGTGATGCTTAAACTTGGCTTTTAACAGATGGGAGAATTTTTCAAGTGAATGGGGGTGGAGTGGAGAAAAATGAATCACTTTAAAAAACACATATGGACTTCTGAAAGTTCAGGGTTATATGCTAGAAGTAGTGAGTATATGAGGCCCAAGAAACCTAGAATGTATTCAGAGAATGTGAAGGTAGGAAAGGAAACAAGATGGAGAGCTAGATTGCCATCAGAGGGTTAAGAGCTTTGTAGCCAAGCAACAGAGTTTGAACTTCATGGGTTTATAGAACCAATAGAAGTTTTTACATGGAAAAATGACTTTATAAGCTTTCTTCTCAGTAACTACAGTGGCAATATGGAGAACTTGTTTCAAGGGAACAGATTACAGGGCTGTCGCAATAATAGTCCAAAGAAGATATGATGAAGGCCTATTTTAAGCAAGTAGCATAGGGTTTGGGAGAGACAGAATCAAGTGATGTTTTAAAATTAGAAGAGCAAGATTTGGCAGCTGACTATACGTGGAAGGTAAGAGAAAGAAGGTGAGAATAACACCAAGCTTTCTAAGTTGGGAGACAGGTACGTAGTGATGCCATTAACCCTGATCAAGAATAGAAGGGGTAGGCCTCTCAGTCCAGCAGTGACAGGGCTGAGCCAGCAGCACCAATCCTCCCAGTTGTCCATGTGCTCAGCTTCCTGCTCTGCAACCATGACACAAAGAAGCCATCTCCTTTGCCAAGGACCATCTGGCTGGTGGCATTGCTGTTGCCATCACCAAGATAGTTGTGGCCCTGATTGAGCAGGTGAAGCTGCAATAGCAGATGCAAGGTGCCAGGAAGCAGATGACAGTTGACAGCAGTGCACAGGCATTGTGGACTACTTCCTTAAGCAAGCCCTCATCTTCACATTCAAGGATAAGTAGACACAGCTATTCCTGGGAGTATGGATCAACACACACAGTTCTGGAGTTGTTTTGCCCACAATCTGGCCTCCAGCAAGACAGCCAGAGCCACCTGTCTCTGCTTTGTGTACTTGCTGGATTTTGCCAGAACCCATCTGGTGGTCAATTTTGGGAAATCGTACACAGACCTGGGATTCAAGTGCAAACACTTGGGAGACTGGTGAAGATAAGTAAGTCTGATGAGATCTGGGTCCTGTACCAGGGCTTCAGCATCTCTGTGCAGGGCATCATCCTTTTCTGGGCAGCATGAAGGCCTAAGGCATGTTCCCTGACTTCAAGACCACCATATCATGGTGAGCCAGATGATTGCCCAGACTGTGATGGTTGTGGCCAAAATGGTCTTCTACCCCCTGGGCCCTGTGCAGACACAAAGGAGCCAAAATACTGCACATGGGAACCCTCAATTGCTGAAGGAAGGAAGATTTTCAAAGAGGAAAGGGGTAGGCCTTCTTCAAGAGTGCATGGTCTAATGTTCTCAGAGGTATGGGGAGAGCTTTTAGGCCAGTCTTATATGTGGAAATGAAGAAGATTAAGTGTGTTTCCTCACTAGAAATGGAAACCAAGAGAATCATGTAGCACACTTAACTGTTACAGACCACCGACCTTTGAGAAATGTCATTGTCTCTGTCCTGGCCATAGTATATCTGTAGAGGGCTAGGGAAGGCTTTAGAAAAGGGGTTCACCATGATCATATTCAACCATTGGCACCCTGAATCCATGCATTGATTCCTGGGGTAATTATGACATTACATGGGTCCACAAATGAGGCAGTTCCTTCAAACAGACCCATAGTCCAGGAGCTTGTAGAACCCAAATTGTATTTAAATATTTATTTTTTAAAAAATCATGTCTCCCATTTGTATTTGAGCACAATATCCTCTTTTGCACAGCCAAATATTTGCAATCATGTTTTGTGTTGGACATTCTTCTGCAAAATAGTGAAAAGAAGACACTGAAAAAACAAGAAAGAATAAAAGAGATAGTCCAGATCTGGGATCGGGGAGAAGCAGCATTTGGGTTAAGTTTAAGATATACCTAGGACATCCAGCTTCATGTGTTTAGTGAGACATTGTATATTTACTTCTAGAACTGTAGAGAGAAGTTACTACTGGTGAAAGCCATTTGGGAATAATTTGCATTTAAAGGGTCAATAGAAGCTATAAAGGTGGATTCGTGTTGTACAGCTTTTGAATTTTGTCTTGGAGAGAAGAGACCCAAAGACAAAATTCTGGGGATTGCCTGCTAAATGAGGAGTGGACAGAGAAAGGTGAACCACTGCAGAGATAAGTGAGGTGTAGTCAGGAGGAGAACTAAAAGCCAGGGAAGGAAAGGTTTTCAAAAAGGTGAACACCAACCAATGCCAACTACTCCAGAAAAGTCAATTATTTCCATTTTGGACAGTACATACAGCATGTGGTCATGTGTCTGTACAGTTCATTGTTTTCTTTCATAGCCCAGAAACAAGAGAAAAGAAATCATCTGATGAGGCTTGCAGAACCTGTGATTGTCTGGAGGGTTCCATGAACTATTGAGGGAGGGATGGGGATGGTTAGAAGAGAAAAAGAAGAAAGGTACAAGGATAGGAAGCAGTGCTTCCTATTGAGTGTATTGAGTGTAAGGTAAGGAAAGTGTCCAAAGTATGTGTGAGAAGTGAAGTAGGAACAACCAGTGATTATGTGTTTCATTGAAGCCAGAGGTGAGGCGGTGTGGTTAGGAAAAGGATGCTGACAGCTAAATGAAGAGAAGTGCCTTGTGACACCTCTCAGAGGGGTGTAGTAACTTGTTCTGATGAAGTCCTGGATGTCAAGGTGTCTATGGATGCTTGATGGATGGGGAGTGAAGTTGAAGTCTGTTTTTGTAGACTCTTAGAGAGATGAGGTCACTTTTGGCTCTGATTATTTGTTTCTGCTCAGAAGAAAAAGATGAGAAACAAGTTTAGGGAGTTTGACTACAATGGAACCAGGATTCAACAGAGGATATAAGTAAAGAGGGAAAGTGAGGGAGTAGGAAAAGGAAAGTAAAAAATGTAGGTCAGGTGAAATGGACAAGAATGAGCCACATATGCGGGTGTAGATGGAACATCTGGTAAGAGCAGTAGGTACAGGCAGCTGGGAGGATAAGGGTAATATTAATAAGAACCAGTGCTTTTTAATCTCCCACTGTGTAATAACGAAATCAATATTATTATACTATGTTTCACATCAGGAAACATCAGCCAGGATGGGGTATTTCATGTTGAGATAAAAAAAATAACTTCAAAATCGTAATAGCTTCAGACAATAGAGGTTTCTTCTTGGTCATGCTACACGAGCATTGGGCTGGTAGGGATTCTACCCTATGTTGTCATCACTCGGATATCAGGCTGATAAAGTCTCTATCACTTTTCAGGGGAAAGCCAAGAAAATGACTGTTAAAAGCCTCTCCCCAGGAATAATACATATCGACTTCTACTTTTAAGTCATTGGCCAAAGTAAGTTCATGAACCCTCCTAATGTCGAGGGAACCATAAGTGCAGTCCTACCATTTACCTAGAAGGAGAAACCTAAATATCACTGAACAGCACAGAAACTGTGGCTCAGAGATGTTAAGTACTTGGTTGAAATTATTGATATCTTGGTTATCAACCAAGTATCTTGGCTGAAAGCCTAAATATTAAGTAGCAAAACTGGCTTTCAAGGTTATGTCTTGCTGCTATTGAGGCCCTGCTTTTTTATACACTTTGCTATCCCTTGGGATGCAAAACAGAGTACAACAAGTTAGACCCATCAATAACAAGAGTTAAAGAGAGACCGAGTGTGTTGAGTCAAGAGGAGCACATATGTATTGAGGAAAGAACATTTATTGTGGAGATAGGTAAACAAACATCATATACACATCCACAAAAAGAGGAAACTCAGGAAAGACCCTAGTTTTTTTTTTGTTTGGCTTTAAAAGTTACATCAGCGAAACTTAGTGTGTTTTGCTTCCTAAAACCTTCATTTATGCTCAGATACCAGGGGACTCTCCTCAGTGTGAGGAGAGAGGTCTCTGTTGAAAATTTGTGACTTCCACACAATTCTTCCCCACCTTCCTTCAGAAGTAAGTAATTTCCAAATGTACATCATTAAGCAAGTATCTATTATATAAGAATATACAACCTCCCACTGCCAGGGAAATATAATTTCCAAATTCCCAATTTCTCAGCTTTTTGCCCCCCAAGTAAAGAAACATTGAAATTTTTTGAGTGATCATATGGCCAACCAGTATCCCCAGTCACAAATAAAGCCTAATACAAGGAGTCAGAGGAAGATATTCAACCCCTGGGTGTCCTGTGGGGGAGACAGGAAATCCAACTTACACACGTATCTAAAGGCAGTTGCCTGATGGAACCATTAGAGGGTTATCTAGGCCTCTAATTTGGCTATGGGAACTCTATTCTTTGAAGCATTTTGTTGAAGCAGAATGAAACAACTCAGAAAATTTTCCTGAACCTGCCCTTCTTATTACCCTCCATACTCCCAACCCACCAGTCGTTTTTTAGAGATGGAGTTTCACATCTTGTTGCCCAGGCTGGAGTGCAATGGCATGATCTCAGCTCACTGCAATCTCCACCTCCTGGGTTCCAGCAAGTCTCCTGCCTCAGCCTCCTGAGTTGCTGGGATTACAGGTGCATACCACCACACCCAGCTAATTTCTGTATTTTTTAGTAGAGACAGGGTTTCACCAAGTTGGCCAGGCTGGTCTCAAACTCCTGACCTCAGGTGATCCGCCTGCCTCAGCTTCCCAAAGTGCTGAGATTATAGGCATGAGCCATCACACCCGGCCCCCACCAGTCTTTTGACAGGAAAGTTGACAGCTCTCTCCATTCATTTAGCCATCTATTCAACATATATTTTTTAGTTCTTTCTATGTTTCAAGCACTGTGATAGGTACTAGGGATAAAAATTAGTAGATAAAATAGTCATAGCCTGATTCCTCACTCCTAAAGTAGTTTATTGTCTATATTTTATAATGAGGATCAGCTTCCCTCACTGTCTGAGATCTCCAGAGCCTATGTCACTAATGCACATGGCAAGCCCTTAATAAATGTTTGCCAAATGAATGAGCAAATGAAGTTTAGTGTAGGTGTTCACATGTGAAAACATTTAACTTCTATAAGCAAAATGAGGAAACATAACTTTTTAAGCATCTTTTTTTTTTTAATTAGAGATAGGGTCTTTGTCACCCAGGATGGAGTGCAGTGGTACCATCGTAGCTCGCTGTAGCATCTAACTCCTGAACTCAAGGAATCCTCCTGCCTCAGCCTCCTGAGTAGCTAGGTACAGGCATGTACCACCATGCTCAGCTAATTAAAAAAACAATTTGTAGAGATGGGGCCTCACTATGTTGTCCAGGCTTGTCTCCAACTCCTGGCTTCAAGGGATCCTCCTGCCTCGATCTCCTAAAGTGCTGGGATTACAGATGTAAGCCACTGAGACTTAAGTGATTTTTTTTTAAGGGACTCTAATGCACACAAATCCTGTTTATGTCACTTCCAATTAACTTCCAATCTTGGTCAAGTTATATTTTATTTCGTGTTTCTGCCTTTTCCCCACTTAAGATTAGATTTCACAGAGTTTCTGCATCTCAGTTTTGAAAGATAAATTCTAAGTAATCAGAAATACACTATCAACTTCAAGATTTAAAATAGTAACAACAAAACTGATCTGGGATGAGATTTAATCAAGTGGATTTGACTTTCACAAATCTGACCTTGGAAGTAATTTAACTTAAGCCTGGTTATTTGAGAGAAGATGCAAAGATAAGTGAATAAGCAATTTCATCCTACTTAAGACAGAAGACATGAACACAAGTTGGAAGATACATATTCTGCCTTTTGTAGAATAAACATCTATTGTTTTTGTCTGCCCAAAGTCCTTTCTTCCTTGTTCTAGCAGCCGTGCCCCAATTTTACTTTGAGGAACTATCCCCCTTCCCTACTGAATGCAGTTTTGAAGGAATGACTGTAACCAAGGTCTCTGTACTATGCATGTGACCAAATTAGGCCATACAGTGATTAAATTAGGCCATACAGATACTTTCCTCTTGAAAGTTGAGCTTGAGGGGATTAACCCAAAGATAGAAACAGCTGGAGATCATTCATCCCTGTAGACGTCAGTTCATCTGTTTGATCCTGCTCTCTTGATCTTCACAGCTACTCTAGCTTCTGCTTTTTCTGAAGACTGACTTTTTAGCTTTCCTTTAGATTCTTTGACTACCACCCATAAGTCTTCCAATGCATTCCTCTTTTGCTTGTTAAATTTTAAAAGTCATGGTAGAACAGATCTATGTAGAGCACCAACATTATTGATAGTGAGCCATGCACCATTTGATGAAAGTGGAGGGGAATGTGCTATGGTCTGAATGCTTGTGTTCCCCCAAATTTCCATGTTGGAACATAACCTCCAACTGATAGCATTAAGATGTGGGGTCTTTGAAGGGGATTAGGTCATATGGACAGAGTCCTAATGATGGTATTAGTCCCCTTCTAAAGGAGGCCCAAGGCTGGGCACGGTGACTCACTCCTGTAATCCCAGCACTTTGGGAGGCTGAGGTTGGTGGATCACCTGTGGTCAGGAGTTGGAGACCAGCCTGGCTAACATGGTGAAACCCTGTCTCTACTAAAAATAAAAAAAATTAGCCAGGCATGGTGGCGAGCACCTGTAATCCAGCTACTTGGGAGGCTAAGGCAGGAGAATCACTTGCACCTGGGAAGTAGGGATTGCAGAGAGCCAAGATCCCACCATTGCACTCCGGCCTAGGTGACAAGAGCAAAACTCCATCTCAAAAAAACAAAAATAAAAGTTGTAAAAATAAGAGAGGCCCAAGGGAATTTGTTGGCCCCTTCCACCAACTGAGGATGCAAAAGAAGGCCTCATCTATGAATCAGAGAATGGGCCCTCACTAGATACCAAATCTGCGGATGCTTTAATCTTGGTCTTCCCAGTCTCCAGAACTGTGAGCAATAAATTTTTGCTGTTTATAGGCCACTGAGTCTCAGGTAGTTTGTTATAGATGCTCAAATAGACTAAGACAGCATGCTCTTAAAGAAGTTAGCTCCTTTCTCTAGCCTTTAAAGGAACTCATTCCCTTTCTTCTAAGCCTTTGACATTTCATAACTTTGCTGGAATGAAACATTTTACACATGAAATTTTCCACCATTTTCACTCTTGACCTGCTTACTAAAATAGTGTATATCATCTCAGTAATTCCAAACTAAAAGTAAAGAGAAAGAGAGAAAGGAAATAAGCATAGGTTTGTTTTAAATTGTTTAAAAATGTTATTATTCTTTCCCACCTTAGGACAGGCAGAGTTTTTTTAGGACATAAGATGCACTGACCATAAAAGAAAAAACTGAAAATCAGACTTTATTAAAATTTAAAATTTCTGCTCTTCAAAAGACATCACTGAGAAAAAGACAGGCTATAGATTTGGAGAAAATATTTGTAATATGTGATAAATACAAAGGATTTATTTAGAGAATATAAGGAACACCTGCAAGTCAATAATAAAAAGACAACCCATTAAGATGGCAAAAGACTTAATATCTCAAAAAGATACATGAAGGACCAATAAGCTCCTGAGACATCATTAATAATTAGGGAATTGTGCAATAAAAACTATAATGAAATGCCACTTTATACCTACTAGAATGACTAAAATAAAATGACTGACAATATCAAATAGTAAGTAGATAGTGAGGCAACTAGTAATCTCTGCTGTTGGGAGCATAAAATGTTATAACCACTTTGTCAGTTAAAGTTAAACATATACTTCTCCTGTGACAGCAATTCCACTCTGAGAAATGAAAAACATATATTCATAAAAAGACTTATGGCCGGGCACGGTGGCTCACACCTGTAATCCCAGCACTTTGGGAGGCCAAGGTGGGCAGATCATGAGGTCAAGAGATCGAGACGATCCTGGCCAACATGGTGAAACCCCATCTCTACTAAAAATACAAAAATTAGCTGGGCGTGGTGGCACGCACCTGTAATCCCAGCTACTCAGGAGGCTGAGGCTGAAGAATCGCTTGAACCCAGGAGGCGAAGGTTGCAGTGAGCCAAGACTGCATCACTGCACTCCAGCCTGGAGACAGAGCAAGACTCCGTCTCAAAAAGAAAAAAAAAAAAAAAAACTTATGTAAGAATGTACATAATAGCTTTGGTCACAGTAGTCAAAACCTGCAAACAACTGAAATGTTCAGAAACAAGAGAATGGATAAACAAATAATGATATATTTATAAAATGAAATATTACTCATCAATTAAAAAGACGAATTGGACTGGGTGTGGTGGCTCACGCCTATAATCCCAGCACTTTGGGAGGCCAAGGAAGGCAGACCACCTGAGATCGGGAGTTTGAGACCATCGTGACCAACAGGGGGAAACCCCGCCTCTACTAAAAATACAAAATTAGCCGGGCGTGGTGGAGGATACCTGTAATCCCAGTCACTCAGGAGGCTGAGGCAGGAGAATCCTTTGAACCCGGAAGGCAGAGATTGCAGTGAGCCAAGATTGTGTCATTGCACTCCAGCCTGGGAAACAAGAGCTATCTCAAAAAAAAAAGAGACAAACTACTGGTAAATAAAACAAAATAGATGAGTCTCAAAATTATTATGTGGAGTAAAAGAAGCCCTACAGAAAAGAGTACATACTGTATGATTCCATTTACATGATGTTCTAGATCAAACAAAACTAATATATGGCCATAGAAATCAGACCTATAATTGCCCAGGAGAGAGTAGGATGGGGAGTGACTAGAAAGGTGTATGAGAGGAACTTTCTGGGGTGATGTAAGTGTTTTATATCTTAATGGGGATGATGATTTACACAGGTTGATATAGTTGTAAACATCATTGAACTGCATCCCTAACATTTATGCATTTTATTGTACATAAATTATACCTCAATAGAAAGAATATTGAAAAAAGGTATTGGGGGACACGGTATCATATAGGTCCACTAAGAACTGGAGTACAGTATGTTTGGGTTTTTTTCTCCCCATTATTCTTGATTCTGTGCTGAGCATTTCCCCTTATCCTTCCTTGAAACCCTGCTCTTGGCTCTTCTGTGTAATCCCTAATGCATGCCAGCTCTCCTTCTCTGAGTCTCTTAAAAGTTGGCCCTCTTCGTTGTGTTCCCTCATTGCCAGGGTTGAGTCCTCAGCCCTCTGCTCCTCTTTCCTAAAGCACATGTGCTGTTTTCAGGAACTGTGTCTTCTCATAGCTTCCACCATCACTTCTACTCTCAGGAACTAGCATACAGGACTGGGCGTGGTGGCTCACGCATGTAATTCCAGCACTTTGGGAGGCCAGGGTGGGTGGATCACCTGAGGTCAAAAGTTCAAGATCAGCCTGGCCAACATGGTGAAACCTCCTCTCTACTAAAAATATAAAAATTAACCGGGTGTGGTGGTAGGCGCCTGTGATCCCAGCTACTCAGGTGACTGAGGCAGGAGAATCGCTTGAACCCAGGAAGCGGGGATCGCAGTGAGCCAAGATCGCACCATTGCATTCCAGCCTGGACAATAGAGCAAAAACTCTGTCTGCCCCCCGACAAGAAAAGGAACTAGCACACAAGGTCTACCCTTGCACATGACCAAGGTTGCAGGCCTTGAAAGCCTTTACTGCCACTCTCCCAGGGACCCAGAGAACCTTTTCCAGGGTCTCCTTTCCATCACTCTCTTCAAACTTTCCATCTCTGCTGGAGTCCTATTTTCCATTCAGTGAGCTGTCACCTAAATTCCACATCTCTGTCTTGATGCTTTGCACTGGCAACTTCTCTGACCATCTATCTGGTTTATTTGATGCCAAATTCACATTTTCCTTCTCTCCATGGTATTGCCTCTCAGGTTATCTCACCTGTTCCTCCCAGCGCATGTTGGGGACAAGCTACACCTGCCTCCTTTACCCAACCAAGATGTGGCTGCCATGGCAAGCCTCTTGGAGAAGGACTCACTCCATGGGCTTCAAACCTCTCACATCAGACAGGCCCCTGTAATCCCAGCTACTCAGGAGGCTGAAGCAGGAGAATTGCTTAAGCCTGGGAGGCAGAGGTTGCAGTGACCTGAGAACCTGCCACTGCACTCCAGCCTAGGAGACAGAGTGAGACTAAGTCTCAAAAGAAAAAAAAAAGAGAGAGAGAGAGAGACACCAAAAAAACAACAAAAAAAAACCACTTCTCACATCAGCCTCCTATTGCCCCTCCATTTCTACAAGGAATGCCTAGTTTGCTTTAGAAGTCAATGTTCAAAACCTAACTCATCTCCTTCCTTATTCAGGCTCTACCTCCTTCCAACATTTCTGCTTCTCACATTAGTGATTTTATAATCTCAGTTGTCTGGCTTGAGACCTTAGAGTCATCTTTGATTTATTCCAAAAAAAAGAAAGGTCCAATAGGTAACCTAATCACATTATTTTGTTCTTTAAAATGTTTCCTCTAATTTAACCCATCAGTCTTTGACACCCATATGGGTCTCTTTATTTCCAGACTCTCCCTGACCCAAACTTATTTAATGCTGTTTTCTTAGGTTCCGTAGATCTCAGATCAAAGGGCAGGGTCATTACTTGTTCATCAGCCCAATGCAGATAAAGCAGCTGAAAAGGCCAAAAGTGCCTAAGGTACTTGCAGATCAGAGACTTGAGTCTCCTTTCCTATATTCATTCATTCAACAAAAATATTTTGAGTATGGACCATATGCTCATTGCTGGAGATATAGTCACATATTTAAAAAAATACACCCTCTAGTCTTAAGTACCTCACAGTCTAGGGATTATAGACACTATTTGATTACAGACAGTAATCAAATAATAATAACACAAAAATTGCTAGGAAAGAAAGATATATGGTGCTATAAGGACATATGAAAGGAAGATTTGGACCCAGTCATAGAAATCTTCTCAAGCAAAAAGACAACTGAGCTGGCAACTAAAAGATTAATGGGAGCTAAGCATGGTGACTCACACCTGTAATCCCAATACTTTGGGAGGCCAAGGCCGGACGATTTAATTGAGCTCAGGAGTTGAAAACCAGCCTAGGCAACATAGCTAGACCATATATCTATTAAAAAAATTTTTTAAATTAGCTGGGCATGGTGGCACATGCCCGTAGTCCCAGCTACTTGGGAGGCTGAGGCAAGAGGATCACTCGAGCCCAGGAGTTTGAGCCTCCAGTAAATCAGGCTTATGTCACTTCACTCCAGCCTGGGTGACAGAGTGAGATCCTGTCTCTTAAAACAATACAAAAAAGATTGATAGGAATGAACACAGTTTCTGTATTGGGGGAGAGGGGTTGGAAACATATAACATTCATGTTCAAGAAAGTAACAAAAGACTTGTATGGATACTGAGACCACAAAGGGCTGCATGGTACAAGGCCAGGCTGGGGAAGTAAAGCAGGGATGAAACCATACAGGCCTTTGCAATGGTCATGAAAGCCCACCACTCAGCTCTTTTGCCACAGGGCAGCATAGGCAACTGATAGTCTGAGCCATTGCTTTCCTGGATCCACCACTGTATTTGCACAAAGGCCATGCTTCCCCTGGGCTGCTCCCAGCCAATAATGAGCATGGGCACTGGTAGGGAGGGTGAGGAAGGCAACTAATATAAGACAAGAGACTCCTTTAACAGGCAGTGTTGCCTCAAAGACTCCTGTTGGCCTGGCCAAAACTTTCTCAGCACTTTGCTGCCTCTTCCTACCCAATCTGAGCCTCTTCCTACCCAAATCCTCCTTCCTGCCCCCTCTCTTCCACAGGCGTTAGGCCTGCATCACAGTCTGAAAGTTCTTCTACAATCTCCCTCTCCCATTTATTTTTAAGACATCCCCCTAATAAATATCTTTCATGTCTAATCCCATCTTAGCATCTGCTTCTTGGAGAACTTGAACTAACACAGCTTTGTTAAATAAGATAAATTCCAATTATGGAATTATCTATATACCAAGAGTAATAGGAAGTTATTGGAGTATTATGAACTCTGTCTGGACTGACATGATCAAATTTATGTTTTGAGGGAGAAAAAGAAAGCTTCTTGACAGCAGTGTAGGGAAAAGATTGGATGTAGGCAAGAGCAGATCAGTTAAGTACCTTTGGCAGGGGTCTAGAAGAGATGACAATAGTTGGATTAGAATGGTGTTTGTCTTTTTGTTTTTGTTTTTGTTTTTTTGAGACAGAGTCTCACTCTGTTGCCTAGGCTGGAATGCAGTGGCATGATCTTTGCTCACTGCAGCCTCCGCCTCCCAGGTTCGAGTGCTTCTCCTGCCTTAACCTCCTGAGTAGCTGGGATTACAGGCAAGTGCCACCACTCCCAGCTAATCTTTGTGTTTTAGTAGAGATGGTGTTTCACCATGTTGACCAGGCTGGTCTTGAACTCCTGACCTCAGGTGATCCACCTGCCTCAGCCTCCCAAAGTGTTGGGATTATAGGCATGAGCCACCACACCCGGCCAGGATGGTGGTTATAGAGATAGTGAGAAGTGGGTGAATTTGAGAAAGGTTAAGATAAAATCAACAAGACTTTGTAATGGACAATAGAGGAAGTAAGGGAGAAGGTGGTATCAAGACCAACTCTGAAGTTTCTGTCTGTGCAGCTAGGTGGATGGTGCCATTCACTGAGCAGGGCAACACTCAAACAGAGGTATATTCTAGGGTGATCATAAGTCTGATGTGCCTTTGAAATATACAAATAGGGCCGGACACAGTGGCTCAAGCCTGTAATCTCAACACTTTGGGAGGCCAAGACAGGTGGATTGCTTGAGTCCAGGAGTTCGAGACCAGTCTGGCCAACGTGGCGAAACCCTGTCTCTACTAAAAATACAAAAAATTAGCCAGGATGGTGGCATGCACCTGTAGTCCCAGCTACTCAGGAGGCTGAAGTAAAAGAGTCACCTGAGCCCAGGAGATTGAGGCTGCAGTGAGCCACGACTGTACCACTGCACTCCAGCCTGGGCAACTGAAGTGAGACCGTGTCTTAAAAAAAAAAAAAAGCTGTCAGGCACGCAGTTGGATATCTGAGTCTGGAGCTCAGAGAGGAGATCTGGGCTGGAAGTATAAATGAGTGATTGAAAGTAAAAACATGGTAATATATTATCACACTAAAGAAGTTATGGAAGTAGAAGAAATCACATGAGAAGGAATAACTGAGTAAAAACAGAAGAGGAACTTGGATTGAGCCTTGAGGAACATCAATATTTATTAAGTATGCCTTGAGGAAAATCAATATTTATTAAGTATTGATAGAAGCCAAGCATGATGAACCTGCACAGGTGTCTGAAAAGGAGCCCCCAGAGAAACACGTGAAAATCTTTCATTTTGGAATTCGTATCATTTATTTACCATTATGTAACAAACCACTTAGTAGCTTAAAACAACAACTTAGGCCAGGCTGGGGAGGTAAGCAGGGATCAAACTTAGTAGCTTAAAACAATGACCATTTTACTATTCAGTCAACAATTATGGCTGGTCTCAGCTAGATGGTTCTTCTGTCGTCTCACCTGAGGTCACTCATGCAATTGTAATTTTCTGGTGTCTCGACAGGGACTGGATAGTTCCTGATGGCCTCCCAAGTCTCACATCCGAGCCTGGATGACTGGAATGACTGGCACAGCCAGGCCTCTGTCTTTGTTTTGTTTTCTCTCTCCACAAGGAGACTAGCCTAAGCTTGCTCACACAGCAAAAGCACCATTATAAAAGACAAAGCCCAATGCACCAAAAATCATATTGGCTGATATCCTATTGACCAAAGCAAGTCACATGTCCAAACCAGAGTAAAATTGGGAGACAATGATACAAAAGCAAGGACCATGGGACGAGTGATTCCTCTGGATTCATGATAAGGAAGAAACCACCATGGCAATTATGAACCTACAATAATTTGTTTCCCATCAAGTCTAATATAAATTACTTTTCACCATGGGATACTACTCAGTGTTCTTTCTATCAGGCTAGATCTTTCCTTATACTTTAATTTTGCTGTGACCTCTCATTGAGATTCCTTCTCCATGTCCCAACCTTCTCCATCTGGCGAATTTTACCCATTTTTTAAAGCTCATCTCATCTTCCATATTTTTGTTCATTTTACTCTCTCAGCCTAGAACACCACCCCCTACCCTTTTCCCCAGTCCTAAGGCAACATCAGCATCTGGCCGATTCTAATCTCAACTTCCCCATGAAGACTCCTGAAATGGCTCCAGCCATCATGGATCTGCCTTGTCTATATAGCGACCTAATAATTGTACCAACAGTTTTGAACTTAATTGTATGTATTTTGTACTTTATGTAATTATGTATATTTTGTATTGTTGGCTTTAAATATACCTTTTTTCTATAACTGGATTGCAAATTTCTTGATAAAAAAACTATGTCTGATATTTCTTTAACATAATGGCATATAAAGATGAACAGTCAGTATTCTCAAGTGTCTAACTGGAGAGACCTGCCCACCCGCAAGTAAACCGGTGATTTTAATAGAGTATAGGCGCTATTTCAAACATAAGTGCAGGATGCTGTGGGAAAACAGTGAACAGGTTCTAAATTTGTTACTGTTGCTAGTATGTTTGGGGTTTTTCTGGTTTGTTTTTATTTCTTAGTGGGGCAGGATGTGGTCAGGGAAGCTGATCTCTAACCTGAAAGTCCAATGATGGGTTAGCCAAGGAGGGCAGGGCATGGAGAGGAGTTTCAGACTAAGGTTTTACTAAAAAATGTAGGCAAAGAGGAAAGAGATATCTTGGTTCTTTAAAAACTCCAAGTATAGGACTTAAGTACAGGACTTACTAGCTGTGGGATAGAGAGAGAAGAGCAGTAGTGAGACTGGAGGCTAAGGCCGTCAACCCTGCAAAGTCCATCCATGTTTGATATGGTCTAAATTGTCCCTCCAAGATTCTTGTTGAAACCTAATCCCCACTGTAGTGATATAGAGGTGAAGCCCTTGGGACAGAGATTAAGTCACAAGGGCTCCACCCTTATCAATAGGATAAGGGTAGTAATAAAAGCAGCCTAAGGGAGCAGAGAGCCTCTTACACCACAGGAGGACACCATCGATGAGGAACAGGCCCTTACTGGACACCCAATCTGCTGGTGCCTTCATCTTAGACTTTCCAGCTTCCAGAACTGTAAGAGATAAATTTCTATTGTTTATAAATTACCCAGTATAAAGTATTTTTGTTACAGCAGCCCAAATGGATTAAGACAATGCTCTTTTATGTTATTCATGATGCTTTTTTGGAGGTAGGGATTGTCAGTAAGGCATTGAAGGAAATCTCCTAATCTGAAGTCAGGATACATGAGAGATGGCCCTCATGGTCACATTTTCTCAACTGCCAGACTCCTGTGCTTTATCCTGTCATTTCTGTACAATACTGAAGGACAGGCCTGCAGAAAGACTTTAGCTCTAGCCTCTACCTTGAAAAAATTAATGAAGATATCTGTGAAAACAATACTGCTATCTCTTGTCTTAACATGTAAGATTGTATGAAATCACATAGTTGAGTGACAATGATTGCAATGGACCCAATCTCTAAGAGTGATTAAAAATCCTGGGCCTTGTTCCAACACTATAACACTATGGTTAGTGAAAAGTAATTTTATAAACAAGTCACCAAACAAATGCTTCTCTGTATGTAATTTTTAAGTAAAAATAACTACGATCCCCAATCAACGTACAATACTAATTAGTCCCTTCTCAAATCTTATAAATGGTTAGTGAGCCTCATTTTAGAAAAGGCCAGCTGTTTTGCAAAAAACTCATGAGAAGAAAATGACGAAAATAAGTTTACTCCACCAAGCTGATTTAATGTGGGCTTCCAGGGAGATGGCAAGCATTTCAGTGATGTATCTAACATAGAATTTTCTTTAGACATTTCTGAAACTCTAATAAGCCAGATCCTGCTGTGGAAGTAAATTAATCCCAAATACAAGTTAGGCATTTTGCAAAGTGCTTTAATTCTTTCAAGTCTCCCAGTCACAGAATATCCTGGAACACCCATTAATAGTGAGATCCAATTGAATAGAGGGCAAATGAAATATCCCTAGTTACAGCGGTCATTTCGGAAAATCTAAATGTGCTCCCAAATGACCTACTATGTTTACATTTAAATAGTTTGGAGGTGAAAGAAAATAGTTTATGTATCTGTCAGGGATCCTTATTCTGTTTCCAATCTGAGTTCTCTCCTTCTATGATTGATTTAGCAAATTATACAATGACTGAACATTTACCTTGCCTCCCTGCTAAGAAATTCTCAGGCATTTTCAACACTGAGGCCATAGAACAAAAAATAAGTTCATAAAAGTAATTTCCTGTGAGGTTAGCTTTAGTACTTTTTTACCTTTTACCTTCTAATAATAATTTTGTTTATATACAATGGTCATAGTAACTAAGACTCAAATGGGTCAGTAACTCTCCTATTTGTGTTTGTAAAAAAAAAAAAAAGGGAAACAGGAGGAAAAGTTGAATATTATTAAATTTCATTTAATTTCAGAAATATTTCAAGTGGAAAGGAATTCAGTTAGGAATCTGAATGTAGTTACATAAAATCACAAAAAAGGGCTGGGCATGGTGGCTCAAGCCTGTAATCCCAGCAGTTTGGGAAGCCATGGTGGATGGATCACCTGAACTCAGGAGTAGGAGACCATCCTGGCCAACATGGTGAAACCTCATCTCTATAAAAATACAAAAATTAGCCGGGCATAGTGGTGTGTGCCTGTGTAATCCCAGCTATTCGGAGGCTGAGCAGGAGAAGTACTTGAACCTGGGAGGCGGAGGTTGCAGTGGCCAGGATCACACCACTGTGCTCCAGCCTGAGTGACAGTGCGAGACTCTGCCTGAAAAATGAAATAAAATAAAACAAAAGAGGAACAATCTAAATGTTCAACAATAGGTAAGAGGAAAAATCGTGTATAACAGAGCCCCATAATGGACTATTGTATAAATATTAAAGTGATATTTATCAGGAATATATATGCCATGTAATTATTTGATTACAATTACATTCTAACTAATTTGCAGAGTAAAAATCTGGAAGAAAACATATCAAAATGATAACAGTAGACATTGAGAGAAAAACCTGTAATATTTGTTTCTACGTAACAAAACTTTCAAAGTTTCAACAAAAAGAATATGGCCAGTTTTATAAATGGAAAAATTCTACTTTTAAAAACAGACAAAAATTCATATTTTACTAAAACTAAGTTTAGTGACTGTAGTACCTATAGTGCTTTTACAGGTTACACGCCACTTTTACGTTTATTCTCTACTGTCTATCGTAATTGAGACCTTAGCACACCACTTATTTCATATCACGTCAAGCTAATTGTATTCCACTTTTCACAACGTGATATTAAACCTGGCAAATTTTTTACTAGACATAGGATAATTCCCAAATGTAATTTTCTTTATTATTGCTCATAAATACACATTATAGATGTAGTAATAAAAAAGCTTATGGAAATCATTATATTGAAGTATTTTAAAACCCTCAAAGTGCTACATTCCCTCCTCACTGATTCCTCACATAACATTTTAAACCTTTAAAACTCCCCCTCAAGCCAACACACAGAACTCCCCCACTCCCTCACTTGCTTGCCTCCAACCTTCCAAAAAAGGAATAAAAGAAGCTGAGTATATCAGGCCTGGACTCCCTCAACATCCCATCCTCACACTCGGGTTCAACTACATAATTTGCAGGGCTTAATGTAAAATGAAAACACAGGGCCTCTTGTTTGAAAAGCAAGAGAAACTGCAGTTAAAAGTAATAAAATATAGACCAGGAGCAGTGGCTCACACCTGTAATCCCAGCACTTTGGGAGGCTGAGGCCAGCAGATCACAAGGTCAGCAGGTCGAGACCAGCCTGGTCAACATGGTGAAACCCCATCTCTACTAAAAATACAAAAATTAGCTGGGCGTGGTGGCATGCACCTATAGTTCCAGCTACTTGGGAGGCTGAGGCAGGAGAATAGCTTGAATCCAGGAGGCAGAGGTTGCAGTGAGCCAAGATGGTGCCACTGCACTCCAGCCTGGCAACAGAGTAAGACATCTTCTTAAAAAAAAATTTAACAAGTATAAAGTTTTTTTCCCTTAAAAATAGTTCATTATATAAAAAATAATATTTTTGGTGTCAATTTTATGTAATACAATAAATAACAATATTTTATTAATGTGACATTTTAATCACAAGATTTTTCTAGTTCACTCTTCTGCAAACTTATTTATTAGATTGTCAAAGTTTTTACTTTTAGCAATTTCATTTTCAAAGCATATAATTGAAAGCAATGTCAATACTTTTTAAATGAAAGATGGCAAGTAATTTTTGATAATTCTTAATTCTGATAAAAATTTGTTGATGCAACTGTTATTGATGCTGTTAATGTTTTTAAGCTATAACAACATCGAGATACGTATCTGATAAATTATTTTGAAATGTAAGTTTTAGTACATCTAAAGCTGATGATTCTAAGGGAACAATTTTTCCAAAAAGATTTAACATTTTATACAAATCAGTTTTAAGTATGAATTTTATTTTAAATGTAAATTTCTACAATGATAATTTCATGGATATTTGTTTGTCAGTGTTGCAGTAGTGAAAAACCAGAGATTCTGAACTCTGAAATATTCTAATAAGTCAATGATATGCTGAATTGCAATGCTCATGTCTAACACTTCTATTTTGCAATAACTTATTTACAAAGTTTGCCTCTTGAGCACCAAGATTTCCTCTCCCAGAGTTCATGCTGGAAAGTTATTTGTACAGATGCCACAGAGTTGGCAACTCTTCTTTCTCTTGATATAATCCTCTCCCATTATTTGAAATATCTTACTTCTTTCTCTCCAGTCATCCCGTAGTTATCTCCTTTCTCTCCAGTATTTTTTTTTTTTTTTTTTTTTTTTTTTGAGATGGAGTTCCTGGGACAGACAAAAGCTGGCCTCCCTCTGTGGATCCTGGGAACTGCCTCATGCTGAGCCCCGCTTTTCTCCCAGGGCTGGGGCCATAGCCAGGGCTACACGTGTACATTGCTTTTGCTGCTCCTGCCACCATCACTCCTGCCAATCTGGACCCAAGTCTCAGCCCCACCCCTTCAGGGTTCTGTGCCTCCTCAGACTGCTTCAGTTGCATGCATGTACGCTAGGCAGCCAGGCCTAGACTTGAGGGTATGCTTGCTGCTGCCAGGCATTTCTTTGCTCATGCACATGTTCCATTGTCCCTGGACTTCACTTACAAAACACAAGTTCAGAGACAACATTATCAAGAATTTCAAAGTGACCACAGCAGAATATGAAATCAAGCCTCTTCTGAGAGTGAGCCCTGTGCAACTGCAAAGGCTACACTACCAAGAAGCTGGTCCTGCTCACACCTACACGTTTACCTGGCCCCAACCTTCCTCTACTCAGCTCTTCTTTCTCTTGATGCAATCCTCTCTCATTATCTGAAGGATCTTGCTTCTTTCTCTCCAGTCATCCCTTAGTTATCTCTTTTCTCTCCAGTATTTTTTTTTTTTTTTGAGACGGAGTTTCACTCATGTTGCCCAGACTGCAGTGCAATGGTGTGATCTCGGCTCACTGCAATATCCACCTCCTGGGTTCAAGCAATTCTCCTGCCTCAGCCTCCCCAGTAGCTGGGATTACAGGCATCCACCACCATGCCTGGCTAATTTTTTGTATTTTTAGTAGAGACAAAGTTTCACCAGTTTGGCCAGGCTGGTCTTGAACTCCTGACCTCAAGTGATCCACCAGCCTCAGCCTCCTAAAGTGTTGGGACTACAGGCATGAGACACCATGGCTGGCCTCTCTCCAGTTTCTTTTTTATTATTATACTTTATTATTTTACTTTAGGTGCTGGGGTACATGTGCAGAACATGAAGGTTTGTTACTTAGGTATACATGAGCCATGGTAGTTTGCTGCATCCATCATCCCATCATCTATATTAGGTATTTTTCCTAACGCTATCCCACCTCTATCCCCCTACTCCCTGTTATCCCTCCCCTAGCCCCCTGCACCCTGACAGGCCCCGATGTGTGATGTTCCCCTCACTGTGTCCATGTGTTCTCATTGTTCAACACCCACTTATGACTGAGAACATGCAGTGTTTGGTTTGCTGTTCTTGTGTCAGTTTACTGAGAATGATGGTTTCCAGCTTTATCCATGTCCCTGCAAAGGACATGAACTCAGATGTTTTATGGCTGCATAGTATTCTATGGTGTATATGTGCCACATTTTCTTTATCCAGTCTATCATTGATGGACATTTGGGTCAATTCCAAGTCTTTCCTATTGTGAACAGTGCCACAATAAACATACGTGTGCACGTGTCTTTATAATAGAAATGATTTATAATTCTTTGGGTATATACCCAGTAATGGGATTGCTGGGTCAAATGATATTTCTAGTTCTAGATTTTTGAGGAATCACCACACTGTCTTCCAAAATGGTTGAATTAGTTTACACTCCCACCAACAATGTAAAAGCATTCCTATTTCTCCACATTCTCTCCAGCATCTGTTGTCTCCTGATTTTTCAATAATTGTGATTGCGATTCTAACTGGCATGAGATGGTATCTCAATGTGGTTTTGATTTGCTTTTCTCTAATGACCAGTGATGATGAGCTTTTTTTATATGTTTGTTGGCTGCATAAATGTTTTCTTTTGAGAAGTGTCTGTTCATATCCTTTGCCCACTTTTTAATGAGGTTGTTTGTTTGTTTGTTTTTTCCTGTAAATTTGTTTAAGTTCTTTGCAGATTCTGGATATTAGCCCTGTGTCAGATGGGTAAATTGCAAAAATTGTTTCCCATTCTGTTGGTTGCTGGTTCACTCTAATGCTAGTTTCTTTGGCTGGGCAGAAGTTCTTTAGTTTAATTAGATCCCATTTGTCTATTTTGGCTTTTGTATCCTCCCTAATTCGTTTTATGAGACCAATATCATCCTGATACCAAAACCTGGCAGAGACACAACTTAGAAAGAAAATATCAGACCAATATCCATGATGAACATTGATGCAAAAATCCACAATAAAATCCGAGCAAACCGAATCTAACAACACATCAAGAAGCTTATCCATCACAATCAAGTCAGCTTCATCCCTGGGATGCAAGGCTGGTTCAACATATGCAAATCTATAAACACAATCCATCACATAAACAGAACCAAAGACAAAAACTACATGATTATCTCAATAGATGCAGAGAAGGCCACTGACAAAATTCAACAGCGCTTTATGCTAAAAACTCTCAATAAACTAAGTATTGATGGAACATATCTCAAAATAATAAAAGCTATTTATGACAAACCCACAGCCAATATCATACCAAATGGGCAAAAACTGGAAACATTCTCTTTGAAAACTGGCACAAGACAAGGATGCTTTCTCTCACCACTCCTATTCAACATAGTATTGGAAGTTCTGGCCAGGGCAATCAGGCAAGAAAAAGAAATAAAGGGTATTAAATTAGGAAAAGAGGAAGTCAAACTGTCTCTATTTGCAGAGGATATGATTGTATATTTAGAAGACCCCATCGTCTCAGCCCAAAATCTCCTTAAGCTGATAATGGATAACTTCAGCAAAGTCTCAGGATAAAAAAATCGATGTGCAGAAATCACAAGCATTCCTGTACACCAATAATAGGCAAACAGAGAGCCAAATCATGAGTGAACTCCCATTTACAATTGTTACAAAGAGAATAAAATACCTAGGAATACAACTTACAAGGAATGTGAAGGACCTCTTCAAGGAGAACTACAAACCACTGCTCAAGGAAATAAGAGAGGATACAAACAGATGGAAAACGTTCCATGCTCATGGTTAGGAAGAAACAATATCATGAAAATGGCCATATTGCCCAAAGTAATTTATAGATTCAATGCTATCCCAGCAAGCTACCATTGACTTTTTTCACAAAATTGGAAAAAAAATCTTAAATTTCACATGGAACCAAAAAACAGCCCAGATAGCCAAGACAATCCAAAGCAAAACACAAAAACAAAAAAAACACAGCTGGAAGAGTCACGCTACCTGACTTCAAACTATACTACAAGGCTACAGTAATCATAACAGCATGGGACTGGCACCAAAACAGAGATATAGACCAGTGGAACAGGACGGAGGCCTCAGAAATAATACCACACATCTACAACCATTTGATCTTTGACAAACCTGACAAAAACAAGCAATGGGGAAAGGATTCCCTATTTAATAAATGACAGTACTCTGTCTCTGGAGCAGTCAGAGAAGAGCTGAGGGTGGCCCAAGATCGTAACAAATGGGCAAATTTTCTAACAGTTTAGATATGAGACAACAGAGGAATCAAGATGACACCACAGCTTTTTGGCCTGAACAGTGGGAAGAAAGGAGTTGCCATCAACCTTGAAGATAGAAGACTGGGTGTTGTAAGTTTGGAAAAGCAGATAAAGTGTCAGTTTGGGATATGGTAGATTTGAGATGCCAGCTAGACAGTTATAATATGGTAGATTTTAGATGCCAAATAGACCGTTATATGTAAGCTTAGAGTTCAGGGGACAGATCTGGACCAAAGGTAAAATCTAGGAGTCATAAACATACATGCGGTCTTCAGTGCCATGTGGCTGATTGAGAACACCGAGGGAATTAATGGAGATGGAAAAGAGAAGACAAGGTCTGTGCCCTTGGATGCTCAGAAGAAATAGCCAGTGAGATAAAAGGAAAATCAAAAGACAGTAGTGTCCTGGAAGTTAAGTGAAGAAATCGGTTCGAAGATGAAATCCCTGACAGATGGAGTAGAATGAGGACTGAGAAAAGATAATGAGATTTTGCAATATGGAGCTTCAGGGCAGTGGTGGTAAGGAAAGGCTGATTAGAGAGGGTTCAAGGAAAAATGGAAGAAAAGGACCTGAAAACAGTGAATATTTTATCAACTCTTTAACAATTTTCTTTCTATAAAGGGAAAGAGAAAGAGAGTAGTAGCTGGTGGAGGGAGCAGGATAAAAAATGGTGTTTTTTAAGATGGGAGAAATTACAACATATATTATATAACGAAAGCAAAATCAAGAAAAGAGAGTTTGAAGAAACAGGGCTAGATGAGAGAACTGCTGGAGTGCTGTCCATGAGTGGTGAAAACGGAAGGTTTCAGAGCAAGTGGAGGAGCAAGGAGTGTAGTGAGGGTATCACAGGATCAGCACACGAGTCCACAGACGCTGAGGGTTACTGATGGATGCGGACTTGGGGAAGCTCTCTTCTGATTGCTACTATTCCGCAGCCAAACATACAGAAAAATGGCTAATAGTTATCTACGAGTGAAAATGTAGGAGAAGGTAAAGATTTTAGGAGAGATGAGAAGGTACACTCACCAGGGAAGGTGAGAAAGTGGGGGAAGGAAGTACAGTGTGATTGCTGAGTAGAATTATGGGCATCCTTGAGCTTAGTGAGTTTAAATTTAACATAAAACTAGTTTACTTGGATGTTTTTCTCCAGCCATATTTGGGATGAAGGGGAAGTAGATGGAGAGTTCTATTTAAATAACGTTGGGGCTTTACAAGTGAACATGAAAAAGAGATAGGGGCAAGGAAGTGGAAGCTATACACGAGGGGATGATTGTGACTGATCAAGGAATTTAAGCTAGATAAGGAGGAGGTTGAAACAAGAGTAGAGTGAGAGATATGAAAAGGTGGTAAGTGTGGCGTTAAGGATTGTTGGGATTGAGATACTGGAGTGAACAAACTAGAAATTTGGAATGTGGTAATCAGAAAGTGGAGTGCTTGAAATTGGAATTATTGGAGTGCAACATCTCATAGATACTCCCTTTATCACCCATAGTGATCCTTTAAACTATGCAGTTTTTTGTGTATCAATTATACCTCAATGAAGCCACTAATACAGACACACAAGATCATGTTCATTTCCTGTTCAAAACCCTCCAATGACTTCTATCACATATAGAATAAAATCCAAACACTTCATCATTGCTTACAAAACCCTACATGATCTGATCTGACCTTCCTCCCCCACTCCTCACTTGGACTTTGTCACCTACCAAAAAGTCCTCATAAATTCTTAATAACACTTGATTTTAAAAACCAACTCAAACTTTGTAGCTGAGTAAACTTAGGCAGTCTGGCCAGGCACAGTGGCTCACACCTGTAATCCCAGCACTTTGGGAGACCAAGGTGGGCAGATCACCTGAGGTCAAGAGTTCGAAACCAGCCTGACTAACTTGGAGAAACTCCAACTCTACTAAAAATACAAAATCAGCCGGGCATGGTGGCACATGCCTGTAATCCCAGCTACTCGGGAGGCTGAGGCAGGAAAATTACTTGAATCTAGGAGGCAGAGGTTATGGTAAGCCAAGATTGCGCCATTGCACTCCAACCTGGGCAACAAGAGTGAAACTGTCTAAAAAAAAATAGGCAATCTAGTTAGCCTTTTTGGATCTCACTGCTGAAGGCAGAAGGATATTTTGAGATCTCCTGTAGCTTTAAGAGCTTTAATTAAAAATTTTTCAAGTAACTTACTTAACCTGACATAATGATGTCCAAGGATGAGGCAGTGAGGTGGGTGTTAAAATATATGTGCCGGGTGCGGTGGCTCAAGCCTGTAATCCCAGCACTTTGGGAGGCCGAGGCGGGTGGATCACGAGGTCAAGAGATCGAGACCATCCTGGTCAACATGGTGAAACCCCGTCTCTACTAATACAAAAAAAAAACTAGCTGGGCATGGTGGCACGTGCCTGTAATCCCAGCTACTCAGGAGGCTGAGGCAGGAGAATTGCCTGAACCCAGGAGGCGGAGGTTGTGGTGAGCCGAGATGGCGCCATTGCACTCCAGCCTGGGTAACAAGCGAAACTCCATCTCAAAAAAAAAAAAAAAATATATATATATATATATATATATGTGCCAATTTCTTCTACTTTTTTTTTTTGCATAATACTGGACTATTCTTTTTTATGAATTATAAACTGTAATATCTGCCCTTATGTGGAAGAGATTTCTTAGGAATTGTTTTGTGAATACCTGTGTCAGTTAAAGTAGCAGGCATGTTCATCCTGCATTTCCATTCCACAGCACTACCATGGGAAGCCAGTTGTTAGGCTAGGTGCTGGAGATAGACAATCGCCCTATCTTTAAAATCTCAGAAGGAAATGTAAACAGATGGTTTAAATATCTAATAAGAGACATATATCCAAGAAACAGAAGAGGTGAGTATTGGGATATCAGGAAAGGTTTTCTAGGATGTGCACAATGGCTCATGCCTGTAATCTCAACACTTTGGGAAGCCAAGGTGGGAGGATCACTTGAGGCCAGGACTGGCCTGGGCAGCATAGTGAGACACCCATCATCTCTATTAAAAAATGAAAAAAGTTGGCAGGGCACGGTGGCTCACATCTGTAATCCCAGCACTTTGGGAGGTTGAGGTAGGCAGATCACGAGCTCAGGAGTTCAAGACCAACCTGGCCAATATGGTGAAACCCAGTCTCCACTACAAATACAAAAATTAACTGGGTGTGGTGGCGTCCGCCTGTAATCCCAGCTACTCAGGAGGCTGAGGCAGTAGAATAGCTTGAATCCAGGAGGCATTAATTACAGTGAGCCAAGATCATGCCCTAGTACTGTGACAGAGTGAGACTCTGTCTCAAAAAAAAAAAAAAAATTAGCAGGGCTTGGTGGCACAGATCTGTAGTCCTAGCTGCTCAGGAGGCTAAGGTAGAAGAATAAGCAATTCTCAATGCTCAAGCAGAGCTCAGGAATTCAAGGCTGCAGTGAGCTGCGATCACACCACTGCACCCCAGCATGGGCAATAGATAAACAGCCTGTCTAAAAAACCATTTTTTAAAAAAGAAAAGGTTTTTAGAACAGAAATAACTAAGCATGTTAGTGACGATAAATAACAGTAAAATACATTGGAGAGGAACAGTCATGCAAAGAAAATATTTACAAACATGAAATGTTGTATATTCAGTATTTGTGTATTTAAGAAAATGTAAGCAATTTTGTGTTACTGGAGTTAACTATAGGCAGTAGAGGGGTAAGGAGGCAGGGTGAGGGGATACATGAGGAGGTAAGGTGAGAAGAACTCTTAGAAGTGGTTTATTTCAAATTCCAGCCCAATGTGGGGATTTCATCTAGACTCTAGAAGCACTCTCCTATATGGTAGCCACTGCTCTATATAGCTGTTTACATTTCTATTACAATTACTTAAGATAATTCAGTTCCTTGGTCATATTCAACTGGTCAAATTTCAAGGGCCTTTGGCAACATGTGACTAGTGGCCACTCTATTGTCAGAATAGAACTGGGACATTTCCATCACTGTGCAAAGTTCTAGTGGACAGTGCTGCTCTGGAGAATCCCTGACAGGTGTCCATTTATCTTCTGCTCCAGTGGTGGAAAAATGGCTACTTTTCAAGAGAGTATATGCTAAGATAGTCTATGCCATTTTTATATAGGTCTATTTGCCAAAACATAGTTTAAAAACATTTTTTTAGACCAAGTTTCCCTCTTGTTGCCCATGCTGGAGTGCAATGGCACAACCCTGGCTCATTGCAGCCTCTGCCTCCCAGGTTCAAGTGATTCTCGTGCCTCAGTCTCCCTAGTAGCTGGGATTACAGGTGGATTCCACAACACTCAGCTAATTTTTTGTAGAGACGGGGTTTCACCATGTTGCTCAAGGCTGGTTTCGAACTCCTGACTGCAGATGATCCGCCCACCTCGGCCTCCCAAAGCGCTGGGATTACAGGCATGAGCCACCACACTCGGCCAGTTTCAAATAATTTAACCTACAATGTATTTTGTTCTGATTTATGTGCAACTATCCTAGCTCTATGGATAAATATAAAACAAGTTCACATTTTCTTGCACTTAATGGGTCTTTGTCTATTTTCCAACTTTTGTCCTGTCTCCCTCCCTCTTCTGTGTTCTTCCCCAAGTCAGCCCTTCCATGCTTCCTCCCAAGACTGTTTCCAGATTCTGTTTTGATGGCCTTCTTCCATATTTCTCTTAGATTATGTTCTAAATTGAACACTTTATCTCAGTTGTGGTCGGATCAGCAAAAAACAGAACTACTACCTTCCTGTGCTGCAAGCATTTTATTTCCATATATGGAATCTAAGTTTATTTTGCCTTTTGGGTTTTTTTAAGCATCTGTCATTCTGCTGTGTATATTAAGCTCATTGGCTGCTAATATCTCAACTTTATTTTTAACACATCACTGTTCCAATTAGCCTCTGAGCCTGTATCAGTCAAGCAACTTTTTTATTTTTTATTTTTTTACAAACCTATGTTTTATTTCTTGTTGTTACCGAAAGTCTGTTACATACTCCAGGGAAGAAGAATTGGTAAAGAACAGCAAAAGAGTGAAAAAAACTCAGAGAGGTAAAAAATAATTTAGAGATAATATAATTTATTAAATCTGTCTCATAAAAATATTAAATTGAATATAGAAGAAAGTATAAAATATAGAAGTGATAACCTTTGGCATAAAATGGTAATAAAATTACCAACTGAAAATGGCTGACAATAAAGTGCTCTTTTCCATAAATGACTTTTAAACCCTCCTTAGGTTAATGCATGTGCTGAATTATTAAGCAATACTGTACTTCTTTGCCATGTTAATACCTCCTTAGCCCATATGAGTTTGAGTTCATCTGTGGGGATACAGGTTTATGTGTGACAGGGTGCTCACCAGTTGCATGGGAATGCATCTACAGTGTTCTGTCCCTGCACCTGGAAGGCCCTCAGGAACTGCCCAGGGCTAGCTCTGTTCTACCTTCAGTCTTTACCTTACCAGGAAAAAACTCCCTTTGTTACTTTCCTTTGGAACCACATGTGGACAGGGCATTCCTAACCATTAATTAGAGTTATGAGTTATTAAAATTGCCCTTTGATTAGGCCATCTCTCCCTACTTTTTTGTACCAACCTTTGAAATAACAATTCCCCCCAAGCAAGATACTGTGGTATATTTGTCATAGCAACCATGAATCTCTGAGGTCCTAGTAATTTAAGTTCCTCAAACCTTATCCTGAGTATTTCTGTACCACTCCATGATCCTAAAATTGCATATTTGAGAAACAGCTTCATCTCAGATGTTTGATTAAGGTGCCAGTTTATACATTTTAGTGAGCAATGTATCCCCAGTGTATTCTAAGCCAGTAAGCCTATGGTGGCTGCTCAGTTCTATCTCCTCAGAAAACTCTAAAACCTGATAATTAATTGAATATATCTATCTATTGTATTCTTTTTACGATATTTTGAATACATAAGCTACATATGCTGAATAGGTAATTGATGTTTAGTGAAATGAATAACTCCTTGGACTTGGCAAGCCTCTTCATATCCATTATCTCCCTAGATCCCTCCAACCCCTTATGAGACAAGTAAAGCAGAAATAATTCCCTCTTTATGTAAGAGGAATTTTAGGTTCAGAGACAAAGTCACTTTCTCAAGGTCATACAGAAAGTAAGTGGTAAGCCAGGATTCAAACCTCATATGAAGAGCAACACACTTTCTAGTCTACCCCGATGCCTTCAACTTTCCCACTTATTTCAAGAAACTGTCCTTTGTAGATGATTCATTTTATCTTAGAAAGAAATAGCAGGACTTGTCCTGTGGTACATTCTATGACATCCAATCCTGTGAGATGAAACTAAACACATGCTTTTTACAAAATAGTCAGCAGCACTCAAGTTTCAAAACACATTCATCACCATTTTCTAATGTTCATACCTCAATTTATAATTGATTCTCGAACATTTTCTTTTGAACAGCTTCACAAAGTATGATGAGATAACAGAATTTTGAGCCTGGAAGGGACTTTTATCTTTTAAACCTTTTAAAATTAGCTTTTTGTGATTGAAAAGTTTATATGTGCATACAAAGAAGATCCAAATAGGGTTAGAAGGTATATATATTTTTAAACACAAAAAAACCTCTCATCCCAGTTCCTTAATTTTCCTCCCTAGAGGCAATTTATAGATATTCCCAAAATTGTCTAAGTACACAGAGAACAAAATTGCAAATGGAAGCATGCTGTACACACTATTCTATATCTGGCTTTTTTGTTGTTTTTTAAAAATATTTTTTAGGCTGGGCGCGGTGGCTCAAGTCTGTAATCTAAGCACTTTGGAAGGCTGAGGTGGGTGGATTGCCTGAACTCAGGAGTTCAACATCAGCCTGGCCAACATGGCAAAAACCCGCATCTGCTAAAAACACAAAAAGTTAGCCGGGTATGGTGGTTCGCGCCTTTAATCCCAGCTACTTGGGAGCCTGAGGCACTAGAATCTCTTGATCCTGGGAGGTGAAGATTGCAGTGAGCCGAGATTGCGACACTGCACTCTAGCCTGGACAACAGAGTGAGAATTTTCTCCCCCAACAACAACAACAAATATATATATATATTTGGAGGGTGTTCCTTAGCAGTGCATTATTTTCCTTGGCTGTATAGTATACCATAATTTATTCAACAAGTCTTCTAATGATAGAGTTCTTTTTGCTATATTCAGTCTTTTGCTATTATAAACAACACCGTAATAACCTTTACATATATATCTTAATTGAAAGTGGAATTGTGGGTCAGTGTGTATGAATTTTTATTGTACCCATTTATCAGTATAAAGTCACTATCATTGTCTACTTTAATGCTTGTTCCTGTAAATTCAACCTTATCTGATTTTTGTTGCTATTGTTGAGAGGCTGGAGTGCAGTGGCAAAATCTCAGCTTACTGCAACTTCCCCCACCCCCCAGGCTCAAACGATTCTCCTGCCTCAGCCTGCTAAGCAGCTGGGGCTATAGGCATGCACCACCATACCCTGCTAAATTTTTGTATTTTTAGTAGAGAGAGGCCAAGCTGGCCCCCAACTCCTGACCTCAGGCAATCCACCCACCTTGGCCTCCTAAAGTGCTAGGATTATAGGTGTGAGCCACTATGCCTAGCCAGCCTTATCTGATATTAATATTGGGGTCTCTGTTTTCATTTTGTATGATTTTTAGACCACATTTTTTTCTGTTTGTTTGTTTATTTTTTTGAGACAGGGTCCTGTTCTGTCACCCAGGCTGGAGGGCAGTGGTACGCTCATAGCTCAGACATCCTTGGGGTCCCAGGCTCAAGTGATTCCCCTACCTCGGCCTCCCAAATGCTAGGATTACAAGTATGAGCTGCTGTGCCTGGCCCATTCTTTTACTTTCAAACTCAGAGTCACATTGTTTTATATGTGCCTCCTAGTTGGTGCTTATATTTAGGTTTTGTTTTATAATTTAAACAGATTTTTAATAAGAGAATTTATCTATTTTATATTAGTTCTGTTTTCCAGTGTTGTTATGTTTTCAGTTTTTAACACTTCTTTTTACTTGGTTGCTTCTCAAAAGTCTTTTCCTAAAAAGAAGCACAGGAAAGATAACAAGAAACGAATGAAACTGGTCATATACAGGGCTTCGTTAGAAACGAAGTAGAAAGAGTAAAGGAGGGAACAACACTTCTCTGAAATATTTAGTACTGATATTTAAAACACTTGTATTTCCAAAATAAAAACTATACATAGTTTTAAATGTATATAAATATTTCAATATACAAATGTTTAAATATTCAAAAGGTAAAATTAAATCGATAAAGATGGAGAAAAAACCCAAATTGAATATAAACAAAACAAAGGACCTAATTGTGTCTCAAATGAACATTATTACTACAGAAAAAAAATAAACTAATCCAAGTAACTTATGCGCAGTACTTCATTATGCTAAGAGTTTATAAACAGTATATTATCTGTAAACTCTTAGCATAAAATTTTTTTAAACTGCCAACAAATATTAAAGTCTATAACTGGTTAGGCATTTCAGTTCCTTAGTTTTTTACTTCAATTAAATATTTTTCTTTTAAAAAATAGCTTATAATATATAATTCATATATAACTCACCCATTCAGTGTATACTATTCAATGGTGTTTATTATATTCACAGTTATACAATTATCACCACAATTTATTAATTTGTTATTTTATTATTATTATTATTTTGAAAAAGAGTCTAACTCTGTCAACCAGGCTGGAGCATAGTGGCACAATCTTGGCTCACTGCAACCTCTGCCTTCCAGGTTTAAGCGATTCTCCTGCTTCAGCCTCCTGAGTAGCTGGGATTACAGGCACACACCACCACACCCAGCTAATTTTTTGTATTTTTAGTAGAGACAGGTTTCCCCATATTGGTCAGGCTGATCTCAAACTCCTGATCTCAGGTAATCCACCTACCTCAGCCTCCCAAAGTGCTGAGGTTACAGGTATGAGACACCGTGCCCAGCCTATCACTACGATCAATTTGGAACATTTTCATCACCCCCAAAGAAACCCCATACTCATTAGCACACACTCCCCATTTCCCCCTAATTTACCCCTAGTTCTAGACAAACACAAATGTACTCTCTATTTTTATGGATTTACCTATTCTGGACATTTCACACAAATGGAATTATACAATTTTGGTCACTTATGACTAGACTAGCTTCTTTCACTTAGCATAATGTTTTCAGCATCTTGTTTCTCTTCATTGGAATATATAATATATTCCATTTTACATATATATCACATCTTATTTTTCAATTAATCAATTAGACATTTGATATATTCCCTTTTGTTATTGTTATGATTAATGCTGCTATGGGCATTCATGTGTAAGTTTTTATATGGACGTGTTTTCATTTCTTTTGGGCATATATTTAGGGGTAGAATTGCTAGGTCATGTGGCAACTCTACATTTAATATTTTTAAAAATGACCTAACATTTTCTCAAAGTAGCCACACCATTTTACATTTCTACCAGCAATGTATAAGGATTCCAGTTTCTCCACATCTTCGCTAACCCTTTATTTTTTATTTTGCTGTTTTATTTTATTTTGAGATAGGGTCTCGCTTTGTTGTCCAGGTTGGAGTACAGTGGCACATTATTAGCTCTCTACAGCCTCAAACTTCCAGGCTTAAGTGATCCTCCCATCTCAGCCTCCCAAGTAGCTGCGACTATAGGCATGCACCAACACACCTGGCTAATTTTGTTGTTGTTGTTTTGAGACGGAGTTTCGCTCCCGTTGCCCAGGTTGGCGTGCAGTGGTGCAATCTCGGCTCACTGAAACCTTCACCTTCGGGCTTCTCCTGCCTCAGCCTCCAGAGTAGCTGGGATTATAGGCATGTGCTACCTACCACAACTGGCTAATTTTTTGTATTTTTAGTAGAGGGGGGGTTTCATCATGTTGGCCAGGCTGGTCTCCAATTTCTGACCTCAGGTGATCCACCCCCCTCGGCCTACCAGAGTGTTGGAATTAGAGGCATGAGTTACCACACCTGGCCCACCTGGCTAATTCTTTACATTTTTTGTAGAGGTGAGGTTCTCAGTATATCGCCCAGGCCGGTCTTGAACTTCTATCTTCAAGCAATCCTCCCACCAGGGCCTTCCAAAGTGCTGGAATTACAGGTGTGAGCCACCATGCCTGGCCTGTTTATCTTTTTGATTATAGCCATCATACTGCATGTGAAGTGGTATCTTGTTGTTATTTTGGTTTGCATTTTCATAATGATTAATAATATTGAGCATTATTTCATGTATTCATTGGCCATTTGCATATCTTCTTTAGAAAAATGTGTATTTAGATCCTTTGTCTATTTGTATTTTTACTACTGAGTTATAAGTGTTTTTCATATATTCTGGATACAAGCCCCTTGTCAGATACATGAATTGAAAACATGTTTTCCCATCCTCTGGGATGTCTTAAGTTTTAAATTTTGATGAGGTCCATTTTATTTGTTGTCACTCATGCTTTTGGCATCATATCTAAGAAGTCACTCTTACTTGACTCAAGGTCATAAAGATGTACTCCTTTTTTTTTTTTTTTAAGAGTTTTATAGTTTTAGCTCCTACATTTAGGTCTATGGCCAATTTTATGTTTCTTTTTGTATCTAGTGTAAGGAACAGGTACAATTTCATACCTTTGTATGTAACTATCAGTTGTCCCTGCATCACTTGCTGAAAAGATTATTCTTTCTTCATTGCACTGTCTTGTCACCCTGTTCAAAAGTACATTGATCATAACGTGAGGGTTTATTTTGGACTCTCGATTTTTTCCTTTGATCTATATGTCTGTCCTTATGCCAGGACCACACTGTCTTGATTACTATAGATTTTAGTAAAATTTGAAATCAGAAAGGATGAGTCCTTTATATTTTGTTTTTTGTGTTATTGTTGTTAATTGTTTTGGCTACTCTGGGTCCCTTGCATTTCCATTTGAGTTTTAGAATAGGCTTGTCAATTTATTCAAAAAGGCGACAAAGTCTGGGCTTGGTAGCTCACACCTGTAATCTCAGCACTTTGGGAGGCCAAGGCGGGCAGATTACCTGAGGTCAGGAGTTCAAGACTAGCCTGATGAAACCTTGTCTCTACTAAAAATACAAAAAAAAAAAAAAAAAAAAATTAGCCAGGCATGGTGGCATACGCCTGTAGTTCCAGTTACTTGGGAGGCTGACGCACAAGAATCACTTGATCCCCGGGATGCAGAGGTTGCAGTGAGCTGAGATCAAGGCACTGCACCCTAACCCAGGCAACGGAGCAACATTCTGTCTCAAAAAAAAAAAAAAAAAAGGCAGATGAGATTTTAATAAGGTTTGTATTGAATCTATACATCAACAGGGAAGGTGGAAGTGTTGCTATCTCTCTCTCTCTTTTTTTTTTTTGAGACAAGGTCTCCCTCTGTCACCCAGGCTACAGTATCATTGCAGCCTTTACCTCCTAAGCTCAAGTGATCCTCCCACCTCAGCCTCCTGAGTAGCTAAGACGACAGGTGTGCACACCTCGCCTGGCTAGTTTCTTGTGTATTTTGTAGAGGAGAGGTTTTGCCATGTTGCCCAGGCTGATCTTGAACTCCTGTTCAAGCAATTTGCCCACCTCTTCCTCTCAAAGTCCTGGGATTACAGGTGTGAGCCAGTGCACCCAGCTGAGTATTTCTGTCTTACCTATGTTAATTTAGTCTTCTGATCCATGGAAATGGAATGTTCTTCCATTTATTCAGGGCTTTAAATTTTTCTATCAACAAACTCTTGTAGCTTCCAATGTAGGTTTGGCACTTTTTAAAAATATATATAATCATAGGCCAGGCAGAGTGGTTCATACTTGTAATCCTAGCATTTTGGGAAGCTGAGGTGGGCAGATTGCTTGAGCTCAGGAGTTCGAGACCAACCTGGGGAACATGGTGAAACCCCATCTCTACCAAAAATACAAAAATTAGCCAGGCATGGTGGTATGCACCTGTAGTCCTAGCTGCTCAGGAGGCTGAGGTGGGAGGATGGCTTGAGGTGGGAGGCAGAGGTTGCAGTGAGCCAAGATCATTCCACTGCATTCCAGCCTGGGTGACAGAATCAGGCTGTCTCAAAAAATATATATATATGTAGATATATACTTATACAAATTTTATTTGCTTTGATGCTATTGTAAATTGTTTTCTTAATACCATTTTGGTTTATGCATTGATAATGTGAAATACAACTGATTTTTGAATATTGTTCTTGGATCCTTCAACCTTACTGAACTTATTTATTAGTTCCTACAGTTTTTTAGTCAATTCCTTGGGAGTTTTTTGTATACAAAATCATGTCATGAGTGAGTAGAGATAGTTTTATGCCTTCCTTTCCAATCTGAATCTATTTTATTTTTTTCTTACTGAATTGCCCTGTCTAGAACTTCCAGTGCAACACTGAGTAGAAGTGGAAAGAGCAGTCCATCCTTGTCTTGTTCTTGAGTTCCTAATCTTAGCAAAAAAGCATCCAGGTTTTAACTGTAAACTATGATGTTAGAGGTGGGTTTTTTAAATAGATTCACATGAAAGTATTTAAGGATAAGACGGCATCATGTTTGCAACTCACTCTCCCAAAGGATACAGACAATAATAATTTTGTGTGTGTGTGTGTGTGTGTGTGTGTGTGTGTGTGTGTGTGTGTGTGTGCGTGCTTATGGAGGGGGGAGAAGGAGGGAGAGAGAGAGACAGAGAGAGAGAGAGATTATGGTAAGTTTAATGTGGTAAAATGTTAACAACTGGGGAATTTTAGAGAGCCACACTCTTTAGTCCATTTTCCCTGAGCCCTTTTTTCCAATTGAAAGGATTTACTGAGTGCTGCCTTATCTATCCAGAGGTCTAGCCATGGGTTTGACAGACGTATCCTTGATTTGGTCTTTGCTGCAAACTCAATACCTTTCTTCATGTTTATCTTTCATTATTTGGAGTTGAACAGGATTTTCCTCTGCCAATGCTATAAGTTCTGAATTGCTGTACTCTCAATTTTCTTTCGTTCTTGCTTATAAACCTGCCAGCTATTTCTGAATCCATCTGTCAAACGCAGCTAATGTTAACCAATCTCTTTCTCTAAAATTGCAAGTTCAGAGGCACAGCATCTGCCTCCCAAGTTATCACAGGCAATAGTTTTCCCATACACTTTGGCATGGCATAACATGGATCACCATCTATGCTCAAAATGTTCCATTTTTGGCCAGTGGGAGATCTTTGAAGCTGGTTCCTGCTCATTATTCTTTGAACACATTTTTTTGGTTGCGGGGGACGGAGTTTTGCTCTTGTTGTGCAGGCTGGAGTGCAGTGTGAGATCTCAGCTCACTGCAACCTCCACCCTGCTGGGTTCAAGCAAAACTCTTGCCTCAGCCTCCCAAGTAGCTGGGATTGCAGGCATGCACCACCACACCCAGCTAATTTTGTATTTTTAGTAGTGATAGGGTTTTTTCCATGTTGGTCAACCTGGTCTCAAACGAACACATTCTTACTTTCCAGCAAAACTAGATATTCCAGGTCCACCTTGTACTTTCCCTGCCCACCCCTAAGCAGGCATTTATTCAAGAGTCCTAGTTTTTTGAGTAAAGAAGGGTATTTAAAAACCAAGATTTTGTAGTTTTGTGTACCCATTGCTATAGAAATGTTATTGTTTCTAGATTTTTCACAGAAAAAGGCAAGAAATATGTGAAATACATGTATGTTTATATACACAACCCATCTACCTATCATCTAGTTAGCTAGCTAGCTTGAAAACTAAATATTTACATTGATACCTCCAATTCCAATTCAATAATCCAGCATGTATTCAAGCTTTCCCCCTTTCATATTCGTACCTCTTTTCTGTAAGTGAAAAGCCTGGCTGCCATTATCCTCAACATATTTGCTTATCTGCTCAATCTCTCCATATGGAATCTGCCTTCCAAACATCCATGCTGTCTCCTTGCCCCCAGCTCTTCTGGACACACGGATCACATTGACTAAGTTCCTTTCACCCTGACTCCAACCCTGCTGAGCACTCAAGCCACATCAGCTGAGTGTCCCCAGTCCAAACAGAAGGGAAGGGGAAGTATATTAGTCTGTTCTCATGCTGCTACGAAGAAATACCCAAGACGGGGTAATTTATTTTAAAAAAAAAAAAGAAAAGGTTTAAGTGACTCACAGTTCTGCATGGCTGGGGAGGCCTCAGAAAACTTACAATCATGGCAGAAGGTGGCAGGAGAAAGACTGCCAGCAGGGGAAACGCCAGACGCTTATAAAACCATCAGATCTCATGAGACTCACTCATTATTATGAGAACAGCATGGGGGAATCCACTCCCATGATTCAATTACCTCCACTTGGTCCTGCCTTTGACACGGGGATTATGGAAATTACAATTTAAGGTGAGATTTGGGTAGTGACATGGGGCCAAATCATATCAGGAAAAGACCAAGTTTTTTGAAACAATGGTATTATTAAAGAAATAATAATCCTTGACTAAAGTGTTTGTGACTGTTAGTATCTTAACAAGACCCTTGGGCCTACAACCCAAGGGCTATTTGTTACCCCAGCAGATGCTAGTCTACCCTGATGATACAACAAGCAATGAGTGGTGAAAATGGGGTAGGAAAAGAGCTATTCCCTAAGAGTAATTCCCTGCTCAACTTTAAGAATACAAGAACCGGGCGCGGTGGCTCACGCCTGTAATCCCAGCACTTTGGGAGGCCGAGGCGGGTGGATCATGAGGTCAAGAGATTGAGACCATCCTGGGCAACATGGTGAAACCCCGTCTCTACTAAAAATACAAAAAATTAGCTGGGCATGGTGGCACGTGCCTGTAATCTCAGCTACTCATGAGGCTGAGGCAGGAGAATTGCCTGAACCCGGAGGCTGAGGTTGTGGTGAGCCGAGATCGCGCCAAACTCCGTCTCAAAAAAAAAAAAAAAAAAAGAATACAAAATTTCTATTCCTAATGTGTATGTATTTTTTTTTTTTTTTTTGAGATGGAGTTTTGCTCTTGTTGCCCAGGCTGGGGTGCAATGGCACAATCTCGGCTCACCACAACCTTCACCTCCCAGGTTCTAGTGATTCTCCTGCCTCAGCCTCCCAAGTAGCTGGGATTCCAGGCATGTGCCACCAGGCCCAGCTAATTTTGTATTTTTAGGAGAGATGGGGTTTCTTCATGTTGGTCAGGCTGGTCTCGAACTCCCAGCCTCAGGCAATCTGCCTGCCTCAGCCTCCCAAAGTGCTGGGATTACAGGCATGAGCCACTGCCCTCGGCTAATGTGTATGTAAATATATGTTATTCTGTCCTAGATGGTTGAATGTATGTATTATATATGTGAAAATATACATATTACTAGTAGGGGAAAATTTCTAACTGCATTTCATTTTGTAATTCTAACAAACATGGATATAAACCCAGTAAAAGTAGTAGCTTATTTATTTTAAAAAATAATTTTAGTGTATCTTGTTTTCAGTTTCATCACTCACAAATTGAAATTCAGCTCTGCTTGGAGTTGATACATGTATTGGTTTGGACTGGTATTTTGCTGTTCAAATTTGAGATGATCCTGCCAAACGTTATTAGAATAACGAATGCTAGTGAAAGCATAGTGTGTCAGTCCCTTCTCATGCTGCTATGAAGACATACTCAAGATTGGGTAATTTATGAATAAAAGAGGTTTAACTGACTCACAGTGCTCCATGGCTGGGAAGGCCCCAGAAAACTTACAATCATGGCAGAAGATGAAGGGGAAGAAGGCATCTTCTTCACAAGGCAGCAGAAAAGAGAGTAAGTTCAAGCAGGGGAAATCCCAGACACTCATAAAACCATCAGCTCCCCTGAGACTCACTCATTATCATGAAAATAGAATCGGGAACCACCCTTATGATCCAATTACCATCACCTGGTCCTGCCCTTGACACATGGGGATTATAATTCAAGATGAGATTTTAGATGGAGACACAGACAAACCATATCACAGTTTCCAAACTCTGCAAAAACAGCCATTCTATAGCCATTTAGTTGAGCCAATAAATAAATATGTTACTGTTTCATTTGAAAAGAGTTATTTCAAATTATTGGAAGAAATCAGTAGTCCAGAGCCCAGTCCAATCTCTGAAAACTTTCTGGGATGTGGCCCAGTTGGTTTTGTGATAGATAACGCTTCACCACCTCTCAAGGGATCAGCTCTCTCTCCCTGGTTATGAACAACACCCTGATGAAGAAATGCTGAATCAAGGAGCACTGCTTTGGTTGGTTGTGACACTTTAGTCTCATGCTGGAGGTTGAGAGACTGTACAATCTTGTGTTTCCCACACTTACCCTCTCTAAGCCTCAGTTTCCTTATCTGTGAAATAAGAAGACTAGAAACATTAATTCTCTAGTTTCTTCAGGGTACCAAGTTCTGTGATTCTTCTACCATTCAGATTATTCATTTTCTTAAGTAAGACCTTCCACCTTGATCAGAAAAGTCCTACCAACTGAAAATATTTGATGAAGTAGGATTCTTGATTTACAGAGATTAAATGGTGAGGCCAGGCGCGTAGCTCACACCTATAGTCCCAGCACTTTGGGAGGCCAAGGCAGGCAGATTGCTTGAGGTCAGGAGTTCAAGACCAGCCTGGCCAACATGATGAAACCTCGTCTCTACTAAAAGTACAAGAATTAGCTGGACATGGTGGCACAGGCCTATAGTCCCAGCTACTCAGGAGGCTAAGGTACAAGAATCACTTCAACCCAGGAAATGGAGGTTGCATTGAGTCAAGATCGTGCCAGTGCACTTCAGCCTGGGTGACTGAGGGAGACTCTGTCTCAAAAAAAAAAAAAAAGAAATTAAATGATGAATTCATATGTAATGCAGGCTCTTGTTTAGTTACAGGGAATTCTGAGGAGCCTCTGAAACAGTTTCCCAAACAGAAGTGTAAAAAAGATTTGATATGCTAATTATTCTTCTCTGCTCTGGATCATATTTGGAATTTATAATGCATAGGTGATGCCCAATCCTAACTTCTGAACAACTTGACAAGAGCTCATGGTGCCTTTCTGTCCCATTGCTTTTTCTCCTTTCCCAGAGAAACCTGGCTTCTGCTAAGTGAGAATCTGGAGCTGATGGTGATGCTACCATCTGTCAGAGCGAGTCAGCTCCTCTGAGATCTCTATAGCTTTGGAAGCTCTGGTTACCATAGCCTTGGTTCACCTCCCTCCTCCCATCACACAAAGCTCCAAATGCTCCCCAAATGTAGTAACTCTCCAGTAACATCCTCTCCCATAATTTCTCCCAAGCAGAGTAGTCTTCAAAGTTGTCTTTGAAACAAGAGCAGGTGGGTTTCATTTCAGTTACTATATTTTTCGCTTCTAGATGCTCTCATTGCTTTTCATATGTGCTACGGCATGGTTTGTATTTTTGCACTCTGCAAATATGTTCAATTTTTCACTTATTTAGACATATTAAATATCGTTAACTTATAATCAATGTCTAGTTGTTCTACTCTCTGAAGTATGTGTATGTCTGTTTTTGCTTTTATTATTTCTGCTGGTTCTTGCTCAAGTTACCTTATTTCCTTGTGGACCTGGTTATTTTCAGTTGATGGTCATTATCTTTGAAATACTATCTGTGGAATTTCTCTGGGATTGAGAATAAAGGTATTTTTGTTGTTGTTTGCTTCTGCAGATAATATGGTGGAACTAGCAGCTGGGGAATCATATCATACCAAGTTCAAGACTTCAGGTTCCTTGGCTCACTCTGCATTCCCAACCTCTGAGGCTGATCTCTGGCACAATTCCTCAAGAAGAGGGTGTTTTTGGCTTGGCGTGGATGTCTGTGTGCGTGTGTGTGCATGTGTGCATGTATAAACTTTCCTTCAATTTTTCTTTTCCTGCTTTTCTCAGGCCTAGTCTATATTCCTCTGAGATTGAAAGAAAAGGATGAATTTAGTTACACTTCATCCTGATCCTAAGAATATCTTTTTTTTTTTTTTTTTTTTTTTTTTTGAGACAGAATCTCGCTCTCTCACCCAGGCTGGACTGCAATGGTGTGATCTCAGCTCACTGCAACTTGTGCTTCCCAGGTTCAAGCAATTCTCCCACCTCAGCCTCTCAAGTAGCTGGGATTACAGGCACGTGCCACCACACCCAGCTCATTTTGTATTTTTAGTAGAGACTGGGTTTTGCCATGTTGGCCAGGTTGGTCTCAAACTTCTAACCTCAGGTAATCCACCCACCTTGGCCTCCCAAAGTGTGGGGATTACAGGTATAAGCTACCACTGCTGGCCTAACCCTAAGAATATAGCCTTTTGAAAGGCCTGGCATAATGTAGGGAGGGTCTCCTACAAATCGAATGATCATACAATCTAGTTTGCTCAGCATAGACCTAGTTTATACCTGTTGTTCCAATGTAAGTATTAATAATGCCCCTGTATTTGTATGTACGTGTATATATGTATATGTAAATGTGTGTATGTATATGTGCATGTGTGTGTGTGTGTGTGTGTGTGTATACATATATATATATGTTTATTATTAAATTGGCTCTCACTGTTATGGAGGCTGAGAAATTCCACAATTTGCCATCAGAAAACTGGAGACCCAGGAGAGCTGATGGTATAGCTCCAGTCTGAAATTGAAGGCAGGAGAAGATGGATGTCTCTGATTGAAGAAAAGCAGAGACAGCATCTGTCTCTTACTCAGCCTTTTGTTCTAGTCAGGCCTTCAGTGGATTGGATGAGACAGACCCACACTGGGGAGTGCAATTTGCTGTATTTAGTCTAGAGATTCAAATGTTAATCTTATCCTAGAAATACCTTCACTGACACATCCAGAATAATGTTTAACCAAGTATATGGGCACCACATGGCCCAGTTAAGTTGACATATAAAATGAACCATCTGACCTCTTTCAGACCTAAAAGATCCTGATTTGGACAACAAATCATTTGATTGCCCTTAAAAGATTCCCCACCTTGGGTAGATCCTAGGCCTTGACAAATATGTTAGGGCAAAATAGCTTCGCTGCTCTCATAGCCCACTTACTGCTCTGTCAAGGCATTCCCTACCACCTCAATAGCACTTTAATGCCTTTAGGGTGATCACATATGTGTGTGGGGGTATTGTGTTTCAATTTTATCTAGAGTTTGTAATTGCTTTTAGTAGACAGGCTAGTCCAAAAATTAATACCACTCAGCCCTTTATAACCATTATAATGTCAGAGGGAGTCAGCTCCTCTACACAGGTCTATGTACCTGTTAGCTGGAACTTGAAACCAGTTTTTCCATAGGAACTATAATAAGTGGACTTTTAGTTCTATATGTTAATGCAGCTCATTTACAGGTCAAATAGTCTATTTTTGACTGGCTACCTACCCTTACTACTGTTCAGTGGCAAAACAAATTCCAAGTTCCAAACAACCAACTTAAAACAAAATGATTCAGAGGTAGAGATGAACGCTATGTATGTTTCAGATGTTTAGACTTGTTTCATCTCACATTTTCGAAAGAAAAAAATATATTTTAAAATAGTGTGACCACCGTATCAAATCCTGGATGCCCGACAGATGAGGCCAGCTCTGAAATGCCTGGGCAAAGTCAGGGCAGCCACCTTGCCCCTTCCCTCCTCCCAGAGCCCAGGCTCTTGCAGACCCCTCCCTACCAATGTCCACAGAACACTATTTGAAATAGAGGTAAATGGTTAAAAATAAATGAATATAATAAAGTAGTAAAATGCAATATACCCAGGTAACACATCTGCACAGGTACACTCTGATTCTAAAGTAAAAGTTGAAAAAAAAGTGGGAGAGACAATAAAAAAATAAAATAAAGTAGTGTAAAAATGAAGGAGTGAAAGCCTGTGTTGCATACCTTCCCTGTAATTCTTCCAGTAATTCAGATTTGAATGCCCTCCTCCCAGTATGGAATTTAGTTTGGATCAATAGTTTTAAAACCAATAAATAACTGATAAACTCTATGGAAATGATTTGCAACTAGGCAATTAAACTGCCAATGCTTATATTTCTTGGTGTTAAGAGTATGACACACAGATGGTCCCCAACTTGCAATGGTTTGAAGTCCTACTTTTAGACTTTACAATGGTGTGAAAGTTATTACACATTCAGCACAAACCATACTTCAGATTCTGAATTTTGATCTCTTCCTGGGCTAGTAACGCCTGGTATGATACTGTCTCATGATGGTGGGCAGTGGCAGTGAGCCACAGCTCCCAGCCAGCCATGAGATCATGAGGGCAAACAACTTATGCTTTGCAGTCTACTCTGTTGCCAGCATTTTCTGGTTGCTGTGTTTTGTGTTTCACATTTCGTCATGTCTACGCAATGCCCATTTTTGATATATTTTCAACCTACACTGGGTTTATTGGGATGTAACTTCATCCTAAATCGAAGAACATCTGGAGTGCTAAATGCCTTTCAGAAGGCAATAATAGATACTGTAGGGAAATGAATTCAAGCTGATAGCTGCTAGGGGAAAGAAGCAGTTGTAGTACTATGTTAATAGGGTTAACCCAGGTGGGCCAGGATAACATTCTCAGGCAAGTATGTAGAGAATGCATCATTGACTACATCGCTTAAGTTCTGTATGGAGTTAAGAAAACAAATGGACTTGAGAAATTTTGGAATGGAGGCTGGCAACTCACTTCTAAAGTTAAAGAGATATTTGCTTGATTGACTACCAGTTTCATCCATGTTATGTTGTGCTTCAAAATGGCTAAATACAGAGGCTAAATGACATGAATGATCTAACATACATTTCTCAAATAAAAACAAATTCAAACCAGAAACTTTCTTTTCTAAGTGAGTGATATTTTAAATGTAGTATCAAGAGAAGCAATGGTGGGTGGGGAGAGTTAAAAGCACCAACCAGGAGGTCAAGATATCTAAGCTCTGGCCTTGGAAAAAGCAGCTGCCTAACCTCAGTTAGGTGATGTATTAATACCTGAATCTGCACCTCTGTTTACTCAGCTGAACTCTACTTTCAACATCTAATGCCTATGATCAGGATCTGATAGCTATGATTCTTAGACAAATATCTAACCCTCATCTTGCGTCCCTCCTCAAATACATAGTCTCATTACTCAAAAGATAAATCTAGGCCAGGCGAGGTGGCTCACGCCTGTAATCCCAACACTTTGGGAGGCCATGGCAGGCAGATCATTTTGAGCTCAGGAGCTCAGCCTGGCCAACATGGTGAAACCCCGTCTCTACAAAAAATACAAAAAAAATTAGCCGTGCATGGTGGCGGGCACCTATAATCCCAGCTACTCGGGAGGCTGGGGCAGGAGAACTACTTGAACCCAGGAGGTGGAGGTTGCAGTAAGCCAAGATTACACCACTGCAACTCCAGCCTGGACGACAGAAGGAGACTCAGTCTTAAAAAACAAAACAAACAAAAACCCGATAAACCTGACCCACTCTGGTTCTACTCTTCAGCAACAGACTACAGGTACAGCTCTCAGTTCTTAAACAACCGAATCCACATATGATTCTCTGGTTCCCACCCGCCTCCTGTGCTCTTTTACATTCGTTAAAATAATTAATTGGGAGGCATTAAGCTGAGACGGCTGCAGAGCCTTGGGTTCTTACCTAACCGAAGGCAAACTGAAAACTGAAACCTAACTCAGCATGAATGATTATAGCCTAAGAAAAACAAAACATAAGCTTTACCAATTAGAAACGGCCAGCTAACCTCAACTGAGGACTTTCCGTTTAACTAATCAAATATTTTCTTTGCCTTGCTTCTGCAAATGTGTTATACAGGCATACCTCAGAACCCAGAGATATTGTGGGCTCAGTTCCAGACTATCACAATAAAGCAAATACTGTAAAAGAAAATGTCACATAATTTGTTTTTTAGTTTCCTAGTACACACGAAAGTTGTCTTTACACTGTACTGTAGTCTGTTAAGTGTGCAATAGCATTGTCTAAAAAATGTACGTTCCTTAAAAATACTTTATTGCTGGCCGGGCGTGGTGGCTCAAGCCTGTAATCCCAGCACTTTGGGAAGCCGAGGCAGGTGGATCACGAGGTCAAGAGATCGAGACCATCCTGGTCAACATGGTGAAACCCCGTCTCTACTAATACAAAAAATTAGCTGGGCATGGTGGCGCGTGCCTGTAATCCCAGCTACTCAGGAGGCTGAGGCAGGAGAATTGCCTGAACCCAGGAGGCGGAGGTTGAGATGAGCCGAGATCGCGCCATTGCACTCCAGCCTGGGTAACAAGAGCGAAACTCCGTCTCAAAAAAAAAAAAAAAAAATACTTTATTGCTAAAAAATGCTAATGATCATCTGAGCTTTCAGCAAGTAGTCCTCTTTTTGCTGATGAGAGTCCTGGTTTGATATTGATGGCTGTTGATTGATCAAGGTGTTGGTTGCTGAAAGATGAGGTGGCTATGGCAATTTCTTAAAATAAGACAGTGAAGTTTGCTACATCAACGTATTGTTCCTTTCACAAAAAATATTTTTGTAGCATGCAATGCTGTTTGATAGCATTTTACCCTCAGTAGAACTTCTTTCAAAATTGGAGTCAATCAACTGGGCATGGCGGCTCATGCTTGAAATCCCAGCACTTTGGGAGGCTGGGGGCAGGTGGATCACCTGAGGTCAGGAGTTCGACACCAGCCTGACCAACATGGTGAAACCCAGTCTCTACTGAAAATGCAAAAATTAGCCAGGCATTGCGGCACATGCCTGTAATCCCAGCTACTTGGGGAGGCTGAGGCAGGAGAATCCCCTGAACCCAGGAGGTCGAGGTTGCAGAGAGCCAAGATTGCACTATTGCACTCCAGCATGGGCAACAAGAGTGAAACTCCATCTTGGAAAAAGAAAAATTGGAGCCAATCCTCTCAAACCCTGTCACTGCTTTACCAACTAAGTTTATGTAATATTATAAATCCTTTGTTGTCATTTCACCAACATTCACAGCATCTTCACCAGCAGTGCATTCCATCTCAAAAACCACTTTCTTTGCTCATTCATAAGAAGCAACTCAGCAACTCTTCATTCATTCAAGTTTGATCATGAGATTGCAGCAATTTAGTTCCAACTTAAGGCCGACTTCTAATTGTAGTTATCTTGCTATTTCTACCATACCTGTAGTTACTTCTTCCACTGAAGTCTTGACCCCCTCAAAGTTATCCATGAGGGCTGGAATCAACTTCTTCAAAACTTCTGTTCATGTTGATATTTTGACCTCCTTCCACGAATAATGAATGTTCTCACTGGCATCTAGAATGGTGAATCCTTTCCAGAAACTTTTAAATTTACTTTGCCCAGCTCCATCAGAAGAATCACTATCTATGGTAGCTATAGCCTTACAAAATATATTTTAAAAAAATAAGACTTGAAAGCTGCAGAATGGATGTTGTGTTGTGGGCACTGAAGCGACATTAATCTCCTTGTCCATCTAACTCAGAGCTCTTAGGTGACTAGTTACTTTGTCAGTGAGCAGTAATATTAGGAAAGGAATCTTTTTTCTGAGCTGTATATCTCAACAGTGGGTTTAAACTATACAGGAGATCGTGCTGTAAACAGATGTGCTGTCATCCAGGCTTTGTTGTTCCACTAATAGAGCAAAGGCAGAGTCGATTTAGCCTAATTCTTGAGTGCCCTAGGATTTTGGGGAAGGTAAATGAGTACTGGCTTCAACTTCAAGGCACCAGCTACATTAGTTCCTAACAAGAGAATCAGCCTGTTCTTTGAAGCCAGGCATTGACTTCTCCTATCTTTGAAAGTCCTAGATTGAAAATCTGTTGTTTAGTGTAGACACCTTCATCAATGATCTTAGCTCGGTCTTTTGGATAACTTACTGCAGTTTTTCCGTTAGCACTTTCTGCTTCACCTTGACTTTTATGTTCTGGAAACAGCTTCTTTTCTTAAACCACATGAACCAACCTTTGCTAGCTCTAAATCCTTCTTCTGCAGCTTCCTCACCTCTCTTAGCCTTGATAGAATTAAAGCATGGTGGCTCATGCCTATAATCTCAGCAATTTGGGAGCCAAGGCAGGTGGGTTGCTTGAGGCCAGGAGTTCAAGACCAGCCTGGCCAACATGGTGAAACCTCATCTCTACTAAAAATACAAAAATTAGCTGGGCGTGATGGCACATGCCTGTAGTTCCACTACTTGGGAGGCTGAGGCAGGAGAATAGCTTGAACCTAGTAGGTGGAGGTTGCAGTGAGCCAAGATTGTGCCACTGCACCCCAGCATGGGCAACAGAGTGAGACTCCATTTCAAAAAAAAAAGAATTGAAGAGAGTTAGGGCCTTACTCTGGGTTAGGCTTTGGTTTAAGGGAATGTTGTGGGTAGTTTGTTCTTCTATCTAGACCACTCAAACTTTCTCCATATCAGCAATAAGTTGTTTTGCTTTCTAATTCTTTTTTTTTAATTTATTTACTGCATTTTAATTTCCTTTGCATTTATATCTTGGCTAACTCTTTGGCACAAGAGGCCTAGTTTCAGCCAATCTTGGCTTTATTCTATTTATATATTTATTTATTTAGAGACAGAGACTCCCTCTGTCGCCCAGGCTGGAGTACAAGGGGCGCCATCTCAGCTCACTGCAGCCTCTGCCTCCCAGGTTCAAGTGAGTTTCCTGCCTCAGCCTCCTGAGCAGCTGGGATTAAGGCACACGTCAGCATGCCCAGCTAATTTTGGTATTTTTGTAGAGACGGGGTTTCACCACGTTGGCCAGGCTGGTCTGGAACTCCTGACCTCAAGTAATCTGCCTGTCTCGGCCTCCCAAAATGCTGGGATTACAGGCATGAGCCACCAAGCCTGTCTCCTATCTTGGCTTCCAACATGTCTTTTGATGCATTTAAGTTAAGCAATAACTTGTTTATTAACAAGTTATTGCTAATAAAGGTTTGAGTAAGTAAGTCAATGAATCACAGTAATTTTCCCTTAGTTGGGTATGGATATTTTCAAGCACTGGATCACTCAAAGCCCTTAGGGAGGGTGTGGGAATATCCATGAGATATACAGCTATGAGTCTATACACACATATTTAAACATAAATTGATTCTCTCTTTGTAAACTGATCCTCAATTCAGATTGCTAAAACTGCCTTGATGACTTTCTATTAAAATGGGGGTGAAGGTCCATTTCCTATAGCCCCATCTTCTCACTGTTTAAAAGGGGAATTTAAAAAATTCAATAAAGTGGTTTAGCAGTATGTTATTGATAATTAGTTGTGTTGTCAAATATAAATGATATGCATTTATATAAGTTATATAGCTTTATAGATACAGTTTGTCTGTTGTTACCTTATTTCTTGTGTTTTTCCTCTGGGCTACCGTGAAGATGCTCTGATTACAGAACAGTATACAGAGGTTTCCATTTTGTCTCTGAGTAGGAGGTTGCTATTTATAGTATTTAAAATATTGCAGACAGATTTTAGTTTTAAAACTAAGAAATTATCAGTGATGATAGCTCAAATGCATTTGAGCAGAAATGGGGCACGTCTTTGATTTTTATGTAACTGGAAGAAAAAATGCTTACACAATGTAAAAATTTGGGGGAGGGCTTCTGGTCTACCGTTAATCACTGCTGGGCATAGTCATTATCCAAGCCTGCTTGACCCATTCAAAGGCTGGTGGCTGCCTTCTCCATATCAGGCTTGGTACAGGGACCCTGTGCTAAGGCTCTTGATGGGTTGAGTTGTGTACCTCTCCAGAAGAGGTATTTTGTGCCTCTAAATTCTGGTACCTCAGAATGTGCCCTTATTTGGAAATAGGCTCATTGCAGATGTCATTTGTCAAGCTGAGGTCATACTGGAATAGGGCAGGCCTCTAACACAATATGACTGGGGTCCTTGTAAGCAGGTGTGCATGTGAAGACAGAGACACTCAGGGAGAGCACCAGTGACTACAAATGGGAGTTGCGCACCTGCAAACCAAGGAATGCCAAAGATTGCTGGCACACCATCAGAGGCTAGGAAGGAGCAAAGGATTCCCTTTCAGGCTTCAGAGGGAGCATGGCTCTGCTGGCATTTTTGGAGTTCTAGCCTCCATAACTATAAGACATCAATTTCTGTTGTTTTAAGTCACTCAGTTTGTGGTACAGCAGCCCTATAAAACTAATACAGCTTTCAAGGTGTGGCACTTGGCATTTAGTCCCCAGGAATCCCTACCCTATCCCCTTGAAGGCGATTCTACCATGGATTCTGCCTGGGCATGAGGTACAAATGGGCCATACCCCCTCTTCAAGCTTAACCCTGAGTCCTCTTCCCCTCTGCTTCAGAGGTGGTCCAGTTTAAAGCCCCGTCAAAGGACATGAGTCACAACAGCTATTTACTTCCTTGGTGGAGCAAGAGAAGTAAAAAAAAAGGAAGTGGGACCTTAAAAACAATGCCAGCCTCTCTTTCTTGGATTGGTGGGAGAGACAGAGAAACTATTCTTTCCTGATGAGGACACAGTAATTCAAGGAAACCGATAACATCTGACTTTTGTTTTCCTTAATAACTTACCCTGTCATCTTAGTGTGCAATTGTTCCCTGTTCTGTGCTGTCTTAAGCACAATCTCAGTCACCCTGATCTTCAGTGAGAGGCTAGCAGGAGAAACAGGGGGTGTCAGGAGCACAGAAGTATAGGAAGGTGTGGCCTCCTGTCACCGTCCTCTAGGCTGTGGCCAGTGTGGTGATATCAGTATCCCACTGAAGGGACACAGGCAGGGCTGTGAGCTGCAGAGGAGCAAGGGGGACACGTCTGCATTGGTGACTAACTCACACACCATCCGGTGACAAACCCCCTTCCCAAACTCGCTAGTGAATGGCAACCCTTGGCAGGAAGAAGAAGGTATTCATTTGGATTACAGTTTCATTTACAATAGACAGGGGATTTGCTGAGAGACTGTATGCTGAATAGTTAGAAACTGTGAGAGATTTGGGCTGGGAGCTGACACATGTGTAATCCCAGTACTTTGAGAGGCTGATGCAGGCAGATCACTTGAGGTCAGGAGTTTGAGACCAGTCTGGCCAACATGGCAAAACCCTGTCTCTACTAAAAACACAAAAATTAGCCAGGCATGGTTGGTGGGCACCTGTAATCCCAGCTACTTGGGAGGCTGAGGCAGGGGAGTGGCTTGAACCTGGGAGGTGAAGGTTGCGGTGAGCCCAGATAAAGAAGGAAGAAAGAAAGAAGAAAAAGAAAGAAAGAAAGAAAGAAAGGAAGGAAGGGAGAGAGAGAGAGAGAGAAGGAGGGAGGGAGAGAGGAAGGAAGGAGAGAGAAAGAGAGAAAGGGAAGGAAGGAAGGAACAAAGGAGGGAGGGAAGGACAGAGGGAGGGAGGGAGGAAAGGAAGGAAAGGAAGGAAGGAAGGAAGGGAGGGAAGGAGGAAGGGAAAAAAAGAAAGAAAAACTATGAGAGATTTGTTTAAGGAATAAAGCTGTCCTCAAAGAGCCTAATCTCCACTTTTCCAAGAACTGGAAATAAACTACATAATAGAAGAAGGCTGAACCAATAATAATAATAATTTTCCTGAATGTAAAAGGTGATGAAACTTTTGAATGCATTTGCTACAATTTGGCCTGGCATGGTGGCTCACACCTGTAATCCCAGAACTTTGGGAGGCCAAGGCAGGCGGATCCCTTGAGGTCAGGAGTTTGAGACCAACCCGGCCAACATGGTGAAACCCTGTCTCTACTAAAAAATATATAAAAATCAGCCAGGCATGGTGATGGGCGCCTGTAATCCCAGGTACTCGGGAAGCTGAGGCATGAGAATCACTTGAACTCTGGAACTGGAGGCTGCAGTGAGCCGAGATCACACTACTGCACTCTAGCCTGGGCAAAAGAACAAGACTCCATCTCATAAAAAAAAAAAAAAAAAAAAAAAAATCCTCTACATCAAAATTTACACATCTAGTCTGAAATCGTTTGCCTTAAAACATCTCAAAGGGGGAAAAATGTATCTGTAAGGGGATAAATTAAACAAAATGAATAACTGTTGGTGAACATTGATAACCATTAAATTGGGGTGATGGGTACATGGGGACACACAGTATACTATTCTACCTTTCTGTATTTTGAAAATTTTCATAATGAAAGCTTAATCAACAATAAAAAAAGATGACATGTCTGATCTCTTTCCACAACAGATTGCTTAAGGCCAAGTGGCAATGAATATGTAAAATACAATTAGCACTTTCTCATAAGTTACACAAATTCACTTGCCCCTTAATATCTTAAACTGTGACAGGTGTGCATCTAGAGGCAAACTGAGCATGCCTCTAATGTGAGGAATATTGTAAAGTTCAGTGGGGGAAAAGCTTGGAGAAAAGAAAGTTTTCTGAGAGGGCTTAAATTAAATCATGATATGTAGGTCTTAAACTGGTTCTGAGTGTGCCCTAAAAACATATCTAGCAGTCACATTTTGAAGGGAAAAATAGGATATGTCTTATGCTTCAATTACTGGAATAGCTATGACATTTCATGCCTAAGCATCTTTCCAATGACCTGCTCTGGAGTGGTGTCTTAGTTCCCTTGACCGCCTGCAGAGGGGGTGGTGTGGAGGTGGGTACAGGGCTGGAAATCAAGGGCAGCTCATTTGCCCTTCGGTGATCATGGCTGTCAGTCTGCTACATGACAGAAGAGGCAGCTTTGCTTTGCCAGAACATCTGAAAATATCAGTCTTATTCTTCTCGGAAACTATTTTTGCCTTTCACATTTTAATTATTTTAAATTCTGGAAAGTATCTGAACACGGTGAGAGTCTTTATTCTGATATTTTAGGGCTGGCTGTACTCATAGATTGATTCCCATTTCTAGTCAATTCTTTTCAGATATTCTCAATAGAAACTGAACACAAATAATTTGGAGTGTTCTATGAATTGTGAAAAGTAAGTTGAGCATTTTTTTCATATGTTTGTTGGCCATTTGAATATCCTCTTTTGAGAATTGTCTATTCATGTCCTTAGTCCTCTTTTTGATGGGATTGTTTTTTCTTACTGATGTGCTTGAGTTTGTTGTAGATTCTGGATATTAGTCCTTTTTCAGATGTGTAGATTGTGAAGATTTTCTCCCACTCTATGGATTGTCTGTTTATTCTGCCGACTGTTCCTCGTGCCATGCAAAAACTCTTTAGTTTAATTAGGTCCCAGTTCTTTGTTTTTACTGCATTTGCTTATGGGTTCTTGGTCATGAAATGCTTGCCCAAGCCAATGTCTACAAGGGTTTTTCCAATGTTATCTACTATAATTTTTATAGTTTTAAGTCTTAGGTTTAAGTCCTAAATCCATCTTGAGTTGATTTTTGTATAAGGTGAGAGATGAGGATCCCGTTTCATTCTCCTACAACCATTTATACTATGGCCTTATAGTATAGTTTGAAATCAGGCCTGGGTGTGGTGGCTCATGCTGGTAATCCCAGTGCTTTGGGAGGCCCAGGTGAGCAGATCATGAGGTCAGGAGTTTGAGACCAGCCTGGCCAACATGGTGAAACCTCGTCCCTACTAAAAATACAAAAAAGTAGCCAGGCAAGATGGCAGGTGCCTGTAAACCCAGATACTCGGGAGGCTGAGGCAGAAGAATCTCTTGAACCTGGGAGGTGGACGTTGCAGTGAGCCGAGACCACAGCACCTCACTCTAGCCTAAGCAACAGAGCAAGACTTCATCTCAAAAAAAAAAAAAAAAAAAAAAAAACAAAAACTAAACACAAAACAACAACAAAAAAAAAACCAGGTAGTGTGATGCCTCCAGATTTGTTCTTTTTGCTTAGTCTTGCTTTGGCTGTGTGGGCTCTTTTTTTGGTTCTACATGAATTTTATAATTGTTTTTCTAATTCTGTGAAGAATGATGGTGGTATTTTGATGGGGATTGCATTGAATTTGTAGATTGCTTTTGGCAGTATGGTTATTTTCACAATATTGATTCTACTCATCCATGAGCATGGGATGTGTTTCCATTTGTTTGTGTCATCTGTGATTTCTTTCAGCAGTGTTTCGTAGTTTTCCTTGTAGAGGTCTTTCACCTCCTTTGTTGCGTATATTCCTAAGTATCTTATTCATTTATTTATTTATTTATTACAGCTATTGTAAAAGGGGTTGAGTTCTTGATTTGATTCTCCACTTGGTCGCTGTTGGTGTATAGAAGAGCTATTGATTTGTGTACATTAATTCTGTATCCAGAAATTTTGCTGAATTCTTTTATCAGTTCTAGGAGCTTTCTGGAGGAGTCTTTAGAGTTTTCAAGATTAAACTTAAGATCATATTGTTGGCAGTGATAGTTTGACTTCCTCTTTACTGATTTGGATGCCCTTTATTTCTTTCTCTTGTCTGGTTGCTCTGACTAGGACTTCCAGTACTATGTTGAAGAGGAGAGGTAAGAGAGGGCATCCTTGTCTTGTTCCAGTTCTTAGAGGGAATGCTTTCAGTTTTTCCCCATTCACTATTATGTTGGCTGTGGGTTTATCATAGATGGCTTTTATCACATTAAGGTATGTCCTTTGTATGCTAATTTTACTAAGGTTTTAATCATAGAGTGATGCTGAATTTTGTTGAATGCTTTTTCTGCATCTATTGGGATGATCATGTGATTTTGGTTTTTAATTCTGTTTATGTGGTGTATCACATTTATTGACCTGTGTATGCTAAACTATCTCTGCGCCCCTGGTATACAACTCACTTGATCATGGTGGATTACTTTTTGATATGTTGTTGGATTCAGTGAGCTAGTATTTAGTTAAGGGTTTTAGCATCTATATTCATCAGCAATATCAGTCTGTAGTTTTCTTTTTTGGTTATGTCCTTCCCTGGTTTGGTATTAGGGTGATGCTGGCTTCATAGAATGAATTAGGGAGGGTTTTTTCTTTATCTTATGGAATAGTGTCAAAAGGATTGGTACCAATTCTTCTTTGAATGTCTGGTAGAATTCTGCTGTGAATCTGTCTGGTCTTGTACTTTTTTTTGTTGGTAACTGTAAATTACTATTTCAGTCTTGCCACTTGTTATTGGTCTGTTCACGGTATCTAATGCTTCCTGATTTAAGGTAGGAGTGTTGTATTTTTCCAGGAATTTATCTATCTCTTCTAGGTTTTCTAGTTTATGTGTGTAAAGGTGTTTATAGTAGCCTTAAATGATCTTTTGCATTTCTGTGGTGTCAGCTGTAATATCTCCTGTTTCATTTCTTGGTGAGGTTATTTGGATTTTCTCTCTTCTTTTCTTGGTTAATCTTGCTAATGGTCTATCAATTTTATTTATCTTTTCAAAGAACCGGCTTTTTGTTTCATTTATCGTTTGTTTGTTTGTTTCAGTTTCATTTAGTTCTCTTCTGATCTTGGTTATTTCCCTTCTTCCACTGGGTTTGGGTGTGGTTTGTTCTCGTTTCTCCAGTTCCTCGAGGTGTGACCTTAGAATGTCAGTTTGTGCTCTTTCAGTCTTTTTGATGGAAGTGTTTAGGGCTATGAACTTTCCTCTTAGCACCGCCTTTGCTGTATCCCAGAAGTTTTGGTATGTTGTGTCATTGCTGTTTGAAGCATTTTTTAATTTCCATCTTGATTTTGTTTTTGACCCAGTGCTCATTCAGGAGCAAGTTATTTAATTTCCATGTATTTGCACTGTTTTGAAGGTTCCTGTTGGACTTGATTTCCAGTTTAATCCACTGTGATCTGAGTGCTTGATATGATTTCAATTTTCTTAAATTTATTGAGGCTTGTTTTACGGCCTATCATATGGTCTATCTTGGAGAAAGTTCCATGTACTGTTGAATAGAATGTATATTCTGCGGTTGTTGGATGGAATGTTCTGTATATCTCTGTTAAGTCCATTTGTTCCAAGGTACAGTTTAAATCCATTGTTTCTTTGTTGACTTTCTGTCTTGCTGACCTGTCTAGTGCTGTCAGTGGAGTATTGAAGTCCCCCACTATTATTGTGTTGCTGTCTATCTCATTTCTTATGTCTACTAGTAATTGTTTTATGAATTTCAGAGCTCCAATGTTAGGTGTATATATGTTTAGGTGTTTAGGATTATGATATTTTCCTGTTGAACATGGCCTTTTACCATTACATAATGTCTTTCTTTGTCTCTCTTTCTTTTTTTGGTGGGGAGAGATGGAGTCTCAATCTGTAGCCAGGCCACAGTGCAGTGGCACGTCTTGGCTCACTGCAACCTCCGCCTCCTGGGTTCTAGTGATTCTCCTGCCTCAGCCTCCCGAGTAGCTGGGATTCCAGGTGCCTACCAGCATGTCTGGCTAATTTTTGTAGTTTTAGTAGAGATGGGTTTTTGCCATGTTGGCCAGGCTGGTCTGGAACTCCTGAACTCAGGTGATCCACCCATCTTGGCCTCCCAAAATGCTGAGATTACAGGTGTGAGCCACCACACCTAGCTACTTTGGTGCTTTAATGCTCTATTTTTGTGCTGGTTGGCCTCCTGCCAGGAGGTGGTACTTTCCAGAGAGCACCAGCTGTGGTTGTATGGAGAGGTACTGGTGGTTAAGCAGGGCCCTAGAACTCCCAAGATTATACGCCCTTTGTCTTCAGCTACCAGGGTGAGTAGGGAAGGTCCATCAGGTGGGGGCAGGGGTAGGCATGTCTGAGCTCAGACTCTCCTCGGATGAGTCTTGCTGCTGTTGGGGATGGGGGTGAGATTCCCAGGTCACTGAAGTTGTGTACCTAGGAAGATTATGGCTGCCTGTGCTGAGTCATGCAGGTTGTCAGGGATATGGGGGAAAGCCAGCAGTCACAGTCCTTACCCAGCTCCCACACAAATTGAAGGGTGGATCTCATATCCATCATGCCCCCCCCAACAGCCCTGAGTCTGTTACCAGGTAGTGGGCAAAATGGGCATAGAAACTTACCCCAGGCCCACTTCCCAGCTGTGAAAGAAAAGAGCTTGGGGCTGGGCGTGGTCGCTCACGCCTGTAATCCCAGCACTTTGGGAGGCCAGGCAGGCAGATCATGAGGTCAAGAGATCTCTACTAAAAAATAGAAAAATTAGCTGGGCGTGGTGGTACATACCTGTAATTCCAGCTACATGGGAGGCTGAGGCAGAATTGCTTGAACCCAGGAGGCAGAGATTGCAGTGAGCCGAGATTGTGTCACTGCACTCCAGCCTGGCGCCTGGCGACAGAGCAAGACTCTGTCTCAAAAAAGAAAAAAGAAAAGAGCTTTGTTCTTTCCTGACCTGTGTAGTCTGCACACCAGATTTGTGCCCTCCCCCAGGTTTTGGCCAAGAGGTTTCATATCCATTCAAACTATTACAAAGTTCAGCTAGAGCTTTCCTTCTCCCTGTGGAGTGTTACCCCTTGCTCCTCTGGCCACCCTCCTGATGCATCCCTGTGGTGCCAGGCAGGAATGGGCTGCTTGGGGACCCAGCAAACTCCCAGGGCCTTTCTGCTCCTTCCTCTACTACTATATTTTGCTTGGCTCTCTAAATTGACTCAGCACCAGGTAAGGTCAGAAACCTCTTGCAAACAGACCTTCAGTTTCTCCAGTAGGGGGTGTGTGTTTGGGAAATGAGGGTCTCGCTTTCCCACTTCCAGAGTTGGGGCACTCACAGTATTTGGGGTGTCTCCTGGGTCCTGCAAGGGCAGTTTGCTTCCTTCAGAGGGTCTATGGGTCCTCTGGGGATTGCTGGTTTGTTCTTGTAGTTGATCTGGAGCTTAAATTCACAATGTGAGCCTCTGCACACTGCTGTGTCCAGAGCTGCAACCTAGTCTTGCCTCCCATCCATCATGATGATCCTCTCTCCTCCTACACACTTAAACAAACAGGTCCCTCGAGAACTCACTCACTATCACAAGGAACAGCAAGGAGGAAGTCTACCCCTATGATCCAGTTACTTCTACCAAGACTCTCTTCCAACACTGGGGATTACAATTCAACATGAGATTTGGGCAGGGACACAAATCCAAACCACATCAATTAGCTTGACCTCTCCCAGCCTCATCTTTCTCAAACACCTCCCACCTCTGTCAATCATCACTTGCCCTCTGCACTTCAAGGTGGAACTTTTTGCTAGCTTTCTTATATTGATATTAGAAATCTTAGGAGAGTCCAAATCTTTTAGTATTTTGAGTGATTTTGAAAAATAGTGCATTTTATCTAATAAATATCTAAAAGAATTTAGTATAACACATTTTATAGCAATTTAAAGTCTTAAAAATTCTTCTCATATTTTCTAAATTAAAACAAATAGTGGGCCGGGCATGGTGGCTCACTCCTGTAAGCCCAGCACTTTGTGAGGCCAAGGTGGGGAACCTGAGGTCAGGGGTTCAAGACCAGTCTGACCAACACGGTAAAACCCCATCTCTACTAAAAAATACAAAAATTAGCTGGGCATGGTGACAGGCACCTGTAATCCCAGCTACTCGGGAGGCTGAGGCAGGAGAATTGCTTGAATCTGGGAGGCAGAGGTTGCAGTGAGTCAAGATCATGCCATTGCACTCCAGCCTGGGTGACAGAGCAAGACTCTATCTCAAAAAAACAAAACAGCCCAGGCGCAGTGGCTCACGCCTATAATCCCAGCACTTTGGGAGGCCGAGGTGGGTGGATCACGAGGTCTAGAGATCGAGACCGTCCTGATCAACAAGGTGAAACCTCGTCTCTACTAAAAATACAAAAATTAGCTGGGCATGATGGCGCACGCCTGTAGTCCCAGCTACTCGGGAGGTTGAGGCAGGAGAATTGCTTGAACCCAGGAGGCGGAGGTTGCGGTAAGCTGAGATCGCGCCATTGCACTCCAGCCTGGGTGACAAGAGCGAAACTCCATCTCAGAAGAAAAAAAAAAAAACCAAAAAACTCACATAGCATTATAGATGTTTTTTGAATGACTTTGAATAGGATTAATTATTCTATATCACTCAAAAGGCCTAATTGGCCTATTTCTAGTATTCTGAGCCCAATTCCAGAATGTTGAACTACATAACTATTATCAGGGGGGATTGTTTGAGAAGGAAACACATCTACCTTCTGGGTGGTGACAATGATCAGGCTGTATGCAGTTGAAGTAAGTTCAGTCTAGCAGGCCTAACACTATACATATATATTACATATTATATTATAGATATATTATATATTATATTATATAAATGTTATCACAGTAAGTAGTAGGTGTTAAGTCACACATATGGGGCTCATAGCTCACAGGGAAAGAAGACCCACTATAAAGTAACAAGAGCAGTATAGTTTATGTAGGCAAGAAGGAATCCAAGAGCAGTAACTATTTTGTTGATCAACAGGAAATTGGCATAAGGAAGAATGTCTGTAGGTGGTAGGGCTTCATGTCTCTTGAGAGAGGCAATGGCAAGAGTTTAGCAGAATAAATCTTAGAGGGATTTTGTGTATAAATAATCAGAATAAGGATCCAGTTACCCAAATTACAAGAAAGGACAAGGTCCTTAAAGCCTGCTCAGTCATTGCTTTGGAGGTCAACATCCTAGTAATAGCAACTTGAATACTGTAACACTTTTCTACAGTTGTCTAAGAAGTTACCACAGATGTAGTGGCTTAGCACAGCATATGTTTATTAGTTCACGGTTTCTTTTCCACAGGTCAGAAGACTGGGAATCAGTTATTACGGTTTTCTGCTCAGGGTCTTACTAGGCTGAAATCAAAGTGTTGAACAGGGCTGGGACCTCACCTGAGGTTTGGAGTCCTCTCTGAACCTCATTTAGATGGCTGGCAAAATTCAGAGTCTTAAGCGGGTAGGACTGAGGTCCTTGTTTTCTTGCTGGCTATCAGCTACAGATCATTTTCAGCTCTTACACGCCACCCTCAGGTCCCAGCCAATGGTGCTCTCACAAGATGGCAGTTTACTCCTTCAAAGGCAGCAGGAAAATCTGCCTCCAGTTGGCTACAGCAGAGTCTTATAAAAGGTAACATGGGCCGGGCACGGTGGCTCACACCTGTAATCCCAGCACTTTGTAAACTGAGGTGGGGGGGAATCACCTGAGGTCGGGAGTTCAAGACCAGCCTGACTAATATGAAGAAACCCTGTCTCTACAAAAAATACAAAAAATTAGCCAGGCATGGTGGTGCATGCCTGTAATCCCAGTTACTCAGGAGGCTAAGGCAGGAGAATTGCTTGAAACTGGGAGGCAGAGCTTGCGGTGAGCCAAGATCGTGCCATTGCACTCCAGCTTGGGCAACAAAAGTGAAACTTCGTCTCAAAAGGAAAAAAGGTAACATCATCCCTGGAGTGACTATCCCATCACCTTTGCCATGTAATGTAGCCTAATCAAGGAAATGACTATCCCTGTAAGACTAGTAACTAGACACTGGCTTGTTGCTGCAGGGAAATTCAAAGTCTCCACAACTGTGCCGGCCAGCCAGAAAAGCCAGCAGTGGGAAGGTGACCTTCCCTCACATTCCCTTTCAAATCATAGTAAGTGCATCTATTGGCAGAACACAATTTGCACACGTAACTCACTAGAAACATAATTTCTCGCATTCTAACCCCTTCAGAATGAAAATGCTCCCCAAAAGGTTAGAATGGAGAGCAAAGTCAGATGTGTGGAAAGGAAGTGTTCTGCATGCCAGCCCTGACATCTACATGAGGGATAAGGGGTTGCTGCAGTGACAGGATGACCAGGCATGGTCAGTGTATTAGAGTGCTCCAGAGAAACAGAACCAATAGGATAGATATAATCTATAAGAGGTGCTTTATTATAGGAATTGGCTCACAAATTATAGAAGCCAAGAAGTACCACATATGCCATTTGTAAACAGGAGAACGAGAGAAGCTGGTGATACAATTCTGAGTTTGAAGGCCTGAAAAGCTGGGAGGCCACTGGTGCAAGTGCCAGAGTCCAGAGGCCTGAGACCCAGAGCTCTGATGTCTGAGGGCGGGAGAAGATGGATGTCCCAGATCCACAAGAGGCAGCAAATCCATCCTTTCTCTCCTGTGTCTTGTCTAGGCCCTCAACAGTTGGATGATGATATACGCCCACATTGGTGAGGGCGATCTTCTTAATTCAGCCTATTGATTCAAATGCTAATTGCTTCAGGAAACACCCTCACAGACACAGCCAGAAATAACGTTTTACCCACTATCTAGGCATTCCTTAACTTAGTCAAGTTGATACCTAAAATTAACCATCATAGTCAGGAGTAATTAGCTGGAAGAACATTAAATGTATGACATGAGTCATACTTTTTTTTTCTTTTTTGAAGTAAAAAAAAGGCACTTTATGTATCTAATTTATACCTATCCTTATTCCAGAAAAAACTGAAAGAGGAGAGAAGAGATATGTGTTGGTAGAGAAAGAAAGGGGACATTCTAGTCAGCATTAACCTATATAAAACTGGGCAATAAAAATATTTGGATTGTTCTGCCTAGTTGAATCATTTAGTAGGTAGGTATGGAGGATGATAGAGGGCTGTGGCTCATATAATCAAGGGCTCAGCTTTGATATGAGACAATCTACTCAGAAATCCTGACATTTCTGAGCAGCAGAATGAAAATGAGGGATAACTATCAGCACTTTTAAAAATAAGGAATCTATTGGCAACAAAAGCCAAAATAGACAAATGGGACCTAATCAAACTCCACAGCTTCTGCACAGCAAAAGAAACAGTCAATAGAGTGAATCGGCAACCAACAGAATGGGAAAAAATTTTTGCAGCCTACCCATCTGACAAAGGGCTGATATCCAGAATTTACAACGAGCTAAAAAAGATTTACAAGAAAAAAACAAACAAGCCCATTCAAAAGTGGGCGAAGGATATGAACAGATACTTTACAAAAGAAGACATACATGAGGCCAACAAGCATATGAAAAAATGCTCATCATCACTGGCCATTAGAGAAATGCAAATCAAAACTACATTGAGATACCATCTCACACCAGTTAGAATGGCAATCATTAAAAAATCTGGAGACAACAGATGCTGGAGAGGATGTGGAGAAATAGGAACACTTTTACACTGTTGGTGGGAGTGTAAATTAGTTCAACCATTGTGGAAAACAGTGTGGCGATTCCTCAAGGACCTAGAAATAGAAATTCCATTTGACCCAGCAATCCCATTACTGGGCATATATCCAAAGGATTATAAATCGTTCTACTATAAGGACACATGCACACGAATGTTCATAGCAGCACAGTTTACAATAGCAAAGACCTGGAACCAACCCAAATGCCCATCGATGATAGACTGGACAGGAAAAAGGTGGCACATATACACCATGGAATATTATGCAGTCATTAAAAACGAGGAGTTCGCGTCCTTTGTAGGGACATGGATGAACCTGGAAACCATCATTCTCAGCAAACTGACACAAGAACACAAAATCAAACACCACATGTTCTCACTCATAGGCGGGTGTTGAACAAGGAGAACACATGGACACAGGGAGGGGAGCACTATACATGGGGGTCTGTTGTGGGGGAGTGGGGGGGACAGCGGGGGGGTGAGGAATTGGGGAGGGATAGCATGGGGAGAAATGCCAGATATGGGTGAAGGGGAGGAAGGCAGCAAATCACACTGCCACATATGCACCTATGCAACAACCTTGCATGTTTTTCACATGTACCCCAAAACCTAAAAAGCAATAAATAAATAAATAAATAAATAAATAAATAAAGGAATCTAGGTGAGTCATTGACTTCAGGATGAGACAAAATATAAAAATCCTCTGGCAAAGAATCCAAATTTTATATCCCATTGAACTTTCAGATGCCAATTTGAATACAGTGATCTCTTCTGCTAAGGAAAATACAATGTAACAGGCCACAGTCTACAACATCTGTTTATAAATTCAAATCTTTCCAGAGAGGCTACAAAAAGACAAGCCTTGCAAAAACACATTCCTAGTTTTTCCCTTGTGCATGTTTTCAACTTCCAATATTATAAGTTGCTTCTAAAAGCTCTTTGTTTTTCATCTCCTTGTCACACCTGCATCAATAACAAACTCCATTCTCAATCTGTCCATGTTTCCTTTTTACAAGCAACAGCTAATTAGGAGTATTTGTGGTTTCAAGGCATCAGACAAGATTCCACTTGGTAAAACCAAGTTAGAAATACATGGCCTAAATATATATAAACCTTAAATCTAAAAGAATATAGGTTGTTACAGAATCTTAAGTAACATTAATAAGTTATTGACTATTAAGTAATTTGCATATTCATTAACCAACGATATGTAATGTTAGGTTCCCTAAAGATGGCAGCACTGTTGTCAAGCAATGGTGACCCCTGTGACCTGCACATACACCTCTAGATGACCTCCTGGAGTCAGAAAGTCTGAGGTAATAGGAAAACCGCAAAAGAAGAATAGCTAGCTCCTGCAGTGCCTAATTAACTGACTTTGCAACATTCTGCCATTGTTCCTGCCTCAACTGATAAGCCAACCTTGTGACATCAGACCCTGTGACACCCCGACTTGCAAAAACCACTCTGAACTGTAACTTTCCACTGCCTACCCCAAACCTATAAAACCAGCTCCTATCCCACCATCCTCTGCTGACTCTCTTTTCAGACTCAGCTTGCTCGCACCCAAGTGAATAAACAGCCTTGTTGCTCACACAAAGCCTGGTTTAGGTGGTCTCTTCATTCAGAGCGTGCTTAACATGTAAGGCACAAAAATAAATTACAGGCTCAAAGCCTAATCTCTACGGAAGTATTCTTCAAAGGAACAGGAATGGACATTGAACATGCTTTAGGGATTTTTTTATTTTACTTTTTGAGACAGAGTCTCTCGTTCTGTCACCCAGGCTGAGTACAGGGTCATGATGTAACCTCCGCCTTCCTGGTTCAAGTGATTCTCCTGCCACAGCCCACTAAGTAGCTGGGATTACAGGTGTGTGCCACCACGCCTGGCTAATTTTTGTATTTTTAGTAGCGATGGGGTTTCACCATGTTGGTCAGGCTGGTTTTGAACTCCCGACCTCGTGATCTACCCACCTTGACCTCCCAAAGTATTGGGATTACAGGCATGAACCACTGTGCCCGGCCTGGGATTATTTAAATCTTATTTTTACATTTCTGCAATACATTTTATATATTTTACCCATCCATATTGTATGCCCCAATGAAAGTGATTCTCAACTAGTTTTCTTAGATGATGGTAATGGACAAGTAACATTTGTATCTAAAATCTTTTGAACACCATCTCTATATCTGATCATTCCTCTGTGTGAAGTCTGTGTTACCCACAGAGTTCAGTAAAAGCACACCTTCCAGCCTCTGCTAGAGTGCAACCATCTGACTTTAGTGTCCATCAAGCTGATATATCTGCATAAGACAGTCACTCAGATATGGGTTAAATGTGGTGAAAAGGAAGTCGTTGGAAGACAGGGGTTCTGGGGCCCATGTGGTGTGGTTGCAGGTTCCTGCCTGCAGAGGTAAAAGTAACTCACATTAAAGGTGGCAGCTGCCTTCTTCTCCAGCCAGTGCTGCAGTGGGGTGTGGTTCCGCTAGCCGTTCCAAGATTCTTATTTAGTATCTCCATTCCTATTTAAATCAGCTCAGCAGTTCTTGGAAGTGTAGTCGGAGGATCCTCAGGCTCTACCAAACTCTCCGTGGATCTGTGAGAGCTTCCCTTTTCCAACTACATAACTATGTGAAGCCAGCTTTTCTTCATTATACCTCAGTCAAAATACCACAGCAGATCGAATTCAGATGATGATAGGAGAACACAGCTGCCTTCTATTAAGTTACACCTTGAAGAGAATAACGTAGTATCTTCACAATTTCTTTTTTGTTGTTGTTGTTTTGGAGAAGATATTTTTCAAAACATTTCATTTTATGTTAACATGTAATAGATTTGCTACTGGGTTATTTTTAATGAGTTAAGTATATTAAATATTACTTAGCTTTAATTCCTAATACATATAGATGTCGTACACAAAACAATGTTCTTTGGGGTTCTAAACAATTTAGGGACCTCAAAAGCTTCTAAGAGTAAAGTGTCCCAGGAGGGTGCAGTGACTCATGCCTGTAATCCCAGCACTTTGGGAGGTCAAGGCGAGCGGATCATGAGGTCAGGAGGTCAAGACCAGCCTGGCCAACATGGTGAAACACCGTCTCTATTTAAAAAATACAAAAATTAGCTGGGCGTGGTGGTGGGTGCCTGTAATCCCAGCTACTCAGGAGGCTGAGGCAGGAGGATCGCTTGTACCCAAGAAGCGGAGATTGCAGTGAGCCGAGACTGTGCCATTGCACTCCAGCCTGGGCAACAGAGTGAGACTCTGTCTGAAAAAAAAAAAAGAGTAAAGGGTCCCAAAACCAAAAAGTTTAATCACCATTGAAATAGATTATGTCATCTTCATCTCAAAATCTTGAATAGAAACAGCTACATTTTTCTTTAATTTGCCACCTAGATTTGGGTGAATATAAGAGAGAAGTTGGTTTAGAGACAATATATGATATTTCCTCCCTAAAGAGAAGAAGGAGAGGGAGAAGCAGGAAGCAATATATGTTATTATATTGAGCCAGTGGTCAATAGGAGTATTATGGAGAGGTACCTGTTTCTACAAATGAAAGATTTTTTAAAAATTTCTTTTTCTTTTTATTTTTTTGACACAGAGTCCTCATTCTGTTGCCCAGGCTGGAGTGAAGTGGCTCGATCTCGGCTCACTGCAACCTCTGCCTCCTAGGTTCAAGCAATTCTCCTGCTTCCGCCTCCCAAGTAGCTGGGATTACAGGTGCCCGCCAGCATGCCCGGCTAATTTTTTTGTACTGTTAGTAGAGACGGGGTTTCACCATGTGAACCTGACCTTCAGGGATCTGCCCACCTCGGCCTCCCAAAGTGCTGGGATTACAGGCAGGAGCCACCACGCCCAGCCTGCAAATGAAAGATCTTAAAGAAGACAGAACAAAGTGCCCACAGGAAAATGAACTGATATTGAATATTTCTTAATCATAAATATTTCTTAATTTCACACATCTTCGTATTCATTGTTAGTTCAATAATCTTTTGTAACTCATTTATAGCAACCAGTCTTAGGGAAGTTGAGAGGAGCTTAGTTCCAGAGTTTGTGGCTGCCAAAAATGTTCTTCTTGGACCAGAAAGGACTTAAAGAATTTTATATATCCAGGAATCTTAATTTTATCACTCTGCTTACTCCATATCTTCTTGGTCAATGTCCAGAGGCTTATATATGGCAAAGTCAGAACACAGTTGATTATAAAATGAATATTTAATTAATAAATATTCCACAGAGCCTGTTTAGATTTTAAAAGGTCAAAATCCACGTCTCTGAAGAGTCATCTAGCACCAAAAGTTCAGAAAGTGATAGTCTCATTAAATTTAGGAAGTTATCTTTGGTTTGGCTGGGGTGAAGTACAGTCACCTGCAATCCTTTAGTCTTCAGTCAGTTGTCTTCTGGAACTGTTTGCATGCACAAATCGAAACACACCAGACTTTACACTAGGGTGGCAGTGGCTCTGTTTGATTAATCACCAAATAGAAAGAGCCTATCAGTGGCCTGGTGGGGCACCTCATGCCTGTAATCCCAGCACTTTGGGAGCAGAAGTAGGTGGATCACTGGAGTTCAGGAGTTTGAAACCAGCCCTCTACTAAAAATACAAAAAAAAAAAAAAAAAAATTAGCCCGGCATGGTGGCAGGTGCCTGTAATCCCAGCTACTCAGAAGGCTAAGGCAGGAGAATCTCTTGAAACCAGAGGTGGAGTTTGCAGTGAGCTGCGATCATGCCACTGCACTTCAGCCTGGGTGACAGAGCAAGGCTCCATCACAAACAAACAAACAAACAAACAAACAAACAGAAAGAGCCTAGCAGGACATCTAGCACATAGCAGGCAATCAACACTGATTAAAAGAATGAATCAATTCAGTTAATGGGTGAACTCATCAGGCACTCTTCATTTTCCCTTCTAATTGACCAATCAGCACTCATGAACTAATATCTCACTGCCACTCTTACCTTGTATTTAGAAAAATTACTGTCCTGTTCTGAAATTATCATTCAAATTGCTGATATATCTATCATTAACAATTGCTATGAAAAAGTTTTCTCACTGCAAACTATTCTATTTATCCAATGAACATTTCTTATTTACTAGCAGAATATGGCTTTACGCTTGCTCTTACAAGTTTAATAATAGGTAACATATATATATAGAGAGAGAGAGAGACTCCTTGTAGGTCTCAGCAACTGGACCTACTGGACATAATTCAATCTAACCAAACCTTCAATATGTACAACACTCCATGGTATGAGCCTTGTACATAAAAGATCAACGTATAATTTCCCAGAAATCTCCCAAGCAATGTAGAAGTGTCTAAACTATGATTATACTAAAAAGAATCACAAGCATTGTATGACATTTTCTGAAAAACTGTCTTTAAGTTGTTTTTTAAAAAAAATCCATGTTAATTTGGATTCTCTACAAAACAGATGTCAAGACAGCATTAAGTTTGAAAGAGATTTATTGGAGGAGATATCTGTGAATTATGAAGGAGGGGAGTAGGTAGGGTTTGACACCTGTGAAGGAGAGAGTGAAGGAAAGGCGTCATGGGGTAGGAAGAATCTCACACATTAGCATGTTTCTAAGAAAATTCTGGGCAATCTAGTGGGAAGTCCTTGAGCCAATGTTGCCCACCAGGGGAGTGGGCCAGTGTTAATAGCCCTGCCATTCTCATTCATTGGCTGGGAACAGCAGGAACACAGTGGTAGATCCTATGGGGTAGCAGCGAGGGTTCTCAATCAACTCTGCTTCTCACAGGAGATCTGGGTGATGCATTTCCATGGCTACCACATCATCTTTTGTAGGTGCCAAATTGATAGTCTTCAAGTTTTTTCATAAATGTTTGATAGACATACAGACTACAAGTGTCTTCATGCTGCCAAATTTCACCTGTATATTTGAGAACTGTAGTGAAATATGTTACTATTAACAGAGGTTAAGAATTATATTATCGTAATACAACACTTTGACTGTTATATATTTTAATTAGCGTTTGAAGTATATAAATTGTCTTTCTTCTATTGCACATCATGATAATTAGTGTAGAACACAAACAAAATTATACAACAAAAATTTAACATACGATTTTTCTCTCTTTCTTTCTTTTCTTTTTCAAGACAGAGTCTTGCTCTGTTGCCCAGGCTGGAGTGCAGTGGCACAACCTTTGCTCACTACAAGCTCCATCTCCTGGGTTGAAACGATTCTCCTGCTTCAGCCTCCCAAGCAGCTGGAATTATAGGCATGCGCCACCATGCCCAGCTAATTTTTGTATTTTTTAGTAGAGATGGGAGTTTCACCATGTTGTCCAGGCTGGTCTCGAACTTCTAACCTCAGGTGAACCACCTGCCTTGGCCTCCCAAAGTGCTGGGATTACAGGAATGAGCCACCATGCCCAGCCTAACATACTATTTTTCGAATGTTAACTTAATAAAAACTTTTATTAACTTGGGCAGTTGGAGGTTGACTAAATTATAGACTATTTCTAAAGAAATGTAGTTATTATGTTGCAGCATACATAGTAATTGCAACTAGAAGAATGAATGTTGACTGAGAGAGAAAACTGATATAAAGACCAAATGACTAGTCCTAATTACACACTAGTTAATTTGTTTCTGAGATAATAATTTTTATTCTCTTGAGTCTCTGTACAATCTTCTCAAATAATATTGCACTTGTAAATCATATCACACAGTTATCAGCCTACTACATTCTGTCTTCTATAGGCTTTGCAAAACCTTTCTAATTCAAGTGTAGCCTCGGAGCTGAAGGCCCAACCTCTGAGAGCGAGTGAGGCCAGATGACATGCAGCAAAGGATACCTTATGGGAGCCCAGCAGTTCCTGTCCCTCCATTATTCCAGATCTGTAAACTGGACTTGACTTTTCCTGACCCAATTATCAAAAGTCCACAGGGTAGGAGGTTTTGAGTCATCCAAACTCACTGAGCTAGTCCATTTTATCCCCTGCCTTTTTATATTTGCCCTCTACACCTACTGTCTTAGTCTGTTTTCTGTTGCTTATAACAGAATAGCTGAAACTGGGTAATTTATTAAAAAATGATCTTTCTTGCTTGCTTTCTTCCTTTCTCTTTCTCTCTTTTCTTTTTTCTGAGACAGAGTTTCGCTCTTGTTGCCCAGGCTGGAGTGCAATGACGTGATCCTGCCTCAGCCTCCGAAGTAGCTGGGATTACAGGCACGCACCACCACACTCAGCTAATTTCGTAGTTTTAGTAGAGATGGGGTTTTACCATGTTGTTCAGGCCAGTCTCGAACTCCTGGCCTCAGGTGATACACCCGCCTTAGCCTCCCAAACTGCTGGGATTACAGGTGTGAGCCACTGTGCCTGGCTAAAAAATGATATTTATTTCTTACAGTTCTGAAGGCTGGCAAGTCCAAGTTCAAGGGCGACATGTGGGCCAAGTTCAAGGGGTCTTGCTGGTGGAGACTAGATTCTCTATAATAAAGTCCTGAGGCATCACAGAGTATGATATGGTGAGGTGGCCAAATGTGCTAGTTCAGTTCTTTCTCTTATAAAGCCACTAATGCCTCATCCTTATGACCTCATTACATCCTAATTACCTCCCAGAGGTCCTACCTATCAAGTAGCATAGTTGGATTTCCCATCTCACTAATACTATTACAATGGGGATTAAGTTTAACATGAGTTTTGGAGGAGACAAACATTCAAACCGTAGCATTCTGGCACTGTCCTCCCAAAGCTAATGCTCTTATCACATACAAATACATTCATTCTATCCTCATAGCCCCAAAGTCTAAACTCATTCCAGCAACAACTCAAAAGTCCAAAGTCTTACCTGTGAGCCTGTGAAAACAATTTATCTACTTCCAAGATACAAGGGCATAGGATATACATTTCCATTCCAAAAGGGAAGGGAAAAATAGGAAAGAAAAATGAAGTAATAGGCCCCTAACAAGTCAGAAACCTAGCAGGGCAGACGTTAAAACTTGAAGCTCAGCTGGGCATAGCAGTTCACGCCTGTAATCCCAGCACTTTGGAAGGCTGACACGGGAGGATCCCTTGAGGTCAGAAATTCAAGATCAGCCTGGGCAACATGGTGAAACCCTGTTTCTATTAAAAATACAAAAAAAAAAAAATTAGCCAGGCATGGCGGTGGGTGCCTGTAATTCCAGCTACTCAGGAGGCTAAGGCAGGAGAACTGCTTGAACCTGGGAGGCAGAGGTTGCAGTGAGCGGAGACAATGCCATTGCACTCCAGCCAGGGTGACAGAAAAAAGAATGAGACTGCATCTTGGGGAAAAAAAAAATCCTGAAGGTGGAGAATCATCTCTCGTGACTCCATGCAGGCATCCTGTGAACACTGAGGTAGGGAGTGGGCCTCCAAAACATTGGCCAATCTCACGCCTATGGCTTTGCTTGTTGTAGTCCACGTGGCTCCTCTCACAAGTTGGAGTCAGGTGCCTGCAGCTTTTCCAGGCTGGTGTTGCATGCCAGTAGCTCTACAGTTCTGGGGTCCCAGGGTGGTCCTGCCCCTGTGGCTCAGAGTACACTGCCCTGGTAGAAACCTTCTGTAGCAGCTCTGGTCCCACATTTCCACTCAGCATTGCCCTAGTAGAGGGGCTTTCTGCAGTGGCTCTGCCTCTGCAATAAGTCTCTGCGTGGGCCCACTGGCTGTCTGATACATCCTTTGAAATCTAGGGGGAAGCTGCTATGTCTTAAAGCTCTTGCTATGTGCTTGCAGAATGAGCACCATGTGGAGGCCACCAGGGCTTACTGCTTGTGCCCTCTGGAATGGGGGCACCAGCAAGCAGCATCTGAAACCACGTGCATCACTGGATAGTGCTGCCAAGATTTACAGCTTGGACCTTTTGGAGTGGCAGGTCGAGGCACACACTGGGGGCCGCTTGAGCTAGAGCTGCCTGAGCAGCCAGAATGCCAGGAGCAGAGGCCCAAGGCAGCAAGCCCTTAGAGAGTGCCCTAGGCCTGTCCCTTTAGACCATTTTGCCATTTTAGGTCTCTGGGACTGTTATGGGAGGGGCAGCTTCAAAGATTTCTGAAATGCCTTTGGGATCTTTCTCCCATTGTCCTGATGAATAATCTCTGGCTCCTTTCTAGCCACATTAATCTCTTTAGCAAAAAGTGGCTTGCTTTTCTCTGCTGAAAATGCTCTTTCATTCTCTACCACATGTCTAGGCTTAGAGTTTCCCAAATATTTCTGCTTTGCTTCCCTTTTGATTATAAATTCTGTCTTTAAGTCACTTATTCCTTCTTGCAGTTTAATGTAAGTGGTTAAAAGTAGCCATGCAATAGCCTGAATGCTTTGTTGCTTAGATATTTCTTCCATCAAATATACGAATTCGTCATTCTTAAGTTCTTAAATTCCAGGCAGCAGTTTTACATGACTAGCAAAAAGGAAACTGTTGAAATAGCTGCATAAACTAGGGGCTGATGAGAATAAACTAGGGGCTGATGAGATCCTGAAAAACCAGGATGTGAGCCAAGTTGGCTAAGACCTACTGGACCCACACTGGATTTGACCTGGGTTTTACTTAGTACCTCATTATATGCTCATTACCATACTAAAGCACACACAGACCAGTGGCATGACTATTCTGGGAACACTGGTATTTGGTGTAAAAATCGGTGGCACCACAATTCCAAGAAATTTTCACCTTTTTCCAGGAATCCTCATGAATATTCCACCTCTTGGTTACAGAAACACGTAAAGGTAGAAGCCCTAAACTCCAGAGTGACTCTCTTGAGTATGCCCACACTACTCTTTCTTGAATGTGTAGTTGTTGTTGTTGTTTTTTTGTTTGTTTGTTTTTGAGACAGGGTTTCATTCTGTTGCCCAAGCTGGAGAGCAGTGTCACAATCTTGGCTCACTACAATCTCCGTCTCCTGGGTTCAAGGGAATCTCATGCCTCAGCCTCCCAAATAGCTGGGATTAAAGGCCCGCACCACCAGACCCAGCTAATTTTTGTATTTTTAGTAAAGACGGGGTTTTGCCACGCTGGCCAGGCTGGTCTCAAACTCCTGGCCTCAAGTGATCCACACACCTTGGCCTCCCCAAGTGCTGGTATTACAGATGTGAGTCACCGCACCCAGCAGAATGTGTACTTTTTCACTTTGCAATAAATCTCAGTACTTTCACTATTTTCCGACTTGTCCTTGAATTCCTTCTCATCATGGTGTCAAGAGCCTGGATATCGGCTGGAGTGGGGGTCCCACCAGTGTTTGGGGACCTCCTCCAGCCTACCGGCATCAGAAGTATTATTATTTCCACTTATACATAAGGTATTGAAGCACAGAGAAGTTAAGTAAGTTGTCCAAGGTCACATAGGTAGTAAGAGGTAGAGTCAGAATTTGAGCCCAAGTAACTGAGTAAGTAATTAACAGGCTCCAAGTTAAAGATTTTCTGTTATTTTTGTGGTCTCAAACTATAACGCATTATTTAACTCTCATGTTAAAAGCCACTATCCCCTAGTACACAGCAACACAATCATTTTTTAAAAATTATTTTATTTGTGCATTTTGTAAGCAACTAATTTAAACTGAAAAATGATGAAGTAAAGGCCTACAGCTCTAAGAATCATTTCTAGGATGGGCGTGGTGACTCATTCCTGTAATCCTAGCACTTTGGGAGGCCAAGGCAGGTGGATCAACTGAGGTCAGGAGTTCGAGATAAGCCTGGCTAACATGGCAAAACCCTGTCACTACTTAAAATACAAAAATTAGCCAGGCATGGTGGTGAGTTCCTGTAATCCCAGTACTCAGGAGGCTGAGGAAGGAAAATTGCTTGAATCTGGTAGGGTGGTTGTTGCAGCTGGGATAGTGCCATTCCACTCCAGCCTGGGCAACACAGCAAGACTATGTCTCAAAAAAATAATATTTCTATACTTGTTAAATTAACATATGTTAATGAAAAAATATTTTCCCTTTCCTAATTTATAGCAGCATATTTTCTTCCAAAGCCATCATATATATATTTAAACACATTATGGAAACTACATGACATGAAGGACATAAAGAAAGAAAACAATCAGAAATAAGTTAATTCAGATGTACGTATTCAGAAAACAATACTGAGGTTAAAGAATATGTGACTTAAAAATCAATACAGCGCCCTTTTCGTTCCCAATCTCCGTATCGGGTAGGTTCTGGGCCCCTGGGTCCACCTTTTTCTTTGGTCACTGGATTAACATCATCTGGAAATTCTAAGGAAAACAAGATATAAATAAAGTAGTCAATGGAGGTAGGAAAAGGATTATAGTCTATTTTATTTTATTTATTAATTATTATTTTTGAGACAGAGTCTCTCTCTGTCGCCCAGGCTGGATTGCAATGGTGTGATCTGGGCTCATGGCAACCTCTGCCTTCTGGGTTGAAGTGATCTTTCTGCCTCAGCCTCCTGAGTAGCTGGGATTACAGGTGTGTGACAGCAGCCTTGCTAGTTTTTGTATTTTTAGTAGAGATGGGGTTTCACCATGTTGACCAGTCTGGTCTTGAACTCCTGACCTCAAGTGATCCACCCACCTCGGCCTCCCAAAGTGCTGGGATTACAGGTGAGAGTCACTGAGCCCAGCCTATGGTCAATTTTAAAGACAGGGTTGCACGATAGGCTAGATCTTAGTAAACAGGTTACCACGCAGGCTTTAAATGAACTGTAAATGTGATTCTTTTTCCTGAGCTTGAGAAGAGAATACAAACTACAAATTCATAAGACCTGAAAGGTCTTGAAATAAGATTACTTTGAAGGAGTCCTTTGACTTAATGCCAGTTTTCTGAACAGTAAAATGGGGAAAACAATCATACTTCCCTCACTGTGTTGATAATTAAACAAGGTAATCCATGTAAAGGATTTAGCATGGTGCCTGGTGCATAGGAATGCCAATTAATCTTAACTAGATAATTACTGTTCCTCATCATAGGGTTTTGGCTTCAGCAACTGGCTGGCTGGTACTGCCATTTATAAGCATAATGGTAATTATTATTCTTAATACCATGTGTCCATAGTAAGAATCCCCATCATAAGCCAGGCTCAATTCTCAGCACTTTATGCATGCAAATTCATTTAATCTTCCTAATAACCTAGGGGACAAGGATAATTATTGTTCCAATTTTATAGATGAAGAAAATAAGGCAAAAAGGGTTAAGAAAGTTGCTCTGTATCACACAGCTTCTAAGTGATAAAACTGAGTTTGAATTCAGACATCCTGGCTGCAATCTTGTTCTCAGCCCATACACCGTACTGCTCTGTATATGGAAAAAACAGGAGAGGAACCAACTATTAGAGAGAGCTCTAATTCTCTGTTTTGTCTTGTTTTTTGAGATGGAATCTAGCTCTCCTGCCCAGGCTGGAGTAGTGCAGTGGTGTGATCTTGACTCACTGCAGCCTCCACCTCCTAGGTTCAAGCAATTCTCCTGCCTCAGCCTCCTGAGTAACTGGGACTATAGGCATACATCACCATGCGCAGCTAATTATTGTATTTTTAGTAGAGATGGGGTTTCACTATGTTGGACAAGCTGGTATCAAAATCCTGACCCCAAATGATCTGCCCACTTCAGCCTCCCACAGTGCTGGGATTACAGGCGTGAGCCACTGTGCCTGGCCCTTAATTCTTAAACTGTATCTATTTCTTTATTTATTTACTGTGGCCACCCTCCCAACACTTCCCATTCCTTCCCACATTTGAATTCTCTTCAGCAATTATCACTAATTTAGTATATTTAAAAAATTGATTATTGTCTGTCTCTCCCACTAAAATGTTTTAAGCTTCGCTGTGGTAAAATGTGTCTGTTTATCCATCGCTGTTTCAGTATCTGGCCCACAGAGGATACTTAATACATATCATATGAATGAAGAGATTTCCTCTTATCTTCATGGCAATCCTGTAAGCACACAGTTTCATTCATTTATTCCACTATTACTCTGCCAGGCCCTATGCTATGTAAAGATCGAGTAAGGGATACAGTAGTGACCATGAAATACAAGGCCCCTTCTCTCACAGGGTTTACAGAGTACTGAAGCAGGCTAGAAAAAGGGCAAACAAACAAATACATACAAGAATAACAAACTCTGGCAAGGCTAGAAAGGGAAAGTGCAAAGTGCTCCATCATCTCAGTTTCTTCTCACAAGGGCATCCTAAGGCAGGTGTTAGAAGGAAACTGAAACCCAGAGAGCAGAAGCCTCTGAGAGCTCCAGTTCAAACCCAGATCTGCTTCATCCAAACCCCAGGGTCACTTAGGTCTCGCTTACATTCAATCCCTGGAGAAGTCAGTTATACTCCTGAGCCATACACCAAAAGGCAACTAGACTTTTGGGGGTATGGGTGTCACACTCCCTCAAGGTGGGTATTCTCTGCTGAGGTCATCATTGTAGCTACTTACACTAAGCCCAGATGTTTGAACCTGTTCTATTGAGGAACCACATTGCTTGGACTCCGGAAGAAGGTGTAGGGGCCAAGGAAAAACTCCCCCTTTGGCCTCTGAAGGTTTGCTGAAAATCAACTGACAAAAGACAGATTAATAGAAGAAAAGGCATATGGATTTTATTTTTTCCTGCGTAGCACGGGGGAACTGCAGGAGAATGATTACCCAAACTGTATCTCTTTGAAAACTACATGATCTTCACCAAAATCATAAAGCCTCTCTATAGGCAACAGAAAAAGGATCCAGAATTTACCCTGAACATTTTTCAAATATTCATTCTTTTATTATTGTTATATTGTGAATAAACTCTCCCTCATACTCATCATCACTCTGTTTCCTAAAGAATTCCATGCTTTGACTGCAATGCAAGTTGGCTTTTTCCTACTCTATGACTTCCCCTGAAGGTCTAATGGAAGTTCTTCTTTCTCACTCATCTCTGTGGCTCACTGGATGTCTTAGCTCAAGCTGCCATAACAAAATATCATATACTAGGTAGAGTAAACAACAGAAATTTATTTTCTCACAGTTCTGGAGGCTGGTAGGCTGAAATCAGGGTGCTAGCATGGGTGGTTCTCATGAGTGCTTTCTTCCTGGCTTACAGATGGTTGCCTCTTGCTATGTCCTCATGTGGCAGAGAAAGAGAGACAGCAAGCTCTCTGGTATCTCTTCTTATAAGGGAGTTATTCCCACCACGAGGAGACTACCATCAGCTTTATTAAAGTATTGTCTGCTTATAATAAGATTCACCCATTTTAAGTATGCAGTTCAGCAAATTTTAACAAATGTTTACAGTCAAGTAAATAACACAAAGTGTAAAATAGTTCCATCCCTTAAAGGGTTACCCTACTCTCAAGATCTAAACCTAATCATCTCCCAAAGGCCCCATCTCCATATACCATCACATGGGGGGTTAGAGCTCCAACAAATGAATTTTGGGGGACATAATTCAGTCCATAGCACTGGGGAAGAAAGAACAGGTGAAGATGTCCCTCCTCCTCACTGCTATTTCCAGCCTTTCATTCCAGTGCTCATCTCTATAGCCTCTCTTTTTGGAATTCTCTAACATTTACTTAACCAATGCTTTTCTCCAGTCTTAGAATAAACTCAAAGATTCTTCTATCTTTTTGGATGAGATCAATATTCTGGTTCATAGTTTCATCTCTCTCCCCATCATCCCTAATATCAACATTCACATGAATAAATCATCACATACCGAGGCTACAGAGGTCACCAATCCCTTTCCTGATGACTTTCATATCTACTTCTGCCGTCCACTGGAGTTTATTATTTTTTGAGTATGTTCCTTCTCCAAATCCCACTCTTGTGAGCACTCTTCTGACCACAACCTTCTATATTTCCATGTCTCTTCTTCCTCACATTTGTTTAACCTAATTTTTGCCCTTATATTAACCTACAGTTTTCTGAAACTTTTTGCTCTCACCGTTAGCACCCTGGTTCCTGCTCTTGGTGTCGCATTTTAGACTAATGCAACAGAATCCCTCTTCCACATTATACTAAGTGAAAGGAACCAGACACCAAAGATTACATATTGTAGAGTTTGATTTATATAAAATCCTAGAAAGAGCAAAACTACAATGATAGAGAACAGATCAATGGTTGCTGGGAGGAGGTAGAGAGAGGATGAACTGCCTGGTGACTCTTTAGGGGACATAACTATTTTATACTTTGTGTGGTCTCCATGACTGTAAACATTTGTTAAAACTCACTAGCTGGGCACAGTTGCTCACACCTGTAATCCCAGCACTTTGGGAGGCTGAGGCAGGTGGATCACAAGGTCAGGAGTTTGAGACCAGCCTGGCCAACACGGTGAAACCCCATCTCTACTACAAATACAAAAATTAGCCAGACATGTTGGCGGGTGCCTGTAATCCCAGCTACTCAGGAGGCAGATGCAGGAGAATGGCTTGAACCTGGAAGGCAGAGGTTGCAGTGAGCTGAGACCGCGCCACTGTACTCCAGCCTGGGCAACGGAGCAAGGCAAGACTCTGTCTCAAAAAAAAAAGACAACGAAGAAAAAAACCAACCAACCAAAAAACACCTTACTCAACCATATATTTAACATGGGTGAATTTTATTATATGCAGATTATATTTAATAAAGCTAATTTAAAACAATCTGTATCCAAATACATTTCCTCACTGCTCACTGCATAAAGCCCTTACACTGTAACCTGGCAGTTCAGGCCCTCCCAGATTTGAGCTGAACCTGCGTTTCTAGCTTTATATTCGATTAATTCAAGCCTATCCAACTCACAGTCCACGGGCTGCATGTGGCCCAGGATGGCTTTGAAAAGTGGCCTAACGCAAATTCATGAACTTTTTTAAAACACAGTTTTTTGCGTAATTTTTTTTTAGTGAATCAGCTATTGTTAGTGTTAGTGTATTTTATGTGTGGCCTAAGACAATTTTTCTTCCAACGTGGCCCAGGAAAGCCAAAAGATTGGACACCCCTGTATTAACTGAATATATATATATAATTTATGCTGAAGCCAAAGAGGCCCATTAGCTGTGTCTTGCAAGTGCTAATGTTCTGCAGCCTCTTTCACTTTGACCATAACTTTCTCCAGCTATTTTGAGATATTCTCCTTACCATACCTTATCTATTTATTATTAATTCTCCTTACCATACCTTACCTACTTATAAAAATTTTATTTTTCTGGCCGGTCATGGTGGCTCATGCCTGTAACTCCAGCACTTTGGGAGGCCAAGGCAGGTGGATCACCTGAGGTCAGGAGTTCAAGACCATCCTGACAAACATGGTGAAATCCTGTCTCTACTAAAAATACAAAAATTAAGCCACGCATGTGGCAGGTGCCTGTAATCCCAGCTACTTGGAAGGCTGAGGCAGGAGAATCGCTTGAACCCGGGAGGCGGAGGTTACAGTACGCCGAGATCGTGCCATGGTACTCCAGCCTGGGTGACAGAGCAAAACTCTATCTCAAAAAAAAAAAAAAAAAAAATTATTTTTCCTTAGACCCTAGCTCTCTTTTGTCTACTTTTCTCTGATCTTTTTGTGTATCTCTCACGCTAGTGAGCATACGATGTCCTGCTCATAGTTATTTACATCATCTTCCCTTCTTATTCATCTTTACATCAAGCAGGGTGCCTAGCTACATTTTCCTTTATCATCTTAATAATCTACTCTTTTCAAGGAGACAACCTACACAGTTTGCTTAGAATAAAGTAGAGGCAGGGAGACAAGACTAGAAGGAAGGAAACAAGGAAGCAGAGAGGCTTGTTAGGAGACCAGTGAGCTACTGACAGCTTGAATTTGGGCCTTATTGGTAGGATGAGTAAGAGGGAATACATTTGAGAGATGTTAAGAGGGTAGAAGTAACAGGACTTGGTTAGGACTTGGAAGTAACAGGAGACAGGAAGAGGCAGGAGTGAAGGATTATCCCCAGATTTTGGGCTCGGGTAACTTGGTCGACGGGGTGGACTGGAAATCCAGAAGGAAGAGGACGATATGAGGTCAGGCTGGTGGGAGGGCTGAAGGTGAGTTGGAACAATGGGTACAGGATGACTTTAGTTTTGGAAATATTAATTTTGAGACATTTGGAATATGCAAAGAAAGATATTCAGGAGGCAAATGGAGACAGGAGAGTGACACTCAGAAAAGAGGTCTGATTAGAAGTATGAATGTGTGAATCACCAACACATAAGTGATATTTAAAATCACTTTAAGCCGGGTGTGGTGGTTCATGCCTGTAATCTTAGCACTTTGGGAGGCTGAGGTGGGAGCATCATTTGAGCTCAGGAGTTGAAGACCAGCCTGGGCAACATAGTGAGACTCTGTCTCTTCAAAAAAATAGAAAAATTAACCACCTGTGGTGGTGCGTGTCTGTAGCCCCAGTTACAAGAGAGGCTGGGTAGGGAAGATCATTTGAACCCAGGAAGTTGAGACTTCAGTGAGCTGTGACAGTACCACCGCACTTCAGCCTCGGTGACAGAGTAAGACTCTGCCTCAATCAATCAAATCATTTTAGGGAAATATGAAATCTCCCTAGAAATGCTTAGGGGGCTAAGAACAGAGGCCTGGCAAATACTCACATTTAGGTGTTGGACAGAAGCAGACGATCTTTAAAAGGGGCCCAGGAAGAAATGGTTGAAGAAACAGAGTGAGAAACTAAATAAAGCATGCCAGGTACGGTGGCTCACATTTGTAATCCCAGCACTTTGGGAGGCCGAGGCAGGAGGACTGCTTGAGCCCAGGAGTTGAGGCCAGCCTGGGTAACATGGCGAGACCTCATCTCTACAAAAAAGTTTTTAAAATTAGTTGGGCATGGTGGTATGTGCCTGTGGTCTCAGTTCCTCAGGAGACTAAAGCAGGAGGATAGTTTGAGCCAGGAAGGTTGAGGCTGCAGTGAGCCTCATGCCACTGAACTTTAGCCTGGGCAACAGAGCAAAACCATCTCAAAAAACAAAACAAAACAAAACAAAACACACACACACACACAAAATGAAACTAAGGAAAGCATAATGGAAATCAAGGCAGGAGATCTCCAGAAGGAACTGTTAACACTGTGAAAGATTGTGGATTGTTCAAATAAAACAAGGATCGAAGAGCACCTGCTGTATTTGGTGATGTTTGTCAGTACAGTTTCTAAGCAATGCTAAGTTCAACATTAACTTGAGTGATACAAAACTTACGTTGAATGCCTGCCTACCATTATGTCAAATAGATGATTAGCTTATAAAATGTGCTGCTTTTTGCTTTCTTCTTTTTTCACTGTGGTAAAATATATACAACATAGTACTTATCACTTAACCATTTTTAAGCGTACAATTTGGTAGTATCAAATACATTCACGGCTAGGTGCAGTGGCTCATGCCTATAATCCCAGCACTTTGAGAGGCTGAAGCAGCTGGATCACCTGAGGTCAGGAGTTCAAGACCAGCCTGGCCAACATGGTGAAACTCCATTTCTACTACAAATACAACAATGAGCCAGCGTGGTGGTGTACCTGTAATAATCCCAGCTACTCAGGAGGCTGAGACAGGAGAATTGCATGAACCCAGGAGGCAGAGGTTGCAGTGAGCTGAGATCATGCCACTGCACTCCAGCCTAGGTGAAAGAATGAGACTCTATCTCAAAAACAAAAGCAGTAACAAAAATATATTCACAGGGTTGTACAACCATCACCACTATCTATACCTAAAATGTTTTCATCATCCCCACAATGAACTCTGTACCGACTAAACAGTAACTTCCCCCTTAGTCCCCCGAGTCTCTGATAACCTCTATTCTACTTTCTGTCTCTATGGATTTGTCTATTCCAGGTACTTTATATAAATGGAATCATATAATATTTGCCCTTCTGGGTCCAGCTTATTTCACTAAGCGTAATGTTTTCAAGGTCCATCCATGTTGTATAGCATATATTAAAATTCAATTGCTTTTTATGACTGAATGGTTTTCCACTGTCTGTATATGCTACATTTTGCTTAACCATTTATTTGTTCATGAACATTGGGCTGTTTCCACCTTTTGGCTACTGTTAATAATACGATGAACATAGGTATAGAGATACCTGTTCAAGTCCCTGCTTTCAATTCCTTTAGATACACACCTAAGAGTAGAATTGCTGGGTCAAACGGTAGTTCTATGTGTGACTTTTTGAGGAATAGCTATACTGTTTTCCACAGTGGCTGCAACATTTTATATTCCCACCAGAAATGCATGAAGGTTTCAATTTCTCCACGTCCTTCCCAACACCTGTTAGTTTCCATTTTTTTCTATTATAGCCATCCTAGTGGGTGTGAAGTAGTATCTCATAGTTTTCATTTGCATTTCCCTAATGATAATGATGCTGAGCTTCCATCCATGTGTTTGCTGGCCACTTGTACATTTGTATACCTTCTTTGGAGAAATGTCTAATCAAGAACTTTACTATTTTTGATTTTTTTGGTCAATTATTAGAGTACACACACACATATATAATATACACATATTATATATTTATTTATCATACCTCATTATTCATATAACAAAATATATAAGTTAAGACTCAAGTGCTTTGCTATTTCTGATTTTTTGTTGAGTTACTTAAGTTCTTTATATATATAATATATACATTATAGATATATAAAGTGGCTGTATTTATTATACCTCATTATTCACATAAGTTAAGACCTTCTTTGACACAAATAACACGATGTTGATGTTATTTGTATCAAAGAAGGTTTTAACTTATGTGAATAATAAGGTATAATAAATACAGCCACTTTATATATATAATGTGTATATTATACAAATAATGTGATGCCATTTGTATCAACAAATATATTTATATATATTTTGTTATGTGAACTTGTATATTTTATGTGAATAATGAAGTAAAATAAAGCAAACATAATCAAATACCTGTTAGAGTCTTGAAAATCTTCTTTATTAAGAAACTCACATGTATTGTTGGTTAATATGGTGATTTTACTCATTGTTGAAATATGCTTTATTACTAAAGAATTTAAGCAATAACATATTTCTTTTCTTTCATTCATTCTCTCAATAACTAAAACATTTTCCTTGATACTTTAAAAATTGAGAGGTGCTTAACTATACTTACTTTCCAGTGGTTCTTTCTCTAAGTGGGAACCCTCTGGTGCATCAAAACGACCTTCTGGTAACTTTGGCTTCTTAAGGGACTGTTTGACAAGTTCAGACTTTCCTCCTTGAGAAGAACTTGTTTTCCTCAGAGACTGACACAAAAGGGGTGATCCTAGAAAAGTAGAGATAACAAAAAAATATTATTCCACTTCAAACATTTATAAATTTTATTTATTTGTTTTTAATTTATACATTCACATTTCTCAAAGTACAAAAAGATACAGAGTGGAAATTCTTCCTTAGGCAGCCATTTCCCTTCCTGGATGACTACCAGTTTGAAAAGAAGGGTTATGAAATAAATTAGTTAACCATTATCAACACTGGAGAAACTTATATTAAAACATTAATTCCTATCTGAAGCAATGCCAAAAAAGAAAAAAAAAGGAGTTTGAATATTAAGAGTAACTTAGTGGTACAAACTTTTCAGGACAATATTTAGGATTCCAATCTCTAAAAGTCACAGATGGCTATATTTAAATCCTAATTATGGTCCTCTTTTTCTGTCAACTAAAACTTTAAAGAATACATCAAGTTGGGCACAGTGGCATGCACCTGTAGTCTCAGTTATGCAGGAGGTTGAAGAGGGAGGATTGCTTGAGTCCAGGAGTTCAACTCTAGTCTGGGTAACATAGTGAGACCATGTCTCTAAAAAAACATTGTTTTATGGGGAAAGAACTCCCTATTTGATAAATGGTGCTGGGATAGTTGGCATCTATATGCAGAACAATGAAACTAGACCCCTATCTGTCATCACATACAAAAATTAACTTGAGATGGATTAAAGATTTAAATGTAAGACCTCAAACTGCTAGAATCCTACAAGAAAACCTAGGAAACACTATTCTGGACATTGATCTTGGGAAAGAATTTATACCTAAGTCCTCAAAAGCAATTGCAACAAAAACAAAAATTGCCAAATGGGACCTAATTAAACTAAAAGCTTCTGTACAGCAAACAAACAAACAAACAAAAAACTATCAACAGAGTGAAGTAAACATACAACTTACAGAATGGGAGAAAATATTTGCAAACTACACATCTGAGAAAAGTCTCATATCCAGAATCCATAAGCAACTTAACTCAACAAGCAAACAACCACATCACTAAAACATAGACAAAAGACGTGATGAGACACTTCTCAAAAGAAAACATACAAGTGGCCAACAAACATATTAGAAAATGCTCCACATCACAATTATTAGATGAATGCAAATTAAAACCACAATGACAGACCACGTCACATCAGTCAGAATGTCTATTATTAAAAAGTTAAAAAAACAACAGATGCTGGTGAGGCTGTAGAGAAGAGGGAATGCTTATATACTGCTAGTGGGAATGTACCTTAGTTCAGCCACTGTGGAAAGCAGTTTGGAGAGTTTTCAAAGTAATTAAAATAGAACTATCATTTCACCCAGCAGTCCTGTTACTGGGTATATACCCAAATGAAAGCAACTCATTTTTCATACCAAAAAGACACATACACTTGCATGTTCACTGCAGCACTATTCACAACAGCAGACACAGAATCAGCCTAGGTGCCCATCAATGGTGGACTGGATAAAGAAAATGTGGTACATATACACCATAGAATACGATGCAACCATAAAAATAATGAAATAATGTCCTTTGTGGCAACATGCATGCAGCTGGAGGCCATTATCCTAAGGGAACTAATGCAGGAACAGAAAACCAAATATCGCATATTCTCATGTATAGTTCTATAGAGTGAAACACTGGATACTCAGGAACATAAAGAAGGCAACATTAGAAACTGGATACTATTATGGGTGAGGGAAGGAGGGGGTACAAGGGCTGAAAAACTAACTGTTGGGTCATTAACCTTGGTGGTGGGATTATTTGTATACCAAATCTCAGCATCACACATATACCTAGGTAACAAACCTACACATGTACCCCCGAATCTAAGATAGAACTTGGAATTTTAACATACACTGGGTATCTGCAATGTGTAATGAGAAAATGAGATCATTTTCTCTCTAATTTGTAAAGAGAGTTAAACTTTCAGTGCTATGAAAGTTATCCAAACCCTTCTTGAGATAACGTTCAATAAGCGCAAAACCACAGGGAAAAAAGTGATCTCAGTGTTAAGGGTTTTCGGCTTGCTAAAGAAATTGCTTTAGAAGCAGAAAAATTTGGGTACAAGTTCCAGCTACAACCCTGTGGCAAGCAGAATAGTGGTCTCAAAGATAATCAGAATCCAATACCCAGAATCTGTGAACAGGTTTGGTTACATGGTGAAGAATTTTGGTAGCAGACAGAATTAAGGTTGCTAATCAGATGACCTTAAAATAGGGAGATTATCCAGGATTACAGGGTGGGTCAATGTAACCACAAGGGTCCTTTAAAATGGAAGAGAGAGTTGGAAGACAGACCTGACCCAATGTTGCCCGCTTTGAAGATGGAGGAAGGGGGCAAGCTAAGGAATGTGGACAGCCTCCAGAAGCTTAAAAGAGAGAAAGAAATGGATGCAGCCTCCAGAAGGAACACAGCCCTGCTAACTCCCTGGTTTTGGCTCAGTGAGACCCCTTTCAGACTCCTGATCTCCAAAACTGCAAAATGTGTTAAGCCACTAAATTTGTGATAATACGTTATAGCTGCAATAGGAAACAAATGCAACCGCTTACTAGGGGTTTGACGTTGGTCAAGTTTCCCTGTCTGTTTCCTTCCCTCTAAATAGAAAATCACAGTACCTATCACACGAGATTGCTGAATAAATGGGACAATTTATGCATTTAGTGTAGTGACAAACAGTATTTACTGTTATTTTGATGGAATTATTTGTAAGCCCTTGACAGCACTACATACAATTAGAATGTTTTTTTATTACACATATCTTTCTCATATTCCAGCCATCACTACATAACTCTACCTCGTTTAAAGAAATAGACGCAAATACATATGCATACAGTTAAGATAAAAGAATAAGTGTATGTCTGTGTATGTGTACACAGTGAGTAAGGGCATCAATAACTTGAGCCTAACTCTGGAATGCATAAGTTAATTTGCATAAGGGTTTCTGGTGAAGAACAGAAAACTGTATCTTGGGAAAAGAGAAGACTAGCAAAGTGTAAGTTTGAGAAACTGGTCCCTAATATGACCTTGCAGACTTCTTAAAGACTTTATCTGTAGAAAGAGGGTTTACAAGGAAAAGTTGAAAGACCAGTTTTCTCAAGGGACTCTGAGGCCATTGGAAACATAAACAGAACTATTTTTGTAGTCAGGTAACTGTGACAGAACACGGGGGAAGATAATGCCCCTCATTCCTGCACAGTACAAGATAAGAAGGGACACTGTGCTCCTTGGTACCTGCAGGCTTTACAGCTTTGGACACAAGTGTGTGCACATCAGCCTGCCAGGGGTGTTGGCAGTGAAGCACATACAAGTAGCTTCAAAGGCAGATCATAAGAAACGAGGGCGTGTCAGATGAGGAGCTAAGCCCAAGGACCACTCCTGTCAATTCTGCCATTAAATAGTATGTGTTGAGCAATAGTAACAGTATTAATGTTCATATTTCATTTTGGCTATCAGCAGACTTCTGACTAACTCGACCACACAGGAAATAGCTGACAAACTTAAAGTAAAAGCCATCTTTTAATAGTGTAAGGAAATAACAACCATAAAGTCCAGGTTTTCTACTTCAAGGAGTGGTTTGACTTTACCCAAACCTATTTAGAATTGTGTTTACGTGGACAAAATAGACAAGAAGAACACCTTCTAAAAGAAGACATAATCAAAGCAAAAGAACGACTCTCTCACACATACACACATATACAAAAACAACACACAACTCAAAGCTTTTGTCTCTGGCAATTTGAGAAATCAGAAATGCCAAAACCCTACAGCCATAAAATACCTAAAAAGGTAAAAAAAAATCCCTTCTAAATCAAAGATAGAACCTTTATGAAAGTAAATAATGATAAACTGAAAAGACAGTCCAGTGAGGTAAACAAAGTGAAACAGCTACATTTCCTGTCTTTTTTTTTTTTTGAGACAGAGTAAAAATATTAGCCGCCACACCCAGTTAATTTTTTATATTTTTAGTAGAGATGGGGTTCCACTATGTTGACCAGGCTGGTCATTTTTTTTTTTTTTTTTTTTTTTTTTTTTTTCAGAGTCTCGCTCTGTCTCCCAGGCTGGAGGGCAGTGGCATGATCTCAGCTCATTGCAACCTCTACTTCCCGGATTCAAGTGATTCTTGTGCCTCACCTCTCGAGTAGATGGGATTACAGGCACCCACCAATGCGCTGGGATAATTTTTGTATTTTTAGTAGATAGGGTTTTGCCATCTTGGCCAGGCTGGTATCAAACTCCTGACCTCAAGTGATCCACCTGCTTTGGCCTCCCAAGGTACTGGGATTATAGGTGTGAGCCATGGCGCCCAGCCTTCTTGTGTCTTTCTTGCCTATAGCTTGGGATATAGAGCTTTCAGGACAGCAGGGAGATAACAGTCTCTTAAGCCCAAGCAAAACAGAAAGCATATTAGAGGCCAGGACTTAGGGAGGCTCACATACTGAGAAAAGACAGTAAACTGGAAGATTTTTGTTATTTTTTGAGACAGGGTCTTGCTCTGTTGCCCAGGCTTGAGTATAGTGGCGTAATCATGGCTCACAGTAGCCTTGATCTTCTGGGCTAAGACATCTTCCTGCCTCAGCCTCCTCAGTAGCTGGGACTACAGCTATGTTCCACCATGCCCAGCTAATTTTTTATTTTTTGTAGAGATGAGGGGGGAGTCTCACTATGTTGCCCAGACTGGTCTTGAACTCCTGAGCTCAAGCAATCCTCTTGCCTCAGCCTCCCAAAGTGCTGGGATTACAGGTGTGAGCCACTGCACCCAGCTGAAAGATTTAAAACATAGATAAAAACCACCTGGGGAATTTTGTAAAAACATACACTCTGAGTAGTTTTAGGTGGGACTTGTGATTCTTGCATTTTTAACAAGCTCCCAGGTGATGCTTATGATGCTGTTCCAAATACCAAGGAACTAGAAGACAGTTAAAGAAGGAAAAGTGTCCACTTTAAACTTGGTTCTGAGTGAAGATGTGAAAAAAAGAAGCCCCTCTGAGATTCTGAAGCCACTGGCTGACCCACATCTGTGTTTAGGCCTAACTACACACTATCTGCATCTTCTGCATCTCCTAGAAATCCCTAATCATCTTTTTTTCTTGAGATGGAGTCTTGCTCTGTCACCCAGGCTGGAGTGCCGTGATGCGATCTCAGCTTACTACAACCTCCACCTTCCACGTTCCAGCGATTCTCCTGCCTCAGCCTCTAGAGTAGCTGGGATTACAGGTGTGCACCACCACGGCTGGCTAATTTTTGTATTTTTAGTAGAGATGGGGTTTCACCATGTAGGCCAGGCTGGTCTTGAACTCTTGACCTCAGGTGATTCATCTGCCTTGGCCTCCCAAAGTGCTGGGATTATAGCTGTAAGCCACTGCGCCTGACCACCCCCACACATCTTATTATAAAGTGGACCCAAGTCTAAAGCTGAAGTGTTCCCAGACACATGGCAGAGGTAGATGCAAATCCTCTCAAGAGAAATAACTCTCCACCCATGTCTCATGGTGGTCTCACAGAGAGAATCCCAGAAAAACAGTCAAGGAAACAAAGCCCCACAAACAAGTCAGTAGAATCAATGTACAAAGTAACAGCGGGACACCAAAGATTTTGTATACAGAATTCAGAATATAAAATAACTGGTAAATTTTTTTAAATTCTTTTTTTTTTTCCCTAGACAGAGTTGCACTCTGTTGACCAGGCTGGAGTGTAGTGAGTGGCATGATCTCGGTTCATTGCAACCTCTGCCCGCTGAGTTTAAGCGATTTTCCTGCCTTAGCCTCCTGAGTAGCTGGGATTTCAGGCATGTGCCACCATGCTTGGCTAATTTTTGTACTTTTAATAGAGATGGGGTTTTGCCAGGCAGGCCACACTGGTCTCAAACTCCTGACCTCAGGTAATCCACCTGCCTCGGCCTCCCAAAGTGCTGGGATTACAGGTGTGAGCCACTGTGCCCGGCTAGCCTTATCATTTTTCATCGTTCTCTTATTGCGTACATATTTTTGGCTTTGTGAAAGTTTTTTTTAGGCTGGGCGTGGTGACTCACGCCCGTAATTCCAGCACTTTGGGTGGCCGAGGCAGGCAGATCACTTGAGGTCAGGAGTTCCAGATCAGCCTAGCCAACAAGGTGAAGCTCCATCTCTACTAAAAACAGAAAAAATTAGCTGGGCGTGGTGGCACACACACTTGAACCCCAGAGGCAGAGGCTGCAGTGAGCTGAGATCATGCCACTGCACTCCAGCCTGGGTGACAGAGCAAGGCTCTGTCTCAAAAAAAAAAAAAAAAAAAAAGGAAAGAAAGAAAAGAAAAAGAAAGCAAAAAAAAGAAAAACAAAAATGATTAGGCCACCGGGTGTGGTGGCTGACCCCTGTAATCCCAGAACTTTGGGAGGCTGAGGTGGGTGGATCATGAGGTCAGGAGTTGGAGACCAGCCTGGCCAACATGGCGAATCCCAGTCTCTACCAAAAATACAAAAATTAGCCAGGCAAGGTGGTGGGTGCCTGTAATTCCATCTACTTGGAAGGCTGAGGCATGAAAATCGCTTGAACCTGAGAGGCAGAGGTTGCAGTGAGCTGAGATGGTGCCACTGCACTCCAGCCTGGGTGACAAGAGCAAGACTCTATCTCAAAGAAAAGAAAAATGATTAGGCCAAATAAAAAAAAAAGAAGAAAAACATAGAAATTCAGAAATAACGAATCTAAAATTCAATAAAAAGGCCAAATGGCTGGTTGGGCATAGTGGCTCATGCCTGTAATCCTAGCACTTTGGGAGGCTGAGGTGGGTGGATCACCTGAGGTCAGGGGTTCAAGACCAGCCTGGCCAACACGGTGAGACCTCGTCTCTACTAAAAACACAAAAATCAGTCAGGTGTGGTGGCGTGTGCCTGTAATCCCAGCTACTCAGGAGGCTGAGGCAGGAGAATCACTTGAACCCGGGAGGTGAAGGTTGCAGTGTGCCACTGCCCTCCAGCCTGGGTGACAAAGCAAGACTCTGTCTCAGAAAAAAAAAAAAAAGACTGAAAGTGTGGCCAGGCGTGGTGGCTCATGCCTGTAATCCCAGCACTTTGGGAGACTGAGGCGGGCAGATCACAAGGTGAAGAGATCGAGACCATCCTGGCCAACATGGTGAAATCCCATCTCTACTAAAAATACGAAAATTAGCTGGGTGCGGTGGCGTATGCCTGTAGTCCCAGCTACTCGGGAGACTGAGGCAGGAGAAGTGCTTGAACCCAGGAAGCGGAGTTTGCAGTGAGCTGAGATCGTGCCTGCCCTGTTGCCTGGCAACAGAGTAAGATTCTGTCTCAAAAAAAAAGGCTGGAAGTGTTGTAAAGCCTTTGGTAAGGCTACTACAAAAAAATGAGAGAAGGCTAAATAAATAATGTGAGAAAAAGAGAGTACATAATTATATGGAAAGCAGGAAATTTTAAAAAATACCACAAACTTTGTGCCTACATATTGAAACAATACAAAACGAAAACGTTCCCAGAAAAAGTTAACTTATCAAAACTGACTTAAGAAGAGGAAACCGGATACGTATAATAATTATACAGAAATTAAACAAGTAATTTAAAGTCTTCCCTCAAAGAGAAGAGCAGGTCTAGATAGTTTTGCAGGGGAGTTGTAACAAACCCTCAAGGAATAGATAATTACAATCTTAAACAAAATTTAACAAAGAAGGGAAAAGGGTGAGTAGAATCCCCAATGTATTTTATGAGGCTAGAATAACCTTAATTTTAAAACCAGGAACGGCTGGGCGCGGTGGCTCACACCTGTAATCCCAGACTTTGGGAGGCCGAGGTGGGCGGATTATGTGGTCAGGAGTTTGAGACCAGGCTGGCCAATATGGTGAAACCGTGTCTCTACTAATAATACAAAAATTATCCGGATGTGGTGGTATGCTCCTATAGTCCTAGCTACTCGGGAGGCTGAGGCAAAAGAATCGCTTGAACCTGGGAGGTGGAGGTTGCAGTGTATAAGAGAAGAAAATTACAGGCCAATTTCTAAACAAAATATAAGCACAACAAACACAACATTATATTTAAAAATATAATCACCATAATTCTTTGGAATATTTTCTAGGAATGCAAGTGATTTACCACCTGAAAAATCTGGAACTTAACACCTCAACAGATGAAAGCAGAAAATGATAAACACCACAGTAAGATGAGAAAAATCAACTCAGTAAACTTCAAGATTTACTCATCATTAAGAAACAAATACAAGGCTGGGCACAGGGGTCACAACTGTAATCCCAACACTTTGGGAGACCAAGATGGGCAGATCATTTGAGGTCGTAGTTCAAGACTAGCCTGACCAACATGGTGAAACCTCGTCTCTATTAAAAATACAAAAATTAGCTGGGCGTGGTGGCACACACCTGTAATCCCAGCTACTCAGGAGGCTGAGGCAGAAGAATCGCTTGAACCTGGGAGGTGGAAGTTGCAGTGAGCTGAGATCACAACACTGCACTCCAGCCTGAGTGACAGAGGAGACTCCAACTCAAAAAAAAAAATAAATAAATAAAAACCAAAACCAAAATCAAATACATAAACAAAATTAAAAAAAAAAAATCCCAAAATCCTACGTAGAAAGGGATTTCCTTAAATGGAAAAGGGAACAACTGTAGCTAATATCACACCTTTTTTCCTCATATTTCATCAAATTTTATTTCACAAAGGAAGGGAGTGTAGAAGGCTTGGACTGAAGACCCACAGTTATGGATCATTAAATCCAGTAAGTAAATGTAAATCCAAAATAAAGAGTTCCAACAACAACAACAACAAAAAGAAGGTAATTTCTTTTGTTTAAAAGAACAGAGTTATTTGGGAGATAGCTACACGTCTTCCCTGAGGATTCGTTTATAAAATATGCCTTAAAAGTTATTAGGAGATGGTGACTTTCAAAAAAAATGTAGCAGTTTTATTTAAATGATTCCAATATCATACCTTAATGAAAAATTACAAATGCATTCCCTTTATAATCACAAACAAGATAAATATGCTTGCTGTCATCACTTCTAGTCAACAAGGTGTTGGAAACCTGAGCAAGGAAAGAAAAAGATACAGGGATTAGACAGGGAGGCTGAGGGGGTGTGGTGGCTCAAGCCTGTAATCCCACCACTTTGAGAGGCTGAGGCGGGTGGATCACTTGAGGCCAGGAGTTCGAGATCAGCCTGGCTAACAGCAAAACCCCATCTCTACAAAAAATATAAAAATTAGCCAGGCATGGCAGCACACACCTGTAATCCCAGGTACTGGGGAGGAGAATCACTTGATCCTGGAAGGTGGAGATTGTAGTGAGCCAAGATTGTGCCACTGCACTACAGCCTGGGTGACGGAGCAAGACTCCTTCTCAAAAAAAAAAAAAAAAAAAAGAATTAGACAGGGAGAAACTAGACTGTCACTATTTGTAGATAACATGAATGTCTAAGTAGCAAACTCCCCAAAATCTGCAAGTAAATTATTTAAATTAATAAGGTAATTTAGATACAAAATCATTAAGCGTCATGTTTCTATACATAAGCAACAGTCAGAAAATGATAAGATTTATACAAAGTTATGATTATGATTATCAAGACAGGCAGTATCAGCACAGGAATAGACAAATAGGTCAATGGAATTGAAAAAAGAGCCAAGAAATAAATGTATGCATATATATATAAGTAAACTTGATTTATGATGGCTGGCATTATATCAGTAGGGGAAAGGTCCTATAAATGCATGAACCCGAGACAAGGGATTGACATGAAAAAAAAAAAGAAACTGGTTTCCTGCCTTACACCATGTACAAAAATCAATTCCTGGTAGAATACAGGCTTAAATGTGAAAAGCAAAACTATAAACCTTTGAGAAGAAAATCTAGGGGCCTATGTCTATGACTCTAGGGTAGAGAAGGGTTTCTTAGACAGGACCACAAGCAGTAGCAATAAACAAAAGGATCAAGACAAAATTTTACGATAAAATTATAAATATCTGTTTTTTGTTTAAACATCTGTTTATTAAAAGATATCTTTTATATTGAAGCTGCATGATTACACATGCAGGCCCATTATTCTATTCTGCTTAGCAGTGACAGAAACAAACCACAAAGTGAGATATGTGACACTTACATAAATAAAAAAGTTTAGTATACAAATACATGTAAAGAATGTAAATAAGAAACAATCTGTTAAGAAAAAAGGCCACACACAGTGGCTCAAGCCTGTAATCCCAGCACTTTGTGAGGCTGAGGTGGGTAGATCACCTGAGGTCATGGCAAAACCCTGTCTCTATTAAAAATACAAAAAATTAGCTGGGCAGGCGCCTATAATCCCAGCCTCTCGAGAGGCTAAGGCAGGAGAATCATTTGAACTCAGGAGGCAGAGGTTTTAGTAAGCTGAGATCTCATCATTGCACTCCAGCCTGGGCATCAAGAGTGAAACTCTGTCTCAAAAAAAAAGAAAGATATTTCACAATAAGTTATTATTTGAAAAAATGTTTTAACTTCTTTAATCACAGAAAAGCAAAATCACAATGAGATATAATTTCATCACCCTCTGGGCAGCCAAAAATTAAAACTTAAGACAAAATTAAATTTTGGCAAGTTTGTGGAGCAACAGGAACTCTAATATACTGCTGGTAGAAGTGAAAATTGCTATAGATTTAGAAAATGCGGTTACACCTTGGCATCATATTGTAAAATTGAAAAGACCTTATCATACTCCAGGAATTGCACTCCTTCTACTAATGCACAAGTAAGGTACACAAGAATGTGTAGCAGCCAATCTTGGTGTTTCTAGAATTACCCAAACGTCCTTTGAGAAGGGCAGTGGAAAATGTTATCATATGTTCACACAGTTGAATTGAATGAATAACTACAACCTCATCTATCAATGTGGATCAATCACAAAACAAAGCGTTAGCTGAAAAAAGAAAAGTCAACAATATGACACCGCTTCTGTGAAGACTAAAAACACAGTCGCACAGTTGTATCAGGAAGCAGCACATAGAGACCTTCTTGGCAATGGAGACTATTTCTCAAATTGGAAAATGAGTTCACAGATGCTGGTTGTGCTTCATAGCGTACTTGTGTGCTACATATATATATATACATGTGTGTATTTATGTGTATATATATATGTGTCGAATACTTCATAATTGTTTAAAACTAGTGAAAGAGGGATGTTAAAAGAACCCTACAAAATTTTAACATTATTACCTTGAGGTTTGAATAATGTGGGAATCTCACTTTCTGTATTAATCGTTTCTGGACCATTTAACACTTACACAATTAAGTAAAATGTTTGTATCTGGGGAAAATGATTGCACAAAGGAAAACAAATTGCTTGGAAATCCAGTGCCATTTACAATGAGGGCAATAATTGTTTTCAACTTACATAACTTCTCCATGTGTCATAAATTAAAACTATGTTTAGCATAGTCTGGGCTGCTACCTCTAGTATCTTGAGAAAAGTTTCCAACAAAAATGGGTTTAAAAATGTTGGTTTTACTGAAAGCATGAATGCTTTTTCTGTACTAACAATTCTGGCTCCATCTAATTTACGTTATACTTATTTGCCTTTGACTCACTTTTGCACTTTTCCCATTTTAAAAACCGTAAACTGCCACAAATCCTTTTCTGCTGGAGGCTGGACCAAGAGCGCGCATTCCTGTTAATAATGATGCAAATAATTTTTTTTTTTTTTGGATGTAAATAAGTAAATCAATGACTCCCATTCCCAAAGCGCCTTCTTTTGCATTTTTCTCAGGGACATCAAAGTGTGGTACGCCCTGCGAGCTCCCAAAGGAACAACCCGGAATGTTTGTGGTCCTGCTGGGCCATCGCGTATCCGGCGGGACGCGGACCTCCGGGCTGGAAGGGCCCTAGCGATCTTCTCGCTCTAGTCCCACCTGAGACCCGGGACGCTGCAGGCACCTGTCCAGGCCACCGGGTGGTCGGCTGGGCAGGAGAAGCTGGACAGCCCCTGGCGCTATCGAACGTTCGGGACACACTCGACTTCCTCCGCGGGAGACGCCTCTCTCCGCGCCTGGACCTTCACGCCCCCGCCCGCGGCCGAGGCCCCGGGGCCAGGTGCTTACTTGCCGTTCTCCACGCGGTGGACGAGACCCTGCAAAGGAACCCGGGAAGCCTTGATGGGGTCATGGCGCCGACTCCCCGAGCTCTGCGCAGGCGCAAGCAATAGGGGGCGGAGCAAATGGCGGGGCGGGGCCTGGAGGGGCTGGGCGGGGCCTCTGTGGGCGGGGCCCCTGTGGCCGGCTGTAGGAATCCGCCCTCTGGGCCCAGGCTTCAACAGAAAAGGAGTGAGGCAGGGCTCGGCCCTTTCGCCAAGAAAGACCCAAGCTACCTGGAACTCCGTGTTAAAACGCCAAGTCGTGGCTGAAGTTAGATGAGGGAATAATTCCGTTCATGCCTGTCAGTCTGAGCCGAAAGGTCCCGTGGAAGATTTCTTTTATAGTGTACAAAGATTGAGCACCTTTTACTCTCTCATGTAAAATGCTTCTTTTACCTAGTTCTCTCTCTGTTTTGTGTTTTAAACCTTTGTTCAGTCAGCTCCTAATTCATCAGTTCTGACCGACTAACCAGATGATGATATGAAAGGCGACAGTTTTCAGTGAGGTGCAGAGCAAGAGAAGGCTCTCCATCCAGGCCAGCCTCCAGTGCAAGGAACTCTGCCACTTGACCCTTACATTCCAACAGCTCTAATAGTGTTGAGTGGATGTGGCAGACCTGGATGTTTTGTGCAAGTCGTGGAAATCTTTACAAAATCTCAGTGAAGGCCCCCAGAAATCTGGAATTTTGTCTTTTCTTTAAAAAAAAAGTTTCTGGCTAGCTATTGGGCCTTCGTAGTGTCTTGACCATGTGATATCAGGTGGCTATGCAATCAAAGTTTCTCATCATGAACTAAGAATTATCTGGTTCTTCTGGATAAGGAGATCTTTTCACGAAGAGAAAGTGGGCCAGGCACAATGGCTGACTCCTATAATCCTAGCACTTTTGGAGGCTGAGGCAGGTGGATCACCTGAGGTCAGGAGTTTGAGACCACTCTGGCCAACATGGTGAAACCCCGTCTCTAGTAAAAATACAAAAATTATCTGGGTGTGGTGTCATGCACCTGTGCTACTTGGGAGGCTGAGGTAGAAAAATTGCTTGAACCTGGGAGGCAGATATTGCAGTAAGCAGAGATCATGTCACTGCACTCCAGCCTGGGCGACAGAGAAAGACTCCATGTCAAAAAAAAAAAAAAAAAGAAAGAAAGAAAGAAAGAAAGAAAGAAAAGAAAAGAAAAAAGAGAGAAAGTGGGATACACAGAACTGAGCCAGAGTAAAAACCGTAACAGTTTTCATTTGCAGGAGCTCACACTCCTAAGGTCATGCTTTTGACCTTTAGCTTATATCTACAGTTTAATGATTAATTCCTTGTGACTAGTTGACTGAGGAAAAAATTCAAAGTTGGATGATGGCTTTGCTCAATAAACTGGCCCAGCTGACTACTGACTGCTTTTCATATTTAGAGCTCCTCTTAATAGAGGCCCTCAAGCAACAGCAGAGGAAAAAAAAATTCTTTCCAGCATGCAGAACTTAGCTTATTTTATTTTTTTGACAGGCACGCGCCAACACGCCTGGCTGATTTTTCTATTTTTAGACATGGGGTTTTGCCATATTGGCCAGGCTAGTTTTGAACTCCTGGCCTCAAGGGATCCACCCATCTCAGCCTCCCAAAGTGCTGGGATTACAGATGATGTGAGCCACTGCGCCTGGCCAGAATTTAGCTTATCTTGTATGCTTTGCCTAAAAAGCGATATGACTTGAGATAAAAACTGGTATCATTTCACAGGCAGTGGCTGGATTTGTCAAGTGGCAAGGAACTGGGAATATAAAAGTTTTGGAATAGGTCTTTGGAATAGAACCTCTCAAAGTGGCCTCAAAGCATAAAAACATTTGGGTCCTATTGAATGTTAAAAAGAAAAGGCTCCCATTGCAGAAATGCTCTTAATCAGAACAAGGTTATTATTAGTTATCTACTGCTGCCTCACAAATTATCCCAAATTTATTGGCTTAAAACGATAAACTGTTATTCTCTCACAGTTTTTGTGGCCCGGGAATCTAGAAGCCAGAGTGACACTTGTTTCTGGGTCTTAAATGAGGTTGCAGCCAAGCTGTTGGCTGGAGTCCCAGTCTCATATAAATGCACAACTCAGGGAAGATCTGCTTCCAAGCTCATTCACATGATTATTGGCAAGATTTGGTTTCTTGTGGACTTTGGACTGGAAACTTTCTCAGTTATTTGTTAAGTGGGCTTCTCCAAAGGCTATCTTGCAACATGGCAGCTGGCTTTCCACAGGACAAATGAACCAAAGAGCAAGGAAGACCACTGAAGATGGAAGCACTGACCTTCTGTAATCTTGAGAGTGACATCCCACCACTTCTACTGTATCCTATCATTAGGTCCAGCCCACTCTTAAAAGGGGATTACACAAGGGCTGCAACAGTGACCCATTCCATGGACATCACTCAGCCTCCTTCCCTGTCCCCCAACAGCTGTGGACTCAGTAAAAAGGTAGCCATGGTGGCAAGAATGGAGACATACATGTACTTTTAACATCATCTTTCTTCTGTCATGACTGATTGGTTACTACCACTATTTGCCAACTGCAGTGACAAACTTGATCCCAATATACTTTTTTGTGGCCTGGGTGGCAGGTCTGATTACAGCAAAATCCTATTATTATGAAGGAGGTAGCAATTTCTTCTTATAGGGACAGACAATTATTCTGCATTTAGATTCCTTTCCCTGATTCATGCTTATTATACACTCCCTCTGTGGACTCCTTGAATACCTTAACACACTACTCCACGCATTTAATACAGTATCCTATACAACACTGCTTCTGGACCAAAGAACTCATTCTGCTGTGAAAGATGTAAAGCAGGGGACTAATGACTGCAGGATTCAGTCTTATGTATTCCATTACCCAAGAGCGACTGGTTTTATGGAATGATGGGCAGCCTTATTGAAGGTTGTGTTGGAACCAGGTGAGAAAATACACTTTGGAATATTGCCCTAAAGGATTTGTCATATGTTCCAAATGAGTTAACAGTATTTGGTGATATCTATTCTGTTGACAAGAGTAACAGAGATCAGAGTAGAAAAGGAGCTGATATCCTACTATTGCATCTGATACACTGATATAAAATATATTTTGCTTTCCATTGTGGGAGAAAAGAGACAAGCTGCCATGGTCCCTGAACATGCCTGTATATTACTGAGTGTACCAGACTGCAAGTCTTATCCATCTCCTGATACTGAGCAGTTTCTGTAGCTAGTCATATAGGCACCTAAGTAGGTCAATGCAATCACAGCATTTCTACCATTTAACTGCTGCTCCCTGGGGGAAAAAGACTAGCTCGTTTGTTGTTTGCTCAAAAACTGCTTGATTCTTGAACCTGGATTCTTTTCCTCTAATGCAACCCCCCATGTGCACAGGCGTCATCTGGCCCTCTGCATCAGTGTGGGAACTGGGCTACAGGAACTGATGTAAATATGTTGACACTCTGGCTTCTATTTTGCTGTATAAAGTTGTTTTATCTTTTACCCATATCCTGTCAGCGTCCATGAAACTGCAGCAACCTAGCCTGTAATCTTGTAAGTAGGATTAAAAGCTCAGACCCTTCAATGCTCTTGCCAGCCGTCTCTATGTGTCCAGGTTCTGTTGGTATTAGCAATTTTTGTGTCTAGCTGGACTTGCCACCTGGCCATTTTGACCTCAATCCTCTAGTTAAGGTTAGAGAAAGTGGTGATGGTGCTAGCTGGAATGACTGGCCCTGATGACCATGGAGAAGAGAGTGTAGGGAGAAGAGAATGACCAGAAGTCAGAGGATCTCCTGTAATACCTCCTCACAATACCATGTTTTAATATTTTATTTTGAAAAATACCATGCTGAATGGTAAAAGTTACATATAAGACTATTACAACCATATATAGGCAAGACCACCCCCACCTCAGATCCCCTGTCATCCACTGCATAAATAAATCTGATCAGCAGAGGTGCTGGTTTAACACAAAGAAAACAGAAAATAGGTGGCAGTGGTGCTAAGTCATAACCATCCATATTCAAGACCAGTGACAGAACTAAGAACTGTATTTGTGATGTGTTATTAGAGAAGCTTGGGACATAAAACATGACGCTGCCTTTACACTATCCTGAAAATTCTGATTCAGTTGGTCTGTAATAGGGTCCTGAAATGTGTATTTTTTAAAGTAGTCCAGGTAATTCTCGCCAAGGACACTGGCAAAGTATTGCTCCATTTTATTTTCTTCCTCACTGGCTCATGCATGTTTATGTAATTTTCTATTTCTTATGTATTACACATATTTGAGTTGGGGTCTCCCTGTCAGCTTCTTTCCTATCTTATTATACTGTTATTATGTATGGGGGTGGTGGTTAGGTCACAATTTAGTCTATGCAACGAGTTGCAAACTGTTGAGATGAGATTATTACAGAATCAGAGGACATCACACTGAGGTTCTGGACTTAAAACTGGAAGAGGGATAGTAGTACTATGTCAGAAAGATGCATTTTAAATGTGTAAATATGGGGAGAATTGTGCTTGCAGATGTTGGGAAGACAAGATGGACTATAGTACATCTGATGTGTTTTTGTATTTGGTGCTGTCATCAAACCCATTTCATATGTTTGGTTAACCTTGGTAGAATAAAAGGTCCCATTTTCTACTGTGGAAACAAGGTCAGATAAACCTGCTGTCTTTGATGCTGGACAGTTCAGCACTGGCACAAGACTTAAACTTGGTCAGTTGGACAATCTACCACGCTTTGAATCTGAAGTAGTAAAAGAAGTACTTGAAATCCAGTTTTCAGGGTCATCCAGCTCTTTTTGAGGTCATCAGAACTTGGCTATGATTCTGGTCATCTGTTTTCCTTTGGTTTCTATTTGTTTTCCAAACCCAGCTCTCCAGCCATCAATTCTTTGAGTTACCTGATCCTCTTCCAATAAGTTCTTTTTCTGCTTAAGTTGATCATAATTCTTTGTTGTTGTTTGCAACCAAGAACTCTTACTGGTATACCTGAAAGAGATTCATTCTCTAAAGTAAGTGTCAATAATACCATTTCAGATAATGTTTCCTTTCTCCCCCAGAACTCTATCTTATCTCCCACAATTTGAATTTGTAGGTGAATAGTGCGTGATGGTTTCCCAGATAAATTAAAGAAGTTAAATTTGTTAGATTTTAAACCATGAACACAGATGTGCTTTTAAAACTGTATTAAATAACCAAAAACTAATCAACCAACTATGATAAGAGCAATTTCTACTCGAATACTATTTATATGACTAAGAATGAGTCCTTTGACAAATCTGAAAATTATCCAAACTTAGAATATGCATATTTCAAACTCAGAGCGAAGATATATAAATATTAAAAATGTGTTTGGCAAAAATATGTGGTGGTTAGTGTATATATTTACATTTTCCAGTTATAATGCACTTGGGATATTTATGAAAATTTTGAGTACTTTCTAAAAAGCAAATAATAATCGGTAGGAATCAAAATTATTTTAACTATAATAATATATACAAAAGATGTAAATTATACAAATGATACAATAGGCTGGCCTATATTAGAAATAAAATATATATACCTCTAGTATTCTGAGAATAAGCAAAGGATTACAAGTGTTGTGGCTGTTCCTCCAGATAGCCATTTGTTCATTTATTAACACCAGAGGCAATAACACAATGCTAAAAATAAACATGCATTGATTATACAATACACACTTACAAAAACCTCTGTCACAATTTGTGAGCGCAAACAGAACTTCTACCACTCTTAGTGCATTTTTATTTTCACAAGTAAAACAGAAAAGAAAAATAGTGAATTTAATGCTATTCAGCACCTTTAGTAAAGTCAAAAGACTCAACATCTCCATATATCAAAAACATTTGCATCTGTATCACCAAACATGTAAAGTTAATTATTCTGTTCCATTTTTAACATGAATTATTTTATTTACATTTTTAGTTCAATAAATTTTAATATTTAAAAATTATCTAAATTCATAAAAGTATTTCATAAATTTCAACATTTAATTATGTACATTTAAGGAAGGCCATGAAAAAAGTTAAAGAAAATGTAGTCAGAAAGTTCAAGCAACATTATCAATTTAGCAAAAATTCCAACCAAATCAAGGCAGAGGGCATTCAAACATTCAAAAATCTTTTATATGCTGCCAACATGAACAGGAAATTTCCAGTAATAAAAGTCATTATGAGAAATAATGTTGAACTCACCAGTAGAAAATGTATTTTAATAGGCATGACATATGCTTAGCAACAGTAATGACTTTATAGAAAACTTTTATGACACTGTCATATATGAACTACCTGGTTTGATTGTATGATAAAGGTGTATTTTAGAACTACAGAAGTTGATTTCAAAAAATATATTGTAGCAGCCATAATTTTATTTCCAGTTAAAACACAGTAAAATGTGAGAAGTAAAATTTATAATTAACTAAATGATACCCCAGTATTAGAAAATTTTAAATCCCATGCTATTATAGCAATAATGGTCTCTAATAGAATGTAGTCTGATGTAAGAATTGTGGAAAGCCAATAATAAAATCAGACATAGGTATGGGCTTAAAGTTTCACTGAAATACTTAGGTAGCAAAATATATGAAAAAGTAATAGAAAAGTAAAAAGATAAAATTAAAAAAATATTGCACAGCCACATTACCTAGAAAGTAAAGTTGATGTTTAAAAAGCTCTAAACATGGATGATATAAATTATCTTCCATATAAAAAGGTATAAATATTTCTTAGAACTTATCAGCATCTACATTTTAATATAATACATTATTTGAAACATTGTTGAATGAGGTAATTGTCCAGTTGCTAACAATGCTTTTATACTACTGGAAATATTTGAGGGCAGCAACCAGAAAGAATTTCTCTAAAAATATTTCCGAATCAAGAACAGCTATATGTGCAGCTCTCCCAATGAGTGAATCAGCTGTATTGGGCAATGCATTGATGACATTGTAGCGAACCAAATTACAGTCCTTGCTTTGCAGAACTGGGCGAAGCAAGTTGTGGATCATTTCTGAATAGATCTGTCCTGTTAAATAAACAGAAAAAAGGAAAATTAGTTCACATGAGTAACTGAAAAAAAAAACTATGCCAATTTTTAGGTAAGTTATAAAATCTAGTTACATTATTTCCAGATAAAGCAGAAAAATGGCTCTTTTTAAAAAAAGGTTTAGTTTTTCTTCAACTATCATTTTTGGGACTGTTTATAGAAAATATAAGTAATCACATTATCTAGTTAAGTGGAAGTAACAGATTTAATATACATTATTCTTGAAATTTAATTTTTCTTTCTTTTTTTTTTTGAGATGGAGTTTCGCTCTTGTTGCCCAGGCTGGAGTGCAATGGTGCGGTCTCAGCTCACTGCAACCTCCACCTCCTGGGTTCAAGCGATTCTCCTGTTTCAGCCTCCTGAGTAGCTGGGATTACAGGCGTGCACCACCATGCCTGGTTAAGTTTTGTATTTTTAGTAGAGATGGGGTTCAGCCATGTTGGCCAGGCTGGTCTTGAATGCCTGACCTCGTGATCCACCTGCCTGGGCCTCCCAAAGTGCTGGGATTACAGGCGTGAGCCACCGCACCCAGCTGAAATTTGATACTTTTAACTCAAAGCAATGGCTATAACAAAGAAATAGTTTTCTTTAACGTTTAACAATTACGAAAATAAGCTAGCCATGATGAGACATTTTGACAAGGCAAAATTACAAACTTGGCCTACAGCAAATACTTTAAAAAGGTTTCTGTGGCAGTCAAAATTTCCAAATTATTTTAAGAAAGAATAGCAACCTCCTATAGTCAGATGAACAATGTAAGCTTGGCTTAAATAACAAACAGGATCTTTTGTTTAGTCTGTGAGTTTATTTAGTACTTGTGCTCCTCTCTCCTTATTTCTGGCTAATTCTTTTTTTTATTTTTTGGAGACAGGGTCTCACTCTGTTACCCAGGCTGGAGTGCAGTAGCATGATCACAGCTCACTGCAGCCTCCACATCCCAGGCACAAGCGATCTTTCCATCTTAACCTCCTGGGTAGCTGGGACCACACATGCATGCACCACCATTTTAATTAGCCTAGCTAATTTTTTTATTTTTGGTAGACATAGGGTCTTGCTATGTTGCCTCGGCTAGTCTCAGACTCCTGGACTAAAGTGATCCTCCCGCCTCAGCCTCCCAAAGTGCTGGGATTACAGGCACGGAGCCACTGTGCCCAACCTATGTTTTGCTAATTCTTACAATGGATTTACTGAGGTCATACTAAGCACATAAAAGGCAAAGATTAGAATATATCCACATAAATGTATAAACTGCCTTATAAGGGGAAAAACATTGTTTATAATGCTTATGTACTACTATATCACTAATAAATGAGTACTAACAGTGTCCATGGAACCTGTGAGCTTTAGAGAGGTAAATACTAAATTTCAGAGGACAGGAAGGATGCTGCCTGAGGAATGACAAGAAAGAAAAAGTACACAGAAGCACAATCAGATCTAGAAAAGAAAGGTGTTTAAGAGAAAGACTGATATAATACATACTCATCAAAAAACTTTTTATTCCCACCTCCCCTCTTAGTTTTCATTGTGAGTCAGGTTGGATTTGTGGTTCCAAGCTATTTTAAAAATATGTTAATACAGGAAGAAGTCCAAACACGTCTTCATCATTTGATTTCCCCTGCCCCCCAATGGCACAGAACCTCACTGTTAAAACAAAGGACATTTATCTGAAGGTTAAGCCTCTTCTGAATTTTTTCCTTAGATGGACTCTAGCCTTTGCTAGAACAGAAGTTAAGAAAAAGTTATTCTGATGTCACAAATGTATAATAAACATTTGCTAAGTGAACAGAATACTCACCATGTACCAGGCACCATGTTAGGCATTGCCAATAAAAATGTGCTTAAAAGGGTTCTTGCCTTAAGGAGCTGTTCACTGCCACAATGTAGAAAAATAAAGGATTAAGAGTTTAAAATCAGCCTCATTCCAAAACCGGAACTGAGGCAATATTGAGAGAGGTAGAAGACCCAGGTTCTTGACCTAAGCCTATAATTAACTGACTTTGGCTAAGCCACTTAATATCTACGGGCCTTAGTTATAAAATGAACAATCAGGACTCAAGTCTCCTTCTGGCTCCAAATAGCTATAATTTAAATTTGTTATTCACAAATAGCAAAAGAACAAATAAAGTCTTTATCATTTACTATCAGTAAAGAGGGGCAAATCCTTGCTGCCACCTTTGCATAAAAGTGAGATACAGCAGAACATGTGACAATGATGACCACAATTGTCGATCCTAATAATTCAGAGAAAATCAAAGTATGAACTACTTTTGAGGCAGCAAAATGGAGAGGCATTTGTAATCAGATGAAAGAACTACTTGATTGGTAAAGGCAGTTCACGTGGCAGGTGAGAAGAAAGGAAGAAAAATAGAAGAAGGATAGCTGTTAATGTAAGTGGGTGGAAAGGAAGTAACAGGAAAGAGAAGGGTGATAGGAGAAAAAGTGACCACAAGAAAAATTTTGGAAAGAGCTCATTAATAGCTGTAACTCTTTGAAATACTTTCATTGTATTACCTGATTGTTTGTCCTTTAAAGCTGTTTTACACATTTCAATGCGGGCAGAGTGATAAGGAACGTATCGATCCTGTAGCGATCCCACTAAGACAACATTTTTGAAATAATGAAGCCCTGTGAATAGAATAAATTATAATGCAGTCGTTAACCAGATTTAAAACAAGTTATTAGTACCATATTAAGTGACCAAAAAATAAATTTCCTTAGCAGTACTGAGTTTCTGACTTTTTCAATACTTGATGAATCTTTTCTCCAAATTTCAATATGTTCTCTACAAAAAACCCACTTGACTGTTATGCAGTCTTGGTGCTGATATGAGAATGTGTGTTTGCACTGGGAGCAAGCACTGTTGCTCAGTGGTGTGGAGATGGGGAGAAAGAGAGTATGTGGACTAATGTTCTATTGAAAGTATTTCATGACATTCTTATCTTCTAAAAGGTATTCATCAATATCTGGGACTATTTCAAAAGAAACAAAATTATACTCTCTAATTAAAACAAACAAAACACCCCACAGGAAATCATTTAAAGCTTTTACTTTCATTCATGACAATTGCTTAATATGACTTATGTTTTCTTTTTTTAATTTTTTTTTCTTCCTTTGAGATGTAGCCTTGCTTTTTCCCCTAGGCTGGAGTGCAGTGGTACAATCTCGGCTCACTGTAACTTTTGCCTCCCAATTCAAGTGATTCTTCTGCCTCAGCTCCCGAGTAGCTGGGACTACAGGTGCCCGTCACTATACCCGGCTAATTTTTGTACTTTCAGTAGAGATGGGGTTTCACCATATTGGTCAGGCTGGTCTTGAACTCCTAACCTCGTGATCTGCCCACCTAAGCCTCTCAAAGTGCTGGGATTGTATGATGTCAGAAGGACATAAGCTTTTATTTTTTAGTAATAATAATAGGTTTTGTGATTCATCCACAGATTTTTATCAGGTCCCTCTATTTTTATTTTTAGTAAACTAGGTGAATTTGGGGGTTAGGATGTTGAGATATTCTGCAAATTAACTCATTTAAGTACTAAAATCATGTTCTTAACCTCTTTAGTACTAGTAATGTTCTAATTTTACTATTTGGCTTGAACTAGTAAGTAAAAAAGTATGTAATTATTAAATATGACACAAATCAATAATGGTAATATGTTATAATGTGGGTGTGTAGTACATGAAATTTTGTCTTAGAATGTCCCAGTAAAATTTTGGTACTGTATGCCTACTGTCATTCAGATTTTTGGAGACAGGCCAATTATGGGAACTATTGTGGATTGAAAATGTAGGAGGCCTTTGTAGACTTTTCCTTTCTCCCATGAAACTCAAGGATTTTTTTTTTTTTTTTTTTTTGAGGCAGAGTCTCACTCTGTTGCCCAGGCTGGAATGCAGTGGTGCAATCTTGGCTCACTGCAACCTCTGCCTCTCGGATTCAAGTGATTCTCATGCTTCAGCCTCTTGAGTAGCTGGAATTACAGGGGTTGGCCACCATACCTGGCTAACTTTTGTATTTTAAGTAGAGATGGGGTTTCACCATGTTGGCCAGGCTGGTCTTAGACTCCTGGCTTCAAAGTGATCTACCCGCCTTGGCCTCTCAAAGAGCTGGGATTACAGGAATGAACCACTGCGCCTGACCTAAGGATCTTAATCTTGAGAAAAGTATGGATTCACACACAGCCATGTATGACTATATGATACTATCTATGTCAAAAATAAGGCCATCCTTTTTTCCTAATGAGACTATACCACTTTTTTGGGGGAGATGGCATTTTGAATGTATATAATCCTAAGGAGAAATATGAAATAATCAAATGTCTATAAAAGTCAATTGAACAGGTTTAAAATATTGTATAAAATATTAAGAAAAAATGATTTCCTCTCCTTCATTCTCACATCTCATGACACAATTTGACATCAGTTTCTTCAACATTATCAGTGCTACTTTGGGAATCATCTATATGTCCTAAAGCACAGGTATTCACACATTTACCCCTAGAGTCATCTAAGACTCCCTATGGTGTAGATAGGTGTGTACAGCTTTAAGAAAACTGATTTCCAGACTGGGCGAGGTGGCTCACGCCTGTCATCTCAGAACTTTGGGAGGTGGATAGGGGAAAATTGCCTGAGCCCAGGAGTTTGAGACCAGCCTGGGCAACAAAGTGAGACCCTGTCTCTACAAAAAATATGAAATTAGCCAGGTGTAGTACTTCATGACTGTAGTCTTAGTTACTCAGGAGGCTGAGGTGGGAGCATTGCTTGAGCCCAGGAGGTGCAGTGAGCCATGGCTGTAGCACTGCACTCCAGCTCAGGTGACAGCAAGACCTTGTCTCTAAAAATAAAAAAAGAAAAAAAGAAAATTGATTTCCAGATCTGAACCTCCAGATAAGCTCTTTTCTAAAAAAGTGACTTGCCTTTCTCCCACTTTATAAGAGAAAGATATTATTTCTCCAATCTATTTCAGATCTTAAGGTATATGGCCCTAGGGTATGAGTCTCTGGAAAACCAAACAAAATATAAAGTCTAACTTTTACTGTCAAAAAGTCAGTTTGACTTGACTGTTTGACAGTGAGAAATGGCTTTGCCAATTGGATTTTATGGCACACATTTCCCATAATTTGGATGAGCTAAATCTGTAACTCCAATAGAATGAGCTGAGACTTTATATTTTATGAAAATACAATTAATGGCCAAGCACAGTGGCTCATGCCTATAATCCTAGCACTTTGGGAGGCTGAGGCGGGCGGATCACCTGAGATCAGGAATTAGAGACCAGCCTGGCCAATGTGATGAGACACTGTCTCTACTAAAAATACCAAAACTTAAGCCAGGTGCAGTGGCATGTGCCTGTAGTCCCAGCTACACCAGAGTCTGAGGCAGGAGAATTGCTTGAACCCGGGAGGTGGTGGCTGCAATGAGGTGGGATCATGCCACTGGACTCCAGCCTGGGTGACAGGGCAAAACTCTGTCTCCAAAAAAAAAGGAAATATAACTAAAGAACATATATACTGCTCAATATGCCAGAAAATATATCCTTTGCAACTATTTAAATATACAGAACATTTTCTTTAGGTGTCATCCTAAAATCATATGAGACACAAATGTTTTCAAAATTCTTTTAAGATGTAAACAAGCCAAAAATGTGAAAACCACTTCATTTGTACCCAAGTTGTTTTAGGCACTGTACTTTTTGAATCTGGGTATAACACCACTAAAATTTTATCCCTAGCTCCATGAAATCAGTCACATAACATTAGCACAACTGGCTTTTTCATTTCTCAAAGAGGTATACATTTATGTTTTTATAAAGGACTATCATATTGCACAACTCCTGGGGTGCCATTCATATCAGGTCTACATGAACTAGTCCACAGTCTACCACTTCAGACAGAGCTGTGTGCTGCCCAGTCTATGGAAGCCTTGCTCAACTCTGCACATTTTTATACTTTCCTAAATGACAGTTTTTCCTCAAACTGCCAGTGTCTTCTACTTTCTTCACTCTTAGCTTATGATCTGCTTCCTATTTCATTGAGAATAAAAAAGAATTAAAAAGAAATTAAAAGAACTTCCACACCCACCCACCTATCACACCTGTACCGTTATGTTCTACCTTCACTCTTGTTCCTATTGACCAAGTGACCATTCTCCTACCTAAGGCCAGCCCTTTCATGTTATATTCGGTCCTAATCTCTCCTATTTAAGAACATGACTCTAGTAGTTGTTTCTTGCATCATCAATTTTCCCTTTTGTATGGCTTACAGGTCCATAAAAACCATAATATTCCCATCTTTAAAAGGAAAAAAAATGGGCTGGGCGCGGTGGCTCATGTCTATAATCCCAGAACTTTGGGAGGCCAAGGTGGGTGGATCAACCCTGTGTTGAGCAAGTCCACTGGCACGATTTTTCCAACAGTACATACTCTATGTCTCTGTGTCATATTTTGGTAATTCTTACAGTATTTCAGACTTTTTCATTATTCTTGTATCTGTTATGGTAATCTGTGATCAGTCAGCTTTGATGTTACTATTGAAATTGTTTTGCAATGCCATGAACCATGCCCATATAAGAGGGTGAACTTATGGACTGTACTCTGATTGCTCCACCAACTGACCATTTCCCGTATTTCTCTCTCTTCTTGGGCCTCTCTAGTCCCTGAGATACAACTATATGGAAATTGGGCCTGTCAATAACCCCACAATGGCCTCTAAATGTTCAAGTGAAAGGAAAAGTCACATGTCTCTCATATTAACTTTTTATTTTTTGAGACAGGGATTCACTCTGACCCAGGCTACACTGCAAGGGTGTAATCATGACTCACTGCAGCCTCTTATCTCCTGGGCTCAAGAGATCCTACCTCAACCTCCCAGGTAGCTGAAACGACAGGTATGCAACAATACATGGGATAATTTTTTATTACTTTTTTGTAGAAATATGATCTCACTGTGTTTCCCAGGCTGATCTCAAACTTCTAGGCTTCAATGATCCCCAGCCTTGGCCTTGAAAAGTTCTGGGATTACAGGCGTGAGCCACCATGTCTGGCTCTGTTTCTTACTTTAAATTAAGCTTACTGAGGAAGGCATGTCAAAAGCCAAGACAGGCTGAAAACCAGGCTTCATGTACCAAAGAGTTAGTAAAGATGTGAATGCAAAGGAAAAGTTCTTGAAGGAAATTAAAAGGTCTACTCCAGTGAATACACAAATGATGAGAAAGCAAAACAGCTTTATTGCTGATATGGAGAAAGTCTGGATGGCATGGATAAAAAATCAAACCTGCTGCAACATTCCCTTAGCCAAAGCTTACTCCAGAGCAGGACCCTAACTCTTCAATTCTCTCAAGGCTGAGAAAAGTGAGGAAGCTGCAGAAAATAGTTGGAAGCTAGCAGAAATTGAAGGAAAGATGTTGTCTCCATAACATAAAAGTGGAAGGTGAGGCAGCAAGTGCTGATAAAGAAGCTGCAGCAAATTATCTGGAAGATCTAGCTAAGGTATATGATGATGAGGCTATACTAAAAAACAGATTTTCAATGTTGACAATACTGCCTTCTATTGAAAGAAGATGCCATCATGACTTTATAGCTAGAGAGGCATCAATGCCTGGCTTCAAAGGGAAGGCTGACTCCTTTTTAGGGGTTAATGCAGCTGGGACCTTGAAACCAATACTCATCATTCCTAAAATCCAGGAGCCCTTAAGAATTATACAAAGTCTACTCTGTCTGTATTCTATTAATGGAACAACAAAGCCTGGATTACAGCACATCTATTTACAGCATGGGTTATTGGGTATTTTAAGCCCATAGTTGAGACCTACAACTCAGAAAAAAAGATTCCTTTCAAAATATTACTGCTTATTAACAATGCACCTATTCAACCAAGACCTCTCATGGAGATATACAAGGAGATTAATGATGTTTCCATGTCTGCTAACACAATCTATTCTGCAACCCATGTGATCCATGATTATTTTGACTTTCAAGTCTTATTACTTTAGAAATACATTTTGTAAGGTGATAACTGCCATAGGTAGTGATTCCTCTGATGGAGCTGAGCAAAGTAAAATGAAAACCTTTTGGAAAAAATTCACCATTATAAATGCCATTAAGAACATTCATGATTTATGGGAGGAGGTCAAAATGTCTACATGAACAGAAATTTGGAAGAGGCTAATTCCAGCCTTCATGGATAACTTTGTGGGAGTCAAGACTTGAGTGGAGAAAATAACCGCAGCTGTGGTAGAAGTAGCAAGAGAACTAGAATTAGAATTGGAACCTGAAGATGTGACTGAATTGCTGCAATGCATGATCAAACTTGAATAGATGAAAAGTTGCTTGTTACAGATGAACAGAGAAAGTTGTTTCTTGAGATGGAATCTACTTGTGGTGAAGATGCTAGGTCTTCACCACAACATTGTTGAAATAACAACAAAAGATTTGGAATATTACATAAACATAGTTGAAAAAGCGGTGGCAGGGTTTGAGAGGACTGACTCTAATTTTGAAAGAAGTTCTACTACAGGTAAAATGCTATCAAACAGCATCACATGCTGCTGAGATACCTTTTGTGAAAGAGTCAATTAATGCAGCAAACTTCACTGTCATTGTAATTTAAAAAATTGCCATAGCCACTTTAATCTTCAGCAACCACTACCCTGATTGACAAAAACATTATGACTAGCTGAAGGCTCAGACAATCATTAGCATTTTTAACAATAAAGTATTTTTAAATTAAAGTATGCATACTTTTTTTTTAAAGATATAATGCTATGGCACATTCCGACTACAGCATAGTGCAAACATAACTTTTATACGCTCTGGGAAACCAAAAAAATTCATATGACTCATCTTTTTTTACGGTGATCTGGAACCAAATCCACAGTATGTCCAAGGCGTATCTGTATTTTGTTACAAATTCCTTTCTTGGTATACACACAATTTTTCATTTTAAAAATGTAACTAGGATTATAGTAGTTATACTATTTTGTCTTTTTTTCACTTAATATTTTGAGGACAGCTTTTCATGCTTGTACAAATATATTTACCTCATTTTTTTTAACTATTACATGGAATTACCAGGATTAATGTTTACTATGCCTCATTTATATCCATTCCACTTCAGAGGAGAGGGGACATAAAACAGTAGAGCACTGCAATGAATAGCCTAAACCTAATCGTGTGAGATTTCTGTAGGAAAAACCCCTGAAGGAAATTGTTGAATAAATTCTTAAAGTTCTGACAAATGTACTCTCCAAAAAGATAATAAAATTTCCCCTTTCATTATTAATATATGAAGGTTTCTGTTTCACACACTCATCAATACTGTATAGCATCTTTTACATTTTACCAACCTAATGACAAAAATGATTAACTTATTGTTTATTGGCCTTCCATATATATGTATTTTTTAAAAATTTTTATTTTAGTTTTTGGTAACTGCCTTTTTCTCTCTACCTCTCTCTCTTTCTCTCTCTTTTTTGAGATGGGGTCTTGCTCTGTCACCAGGCTGGAGTGCAGTGGCACAATCTAGGCTCACTGCAATCTCCGCCTCCCAGGTTCAAGCAATTCTCCTGCCTCAGCCTCCTGAATAGTTGGGATTACAGGCGTGAACCACCATGCCCAGCTAATTTTTGCATTTCTAGTAGAGACGAGGTTTCATCACGTTGGCCAGGATGGTCTCTATCTCCTGACCTCGTGATCTGCCCATCTCAGCCTCCCAAAGTGCTGTGATTACAGGTGTGAGCCACCTCGGCTGACCTCTTTTCTGTTTTGCTCATTTTTTTTTTCTCTGTTGGGTTGTTATGCATTAGGAACAGCAGTACACATTATAACACTCAGACATAAACAATATTACATGTCACCACCTCCAGATGTGTGCTCTGTGAATTAATTATGTATTTGCCAAATTACATGATCATTAAAACTTCCTCACACATTTCCCACTGTTCAAGATTTTTAAAAGCTTTATTTCTATATTTGTAAGAATAAAAGGCCTATTTTTCTCAATAAAATTATATTAAAGACATTTTTCAAAATAGCTTTCTATAGAGATTCTGATGCACTTCTCCAGAAAAACAACACTAAGGTTAGAAATCACTGATTTAGACTGAGATCCCTGGAAGAAGTGTCTATGGCTCCTCATGTTCATGCAGCTCAGTGGAAGTAGGCAAAATCAGTAAAGATTATTCAGAGGATTTCAAAGATTCCCATTCACTCTCAGATTTCATGATCATAAAATAAATTTAAAAATTCTAATACTGATTAAATACACTATGTTGTTATACTTTTAAATGTGATTCTTTTTTTTTTTGAGACGGAGTTTCGCTCTTGTTACCCAGACTGGAGTGCAATGGCGTGATCTCAGCTCACTGCAACCTCCGCCTCCTGGGTTCAGGCAATTCTCCTGCCTCAGCCTCCTGAGTAGCTGGAATTACAGGCATGTGCCACCATGCCCAGCTAATTTTTTGTATTTTTAGTAGAGATGGGGTTTCACCATGTTGACCAGGATGGTCTCGATCTCTTGGCCTCGTGATCCACCCACCTCGGCCTCCCAAAGTGCTGGGATTACAGGCGTGAGCCACTGCGCCCGGCCTAAATGTGATTCTTACATCAGTAATGTACTTTAAAAATGCATTTTAAACTTGGTAATCAGCTTTCTAGTCATTCAACAAACGTTATTACTACTAATATTGTGCTTTCGCACAGGTTTGCTTTTTATATTAGCAAAGAACCAAGTTAGTTAAATATATTATGGCCCTTTTTGAATCTTTCGGTTTCAATTTCTTGTCTAGCAGTGTTGGCTACAGAAGGCAGAAACTCAAAGTGAAGCACAGCTGACTCTACAGTGGCAGTGCTGGTAGGAGTTATGTTAGTACTTCATCTGTATTAAGTTCAGCCAACAAAAATGTTTGAAGTCTTTATTTTGGGAGCTAATATTCTAGATTCATATTTTCTACACTTACCTTGATTCTAGCTTCTCAAAGACAACCTAGTTAACTAACTAGTTAACTAGGTTGTGGGTTAATATTTCACTGAGCCCCTGAAGTGCATAATTATTTGTTGAATGTTACCTTTAATTTCGGAAAGTGACACGATTTCCCCATTTATAGGATGACATGGTTTAACCAGAAAAATTTGTAATTATGTTGCTACTTTTTACTAAGAAAAAGATTAAAATAAATCCTCCATATTGCTCTGGACTATATAATAACATGATTGGTATATGAACACCTTAATTGCAACTTTCATCTTCATAATCTTAAGTCTTTCCAATTCTTCTGGCTACTCATCTGTTCTAAAACTTCAGAGTTTTAATGAAATTCACATTGAGTCATTTGGTGTTTACCCTCTGGAACTGGCAAGAGCAGTGGTTCTAAACTGGTGATTTTCCCCCAAGGAATATTCTGCAGCATCTGAAGATTATTTTTGGTTGTCACTGCTGAGGGTAGAAAGGTGTATGTGCTACTGGCATCTAGTGGGCAGAGGCCAGAGATGCTGCCAAGCATGCTGCAATGTTCACGACAACCCCTGAAAACAGAATTCTCCAGCCCTGAATGTCAGAGTGCTGAAGCTAAGAAAACTCTGTGCTTTTAAAACTAACATATTCTAAACAATATTAAACTATTCTTTTTACTCATTTTAAATAAATTTGAATGAATTTTCTTCCTAAAATAATGTTAGCTGATGCTGGTTCCTTCCCACACTTTCAGAAACAAAATATACATATTATTTACAAATCAAAAGTGACACCTATGATTAAATCCCTCTGTAATCTTCTGGATACAAAGAGTACTTCGTGCCACAGTAGGACAGCAGGAGCTTTCTTTAATTGTTATATTTTATTTGTCAGAATTCAACAGCTGGTAAAAAGACTCTAAGCAGGTGTTTTTAGGAAGATCTTAAAATAAGGATATTTTGTTTTTGAAATTCCAACAATGAATGATTCTCATTTGGCTATTTTGAGTCCTTATTACAGAATGCCAGAGTGCCCATGATTCCTCTCTCTGCTTTAGTAATATATCTCGACTACTTCAACACTGGTGTCATCTAATGTCAACATATCATACATTTATTTTACTTTCTACATTGCTCTAGCTCCTTCATCTTTCTTTCCCCTGCTATTCAATGCTGAGATGCTTGTATGCCATCTGCAAATTATTTACATATTCTATTCCCAATCTGAAGAATACCACAGGTTTTGTCAAAAGTTGCTATAAAAATTTAATGAATGTTTATAATTGTAATTCCTTAATCAATATAGATGATTTCTCTTTAAAAGCAATATTTCTGTAACACTTTACCAGTTCTATTGTGTTCACAAAAAGGTAATTTCTCACCCAATAAATTTATGATTTTTCTAAAAAATATAGTATTTATCAATTGTTTTACAAATTATTTTAAGGTTTTAAAAAGCTTTCTTCATTTTAAAATAACAAACAGCTTTCAATAAAGGAAAGCTATGAACTAATAATATGTTGCATAGAAAAATACTGTTTCAAAAGGAAGACCCACAGAGGAGGCCTTGTTTAAATAAAAAAGGCAAAAGAGAAAAAGGCTAGTTTTTGATTTAGACAAGTAATTTTAGGCTTTTTCAAAAGAATGGAAAATTCGCTGTTCAGAAGAAACTGAAGCAATAATCAAACCAGAGCATCTAAGAATGTAGCTTTAGAAGAATAAAATATAAAAAAGAAATGATCACTTTTTATTGTTTTAAAACACTTGAGAATAGCATATTCGTTAAATACGCTTTTCCTTTGTTCTATGTTTTCCTGTTTTATCTAACTTGTTTGATGTGAACCTATATAATCTATTTTGTGAATAAAGTAATTATATGTAAATATAAAGGAATAGTAACTTTCTAGGGATGGACTACCAATTTCTCACAATTCACTAGATGATGGCCTCCCAAAACGTCCCCCAAAACTCAAACACCCCACATGAAATAGAGAACTGTTTCAACCTCTACAACATTATAATTTTAAAATATGAAATACTTGTTATTTAAAAGTCCAATTAGAAGTAGCTTCTTAAATTCCTGAAAATGTACATTACTGGTTGAACATGATGCAGTGTGAACCATGCACAAATGCTTACTAGCTTTCCATAAAGTTAAGTGACCTCAGGCAAGTCATTCAATCTCTCTGTGCTTCAGTGTCCTCATCTGCAAAATGGGGATAATATTCCTACCCCAGAGGGTTAAAATAAGCTAATATGTCTACGTGTTTAAATTGTACCTAGAACATGGTAAATGTTACATGTGTATTAGCTGTTATTTTTCCAATATTTTAGTATTAACCAATGCATCTGTCACAATTATTAAAAAATAGTACTTTTTCTTTTTGAGACGGAGTCTTGCTCTGTTGCCCAGGCTGTAGTATAGTGGCATCTCGGCTCACTGTAGCCTCCAGCTCCTGGGTTCAAACGATTCTCCTGCCTCAGCCTGCTGAGTAGCTGGGATTACAGGTGTGCCCCACCACACCTGCCTAATTTTTTGTATTTTTAGTAGAGACAGGGTTTCACCATGTTGGCCAGACTGATCTCAAACTCCCGACTTCAGGTGATCCACCCACCTCAGCCTCTCAAAGTGCTGGGATTACAGGCATGAGCCACCGCACCCAGCTAGAAAACAGTACTCTTTAAGGTTTTTTTCCAAAACGGATGTTAATTCAATTCGGGTGTAAACTAATAAACTCATGAGTACAAATAGAAATCTTAAAACATAAAAACAATTTTAAGTCATTCAAATAATTTTTATAGCTGATATCAGCATTTAGATAAAAGTTCTGTTAAAAAAATTTCCTGAGAGGTTCCAAGATGGCCGATTAGGAGCAGCTCAGGATTGCAGCTCTCAGTGAAAGTGCTGAGGGTGAGTGGACGCCGCATTTCCAGACAGATTTTTATTGCCCACAGACCAGGAGATTCCCAGGCAGAGGATCCCTATGGGTTGCCGGCATGGCTGTTTTGCCGGTGCCCTGGCGCGGCAGTTCTCCATACAAAATACATGGGTCGGGGCACCATTTTAGCTGGTGATTGGAGCTCCTGGGACACAGAGTCACCCATTCAACTGATAAAAACGGGGACTGAAACAGGGAGCCAGGCCAGGAGATTCCTGGGCAAAAAAGTGCCACGTATCACCGCGCGGCTGTTTCAGCCGACACAGTGGGTCGCCGCACAGGAAATCACATGGATCCTGGCGCCTTTTCAACAGGCGACTGGAACACCTGGGAGACAGAGTCGACCGTTCAACTAAAAAAAACAAAAAGGGCTCTGAGGCAGGGAGCCAGGTGATCAGGCTTGGCTGGTCCCACCCCCACAAAAAAACAGCAATTGGAAACCCTCTGGATTGATAGTTTCACAGCAAGCAAAGCTGAACCCGGGATGGTGCAGTTCTGTGGGGGTGGGGCGTCTGCCATTACCGAAGCAGTCCACCACTACAAAGGTAGTTTGCCATTGCTGAGGCAGCCCGCCATTACAGAGAGAGTCTGCCATTATAGAGGTGGGCCAACATTGCTGAGGCAGTTCTAACTACACCTGTATAAACAGGACTACAGGGAAGTTCACATGGCAGCTGGGCGGAGCCCACAGCAGCTCAGCAAAGCCTCTGCAGGCAGACAGTGACTAGGCTGCCTTCTCGCTGGGCAGGGCAGCCCTGAAAAAAGGCAGCAGCACAACAGAAACTCATAAATAAAGCCCTAACTCCCCGGACAGAGCACCTGGGGAAAAAAAGGGGATTTATGAGTTCTGCTGCAGCAGACTTAAACGTACCTGCCCAGCAGCTCTGAATGAACAATGGAGCTCACAGCTCAGCACTTGAGCTCCTATAAAGGACAGACTGTCTCCTCAAGCAGCTCCCTGACCCGCATATATACAAAGAGTCACCTCATAAAGGAGAGCTCAGACTGACATCTGGCGGGTATCCTTCTGGGACAAAGGTAGCAGAAGAAGAAACTGGCAGCAACCCTTACTGTTCTGCAGCCGCTGCAGGTGATCCTCAGGCAAGCAGGGCCTGGAGTGGACCTCAGCAGTCCTACAGCAGAGGGGCCTGACTGTTAGAAGGAAAACTAAGAAACAGAAAGGAATAATTTCATCATCAACAAACTGGACGTCCACTCAGAGAACCAATCTGAAAGTCAACAACTACAAAAACGATAGGTGGATAAATCCACAAAGATGGGAAGAAACCAGCGCAAAAAGGATGAAAACACCTGAAACCAGAACGCCTCTCCTCCTACGAGGGATCACAACTCCTCACCAGCAAGGGAACAAGGCTGGATGGAGAATGAGTGTGATGAATTGACAGAATCAGGCTTTAGAAGGTGGATAATAAGAAACTTCTCTGAGCTAAAAGAACATGTTCTAACCGAATGCAAAGAAACTAAAAACCTTGAAAAAAGATTTGACAAAATGCTAACGAGAATAAACAACTTAAGAGAGGAATATAAGTGAATTGATGGAGCTGAAAACCACAACACGAGAACTTTGCGAAGCATACACAAGTTTCAAAAGCTGAATTGACCAAGCAGAAGAAAGTATATCAGAGGTCAAAGATCAACTCAATGAAATAAAACGAGAAGGCAAGATTAGAGAAAAAAGGGTAAAAAGGAATGAACAAAGTCTCCAAGAAATATGGGACTATGTGAAAAGACCTAATCTACGTTTGATAGGTGTACCTGAATGTGACGGAGAGAATGAATCCAAGCTGGAAAATACTCTTCAGGATATTATCCAGGAAAATTTCCTCAACCTAGCAAGGCAGGCCAATATTCAACTCCAGGAAATACAGAGAACACCACAAAGATATTCCTCAAGAAGAGCAACCCCAAGGCACATAATCATCAGATTTACCAGGGTTGAAATGAAGGAGAAAATACTAAGGGCAGCCAGAGAGAAAGGTTGGGTTACCCACAAAGGGAAGCCCATCAGACTCACAGCAGATCTCTCAGCAGAAACCCTACAAGTCAGAAGAGAGTAGGGGCCAATATTCAACATCCTTAAAGAAAATAACTTTCAACCCAGAATTTCATATCCAGTCAAACTAAGCTTCATAAGTGAAGGAAAAATAAAATCCTTTACAAACAAGCAAGAACTCAGAGATTTCATCACCACCAGGCCTGCTTTACAAGAGCTCCTGAAAGAGGTACTAAACATAAAAAGGAACAACCAGTACCAGCCACTCCAAAAACATACGAAATGGTAAAGAGTATCAACACAATGAAGAAACTGCATCGACTAACAGGCCAAACAGCCAGCGAGCATCAAAATGGCAGGATCAAATTCACACATAACAATATTAACCCTAAATGTAAATGGGCTAAATGCCCCAATCAGAAGACACAGACTGGCAAATTGGATAAAAAGCCAAAACTCATCGGTGTGCTGTATCCAGGAAACCCATCTCACATGCAAGGATACACAAAGGCTCAAAATAAAGGGATGGAGGAAGATTTACCAAGCAAATGGAGAGCAAAAAAAAGCAGGAGTTGCAATTCTCATCTCAGATAAAATAGACTTTAAACCAACAAAGATCAAAAGAGACAAAGAAGGACATTACATCATGGTAAGAGGATCAATGCAACAAGAAAAGCTAACAATCCTCAATATATACACACCCAATACAGGAGCACCTAGATACATAAAGCAAGTTCTTAATGACTTACAATGAGACTTAGACTCCCACACAATAATAGTGGGAGACTTTAACACCCCATTGACAATCTTAGACAGATCAATGAGACAGAAAATTAACAAGGATATCTAGGACTTGAACTCAGACCTGGAACAAGCAAACTTAATAGACATTTACAGAACTCTGCACCCCAAATCAACAGAATATACATTCTTCTCAGCAACCTACTCTAAAATTGACCACATAATTGGAAGTAAATCACTCCTCAGCAAATGCAAAAGAACAGAAATCATAACAAACAGTCTCCCAGACCACAGTGAAATCAAGTTAGAACTCAGAATTGAGAAACTAACTCAGAACCGCACAGCTTCATGGAAACTGAACAACTGGCTCTTGAATGTTGACTGGATAAACAATGAAATGAAGGCAGAAATAAAGATGTCCTTCGAAACCAACGAGAACAATGACACAACATACCAGAATCTCTGGGAGACATTTAAAGCAGTGTCTAGAGGAAAATATATAGCAATAAATGCCCACATGAGAAGCAAGGCAAGATCTAAAATCGACACCCTATCATCAAAATTGAAAGAGCTAGAAGAGCAAGATCAAAAAAACTCGAAACCTAGCAGAAGACAAGAAATAACTAAGATCAGAGCAGAACTGAAGGAGATAGAGACATAAAAAACACTTCAAAAAAATCAATAAATCCAGGAGCTGCTTTTTTGAAAAGATCAACAAAATAGACCACAAGCCAGAGTAATAAAAAAGAAAAGAGAATAATCAAATAGATGCAATAAAAAAATGATAAAGGGGATATCACCACAGATTCCACAGAAATACAAACCATCATCAGAGATTATTACAAACAACTCTATGCACATAAACTAGTAAACCTGGAAGAAATGGATACATTCCTGGACACTTTCATCCTCCCAAGCCTAAACCAGGAAGAAATTGAAACCCTGAATAGACCAATAACAAGGTCTGAAGTTGAGGCAGCAATTAAGAGCCTACCACCCAAAAAGAGTCCAGGTCCAGATGGGTTCACAGTCAAATTCTACCAGACATACAAAGAGGAGCTGGTACCATTCCTTCTGAAACTATTCCAAACAATCCAAAAAGAGGGAATCCATCCCAAATCATTTTATGAGACCAACATCATCCTGATACCAAAACCCGGCAGAGACTCAACAAGAAAAGAAAACTTCAGGCCAATATCCATGATGAACATAGATGCGCTGGGCGCGGTGGCTCACGCCTATAATCCCAGCACTTTGGGAGGCCCAGATGGGTGGATCACAAGGTCAAGAGATTGAGACCATCCTGGTTAACATGGTGAAACCCCGTTTCTACTAAAAATACAAAAATTAGCTGGGCGTGGTTGCGCATGCCTGTAGTCACAGCTACTCGGGAGGCTGAGGAGGAAGAATCGCTTGAACCCAGGAGACGGAGGTTGCGGTGAGCCGAGATCGCGCCATTGCACTCCAGCCTGGGTAACAAGAGTGCAACTCTGTCTCAAAAAAAGAAAGAAAGAAAAAAAGAACATAGATGAAAAAATCTTCAATAAAATACTGGCAAACAGATTGTAACAGCACATCAAAAAGCTTATCCACCATGATCAAGTAGGCTTCGTCCCGGGTCTGCAAGGCTGGTTCAACATACGCAAGTCTACAAACGTAATTCACCACATAAACAGAACCAAAGACAAAAACCACATGATTATCTCAACTGATGCAGCGAAGGCCTTTGACAAAATTCAACAGCCCCTTATGCTAAAAACCCTCAATAGGGCTGGGCGCAGTGGCTCACGCCTGTAATCCCAGCACTTTGGGAGGCCAAGGCGGGTAGATCACGAGGTCAAGAGATCGAGACCATCCTGGTCAACATGGTGAAACCCTGTCTCTACTAAAAATACAAAAAATTAGCTGGGCATGGTGGCGCATGCCTGTAATCCCAGCTACTCAGGAGGCTAAGGCAGGAGAATTGCCTGAACCCAGGAGGCGGAGGTTGCGGTGAGCCGAGATCGCGCCATTGCACTCCAGCCTGCGTAACAAGAGCGAAACTCCATCTCAAAAAAAAAAAAAAAAAAAAACCCTCAATAAACTAGGTATTGAAGGAACATATCTCAAAATAATAAAAACAAATTACAACAAACCAACAGCCAATATCATACTGAATGGGCAAAAACTGGAAGCATTCCCTTTGAAATCTGGCACTAGACAAGGATGCCCTCTCTCACCACTCCTATTCAATATAGTACTGGAAGTTCTAGTCAGAGCAATCAGGCAAGAAAAAGAAATAAAGGGTACTCAATTAGGAAAGGAGGAAGTCAAATTGTCTCTATTTGCAGACGACATGATTGTATATCTAGAAGACCCCATCGTCTCAGACCAAAATCTCCTGAAACTGATAAGCAACTTCAGCAAAGTCTCAGAATACAAAATCAATGTGCAGAAATCACAAGCATTCCTATACACCAATAACAGACTTAAAGAGAGCCAAATCAAGAACGAACTGCCATTCACAATTGCTACAAAGAGAATAAAATACCTAGGAATACAACTAACAAAGAACGTAAAGGACCTCTTCAAGGAGAACTACAAACCACTGCTCAACGAAATGAGAGAGGACACAAACAGATGGAGAAACATTCCATGTTCATGGTTAGGAAGAATCAGTATCGTGAAAATGGCCATACTGCCCAAAGTAATTTACAGATTCAATGCATCCCCATCAAGCTACCAATGACCTTCTTCACAGAACTGGAAAAAACCACCTTAAACTTCATACGGAACCAAAAGAGAGCCCGCATAGCCAAGTCGATTCTAAGCAAAAAGAACAAAGCGGGAGGCATCACACTACGGGACTTCAAACTCTACTACAAGGCTACAGTAATCAAAACAGCATGGTACTGGTACCAAAACAGAGATATAGACCAATGGAACAGAACAGAGGCCTCGGAGGCAACACAACACATCTACAACCATCCGATCTTTGACAAACCTGACAAAAACAAGCAATGGGGAAAGGAGTCCCTGTTTAATAAATGGTGTTGGGAAAACTGGCTAGCCATATGCAGAAAGCAGAAACTGGACCCCTTCCTTACACCTTACACTAAAATTAACTCCAGATAGATTAAAGATTTAAACATAAGACCTAACACGATCAAAACCTTAGAAGAAAATCTAGGCAAAACCATTCAGGACATAGGCGTAGGCAAGGACTTCATGACCAAAACACCAAAAGCATTGGCAACAAAAGCCAAAATAGACAAATGGGACCTAATCAAACTCCACAGCTTCTGCACAGCAAAAGAAACAATCATTAGAGTGAATCGGCAACCAACAGAATTGGAAAAAACTTTTGCAATCTACCTATCTGACAAAGGGCTAATATCCAGAATCTACAAAGAACTAAAACAGATTTACAAGAAAAAAACAAACAAGCCCATTCAAAAGTGGGCGAAGGATATGAACAGACACTTTACAAAAGAAGACATACATGAGGCCAACAAATGTGAAAAAATGCTCATCATCACTGGTCATTAGAGAAATGCAAATCAAAACTACATTGAGATACCATCTCACGCCAGTTAGAATGGCGATCATTAAAAAATATGGAGACAACAGATGCTGGAGAGGATGTAGAGAAACAGGAACACTTTAACACTGTTTGTGGGAGTGTAAATTAGTTCAACCATTGTGGAAGACAGTGTGGTGACTCCTCAAGGACCTAGAAATAGAAATTCCATTTGACCCAGCAATCCCATTACTGGGCATATATCCAAAGGATTATAAATCATTCTACTATAAGGACACATGCACACGAATGTTCACTATAGCACTGTTTACAATAGCAAAGACCTGGAACCAACCCAAATGCCCATCAATGATAGACTGGACAGGGAAAATATGGCACATATACACTATGGAATATTATGCAGCTATCAAGAACGATGAGTTCGTGTCCTTTGTAGGGACATGGATGAACCTGGAAACCATCATTCTCAGCAAACTGACACAAGAACAGAAAATCAAACACCACATGTTCTTACTCAGAGATGGGTGTTGAACAATGAGAGCACATGAACACAGGGAGGGGAGCATCACACACTGGGGTCTGTAGGGGGAAAATAGGGGAGGGACAGTGTGGGGTGGGCAGTTGGGGAGAGATAGCATGGGGAGAAATGCCAGATATAGGTGATGGGGAGGAAGGCAGCAAATCACACTGCCATGTGTGTACCTATGCAACAATCTTGCACGTTCTTCACATGTATCCCAAAACCTAAAATGCAATTAAAAAAATTTTTCCTAAAATAGATATATATTATGTAAAAAGTCAATTTCTGTAATCTGTAATACTAGTTATGCTTTTTGTTTTTTCTGAGACAGAGTTTCACTCTTGTTGCCCAGGTTGGAGTGCAATGGCACGATCTCAACTCACTGCATCCTCTGCTTCCTGGGTTCACATGATTCTCCTGCCTCAGTCTCCCTAGTAGCTGGGATTACAGGCACCCACCACCACACCTGGCTAATTTTTGTATTTTTAGTAGAGACAGGGTTTCACCATGTTGGTCAGGCTGGTCTTGAACGCCTGACCTTAGGTGATCTACATGCTTCAGTCTCCCAAAGTCCTGGGATTAGAGGCATGAGCCACCGTGCCCAGCACTGGTGGGCATTTTTTGCTTGTTTTTATTTTTTGAGACAAAGTCTGGTTCTATCCCCCATGGTGGAGTATAGTGGTATAACCTCGGCTCACTGCAGCCTCCACATCCCTGGTTCAAGCAATTCTTGTACCTCAGTCTCTGGAATAGCTGGGATTATAGGTGCACATGAACATGCCTGGCTAATTTTTATATTTTCTGTAGAGTTGTGGTTTCACCATGTTGCCAAGGCTGGTCTTAAACTCCTAAGCCCAAGCAATTCACCTGCCTCAGCCTCCCAAAGTACTGGGATTAGAGATGTGAGCTACTGCACCCAGCCTATGACACTAGTATTATTTTACTTAAGTCACTTCTTCATTTTTTTAACCATTTAACATTTATTAAGTTTTGAACTCTACAGAATCACTTTACACATATTATCTCATTTAATTATTTTGATAATCTTGTGTGATACTATTATTCTCATTTTACCAATAAGGAAACTGGAGTTTATTTAAGTGAGGTAGCCTAGTCAGTGTTTGAACTATAACTAATACATATGTGTGATGTCAGAATTTATTTCTTAACAATTTTAGACTAGTATAACGAGATCATGTATTATAAGGCAAATAATAAATTAGTAATTTAAAAGAAAAAAATTGAACTAATTGTTAAGAACAACTCAGCTACAAAAGATCTATTCACTTCTGTTAATAATTATAAACTTAATAACACACATATCTGTGGAAATGTGGAAGGCCATGGACTATAGAATCTATATTGTAAAAATTTAGTTATATTTTCTTTACAGTTTAGATATTCTTACATTGCTATTACTATTTCTAATTAAATTTTACTTTGTATAATGATGTATAAAGACACAGACTTTTATGTTTAGAAACATTTATGTTCAGCTTTGCCTTTCACACATTTCCTAACCTGTTAGCAACAATAGTATGACAGCTACACACAATGGTTCTAGTTAATGTTGTTTTTCTCACATGAGAAGCATATGCCATATTTGATTTTGTAGAAGTATCTTATAATTTTATCATTCAAGTATATATTTCTGTATATTGTAAGAAACTTACCATTGATGCTTTGTATCATTACAAACAAAATCATAAAACCCGATCTATAATTTTCCTTTCACTGATTCTAATAATAGACAATACATGCAATAATCATTCTCAAATCTCTTTCTCATTTTAAGAACAACATTCAAGGTAGAATCCTGAAAAAGCTAAACAGGACTCAAAAGAAGTGCTATTTTCAATAACTAAGTCTATTAATATCAAATATTTCAAGAGTAGAATGAAAGACAGGGGTGACAGAAATGAGGATAAAAACAGATGTAGATTTAAATGGCCAGAGCTGAAGTTCACAAATTCAAGTAACTTCAGACTTGGAACTACTGGTTGCTGAATATATAGGTTAGATTTACACCTTATTATACAATATTTGAACTGTTTTGAATACTGAAAATATTAAAAATATCATTGATTCATTTGTTAATTCAATGGAAGTACCCTAGAAGAGCTAAGATACATACTGAATGTGTATGTGGGAAATGGGAATGAGTTGTCATGACAGATCCTACTTAAGGAAATTAAGACAAAAAAATAACTGACATGAGATAAACTATAATGAATATGGTAAAAGGTTGATATATAATGCTATGGAAGTTCAGAGATAATATCAAAAATTTTGAGACATAGGAGGCAAAGACGTGAAGTCAGTCAAAGATGACCTTAAGGTATCTCAAAGAAGTAACTGAGAGAAAAAAAGGACAACAGGAGAAGTGGCCAAAGAAGACAGTATGTTCAGTTTTAGACATACTTATTTTGATATCTAAATCGAGATGTCTGGCAGGTAAAAGAGGATTAAAATTCACTAATGAAATCAGTCCTGGAGACACAAGATTGAGGACATAAAAGTATATATGGGATACCTACTTAGGAGGCTGAAGTGGGAGAACTGCTTGAGTTCAAGGCTGCAGTGAGCTATGATCGTGCCACTGCACTCCAGCCTGGGTGACAGAGTGAGACCCTGTCTCAAAAAACCCCACAGGTATATAGGGAGTACTCTGAGAGTAGAGGAGCATTAAATCAGATAGGGCATCAAGAAAAACTTTTGATAGCAGGTCGCATTAGAGTTTAATTTTAGAAGATAAACAGAATTAGTTCTGAAAAGATGGGTAAACACATGAGGAGGAATGGGTGATACAAAAAACATGAGAGAATGCAAAGAATAAAAAACCATGAATAGCATGACCACAGCGAAGGGTGTGTGTGTGCATGTGTGTGTGTGTGTGCGCGTGAATATGATAAAAACAAAACAGAGAATCAGAGACTAGATTATAGAAGGCTTGATGTTCTTATCCACGGAATCTAAACCTCACTGTGAACACTAAAAAGCATCATGAAAGATTTCCAAATGGGACCAATATGGTTTGATATTAGATGCTCACTATAATCTATGGCCTCATTGGATGATCATTTCATCTAATGATAAAGTGAGATTGGGAAGAAGGGGGTATACAAGTGGCAAGGTAACCAGTTTGAACAATAATCTAAGTAAAAGTGATGAAGGTTGAACTAAGGCAGTGGCAAAGAAGAAGAAAAGAAGCATCCATCAGCCACTAAGAAGGCTAAGTGTTTTAAAACTTGGTAATTCTGTAGATATGGGGTGTAAATTAGAAAGCAGAGTCAAGAACATTTTCTAAGTTTCTCGCTAGGCAGATGGTGGTGTCATTCCTGTAGATGTGGAATCCAGAGAAGTAATCAGAGGGGACAGATGCACTGTCTGAAAACACCAGATCTGAAGCACCCATGAGACATCTACATGAAGATGCTCAGTAGGCATCTAGGTATAGAAGTCTAGAGCACAACACAGAGGACAAGTTAGAGATATATATTAATATTTGAGAGCTACCAATGGTAAAGATGGATATGGAGTCATGCTGTCCAAGAAGAATGTACAGAGTGAGAAGAGCAGAAGACAGAGGCTAAAACACAAGAACAAAAAGGGGCAAGGAAAGAAAAGGAGCCCACATAGGAAGCAGAAAAAAGCCAAGATGGAAGAAAACCAGGAGAGGTAGATGTCACAAAAATAGAGTAAGGAAAGTATTTCAAGAAGGAATTTTCAGTAGTCTTAAATTTCTTAATGTTCAAAGAAAAGAAAATAAAAGAAAAGAGATCACTGGTTTGGCAAGCTTCAGTGGAGTGGTGCGGACAGGAACCAGAAAAGTGAAGAAAAGGGGGAAGTAGTGAAAGTGACTGTAAAAATTGGAAGTTTGAGGAAAGGGGAAAATTTTGGGGAGTGTCTAAGGGAATAAATAGATAGGAAGCTAAGTAGAGATAACTAGATAGGGACCCCATGAACCTAAAGTGCTGCTGAATCTGTATGTCTGTGTGATCTTTTTTGGAAGAGCTCAAAGGCTAGGTATAAAAACAGTAATGTAGATTTGCAAGACGACGAAGATAGAAAAACAAAGATTAATACACAAATGACAAAAGTAATACATGAATGACAACAGTAATCCACGAAGTCTGAAACTTGAGTCAGGAAGGGAGTAAAACCATGAAGGACAGGGTGGACTTAAGAAAATGTGGTAAGAATCATAATGAGTCTAAAAAGCAGATGAGAAGAAGGGAGTGAGAGAAAAAGAAGGTATAAGACATCACAGTAACAGAATGGAACATTGGTTGAAATTTCAGGAGTACAGTGTATGAGTTCAACATGGAGTGGAATGGAGGGACGCTGGAGTTGAGAAAGGCACTCTGATGCATAATGAATTATCTAAAGGGTTGACTCCTCAAATTACCAAAAATGACTCCAGGACTAAGTATGTTAAGATATAAGGGGAGAATATTTTCCTGAACATATTCATGTTACAAACATTTGTCAACGTCTTTTATCCTCCTGGGATAACCAGGAGCTCATTATATTAAAGAATAGATGGCAGCACAGCTTGGATGGTACAAGCCTCAAATAAAGTGGTTTTATAAGACAATGGAGGAGCAATGACTGCAATTAGAAATGGAAAGCAAGAGTACTATTTTCTTTACTTTAGGTGGTACTTAGTAAAGGAGAAACTAGGCTTCTATAGCAGGTATTAGCAAGATAATGGCCTATGAGATTTGGCTACTGCTGTTTTTAGATTTTAATAAATAAAGTTTGTTTGAAACACAGTCATGCTCATTTGTTTCAGTATTTTCTGTGGCTGCTTTCATACTACAATGGTATTGTTAAGTAGTTGAAAAGAGATTGTATGGCTTGCAAAGCCAAAATATTTACTATTTGGCCCTTTAAAAAAAAAGTTTGCCAAACTCCACTCTATAGCCAGGGGGAATGAAGACATTGGGGTATGGTAGGGGGAAAAAAGTCTGGAGATGTTATAAGTATTTCCACTATCAGAAGTAAGAGGAGATAACATTCTTTGAAGAAATTAAAGATAAAGGCAGTCTGTTTCGCTCAAAGATTTCAAAGGACACTAGAAAAAATATGTTGGGAAGATGTGTGAGGATGAATCAAGGGAGATCATAAGGTCAGAAGTAAGGTTATTTATAGAAAGTAAAAATGGCAAAGTAGCAGTTGACAACTTTAGGTTGTAAAAGTCTGGAATATATATGCAAGATGGGGAATATATTTAATAAGTAGTTAATAAGAAATAAGTAGTAAGATTCATCCAGTAGTGAGAACTGTAGACAAACTAATCATTAACAGTTTATTTTCTGACACTTCGAGAAATGTTTGCTAGCCATATAATATAATATAATATAATATAATATAATATAATATAATATAATATAATATAATATAATATTAATATGAAGGTAGAAAAATGTGGTAGTTTATAAAAAGGTGTGAGGATTGGGGTGGGAGACAGCTAGAACAGGGTGAGGATAGGACATGCAGAAACCTAGTTTAAAAATAGAGACTAACATAACTGGCACTGAATTACAAATGCTGAAATTCCTAGGGCAATTTAAAGTAGCTGTGTAGCTCACAAAAGAGAAATCCAGTCATGTGAAAAGACTAAAGAAATCTCTTTCAACTGCTTAGTTTCAGTTCTGAGTTTGCTATTTCATTATTAGGAAATTACAGTAGACTGACACTTTATTTTAATCACTAGAAAGACATGTTGATAATTTATTTGCTAAATGTTTATTTTTAAAAAAAGTTTTCACATGTATATTTTCCAAACTGTTATTATACACTTACCTGCTTTGTTACTAAGCTTATATAAAAAAGTTTGGCGAGGGTCTGAGTGATCTCGACATGTCAGTTGCAAAAGCGAACCTGATTTTTTCCATTTCTGCATAAACCAGAGACCTAGAGAGAGATATATAATATAGAAGTATGAAATGAAATATACAGAAACAAATGCCAAGATTATTAATAAATATTTCACTTCAAAAGATGACATTGCCTAAATCAGCATTTTTGTTGGCTAATCAAAAATGTATTTGGAAAATATTTTCATGTTATGATAACATTTATAAACATGCATGCTTACGTTAACAATGAATTAATGGTGGTTGATGAACGGCTTGCTATTTCTATTTCATTCAGTAATGAAACAGATAATAGCATATGAAGAACAAATTGAAAAAATTATACCTTTAGATATATTTGTTCAAATGATAAAGAAACAGATGAAGAAAAACATCAAATACAGTAGAGGTCAAATGCCTATGTAGAATGATCAGTCTTTAGATAATTAGTTTATGACATAATAGACTAATTGCAAATGGATCATGTCTTAGAATGAAAAATTGTTTAATGTTTTCTAATGACAGCTGAGTATCATGTTTTATATTAATTATACTTTTTATATTATCAGTAACCCATATTTAAATGCATCTTCCTCTTAAGGAAATTAAGCAAAATCTCAATCACTCGAGCTGGTTTTCAAGACTATGAAACATTCCTTTCCATTTTCATTGCTTCTAATATTAGACAGGGAAGCAGAGGAAGAAAAGAGTGGGAAAACAATCCTTTAATTAGTTAAATCTGATAGCTGGAAACATATCTGGAAAAAAGTTTAGTGAAGAATGAAATTCAAAGTACCATATTCTTTTCATGTTGGATTCTATTCTACATTATTTAAGAACTTCATTTTTCTCGTCCCCTCTTTTTCAAACTGTAAAAGTCTAGAACTGGCTGTATTTTTAAGTGACCAACTTGAAATGGGATACAGAAAACATAGTATGGTTTGTCAATAAAAAGAAGGGGTAAAGGAAATAGAAATAAGATTTTCAGGGATCCATGAAAAGAGACAGAGTTAAATATAATTTATTCTCACAATGGGGATCGACTGACTAACTTATAAACCATTTTTATAAAAATCTAAGGGAAAAACCAAGCCAAACAAAAGGCAAATCAAGGCCCTGTGCAGTGGCTCATGAAGTCAGGAGATCAAGACCATCCCAGCCAACATGGTGAAACCCTGTCTCTACTAAAAATGCAAAAATTGGCTGGGCGTGGTGTCGTGCACCTGTAATCCCAGCTACTAGGGAGGCTGAGGCAGGAGAATCGCTTGAACCAGGGAGTTGGGAGGTTGTGGTAAGCTGAGAACTCCAGTCTGGTGACAGAGTGAGACCCTGTCCCCCACAAAAAAGAGGGCAAATCAAGTACCAAATATTTCTGACGAGAATATAAATACTAATCAAAATTTGGGTCTTAACTTTCATTTTACTTCTTTAGAAATTTTGAATCACCTTCTTAAAAATTATATTCTTATAGTATCTCTTCACTGTTTTTGAACCAAAATTAGAGTTAATATTCTATATAAAATGTTATAAGTTTATAATATATTAAATGTAGGTGTTTGTTATCTGTTCAAGTAATGGAGTACAAAATAGTTTGTTTATAAGATAAAACTTTACTAAAAATATTTAGAATTTAACAAAAAACATGCTCTTGTGACTTTTGACAAATACCATCTCAATATAAGAAAAGTCAGCTATATCTTTTGTTTCATGAAATTCCCAGTATGTGACAAATTGGCTCTAAAATAAACATCAGAAAATACTTAGTTCACATTTTTCTCCCTATTTCATATTTTTAATGCAGAACAATAAAACTTTTTACCTGTATTAACAAGAGCACTGCTGTTGTAGAGTGTACCAAGGTGAGGTCCAGAAAGAGATAGAAAGGTATGAAGTTTGTTGAGGTAATATTTAAACCTTGGTCTTGTAAGCACTGAACGAATTATTAAATTGCCCAACGAATGTCCGATAAAGCTTTAAGAAGAAAAAAAAAGTCATTTTCCCCACAGCATTAGTTTTAGAAACAAAAATCAAAGCTGATACACTACAAAATGGATGTGAAATACTAAGAATTCGAAAATTTCTAGTGTTTTAAAAGTATAGGGATACTTTGAAATGATATACCACATTTTGAAGGAAAAAATGTTAGAATGTATAGAAGATCCTCATTATTATATAATTTAAATGTTTATAGAAACAAGATATTAATCTGAAAATTTTTACTCATAGTTTGTAACTGCTTAGAAATATATACATACAAAGATAATAATATGATTAGATTACACATTTGCCTTCTTAGGCACATACAGAAATTATTATTAACTCATTTCAAACAAAATGATGAAATTGTATTTATGAAGGACAACTTGTAGAAATTATATATCTGTTTCTCTTATTCTCTGGTCTATAATTCAAAGATGGACAGTTTTTGACTAACAATATTTTCAAGACATAGGTAAGATATGTGTATTTTCCTATTATAAATCTTCAATTATGCAAAAAGAATAATATTTATGTAGCTAGCATTTCACTTTAATTATGAAATGGTTTAAATCAGTGGGCCCCAACCTTTTGGGCACCAGGGACTGGTTTCATGAAAGACAATTCTTCCACGAACAGGGAGTTGTGGGATGGTTTTGGGGTTAAACTATTCCATTTCGGGGGTTAAACTATTCCATTTCGAACATTAGTGTCTCATAAGGAACACACAGCCTAGATCCCTCGCATGTGCAGTTTATAATAGGGTTCACAAATCTAATGCTCACCAATGATCTGACAGGAGGTGGAGCTCAGGTGGTAATGCTACCTCACCTGCCCCAATGCCACTCACCTCCTGCTGTGCGGTGTGGTTCCTAAGAGGCCATGGACAGGCACCAGTCTGTGGCCCAGGGTTTGGGGACCTCTGGTTTAAATCAAAAGAGCCTGTTTACTTACCGTTATTTTACAATAGATGGTAAAAGATTCCTTGGGGACAATTAGCAGGGAAAGAAGAGAGCTTGAAAGCTGTCTAGCTTATAGATATATCTTGCAAGAAGCTCAGGACAAACTTCCCTCCCAAACTGAACTTCCTAAAGTAGTGGGGGTGGGAATTCTGATGGTAGTTAATAGTCTATAATCAACCAGATCACACTTTAAAAAAAATTGATTATAACTGACAATCTAACCTGAAAGACAATACTTTTGAGGAGGAATAGATTGAAATAACATATTATTTTTCTCATAATAAAATAATTAATGAATAAAAACTAAACAAAATATTAAGAACCACAAATGAATAATTACAACAAGAAAATAATGTCTTCCTCCCATCAATAAACCTGCACATTCTCCCATATTTTAACAGAATTCTGTTTTTAAAAATGACTTTAGGTCAAAACTGCTTATCTCTCTTCTTATTCCCTATACTTCAAGCTGGAAACAAACTTTCCAAAAGCTTACAGTATGCAGAACCAGCTTCTTCCTCTAACTTAGTTGGGATATGAATGTAGTCAGTTTATTCTACCCTTTTTGAAACAAAGACTCTTCTCTCCTACATCTATTAACAAGATCTAATTAAGTAATAAAACTCATATTGGTGTAATCATCATCTCTTGCTTGTTGAAAATCGACTCTCAAAAGTATACAGTTGTCATAAAACCTGGCTGGGCACAGTGGCATATGTCTGTAATCCCAGTGCTTTGGGAGGCCAAGGTGGGAGGATTGCTTGGAGCTCAGGAGTTCGAGACCAGCCTGGGTAACATGGCAAAACCCCCATCTCTACAAAAATTAGCTGGGCATGGTGGCACACACCTGTAGTTCCAGCTACCTGGGGAGCTGAGTTGGGAGGACTGCCTGAGCCCAGGGGGTTGAGACTGTAGTGAGCTGAGATGGCGCCACTGCTCTCCAGCCTGGGTGACTGAGCAAGATCCTGTCTCAAAAAAAAAAAAAAAAAAAAAGTATACAAACTTTAAAAGTACTTGAAAGTACTTTTGTTGCTTCATATACATATATGTAACTCAGAGCATATACTTCCTCCATTTAAAGTGTACAATTCAATGATTTAAAATATATTCACAGAGTTGTAACTCTCACTACAATCGGTTTTAGAAACTTTTTTCCACCTCAAAAAGAATTCCTACGTCCTTTAGTTATCCCCACCATCCATCATCTTTGCCAGCTCTAAGCAAACAATAATCTACTTTCTCTATAGATATGCTTTTTTGGACTTATCTTATAAATGAAATCATATACTATGATCTTTCCCTAAAATCTTTTCTTTTTTTTCACTGTAAATTAATTTTGAGTTGCAGTCTCCTATATTTCAGAATAGGACAATGCTACCACAAATTCTGTTTAACCTTTCTATAATTCATAAAAATATAAAATAAATTGTATAATATTAAAGAAGATACCTTATTTTTGAGACTGTTAGACTATATATCTGAATATACTGTATTATCTCATCCAAAAGACGATCAGTCATGCTATCAAAATCAGCAAAAGTATCATTCTAAAAAAAAAGCAAAGCACATACATTATATTTGGGAATATGTATAATCACATGAAAAACTAACAATATAAACATTATTTTTAATTTAGATATTGAAAATATGGTTAAGTCCAACGTTTTTTAGAGAAGGTAGTGAGTGTAATACTTGTTATACTAAAATGAACAAACAGAGTAAATTTCTAGGGGGAAAAAGGTTCAGTGTTCTTAAAATACTTGCATTATTTAGTTGTTTGTTTAGCTCACTACCAGTATGAAACATAAGACATTTACAATGGCTTAATTAATGAAATATTTCCATAAAAATGTGAAATTCTAGAACTGTTTCATATGTGAAGAGATCATAAATCAAAAGTTAAATCATATATATTTCCTTTGGATATACATTTATATTAAATTACATAGAAATCATAAAAATACTACCAGCATTTTGTAATAGGCCAACATTTAGGTAGAAACTGGTACAAAAATGTTTGTTTTCACTGAAAATACTGTCATATTGTACCTGATTTCTCTCAGACATAAGAAAATCAATTCTTCCCCCAGGCAGTCCAAGTTCAATGTAAGTTTTTACTAATCGGAGATCTGCACTGTTTCCTAAAAAATGAAAAATGATGTTTAAAGGATGAAATAAAGTAAAAGGTACAAAGTACACCATCATATATTTTTGTAGTTTTTAGAGACAAGCTTATGGCCTATGCCATTTGTGACTAGACAATGTACTATGAAACAGAGTTCCCTATTTTTATGTCAAAGCTGATTTCTATTAGCCAGGCAATGTCATTCAACAGTTTGTTTCTTAGGTGGTTTTGGTCATAATGATGCTTTCACTTTTCTACCTAAATTTATTTATCAAACTGTTAGCACATCACTTTGGTGACTGCTGGCTATGGTAGCTATAAATGGTGCCTTAGCATCACCATTCTAGGTAATCATATAAACTGTGAATGCATTTTAGATTTAATCTGTTGCCTTTCCTTTGATAATACTGGAACAGAATGAGAAAAATAAAAATTCATTTAAATATGTAAAATAGTTTATTTTAATAATTATTAACTCAAAGGTATCTACACATATATTTACAATACAGATATAAAACACAAGGGTTCTTCAAAAAGTTCACGGAAAATGCATCATAAAAAAAAACTATGTGTTTCAAAAATTTTTTATGCCAAAATAAACACAAACAAATTTGTTATAACATGTCTGAACAGAATCTAGTTTGAGGCACTAAGAAGGGTAAGACATCAGTTTGAAAAGAACCCTTATCAAACAACATGAATTCTGCTAAAATTGAAGAACAAACATCAAACTTTCGGTGAAGCTTCAGTGAAAGAATGGTGAAATAACTGAGGCTTTACAAAAAGTTTATTGGGAAATGCCCCAAAGAAATCACCGATTTACAAATGGATAACTTATTTTAAAAAGGGAAAAAACGATGTTGAAGATGAAGCATAAGCAGTAGACCACCCACATCAATTTGTGAGGAAAAACTTCATTTTATTCATGCCCTAATTAAAGAGGACTGACAATTAACAGCACAAACAATAGTTGACATCTTAGACATCTCAACTGGTTCAGCTTACAGAATTTTGACTGAAAAATTTTGAAAAAATTTTCCATTCAATGGGTGTCAAAACCATTGTGCTCAAATCAGCTGCAAACAAGAGCAGAGCTTTCAATGGAAATATTAAACAAATGGTATCAAGATCCTAAAGCATTTCTTCAAAGAATTGTAACAGGAAATGAAACATGGCTTTACTAGTAGGATCTTGAAAAAAAGCACAATCAAAGTAATGGCTATCAAGAGGTGGAAGTGATCCAATTAAAGCGAAAATGGACCATTTAAGAGCAAAGGTCAAGGCAACAGTGTTTTGGAATGCTCAAGGCATTTTGCTTCTTGACTTTCTGGAAGACCAAAGAATGATAATATCTGCTCATGATGAGAGTATTTTGAGAAAATTAGCCAAAGCTTTAGCAGAAAAATGCCTGGAAAAGCTTCACCACAGAGTCCTTCTCTATCATGATAATATTCCTACTCATTACTCTAATGAAAAGGGCAATTTTGTGAGAGTTTTGATGAGAAATCATTAGGCATTTATCTTACAGTCCTGATTTGGTTCCTCTGATTCCTCTGACTACATTTTTTGTTTTCTAATCTTAACAACTCTGTAAAGGGCACCCATTTTTCTTTTGTTTATAATGTGAAAAAGAAGGCACTGACATGGCTAAATTCCCACACTAAATTCCCTAATTCTTTGGAATTTACTAGAATGACTGGTATAACTGCTTACAAAAGTATCTTGAACTAGACAGAGCTAACATTGAGAAATGAAGTTTATATTTCTATTTTTATCTTTTAATTCAATTTTTCCACAATTTTGTTTGTTTGTTTGAGATGGAGTCTCATCCTGTCACCCAGGCTGGAGTGCAGTGGCTCAATCTCAGCTCATTACAATCTGTGCGTCTCGGGTTCAAGTGATTCTCTTGCTTCAGCCTCCCAAGTAGCTGGGATTATTGGCATCCACCACCACACTAGGCAAATTTATTTTTCCACATTTTTTTTGAAGTCCTCTGATATATAAATATAATTATCTTCAAAAATAGTTTAGTAGATTCCTTTGGTTTACTAGCAATATAAATATGTCATTCTCAATTGCTGAATTTTTATTTTACCTTTCTGATAATTTCTTTTAGAATTTTATTATTTAATGCACTGACAGAAATAATCATTTTATTCTTCATTTTAAAAGGAGTACCTCTAATATTCACCACAAACTGTAAGTTTTCTATAGGCTGGAAATATATATGCTTAATCATCTTAAGGAAATAGACAAATCCTATTGAGGTCAAAGTTTTGTGCTTATTTGTAATAATTAGGAATGGATATTAAATTTTATAAAGTTTCTTATTTGATTTGTTGATGTAGGTATTTTATTACTAAAATTTTTTATATTACTTATCTTTGCATTCTGGGAAATAAACCCTATTTGTTATAGTAACTTAGTCTAATATATTAATTCCAAGTGCTAGAGTTTTGTTAAATATATTTGAATTCATTAAGTATATTTATGTCAGATTGGTCTACTGTTTTTTAGGGGTGGGTGTTAGTGCGATATCTTTATAGAATTTGGTAACAAGGTTAGCTTAACTTTAAGGAATAAAATGGGCTGCTTTCTCTCTTTTTCTCCATTGTTCTAGAACAATTTATGTAACGTAGGAATAATTTGCTTTTCAAAAATTTTAAAAAAGAATTTGCCAGAGATTCTACTGGGTCCAGAAGTCTTTCTTGGGAGATAATTCTTTGAAAACCTTATTATTTGGGGAGGGGGAAGAAAAGTTAGCATTGAGAATATTTTATTTCTTGAGCATCTGGTTTTTTTCTTTAAGGAAAAATCTCCAATTTTATGAGAATTTAGTACCAGGAACATTTGTTTAATATTTTTAACCCATAAAAATCTAGTTTGTTGCTATAAAATCTTATTATAACACAGTAATACTGCATTGGTCTAGAGATATTTGACATCTTCTAACAGTTCCTACATCTAGAAAAGAACTGTTGAGTAACCAAAACAGCTGTCATAAAACCACAGCACTAAAGTCAGGTACCTGTATTTATAATTTCATTTATATCTTAATTAATGAAACTTTAACTTCTAGAAATACTGATTTTTCTAGCACATAAAGTTTAAAGCAGCCAGTTAAAAGGGAAACAGAGAGACTATCAAAGGGAGACAAAATCACTTCCATGAGGTGATAGCTAGGAAAACCAACAGTAAGAGAGAAGATAAAAAAAAAAATCCACTGAGTTCATGTCGTTTGCAGGTGCACAGATGAAGCTGGAAACCATCATTCTCAGCAAATTAACACAGGAACAGTAAACCAAACACCGCATGTTCTCACTCCTAAGTGGGAACTGAACAATGAGAACACACGGACATAGGGAGGGGAATATCACACACCAGGGCCTGTCGGGTGTGGGGGGCTTGGGGAGGGATAGCAGTAGGAGAAATACCTAATGTAGATGATGGGTTGATGGGGACAGCAAACCACCATGGCACATGTATACCTATGTAACAAACCTACACGTTCTGCACATATATCCCAGAACTTCAAGTATAATGAAAGGAAACATCCAAAATTAAACGAAATGTTGACACATAAGCGTCAGTTCCATGGAAAACTTACTTACGAAAAAAATCTAATATTACACTTAGGATAAGTAAAATTAAGTGTATTTCTGTTTCAGAATGCATGTAAGAGTCAATTAATTTATGCAATTAAAAAATCTTTTTTTAGTTCAAAGATTAAATGAAACTAAATGAGATCTACTAGGAAGAAAACATTGAGTTGCCCTGGGATACATCAATAGATGTCACATACCATCCAAACCATGCACACAGACAATCAGATGTACTCCATCTTCAGAACCATCCTCTTCTTCTACACTAAAATAAGGTACTGAGGATGCCAGCAGAGGAACTTCACTGTACATGAATCCAGGAAGTTTAAGTTGCTTCAATTCTTCTTTTGCCTGAAGGAAGCTGAAGTAAAATATAAAGATAGTCTTTACTAAAGATCATACTCAGTTGTTAGAACCAAAAAGAGTCGCCTGAATTTAAAGAATTGTAGAAGGGGAAATTCAACATTTGGTTTTAAAACCATGAAAATATGTGGCATCACTTAAGTGATTTAGAAATCAGAGAGTAATTTTCTTTACTATTTGTAGTATATATTCTATCAAATACAATGAACATTTTAAACTTGAAATCACTTAAAAATATTCTTTCAAACTTGAAATCAACTAAGAAACATTATGAGTGAAGTTATGTTTTCTACAAACTTCAATACTGTATGCACAGGAAAGCTGGCAGAGGGACTGGAGAGGTGATAATCTGATGTTTATCCTGTAATCAAATCTTATTCCCTTTGTTTCTTTTTAATCTTGCATAAGTGGAAGGGAAGGAGTGGTATGTAAAACGTAAGTGAGAATAGTGTTTACAGTATTTAGCATATTAGGTTATTTGCATTTTTCTCTAAAAATACCAATAAGAAAGAGCGTAACCAAGGGGAATGTGACTACATACAATTAGTGGTATATACTCATTTGCAATGATTTGACAATCTAACCAATTTGGGGATTGCAAACATAAAAAATTATTAACTATTTAACATACATATTTGGACTGACAAAGTCAAATTGGAAGAACCTGATGAACACTAAACTGAGTAGGATAAGCTGGGAGAAAACATATAGAGTCTATATTAGAGATCATTGCTTTTTGATGACTCAGACAGTTTGAAGTACCCAGATGGTGATATAAACTTAAGTTTCCCTGCATATTACAATTTTTTAATGGGCCATTGTTACCTCACTGGTTTCCCTAGCTTTAGACTATGTATCTTAATTTTTGTGTATAAATCAGAATAATCTGGGAATTTAAAAAATCTCTGCGGGGCTAGGGGAGGAATAGCAGGGGGTGGGGAGCTAGGGAAGGGATACCATTAGGAAAAATACTTCATGTAGATGATGGAGGTGACGGATGCAGCAAACCATCATGGTACTTGTATATCTATGTAACAAACTTGCACGTTCTGCACATGTACCCTAGAACTTAAAGTATAATTTAAAAAAAAAATGAAAAAAATCTCTCTCTATATATATACATGCCCAGACCTCTTACCCCAAATATTATGATTCCATCTGGTTGAGGCAGTAGAATATTTCAAGAACCAGTACCTGCTAGTAAACCTATATCATCCCCAGATTTTTCTGGATATTTTACTGGTACATGAAATTTCAATTATGGAAACCACTGACTTAGCTGACAGCAATCAGTGTCTGGTAAGTTTAAGAAGTTTCCAGTAACCTGTTACGCATTTAACTAATATTGTCCTTATTTCCTAGATAAACTTATAAAACTTGGGTTTTGTCTGGAAGTTAATGGAGGAGAAATGAGGAATTGATGAAAAAAGCGTTTTAATCTCAATCTCAATTATTCCATCCTTCTAACACAAAACTACCAACGGAAAATTTGTATCAGGAATGTCTAGCCTATAGAACAGCACAATTATTTGGGAACTACAGGTCTGTGTGGCCAAGGGTATATTACGTTCATTTCTCCATTCTGATAGTCATCAAAGAAGCACTTTTGGTATTACAGAAACCAGACAACAAGGTAGACAATCCTTCAGCACTATCTGTGATATTACATATATATATTTAGCAGCAGGTACTATTATGTTCCATTACTTACGCTTGTATTTGAGGTTTTGGTGAACTTTCATACCAGGAAACTGAAGAAGTGAAGTTGTAAGAAGAACTGCTTGGCTGCTTTGTAATGGCATCAAATTTACTTTTGGAAGAATATTTAACACTGCAAGGAGACTCTCGTGGTGCAGATGGGAAGGACAAACAACCAGAAGTACAGACAGTAGGCATATTTATACCATCTCTCAGATAGTCACTGTTTATTTTTTCAGACTTTATAAGTCTTTCTTCCATTAATTCATCTCTGCTTGTATAGTGAGCATTTACTGTTCCATCCAAAGCTGAATAATCTGTTTCTTCATAGTACCCATTTTGAACCATTTGCTGATCCTGCTCCTCTTCCTCATCCTCTTTACCCTGTTCCTGCTGAAGATAACTAATTTCTTTTTCAGAAGTTTCCTTCTGAGGGCTAAGTGCATTGCTGTAGTTAACAGCACGTGCATCAGAAATATCCGTATTGCTTTGAGAACCAAAATAATTTTCCACAAGCCCTTGCTTTACTATATCAGTACTGGCTGAAAAAGGATCACTTGTACCCAGATGAGTTTCACTTTCAACTGTTGGGATTTCTGAATACATTTGTTTGATATTTAATACATCACTATGTTTTCTTTTCCCAGTTCTATCTTCACTACCATCTGTAGTAGTAGAAATGGAACCTGAAATGACACATGGAGTGCCTAAACAAATCAGTTTTGAATTTAATGTAATTGCTGTCCCTGTAGAGTTATTAGATTTATCAGGACTCTGGGAGCCTTTACACACAGTATCCAAGTTAGGTTTGGAGCTGCAACTACTTTTCACATCACTGGAAGTATCTTCATCTGAAAAAACAAATTGTAAAGGGTCTTTAATGCTTGAATTTAAGGAATGTATTGCTACAGTTTCATTGTCCAAGTGCCCTGAAAATATAACACTCTGCTGTTGCAAAATGATACTTGACTTTTTAGCATCATCGCCTTTTGGCAAATCAGTCATTCCTAGATTTAATATGGTTTTGCTATCACTTAGATGACATTCAGGTACAATAGATTTCTTAGAATTTTCATCAGGTGACAGTTCATCATCAGAAGGTAGAGAATTTATGGATGTCAAAGATGACTGTATTTCGCTTAATGCACTTGTACTCTCAGTACAATGATTTCCTAATGAAAATTTTACATTACAATCAGGTTTCATCAAAAGCTGAGGAAATAATCTTTCATTATTATAAGGGCCTTGTCCTTGCACAGTTTCAAAGATTAAATCAGTGTTTGGATGTGTCGCAAAAGAACTTGGTTCACTTTCAACACCCGAATCTGAAAATCTAGATGAGGCATATGTGGAATTAATATCTGGTAACTTAATTGTATCTCCACTTACTACAACATGATATTCTTTTGTAGAAGGGGCAGGTAGATTACTTCTTAATTTAGTTAATGATTCTCCAACAGAAAGACACTTTGCTTCTTGCAAAGCTTCCTTTTCAAATGTTACTTCTATAGATTTAGATTTACCATTAGATTCTAAGGACTCAAAGTTGGGTAGTAAATTATCCACAAAGATTTCTTCTTGTCGAAGCTCTGTCCAAGGTCCTAGTTTGACAGTTATTTTCTCTCCACTGAAAGAATCTTTATTACTGGGCTTTATTTCAATTGTTCCTACTCCCAAAGATGGGGTTGTTTGATGATCATGGCAATCATCTGATGACCTTCTGGATGCCAGATTGTGTTCCATTTGTGTAATTTCACTATCGTCCTGGGAGATATCAAGTTTACCTGAAATGGACAAATTTGCACAAAGATTTAGGTTGCCAGAGTTCAAAGGATCAAACTGGTCTGGTTGCATATTTTCAATAACTGGAGACTTTTGTTCAGTTCTCTCTGTATTAGTTGGCAAACAGCTAGCTTCCTTTTGACTTGTCTGTCTCATGTAGGTCTTTGGGTCAAAATTATGTCCACATATTGTGGGATCCAGACCTTCCTTCTGACTATGTGAAGGATTGCCTTCAAAGCACTTAGTGAGATCATCTGATGCTGTACTTTTCAAACATTTGTAGCCTACCAAAACCACAGAATCCTTAGAGTTCTGTTTTATTAATTTTTTTGTGTTTTCAGGTTTCATTGTTTTCATAAGCTTAGTAACCTTAACCTTGGATTTATTTGATTCTTCATTCTTTCCTTTTAGAGATTTTGTTAGCTGCTTTTCACCTTCTGTATACCAAATACTGGAGGCACCAGCAGGTCTGACTTTCACCTCTGGGCTAGAAAGTCCTGCTACAGAGCTTTCTTCAGTCTCATATTTATCCATTTTACTGGACTCTGATCTCTGAAGATTCTGAATTCCCATCCAGGGTGCATCTAAGTCTTTTATCCAAAGAAAAAAAGATTCAGATTTAAAACAAAGTGTGAGAACTCAAATGATTAAGACTACTTTTTCTAACTATAGCTTTCTAATATTCTGAAACATAAATAAATAAAACTAGAGAGGGAAAAAGCTGTTCCACATTAGGGAATGGTTTTATGTATATTACGAAGAATATACTGAAAACTATACACATAAGTTGTATATTTTAGTTAGATTACACTTACCTTCAGTAACTGAATCTAAATACCTATCTTCAAAGATTATAGGTAATGAATTGAGATCTCCATCTAATTCACTACATTCAATAGGTAAGGGTGGAAGAGAACTGCAGAAGGAAGTATTTTTGATAGCGGTGCACATCTGTAGATGACTCTGAGCACTGAAAAATATTTCTTAAATCAGATTGTAATTTAAAAAAATTATACCCAACTCCCCTTTAAAGATTCTACCCTTTCCCCTTGCCTCTTCCATTCTTATCTCCCATCTGCAAGACATAACCTCCTTATGAAAGAGCTGCTTGGTCAGTGATTAAGTACTGGTAAAATGAAAATGATGATTTGTTGGCAATAAATTGACTTATTAAATTACAGACTAATTATTTATGTAATTCTCATTATATTTTTCCATACTTTATGTTATTTCAAAGTGAATTTCTATGCTTAATGTCTTAACTTAATATAAGCATAAAAGAGAAATACCAAAAGTTCAAGTGCTTAATAATCATTTGATGATAGTGCTGGGAAAAAGATGTGTTTCACTACTACTGTTTCTACTCAACATATATTGACAAATAAAATTAACAGCTATTTAAAATATGATGTATAATTTTCTAATACAAAACAGAAAACCTTGCCGTATGGAAAATTTCAAACAAATCAAAGAATAGTATTAAAAAACCCCACATACATACCACCAAACTTCAGCAATTAACGTGTCTTTTTTATCAACACTCACTGCCTACCCTGACACTCTATTATTATTTACAGGTTTTTCTGTGGTATAATTTATATGCATTGAAATATAAATATTAGCTGTATAGTTTTGACAAATGTATATATGATACAGAACATTTCCATCTGCTCAGTTCCCTTATGTCTTCCCAATCCAGCCCAAGTCAACACCAAGAAAACCACTGTCCTGTCTTTTTTTTTCACCTTAGTTTTGCCTTTTCTATAAATTCATACAAGTAGAATCACACAGTATTCAATTTTTAACACCTAGCTTTTTTTGTTCAGCATAATATCCTCAAAATATTCTTTAATGGCAAAGAAAACCAGGAATAAATCTATTCAGTAGGAAAGGTAGAAGGCATTTGTTATGGGTATTTTAATGGTAAATCATTTGCAATATAGAAGACAGTATTTATGAAAATATGTAATAAAAATGATGAACATAAGAAATTCTGACCTGTGAAAATAAAGATAGATGAAAATATGTAATAAAAAATGATGAACATAAGAAATTCTGATCTGTAAAATAAAGATAGAATATGGCCAAATGGAAGGCTAGAGCCAAAGTTGTAAGAGACTACCCAAGATTATGGCAGATCTGAAAAAAAGGAAGGGAGAAATACAGTGCATTATGTTTCTTTGTCTGTAAAGTAAGGGGCTTTTATGAAGTAATTCATAAGATGAAACTCAATTTGATTAAAGATGGGATTTCTGAAATTCAAATTCTCCTAATTTCTTATATTGTTAATACTGCATATTCTGTCACTGATAAATTCTGAGACACTGATACATATCTTATATAAAAGGAAATAAAATATTTTTAATTTTGGATTTATACTACTCACTGAAGTTCCTGGTATGCAATGGCAGCTTCTCTTGGATGCTCAAAACAAAAGAATGCCTCAGAAAATCTGCGTACCTAAAAAATTCCAAAAGAGAGAGTATTAATAACGTGGCATATTTAAAAAGTCAATCTGGCATCTTATGGTAGGGAGAGAAATTGCCTCCATTAGGCCTTCCATAATCACCCATCAGAATTAAACTTCCCTTCTCCCTCTTCAGTGTTGCCGAAACACTGAATTTTTGTACTGCATGAAATAAATCTGAAAAGCATATATAAATATAAGCTATTATGATTACCATTACAGCCTTTACCATCTTTTGTTTTAAAATAATTATATATGTGAATCGTCTCCCCTCCTAAATTGTAATGTTCTTTAGAATTGAAACTGTAGGCCAGGTGTGGTGGCTTTTGCCTATAATCCCAGCACTTTGGGAGGCTGAGGTGGGTGGATTACTTCAGGTCAGGAGTTCAAGACCAGCTGACCAACATGATGAAACCCCATCTCTCCTAAAAATACAAAAATTAGCTGGGTATGGTGATGGGCGCCTGTAATCCCAGTTACTTAGGAGGCTGAGGCAGGAGAATCACTTGAACCTGGGAGTCAGAGGTTGCAGTGAGCCAAGATGGCACTGTTGCACTCCAGCCTAGGCGACAAAAGTGAAATTTCAAAAGAAAGAAAGAGCGAGAGAGAGAGCGCACGCATATTACAAAATCAAGTACTTGGTAAATAAATGTTGAATCTAGCTGAACATTTCTTCCATTACATTTGTATTTTAACCCTTTCATTTTTAATTATGAAAGGAAAGGCTCTGTCAGCTACTGGAGCAAAATTGAGCAACAGGAGCTGGAAAAGATGTCTTGTTTGGACAGTACAGAGAGGGGAAATTATATTACATCTGTGATTATTTTCTAAAGAAAGTATGATCTAGGATCCTTTGGTTTTAAATGTATAACAAATTAGAGACGTATTTTACTTGTCGTCAATATCCGGCCAGATGAATTTCTGACTTACTAAACTTGTTTCCCTAAGCAGATAAACCTGGGTCTTCAGATAAACAAGTCAACGAGGGAGGTGGGTGCAACAACTTTCATACGTTGTCCAAACGCTTCTTTTTTTCCTCTCCAACATTAAAGGAAAGATGAGAAAAAAAAAACCCATCAGCCTGTCTGGCTATCTATTAAGATGATTTCTTTTGGGGCTATAAAGCATGGAAAAAAATGCATCTTTAAGTTATCTGGATTCCTGCACTTGCAGCTGGACCCCCAAAACTGGTTAGCTGTTTTTCCTTCTCTCTCTACCTTCCCTAAGTCCTACAATAACAATCATTTCTTTACAGTACTCTACACCTCACAGTCTTGAAACTAAAAACTTCATTCTCATTCTTTGACTTAAAACACATAAAAACTCAGTGTCAAATTGAATGATAAAAACAAAAAAACTCTAGGATGATATTATCTTCGTTTAATAGGTGAGGAAACGAAGACACAAAGAGATTAATTATTTGGCCAAGATAACATAGCTAGTAGGCAATAAACCCGTGATTCAAACCAAGATTTGAGAAACTAAATCTTGTGCTCCAAACCACTTATCTTTTCCTTTCTGCATTAAGACTCCTTGTTATCAGAAATCTTTTTTTTCCTGTATGCACCCATACGAAGTTCTTTCTAAATTCACTCTCAGCATAATTATCATGCTGTAGTTATTACAAGTAAGGGTATTAACTATAGTGTGTGGCCATAACTAAGGTATGACTGCCACCTGATGGCAATATAGCTTATTTTCAGGCAAAAGTTTGACAAAGAAAAAAATTTTTAATTTACAGATTTAAACTTCCAATATGGGGACTATATATATTACTACTTTGTATATGTATACATTTGGGTGCATTTTTTATGTTTATAAAACATGAGTTTTGTGCGCTCAATTAAAAAAAAAAAACTTATTTGGCAACGTCAATTATTCAAAAGCTAGGAGGAAGAAAATAGCTGAGCATTCAAAGTAAGTATTTATTAATGCTTCACAGAGTTAAATACTCCTGTATCTGTGTTCATTCTAATAATGCTGTTCAAATTGCTAACACAGTATTTATTATAAAACAATTCTACATGTGTACATTCAGATTAGATTCTAATCTTGAGTGCAGGGTCTCTATCTGATAGATTATATAGTATCTATGCTGCCTTGAAAAAAATAAGCACCTTGCAAATGTTTACTGAACAAATGTTTTTAAGTCCTTGCACTACCTCATAGCAAAATAACATAAAGTCCTTTTATTACAAAGCTGATTTATACTTATTATTTGATACAATCCACCTGGTTTCAGTTATTTGCTTTCTCAATCCATAGCACATTTAAAAAGCAAATTAGACAAAGAAAAATGAAGAATTAAGAGGTAAAAATGAAAAATGAAGAGGTAAGTACACAGGAGTTTCAAGAAATAATAAGAACGTGATGAAAAAAAAATCCACCTAGAAATTCCCTATAAAAGATCACACAAAATAAATAAAAAATTAATGTAACTTGAGATCTTTTAATGGATATTCCAATATCCTGGCATTTTTAATAACATGGAATATCAGTATATTAAAGTTGAGTGCATTAAAACTCATGACAACTAAATCATTATCAAATGACTAAAGTACATTTAGTATAGGCATACCTTGGAGATATTATGAGTTAGGGTCCAGACCACCACAATAAAGTGAATATTGCAATATGAATTTTTCAGTTTCCCAGTGTATATAAAATTGTGTTTACACTATACTGTAGTCTATTAAGTGTGCAATAACATAATATCTTTTTTAAAAAAACAATGTGTATACCTTAATTTAAAAATATTTTATTGTTAAAAATGCTAATGATCATGTGAGCCTTCAGCTCACATGGTGGTGGAAGATCTTTCCTTGATATTGATAGCCGCTGATTAGGGTGGTTGGGGCAGCTATGACAATTTCTTAAATTCAACAATGACATTTACTACATGAATTGACTCTTCCTTTCACAAAAGATTTCTCTGTAGCATGTGATGCAGTTAAACAGCATTTTACCCAGAGTATAATTTCGTTAAACCCACAGATTTTTCCACTAAGTTTATGTAATATTCCAAATTTTTTGTTGTCATTTCAACAACGTTCACAGTATCTTCACCAGGACTAGATTCCATCTCAAGAAACCAATTTCTCTGTTTATCCATAACAAGCAACTCTGCATCTATTCAAGTATGATCATGAGATTGCAGCAATTCAGTTACATTTTCAGTCTCCAATTCTAATTCTAGTTCTCTTGCTACTTCCACCACATCTGCAGTTATTTTCTCCACTCGTCTTGACCCCCTCAAAGTTACCTATAAGAGTTAAAATCAACCTCTTCCAAACTTCTGTTCATGTTGATATTTTGACCTCCTTCCTTGAATCATGAATGTTCTTAATGGCATCTACAATCGTGATTTTTTTTTCCAAAAGGTTTTTCTTTTATTTTGGCCAGATCCACCATAGGACTTACTGTGTATGGCCAGCTATTGCCTTACAAAACGTATTTAAGTAATAAGGCTTGAAACTCAAAATGATTTATGGATCACATGGGCTGAAGAACAGATGTTGTGGTAGCAGGCATGGAAACATCATTAATCTCCTTTATCTCCATGAGAGGTTTTGGCTGAGTAGGTGCAATGTTAATGCGCAATAATATTTTGAAAGGAATCTTTTTATTCCTGAACTGTAGGTCTCAACAGTGGGCTTAAAATGTTTAGTAAACTATGGTGTAAACAGATGTGCTGTAATCCAAGCTTTTGTTATTCTGTTAATAGAGCACAGAGTAGATTCAGCATAATTCTCAGGGGCTCTAGAATTTAGGAATGGTGAGTGAGTATTGGCTTCAACTTCAAAGCACCAGCTACATTAGCTCCTAACAAGAGACTCAGCCTGTCCTTTAAAGTCATGCACTGACTTCTCTTTTCTAGCTATGAAAATCTTAGACGGCATTTTTTCTACTAGAAGGCTGTTTTATCTCCACTGAAAATCTACTGTTTAGTGAAGTCACCTTCATCATTTATTTTTGCTAGATCTTCTGGATAACATGCTGTAACTTCTCCATCAGAACTTGCTGTCTTACCTCACACTTTTATGTTATGGAGACTTCTTGCCTTAAACCTCAACAACCAATCTCTGCTATTTTCAAATTTTTCTTCTGTAGCTTTCTCACCTCTCAGCCTTCATAGAATTGAAAAGAGTTAGGACCCCGCTCTGATTAGGCTTTGGCTTAAGGTACTGTTGTGGCTGATCTTCTATCCAGACCACTCAAACTTTTTCCACATCACTACTAAGGCTGTTTTACTTTCTTATCATTTCATTAGAGAAGCATTTCAATTTCCTTCAATAACTTTTCCTTTGTATTCACAAGTTGGCTAACTGGTGCAAGAGACCTAGCTTGTAGTATATCTTGGCTTTCAACATGCCTTCCTCCCTAGGTTTAATCATCTCAAGCTTTTGATTTAAAATGAGAAACTTACAACTTTTCCTCTCACTTGAACACTTAGAGATCATTGCATATTAACTGACCTAATTTGAATATTGTTGTGTCTCAGGGAATATGGAGACCCAAATAGAGGAAGAGAGATGGAAGGAATGCTAGTTGGTGAAAGAGAATAGACACAACATGTATTAAGTTCACTGTCATATATGGGCACTACTTGTGTTGTTTCAAAACAATTCCAATAGTAACATCAAATATTATGGTTAGCATATTTAAAGAAAAAAATTTACTCATTAAAGATCACACTATTGGCTGGGCGCGGTGGCTCACACCTGTAATCCCACCACTTTGGGAGGCCGAAGCGAGAGGATCACCTGAGGGCAGGAGTTCGAGACCAGCCTGGCCAACATGGTGAAACCCTGTCTCTACTAAAACGCAAAAATTACCTGGGTGTGGTGGTGGGCCTCTATAATCCCAGAATCACTTGAACCTGGGAGGCAAAGGTTGCAGTGAGCTGAGATTGAGCCATCGTACTCCAGCCTGAGTGACAAGAGTAAAGCTCTATCTCAAAAAAAAAAAAATTCATTCTAAAATTTATTTTTGGATAGATTTATTTATTGAGACAGGGTCTTCCTCTGTCACCCAGGCTGGACTGTGGTGGCACTATCACAGCTCAACACAACTGCAACCTCCCAGGGGTGGGTGATCCTCCCACCTTAGCCTCCCAAGTAGGTGGAATGACACATGCACCCCACCATGCCCAGCTAATATTTGTATTTTTTGTAGTGATGGGGTTTCCCCATGAAGAGCCCAGGCTGTTCTCAAACTCCTGGGCTCAAGTGGTCCACCCACCTCAGCCTTCCAGAGTGTTAGGATTACTGGTGTGAGCCATCACCCCCCGCCTGGATAGACTTATTTACTGCAAGTGCTAGACATGATTTTTATATATACCCATAAAAGCTAGAAAACATTTTGTTTATGTTCATAATTATAGTCAAATTGGAAGTCTGCCCAAACCTTGTAAAATATAAAAGTATCAAATTATATATTATAAATAAGCAATATGTTCCAAGAAGTACTTTTACTTTATTTAGAAAATGACATTCACATAGTTATACTCAAAGAATACCAGATCAAGCAGTTTTAGCAATTAATGTCTCTTTTTAAAAATGCAAACTTCATAACGTTTTGAATAAATAACACATTATTTTAAAGAGGTTCTTTAAGTGGAAAGAATGGCTATATGAGCTATTCCTAACTCTTTCCCTCTACTAGAATATAAGTTGCATCAATACTGTTGAAAATACTATTTTATGATATTAAAATCTCAATAAAAGCTAGTAAGAATTCACTGACACTCTGGATTCCTTACTGGAAGGTAATGGCTATACATTAGAATCTAGAATCCTGCAAATCCATATGGCAGCTTTAAAGTATAAATTTAAAAAACATGCTCCTTCAACAGGCAGATGCAACTAGACTCCAAGGAGGACAGGCCAAATTTCAGTTCCCACTCTTTATAGGTCAATTCTCTTATTTAGGGAATACCCTAACCCTGTTAATCATTTGGAGAACTTTAAAAAATTTCCCTAGGTCTGGACCTCATTTACCACCGACCTTTTTAAAAGTTCCCCAGGTAATTCAAATGTACAGCCAGGGCTGAAAACTTCTATTTTAACATTAACTGAGACCACGAGAGTAGATCCTGCCCTCCTCCTTCTGCAAACAACTATAAAACCGGTTAAAATACATGAAGCAACTTTTTTAAGCACTGAGGAACAAGCACTAGACATGCAAAACATTAGGAAAATACAATGTACAATCAATAGATAAAATCAGCCAATAGAAAGAGACACCAAGATAATTGAGATGTTTGAATAAGCAGGCAATTTTTAAAAAATAAACTTAATTATTTTTACAGCAGTTTTAGGTTTACAGAAAAACTGATCAGAAAGTACAAAAGGTTTCCATATTGCCCTTCGTACCCCTCCAGCTTCCCCTATTATTTACATCTTGTGTTACTGTGGTATCTTTGTTTCAACTGATGAACCAATATAATATACTATATTAAAGTGCATTATTTACATTAAGGTTCACTCTTGGTGTGGTATATGGGCTTCGAAAAATATATAATGACACACGTATATACCATTACTGTCTCATATAGAATATTTTTACTGCCCCCTAAATCCCCTGTGCTCTACCTTCCTGTCCCTCCTTCTATCCCCCAGAGGCCCTGACACAACCCAGATCTTTTTACTGTCTCCACAGTTTTTCCTTTCCAGAATGTTGTATAGTTGAAATCATACAGTATATGTAGATTTTTCAGGTTGCCTTCTTTCAGTCTGCCATATGCTTTCAAGGTTCCTCAATGTCTTTTCATGGCTTCACTAATTATTTCTGTTTATTGCCAAATAACATTCCATTGTACGAATGGACACAGTTTGTTTATCCAGTTACCTATTGAAGGACATCTTGGTTGCTTCCAAGTTTTGACTATCATGAATGAAGCTACTATATGTGGAGGTTTTTATGTGTACATAAATTTTCAATTCATTTGGATAAACACCAAGGGCTGTGATAGCTGGATTTTATGATGAGAATATGTTGTTTTTTAAGAAACCACCAAAGTGTCTTCCAAAATGGCCATCCTATTTGTGTTCCTACCAGGAATGAAAGGGAGTTCCTGTTGCTCCACATCTCACCAACATTTGCTTTTCTCAGTGTTTTGGATTATAGCCATTCTTATAAGTGTACAGTGGTTATCTCATTTTAATTTGTAATTCTCTAATAACATATGATAATGGATATTTTATTTCCCCCATGTAGAAGACTAGAGTTGGATATTTCTCTTCCCCCAGGTCAGTGAGGCTCTAGTAAGATACTTTCCACTGAGGCACATTTTGTTAAAGACAAAATGTTCTGGATGTATTTCAAAATGGCTACATTCCCTCCCCACCATCTGGAAGTATGAGGGGCTTTTCTCCAATTTTCACTGAAAGAAGCTGGTAGGGCTTTTGGAGGTGAAAGTCATGAAAGTATGGGATTCCCTAAGATCCCCCCTCACCCCTGCCAGGAGTTTTTAACTCATCTGTCCATACTGAGTCTCCAGAAATTCATCAATTATAAGTTTCCTATTGCAGGACTGGCTACAGTAGTGATTTCTATTCATGAGTTTTTATTCCATTAGATGGGATTCTCTGTAACTGGCTATCGGACTCTCCAATTTTGGGGACAGGAGTTTGCCTGTGACCTTAATTCTTTGATAAATCTAAGAAGAGTTGTTGATTTTTCAGTTCATTCAGCTTTTTTGTTGCTAGTATGTGAGTAACAACTTCCAAAGCTCTTATACGCTGGATCAGAAACTAGAAGTCTAAGTCAGCACTTTTAAACAATGATTATAAATTGCCCAATGGTTTTTGGAGATCCAAGATGGCTGCTTAGGAGGAACTCGGGAATGCAGCTCCGAGAGAAAGCACAGAGGGTGAGTGGACGCCGTATTTCCAGACTGATTTTTACTGCCCACAGACCAGGAGATTCACACGCAGAGAAGCCACACGGGTCGCCAGCGCCGCTGGCTTGAACGGCGCAGCCGCTGGGCCGGCACCCTGAGGCAACGGCTCACTGTACAAAGTGAGAGAGTCTGAGTCCCCTATAAGCCAGCAAAGGGAGCTGAAACGGGGAGCCAGGCCAGCGCCACGAATCTCAGAGCCGCGGCTTTAGCCAACGCAGTGGCTCCGGAGGCAGATCAGATGAGACGGTGTCCCCTCTTACCCAGCAAGAAGACCTGAAACACAACTGAAACCGGGACGGTCCAGCTCTGTGGAGGAGGGGCGTTCTCCATAGGCACCCTGCTGTTCTCTACCAAGGCAATCCGCCACTACAGAGACTCCATCACTACAGGGGCGGGCCAACACATCGGAAGCAGTTCTAACTACACCCAGAAGTTCACACGGAAGCTGGGTGGAGCCCACAGCAGCTTAGCGAAGCCTCTGCAACCTGAGTGTGACTAGGCTGCCACCTTGTGGGCAGGGAAAACAGCAACCGCACAGGGGAACATCATAAAACCGTAACTCCCTGGGACAGAACACCTGGGGGGAAGAGCAGGGGGTTTATGAGTTCTGCCACAGCAGACTTAAAATTACCAAAATCAGAAAGACAACAACCACAAAGTCAACAGGTGGATAAATCCACAAAGATGGGAAGAAACCAGCGCAAAAAGGATGAAAACACCCAAAACCAGAACACTTCTCCTCCTACAAGGGATCACAACTCCTCACCAGCAAGGGAACAAGACTGGATGGAGAATGAGTGTGATGAAATGACAGAATCAGCTTTCAGAAAGTGGATAATAAGAAACTTCCGTGAGCTAAAAGAACATGTCCTAACCCAATGCAAAGAAACTAAGAACCTTGAAAAAAGACTTGACGAAATGCTAACAAGAATGGACAACTTAGAGAGGAATATGAGTGAATTGATGGAGCTGAAAAACACAACACGAGAACTTCACGAAGCATGCACAAGTTTCAACAGCCGAATTGACCAAGCAGAAGAAAGGATATCAGAGGTCGAAGATCAACTCAATGAAATAAAACGAGAAGGCAAGATTAGAGAAAACAGGGTAAAAAGGAATGAACAAAGTCTCCAAGAAATATGGGACTATGTGAAAAGACCTAATCTACGTTTGATAGGTGTACCTGAATGTGACGAAGAGAATGCATCCAAGCTGGAAAATACTCTTCAGGATATTATCCAGGAAAACTTCCCCAACCTAACAAGGCAGGCCGAGATTCAAGTCCAGGAAATACAGAGAACACCACAAAGATATTCCTCTAGAAGAGCAACCCCAAGACACATAATCATCAGATTCACCAGGGTTGAAATGAAGGAGAAAATACTAAGGGCAGCCAGAGAGAAAGGTCGGGTTACCCACAAAGGGAAGCCCATCAGACTCACTGCAGATCTCTCAGCAGAAACCCTACAGGCCAGAAGAGAGTGGGGGCCGATATTCAACATCCTTAAGGAAAAGAACTTTCAACCCAGAATTTCGTATCCAGCCAAACTAAGCTTCATAAGTGAAGGAAAAATAAAATTCTTTGTGAACAAGCAAGAACTCAGAGAGTTCATCACCACCAGACCAGCTCTACAAGAGCTCCTGAAGGAGGCACTACACATAGAAAAGAACAACCAGTACCAGCCACTCCAAAAACACACGAAAAGGTAAAGAGCATCAACACAATGAAGAATCTGCATCAACCAAAGGGCAAAACAGCCACCTAGCACCAAAATGACAGGATTGAATTCACACGTAACAATATTAACCCTAAATGTAAACGGACTAAATGCCCCAATCAAAAGACACAGACTGGCAAATTGGATAAAAAGCCAAAACCCATCAGTGTGCTGTATCCAGGAAACCCATCTCGCATGCAAGGATACACAAAGGCTCAAAATAAAGGGATGGAGGAAGATTTACCAAGCAAATGGAGAGCAAAAAAAAGCAGGAGTTGCAATTCTCATCTCTGATAAAATAGACTTTAAAGCAACAAAGATCAAAAGAGACAAAGAAGGACATTACATAATGGTAAAAGGATCAATGCAGCAAGAAGAGCTAACGATCCTAAATATATATGCACCTAATACAGGAGCACCCAGATACATAAGGCAAGTTCTTAAAGACTTACAAAGAGACTTAGACTCCCACACAATAATAGTGGGAGACTTCAACACACCCTTGTCAATATTAGACAGATCAACGAGACAGAAAATTAACAAGGATATCCAGGACTTGAACTCAGACCTGGAACAAGCAAACCTAATAGACATTTACAGAACTCTCCACCCCAAATCCACAGAATATACATTCTTCTCAGCACCACATCACACGTACTCTAAAATTGACCACATAATTGGAAGTAAATCACTCCTCAGCAAATGCAAAAGAACGGAAACCATAACAAACAGTCTCTCAGACCACAGTGCAATCAAGTTAGAACTCAGAATTCAGAAACCAACCCAGAACCGCACAGCCTCATGGAAAATGAACAACTTTCTCCTGAATGTTGACTGGATAAACAATGAAATGAAGGCAGAAATAAAGACGTTCTTCGAAACCAACGAGAATGAAGACACCACATACCAGAATCTCTGGGACACATTTAAAGCAGTCTCTAGAGGAAAATATATAGCAATAAGTGCCCACATGAGAAGAAAGGAGAGATCTAAAATTGAAACCCTATCGTCAAAATTGAAAGAGCTAGAGGAGCAAGATCAAAAAAACTCAAAACCTAGCAGAAGACAAGAAATAACTAAGATCAAAGCAGAATTGAAGGAGATAGAGACACGAAAAACCCTTCAAAAAATCAATAAATCCAGGAGCTGGTTTTTTGAAAAGATCAACAAAATAGACAGACCACTAGCCAGACTAATAAAAAAGAAAAGAGAGAATAATCAAATAGATGCAATAAAAAATGACAAAGGGGATATCACCACAGATTCCACAGAAATTCAAACCATCATCAGAGATTATTACAAACAACTCTATGCACATAAATTAGAAAACCTGGAGGAAATGGATAAATTCCTGGACAGCTGCCTCCTGCCAAGCCTAAACCAGGAAGAAGTCGAAACCCTGAATAGACCAATAACAAGGTCTGAAGTCGAGGCAGCAATTAAGAGCCTACCACCCAAAAAAAGCCCAGGTCCAGATGGGTTCACAGCCGAATTCTACCAGACATACAAAGAGGAACTGATACCATTCATACTGAAACTATTCCAAATAATCCAAAAAGAGGGAATCCTTCCGAAATCATTTTATGAGACCAACATCATCCTAATACCAAAACCTGGCAGAGACTCAACAAGAAAAGAAAACTACAGGCCAATATCCATGATGAACATAGATGCAAAAATCTTCAATAAAATAATGGCAAGCCGATTACAACAGCACATCAAAAAGCTTATCCACCATGATCAAGTAGGATTCATCCCGGGGATGCAAGGCTGGTTCAATATACGCAAGTCTATAAATGTAATTCACCACATAAACAGAACCAAAGACAAAAACCACATGATTATCTCAATTGATGCAGAGAAGGCCTTCGACAAAATTCAACAGCCCTTTATGCTAAAAACCCTCAATAAACTAGGTATCGATGGAACGTATCTCAAAATAATAAAAGCTATTTACGACAAACCGACAGCCAATATCATACTGAACGGGCAAAAACTGGAAGCATTCCCTTTGAAATCTGGCACTAGACAAGGATGCCCTCTCTCACCACTCCTATTCAATATAGTACTGGAAGTTCTAGCCAGAGCAATCAGGCAAGAAAAAGAAATAAAGGGTATTCAATTAGGAAAGGAGGAAGTCAAATTGTCTCTATTTGCAGACGACATGATTGTATATCTAGAAGACCCCCTCATCTCAGCCCAAAAGCTCCTGAAACTGATAAGCAACTTCAGCAAAGTCTCAGGATACAAAATCAATGTGCAAAAATCACAAGCATTCCTATACACCAATAACAGACTTAAAGAGAGCCAAATCAAGAACTAACTGCCATTCACAATTGCTACAAAGAGAATAAAATACCTAGGAATACAACTAACAAGGAATGTAAAGGACCTCTTCAAGGAGAACTACAAATCACTGCTCAACGAAATAAGAGAGGACACAAACAGATGGAGAAACATTCCATGTTCATGGTTAGGAAGAATTAATATCGTGAAAATGGCCATACTGCCCAAAGTAATATACAGATTCAATGCTATCCCCATCAAGCTACCAATGACCTTCTTCACAGAACTGGAAAAAACCACCTTAAACTTCATATGGAACCAAAAGAGAGTCCGCATAGCCAAGTCAATTCTAAGCAAAAAGAACAAAGCAGGAGGCATCACACTACCAGACATCAAACTCTACTACAAGGCTACAGTAATCAAAACAGCATGGTACTGGTACCAAAACAGAGATATAGACCAATGGAACAGAACAGAGGCGTCGGAGGCAACACAACATATCTACAACCACCTGATCTTTGACAAACCTGATAAAAACAAGCAATGGGGAAAGGATTCCCTGTTCAATAAGTGGTGTTGGGAAAACTGGCTAGCCATATGCAGAAAGCAGAAACTGGACCCCTTCCTGACACCTTACACTAAAATTGACTCCAGATGGATTAAAGACTTAAACATAAGACCTAACACCATAAAAACACTAGAAGGAAACCTAGGCAAAACCATTCAGGACATAGGCGTAGGCAAGGACTTCATGACCAAAACACCAAAAGCATTGGCAACAAAAGTCAAAATAGACAAATGGGACCTAATCAAACTCCACAGCTTCTGCACAGCAAAAGAAACAGTCAATAGAGTGAATCGGCAACCAACAGAATGGGAAAAAATTTTTGCAGCCTACCCATCTGACAAAGGGCTGATATCCAGAATTTACAACGAGCTAAAAAAGATTTACAAGATAAAAACAAACAAGCCCATTCAAAAGTGGGCAAAGGATATGAACAGATACTTTACAAAAGAAGACATACATGAGGCCAACAAGCATATGAAAAAATGCTCATCATCACTGGCCATTAGAGAAATGCAAATCAAAACTACATTGAGATACCATCTCACACCAGTTAGAATGGCAATCATTAAAAAATCTGGAGACAACAGATGCTGGAGAGGATGTGGAGAAACAGGAACACTTTTACACTGTTGGTGGGAGTGTAAATTAGTTCAACCATTGTGGAAAACAGTGTGGCGATTCCTCAAGGACCTAGAAATAGAAATTCCATTTGACCCAGCAATCCCATTACTGGGCATATATCCAAAGGATTATAAATCGTTCTACTATAAGGACACATGCACATGAATGTTCATAGCAGCACAGTTTACAATAGCAAAGACCTGGAACCAACTCAAATGCCCATCGATGATAGACTGGACAGGAAAAAGGTGGCACATATACACCATGGAATATTATGCAGCCATTAAAAACGAGGAGTTCGCGTCCTTTGTAGGGACATGGATGAACCTGGAAACCATCATTCTCAGCAAACTGACACAAGAACACAAAATCAAACACCACATGTTCTCACTCATAGGCGGGTGTTGAACAAGGAGAACACATGGACACAGGGAGGGGAGCACTATACATGGGGGTCTGTTGTGGGGGAGTGGGGGGGACAGCGGGGGGGTGGGGAATTGGGGAGGGATAGCATGGGGAGAAATGCCAGATATGGGTGAAGGGGAGGAAGGCAGCAAATCACACTGCCACATATGCACCTAAGCAACAACCTTGCATGTTTTTCACATGTACCCCAAAACCTAAAATGCAATAAAAAAAAAAAAATAAATAAATTGCCCAATGACTGAAAGAAGCTGGTAATAAAGAGTAAACAGATAGGGCTTTTCAGTATAAAAATGGAACTATTATACATGAAGAGAACAAAATGGAAATTTAAGAAGTAAAATATATAATATCTGAAATGAAATATTAGATGATATTAAGAGCAGATTAGTCACTATAGAAGAGTTAATGAATTTGAACTCAGAATCTAACAAATTATTCAGTCTGAAGAGCATAGATGAAAAATTGCTAAAAAACAAGGGATCAAATGATATAACATATGTATAATTAGAGTACCAGAGGGAGAAGAGAGGGAAAGAAACAGGGTGGAAAATATATCTGAAGCTATAATAGCAAATTTCTTTAAAATTGATAAAAATAACCTAGAGCCCCTAACATATGTATAATTAGAGTACCAGAGGGAGAAGAGAGGGAAAGAAACAGGGTGGAAAATATATCTGAAGCTATAATAGCAAATTTCTTTAAAATTGATAAAAATAACCCTAGAGCCCCAAGAATACCAGCAAATCCCAAGCAAGATAAATACAGAAAAACAAACAACGACAATACAACTGCAGCAAGGTGTATCGTAGTCAAACTGCTGGAAAACAAAGACAAGGAGAAAAATCCTAAAGGCAGCCAGAGGGGAAAAACAGTATAAATAACTGACTTTTTATAAGACTACAGAGGTCAGAAGATAATGACACTTTTTAAAGTACTCAAACAGAGGGCGAAGACTATCAATCCAAGGTTAAACGACACTATCGATCAACTTGAGCTGATGGAGATTTATAGAATATTCTACCTAAAACATTTAGCAAAGCATAAAGTCATTATGCAAAAATCAATTATACTTCTATATCCTAGTAGCAACCACGTGGAAAATAAAATTTAAAAACCATTTATAATAGTATCAGATAATATAAAACGCGTACGAGTAAACTTAAGGCATAAAAACTACAAAAGCAGATTTTAGATAAATTGAAGAAGGTCGAAATAAATGGGGAACTAAATAGAAAGCCATATTATGCCCACAAATTGTCTGAATCAATATGGTTAAGGAGGTAATTGTCCCTAAATTGATCTATAGATTTTACTCAGTGTAAACTGAAATCCCAAGAGGATTCAAAAAAATAAAAATTGACATGATTTAAAATTTTCTGTGGAGAAAAGATTTTTCAATAAAAACCAGAAAACCTGCTAGACAAATTCTAAAAGAGCTGTTACTTGATTTAAAATTTATATAGAAATGCAAGAGATCTAGAATAGCCAAAACAATCTCAAAAAAGAAGAAAACCTTGGACGACTTATGTAACTACCTGGCTGCAAGACTTAGTATAATATTCCATAATAAAGTTAGTGTGGTATTTATTAACATAAAGATGTATAATAGGCCAATGGAACAGAAAAAAAGGTCAAGAAATAGACTCATGCTTATTAGTCAATTGATTTTCAACAAAGATTCTAAGGCAATTTAATAGAGAAAGAAAAGTCTTTTCAATAAATGATGCCAAAAAACCTGAATAGAAAAAAAAAAAATGAATCTTAAGCCATACACCTCACACCAAATTAAAAAATTAATTCAAGATGACTCATGGTCCTACATGTAAGAGCTACAATTCTAATGCTCTACACATAAAAGAAAAAAAAAAAGATAAATTGTACTTAAATATTCTCATCAAAATATATTACTGAGAAAATGAAAATGTAAAATTTCTGCAACTTAGTTCAATTGTGCTGCTTCTGAATTCGTTATCAGACAGCCTATATACTTTCTTGTAGCTAAGTCTGCCCCTGTACAAACACTGAATGTCCTTTTGACTACTTCAGTTCCTGTAGGCTTAGCACTGTATTCTCAGAAGAACAAGATATTTTATTAGCAAAGTTCCTCTTGAATTGCTAAGTGGGAGCCAGATAAAACAATGTTACTATGTCCACAGTTTTAGTGATACACTGCAGGGCAGGGAAAGACTTATTTCTGAGTAACATTAGCTCATTTTCTTATTCTGTCTTTATTATCCTTCCATGATTCATTTACGAATTAAAATAGGCCGTATCTTGGTATCCAGAATGGGGTAAGAAAAGGGAAGCTCTAGGTAAAATTCCAAAGTTTATCTTTAGTATTTTGGTTTTCCACAAACCTGATTTTTGTCTTGGTTCTCTTTGTCCCTTCTTCTCGAAGTTGTGTTCATCAGCTGCTCTTAAGTTTACCATCTCGTTCATTTTCCACCCAGAACAGCTTCTTTCCCACAGAATATCAAGCTATAAAGTTGCCTCTAATCCTTGCAACCATTCTCTTCCCAAAACTTCCATTCAGGTAAGACAAAGTATTAACAGAACAATTTAATGGAACTCTAATATTTTTCTCTAGTAAAAACATAGTTTTAAAAAAAAAAATACCCTGTCTGCCTGCAGGAACTAAATAAAAACATAAAAAATTAAAAAAAAATGGAAAAACAAAATAAAAAACAAAAAGAAGAGAAAAAAATACCCTGAAGATTACCTTTCCCACGTAAAACTATTTCTTGCTGCTGGCCTTTACTTCTACTAATCACTAAAATTAAACTTCAAACAGACTTTTATTTTGTGGAAGAGGTATCGACTCTCCTCTTAGCTTTATAATGTAGGAGTCGGCAAACTACAGCCTGAGAACAAAATCTGGTCCACCACCTGTTTTTGTAAATAAAACTTTATTGAAACACAGCCACATTCACTTATTCATATATGGTGTCCATGGCTGCTTTCATGTTACAACAGAGCTGAGCTGTTTAGACAAAGATGTGTGGCTCCCAAAGCCCAAAATATTTACCATTTGGTCCTTACAGTTAAAAGCTGATTCTTGTTCTACAGCATAGAAAATTGGATCACTTGTTGTGTATTCTGATGTACTTTTCAAGAAAACTTTGCCTGAAGTATTGGTATGCATTCAGCTCACCTCTCTATAGAGATGTGCTGGCTTTCAAGTTCTAGTCAGAGTCCTAACTTTCCAAAAAAAGAATGTTGTGAGATCCTTTAATCCTTATCGATGTCACTTTAATTCATCCTGAAAACTGGCCACATTTCTGATACTATTACCATAATTCGTCGTTGTTCAAAATCTTGATAGTGAGAAAAGATGTTCATAAAAATTGTTGAAAAAGTACATTCCATTCATTATGCTATTCATTCTAAATTGCTACATTAAGATGATGCCAGACTACCAGTAAGTTGAATACAGTGATTATGCCATTTTATCCATTGTAGAATCCTTTTCATTTAGCCCTTTAGAGAAGGTGATTGATCTTTTAATGAAGAAATTCTAAAAAAAAGTCCTACAAAACAACAGTATTTGATATATGGATCCTGTTTACTACAATATAGCAAAAATAATGAAACAAAACAAAACACACAGGGAGAAAATTAACACCATCAAAAATTGTTTTTTTGAAAAGACTAATACAATAACAAACTTCTAGTGAGACCAAGAAAAAGAAAGAAGGCACAAATAATTAGAAACTAGAATAAAATCAGGAATGAAACTAGAAAACACTAGATATTATAGATATTAAAAAGATAACTGAAGGATACTAGAACTACTTGATGTCCATAAATTAACAAACTTAGAATGGGCAAACTCCTTGAAAAATATCATCTACTAAAACTGATTGAAAAAAATATGCAGTATCGCCCCAATACTGTGTCATCTTAATCTATTCACCAGGAAATATAATACAAAACCAAACTGAAGAATAGTTCACAAACTTACTGGCCAATACTCCTCAAAAGAGTCAGTCATGCAAAGATAAAGCATTAGTCCAGATTAAATAAGTAAAGGAACATGAAAACTGAATCAATGTGTTCCTGAATTTGATCCTGGAAAAAGTTGTTATGCCAAACATTAGCAAGATGAATGGTAAAACTTAAATATGGACCATATATTAAGTATCAATATTGTATCAATATAAAAATTCCTAAAGTAGATCGGTGTATTGGTTAACTAACTTACGGTATATATGTTGAAGTATTTAATGATAAAAGAATATTATGCTTATAATTATATTGTTCAGGAAAAACAATATATATAAGTATATATGTATGTATATATTTATATGTGTATCTACTTACAAAAAAGACACAATGATAAAGCAAATGTGCCAAAATGCTAATTTGTGATTCTGCTGAAAATTATATAGGAGTTTTTTTTGAGAGGGAGTTTCACTCTTGTCACCCAGGCTAGAGTGCAGTGTTGTGATCTCGGCTCACTGCAACCTCCACTTCCTGGGTTCAAATGATTCTCCTGCCTTAGCCTTCCAAGTAGCTGTGATTATAGGTGCTCGCTACCACACCTCACTAATTTTTGTACTTTTAGTAGAGATGGGGTTTTACCATGTTGGCCAGACTGGCCTTGAACTCCGTACCTCAGGTGATCCATCCTCCTTGGCCTCCCAAAGTGGTGGTATTACATGCATAAACCACCGCTCCTGGCCAACATTTTTAAGCCTTCTGAAAGTTTTCAATTATACTTTAGAAGCTTTACAGTTTTACCTTTCACATTTATATCTTCAATCCACTTGGAATTGAATTTTATGTGGTATTTACCATGTGGATACCCAACTGTCTCAAACATCATTTATTGAAAAATCTAAGTTTTTTACACTGATCCACATATGTTATATACAAAAATGGCTATGTCCATGTCTGGCCATTCTCTTAGTTTCCTTCTGTTCTAAAATTAAGACCTCTAGTTCATTATAAAATAATATAAAGTCAATGAAAACAATAAACCATGAAATGAGAGAGGATCTATTAGTAAAAACATATAACAAAGGACACAGAAAAGTATTAGAAATAAAGAAGAAAAAAGTAATCTTATTAGAAATGGGCAAAAAGATTAGAATAGGCATTTCACATGGAGCAAACCTGCATAACCAATAATCACATAAAGCAGTGCTCAACTGCATGGGTCATCAGAGAAATGCAAATTAAAGCCACAGTAATATACCATTTCACATCCATCAGTTTGGCAAAGTTTAAAAAGCTCGCCAATATCAAGAGTTGGAGAGTATGTGGAGTAATAAACTGTGCTGGTGGGAGGGAAAATCGGTACAACTCTGAAAACTGTCACATTAGCTAGTAAAATTGAAGTTATGTATAGCCTATGACTCAGCAATTTCCCTCACAGGTAGGTATTTCAGAGAAACTGATATGTCAGGAAAAATACACAAGAATGTTCATAGAAGCTTGGTTTGTAATAGCTACAAGTTAGAAAGAATCCAAGTATCTATCAATAGTAGAATGGATAAACAAATGTGAGTATATTCAAATGGAATTGAATACATTACAGCGATGATAATGAACAATCTACAGGTACTATAAAAAAAGATGAATTAATCTCCTAATGTGTTGCACGAAAAAGCAAGATACAGAAGAATACTCATTGTACAATTTCATCTATATAGAATTCAATAACAGGTGGAAACAACCTCTACTATTTAGTGTGCATACATAGTGATAAAACTAAAAGAGGAGGAACTCATCATCACAAAAGACAGGATACTGATTACTTCTAAGTTTTAGGAAGGGTTTAATAATTGGAAAAGACAGAGAGAACATCTGTAGTGTTGACAGTGTTCTACTTCTTGATCTGGATAACTGAAAGGGTTTTGCTTTTAATTATTTGATAAAATGTGCATGTTTTATGTACTTTTCTGATTTTGATTATATATTATGTTTTATAATTAAGAAAATTTAAAAAAAGAAATAAATAATGTTTGGAGGAATTCACAGTACGTAAAGCAAAATTACAGTGCATGCAGAGTGTAAAAGGAAACAAGATAGAAAGATATTTAATATGTCCAAATCTTGAGATGCTATACGATAAAATTGTATAGAAATTCTTGCATAATGTCCATACTAGGTCTACAGCAAACATATATGTGTAATGTGTAAACTGCCCCCTCCATCCTGCAAAGTTCATAATATACTTTCCTATATTAGGTCAGCAATAGAGAGAAGAAGGGAAGGAAAAGGAGGAAAATGAGAAGAGGGAGATAGAAGTTTCAGATAGCTCTCTAGTTCCTGATTTCTGTCCCTAATGAGGCTTGGCTATTAATTCCTATTCTTAGGTTCCAGGGGCCATCATGTAGCATATATTTTCCTATTTTACTAACTTAGGTGGTTTTTCTTAGCAACAGGGATTGTGATTGAAATAGGTCATATGCTTAACTGTACTGTTCCACTGTATTATTAATTTTGGAAGTCAAACAACATAATGATAAATGTTTCTTCTCTGATTTATCAATATATAGGTAAAAATCAGGCTTTTTGTTCACAAAAAATTTCTAAAGGTAAATAATACTCATTAAAATGCTCTGAAATCACTTTTCTTTAACTTACCCTCAAAGTATGGTGCTCTTGTGCTAATAATATTCTTAGTTCTTCGTGTAGTGTTATAACTTCCAGAAACTGTCCCCATAAAGCCATCAGAAGTGAGCAAAGTTGTGCAAGATTCATATTTATAAGTTCTGCCAGTTCATCAGGATTCTCTATTTTCTGAAATGAAAAGAAAAAAAAAATTTCACTACTTCCCGAGATTTAATGTTAACATACTTAAATATAATGTGATTGAGAATATTAATACAAAGGCAAATTTGTGGTTTAAAAAAGAAATGTGCATTTGCATGTGCATGCACATGTGGGCAGAGAGAGAAAGATCAATTGACAATGGTTTTTTTACTTAACTGATACTTACTGAAGTAATTTTCAAAAACTTAACCAATATTTCAATATCTAAGATGTCTTGTTAACTGAAATAATGTCAATTGTAAACTAAAATTACAAATTAGGATTCTACAGAGAATGATCAGCTTCTAACACCAAAATATTGGGAATTTTAAACACAGCATTCAAATAATGAGAGTTATAATTTTTTTGAAATATAATCATTCTTAAGATTCTTTTCCCCCAATCAGCTAAGAAAAATAATTAAAATATCTATGACTCCTCAGAAAAAAACAGATACTTTCTGAAGTAGTCCTTTTCTCTCACTCCTATGTTCTTAGGTTCTACTTCACTTATGAGTAATCCTTTTACAGAGTTGTCAAACACTTATTTTTCTTTTCTAGCAATTCACTCGTTATTTATTGAACACACTTTAAATGCTAATGGCCTGGATTCTAGAGATACAAAGATTAATATGAGAAGTTCACAGTCTAGTGAGGAGAGAAAAGCAGGTAAACAAACCATAATAAAATACTGTTATTAGGACATGATCCAAAGATGGCCGAATAGAAAATGCTCCAATCTGCAGCTTCCAGCGAGACCAATGCAGAAGGTGGGTGATTTCTGCATTTCCAACTGAGGTACCCAGTTTATCACACTGGGACTAGTTAGGTTGTTGGTCCAACCCACGGTAGGGTGAGGAGAAGCAGGGTGGGGCACTGCTTCACCTGGGAAGTGCAAGAAGCTGGGGGACCACCCTACCCAGCCAAAATAAGCTCTAAAAAACTGTGCTATCCTGGCCAGATCACTACGCTTTTCCCACAATTTTTGCAATCTGCAGATCAGGAGGTTACTTTGTGTGCCTAAACCACCAGGGCCCTGGGTTTCAAGCACAAAACTGTTTGCGGGCTGTTTGGGCAGACACTGAGCTAGCTAGCTGCAGGAGTTTTTTTCACAACCCAGTGGTGCCTGGAACCCCAGCAAGACAGAACCATTCACTCCCCTGGAAAAAGGGTTCAAGCCAGGGAGCCAGGTAGTCTTGCTCAGTAGGTCCCACTCCGATGGAGCCCAGCAAGCTAGGAATCACTGGCTTGAAATTCTCACTGCCAGCATGGCAGTCTGAAGCCTACTGGGGAAGATCAAGTTTGGTGGCAGGAGGGGAGTCCACTAAGGAGGCTGGAATGTTTGGACTGGGCAGAACTCACCACAGCATGGAAAAGTAGCTGCAGCCACACTGCTTCTCTAGATTCATCCTCACTGGGCTGGGCATCTCTGAAGGAAAGGTAACAGCCCCAGTCAGGGGATTACAGATAAACTCCCATCTCCCTGAGACAGAGCACCTGGGGGAAGGGGCAGCTGTAGGCACAGTTTCAGCAGATTTAATCGTTCCTGCCTGCCGCCTCCGAAGAGACCAGCTGATCCTGACAAGCGGGATTCTCTGAGCACAGTGCACCAGCTTGCTGAAGGACAGATTGCCTCTTCAAGTCTCTGACCCCCTTGCCTCCTGACTGGGAGAGAACTCCCAACAGCGGTCAACAGACACCTCATGTAAAAGAGCTCTGGCTGGTATCAGGCTGGTGCCCCTCCGGGACGAAGCATCCAGAGGAAGGAGCAGACAGCAATCTTTGCTGTTGTGCGGCCTCCACTGATGATACCCAGGCAAACAGGGTCTGGAGTGGACCTCCAGTGAACCACAGCAGACCTGCAGAAGAGGGGCCTGACTGGTGAAAGAAAAACTAACAAACCGTAATAACATCAACATCAACATAAAGGACTCCCATACAAAAACCCCATCCAAAGGCCATCAGCTTCAAAGATTATAGGTACATAAATCCATGAAGATGAGGAAAAACCACTGCAAAAATGCTGAAAATTCCAAAAACCAGATTGCCTCTTCTCCTTCAAATGAAGGCAACTCCTCTCCAGCAAGGACACAAAACGGGACAGAAAATGAGATAGACGAATTGACAGAAGTAGGCTTCAGAAGATGGGAAATAACAAAATCCTCTGAGCTAAAGGAGCAAGTTCTAACCCAATGCAAGGAAGTGATAAACCTTGATAAAAGGTTACAGGAACTGCTAAATAGAATAACAGTTTAGAGAGGAACATAAATGACCTGATGGAGCTGAAAAACACAGCAAAAGAACTTTGTGAAGCATATATGAGTATCAATAGCCAAATCGATCAAGTGGAAAAAAGGGTATCAGAGATTGAAGATCAACTTACTGAACTAAGGTGTGAAGACAAGATTACAAGAAAAAAAATGAAAAGGAAGGAACAAAGCCTCCAAAAAATGTGTGACTATGTGAAAAGACCAAACCTGCAATTGACTGGTTTATCTGAAAGTGACAGGGAGAATGGAACCAAGTTGGAAAACACACTTCAGGATATTATCCAGAACTTCCCCAACCTAGCAAGACAGGTCAACAATCAAACAAGAAAATACAGAGAATACCACTAAGATACTCCTTGGGAAGAGCAACCCTAAGAACACATAATCCTCAGTTTCACCAAGGTTGAAATGAAGGAAAAAATGCTAAGGGCAGCCAGAGAGAAAGGTCAGGTTACCTACAAAGAGAAGCCCATCAGACTAACAGTGAATCTCTGTATAGAAACCCTACTACAAGCCAGAAGAGACTGGGGACCAATATTCAACATTCTTAAAGAAAAGAATTTTCAACCCAGAATTTCATATCCAGCCAAACTAAACTTCATAAGTGAAGGGGAAATAAAACCCTTTATAGACAAGCAAATGCTGAGAGATTTTGTCACCACCAGGCCTGCCTTGCAAGAGCTCCTGAAGAAAGCACTGAATATGGAAAGGGAAGACCTGTACCAGCCACTGCAAAAACATACCATATTGTAAAGACCAATGACACTATGAAGAAACTGCATCACTTAACAGGCAAAATAACCAGCTAGCATCATGATGACAGGACTAAATTCACACATAACAATATTAACCTTAAATGTAATGGGCTAAATGCCCCAATTAAGAGACACAGACTGGCAAACTGGTTAAAGAGTCTAGACCCATCGGTGTGCTGTATTCAGGAGACCCATCTCATGCACAAAGACACACATAGGCTCAAAATACAGGGATAGAGGAAGATTCACTAAGAAAATGTAAAGCAAAAAAAGGAGGGGTTGCAATCCTAGTCTCTGATAAAACTGACTTTAAACCAACAAAGATCAAAAAAGACAAGGGCAATACATGATAGTAAAGGGATCAATGCAACAAGAAGAGCTAACTATGCTAAATATATATGCACCCAATACATGAACACCCAGATTCATAAAGCAAGTTCTTAGAGACTTACAAAGAGACTTAGACTCCCACACAATTATAGTGGGAGACTTTAAGACCCTACTGTCAATATTAGACAGATAATGAGACAGAAAATTGACAAAGATTTTAATTTATAGTGGGAGACTTGAACACCCTACTGTCAATATTAGACAGATCACCAAGATAGAAAATTAACAAGGATATTCATGACTTGAACTTAGCTCTGGACCAAGCAGACCTAATAGACATATACAGAACTCTCCACCTCAAATCAACAGAATATACATTCTTCTCAGCACCACATCACACTTATTCTGAAACTGACCATATAATTCGAAGTAAAACACTCCTCAGAAAATGCAAAAGAACAGAAATCATAACAAACAGTCTCTCACACCACAGTGCAATCAAATTAGAACTCAAAATTAAGAAACTCACTCAAAACCACACAACCACATGGAAGCAGAACAACCTCCTCCTGAATGACTACGGGGTAAATAACAAAACTAAGGCAGAAGTAAATAAGTTGTTTGAAACCAATGAGAACAAAGACATAATGGACCATAATTTCTGGGACACAGCTAAAGCAGTGTTCAGAAGGAAATTTATGCCACTAAATGGCCACAGGAGAAAGCGGGAAAGATCCAAATCAACGCTCTAACATAACAATTAAAAGAACTAGAGAAGCAAGAGCAAACAAATTCAAAAGCTAGCAGAAGACAAGAAGTAACTAAGATCAGAGCAGAACTGAAGGAGACAGAGACACAAAAAAACCCTTCAAAAAAATCAATGAATCCAGGAACTGGTTTTTTGAAAAGATAAACAAAATACATAGACTGCTAGCCAGACTAATAAAGAAAAAAAGAGAAGAATGAAATAGATACAATAAAAAATGATAAAGGAGATATCACCACTGATTCCCAAATAAATACAAGCTACCATCAGAGAATACTATAACAAATACATATATGCAAATAAACTATAAAATCTAGAAAAAAATGGATAAATTCCTGGACACATACATCTTCCCAAGGCTAAACCAGGAAGAAGTTGAATCCCTGAATAGACCAATCACAAGGTCTGAAGTTGAGGCACTAATTAATAGCCTACCAACCAAAAAAAGCCCAGGACCAGATGGGTTCACAGCCTAATTCTACCAGAGGTACAAAGAGAAGCTAGTACCATTCCTTCTGAAACTATTCCAAACAACAGAAAAAGACGGACTCCTCCCTAATTTATTTTATAGGCCAGCATCATCCTGATACTAAAACCTGGCAGAGACACAACAACAAAAAAAAGAAAATTTCAGGCCAACATCCCTAATGAACATTAATGCGAAAATCCTCAATAAAATCCTAGCAAACCAAATCCAGCAGCACATCAAAAAGCTTAACCATGACAATTAGGTCGGTTTCATCCCTTGAATGCAAGGCTGGTTTAACACATGCAAATCAATAAACATAATCCATAAACCACATGATAATCTCAATAGATACAGAAAATGCCTTTGCTAAAATTCAACATCCCTTCATGTTAAAAAACTCTCAATAAACTAGGTATCGATGGAATGTATCTCAAAATAATAACAGCTATTTAAGACAAACCCACAGCCAATATTATTCTGAATGGGTGAAAGCTGAAAGCACTCCCTTTGAAAACTGGCACAAGACAAGGACGCCCTCTCTCACCACTCCTATTCAACAAGGCATTGGAAGTTCTGGCCGGGGCAATCAGGCAAGAGAAAGAAATAAAGGGTATTCAATTAGAAAAAGAGGAAATCAAATTGTCTCTGTTTCCAGATGACATAATTGTACATTTAGAAAACCCCATTGTCTTAGCCCAAAATCTCCTTAAGCTGATAAGCAACTTCAGCAAAGTCTCAGGATACAAAATCAGTGAGCAAAAATCACAAGCATTCCTATACACCAATAAAACACAAACTGAGAGCCAAATCATGAGTGAACTCCCATTCACAATTGCTACAAAGAGAACAAAATGCCTAGGAATACAATTAACAAGGGATGTGAATGACCTCTTAAAGGAGAACTACAAATCACCACACAAGGAAATAAGAGAGCACACAAACAAATGGAAAATATTCCATGCTCATGAATAGCAAGAATCAATATCATGAAAATGGCTATACTGTCCAAAGTAATTTATAGATTTAATGCTATCCCCATCAAACTACCATTGACTTTCTCTGTAGAATTGGAAAAAAACCTACTTTAAATGTCATATAGAACCAAAAAAGAGCCTGCATAGCTAAGACGATCCTTAGTAAAATGAACAAAGCTGGAGGCATCATGCTACCTGACTTCAAACTATATTACAAGGCTACAGTAACAAAAACAGCATGGTACTGGTACCAAAACAGATACACAGACCAATGGAATAGACTAGAGGCCCCAGAAATAACACCACACATCTACAACCATCTGATCTTTGACAAACCTGACAAAAAAAAGCAATGGGGCAAGGATTCCCTATTTAACAAATTGTGCTGAGAAAACTGGCTAGCCATATACAGAAAGCTGAAACTGGATCCCTTCCTTACACCTTTTGTAAAAAATGAACCCAAGATGATTAAAGACTTAAATGTAGCAGGGCACAGGGGCTCACACCTGTAATCCCAGCACTTTGGGAGGCCAAGGTGGGCAGATCATCAGGTCAGGAGTTTGAGAACAGCCTGGATAATACGGTGAAACACTGTCTCTATTGAAAATACAAAAATGCCGGGCATAGTGGGACGCACCTGTAGTTGCAGCTACTAGGGAGGCTGAGGCAGAAGAATCATTTGAATCCAGGAGGCAGAGACTGCAGTCAACCAAGATTTTGCCACTGCACTCCAGCCTGGGCAACAGAGTGAGACTCCGTCTCAAAAAAAAAAAAAAAAAAGACTTAAACATAAGACCTAAAACCATAAAAACCCTAGAAGAAAATCTAGGCAATAACTAACATTCAGGACATGGGCATGGGCAAAGACTTCATGACTAAAACACCAAAAGCAATGGCAACAGAAGCCAAAATTGACAAATGGGATCTAATTAAACTAAAGAGCTTCTGCACAGCAAAAGAAACTATCATGAGAGGGAACAGGCAACCTACAGAATGGGAGAAAATTTTTGCAATCTATCCATCTGACAAAGGACTAATTATCCAGAATCTACAAAGAACTAAAACAAATTTACAAGAAAAAAAAAAACCCATCAAAGGTGGGCAAGGGATATGAACAGACACTTCTCAAAAGAAAGACATTTGTGCAGCCAACAAACATGTGAAAAAAACCTCTTCATCACTGGTCATTAGAGAAATGCAAATCAAAACCACATTGAGATACTATCTCATGCCAGTTAGAATGGCGATCATTAAAAAGTCAGGAAACAACAGATGCTGGAGAGGATGTGGAGAAATAGAAACGTTTTTACACTGTTGGTAGTATTATAAATTAGTTCAACCACTGTGGAAGACAGTGTGGCAATTCCTCAAGTGTTTAGAACCAGAAATATCATTTGACCTCGCAATCCCATTACTGGGTATATACCCAAAGGATTATAAATCATTCTACTATACAGACACATGCACGCGTATGGTTACTGCACCACTGTTCACAATACTAAAGTCCTGGAACCAAATCCAAATGCCCATCAATGATAGACTGGATAAAGAAAATGTGGCACTTATACACCATGGAAAACCATGCACCTATAACAAAGGATGAGTTCATGTCCTTTGCAGGGACATGGATGAAGCTGGAAACCATCATTCTCAGCAAACTAACACAGGAACAGAAACCAAACACTGCATATTCTCACTCACAAATGGGAACTGAACAATGAGAACACATGGTCACAGGGAGGGAGCATCGCATACTGGGGCCTGTTAGGGAGTAGGGTGCTAAGGGAGGGATAGCATTAGGAGAAATACCTAACGTAGATGATGGATTCATAAGTGCAGCAAACCACCATAGCACGTGTATGCCTATGTAACAAACATGCACATTCTGCACATGTATCCTAGAACTTAAAGTATATATAAAAAATACATAAAATAATATAAAATATTATTACTGCTCTAATAGTATATTCGATATATTAAATTACCTCATTTATTTAAATGCTCATCTAAACTGATTGTAACAGTACCAAAATGTACTACAACATGCAGAATCTTCTAAAACACAATTAGCTTTCCTAAATTGACAAAACAAGAATTTTTAAACAAATAATAAAAGACTACAAATCAGAATGATTGCTCCTCTTTGGGACAACTATTTTTGTTATAACGACACGACTTTCTTTAATCCACTGAGGCTGCAGTCAGTTTTCAAGCAGATAATAGCTTGCTGCAAAAATTCGTCTTCCAATTACTACTAACACTGGCAAATCTACCTTAAATACAGATGGATGCTGACTTCATTTTCCTATTCTAAAGAAGGGAGGAAGTGATGATGAAAGTCACTGCCATAGTTTAAATTACCATCTGTACACCAATCAACAACTACTAAATCTACATCTCAGAATCACATCTCTGTCTTGAGTCCCAGATTCATTATCCACAACAGCATTAATTATATCTCCACCCTCCCTTTCTTAAAAAAATTGAAAACATGTACTAAATATTTTAATAAATATATTAAATATGATAAAGATATAAAATATATGTTAAATATATAAAATCTATTTTTACACATATTTAAGTATTTATATATTAAACACTTGTTAAAAACATTACTTTTTTTTTTTTGAGACGGAGTTTCGCTCTTGTTACCCAGGCTGGAGTGCAATGGCGCGATCTCGGCTCACCGCAACCTCCGCCTCTTGGGTTCAGGCAATTCTCCTGCCTCAGCCTCCTGAGTAGCTGGGATTACAGACATGCGCCACCATGCCCAGCTAATTTTTTTGTATTTTTAGTAGAGATGAGGTTTCATCATGTTGAGTAGGATGGTCTCGATCTCTTGACCTCGTGATCCACCCGCCTCGGCCTCCCAAAGTGCTGGGATTACAGGCATGAGCCACCGCGCCTGGCCCTAAAAACATTACTTTTAAGGCTGTATAACTTAGATTATAAGTATTTATAGTATTAAATACATTAATATGTTAAAAGCATATTAAATATACTTAAATATATGTTAAAATATATTTTCTATATTTATTTTATAAATACATATTTATATATCACATCTATTTTAACATATTGTAAAATTATAAAATATATTTTAATATATATTGAATATATTACATTAAATATATTAAATATATTTTAACATTAAATACTTAAAAGCTATATTTATGATATTAAATACTCAATATTATAAGGTACATAATATATATACACACTGAACATGTAAATATATGACATATTATAAATATATGTTTATAAACATTATACATATAAACATTTTATACATTTATATATGTATATAAACATATACATATTTGTATTTTTGTAATATATATGTATAATATATATACATACATGTATAAAATACATATATATGTTACTATGTGTGTATCCCCAAAGGCTGCTTATCGCATATGATACTGCTACTCTCTGTTTATTTTTATTTCTTTTTAAAGTCTGCAATTTAGCAGGCTTTTCTTCCTCCACTCAAATCACCCTTTCACTTATCTTGCCTAACTCAGAGAAAACACAAAAAAATTAAACAAAATCAGTAAGAAGGAAAGGAACTATAATCATGTCCTATTCACTTTTGTGACTCTAGTTACTGGTACATGGTAGTAAATCAATAAATATTTACTGAGTGAATAAATGAGTGAATGAGAAGTTATAGACTTCAGATAAGAAAAAAACGTTCAGTTTATAAAAAACATTGACATGTTTAAGGAATTTATGAAAAATGTTTACATTTTTATGAAAAAGAGTCCCATGATTTATGGAAAAGGTTTATAAATACCAAAAGCTGGAATGGAAACTAATAGAATCAAGATATAATGAATAAAGATTCATCAACATATGATGAATTTCCTGCTGTGTTTTTTCCTAGGAGATGGTTTTATAAATGGAGCAGAAATGAAGCTAATGAGTTTTTCAAGTTTCTTTTAAGAATGTAGACTTTAAAATATAAGCTGACATAAGCTGAACCTTGCAGAATTATTATCCCTAAGGATGGTTTTAATGGAGTTTAGAAAAATAAGAGTTGGATAAGCTTTTAAGAGTAATTAAATACCATTGTATAAAGTATGAAACACTTTACTTAGCATAGACCATACAAAAGTAGAAACAATTTTCTGGGCTTTAGCCCAGGCAAACAAACAAACAAACAAACAAACAAACAAACAAAGTACACAACTCTCTTTTTATTTTTCCTGAGAGCAAGGTTATTTAGATACCTAATAATTATTAATTTTATTCCCTAGGGATCATGATACTATGGTACTGAAAGAGATAACTTTAGTACTTTCATTGTTGGAAAAGCATCCTTGAAGTATAGATAAATTGTTTCTCTGATTTACATAAATCTCTTGTAATAAACACCAAAATAAATAATAAAATAATTTTTTATATTAAAAAGGAAATTAAAATTCAGTTTGGCAAGATCTTGTATATACATAAATGTAGGAATAAGACTTTACATTTGTGTATTTTTCTTTTTTTTCTTTTAAAATTGAGACAGGGTCTCATTACACGGCCCAGGATGGAGTGCAGTGGCTATTCAAAAGTATGAATACAGCCTCAACTCCTTGGCTCAAGTAGTCCTCCCGCCTCAGGGTCCTTAGTAGGTGGGACTACAGGTGTGTGCCACTGTGCCTGGCTACATTTGCGGTTTTTTTAAATCACATTATCTTATAAATATATTTCCCCATAACATTCACTGATCTCGTTTGATTGCAAAATAGTGCTTTACTTGAATATACTTAGAAAATACGGGAAAGCAAAAAAAGATGAAAAAAGTTCATTTTAGAGCACAGGCTTCAAGTTTTTTCAATTATATACATAAAGCAAAAGCTAAAATAATACATAGTTTCATGTAATGTTCACTGAATATAATACAGTATGAACATTTTCCAACTTCATCAAACACTTGTCAAAAACATCATTTTTAAGGCTGTATATCTTAGATTACAAATATCCCATAATTTGTTTTACCATTCTACCATTAGGTATTTATTTAAGTCAACATTTTTACAATATTATGACTCTTCATATGAACCTCTGTTTAGCTTTTCGTATACACTAAGAAGAGATACTTTTTATGGCTTTGGATACATTCAAACTAATCCCTGAAAAAGTATACAAGGTATAAGAAATCTGTATCTCACCATGTCTCAAGAAGTATTATAATATGTTATAGGTTGTTGATGTTAAAGTTATGACATCCATTTACACACTAAAATTTAAATTTGTATACCTAAAAAATTTATTAGCAACACATGGATAGATATGTATTATTTTTAAACATTTAATATAGATGCATATAAAGAATAAAAATTCCCCTTTACAAACCTTATTCTCCATGCCACTTTTTTTCCATATTACTGTTTAAAGTTTAGAATATATATATCCTTTTAAATATTTTATATGTAATCACATAAACACAATCAAATATACAAACAGCTTTTTAACATACTACATGAAATCATATTATTAATATTTTTCTTTATTTTTTTCAATTAATATATCTTGAAAACTTTTCAGCATGAAAACAGTATCTAGCATCCTGGATTGATAAATATTTTCTGAATTAAATAATCCTGACAATTTCATACAGATTTGCCTAATGCTTTTAAATGGTTACATGGGAATTGATAATAATTAATAATGTAATTCCTTATATTTGTGCACATTTATGAGTATTTTTGTGGAACAAATTATTAAATAAAAACTGCTGTATGAATTTAATAACTGTGCATTAAATAAATATTTTAAAATAGATCGATGCATTAATGTTAAAATATTGTACCAATTTATACTATCACCAACAGGGTATGCAGATACTAGTTTCACTACACTCTTACAAAAAATGAAGATCAGTAGTCACTTTAATGCTTGCAAATTTCCCAGGCAAAAAAATAAACTGTGGAGAATCTGCATTCCCCTGGTTTCGAGTAAGAATGAGTATCACTTCAGTAGCTAAATTATTCTGCTAAGAATTTTTTATTTGTACATTGCCTTACTGTATTTTTTTTTTTTACAAGGGTGTTGTTTTAAAATTGATACATGAGAGCATGTTATATAAGCACTGACCATTAGCCTGTTTTAAATATTACCAATATTTTCTTCCAGTCTATCCTTTGCTTTCAAATTATAGTATATTTTGTTACAAAGATTATATTTTGTTACAAAGAAATTTCAAATCATCAATGTCTTATTTTGTCCTTTAAGTTTTTTATTGGTCTTTAAAAAACTTATCTTTTTAAAAATTGTCTAAGGGAGTAATTTAATATCCCAAGATCAGATTGTTTATATTTACATATATATGTAATTTTTTTCTTCCTAACTTCTTTAGACACTTAACTCTATAGTGCACTTAGAATTGCTGCTGTAGCATGGCATAACATTAATTTTACCACAATATTTATAAACCCTGATGCTCCTGATATTTTATCATATACTCACTGCAATCTCCACCTCCTGGGTTCAAGTAATTCTCCTGCCTCAACCTCCCGAGTAGCTAGGACTACAGGTGTGTGCCACCACGTCCAGCTAATTTTTTTATTTTTAGTAGAGATGGGTTTCACCATCTCAGGTCTCCTGACCTTGTGATCTGCCCACCTCAGCCTTCCAAAGTGCTGGGATTCATTAGTGACTTTTTTAAAGAAAATATTTATCTTATTTGAACTGCACAGAAAACCTCTAGGACAGTATACAAAGCTTATGTATCCTGCATATGTATAATTTTTTGAGAATACCTTTCTGAATGGGTCTAGTCCTCATTCAAATCTATATCCAAAAGTATATCTAAACCAAATACATATTTTTGTTTGATTCACACCTCTTATTTCTTCCTTTAATGTAGCTGAACAAGAGTGAACACATAGCAAAACATACATTTAAATAGTTAAAGCATTTAGTTTTTCAGAAAAAAAGGCAAATCTGTTCAATTTCATTGCAAAAGTGAACTGAAAAAATGGTCTGAGATGCGAATTGATCTACTGAAATAAAACAAATTTTCATTTTTAAACAGTATCATTTTATAAACTTGTACAAGTTTAAGTGATGTTTTAAAAAAATGTGTCCAGAAATTCTTTGAGTAAACAGAAAAAAATGTACACTTTGATCAGTTAACTGTCTTTGCTATTTTGTTTATATAAAGAATAGTCTACTTTTTAAAAGATAAGTTAACTTCATGCTGAAGCCAAATGAATTTTGATCAACTAAGCTGTGGTTCTACCATGATCAATTATTTTATCTTTATATTTTAGGAACTATACATAATTTAATTAAGTTTTCATAAACAAAATATTTATAATAGAAACAGAAACCACTCAAACAACTTGATGATGTGAATTTAAAAAATCCAAGTACCTTAACTGCTTCACATAGTTCAGTAAGTCGAGCTTCTACATCCATTTCCTCTGGAAGGGGTAAAGAGTAGAGGAAATATTTCAATGTCAGATACTTAGTTTATGTAAATAAATTAAATTCCCATAAAAAATGAAAATTAAGAAATGTCTGAACTATATTCAATGAATTAAATTTCAAGGTAATGTATTTTCATAAACATTAATTACATAGGTAATGTGATTATTAAATTCTACATTCTGATAAATAGTATTTTTTATTTTCATGAGTTAACACTGCCAAGAAAAAATTAACTATATACATAAAGCAACTTGCACAATTGTGTCACAGAAAAGACCAAATATATAATTAGATTTTACTGTATTTCATATTTTATAATTTTCGGTACAGTTTAGTATTTTGTGTTATATATACATATGCCTTGCTTTCTTGCTTTTTACAAAAGCTATTACTAAAATGCTTAAGTAAAATTAATTTTTATAACTGAAACATTTAAAACACACCTGAGGTATAGACTATTTAATGAAAAAGAACGTCAAGATCCTTTAATAGAAAGTTAGTTCCTAATTAATAAATTTATTTTTCTATAAAATATTCTTAAACCGAGGCAGATATTTGCCACACAATCCTGATTTACTTAATGTATGCTATAAGCATCTATAAAGGGGTGCACAGGTTTACAATTAAAATGGTAATATTTACCACAAAAAACAGAAGCTAACAAAATATAAAGATTTATTATTTACTTATTTTTGGTGGGGAGTAATTACACTAAGGTCTGAAACATCTTTACATTTACTTTTTAAGTAGAAATCAAACAGGTATTTTAAAAGAACTGTAACAGCATAGTTACAATCATACAAAATTCCCATAATCTTTTTGTGAAAGAGTTTAATTAATCCTTCTCGCACAAAGGCAAGAACACATTCTATAACATCCCTGAATTCACTCATCAGCTAGCTAATTTGTAAGACAGACTGAATGTTTACTACATGACAAAAATAGTAAATATTTAAATTTGTTAAAATAAACAATCACAATTATGTGGTAAAACACAACCATAGTATAACTGTTAGAGTAGGGAGACAGCCAGATATGAGCAGGCACAGAAGCCCCGGAGAAAATAAGTCCTGGAGATGCTGCCCACTGACAGCAAAAAGGACAATGGCTATACTGGCTATACCTGGCATTGTGGTTGGGCTCCTGTGACCCTGAAGCATGTGCACTACTCTAATAACTCACTCTAGAGTAGCTTTTGGCTCATTATAATAGTAAAAAACACACCCCTAAGTGGAGATTTTGAATGCTAACGAAACAAACAACATGCGTACTAGCATGTACAACTACAAAGCTTGTATGCCTAAGGGGGACTGCCTAAAATATGATTGCAAATGACACCTCCTCATGTCCTTTCATGAATAATCATGTAAGATTCTTCATAGAGTCCCCCAGCACTAGCTGCTGCTGGCTCACTCTCTCCAGAAGCCTGCTCTGCTTCATCTTTCAGAGTGTATCTTTAACTAAACTCTGCTACTTAAGCCTTGCTACATGTCTCTTGGCTGAATTCTTCTTTCAACAAGAACTGAGGACCCTGCACCCCTCCCAGTAACATAACGTGAACAACAAATACTCTGTTGTTAACTAAAAAATCACTGGAACACTTATATTTCATAACTCACAAAATATACAAGTAAAATTGTATTTAGATATTGATATGTATCAAAAAATAGATCACTAATTTGGCCAATTTGTTAAAGAAATTTGCTAAGATGTCACAAATTATTTCACTGTCAGATAAACCCGTGGCTTCTAATACTAGGTTTTCCAAAACTAAAAAACCAGCAATAGACTGCATTAAAACCATCACTCCCATAGGCCAACATCTGTTTTCACACTACTTATCCTGTAACAGAAAAAAATCAGTAAGATTAGTCTTAGGAATTACATATTCTATATCTGATTTTTAAAAATTTGAAAATAAGGTTTTGAGAGTTTTGACACATTTTTCTATGTTTACATAGAACAACCTAATTGCATAAATGGGTATGTTTGCATTATAGCTAGTAAGAGGTACTCTGATGCAAACGACATCTTGCAGAATGTTTAAAAGCATAATTTAACTTCAAAATCTTAGAACTGAAAATGATTTCAAATTCACTTAAGTTTTTAAGGGAGTTTAAAATCCAATTTTAATTATTTTTTTCTTTTTAAAGTGACATATAATAGACCCCTGAGCAACATGGGTTTGAACTATGCAGGTGTACTTATACACAAATATTTTTCAATAAATATTTTGGAAAGAATACAAAACTTGCAAACTATGTAACCTAGAAATACTGAAAAAATTAAGAAAGTTGAATATGTCATGATTGCATAAAACATATGTAGATACTAGTCTTTTTATGTGTTAACTGTTTATGTTATCGGTAAGGCTTCCAGTGAATAGTAGGCCATAGGTTGGTAAGTTTTGGGGGAGTCAAAAGTTACAGGTGCATTTTTAACTATATAGGGGTCAGTGCCCCAATTTCTATGTTGTTCAAGGGTATGCTGTATATCCATTTATACAATTTTATAGAAATGTATAAATGTGATTAAGATCATATATCTTTGGGGGGAGCTTGGCTCCTATTACTAATCCAAGGTTACAGTTTAGAACATATCCTTCCATATTTTTCAAATATGACAGACATAAACATATGAGTTTTAGAATCACTGTTTTATAAAAATAGTATTGTATTTATATACGCATACTTTTTGCATCCTGCCTTTTTCTCTCAGCATTACTTACAGTATTCTGGTACTTAGCTCGAAAGCATTTTTTAAGATGCTTATTCCTTGATGTGGGTGCACAATATTCCTTGATGTGGGTGCAACATGATTTCTTTCGTATGCCACTCTTTGCCCAAATAATGGGCATTGATCTTTGTTTACACTGTTTTGCCACTAAGAACAACACTGCAATAATCATGCTTGTAGCTATATCTTTACATACTAGCTAATATGCTATTTCTATGATACAGGTGAACAAAAGTGGGAATGCTAGGTCAAAGGGTACATGTATCTAATATCTGTTTCTAAATCTATCCATTCATTCAACAAATATTTACAACACAGCTCAAACAACAACAATATATTGCTAGGTTTAAGGATAAAAGATATCTCAATAAAAGTGTTAACTAACTTCACTATGTTTTAGTTTTAAATCAAGTACTTTTTTAGCCAATCAAGATCTGGCCCCCTTTTTTTTTAATAGATCTTATTACATTAAACTGCATTCTGTAAAATTCTTTAGAATGCTCACATGTAAACTGATAGGCTGGCAATAAAATAGTTTAAATTATATTTTCATTGCTAAAAAATGCTAAAATACCATAAATGGCCACAATTTCATACTATGAATTCTTTAATTTTACAGTAACTTTATATGACAATATAATCCTACATTCCAGAAAGAATGATAATACATTTTCAACTCTTTTCTTTCCTGACAGTATAATCAGTTTCTCTTAAAAGTCTTAGTGAAAATTAACACAACTCAAACATTTCTGAGTTAGTTTTCACCTGAGAAATATTGAGAAAGATTTTGGCTTTTTAACTTCCTTCAGTTCATATCTCTGAAAATTGAGAAATAAATACTGATTTTATATCACTTTTTGATTCCTACAGCTTTTCATAATTTTTTTAAAGTAGTTGTGATGGTTTATTAAATACAAAGTAAAAATTTTAATATACTTATAGAAAATAAAGTATTATTGCTATTCAAGAAAAGTCTAACATATATATGAAAATATATAATAAATAATGAGATCAGAACATTTTCTTTACCATGTATAACATATCCAGATAGTGGTGATTTGATGTTATTTTGCTTTTTAAATGTAGAATAACAAATAATAAATGCAAATTGACAAAAAACAAAACAAAACAAAAAAAACACAACCCAGATCCTGAGATGAAATTTCTCTTCTCTATTCCCTTTTTTTTTTTTTTTTTTTTTGAGACAGTTTTACTCTGTTGCCCAGGTGCAGTGCAGTGGCACGATCTCAGCTCATTGCAAGCTTTGCCTTCCAGGTTCAAGCAGTTCTCCTGTTTTAGCCTCCCATCTCTTCTCTATTTCTGCAGTCCAGAAAACTCAGTTTAGTTTTTTTTTTTTGAGATGGAGTTTCGCTCTTGTTGCCCAGGCTGGAGTGCAATGGTATAGTCTTGACTCACTGCAACCTCTGCCTCCTGGGTTTAAGCAATTCTCCTGCCTCAGCCTCCCGAATAGCTGGGATTACAAGCATGCGCCACCACACCTGGCTAATTTTGTATTTTTAATAGGGACAGGGTTTCACCATGTTGGTCAGGTAGTCTCAAACTCCTCACCTCAGGTGATCCGCCCACCTCAGCCTCCTATAGAGCTGGGATTAGAGACTTGAGCCACTGCACCAGCCTGGTTTAGTTTTAAAATCATATTTCATTATCAGTAGGCCTAGCCAAATATAAAATAACTGAGCAAATTTAAGGCAATGTCATTAAACCAATAAATTGTAGTAATAATCACGGTTTTGAAAAAGTACCCTTCATGGAAACTCTAAAAAACATACGAAAAAAGCCTGAGAGTTTTGCATTTACCATTTTCAGTTTTAAGTAAAAACTTCAATATTACAAATTAATTAGGAAAAAATTTATCTACAAACCAAATTGATTTTAAAGATAAGTTCTTCAGAATGGTGGAAACATACCATATTATTAAATACATATTTATGAAATCTGATGCTAATTTAAAGCAAAATTTCATACTAATTAATTTATTAAAAGGGATCATTTACTTAAGCTATTTGTAAACGTACCTAGATGGTTGTCTTTCTGTGTTCGTGGCTGTTTTCTTCTGAGAAGACGCTCATATAGGAGCTGCATGTTGGCCTTGGCTAGTTATAAGGATTGCACACAGCACTAGTTACTATACTCCTTTTACAACAAAACTTACTAGAATTTTCCAACTTGTTAACAATAGACTTTTAGTGTTGATCTGATAGTGCAGTTAGTTAATTAGCTTATAAAATTACAAATGATGTACATTCAAGTATATATTACTTTCATTTTTAAAAATTTAAATGTATGTGCCACTCAACATTTCATAATCCAATATTATCTTCATGTTTTAATTTATTAGACTCAGAATTTTGAGTTGGCAGGGATCTCAGAGTTAACTCCCTGCGGTTACAAGTGTAGATATTGGGATTCTGATAGGCTATGTGACTTGCCCAAACCTAATTCCAGAACTCCTGATTCTCATGTTTATTAAGAGCTCTTGTACCAAACCAATATTTAATTATATGTCATCAGAAAATGTACATCATTCATCTAGGAGAAAAGAAAAAGGCAAAAAAGTGGAAAAGAAGAACTCAAGGAATTATTTTGAAAGAGGGAACATATTTTAGAAAAGTTTTCAAAGCATGGTAGAGTTTAGGAAGTTTAAATTTATGTGTATTTGAAAACTCAATAAAAATGGTAAATAATAGAAGAAAATATTCTTTAATCAAGAACTACTCTGTATCCACTTATTAAAACTGGTGAATATAGTGACGTTTGGTCAATGGTACGTTATAGAAATATATTAGTATTCACAATTTTATTTTGCTAGAATAAAAATAAAAGGCAGTGATAGTTTAGAATATGTAATAAATATTTTTATTTTTACTAGTTAATAGCATTTTTAGATGTTTTCTTACAAGATGCATTCAATAATAAAATTCACAATAAAAAAGAAAATATAAACCACGAAGTTTAAGACCACCACAATATATCACCAATATTTATTGAAGATGAATCTTGATTTTAAAAATCCCTAGGAACTGTTAAGCTCTATGTTGATGCCTATATTTTTTCAAGTAACAATGAAAACTGTATTGTGCTATTTCATTCATTCATTCAAGAAATATATTTTGAGTAAATTCATGTGTAAAGATTTTATTTCTATCATATGCTTATTTAAAACTGAAGTCTTGGTTTACTTTAGAATTTTATTTTCTGCTAAAATATTTTAAGCAAGTAATTTGGAATAAAGTTGACATTCATTTAGTAATTAACTTCTGAAATTAAATATAAGAACACTTTTATTATGATACTTTCTATATTACATCTGTAAGCCCAAAGTTATATACATGACATAAAAGCCATCCTCACCAGAGAAAAATATAGAAAATCTTATTAATACATGATCATGCCAAAGCTAGAATAATAAATTAATAATTGCTAACACTGTCTAAGCCAGGGGTCCCTAACCCCTCCCCCCGCTGTGGACTGGTACTTGTCCATAACCTGTTAAAAACTGGACTGCACAGCAGGAGGTGAGCAGTGGACAAGCAACCACCACTTCCTGAGCTCTGTCTCCTGTGAGATCAGCAGCGGCATTAGATTCTCATGGGAGCATGAACCCTATTGTAAACTGTGCATGTGAGGGATCTAGGCTGTATGCTCCTTATGAGACTAATGCTTCATGATCTGAGGTGGAATAGTTTCATCCTGAAACCATCCCTTCCCCCATCTATGCAAAAATTGTCTTCCACGAAACGAGTTCCTTGTGCCAAAATGTTGGGGACTGCTGGTGTAAGCTATTTGAAATAAATATTTGCCTTTAAAAAGAGAAATGTTTTTATTTAATTACTAATTATAAATTTTACCAATAAACATACTTCCTTTTAGAGAGGATTTTTTTTTCTAAGTTAAAATATGGTTCACGTGTTTTTCATTTGTAACTATTATATGTTAAATCTAATATTATATGCAGATGGACATCTTCCTTATACAGGTATTTATAAACTCATCTCATGTATTAAAACCCCAAGAAGCCCCATCTTGCTGGGTGAGTTTCTCCTCCCCATACCAATGCTGAGCTGATTTCTTACTACTGTTGCTGTGGGAAGAGAAGTCAAAGTTCTTCAAAGGCAGAGACCTATCCTTTCCTCAGGACCTAGCACAGTAACTGACACAGGAGGTGCTCATTAGAAGTCCAAGGGAAGTACACTGTTAAGAAGTATTATTCCTAGAGATCCTTTACCCACTTGTCTTTTGGATAATGTCACCTTTGCTTCCTGACACATGTATCACATCTGATTCCCTTCAATCTCCTTACCTTATGAATGGAAACCACTTGGTGTTTGCAGGCCTAAAGCAAGTAAGTGACAGAAATGGTCCCAAATGTGCACTCTTGAGCATAAGATAATGTCTCCTTGAATCTACTGTAGCATTCCATATTAAAACTATTAACACACTTACTTTTTGTAGAAATGACATTACACATGAATTTTAAGCTTTATATCACTACTTTTCATAACTATTTTTCAGGCACATGATATTGTCCTTCATTAATATGGTAGTTTAATAGTTTTGTGGTCTGGTCATTAAACCTAACTAAAATTTGTAATACAATTCTATAAAACGTTTTTGATTTCAAGACCACCAAATTTAAGATATTTGAAATGTAATTTTTTCATTAATTGAGGATAAGGGATAGCCTAAATTAGCTCTATTCTATAAAAGATTCTTTCATTTTCAAAAGAGAAAACTTTAAAAAATTTACATTTGAGGTAGTAGCATTCTATAGAATTTTCCTAAGGGAAACAGGAATTCTAAGAACATAAAGTAGCAAGAAAAATAGAGACTATTTCAGAGAATAATGATCAGAAGATTACACTACGATTTTTGAGAATGAACACATGGTCAAAAAAGAATAAATGCATTTTCCAACTGCTTGTGTATCTATGAAACCATTAGGATTACTGAATGAAGAACTCTAAACAGTCAATTTAGTGATATCTATGTCTAGTCAAGAAAGTGTGAACTGAACTGACTGAATAATGAAATTAATTAAATCCACTGAAGTAGGTGCTGACAGTGGCACAATAGCCAGCATTTTCTCACAGCTGAATTTAAGTGGGGTAGAAATTCTTACACTTTCTTGCAATTCTTCTGTAATCCAACATAATTTTTTTAGTAGTCTAATTAGTCTCAAACTCAAGAACTATGTTCAGTGACAGTGACTACTTTAGGGAGTGCACTAATCTTATTAAAAGACCAAGATCTTTGAGGAACAAAGGAATAAAGAAAAGAATACTGATTAAGTAAATTTTAAAAGACAATTTATGATTTATTCAATACATAATTATAAAAATAATATATTCTGAAGAAATTAAAATGTATTTTTATAAGCTATTAGCCAACATTTGAAAATAAAAGCTTATAAAACTGACATAGAAAGTATGAATAAGAACTTATTTTGTCAATACCAATAATTTATCTTCTGTGAAATGATGTATATAAAAGCATTTTGCAAACTACAAATGGTATAAAAAATCAAGGTGATATGACTTTTTATTATGTACTACAAATATATACAGATATTATTTTTGAATGAAACCTGAAGCTTGGTTTTTTAAAACAATTTAAGTAATTTTTAAAATGTTAAAATACTAAATAATGTAATTTTTCCCTAAAACAATATAAAAAGAATAGAGATCTGAGATAACTATTATAAATCAAATGTATACAAAAAATGCCCTAAAGTACCTATAATCTGATTAGACTAAAATATTTGGAAGTATAGATTTAATTTACCTCCCTATGAATCTGCAGATAATTACATTTGCTTTCTAGCATGTTTTGGGTTATATTTTAAGAGAAACAGTATATTGACTTTTTTTTTTTTTTTGAGACAGAGTTTCACTCTTGTTGCCCAGGCTGAAGTGCAATGGCACAACCTTGGCTCACTGCAGCCTCTACCTCCCGGGTTGAAGCGATTCTCCTGCCTCAGCCTCCTAAGTAGCTGGGACTACAGGAGCACGCCATCACACCCAGCTAATTTTTGTATTTTTGGTAGACCACCATGTTGGCCAGGATGGTCTCGATCTCTTGACCTCATGATCCACCTGCCTCGGCCTCCCAAAGTGCTATGATTACAGGCGTGAGCCACCGCGCCCGGCCTATTGACATGTTTTTTAATACTAATTTCAAATTTAGCACCAAGAAGATATTTTTTAATATTCTGAAAAACATTTTTAAATTGCAAAAAGTGATAAAGATGTAATTGAGAGGGAAGTAAAGTGAAGCACACAAACACTATAGTTTTAGTATAGAAAAACTATGGCAAAGCTGATAGCTAGCAATATAAGAATGAAGAGAATGATTTGAACTGTAGGATAGATCTGGCTACTTTTAACATACCCAGTTCTAGTTTCTGACAAGAGGGAATCTCTTCTGTTACCGTAATGAAGTAGCTGTGCAATCCCTTGAAGGCTAGCAGCAAAGTGGCACAAAGTGTATAATGAAAACGATAGGCATGATGTAGGAAGGAGTCTGCAATGATGAAACTACAACCCTAAACAAAAAACAGAAACAGGATACAGAGTTAATAATACAAAATGTTACACTTAAATCTTGGAAAGATAAAGAAAAAATACCTATCTGTCCACTAATGTTATTCTAAAACACATGGAAAATTTGGTAATATTTGAGAGTTGTTCATACAAGAAATGTAAACATATGAAATGTGGCCCTAGTAATTTCAGTCACAGTGGATTTTTATAACATGTAGATTAAATTATGATTTTTTGATAGCATGATATTTATATTACATTTAGACTGAAGGAAAGACACTCAGCTTTTACAATATGCCCTTTTTCCTTTTATAATAATAGCTGTACTTGCACTACACTACACTATTTTTTTTTTAAGACATAAGGTCTCAGTTTGTCACCCAGGCTGGAGTGAAGTGACACAACTGCAGCTCACTGAAGCCTCAATCTTCTGTGCTCAAGCGATTCACCTGCCTCAGTCTTCCCAGCAGTTGGGACTACAGGCATGTGCCACTATACCCAGCTAATTTTTATTTTTTGTAGAGGTGGGGTCTTGCTATGTTGCTCAGGCTGGTATCAAACTCCTGGCCTCAAGCAATTCTCTAGCCTCGGCCTCCCCAAGTGTTGAGATTATAGGTGTGAGCCACCACACCTGGCCTGCACTACTCTACAGTAGTCTCAACTCTGGCAATAATTCTTTAAAGGCTCCTTTGGAATGATTCTACCAGTTCTGTTAAAGGACCAAGGGGTGACAGTAACAGGTTAAAAGGGCATGGGCTGTCAAAGATGTCTATCCACTAAATCTGGTAACATTTTGAAGTGTCAGGTTAGTTTTCGTAATAGACAATTATAACCAAACAATTTGTTAAAATCATATTTAATTAGCTCTATAAGTTGCTGAACTCAATTTAAAAAAGAAATATCACATTCACAGATTAAAATAGTTAAAAACACTTCTTTTAAAATAAGGAAAAGATTTATAAACATATTCAGTTCTTACATCTGGTGATAACTGTTTTGTGTAGTTAATACCAAAGACCACACTTTCAAGAGTAGGAATCACAGAATCTTTGTTTTGTGCTGGTGCATTTCTATTTAACCAAGTTGTCTTCACAGGGCGAGGAAAGCTGGAGGAAGAAGCATTATATTATTACTGTCATAATAGTCTATTTTAATGTAAAAATCTTATAGGAATAGAAGAGTAAGGGTTTTGCAAGTTTATGAGTTCTAGAGTATTCCTAAAGTAATTTAAAAAAATAATTTGAATAATCATGAAAAAAATAAAATGAATAGAAAAAAAAACCAGGGCTAGATGTTTGAAATTGCTTCTCTATAATTAGACTTCTGAAAGTCTCAAAGAACGTCAAAGATAAAACATGGTAGGATTTACAGTATCTAAACAACAAATGAAAGCCAAGCTTAAATTTGGAAATACTGATGTCAAAACTGGTTACCAAGTTTACAATATTAACACTTGATCAAATATGAATGCTATTTACAGAAATAAAGAGCTCCCATGTAAATGTAGAAAAAGAAAAATTACTAAATCTACCTGATGCCTCTATTTCTCAAAAATAAGTTTCTTTCCCTTAATTTCTCTTTACTAAAAGGCTATGAGCTCTATTAAAATAATGTTTTATTATTCAAGTCCCTAGCAGCTGGAACTACAGGCATGTGCCACCATGTCTGGCTAATTTTTATTTTTCGTAGAGGTGGGGTCTTGCTATGTTGCTCAGACTGGTCTCAAACTCCTGGCCTCAAGCAATCCTCCAGCCTCCAGCTTCAAGGCACCATCAATTACATATTATATGAATTATTTCTGTTAGTATTAACATATTTATGTTCCATAGAAGAAGAAACATATTTCTGTTAGAATGCTGAAAAATCATACACAATTATATTTGAAATAAAGTAGGCTGAAGCATTTGAACTGTTTGATAGTTTGGCAAAAGGGAAAAGACAGAAAAGAAAAACAATGTTGCCATAAGCAAATGGCATAAGCTACATTACTTTTGCCATTTGCATTGCAAAAGTAAAACGTCTATGTTCCTGCAAAGAAGGGAGTCTCAAATAAGTGGTAAATTCCACTTGCTACAATGTGTTTTTCAGAATTGAGTCATAAAAGTTGTACTTAAAAATTCACATATAAGAAATACTTCAAATAAAAAACAAGCAAATAAAGAAATCCTAAGCCACTTACTTTAAGTTACTGATATAATGTCTATAGATTGGGTTGACCATAAAAATTGTTTTAAATAAAAATGAAAATTTAAAAGATAATGTTATAAATTAAAAAATTTTCAATGTTTATAGGATTTAAAAAAATCCACCAATAATAAAACTTCAGGAAAAACCTGTTGAAGCATATATAGTAGGAAATGTTACTCTTAGACATGACCCCTTTACCAGCACACCACCAGCAAAAGTTTCCCCTTACCCTTTCCTTGCTTTCTTCTTCCAACCTTCCATTTATAGGTAGGGAAAGGCTGGGAAAGATGCTGCTGCTTTTACAGCAAAGTTCTAGCAGCATGAGAGGGTTAAACATAAGGGCCCATGGCAGCTAGGTAAAGAACAGCAACCTCAGCGCTTACAGGCATATTGTTTTCTTTTCTAGTCACTAACCAGAGCCAACAGTTAATCCTCTTGGCTTCTGATTCTGAGCCAAAAATTTCTTCTTCCAGTAAATGGTCTCTAGGAGATGAGCTGCCCCTTTCTCCTATTGGTCTGTGGCAAAAACTGCTGCATTGCAAGAGAAAGCACATATTTAACTCACTATGATGGTGATGTGAATATCTACTCTGTTCAATCAGGGCCTTAAAAAGCAACATTAATAACCTGAGCTAACCTCTATGAATTGTTTGTGCATTTTTGAGGAGAGAAACTTAGCTAGTTTTATGAATATAATCTTGGTAAGCCTTAAAAAGAAATAGTTAAAACAGTTTAAGGAATTCTCTTTTTTGAGATGAAGTCTCACTCGGTTTCCTAGGCTGGAATACAGTGGCATCATCTCAGCTCACTGCAACCTCTGCCCCCCAGGTTAAAGCAATTCTCTTGCCTCAGCCTCCTGAGAAGCTGTGATTACAGGCACCTGCCACCGTGCCCGGCTAAGTTTTGTATCTTTAGTAGAGACAGGTTTCACCATCTTGGCCAGGCTGGTCTTGAATTCCTGACCTTGTGATCTACCTGCCTCGGCTTCCCAAAGTGCTGAGATTACAGGCATAAACCACTGCACCCGGCCTAATTAGGGATTCTTATTAAAACTACAATAAGAAGAAATTTAGAAAACTGTAATAATATATTTTATAAATGGATAAACTTTTAGCATTAAAACCAAACATATAATCACATAAAAGCAATACTGTATATTATTTAAAAGTTGTATTTCAAAAAGCACACTTTCTTGTTAGAGAGCTAAGTCAAGATGATCTATATGTAAGAGACAAGAGCAACAGAATGAAAGAGGTTTTCAATTAGTTTTTAAAACAATGTAAAGACATGCCATAGGAGGCTATTACCTGTGGTCATTATGTTAAATTGTGTTGGGCTTCTATAAATTCTGAAGGTAATTTTGCAAAATGATCTACTTAGTTTTCTGATAAATTGGCTTACCATCATATCCCTTAAGCATCATCCCTAATATCATTTGTCAGAATCAGATGTGCATCAGAAATTGTAGACAGTTTAAAAACCAAATAAATTTGGAAACTTTCATATAATTCACTGATTTGAAGCATCCATCTGCTGCCCATACTACAAGGATGATGATGTAAAAACTGAAGAGCTTGTATTGTATTTTTACATTAATGAAAGATAATCTGCTCATGGAAGTGAACAGAAAAATATAATTATCTCAATGCATTTATTATATGATCCAGAATACTATATACCTTTGAACTAAAATAGTATATGATATAGCTTTTGTTTGTTTGTGTTTTGGGTTTTTTGTTGTTGTTGTTGAGATGGAGTTTCGCTGTTGTTGCCCAGGCTGAAATGCAATGGCACAATCTCAGCTCACCACAACCTCTGCCTCCCAGGTTCAAGCGATTTTCTTGCCTCAGCCTCCCAAGTAGCTGGGATTACATGCAGGGACCACCACGCCCAGCTAATTTCGTATTTTCAGTAGAGACAGGGTTTCTCCATGTTGTTCAGGTTGGTCTCAAACTCCTGACCTCAGGTGATCTGCCAGCTTCGGCCTCCCAAAGCACTGGGATTACAGGCATGAGCCACCTCGCCCGGCCAGTACATGATATGGTTTTTTTTTTTTTTTGAGACGGAGTTTCGCTCTTGTTACCCAGGCTGGAGTGCAATGGCACGATCTCGGCTCACCACAACCTCCGTCTCCTGGGTTCAGGCAATTCTCCTGCCTCAGCCTCCTGAGTAGCTGGGATTACAGGCACGCGCCACCATGCCCAGCTAATTTTTTTTTTGTATTAGTAGAGAAGGGGTTTCACCATGTTGACCAGGATGGTCTCGATCTCTTGACCTCGTGATCCACCTGCCTCGGCCTCCCAAAGTGCTGGGATTACAGGCTTGAGCCACTGCGCCTGGCCCATGATATGGTTTTAAAAGGCTTAGTAAAAATTCATAAAAATGGTTAATGAATTAGAAAGCAAGAACTACGTAGGATGAACAGTTAAAAGATAAAATTAACCTATTTAGATAAGACGCAAAGAAAAAAAAGAAAAAATTCACATACTTTTGTACAGTAATTATTGTATAGCATTGCACAAAACATAGGTACAGACTAAACAATGTTGTATGGTTATTTCCAGATTTTATTTTTTCTTTGTTAACTTATTTGGGATTGACAAAGATAGCTTCATAGTTCTGTAATAAAAAAGTTATCAAGCTAATGTTCCCATACTCTTGAATTTTGTTATAAAATTAAAAGTCCTTATTATTTCAGTTATCTTTAGCAAAGTACATGTTTTCACTATAAAAATAAAAAAACACTACATTAATAAGGATCTCATGTTGAACTGTAATCCTCAGTGTTGGAGTGGGGCCTCGTGGGAGGTGACTGGACCAGGGGGACATATTTCTCATGAATGGTTTAGTATCATTCCTCCTGGTACTGTCCTCATGATAGTGAGTTCTCATGAGATCTGGTTATTTAAAAGTGTGTAGCAACTCCCCCTGATTCTTTTGCTTCTGCTCTGGCCATGTGAGATGCCTGTTCCCCCTTTGATTTCTGCCATGATTCTAAATTTCCTGAAGCCTCACCACAAGTTAAGCAGATGCCACCATCATGCTTCCTGTACAGCCTGAAGAACCATGACCCAATTAAACATCTTTTCTTTATAAATTGCCCAGTCTCAGATATTTCTTTATAGCAGTGTAAGAATGACTTAATGCAAAGATATTGGTCAAATTTACCTTATTAGTGGCTGGTGTAGTGCAACCAATGATGCATGAACTGTAACAGACACAACAGAAAGGTGGAAATAATCAAACATAACATTAACATGATGATGAAGGCCTCTATGGGGGCTAAAGTGCAGCTTCAATGTTCGGCTACTTATTAGTTGCAAGGCATTCAGGTCATCTGCCCTGTAAAAAGAAATAATTAGCATGTAAGTATGAAACGTTTGGTAAAGGCCAATATATTATAGAGTAGTTGAAACTATAAAAACCATTTACTTAATTACTTCTTAAAAATTTTGAATAATTTTTAAAGCATCAAATTTGCATTATAAAATAATATGAAACATACATATTGAGAAAATAATCAGATCCTATTGTTTTCTATCAGTTCATGATATAAACTATGTTTTCATTAATATCCCTACAAGTCTTTTTTGATACTTCAGGAATTAATCTCATCTTAAAGTAAATTTTACCCCATAGAGAATACTGTTTATTACAATGCTGCGGTACAACATAGGTCAAATACTATTATAATACATCCCAAAAGTTATTTCAAATTATTATTATTATTATTTTTTGAGACGGAGTTTCGCTCTTGTTACCCAGGCTGGAGTGCAAAGGCACGATCTCGGCTCACCGCAACCTCCGCCTCCTGGGTTCAGGCAATTCTCCTGCCTCCGCCTCCTGAGTAGCTGGGATTACAGGCACGCGCCACCATGCCCAGCTAATTTTTTGTACTTTTAGTAGAGACGGGGTTTCACCGTGTTGACCAGGATGGTCTCGATCTCTTGACCTCGTGATCCACCCACCTCGGCCTCCCAAAGTGCTGGGATTACAGGCGTGAGCCACCGTGCCCAGCCATCAAATTATTTTTACTGTATAAAATTTTATTAAATGCTGTTCAAAAATAAGTAGGCCATTGCTTATTTCAAAAAGTAAAACGTATCTTATTGTAGATATTTAGTCTGTCATTAGATTTATACATACTAAAAATGTGAAACAATAGCATGAAAATTATATCCAATTATACTTTTAAAAAATCCATCCATACATTATAACTATCTACAGGTAACTACTAATTTCAGCTTATTCCATTTAAAGAATTCTGACTTGGTTAAAAAAAAAAAACCCAACAAACCATCATGAAATTCTTTGTAATGAACAAGTATTACAAAGGAACAGTAGCTACCATATAAAAAAAACTTATTTCTCATGATAGTGAAGAGGACATCTAAAGTAGGCCTTTCAGTAATGTGACTTTTTAGTTATTTATCCCACATGCAGTCTGAATTTATATATCATTTTTGAGAATTATTGCTAAAACCACATTTGACAGGAGGGTTTTACCCCACATAAATAAAATTGCTAAGTGAATCTCTGATTCTCGTTTTAAATGAACACAAGCAAAATTTGTCCCTAAAAGATATGTCTGCATGTCCAGGTGTTATGGGTGAGTTGAAGGTAGCCCATCCTAAAACTTCCTCAAGGGCTCTGGAAATTAATGAACTAGAACAACTGTCAAGTGTGCATCATCAAAATATCAACAAAGTCCCACCTAAAGGAAGCATAACTAATGCCAACAAGAAAGATTAGCCAGCGATACAGCGGAAGAGAGCTCAGTTACATTTAAATGGCTCATGGTAGTAGTGTTACATTAACAGTGCAATTTCTAGGGTCTAGAAAAAATTGTTCCATATTTCTTTAACTTGTCTGGCTTTGTTATCTGGAGCTCATGGATTCTGCATGGGCACAATAGAGCTGGCCTAAACATCCTCATGAAGTTGCCCCTGAAAACACAAGCAATTCAAGACTAGATAGGGATAGGATGAATTCTAAGAAGAAAATGGCAATCAGATAACAGTCATAAGTGCCGTAAGGTTTTTTAATTGTTTGATTAGCTACTTACGAATAATCTCCATCTGTGAAGTGTAGATCCAAGGATAACAGAAAATTCATTTCCTCAAGGGTTTCTTCAATCTGAAAAGAAATTTCACTATGAGATACTTTTTAAATTTTTATAGAAAGTTAGAAATAACACCTTGAGGCATTACAAAAATATTTATGTAAATAAATATGAAGAGATGTTTACCTTTCTTTCATCCAACAACATTTTTACTTTGAAGATCATAACATCATTTAAAACAACCTCTTCATTTTTGTACAAAATTTGAAATGTTTTACTGCAAATTAGAGAATCGTGAACTGAGGCTGGAAAGGCTAATGCCATACCTAAAACAGATAAATATGTAATTGACAGGTAAAAAGGAAAATATAAGACAAGCAAATGAATACTTGTACTTTAAAATACTATATGTTTGATTATATTACTACAGTGTCATTAGCAATTTATACTGCAACATTGGAACATTTCTGAAAGTTTACTTATTTCTGCGATTATAAGTACAGTATAACCATCATGAAATTACTGCATGACATCTTAATCTGAAAGGTAAATGAGGAAATATCAAAGTCGAAATTTTAGAGTGAACTACTGATTTATGTACCACATTTAAGAAAGCAATTGAGTTTTCCACAGCTGAATAGTAAAGACTTTGGTTGGTCTTTGTCCTGATTGCTAGGAGCTCAGCACTAAACACTTGCAATAAAGAATTTGGCTGGCCTTTGTCTCCAGTTTCTGGGAAGTAGCCCCTAAATCCTTGGTGGCCCCTAATTTATGCTAAAGAGGTGACTCAGGATGGGGGCTGGTCACATTACTAAGACCAGCCATGTGATTAGAGAGTTGTGCTTTGAGCCTAATGATATAACCTCAATCTCCAAAGAGGGGAAAATAGGTAAAGACTAAGCAACATGGGCAATGATTCAAACAATCATGCCTACAAAACGAAACATCAGTAAAAATTCCGGACATTGAAGTTTGAGTGAGCTTCTCTGGTTGGCAATACTCTGCATATTATCACATACTGGATGTTCAACAGGGAAGTTAATGCGTCCTGACTTAATGGGAAGAAAACAATGGAAGCTTCACGTCTGGGACCCTCCCAGATCAGCCCTATACAGGTTCTAATTTAAATCCTTTTGCTATAATAAAGCTGTAATAATAAGTATAGCACTGTGCTGAGTTTGGTGAGTTGTTCTACTGAATTATCAAACATGACGAAATAATGGGAACCCCCAAATTTGTAGCCAGCTCTTAACAATTGTGGGTAGCTTGCAGACCACTTAACTTGTGGCTGACATGAGGGAAGTCTTGTGGAGGACTGTGTCCTTACCCTTTGAAGTTTGGTTTTATCTCTGAGTTGCTGATGTCACTCCAACAGCCTACCTGCTCTTATGATCTTATTGCCCTGTGCTCCAGAAGTAACAATTTAAACTAGAGTCCAAAAAAACAAAAAAAAAAAAAAAAAAAAGAAAAAGAAACTACTAGAGACTAAGGTGGGTTTTGAGCTCAAAATGGGATATAAGATTCCAACTGGAGTAATGGAGCTATCCATATAAGCTGGCGGATGTCAGTAAAAGGCAGGGAGCCTCTGCAGGGCAGGGAGCCCAGAGCCCAATTGTGGAATCCACATGGGGTGGTGCCTGATGTCAGAGCCTGTGGAGTGAGGAGGGCAGCCGAGAGTAAAGTATCAGAACCTGAGTAGGATGAGGAGGCAATCTAAGTGCAGGGGTGACTTCAAGCAAGATACTGGGAGTCCAGGCAGGATGAATAGGGCAACTAAAAAGGAAGGCACCTCAGGCTGGGGTTGAACCCAAGTTAGATGGGGAGGGTGTCCTTACAGAGGAGCAGCCTGGTACAGGGTGTGTAGAAATACAAAAGGGATAAAAAGACTTCCATACGGGGGTAGGAGTGAAGAAGGGGGTGGGCAGCAGCAGCCTGAGACACTATTGGAATCCAAGTGAAGTGAGGAGAAGGAGGTCCTGGCATAAGGCCTTACTGAGGTCAAGTGGGGAAAGGAGGGGGCCTACATAAGGTAGTGACCTTGCATAATGTGAAGCCCAACTAGTTCAAGGAGACCATCTGTGTGGGAGAAGAAGCAGTGACAGGAGATTGGCACATATAAGGGACTGATCAAATAAGGAAATATATTAAGGATAAAGGGAGTCAGTTTTCTTACCCATCAGGGAAAGGATGTACACATATGGAAAGGAGATACAAATATAGAATGAATCCCATGGTACTGGATTGAAACTGGAAGTAGTGATATGAACTTATGATTTTTCACTATATATTTAGATAAAGACATGTACATTTGCATATGTATGTGTAAATATATAGGTGTATACAATGTACTCATTCACTCTTTGTCCACTCAAATGGCCTGGGAGTAGCACAACCCCAAATGTTAGTCTTTAGTACTATTCTCCACTAAAAGGAACCATGAATTCGCAAAACATGGAATCCACATAGGGTGGTGGCCTGATGTCAGAGCCTGTATGGAGTGAGGAGGGCAGTAGAGAGTAAAGTGTCAGAACCTGAGCAGGATGAGGAGGCAATCTAAGTGCAGGGGTGACTTCGAGCAAGATACTGGGAGCCCAAGCAGAATGAAATATATTGATTGGTTCCAAAGCTGGGGCACAAACAAATCTGGATCATCTTTTTATATCAGAAAGTAAGGAAGTGATTAGAGAATGTGGGGACACAACCAAAGGGTACAGAAGCTAGTTTGAAGAGAATGTTCTTGGTCATATCTGGGACAAAGTGAGCATCAAAATAAATTATGACAGCAATGGATTAACATCTGTTGAATCAACAGAAATCTGTAAGTCCATACTGATATAAATAAATAAGTGAATGAAAAAAATCGTAAGTTTAAGAAACAAGAGATATTAATTGCAAAGTGAAAAAGAGTAACATTACAGTGAAGAAGCTGGGACGAGAGCACCTTAATCAAGTGATCCAAGTTAACATTTTTAGGAATGGGACAAAGAGAAACCATGTATCACCTAATAGGATGTAACAAAAACAACAACAAGCATCATTCTGAGATACTCCTGTCAAGAATACATAATCTGAATCTAATCATGAGGAAATTGTAAACTCATGCAAACTGAAGAACATTCTACAAAATAATAGGTTTATAGTCTCCACAAAAGTGTCAGGGTCCTGAAAGTCAAGAAAACACTGAGGAATTGTTCCAGGATGACGGAGACTAAAGAGACATAACAATTAATTACAATATATGATTTGGAACTGGATCGTTTTGCTATAAAGGACTTTACTGGGACAACTAGCAAAACTTGAATGGGGCTAAGGATAAGATGGCAGTCATGTGCTAGTTTTAATTTCTTGATTTTGATAGGTGTATTAGGGTTATGTAGGAGAATATTCTTTAGAAATAAACAATGCACTAAGATATTTGGGATGATGGAGCAATCATATTGGCAAATTACTCTTAAATAGTTCAGAAAAAAAAAGTTCTTTTTACTGTACTTGCAACTTTTCTGTAAGTTTGAGATGCTTCAGGAAATACATACTTAAAGGGAAACCAAGTAGACCAGAAACTCAACTTCTCAGTATATTAAAGAGCTGAGAAGTAAAAGAAATTTTCCTCAACAAAAGTAAATTTTGTTTAAAGCACCCAGGTAATGTGAGGTTAGAATCCGCTGCTTAAAGAAACAAAGGTTTCTCTATTGCTCTTTCCTGAAGATACTGCTTCTCTCTCAATACTTCCTTATAACTTCTACCACTGGGTCTGGAGCTTCTTTGTTGCTTACTGATGCTTTCAGACATTCTTTGTCTCTCCTGCCTAAAACTACTTACACCACTGGCTTTTAATCTCCTGTGATCAGGCAGTACAGTACCACTCACTATCTTGCTCATTTTTGTACTCTACAAACCCTGGGAAGCCTTTATATCTTGAAGGCTTTATTTCCTAATTCAAGGTCACTTTTTCCAAAACTGGTCTAGCCATAACACTTGGTGAATTCAACAGCTATGTAGGCAAACCTTCTAATCTTTGCTCTCCTGGGTTCCTTTTCTTCTCTCTTTAGGTGTTCTTGCCCTCTAACCCTCCTCCTCGTCTCCTCACTCCTGTGATCATTTCCTAGACATTTGTATTACGAATGAATGCAATCCATCTGTAATTTGAATTTCTTTTTTTAAAAATTACATGTACAGGATGTGCAGGTTTGTTACACTGGTAAATGTGTGCCATGGTGGTCTGCTGCACAGATCATCCCATCCCCCAGGTATCAGGCCCAGCATCCACTAGGTATTCTTCCTGATCCTCTCCTTCCTCTAACCCCTCCAACAGGCCCCAGTGTGTGCCATTCCCCAGGATGTGTTCATGTGTTCTCATCATTTAGTTCCCACTTATAAGTGAGAACACGTGTAATGCTTGTTGTAATGTGAATTTCAATCAACCTCTCCTCCCATACTTCCACCTGTCTTTCTAGTTCATACCCTCTAAGACCACAAGTTCAATGATCCTTTGACCACATTTAGGAGTATAATGAATGCTACTCCTTTTCATTATACCTTTACTTTCTCTTTTTTCCCCTGCCCATCTTAAATCCTATGATCCATCATTATAATACACTCTTGCATATAACCTATTAAGGATATATGCTACCCTTGCTTTGTCATATTGACCCGGACAAATCCCAACTCCAGCTCTCTGCCCAATCCATACTTGTACCCACAAGCTGAATGTGCCTGGAGAAAAATACACAGCTATCTTGACTGACTATACTTTAAATTCATGACCATTAATTTCAAGTGGGTCTTTAGTGCTGCATAGCAATCATACTGTATTTTCCAAATCCATTTTCTCCCCATATTCCTAGATGAGTATTTCATAGATTATTTTCTCTCCTCATCTAGCCTTCAGTCTCACTGATAAATGTGGTTCTTATTTCATGAGAAAATAAAAATAATTAAAAGTTCTATAAGCTCTACTACTACATCTACCTGAAGATGCACCTAGACAAACTCCCTATTTCTCTGCTCTCCTTTCTGGTAAAATGAAAAGTCTTTGCTATTTAGTGCATTTAATTCATCTCTCATTCTCTCTTCAGCTCATTGTGTGACAGCCAGCCTCCAAAATGGCCTCTGAAGATTCTCTTCCTGGTAGTCACACTCTTGCACAATCTCCTATGAAGGATCAGGGTTGATCTATGTGAATACAGCAGAAGTAATAGCAGGGGCTGCCAAGCCACCCAGCCCCTACTAACACTTCTGCTGTATTCACATAGATCAACCCTGATCCTTAGTAATCCCAACAATTTGGGAGGCTGAGGCAGATCACTTGAGGTCAGGAGTTTGAGACCAGCCTGGCCAATGTGGTGAAATCCTGTGTCTACTAAAAATACAAAAATTAGCCAGGCATGGTGGTGGACACCTGCAATTCCAGTTACTTGGGAGACTTAGGCAGGAGAACTGCTTGCACTTGGGAGGTCGAGGTTGCAGAGTGAGCTGAGATCGTGTCACTGCACTCTAGCTTGGGCAACAGTGAGAGACTCTGTCTCCAAAAAAAAAAGAAGTAATGGTAGGATTTGTGTGAATACAGTAGAAGTAATTGACTGTAACCTAATGAGAGATCCTAAGTCAGCATGCAGCTAAATTCCTGACATACAGAAACTGTGAGATAATGTTCACTGTTTTAAACTAAGTTGTGGGATAAATTTTTACACAGCAATAATTAATCCATACTCCAATCGGCTTTAACCCATATAACTGTTCTTATCAAGAGCACTAATGATTTCTGCTTTGCTAAATCCAAAGGTCAACTCTCAAATCCCATGTTACTTGACTTATAATCAGTATCTAACACAGATACTATGATCCATCATATAATAAGCATTCTCTCATTCTTGGTCTTTTGTTTTTTCTCCTTTTTTTTTTTTTTGAGACAGAGTCTTGCTTTGTGCCCAGGCTGGAGTGCAGTGGCACTTACCTTGGCTCATTGCAGTCTCAACCTCCAGGGCTCAAGAGATCCTCTCACCTCAGCCAGGCTAATTTCTCTCTCTCTCTCTTTTTTTTTTTTTGGTAGAGACAAGGTCTCATTATGTTGCCCATTCTCTCATTCTTGATGCACTTCTCAAATGTAGCTTTCTGGACATTATACTCTTCTAGGTTCTACTCCTACCTACTAAAAAGGCCACTCCTTTTTAGTCTTTTTTTTTTTTTTTTTGGCTGTTTTTTTCTCATCAAGAAGCAGCATACTGCAGTGGTTAGGAACATAGACTTTGAAGCCAGACTGGTTAGGTTTAAGTTCTGGTTCTGCTGCTTACTAGATCTGTGATTTTTACTCATTCTTCTCTTCCATGCCTCACAACCAATTCTTCAGTAAACCCCATTGGTTCTACCAACAATACTAAAAATGATTAGACAGAAAAAACAACACTGCTTTTAGGAATGCTCTAAAGGGATTCTCATGCCAGATAAGAAGTTGTATACAAAATCGATAATTGTAAATTGCTGTGGAATGACTTCAATGAATGTTGCCTATATCCTCAACTGACATCACTATTTTAAGCTTTAAAAAAGACATGCCAATGACTTACAGATAATAAACTTCATCTTAATTTTATTCTCAAACCAGAAGCAACAGGCAACAGATGTACAACTTCCTAGTCATTAATTCACTCAGCCAATCAACACATATTTACTGAATACTTATGTATCATGCATTCTCTAGGTGTTGGGGATACACAGTAAAATGAAAGAGATAAAAATCTACGACCTCATAGAGCTTACATCCTAATGGAGTGGTGTGATAGAGAACAAAAACAGTAAGTAAATGATAGAATACATTTGAAAGTTATAAGTAGTAAGTCTTATAGAGAAAAACAAAGAAAGGAAAGAGGGATGAGAAAGACAGCAATTTTAAATAGAAAAGCCAGGCAATGCTTTCTTGAGAAGGCAACCTATCAGCAAAGAATAAGACTGATTACTGTGTTCTTTCCCCTATTACATGCCACTAGGTTGCTGTCCCTTCCTTCACCCTAGCAGAAGTCTGGAGGTTTATTCTCTGAAGAGAATAAAAGTCCTCTGAACTAAAAATCACCTGGCAAAACTGACAGAGCATGAGTATATGAGCATAGGCATACTGAATACTAAGTGAAGAGATTCCAGAATTATTCTCTACTGGGCTCCTAGAAGGCTGTCAGGTAGATTCTTACTCTCTAGAAAGGAGAGAGACAAGAGTCTTCTATGGCATTTCAAGAACTGTGAAATCTGAGATTTTACCAAACTTGGAACCTAACAAGCTAGCCTGCCACAGTTTCATAGATGTTGGCAGAAGACAAAAGACTCTTGGGTCAAAGACAAAGGGTTTGATTACAGACGGCATAGCAAGCAGCATGAGCTTCTTGTTCATATTAGTTTCCCTTGTATTCATGCCCTTAAGTCCTATATAGGAGTGACGTGGAGGCAGGCCAGGTGGATACTATGCATGAGGTGGGTTTTTGGTGACAATTGAGGAACCTGAAGCTTAGGAAACCTATCTTTTATAAGGGGCTATAAGAAAACCTATCTAACTTTTGCACTGTCCATTATACTGGAGGGTAAATAAATATACTGTATGCTCTAGACAGAGACAATGTCTATAACTTCCAAAGCTGTTCACTGTGCACATATCCTTAAAAAGACAGTCTGTACTGGCAAACTGGATAAAGAGTCAAGACTCATTGGTGTGCTGTATTCAGGAAACCCATATCACATGGAAAGACACACATAGGTTCAAAATAAAGGGATGGAGGAAGATTTACCAAGCAAATGGAAAGCAAAAAAAAGGAGTGGTCGCAATCCTAGTCTCTAATAAAATAGACGTTAAACCAACAAAGATCAAAAGAGACAAAGAAGGGCATTACATAATGGTAAATCAACAATCAATACAACAAGAGGAGCTAACTATCCTAAATATACATGCACCCAATACAGGAGCACCCAGGTTCATAAAGCAAGTTCTTAATGACCTACAAAGAGATTTAGACTCCCACACAATAATAGTGGGAGACTTTAACACCCCACTGTCAATATTAGACAGATCAATGAGACAGAAAATTAACAAGGATATCCAGCACTTGAACTCAGATCTGGACCCATCGGACCTAACAGATATCTACAGAACTCTCTACCCCAAATCAACAGAATATACATTCTTCTCAGCACCACATCACACTTATTCTAAAACTAACCACATAATCGGAAGTAAAACACTCCTCAGCAAATGCAAAAGAATGGAAATCATAACAAACAGTCTCTCAGACCACACTGCAATCAAATTAGAACTCAGGATTAAGAAACCCACTCAAAACCACACAGCTACATTGAAATTGAACAAGCTGCTCCTGAAAGACTACTGGGTAAATAACAAAATGAAGACAAAAATAAACATGCTCTTTGAAACCAATGAGAACAAAGATACAACGTAACAGAATCTCTGGGATTTAAAGCAGTGTGTAAAGGGAAATTTATATCACTAAATGCACACAAGAGAAAGCAAAAAAGATCTAAAATCTACACTCTAACATCACAATTAAAAAACCTACAGAGAAGCAACAGCAATCGAATTCAAAAGCTAGCAGAAAACAAGAAATAGCTAAGATCAGAGAAGAACTGAAGGAGACAGAGACCCAGAAAACCCTTAAAAAAAAATCAATGAATCCAGGTACTGGTTTTTTGAAAAGATCTACAAAATAGACAGACCGCTAGTCAGATTAATAAAGAAGAAAAGCGAGATGAATCAAATAGATGCAATAACAAATGATAAAAGAGTCACCACCAAACCCACAGAAATACAAACGACCATCAAAGAATACTATAAAAACCTCTATGCAAATAAATGAGAAAATCCAGAAAAAATGGATAAATTCCTGGACACATACATACTTCCCAAGACTAAACCAGGAAGAAGTCAAATCCCTGAACAGATCAATAAACAAGATCTGAAATTGAGGCAGCAATTAATAGTCTACCAACCAAAAAAAGTCCAGGACCAGACAGTTTCACAGCTGAATTCTGCCAGAGGTACAAAGAGGGGCTGGTACAATTCCTTCTGAAACTATTCCAAACAACAGAAGAAGAGGGACTCCTTCCTAACTTATTTTATAGGCCAGTATCATCCTGATACCAAAAGCTGGCAGAGACACAACAAAAAAGAATATTTTAGGCCAATATCCCTGATGAATATCAATGCAAAAATCCTCAATAAAATACTAGCAAACCGAATCCAGCAGCTCATCAAAAAGGCTGTCCACTATGATCAAGCTGGCTTCATCTCTGGGATGCAAGGCTGGTGCAACATATGCAAATCAAGAAAGGTAATCCATCACATAAACAGAACCAATGACAAAAACCACACCATTATCTCAATAGATGCAGAGAAGGCCTTCGACAAAATTCAACAGCCCTTCATGCTAAAAACTCTTAAAAACTAGGGATTGATGCAACATATCTCAATAAGAGTTATTTATGACAAACCCACTGACATTTTTAATACTGAATGGGCAAAAACTGGAAGCATTCCCTTTGAAAACCGGCACAAGACAAGGACGCCTTCTCTCACCACTCCTATTCAACAAAGTATTGGAAGTTCTGGCCAGGGCAACCAGGCAAGAGAAAGAAATAAAGGGTATTGAATTAGGAAAAGAGGAAGTCAAATTATCTCTGTTTCCAAATGACATGACCGCATATTTAGAAAACCCCATCATCTCAGCCCCAAATCTCCATAAGCTGATAAGCAACTTCAGCAAAGTCTCAGTATACAAAACCAATGTGCAAAAATCACAAGCATTCCTATACACCAATAACAGAGAGAGAACCAAATCATGAGTGAACTCCCATTCACAATTGCTACAAAGAGAATAATACCTAGGAATACAACTTACAAGAGATGTGAAGGACCTCTTCAAGGAGAGCTACAAACCACTGCTCAAGGAAATAAGAGAGGACACAAACAGATGGAAAACCATTCCATGCTCATGGATAGGAAGAATCAGTATCATGAAAATGGCCATACTGCCCAAAGAAATGTATAAATTCAATGCTATCCCCATCAAGTTACCATTGACTTTCTTCACAGAATTGGAAAAAACTACTTTAAATGTCATATAGAACAACAAAAAAAGCCCATAAAGCCAAAACAATCCTAAGCAAAAAGAGCAACGCTGGATGCAACATGCTACCTGACTTCAAACTATACTACAAGGCTACAGTAACAAAAACAGCATGGTACTGGTACCAAAACAGATATATAGACCAACGGAATAGAACGGAGGTCTCAGAAATAACACCACACATCTACAACCATCTGATCTTTGACAACCCTGATAAAAACAAGCAATGGGGAAAGGATTCCCTATTTAATAAATGCTGTTGGGGAAACTGGCTAGCCAAATGCAGAAAGCTAAAACTGGATCCCTCCCTTATACCTTATATAGAAATTAACTCAAGATGGATTAAAGACTTAATGTAAGACCTAAAACCATAAAAACCCTAGAAGAAAACCTAGGCAATACCATTCAGGACACAGGCATGGATAAAGACTTCATGACTAAAACACCAAAAGCAACAGCAACAAAAGCCAAAATTGACAAATGAGATCTAAGGAAGGAGCTTCTGCACAGCAAAAGAAACCAGCATGAGAGTGAACAGGCAACCTACAGAATGGGAGAAAATTTTTGCAATCTATCCATCTGACAAAGGGCTAATATCCAGTATCTACAAGGAATTTAAACAAATTTACAAGAAAAGAAGAAAGAACCCCATGAAAAAGTGGGCAAAGGATATGAACAGACACATCTCAAAAGAAGACATGTATGCAGCCAACAGACATATGAAAAATGCTCATCATCACTGATCATTAGAGAAATCCAAATCAAAACCTTAAGAGATACCATCTCGCATCAGTTAGAATAGTGTTCATTTAAAAAGTCAGGAAACAACAGATGCTGAAGAGGATTGGAGAAATAGGAACACTTTTACACTGTTGGTGAAAGTGTAAATTAGTTCAATCATTGCGGAAGACACTGTGGCGATTCCTCAAAGACCTAGAACTAGAAATAACATTTGACCTGGCAATCCCATTACTGTGTATATACCCAAAGCATTATAAATCACTCTACTATAAAGACACATGCACATGTATGTTTATTGCAGCACTGTTCACAATAGCAAAGACTTGGAACCAATCCAAATGCCCATCTATGATAGACTGGATAAAGAAAAGATGCCACATACACACCATGGAATACTATGCAGCCATAAAAAAGGATGAGTTCATGTCCTTTGCAGGGACATGGATGAAGCTGGAAACCATCATTCTCAGCAAACTAACACAAGAACAGAAAACCAAACACTGCATGTTCTCACTCAGGTGGGAGTTGAACAATGAGAACTCATGGACACAGGGAAGGGAGCATCACACACCGGGGCCTATCAGGGTGGTGGGGGGCAGGAAGAGAAATAGCATTAGGAGAAATACCTAATATAGATGAGTTGATGGGTGCAGCAGACCACCGTGGCACACGTATACCTGTGTAACAAACCTGCATGTTCTGCACATGTACCCCAGAACTTAAAGTATAATTTAAAAAAAAGACAGTCAGTAAACAGAAGGCTTTCAGTGTCTGATCACAAAATGTTTCTCTCTGCTCAGAAACATGAGAAACCACTGAGAAGAATTCTCAATGGTATGAATGGTATAATCTTAGATTCTTCACAGTTTCTGACATGTGGGGAATCTGATGAATCCAATGAAAAACAACTATCAATACTGACTTCAAAGATTCCTTAGCCAAATGGCTCACCATCACCCCAAAATGAAGCTCAGGTAAGTCCCCTGTATGCTCTCAGAATTTCTCATCAGCCTTCCTTTCTGTCATGTTTAGACAACCAAGGCCTATCAAATATCAGAAGAAAACCTTTAACATGTAATTTGGAGACTAAAACAAGGAGGAAAAAAGTAACTTATACAAAAAAATTAAAAAACAGAAGAACATTGTTCTTAGTGAAGATACTGTATTCATGAAACAAGAAAACATTGCTATAGCAAAGGAACACTAAGAGAAAAGAGCACTTAGATTTTAAAATGAATGGAGAAGCGATGAGAAAGAGGGAAGGAGAGAAGAAAAAGAGAAAAAAAGGAGAAAGGGAGTGGGAGAGTGAGAGAGAATAAGAGAGGGTAAAAGGCAGAAAGCACAAAAGCAAACGGCTCAAGAAAAGGTTAAAAATAAAGGTGAAGAAATATCGTAGAAGAACAAGAAGAGAATGGGGAAAAGAAGAAGAAAAAACTAAAAATTAAGAGAGCCAGTAAAGATGATTCACCTTGTAAACAAAAGAAGTTCAAAAAAGAAAGAACAAAGAAAACAGATGAGAGATAATCATTAACAAATTAAGAAACTTCTCAGAACTGAAGTACTCAAAGACCCAAGGTATATCATTATGTGCCATCAGAACCCCAGTTACTAAGAGGATATTCTACCAGATACTTGAAAGGGGAAAAAAGTCGAACAGAAGATTAGGAATCAGTCACTTATTTTTTATGGAGAAATAAATAAGATTAGTAATTCGAACGCCTTTGGAACTCTCAACAGTAATACAGTAAACCTAAAGATAATGGAGTAATATTTTCAAAATTCCAAAGAAAAAATATTTCCAATCTAGAATTCCATACTTAGCTAAACTTCCAAACAAGTGTTAAGGGTAGAGTGAAAAGATTTTTAGATGCTGAAGGCTTCAAAAAAAGGCATATTTATTTCCCATGCCACTTTTCTCAACAAGTTAATTATTTATAGGCTCTATGAAATTGAGAGAGTAAACCAAGAAAGAGAAAAAATAGATGTTAGGAAATAAGAGATTCAACATAGAAGAGATGCAAAGGGAATGCCTAGGAAGATGGTGAAGGAAGATCCCAAACATATCCTCTTCCTTAGATATACAGTGACCAATATAGGTTGGATTCATGTGCTATAAAAGATAGATATGTTAACATCCCTGCTAATAGGGTACCAACTTTTATCCTGAGGACAGATTAAAAGCTTAGCTAGATTCTTTTCAGTGCTTGGCTTATTTCAAGGTGTACTAAAGAAGTTTCTTGCCTAGATGATATGATGATAACTATTTTCACTTAACTGAAGTTTTCTGCTTTAACCTGCCCCTGAGAGTTGGAGGAGGGCCATGATAACTTTAGATGCAAATCAGTCTGATGCATATGTTAGATATCCAACATTTTATCACATTACAATCTTGCCAGAAGCCCTGAATGTGGTAAACTCTGTTTTACACAATTTACTCTTGACCTTGCCCACTAACATCTCCAAACAAAGTCTTAAAACCTTTAAGGTATAAAGAAGCAGACTATAACCCAGAGACTGTTCAACTTTTCTTCTGGGAGATTTCTTGTAAATAATAGTGAAATTTACACTTCCTTACACAACTAGATTTGTGCTTGTCACTCAATTTTTTTCAAATTGAACCAGATATTTCCTTGGAATACATTGATACTTCATAAAACTATAAAGAAAGCAAAAGAATAATTAACACAAAAATCAAGAGGGGGATATCGGAGGATTTTACAGTACTAGTAATGTTCTATTTCTTAAATGAAAGGTTGGGTACCTGGGTGGTCATTTTATTATTTAATAAAATAAGGTATTATGTAATCTTCAAAAAATGTACATTTCATAATACAAAGTTACACATTCATTATATAGCTGCTCTGTGCCATGGATTGTTCTCAGCTAAGTGATCTGAACAAAAAAAAACAACCATTTTCCCTGTAAATTACATCTAAACTAAGTGTTACAGAAGACAGAGTGCTATGACATCTTCAATATGGGGGTGAACTTAGGCTGTGAAGCCAGGAAAGGCTTTCTTGACAACATAACATTTGTATTGAAACACCATGAAAAATAATTAGTCAAATGAAGATAAAAAAGAAGAGGCTTTCAGGAGGAAGAAATGGAGATTTCTTGAAAGCAAGGTCCTTGTCTCATTTATTTCTTACTTCTTGTACTATGAACACGGTCAGCACTTAATGGATGTGGAGAAACTGAAACTCTTGTGTACTGTTGGTGAAAATGTGAAACAAGTGTAGCCACTGTGCAAGATACTATGATGGTTCCTCAAAAAGTTAAAAATAGAACTACTGGCCACACACAGCGTGTGGCTCACTTCACACCTGCTTTGGGATGCCAAGGCAGGAGGAACACTTGAGCCCAGGAGTTCAAGACCAGCCAAGGCAACAAAGTTAGGCCCTATATCAATAAAACATAAATTTTAAAAATTTGCTGCGCATGATGGTTCCCAGCTGTAGTCCCAGTGACTCATGGGGCTGAGGTAGGAGGACTGCTTAAGCCCAAAAGGTCGAGGCTACAATTAGCCATGATAGTACCCCTACACTCCAATCTGGGTGACAGAGCAAGACCCTGTCTCAAAAAATAAAAATAATAAAAATGGAATTACTACATAATCCAGCAATCTCACTTATAGATATTTATCCAGAAGAACTGATAAAAGAAGGTCAAAGGGATGTTTGCACACTCTTGTTCATTGAAGAATTATTCACAATAGTCAAGAGGTAGAAACAACCTAAATGTCTACAGACAAATTAATGGATAAAGAAAATGCGGTGTGTACATACTAGAGAATATTATTCAGCCTTAGAAAAGAAAATCCTGTCATAGCTACAACATGGAAAAACATAGGGACATTATGCTAAGTGAAATAAGCCAGTCACAGAAGAGCAAATACTGCATGACTCTACTTATATGAGGTATTTAAAGCAGTCAAACTCATAGAAGCAGAAAGCAGAATGCGTGTTGACAGGGGCTAGTGGACAGCGAAATGGAGTCACTGTTCAATGGTACAGAATTTCAGTTATTCAAGATAAAAAAATTTTAGGCTGGGCACGGTTGCTCATGCTTATAATCCCAGCACTTTGGAAGGTCGAGGCGGGTGGATCACTTGAGATCAGTAGTTTGTGACCAGCCTGGCCAACATGGTGAAACCCCATCTCTACTAAAAATACAAAAAAAAAAGAAAAAAAAATTGGCCAGGCGTGGTGGTGCATGCCTGTAATCCCAGCTATTCAGGAGCGTGAGGTTGGAGAATTGCTTGAACCTGGGTGACGGAGGTTGTAGTGAGCCGAGATCACGCCACCGCACTCCAGCCTGGGTGACAAAGTGAGACTCTGTCTTAACAACAACAACAAACAACTAAAAACAAACAAACAAAACTTACTGAAATATTGTTCTGTTATTCCTTTTTACACCTCAATGTTATTACCAAAGGGTCTAGAAAACAAGAAGATCTAAATGTGTATGCTAAGTTTATTGTCTTGAATCTGAAATTTTCCTTGTTTTCTATTATTTTCTAGATGATAACAACTCCATTAAGTTAGAAATCACATTAATCTTTTTCACTGCTTTAATTTAGGACTGAGCACTTTAATTTAGGTTTTATGTATAATGGTCAATCATAAAGTATTTATTGAATAAATGAATTTTCATCTAATTTCTTAATTTAATATTCTATTTCCTTGTTAAAATGACTTATCTGATAACACAAATATTCAAATCTATAGTTTCAAAGACTTGAGATAATAAGAGGCCTACAAATATTTACATTTAATCATGATAATTTATATTTTATTTCTATCACTATCTGCCTTTCCATTTCCTTTGGTTAAACAGTTAGCACTAGTATCTTTCATTTACTTTGTGAACAAGTGAATATTCATTCAACCATAATTTGTTAAGTCTCTCAAGTATTGGGAACTAAGAGATATGAACATAAGAAAGAACTCTGCCCACTTTCTTACGAGTCTCATAGAAACATTCAAATAAATAATTACAGTACAATGTGATAATCTCTTAACTGCCTATTTCAGCAAGCCAAAGCAAATGACAATGTAACACTACCTCTTAAACTAGGTAAAAAGACAACTGAAGGGCAATGATGGAAGCTGCTGAATCTGAGGAAAGCAAAGTGGAGGCTTGCCAAATGATTTCCATTTTGTAATCTATGCAGTTTAATTGAAGGACCTAACGTTATGGTGAGTTTTCTATTCCTGGGTGTTGAGATTATTCAATTACTGATAACAGTAATGGATTAGTGACATAATATGGACTGTCTCTAGCTATGTTTCTTTAATTTTTCCTCATTTTTTAAAAGCACTCTTCTTTAATGATGACTGATGTTTGTTTTAGAAGAATCCTATTTCTGAGAAAAAATTGTAATATGGGCTAAAAGAGGGACATAGAAAGTGCTATGGGCCAGCAGTGGTGTAATGCCAGCACTATGGGAGGCAGAGGTGAGAAGGCTGCTTGAGGCCAGGAGTTTGAGACCAGCCTGGGCAACATAGTAAGACACCCGTCTACAAAATTTGTTTTTAAAAAGTAGCCCAGTGTGGTGGCATGCATCTGTAGTCCCAGCTACTTTGGGAGGCTGATGTGGGATTATCACTTGAGCCCAGGAGTTCAAGGCTGTAGTGAGCTATGATCACATGACTGCACTCCAGCCTAGGTGACAGTATGACCCTGTCTCGGAGAAAGAAAGAGGTATGACAGTAAGGCAAAGGAAACATCTAACTGCTTAGGGGAGTTACCTATGGTTTTAAAAAGGAGATAATGAGGAGAGGGGAGCTTGCACAAAATATGAACAAATAGAACTCATCAAACTTGAGAAACTGAAAGTGGTTCCACGGAATCCACAAGGAAAATAGTGGGAAACAAAATTTGACATATAGGATAGGATCAAATCATGAAAAATCTTAACACAGCAGAACTATCTCAACATGTCAGTGGCTCTCAAAGGAAGGCCCTGAAAAGTTGATGGCTGAGCAAAGCTTAAGGAGACAACTAACAGAGGAGAAAGATATGGTTCTGCTAACAGCACTTCAAAATACTTGAAACTTTATTCCAAGTAGCTAATTAACCACTGCCAAAATAAAGTAACTGAGACAGTCTTTCCTTACTTTTATAACTAGTTCTTATTTCTAGCCTTCCTTTCTCCTTGATGTTAACTTTTTGAAACTGCTATCACTTACCTAAAAGCTGGGTGGTAGCATATAGGAACAAAAATAAAATACATATATACAAACAAAGAATATTACCCAAGACAGAGGCATAGCCTTAGGAAAAACCTGGTCAAGTACAAATAACTGAATTTTTTTTTTTTAAATGCAGCTGTGCTTAGATGGAATTTCTTTTTTTAACCAACCTGGGCTTTCTTGTAAGTCTAAATGCTTATCTAGTTGTAAAGCTTATATCAAAATGGAGAACTTTTTTTTTGGTATTAAGACCTTCCCTATACATTATCACTTGAATTTTTGTAAAATTTCCCTTTTTTTTTCCCCACTTCAATCTTACTACTACTACTACCACCACTTCCTACTAAATACACAGCACTTACTGTGTGCCAGGCACTGTGCTTTATGGAAATCATTATTAATCATTTTGGCAACCTTATGTCATAGGGATTAATATATACATTTTACAGACACCAAGATTCTGATAATCTATCCAGAAATCAAATGCCACAGATGTTTGTGTCACAGTTTGTGCTTGGCCATCAATGTCACACTGATAAACTATTTCAAACATAGTGTGTTCTCTTAAATACACCACAGAACTCCTACACTAATAAGGAACAGCTATCTCATTGGGAGGAAAAGATGGAAAGAAGTTATTAAAAAAGTTAAATGATACCATTCAACTAACCTGCCTACACATACATCTAATTCTTGAAAACTAAGAAGAAAATTACACATAAATGGCTTTTTCTTAGGCTGTTTTTCCTTATTTCAAGTTGGTTCTCAGATCCTGGAATCCACCTTATTTCAGCATTTTCACTACTGGAGCAATTTAGGACAGAAAGGGAGGGCAAGACACAGGGAAAAGATATTTACTGAGCATGGCACTAGGTCTCTTTACCTAATTTCCTAATTTAATTTTTACATGTACACTGTGAGAAGGATTATAGCTATTACACTGATTAGGAAAGAAAGACTCAGAGAAATGGAATAATTTGCTTACAACCAAATAGCTAGTGAGTGGCAGAACAAGATCTGAAACTGCTTATGCCCAATTAAAACACACTCACAGATTAAACTAGCTTTGTAAGAATAGAAAGGCAGTCCCAGGTCCCTAGATTTCCATGATTATAGATTCTATATTATACATAAATTATATATATTACATATAAACATAATTATACAATAATATTATATAAATTGAAGGATCTTCTGTGAGTTATCTTCCCTTCAGTTCTTCCTTCTTGCTCTTGGTCAAACTTGTTCATGTTTCCTATCTCACAGTTTTACTGGTTTACAGAAAAATATTAAATTTTAAGATTATACTTATTAACATGAAATATTATTATATGCACATAATTAACTTGCTATATAATAGAAATTATACATAACACAGAAAAAAACATCAAATGAACTTTATTGTAAGTTTTAGTTCTTTACATAAAATGGTGCATAGCATGAGTCAAAACATGACTGTTTCCCATTATTTCTTATATTTCTAGAACTCAGTATTTAACATGTATACAGTCCTTTACAGTCTAAGTATTTTACTAATTTAATGCACAACAACCCTGTGAAGCAAGTAATACATTTCACAAAATAAGAAACTGAAGCTCAAGGAGGTTAAGTGAGTTTTCCCGGTTAGCACAACAGGAAAACAGAAGACTCCTAATTCCGAGTCACTATTTTGTTAACTATATCAGACCTGCATCTCTGAATTAACAGTTTTAAACCACATTAAGATGTATCTATCCATAAGCTGGGTGCAATGGCTCACGTCTGTAATCCCAACACTTTGAGAGGCCGAGGCAGCGGATCACTTGAGGTCAGGAGTTTGAAACCAGCCTGGCCAACCTGGTGAAACCCTGTCTTTACTAAAAACATGAAAATTAGCCAGGCATGGTGGAGTGCGCCTGTGATCCCAGCTACCTGAGAGGCTGAGGCAGGAGAATTGCTTGAGCCCAGGAGGCGGAGGTTGCAGTGAGCTCAGATCGCACCACTGCACTCCACCTGGGAAACAGTGAGACTCCACTGGGAAAAAAAATCTACCTATCTGTCTGTCTATCTATGTATCTATGTAGTGACAGACAGATTGACTGATTGGTAGGTAGGTAGACAGACAGATAGATAGACAGATAGATAGACAGATCAATCTTCTATCTATATGTTCTCTTCAGTTCTTTCTTCTTGCTCTTGGTCATACTAGTTTGTTTACCATTTCATAAATGATTTTATTCGTTTTCAGAAAAATATTCTTGGCTAGCTATCTAACAGACTCACATCAATACTGAAGTTAGACTCCCTTAATTGTCTTACTAGACCCTTATGATCTTCCTTCTTTACATCAGATAGTCATTTCGATTCTAGAAACTCTTTCCTGCATTACCACCAAAATGCAAATAGTTGTTTTCAACCTTTAGGATCAACCAATAGATAAAGGACAAATGATTTAACTAGTTACAAAACAGGATATGAATGTCAGCAAACTTGACAATTCCAACAGAGATTGGAAGGTAAAAAGAGAGAAAATTTGAAAAGAAAAAAAGGTGACAATATATCCTTATTTCAAAATGAGTAATCTGCCATAATCAGCAAAGTAGAAACCGGAGCTTTAAATATACTGTTTGAAGCTACAGAGACTGGTCAGAAACAGATAAGAGAATAACAGTATCTCTTTTAAAAGGGTGGGGGAGTGGGAACAAGGAAATGGTGTAAATAAGATACATTATCTTTTTATCATAACAGGAAGTCCATTGACAATATCCAGATGGAGGTAACCATAGGACTAGAGACACGGGTAAAAGTTGTTACATCTAGAAAACAAGCTATAGTTTTTAGTACAAGTCTTTCCGGACTAACTGATCCTTTAACCATATGCCTGTATTATTTTTATAAAAAAAAATTTCCAGAAAGAAAGATAGATGAGTATTAAAAAGCAAACTAAACAAAATACACTTAATCTTAATAATACGAACATTACTAGGAAAAGTCATTATTTAAACTTTTTACGGAAACTACATAACATTTCAAACTGGAGCCAGATTCCTAAAACCAGCAATGACTTCTCTGCTACACAAGTCTATGAATGCTTTCTTACTAACCAATTTTCAATAGTTCTATAAGTACTCATTGTCTTTCATGACTGATTTATTGCAGATGACAGCTATTTCCTGACTTAAACCTCCCACCGTCAGCATAATATTGTGCTGGAAATAATTTAAATGTATTGCAATAAGCTGTATAATACCATCTAATTCCCATCCCATTCAACCTGATCTACTCTTAACTCACAGACAAAAATCATTATTTTAAACTATTTTTCCTAAAAGTTTTCTCAAAATATACAGAAGGTATGAGAATTATGGTAAAATTCAGTGCTGGAAGGAAAAGGTATTAAGATGAAAGTATAAATCAAAGTTAAAAGAAAAACAGAGCAGGTAATAAAAAGCATAGAGAAAATCCAAGCCCTTAAAAGAAGAAATGAATTTTTAAGAAATAGAGGTAAAAAATTAACACAGAAGACAAAGCAAAACTATCCTATATAAAGGTATTATGTTCAAAGATAAGGGTAGAAATCAATGATATGTATTTATTAAAAGTTTGCTAAATACATGGGAATAATTTCTTGAGGCAGAAAAGAAGGATAACTTTCCCTAATAATTTACTAACAGTAAAAAGATATACAATATAAGAACTCTTTAGTACTACTATAAAATGAAATTTTGAGGGGGGAAGGATACAGAAGGCAGCAACAATATCTCAAAGATTATAATAAGTTGGCTGCCTTCTTTGCTCTGTTTTTTTTTTTTTTTTCAGATTGCTGGGGAGGAAATGCATCTAGACAGAAGACCATTATTTTGGTTTAAACTAACACTTGTGAGACTCTGGTAAATCACCACGTCCCGTCAACCACTATCGTCTATAATATTCATATTAATTTAACATTTAACAGGCTCGAGGCTACTCTGGGGTACACTGGCAGAAAATACTTGATACTTTACCAGATTTACCTTATTACAAGTGCCCAGAGGATGAAACAAGATTCAAAAGCTATAGACAATGACCTATACATAAAAGGTAATCACACTGGGAATAGTGTTGGGCAGGGGAAAACAGCACGTCTCCTAATTTGTTCAGTCATTTTATCTGAAAGGCTTTGCGCATATCTTTGCATACCACAAACAAGAAAACAAGTTATCATAAATTAGAGAATTAAAAATAAAACACATTGATACAATATTTGATATATGAAAGATCTTGAGAAGTCATATTTGGTAGTACATTTCAGACACAATAGGTAAAAGTTTGCTATTTTGAAAAAGAATGAGAAAAAAGAGTGAAAGAGATTTTATGTGTTTCTTTCTTCTTCTTTCCAAAATCTAGTTCTTGTGCTTGCTATTTTGGCTGCTATAATTTAATTAAAATGTATATAATCTTCTAAAAATTTCTGATATAATGCTATTAAAACATACAGAGATAATATTTTCACATGTGAGATTTTCACACATGATATAATATGGAAGACTATCATTTCAAAATCAGGCTTCCCTTTTATAGACTAGTTTCTGCCACAGACTATTTATTTTTAAAAGATATTTCCTTTAAACACACTAGTAAACTATCAGATCACTACATTTCATAGTCACAACCAATAGTATCAGAACCTAGAAACTGAATTGGCAGCAGCAATGATTAAATCTAGACATAATAGAAAAAACAAAATTAAGTCCCCAGGAAAAGACTAAGAGAAGGTACTCTATCTGGGCATTTCTGACAGTTTGTCATAATGTCAAAATAACAATACTTTGTAAATAACATTAATTATATGTAATGTTTCTGCCATACAAATGATCTAGAGATTGAACTATAACTTCTGTTAATTTTTATAAAAGATAATCCTTTCCAACCAGTATTTAGTTGATGAGAATAGTGATCATGGAACTTCATTCAAATAGGGTTGTTCATAAAATAAATTCGTTTCTATTTTTTCTAGAATATTTTTTTCTCTCAAAAGACAAAGAAGGGACTGAGCAGCTATAAAATGTCCACTTTTCTGGTGAGTAAATAAAAACTGACAATGCTGAACAAACATATTCATTTGGAAAATAAAATGTCAATTGGAAGAAGTTTCTGGTATAAGATGAGGCTAAATACAAATAACACCATATTTAAATAGTTAATGCCCAGAATAGACGTAACCTAATAAAGGTTGCATAATGATTTAGTGCCCTGAAACTACGTATGGAAAGAATCTTGACTGAATCTGGAGCACCACCCTGTCACTATCAAATACAATAATAAATGAACACTCACTGGATCTGAAAGCTCAAGTTGTTGCAGTAAATAGTCACTGACAGAAAATGTATCAGTCAAGTACTTAGCTCACAAATTACTAAAGGCAAAACACTCAAAAAGTCTTGGAAAAACATCTGTAAGATGTGAAATGCTATGAAAATGAAGGATATTTCCATGTTGCCATAAAGTACACCTGTGTTCTTTAAAACACAGCACCCACTCTGAGTTATCAGGTTATAAATTGTTCTGAAAGGTCCAGAAGTTGCTGAATGACACACCTGACCTTAGATCACTGCAATGAATAGATTCTGAGGCTTCTGCCCAGAGTCATAATTCTGAACTATTGTCATCCAAGATAATGCCACTACAACATCTGCAAAAGGTGCTCCTGACTGAACTGTAATAATACAAGTAGCAGCAATCACAGTCACTCAAGGGTGACTGGACTAGGAAGAATAATCAGGGATTACTGTTAAATCTTTTGACAATTTATTTCTGATGCCCTTTCTTATTCTCAACTCACAAGTCAGTAAGCCGAGGTAGAGAAATGTTTCCATAAAGTTAGGGCAAGGTAACATTACTAAAAGAGGAAGTTATTTGAGGTTAACATTATGAAGAAAGTAGTTTTTAATGAAACACATCAACCAAATTAAATACTGTGACACTTAATTACATCCTTTACACCAATTAAGTATCTACCCAACAAGATTTCATTTTCAAATAATACTTTTGTCCACCAGTCACTATTCCAAAGGAATAATTCTGACACTCACAATCTTTCTTGGAATTTATTTGTAATAACTAAGCATAGTTAAAATTTCCAGTCTTCTGAGGTAATTATTTACAATCTGCGAAAAACAAAGTAGAAGCAACTCTCTGTAGGATACAGAGGAATGCTAAATGATTAATGATCAAATAATGATTTAAAATGTTTCATTTGTAAATTCAGAAAAGGAATATGAAAGAATGGAGAAATCATGCCTAACATAACACAAGTAAGACTATATAGTAAGTGAAACTTAGAAATAAGCAAATATTTTCTTCTAGCATACTTTCTTTTGGCCTTTGAATCAATCATTTGCTGAGAATTTACAATTTATCTGGTTTTGTCTGTTTTCTACTATTTCCCCATTTCTCTTTCCAGAATTGTCTCTTTTTTCTCCAGTGATTAGATTTTTTCTGGGTTAAATTAACTAATTTCACATTTAAACATTTAAAAAGTAATGTTATCTCATTACTTCTATATTAAAATGAAACAAAATACAAAAATCTTAACTTCAGTGCAGATTATGAATCCAATCTCAAAAAAATCTCTCAGGTTCTCATACAAGGACAATTTTAGGTGGTCAAGAATATTTTCACAGGTTTGACATTATTTCTCTCGAAACTTTATAATAAAGAACAAACATTATATTTTTTAAATTCATTACCTAAAAGTGGTTAGCCTATTTAACCTTGTGGAATTTATGCCAAGTATCTTGCCATCTTGAAAGATATCTCACAAACTAAAGTCTGAGGATTTTCTCAACTGGCAACTTCAGGAGATAAAACTGAGTTAGAAATCTAGTCTACCAGATTCAATCATGTTCAAAAGAGTACACCAAATCTATCATGTAATGTCAGTTTGTTTTATTACCTCTGTGTTTTCTGAAAGTAGATTTACAAAAGACCTATTATTGCAATAATACATACAGTAACGTGTACGCCAAGTCAAGAATAAATTATTTTCATTTTAAGATGAATGAATATACAAAATACATATATACACATACATACATGTATATATACATGTGTACGTGTGTGTGTGTTGTGTGTGTGTGTGTGTATTTGTCATAAGCAACCGACCTCTGTGAGCATTTTGACAGTCTTCAGGAAGATAAACTCTATACTACGTACAATTCATTAAAATTTAACATTAACCAACATTTTAGTATCTATAGTATGATAAAATAATCCTAAACACTTCAAATATCCAACAAATTTTTTAAAATTTCAAAATGGACTGAATTATGCTCAGCATAGCTCTAGTGTTATGTGTATTTTATCATTTTTATGATGCTTTAAAAACTAGTAATTCATATTGGGCTTACATAATAACTCTTTGGAATGCTTCATTAACTAGTTCATTTTCTAACTACATGTAATGAAATAGCATATATTGTATTGGGAAAGCTAAAAAATGACCACTAATTACGTCAGGGCCATCAGTTTTAATTTAACCCCTTTAATGCTCATATCTTTCCTTAGTATATGAGTAACTAACAAAGCTGCTGTAATATGTCTATTTCATACCTTCCTACATTGCATTTTGGCTCTGTTTCATAATTAGAGAATCTAACCAGAAAAAAATTGATTTAAAAAAAGCCCTCAAAATGCATACCATAAAACTTTATCATAAAACACCTTTATAATCATTAGTCAAATTATATGTTCCCATTTACTGTTTATCTTTTTACACTGCATCTTATATAATGGATATCACTCCTACATTGTTTTCATGAAACTTTGATATACATTCTTTGATGTGTTCATTTTAAGAAACTTAAGAAGGAGACAATAAAGCTTGTTTTATTAAGGCCCCAGATATATTTATTATCATGGTTATCATAATGATGTTATTTGGTATCTTATATCTGTAATGAAAAAGAAATTAATTTGAATATATTCCTTAGCTTACCTGTTACATGTAACAAACTAGCTTCTACTCTGTGGGGAATTCTTGGTGGAATTTTCATAGAAGCACGAATCTGGTAAAAACTAAAGCACAATAAACAAGGAAGTTATTTCAAAACATATTTAAAAATATGCAATGTCCCAACTTCCATATTTCTATGTATATTAAAGTAATAAAGTTGGTCTAACTGCATCAGTATCCCATAACATTTACTATTGTTGGAAAAAGAAAATCAGGCTTAGGTATCAAATATAAGCATGCATATAAACAAAAGGGAAACCTAGCATATATAAAGATAAATGAAAGAAACAGATACAACACATATAATATTTCTTACTTTATATGAATGTGATAGCAAAGTGTGGAATTAGAAAAGCATCTAAGAGCTTCACTGTTTCACCTGACTCATTTTTTTCTTTTAAAAAATAAAGAGATAATTACTTCTAAATGTAATTTCGAGAAAATACAAGATCCATTATAAACAGTTTTTAAAAACGATTCATACTAAAAATGACAAAATAAAGATTTCTAGTTGTTTTAAAGAATTCCATTTTTTTCAAGATCAGAGCTATCTGTTTATGTACTTTTACTTGCTTATTTATTCTAAAAGATTTTTGAAATAGTATATATATATTTAAAAATCTACCAAACATTAGTAATAACTTTAAGTAAGAAAAAGATTATGATGTAGAAACTATAGTATGACTGTCTTTTAACATCATCACACTGCAAAGTTGTGTATGTAATGGAGGATACATACACCTATACAAACACACAAAATTACCAAAAGCTCAATCAACATTATAAATTAGGGATAAGTTTAGATATATACTGAGGAAGTGAATATTTAATGTTTGTTTTTCTTCAGTAATATCCTAGAGAGTAGTTTCAGATATTAAATTTGCAAATAAAAAAATACAAAGATTAAAAAATATAAATACAATAATTACTATTATTCTAGGAAGGTGTCATCTTGGAAAGGATCTATCATCAGATCACAAAGAGTAAATGAAGGTCAGTCAAATTTGGAACATTAAAAGTCACAATATGGCTTTAAAGGGACATGATAAAACTCCATAAAGTTAGATGACTTGTTGAGATTAAGATGAGGACTGCTTGAAAACATGAGAAAACTGAGAAAAAAATCAAAGTGGAATCAGCTGGAACCTTCTAGGAACTCTTCAACTTCCCATGTTGAGGGTTTTGATTAAAGATTAAGCAAAATATTGCTATTTAAAAATATATAGGAATATGATATAAAAGTAAATTAATGCTAAACAGTGGTAGATGCTTCATTTTAAACTTCCTCAGTATACAGACCATGTCTTATTCATGGGGTACATTCACAATCCTTGGTTTACACACAGTTAAGTGCTCAGTACGTGTTTGCTGAAATTTGGAGACATTTAAACAAAACTCTACACTTATCTGATGTCATTTTTCACAGAAACAGAAAACACAATACTAAAATTTGTATGGGACCACACAAAATATTCGGAATAGTGAAAGCAATCTTGAGCAAAAGAACAAAGTGGCCAGATGTGGTGGCTCACACCTGTAATTCCAACACTTTGGGAGGCCAAGGCAGGTAGATTACTGAGGTCAGGAGTTCAAGATCAGCCTGGCCAACATGGCGAAACCCTGTCTCTACTAAAAAGACAAAAAATTAGCCAGGTGTGGTGGCATGTGCCTGTGGTCCTGGCTACTAGAAAGGCTGAGACATGAGAATTGCTTGAATCTGGGAGGCAGAGGTTGCAGTGAGCTGAGATCACACCACTGTACTCCATCTAGCCTGGGCGACAGAGTGAGACTGACTCAAAAAATAAAAAATAAAACAAAACAAACAAACAAAAAGCTAAAAGGATCACACTCCCTGAGTTAAAAAAATATTGCCAAGCAATTGTAATCAAAACAGCATGGTACTGGCATAAAAACAAAAACATCAACTAATGCAACAGGATAGAAATTCCAGAAATAAACCCACACATTTATGTTCAGTTGGTTTTTGACAAAGGTGCCAAGAACACGCAATGAAGAAAGAACAGTTTCTTCAATAAATAGTGTGGGTAAAACTGGATATCCTCAGGCAGTAGAGTAAAATTAGAACCTTATCTCACATCATATACAAAATCGACTCATATGGATTAAAGACTTATACATAAGACCTGAAACTGTAAAACTACTAGAAGAAAACACAAGGGGAAAGTTCTATTACATTATTCTAAGCTATGATTTCTTGGATATAACCCCCAAAGCATAGGCACCAAAAGCAAAAATAGACAAATAAGATTATGCTAAATTAAAAAGCTTCTGCAGAGCAAAAGAAACAAATAACAGAGTGAAGAAACAACCCAGATTGGGAAATAAATATTTGCAAACCAGACATCTGATAAGGAACTAATATCCAAAATACATAAAGAATTCAAATAACTTAACTTCAAAAAACAAATAACTGAATTAGAAAATGGGCAAACTGCATGAATAAACATTTCTCAAAAGAAGACATATGAATGGCTAACAGATAGGTAAAAAAATGCTCAACATCTCTATTTATCAGGGAAATGCAAATCAACACCACAGAAGCAATCACCCACACCTGTTAGAATGGCTATTATCAAAAAGACAACAGAAAAGATAGTGTTGGTGAGGACATGGAAAAAAAGGAACCACTGCACACTGTTGGTGAGAATGTAAATGAGCACAGCCATTATGGAAAACATTATAGAGGCTCCTCAAAAAACTAAAAGTAGAGTTACCATATGATCCAGCAATTCCACTACTAGGTATATATTTAAAAAATTGCAATCAGTATATCAGAAAGCTGCCATCCCATATTCAGGGCAGTATTATTCACAATAGCTAAGATAATGGAAGCAACCTTGGTATTTGTCAATGGAATTGTTTTATTCATTCCAAATGACTAGATAATGAATGGCAAATGTTTCATTCATTGGAATTGTTTTATTCATTCCAAATGACAAGATAACGAATGGCAAATGTAGTATAAGTACACAATAGAATACTATATAGCCTTAAAAAATAAGAAAATTTTGTCATTTGCAACAACATGAATAAAACCTAAAAGACATTATGCAAAGTTAAATAAGCCAGGCACAGAAAGACAAACAGTGTGTGATGTCACTTATATGAGAATCTAAAAATGTTGAACTCATAGAAGCAGAGACTAGAACGGTATTTACCAGAGCCTGGGAGTTGGGGGTTGGGAAAAGAGGAGATGTTAGTCAAAGGGTACAAAGATGAAGTTGGACAGGAGTAATAAGTTTTAGTATCTATTGTACTTCATGGTGACCACAGTTAATAATAATGTATCGTATATCTCCAAATCCCTAAAAGGACAGATTTAAAATGTTCTCACTACAAAAAAAAAAAAAAAAAATTCTGATTCTGCAGAATGTTTTTAGATGCTATGTCAATAAAGTGTTAAAAATTTTTTTAATCTCCACATTTAATGTATACTACTAGAACACCATATGGTAATTTATATTCCCTGAATACCATTTATTCATCACCTATTGAAGACCTATGTGATAGGTATTAGAAATACAGGGAGAGAAACACTAAAAGCAAATACACACATTATTTTAAATAAAGTTCATCCAATATTTATGAAAGCAGTCTACTACTGTAAATACATTTTAATTAAAATTATTGCTACTTTAAAAGGTATAAAATTTTTTTAATGAAGAAATTTTTTTCTATTATTCTTTTTGTTGTTGAGACAGGGTCTCATTCTGTCACCCAGGCTGGAGTGCAGTGCTGCAACCATGGCTAACTGCAGCCTCAACCTCCCAGGCTTAAGCAATCCTCCCATCTCAGCCTCCCGAATAGCTGGAACCACAGGCATGCTTTTTTTTTTTTTTTTTTAAGACAGAGTCTTGCTCTGTCACCCAGGTGACAACCCAGGCGACAACCCAGGCATAATCTCTGCTCACTGCAACCTCTGCCTCCTTCAACCGATTCTGATACCTCAGCCTCTGGAGTAGCTGGGATTACAGGCATATGTCACCAAGCTCGCCTAATTTTTGTTATTTTTAGCAAAGACAGGTTTTCACCATATTGGCCAGGCTAGTCTCAAACTTCTGACCTCAAGTGATCCGCCTGCCTCCCGCCCAAAGCACTGGGATTACAGGTGCTTTGGCACACCCAGCCCCAAATTTTAAAATGTGGATAACTATTTTAAAACTAAAATATGAAGAGATTTAAAAAATTCAAAAATCAAGGAATAAAACATTCCATTTTAAGAGCTGTGGTGGGCTAGGTTATTCAGAACAACCTCTTGCTAAAAAACAATGTTGGGTAAAGTATAAAAAGTATACCTATAAAATTATTGAAGAGCTGACAAGATAGTATGGAATTACCAAGGAAAATTTAAAGGAAAGCAAAACCATAAGGAATTAGGCAAAGCAATGAAGCTGCTTTGGTTCTGAGGCCATCTGTTGATATATTACAGCAAACTTTAATTGAGAAGAAAATTGAGATGAAAAAGACCAATTAACCAATAGAAGAATGGAAAAAAGGTATGATAAACAGTTTATAGAAAAAGAAATGCAAATGACTCTAAATATATAAAAGTTCAATTTCACTTATAATTTTAAAAACTATACATTTTCACTGCAAAAATATATCTGTTCTTATCTATCAGACTGACAGACATCAAACAACATGACAAAATATAGTCACTCTTCATTCAACAACAGGGATACATTCTGAGAAATGCAGCCTTTGATTTTGTCACTGTGTGAACAATGTAGTGTACTTACACAAACCTGCTGGTTATACTACACACCAAGGCTACATCATATAGCCTATTGCTGCTAGGCTACAAATCTGCATGTTACTGTACTGCATACTGCAGACAATTGTAACATAATAGTAGGTATCTGTGTATCTAAACATAGAAAAAGTAATATATTGCACTATGAGGTTACAAAGCTACTACATCACCAGGTGATGGGAATTTTCCAGCTCCATTATAATCTTATGGGACTACTGTCATATTTGTGGTCTATCGCTGACCAAAATGTAGTTAAATGGCGCATGGGTGTAATATGTTGGCAAGCCTGTGGGCAAACAGGAATTCTACCACAGCACTAGTGAAATCACAAAATGGCACAACCCCATATGGAATGTAATGTGGCAAAAAAAAAAGCAAAAAGAAGTATCATTTACCATTTGCTTCAACATCCCACTTTTAAAAAGATATCCCAAAGATAATCTGGCAAAAACAAAAAACAAAAAAAGCAAAAAATCGTAAGAAAACTATTAAACACTACTTAGACTGTCCTGTGGGAAAGTCACAGAAACTAACCTGAAGGGCTCCCTCTAAGCATCAGAAAAGACAGTGACACAATATTATCATAAAATATGTTGAAAATCCATGAGTTCATATTGACACAAAATAAACAGTGATTATATGTGTAATATGCTACACAACAAAATATTCTGAAAACAAGTAATTAGGGAGAAATAATAAAACATTTATTATGTCTTTTCTGTGCAAATTATATGTCCGAATAGCCAAATAGTTAATGAGGCAAAATTCTTCCAGAATTCCAACTAATAAATGCAGAAGGAATAACAGAATTTGGATATATCTTTCTTTCTTTCTTTTTTTTTTTTGAGACAGAGTTTTGCTCCTGTTGCCCAGGCTGGCTCACTACAACCTCTGCCTCCCAGGTTCAAACAATTCTCCTGCCTCAGCTTCCTGAGTAGCTGGAATTATATGTGCCCACCACCGTGCCCAGCTAATTTTTTGTATTTTTAGTAGAGATGGGGTTTCACCATGTTGGCCAGACTAGTCTTGAACTCCTGGCTTCAGGTGATCCACCCACCTTGGCCTCCCAAGGTGCTGGGGCTGGGATTACAGGTCTGAGCCACCGCACCTGGCCCTGGACATCTCTATTTTATAACCCCTAGTAATGAATCTGGGTAAAGATCATCAATGGGTATCATCAATTAAGTGATAGAGAACTGTCTAACGGGTCAATTAGGTTGATATAACACCTGAATCAATCATATCACAAAAAAGAGAAAGTCAGAAATTACACGTCCAATGATGCAATGCAATAGGAAGTACACAGCACCACTTGAGGATTCATCTCAAAAACTCTTGGAATTTAATCAAACCTATAGATTAAACCATCAATCTTAAATTTGAGAAAACCTAAGAGACAGATTAACCAAATGCAAGGTATGAATTTTGGGGTAAATATTGATTCAAACAAATAATTAAGAACATACTTAAGAGATGACTGAGGGACCATGTACACTAACTGGATTATTTGATATCAAGGAATTATTTTCAACATTTATTTAAGTACAATAACGATTTTAGAAGTATGTTAAAAACAAAAGTCCTTATCTGTTGGAGATACATACTGGAAAAACAGTTGGGAGAATAATAGGTGAAATAAGGAAGAAAAAACTTTGATAACTGAGGCTAGATGATAGGTGTGTGTGTTTATTTTATGCACTCTTGGGCCATTATTAAATAACATAAGGCTTATCTGAAACAAGCACTGTGATACTATGACAGTTGATCTCATAACCAACATTGGCTACTAAGTGACTAATTGGCTGGTGGTATATGCAACATAGATAGACTGGACAAAGGAATGATTCTTATCCTGAGAGGGATGAAGAGGGACATGCATGATTTCAACCTGCTATTCAGAATGGTGAGCAAGTTAAAAACTATGAATTATTTCTAGAATTTTCCATTTAATGTTTTCAGACTGAGGTTGATTACAGGTAACTGAAACCACAGAAAGTAAAACTACTGATAAAGGAGGTTTACTGTATTTTAAATTTGTAGGTATTTATGTTCAAAATATGTGATATGTTTCTTATTAACAGAAAATTATTGGACTTAAATCCTGCAAGTCTGCCTTTGAACAGGACAACTTAAATCTATGAGTTTCATAGTCAGAATGATTTTAAATGTTCGTACTTGTCATTGTATTCTATATTTTCTGTTTTTGATACTGCTTCCTTTTTCCATTCTTCCTTTTACTATGTTGACTCTGGCTGACTTAATTCTTTTTTTCAATAAGCACATATAATCTCTCATTTTATCATATAGTAAATAAAAGTTTCTCAAAAAAATGAATTTATGGTCTAAGTATCTATAAAAAAATGATTAAAAATTTTTTGCTTGCTTTATATCAAAGAAATTTAACAATTTCTCCTTCATCATTCTCCTGTTCCATGTTTTATTAAGAAACTGCAACTCACTAATCTCAAGATGGAAATTGTTTTTCAAAAAGCCTAACATTTACTTTTGTAAAATTTAGTATTTTGACTTATTTCTATAACTTTAGCAAGTTTCAAAGCCTATTTTCCACAATTTCTCTAATTCCAAGTTCTAAATTTTTACTCTCTCCCTTATTGCTCTAGAACATATCACAAGTAATCTATTCAGAATGAGTAAATAGAAGGTACATTTTCTGAGACTGTATTTTCTCAGAGTATCTTCCTATTTTACAAAAAGACAAAATACTTGGGTCACGACAACTATCCTGCAAACTTCTGAAAATGTTGTTTCATTATTTCAGGATCTTAAGTAATACTAAGAAAAAGTTTGAGATAAGACTCTTATTTCTTTGTAGGTAAAATCTTTTAAAACTGAATACTTGTGGAATTATTTAATTTTTTATATGTAAACTTTTACCCCAATATATTACTTTAAAATCCATTCTTTAATTTGACAAGAAAACAATATGGCCACTGGTTGTTTCCCCCCAAAAAGGTCATTATTAATATGAAGAAAGGTCTATACTTACTGCCTGATTATCTAGCCAATTTATTGGTTAACCTCTTTAGTTTATATTGTTATTTATAGGTGGAACTCTAAGATCCATATGGATAACCCCTGGGTTAAGTACTATTCAACCGTAAGTAAATTTATCCTTATGCAAATTGTTCCATAAGTTACATATTGAAGTCATAGAGATGCAGAAAACCTTTCATTAATATAGAAACACAGTATTATATATGTCATTAATACATACACAAATTTATGTTTCATGTTTCTCTTCCCGTTGAGGTTTGACCTGCATTTAAGTCATGTCATTTATGTTTTGATTTTCATATAGACATTTCTCATAATACTTCATCCTGCAAAGCTAGTTAATTGATTGCATTAAATAGTACTAAATCTTTTTGGTTTTCTGTAGTTTTTTTTCACTGTTAATTTGATCTCCTCTATTTACTTATACTTTAAAAGCATATGTGTTCAAAGCCAGTAATGGCAGATGGTTGGGATATTCAATTACTATTGGCCCCATCATTCACTGTTATGAAACATTATAATGATCCTTCAAAGAACGCAGACATCCCTTCTCACCTAGATAAAGAATGGTGATGTAATCCCAGCACTTTGGGAGGCCGAGGCGGGTGGATCACGAGGTCAAGAGATCGAGACCATCCTGGTCAACATGGTGAAACCCCTTCTCTACTAAAAAAAAAATACAAAAAATTAGCTGGGCATGGTGGCGCATGCCTGTAATCCCAGCTACTCGGGAGGCTGAGGCAGGAGAATTGCCTGAACCCAGGAGGCGGAGGTTGTGGTGAGCCGAGATTGCGCCATTGCACTCCAGCCTGGGTAACAAGAGCGAAACTCCGTCTCAAAAAAAAAAGAATGGTGAAATAAAAACAAAATGAGTTTCCAGTTGTAAAAACAGAAAGAAGAATACATATTGGCAATTACGATTTTCACAACTGTTTTTTTCATATCTCCAACATCAAATTATAAAAGCTTCCAAGAAAGCACAACTTACTAGACCCTTGAATCCAACACCCTTGTATTCCATCTGTAAACTGCTGATTCAGACTAAATGTACCCTTATAGCACATCACAGATTAAAAAATGAGTAAAGATTAGAGCTAAGATAACAATGAAAGAAATATTTATGTTCCAATAGTTGATGTAAATTATTATGAAAAAACAAATTGCGGAGCATAGAGAATGGCTGATTCTTTTTTTTTTTTTTTTTTTTTGAGACGGAGTTTCGCTCCTTACCCAGGCTGGAGTGCAATGGCACGATCTCGGCTCACCGCAACCTTCGCCTCCCAGGTTCAGGCAATTCTCCTGCCTCAGCCTCCTGAGTAGCTGGGATTACAGGCACGCGCCACCATGCCCAGCTAATTTTTTTTTGTATTAGTAGAGACGGGGTTTTACCATGTTGACCAGGATGGTCTCGATCTCTTGACCTCGTGATCCACCCGCCTCGGCCTCCCAAAGTGCTGGGATTACAGGCTTGAGCCACCGCGCCCGGCCGAGAATGGCTGATTCTTAAAAATGAGAAACCAATTAACTTTTTATCCAGTATTCTCAGTTCTTACATCTTACTGAACACAATTTCAGATAGTTTTGAAGGCCTTATGAAAAATTTGAGGTAGTTTCTTGTGAGCTCTAATCATCAATGCTTAATGAGAAATCCTCAATTCCTTTTTTTTGAGACAGAGTCTCATTCTTGTCACCTAGGCTGGAGTGTAGTGGCACAATCTCAGCTCACTGCAACCCCTGCCACCTAGGTTCAAGTGATTCTCCTGCCTTAGCCTCCCAAGCAGCTGGGATTACAGGCACCCACCACCACGCTTGGCTAATTTTTGTATTTTTAGTAGAGATGGAGTTTCACCATGTTGGCCAGGCTAGTCTTAAACTCCTGATCTCAGGTGATCTGCCTGCTTTAGCTTCCCAAAGTGCTAGGATTACAGGCGTAAGCTACCACATCCGGCCAATTCATGAACTTTACATACACAACACATACATGACATCATAGACAAGGAACCACTTTTTTCAAAGGTTGTAATCAATGTCAATAAAATAAAATTCAGCTGAAAATTTCTGACTCTTTTAGCTGACAGTCCTTTTAAATCAAACTACAATTCTCCCATAAGTTTAACAACCTCAGAATCATAAACAAAAGAGATTTAAGATAATTTTGTTAAAAACTGTGTTGTATCAAACCTGGTTTATAGGGTTCTACAGAGGTTTTCCAAAAGGATTTAAGTTCCATTGTTTTGTGATGTTACTAAATTTAATAATATAATTTCTAGACTGGGTGTGGTCACTCACACCTGTAATCCCAGCACTTTGGGAGGCCAAGGTGGGCAGATCACCTAAGGCAGGCTGGTCAGGAGTTTGAGACCAGCCTGGCCAACATTGCAAAACCCCACCTCTGCTAAAAACACAAAAATTAGCCGGGCATGGTGGTAGGCACCTGTGATCCCAGCTATTCAGGAGGCTGAGACAGGGAGAATTGCTTGAACCCAGAAGCCGCATGTTGCAGTGAGCCAAGATCACACCACTGCAGCCCAGCCTGGGAGGAAAGAATATAATTTCTTATATCCTTACATTTATATCCTTATTCTTCTCCATTTCCAAATCATAGTATGTTCTTTACTTTGTAGTAGCTTATCTTATGACAAGGAAATGGTGGCAGTATATGATTAAGAAAAGTAATAGTAGCTACAGGTATGCAATTAACTGTCTATAGTAACCCAGATAAGTAAAGAACAAAGTATTACTTTCAACTTCTTTCCCCAACAATACTTTCCTCACTATTTATTTTATTAGTAGTAGTATGCTAGATTATTGACTGTTCCAACCATATGTGGAAATAAATCAAACTGATAACATTTCACTTGCAAAGTCTGATAAAAGATTAAAGCATAACACTTTGTCAAAATTTCTATGTCTTCTAAATATTGGCTGCTTTCCAAAAGGAATGAAACCCAACTCCTTTCAAGAAGCCACTGTTAATATTCTAAAGCTGTACTACTTAAAATGTGGTACACAGACTGGTGCATCTTTGTGAAATGGTTGCTACCAATCTGCAGTAAAAGAAAGTAAATCAACTGTATGGCAAAGCACACTATTTTAGCTGACTTTTTTTTTTCTTTTTGGTAGCAAAACTTAATGAAGAAAGCAGCATTCATTTCCATTCTGGCAAACATGCTTCATCCCGAACCAGCAACAAACCATTTGCAGATGAGCCACTGAGAATAGCACTAACCTAAAGAATTCTAGTAAAAGATACTCTAATAATTTTGCAATTGTCTCCAAGGAAAATTTCCCCCACTTTAAAACCTAAGTGAAATTTACTAAAACCACAATTTAATTCCATTATCTTATTCTTTATGTCAATGAGAATAGGTGTTCAAATAGCAACTTTTCTCTATGTGTTTAAAGAGCAATATTTCCTTCTTTGGAGCCCTCTTGACAAATGTATTTTGAATGAAGTCATTTGGGAAGTCTACCATCTTGTAATTAGATACTTCTTTTTTTTTTTTTTTTTTTGAGACGGAGTCTCGCTCTTGTTACCCAGGCTGGAGTGCAATGGCGCGATCTCGGCTCACCGCAACCTCCGCCTCCTGGGTTCAGGCAATTCTCCTGCCTCAGCCTCCTGAGTAGCTGGGATTACAGGCACGCGCCACCATGCCCAGCTAATTTTTTTGTATTAATAGAGACGGGGTTTCACAATGTTGACCAGGATGGTCTCGATCTCTCGACCTCGTGATCCACCCGCCTCGGCCTCCCAAAGTGCTGGGATTACAGGCTTGAGCCACCGCGCCCGGCCGATACTTCTAATATAATACAAATCTTAAGACATTTTATATCACTCATTTATAAGACATACATCTACATTCCATTTAATAGCGTATTTGTGATCAGTGCTTTACAATTTTGACTTTGTTTTCAGAGTTTAAAAATCCACTCAAACAAACTGATAGGAGAATACAGTAAAATTAAAATAAAACTAGTTTTTCTTTAGATTGTTAGTATCTGAGCTTTCTGTTTTACCATTAAGGCAAAACAATGTAATTATGGTAAAAATTAATTATCATGTAAATACATTAGTATTCTGTTCATTCTTTTCTGAAGTCAAGTGCAGATTTTTTTTTTTTTTTGAGACAGAGTTTCACTCTTATTACCCAGGCTGGAGTGCAATGGCGCGATCTCGGCTCACCGCAACCTCCGCCTCCCGGGTTCAGGCAATTCTCCTGCCTCAGTCTCCCGAGTAGCTGGGATTACAGGCACGCACCACCGTGCCCAGCTAATATTTTGTATTTTTAGTAGAGACGGGGTTTCACCATGTTGACCAGGATGGTCTCAATCTCTTGACCTCGTGATCCACCCGCCTCGGCCTCCCAAAGTGCTGGGATTATAGGCGTGAGCCACCGCGCCCAGCCCAAGTGCAGATTTTTTAAACAACTTTTTTAAACACTGACTGATCTATTACACCCAATAAGTCTAAGCAAAAGTATAATTTTCTAATTCAATTAAAGCTAAGAGTTGTTAAGCCCAGCCTAGCCTGTTAGAGGATGAGAGACTATATGGAGGAGAGCTGAGGAGTCCAAACCAAGGTCATCTTAGACCAATCAGCCCACAGTTGACCATTAATGCCTGGACAAGGTACAATGACAACAGCCAAGCTCCAACCTAGAGACTCATGAGAAACAATAAATGTTTGCTGCTTTAAGTTACTTTTTTAAAAAAAAAAAAAGTTAAGACTTATTTAAGGAATATTTGATTACTACAAGGTTGACCTGGTTTGCCTGAGCCATTCTGGTTTTTGTTTGTCTCGGCCTATTATTAACAGTGCCTCCTTTCACATTAAAAAGTACCTTGATTTGGTCAATAAATTATATAGTCATCCTAGCATAACAGTGTGTTTAAAAACTTATTTTTGTAACTTAAACTACTTATACCATTCATAAACTGTATAAGTTTTTAAACTAGATGCTTTATGTTGTCCTTTTTTTTTTTTTTTTTTTAGACAGAGTCTTGCTCTGTCACCAGGCTGGAATGCAGTGGCACAATCTTGGCTCACTACAACCTCTCCCTCCCAGGTTCAAGGGATCTCCTGTCTCAGCCTCCCAAGTAGCTGGGAATACAGGCACACGCCACCATGTCTGGCTAATTTTTGCATTTTTAGTAGAGATGGGGTTTCACCATGTTGCCCAGGCTCGTCTCAAACTCCTGACCACATGATCCACCTGCCTTGGACTCCCAAAGTGCTGGGATTATGGGCATGAGCCACCATGCCCGGCTATATTGTCCTTTTAACTCTAAAAGTAGTCTCTACAACTCAGACAAATTAAAAAGAAAAATTATTAGGCTAATTAAGTTAGAATCTTAAATATGGCAGTATAAGTACTTCTGAACTGTAGGTGTATTTCAGGATCCTAAAGAGAATTATAAGGGGAAAAAAGCGGTATATGAATTAATAAGGGTATTAGGATAGCCAGATAGAAATGAATATATAAAAGTAAATGTCTTCCTTTATATTAAAAAATAAGCAGTTAGAAAATATAAAGAAAAAATATTTTAATCAGAAAAAACATATAATCAATTTATACATAAATAATCCAATGCCCCAATGAGACAAGCACTAAAGTAAAGCAATCTATTTTTCTGTTCTTATTTCATACTTTATTTATTTCCTATACGCTGTTAAGTAAAATACGACTTTAAAGAATCATCTTAGGCAGGGGCTATGAGGAAGTAAGGATGTCTATTTATGAACAACGTTTTGTTAAGTTCATTATAAAGAATGGTCTTCATGAAGAGAAAAGTTGCAAAGGGCCACAAAAACATAATCTCACAGATGAAGATGAAGAGGAAAGTACTTTATTTAAAAAATTTAATTGTGCTCTTCTACAAGTTATTTTTCAAGGGTAATAATAATAATATAGGTACTTTTTCTGCTTAGATCTAGTTTGTAACATAAAAGATAAACTATAATGAACTATAATAAATCTTTTATGAGTAGTCATAAGAGAAAGAGATGCTCTTTGGCATCTTTACAGAAGTGCAGCAGGTAGAGATTAAATTTACATCTTTTTCCATTGTTGGAAAACCTCAATTTATTTTTCTGGAGGAAGAATAAAAATCTGAAGCTAATGACTAAAAGAACGTGCTTATGAATATTAAGTTATTATATTTCTATCCTCTATTTTTAGAACACATTTACAGTATTGACTAGTAATACATAACAATGTGTTAAAACAACATTGTATGAGGTAAAACTTAACATGATTTTATTAAGCATGGTGATTTCACATTATGACTTTTTTGCCTAAAGAGTAACATTGTTTTACTTGGAAAGAGCAATTTTGCATTTTGATATTGTGTTTATATTATACATTAAAATATTTTATATAATTTAATTTAATAATGATATAATTTTATATATAGGTCAGAGGAAGCTACATATATTTGAAAAATATTTCATAAACAGTAGTTAATGGTTTCCAAATAATCATTGTTTCATTAATACAACTTAAGTAAGTAATTTGTTTTCTAGCTAAACTAGTCTTCAAATCTAACTCCAATACTGAACTGTTTTTTTACACATTTAGCTTGTCAAAATCATGTTGTTAAAAACAAGCCTAAAAATGTAACCTGTAGACTGATTTCAAAAATGCCACCAATTTTTTGCTCTTCTTTGTATTCACACCTTTTACAATGTGACTCACATTAAGAAGTAGAGCACAGTTGCCCACCTTTCAAATGTGGGTTGGCCTTACTTATCATTTACTTTGGCCAGTATCTTGTGGTAGAGGTAACAGTGCATCATCAGTTCCAAGCCTAGATGTTAAGAGGTCGCTTGCATGCTTTCTTTCTCTCTCTTTGGACCCATGCCTTGTCCATAAGAATAAGCTGCAGGATGAGAGACTGTAAAACAGAGCTGAGTCTGCCCAGTTGAGGCCACTCTGCATCCAGCTAGTGCCCAGCCAATCTGCCATCTGACTGTGCATTCATGAGTGAACCCAGCAAAGATGAGCCAAGCCAGCCCAGATCAGTAGAACCATTCAGATGACCCACAGACTTCTATGTCTGTGGCAATAATTTATGTCACAATAATGCTGTTATGGAGTGATGGAATATGCTATTTTACACTAACCTGGAATAATTTAGACAATGTATCTAAGAAACTTTTGGACTTAGCAAATTAATTTCCAAGCAGAATACTAAAAATGCCAACTGGTTCTTCCTAGCTAAGTATAATAAGGTTCTGCAAGATAGGGATGAACTAAAGAAAGAGCTAGGCATTTTATAAGCAGAATCAAGAAGGAATTCAGTGCAACTAGAACTTGCTGGGTTGGAAAATAAAACTGTTTCATCTGCAGTCGCCTAAAAATAAAACAAAGCCCATGGACAAAGATCAACTCAAGGATGTAGCTGTAGCTTCTCTTCTTAAGATCACTAAAAGAATTAAAAGATGTAAGCAGACATTCTCAGCATGACAAAGGGATTTTTAGAAAGTTTATGAGCATGATCCCACAGAATTCTAATCCCCAGTGGCAGTGATTGGTAGATATGATATCTAGAGAGCAAGCAAGTCTCAAAAACAACTGTGGTTGTGGGTTTTAAAGCATGGAATGGACTTATCAGCCATACAGAAAATCCACAAAGTTTTTTAAGTCAAATGTACTGGCCAAAAAGCCACCAGTCTGACTCCTGACTTCACACTGTAACTGGCTTGGTCAAAGAAATGCAGTGGAAGTAACAGTGTGTCAATTTAAGGAGACTTGCATCTTCTGCTTGCTTGCTTTCTTATTTATTTATTTATTTATTTATTTTATTTATTTATTTATTTATTTACTTACTTACTTGAGACAGAGTCTCACTCTGTCACCCAGGCTGGAGTACAGTGGCACCGTGTCGGCTGACTGCAACCTCCGTCTCCTGGGTTCAAGCAATTCTCCTGCCTCAGCCTCCTGAGTACCTGAAATTACAGGCATGCACCACTACACCCGGCTAATTTTTATGTAGAGACAGGGTTTCACCATGTTGGCCAGATTGGTCTCGAACTCTGACCTCAAGTGATCCGCCTGCTTCAGCCTCCCAAAGTGCTGGGATTACAGGCGTGAGCCACCACGCTCAGCCTTCTGCTCTTTCTTAGACTCTTTTCTCCGCCATGAGAACAAGTCTGGGCCGGCCTGCTAAGGGATGAGAGACCATATAGAGCAGACCACAGCACAGTTGTTTTTATTTTTCAACAAGATGGCAAAGTCAAGCCAAAAAAAAAAAAAAATGGAAAATTTCTTACTCTATTCCTTGTGTTAAGTCCACTCCCACCACTCTGTATAGATCTTCAGATTTATATCTTGAGTTACTCTCAAGTGTTTCTAAACTGTTTCATAGGCTTCTATTTCTTCTATACAACCATCAGTCTAATGTATCGTAATCTTCATCATGGTAGTTAAGTGCTTATTGAAATAATAGTGATAAAATTTTATCCTTACTTAGAAATTACTGATGGTTACCCAAATCCCTAGTGTCAACTCTTCTCTAGACATTGAAGCCCTTCACAAACATAACCTTGCCTTTCTTTACTTTACCTTTCTTCTGTAATTCTCCTAGAAAATATCCAATTTCCTAAATATTCTTTTAAAAAATTTTTTTAATTAATTAATTTTTTTTTTTTTTAGATAAAGTCTCGCTCTGTTGCCCAGGCTAGAGTGCACTGGCATGATCTCAACTCATTGCAACCTCCACCTCCTGGGTTCATGTGATTCTCCTGCCTCAGCCTCCTCAGTAGCTGGGATTACAGGCATGCATCACCACACCCAGCTCATTTTTGCATTTTTAGTAGAGATGGGGTTTCACCAAGTTGGCCAGGCTGGTCTCGAACTCTGGACCTCAGGTGATCCATGTGCCTTAGCCTCCCAAAGTGCTGGGATTACAGGTGTGAGCCATCATGCCCAGCCCCTAAATATTCTTAAAAATAACATGTTCATTTCTATTTCCAACACTTGATTCATGTAGCTGTATTGAATTTTGCTGTTCTCTTCTACAAAAATGATCTTTCACTTTATCCTTTGCCTATCCAAGTCTTAGCCACACTCTGATCTTATCCCTCTTTAATGGCTTTTCTAACACACCAAACCAGAAAGATGTCTTTCTGTTGATTCCTAGAGTACCTCCTATATATACTTACTGATCTTAGCAAAAAGGCCAAGAAGTTATAAAATTGCTTTATAAGTACTACTGATAAAGATGATTGTTATAGTGTTTTCATGAAATAGTGAAAAGATGAAAACAACTGAAATATCCAACAGTGGGTGACTTTTAAAATTGTAACATATCAAGTGTAATAGTTAATAATTAATAAATGATATTTATTGAAATAGAAAAATCAAGTGAAATCAGCTTCATCATGTATGCTTTGTATTTCTATTTAGCTGTTTTGCATGTATGTCTTATTTTTTCCTATTATACTATAAGCTTTTAAAAAGCAAAAATTAGACCTTATACATTTACATTAAAGTCCTCTCAAGGCTTACTACAAATCCATAAACATAGGTTCAGTATATCCAGCATTATCATTAAATTCATGTGAAAAATTCCCAAATACCTATTTAAGAAATAAAATTTATCTGAGAAAATAATTACTTGAATATAGTTCATTGTTTTCCTTATATATGCTGGAATAAAAGTATGTAATTAAATTTAAACTGTACATCTTATCTTATGCAAAATATATCATTTTCACAACAAAATACATACCCTCTCTGAAACAAATCCACATTGTAGAACTTGTTTAGCTCCACAGAGAATTCTACCATTGCTTGAACTTCAGTCATTTTTAATTTATACCCAGAAGACTATTCTGATAACAGCACCTTTGTTAAGGAAAGGGAATAAAATCATGAGAAGCATAACAAAAATTCCACCTTATAAAAATACTATTATTTAAGCATATTTTAGAATATAATACATAGGCAGAAAATAAAAACAAATTATTTTAGTGTACTTAACAACCTAACCCAACAAAATAGCACCAGAATGTATACTAAGTTGTACTACTCTCTATAATTTACGATTGTCCAATCAGAATGCTTTTTCTAAGATTTGTTTCCCTTGATGACATTTATGTAATAAATAGTACAACATATTACTAATAGAAACTCAACTTTATCTCTTATAGATAGTAACTTTTTTTAAATGAAGATATCTAAGTATTCTCCTCTTGTGCTACATTGCACATAAAAGTAACTCGAGAGTCAAAAAAGAATTAACACTCTTCAATCCCCAGTTAAGCCCATAAAATGTTTTTCTTTAAGTGAAGAAAAAATTCTTAAATCACTTTTCACTTTTAAATTTAAAAAGAGAAAGATTTTTTTTTCCTTTATTACAAAAGCCTAAAGTATTTAATTGCAAAGAGGTTAAAAAAAAAATAGACAAGCACAAATAGAAAACATTCACAGTTCCATCCACTGAAATACCTACTTTGATAAGTTCTTCATGTGCATGCATTTGTACAACTTTTTAATAGTGGGATCAAACCACATGTACCTTATAACATGTCCTTATTTCACTTAATTATTCAATGAACATATATATCAACAAATGTAGTTTTACATTTTTATTTTTATTTATTTATTTTTTTGAGACGGAGTCTCACTCTTTCACAGGCTGGAGAGCAGTGGCAGGATTTCGGTTCACTGCAACCTCTGCCTCCTGGGTTTAAGCCATCCTCCTGCCTCAGCCTTCAGAGTAGCTGGGACTACAGACATGTGTCACCACACCCAGCTAATTTTTGTGTTCTTAGTAGAGTTCAAGACCAGCCTTTGCCATGTTGGCCAGGCTGGTCTTGAGCTCCTGGCCTCAAGTGATCTGCTCGCCTCAGTCTTCCTAAGGGCTGGGATTACATGAGCCACCATGCCCAGCCATTAATTGTTAACTATTACACTGTGAACATGTTGTAATTTAAACAATCCCCTATTGTTGCATGATTTCAGTAGTTTCCATTTTTTCACTATTTAAAAACAAAATTATAACAATCATCCCTATCAACAGTACGTATTTTAAAAATAACTTCTTGGACTACTGAGTAAGATAAGTGTAAAAAGCAACTTAGAGGAAGAAAATGTTGGAAGACAATTCTTCACAAACCTCTCATGTTTTTGTACATCTCACAAGCAGAGATACAGACAGCCTTTGTTCCAAACTATTTTTTCAAAGATGTTTATATAGTGAACAATCTTAGAAGTCAGATAGTGTCTTATACTAGAAAAAAGGGCGGATTTACTGTTCTGTATAATACAGCTAAAGCTTCCCTGTGGGAAAAAAACTCAGGCAGGTTTATTGTCCATTATAAAAGATTCAGGTTCTCCTAATTCAGGGTTCTTCTGTAACATAACCTACTCACATGCAGGTGTCACCTGGTACTCTAGCTAGTGCTATGAGCATAAACCATCCTTGACCTTGATCCATGAATCTCATGTCCTGCCAACATCCATGCCACTGTAGCAGATTAACTTGTTAGCTTGCAAGTGGGGTAAAATCTCAGACCCTTACCAATTCTTGCATCAGTTCTTCATAGAAATTTGGCAAATATTCTAACCTATTAAAAATTAAGTGCAAAAAAAGTTATATTCTTACCTCTGCTGATCAAAGCCTCATTTTTAACATTATTAAATAACCAATCTTGTACTTCCAGTTACTGATTCCCGTTGTTAAAAATACACCGTTCCCCCTAGGAGAGAAAACAATAAACTCTCAAAAAAAAATAGTAGACATAAAAAAGTCTATCTTAAAGAAATTTATGTTTTGTTACTTACTATTTTCAACTTGTATAAAAGATATATGTCCTTCAAAGGCTTATGAATAAGTTTTAGAGATTTATTTTCATTCACAATTTCACTGATATCAACATTAACTATTATATCTCTATTAAGGATTCACTTACATATAATTCAAAGTACAATAACAAATTGAGTACTTTCTCAGTTAAGTAGGAACCCTCATGAATACCCAAAACATTATAAGGTCATTAATTTTTAAGAGGTGGAACTCACCATTTTTAAATAACTCCTTGATTAGGTAATTTCTGAAATTTCATATATATGTATGTGTATATGTATGCATATATGTATGCATGTAAAAAGAACTATTTAAAATATTTTGACACAATGACTGCTTCAATGTGCTATGGATGGTTTTTCTCGCATTTCAAATACTGCTTAAATTTTTAAAAAATCTATTTTTCATCCTTGGTATAATTATTTTAGGTACTAAAAATGTTGAAATGAGGACTATGTTTACTCTTTGACATAGAGTTTTTCTTCTCTCCATCATAAAGATGTAAACTTTACCGGCTCCCATAACTGCCATTTTAAACCTTAATAATCACATCAAACGATTTTATGGTAACTATTTCTAAGATCAAACAAAGCTATCTTTATATAAGATATTCCCCATTTTGTGGAAATAACATATTATCTAAGACAGCTTCTTCTGTACATATATTCTTGTGTGCAGGGTTTAGATTATGCTCTGCTTTTGATTCTAAGTAAAGTTTGGCCAAGTTTCTATGCTTTAACTTACTCAGATATAAAATGGGTATTTGTTCATTCAAACATTTACTAAACACCAACTACAGGCTAAGAATTACAGTAAGTATGAGGTATAGCTCAGGAAGAGGTATGCTCTGTGTGTGTGTGTGTGCGTGTGTGTGTGTGTGTGTTATATTTTAGGCATTATGCTATTCATAGATAGATAGATAGATAGATAGATGTATTAATAGCATAATGCTTAAAATATAGGCTTGGGATTTGGGTCCACATAGCACCCATACCATCTAAGTCAGTAAACTGGCCTTTTTCTTAATATGGAAATTAGTATCAAAATTAAGATACGGCTATAACAAAATTCTAAAACACGTAGTACTAGCTTAGTAATTAGGTAGCAGGCAACAGGAAAACATCCTACTATGATACTAGTAACCACTGTTATGTGGAAATAAAACAATTGATTAAACTGTTGCCTACAATAATCTGCAAAACTAATGCCCATAAAAACCCCGTAGCCCCAGAAAAAGTAAATGAAAAATGCCACAATATCAGGTGTTGGTGGTTCTTTGCTGTGTTTACTCAAGCAAGAACTGGATAGTTTGTAAGCAAAGACGGAAAGAAATAAGACAGCTTAAATGTGGGGCCTTGCAGCCAATACCCCACATCAGGTTTAGTGCCTTGCTCAAAGAAATTCTTGACAAAACAAAGGGATCCAGCTCTGCAGTTAAGATTGGATTAAGGATGCTGCCATTCCACCAATGCTTGTTGTTGCGAATAGTTTTAAGATAGTGACCGTCAAAATGAGGGATGAGGATGTGCTTCATTAAAATGAGGCCATCAAAAGATGCTGGGTGCATAGACAGAAATAAGTAAGGCAGGTGTAAGAATCACATCCAGAAAACAACTTTGGTGTAGTTACTGGCACAGAGAACTGAATGGAGACAAACATATAAGAATCCCATTAGGTTTCTGACAGACTAGTATCTGTCAAATAAATTATAAGCTAGGGTGCAAAAGCCTTTGACTGTGTAACCTGCAAGCTGGCAAACCTGCAGTAGCAGGAAGCAGGCTATGAAAACTGCATAAAGTGGGCACACTTTCAACACTAGCTTCAGATGTGGCCATAGAGATTAATGTAAGGAAGAAACACCCAGATAGCAAAGACAGGGATCTTAATGCAATGAATACTGGCATTCATTCTTACCAGAAAGCAGAACTAAGGATATTACTCTCTTGTGAGGGTATGAGATCTTCATCATTCTCATGAAAAGAGTGTATCTTATTGTTTATTTTCCCCAATGGGAGATTTTATTACTATTTTCCTGTTTCTGATCCACCACAATATGTTGGGTATGTGTGGGAGCGATGGAGGAGGAGTAGATAACTGTGATTTCTTTACAGGTCACTGGACTTGCAGATCTGAAAGTACTGTACCCCTCAGTGAACTTGGATTAATGTAATTTGGGTTGTCTCCCTTGAGAAAGAAGTGTAGGAATATTATCAATCAGTAAGATGAAGGCCAAAGTGGCAGACTGTGGTAGACTGCTTGTCACATGTGTTTTCCCTTCTTAGCCAAATGGTTATCCAGCCTGAGACTATATTTTCCAACCTCCCTTGATGCCAAGTGATCCTATCCATAGAATGTAAACTGAAGCAAAACATGTAATATCTGCCTCATTTGTTTAAAAGGAAATTCTTTGCTCTGGACTTCATCTGCTTCCCTTTTTCTTACAGGCTGGAATATCATCTTGACAGTATTCCTAGTTTTGATCACATAGATTAGGACTGAGTCCTCAAGAATGGTAAAGCTAAGATGGACAAATGCTGGATTACTGAATGTCTTCCCTACCTAGACTGCTCAGACTTTTATGTCTCTTAACTCTTTGTTACAGCAGCTATACTTACTCTATACCCTAATTAATATATTCCCCCTCTTCAGGCTATTTTCAAAAAAGCAGCTTTTGTCTCTCTCCTCTATTCCAAACCCTCTGTGGCTTCCAATCTTAATTGTCTTAAAATGGCTTATAAAATTACATGATGTAATCTGAATGTTCTCTGACTTCGTCTGCTACAATTCTGCTCACTTCCATCATGCTTACTTTCTTTTTACTCTTTGAACACATGAAATATATTCCTGCCTCAGGGCCTCTGCACTTGTTTCCTGGAACACTCTTCTCTCCAGATATCCACATGACTCACTCCTTCACTTCCCTCTGGTCTTGACTCAAATACCAGCTTCCCAATTAGGTCTTTTCTGGTTGTACTATCAAAAATATTAATTCTCCATTCCTGGCATACCATGTCTCTTTAGTCCTTTATTTTTTCCTCAGCACTTATCTCCACCTAACATCCTAACATACTAAATATTTTACATATTAGTCTTTAATATTCCTCCCTCACTAAAATGAAAGTTCCATGAAGGCAGGACATTCTGACTACTCTGTTCACTGCTGTAATCCCATCGCCTGGCACACAGTACTCAATATTTAAGGAACAATAAATTAGTATTAAAGATTCCATAAATAGTAACTATTATTACTTGTCTCCTATTGAAACTCAACCAACTTGAAGAATGGAATTACTACACTGATATACTGAAAACATATGCATGAACAAATTTTGGTGATAAAATTCCTTTATTAGTATAAGTTCAAGACCTGTTTGCAGTTTCTTCCACCTACTCTTGTATCCTGCTGTGCTTTTTGTTCTATTGTTGCTGCCTAATTTTCCTTTAATCCTCCCTTTTGTATTGATTAGCCCTAAATAGAAACATACATATACAGATATATACATAATGATGCTAATAAATCTGTTTCTCATCACCTCCCCTCTGCCTAAAAGAAGGAATATTTTTATTTTCATGGTAGAAGAAAAAATTCAAAGAAGGGACTAAAGGAAAAGGAGAGCAGGCAAAAGAGAGAAAGGGAAAAAAATTTCAGAGGACTGTTGGAGTCAAAGGGGAATATGTCTCATCCTCTTCTTGTAAACTACTTGTTTTCCAACTATAGGGAACAATGGCTGTTTAGCTCCAGTTAGTCCTTGCTGGCCTAACACTATTAGGGTCTTCTAAATTTTCAAGAGGTAGTTGGAAGTCTTTTTTGTCCCTAAAGGTAAAATCTCCTTAATTTTAGATGCCACCAACTAGTTAAAAAACAAAACAAACTGTACTTCAAACAAAATTTAACAATAGAGCAAATTCAACAGAGCAAATTCATTCTGTGGGCTAACAGTGCAAAATCTCTGGCTTACACAGATTCTTAATGCCACTCATGAACCAAAAAAACTCAGGTCTGTCCTGTCTCAAGAAGTTGCAGAGAGAGCTTTTTTCCTTTTACCTAGACGATGCATGGCAGATTCTCCATTGCAAGGAACTCTCTGTACCTACCAGAAGCTAAGAGTTTCATGACCCTCCTGTGCAGTCTGCCGGTTGGTTTGGAGCCTTTCACCTTTAACCTATGCCTTTGAAACCACTGGAATCAGCTGACTTATCTGCGATTGTTCATTCTGTTCTACTGGCCCTCGCAAAGTGGCATAAAACTGAAATCATCTGGAGGTTCATTCAAATGGGGCTCCTTACAGGGTCATAATCTAGGTCACTGAGAGAATCCAGTCAAGTAAACTACAAATGCCAATCCAAAAATGCTAGAAGGGGGACCCCAAACAGGAAATGACTCTGAAACTAAGTGAGAAACTTATGTGAAAAGCCCTTAGAGACAAGAAGGGATTTGATTTCTCTGTCCTTCAAACCCGATACAGTGAACAATCTGACAACTACCTCATTAATACCTTGGGAAAAGTTAGCTTACTCTCAAAGAAACAAACTCACTGACTAATCTGAAAGACATTCTTGGTCCTCTAGAGCTGCTCTGTCCAACATGGTGGCCATTGCAATATGTGTCCATTGAACAAGTGAAATGTGACTACTGTGACTGAAAAACTGAATTTTAAATTTTATTTAATTTTAAATTAATTTAAATTTAAATCCAAACACAGAAGCAGTGTAAAATATTTTTCCATTAAACATAGCTTTATCGTTTTAATGGAATTACATTTTACCTTAATTGTTAAAAATGTAGAACACTAAGAAAAAAGTAGTGTGGGCCAAGCGCTGTGGCTCACACCTATAATCCCAGCACTTTGGGATGCTGAGACGGGCAGACTGCTTGAGTCCAGGGGTTTGAGACCAGCCTGTGCAACATGGCAAAACCCTGTGTCTCTATATAAAATACAAAATTTAGCTGGGTGTGGTAGTGCACACTTGTGGTCCTAGCTACTTTGGAAGCTGAGGTGGGAGGATTGCTTGAGCCCAAGAGGTTGAGGATGCAGTGAGCTGAGATCATGCTACGCACTCCAGCCTCGCCAACACAGCAAGACTCTGTCTCAAACAAAAATAAAATAAATAAAAAGTAGTGTGTGCTAAGGTATGCTAAAAGTATAAAGCTTAAAAACTACAAAAAAGAATGTAAATATCTCATTAATATATTTTTTAAATATTTATCACATCTTGAAATGTTTTGGATATACTGGGTTAAATTATCGCTAAAATTAATTTTACTACTTTATTTTTAATTTTTAAAATGTGGTTATTAGAAAAATTTAAATTACACATCTCACATATTTCTGCTGGATAGCATAGTCTAGGAATACTAAGCCATCCCTTTAACTGCTGGAGTGTATAGTTAACTCCTTCAAAAATAGACTAGGTACATAAAACCATACAAAGTTCCTAAGACTACAGGGATGTTCGCTCCCATCAGATCAACTGAGTTACATCCAATATCCACAAAGGAGAGTCCAGGCATGGATATCTGGAAAAATGTGGGAGATGTTCCCTCACCATCCACAGTGATCCTAAAACAATAGCTAACTACCTTGTACATAGTCAGAATTCATGAGTGCTTCAGAACCTAAAAGAAGAAATGGACACATCGGAAACAAAGAGTCACAGCTCAGAGGTCCCTCAAGATGGACTGGAGACCACAGGGGATGATCAGATTCTCTCACAGAAATCAAAGAACAGCCTTGACTCTTGAATTATGAACACACAGATGCCCTGAGAATGATCTTTCTCCTAAGCGACAGGGTAAAGAAGTTGAACAAACTGGAGATTCCAGACAATCCCCTTTGATACTCTAAGGAATAAAGGTACTACTTCCATTATGGTGGCAACAGCTCCAGTTTCTTTTCTACCTCCAAATCCATGAAACAAATGAGTTCAAAGCCCATAATACTGACATTCTGAATAATGATGCCCAAAAGATACCACGTAAGGCAAAAATCACCTACGGAACAACTTAAAAGTCCTTAAAAATCTCTTAGGCCTTATGTTGGCAACTAATATATCACTCTCATTAAGCAGACTATATTCACTTTTTCCCCCAGCTTTAAGAAAAAATTGTATATCTTCACCTGAACACCAGAGAATGTAGTAAACTTGGATTCAGGGGCCATATTGTACAAAAAATACACATACTTTGAAATGTTCATTCAATGTAATGAGAGGCTCACATTATGAGGCATATGAGAACTGATACCATATGAAGGAACAGCAGATTCACACACAATTAGATGAGGGGCTCACACTATGACAATATGTGGGAACTGAGACTGACATTCCAGATTTGAGACCAACCGAGGAAAAAACATGCAATGTGTATACTGTATAATTCAATTCAAGTTTGCTAAATAGAAATATGATGGGAACAGAGATGTCCTAAATCTAGAAGGAGGTTAACGCAGTACACTTAATACCAGGTAGTCTAATTTTGCGTTGATTTTCTTGGGCCTTCTCTAAAGGAATACGCAGGCTGCCCAAAACAGGAATACTCAGAAATTTTCAGAATGCTGTTCCCTTGTGAGTAACAAAAGATTCTTGTAATAGTCATGTTCTGAACCAGGCATGGTAGCTCAAGCCTGTAATCTCAGCACTTTGGGAGGCTGAGGAGAGTGGATCGCCTGAGGTCAGGAGTTTGAGACCAGCCTGGCCAACATAGCAAAACCCCGTCTCTACTAAAAATACAAAAAAAAATTAGCTGGGCGTTGTGGCGCACGCCTGTAATCCCAGCTACTTGGGAGGCTGTGGTAGGAGAATCGCTTGAACCTGGGAGATGGTGGTTGCAGTGAGCCGAGATCACACCACTGCATTCCAGCCTGGGCAACAAAAGTGAGACTTCATCTCAAAAAAAAAAAAAAAAAAAAAAAAAATCATGTTCTGCAGCAGACCCAGGAGAGTAGGAAGATGAGTTTCTTGGTGGAAGTTACACCCAGCGCCATCTTTCCTAAATCCCAGTCACCTACAGAATTCCAATCAATATAAGCTTTGGACCTAGTCTTTGAGCTAATCTTGACCAAGTCAGACCACATAGCAGTAAACTGCAAACAATCTGTCACTGACATGTGGATGAGTTTTGCATCCCTAAACCTGCTATCTAATGTAAGTTCTGGCCACCTGAGTTGGTTAGGTCTGCATTGGTTTGGTTCAGTCTGAATATCTGAGTTAAACTCTTATTTCTTGATTTACATTCAGTTTTCTTCTTGATTTGCTGAGGCCCTGACACCCTGCCCATATTTGTAAGCTCCCTCTGGCAGGGGCTAAACATGCTCAGTGACTGGATTATATCCCTGCTTTAAAATGACCAAGCCAGGCCAGGCGCAGTGGCTCACGCCTGTAATCCCAGCACTCTGGGAGGCTGAGTGGGTGAATCACCTGGGGTCAGGAGTTCGAGACCAGCCTGGCCAACACAGCAAAATCCTGTCTCCACTAAAAATACAAAAATTAGCTGGGCATGGTGGCACACGCCTGTAAACCCAGCTGCTCGTGAAGCTGAGGTAGGAGAATCACTTGAACCTGGGAGGTGGAGGTTGCAGTGAGCTGAGATTGTGCCATTGCACTCCAGCCTGGGTAGCAGAGCAAGACTCCATCTCAAAAAAAAAAAAAAGAAAAAAAAAAATTAAATAAATAAATGAAAAATAAAATAAAGTGAAATGACCAAGCCAGCTGTCACTTGCCTCACTCTGAAGATCATCATCACTCATGACCTTATTTTGCCCTGTAATCATATACAACTTTCATCACAAACATATATCATTTTAAAAAGTAATTCATAGCAAAGCTGAGCTTATCAGAAGCATTACAGTATAGGACACACAAGGTAAGGAAAATCACTTGTCTAGTAACTTTTGTAGCCACTCCTCACTCATCAAAATGAACTCCTGAGGGCCAACCATATGCCATATTACATTAATTATAGAAATACTTAAGAAAATAATAGAACACTAAATTTTTCTCTTTGGTGGAGACGGTGAGAAAGGACATCTTCCAAAGGAAAGACAATGAGAATAACTTTTTAGAACATGAGACAAACTATGTTTTAATGTTTCTCTGTTGATGATACCAAATATAGTAAACCTGAGGGTGTTTTAAAAACCTGGGATTCTCAATTCCAAAAGATAAAAGTAATGGTAAAGGACATAAAGGCTTCCACAGTCTTACATTTTTTACTGCCGATAAAGCCTGGCCTTGCTGCTTAGACATTTATAGATAGCAGTATTTCCAATGTAAGCCCATGAAGTACTGACAATCTGTAAACATCAAAGAGCAAGTGTCATAGTTACCACTGCTCTAAAAACAATCATGAATGAAACAGCTGCATCCTATAGGCAACTTCAAGGGCATTTCAATAAAGGAATACTTGTTCTAGTACCGGTTAAATTAAGACCTGCAGCAAAACAACATTTCATAACACTTAACAGAAATGTCCCAGACTATAGCCAGGCATACTGGTTCATGCCTGTAATCCCAGCACTTTGGGTGGCCGAGGTGGGCAAATCATTTGAGGCCAGGAGTTCGAGACCAGCCTGGCTAACATGGTGAAACCAGATGGGGTTTCTACCAAAAATACAAAAATCAGCAAGGTGTGGTGGCCTGGGCCTGTAAGCCCAGCTACTTGGGAGGCTGAGGCATAAGAATTGCTTAAACCCAGGAGACAGAAGCTGCAGTAAGCCGAGATCGTGCCACTGCACTCCAGCCTGGGCAACACAGTGGGACTCTGTCTAAAAAAAAAGTCCCAGACTCTTATCAATATATTCACAATATAATTTAGAAATATGTTCTATATTCTGGATGATCTGATAGAGACTTATTGCCATAAAAGGAAATATGCTATAATTTTCTCAGAATGGCTTCTTGGTTGAGAGATAGTTCATTGATTTTTTTTCATCAAAATAAGAACTACCTAAAGGGTTACTCAAGTAGGAGATGTCTCTTAATGGTATAATATGCCTGATACTTTTACATTTCTGTTAAGAAAAAAGAGGCTAAGATTTATTTTAAATTTAGCATATCATCAATAACCAAGCATGTACCTGTTAACGACTGCCAATCTTTAAAAATAAAATGTGAAACCTACTGTGGATTGTTTCACTTTATTCCTTCTGAAAAACCTAGACCTGCCTCATCACTTGTGCTTTGCAACTTGTCTGGAAAACCATTGAGTCCATTAAGAATACTTTCTTCTATATCATCATTCTGCTTCTTATTGTCAATTCTTTCTTTCTTTTAATTAAGACAGGGTCACGCTCTGTTGCCCAGGCTGCTCTTGAACTCCTGGCCTCAAGCAATCCTCCTGCCTCAGCCTCCCAAGTGCTAGGATTACAGGGATGGGCCACCACACCCCGCCTTATTCCTAGTCATTTCTAAATCTTCTTCCTGACAAACAACTCATGAAAAAACACTTCAAATCTATATGCCCTCATCTCCATCCATTTATTTAAATGCGCACATGTACATATCGAAAAACTCACTGTTAAGTAGTTTTTCCTTAATACCCAGAATCGAAGCAAAGGAAATCCTTTGCCTTTTCTATCCCCTAAACAGCCCCCACAACAAGGATTTAATGTAAACAAAATAAAGTTTTATTTGATGTAACCAAAATAAAAATATAAAACAGAAAATTACAGATGTAACTAAAGATGTATATGCAACTCTTACATTTCCTTTCAGTGTCAACTCATGGCAAACAAAGGGCATATCTGTTTTACATACTGAATGCTGCAGTGTCTGTTTCACTGTGTATGAACATTACTTAATGTACTAATTAGAAAACTCTAGTACATTAGAAATGTCTAGTACAATGCTAGTCCACAGTTCACTAGCATTCTACTAGACTTTTCACAGAAGTCTGAAATTTAAAAAAGAAATCTGTTTGATCTGGGATTTAAGCAGTCAGTTATACTCTTACTACATAGTCTAAAATTAAAGAGATAAAAACTAAGTATTTATATAGCAATTTTTGTCTTGGTGGCCCAAAGCATGTTTAAATGATTAGGGCTTGCTTTGCTATTGAGAGAGTATACTGGGAGGCCACCTTTATTACCCACACTTTGGAGACACTGAGATACACAGGTTAAGTGGGTTTTACAAACTAATGTCATGAGTCATCATAAGAGCTCACATCTTCTGACTAGAAATTTTAGTCCTCTGCCTGCTGTCCACCACAAATCCTCATTTAATTTCTAAGAGCACGGGAATCAACTCACTAAAATTGCCAGCAAGAATTTGTAGGCATTTACTTTTTTAAATGAATGTTTGCCTAAAAATAAAAAGACCTGCCTGTGAAGGAAGTGCAAGCTTCCTTGGGAAGCAGCGGTTATCTCTATTTGCATTTGAAAAATCATTAAAAAAAAATCTTAAAAGCTGATGAGTGCATCACCTCTTAATATACACAATAATTGCTAGTTCTTCTAAAAGTGTGGTTTGATGACACCAGAGCCTCCTAGTTTTGCTTTAAATCAGTTTGAATAAGGAACTACACTTTTTTTGCCTTGGTATTTCCCTTCTTAAAACAGAAAAAGAAAACTTAATTCCTACCTGACACAGACAACATAAGGAAGAATTTACTGTTTGTGGACTGCTTTGAGATTCCAGAATGAAATACATAATCCAGTTGATCTTCAATCCTACAATAAAGGCAAACTTCACTGAACATAATTGCTTCAGCAGATGCCTTCAAAATAAGATACTATACCATTATTTACGGAAAGTTAAGTTTTATGTAAGCCAAATCTTGAACACAATGCAACGGAGGAAAAAAAATTACAAAACTATTTAGAAAGTTCTTTTGCTCAATTAAAAAATTTAATACTTCTCACGTATGTCTCCTGTAAACACACTAATTCTACAGGTAGCAGAAATTGTATGCATTTATTGGAGAACAGAGACTCTCAGAAAAATTATGCTATCAACTGCAATACCAAATATATAAAACGAATTAATAGTACATTTTATAAAAGAAATTCTGTTAAATTTCATTTAAGATTAGTTCTTGGACAGCTACACCTAATGGAGGACAAGAAAATTTCCAAATTTTAAGTGTATGTTTGCAGGTCAAGCTTTAACAAGTCTTAACCCGTTATAGTTTCATAAAGTCTGTACTCAAGTTGCTTTTCCAGGTATGTCAGGTAAACATAATTCTTAAAAATTAAAGCTTTAATCAATAAGTGTAACCGATTTATTCCTACTGTCACTCTTTTGATGATACATCCAACCGGTAAAGAAAAGAAATGTTATTAAACTGGAAGATGAATTAGAAACACTGAGTGGCAGAAAGCAGTAAGGACTAGAAGGTATGTCAGAAAGAAGTCTTCAGAGATTTAATAAAAAGTAAAACAAAAGGAATGAAGTTAAGAGGCTTGACTTACAAATGGGGAGGGGACAAATGGGGAGGGGAGGGAAGAGTTTTAGAGGGGAAAAAATTAAGATTAGAGTCTCATTGGGTCCAGGATGGAAAAGGACGAGAGAACAGGGGCTATTAGACAGAAAGCAATAAAGCAGGGTACCAAAGGAAAGCGAAGGGAGTGAAGGTTTCCGAAGGTAAGATGGGGCATGGAATGAACTCCAGAGCAAACTGATGCTAAAGCAAAAATTTTGCAACTAACAAAAAGGGAACCAGGAGGAAATACCGAAAGGAGGTGAATGAGAGGAAAATAAAACCAAGGAAGAAATTATGGAAGTAACATGAGTGAGAAACCTAGTCGGCCAGAGTAAAGAGCTCCGGACAGGGAAAAGCCAGTTTACGGATGGTAGCACAGAGATACGCTGCCAAGGTGGGACCACCCGGGCGAAAAGGCACGTGGGAGGCGAGGGATGAAAAAGCAGAACCACGAAAGCTGGTAAAGGAGGGACAGAGTGACGAAGACGGAGCAGGGGTGAAGGGCAGGCGGAGGCTCGCCAGGCGCGAGGTTCAGGAAGAGTGGGTCGAGGGACGCGCGCAGGGGCAGGGACGCGCGCAGGGGCAGGGGCGGCCGCGGGCACCGGGAGAGCAGCGCGCCGCGGCCCCTAGCCTCCTTCAGAGCGCTCCGCACCGCCGTCCCCACCGACCTTCAGCGGGGTCGGGACCAGGCTCCGACCGCCAGCAGTCGGGTGAGGGGCCGCGGCGGGCGAGCGGCGGACGAGGAGGAGGCCGCTTCCTGCCTGGCCCCTGGGAAAGAGGGACGGAGGGAGGGGTCGTGGGTGGGTGTCGGGAGCTGGGGGAGCTGAGGGGACAGTTAGGGGGTTACCTCTCGCCCAGCTCGGCCTCTTCCCCCGCCTGTCGGACGGAGAAGCTCGTTGTCCAGCTGGAAGATGATGACCCTACCCGCGTCAGCACCATCCCGCCCTGGGCCCCCTCACATCGCCATCACAGCAACCGCAACACCGCAACGACGGAGCCGGCTCGTCACCGCAGCTCGGCTACTGGCCCAGCGCGGCCAGCGAGCATGCGCAGTCGCCCCAGTCCCGAGGGAGCCCGGGCCAGCCGGCAATACCTGCGATCAACAGGTCCCCGGCCGAACGGCCCCGCCCCCGGCCTCTCTCACCTCCTCCTCCCGCCTCTTCCCTCCCCTCTCTAAGACTAGGCCACGCCCCTTCAAGCTCCGTGCCCCGCCCTTCAGGAGCTTCAGCGGCCCCTCCAGCTCCAGCGGCAACTGAGATTTAGAGAGATTTGTCCGCCCTACCCGGCACCCGTTCCCAAGTTCCCGCGAGAACGGGAGGTTTGCGTCAATAAAAAGCGCGCGTCCAAGAAAAGGGGCTTGGCTGTGGGTTTAAGGGATAAAGCTTGGAGGTGGATAAAGAGTAGGGAGCAAGAAGGGGACAAAAAGAGGGAGTTCCAAAACTTTAGCTGTTTTTCTCAAAATGTTCTTTCTCCTTTTCTCTCTTTAGCTCCTCTGTGCAGTCCCCGGTAGAAAGCCCGGTTCCTGCGCTAGTCGATTTTTGCATTAGGAAAGGGATTCTGCGCTGAGGCGGGACAGCTGCCTTTCGGGACCCGGTCCTTGCATCTCTGGAGGTGTGGGTGCTGATCTGGTTGTTTCTCGGTTTATGAAGCCCAAAAGGCCGGGAAGGGACTGATGAAGTGAACCCTTTCGCTATTATCTTCCATTAACAGAAGCCCACGAAAGATAGTAGTTCATCGATTTATTTCACTCTTCCCTGTTTCTGAACCTTATCCGGCAGAAACTTTTGTGGTGCATAAAGTTCGGTATGTTGCTAAAGCTGAGTTAATGAAAGGAAAATCTCTGCTACGATTCCTGTGTTGAAAAAGAATCTAGGATCGATAGTGGTGTTGGTTGCACAACAATGAATGGACTTAATGCTACTGAACTGTGCACTTAAAAATGGTTAAAATGGAAAATTTTATGTTATGTATATTTTACCACAATAAGAATGAATTAGAAGGAGAAAGCTTTGTGCATTCATTTGGAAGTAATGGTGATGTCTTGTAACCTAGGCCATTTGGGGGACATGTTTTGAATATATACTTTAACCACTGTTTTTTGTCTTTGTACCGGGTTTGTTGTTGTTTTGAGACAGAGTGTTGCTCTATTGCCCAGGCTGGAGTGCAGTGGCGTGATCTCGGCTTACTGCAACCTCTGCCTCCAGGGTTCAAGCGATTCTGGTGCCTGAGCCTACCGAGTAGCTGGGATTACAGGTTCCTGCCACCACGTCCAGCTAATTTTTGTATTTTTAGTAGACACGAGGTTTCGCCATGTTGGCCAGGCTGATCTCGATCACCTGACCTCAAGTGTCTGCCTGCCTCGGCCTCCCAAAGTCCCAGGATTACAGGGGTGAGCCACTGCACCCAGGTGCATTTTCTTATTTCTTTAAGAGATTATTTTATGTTCTTCTGTCAATAGATACTTACCAGGAAGTCTTGCCTAAATCTCTAGGTTAGTTAAGTGCACCTCTTCTGGGTTCCCAGACAACCCTGTACCTACTCCAATTTTAACTCTTTAGCAGAACTTTTTTTTCCCTCCTGTCTACCCCTTCTAGATTGCAAACTGTGAGAGTTTAGAGTGACCCTTAACCTTCATTATATCCCTCAGTAACTAGCACAGTATTTGGCAAACATAAGCAGTAAAAAATATATATATATATATATAATGGTTGAACTGATTTGACTTTTTTTAGAAGGCTCACCATGATGCTTGTCAACTTCTCCAGCCTCACTTCCGCAACCAGTGGCACGGAAGTCTTGGTTTTAGTTCAGCACAAAGACCAGTTTCTTACTGTATAGCTTTTGTTCAAGCAATCTTTTTCCCTTTACTCCTCCCAAACGCCACCACAAGATATTCCACTTCAATTCTCTGGAGTTGTTTTCTCCGGAAAGTTTTTCCTGACTCATGACCTCTTCCCAAAGTTGGATTCATGCTTCTTCTGAGCTCCAGTAGCTCCCTGTGCATTTATCTCTGCATTATACACATTACATCATAGGGTAATAATGCAAACACTCCACCCAAGTTCTTTTTCATTCATGTTGGTATCTTCCAAGATTAGCACACTGCCTGGCACATAGCAGATGAGTTAAGAATGTGATTTGAATAAAAAGAACACGGAACAGAGAAAGAATCTTGGCACACTGTGTGTTTTAGGGATGCATGGATGTGGAAATGCAAATAGTTGGTTGTTTACTATATTCTCCTAAGACACAGCTGGAACTAAAAAAAAACAGAAAAAGAGATCATGCCACTGCACTCCAGCCTGGGCAACAGAGTGAGACTCCATCTCAAAAAAAGAAAAAGAAAAACAAAAACATAAGAAATAAGAAAATTCATGGTGTCTACTGAGGTACAGATACTAGAGAGTATAGCACACACTGATATAATTGTCAGATTACCTGTGTTCTAATTCTAGAGTCTACAGTATACTGTGTTATCTTGAGAGTCTCTTACCTTCTCTAGGTCTATTTTCTCTCACATATAAGAAGATAATCACATTATGTAGAATTTGAATTCCTTTAGAAATTTCTCTAGAAATTTCCTGATTCTAAATTTCCCGTATTTATCTTCCCAGGTTTTGTGTCACCCATTATGCTGCTAATAAACAGTTACTGTCACATTTACAAGAACAGAAAGCCAAACTCCGCATGTTCTCACTCATAGGTGGGTGTTGAACAATAAGAACACGTAGACTCGGAGAGGAGCATCACATACTGGGGGCAGTTGGGGTGGGTAGGGGAGAGACATCAGGGGGTGGGGAGGAATAACATGGGGAGAAATGCCAGATATAGTATGTACCTAAAGTTAAATAAATTTTTTAAAAATAAACAGTTTGTGTCACATTTAATGTACATTAAAATGTTATATGTGTCCTTTTCAATCTATGTTGTGCTCAAGGAATGCAAGATTTGGAATCCTTTCTATTTTGTATTTGGTTTACATAATTTAACTTTAGCATGGAGTGTTTTTGAATGTTTGCTAAACCCTTTTAACTGGAGTATTCTCTTAATCCAAAGATCAGGTTATCTCTTCCTTTCTCAGTTGCACAATATTGATTCAGCTAGAGATTGAGATAGTGGAAGAAATGAATATTGTAAATTTGAAAATAGCCTCATGAAGGATGTCTCATATTTGTCATTTGCTAAACATTAATTTACTAAAAAAAAAAATAAGCTTGCTTTTTCCTTACTGGGCTTTATGATTTTAAAAATATTCCAGTTGTAAGTGTGGTCATTATCTGAAAATTATAAATGAGATATAGTCAAAGTTATTCCACAACTTTTTTCAACAATGTGATTATTTTTGGCATTTCATAAAGGAATTCTGAATTCTTTTGGAATTAGAGTATTCTGTAATATATAAAGTATGATAAGTATTAATAAAGTATTAAACCTCCTTCTAGGGCATTCACTCTTGTCTCCAGGCAACGTATAGATTTTATCATTTGCAGATACTTGGGTGAGTGCCCACAGTACACAAGGGTAAGTTTTTTTGGAGGTTATATTACTTTAACAACAAATATAAGATTAAGCAGAACAAAGTTTCATTATAGGACTTCCTTTATGGGTTAGTAACAGCTACAAACCAGAAGGGCAAATGTATTACTTCATAACACAGTGTTGTAATATTTCATGATTTTGATTGTTTGTTTATTTTGAGACAGAGTCTCACTCTTTCGCCAGGCTGGAGTGCAGTGGCACCATCTCGGCTCACTGAAATCTCCACTTTCCAGGTACAAGTGATTCTCCTGCCTCAGCCTCCCTAGTAGCTGGGATTACAGGTGCGCACCACCACACCCAGCTAATTTTTGTGTTTTTTGTAGAGACAGGGTTTCACCACGTTAGCCAGGATGGTCTTGATCTCCTGACCTTGTGATCCACTCACTTTGACATCTGAAACTGCTGGGATTACAGGTGTGAACCACCACGCCTGGTCTATTTCATGATTTAATAGCTGTGTGGCCTTTCTGGACAAACCATGATATAGAACTCAGTTACCAAGTTTTCCTTTCTTGTAATGGCAATCCTTCAGTTAAAAAAAATAAAAGTTTTCTCATTTACAAAAAAGTAGTTTTTGTTGGTTGCAACTCAGGTTACCCAGGTTTCCGAAAGACAGCGTGTCTGCTTGGATCATTGGAGTCAGTCTGTCAGACAGAAAACATTCCTCCTACCACCAACCCACTGAATCATTCCTGTGATGTATAATTAACTAGTATCAAGTGACAGCAATGAAATGATTTCTGAATTATTCTCTTTATATGCCTGAAGCTTACCGTGGTTGGTTGTTTTTAAATGTAATATTTATACTAATTATCATTTGCTCTTTGGCAGGAAACACATTAGGGCAACTCTCTCACTCTTCCTATGACTCATGCATTTACATCTTGAGTCTTGATCTTTAAGCCAATTCTAGCCACATATCTTCTGCTTCATATCAGACTGTATCACTTTTCCTGTTATCCTGCTATAACTTTTTATTCAATGTATCCCAAACTCATCCTGCCTTCCTTCACACACAGATCTATCTCTCAGTCAAGCTTCTGGTTTCTGTCAATATTCCTTCCCTTCCCATTTACTAAGCCCAGAACCTCACAGCCATATATATATATATTTTTTTTTCTTTGTTCCATTTTCAATTCCTTATCTTTTAAAATCATTATAGATGTGTGTGTGTAAAGATACACACATGCACATATACATATATATATATATATATATATATATACATATATATATATATATATTTTTTTTTTTTTTTTTGAGACAGGATCTCACTCTATCACCCAGGGTGGGGTGCAGTGGTGTGATCTTGGCTCACTACAACCTCTGCCTCCCAGGCTCAAGCAATCCTCCCTTCTCAGCCACCCAAGTAGCTGCAACTATAGGCTTGCACCACCATGCCCGGCTAATTTTTGTATTTTTAGTAGAGATGGTTTCGCCATGTTGCCCAGGCTGGTCTTGAACTCCTGAGCTCAGATGATCTGCCTGCCTTAGCCTCCTAAAGTGCTGGGATTACAGGCATGATCCACTGCGCCCAGCCCATATATATATATATTTTTTTTAATTTCAACTTTTATTTTAGATATAGAAGATGTATGTGCAGATTTGTTACAGGGATCTGTTGCACCCAGGTAGTGAGCATAGTACCCAACAAGTAGTTTTTCAACCCACACCACACTGCCTCCTTTCCTCCTCCAGTAGTCCACAGTGTCTACTGTTCCCATGTTTATGTCTAACACAGCTATATTTGATGCTTCCCTTTTTTAAGTTTCCTGTCCATTCCATTTCCATGTCTTGTCTGACCCTTCTTTCAAAATATTTGCTCTGTTTCAAAATGCTTCTGTAGTCCAAGGAAAAGTCAAACTTAAACAAAAAGAGGAGCATCTCTTCTGGTGAGACTGGAGAAAAGGATTTAAGGTACAATGTGAATGGAAACGAAGGTAATTTGTAGATTTTAAATCTACATTTTACAGCAAAAACAAAAAAATTGAATAAAACTTTAAGCATTGCATAAACTACCATAATATCTTTTAGTTTTCTGATCCTAGTAATGGTAGATAGCATCTTGAACTTTCATCATCTGCTGAGTGCTAGTTTTAATACTTAATATACATTATTTCTGCTCCTTATAACAAAATTTTAATGAAATAGGCATTATTATCCATTTCTTTGTAGTTTTATGTATGTTTACTTCATATATTTTGACACTATTTTTTTAAGTATATTTGTTTAGGATAATTAGGTCCTGTCAATGAATTTGTGTAAATAATTCACCATTATGAAATGGCCTTCATTTTCCCTGGTGAAATTTTTTGCTCTGAAGTCTACTTAGCATCATATTAATACAGTCATTCCAGATTTATTTTGCTTTATCTTATTATGATATAGATTTTTCTATCTTTTTACTTTTAACCTACTTGTGTCTTTATATTTAAAGTGGATTTCTTGGAGGTCTCAATCTCTGGCTTGTAATTGATATATTTATACCATTTATATTTAAGGTATTTATGGATATGTTTTGGTTTAAACATATCATCTTGTTGCTTGTTTTCTATTTGTACTACCTGTTCTTTGTTCCTCTTTTATTCTTTTTTAAAACTTATTTTGCATTAATATTTTTTAATGATTCAATTTTATCTCCTTTGTTGGCTTATTAGCAATTGCTCTTTTTATGGTATTTCAGAGGTTATTTTAAGGTTTATCATATACAGTTTTTGAATATCATGATCCAATGTCAAGTGTATTACACACTTTACATACAAAAACCTTACAACACTATACTTCCATTTTCCACTCCCATCCTTTTTGGCTGTTGTCATACATTTTATTTCTACACCTGTTATAAACCTCAAATGCATTTTTTTTGTTTTAATTGATCAATTATTTTTAGAAGAAATATAAATATATGAGAAATTCTTTTGTATTTTCCCACATAGTTATCATTTCCAGTGCTCTTTGTGTTTTAGTGTTGACTTAGATTAACACTTCTTAGAATGTAGGTGTGCTAGTGATATATACTTTCTCAGCTTCTGTATGTCTCAAAATGCCATTGCTATATCTTTATTTTTGAAAGATACTTTCACAGGGCATAGCATTCTAGAGTGATTTTTTTTTTTCAACATTTTAAAGATGCTGCTCCACTGTGTTCTTGCTTGCATTGTTTCCAACAAGAAATCTGCTGTTTATTTTCATTCCTAGTTGTGCAATGTGCCTATTTTTCCCCCTCTGTATGCTTTTAAAATGTTTTCTTCATCCATTTAAAAAGGCAATTTAACCATAATGTGCCCTGGTATAATTTTCTTCACTTTTTTTGTGTGTAAGGTTTGTTGGTTCATGGATCTATGGGTTTAGATTTTCATCAAATTTTGGAATATTTTGGCCATTATTTCTTCAAATATTTTTTCTTTCCTTTGGGAACTATAATTATGCATATATTAGCTTATAGTAGTCCTGTAACTTACTCAAGCTCTATTCTTTTTTCTTTAGTGTTTTTTTTTTAATCTGTGTTTCATTTTGGATAGTTTCTATTGTTATATCTTCAAGTTCACTTTTCTTCTACATGTGTACTCTGCTATTAATTATATTCCATGTATTTTCCATTTCAGATATTGTAGATTTACCTTCTATAACAGGAAGTAGCAAAATACGACCCCTGGGACAATTATCCCATGGCCCTTTTCTGTATAGTCCAAGAGCTAGGAATGATTTTACATTTTAAAAAGTTTTTGTAAAAAATACTTCAAGTGGCCTGCAAAACCTGAAATATTTACTTTCTGACTCTTCACAAAAAGAGTTTACTGACCTCAGCTCTAGAATTTTATGTCTTTTTTGTACTACTTAAGTCTCTATTTTACATGTTCAGTATTTCCTCTGGTTTCTTAATTATATGATATAGTTATGACTGTTAATGTCCTTGTCATCTTTATCATTGTCATCTTTATCATTTCTGGGTCAATGTCAATGATTTGGGTTTTTTTTTTCCTTATGATGGGTTACATTTTCCCCTTTCTTTGAATTCCATATAATTTCTGATTCAATGGCCAACATTGTACATTTTGCCTTGCTGGTTTTTGACATTTTCATATTCCTATAAATATTCTTAAACTTGTCATGGGGTGCAGCTAAGTCACTTGGAAACAGTTTAAGTCTTCCAGATCTTGCATTTATGCTTTGGTACATAGGACAAAAGCATCATTTAGTCTAGGTTTGATTTTTCCCTATTATGAGGCACAACTCTGTGAGTATTAGATGTCTTACGAGTTATGACATTTTCCACTCTCTTTGGTAGGAAGCGGCATTATACCCAGCCCTGTGTGAGCACTTGGAATTGTTTGCAATAATTCTTTTCAAATGTTTCTTTCCCCCAGCTTCAGATAGAATTTTTACATAAATGTACTTTTCAGTACCCAGCTGGGAGATCTTCTGCAGATCTCTGGATTTCTCTATATAGCTGTTACCACTCCTCTACTCTACCCTGCAAACATTACCTACCATGGCCTCCTCTGACTTCCAGTTTTTTCTCAACTCAGGGATCACCAGGCTTTGTCTGAATTCCCCTCCCTGATCCATTTTCTCCATGCAGTAAATTAAAGCAATTATAGAATTCCTCTTATTTTCTGTTTCTGAGGCATTATTGTCTTTCCTTGCCTGATAGCCTTTCTCTAGAAAAACTTTATGTGTGTGTGTATATATATATATAAAACTTTATGTACACACACACACACACACACACACACACACACACTTGTTGTTTTTGTAGTTGCTTAGGGCAGGAAGTGGGGGACCCACAGAGTAGTATTAATAAATACAGCCCTTGTTACTCCATCCTAGCCTGAGCAGATGTTCATTTGATTTTTTTTTAAACACCCTTCACAATTTAGCACCTACTTACCTACCTTTCCATCTTAACCTTTGCCTTAGTTAAATCGATCATATTTCAGTCTTGGCACTTTGGCTCACTTTAACCCCTGCCTAAGATTCCTTCTACTTTCTTATGCACAGTGCTAGGACTTAAAGAACACAAATTTCCATTGTCTTAGAATCAACATTGGGGTATCTTTCAATTTCTTAGATAATTTTTACTTTAACCAGGGTGTGGTGCCTCATGCCTCTAATCCTAGCACTTCGGGAGGCCAAGCAGGCAGATTGCCTGAGCTCAGGAGTTTGAGACCAGCCTGGGAAACATGACTAAACCCCATCTCTACTAAAAATTCAAAATGTTATCCGGGCATGGTGATGCACGCCTGTAGTCCCAGCTACTCAGAAGGCTGAGGCATGAGAATCACTTGAACCCAGGAGATGGAGGTTGAAGTGAGCCGAGATCATGCTAATTCACTCCAGCCTGAGTAACAGAGAGCAAGACTCTGTCTCCAAAAAAAAAAAAAAAAAGAGAGAATTTTTACTTTAGATTGTCCTTGCTATAGTATTAGAATAGCAAAGTAGAAGGGATTAAAGATTAAAATAATATATATTTTTTCAAAAACTCTCCTTTCTCTCTAAGATATTTTTATAAATTAGAGAAGACTTGGGCTGGACTATATCTAAATGCAGAAAATAATTGCTTTTTCATATTGTTTGGGGAGGTCTATTCTTCTACCCATCAATGAGGTAAAATGAAGAGACTATTAACAATTTGGGGAATTGGATTCAAACTCTAGCGCTGTCACTAAACTGCATGAATCTATGCAGGACATATTAATCACCAGAGTCCTCAGCTGCTTCTGTGTTGTGAAAAAGATGCTAATGTCATAGGCTCCATCAGTCTGTGATTCTCCTGTTTAAGATAACCTTGTCAGTTCTAATCACTTTATTGCTTTCATTTCTTCCTATATGCCTTTGATATTTTCTCAGGATATTTCATTAAGCAGGAGAGGATGAATAAGGTAGATTATGGGCCCAGTTTGGTCTGCTCAATTCTTTGCAAGCTCCCAGTCTAGAAGCTGAATATTTTGTCGATAGTGCTTGTATTTTTGAGATAGTCACAAACACCTCACCTATACTCTCCTGGCTAAGAAGGTATCTTAAATTGAGTGTTTCTGGGATACATACTATATAAAAGTTTCTTTGAGGCAGAGAACAACTCTTACTCTTCTTTCTATCTGCAGAGTGCTTTGCACAAAGCAGCCTCCAATCAAATATTCTTTATACTCTCAGGTACCTTATCTCATTTATGAAACAGTTTATTAAGGATACATGTTAAAATAATATTTAATTTAAAATTCTGAGCCTTTCCGAAAAAAATCCAGATATAACCCACTTACCTTTTTTATCCTTAAAGAGTTAATTTATTATTTTTGGTCTTGTTAGACACAATACAATAAAGACAAATAAAATAAAGTAAAATAAAAGGTAATAAAATTACAACCTTTCTGAAATCAGTTTAATGAATCCTTCACATAAATTAATAGTTTGCCTTATATGTAGGCAGAGAGCATAAAATTTAATGTTAGATGATTTTTAAATTATAATGAAGATACTATTATTTACTCACCTTTCCCTTTATCTTCACAAGACAAATAAACAGATCTTTAACATTCCTGGAATGATATGTTCAGTTATGACTGATATGAACAGTCATTTCTCTAAAACTATATTTTATTTTACTGATAATAACAAAGCCTAATATCAGCCCTTCTTATTTTTTCAAACTTACTCTAAATGTCTTCTGCTCCTAGTTTATGCCCTTCCAAGCCATCTTCTGCACTGCTGAGTGATTTTTATAAAATGCAAATTTTATTATGTTATCATGCTTATGATTAGAATTCTTTAGTGGCTGTCTAGGGTCAAGTACACATGTCTTAGCAAAGCTTATAAAGGCTTATAAAGTCTGCATCTGGGATGGGAGTAACATTGGCAGAGGGAAATAAAGTGTTCTGGAGCAAATGGAACCAGAAGGAGAGTATGAATAGGATGGCGTGAGGAAGCTTTTGCAGAGATGAGGACAACAGTTTCTTTCCAGTGGGCATCAAGGTTGATATTTAGACAAGAGTATTTCCAAAGTACCAAAACAATGAGACAGACTAAAAATGAAAAGGAGTTATATGTAAGAAGTAGAACTCCCCTTTTATGTAGCAGGGTATGCGTGTGTGGCAGGGGGGACAGCTTGGTGACTTAAAGGAATTAGAGCTGGACAAGAATGAACATTCACAATCTGTCCCCTACTAACATCTCCAACCCCCTTACTCACTCCCTAAAGTCCAGTCTTCTGAATGCATTATGCCTTTCTCTCCTTCACTTCTAAACCTTCACAAATGCTATCTTCTCTTCTAGACTCAGGTTCTTTCTTCCTGAAACTTGTCTTGGATCTGTCCTCCACTTGGCCATGGCCTGGTTAATTGCTTTCTTTCTGTGTTGGCATAACATTCCATTCACACCTCCCTCATCACACTCATATACACATTATGTTCTGTCTCCCAAAACTAGGTATGAGTTTCTCAAGGTCATGCTCTGTCTCTTGTTCATTTTTTAATCTCAAATACTCATCACAGTTTTGGCAGATAAAAATCAATATGGTACTATTGAATGAAGGAGTTTACAAGTTCCTAATCAGTTAGTTAATTAACTAATTAATTACCCTTGTGGCTCAAACCAAAGTTTGTTACTCTCTCACCTTTCTTTCTGATCCTGTCTTTCACCTCTTGACTCCCCTTTTCTGCTGTCTTGCAGACCAGTGTCTTCATGCCGTTTCAGTTCTCCATAGTCCTACATTCCACCATCCTACTCTCTTTCCCTTTCTATACAAACCCCAGCTCCAAGAGTGGTGATTCATTTCTATCAGTGAGATCTGGGAAACTGAAACCAAGATGTGAATGATGCTTAACCACTTCCCAAGATATTTACATTTCTGTTTGTTTTAAAATTAAAATTTTTACTGTTCATACAATACATGCTTATTTTGGGCAATGTAGATATATAGTTATTTAACAATTATTTACTTGTAGGCACTGAGAGAATATAGCAGTCGAAGGGTGGGGAGGCAAAAACCTGCTATCATGGAGTTTAAGTTCTAATGGAAGTTGACACCAAACAAAGGAAGTTGATAAATTAAATAATTTTAAATAGTAAATTAAAAGGTATTAAGTATTCCTCTCGCTCGCTCTCTCTCTCTCTCTCCCTCCCTCTCCCCCCCTCTCCCCCCCGTGTGTGTGTGTGTGTGTGTGTGCACGCGCGCACGCGCATCTGTATGCAGGAGAGGGAACTGTGCAGATAATTTATTTTAATTGATATGTTGCTGAACTATAAGGCCACATTTTTATCAGATAGAGAAAACTGTACATCACTATCACTTGGAGATCTTGTATTTTGAGCTGGACATAGTGACTGGCTGGGATTTTGAATTGTCTCTTTTGAGAAGGAGGTTAGCTCTGTGTAGGAAGAAGAATAAAAAAGACTATGTGATAACCAGTAGAATAGATTCAGCAGAGACTGGCTAGCTGTTCACCAAACCCAGTTTTCATTCTGGTACACAGAAAGATTACATTTCCCAGCCTTCTTTGCAGTTAGAAGCAAAAATATGCTAAGTTCTAATTAGTGGGATGTTAGTGGAAGTGATGAGTGCCACTTTCTGACCTAATCTGTATTAAAAATGTCCCATATATGTTCTCCTTTTGTTCCCTGTTTGCTGGTTAGAAGCTAATTCTAAGGGCAGCTTAAGAAACTGTGTAATGAAGATGTTAGAGGCTCCATCAGCCTGAATGTCTTGATCTTGTAGACAGTACTTCCTACATAGCACTCTGAAATTGTGCTGTCCTCACCTCCTTGAAACTGCCACTGGTTGAACAACAGAGGAATAAGAAATCAACATATTTTATTAAACTACAGAATTTCAGAATTTATAAGTTATAGCAGCTAGTGTTTCCTTAATTAATAAATAATATTCTTTGTCATGTTTGGGAGATATCCATGTACTTCTAGTGTACTGTGGGTGTTTTAAAAATGAGGATTAGCATTAAATTTATTAGACATCCTTTTGATACCTATCTCTATTTTCTCCTTTGATCTATAAATGCCTTGTGGTTATGTCTAGTCTTCTAGATTAAACTATCCTTTAATTTCATGAGATTAAAATTTCCTTGGTAGGAACAGATTTTTCTTTTAATATATGTTTTGTTTGTTTGTTTTTTGTTTTGAGACAGGGCCTTGCTCTGTCGCCTGGCTAGAATGCAATAGCGTGATATTGGCTTACTGCATCCTGGACTCAAACTGATCCCCCTGCCTCAGCCTTTCAAATAGGTGGAACTACAGGCATGTGCCACCATGCCTGGAAAATTTTTGTGTTTTTTGTAGAGATGGGGGTTTCATCATGTTTCCTGTGTTGGTGTCGAACTTCTGGACTCAAGGATCTGCCTGCCTTGGCCTTCCAAAGTGCTGGCATTACGAGTGTGAGCCACCACTGCCAGCCTTAATACATTTTTGAATTTGATTTGGCAAAATTGTATTTAACATTACTTCATCTATAGCCATAACTGCTCTTTTGGTTTAATTTCCTTTCTTTTTATTTCTTTCTCTTACTCTCTTTTTCCTCAAGTCCTCTCCCTTGGTTGGTGTTTTTTGTTTGTTTTCACATTTGTTAACTGTTGGTATCAGATTTGTAGACCCGATAAATCAATTTGGAAGTTTTTTTCTTTTTAGTTATATCACATGGTATTCTAAAAGAATTTGTTGCTAAGAACCATCTGGCTCTATAGTCTTCTTATATTTTCCCAGAAAAAAATTATGTGTTCATTTATGCTTCTACCTAGCATATATTATTATTTCTGGTTTTCCCTATGAGCTCAGACACAAAGTTGGAAAATAAGGTCCCTTAGGGTATAATCAAGATAAGGATAACGACCAGAAGTTCTGCATAGGTAATGATTCATGTTTTTATAAATATATTTCTATGTAAAATATTCTAAACATATGTGAAAAGATAAGAAGAATGAACATTTGAGCCACTACAACCCATCTTTGTTGAATGAGAACACTGTCTCTCTTTTTTTTAAAACTTTATAACTTTCAGTAGGCTCACTTCTTTTGGAACTGAATCTTGATGCTACCTATATTATGAATTTTAGCTATGTTTTGATACAGTTATTTCTCATTGTCTTGGAATGATTACTTTGAATATTTCATCATGTGATTTTGCTAAAAAATGATAAAATTTAATATGAAAACAAGTTATTGTTAATACATTATATATATATGTATTATACATATAAAGCATAAATTGTAAGGCTACATGCTAGTTGCATTAGTTTTCTTTTAATTCCTTACTGTATAGGCCATACAATATACTTGCCATTAGTTCTGGCTCTTCAACAATAACAAAACCTAATTTAATAGTCTGGTGCTTAAAAACAAATGCAATGAAGTCATCTAAATTTTGGCTCAGCTCTGCAACTCTGGGAAAGTTACCGTCCTAAATTTCTTTATCCATTGATATCGTTTCTCTGTGTCTCCCCCTAAATCTCATCTTGAATAGTAACTCCCACTATTTCCACATTTCATGAGAGGGATCCGTTGGGAGGTAAATGAATCATGGGGACTGGTCTTTCCTGTGCTGTTCTTGTGATAGTGAATAAGTCTCATGAGATCTGATGGTTTTAAAAACAGGAGTTTCCCTGCACAAGCTCTCTTTTTGCCTGCTGCCATCCATGTAAGATGTGACTTGCTCCTCCTTGCCTTCTGCCATGATTGTGGGGCCTCCCCAGCCATGTGGAACTGTAAGTCCATTAAAACCTTTTTCCTGTTTAAATTACCCCATCTTGGGGTATGTCTTTATCAGCAGCATGAACACAGACTAATACATCATAAAATGGTGAAATAACAGCAACATTATGGAGTTGTTGTGAGCAAAAGCATGTAAGGTGCTTGCTTCAGTACCTATTACATAGTAAGAATTCAATACACATTTTTTTATTTTAAGAAGAATTCTTTTTCCTAAAGAAGATTAAATTTTCTTTACATCTTGACATTTAAAAAATTAACTTTGTTCATTTTGTTTTATCAATTAGTAGTATCCTTACCTTCCGAGTAGATAAGAATCTATCATTTTTGTTCCTGTGAAAAAGCAGAGATGGGTGCTTAACTTGCTGTGTCTCCTCACATCTTCTCCCTTCCTTTTCCCCTCCAAGTTCTTTGGATCAACTCAAGAGAGGGATGTCATGGAAATTTTATTACTTGGCATTGTCATACCACAGTCTACTATAAGGAAAACATACCAGTGAACCAGTGAGTCTGGTCTTTCCTCTTAGTGGAGAGAGGGCATGTGGTCACAATTTCTCTACCAGATGGGGGAGGAGTGGCTCAGTTTTTAGTTTTGTTTAATCACCATAGACTTTCACTTTAGATTTCCCACTTTCTCAATCCCAAAGTAGGATGCTGCTCTATGCTCGATGGTAACAGCTCACAGACTCATCAAAATTGAAATGAACAAATATTTATTGATTTTTATAACAAACAAGGCAATGTTGCTTAAAGGAAAACAAATATAAAAGATTCCATTGACAATGCATTTTTTCATCTGTTCTGCACAATGCTTTTGTCATAATGGAGATGTGATAGCAAACATTCCAGGACATTCAGTCTTCAGCTGCAGCACTTAGGGCAGATGACTGGCTGCTGCAATGTGAATACAAAAATGCCTGACTCACCAAATGATTTCCTAGAATAGTTAGCTGGGTGGAGACTCACCAAGTTAATAACTAAACCCAACCCTCAAGTCTATTGGCAAAGGACATATTTAAGTTTAATGACTCTGTATCCACCCAGAAAGATAAAGGAGGTTTTGAGATCCTGCTTGGTTGACTGGCAAGAGGAAAATGACTCATTAGGTACCTGGAACAGTGAAGGCCTGCACTGGAAATATTTTGAAAGGCGAGCTGAAGTACTAAACCAGTCTTTTAGAGGTTATACCATATCAAGCCTGAGGTAGATCATGATTCAATAAATGACTTTTAAAAGAGAGAAAAGGTTGTGCAACAGAAACATAGGGTAGAACAAATAATCTTTGCATTGTGAACAGGTGAGTCAAAAGCTGTGCTGACTTAGAAAATGAAAAACTAGTTAAACACCTTCACAACTTTAAAACAACTTCTGCTTAACTAAAACATTAAATGACCTAAGGTATATAAAGCATCTATCCCAGTGTCTGGCTGACATGTAGTGTCGCTCAATATAGTTTTCTTCCTTTCATCTCTAATCTTTGCTTTTTTCGGTTTGTTTGTTTAAGAGAAAAAAGTACTTTGAGATGATATTTCTGTCTAGGTTCATGTAAGTTTATATTTCTAAGATATGCTTGTCTAAAGTCTAGCACTCTCTGTTGGTTTTACTATTAAATATAAACAAACATAACAGAAAATTTAGTTATCTGTATCAAACGTCCATCATGTGGTTCAGAAATTATTTGGGGACAACATTTTGGAAGGAAGACTGTTAGCCCACTTTGGTATACTTATGACTTTGTTTAAACAGTTCACATAGCAAAAATATAAATTTTAAAAATATCACTGATAACGCCATGTAGTTATTCATTTTTTAAATGCTAAACTATGAGTATTGATATTTTAAGTTTGGAACTGATTTTTCTGGTTCTTTCCCTGCAAAAATAAATGATGCTTTGAAATATTAGCAAATTAGAGCAACTTTTCAACTTTTCCATAATAAGTTATTTCTCAGGCTAGAAAAAATGTGATTCCGCAAATACCATTCAAAGTCATTTCATTCTGAATCATGATGACAAACACTCTCATACATAAAATCAAGTATATAAGAAATGAACAATCTAAAATATTTATTTGGATGCCTCTTTTTCAGCTCTACCCAGTCACCTATTTCATATTTTCTTAAAAGATATATTCAGTCATTCTATATATTTAGAACTTCATTCAACTTGTATATGAAATAACCTCAAAAAATGTTTTGTTATCAACATTTAATCATATATCTCTCACTTAATGAGGTTTTGCTGAATCAAGCTTTTTCTTTTCTAGAATATGTTACTATCATTATTTTCTAGAACAAAATATCAGTTAAAAAAATCATGAGGATTTACTTGACTGAGCATATGTAGAATTTTTAAGGGTGGATTTTAACTCTTTTGAGAACTCACCTTCTTGTTTTTCACTCTTTCTGCCTCTCTGCTCCAACAAACACTGTTGTGGGCAAGTTTAACCTCAATAGATACAACCTTGTTGTTGGGCCAGTCTGTCTACAGACAGGATGTAACTTGTAAGAAGGAGAGGCACTGGTGTGCCAGAAAGATTGCAGCTACCAGCTGAGAGACAGGTCTGCCACTTCCCTTCCCTTCGCTTTGCTACCAAGTCTATGTGTGCCTCAGAAGTAGGCCATGTAACTCAGGAGTGTCAGGAGCTGCGACTGATACCAGGCTCTTTGTAAGGAAGAGGAGAAAACACAGGATGCAGAGTAATTGAAGAGGAGGTGGTGCTCCCCAAAGGAGGGGCAAAGAAAGAATGGTCTGAAGACTTCAAATGCTTGGCAACCTTATTTTCTTACCTAGGGCCAGCATTTGTGTGAATATGGGTGCGTGTGTGAATTTGTATACAGGAAGGAACTAGCTTTGTGAAATAACCCCAAGCACAACTGGTCAGTCTGCCTCCCTTTGAAAAACAACAATAAAAAAAAAAAAACTCCTTTGAATAATCTTATAACAGGAAATAATACAATGGAAACTGAAGAATTGTGATGTGGAAAAATCTAACCACCTAGAACAATAGAGGCTAAATAATTAAAATACTGTGCCTATATAATTGAAGTTGAAAATAAACAGAAAGGGAATTTTAGGTACCCAGTTTAGTTTACTAGGCAGCAAGTAAAGTAACGAAAGAATGAGTCACCCATTTGCTAGGTTTTCAAACATATCATAGATTTTTAGTACTCTCATCTTCAAGTATAATTGTAATCCTTATTCTCTTTGTATTGCAACTTTTTCAGATCATAGTAGTAAAGAACTGACAAAGTACTGACTGCATATAGTTCAGAAAAATACGTGTTGGTAACTTTAAAAATCTAACTATTAATAATAAAGATAAATGGGTTATTGCAGAATTAAAAAGGTATATGTATCATATTTTACTTTAGTCAGATTAGAGTAAGTTTCTCCTACTGTTATGAAGTAGAGATGTCATGCATGTGACTAGTTTTTGGACAGCCATCAGATTATTGTGATAAATATATATCTACATGTAACCTAGATCATTACAGGAAGAAGTTACTGAAGTAATAATATACCACAGAAACAATACCATGATGACAAGTGTTAAGAATGAAGTTCCTTCCCTATGAATTCTAACTAATTCATTATTTTCATCTGTCGCATTTCAAGACCTGTATTTCTCTTTAAGACACAGGACACTTGTGTTTTCTGATCATAAACTATTTCTCCAGTGGCCTTTGACCTTTTAAGTAGATTTGTTTTGTTTTGACAAAGAATGTCAAAGAAGGAAGTGAAAAGGAAGGACTTGAAGATGTGCTACTGCTGGAAACAAATTTTGATTTTCTAGTTTCGCTTGATGGGAAGCCTACTTGTCATTTGTACTGCTCTTCCACAGTTAGTATGTTTGAGCAACTTAAAGTTCAGTAGCAGCTCCTCATAGACTCATTGTTCAGAGTTTGTTTATTGTGAATAGTTTGCTTTTAACAGTTTGTTTATAAAATCCTCCTTACTATTCTTATATTAATTATTGACATTATTTTATTTCATTTTCACTTCCTTTGTTTGCCTCAGTTTGATTAATTATCCTTCAGTCATTCAAATATTCTTCATTATCCTTCAAATTGCTGCTTTACTGACCCATTCTCTAAACATATATATATATATATTTTTTTTTTGATATGGAGTTTCGCTCTTGTTACCCAGGCTGGAGTGCAATGGCGCGATCTCGGCTCACCGCAACCTCCGCCTCCCGGGTGCAGGCAGTCCTCCTGCCTCAGCCTCCTGAGTAGCTGGGATTACAGGCACGCATCACCATGCCCAGCTAATTTTTTGTATTTTTAGTAGAGACAGGGTTTCACCATGTTGACCAGGATGATCTCGATCTCTTGACCTCGTGATCCACCCGCCTCAGCCTCCCAAAGTGCTGGGATTACAGGCGTGAGCCATCACGCCTGGCCCTAAACATATTTTTTATATTGACAACTGACTCCTTGGAAAGAGTGAAAATAATAGTACTATCTATTAGGGAACTTTACTGATAATCCTATAATGCTTTATGAATAATGATTAAGATATTTAATAAACTGTATCTTTGAAATGGTCATTGATGAGATTGCTTCTTTATACTCAAAACAATGAAACAAACTACTTAAAGTTAAATAAAAATGCATTTATCTACAAGAACTACTTGCAATAATTAATTCTAAAATGTCTATTAGGCCAGTAGTACATTGTATGAAAAGTTTAAGCCATATTCAGGTTGGGGGTAAAAAATATTTTAGACTTGTGTACTAAGTATGAAAACTCAGATATTAGCCTGATGTTTCTTTGACTAACCCTTGTACTTTATATAGCTTGTTCTATATTCAGTTATATAATCTTTTAGAGTAGCTGAAAGGATATTAAACAATATCTTTCAACCTCACTTTTCTCTTCCAGTAACTAGCTTCGGTGTTAATCAGCATATTCAAGCTTCCTTCTCACTAGTTTTTAAGAATTCTAGGAAATACTTTCCATGACACATTTTGAGAGATTTTATTATAGGATTAAAATTCTTTCAGCAAACAATAGGCACACATGAGACAGGGTCCAGGTATTCTGTCTTATAAGCTAACACTACACTTGTGGTAACTCTTGAAATGGACTACATTTAATTATTTTCTTCTTTGTTCTATGGCAAAAGTAGCCATGTCAAACACTTAGATTCTCTATCTTGTTTCAGGACAGTGGAAAAGCTGCTGGAAAAAAATGCAGAAAAATTTTTTGACTTGAGTTTATAGTCTTCATCCAATGTCTGCTGGGCCCTCAATATGTAATTACAATTTTTTGTGGGAGAGGGGTCACCTCTGGTCATCCTTCTATCATTATTCCTAATCTTCACTGGTACACAGAGTTTCCATATGTAGCCACAGATGGCTTTGCTTTTACCTTATAGATGAGAGCACCAGGAGAGAGCTCTTTTAGCTTTACCAACTACAGTCTACACATTTACCTGCTTTCACAGTCACCCTTGTGGTTTTCTCTCAGTGGTAGAAATGCGCTTCTTTTGACAAAGGCCAACCTGTTCATCTGTGCTCCTGAACATCTGTGCCAACCTGTTCATCTGTGCCTCTCCAATGTACTTGTTTATATATATATATATAAATAGATATATTTTACATACAACTATATTTTATATATATATGTATTTTTCCCCCCATGGGGTCTCGCCATGTTTCCCAAGCTGAGCTTGGTCTTGAACTTCTGAGCTCAAGTGATCCACCCACCTTGGCCACCCAAAGTGCTGAGATTACAGGCATGAGCCACTGTGCCCAGCCTGTCCTGTGTCTTTGATTCATCATTTATCCTCCCCTTCTTCTTTATTTTTCCACTGGTCCTTTGTCACAGGTCTTAGTTCCACAGGTTCAGTTCTCACCCTTTTTCTTCTTTCACTGTGTACATCACAAAGGAGATCTTATCCACATTCCTGGCTTTTGCACTCACATTAAAGCCATCTACACCTGCCTTCAGCCCTAGGTGATCTCTAGGTGCCCACAGGATCTCTCTACCTGTTTTCTCAAAGATATGTCAATATTAACATGTTTAAAATGAATCCACTATAATTGATGTATTAGTCCGTTCTCACACTGCTAATAAAGACATACCCAAGACTGAGTAATTTATAAAGGAAAGAGGTTTAATGGACTCACAATTCAGCATGGCTGTGAGGCCTCAGAAAAATCATGGCAGAAGGGGAAACAAACACGTCCTTTTTCAGATGGTGGCAGCAAGGAGAAGTGCAGAGCAATGGTGGAGAGCCCCTTATAAAACCACTAGATATCATGAGAACTAATTCACTATCCCGAGAACAGGATGGGGGAAACCACCATGGTTTCAATTATCTCCACCTGGTCCCCCCACTTCACATGGTGATGATTCAATTATCTCCACCTGGTCCCTCCCACTACACATGGGGATTATGGGGCCTACAGTTCAAGATGAGATTTGGTTGGGAACACAGCCAAACTATATCGATTGAGAATTAAAAACAAAACAAAACAGTTTCTTCTGTATTCTCTTTGTTCTGTATTCTCTGTATAGTGAATGGTACTATGATTGTCACATCCTAAAACCTAGGAATCATCTTATGTCTTCCCTGTCTCTTACTTTCTCACCTTCAGAGAATCACCAAGCTCTGTTGAACTTAATAATAATTCATAGTGCTCAATATGGCAAGGCATTTTTTAAAGAGGACTAAATGTAATTCTCAATCTTCATAGTCACTTTGTTATGTGGGTGGCTAATATCATGCCCATTTTAAAATTAAGAAAATTGAGGCACAGAGAGGCAAAATAACTTGCTTTAGTCACACAGGTAACAAAGGGCAGGGATGGGATCTAAATTTAGGCAGTTTATAGCACTGGCCTCTTAACAATCACACCAGGGTGGGCTTACTACATGCCAGGATCTTAAATACCTCTTCAGATCATTTCCTCCTATTCTTTCTCATTTTGGAAGACTTGGTTCATGTGCTCCTTATTTCCTGCTGTGTAACTTCTTACAACCTGCTGCCCTAAGTCCATTTTTAAAATATCTTACTAATTAGCCCTCATCAAACTTTTCAGGGTATTGGCTAAGCTTTGTCTTTGTAATCTATAGATTTGAGATTTTGTTTCAAGAAAATTATATTCAATTATATATTTGAATTTTTCCCACTCTATATATTCTTTTCTTCCATGACAGTGATTATTGGTTTAATGTCCATATCTACCAACTCCTTTCTTATCTTTATCTCTGTTCTTTCTCAATTCATTTTGTGTTATTTACTTAAGGCTATTCTTTTTGTCCTAGACTGTATTTTTATCCATATCTATGTCTTACCTTTTGTTGACTCTAATGAGAATTTCACCTCTGTAATAATTTCATTTTATGCATCTATTCAGCTCTGAGCTCCACAGACTCACTTTTCATCTCCTATTCTTTCAGGATCTTTTTTTATTTTTTTAAGGAAGGCCAACTTGCCTTTAGTTTCTTTGAATCTTGGGAGAACTGTTTGAAATTGGTCATTTTTCTGTGAACAGGTCCTGACATTTGTGTTCTTTATTTGCCTTTTGTTTCCTTTTGTCACCTCTGTATTTTTTATTTATTGTCTAAATTCTACCAGGGAAATGGATGTTTCAGAAAGAATAAAGCATAAAGATAAGTGATAGTTTCTGAAATTAAAAAATAAACGTATACAAGTTTTGAGAGAGAATTTTATCAATTCCATAATCTTTCCTACTTAACATACCCAGAGCTGAGCCTGGATGACCTAGAACATAGACGTCTCCTGTAGTATAGAAAGGATGTCCCTCAGTCCGTGGTAGTGAACTCAGAAAGCTTGCTTTCCAAAAGGGAAGGAAGATAGGATGTAGGGAAAGTTAAAGAAAAGCTTGTTTATTTTCTAGGAAGAAAAGGGGAAGGAGAGAGAAGAAAGAGAAAAGGAAAAGATTCAGGAAAGATGTGTTTCAATTTTGCATGTGCTAACTAAGTGAGGGCAGAACAGGCAGAGGACTCTTATTTCTGTTTCCTATTTTGGATTTCGAGAGGAGCTTACCTCTCAGACACCCCTGAAGAAATCTGGAGCATGGTTACATTATCTTAGAGGCACAGCAGAATCAGGTGTTTAGAGGTTCTTAAGTTTAATTTCCCTGCTGTCTTAGTTTGTGTCCCTCCAGAGACAGACCTGAGGCAATGAGTGGAGAGTTTTGTTTGGAATATGTTCCCAAGAAACACCAGTAGATAATGGGGTAGTTAAACAGAAGGGAAGCAAACCAATAAAGGTGTGTTATCACATTATCACTGTGGGCAACTGGAGTTTGATCCTGCTGGGGAACTCTGGGGGACAGTTTACATCACTTACCTCCAGTTTATCCCAGTTATTGGTTGAGAACTGCTTCCGAGAAACATTAATTCCTTGGTATTTTCAGCCTGTTGTGTGTTCAGACTGAGTAGCTACTGATAGCCAGAGAAAGCCTTCAGGCAAAAAATTGAGGGATTGGCAGGTGAAAGGTTGATGTGCATGGAAATGGTAATTGTTAAAGAATATTGGCAGCTCCCTGAAAGTATATGATACACATGGTCTGACTGCTGTCAGGATATATTGAATATACAGCATTTAAAATGAATGGAGTAGAGATACACTTGTTGACATGATAAATCTTAAAAGTACAATAATGAATTAAGAAAAGTTATTGAAGAATACTACCACATGATTTCATTTATATAAAGCTTAAAAACAGGTAAACCAAACAATACGCATAATTATATGTACCACCCATGTGATAAAGCTGCAAAGAAAAGCATGGAATGATAGTCACAAAATTCAGGGTAGCGTTTGCCTCTGATGGGAAAGAAAGGGAAATGAAAGTTTTGGTTATGTTCTATTTCTTAAGCTGTGTGGTGGGTAAGTGGGTGTTTATTTTATTACGATTCTTTAAAATATACATATAAATTATACTCTCTTGTTTGTATATGTCATTAAAGTAAATCTAATCTAAAAGAAGCATATTAATGTTAGGTCCCTTTTCTTGCTTCAGAAAAATCACAGGAAATTGTAAGCTTTTTAACAATTCAGTTGCATGGAAACAGTTGAATACCAAACTCAAACTCAGTCACCAACTCTGATACCAAATTGTTTTTATTTTAAGTTTCTAATATTATATCATTTAAATAATGCAATACACATAGACACATCAAAGCAGTCTTATCTAGGTGTCAAAATACCACTAGTCAATTATAATCATGGAACGATAAACCACAGTCATTGACTATATTTTCATCCTTTAATATTTTGGTTAGAGTTTTAATTTAGTCGATAGGTGGAGCTTACATAGATCAAACTAGATCAAGGGATATTCTCAAAATGGCAAAATGACAACCTTTGCCTTTTTTAAAACTCAGAACTCACTCTTCTCCCCATGAGGACATATATTATTTCTCCATATGTGGTTGGAACCATAGAAACCATGGTTGAAAACATTGTTGGGACAAACATGACTATTTTTAAGACTCTGATGATTTTGGATATAATCATCACTGAACTAGTAAGTCATATGTAATTAGGTTGATGATATATTTAGTGTCTAATGGATCCTGGCAACCTCTGATCAAATGCCTTCCAATTAAACATCACAGCGGCTCCAGGGCATGAGTCCTCTGTGTCAGTACACAAATGGATATTTACATAGACCCATTGTGCAGCTGAATTCTATTATCTTAGTAGTCCACATGGAAGGACAACCATATATCTGTAATCGGAATGTCAAGTAACTCCTTTCAGCTTTATCTACCAAATGTGTCTTTTAAAAATCTTTTTAAAACTTTGTTGTGAAATACAGTATATATAATAGAAATGCACAAAACAACAAAAAATTTGCACACTATTCTAAAGGCAACACCTGTTTAACCATCACCTAGGTCAAGAAGTTAAACATGGCTAGCACCCTCGTAGGCACTCATGTGCCTTTCCTCCTGGCAAACTCCTTGGTACCCTTTAGAGGGAACCACTACCCTGGTGCTTTTGTTAATTAATTCCTGGCTTTGCTTTACAGTTTTGCTGCCTAACTCTGCATTCCCAAGCAATATAGTTTAGTTTTGCCTGTCTTCAACTTTTATAAATGGAATCATAGTATTTATGTTACCGTGTCTTGCTTCTTTTTCTCAATATTAGATTTTCTCCATTAGATTCATACATGTTACTATACACAGGTGTTCTCCTTAAGCTTGTAAATGTTTCTTATGTCATCTAGCTGCCATGTTCTGTAATTTCTGTGGCACTCTAGGGATGCGAGGTATCAATAATTCTCCTTTGGTATGTATGTAATTGTAATTAGCCTGGCCCTTCCACCATATGATAATACTTCTAAAAATTATAGCATGTATTGAGTACATACCATGTTCCAGGGTTGTATGAAACACTGTTCCTGTACTACTGCTGTACTCAAGATGATTCTGCCTAGTATGTAGGTTTAGTGCACCTTTTTATAGACAAGAAACTGAAATTCAGAAAGAAAAAGTAAATTCAGAGTGTAGCTTTTCTGAGATTTTGTTATTAGGAACACATATTTTATTTTAAAAATTATTTTAGTCATGTTAAGGGAGTGAGTAAACTTGCCATCTTATAGTAATCTTTTTCCATCCCACAAGCTCTTGGTAGTTTGCTCTAATAATCCACTGGTGCTTGCACACAGATAAGAAACTGAACTTCAGGAAGATGAAGGTAACAGCTTTGACAGCCTTTCTCCTTATTCACATGGTGCTTACTTCCTTCTGTCTGTGGCATCTATAGAATACTGTCTGTGAACTGCTTGTCACAAGAGAAATAGAGAGGTGACCTCCCATGTTGTAGGAACCCAGAAGGGCACTCTAGACAGTAAGGGTGTAAGCGTGGGAAGAGCACAGAACTAAGGATTAGGCTGTATCAGCTCTACACTTGATTGTCATTATCTAGCTAAGCGACCTTGAGTAAGTCACTTACCCTGTCTGGGGTTCAGTTTCATTATGTTTAAGTGAGGGTGTTGGTCAGTAATTTTCAAATTGAAGTTCAGGGACCATCTTGAGTTCTTGTTTAAATGCAGGTCTCTGAGCTTTATTAGAACCTCCCAGCCTGGGAATCTGTGTATTTAACAAGCTCCCCAGGAGATTCTGATGCTGACTATAAGGGAGAACCCATGGAGTAGGTAGTGGCCCAAGCCCCACTGATTTTAAAATTCTAAGATAAAATTTGAAGTTCTGGAACTTTAGGATTTTTCATCAGAGCTACGGGCCTACTTATTTTAGAGTTCTGTGAGTTTCATTAATAGAAGGAAATACAAAGTCATTAAACTTCATGATGCTAAATAAGCACTGGTTATCATTGCTATGAGTAAACAGCAATAGCACCGGTCAAGGGTACTAGTTATCAAAATAGCTTGGGTTGTTTGATGTTCATGAACAGAGTGAAAAAAAATACTGCCCCAATAAAATAGTGTCAATGTCACTGAAACTATTAATACAATGTAGCAGGAAAAAGCAGCAGTCTCTCTACAAGGCATAGCAGCATGAGTACAGCTAACAATGGATAATATATAGAGTGCCATACAGTCTTATTAGATAAATTAAGTAGTTGTATTTTCAAAACCACTTTAAAAGTTAGCTCATTTAATTATAAAATATGTTAAATATATCACCCAACAGATTGTAGACCGTCTGGTTGGCTGATTTATTTTTACTTTGATATTACATTTCTTACATGTTTTAAAAATTCTTTTGTGACTATTTAGGGAGGAAAAAAGTCTCCTTGTATAACATTTAATACTTTCCTGGGTCTATTCTTTATATTCTGAGGAAATGGAGTCACTCAATTAATTACTCCGGTGTTTTGTGTTTTCTTTTTCACAGGAATAACCAACCTTAAATTTGTAACCGTTCTGCTTTCTGCCACCCAACATACCCTGCAGTGGCTCTCAAACCTGAATCTGAGGAGAGTGGCCCACTCTTACCAGTGATAAGACTCACAGGGCAGCAGGGATTCTTAGCTAGACGGCATAAGCCATTGAAGGAGTTGAAAACAGAATCTCCCAGAGTGTGTGTGATTTCAAATAGCTCCCCAGGTATTTTTCCATAGCGGTCTAAGTGCAAAACTGGGTCCAAAACCCATCAATTAGCATCGTTCTGATATTCAGTAGTAGGTTAGAAACCTTAATACAGGAGTCATTATGCTGTATAAACTAGATATTAGTGTCTGAAGTAAACAGAACTTCACTATCAAAAGTATGTGACTGATTGGTCAACAGTGATACTAGATTCAATATTATATGTTTATTAATTTCTATGTTAATATAGACATTATTATTTATTTTCTTAACCAGTTTCCCCTTCTTGTTTCCCTTTTCCCTTCTTTCTAGCCCATCAGTAAGGTAAAATAGATAAAATTGTTTAGTAATTATTCTTACTTCCTCCCCCTCCCCCTCTTCTATAGAAGGCTTGGGAGTTGATTCTTGAAGGTCAGGCAAGGTTAATTACCTGAGAAAAGGCAGATGGTTTATCAGTCAGAAGGGACAGCATGCTTGATGGCTTGGACAGTAAGAAGTCCATCTTGGCTAAAGCATGGAACAAGATGGTTATGGGATGTCGAGGGAGAACCAATCTTGGTTCAGTCAAATGTCAGGCTCAAGAGGGAATAAGAGTGAATGAGGAACTCTAGAAGTGTTTTTGAGCAACTAAATGAGATGAGGTAACTGGTGTTCTAGAAAATTAGTCTGGCAGCAGGATGGAGGATGGCTTGGAGAGAAGAGCAAAAAGAAGCAGGGAGAGTCGTTGGGAAGATGGAAACAGGTCTGAGACAAAGAAGTCTTGATAGCACTTTAGCAACTGAAGAAAAGGGAGGAAGGGTGAGTTGTGAAAATAATTTGAATGAAATATCAATAGGACACATTTGCTGTTGGATTGTGAGATTAGGGAGAAGACAAAGACTCAAGGTCTTCAATCTGGGCCTCTTCCCTCGACCCTGCCTCCTTCTCATATTGCCATTTTCTTTCTCTTCCTAACTGCCGAACTTCTTGAAAGACTTATTCTCACTTACTGTTTTCACAATCTTACTTCTGTCCCACCACTTTAATGAAATGGTTCTGGAAAAGATAATGAATGACTTAACTTGTAAATGGAGCAGCCTCTTTTCAGTCCTCATTCTCTTAGTCCCCTAGGGAGCATTTGGAAATATTAACTTCTCTCTTTATCCTAAAACATTTGCTTCCATTGGCTTTTATAACATTGTACCTACTTCACTCTTCTCCCACACCTCTGATTACTTTTTAAAATCTTTGAATGGCTCTTCTCATTCTGTTAACACCTTATATATGCAGGTCCTCAGAATTTTATTCTTTTTTTTTTTTTAAACTGGGTCTCACTCTGTCATCCAACCTGAAGTGCAGTGGTGTGATCTCAGCTCACTGAAACCTCTGCCTCTAGGTTCAAGTGATTCTCCTGTCTCAGCCTCCTGAGTAGCTGGGATTACAGGCATGCACTACCATGCCCAGCTAATTTTTGTATATTTTGGTAGAGATGGGATTTCACTATGTTGGCCAGGCTTGTCTTGAATTCCTGACCACAAGTGATCCACCCACCTTGGCCTCACAAACTGCTCGGATTACAGGCGTGAGCCACCACGCCCAACCCAAAATTTTATTCATACTCTTCTTATTACCTCATTCCCTGAATCCCCCACATCACTGCAAAATTCTAAGTCATCACCTTCTATAACTTTAACTTTGCCCATCATTTACAGCAAATCCCAAAGTTACAGCTTATGCCCATATGGCTCTCCTGAAGTACAGAGTTGCAGTTTCCATTACCTTCTGGATGTTTCTCCTTGGATGACTCAGTCATTTCGAAATTAAGATGTTCAAAACCAAATTCAATATATCCTCCCCCCACAAAAAATCAACAACAAAACCTATTTTTCCTTCTCCATTTCCTATCTTAGTTAATGATATTGCTCTCCAATTATTTGACTAAGCTAAATCTATCCATGCTTCTCCATTAAACACCCGTATATGGTTTGTTTTGTGTTATCTCCTTGACTCTCCATACTCGGTATCTACTACCCTTTTTTCAGGTCTATAATTTCCTTTTTTCAGGTCTATAATTTCCCACTGAGACTCCTCCTAACTCATTCCAGTTCATCTAGTTGCTCTAATCCATCTTCCACATCATCACCAGAGATATTTTTCTAAAATAAATCTGATGATTTTACTCTTCTCTTTACAAATAGACTGCAATCTCCTTGGCCTTGGGGGAAAATCTAAATGTCTTCTCAAGGCATTCATGCGATGATCTGACTTGAACTGGCTTTTTCAGACCTATTTCCCAACATTGCTCAAATGATTAGTCTCTGCTTCATTTGTTTTAAATGATTGTGTGGACATGACACTCTCTTTCCTGGCTCTGTGGCTTTGCACATCTCATTCATTCAGTTTTTCCCCTGAATTCTTTCCAATAAACTATTCTCTTGTCAGTTAGCAAGACACAGAAACCTGAAATTTTCTGAGCATTCAGATTCAGGAGGATTAATTTGTATGTTATACTCATAGTATCACTGTAAATGAACTTTGAACCAACTTCTTAATTTACAATGAAATGTATAACTCTAGCAATTTTTTTTTTGAGACAGGAACTTGTCCTGTTGCCCAGGCTGGAGTATAGTCACATGGTCATAGCTCACTGCAGCAGTGATCTCCAGGGCTCAAGAGATCCTCTCACTTCAGCCTCCCATGTCTGGGACTATAGGCATGCACCATGACATCTGACTAGTTTTTATTATCATTATTTATTTTTAGTAGAGACAAGGTTTCACTATGTTGCCCAGGCTGGTCTTGAACTCTTGAGTTCAAGTGATCCTTATGTCTTGGCCTCCCAAAGTGTTAAGCAAATTTTAAAGTTTATAATTTTAACTCAAAATGAAATAAATAACCTAAATGTAAGACCTAAAACCATGAACTCCTAGAAGAAAACAGGGAAAAATCTCCTTGACATTGACCTTGGCATTGATTTCTTGAATATCACACAAAAAACTCAGGCTATAAAAGTAAAAATAAATAAATTAGACTACATTAAACTAAAAAGCTGCACAGCAAAGTAAACAGTCAACAAAATGAAAACACGATCTATAAATTGGGAAAAAATATTTGCAAGCCATATATTTGATATAGGGTTAATATCCAAAATGTAGAAAGAGCTTGTGCAACTCAAAAGCAAGAAAACATATAACCTGATTTAAAAATGGGCAAAGTACCTGAATAGATATTTCTCCAAAGGGGACACAAAAATGGCCAACAGGTCTATGAAAGGGTACTCAACATCACTAATCATCAAGGAAATTCAAAGCAAAATCACTATGAGATATTATCTCACACTTGGTAGGATAGCTATTAACAAAAAGCCAAGAGATAACAAGTGTTGGTCAGGGTGTGGAGAAAAGGGAACTTTTGTACACTGTTGGTTGGAATGTAAATTGGTGCAACCATTATGGAAAACCATATGGATGTTCCTAAAGAAATAGAAAATGGAATTACCACATGGTCCAGCAATCTCTCTTCTGGGGTGTATACACAAAGGAAATAAAATCACTACCTCTTAAAGATGTCTACACTCCCATGTTCGTTGCAGCATTATTCATGATAGCCAAGATATGAAAACAACCTAGGTGTCTGTCAGAAGATGAATGGATAAAGAAACTGTGGTATATGTGTATATGACAGAATAGTATTCACCCTTAAAACAGGAGGAGATCTTGCCATTTCCCACAACATGGATGGACCCGGCAAATATTCTGCTAAGTGAAACAAACAAGACACCAAAAGAAAAATATTGCATGATTTAACTTATATGTGGAACCTTAAAAAATCAAAAAGGTCAAATATATGGAAATTGAGGAAATTGAGACTAAAACAGTAGTTAGTAGGCTCAGGTGGAGGGGAGAAAATTGGGAGATGTAGATTTAAAGTTCTTAATAGATAGTAGCAGATATGTAGGCTGAACAAGTCTAAAGGTCTAATATATAGCATAAGGACTATATTTAATAATAGTGCATTGTATTCAATATTTCTGCTAAATGAGTAGATTATAGCTGTTCTTGCCACAGGAGGGAAAGGTGAGTAACGGATATGTTAATTTGTTTCATTATAGTAACCATTTTACTATACATATGTATCTCATAACATCATGCTGTATACCTTAAATATGCACAATAAAATTTATTCTAAAAATTGCTTTGAGACGAGGTCTTGCTCTGGAGTGCAGTGGTGTGAACATGGCTCACTGAAGCCTCGACTTCCTGAGCTCAAGTGATCCCTCTGCTTCAGCCTCCTGAGTAGATGAGAATGCAGGCTTGTGTCACCATGCTGGGCTAATTTTTAATTTTTTTTTTGTAGAGACGGGATCTCCTTATATTGCCCAAGCTGATCTCAAACTTTTGGGTTCAAGTGATCCTCCTGGTTCAGCCCCTGCAAAGTGGTATGATTACAGGTATGAGCCACCATGGCTGCACCCCAAAATTTTAAAAAAGAAGAAAGAAGAAGAAACGACGTTTATGGTTGTTAGTATGGGAACTTGCTTCTTACAGGAAAATCTCCATGGGAAATGACATTATACTTGTTATTAATTGAGCATAGAATCAGCATAAGAGGACTAATTTGGGTGATCCTCATGGCCCACAAAGCCAACAAAGTCTGATCATATATCTGTGTTGTAAGAAGGTATACGTCAAGGAGGCAGACTGAATGTGAAAACATAGCCAGGGTTTTGTCTATTGAGGATAATTCTTGAGACAAACTAGAAAAGCCATTGCTCCCTTTTTCTAGAATGCAGAGCAAATGGTGTCCCTTCTGGTTCTGCATTCTCTTCTTATAATCATGAAACCAGAACTTCCCAGGTTTATTTAGCTGCACAGTCATGCGTCGCTTAATGACACGAATACATTCTGAGAAATGCATTTGTTAGGCAACTTCCTTGTGTGAACATCACAGAGTGTACTTAGACAAACCTAGATGGTATAGCCTACTACATGCCTAGGCTATAGGTATAGTATGTTACTCTACTGAACACTGTAGGCAACTGTAACACAATGCTATGTAATTGTGTATCTAAACATAGAAAAAGTACAATACAAATAAGGTGTAAAAGATAAAAAATGGGCTGGGTGTGGTGACTCATGCCTGTAATCTCAGCACTTTGAGAGGCTGAGGCAGGAGGATCACTTGAGGTCAGGAGTTTGAGACCAGCCTGACCAACATGGTGAAACCCTATCTCTACTAAAAATACAAAAATTAGCCAGATGTTGTGGCAGGTGCCTGTAATCCCAGCTACTTGGGAGGCTGAGGCAGGAGAATTGCTTAAACCCAAGAGGTGGAGGTTGCACTGAGCCAAGATCTCACCACTGCTCTCTATTCCAGCCTGGGCAACGTAATGAGACTCTGGTGGAAAAAAAAAAAAAGATAAAAAAGTACATGCTTACCATGAATGGAGCTTGCAGGACTGGCAGTTGCTCTGGAGGGCTGAGTGGGTGAGTGGTGAATGAATGTGAACATCTAGGACGTTACTATTTGCTACTCTAGACTCTATAAACACTGTACACTTAGGTGACACTAAAGTTATTAACAAATTTGTCTTTCTTCAATAATAAGTTAACCTTAGCTTACTGTAATTTTATTGCTTTATAAACTTTTTATTTTTTAACTTTTTGACTCTTGTAATAATCCTTAGCTTAAACACACTGTATAGCTGTACAAAAACATATTCTTTCTTTATATCCTTTTATAAACTTTTTTGTATTTTAAAAATTTTTGAATTTTTTACTTTTGACACTTTTTAAAAATTAAAAATGAAGACACAGAGTCACACATTAGCCAAAGGCTACACAGGGTCAGGATCATCAATATCACTGTCTTTCACCTCTATATGTCTCCCATAATGTCTTCAGGGGCAATAGCATGCACGGAGCTGTCGTCTCCTGTGATAACAATGTCTCTCTCTGGGATACATCCTGAAGGACCTGCCTAAGGTTGTTTTATGGTTAATGTTTTTTTTCAACCTCATCCCTGATGGTACACAAATTTTAAAATACATACTATATATATATGTGTGTGTGTGTGTGTGTAAATGGAGTACACTTTAAAATAACAATGAAAAGCATAATGTAGGAAATACATAAACTAGTAACATAGTTATACTGCACATAATTGTGTTATGCTTTTATAAGACTGAGAGTGGCTGGGAGTGGTGACTCACGCCTCTAATCCCAGCACTTTGGGAAGCTAAGGGGGGTGGATCACTAGGTCAGGAGTTCGAGACCAGACTGGTTAATACGGTGAAATCCCATCTCTACTAAAAATACAAAAATTAGTGGGGCGTGGTAGCGTGCACCTGTAGTCCCAGCTACTTGGAAGGCTGAGGCAGGAGAATCGTTTGAACCCAGGAGGTGGAGGCTGCAGTGGGCCGAGATTGCACCACTGCACTCCAGCCTGGGTGACAGAGGGAGACACCGTCTAAAAAAAAAAAAAAAGGACTGGCAGCACAAGATTTGTTTATAGCAGCATCATCACAAACTTGTGAGTAATGTGTTGCGCTACAATGTCACAATGGCTATTGTAACTGCCCAGTGGATTCACCTTGCCTGCTGCCTAGACAGAACTGATTTATAAAGACAGGGGAATTGCAATGGAGAAAGAGTAATTCATGCAGAGCTGCTGTGCAGGGGACTGGAGTTTTATTAGTACTCAAATCAGTCACCCCAGGCATTCAGGAATCAGAGTTTTTAAAGATAATTTGGCAGGTAGGGACTTGGGAAGTGGGGAGCACTGATTGGTCAGGTTGGAGATGGAATCATAGAGGGTTGAAGTTAGGTTTTTTTTTAAATCTTCTGCTCCTCAGTGAGATGGCAGAACTGGTTGGGCTAGATTACTGGTCTGAATGGTGTCAGCTGATCCATCGAGTGCAGGGTCTGCAACATATCTCAAGCACTAATCTTAAGTCTTACAATAGTGATGTTATCCCCAGGATCAATTTGGGGAGGTTCAGACTCTTGGAGCCAGAGGTTGTGTGACCCCCCCAAACTGCAATTTCTAATCTTGTAGCTCATTTTTTAATCCTGCAAAGGCAGACTGGACCCCAGGCAAGAAGGGGGTCTTTTCAGAAAAGGACTGTTATAAATTTTGTTTCAGAGTCAAACCATGAACTGAATTCCTTCCCAAAGTTAGTTCAGCCTACTCTCAGGAATGAACAAAGACAGCTTTAGCAGCAAGATGGAGTCACTTAGGTCTGATCTCTTTCACTGTCATAATCTCCTCAGTTACAATCTTGCAAAGGCGGTTTCACTATGACATCACTGGGTGATAGTTTTCCAGGTCCATTATAATCTTACGGGACCACAGTCATATATACAGCTGGACATCTACTGTAACACTGTTATGTGGCACATGACCATAATTATAAATGTAGTCACTGTAACTGCAAAGTCGCTGGTTGATTCTCCTACCTGCCCACCTCAGGAACTTGTAAGAATACTTAGTTGGATCCCTGCATAAGGCTTGGTCATCTATACTATAATCAGCTGCAGCCTTCAGGCTTCAGTATTTCCAAAGAGATGCAGCTCCAATTTGGAATTCTGCTGCCCATGTATTGATGGAATTGCATGTCTACCACCTAATGACTATAGTCACTATCATTTCTTGCCTGAAGTATAGCATCTGACAGGTCTCCCTTAGTCTGCCTCTCAACCCCTACAGTCCCAGTTCATGCTGCAGTTTGAGACTGAAAGTAGACTACAGGCAAAATTCCTTCTTCCTCCCTAGACAATCAGTCTGTTTTCTTTTAAGGCCTTCACCTAAATGGAGTAGGCCCACCCACATTATGAGGGTTGATCTGCTTTATTCTAAGTCCACTGTTTAAATGATAATAACATCCCTGAAATACCTTCACAGGAGCCTTCAGATTGATGTTTGACCAAGTACTGGGTACTTTGACCCAGCCAAATCAGTTCATAAAATTAACCATTGAAGTTCCTCACTTTGGGTTTGTCTGGCTCCTCCCTTCACCTGGGACCTATAGAGAGCTGTTTATGGAGCCGAATGCTGCTGGTAGCTTGTGTTGAACATTGTGGTTGCTTTTTTTTTTCTATAGCAATACAGGTACAGAAGCCAGTAACTAGCTTCCTAGTTAATTAGTTACTAACTTGTTTTTACTTTCGCTTATTACTCAATCCTTTCCAATCAATAGCTTATTATTATTCTCATAGTGACAAACTCTTAACAGTCTTATATACTGATTTTGATAGATTACTGTTTTTATATTATTGAGCTTTATGTACAAAATCATTTGATTTCAAATAAACATTTAATGTAAAAACAAATGTTTTTTTAAACCGATTTTTTTTACATCTACTGTGCCATTCAAATGCTTTATCATCTCACATGGTTTCTTCAAAGTCTGTTATCAAGGGTAACATATAGAAAAGCATTTTTTAAATAAATAGAAACAAAGGGATTTTTTTCAGCTTTTATGATGACATAAAAAGTATACTCAACAGAAGTAATTTTATTACTATTTGGGGGAGGGAATCACCAACTTTTTGTGCAAACAATGCTAACCTTCTTTTAAGCATTAATATAGAGCATAACTGCTTAAGAAACGACATAAGCAATAATTCTACACCTACATCTCCCCTAAAATAATCTATTTTTTTACGTATGTGCACAGCTTTAGCAAATTAAAGCCTGAGATAAATGCTCGAGATCTACTATCCATAGACAAAATCAGAGTTTGCTAGAACTCATCATTTGGAGAGCTTACAAATCAAGGAATCTGTAATGAAAACTGCAGTTTCCCTCTTATTTTTTTTTAAACACAAAAATCCATGACTAAGAACTTAATATCGGATGACAAATCACATCCACACTGTTCGTTAAATAGCCTCACAGTTAAACACATCTTAAAGACCAATCAAATCAGTATTTACATTTTATAAATTTCTGAAGACACCATTAGAAAGCTTATATATCCCTTCATTAAACAAAATAGGGAACTGCATATAAGGGTGGTGGAAAAAATTTTAAAATTAAAAACACCAATACAGATTACCTTTTGAATCGATAAAGACTTGTTTAACACACACATAAGAAAAACTTTAGGTTTAAAATACACATTTGAGGCTGAGTGTAGTGGCTCATGTCTGTAATCCCAGCACTTTGGGAGGCTGAGGAGGGAGGATCACTTGAGGCCAGGAGTTTGAGACCAGTCTTGGCAAAATGGTGAAAACCTGTCTCTACCCTGTCTCTACCAAAAATATACAAATTAGCTGAGTGTAGTGGTGCATGCCTGTAGTCCCAGCTACTCGGAAGGCTGAGGTAGAAGAATTGCTTGAGCCTTGGAGGCAGAGGTTGCAGTGAGCTGAGATTGTGCCACTGCACTCCAGGCTGGGCAACCGAGGGAAACTCTGTCTCAAAAAGAAGAAGAAGAGGAAGAAGAAGAAGAAGGAGGAGGAGGAGGAGGAATAAAACATACATTCAAAATTATTTCACCCAAAATTATCTGAGGTTTAACAACAACAACAACAGTGTTTTGGACATGACTGGAAAGCAGGTATTTATTTTTTGCTCCACTATTTGCTGTCCAGATTATCAATAACATACTTTAAATTTTATTTTCTGAAGTACTGTTCATCTTATTGTTATTCTTGAAAATTGCTGTTATCTGAGCAGTTATTGGTTGGTAATTAATTCTTTTGATTACAGCCCAGTGGAGGCCAAGGTCATGGGTTCAATTCTCACATAGTCCAATTAGCCCCACTTGCTTTGGGGCCTGCAGCATCTCTCCTAGACTGTCTCTAGCCATAGTGCAAATGAATGTATTGGACCCACAGGGCACTGTAAAAGAATGAATAAATGTGTGCAAATCTGTAGTTATTTGTGGAAAATCAATTTGAAGTTCATACACCCTGTTTACAGTATTCAGTAATGTGCACAGAAACACAGAGGGGAAAAAAGAGTGCTTTTAAACTGATATCTTGACCCATTTATTTGTGTTTTTCCTCTCAAAAAACAGAGGAAAAAATATTGCAAGGGAAATCTCCCTTCCAGTCTTTCTCTTAGACATTTTGAAGATTTTCCTAACATTATATATATATATATTTTAAAGAGGGACCTTTCATTTTAGTACCAAAATGATCTCTCAAATTTTCCTTCTGAATACCTTCAGTGAGGCAAGGAGGATGTCTGGAAGGCACATGGAAATAAATATAATTTTACCTTGTGCTTCTAGAACATTTTAGGTTAGGTCATGATTTTGAAAAGGTTTGACATACCTGGCACACAAGCAAGTAAATTTCTCATTCTTTTTCTTTCTTTTTTGAAAGTAATGTTTTAAAAGTGTGATTAGTATTCTGATAGATGGTTGAGGTGGTTTTTGGTTCGATGTTAGAAATTTCAGTTTTGTGTTGAATAACTTAGGGTGGTTTCATTGGGGTGATTAATGACAAGATGGACAACTATTTCATATGTCAGTCTTAGGTTATGCTTTATCAGCAATTCGTAGAACAGGCCACCTGTCATTTATTGTTTCCTATTTGTCCACAGCTAATTTTTTGCAATAGACGCACCTCAGACTTTAAGGGTTGGAAGCTCCTTATCAGCACTACTGCTTCAGCTAATCTTTTCCAGCTTTCCTGAAAGGCACAGCTTTTCAGATTTTAGCAAGGTTGGGTGAGAAAGAGCTCAGGACTATTCACCTTTTGTTGAGAACTGAACTCTAAGGGAATCTCGAATTCTCTAATTATACCATTGGGCAGTATTTAGATAAATCTTATTACTTCTCATTTCAGCAAAAGAGCTGATGGTAAAGACTTGTTAAAGTTTTGTGTCAGAATTTGGTAGCATGAGTTTGTAAACTTTAGCCATGACTTCCAAAGGTTCACAAGTTGGCAAACTAGGTAACATCACATCCCTACGTTTTGCAACTATTTTCACATTAGCACAGTTTCTTATGCAGATTTTTCTTTTTACATTCTTGTTTCTTCAATATTTTTCTAAATAATTAATGTTTGTTTAATGATGTATTTCATGTAAAAAAAAAGTCAGACATTACAGATGAAGCTCAAGTCCCCCTTGACCAGTCATGTTCCCTAGTAGTTTTTGCAGAGGTAATCACAGTTATTATCAGCTGGTGTGTCTTGCCCTGGCCTTTCCTTTCTGTATTTGTATACACATAAGTATAGGGTATACATACATAGGGATATAGTATGTGTGTGAATATACAGTTAAAAATGTATCATTTTGTTTTTGTTTCTATTTTAGATCTTTTAGTGCCCAGAATATGTATTATTTGAGTTTTGCTACGCTTAGTTATATTTATCCATAGATTTTGTCACATTCCAGACTTCCTTTTTCTTCTCAGGTTCCCACACATTTCCAGTGACAGACCTTCACGTTTTCTTTTTGTTTTGGTCCCACAATATAGCACAATTGATAATGTAACTTTCATATACTTCATCTTATCACCATACATAGTCTAATCTCAGCTAGAAAATTAGTGATAGTCCAAACAATATTGGCCAGAAAAAGATGCCTTTTCTTGTAGTTTTTTGATGAAAGTTTTTTTTAGTGTCATGGAATACCAGTTAGGGATTTTTGGAAAGAGGACATATTATTTTTAAACTCCTTCCCTTTCCATGAGTCACAGAGGGTTTAATGACCTTGACGGTCTCAAGTTCTCTTAGAAGATTCATACTCTGAGACAGAATCTTTGTTTCATTGAATGGAAGATAGATCAGTTGATCAACAATATTCACCAGTGGCCCACTATAGCCAGGCTTTAGATTTGTTCCTAATAAAGGTTGAGCTAAAGTCAGGTATTTGTAAATGGCATTATATGTTAAATGGATTAGGGGACTGTTTTTGCCAGGACTTCTGGTTGCAAAACACCCACCCAAACCATTAGATTGTTGAATTCTAAGTCTGCATGCTCTCTTGTTTCTGTTTCTTGGTCTTCCACTACATGCCTTTATACTGGTCTGGTCTTTCCTGTCTCCTGACCTGCTACAGTTTCTTTTCCCCATAACTGCAGCATGTACTTGGCTTTGTCTTAGCGTGGTACGGTTTCAAGTTCTCTCTCCGTGACCTGTCAGTTCCAGAACCTAACACTAGTGGGCTCTCTTTGTCTTTGCTCTATCAACCCTTTTATCTACTAATAAACTAGCTGGCAATCCTGGTCCAATCACATGTGTGTTGGGAGTAGGGAATAAAATTATGTGGTACAAACATGGATGTCTGGGCTGATTTCTTGGGTGAGATTACAGGTGAGGATAATTGTATTCATCTGTTCTCATGCTGCTAATAAAGACATACTGGAGACCAGGTAATTTATAAAGGAAAGAGATTTAATGGATTCACAGTTACGCATGGCTGGGGAGGCCTCACAATCATGGTGGAAGACAAAGGAAGAGCAAAGGGACTTCTTATGTGGCAGGCAAGAGAGCTTCTGTAGGGGAACTCCCCTTCATAAAGCCATCAGATCTCGTCAGATTTATTCACTATCATGAGAACAGCACGGGAAAAACTGCCCCATGATATAATTACCTCCCACCGGGTCCCTCCCACAGCATGTGGGGATTACTACAATTCAAATGAGATTTGGGCAGGGACAGGACACAGAGCCAGACCATAGCAGGAGTTTTCAGAGAAGGGGCCATGGATGCAGCAGGTAACCCCAGACACGTCTGCCACAAGGGACACGCTTAGCAATTTCAGTGAAAAGCACTTTGGTGAATATGGCAAAATAGTTGAATTTTTTTTTTCTTGGAACAAGAATAACTATCTTTTTTTTCCTGTGCATAGCACATTGGTACAGTAAACTATGTATAATTCACAGCACAGGCCTAGTGTGACTAAAATTATTGGAATGCAGAAACTGATGTGATGATGATAAAATTCTCTGTGGGGGTGAGATGGAGAAGAAGAGGAGGAGAGGAAACAGAGTTTTTCTTTTAATTTCAGTAATATTAGGAAATTTGCAATTTCTATTTTGCAAAAATAGAAGTATGAATTATGTTTTACAATTTAAGTACCTGGCTTCATGAATCTAACTCTTTCTCTTTCTCACCTGTATATCTGGTACTTCAACAAGCTCTCCTGGTTCTACCTATAAAATATATCTTAAATCACTTCTCACCATATTCACTGGCAATGTTATTTTTTGCTTAAAATTCTCTAATGTTTACCCAAAGTGATTAGTTTAATAACCAAACTCCTTATTGTGATGGACAAGAGCTCACATGATCCAGCCTCAGCCTATTGTCCATACTTCGTCCTCATCTACTGTGTTCCATCGGCTGTCTCTGTCTCTTCCTCCAACAAACAGCTAGGCTCATTCTCACGTCCATGGGTTTTCACTTGCTGTTCCCTCTACCTAGAACTCTCTTCTCCCAGATCTTGACATAGCCCACTCCTTCTCATGTTTTTGGTATGGGTCCAAATATTACTTTCATATAGAGACATTTGCTGACTCTCTGAGCTAAAGTGGCCCCTCTCCTCTCATAGCTCTTTATTTAATCATCATTTTGAATTTTCTTCATAGCCTTTTCACCACCAAAAATGATCTTATTTTATTTTTAGATACCTGTATTTCTTATCTGAGTCTATCCACTTTCAAGAAGGTCCACAATTTCAAGAACATTGTCTTGTTTATCGATGTATCTTCAATGCCTACGATAATGTCGAGTTCATAACCAGTACTCTAAATATTTGCTGAATGAATGAATAAAAGAACAAATGATGAATGCTGTCATGCTTCACATTCTGTTATGCTGTGTACAGTTGTATGTACATTTGTAGTAACATATTGGGTGGGGCATTCATTTTGAAATGGGGGAATCTTATGTGCCCCTGGACCTCCTCAGTGTTATCATTATAAATACAGATCCTGTTTACTTATGTAGAGATACTTGTGTTAGGTCTTCATAGGGGAATTTAATACAATCCATACTATCTCAGAGGACACAATAAAGATGCCAGCAGCATTGTTTCTGGAGTCAGATCTGGGTTTTAATACAGGTGCCACAGCATACTAATTTTGCCACTCTAGGCTGTTGGCTTAACCAGATATAAAGTACATATACAATGCTGTTGGTAATGGCTTTAATTGTTATGATCCTCACGTTCTATACCACTTCTCTTAAGTAATTACTAACTTTTCTTAAGTAAGTTCGTGATGCATTTTGTATGTCATGTGTTGTTCCCAGGAGATTGGTTAGTTTGAGAGATAGCACTGATGGGAAATATTAAAAAAAAAAAAAAAAGGTTCTAGGTAATCTGGACCACTTAGCCAGATGCTTTTTCAATATATGTAGTCTTCTAAACAAATTTCTTTACATTAACAGCTTTTATCAAGAAGCAAATAGACATCAACAAGCATTTAGTAAATTTACTAGTGTCCTGTATTATGAAATCTCAGAATTTTCTAATTTGTAAGTAAAAATACAAAGCAAAAGGAAGGTGGAGATACATAACTTGATTTTTGAAAACAAAAATTAATCAAACAATTTTGTGTGTTCATTCATTTATCAACATTTTATTGTGTATCTACTGATGCTAGGCATAGTGTTGTGTTGAAGTCACAAACTTATTTGATATGTATAAATAAATAACTTTTGTATGTTTGAGCCTCGGTAAAGCATCTGATACAATACTTCTTAATTTTACTTTCAAACCATGCAAATTATTTAAGATATAAAGTGTTACTTCAATCAAGACAATACAGTAATTGGGCAAGAATAGTCTTTTCAACAAATGATGCTGTACACACTGTATGTGAGGTACATAGTTAACTTACAACATCATCAGTCTCATGTAAGACCAATCTAACTCTTATAAGATAACATAGGAGTAAATCTTTGTGACTTTGGGTTAGATAATAGTTTCTTAGATATGACACCAAAAGCAAAGGTGACCAAAAAAAGGTAAATTAAACTATGTACAATTTTTTTTTGTAAAAGTTTGTGCTGCAGAGGATGCCATTAAGAAAGTGAAAAGACAACCCACAGCACAGGAATAATATTTGGAAATCATGTATCTGATGAGAGATTTATATTCAGAATACATAAAGAACTCATAGAACTCAGTAATAAAAAGACAAGCAACCCAGTTACAAATAGGCGAAGGATTTGAATAGATATTTCTTTAAAGAAAATATTCAAATAACCAAAAAGCACATGAAAAGATGCTGCATATCATCAGGCACTAGGGAAGTGCAAGTCAAAGCCACAGTGAAATACCACTTCACACCCTCTAGGATGGGAATAAAAAACAAACAAACAAACAAACACAAAAGCCCAGAAGTAGTAAATGTTGGCAAGGAGAAATACAGAGAAATTGATAAGTTTGTACATTGCTGGTGGGAATGTAAAAGGTCGAGCTGTTGTGAAAGTTAAACAGAATTACCAATAACCCAGTAATTCCACTCCTAGGCACGTCCTCCAAAATTTGAAAACAAACTCAAACAGATACCTGTACACCAATGTTCATAGTAGTATGATTCATAATAGCCAACAAGTGCAAACAATCCAAATGTTCAACTGATCAGTGAATAAGGAAAATGTGGTATATCTATACAATGGAATATTTTCAGCCCTAAGACGGAATGAAGTTCTGATACATACTAAAACATGGATAAAATCTTGAAAACATTATGCTAAATGAACAAAATCAGTCACAAAAGACCATATATTGTGTGATTCTATTTACATGAAATACCCAGAATACCTCTCAAGATACTCAGAATACATCTACGCCAAGTAGATGAGAGGTCGCTGATGGAATGGGACAGGGAGAAGATGGGTACTAACAGCCAATAGACACAGAAATTCTTTCAAGGGGAACAAAAATGTCCTGACATTATGGTTGATGTCGGGACATCAACCATAATGTCACAGTCAACAATGTGACTATACTAGCAAGCACTGAATTGTGTACTTTGAATGGTTGGATTATATGGTATATACATTTTATCTCAATAAAGCTGTCAAAAAATGTTTCTTTGGAATGAAAGTTAGCATGAAGATTTATAAATAAAAAGCTACACTTAAGGCATTTAAATTGCTCAATAGGCCATCAGATGTTTTCAATTTAAATTCGACTAATTTTTTAATCTGTAAGTGTATGCTCTGAATAGTTGCATGTATATATTTATCTGTGTTCATTCTAAAAGTGGGGGAAGGAGAAATCATTGGTTTTAATCCTTTCCTATTCTGTGGTAATATTTTTCATAGCTAAAAATGGATAAATTTCAAGAAAAATATTTTGTCTTTCACCACCAATTTTCTTCCCTGTTTCCATGTGTGACAAATTATTAAATTCTAGTGTTCTAAATTTTCATATGGAAAACTTAAATCTGGTATAAGGAAATATTATTTATTTATTCTTCTTTTTATCTTCTTTGACCCAAGGTAATAGAAACTTTTCTTCTCTATGTCCACCATACAAAGATTCTGCGTTTTGTGTTTTGCTTAAACTACTTTTAGGCCAAGGCTGAGTCTCCAATTCTATGCCATCTAGTGGCAAGATTGAAGAAATGCTGGTTTCTTTCCTAGCTTTAAATGTACACATGTTGGCAGATGTCCAAGAAATGTTAACGAACCATCAGCAAATTAGGGCCTAATCTTTATGTTTACTCTTTAATTCAAGGAAGTGAACTATGTGTTTGCATACAGCTTTTATGACTTTATCAGTCTTGCGTTTTTTTCAAGTTTGCTGCTTGAAATCTAAAACCTAGGAATTCAAGACATACTAATGTATTACTTGTTTCTAACCACTTACAATTGAGGCACGTGAGATTTTACAAAAACATTTCTGTTTGCAATGTAAACAGAAGATAACTGAAGAATGTATTATTTTTTCCAGTAAAATTGACTACATTCAATCTTAAATTCTGATATGTATGTATATTAAATATTGGTTATGTTCACTGTTTTAAATTAAGCTTTAATTGATTGAATATAGTTTTCCACATTTATATAATGATGGATCTGCATACCATGGGTTTATCTGTATGACTGATGAAATTATGTCTGTCACATTCAAAGGCAAGAATAGTCTGTCCCCTTCCTTCCTTAGAATATGTAAAATTCAATATTGGTAATGTCTTTATCTACTGACAACGTTGTGAGGAAGCCATTTTTACACTGTTCTATAATAAGCATATTGCACTACTCAGAATACGTTATGCTTACTTCAGAGTTATCTACTTTGATCAAATTGGCAGCATAAAATTTGCTTTGGGTCAGCTGGTTTTATTCACTGAGAGAAAAATACTATTTAAAACAATAAAAGCGGAAAGTACCCAAGGTAAGTTTAAAGGTGAAGTAAAGTGCAATTATTTAAAATAGAAATGAGGTGATTTGATTTTGGACTCAGCTCACTTCTGAGTAAATATTAACTTATTTTTTAAAAACGTCATGTCAGACAAGTAGGTGACATGTTCAGTAATATCTTGGATAGGGATTTATAGAAACACAGCTTCTGGATGCTCAGCTACAGCATTTCTATTCATATGAACAGAAATTTTATTATTGTGGATGAATTTAGAGAGGATAAGCTTAAACTTTAATCCTCAATAAATCATGCTGTTTGGAATGGACACTGGCAAACTATGAATCTTTCCATCACTTTAGAAAATAGATTAGCATATGTGCGTGTTTGTAAATTATTAACTTGTTCATTCTTAACAGGGCTGCAGAGAGGTGAAGATGGGGAGGACAGTGAAAACAGCATGGTTAATGCATTATCTTTTTGTCTAAATGCCATTGATTAAGGGCTGCCATGTTTAATTATTACTAATATTTTCCACAATCCTAAAATTATAGACTGCTAGGTGAGAACCTAAAGAAGGGAACTTAAAGAAGTCATCAAATCTGTCCCTGATAATTGTGGGTATGGCAGCATTCTGGAGGTACAAACCCTTCTGTTTTGTTAACAAACCTCAACTCATGACTACATGAACTAGCCTGGAAACTGCCACAGCAAACTCTTTGTTCACACCAAGACAATGTATCTATTTTCACTTTTGTCTCATTTGTATACATTGTAGCCTGCTCTTTGGATATGATTAACCATCGTCTCCCAAGTTTTGATAAATTTCCAGTGGAAGTTTCCTGGACATCCACATGGCAAGTAATATTCTAGTTTTCTCAGAAAGACCTATACAATTTAACCTTTAATTTTCTCAGAAAGACCTATACAATTTGCCCTTTGAGGTCTAGATATCGTGATCTAGTCCCTAGAATGCCAGGGCCAGAACAGTTGGCTAAACTAACTCCAACCCAGAAATCTGTATAAATAAGAACTGTGAAAAAAAAAATAGTGAAAAATGTAGGACTGTAGAGAAGATGAAATGTGAGGTCTTGTAATGGAAATCTGTGACTTCCATTAAGGCTGTTGTCTGAAAATCTGTAAAGAGGTGAATTTCCCTTAAGAATGAGTATAGAAGGAAAGAAGCAGATATCCTTAAGTTGTCTGTTTGAATATGTTCTCTATTAATGAGATAAAGAAGAGGAAATTCTCAGGAAAGGACTCACAAGCGTTAACTGAGAAGTAGTGAAAAAGTTCAGGAGAGACAGTTGTCTTGGAAGCCAAACCAGAGTACAAAGCAGGAAGACTTGTTAACAGTTCAGAGAAGCATGCAGAGGCCAAAAGGGAGAGAACAGAGAAGTCACTGGTTTTGAGTACGAGATTTCTGGTAACCTTGGATTCCTGTCCAAAAGATGGGGCCAACGTAGTCGTTACTGCTTGGCGACAGAAGGGGGCAGCAGAGAGCTGGCAGGGTGGCCTGGTTGACTCAAAGGCGGTTCAGCAGATTAGAATATTAGGTTGAAGCTAGGAGAGCCAGAAAGCCTCCCAGTGAGTGTTATAGAAGTGCCAAATGGGCTGATTAAGTGGTTAAGGCCTGCAGAGGAAGCTACCAGCACAGTTTCTAGCCCTAAAAAGACTTTCTTTAAAAGACGATTCAAATACCCACTTTAGCATAGCTGGGGGATGAATGCCTCAGGTCCTAAGAAAGCAAACGGACTAGTACTTTTTCCAGAATTTCTATCCATATTCAGCTATATTAAGGGTGCAACACCATCAGTGATGTTAATAGTGGCAAATAAGCCACTGCCTTTCTGTTGGTTGCTTGTGAATGTCACCAGGCTTCCATATAGGCTGCTCTCCTCATTCAGTATTATCTCTTTTTAAAAAAATTGTTTATTTATTTATTTTGAGACAGAGTCTCACTCTGTTGCCCAAGCTGGAGTGCAGTGGTATGATCTCAGCTCACTGCAGCTTCTGCCTACCAGGTTCAAGTGATTCTCCTGCCTCAGCCTCCCAAGAAGTGGGGATTCTAGGCGGCTGCCACCATGCCTGGCAAATTTTTGTATCTTTAGTAGAGATGGGGTTTCAGCATGTTGGCCAGGCTAGTCTCAAACTCCTGACCTCAAGTGATCTGTCCACCTTGGCCTTCCAAAGTGCTGAGAATATAGGCGTGAGCCACCAGGCTGGGCCCATTCAGTATTATTTCTGAATGTCACACTTGACATTGATTTTGGCATGACTACTACTGAGCTTCCAACTGTCTCATTTCAACATAATTTCAGAAGCAAGGTTAAATGATTAAAGTACTCCAAAAGGAATGTTTTAATTGGTTCTGGCCAATGCTTTTGTCACATTTATTCCTGGAAGTGTGATGAGCAACAGCATCATTTATACCAAGATCAAGTCCATGCTAGTGAGCTAAGGTAGGGGAGAGGAGGGGCAAGAAACCCAGCATTGACTTTGTACGTAGTTAATTTGGGTGAGACAAATATCCTCCCCAAGACTTAGTTCCTTAGAGGGGCTTTGTCTAGCAAACTTCAGTTATTTCTGCTCTAAAATTCTGAGTTGCATATCTAATTTTCTTTTGGACTGTCAAGTATCTATATACTTAGGGAGGGTATCAGTCCCTATCTCTAAATAATTTGCTCCAAGACTCCATTTATACTAAATCACTCTTTATTCTCCCAAACATGCTATGTCAAGACCCTGGGTCTTTGCACTGAATGTTCCATTTTATGGAATGTCCTACCCTTCCTTCTGTCCATCTGAAAAAAATCCTCCTCCTCTTTGAAAAGTCAACTTGTATGTGACCAGCACTGTAAAGCCTTCCAGGACTCTCTCAGCAGACTTTAGTGTCCCGTGCCCTGCTGTTTCTTGGAGTCCTGGCAGCTCTCTCCCACTGAACTGACACCACCGGAGACTATGTAGAAATGAACCTGGGTCTATGTCTAAGTACTCCAGATAATTTCTATGGTCTCCATCTTTTCTTTATCCTCTTGAATCCATTTGGTCTTTCTAGTTTGGCTGAGCTTTGGATTCTGTTTCTGCTTGGGTTTTCACTTCTCTGCTCTTCACTCTCCTTGGGACTTGATTTGTTAGAGGTTCTCTGTGGATGCTAGTTTTGTTACATTTTGTTCCTGAGCTCTCAGGGCCCTTTCTCTCATCCCACTCTGATACCTTTCTCCAATTCCTCAAACACCAAGCCCAACTACAGACCTAGTTTCCCACCTGCTTGAGAGGAAAGTTCTGATAAGAGTTTGGAAACACCTTAGGGAGGAGGCTATTCTTTCATCTCTGTGTCCTGAGTGCCTATAATCATGTCTGGAACATAAGTGTTCAATGAGTGTTTGTTGAATGTATAAATAAATGTATAGGACGTGGAGAACTTACCCACCTTAAGACTTGACTTAGGGGATGAGAGTGAAATGCCAGCTTGATCTCACCTCTTGAATGTTGGTCATCAAGGTTAAATTTTGCCCTAAAGATGGATGATTCTCAGCCTTTTGTAGGACCTCAAGAAGGATCTGAAAAATCTATATATATATATATATATTTTAACCAGCAAAGTAATACACAGCACACAAATGATTGCACAGAATTTGAGTGCTTTCACAAATCCTCTGGAAGCCTTTTCATGAATGCCAAGTAAATATCCCGTTATACACATTGAGGAGGCATTAAAAGTTTTTGAATCTGGGAATGACATGATGAAGATAATGCTTTAAGGAGGTGTTTAAGATAGACCGGGGTGGGAACTCTGATGAGCTAGGAATTCTGGGTATAAGGCGATGTGGGGCTTGAATAGAATATGAGACAGTGTGAATGAAAGAAGTGGGCAGATAATGAGATGAAAGAGGGGCTTGATTATCAATCGTATGAAAACCAATAGATAATTATTCTGCGCTCTTGAAATAAGATCCCTGAAGATGCTAAAGTCTGATCTGTTGATAAGATAACTGACACAAAACCCATCACTTGTTTTTAAGGAGTGATATTGTCACATATAAATTAAAGTTAATATTTCCAAATCTGTTGACTGATTTATTGTGAACAGTAAGTTTTCCTGGCTACATGTCCACTGACCTGGTTATTATGGGTTTGGGAATTTAGTGGGAGGGAACAGAAGTAGAAGGAAAGTGTATCTTACAACTTAACACAAATTTAAACTGGTAACTTGCCCTTCTTCCCTCTATTCTTCCTTTCTTATTTTCTTCCTATCTCTTTAATATAGAGCAAAACACAGTTTTCTGCTAATTATATTTTACGATTTTTTTCAAATGCTATATATCTTTTTCCTCTATTTAATGCTCAATTCAAACAAAATCTCTTCCTGCAAAACCTCTGTGTAATGCTGTTGGAATTCTATTGAGTTCAGGTTGGTAAGCTCTCTCATACCTCAGTGATTCCCAATCTGAATTTACGTTATTGCTAGTGTGCGTGGAGCATGAATAACTCTGTCTAGTATTGCATTAAAAGCATGTAAGATTTAGAAGATATCAGGCTTAGCATAAATTAAGAATAGGTATTACACGTGGCCTGTAGGGATAAAGCTGAATAAATTTAAGAGTGTGAGAGAAGATTAACACAAGCTCAGTCATTTGGAAATCCCTTTGATTACACTTCTAACGGAAGGTGGCTAAAAATGGTCCATTTTGCTACTTATTACGTTTTCTGCAACTTTCAATCATTTCCCCCTTCTGTTTTTTGGTTTCTTCTCTCATTTCACTTTCCATTGCTCTAGTCTCTGAGCAAAGACACGTTCCAAGACGTATCTCTTCATTTGAGTCCTTAATCTCAGCCTTTCACTTCTCTTCATGAGAACAGATCTGTCTATTAGCTCCTCTCTTTCTTGCATTGCCTGTTTCTTTCTTTACTGGCTCCTTCTCAATGGTCTATAAGCAAGCTCACACAACTTGTTATTCTCTCATATAATTATCCTCTCTTCTTCCTTTCTCTGTTCAGATATCTCCAGCATAGCCCATTCTTTGCCTCCTGTGCCTCACTTCTGGATCTATTTTTGTATCAATCACAATAGGATAGATTATGCTATAATAACACAAAAACTGCTGTGCTCTCGATGGCTTAATGAAACAGAGACATATCTCCCTTTACATTGTAGTTTGATGCAGGCTGGCCTGGCAGCTCTCCTATACCACTTCCCTTCCAGTGGCAACCCAGGGGCCAGGCTTCATTCAGCTGAACACTTCCACATTGGAGTTGAGCTCTTTGTTTTCAACCAGCCAGCCATGGGAGAGAGTCAACATGCAGAAGTCACACTTGATTTTAACGGCTAGACCAGAAGGGTCACCTCCCCTCCCCTACATTCTATTGGTAAGAACATGGAAATCCAATGAACACTACTAGTTTTGGTCTTGGCCACCATTTCCATGTGCTCAATATCATATTTCTGTTCCTATGGTTACAATGATAGAGGCAGGAGGTAGAGAAATTCTAGGCAGAAATGGTGGGTCCCTGGCAAAAGCCCCACCCTCAAGCTGAAAAGCCTGAAACCACAGCTCAAAGTGAAACCTTACATCCCTGTTTTCTTGCTTGAATGTTGCCTTTTCCAGAACCACTCATTGCCTGCCTTGCCCTCCATCCTGTGCTTATAAAAACCTCATACCCAACTGGCAGAGAGGAGAAGCAGCTGGACGTCGGAGACTATGGCTGGACACTGGGGAGAAGTGGCTAGATTCCAGAGGGACAGCTTGACTGTGTAACTTCAGAGAACAATCTGGCTGGAGATGGCTGGACTTCAGGGGAAGATTACCTTCCCGCTCTGTCCCCTTTTTAGCTCCCCTTCCTGCTGAGAACCATCTCCATTGGCAATAACATTTCCCACATTTACCATCCTTCAATTTGTTCATGCAACCTCATTCCTCCTGGAGTCCACACAAGAACTCAGGAACCACTAGTGCAGATACAAAAGGCTGTCACACTATCCTTTGCCCTCGCTGGCAGAAGGCAGCTGCCTCACACAAGAAGATAGTGGGTCCACTAAGCTATTAACATTTAAGCTGTCTATGGACAACAGAGCTAAAAGAGCACTGTAACACTCCCTCTGGGGCTTCAGGGGTCACAGGCACCCTCCCAGATGCTGCTGTGGGGCCTGCACAGAGTTTCCTCCTGCCAACACCCAAAAGTGCTTGCCCTGGCTCCTGCACTTGCTCACCTGCATGCTCCCTCCCATGAGGGGTGGAGCACAGTGGGTCCAAGTAAGTGGAATTTCCCCCCCACTAGCACTGAAGTGGCTAGCTAGTTTCAGTGCATGCCAGTTCCCACCTCATTTGCTTGCACACTCCCTCCTGTGAGGAGTTGAGAATTGAGGAAACAAGGCACTCCCTTTGCGAGTCCCATTAAGGGGCCAGGGAAATATTCTGCTTCACTACCGCTTTGAAAGAGTGAAATAACAAGCAATGTCCTGGGTACCTCCACATCCTTCAGGATGCAGCTGATTAGAGGTTTAAAAAGCAAGGATATGAATGTAAATTGAATACTGTATAAGATCTGAAATATTAAACTGGCCTAGGCTGAACTGGATTTTTTAATATTCAAAGTCACCAGAAAGCTATGGGATACACCGGACATGTTGTAAAGGGTCAGGAAAGGGAGATTTGACAAAGTAAGTTTGAAAGCAGTGAATGGGAAGAAAATAAAACCATTTTACGTTTGTACCTTATAGGGTTCAAGAAAATTCAATATGAAACCTGTGTTTAGTTTACAGAATAAAGAAAAATATCATTAGATATAAATAAAAGCACACATTTTTCATTGTTAGATTTAAGCTACATGAGGAAATAAAAATTAATAAAGTGATTCTTTTGTCTGTGAAGAAGCTTAAACAGTGCCTTTAATCAGTTTTGATAACACAAAAGGGAACTTAATCACATTTTAAATTACATTCAAAGATAGAGCTTCTAAAAATAATTGAAGTTTGGTGAAAGTCTTTCTGCTAAGAGTGCTGTGAAACTCTCGTAATTAGATTAATGTGGTTAATCCCCCTGGAGTATTACAGTGAGTATGCATCAGCCCTAATAATAAAGTACATTACATCTAAACAAACTAAACGCCTTTTAATGCACTCTCAATGACCTCCTGAGAGAAGTTTTCAAATTTTTATAAATTCTCATCCACGCTTTTAACTTCTAGGGGCTTGAGCGTGAATTATGATTCAAAGACAGAGTTTTATTAATAATGTATGGCTGTGTATAATTAAAAAGAACTTTTCCTTTACAGAAAAAAACACTCCAGGTATGAAGGCAGTGGCTCAGATAATGTTCAGAGGGCTGAAACGTGCCTGATATTTCATATCAACTCTCTTCTTTCTAAAGTCATCTCACTACTCTTGGGAAATAACTTGGTTTTTAAAGATTGCTGGAGAAAAGGATTACAACATCCTAGTTTAACCATCCTTCCTGCTACAGCTAAAATTGTACATTATTAATTATGTTGAACATTCTTCATTATGTATTTCTTAAAGTTAAGCTTATTACATTCTCATCATATTATTTGTGTAAATTCCTTTTTTTTTTGTGAGATAGAGTCTCATTCTGTCACCCAGGCTGGACTGCCGTGGTGTGACCTTGGCTCACTGCAAGCTCTGACTTCCAGGTTCAAGCGATTCTCATGCCTCAGTATCCGCAGTAGCCAGGATTACAGGTGTATACCACCATGCCTGGCTAATTTTTCTGTATTTGTAGTAGATATGGATTTTACCATGTTGACCAGGCTGGTCTCAAACTTCTGGCCTCAAGTGATCCATCTGCCTCTGCCTCCTAAAATGCTGGGATTACAGGTGTGAGCTACCACGTCCTGTCATTTGTATAAATTCTTTATACATAAATCATTTTAAATTCCTTTTCCCCTCTGGAAGACACAGACTTTATTTGTTATGAAATAGCTAATTTGGGGGATCTAAAATAATGTCTGGCTTGGAAAAATATTTATATGATTTTAAATGTAAGAGAACCCTACAAGGATATATATGGCACCAACTAATCTTACAGAGCTTAAAGAACTCAGAAAGTTCACTTGGTTAGTGACAAAGCTGGGAATCAACTGATTTTCCAGGCAGTGCTTTGTGCCTTATATTGTAATTTCTCCATTGTGTGTATACCTTTTTATGCACAGAGTTGATGGAAAGGCTAATGTAGAGTCTAAAAAAGTGGGATTAATAGCAATAAAAAGTACTATAGACAAATGGCTTAGAGGATATAGGCAAAGTAAAATCCAAACTATTGTTTGTAATTATGCACTAATTTGTTTATTTGATTAATATTTGTCTTACTCACTAACTTGTAAGCTCTTAATTACATTTTTAAGTTATATCTTGATAACAGGCACACAGCTGTCATTTTAAAAGGAGACATTCTATTTAGCAACTTACAACTTAGCTTTATATTCTCTAAGAAGTGTCAATGTATTGGCAATTTCATAGATTATTTCCAAGGTCTGAATTTTGTGAATTTTATAAACTCTTTTTTTCATAAAGGCATCCTTTAAAGTAATTTCTGAACTTTATACATATCTCAATGTCATCAAAAGAGCAGCATTTTTATACTCTTGAATTTCTGATACTGTGCTAAAGAATCTTTTAACTGTAGTACTTGTTAATTGCTCACTTTAAAGTAGACAAATAAATCAATGAGACATCTTACAAACTGGGAGTGAGTTTGATAAAACTGTCTATTGATGTCTTTCATTGATGCCTCATTCAACCTGCAGTTGGTCTCACTCTGAAGTTTAAGAGATAATTGAAGGAAGGCATCACTCCAAATGAATTATGAATCTTTTGTGTTTTTTTCACTTGCTTCTCTTTATTTTAAATTATAAAAGAATTCATTAATATAGTCTCATTGTAAAAAGTTAAATAAAACAGCAGCTACAGAGCAAAAACTAATTTTTTCCTTAATAATTTTATTAGTAATTATACTTGGCCATAACAAAGTACCATAGACTGGATGGCTTAAATAATAGAAGTACTATTTTTTTTCACATTCTGGAGGCTTAAAGTCTGAGATTAGGGTGCCAGCATAGTCAGGTTCTGGGGAGGGCTCTCTTTCTCCCTTGTAGATGGCCAGCTGCCTTCTCTCTGGGTTCTCATGTGGTGAAGAAAGACAGCAAGTTCTCTCTTCTTATAAGGACACTAATTCCATCATGAGGGCCTCACGCTCATGACCTCATCTAAACTTAATCACCTCCCAAAGGCCATATCTCCAACTAATATCACATTAATGACTTCAGCATATGAATTTGGGAGGGACACAATTCTGTCCATAGCAATAACATTGACAAATATTTGTGTAATATATGCTAATTTATAGAATGCACATTATGTAAAGATCTATCTTAAGCAATTTTGCATGCACACATACATTTTATAGATGAGAAAACTGAGGGATGTAGAGAAAACACACAGCTGGGAAGTGGCAGAGCCAAAACTTAAGTTGACAACAAAGGTTATGCCCTTGAACACTACTCCATAAAGCTTCCCTGTAGCCCTCCACAGAGGTAACACTGAAAAGTGTTGTGCATTCTTCTAGGCTCATTTATAGACCTTTATTTTTGCTCTTTTTTTGGTCACTAAATTCACTGGGAGACTAATATTATAGTAAGTGGCATATAAACAGGGTTTGCTGAGCCTTCTGAACTGCTCGCCTTCTTGTAAGCAACTCTGCCTAATTGCCTCATTAATGCTACCAAGCCTTCAGATTTCAACGAAACAGTACTTCATCATGAAAGCCACCATGAATTTCCAACTCCTTTATTCTAAAAATGAAGAAAACGAGATCAGATCCACAGAGGTTAATTAATTTCTTCCAGAGAGGCTTCCTTGCTCTTTCATGTCAGAGTTAGGACTAGAATTCAGGCCTCTTGATTTAGCCAAGAGCTATTTTCAGCATGCCATTTTGATCTTCTGGAATTCAAACTCACCACTTATGACTCAAGGGAGAAATTCTTAAGAGTACTGCTGTCTTGTGATCTGGCCAGTCTTGGAGATGGAGATGTGCATTTTAGATTTTGAATCTGTGAACTGATTATTCTTAAAAAGAGCAGCAAATAATAGAAAGAATGCCAGCTTTCAGCATAAGGCATAAAATAAATTTTTGAAATTCCTTCTGTGAAAGACAAAGCCATTTAAAATGATCTTTTGATCATAGTTTATTTACATGATAGTATGGTTTTATTATTACTATACTGTTAGAAAGACAGTGAGGATCAAATCCTTTAAATGATTTTAATCTCTGGATGTGAATATGTATTAGGTGATTATTGCTACCATAACAAACTGTCACAAACTCAGCAGTTTAAAATAACTGAATGCATTTCACTATTACATAGGTCAGAAATCTGGTAGGCTCAGCTGGCTTTTCTGCTCTGGGTACCACCAGGCTGAAATCAAGGTGCTGCTTTAGTCTGAGATCTTAACCTGGAATCTCTGAGGAAGAATTCACTTCCAGGCTCATTCTAGATGGCAGAATCCAGTTCTATGCAATTGTAGGACTGAGATTCCCATTTTCTTGTGGGTTGTTGGCTGGAGGCTGGGAAGTGGATATTGTTCACTGCTTCTAGAGGCTTTGTGCATTCTCTGGCTTGTGGCCTTCTTTCTCCATATTTAAAGCTGGTAACAGCAGGTCCAGTCCCTCTTGTGCTTAGGATCTCTCTGACCAATTCTTTTCTATCATTTTTCTGTCTTCCTTTCTGCTGCATCTCTATGATTAACTTTTCAGCTTTCCTCTTCCACTTTTTTGTTTTTTTTGAAACCGAGTTTTCCTCTTGTTGCCCAGGTTGGAGTGCAATAGTGCAATTTTGGCTCACTGCAACTTCTGCTTCCTGGGTTTAAGCAATTCTCCTGCTTCTACTTCCCGATAGCTGGGATTACAGGGACCTGCACCACACCTGACTAATTCTTTTTGTATTTTTACTAGAGATGGGGTTTCACCATGTTGGTCAGGCTGGTCTTGAACTCCTGACTTCAGGTAATCCGCCCATCTCAGCCTTCCAAAGTGCTGAGATTACAGGCGTGAGCCACTGCACCTGGCCTTATGTCCCTATTTTAATGTCCATAACTGTAATTACATTGGCAAAGTCTCTTTCTCTATTACAATCTGAAGTAACTGTTACTCTGGGAATTAGGCCATGGAAGTCTTTGGAGTGGGTGGTGGTGGTGGTGGTAATTATTCTGCTTACCACAGTCTACAGTCCACCTTACGGCCCTCAAAGATTCATGTCTATTCCTTATACAAAATACATTTATTTCATCCCAAGATCCTCAAAGGTCTCATCCCATTATAGCATTGATTTAAGTGCAAAAGCTCATCTAAATTCTATGAACTCTAAAGTCCCAAATGCAATCACCCAAGTAATCTTAAATTATGTGTAGGTGAGAGTCTGGGTATAATCCTCCCTGAAGCACAATTCCTCTCAATCTTTGAAACTGTGAAACTAAAAAAAAAATTAAAAAATAAAAAAGTGATCTTCTCCAAACATACAATGGTGGGATGGGCATAGGATAACACTTGTAGATATTCATGTTCAAAAAGGGAGAAAGATGAGAGAATGAAAGGAATCACTGGTTCTAAGCAATTAAAAAAACCCAGCCAGGCAAACTCCATTGGATTTCAAGGCCTGGTGAAAAAAAAATCCTTTGTGGTTCTTGGTTCTTCCCTCTGAGTCACTTTTTTTTTATTTAGGAAAGGAAAGACAACACATGTTCACAACAGAGTAGTTTTATCAGCCTGTGTCTTAGTCCATTCAGATGCTATAATAAAAAGACTATATTCTGGATGATGTATAAACACTAGAAATTTATTTCTTACAGTTCTGGAGGTTGGGAAGTCCAAGATCAAGACACAGGCAGGTTTAGTGTCTGGTGTGGCTACTGCTTATAGAGAGCATCTTTTTGCTGTATCTTCACGTGGTGGAAGGGCAAGGCAAGCTCTGAGGTCTCTGCATAAGGGCACTAATCCCATTCACTAAGGCTCTGCCTTCATGATCCAAACCCCTCCTCAAAGACCCCACCTCCTAACGCTATTGCCTTGGGATTAGGATTTTAACATAAATTTTGAAGGCACACAAATGTTCAGACCATAGCCATCTGTTTTCTGCAGATAGAATTTTTTTTGACTGACAGTTTTTGAAAATTTTGTACTCTACCTCTTTCAGTGCTAGCTGGCAGAATTTCTGCTATCCTAATATTCTTAGGAACTTTGTCGGTCTCCCATGTATGTCATGGGGACTTTGTACACGGTTCTTTCCTAGATAATCCCGTCTTTATTTACGGCTTCTGCTGAGATGGCCAAAGAGATTGTCATTTATGTAACTAAATATTACAACCTTTTGACTTTTCTGACATATTACCAAAAGGTTTTACAGACACATCCTGGGCTTTTTTTCTGTAACATGACTTCCTGACAGTGAATCTCTTAATTTTAGTCTGTTTCCATTTAAATAAGCGTAGAATTTATAAAATCATCAAGTAATTGGTTTCTTTTTAATAGGTCAACCCTCAATTTCTCTCTCTCATCTTTCATTTTACTATAAGCAGCAAGAAAAACCAAGTCATACCTTCAACATGTTGCTTGAAAATTTCCTCAGCTAAATGACCAGATTTGTCACTTACAAATTCTGCCTTCAGTATAACTGCAGAACACAATATGTGTAAGCTTTCTGCTTCTATATAACGAAGCTTCTTCCAGCAGTCTTCAATAATGTGTTTCTCATTTTCTTCTCCGAGATTACCAGAGCATCCTTCAAGTCACATTTCTGCTAATAAGCTACTCAATTAATTAGGCTTTTCTATCATGCTCCTAAGCATTTTTAATATCACCACCCATCACTTGACTCTAAAGTTGTTTCCACATGTTTAGGTATTTGTTATAGCAGTACCTCATTCCTGGTAATAGAATCAGTATTCATGTGAGTTTTTCTTTTTGGACAGAGTCTCGCTCTGTCACCCAGGCTGGAGTGCAGTGGCACAATCTCATCTCATTGCAACCTCTGCCTCCCGGGTTCAAGCAATCTCCTGCCACAGCCTCCCATGTAGCTGGGATTACAGGTGCCCACCACTACACCTGGCTAATTTTTGTATTTTTAGTAGAGATGGGGTTTGGCCTTGTTGGCCAGGCTGGTCTCGAACTCCTGACCTCAGGTGATCCACCTGCCTCAGCCTCCCTAAGTGCTGAGATCACAAGCGTGAGCCACCCCACCAGGCAAGTATTTGCTTTTTTATTGCTTCTGTAAACAAATTATCACAAACAACACAGATTTATTATATCATAGTCATGTAGGTAAGCAGTCTGGTAGTTCAGCTGGTTTCTCTTCCTTGGGTGCCACAGGCTGAAATTAAAGTGTTGGATGACGTAGATCTTATCTGGAGGCTCTGGGAGTGGAGGCGGTGGAAGGATTCAGTTCCAGGCTCATTAAAGTTATTGGTAGAATTCAGTTCCTTGTGACTGCAAGACAGAAGTTTCTGTTTCCTTACTGTTTGTTGGCTAGAGTTCGTTCTCAGCTTTTAGAAGCTGTCTGCATTCTTTGACTCTTGTCTTCCACTGTCTGCAAAGCCAGCAACAGTGGGTCAAGCTGTTCTGGGGTTTTGAATCCCTCTGACTCCCTCTTCTACGGCATCTCTCCTCTGCCTCGTTTGTCTTCTGATGCATCTCTACTGACTGAATATCGCTGGAGAAATTTCTCTGCTTTTCTGTGCTTGTATAAGTGGGCTGAGCCCACCTTGATGATTCAGGATAAACTCCCTATTTTAAAATCCATAACCTTTATTACATTTTCAAAGTCTCTTTAGCCATGTAAGGAAACATTCACAGGTTCTGGAGATGAGATTGTGAAAATCTTTGGGGGATCATTATTCTGCCTACCACAGAATCCCACATATCTCTCAAGTAATGGCTAAGAACAGGGAAGGAGGTGGGAACTGAAATAAAAATAGTCCCTAGGAGCCAAAGGAAATTGGGAAGGATTCACTAGTTTATGGCCCTCAGTTTCAGAGTAATTCCATAGGCCAGAGGTGAGAGGACTGAGTGACCTCTCAGCAGCCTAACAAGTCCAGAAAGGCCTTTCTGGTTTGAATAATGAACACAAGGAAGGTAAGTCTAGGCAGCAAAGAAGCTGAAGTGAACAAAAAAGGCTCTATCTTTAGCCATGAACGCATCTGATCAGGAATTTGACAGTGAGAGTAGAGAGATAGGGCAGCCCCCGCCCTCTAACCTGGCAGCTTGATAGAAGTAGCAGATACCAACAAGTAAATCATATAAAGATAGGCTATGACACTTAAATAGAAGACTTTTCAATTCTGGGAGAGTGTGCAGAAACCTATTTAAGGCACTTTCCATCTGCTATAATTTAAATTACTTTGAAGTGTGATATTTAGACTGCTTTTACTAGAAAATTAATCAAAGAACCTCATTCATTTCAGTTTGCTTTTCTGTGGTGTTGGCTCACAAGTACAGAAATGTGATGAGATACCATATTTAGTTTAGCACTTAAGCCAAGGTTACAAGGCTCTCTTAAGTGTATATACTGACGTTAGTGTGTTCATCATCATTTTTCTGCCCTGATGGCTTGCTTTCTAAACGCAACTCATTTCAAATCCCTTCCACAGGGAGAAATATAAGTAATTTAGAATTTAAAACAAGCCAGTATCTAGTAGCTCACATAACATGTTTAAACAGGAAGCTAAATCTTAAATTAACAAAATATATTCCAATTATCAAGAAATTGGCCCTAGGCCATAGTAATAACTGAAAGGTTTCTTTGTTTTCTTTTCATTTTGTTTTTGGTGGTGAAATAAAGATTGTGGTCAGGTAATTTTCTGGTTAATTTCTTACCATTATCTCCCTTGTAAAGTTCTCTCTCTCTCTCTCTCTCTCTCTCTCTCTCTCTCTCTCTCTGTGTGTGTGTGTGTGTGTGTGTGTGTGTGTGTGTGTGAGAGAGAGAGAGAGAGAGAGAGAGAGAGAGAGAGAGAGAGAGATGGAGGGAGAGAGGGAGGGAGACAGAGAGAGAGAGACACAGAGAGACAGTTGGCCTCCCTCTGGCCTCCCTCCCTCCCTTCCTTCCTTCCATTTTTTTTTGGCTCTGTTGCCCAGGCTGGAATGCAGTGGTGCCATCATGACTCACTGCAGCCTTGACCTTCTAGGCTCAAGCAATCCTCTTGCCTCAGCCCCCTGAATAGCTGGGACTACAGGTGTGTACCACCATGCCTGGCTAAGTTTAAAAATTTTTTTGAGGATACAGGGTCTCAGGCTGGTCTCAAACTCCTGGGCTCAAGCAATTCTCCAGCCTCAGCCTTCTCAAGTGCTGGGATTACAGGTGTGAGCCACTGCGCCTGACCAATTTTTCTTATTTATGTTTTTCCTAAAGAGGTAGTCCTTAATATTTTCATGTGCTGGTACTTACTTCTTGGTAAGAACTCCATCCCAGAACCGTTTAGTCTTACACGGGACTGACTTTTCTTTATTATGCCATGATTATCTGGGACAGTGTAGAATGAATCAGGCAAGTGGGAAGTGTGTCTTTTGGGTCGCCTAAACACATACTGTTTAATTTTCTTTTCATTCCCAAAGACTGGCATACCTACATTTCCTGTCGTATGCTGCAAATTTCTTCCTGGAATTCACATTATTGCACTAAATTTTATCAGGAAAGTCTTAGTATATAGAATCTTTAGAGCAGTACTTGTTGTTCAGTAAGATTTCTGTGGCAATAGAAGTGCACTGTAATCTGCCACAAACAGTTTGGGCCTAAACTCCACGTTGAAGGCACAGGCTTCAGAGATTTAAGACCCTTGAGCACTGGTTAGTGTGCTGTTGGGAAGTCATGCGTCTCACCTGGTGCCACTTGTCATTTGCTTCTCATCGTGTGGCAGGGCCTCTTTTGCCAGTGTCCCCTAATCACCTCGAGCCTACAGGCCCACCTTGTCTGGTGGCAGGAGCCACAGATGACTTGAAAGCACAAGAAGGTAATGATAAATTTTTTAAAGTTTTTGGAGAATGAGGTGAGAGGTGACCTCTCTTTACATAGGTACCCCACCACTGAAACTTCAGTCGGTTCTATTAATCATGAGTGTTCTCTGGGAGTAGACTTTTATTTGGGGGAAAATTGAAAATTGATAAAAGTCTTGGATTTTTTTGTCAAAATTGATGCCTAGTGATTTAAAGACACACTTGTAGATGTGGAAATCATGAGAGTCCTAGGATGGGCTTTGGAATTGCACAATTTTAGTTAGAACTCAAGGAATGGGGAGACTCCAGTTACCAACTGGGTTATACATGTTAGCATAGTAAAGTGTTTAATGTCACTATGAAAACCTTTACCATCAGACACTGGCACTAGCTGAAAGAAGCATTATCCCTTGCAGAAGGACACAGCATAAATGTAATCTGTGCCCTTCTGACAGACAGCTCCAGACACTATAACCCAATGTGTGAAGATTTGGGAAAATCAGATAGGGATCATCTTGCTGCTGTCTCTAAATCTAATTCCAATCCTCATACCATTTCTTTCCTTCCTTCTTCTTTGAATGCCTTACTCTTATCCCAGAGTCTGTTCTTGAAAATGACACAAAGCCAAATTACATTCTCTGCCTGAGGTGAACTATTAATTAGAACTAACTGCTCATTACAGGGAGCCTGCTGATGGGGCAGCCATGGCGGAGGAACTACACTTCATGTCTTTGATATCGCATTGGCAATTTAGGACAAAACATTCCAGAAAATTTGCACTTCAAACCCTGAAGGTTTGTTTTCATGATCTGTGAGCAGATATCTGGGAGCAAGGACCTGCTACTTGCTTGCTTTTAGGCAACTGCACCAGTGAAAGCAGCTTTCAATATAAAGTAGGTTCTGAGTTTTTCATTTCTCACTGAAATAAAAACATTTTACTTCTTCCTCTGACCTACTTAGACTTTACCAAGCAGACGTTGCTGGAAAAACAAGAACTTTCCTTGTCTGCTGTTAAGATGCCAGAAAAATGAGAAGATCACACTAGGTCCATTTATAAAATAAAATAGTTTTAAGCCACAACCAACAGCAGTTCAATTCAGACTTTCCAGACTTCATAAATTTCTGCAAATTTGCAGAAACATTTTTATAACATATTAAAAAATTCTCCAAACTCTTAGATTCTACATGTTTTATCATTTGGAACCGTATTTAAGATATAAATAGAAAAGGAGTTAATATGTATGTAGGAGTTACTCATTTATTTAAATTTCACAGTAAGAGATCATTTGAAATGTGTAAAATTGTGGCTATAAATATGTTGTTTTTAGGGCTGTGTATGATGGGCTCAGCATATCTTGAAATAATGGGAAACAGGATTTCCTACAGTGATATATTTGTTCTAACTTTCCCGTGCCACCAGGTACTGAAAATAAGGAGAGTGTAAAACCATAATAAGAAGGACAAGGTAAATACATATTCATATAGGTTTTTTTTTCTGCTAAGCCTACAGCTGAGAAAAAGAAAAGTTGGCAGACTGTGTTAAGATGAGTCCCACATGTTCTATAAATCTTGGTGAAATCACTCTGGGTTTAAAGTTTAAAATTTTGCTGTTGAACAAATTTTGATTTGACTCAATATTATTGGCTCACTTTATAAATCGTTATAACTTCACTATGTTTTCCCCAGTATTTCCTGCAAGTTGCAAAAATTTATTTGTTACAACATTGTTTTGACAATAATTTTATAATAGCATTTAACATGTATTGAGTGCTTCCATGTGATGGGCATGTCCTAAGCCATTTAACACATTAGTTCATTTAATTCTCATAAAAATCCCATACAGTAGTATTATTGGTAGGTGAAGTTGATTCTGTGAGGTTAGGTAACTTGAGCATGTGGCTGGTAAATTATGTAACTGGTATATAAAAACAATTGCTAAGATTTATATAACATATAGTTTAACACATTGAATCTTGACATCAACCCAACAACAGGAGAAGAATAAGAGTAAGTAGTGAAACGTGAAACCAGAGTTTGAACCTCAGCAGTTTGACCCCAACTCCGTGAGATTTCAGCTGGTAGCTGCTAGCCACATGTGCCTATTTAAATTGAAATTAATTAACATTTAAAATAAATTTAGCTCTTTGCCACCAGCTACATTCAAGTGCTCAATACCCTCAAGTAGCTAGTAGGTATCATATTGAACAACACAGATTACAGTGCACTTCTGTCACCATAGAAAGTTGGTTGTACTAGCTCTGCACTTCCCTGGGACAGAGCTCCCAGAGGGAGGGGCTGGTTGCCTTTTTTGCTGTCCCACGGCCCTCACTGCTCCTGCCCTCAGGTGCTGGAGGGCGCACAGTGATTAGGAACTGGCATGGGTCCCCAGCACAGCACAGCTGCTCCACAGAAGTGTGTCTGGACTGTTCTTCACTGGGTCCCTGTCCCTGCTTCTCCTCACTGGGCAGGGCCCCCTGGCCTGGGACTCCCCCACAGCTACTGTGCCCCACCTGGGCACTTCAGTCAGAGACGGCTCTGCATTTCTCTAAGGAGGAAATCCCTGAGTCAACCCACAACCCCTCCACCATCGTACCTGTAGTGGTACCACCCTAACACCCTCGGGCTAAGGAAGGAACAAAGGGCATAGTCCCTATGCTGGCACCTCCTGCACACTGTAGCCCTCATACAGAGTCCAGTCTCTCTTCTCTGTGAACCCCCACCATCAACTCTTCACCAGGTAGGGCTGTTGGATCAGGTCTGCAGATCAGCTGCCTCAAACACAGTTCAGCATGCCCACTGGGAGTGTCTCTGAGTTCCCCGAGGAGGGTCTCCCAGAGGCAACCAACAGCCCCTCTCCCACAGCAAAAGTTTGGCCTCTGCTGCTCTATCTGGGGAAGAAACACAGATCCTGAGGGCTTTATCTGCACTTTCAGTGGCCACAGTCACCATCAGAAGAGGCCAGTCTCTCCTCTCTGTGAGCCCTCCACCCCCTGCTCTTCACCAAGTGGAGCCCCGAACTCAGGCCAGCATGCAGCCAACCCATCCCCTAGCTGTACAATCCCATTGGCAGTGGCTCTGTTTCTCTGAGGTAGAGCTCCCAAAACCAAAAGGCACTTTGCCACTGCTACTGCTGTGGTACTTCCCTTGCTACCCTCAGACTAAGGAAGGAGCAGAGACCCTGAGTGCTTGAATCACACCTCCAGCAAGCTGAAGTTTCCCTAAGGAGAAAAGGCCAGTCTGTATCCCTCCAGGGCCCACCTACTCTCCCTGCTCATCACCAGGCAGGGCCCCCCCTTTCCCTTGGGTCCAAAGTGCAGTGGCCCCATCCTGGGCCGATTGCACTGATTGACAGTGCTCTGCATCTTTCTGAGGTGGAGCCCCAAAAGACAAATGAAAGACCCTCTGCCACAGCCACCACTAAGGTCCCTTCATCTGCTGCCTCCAAGCTTGAGAGGGAGCAGAAAGTTTGAACTCACCCTACAACCTGCTCTTGAATGACTTTTGGGTAAACAGTGAAATCAGGGCAGACATCAATAAATGTTTTAAATAAATGAGAATAGAGATGCAACATGCCAGAATCTCTGAAACACAGCTAAGGCAGTATTAAGAGGCAAGTTTATAGCACTGAACACCCACATCAAAAAGTTAGAAAGAGATCAGATTAACAACTTAACATCACAACTAGAGGAACTAGGGAAATAAGAGCAAACCAACTCCAGAGTTAGCAGAAGACAAGAAATAACCAAAATCAGAGCCGAGCTGAAAGAAATGTGAAAAATCATACAAAACATCAGCGAACCCAGGAGTTAGTTTTTTGAAAAAAATAAAATAAAATAAAACAAAACAAATAGACTGCTATCTAGACTAATAATGAAAAAAGAAAGAGAGAGGATCCAAATAAAAACAAATAGAAATTACAAAGGGGACGTTACCACTTATCCTACAGAAATACAAAAAGCCTCAGAGACCACTATAAACACTTCAATGCACACAAACTAGAAAATCTAGAAGAATAGACAAATTCCTGGACATAGACAACCTCTGATGACTGAACCACAAAATAATTGAATCCCTGAACAGACCAGTAACGAGTTCCAGAATTGAAGCAGTCATAAAAAGCCAACCAAAAAAAGTCCAAGACCAGATGAATTCATAGGTAAATTCTACCAGATGCATAAAGAAGAGCTGGTACCATTCTTCCTGAAACTATTCCAAAAAATTGAGGATGAGGGACTCCTCCCCAACTCATTCTATGAGATCAGCGTCATCCTGATACCAAAACCTGGCAGAGACACAACGAAAAAAGAAAACTTCATGCCAATGTTCTTGATAAACATAGATGCAAAAACCCTCAATAAAATACTGGCAGACTGAATCCAGTAGCACATCCAAAACCTAATCCACCATTATCAAGTAGGCTTTATCCCTGGGATGCAAAGATGATTAACATATGCAAATCAATAAATGTGACTAATCACATAAACAGAACAAAAACCAAAAAGCCATGATTATCTCAATAGATGCCAAAAGGCTTTTGATAAAATCCAACATCTCTTCATGTTAAAAACTCTCAATAAACTAGGTGTTGAAGGAACATACTTCAAAATACTAAGAAACTAGGTGTTGAAGGAACATACTTCAAAATACTAACAGCCATCTATGGCAAACCCCCAGCCAACATAATACTGAATGGGCAAAAGCTGGAAGCATTCCTTTTGAAAACTGGAACAAAACAAGAACGTTCTCTCTCACCACTCTTCAACATAGTACTGGAAGTTCTGGCCACAGCAATTAAGCGGGAGAAAGAAATAAAAAGTATCCGAATAGGAAGAGAGGAAGTCAAGCTATCTCTGTTTACAGACAATGTGATTTTATACCTAGAAAAGCCCATTGTCTTTGCCCAAACGCTCCTTGATATTAGAAACAACTTCAGCAAAGTTTCAGGATATAAAATCAATGTATAAAAGCCAGTAGCATTCCCATACACCAACACATCCAAGCCAAGAGCCAAATCAGGAATACAATCCCATTTACAATTGCCACAAAAAGAATAAAACACCTGGTAATACAGCTAACCAGGGAGTTGAAAGATCTTCATGAAGAGAATTACAAACACTGCTCAAAGAAATAAGAAATGGCATAAACAAATGAAAAAACATTCCATGCTCATGAATAGTGATATGGTTTGGCTGTGTCCCCATCTAAAATCTCATCTTGAATTGTAATCCGAATTGTAACCCCTATGAGTTGGGGGAGGGACCCTCATGGGAGATGATTAGATCATGGGGGTAGTTCCCCTATGCTGTTCTCATGATAGTGAGTGAGTTCTCATGAGATCTGATAGTTTTATGAGGGCCTTTTTCCCACTTAGCTCTGCACTTCTCTCTCCTGCTGCCATATCAAGAAGGAAGTGTTTGCTTCTCCTTCTGCCATGATTGTAAGTTTCCTGAGGCCTTTTCAGCCACACAGAATTGTGAGTTAATCAAATCTCTTTCCTTTATAAATTACCCAGTCATAGGGAGTTCTTTATAGCAGCATGAAAATGGACTAATACAGTAAATTGACAGCTCAGAGAGTGGGGTGCTGCTGTAAAGATACCCTAAAATGTGGAAGCAACTTTGGAACTGGGTAACAGGCAGAGGTTGGAACAGTTTGGAGGGCTCAAAAGAAGATAGAAAGATGTGGGAAAGTTTGGAACTTCCTAAAGACTTGTTGAATGGTTTTGGCCAAAATGTTGATAGTGACATGGACAATGATGTTCAGGTTGAGAAGGTCTCAGATGGAGATGAGGAACTTCTTGGGAACTGGAGTAAAGGTCACTGTTGGTATGCTTTAGCAGAGAGACTGGTGGCATTTTGCCCCTGCCCCAGGGATCTGTGGAACTTTGAACTTGAGGGAAATGATTTAGAGTATCTGGTGGAAGAAGCTTCTAAGCAACAAAGAATTCAAGAGGTGACAGAGCATGAAAGTTTGGGAAATTTGTAGCCTGAGTCTGCAGTAGAAAAGAAAAACCCATTTTGGGGGGAGAAATTCAATCTGACTGTAGAAATTTGCATAAGTAATGAGGAGCCAAATATTAATCACCAAAGACAATGGGGAAAATGTCTTCAAGGCATGTCAGAGAACTTCACAGCAGCTGGAGGCCTAGGAGGGAAAACTGGTTTCATGGGCCAGGGCCAGGGTCCCCTTGCTGTGTGCAGCCTCGGGACTTGGTGCCCTGAGTTCCAGCTGCTCCAGCCATGGCTAAAAGGGCCAAGGTACCGCTCAGGCCATTGCTTCAGAGGGTGCAAGTCCCAGGCCTTGGTGGCTTACAGGTAGTGTTGAACCTGTGGGAACAGAGCAGTCAAGAATTGAGGTTTCAGAACCTTCACCTAGATTTCAGAGGATGTATGGAAATACCTGGATATCCAGGCAGAAGATTGATTCAGGGGCAGAGTTCTCATGGAGAACCTCTGCTAGGGGAGTGCAGAAAGGAAATGTGGGGTCTGAGACCCTACATGGAGTCTCTACTGGGGCACTGCCTAGTGGAGCTGTGAGAAGAGGGCCACTGTCTTTCAGACCCCAGGATGGTAGATCCAACAACAACTTGCACTATGTGCCTGGAAAAGCTGCATACAGTCAACACCAGCCCACGAAAGCAGCTGGGAGGTGGGCTGTACCCTGAAAAACCACAGGGGCGGAGCTGCCCAAGGCCATGGGAGCCCCCCTCTTGCATTAGTGACCTGGATATGAGACATGGAATCAAGGGAGATTATTTTGGAACTTTAAGGTCTAGTGACTGCCGTATTGGATTTTGGACTTACATGGGCCTGTAGCCCCTTTGTTTTGTCCAATGTCTCCCATTTGGAATGAGTATATTTACCCAATGTCTGTACCCCCACTGAATCTAGGAAACAACTAACTTGCTTTTGATTTTACAGGCTCATAGGCAAAAGCAACTTGACTTGTCTCAAATGAGACTTTGGACTTGGACTTTTTGGGTTAATGCTGGAATGAGTTAAGACTTGGGGAACTATTGGAAAGGCAAGATTGTGTTTTAAAATGTGAGGACGTGAGATTTGGGAGGGGCTATGGGAAGAATGATATGGTTTGTCTTTGTTCCCATTCAAAATCTCATCTTGAATTGTAATCACCACATGTTGGGGGAGGGACCTTGTGGGAGGTAATTATACGGGAGGCAGTTCCCTCGTGTTGTTCTCATGATACTGAGTGCCCAAGAGATCTCACAGTTTTATAAGGAGGCTTTCCCCTCTTCACACTACACTTCTCTCTCCTGTCGCCATGTGAAGAACATGTTTGTTTTCCCTTCTGCCATGATTATAAGTTTTCTGAGGCCTCCCCAGCCATGTGGTACTGTGAGTTAAACCTCTTTCCTTTATAAATTACCCAGTCTCAGGTAGCTCTTGATAGCAGTGTGAGAATGAACTAGTACAGATAGAAAGACTCAATATTGTTAAAATGGCCATACTGCCTAAAGCAATTTACAGCTTAAATGCTTTTCCTATCAAACTACCAATGACATTCTTCCCTGAATTAGAAAAAAAACTTTTAAAATTCATATTGAAACAAAAAAGAGCGAAAATAGCCAAGGCAATTCTAAGCAGAAAGAACAAATCTGGAGGCATCCAATTACCCAACTTCAAACTATCTTCAAGACTACAATAAGTAACACAGTATGGTACTGGTACAAAAACAGTTACATAGACCAATGGAGCAGAAAGAGAGGCCAGAAATAATTCTGCACACTTATAACTATCTGATCTTTGACCAAGCTGACAAAAACAAGCAATGGGGAAAGGACTCCCTATCAATAAATGATCCTGGGATAACTGACTAGCCACATGCTGAAGACTGAAACTGGACCCCTTCCTTAAACCATATACAAAAACCAACTCAAGATGGATTAAAGAGTTAAATGTAAAACCTAAAACTATGAAAACCCTGAAAGATAACCTAAGACATACCATTCTGGACATAGGACCTGGCAAAGATTTAGTGATGAAGACACCAAAAGCAATTGCAGCAGAAACAAAATTAACAACTGGGACCTAATTAAACTAAAGAGTTTCTGCATAGCAAAAGAAACTATCAACAGAGTAAACAGACAACCTACAGAATTATAGAAAATATTTGCAAAGTATGTGTCCAACAAAAATCTAATATCCAGAATCTATTTGGAACTTATACAAATTTACAAGCAAAAAGCAAACAATCCCATTAGAAAGTAGGCAAAGGACATTAATAGAAACTTTTCAAAAGAAGACATATATGCAACAAACAAGCATATGAAAAAAATCTCAACATCACTAATCATTAGATAAATGCAAATCAAAACCACAATGAGGTACAATCTCATACTAATCAGAGTGGCTATGATTAAAAAGTAAAAAAAAAAAAAAAAGAGAGATGCTGATGAGGTTGCAGAGAAAAGGAAACTCTTATACACTGTTTGTGGGAGTGTAAATTAATTCAGCCACTGTAGAAAGCAGTGCAGTGATTTCTCAAAGAACTTAAAGCAGAATTACTAGTTGACTCAGCAATCCCATTATTGGGTGAGTACCCAAGGGGGTGTAAATTCTTCTAATGTAAGTACACATACATGCATATGTTCATCGTAGTACTATTCACAATAGCAAAGACATGGAAGCAACCTAAATGCCCATCAACAGTAGACTGGATTAAAAAAATGTGATACATATACACGATGGAATACTACACAGCCATAAAAAAGAAGGAGATCATGTCCTTTGCAGCAACATGGATGGAGCTGGAGATCATTATCTTTAGCAAACTAATACAGGAACAGAAAATCAAATACCATGCGTTCTCATTTATAAGTGGTAGCTAAACAATGAAAACATATGAACACAAAGAGGGGAGCAACATATACCAGGGCCTACTAATTAGTGAAGGGTGGAGGGAGGGAGAGAATTAGAAAAAATACCTATTGGGTACTATACCTACTACCTGGGTGACAAAACAATCTGTACACCAAACCCCTGTGACATGCAGTTTGCCTATATAACAAACCTGAACATGTACCCTTGAACCTAAAATAAAAGTTAAACAAAATTTTAAAAAGAAACATAACCTTGTCTTTTCTAAATGGCATATGTTGCTCTATCATAATGCTGTTTCCAGAATAAAATAATCAATGAAGAATTTTCTTCGCTTGAGTATCCCTCTCTTTCCACGTGCAGATTGTCCTTGGCTTACAGTGGTTTGACTTAGAATTGTTTTGACTTTATGATGGTACAAAAACGATATGCACAAACTGTACTTTGAGTATCATATAACCATTGTTTTTTCACTTTCAGTACAGTATCCGATAAATTACATGAGATAGTCCACACTTTATCACAAAATAGGCTTTGTTTTAGATAATTTTGCTCCATTTTAGGCTAATGTAAGTGTTCAGAGCACATTTAAGCTAGGTCAGGCTAAGCTATGGTATTCTGTAGCTTAAATGTATTAAATGCATTTTCAATTTAACATATTTTTAACTTATGATGGGTTTATAGGGATGGAACTGTATCACAAGTCAGGGAGCATCTGTGTATCTAAGTTGGATTCTTTGCAGTTTATTTCTTGACTTTAAAATAATTAAATAAAAAGTGAAAATGCAGCTTATTACCTAAATAGGCTGGGTATTACCTAAACATTCTGGGTATCTGTTAGATTACTTGTAATTTATGAAGGTTTTCTGAATAATTTTAGAATTGATTGGATACATTTCAGATAGAGACCTGTTTCTATGGCAACATATTGGGTTTACAGACTGAATGATTTCCAAACAGCATTAACTAAAATTGCACATAAACAGAATGAGTCCCCTCCTTCCCCAGAAAACACATTAAAAAAACAAAGAGAAAAGCTAGAGAGTGCTGAATCCAGTTGCCTGTAATGATTTTCATCACCTATAGATTGTCCTTTCTGGCCCTAGAAGCTATCAGTTTCATAGTCAGCATGTGCTCTCTGAGGTGAGAGGCCTCCTTATCAGGGCAGTAACAGAGTCCCAGCACCTGTTAGATAAGGCAGTTGTTACTGGCACATTATCTACGGGAGAAACCTGCCAGAGTATATGAGCTAGACACGAGTCAGAAGTGAATCTAAGATCTGGGGCTATGAGCAAATAGTTAAGCTGCCAGAGCAAAAGTAAGAGTGAGGACTGGGCTCAATATGGAGAAACTGCTAGGGAGAAAAAAAAATGGGGATATTTGGGATTGGAGTGGAAACCATGGAGTTTTGAGAAGGTTACTGCTGTGCTAAACTTCAGTTGGAAATCTTTAAAGAAAGAATTATCAACCACATATCGAAGTGGAGTTTCACTGGCTGATTAGTGTTGGGAGACAATTGTCCATGGGTCTTTTAAGTTTCTGCACATCTTATGCTCAGAGATACTGACTGATTTTTTTCCTAGATTAGTTTTTCAAGGATGTCTGTATAGTGAACAGCCTTAGAAGGCTGTAATAGTGTCTTTTTCTGGAGCAATGGAAAATTTGTTTACTCTTCACCGTAATAAAAATACCTCCTTCCAGAGCAAGGCCCAACAGGCTTACTGCCCATTATAAAAGATCTGGGCTTGAGGTGGCTAGCAATGGCCGAATAGGAAAAATTCTGGTCTGCAGCTACCAGCGAGATCAATGCAGAAGGTGGATGATTTCTGCATTTCCAACTGAGGTACCTGGCTCATCTCATTGGGACTGGTTAGACACTGGGTGCAGCCCATGGAGGGCAAGCTGAAGCAGGGTGGGGTGTTGCCTCATCCAGGAAGCACAAGGGGTTGGGGAACTCCCTCCCCAGCAAAGGGTAGCTGTGAGGGACTGTGCAATGAGGGATGGTGCATTCTGGCCCAAGTATTATGCTTTTCCCATGGTCTTTGCAACCTGTAGACCAGGAGATTCCCTTGGGTGCCCATACCACCAGGGCCCTGGGTTTCAAGCACAAAATTGGGTGGTCATTTGGACAGACACCAAACCAGCTGCAGGAGGTTTTTTCACATACCCTAGTGGTGCCTGGAACACCAGCAAGACAGAACCATTCACTCCCCTGGAAAGGGGGCTGAAGCCAGAGAGCCACATGGTCTAGCTCAGGGGATCCCATTTCCACAGAGACCAGCAAACTAACATCCACCGGCTTGAAATTCACACTGCCAGCACAGCAGTCTGAAGTTGACGTGGGATGCTCAAGGTTGGTGGGGAGAGGGGAGACTGCCATTACTGAGGTTTGAGTAGGCACTTTTCCCCTCACAGTGTAAACAAAGTGGCTGGGAAGTTCAAACTGGGTGGAGCCCACTGCAGCTCAGCAAAGCCTCTGTAGCCAGACTGCTTCTCTAGATTCCTCCTCTCTGGGCAGGGCATCTCTGAAAGAAAGGCTGCAGCCCCAGTCAGGGGCTTATAGTTCAAACCCCCACCCTCCTGGGACAGAGCACCTGGGGGAAGGGGTGACTGCGGGTATAGCTTCAGTAGACTTAAATGTTCCTGCCTGCCAGCTCTGAAGAGAGCAGCAGATCTCCCAACACAGCACTCAAGCTCTGCTAAGGGACAGACTTGCCTCCTCAAGTGAGTTCCTGAACCCTGTGCCTCTTGACTGGGAGATACTTCCCAGCAGGGGTCGACAGACACCTCATACAGAAGAGCTCCGGCTGGCATCTGGTGGGCGCCCCTCTGAAGCGAAGCTTCCAGAGAAAGTAACATGCAGCAATCTTAGCTGTTCTGCAGCCTCCACTAGTGATACTCAGGCAAAGAGGATCTGGAGTAGACCTCCAGCAAATTCCAGCAGACCTGCAGCAGAGGGGCCTGACTGTTAGAAGGAAAACTAACAAACAAAGGAATAGGAGCAACATCAACGAAAAGGACATTCACACAAAAACCCCATTTGAAGGTCACCAGCATCAAAGACCAAAGGTAGATAAATCCATGAAGATGAGGAAAAACCAGCACAAAAAGGCTGCAAATTCCTAACACCAGACTGCCTCTTCTCCTCCAAATTATCACAACTCCTTGCCAGCAAGGGAACAAAACTGGACTGGGAATGAGTTTGATGAATTGACAGAAGTAGGCTTCAGAAGGTGGGTAATAACAAACTCTTCTGAACTAAAGGAACATGTTCAAACTCAATGCAAGGAAACTAAGAAGCTTGAAAAAAGATTACAGGAACAGCTAACTAGAATAACCAGTTTAGAGAGGAAATGACCCAGTAGAGCTGAAAAATACAGCACTAGAACTTCATGAAGCATACACAAGTATCAATAGTTGAATCGATCAAGCAGAATAAAGGATATCAGAGACTGAAGGTCAAGTTAATAAAATAAAGCATGAAGACAAGATTAGAGAAAAAAGAATGCAAAGCAATGAACAAAGCCTCCAAGAAATATGGGACTATGTGGAAAGACCAAACCTACGCTTGATTGGTGTACCTGAAAGTGATGGGCATAACGGAACCAAGCTAGAAAACACTCTACAGGAAATTATCCAGGAGAACCTCCCCAACCTAGCAAGACAGGCCAACATTCAAATTCAGGAAATACAGAAAACACCACAAAGATACTCCTCGAGAAGAGCAACCCTAAGACACATAATTGTCAGATTCACCAAGGTTGAAATGAAGGAAAACATGTTAAGGGCAGCCAGAGAGAAAGGTTAAGTTACACACAAAGAGAAGCCCATCAGACTAACAGTGGATCTCTCTGCAGAAATCCTACCAGCCAGAAGAGAGTGGGGGCCAATATTTGACATTCTTAAAGAAAAGAATTTTCAACCCAGAATTTCATGTCCAGCCAAACTAAGCTTCATAAGTGAACGAGAAATAAAATCCTTTACAGACGAGCAAATGCTGAGAGATTTTGTTACCACCAGACCTGCCTTACAAAAGCTTCTGAAGGAAGCACTAAATATGGAAAGAAAAAACCAATACTAGCCACTGCAAAAATATATCAAATTGAAAAGACCATTGACACCATGAAGAAACCACATCAACTAACAGGCAAAATAACCAGCTAGCATCATAATGACAGGATTAAATTCACACATAACTATATTAGCCTTAAGTGTTAATGGGCTAAATTCCCCAATTAAAAGACACAGACTGGCAAACTGGATAAAGAGGCAAGACTCATTGCTGTGCTGTATTCAGAAGACCCATCTCATGTACAAACACACACACAGGCTCAAAATAAAGAGATGGAGGAATATATACCAAACAAATAGAAAGAAAAAAAAAAAGCAGGGGTTGCAATCCTAGCCTCTGATAAAACAGACTTTAAACCAACAAAGACCAAAAGAGACAAAGAAGGGGATTACATAATGGTAAAGGGATCAATGCAACAAGAAGAGCTAACTATCCTAAATATATATGCACCCAATACAGGAGCACCCAGATTCATAAAGCAAGTTCCTAATGACCTACAAAGAGACTTAGACTCCCACACAATAATAGTGGGAGACTTTAACATTACATTGTCAATATTAGACAGATCAACGAGACAGAAAATTAACAAAGATATTCAAGACTTGAACTCCATTCTGGAACAAATGGACCTAATAGACATCTACAGAACTCTCCACCCCAAATCAACAGAATATACATTCTTCTCAGCACCACATCACACTTATTCTAAAACTGACCACATAATTGGAAGTAAAACATTCCTCAGCAAATGCACAAGAAAAAGAAATCATAACAAACAGTCTCTCAGACCACAGTGCGATCAAATTAGAACTCAGGATTAACAAACTCACTCAAAACTGCACAACTGCATGGAAACAGAACAACCTGCTCCTGAATGACAACTGGGTAAATAACAAAATTAAGGAAGAAATAAATAAGTTCTTTGAAACCAATGAGAACAAAGACACAATGTACCAGAATCTCTGGGACAGATTTAAAGCAGTGTGTAGAGGGAAATTTATAGCACTAAATGCCCACAGTGGAAAGCGAGAAAGATCTAAAATTGACACCCCAACATCACAATGAAAAGAACTAAAGAAACAAGAGGAAACAAATTCAAAAGCCAGCACAAGGCAATAAATAACTAAGATCAGAACAGAGCTGAAGGAGATAGAGGCACAAAAATCCCTTCAAAAAAATCAGTGAATCCAGGAGCTGATGTTTTGAAAAGATTAACAAAATAGATAGACCAATAGGCAGACTAATAAAGGAGAAAAGAAAGAAGAATCAAATAGACTTAATAAAAAATGATGAAGGGGATATCACCACTGATCCTACAGAAATACAAACTACCATCAGGGAATACTATACACACTTCTATGTGAATAAACTAGAAAATCTAGGAGAAATGGATAAATTCCAGGACACATACACCCTCCCAAGGATAAACCAGGGAGAAGTCAAATCCCTGAATAGACCAATAACAAGTTCTGAAATTAAGGCAGTAATTAATAGCCTTTGTCAAAAAATAGAACAGAACAAAAGCCTGGGACCAGATGGATTCCCAGCCAAATTCTACCAGAGGTACAAAGAAGAGCTGGTACCATTCCTTCTGAAACTATTACAAACAATACAAGAAGAGGGACTCCTCCCTAACTCGTTTTATGAGGTCAGCATCATCTTGATACCAAAACCTGGCAGAGACACAACAAAAAAAGAAAATTTCAGCTCAATATTCCTGATGAACATTGATATGAAAATCCTTCATAAAATACTGGCAAACTGAATCCAGCAGCACATCAAAAAGCTTATCCAACATGATCAAGTCAGCTTCATTCCTGGGATGCAAGGCTGGTTCAACATAGGCAAATCAATAAACATAATTCATCATGTAAACAGAACCAATGACAAAAACCACATGATTATCTCAATAGATGCAGAAAAGGCCTTTGATAAAATTCAACACCCCTTCATGCTAAAAACTCTCAGTAAACTAAGTATTGATGGAATGAATGTATTGCAAAATAATAAGAGCTATTTATGACAAATGGATAGCCAATATCATACTGACTGGGCAAAAGCTGGAAGCATTCCCTTTGAAAACCAGCACAAGACAAGGATGCCCTCTCTTGCCACTCCTATTTAATATAGTGTTGGAAGTTTTGGCCAGGGCAATGAGGCAAGAGAAAGAAATAAAGGGTATTCAGTTAGGAAAAGAGAAAGCCAAATTGTCTTTGTTTGTGGATGACATGATTGTATATTTAGAAAACCCCATTGTCTCAGCCCCAAATCTCCTTAAGCTGATAAGCAACTTCAGCAGAGTCTCAGAATACAAAATCCATGTGCAAAAATCACAAGCCTTTCTATGCACCAATAATAGACAAATAGAGAGCCAAATCATGAGTGAATTCCCATTCCCAATTGCTACAAAGAGAATAAGATACCTAGGTACAACTTACAAGGGATGTAAAGGATGTCTTCAAGGAGAACTACAAACCACTGCTCAAGGAAATGAGAGGACAGAAATAAATAGGAAAACATTCCATGCTCATGGGTAGGAAGAATGAATATCATGAAAATGGCCATACTGCCCAAAGTAATTTATAGATTCAATGCTATTCCCATAAAGCAACCATTGGCTTTCTTCACAGAACTAAAAAAAAAAGTACTTTAAATTTCATATGGAACCAAAAAAGAGCCTACATAGCCAAGAAAATCCTAAGCAAAAAGAACAAAGCTGGAGCATTAAGCTACCTGAATTCAGACTATACTACAAGGCTACAGTAACAAAAACAGCATGGTACTGGTTCCAAAACAGATATAGAGACCAATAGAACAGATTAGAGACCTCAGAAATATCACCACACATCTACAACCATCTCATCTTTGACAAACTTGACAAAAGCAAGCAATGGGGAAAGGATTCCCTATTCAATAAATGGTGCTGGGAAAACCGGCTAGCCATATGGAGAAAACGGAAACTGAACCCCTTCCTTACACCTTATACATACATTAACTAAAGATGGATTAAAGACTTAAATGTAAGACATAAATCCATTAAAACCCTAGAAGAAAACCCAGCCAATATCATTCAGGACATAGGAATGGGCAAAGACTTCATGACCTAAACACCAAAAGCTATGGCAACAAAAGCCAAAATTGACAAATGGAATCTAATTAAACTAAAGAGCTTCTGCACAGCAAAAGAAACTATCATCAGAGTGAACAGACAATCTACAGAATGAAAGAAAATTTGCAATATATCCATCTGGCAAAGGACTAATATCCAGAATCTACAAGGAACTTACACAAATTTACAAGAAAAAACAAACAACCCCATCAAAAAGTGGGTGAAGGATATGAACAGATACTTCTCAAAAGTAGACATTTATGCAGCCAAGAAACATATTTAAAAAGCTCATCATCGCTGGTCATTAGAGAAATGCAAATGAAAAACACAATGAGATACCAATTCACACCAGTAAAAATGGTGATCATCAAAGTCAGGAAACAACAGATGCTGGAGAGGATGTGGAGAAATTGGAATGCTTTTACACTGCTGGTGGGAGTGTAAATTAGTTCAACCATTGTGGAGGTGATTCCTCAAAGATCTAGAACCAGAAATACCATTTGACCCAGCAACCCCATTACTGGGTATATACCCAAAGGATTATAAATCATTCTACTATAAAGACATATGCACATGTATGTTTATTGCAGCACTGTTCACAATAGCAAAGACTTGGAACCAACCCAAATGCCCATCAGTGATAGACTGGAGAAAGAAAATGTGGCACATATACACCAAGGAATACTATACAGCCATAAAAAAGGATGAGTTCATGTCCTTTGCAGGGACATGGATGAAGCTGGAAACCATCACTCTCAGCAAACCAACACAGGAATAGAAAACCAAACACTGAATGTTCTCACTCATAAGTAGGAGTTGAACAACGAGAACACATGGACACAGGGAGGGGAACATCACACACTGGGGCCTGCCAGGGGGTTGGTGGCTAGGGGAGGGATAGCATTTGAGAAATACCTAATGTAGATGATGGCTTGATGGGTTCAGGAAACCACTATGGCACGTGTATAACTCTGTAACAAACCTGCACATCTGCACATGTATCCCAGAACTTAAAGTATAATACAAAAGAAATAAAATAATTAGTGTCACCAACTAACCAAAAAAAAAAGATTTTGGCTTGCTAAACTTTCCTGCAACATACCCTACTACATGTGCAAGTATAACTTGGTCTTTTTGAAGTCACTCTGTGGGAATAGGAGCTCTGGCAGAAGTGCTTTTATTCTGGCTACAGCTATGAGTAATAAGCTGCCATTTACCTCTGACCCAGGAATCCTGTGTCTTCAGCCAGCACCCGTAAACCTATGGTAGCATATCACTTTAGCTTGCAAGTAGTGTAAAATCTCAGATCCTTCACAATTCTCAACAGTCAGTATAGCTTGGAAATGATCATCTTCCTTTGCTCAAGTATGGAAGTACTTTAAATGATAATATTATCACCTAAATCCCCAATAAAAATTAAACTTCAGGGTCAGGCGCAGTGGCTCAGGTCTGTAATCCCAGCACGCTGGGAGGCCAAGTGGGTGGATCACCTGATGTCAGGAAATTTGAGACAGCCTGGCCAACATGGAGAAATCCTGTCTCTACTAAAAATACAAAAATTAGCCAGGTGTGGTGGCCTGTGTTTGTGGTCCCAGCTACACAGGAGGCTGAGGCAGGAGAATCGCTTGAACCAAGAGAGGGAGATTGCAGTGAGCTGAGGTCGCACCACTGCACTCCAGCCTGGGCATTAGAGTAAGACTAAGTCTCAAAAACAAAAACAAACAAAAAAACCCACCAAAAT